>NC_133336.1:69412069-71919569 GCF_042186555.1 Aquarana catesbeiana | reverse complement strand
CTTCTTCATCAATCGGGAAGGATTCATCAATCTGAGGTGCCTAAAAAAAAACATGGTCACAGTGAGTTACTACTACTGTGTATTGTGCAGTAAATAGAAAAATGGCTTATCTAGGAACATCTCAGACTTTTCTTATTTAAAAAGAAAAATGTAGAGTGCAATGATCTTTAGATATACCATATACAGGAGGTCAGCTGAATATAAATAATGGCATGTTGATATTTTAAAAACAGTGTTTCTGTATATTGATTGTAACAAAATCTGTATCTAGAGGTAGCCGTTTTTATTCATTATATATGCAGGCCTTGCTTCCTGCTTTGCAGGGCAACACAATGGTTCCAACTAAAGCAGGCTATAGCTGGACCCAAATTTGTCCAGTTTAGCAAGGACTGGGCAAATTTTGATCCATCTATGGCCATTCCTGTTTGAGAGGAGTCCATCTAATGATCTCTCAACCACTCGAGAATGACCTCAGAACTGTTGATATATTTGAATTCATTCAAATCGGCTGCAGCACTAATCAGTGTATTCTGACAGCAAAGGAGTTACACTGTCAGAATACAATAGCTCAGCTTGTGTCGATGGGGGAATCCGCTCGCTCATCGTCTATAGTCATCTTTAGAAAAAGTGTGTAGCGCCAAAAGTAAATCAACAGCAAATGAAATGTGAATACTGTGGGCAGCACATTAACTATAAAGTCCACAAAAAGCGCTAAAATGAGAAAAAAAATTATTATATATATATATATATATATATATATATATATATATATATATATATATATATATATATATATATATTCAATCTTAAATGAAAATCAACAATGAAAAAACCTATAGTGAAAAATATAGATTTAAATGCACAGTTCCATGATAGGATCAGCAATATAAACGTATTGGTGAAATAAGAAATTAAAAAGGAATTGGTGTAAATAGGAATAAAAATGACCACACCAAATCTTTCTTGCCCTTTTATCACCAGCTTCTCCATGCAACATTGTCAGGTTAAGAGAATCATCAAGCTTCACTGGGATATCCTTAAAGCTGGGGTCCACCTATCTATCGTTTTTTTTTTTTTTTTTGAGTTAATTCACAAACTTTTCTTCTCAGCATTGCATACTCCCATATTGTGTGTAATATGTCCACCCGTGTCAGATTTCATCGGAAAGAAAAACTTATATTATTCACTGCAGGCGGTTTCCATCTTCATTGTGGGCATTTGAAGCCCACAAGCATTTATTTCCTGGATGTGGTGAATGCTGTGCTCCCAGCATTCACCGCTCGTTCCCGCACATGCTCAGTGGCATCCTGGGAAGCCTGAGACTAGCTCCCAGGAGTCTGGGAGAGGCTAGAAACACGCCTACTCCCACGGGAGGAGAACCAGGAAGTGGAAAGAAGAATAGAAAAATAAAAGGTAATTATGGCGATTTAAATTTTTTTAAACGGCATGTCAGCATCTAGGCAAGGAAGAGAATACATACATACAGTGGAACCCCACTTTAAGCAGGATTCTCCCATTAAACAAATCCTCCCAGACAAACCTTAATAGTTTTTAGGAGGGCTCTGAATCTGAGGGAGAAGATTGCACCTAACATCATTAACCCCCCACAAAAAGTTGAATTCTTTGGCAACATGAAAGGCTTTTACCCATGTAATAAGTGCGTCATGTGTAGTTAGTGGACAAAGACATAGGAAGCAGACAAAATTTACCTCCACCATAACAGGTAGACAATAGGAGATTGATCAGTTTATTTTGATTCTACCCATGTTGTGTACCTTTTAGAATGTACCTGTGGGAAACAGTACATGGGTAAAACTACAAGACATTTAAGGGACATGTTGAGAGAGCATGTCTACAATATCAGACGTGGATATAAACATCATAGTCTCTCATCACACTTCAGAAAGTACCATGCCAGAAACCCTAAAGATTTGAAATTTGCTGGTATTGCTAAAGCAAAATTACAATGGAGAGATTCTAACAAAAAACGAGAGGTATCTAAGTTAGAAGTTTGGTGGATACATGCATTACACTGTCATTCCCCTTCAGGACATAATATTGAGTGGGATATCAACAGCTTCATTGATAACAAATAGATATCTGTTTGCCTGTTGCTGTCTATTCCTAGATATATTTGCCCGTCAAATGTGTATGTTATTATATATTTTCATGTATTCTTATGTATTAATATATTTTTCTTTGGTGGATCATTGCTGCTCATTGGCTGTGATTTTTGATTTTTGATATAATTTTTTTTTATATATTTTTATTCTTATTTGTAATTTATTTTTGAGGTTCTCTGAGAATTTTTCAGACAGGATATACACTTTTTCCTGCATTAGGGGACCCCAACACTCTTATCTTTTGGTGGTTGTTCCACTGAATAACTTTGGTTACTTCCTGCAAACAAATCAGTGTTTTTGGTATTTCCTGTGCCTTTTAGCATAGATATAATGGTGGCCGTGTCACTGCCGGTCATTGGCAAAATGGCCGACGGATCACTTCCTGTTTGCAATTTCTCCAAGGAGACTCCGTGATCTGAGCAGTTGTAAGAGGCTATATAAACTAGTTTGTCACCTGATACTAAAGGGACCCCTTGATAATGTCCTATTGGACGAAACGCGTCAGTGAGGAGACACTGGTGCTGACGTCGGGCCACTGTCCAATACTGGGTCAGCAGTGGCACCTATTGTTATGTTTTTATGATTCAATTTAGGTTGGCTTTTAAAATACAAATCCAATAAATACTACACTATGGAGACTTCATCTGGCTCCCAGTGAGCTTTATTTACCACAGCTACATCTAGATGGTGTGAGTTGCTGAACAGCCTTCCCCACAACAGATGGCGGATCTACACTGAGTACGTGTTTGCTGCTCTAACGGCAGTCAGCTTTTCCGATGAGTGTCCATTTCACAAAGCATTTAAATATATATTTTTCACTATATAGGTTTTTATTTTGTCGATTTTCATTTAAGATTGGACTTCCATTTTATATATACTTTTTCACTTTTTTGGACTTTATATTTAAAGTGCTGTCCATTTATAACAGTATTCACATCTCATTGCCGTTCATTTACTTTTGGCGCTACACACTTTTTCTTAAGATTTATACGTTTGGTAGATTACTTAATTACCTATTAGAACGACGGGTCTATGCTTTCTAAATTTTGCAATATGCAGTCAATGGCACAAAAAAATCACTGTCATTACCCCCTAACTCATGATGGAAGCCTCACCCTTACTGTTATCATCCGGTTACAGCGCAAGGGGCAGTGAGGCGTATGTAAGATCTGATCACAAATCTTACTGTTGCAGGCAGAGATATACGAAATGTTCCAACATGTTGATTTCCACTTCTGCTGAATTCTGATTTTTGGTTTAAACCAAATTGGAGTTTTTCTAAACGTGCTTCCCAGGGGTCTTCTAGAGTACCATCTGCTATAATTCTCTTACCTAGACTGATTTAACCCTGCGCTGGGTGAATTGACCCTCTATGACTTCCAAATCATCTGGCAGACCGAAAAGGCGGTAAGAGACTCTGATTTCCCCCCTGTGTGCCTGTACCTGTCAGCCCTACACTGCGCGTGGCAGGAAGCCTGGGAAGGAGTTCCAACATGGCCACCCAGACGACACCAGTGGAGGATGGCTCTCCTTCTCTCCCTGATATACTGAGGTTATGGCGGCGATAAAGGCCTGCCAGACGGTTCTGACTGGGAAGTTGGAGGCGGTACAGTTGGATACTGGTCTGATCAGGCAGGATCTTGATAAGATCCGTGCTTGGCTCGACGTTGCAGAACAGCGGGTCAGCCGCGTGGAGGATATTGCGGAGGGGCACACTACAGTGCGCCGTACCTTACAAACCAAAGTGAAGGTCCTTGAGTATCGTGGTGAGGACGCCGAGAATCGTAGCAGACGAAACAACCAGCGCATAGTGGGTCTGGCGGAGGGAGCAGAGGGACCGAATCCATCTACCTGCAAATCAATCTACCAAACTGCTCCTGTTCCCAGATTACATTGTGGAAATATAGAAGCAACGCAGATCGTTCGATACGGTCAAGGCGGCATCAAGTATAGCATCCTCTTCTCGGGGAAGCTGCGGTTGGTCGATGGTGAAAGGGACCGGTTTTTCACCAATCCACGGGATGCCATCTCGTGGCTGGAGTCACTGCCACCTTTAAGATGACCTACTTATCTGCCGGTGGATCATACCCGCTTTTGTTTGTGGCTCCTGGAGACCATGGCTGAGTTTATATGCCTGCTCGGTGTCCCTCGTTAGCCCTGGTGGTTCGGCACTGCCCCCCCGAGGCATGGTGGAGTTCCAGTATCAATCTCTTTTATATGTTATATAAACTTTCTGTTCCTTGCTTCGGTAAGTGACTGTGCCCATATTCACCTCAGGGATCTGCCTTCCTGAACTTTATGCAGCAGACTCCTAAGTTTATGCCCCCTGGCTAGGCCAGGTGAACTGCACTTGTATAACATGCTTTTTTACTGCTAGAACTCTAGCATCTTCTGCTGGGAATGTTGATGCGTGCTCCCTTTCAATAGGGGTTGCAGTCCCCCCTCTGAGTCAGATGGAGAGGGGTGATTTGCTATCCCCTGCTGATTGACACACATCTCCCAGGTTTGGTTACTCTAAGAGACTGGGGCAGATATCTGGAAAGATATGTGTGAGGTGCCTTTTTCAGCCAACTTCAGCTGTCAAAGCTTTTAGCCATAAGATTCTGCGCATGTGAATGGAAATTAGAGCCATTCTGGAGATTTGTCTCATGGCATGTTCTAGGGTATCTACACAGAAAAGCAGAGAAGGCGGCATTTACTGTAATTGCTGTGTAACAGCAGGATCCTTAAATACAGGGTCATGTTGGTTGTTCATTGTCCTAGTGAAGTTAGCTGCAGTTTGACATACTAAGATTGTAGCAGGAGTTTGTTGCAGGGCTGGGCCTGCAAGATTAAATGTTCTATCTGCAGAATCTTTAAAAGAAGGAACATCTTCAATAGGAACAGTGAGATGCTTGTTTAGGACAGAGACAGCAGGGTCAACTACAGAAATAATAGGATTTTATATAACAGCTTACCTGTAAAATCCTTTTCTTTCGATGGACTTCACGGGACACAGAGCCTCAGTAATAACTGGTGGGTTATATACAGTAGGTATCACTAGGTGTTTGGACACTGGCACACCCTAACCAGGAAGTTCAACCCCCTATATAATCCCTCCCCTCACAGGGATACCTCAGTTTTGTAGCCAAGCAATATAGTGTAATAGAAGAGGGGCGGGACCTCTGTGTCCTGTGATGTCCATCGAAAGAAAAGGATTTTACAGGTAAGCGGTTATAAAAAATCCTATTTTCTTTCTCGAACATCACGGGACACAGAGCCTCAGTAATAACTGATGGGATGTCCCAGAGCAATGCTATCTGAGGGGGGGGAACCACAACCAAGTAGGGTGCAATCAGATCTGAGGACCCTGTACCGCTGCCTGCAGCACACTACGCCCAAAGGCGATATCCTCATGCCTTCTCACATCCACCTGATAGAATCTGGTGAATGTATGGGCTGAAGACCAGGTTGCGGCCTTGCAGGTTTGAGCCATAGAGGCCCGGTGATGCACTGCCCAAGAAGCACCAATAGCCCTTGTGGAATGTGCCTTGATCTGAAACGGAGGAATCTTCTGTTTCAAACCGTAAGCTTGGATAATCAATTGTCGAATCCATTTAGAAATTGTAGCTTTTGACGCTGCCTGTCCTCTACTGGGATCCTCTGGCAGCACGAACAAAACATCCATTTTGCGAATTTGAGCAGTTGCTTCCAGATAGGCCTTGACTGCTCTTACTACATCCAAAAGAATGTAGTGGGGAGGGGCGTGTCCTGACCACGGAGGAGTGAAGACGTGTGCCTTCTCAGCTCCGTCCCACCGCCGCACTTTTACAGCTTCACAGCGGAGAAAATACCCGCTCTCACAGCAAACTATGTTCCTGAGACATCGGGCATCCTCCCAGCCACAACAGACTGACCGATCACGGCAATCCCAGCTAGAATCTTTCTACCCTGGGCAGAACGGGAGAGGCTGCGAGCCTTCCAAGATGGCGCCGACCGGGAAGACACAGCGTGCACACAAGGCCGCAAAGACCGCCGGCCAGTCACAGCAGCTGGACGAATCCTCCATACCATCTCCAGGGTCGGTGAGTGACTCGGCCCCCCTGATCTCCCCAGGCTCCCCCTCTTCCCAGGACGGTGATCCTGCTGACCTAGACCCCCTGGCAGACACAGATATCAGGCGCCACATCATGTCCCTACCCACGAAAGCTGATCTTGAACGCTTTGCTGACAGGGTAGAAAAAGCTTTTAAGGAAGACATTGCACAGCTCAAAGCTGACACAACTCACCTAGGAGGCAGGCTCAAATCCGTGAAGCAAAAATTTGAGGAAACCCTCCCTGTCATCTCCACGCTTCAAAATAAATGCAACATGCAGGGCCAGCAGATTGAGGCCCTGTTATGTCAGTTAGATGACACAGAGAACTGTAGCCGACAGGCGAACATCAGGATACGGGGCTTGCCTGAAGCCACCGATGCCAGAGACATTATCCCCACTCTGGAAGGAGTCTTTAAAGAAATTCTGGGCCTGCCTGCCACCGCTACGATCGAAAAAGACCCTGAAGCCCCCATCTCAAGATGCAAACAACCCAAGGGACATCATCTGTAAATTACATAAGTATACGCTAAAAGACCGCATTATGCGGAAAATGAGAGTGAAACCCTATTTTGATTTTGACGGTGCACACTTGGCTTTTTACCAGGACATCTCGAGACGCACCCTAATGCAACGTAGAGCAATACGTCCTCTCCTAACAGCTATCCAAGATGCAAGCCTAGTGTATCGCTGGGGATTCCCTTTTAGCCTTCAAGTCACCAAAGAGGGTAGAACCATGACCCTTCGCACCAAGGAGGACCTCCCGCAATTCCTGACCTCCCTGGACTTAGATCCGGTGGACTTTCCTTATTGGAGATGTTCCTCCGAATTGGGATCTGCTAAGCTACCCGCTTACCAGCCGTGGCAACCCGCCAGGAACCAAAACCGCAGGAGGAATCGCAGGCGACCTCTTTCAGAGTCCTCACTGGGACCGTCCTTATCTGGGAATTAGTAAACATGCTCTTTTGGGCTAAACGAATTGTTGAGATTTTTATCTCCATGTGTTTTTCTTTTTTGCACATTGCACTTGGATTTTCCCCTTAACATTAGCCGCAAGGCTACCTGTAGGCTTTAATGCTTTAGAGTCTCTAGGGCTCCTCCACTTTCTCCATGTCTAATCGCACCATGTTAGATGCGGTGAGCGGAGACGGAGGCCCCCTCACCTTCTGCCTAAGACGGCACACATATCCCCCAGTAGACCGCCCTGTTTTTTATGGGTATTGATCCCTATTGGGATCTGGGGTCATGGTCTGGACTCCCTCCCCTTCTCAGGGGGGGACTCCTCGGCATGACCCTTAGTAGTTACTACATATGCCTGGATGCTACCATCCACGCTGTTTTGATGGTTGTACCTCTGTTTTTATTTCTTACCTCATACATGTTTTGTCTTCTCTCCCTTCTTTCCTTGCCTACTCTTTCCCCTCCCCCCTCAGTTCAGGTTGCTTCGTCCTGCTGTCTGCAACGGGTCCTCTGCAAATCTACACACCTCGAATATCTACGTATCACCCCATGGCTACTTTACGGGTAAGTACATATAATGTAAGGGGCCTTTGCTCCCCATACAAACGTAATAAGCTTTGGGGGGAATTAAAACGTCTGAAGACTCAAGTGGTTTTCCTCCAGAAAACCCACTTTACGCCAAAATCTCTTCCCAAATTGCCCACTTACCTTTTCAACCAATGGTTTATTAGCACGTCTCCGACCCCCAAATCCAAGGGGACAGCTATCGCTATACATAAGACATGCCCCTTCCAACCTTCAGATCACAAGGTGGACCCCTTGGGGAGATATGTCTTCCTAAAAGGCAGTATCGCTAGTCAGAAATACACAATTTATGCTCCGAATGCTGATCAACTCACCTTTATAGATAATACACTGGACCACCTGGCCGATTTTAGAGAAGGCTTCCTAGTCCTAGGGGGCGACTTTAACGTAAGCCCTGATCCAATGTTAGACATATCCCATGCGAGGCCCTCACACTCCTACTTACCGACAGTTGGCGGACACTTAGACCACTAGACCGTGACTTTAGCTATTACTCTAAAGTACATGACGTATACACACGCATTGACCACATCTATGTAGATCGAAATATTCTTGAACTCCTACAGTCAGCGGACATTGGCATCATTTCCATCTCCGACCATGCCCCAGTAACGATGGCTTTTACTTTGCCATCAGGCACGCGCAGAATACGGTCATGGCGACTTAATGAGAATTTATTAGATGATGCGGTAGTGATGGCTGAAGTCGCAGACACCCTAATCCACTATTTTAGGGAAAATCCAATTGGCGAACAAAATGAAGGGATGGTTTGGGAGGCCCACAAGGCTGTGGTTCGGGGTGCAATGATTTCCCAGGGTTGTAGACTTAAAAAGATACGACAAGCAGATTTTTTGAGAGTGCACACTGAGTTTCAGAAGGCAGAACTTCGACACAAAGCTAACGGAAGCCCAGAGGCACTGAAAGAACTGACAGAGCTACGTGAACTGTTCCTATGCCTACTCGATCGCCAAACTCGCAAACAGTTCCGATTCATAACACATAAATACTATGAACACGGAAACAAGTGCGGTCGCATGTTAGCTCGTCATGCATAGACATACATACATAAATTACACGATGCTTCAGGGACCCAGATTCTGCACCCTTCTAAAATTGCTGCAGAATTCCGAGCTTATTATGCCAAATTGTATAACCTAGACTCCGACCTCCCCCCTGCTTCACGAAGACACTAGACAATGCGCGATCCGAGACTATCTGAATGCAGCTAGACTCCCAGCACTCACAGACGAGCAATCCTCAGACCTAGATGCCCCAATTACCCTAAATGAGCTTCATGCCACGGTGAACTCCTTGCCCAATGGGAAGAGCCCTGGACCTGATGGGTTCACTAAGGCATACTACAAAGCCTTTTTGACTCACCTGGAAACTCCCATGTGCAAATACTTTAATTCTATAGCAGATGGAGGGACTATCCCACCAGAGGCCCTTCTGGCCCACATCACTGTGATCCCGAAAGAGGGCAAGGATCCCACCGTCCCCCCAAGCTACCGGCCAATCTCCCTCCTTAACCTGGACATTAAAATTTTAGCAAAAATATTGGCAAACAGACTTAAATATCTTATCCCTGACATTGTCCATCCAGACCAAACGGGATTCATAACAGGTAGAGAAGCCAGAGACAACTCTATTAGGGCGGTGCACCTCATCCACTGGGCTCGTACCCGCCCTGAACCACAGCCTTATCTTATACTGTCAACGGACGCTGAAAAAGCGTTTGATCGCGTTGATTGGTCCTACTTGACAGAGGTGCTCCGATCGCTGCGGTTAGGTCCGCGAATGCTATCCTCCATTATGGCCTTATACTCTACACCTTGCGCACAGGTCAGGGTAAATGGGACCCTTTCAGCTCGCTTCCCCATCAGAAACGGCACGAGACAGGGGTGTCCTCTCTCACCGCTCCTGTTTGCCTTAGTGCTGGAGCCATTCCTCCGCACAATACGCGCTAGCCCCGACATTAAAGGTCTTATGGTTGGTAACACAGAACATAAACTCTCGCCATATGCCGACGATGTCCTGTTCCATGTCTCAGACCCCCTGCTCTCATTGCCCAACTTGATGAAGGAACAGAAGCTCTTTGGGTCTCTCTCGAATTTTAAAATTAATTTCTCAAAATCAGAAATTCTCCCCATCTGCCTGACACCCCAACTAGCCACGAGCCTTAAATCCACCTTCCCCTTCACCTGGGCAACGTCGGCCATTCGATATCTCGGTGTTCAACTCACAGATAGCTTTGATAGCCTATATACCGCAAATTAGCTCCCATTGTTAGCTATGGTTAAAAAAGACCTCTCCCAATGGACGCAGACGGCCTTTACATGGTAAGGTAGAGTGAATATAATAAAAATGAACATTCTGCCACGCATCCTGTTCTTTTTACAGATGCTACCAATTCACCTACCCCGACCTTTCTTCGACAAGATATCTAGCCTACTATCAGATTTTATATGGAATGCACGTAAACCTAGGATAGCCCTACGGTTCTTTGACGCTCGAAACAGAATGGAGGCCTGGGCCTTCCAGACGTTAGACGATACTACTGGGCCATAGCTTTACAGAGAATGCTCAACTGGCGTTTCCATACTCGCTCTAAGCTATGGATACCTTTGGAGAAGTGTCTAGCCGGTAGAAATTTATCATATGCTCCCTGGTTGTCCCGAGAGCATAGAGGACTGTCGGAGATGACGTCCCCCTTGACAACTCAGGTACTGTCGATCTGGGATAAGATTAACCCGCTGTTAAAATTGGCCCTTCCAGTGTCCCCGCTGGCCCCACTGGGGGGGGTTTCCTATGGTTCCCCCCGGGGGAACAAATGGGCTTCTTTGAGTCGTGGGTAGAGGGTGGAGACGCCAGCTGTGGTAAGCTTATGAAAGACGGTAGACTTCTGAGCTATGAAACTCTGCCTATAGGCCGACAGGGCGCACCAATGAACTTCTGGAAGTATAGACAGCTACACCATTTCTTCCAACTACATTGTCATAAGATTAGGGACCCCTCGTTTCTCACCCACCTTGAGCAACTTTTCATTGCAGAGGAACCTACACCGCATTTGGTCTCGGAACTATATAAATTACTAGGCTCGGCGCTCCCTCATACCACACCTGCCTATATTAGACGCTGGGAAAATGATTTAGGATTGGTTTTTGCAAAGACAGACTTAACACACTTATATCACCTTACTCACTCATCCTCGATAGAGTCCAAAACCCAGGAGACGAACTTTAAGCTACTGTCCCGATGGTATAGGGTACCGGTGGACTTGGCCCGCTTCTACCCTTCCACATCCGAGTTGTGCTGGAGAGGATGCGGACAGAGGGGTACATTGAAACATATATGGTGGGATTGCCCCTGATTAAATCCTTCTGGGAGGACATACGAAACCAAATCAAAATAATGACAGAGATAGATGTCAATTTTTCCCCGACCCACTTTCTTCTGCAGGTCCCCCCGATCTCACTCCGTAAATATAAGAAAAGTGTGCTGCCACACTTGCTGAACGCGGCCAGATGCATGATTCCAATTTATTGGAAGAAACCCACGATCCCCACACGTGCTGAGTGGATCAAAAGGGTGAGTGAGATCCGGGAGGCCGAGGATTGGGTGGCGACCAATAAAGGCCACAAAGACCGATTCCATGACACCTGGGCGTCATGGACCGAATACAACTCAGACCCTACCAAGGTACCCTCCAGTTTAGACGTTGCACTGTTGGAACTGGCAGATCCTGCACTTAGAGAACTTAGGTTAGCAAAAACTCAATCCAGTGGGCCCGACCTTAAGATCTAAATTTATTTGTGGAGTTCCGAATCTAGCTCCGGAGGGTCCGTTGCAGACGCAGAGGAAGCTCACCATTATTCACAGGTAACCTGATCCAACCCTTCTCCCCTCTCCATCTCCCCCTTCTCCTCTCCTACCCTTCTTCTTCCCCCTCACTGTTCCCCCCCCTTTTTGTTATTATGATTCACCATTCATTATTGTTTATTTACTATAACTACTAGGGAAACTCATGAGAGATAACTAGTTAAAGGACGATTAACATAGACCCGAAACCCGCTGGGGGGGACCCTGGGTTTTCCGGGAGTCCGGCAAATTCCACATGTACAAAACTGCTGCTTTGTGGTCGCGGTGGCTTGCATGGGGGCAGGGGGTGGATTGATGGAGGCCACGGGCCCCCCCCTCCTGCTCCGACCGTGGGCCACCGGGCTATGTACCTTGCTCACCCCAAAGGGCTCCCCACCCGGGGTATACCCACGGGAGCAGTTAGGCTGGTTTTGCATTATTTATATATCCCACGAACACATAATGCTTAAGATGCTTCTTGGCTGCTCCCTAGGTGGGCATCACAGAGTTATCCCTAGAATAGCACTTTTCTTTCGGTAAATGGTAATATATGCGTTTGTTCAACCCATATACCAAATGTTGTCATCTGTACGACCCTGTGTGGTCGATGTTTACATGATTTGCACTTGTTGGACTGCTATCTCATGTGTTGATCTGAAAATAAAAAGTTATTATACAAAAGAATGTAGTGATATTTCTTCCGGAGAACTGGAAAAAAGGAAGGCAGAACAATGTCTTGGTTTAGATGAAAATCTGAAACCACCTTCGGTAAAAAACTAGGATGAGGGCGCAATACCACTCTATCCTTGTGTACAATCAAATAAGGCTCCTTACAGGAAAGAGCTGCTAATTCTGATACTCTTCTAGCAGAAGAAATGGCTACCAGAAAAATTAACTTCCTTGTCAACAAGACCAAAGGAATCTGACGTATTGGTTCAAAAGGCTGTTTCTGTAACACAGACAGAACCAAGTTCAACTCCCAGGGGTTTAGGGGTGCCTTAACCGGAGGATTAAGACTCGTCACCCCCTGCATAAAGTTTCGGACAAAAGAATGCGAAGCAAGTGGCCGTTGAAATAATACTGATAAGGCCGAGACCTGGCCCTTGATGGTACTCAAGGCCTGCTTTATCTCTAATCCCAATTGTAGAAAATTAAGAATTCTACCTATCACATATTTTCTGGGATGCCAACCCCTGGATTCATACCAGGATACATGAGCTTTCCAGACTCTATGATAAATCATTCTGGAAGCTGGCTTCCTTGCATTGATCAAGGTAGATATCACAGGACCTGAAAGCCCACAACTCTTCAGAACGTGGGTTTAAATAGCCAAACCATCAAATTTAGCGTTTGTAAGGCAGGATGGAACACTGGACCTTGAGATAACAGGTCTGGGCGTACCGGTAGGGTCCACGGGGAACCCACCGTCATCCTTACTATTTCCGCATACCAATTCCTTCTGGGCCAAGCGGGGGCCACCAGAAGTACTGACTTCCCTTCCTGCCTGATCCTGCGAAGGAGTCGTGGCAGTAGCAGAATAGGCGGGAATGCATAAATCAGTGAGAACCAATGCCACGGAATCACCAACGCATCCATCCCACATGCAAGAGGATCTTTTGTCCTTGCCACAAATCTTTTTGTTGAATCGGGATGCAAAGAGATATACATCTGGAACCCCCCATCTTTGGCATACGGCCCAAAAGACGTCGGGATGCAGAGACCATTCCCCTGGAACTAACTGCTGGCGAATTAAATAGTCCGCCTGCCAGTTCTCTATCCCTGGAATGAAAACTGCCGATATGCATGGCACATGCTTCTCTGCCCAGACTAAGATCTGGTTCACCTTTTTTTGAGCAGCTCGGCTCCTGGTGCCTCCGTGATGATTGACATAAGCCACTGCTGTGGCATTGTCGGCCTGGATCCTGACCGGGCAACCCTGTAGCCTGATAGTCCAGGCATTTAGGGCTAGATATACCGCACGGATCTCCAGAATGTTGATGGGTAAGGTCCTCTCGGTCTTGGACCATACCCCTTGGACCGCAGACTGTTTCAGAACTGCTCCCCAACCCGATAGACTGGCATCTGTTGTTACCACCATCCAGGTAACCGGTAGAAAGGATTTCCCCTTCTGCAGGTTTTCGGGTATTAGCCACCAATTGAGGCTCTGACGCACCGCATGAGACAGGTGCAACGGAAAGTCTAATGCCTGAACCTTCTTGTTCCAGGCCGACAGAATACTGTGTTGCAGCAGTCTTGAATGAAACTGAGCATAGGGAACTGCTTTGAATGAAGACACCATCTTTCCTAGCAGCCTCATACAAAGGCGGAGAGAAGGACCCTTTTTGGTCCTGACTGCCAGAATCAGCTCCCTTAAAAGCAGTGATCTTTGCCTGAGGTAGAAATATTTTCTCCTGGCTTGTATCTATGATCAGACCCAAATACTCCAGTCTTCTTACTGGTTTTAGGAAAGATTTTTCTAAGTTGAGGATCCAACCTAGGTGTTCCAGATACTTGACTGTGGTCCTCAAGTTCCCGTTCAAGGAGGCTACCGACCGGTCTATCAAGGCAGGTCGTCTAGGTATGCTATGACAGCTATACCCTGAGCACTTAATCTGGCCAAAGGAGGAGCCAAGACCTTTGTGAACACTCGAGGTGCAGTGGCTATCCCAAAAGGCAGAGCCACAAACTGGAAATGGCGCCCTCCTATCTCGAAGCGCAGAAACTTCTGATGAGCAGGAAAAATGGGCACATGCAGATATGCATCTCTGATGTCTATCGATGCCAGAAATTCTCCTCCCTGCAGGATGGAGACTACTGTCTGAATTGATTCCATGCGGAAGGACTGAATCCTTAGGAATCGGTTCAGATCCCTTAAATCTAGAATGGGTCTGACATCCCCATTTGGTTTTTGGACCGTAAAAAGGTTGGAATAGAAGCCCAATCCTTGATCCTTCGCGGGAACCACCATAATGACCTCCTGCGACAAAAGTCGCTCCAACGCTAGAAGGAGCGACTGCTTTTTCTCTGGATCTCTGGGGACACTTGATCTGAGGAAACGAGGAGAGGGAAATTCTTGAATTCTTGAAACTCCAGCTTGTACCCTAAGGTTACTGTGGAGATTACCCATCTGTCCTGGAACTCCTCCTGCCAGAGCCTTGAGAACTGTAGCAGTCTTCCCCCCACTCGAGCGAGTGGGGGCGCCCCCTCATAAAGAGGTCTTAGTGTCTTGCCTAGTAGGCTTCTTCCTCCAGGACTTCTTTTGTCCCTGGGGTTGACTCTTGTTTCTTGACCCAGACGGAGGAGGCCGTCGAGACTGCCTGGAGGCTGAAGCCCCTGGCGCTGGGGAAAGAGTCCTTTTGAAAGAGGGACGCTTACTCTTCTTCTTAACAGGTAAGAGAGTGCTTTTCCCATAAGAGATTCTCTTGATATAGTTATCCAAGTCTTCTCCAAACAACCTTGCACCATGAAATGGAAACCCAGCCAGCAGCTTCTTACATGGTGCTTCGGCTGACCAATTTTTCAACCATAGGATTCTACATATATGCACTAACCCCAGTGAAAGACGAGAGGTTTGCATGATAGAATCTCTGATGGCGTCAACAACATAAGGCTGCTGAAAGGTTGGCGAACCCCTGGGCCTGCTGTTCAGGTAAAACTTTGATGACCTGCTTAACATGGTCTCTTAAGTATTGACAGACTCCAACCGCTGCTACTGCAGGTTGAACCACTGAACCTGCTAAGGAGAAAACATCCTTCAATAGGGATTCCATCTTTTTATCCACAGGATCCCTGAGCATCTGGGCATTGTCTACAGGACAAGTCAGACTATTATTTACGGGGGAAATGGCCGCATCAATGGCCGGTATTCCCCACATTTTAATAAACTTTTCTTCTATAGGATAAAGTGTTGAAAACTTTTTCGGCGGAAAAAAACGTTAAAGGAGCTTTTCAAGTAAATTATGAACAGGAAAAGCATGTGCTGTTTGAGGAGGTTTCAGTGACCCTAAAGAAGAAGAGGGCTCTTTAACTGATTCAGATATGGGCAACTTAAATGTGGAGCGGACCAATCCAGTAAGGATCTGTACTAAGACTTTCTCCTCTTGGGAAGCCGAAGAGGGT
Organism: Aquarana catesbeiana; assembly: GCF_042186555.1. Classification (NCBI taxonomy): domain Eukaryota; kingdom Metazoa; phylum Chordata; class Amphibia; order Anura; family Ranidae; genus Aquarana; species Aquarana catesbeiana. The sequence goes on along the minus strand of NC_133336.1, from coordinate 71,903,851 downwards.
CCCTCTCCACCTGATTCCTCCGAAGAGGAATCATCCGTCCCATCCTGATCCTCTGAAAGGGATTCTTCTCCTTTATCCCAGAGCTCCTCTGCCTGAGGGTCTTGGGAAACAGAGGAAGGCCTAGTACGTTTTCTTCCACTGAGTGAAGATGTAATCACGGCCATTAATCTTTCCTCTAAACCATTAATGGTTGAGGAAAAAAACTCCTGTGTAATGTATACAGGGGCTGAAGTGCCAAAAGCAGGTGTAGCCCCTGACCCCAACGGCTCTCCCTGGCTAGCCGTCCCTGGCCCCTCGGGGGTGGTGGGGGGATGCTGCAGAAAGGGGGTCCTCAGAACCTGAATGAGATCCCCTAGAGCCTCTGGTTCTTGGGGTATTTGAACCTCTTCTACCCATAGTGCAAAGCAACAAGGTGGAGGTATCACAAAATGAACACTGACTGCTGAGCAATGTAGTCTGGCAAAAGCCTTGCTACCAAATGCCCAGTCTGGTGTTACCTTAGTAAATGCTGCCTAGGAGAATGCCTGTGTCCCACCTTACATGCGACCGTCAGCCAGGTTGAACTTCCTGGTTAGGGTGTGCCAGTGTCCAATCACCTAGTGATACCTATATAACCCATCAGTTATTACTGAGGCTCTGTGTCCCGTGATGTTCGAGAAAGAAAACCCACTTTTTAGTGAGCTATTTTTCCACTAGATAGAGTTCAATAAAACGTTTGAGGGGTGTGAAAATTCTTTCAGGAGTGACCCAGTCATAGACGGCACATTCTATCTATCTGTTCGTGAACAGGCAACGTTTTGCAGGATTTTGCAGGTCTCTTTGTACCCAAAGGGGCATGGCAAGACAGAAGAGAGCCAGCTTACACAATACTAAAGCTTTTGCGGACAGAGGCAATGAAATTTACAACGTTAGCAAGCATATTATGTGAAACTCCCTCTTCACTATAGTGACAACCTGGAGGAGGAAAATCTTCCACAGCTTCCTCCAATACTGTCTTAGTATCTTTTTCCCTTTTGTCTCTGTGTTATCTAGGACTGGCATATTGGAATTTGACTCCAGTTGCAAAATGGGAGTAGAAGAGGAATGGTGTTTCTGGGCCTTAAACAAAGATGGCTGTATAAAGGCCATAGTCAAACAGGCTGCTTGTTGAGTGCCCGAGAAAAAGCTAGAATCGGATGCCGAGACCGACATTGGAGACCTTCTTGCTCTGATGCAAGGAACACATTGTTACTCTGAGGTTGAGTGGGCTGTGCGGGTCTTCGGCAGAGTGAATGTTTGAAAAAAAGAAAAAATACTTTGTGGTGCTTACAACCCCTGAATTTATTGAAGAGTGAACGTTCGCCTGTGATTTTGCATTGAATCCCTTTCACCTGGTCTCCGCCATATCTAAAAGTGAGGGTATTCCCCTGTGGGGTACCCATGGAACAGGGTGTGGAGTATACGATAAGGAGTACACAGTGTAGACCATCCTGTAATAAATCTTTATGGCAAAAAGGTGGGAGGAAATGCCTACGCAAATTATAAGGGCTCCCAGCATTCACCGCTCAGTGTTAATAGAGCGGAGCGCCGTAAACTTCCAGGTTGCCATCACAACGGGCGGCATTGTCGGAAGTTCCTGCCCCATTGTGATGGCAACAAAAACAATACCGTTTTGAGATCACTAAATTTTGCGGCGGCGATCCGCACTGACTCCTGGGAATGCGGACGCTTAGCTCCCAGGAGACAGTGCGCCTCCGGGGAAGATTAAGATACAAGCCTACTCCCGCGGGGGTCAGAGACAGGAAGTACCCCTATAAAGACTGCTAGCAAGGTAAACAAACAAAAAAATATTTTTTTTTGTTCATTTGAACATCTGGTCAGAGCAAAAAAGGGATTAAGATGAATTTATTAATTTGTGTGGACCTCCGCTTTAAGAATAATAAACTAGTTAAACTGAGGGCGATTTCCTCCATGAAAGGAGAAAAGGTTCATCACCTTCAGACCATAGCACAAAACTGACAAATCACTGTGTGGTGTAGATTTATAGGGGATGGGCCCAGAGGCGTGTCCTCTAAAGCTTTGCCTAGGGTCCAATTACTTGAAGGTACAGACCTATAACCCATGGTGTATAAATAATCTGCCTGTGTCCTGTACTGTACAATTAGGACAGTATTTTATTTTATCTTTAGATGAACTTTTAAGATAAAATAAAATACTTTCTGGACTTCAAAACCATTTTGTGAGGTTCTCTACCTTTTGGATTTTTTCAAAGACACTCCCTAAAGGTTCTATGAGAACTTCACTGTACATCAAAGAAAGAAATTTTTACAGAAAGTGCTGGTGCAAAAAAAGATTACCCGATGCTGCACCTGCAGCTGGGGCCCAGATAGCGTTTTTTTAGGCAAATATATGTGGAAACTGTGCGGGTGCATACAACTCTGTTATCTGCAGTCCTCCCCAAAGTATTAAACCTCAACAGCAACCCAGATAAAAATAATAGATTGAGGGTTGGCCTTCCTGGGAGCACAGCCACACATTTTACCATAAGTTGCTGGTAAAACCCTCATAGTCCTCATTTTCTGCTGCCTCTTTCAATACTTTAATCAGAATGGTAATTTAGTGTAAATTATAATTCCTGTATTTTGACAAAGTGAAAAGTATAATAGTTTGGAGTCAATTTTATTTTTTGTTCTATATGTTTTTAAATGGTTATATCTCTTTTTACTCTAGGTATATAAAATATACAAATATTTCACAAATAAATATTCAACACATGTAAAAGGATTTACAAAGTACTAAGGGTTATCTAAAGATCTTGCATCTCTCAGTAAAACTTGACTAAGCTTTCTCATAATGGATAAGTCACCGCAAAAAACATTTCGTTTGAGGTTTTGGATTCCGTAAACAATGCGCTTCCTTTAAATAAGTGGTGAATAAACATGTTAAAGTTAGTTTAAAGCACCACCTGCTGTCTCAATGTGAAAATATAAAAATGCAATATTATATATATATATATATATACACATACATACACACACACACACACACACACACACACACACACACACACACACACACACACACTCTATATTGCCAAAAGTATTGGGATGCCTGTCTTTACACGCACATGAACTTTAATGGCATGCCAATCTTAGTCCGTAGGGTTCAATATTGAGTTGGTCCACCCTTTGCAGCAATAACAGCTTCAACTCTTCTGGGAAGGCCGTCCACAAGGTTTAAGAGTGTGTCTATGGGAATGTTTGAACATTTTCCAGAAGCGCATTTGTGAGGTCAGGCACTGATGTTGGACGAAAAGGCCTGGCTCGCAGTCTCCACCCCAATTCATCACAAAGGTGTTCTATCGGGTTGAGGTCAGGACTCCGTGCAGGCCCGTCAAGTTCCTCCAACCCAAACTCGCATATCCACGCCTTTATGGACCTTGCTTTGTGCACTGGTGCGCAGTTATGTTGGAATAGGAATAGGCCATCCCCAAATTGTCCCATAAAGTTGGGAGCATAAAATTATCCAAAATGTCTTGGTGTGCTGATGCCTTAAGTATTCCCTTTACTGGAACTAAGGGGCCAAGCCCAATCCCTGAAAAACAACCCCACACCATAATCCCCCCTCCACCAAATTATTTGGACCAGTGAACAAAGCAAGGTCCATAAAGACAAGAATAAGTAAGTTTGGGGTGGAGGAACTTGACTGGCCTGCACCTCAACCCAATAGAACACCTTTGGGATGAATTAGAGTGCAGACTGCGAGCCAGGCCTTCTCATCCAACATCAGTGCCTGACCTCACAAATGTGCTTCTGGAAGAATGGTCAAACATTCCCATAGACACACTCCTAAACCTTGTGGACAGACTTCCCAGAAGAGTTGAAGCTGTTATAGCTACAAATCAATATTGAACCCTACGGACTAAGACTGGGATGCTAGGGCTGAAACAACTAATCGATTAATCGACAACTAATCGATTATGAAATTAATCGATTACTATTTTCATAATCGGTTAATCGGCCAGTGACATAATGGGGTTAAAAAAAACTAAAACGAGCCTTTTATAGTACAAAAAGAGCAAATAATCGCTACTGTAGATGTTACTTTCACAGTTCTACAGTAAAAAATGAACCCCTTACAGTAGTAATTATCTGCTTTTTTTTTTCTTTTTTACTATAAAGGGCTAATTTTTGTTTTTTTAACCCCATTATGTTACTAAACGTCTTAGACCTCGTTCACAACTATGTGTTTTTTGGTGCTTTTTTGCAGAAGCGCACTACACTTCATTTACATGGTTTCCTATGGGACACGTTGACATCTATGCTTTTTTCAGCTGCTGCGTATTTGGAAAGGGTCAGGGACTTTTTTTTTAACGCAAAAACGGTGCTCTTTTGGTTCAATATACTTCAATGGAGAAGCTGCAGAAAAGCATTTAATGCATTTTTGCAGCAATTTGTGTTTTTTAATCTGCCCAACAACAAATTGGCCAAAAAAACGCAAATCGCCGCAAAATCACGTGTGCAAAAATCAAAACGCACAGCAAAAAGCACAGCAGAAACAGATCAAAAGGTGTGTACTGAGCCTTATGCTGTCCACATGGATCAATTTTCAGACGAGAATATTCAGACAAAAAATCTTTGTACATTTGCTGAATGAAAGAATGTTGTTTGAAATTTTCACTTGTTTTTAACATTCTGTTTTTAAAATGAATGTAATTTCTGAACGAAAATCACATCCACTGTCTGAAAATTCCTTTGACCAAGAAGTTTTCTATTTCCAAATGTTCCCGTCACTGTGGTTGAAAATGAACCTCGACTTGACCCCACTACCGATTAGAAAATCGAACGAACGTTCTTAAAATGAAATTTTTTTTTTGAAGGAAGACATTTGATCCCTGAGTCTGAAAATATTTATCAGATTCACCCTTTAATAGTATGTACAGTATATCTCTTCTCTAACAGTATATCTCCTCTAACAGTATATACAGTATATCTCTTCTGTCTGTTATCCTCAGAGTGGATTAGATATTTTACTCCCTAACCATATGGTTGGTTATTTATATTTACCACTGCATAGAGATATTTCAGAATAAATTGCCTTTTTTAAAAACTTTACATATTGACTAAATTATAGCCACACTTTTTTTTTTTTAAGGTTATAACCGATTAATCGATTAATCGAAACAATAATCGGCCAACTAATCGATTATGAAAATAATCGTTAGTTGCAGCCCTATGGGATGCCATTAAAGTTCATGTGCGTGTAAAGGCAGGCATCCCAATACTTTTGGCAATATAGTGTGTGTGTATATATAGATATATATATCTATCTATCTATCTATATCTATATCTGCCTATGATGAAACATTTAAAAATAAGGTGTCCTTTTAACTCCAAAAGGAATCTCTGCTGTGAAAAGGGTAGATCTACAGACATAGAGTAAGTAATGTGACACATAACGGGGTTAACAGTGCACATAATCAACTCTTATGATACATCAGCACTAGGGCCCCATCGATCTCCCCAAGTAATACCCTGACAATGATTTACTGGCTACCTGCTGCAGGTCTCTAACAGCTCAGGCTTTATCCAAACATCTCCAGCACTGTGGGGGTCTTCTGTGTTGAAGTGTTGGATGGATTAGCGATGATGGATGGCCCATGTGTCATGCTACGGCAGTGTTTACCTAATTCTAATGTATTTTGCAGTCATTTCCACCATACAGGATCTTTAAGAGGCAGCAACACTTCTCGGTGCTATGTCATAAAGAACTATCTTGCAGAAATAAGAAATAAAATGGAATCTCAGGTTCATTCATATTTACTATGTTGAATATGGAGTTGTATTAAGGGAAAACCATAAACATGATACAGTATCTTTTTAGGTTTTTGAATGAGATTAGCTTAAAAAAAGATAGATTACTATGATTTTTAAAAGCATGTGGAATTCCCCGGGGGACCTAGTGCTTGGATCTGGTGCCTTGATTGTTGAGCTAGCTTTGCTCAGCTAAATGGGTAGCGTTCGGCAGGTAGTATTGCCCACCAAATGTGACAGGGGGATACACCCCTATTAACTGCCATAGCATTATTACCGCGTTCTTACAGCGTTTTAGGGGCGTTAGCGGTAAAATTAACGCAACGCTGCAGGCGTTTTAACCGCGTTTTTCAAGCGTTATTGAAGCATGGGCGTCAAAGAAAAACTCCACCTCCCTACATCACTTCCTGTGTACTTCCTGGTATCTCGTTGAGGTGAAAGGGGGTAAATAAAGAAGATGGAGTTCATGGAGCTTTTTTTGTTATTTGTGCTACTCTATTGGGAGCATATCCACCAACAGAGGCAGCACCGTCGCTATTGGGTTCATCACATCCTCCAAGCGCACACCTCAATTGGACAATTTGCATTGCTATACGAGGACTTGAGAGTGCACCCAGACAAGTTCAAAAATTATACTCGGATGAGCATTGCAACGTAAGTATCTATATCCTAATCCCACTCCCACATCCCTAACCCCGCTCCCACTAGTCTCAAATCCCTAACCCAAATCCCAAACCTAACTCCGCTCCCACTAGTCCCAAATCCCGCTCCCACTAGTCCCAAATCTCTAACCCTAATGCCGCTCCCACTAGTCCCAAATCCCTAACCCAAATCCCAAACCTAACTCCGCTCCCACTAGTCCCAAATCCCGCTCCCACTAGTCCCAAATCCCTAACCCTAATGCCGCTCCCACTAGTCCCAAATCCCTAACCCTAATCCCGCTCCCACTAGTCCCAAATCCCTAACCCTAATCCCAACCCTAATCCTGCTCCCACTAGTCCCAAATCCCTAACCCTAATCCTGCTCCCACTAGTCCCAAAACCAGAACACTTATCCCGCTCCCACTAGTCCCAAATCCCTAACCCTAATCCCACTTCCACTAGTCCCAAAACCAGAACCCTAATCCCGCTCCCACTAGTCCCAAATCCCTAACCCTAATCCCGCTCCCACTAGTTCCAAATCCCTAACCCTAATCCCGCTCCCACTAGTCCCAAATCCCTAACCCTAATCCCACTTCCACTAGTCCCAAAACCAGAACCCTTATCCCGCTCCCACTAGTCCCAAATCCCTAACCCTAATCCCACTTCCACTAGTCCCAAAATCAGAACCCTAATCCCGCTCCCACTATACCCAAATCCCTAACCCTAATCCTGCTCCCACTAGTCCCAAATCCCTAACCCCGCTCCCACTAGTCCCAAATCCCTAACCCTACTCCCACTAGTCCCAAATCCCTAACCCTAATCCCGCTTCAACTAGTCCCAAATCCCTAACCCTAATCCCGCTCCCACTAGTCCCAAATCCCTAACCCTAACCCTGCTCCCACTAGTCCCAAATCCCTAACCCTAATCCCACTTCCACTAGTCCCAAAACCAGAACCCTAATCCCGCTCCTACTAGTCCCAAATCCCTAATCCTACTTCCTCTAGTCCCAAATCCCTAACCCTAATCCCAACCCTAACCCCACTCCCACTAGTCCCAAATCCTGCTCCCACTAGTCCCAAATCCCTAATCCTACTTCCTCTAGTCCCAAATCCCCAACCCTAATCCCAACCCTAATCCCGCTCCCACTAGTCCCAAATCCCTAACCCTAATCCTGCTCCCACTAGTCCCAAATCCCTAACCCTAATCCTGCTCCCACTAGTCCCAAATCCCTAACCCTAATCCCGCTCCCACTAGTCCCAAATCCCTAATCCCGCTCCCACTAGTCCCAAATCCCTAACCCTAATCCTACTTCCACTAGTCCCAAAACCAGAACCCTAATCCCGCTCCCACTAGTCCCAAATCCCGAACCCTAATCCCGCTCCCACTAGTCCCAAATCCCTAACCCTAATCCCGCTCCCACTAGTCCCAAATCCCTAACCCTAATCCCGCTCCCACTAGTCCCAAATCCCTAACCCCACTTCCACTAGTCCCAAAACCAGAACCCTAATCCCACTCCCACTAGTCCCAAATCCCTTTGATGGTCTGTTTAATCATTCTGACCTTCCCACAATTTCAGTCCTGTTGTTGTAGATGCTCTCATTTCTGCTTGCATGTTTACCTTTTTGTGAGATCATGTGACTTTTCTACAGCTCGGGGCGGATTACAGGCGTTTTTACAGCGTTTTAAATTCATTTCAATGGAGAGGGGCGTTTCTGAAGCGCTTTTTTCAATGACCAAAAGCTGCTCCAAAGATGCTGCTTGCAGGACTTTTCTCAATGCCCCACCAGCGCAACGCCTCAGTGTGAAAGGGTCCATTGAGATGCATGGGGAGCGTTTTATGAGTGTTATTTTTAGCGCTAAAACGCTGCAAAAACGCCTTGGTGTGAAAGGGGTCTTAGTAAGGCACAATTACACTGAATTATCCTTTTTCACCACTGGGTGTCACTGTGAGTCATGAAACAAGTAAGTGCACTTTCTAAAGCTTTTGAGAAAGAATGTCCATTGACAAGAGCAACTGAGTAATTGCAATTAGCAAAGCCTTAGCTTCTTAAAGCGGAGTTCCACTCACAAAATTACCTTTACATTAATCAACTGCAAAAAGCATCAGAAACTATATATATATATATATATATATATATATATATATATATATATATATATATATACACACACACACACACACACACACACACACACACACACACACACACACACACACACACACATATATATATATATATATATATATATACACACACACACACACACACACACACACACATCTATATCTATATCTATTTTTTTTTTTATTTTATTATTTTTTTTACATACTTGGTCAGGGCTGTTGCTATGGGGTCCCTGGTAATCTGCCCCCTTCCTCTCCGCGGTGCATGACATTATTTCCCTCAGTGCCTATGTTCACTAGTGTTCCTGGGAGATGTGTGTCAGCATTTTCCAGGAGTCAGTGGGCAGCACCAAGGGCTAGAATCTCTACTAAATGAGCATACTGCGCATGCGCGAGAACGGGCAGTGCATGCTGGTTATTCAGCAGCACCAAATGCCAGAAGTTTATGCTTGAGGGATTCGCCTGCCCACAAGCAAGATAGGAAAGCCAGAGCATAAGGAATATAAGGTGAGATTTTAAATAAAACAGTAACTAAAGCGGCACTATTAACCACACAAACCAATGCAAAAAACAACATCATATGATAGTAAAAGATATAATTTAAAAAAAAAAAACGAAATTTGTGGGTGGAACTCCGCTTTAAGACCTGATATCCATAAAATGTAAAAAGAATGACAAATAACTTTAAAGCATTGTGTGTTATGAAAGAAAACCTGGTGAAGGCAGAGCAGATGTTTGCAGGAGAAGAACCACTTTAGTAGTGAATCCCCAATGGACCTCACCTTCGACTTTCCACCTTTGTTCAGAGAGGCTCTGCTCTGCTGTCCTGTGAGCTTCCCAGCACCAAGTTTTGGCTGAACCTTGGCCGAGACCCCAGTTGAGGGCTTTGTACTTCTTAGTGCATCTCTTGCTGGGCCTTTGATCTCCCGATCTCTATTATTCTTTAGGTCTTTGCCGCTTCCTGCATTCCGTCTAAGTGAAGGTTCCTGAACTCGGTCTTCAGGTTTCTTTTTCCGAATATCCTCGCTTGCCAGTTTATCCTGAAGAACAAAGTCTGTTGACTTTCCTGGCTAAACATCCTTTATAACTAATAACTGAGTACATAAGATCACACAAAACTTGATAAATCCTACAGCTGAACTGCAGGCAAACAGCTAAACACATAAGTGGAATACATATACTGTATGGGAGATTTTTTACCTGCCAAAGCATTTGTATGTTTGTTAATCTAGTGCAAAGATTTACACATCTCTGCCACACAGCACAGCCCTGACTGATGGAGCAGGAGATCTGATTTTCTCCGCTGCAGTTAAGTAACACTTATAGGAGAGTGAAAGGAGAAGCAGCAGAATGATGAACTCCTGTCTTTGTTAGTCTGCTCTCTCCTCCCATCAGCATGTCCCTTTTTAACACTGCAGCACAACTTACTGGCTCCCTGTGATGTATCTCCCTTCTCCCAGACTGAGATTTGTTGTAGAGACCCGGCAAGAGGCCGATACCAAGTCAAACATTGCTTGCATTTAAAAATACACTTATTGACATATTAATGAATAGAGAGCTGCCTTCATCTGTGCCTTTTAGATTTGCCTAGAGTTTAGTTTTAAAGGATAAGTTAATCTTTGGAACATGCAACATGTTCTCATTCCTGCAGAGTCTCCCCGATCTGCCACTTCTAGTGACAGCAAGCGGGCATCTTCTCCGGGTGCTTGCTGTCATTTTATTATTATACAGGATTTATATAGCACCGACAGTTTGCGCAGCGCTTTACAACAGTAGTTGTCGTGGGCATCTTTTCCGTCCGCCCATATCATGCATTCACAGAGTTCTGCGAATAGGAAACTACAAGTACCAATAGCCTTTGGGGCTGTCAGTTTATAGTTCTAAATGAACTACCAGGGCGCTGTTGAGCACTTGAGGTAGTTCATTATCTCTTCTTGTCAGTATGTAACTGCCTGCTAATACGAAGTACGAGCAGACAGATAGCCTGACAAGACTGCAGGAGTCCTGCATGGCACCCGTGATCTGCTGATGCTGGGTGCATTGCTTTGCAGGCTCCTAATAAAAAATAATAATGCACATTTTTTTTACCTGTAAAAAGATGTGATTTTTATTTTTTTAAAAGGTGAATTTATCCTTTAAAAAGGAAAACTACAACTGTTCTAGGACAATTTTTGTTTACTTTTTTCCTGAACCAATGAAAGGTGCTGCTGCACAGTTCTGAGGCAACCACCACATAGGATTTTTTTCAGTGGCAACAGTCTGGCCTTAAACAGCAATAGATGGTGAGTATGGGATGCCACAGAAGACTCAACAGCCCTGTTTAGACAAGACTTCCATAATGCAAACATTTGGCGAAATTACACCACTGCTACGTTGCCTACTTTTCTGCCTTAAAAGTGTATTGCTTGCCCTTACTGAACTTTGATCCTCCTCTATAGAACAGATCAAATGGCTGTTAATGTAATCCTGGTTTATAAACGTCCTGTGAGCCTCTACTAACTGTAAACAGCCTCAATAACACTGTAGGACAGCTGTGTGTATTGACTAGGCTTAAGTGCATATTCGCACGCTTTGAGGTGAGCGTTTATTACCTAGGGGGGAGCACCTGAGTGGGAACACTGCAGCTTACTTTGGATCACCCACACAGCAGTTTCCGAATCGCATGGACCTTAAAGCACTTTTGGACTGACACATTTTGGATGTCACAAATGCACACAGGACCACTTTCTATGTTCAACTATTAGTGGATCAGTGATACTATATGATGATCCTATGGACACTGATGCAATTGGTATAATCATTTACCACATGGATGCACGCTAGCACTTTATGAAACATACTTGATAGAGATAGATAGAGATGTATATATATATCTATAGATAGAGATATCTATCTATAGATATATATCTATAGATATATCTATCTATCTATCTATATATATATATATCTATATCTATATATATTTTTTTTTTTTTTTTTTTGTATTATTTTTTATACATATTTGTTGCACTATTGTCACCTTCCCAGCAGGCCGAGACTGAGTTTACTACTGTATGATTACTATATGAGCTTCACCTCATTCACTAAGCTCTGGGGATAATTACCTTGCAGAGTGCCACTGCACTTGCAAAGTGAACAGCCTATTCGTTCTTAGTAAATCAACCCTATACAATGTGAACACATACATAAGACTGCTAGAAATCACTATTACATGGCAATGGGGAAACACAGATTACTGTCTGCAGGGGCCCAGAGACTAGCACAGAAAGTGCCAAAGAGCCACAGGTTGGGCAACAGGGACTTATAATGCCAGTCCTTGTATTATAAATGCTATATTATTGATGAATGAAAGAACAAAATATTATTCTAGCTTTTTTACAAAGATGACAGTTTTCCCAAAGTTTCCCACACCGCTCATTGCCAAAATGATATAAAAAGTGAAACATATTAAGGGTATAAAGCATCAAGTAATTCAAAACACATGAACCAAAGGATAAATTCATTTATTCAAGAAAATTGGTCTAACATAAGCACAACTCTGCCATCAATGATAGTGCACAACCCTGTAGCCCAACCTGTGACCCTATGATTTGCTTGGCCATTGGACCCTAAAAGTCTGCAGTGTTAGTGGGAGCATTGATTTGTAAAGGAGAAATGGTAAGATCTCTACAAGCCTCTCCATGTTTTCTGCAGCATGTCTCCAGTCTCCAACCAAACCTATAACATGCCCACAGTTTCCTACCACCATTTTTTCTAGCGCATCTGCAGTCTCTGACAATCCTTTCTAGCATTACTTATACTAACCATTAGGTGTGGCCTTTTGGTGATGTCAGGGGCTGCAGCTGAGATCCTTATACACTGAGTAGAAGCATTTATTTTTTGTGAACAGATACCATACCTCCCATTTTGAGAAGGGAATAAGGGACACCTACTAGCAAATGTATGTAGGCATAGGACACGCCCCCTGCCACACCCCCTTAAAAGGAGAATAAACCAATAAAAAAAGGTTAATGAAATCCACAAGTGCTCTTTTTACCACTACTATTCATTTATATTGGCTTTTAAAATTTAGAAATGCAGCAATTTAAAAATTGGATGAAAGGTTTAGCACTGGGAATCACTTTTTAAAGGATAAAAAGTGCATTTTATATACAACTATATAGATCAGACCAAAACGAGGGACAAATGAGGGGGAAAGAAGGACAGAGGGACATTGCTTAAAATCATGGAGAGTCCCTCGAAATCAGGGACAGTTGGAAGCTATGACATACTACTTCTATGATTCTTAATGGTTTAGTATATTACTGACCTGAATTTCAGAATCCATTTTACTAATCCAACAATCCACAGTTCTCTGAATTCGCATTTTCTCTGAAATATCACTGGAAAAATAAGAAGTTATAAGTGACAGGTTAGATTACATATATGACTTTTCATATGTTTTCCTTTAACCACTTGCAGACCAGCTACGTTTTGTGACCTGCTTCTGGGGTGTCATTAACTTTTAAAATGACAACCGCAGCAGATTGCATAAACGCAGTGCGATTGCTATGCAGTGTGGATAATGCACAGGAATCGCTGAAGTTCCCGCACCATATCAGCGTGAACCAGGGCTCAATCCCTGTCCCAAAGATGCTACAGGAAGCAGATCAAAATCACTCCAAAGTAAAAGTAATGCCTTCAAAATACAGTTGTTAATGGAACAAGCACCCCTTTGAAAAGTTTCCAATCTACCCACTGTTCTGGAGTGGCCCTAACCTTCAGTCCCAGTGATAATAGTCACCCAGACAAAACAGAGCTAGTCAATATTGCTAGGGTCACACTGGAGGCAGCCTCTACCGCTCCTCTTAACAGTAAGAAAAGGATCCGCAGTTGCTTTTCAGAAGGCAGTAGAGTCAGAGATCGTAATGTCATTGTGACAGACCTAGCCAGGACAGAAGCTTTTGGAGGGGACTGAATGCTAGCCTCTTGCTGACCGATTATGGGCCCTGGCATTTGGGGGAACGGTGCTCTTTGTGAGCTGTATGCCTGGGGACCCTTGAGGTGGCGTTACTTTAGATTCAGGTCCTTGTCCCCCAAGACACACAGACTCTGGGGACCCTGGATATGCCATATTAGAAATAATAACTGATTCCTACTGTTGGGACACATATTGTTAGATGCTAATGTCATCAACTCCAGCCACCTGTTTGTTGTCTTCTATGATGTAAATGAGTCTAGTGTGGCTTCTCTTTCAGCCATTGTTGTCTGGGCTAATTAATCATGCAATTGTATGAAGGGGTCCTGTGTTTAAAGTGGAGGGCCACCCTGAAAACAAAAAAATTCACCAAAAATCCTAAAAAAAAAATTTTTTTTCTAATTTTGAAAAAAAAAAAAATTTAAACTTACCTAAACCCTTGTTGCTAGGCAGTCTTCCTAATCTGCCTCTTCCTTTTCCGCAGCGTGTTCTGCTCCTCGGTGAGCGGCCCCGTGGTCTTCTGGGAACTGTGTGTTTCCCCAGAACACCACGGGGCCATTCACAGAGTGCTGCGCCGCTCGCGTGTGCGCAGTAGGAAACTGGCAGTGAAGCCGCAATGCTCCACTGCCTGTTTCCCTTACCTAGGATGGCAGTGCCGGGACCCGAGAGCCGAGGGATGGCTCGGCCTCGGGCGGCCGACAACGCGGGCACCCAGGACAGGTAAGTACTTAAAGTCAGCAGCTACAGTGTTTGTAGCTGCTGACTTTAAATTTTTTTTTTTTTACCACCGGAATCTGCTTTAAACTTATGAAAATGTATCATCTACTGTGTAAGGCTCGGTGACAACAAGTCTGACCTGTAGTGAAATCCTGATTTATCATAACAATGACCAGGCTGGTTAAAGGGATTAGTTAATGAGCTAATGTTAATTAGGTTTCTGGTCACAGGTGTATTTTCAGAGTAATATGAGCATGAGGTATACACCTCCTCTTTTTACTGTATATAATACTTGTATTCCTTACAATAAAGGTTCATTCCTGTTTGACCCTCAACACAGAGCCTTGTCTCGTACTTGGGGGGAGAATTACTCGTATGGGTTTCTTGTTCGGCTGGTAGGAGTGTTCAGTAGCTACCTTTGTGTTCAGGAATGGAATGTCCTAAACGACTTTAACCCCTTTCATACTCGTTGTGTCGTTACAGTCATCACCAGCCCGCCTCTCTGCCTCAGCTAGTCAAAGGAAGCTTTGTATTCATTCATAGAAAGCTTCCTTTAAATGGCTGAGCATTGCACAGCCAGAACCCAGCACTGTGTACTGTATGTAGCTCAAGCTACATACAGTGCCGAGAGCCCCAGCAGCAGTTAGTGACGGAAATTGTTTGTTTGGACCAGCTTGATCCAAACTATTTAAAGTGACAGGAAACCTGGAGATCAGCTTTAAGTTTGTCGTGGCCACGAAACAAAGCATCATGGCCGCAACATGTGTACAATCCCCTTTAACTGCTTGTTAGGTTTTCAGTAGCCGATTAAGGGGGAGGAAAGGGGCGGTAAGAACGCACCTGGATCATCCATTTTACCACCCATGTGAACAGCAATAAAAACTTACACATGAATAAATGACAGATACGGCTTACAAACTTTGACCTGTGTCCTAGGAGATCCGGGTGATGATGTCACTGTCATAGAGCTCTATGATTAAGCCCAGTAAGGATCTCAAATGCATTTGAGTGGGAGGATCCAGATGGAGTTCTTTGGGCTATCTTGATTAATAAAGTTTATTAAAATGCTGAGTTATACATTATGTGGTCATGTTTTGTTTGAATGGACGGCAATGAAAACCTGACCGAGGATCTATAATTTAACTCCTGCTAATTATATCTGTATACCCCTTTAAAGGCTATATACCAATTTTAAGCAAAATAATTTTTTCATCTTCTGTTACTGACCTTCCAGGGTTCTTCTGCAACCCTCTTGCAAGCAACAGATGCCCTCTGCTGTCTACAGTATCCAGTACACTGAAATCTGTTTGTTAAAATGGAGCTCCAACCCAAACATTTGTTAAGGGAAACAGTTAGAAACTCAGTAAGGTTTGCGTTTCCATCTGTGTTCCCATTGGGGAGATTTATCCTCACTTTTTGTCTCTAGTCCGGTCTGAGTTAAAATCCCTCCAAGGCAGCAATAAAATTCAAACACGATTCTAATCCTAGCCACTTTATGCAAAGCTGAAGTACAGTATAATAAAAATAAATACATTTTAAAAAGCGCATAATTGAGAATAATGTAAATATTACCCATCTGTGGTCAAAGCACTGATGAGGGAGTGCCAAGCAGTGCCATCCCTGGCCCGGTTAATGGCTTCCAAGTTGTCTTCAAAGATTTTCTTCCTATTCTGCACTTCTCTCAAGATGCGCTTTGCATCCTCAAACCTTGACTTTGGTAGATTCACAGCCGATTGAGTAAAGGAATGTGGTGCAAATACAGGTGCAGAGGTCATGATGGACGATACTCTTGGCTAAAAGGCAAAAGAGATGTTGGCATTACATATATTTTTCATCATATTTTCACATGATCCCTTTAGACTATCTTAATATGACTGTTTCTCTTATCCATAGATGATCAACACGGTATTGCTCCTGATGAGTGGCTATAAGGCATCGAAACGCGTAGAGCTAAGAACTACTGAGTTGTGTATATATTCATGAATTTTTTTTATGGCCGTTCCTACTCATGTCCTTTATTTTCTTTTACCTGTTTTAAGCTATGCTTTAGTGCATCAATAACCTGTAACAAGTATATCCTATTATGTGTATAATTATTCTCTCCTTTACCTGTTTTAAGCCACGCTTTAGTGCGTTAATAACCTGTAACAGGTATTTTCTATTTTGTATATAATGATTTTTTCCTTTACCTGTTTTAAGCTACGCTTTAGTGCGTCAATGACCTGTAACAGGTATTCTTTACTATGTGTAGAATCATGTATCAATTATTCTGTGTTTTTGCATAACATGTAATAACTCCTTGTTGAAGTGTTAACGAATATGTATTGTGTGGTTCTAATGAACTGTATAAACTTTTATATTTGGCATAATGCAATGAGTTAAATAAAAAATCCTATGGAAATTTGGAATCAAATGAAAAGTTGTTTTTATGTTAAAATAATTTTTCCTGCCTCCTTGTGCTTCATGCAAAATCCCGCTTCTTGTTCTCCCATTTTCTATGTGTTGAATTGGGATGGAGGAGGGGATTTGAACGACCCCGGTTACCTCATATAAAGTCCCACTAACTCCTTTTCTTCTTTCTTTATTCAATATATTTTTCATCATGGTTAAAAAATGTAAAACCCAATATATGGATAGCTTGTACAGACTATAAAGCAAGGGTCTTCAAACTATGGCCCTACAGTTGTTCAAGAACTATAATTCCCATCATGCCTAGCCATGTCTGTGAATGTCAGAGTTTTACAATGCCTCATGGGATGTGTAGTTCCGCAACAGTTGGAGGGCCGTAGTTTGAGGATCCCTGCTATAAAAGCATTGGAGAGCATAATTTAAAGACAGCAGATTTCCATTGTTTAATTTTTCACAACATTTTTTTATTACCGCATACAAGAAGAAAATATTATAAAATACAGACAGAACACCAATGACCAAAGACTACATATATAAAAGCCATTTCTGGTTCCTCTTATGATGCAAGAAGTAAAAATGACAGTGCAATACAAATCTCCCCACATCACCAAGGTTTGTGGGAGTAAGGAGAGGTCATTAAATTACAAAAAGAACATAAAATTACAATATCACAGAATGCTCTAATAAAAAAAGGTCAAATTCTGCAAAAAGTTTGCTAAAATACCTGTAGTGTATATAGTTTACCTTAAAGTATATGTAAGCCCTCAGCTTGTAAAGCCACTCATTCAGTTTAAAATAAAAATGAAAAGCAAAACATTTGTGTAAAGATATAAAAATAACCCATTATAAAGTGATCAGATTCCCTCTGTACTCAGCTACATAAGAGCTAGGGGAGGAAAAACAGCAGTACACTGATCCTCTCCATGAAAAGCTGTGCAGAGCGGGTGTGTCAGGACAAGTCTGATCATTGGAGGAGCCCAAGCTGAGTTTCCAGCATAGCTAGAGAACGGACCACAGCGTGTTCTTCTGCTTAGTGTGGTCAGTTTTTAATAAGAAAGCAGAGGAACTGGCAGGAACACCAGAAATTTCACACAAAAGCAATACCAAGAGAACAAGATACTTTTTCACACAAGTACATGGTACAGCAGACACATCAGGACTATGAAATGTTGGGTTTACATACTTTCTTACATATTCTTTACCAATAATCAAATTACACGGACGTTCTAAACCAAGCACATAAAATAGTTTGTCTTTCCCTAGTTCTTAAATGTGGCGGTTGTACTAATTCTCTTTTTTCAGGCGATTTTTTCCTTTTTACTTATTGATCCTGCCAGGAAAAGGGTAACCCTTTAAACCAGAAAGGCTAGGAAACAAAGTCCTGCAGGAGTCCCAGCAGGTGACAACGAAGAACTGTCTTCAGCTGAAAGTTGCACAGGAGGTACAAGGTCTCAGGAGATATGAAAAGGAATTACAAAGTCAACCAGGACTTACAGGGTATGAATTGACATACTGTAAGCATGACAAGGCAGAAGGATGTACAGAATGAAGAATGAGTAGAAAAGTTCCCTCTTACCAGAAACTACAGAGCAAGGGGAAATTTACCTGCATGAAAGAAGATGTAAGGGATGTGCATTCCTGCTCATTTTTTTTCTGCTTGTCGTTCACTTGAATGGGCTGCCCTATGTGTGAATAGGTGCGACAAAGAAGTTCCCAAACCTTTTCAGGTGTGAAGCGCCACTTGTTTTTACAGCGCACGTTTTTGGGGCATTTGTAGCGCTGCAAAACGTGCATCTACTAACTGTGCTTGGGGGGCCATTAAGACTGAATAGCACTCTAATGCCGTGTACACAAGTCGGACTGCCAATGGGATAACCTCCATCGGCATTTCCGACGGAAACATTTTGAACACGTTTGGAAACGCAGACAAAAAAAGGCAGATGGGGCATACACATGGTCAGAATATCCAACCAAAAGCTCCCATCTGACTTTTTCTGTCGGAAATTCCGACCGTGTGTACGGGGCATAGGTGCTCTGTGCATTCTGCCCTGATTTTAGTGCAATCTGCATCATTTAAATGTGGACGGAGCCTAAAAAAAACAAAAAACAAAAATCAGTAATTAAATAGCCCGCTACCAGGGTCAAGACCTAAGGAAGAGAAGGCAGGATAGTCACCCTAGCCCAAAAACGTGCAAGTTGGCTATCTGCATCTGTGGAAAGGGTAGGCAAGACATGCCAGGGCAAGATGGAGTAGCAGGGCCTGAAAGCAATAAAGTATCCCCAGGCAGTCTCAGACAACCCATATAAGAGATAAAATATAAGAAAAAAAACAGACTCATGTGGGTCAACTGAATAGCACTGATTTATTTTTTTTAGGTAGTTTGGCTAAGGCATAGACAAGAATATTGTTCTGAAGGAGGGTATCAAGAAGGGACCTTGGCACATAGACAATAAAAGGTCAAGGGAAAAAATTCCTGGAAGGATGTAGGCACAGCCTCATGGAGTGGGCTGGGTTATATGGGGACACTAGGAGGCAGACCCAGAGAAGCTTTTGCTAGTGTCCAAACACCTGAAGGTAGCATTATACAGTATAACCCAATATAATGGTTTAAGAAACAACTTCTGTGTACTGTACTGTATGATAAAAAATAATGAAAATGAACGCACAACAGACATACCTTCAAATCTTCAGCTTGCGATGTCCATTGCTTTGCATCCTTAATAAACAAAAAAAAATTTTAAGTGGCAAGAAGAAAACTATTTTGCCTTTACAGATTAAAGACACAGTTTTTTAGTTAGTGAATATTATTATATAATGACACCAAACTTTAAAACTGACACTAAACACCATTTTAAAAAATATATAATGTAAATATTCATTCACAGTTGTATTGTAAACTCAAAAAGTAAATTCTATTCCTCTCAGCTTCCTCCAAATTCCTTCAATTTGCTGCTGTGATCCGACTTCCTGTTAAAGGGTGGCTACGTTCGCTCTCCACTGTCCCACTGTATTCAAAGTGATTGTAAAGTCTGTTTTTTTTTTTTTTAATAGGAAAAAAAAAACCTCAGGTCCCTCTTCTACGATCCTGGCCCCTCCCTCCTGTTCAGTGCCCCCACAGCAAGCAGCTTGCTATGGGGGCAACTGAGCCAAGTCACAACTCTGCGTGTCCATTCAGACACGGAGTCCCGCCCTGGCCCCTCTCTTCCCTGATTGGCTAGCCGACTTTGATTGACAGCAGCGTCAGCCAATGGCGCCGCTGCTGTGTCTCAGCCAAGGATGGAGAATCTGGGATGGCTGAGACACTTGTGGACATCGCTGGACAGAGAGGGACCTCAGGTAAGTAATAGGGTGCTCGGGAGGGTGCTACACACAGAAGGCTTTTTATCCTAATGTATAGAATGCATTAAGATAAAAAACCTTCTGCCTTTACAACTCCTTTAAGAATGTAGCCACACTCTTTTGCTAACTCTGGAAATGGTCTATGGACTATCGGATTTGTAGTGTGCATAGAGCAGTGCAAATAACTGCAATTAGCATGCACAGCCTACTCCAAACAAACAGAAGAGAAAGCAAAAGAGAGGTTTGGGAGCCAATGAAGGATGTTACAAGGAGAAGTAAAACATGGTAAAAAAAAGTTTGATGAAAAATAGTTTTTAGGGTAGTGGATGTGAATGGATTATTTTTGAAGAACAAGGATATCATTCAACTTTTGGACACTTTGGTTTAATTGCAGAGCTGCACCAGATTTTGCACTCTCCAATTTTTGTAAATCAACCCCAATCAGCTTCCAGGTTTTTAATCAAAGCTTAATTGAACAAGCTGAAGATACAAGCTGATCGGCCATCATGCACAGCTGCACCAGATTTTGCACGCCTCAGTTTTAGTAAATCAATCTCTTTTTTTGGGGAGGGGGAGCGGGTATCTGGTTTTGACAGGTACCCACCCCCACTTCCGTCTGGATTACTTAAGACAGATCACTCAGACAAGAGAGTAGCAATACTGGAAGATGGACCTTCACTACCTCACCTTTACCAGTTTCTGCATCTCCTGCTTTAGCGTATTCAGGTCCTGCAACACATCATCAGCTTTCTGGACTGCAGTGCTAGAGGTGACATTGGTTCTTGTAGTGACACCATCCCTCTGGAAAAAGCTGGAATAGAAACATTGGCATTACTAGGAGAAAAGAGCAAATTTAAAATGAACTGTAATTTTTCAATTGTCTTTTTATAATGTTTGGAGAGCAAAGATGTGTTGTGCAATAGACATTTATATACATAAGTGTGTCCCAACTGCATGCAAGCGTTTGTGTGTCTGTGTATGTGCCTATGCACACGTGAGGAGGATCTTTTTAATGATCTCATTATATTTAGTTATATTTTAACCCTGAAATATTGCTGTAAAGCCCCCTATGCAATAGTACTGAGTGACAGGTATGCTTTATAGAGACAAAAGTTCATTGCATCACCCTGCATAAGGAGAGAATGGAGCAGTGACTTTATTACAGGAAGCTCCTGCACAAAGAAAGTTTCACACCAGATTACTGCACAGATCTGAAAGAAAGAAAGCCCACAAAGATCCAAGGAAGAAAAACGCATGGCTCTTGTATTTAGACAATCTTTACTTATCCCATTGTTCAGCTTTAAAGGCTAAGTTACCTTTTTGAAAAACATTTAATGTAGCGAATAGGTCCCAGTAGGTAAAAAAAAAAAAGGGGGGGAGAGAAAGTGCACCGCACATGCATGGGTTTTAAATGAAGGAGAGTGCTCAATCCTGTCATAGGGAGGGTGAACAGCTGGAGCATCCTAGCAACAAGCCAGGACAGGGAAATTCTAACTATGGTAGTATTTCTGGGAGGGCACAAACGGCCAACAGGTATGCCAATTACATTAATCAACATTTTTCAAAGCTTCACTGTTTTTTTTTAATACTACTGGGGCTCTTTGTCTGCATAGTGATTAGATAGAGATAATCTGGATGTATGCAAAACTAATTAGGGCAGAACTCAAAACAAAAATAATAAGAACAAAATGAATAGCCCAAACCAGCTTTTGCTGAACTATTCACCTTCACTACAAAGATTTCCCCAGCAGAACTGATTTCTGCCGCTAGATGTCATACCAAGCAAGGTCAAACATACTGAACTTTTACCAACATGTTTGACTATGGTAGATAGATAGCTAGATAGTCACACAGCGATCAGCCTTTACATTCTGACCACCCACCATAACATGACCACCTAATCAATATTGGAATAGGTCCCCCCTTTTGCCACCAAAACAGCCCTGACCTGTAGAGGCATGAAATCCACTAGACCTCTGAAGGTATGCTGTGGTATCTGGCACTAAGACAGGCCACTGATGATACGATTTTCTTTCCTGCAACCACTTGTCCATCCTAGGATTGAAATTTTTTATTGATTCCAAATCTCTCAAGAGGACATCTCTAAAGACTTTCAGTGTGGGGGCCAAAACGCCACGGGGGTTAAAGGTTGAGGCATTTGATAGTCCTGAGTGTTGATAACTCTGTTATGTCCAGTGTCATGTTCTAAAGCCTGGTACACACCGAGTTTTTTTTCGTTCAACCCAGCAGGTTGAATAATAAAAAAAAAAATAATAAAAAAACTGTCATATCCGGTCGGAACCACTGTATTAACTATCCAAAGTTAGTACAGAGATCTCCTCCGCTGAGCTGTTGTGTTCTGACAAGGGGACAGACCCCCCACCACAACACTCCGATCCGCGCTCTCTCTACCATTCGCTGAGAGTGCTGATCAGGAACCTGTCGGCTGCTTTTTTTCCAGCATGCTCGTCCGACAGAAGCCACCTGATGTCTCCATTCATTCTCCATTCATTCTTCCATTCTCCATTCAGCCTGTGTGTACAGGGCTTAACATTTACCCAATCTATCCATAATTTAAAACTAATGGCTACAGTTGCTTTAATTCGATTTTCATTTGAAAAGGGGACAGGTAAAAAAACTTTTGGCTAATGCTTCACTGAAGAATGTGGAACATCCAGAGTTGCTTTTTAAATCGAGAAGATCAGTTTCACAGTTGTCTGTTTGATATCATCTTTACCACCAGTCATTTTGTTCATTATAAGATCAGGGTGTGTTGGTCTGTATTTCCTTATTTTGGATTCTGAACTGTTGTGTCCCACAAACTACATCAAGGCTTTCCATTAACTTGTCCAATATTAGTGAAAATGTGTGTTTTGATGTTGGCCCCTCCGAGTGCGTGCTGGGGACCAGTCAGTGTTGCCGTGAAAACCTCAGACAGGGGTCGGGTATGAGAGAAAGCACATGTACTTCACTGCCACATTTATTCCTGGTAGCCAAATCCCTCGGCAGTGAAACAGAATCTTATTATACCACAAGGGAAAGAACTGAGACTAACAAGCCCTATAAGAAGATGATCAGGGTTTTGTGAGCAGCTGATCAGGACTGATCACTGAAATCTGGGCTCTGGTCTGTGTTTACCGGAAACAGCAGCAGAATCCCAAACCGCATTAGCGTCACTCACTTTTAATATATACCGGATATGATATGCAAAAATTTCAAATCGGGGTGTTAAAGATTAGAATCCATGCAAAACTATGGTGCTCACACTCTATTTCACACTATACATACAATACCATATAACAATTAGATAACTGCCCACATAAACATACATATCAAGCGCAAGTAAAATGGACAAAAATCACAGCTCTGCATGCCAGCAGCTAATCTCCACACCTGCTCCAACAAAGCCCCCTAGAATACTTGATATGTATAGAAGGAGTACTGTACATGGCGTGGTATCTGATTACAAAGAATGGCCTCTTCTAGCTCCAGCCTGGGTCTTGGATGCGCTCCAGTTGGAAGCCGGCACAAGGCGATCCAAGCAGACACTATAAACAGTAAGCAGTCCAGACAACTTTAAACCATGCCAATAACTCTGTGCTTTTCCTGTGAAACGGGCTTGGAGTGCTGCCAGCTACTCGCCTCTCTTGTTAACTCATTAAAAGTAAATCGGATCATAGCCCCGGGTTGTTATGGATACTAAAGTCACAGAATTACTTCCTTGTATAACTTTGAACACCTTGGTGTGTCAATGGGAAACAAGGGGTAAATAAATTACATTTGTAAGAAGCAGCTGGAGAAGTGGCAGGGATACAGAGACCGCTTACATCGGGCTACTGGGATTTCAAATCACTTATTTACCGTAATCAAAAGACAAGATCCATAGTGTCAAAGCAGTAAAGGTAAAAGGACTTAGAATACAACATAGTACAAGGTCATACCTGGTCATATAGAAAACTGAATCAATATGTACAACTAGTACGCAGACTGCACCATGTATTCCTGGCCGTCATAAATTCAAAACATAACGTTATATCTTCTTACGGGTGAGAAAAAGCCAATATTAAAGAACTAAACAAAGCAAGTCCATGGAACTTGCCTAGACCATTCCCCCCCCCCCCCCCCCCAAGAGTAGATGCTACTGGGATTTCAGCATGTACATTTGTATCTATATATCAGCTTGTGAAAAACTGGAGCAACTGGCACCTAAATTCTTAAGCTGGCCATACACCATACAATTTTCTTATTCAATTTTCTTTAGATTTACCTTCAACTATGTAGTAGAAGGGCCTGCCTGATTGCATACAAATTGAAAGTGTTTAGGCTTGACCTCCTATTATATGGTTTTGGTAAATCTAAACCAAAGTTGCACAAGAAAATTGTATAATGTATGGCCAGCCTTAGACTTCTTCTAAGAATCCATATTAAGGCCGAGCTACACTAGGGCGGCTTTGCGCTCTCTTTTGTGGTTTTGTTTAAATCCTCTATTTATAGTTTTAAAAGAAATGAAAAACCAAGTGAAAAGGCATAAATCTGGGCATGCACTACACGCAGAGGCACACGGAGACCAGAGTGTCCATGCAGTTACGCCATCCTCAGTGCAGCTGAGGTTCTTTCTGAAGCTGCAGTTGTCACAGACAGAGCAGCAGCCGTCACATAAACAGTGCAACAGCCGAGGGGCTGGATGGGCAGAGCCTGATGGGGATTCACAGACAGCAGTTACCCATATCAGGCCCCCTCTCCCCTTTGGTTGGCAGCAGGCAGTGGGTAGTTCCATAGCCAATAGACAGCCTGCTAATGGCTATAGAATCTACCCACTGCCTTTTGTCATTCACAAGGATAGAGTGGACCTGATAGAGAACTAATACTTCAGCTTCACCATTAGACTGCTCACACTGTCAGCACCACTGGTTGCTAGGAGGCTGTCAGCCATGAAGCCGATGACGTCCTGAAAGTGGAATTTTAGTCAGAAAATTGAATCCTGCTAGATCACTTCAGGCTGGCCCCATTTGCAGGTATAGCTATGTAAAACAATTAAAAATAAGTGCCTATACTGTTTAAAAACCAGTAACACGCTGTCTCACCCTGCTCTGCACATGCTCAGTTGCTCACTATTCTTAGGCACTGATGAATTTGTAGAGGACGATCTGCTGACAGCCTTAAAGAGGAATTAAACTCTCCTATCCTTTACAGCCAAGCAAGCAGCTTCTGTTTGATCTGCAACTGTCATGATGCTGCACATGTGAGTAGAACAGCCAGCTGCCTACCACATTGTCTGAAAAATGAAAGGAGCCCAGTGGAAAACTGTTGGCAGAACAGCACCAGCATTTATTCAGATGCAGGCACTGTTTGGGTATTTTGACAGCTGGCAGAGCCAGAATACTATAGCTGCAATGGGGGATTCCTCCATCTGCGGTGTGCAGCGTGATGCAGGAATGTTAGCTGTAGGCGAAGGGAAAAAAATCTATATTGGTATGGCCAACAAAACACTTCCTGTAATTCCTAATACTTGCATAAAGCACTGCAGTGTGAGGAAGGAAGCAGCATTTTCACAGAGAGATTTTTTTTTTTTTCAAAGCATTTCTGAGCTAAATCAGTCACAATTTATATGAGGGGTATAGACACAGTACACAGCAGCAAACATCACCCTATAAAACACAAATTTAATGTATGATGCAGTAGAAATCGGACTACCTGCTACTAAATGGCTGGCTATCAATCTTTGAGAGGTTTAAGGGATTGTGAGTTGTGTATGATGATTTTGGCAAGGGAGTGCCATCGTGTCCAAGAATCTGCTGCAAGAAGTGAATTTTACCTGTTAAAAAAAACAAAACAAAAAAAAAAACACATTTAAAGTTTTTGGTCCATAAAATAGGAACTCCAAACTAAAAAAGCAGGACAGTCTTTCAGTACAAGAAGCTGATAAATTTACTAAAAATACCCATAAAGCACATACAGCCTATGCACATATGTTAAATATGAAAAATATAAATGTTTAGCCATGAGCTGAACTATATGACAGCACAGGAAAATAGGAGCAATCATACAATTGTTAAAAAAAACATTTTGTACATAGTCACCATAGAAAATTACATACAAAAAGAACCAAGATATGGAAATGTTAAAAGGTGTCAAAACACGAAAAAACACATAATATATTAAAAAATATCAAAATTTTATTAGAAACCTTTAAAAATCAATATTTGTTGTCAGAAATAATCATACAATACATGGAACAGATGCAACTGATTGGATCTCTGCATGTTTTGCCATAACGATGGCTTCCTCAAGAGAACTTTTATCAGGCACTGCATGTATGATCACTGGATGTTGATCTACATCCAGTGATCATACATGCAGCTCATGATAAAAGATCTCCTGAGGAAGCCATCATTATGGCGAAACATGTAGAGATCCAATCAGTTGCATCTGTTCCATGTATAGTATGATTATTTCTGACAACAAATATTGATTTTTAAAGGTTTCTAATAACATTTTGATATATTTTTTAATATATTATATGTTTTCGTGTTTTGGCACCTTTAAAATTCCCATATCTTGTTTCTTTTTTTATGTAATTTTCAATCAAGGGTTGTGGTGCTGATGATTCTCAGACATTAATCAATTTTATTATCCATCACCTATATAATATACAAATGAATATACTGATTACAAAGTTGTTTTCACTCATAGCCAGCAAAGACTATGTCCTGAACACAGATCATATTAACATAAAAATATGCATGCTTATATTGTAGGTGTAGTCCGATTGCTTTCAGGAACTTGGATGCAACTCAGTCCCCCTAAAGATGTCCACCGACAATAGGAACTTTGGATTGTCGCAGAGTAAACAATAATTCTAGGGAAAAATCTATTCTGGTCGTCAGGGCTTTTTTTCCTCAGAAAATAGGTGCAGGAACTCAACCATGACCCCCCTAAACCCCCCCTCCCCTACACACACTTTCCAAACCCTGTCAAGTTTCACTAACAGTGGGAGGGTATTAAAGGGGCATTAAATACCCTCCTTAAGAGCTTTACCATCTTCCACATGTCTTACTTTTGTTGCGTTATAAAATTGAAGCATGCAGCCGGCTCTAGTATCTCCCCGCACACTGTAGGTGGCTCCTTCTCTCTAACTTGCAGGGAGATCATCCCGTGGAGGTGTCGGCATATGCAATGCACCCCGCCACCTGCATCTCCCTTGTCCCCATTCTGCATTTAGTGGGAGCCGCTCAGGTGATCAAATCTGTCTGAGCTGCTGGGAGACCAGCTTTCACTGCTAAACACAGAAGCTTGTCTTCTGTGTTTACCAGTGATAGTGCTGAGCAGGGAGCAAATTCAGAGGTGGTGGAACTGAGTTCTACCAAGTTCCAGTTGAAAAAAAGCCCTAAGCAGGCTTAACCAGGGAGGTTGCCCTATT
The DNA here is from genome assembly GCF_042186555.1 of Aquarana catesbeiana. NCBI lineage: Eukaryota > Metazoa > Chordata > Amphibia > Anura > Ranidae > Aquarana > Aquarana catesbeiana. The sequence goes on along the minus strand of NC_133336.1, from coordinate 71,876,450 downwards.
TGAGCGCAAACGGCTTGAATCAACAAGTATTCTGCAATGTGTGCACCATGAAGAGAACGCTTTTGCCATGTAAAATACCAAGAATCTCACCTGCATTTGAGACATTTTCAGACTCTTTGACATTTTCCTTCCCCAGTACAGTTTTTGGTGGAGGCTGCACATCCATAGTTATTGGCTGTGGAGCAAACCTGCGGGGAGCTGGAGTCTCTAAGGGTGACTTTCCTGAATCTCTGGTCTCTGCCACAAGGGAAACAGCAGCTTTAATAGAATGAAAGCAAAAACAATGTTAAAAAAGGGAATAAATAACGTGGTCCACTTTTTTTTTTTTATGCACCATGTTCATGAGTAAAAACAAATACATACAGTATATATTTTCTGCAGCCTGCAGGTGGCAAGTTCAAGTTTGGTACTGCAAAGTGTTAGATGGACGGTTTACTGCTGAACTATGACTATAGACCCAATAGCAGGATCTTGAGTTACATCCAACAGGAAGGGACATATCCCTCTCTCCTCTTCAAGAGAGACAGGGATCCCTAGTTCCTGTATTAAATTTGTATCTCTAAAATAAGCATTTTATATATTGTACACAATAAAAAAAATTATATCATAGTAGATAAAAATAGAAAAATAAAAACTGATCAAAAACTACTATTGTTTCCCCTTAAGGGAAATATGGGGGCTTAAAATGCTGACCTTTTGTGATTGCTAGGCGCTGTCTCTGGCTTCAGCAGTCTCTGAGGCACTAACACAGAACAAGCATGCAACAAGTGTAGTCAGAGTGATGACAAAATTCTTTGTTGCGTATACTAGTTCCAAGTCAGAAACTCAAAAAGCATAAAAGCCAAGGGAGAGTAGGAGAGTGAGAGAGTGAGAGAGTGAGAGTGAGAGAGTGAGAGTGAGAGAGTGAGAGTGAGAGTGAGAGTGAGAGAGTGAGAGTGAGAGAGAGATCAGCAGTGGCTGCCCACATATTTATCTCAGTAGAAGTAGCCCAAAAGTCTATATTACCTTTACAAGTTAACGTTTGGGCTCGGTTCACACTCCAGCAACTTAGGATCCGACTTTGAGACCCAAAGTCACAGGACATGTCAAATGCCATGTATCTCTATGAGAGACATTCCAATTGACACTACCGAAGTCACCGCTCATTCAGAAAAAGGTTCCCGTGCTACTTTGACATGGCTTCAGTGCCAGAGAGTGTGAGGCTCCTTTCACACTATCCGACTCTAAAGTTGCACGATTTTCAGTGCAACTGAAGATGCATAGCATTTCACATGTCCCGCCACTGGGGGTCTCACAAGTTGTGAAAGGAGCCTAAAAGTCGTATCAAAGTCACTTCAAAGTTGTATCAAATTTAGACTCCAAAAGTTGCACTGAAAATCACGCAACTTTGAATTCGGCTAGTGTGAACCAAGCTTTGACTTTGCTAAGTGTTATCTGAAAATGACACTAGCATAAACTCCTCTGTCTCCAATGCTTTCCGAGTCCCAGAGTGGTACAAATATACAGATCAAGAGCTCTGACATCACTTTAACTTCCCATGCTTGGTCTGTATCAGTGGATCAGAAAGAACTGAAGCCAGACAGCCAGGAAACTAGCATTACCAGGAGGTAACCAGCAATTATAGCAGCCATATTTGACAAGCTTCCCATCTATGCACTGCAGTTTAGAGTGAAAGGTTAACTACATGGGCTCATTTATATCCATGTATGTGCTTTACCTCGCACAGTACATGCACACGGAACAAAGTAAATCCACCCTTAGGCCCCTTTCACACTGGGGCGGTGGGGGCGTCGGCGGTAAAACAGTGCTATTTTTAGCGCTGTTTTACCGTCGTTTTTGCGGCTGTATTCGGCCGCTAGCGGTGCGGTTTTAACCCCGGCTGGCGGCCGAGAAAGGGTTAAAACCGCTCGCATAGCGCGGCTATTGCCGCGCTGCCCCATTGATTTCAATGGGCAGGAGCGGTTTAGGAGCGGTGAATACACCGTTTCTTCACCGCTCCAAAGATGCGGCTTGCAGGAGTTTTTTTCTTCTCCTGCCAGAGCACCGCTTCAGTGTCAAAGCCCTCGTGCTTTCACACTGAACAAACAGCAGCGTCTGTTTTGAGTCGGTTTGCAGGCGGTATTTTTAGCGCAATAACGCCTGCAAACCGCCCCAGTGTGAAAGGGGTCTTAGTGTCATGTTTATAATGTCATGTCATGTTTATAATAGTGCAGTATCGCTTGCTAAAATCCAATCTATCAAAGAGTCAAATAATAGAAGTATGACATCTGACCTTGGTTGCTGTTCCTGGGAGGCGCAGTGTTCAATGGCTGGTAGAGGGATTGAGGTTTAGGGACTGCACTGGAAACATGAGTACACACAGGAGAAGGTTCAGGAGGGTTTGCACTGGCCTTGACTGTAGTTCTAATAAAGTGGGACTGATAATTGAGCACAGTTAAAAAGTATTTAAGACTGACAAAAAATAAATAAAAAATTGATACATTGCCATCAACTGAAGACCAACAATTATTAAGCAAAACACCAGATAAATGATAAAAAAATGCCTTTAAATCAAATTTAAAGTAGACCTTCACCCTGAAAACGGGACTAGTTCCTACCTTGGCCTTCCCCTCTGCTATCTAAACAACAGTTTATTTCTTTTTGGGAGTTTCTTCTATTTTTTTCCTGTGGCCCCACCACCTCCACTCACCTCGCTACCAGTCTCACCTAGGTGAGAATGACAAGTCCTAATCCTCTAGAGCCCTAGGTTATCCCCCTTCACATATCCCAAAATGCTGCGAGAGTCCATTCACTGAGCGGTAGGTGGCTGGAGCAGGCTCACGTTATTGGGAGCCTGGTTGCCTGAACCCAGAAGAGGCAGCCAGGCTCCTGATGACTTTAGTGTTCCAAGTTGATGGCAGACAGTGACACCCGATCAACAAATCACAGCAGGACAATGCTCAATCAGCTGGGCAGGCAAGTATGCTTTTTGATGGAAGCCCAGCATCACAGGGATGGGTGGGAGATCAAAGCAGGGTGAGTGAAGTTCCTCTTTAATACCAAATCATTAACAATATGTTTTAAATTAACTTGAATGTAATTACTTGAACTCATATCAACTTCCCATAATCCTCAGCATGACAGACATCAAAATCTAATGCACTCTGTGATGCTATCCTCCTAAAGTATATGTCAGTGCAAAATTTAAAAAAAATAAAGGTTTTAAAAACTCTGCCCCATTAAAAACCCAATGCACCACCTTAAGTGTGGAAGATATAAACTTAAATCATATTAACCTACTGGAAAATGTATAAACACAGTCATTGAATAAAAGAACTCTGAGCACAAAATCTTGCAGTGGAAAGTCTGGAATCACGGCAACTGACAGCCTGAAAGAGAAGGAATGCAATGCTTGTGCCAGGTCGAGACAACATGACAGGTATCTGGCAAGCTGTTAAAGGATTTAGGCAGGAAGAGGAAGGTTAGCAATTAAGAATGATTGTTTCTGGAAGGTTGCACAAGCCAAGAAAAACAAGCACCCTCCGAGATCCTCAAACCATTACACTGCGATAAGAGTTATCAACTCACTACAATTAATTACCTTTTACAGCAACACTCGACTTGTCATTGAGCTAGAATTAGTTTTATCATAGAAGTGTAAATATTTGAAATTATAAAGATACAGACACTTTTTTTTTTTTCCACAGAAGGCCGAGTGACATAAGACATCAGAAAAAGAAGGAATTGAGTACCTACCAAGAGATCTACTGCCTAATCCTAGACATGATAGCAAACGGATAGGGAATTGGAAATGTTCTCTATTGCAGTTCATCTGCACATAATCCAATGTTTAGCCTTTGTAAGATTTATTATGTTGTGAACACTGGGATACCTCCTGAAGCATGATATATTATAGAGCTGAGGGAAATGATGGTTATATTTTAGCATGCAGGAGCAACGTTGTCAGCACACAACAGGAAGTTACAAGCTGAGTAAAAGAGGGAAAAGCAGGAGCAGTTTGCCTTTAGATGGTCTCTCGCTAATTTAACCAATAGCAGACAAAGGCATGTGCATTGTGCGTAATAATATTTGCAGCCTCCAAAAAGGAGAGAAGTAAGCAAAAATGGAATAAGGGCGTTCTAAGATGGACCACCAGTATTTAAATTAAATGTCAAATCAGTCAGATGTGTACAAAAAAAAATAATATACATAAAGATTTTTATTACAAAGATTAAAAAAACAAAAACAAAACATAAAAAAAGAATACATAGAATCATCTTTCCCACGGCGGTGTATAGACTATGAACCCTTGATGATGGCTTGTTTTTGGCTGCATTGAATGGGAACATTGGGACTGACGATATTTTCTGGATAATATCAACCCAGACCAGCTTCACTGGGTTGTGTGTCCCAAGTTATTATGAGTATTGCAGTTGGAACCGGGACCATTTCATTTTTCATTTTTGACCGTGTGCTTTATGGAGACCTAGCACATCAGAGACATACAAGACCATGTGGATTGACCTATTTCCTCCCCACTATAGGTTCCCTCTATACCTCCCCGCAGCCTGGGAAGATGTCACTCTGTTTCTGCATACAAATGTTGCGTTTATCTAAGATGTCCCCACCCCGAAGAGTTCATGGAGAAGTGGCTTAGGGAAATATTCGGGACGGTAACCTTTTCTCATCTTTTTTCCATTGAAAGAGCCCACAGAGTGCCAACTAGGCCCCCGCCATCAGGAGGATATCCTAGATCAATAATCATGAAATTTTTCAACTACAGAGATAAGGTTACATTAATGCGCAGGGCCAGAGAGAAGGGGGATATTTTACACAACGGGGCAAAAATTTTATTTTTCCCCGACTATTCACCAGATCTGCAGAAACGAAGAGCCGAGTTTAGGGACATTAAGCACAAACTACGGGACTGTAAAATTGAATATGCCCTGTTGTACCCGGCACGTCTGCGCATTATTGCCTTAGGGGCCACTCATTTCTTTGACACGACAGGGGCAACAAAATGGTTCGAAGATAACAAAATGACCCTGCAGAGCTAGGGGGTTATACAAGGCTGGTTGAATCATCATGCTTTATTCTATTTGATTTCCTTTTTCTTTTTTTTTTTTTTTTTTTCTTTGTTTACTTATTTATTTTGCTGTTTTTTTTCCTCTGCATCATACAACAGATGGCACAGGGAAGGGGGGGCAGGGGGGGCGTGTTGGATGGAAGCACGGATGAAGGATGTGGTTTCACTAGGTATATATGCTTTAAGTATTGTCTGGGCGTTTTGGAATTTGGCTGGGGGAGGGGGGGGGGGGAGTTTGGAAGTGTGTCACAAAGCACTTGGTCAGTATATGAGAGAGAAGTCTTTCTTTGAATGGTTGGGAGGGAGAAAAAATGTCACAAGCACAGCCCCTAGGGCTAGCCTAGTTAGGCAGGAGGGGGAGACACGAAAAGGGGTGGGGAAAAGGGGGATGGGCCAGGTAAAAGTTGGGGGGAGGGAGGGGGGTAGGTTAAATAGAGGGCGGAGGGGAGGGGGGTTCACAATAAATTACGGGGTCAGATATCGGGGCGAACGAAAGGCACACGTACTCAGGAGGAGAGGGCTTACAAAAATAAAGCACATTTGCACATGTTGGTTATGCTCGCAATTAAATAACACTAGAGGAGGGGGTGGAGTGGCCCCTGGATGCGGGGGCCCTTGTCCCCTCACTCTGTTTTTCTTTTTCCTTTTTAATACAACCACAGAGATTATGGCAAGTTTTGTAGACACAATAGCACAAATGAATTGCCTTCACTTTTTGGGGGGCCAGTTATTTTTTTTATTTTTTTCTCTTTTTTCCCTTTTTTTTTTTTTTGTAGATGCCTTTTAAAACTTTAAAAATAGGTTCGTGGAATATTAGGGGTATGATGCTCGGAGCAACAAATATCAAGAACAATACCACTCGGTTCATACCTCTTATTCAAGAGGGGTGAGTATCTTGGTGAGGAGAGGTATCTCATTTTCCTGCAGGGAAGCTAGGATAGACACGTTGGGAAGGTATGTCTTTCTGAGCTGTGTTGTGGAAAATAAACCTCTGGTGATAGCAAATGTTTATATCCCTCCTCCGTTCAAAACAGAGATTATGCTGGATTTGTTGGAGTTTGTGGATGGCATGGCGGATATTCCTATAATAGCGGTGGGCGATTTCAATGCAGTACTAGACAGCAGCATGGACCGATTTCCGCCCGTGACCCGTGCGGAAAGAGTGCCAGAGGGACGATTAGCCCAACTGCTTGTAGAGATTGGATGGTGCGATCTGTGGAGATCTCCGGGTCATATTCTACTCTCTCTCGCGCATAGATATGGCAGTGGGTAACAGTGAAGCCTTGCGATCAACAGGAAACAGAGTATAGACCAAGGGGAATATCGGACCACTCACCCCTGACCTTGACCCTAAATCTAAGCATCAGAACTAGTCAGAAGAGGTGGACAATAAACCCTCTATGGCTGGACCTGATCAGTAGCCCAGCAGAAATAGCCTCCAAGTTAAAAGAGTTTGTAACATTCAATTCAGGTACAGCACCAGTAGGAGTGGTGTGGGATACCCTAAAAGCATACCTTAGGGGCCTACTACACCAGCAGGTAGCCATAGTAAAAAAAACATCAAGGGACTGGGAGGTGAGGGCTAGTAGGGAAGCCATGGAAACAGAAGCACAATATGTGTTAGACCCAACCCCAGAAAAACAGGAGATTTGGCTCAACAAACAACAAGAGTACAAAGAAGTAATCAACAGAAGAGTAGAGAACAAGAGACTTTTCCAGAAACAAAATTATTTTGGGGAGGGAGAGAAAGTAGGTCGGATGCTCGCCCTCTTAACCAGGTCTAATTTATTCTCACCGGCCATCTCCTCAATTAAAACATCGGCTGGAAATATGACATCTGATCCGGTCGAGGTCTTAGAAACTTTCTCTGTATTTTATAGAGACCTGTACAGGTCCCGTCAGGGCATGAACCAGCGTGAGATGGACAGGTTCTTAGAAGGAGTAGACCTGCCCACACTCTCGGAGAGTGATAGAAGCGAGGTGGATTCCCCTCTGGCCTTGGAGGAGCTACAAAAAGGCAGTCGCAGAGCTGTCAGGCCAGAAATCTCCGGGTCCGGATGGGCTGCCATTGGAGATTTATAGGAAATACGGGGAGATTCTGCTCCCGGAGCTCCTAAAAGTGCTAGAGCAGGCGACCAGGGATGGTAGGCTGCCCTTATCAATGTCAGAGGCCGATATAGTAGTGATCCCAAAGGAGGGGAAAGATCAATCGGAAGTTTCTTCATACAGACCGATTTCACTGCTGTGCACAGACGTTAAAATCATTGCAAGGGTGCTGGCATCCAGACTAAACAAATGTATTGCCAAACTGGTGCACCCGGACCAATCGGGGTTTATCCCCGGTCGGTCCACCAGCACGAATATTAGAAGAGCTTACCTGAACCTACAGGTACCATCAGAAAATGTGGGATCCAGAGCCATATTGTCTTTGGATGCGGCCAAGGCCTTCGATAGCCTGGAGTGGGAATACCTATGGAGGGTGTTAGAGAAGTTTGGATTCGGCCCCGTATTTATTAGCTGGTTAAAAATCTTATATAACCATCCAAGGGCAAGGCTCAAGATAAATGGGGAATACTCGGAAAGCTTTCCCCTCGAAAGAGGGACAAGACAGGGATGCCTCCTTTGTCGTTTGTCTTGGCCATGGAACCATTGGCGGGAGCAGCGAGATCATCAACGGAAATACAGGGATTTCATAGAAAAGGGAGAGAAGAGAGAATAGCGCTTTTCGCAGATGATGTCATATTTTTCCTGGGGGACACGACCTCCTCGTTGGAGAAAGTGATGCATTTAGTAGAGGATTTTGGAAAGTTTTCGGGATTAGTCATCAACTGGGAGAAGTCATCGCTCCTACCAGTAGATTCAATGACCAACTCTATCCCGATGTGTTTACCTCATCTGAAGGTCACGGGGAAAATGAAGTATCTTGGCGTTGTGCTGTCCAAGGACCCCGGTATGTTTATTAAGGACAACTTGATCCCCCTCTTACTAAAATTCAAGAGGAAATGTGATATTTGGAGCAGACTCCCCTTGTCTGTGGCGGGCCGAGCTAACCTGATAAAAATGGTTTGGATGCCGCAGCTGCTATACCTACTTCACAACTCCCCAGTCTGGATCGGAGAGAAGTGGTTCCAAAAGATTCAATCCCTTTTTAGGGAATTAATATGGAAAAAAGGGCAGGCTAGGATTGGCCTACAAAAACTGCAGCGCCCCGATACGGAGGGGGGACTGGGGGTCCCTCAACCATTTATTTATTACTTGGCAGCCCAGTTACAACAATTGGGTGAATGTGCCATTGAGGGAGGGGGAAGTAACAACGTCAAAATTATTCTTCAGGGGAGTCCACACAGCTCATTAGTGGGAGCATTGGAGGCAGACTCGCTGCAAGGAGAAATCCCGACATTTAAAATGATTACCAGGGTCTGGCGGGCAGCTAAGAAAATAATGGGGTATAAAGGAATATCAGAATACGCGCCATTGTGGAATAATAAGCATTTGCACGAACTATCAACAGTAGATAGGAATAGGTTGTGGGAAAGCTGCGGGGTAAGCCGGCTGATACAATTATATGAAGGGGACACTCTGAAATCCTTTGAGGACCTAAGACACGAGTACGGAATACCAAACCAGGTATTCTACAGTTACTTGCAGATCAGGCATGCTCTGAGCAAGCAGTTTAGTAGACAACCCCCAACATGGTGTAGGACCCCACTACTACAAACAATAACCAAATCAGAGACCACCAAGGGCTTAATTACAGAGATATATACCCAACTAACAAAGAGAGGAAACTCGAAGGCAGGTTTATCAGGGGGAAGGGGCAGATGGGCGGCCGATGTGGGGGAGATAACGGACGAGCAGTGGGAGAGGATTCTTGAGTTGGGATCAGAGGTGTCGGTCTCTCCCTCACAAAAAGCCTCCCACCTGATGTTGTTGCATAGATCTTACTACACATCAAAAAAGCTTGTTTATGTTCGGCCATAGAACCAACGATGAGTGCCCTAGATGTAGAGGAACAGGTGACCTAATTCACATGGTCTGGAGATGCCCAATATTAGTCAGGTACTGGACTGAGATTATAAAGAAAATAAATGCTACGTTTAGAGTGGACTTAGAGCCCGACCCTAAAATCTGTGTGCTGGGCTACGTCAGTAGTGGACTGAGGGATAGGAGCACAGCCGTAGCAATAGCAAGATGTTTGTTCCAAGCTAGAAAACTAATAGCACAAGCATGGCAATCAACCACACCTCCAACCCCGGAAGTTTGGGTCGGAACGGTCAACTCCACAATATGGAGTGAAAGGACATTCTACACAAGGTTGGGTAACCACAACACGTTTGTGAACCTATGGAACCCATGGGTCCAAGCAATGCCATGCCCCTTACCAGTGTTACTTTAGTGCCGAGGGCAATTGTCTTTTTACCAGGGCAGAGATGCTGTATTACAGCCTAGAGACCTGGAGCCAAGAAAGAGTAAGGGAAAAAAAAAAAAAACAATAGCTTGATATAAGGTGTGCATCGGAATAATTAGGGTGGGTCACTGGGAGGTGGGGGGGGGGGGTTACTAGATTAAAAAGCAATAAAATATAGCCATGTATTTAAATAGTAAGAGATTGCGTGGCCGGCTGGCCGGGACGTATATAGTGGGTGTTTTTTTTTTGTTTTTTTTTCCTTATGATACACTTTTGTATAACTGCAATTACTCACATACTGAATGTATAAATCAAGAGAAAAGTCTGAAAGGCCACAATGATGTGACTCGGCAAGAGACAAATATGACCATCAATCTGAAAGATGTCTCTGGATCAAGGTAACTGAAGTGGTTAAAAAAAAAAAAAAAAAAGAAGATGTTTCATGTTGGATATCTGTCAAGTATGAATATAAAAAGTCTTAAAGAAGCAGCAGGAAGCATTCTCTTGGGATTTCGAGCGCTCAGCTATCCCAGGAGGCAGCAGCGAGGAGAGGTGACATCGGAGCCCAGGCAGAGGCAAGTTATTTTTATCCTTTTGTATGGGTGATCTGTTTGTTTAAAGATGGTTTTTTAACCACTTAAGGAACGGGCCTATTTTTCAGACTCGGTGTTTACAAGTTAAAATATTTTTTTTTTTTTTTTTGCTAGAAAATTACTTAGAACGCTCAAACATTATATATTTTTTTTTCTAGCACCCTAGAGAATAAAATGGCGGTCGTTGCAATACTTTCTCATACCGTATTTGCACAGCGGTCTTTCAAGCGCACTTTTTTTGGGGGGAAAAAATACACTTTTTTGAATTAAAAAAATAAGACAACAGTAAAGTTAGCCCAATTTTTTAGGTGACGTTCAAAAATTTCTACAGGTTACCAGTTTTGAGTTACAGAGGAAGACTAGGGCTAGAATCATTGCTCTAACAATCACGGCGATACCTCATGCGTGGTTTGAACAGCGTTTTCATATGCCGGCACTACTCACGTAAGTTTTTTTTTTTTTCTTATTTATTTTATTTTGACACTGGGTCACTTTTATTCCTATTACAAGTAATGTAAACATCTCTTGTAATAGAAAAAAGCATGACAGGACCTCTTAAATATGAGATCTGGGGTCAAAAAGACCTCAGATCTCATATTTACACTAAAATGCAATAAAAAAAATATAAAATGTCATTAGAAAAAAAAAATAAAAAATTCTCCTTTAAGAGCATTGGGCGAAAGTGACGTTTGATGTCGCTTCCGCCAGTCAATGTTATGGAGCCGAGTGGGGGCCATCTTCTCCTCACTCTGCAGCCAGCCAAACAGGGGAAAGGACCCGATGGTCTGCTGCCATAACAACGATATTCCTTTTCAAAGTGCCGCCATATTGTGACAGCGGGCGGTCCGTAAGTGGTTAAAGGCCATTTGTGTTGGGAGTTGGGGGCTGCAGGCTTGCACAAAAGAGGACCTTCCATTTGGTACAGATGATGTGTTTTAAGGCCTGTTTCACACTTGCTTCACCTTGTATAAGAGCAGTGTGAACATCTTGGGTCTGTTTCAAACAGGGCTAAAGCTTGTATAGGATTAATGTGAACAGCAAGCTTTGACAAAGCATTTGCAGAGCTTTCAGCAAGCTTTGATGAAGCTTTTAAAGTACCATACAGCTCTATTTTATACTTGTTGAACACAGATCCTAATGCGAGTGTTGATTGCCACTTTAAGCACCTCTTGAAGCTTGTTCAAAGCCTGCTTGCAGCTCGCTTAAAGAATATGCAAACCCAACATTTCATATCCCTGTATGTGCCTGCTGTACCATGTACTTGTATGAAAAAGTATTCAGTTCTTTTTGTATTGCTTCCTTTGTGTGAAATCCCTGGGGTTCCTGCCAGTCCCTCTGATTTCCTATTAAAAACTGATGACACAGTGGTCAGTTCTCTATCTATGCTAGGATCTCAGTATGCTCTCTTCCAATGATAAGACTTGTCCTGACATGCCCCAACCCCCCCACACAGCCATTCACTGGGAAGCTCGGTGTACTGCCGCTTCTCCTCCCCCAGCTCTTATGCAGCTGAGAACAGAGGGAATGTGATCACTTATAAAGATAAAAAAATAAAAGTCAAAAAAGGTATTTATAATTTTTTTTATGTCTATACACAAGTTTTGCCTTTCAATTCTAATTTAAACTGAATGGGTTGTTTTACAAGGTGATGGTTTACAATCACTTTAAAGTGGCAATTAATACTCCGATTAGGATCTGTGGTCAATATTTACAAAATGGAACTGTACGGTAGTTTAAAAGCTTCAACAAAGCTCGCTAAAAGCTCTGCAAATGCTTTGTCAAAGCTTGCTGTTCACATACAAGCTTTAGCCCTGTTTGAAACAGGCTTAAGATTAGCCTAGTAAATGTGTGAAATTGAGCCTGCTGGCCGGAAATCGGTAAATCGGAAATATTCATTCTGTCCAAAAAAAAACAAACAGATAAATATTTTTGAAAGTTTTGTTTTAAAAATTCTAAATTAAATAAAGAAAATGCATTACACAATATACATTTTCTTTAATCGAGAAGCCAACAGGCAACTATAAAAAGAGTTATGGAAATAGTCGCTCTACTGACACCAACAGATGAGGGTCAGAAAAGGTAAGCCCAGCTGTATATTTTTTAAAGACTTTCATGTCCTGGTTCTAAAGAGTCTTCTAGCCCTGTGTGAATTATTGGTCTGTCTACTGGGCAGGCTGCCAATACATTTTGCCCAATGATTTCTGACAGGTGGCTAGAAGACCCAGATTGTGTGCAGAATTCCCAATGAAAAGGAATGTGTTAATAAGTGTCCCAATGGAAAGAATGTGGAAATTGCCATTTTATCATCCATTTCTTTTGAAGCACAAGCAGAATTCTCAAGGTACATACCTGCATCTCCAGCTGTTGCTGCTGGAGTTTCTCCAGATGCTGAAGGCGCTGTTCTGTCAGTTGGCCCAGCTGCTTCTCCAGCTCGCTCACTCTTTCCTGATGATACAATCTTTCCGATGGTTGACTTTGGATCTTGATCGGCTGCTCTGTAAGCTTTGGCAGCTGCCTGTCTGCCTCCTGCAGTTTGTTAAGCAGTTGTGAAACAGAGTTCACCTGGACTTCCAGATCACTCTGAGCCTGCAGGAAACAAAGATGACAGATGACCTCAACGTTCACACCAACGCTCAGCTAATACCCCAGATCTGTTATCCCAGCACCGTTGGGCTGCTATATCCCTCTCATATTTTTATGCCCCATTACCTCTTCTGCCATGTGTTTACATTGTACAGTTCTGCTGCCATGCCTCAGGCCTTCCGTTTCTAAAAAGACTGAATTTTCTTAAAGTCTCCTACATACCCTCCCAGCAGTAAAGTTTCCATTTGCAGACTGGATAAAATACGAACAGCACTGAAATTTATACAGAAGCAACAAAGGCAGCTGAGTTTGGCAAGCAAATATTATACTAAATTTTACATGGCCAGTTCAACAAAACTGACATTTCAATAATTGGCAGACACAAGTAAGCCAATTAATTTTCTAATAATTCTTACACATTTTAGGGAGCTAAGAGACAAAATTGCAATTTTTCAGCAATAATTTTACGGGTGAATTCCCGAAGATACTTACAAAGCCAATGTGTGAATAAACTCACAAATCTACCCAAAAACACAAATCTTGGATGCTGAGAGTGGTGTACGCTTAGATGGGGGTTAAGTCAGCCATAGAGGGTTCAAATCTCAGCTGGTTCAGCAGGGGCTGGCTGAGATTCGAGCCCTGTACGGGCAGGCTGAATGTACCCAAGTTGATCGATCAATCAACTTGGGTACAACCAGCCTGTCAAATTTCACATGCGATTATTGCCAGCGGTTATTATAGCTGCTAGCACTAGTCATTGTGTTCTCCCAGCGGGGGGCGGCTAAATGGTTCCACGGGAGGGATTCCTCCTACAACACTGACTGTGCTGATGGGGCAATCAAGCCATTTTCTTTCCTGCAACCCGTGGTTGCAGGAAAGAAAATGACTCAGTTTATGGCCAGCTTTAATGTTGAATGCGAGGAGGGATGCGCTGTAAGCACAGGGTGGGGAATTGAAGGTATTCATTGTGACTGTGAGGGAAAAGGGAGGAGATGTTGAAAAGGAGATAAGCACTATCAGTAGGGGTGAGGGGTCGGGAAGGGATGGGCTGTTGAGCAAGGGGTATTGAGTAATGCACTGTTATTGGGATGTGATGTGGATGGCGAGGGATGCACTGTGACCAGGAGGGTGAAGTGACTGAGGAGGGATGTACTATGACTGGAATAGGACAGGGGGGGGGGCGCGAGTATCCAGAGGGAGGTGGGCTGTAAGCCGGAGGTAGGAAGAAACAAACTGTGATTGGATTTCAAGGCAGGCGGTGAGGGGAGACCTGTGATCAGAGGGTGCAGAGGGATGCACCGTGACTGGGGAATGAGGTTAATGGGGAGGGATGCATTGTGACCAGGAGGGTGAGGTGACTGAGATAGGATAGGATGCACTGCGATTGTGATTTGGGGTTAAAAAAAAAAAAAAAGAAGAAGAAGATGCACTGTGAACAGGGGGTTTAAGGAAAGATCCTCTGTAATCTGGGGGTGCTGTGACTTGGAAATGATGCAGTAGAGCAGGTAAGGATGTAGTGAAAGGAGAGGGAGAGGTGGCAATGGGAAAGTGTGTAATGGACAGGGAGGAATAAAGAGTAAGCAGGGGCTGAGGTGGACAGAGAGTGTTGCAGTATAAATGGAGTGTGAGGTGGCTGGGAAGGGATGCACTGTGGGAGAAGTCAAATTCTTGAATTGGAAATAATAAACAGTACTTCCTGTGTGGCTTAGACCATTTTTGATTTTCTCTGAGCATTCATTCAGCAAAGATGGTGACTACTGATCTAACTTACAAATGGCCACTGAAAGGAGTACCTACAAATCTGCACATTGAATATCAGCATGACAATATAGCAAATATAAGTAAAAATGGGAAACGACATCAAGCGATCATTACATTAATAACTCAAAATGTACACTTACTAAGATTAAGTATTAGAAATTCTGTTTATAGTTAGTTTCAATGTAACTACTGTTTCATGCAACACTGGCCACAAGTAGAATGTACAGGATAAATATAGTGATACTTATGTATTACCTTCAGGACTGGGGCAGTGGCAGCAATAGCAGCAGCAGTGACAGCAGCAATAGTGGCTGATTGGACTTCAATGTGCCCAGCCTTCTCATCTGCTGAGCCTGTAGACTTCTTACTGCTGGTCACAGCATCCTTAAGCAACTGAACACGCACTTCTTTAGTCACAGGGCCGCTCTGTACTCTGTAGATTAAAAACACATTCAGCACAAACATTCACACAAATAAATAAAAAAATAAAAATAAAACAGATAAAATTTAAAAAATAACATTCTGGGGGGCATGGTCTAGGCATGCAAGGGTGAATAAGTGCGGCGCTTGGACTCCGCTCTACCTGCTTCAAGTAACAGCTTCTACAGTGGCTCCCCTTGGGGTTTGAGAGCCCCCAAAATTGGCACGCAAGTGGCAGATGTTTCTATAGCCACAGCGTACACTGAGGCAGTGCACCAGCTCCACGGACGCCCTTTTCCCAGACCGCCGCAAGGAGCCTGCCACTTCATCCAAGGTGGCGCCAGAGCAGGATCCATGAGACAACTAGCGGCAGCCAGAGTGCTCTGACTCTCCGATCCCCTCACCAAGGTCAGTGACTGCCTCTTTTCTTCGTTCTGTTTCCCCTTATCCATCAGATTGCAAAAGACAGGAGCTCCGATATGGAGGATATTGTAGGGGATCGAGGCCTCTCCCCACTAGCGATGACTTGGGGAGGTTCATCAGCAGAATAGAGAGAGCCTTTAAACAGGACATTGAAAATTTGCAGGCTGAAACTACGCAGTTGGGTGGTAGAGTAGAATCTCTTGAAACCAAATTAGAAGTGATAATTCCTTTCCCCACACTGCTTAGAGATAAATGCACTGCACAGATTATGAAAACAGGAGCAGAAGAGCTAATGTTCAAAAACAGGGTCTCCCTGAGGCTACAGCACCTAAAGATATCATCCCAACTTTACAAGGAATCTTTAAGAAGATCTATTGAAATCGACAGCTACCATAGGGTGCTACGACCTCCGGCTCAAGACCCTGACAAATGAAGGGACATTGTGAAAGAGAGCCAAGCCTTACTTTGATTTTGATGGTGCCCAGCTCTCTTTCTACCCAGACCTGTTCAGACATACCCTAATGCAAAGCAGAGCTCTATGGCCTCTTGGCCACTCCATACTGCTGAACTGCCTTACTGATGGGGATTTCCCTCTGTACCTGTGATAATCTTTTTCTTCATAAAAACTACACGGGATTAGAATACATGTCCACATTCTATGTCCTATATACCCCCAGTAGGTTTAACTCTACTTAGTTAAGTAGAGTACATCGCACTCCCAGTCAGGCTCCCCACCTCCTTGGGGTATCCTTGCTAGGGACTAGTATATCTGTATTTGCTTGTATCATTGTTTACTGATTATGGTTTTGAGGGTTTCTAAATTTGTTTTTAGGACGCAGATCCAATGGCTGAAATTTCTTTCCCATTCAGACACGAGAAGCTTCAACAGATCCAGTAAAGACTCATTATGGCGGCATTAAAGGTGGTCCCTTATAATGTTTGTGGTCTATGTTCACCTAACAAGTGTAGCAAACTCTGGCTCGAACTCTGTAGCTACACAAAAACAGTATGAATACATTGTTATTATAAGGCCATTGTGCTTCCCAGGATCCTTGATTGACATCATCATGTCACTGATAAACTCTGGGTCATCGTTAAGAAATTTAGGGCAGGAAGGAATCTGTCTCACGCTTCGTGGGTCAAGAGTGAATTTAGGGGACTGGCCGAGCATGCCTCTCCCACTACGGTACATGTCCTGCTCTTCTGGGAAAGGAAAAAACAGGGCTGGTGCCCCATCTCCCCCTTGGCACCACTTAGAGGTTTCTCCTTGTTTTTACCAGGTGAACATCTCTCCTTTTTTTAGGACGTGGGCCAGGGATGGGGAGGTGCCTGCAGCCAGTTCCTGCTAAATGACGGGTTACTACCACTGGAAACTCTAATGCCCCGTACACACGGTCGGACTTTGTTCGGACATTCTGACAACAAAATCCTAGGATTTTTTCCGACGGATGTTGGCTCAAACTTGTCTTGCATACACACGGTCACACAAAGTTGTCGAAAAATCCGATCGTTCTGAACGCGGTGACGTAAAACACGTACATCGGGACTATAAACGGGGCAGTGGCCAATAGCTTTCATCTCTTTATTTATTCTGAGCATGCGTGGCACTTTGTCCGTCGGATTTGTGTACACACGATCGGAATTTCCAACAACGGATTTTGTTGTCGGAAAATTTTATATCCTGCTCTCAAACTTTGTGTGTCGGAAAATCCGATGGAAAATGTGTGATGGAGCCTACACACGGTCGGAATTTCCAACAACAAGGTCCTATCACACATTTTCCGTCGGAAAAACCGACCGTGTGTACGGGGCATAAAAAGGGGAATATGGGAGATTCCCACTGGATGCCTGGCATTATATATAACGCCATCATTTCTTCTATAGTCAATCTCCTAATATTTGCTCAGTATCCATACTTATGTCCCATATGACCTTTGAGAAGCCCACATCTTAAGCTCTATCTTGATCTTATACAAGTTACTTTCATCGGTAGACCCTCAAGTGAAACTTACTCTTGGTAAAAAAAAGGATCCCAATAACCCTAACCTAATACTTAAGGGATCCATACATGCAAAACTTTCTTCTGACACCAACATAAGCTTTGTGTTGGGAACAAATTCTGATTACACATCAAATGGCATTTTCCAACGAAAACGTGGTGCTGTATTTTCAGGTAAGTGTTCAAAATCCCAAATGAGTAGCATGTTCAACATGTGCCATAGCTCTTGCATTTAAACAAACTTGGGGCACACTTTAAGAATGCTAAATGACTCTTATTTCTTTCACCTGGCATCTACCTCTTGCGCCTAATTGGCCTGCTTTCTAAATCCAAATAGTGGATGGAGTGGTCATACTCTGATGCGGTTACCTTGAATCAAAGCCTGAGAAAATGCAGGCCAGCATGTTGTCCGTTTCCAAGTGCAACCCTCACTCTGTGCCCATTACAGCCTGCCCCTTTTAGAGCATAGTATAAATAAAGGTAGCAGGGGTTTCTAAGGTTTTTTTTTTTCTGACTAGACTCCAAATGGATTACCCTATAGGTCCACATACCGCCTTCATCCGACCATCAAAATTATCATAATCACAAGCATGCTACATCTAGTGAGGTTTTTGTGTACTCAAAATATGGGCGCATATTTAAAGGGAATAAAAAGATATTGCGGACCATTGCAGTGCTACGCCACATCACAGCCTGAATTTTACAGCCTATTCAAAGGCTACCAAAGGCTGTGGTGTGGAGCCTGCCGTCTCCTATGTAGTTCTCTCTACCCAACACTTTGGAAAGAACTCCATAACTGAGAGGAGGGGCCAGTCACATGAGTTTGATAGACTATTTTTTCCCTTTCGTTGTTATCAATACTCTCTGCTTGCTTTGAAGTCCAGAAGCAAGCAAGGCACAAGGCATATTTGTAACACATGTTGCTACGGTTTATAAATGTACATTTTTAAAGCAGCAGTATGGCTATGGTAAGGTCATACCCTCTGCTTTATAACTGGGACCCATAGTGTTGAGGTACAGTTAGAGACAATGTTGCCCAAGTGTCATCTGACACATCGAGTGGATTTATCCACTTTGATTTGAGGTTCATTAATGCAGAAAATAAGGTTTCTATTCTTTAAATTTTTTTTAAAGATCCAGGACTATACCACCATCATTTGGCTCCCATACCCCCAAAAAGGGTAATGACACCTCTGGTTCAAAACACTTGATCTACTAGAAACAAAAAACTGCGCAAGTTTTAAATGGCTAGAACTAACAGACATAAATCTTTTTTTTACAGCGCAATTAACTAGCTAACTGCACAAGCAATGTTATTCATACACCAGTGAACAAGGCTATAAGAGAAAGACGAAAAATGATGAATGTATTGCCTACCTTGTGTTTAAAGCTGCCAAGAGAGATTTCTTTTGACCAGTAGTAAACTGTGAAATCTGGACTTCTTTGTCTTAAAAAAAAAAAAAACACATTTATAACTCACAAAAAAAGAAATGACAACAGCTCAGTCAACTTTAACTGGAAAGGGGGGTACTAACCTGCCCAACACTTATTACTAACCAGCAAAGACGCCCTGTCAAGAGTGTTTCCAATTTATAATACAAACAGTAGTCTCAATATATTTGTGGAAATTGCCATACTTATCAAGCTGCCCTTGTGTTGTATTTTTAACGCTATACCATAGTAATATTTTATTTTTCCAGACAGTAGATGGAGCTGTAGGCTCTGTTATCTTGTGATTGCAAAACTTGACAGGGAAACAATTCCTCTGTGCTCTGTGTCAATAAGCAGATAGATTGAGAAGGGCTGAGGAACTCCATTGTGTTGCTGGTAAATTGCAAGCAGTTTCTAATATGGATTGCTGGGCGACAAGAGCACAGAGATTTTAAACATGGTGCTATGCATTTATCAAGGTATAATGTTATATTTGGTTGTTTAATGTTCATACAGAAATTCTAGGGTAAACTTCTTTAAAAAAAACATTGAGGGCCCGTTCACACCACGTGCAGTGCTCTTTTTTTTTTGCATCAAAAATGCATGGAAAGTAGGTCATATGGGTTCTAACGACATAGTTCACACCAGTGCAGTACGTTCCAGTAAAAAAAAAAAAAAAAAAAATACAACATGCTGCTTTTTTCCTGGACAGAACTGTACTGGAACACGGTAAAAAGCATAAAAAAAAAAAAAAAAAAAAAAAGCATCTGTAATTGCATCAAAAAAACATACCGGAGCACATCAAAAACGTGTTAACGCGCATGCAGAAATGCACCCGGAACGCATCTAGAGGACGTTTTTGTAGTGTGAGCGGGCACTAAACCATTGACCCAAAACTATTAATGCTGAATTCAAGTTATGGATATTTTTTCACAGTTACATTGATCCAGTGTGGATTAATGTAAATATTCATATTCCAAACCCGACTGATCCCTGTGGAAGCAGAGATTCACTGCAGTATCCACTGCTATTACAGTGACCACAGGAGGTTGCTTGCTCTGCATGGGTGCTATTCAGACGTCTTACCTTTTCCTCAATAGATGCAAAAGGTGCTTTACTTGGACAAGCTAGAGAGGCGGGGCGGCGACACCTCAATCTTCACCTCATTCAATCATAGAACGACTTCTAGTGTATAGTGTTCACTATACAGCAAGGCAGCCACTTGGCATGGGACCCAGTAGATAGCGAGGATCACTGTAATAGGGGTAGCTACTAAAGTGATTCTCCGCTTCCACAGGAATCAGCCAGATATGGAATTTGTTAAATTATTTGTACAAGGTGGACCAATGTAACTATGCAAAAATAGTCCATAGCTATCAAAAAACTTCTGACACCAAACGGTTATATAGCCTATATACAGCAATATCACATTTAGCAAAGGGTTACTCACTTTTCTGCCTGATGCTCTCATGTGTCTTCTTCTTGACCACATGGCCATTTGTATCATCTAGAAAATGTTTTGTCACAAGAACCTTTCAAAACAATAAAGAAGAAAAAAACGATCAAAGTACGGTACTTCTAATATTATCCATTTTTTTCCCTTTACTTGAGAAATACCATCTAGAGAAAGAATAAACCTAAACATACAGTTTAGGCAAACATGAAACCTCTGCATTCAAACTGGCTCATCATCTCTGCTAAAAGGCTCCTAAAGCGGACCTTCAGTCATTTTTTGATCTTTCCATCTATTAAATCTTCTGCCCTTGTTGTTTTAACTTTGGATAGTAAAACATTTTTATTTTCTGCCAGTAAATACCTTATACAGCCCACTTCTTGTTTCTTGTCCGGTCATTAGCCTAGGCTTATGACATCATAAACAGCTCTCTCCCTCACTCTGGTGAGAGTTTGCCAGGAAGGGAGGGGGGGTGAGTCATAAGAGGGCCAATGAGAGCTGCAGAGCTGGAGGTGTGCCTCTGTGTGTAAATCCAGGAAGTGTACAGGCAGCAGCTTCAGCTGCCCACAGTTAAAATGGTTGCAGCCAGACTCAGTGGAGGGAGATTTCTGCAGCATATTTGGCATATACAGAATCACAGTATATATAAAATAATATGCAAAGTGGTTGGAGGGAAGCTTCAGAATGGCAAAGATGTTTTTTATTACAAATTATGTGAGCAGACTGCAGTTCCTCTTTAAAGAACATAACTTATAATCTTTTCCTCTGTCTGTCGGTCTTATAGCTGCACCATCTTTAATGTTAAGTATTTTTAGGGTGTGCCCCCCAAGTCTATCTTTGTTTTTCTATTGTAAGGGTCCTGACCAGATCTTGAGCTGGAACACCCCCTCCCTCAGCCATTACCTCTTATTAGTGTCCACCTGTGTTATAGGAGGAGTCCTTTAGTTCTCCTACACAGAGGAGTGTATTTCTCCCATGGTTAAGAAGCAGGAGCTTTCATTCTTTGAATAGTGTAGGACCTACTGATATTGGGGTACTTTGACTCGAGCCAAAAATTAATGGGCTAAAATCGCACTGCACAGAATCGCATGTGATTTGCACAGGAGTGTGAATCACATGTGATGTGACAGTGTGAACTGGGGCTTATGCAGAATTTACTGCAATATTTTTTTGTCAGGCGAAAACAAGGAGCCAAGTTATCAGGAGTTAGAAAGTTAATCCTTCTCACCTTTGGAGAGCGGGAGTTCTTGGATGTTCTATTTTTCTGTACTGATGAACCACTAACAGCATCTGAAAAACAATTATGCATAGATTTTAAGTCAGGTATAAATGCATGCAAATGCAACATATTCATATAATATATATATATATATATATATAAGGTTTGATGGTCCAGGATAAATCCCAATAATGCTACAGCTTTCAGAACTGCTACAAAAGGTGCATGGAAATGTGTCATCGGACAAAACTGCATAGTTCATTTAAGCCTCTGATGATTGCTTGCTTCCTGCAAAGTCATACAAATTAATTGTGTTGGCTGATGACAGAAAGCAGGGTTCTCAGTGAAGAGCTTTAGAGCTATACAGAACCCGCAGATCCTGTACGTCAACCACTCATAGCACTCTGCTTCTGGTCTTCTCTACTCCTTTCTCTGTCCATCAGTTGGTGTCTCCTTTTCACCAGCTTTAGCTTAATGAGGGGGAATGTATAATGAATTTTCAGGGAGCATATAGTTTCAGTCACCGTAGCGTTCACCTTAGTGAAACATTTGATGTGACTTTATCATACATGCTTGTTCTAACAAATTTGTGTTTCTGTATTAACTTGAGATTTGTAGATTATTGGTGGTTAAAGTGTTACTAAACCCACAACAGTAAAATCAGTCTGTATATGCAGTAAAGCATGATTGTTATACTCACTGTGGAACCTAATGGGGATAATCCTCTGCATTGTGTAAAAAGGCTCTTTGATCCTGTCTTTTCTGATCCTCCCCTTCTTCCACAGTCCCCAATCTATCTGCTGATAGAATTGGGGATCGACCGATATCGTTTTTTCAGGGCCGTTACCAATTTTTCAGCCGCCTTTCAGGCCGATAGCTGGTATTAAGTGTCGATATACTGTACATCACCATCACCTGCCATCTGATGCAGCATGTCACTTGCCACTGTCACCCAGAGGCAGCATGTCACTTGCCACCCAGATGCCAAAATGTCACTTGCCACTGTCACCCAGATGCAGCTTGTCACTACATACACTACTTCTGATATCATTAATAAAAAACAATGCAGCGCTAAGGATAACCAATATGTGAAAAACGTGTGGACAAAAAGAAAAAAGAAAAAAAACTTAAGAAGCCAAATAAATATAAATGCAACACAATATATCATGAAAACATACCATGTAAAAATATTTTGTGAACACTAAAAGACTGTGTGATGTTCAAATAAAATAAAAAATAATCAAGTGATAATACCATATAAACGAAAAGGAGTTCATACACAAAGTCCCATCACACATAGTGCATTTTAAAAGATAAAGAGTTCATAAATGTAGCAAAAAAACTGATCCAGAATCCGTGATAAGAAGAGAATTCAATCTCCCAAGAGGTGAGTGCACCCAAGTGAATATGAGGCTCCTTACCGACTCAGAAGACCACAACGGTCTGACCAAGCGTATGGGAGATTTAGAGGTATCCCAACAACCTATACCGGCATCTGGGTCTGCGGCTAAAGCTGTATGGCTCCGAGAATAAGAACAAGAAAAGCTCCCATAGTGTAATTGTTCCAACCAATAAAATTTATTAGATAAAAGAATGCACTTACAAGAGAATCCAATAAGTGAGTGTCAAAGCAGTCAAGATGTTACGGCGTCTCCTTGGGCTTCCCGCTGTGCACACACTTCCCATCAGACTCCGCAGAGAGGAACAGCGTAGTGACGTCAGCGTCATAGGCCACACCCTACGCGTTTCGTCACGATAGGACATCGTCTGGGGGTTGGGCAGCCTCCCCCAGCGTCGTCCGAGCAGGTAAACTTCCTCATGCGGGCGGGCGGTGAGAGAGGAGGTAACTATCTCTCTGCTCATCCATGGCTGCAGCTCTGTCAAGAGCAGCCTTCACGGCCCTGCTGTAGGGGCGGAACAGTGGCGATGCGAGGCGGGCAGTGAGAGATGATGTCATCTCTCTGCTGCCCACCGCACCGCTGACAGATTGGCAGAGACTGCAGCGTGCGATGCACGGGGACAGGGGGAGGAGCTCTGACCAATATCAGCAATACCATTACGTTTCTGACCAATACCGATAATTTGAAAAATGTGACTATCGTCCCCCCCGATAATCGGCCACTCAGATAATCAGTCGACCCCTAGATAGAACAGAGCCTTAGGGGCAAGCTGCACGTTCTCCGTTTTGTGTGTTTTGCTAGAGTTCGTTTTTTTTCTAGAGAGGGTGCATGTGATCAGTACAGGGCCAATCAGTACTATCCAGACAGGGGTCCTGCAGCCCCATAGGACAGTCAGAGTAGAACGAAAACTCCTCCTACAAGCTTTAATCAGACACTGATAGAAGACACAAGACTGCTATATACTGTTGATGAGAAAAGGTATTTATATTGACTAAAATAATAGAATTTCCATGTTTTGTGTACCGTGAGACCAGATATAGTGAATGCAGGGTCCTGGGTTTAGTAACACTTTAAGTGTGTGAAAAGATTTTAAACCCTGTATATACATGCATTTCATTTTGTATACTTTGTCTACTGCAGCCAACATCCTTGGCATCGTACTAAAGGAGGCCATACATAATTCATTTTTTTCCCTTCAACCAGCAGGTTGTGGCTTTGTTCTGCATGTACAAAGCATAGGTTTCCCTAAATCCCAACTCTAGGGTTGGGGTTCCCCCTTTCTTTACTTGCCCCCCACCCCTCTTCAAAGCACCCCTGGCAAACTTTTTTCTAGGTATTTTCAGTCTAGACTGATGGTATCACAGTTCCTACTCGCCACCTTGTTCCTCAGACAGTGGACAGGTCCTAAATGCTGCAGAGCAGAGCCACATCAGTCCTTTGCCGATCTCTCCAGGGCGGGCAGCAGAGCTTTGGTTGGCTGGGCTTACAGGAAGAGGAGTGAATGATGCTCGGTGTTGCTTGGCACCATGTTACAGCCTAACTATGGGTGTAACAGCTAACATGGTCTTAAAAGGTCATCTTTTTTTACTACTCTGTCTTACCCTGTAAATTTTTGCCAAGGTTGGTTAGCATTAAAAAAAAAAAAAAAAAAAAAAAACATTAGTAACCATGAATGTATTATGCTCAATCATGGTCAAATCACTAGAGGGCGCTATTCTATTACTTTTAGGCTCACTGAAGATGAAAATCAACAACACAAACATTTCAGTGTATTAGAACACAACAGTATAATAAATAGCAGCATGTATATTTTTGTGTCATATACCACTTCAACAAAAGGTAACAAAATCAGAAGTGTTATACCTAAAAAGGTATATTTTTAGAGCTCATGCTCTCAGAGGTTTGCAATCACAAACGTCCTCTAGCGTTAAGACTCCCGGCGTTTTCCCGCACCCAAACATTTGGCTATAGAAGTACATGGTAGAGATGCTTGTATTAATGTAATGTAAAAAAAGATGCTCTTTTGCATCAGTGTTTACCCATACATATGCCTATAACATAGTTCCCAAGCCTAGAAAATACATCATAGGCCTCATGCACACCTGAATGCTTTGCTCCTGATAGGAGAAAAGCAGCGTTAAAAAAAAAAAAAAAAGCGCCTAATTTTTCAAATGTTTTTAGGTATGTTTAGATGCGTTCAGGTACGTCAAGCATTTGGGTATTCATATTCATGTATTTCGTTGGCCAGAATAGTCATTTATCGTATTTTGTACATTAAAATGAATGAACGGTCAAGTGCTAAACATGCCTAGCGTTTAGATACACTTACATGCGTTGGGTGGTTTTTCTGCTCAAATGTTCCTCTCCTAAATGTAATTTTAGTGCATGCAGATTGCAGATTTCTGTGATAGGACATAGGCTAACAGAAGGGATTTTAGGGGAAGAAAAAAGAAAAGCACAAGCACCTCAGCCATGCACTTCTATGGCTGGTTGTACATGCCTGTCTGGGAAAATGCCGGGTGTTTTATGCCAAACCTCCCTTGTGTCTGCAAATGTCCATGTGCACGTATCCTTATAAGAATCATTTTATGTATTATAACAAAGATACCACTGCCTCTGTGTAAAAAGAGTATTGTGAGCGTTTTTGCCCAGTGCATTGTAGTTTTATAGCACGTAAGCTACAATCAAAATGTCAGCCTCCAGGGCCGAAACGAAGGTGCTTGGGGCAATATCACATATCAGCCAATCAAAAACACCAAGCAGACAAAATATGGACTTCAGTTGGCTGGAATGTCAGACTTTATACCCCACCACAAGTACCAGAAAAGTGCAGACCTGAACGACCAGGTATAATACTGAGTGGGGGCCATTCTATTTATGTGAAGGAAAACAAAGCTCTTCTAGAGAAGCACTCAAACCTTTCATGTACACTGCAGCTGGTAAGAGGACGTTTAGGAGCAGATGGGCATTTTTTTCAGCTGCCCCTGAACTCTCCTCTGTTATCAGTACTTGTACACAGGGTCATTTATAGTCGTTACTTGTACACAGGGTCATTTATAGTCGTTACTTGTACACAGGGTCATTTATAGTCGTTACTTGTACACAGGGTCATTTATAGTCGTTTCTAGGCAATTAGAAGCATTTTTTGGAGCACAAAAAAGGGGGGGGGGGGATGTTCAGAGGCATTTGAAATGGCAAATAAATGTAACAGCGTGTAAACGCGGTAACTCGCGTTTAGCCGCGTTTCGTTTACAGGTGTATTTCATTTTTGGCTATTTGAAAAAAAAAAACGCTTCTAAAACGGAAACGCAGCATGTAAACATGGCAAAACAGACGTTTTAAACGTCGGTTACTATCTGTCAAGTTAAATCGTTCAGGAGAGGTTGTAAAAAATGTCCCGTGTACATTAAGCCTTAGATACAAAAAAAAATAAATGTCAAAACCTGTATTCTAAGGATTTTAGCAAACTTCTTTTTCAGATTTCAACTGTCTCCATTTTCAAGAAATTGTAGTTTATTTAACAATGACCTTTCTCAAGCAGATTTCTAAAACGTAAATACGTCTTCATTATCACCTGGTGCAATTCCAGTGTTGTAATGAAAAAAGTTACAATATCTGCATCCCATTAGGTGAGAGAACAGTGAACAACATTCTATTACAGGCATACCTTGTATCTCATTAGTTGCTTCTGAGAAAAGCATAACAACCAAAGTGGTTGTAAACCTGAGACATGAAATATGAACAAAACATATCCCTCTATAGTGTGTGTGCTTGTCTCAATTAGGAACACCAAGTGTAATTTCTGTCTGCTGCTTCATTCCTCTATCAGCATGAATTGCTTCTCACAAGTTCTCCTGAAACCAAAAAAAAAAAAAAGTGACAGGGGAGGGATCTCCAGCTGATCAACAGCCACAGCTCTGTCCCTATGTGAAGGGGGTAGCGTTTCTTCCCTCCAAGCAGCTCTTAGACCTCTCCTCACGGAGGTTTGTAGAGTAACTTCAGCTCGTTGCCCCCTTTTTCCTGAACTCTCAGACAAGCTTTTTAACTCAGCACTTTGATGAAGAGAAGACTGCAGATAAACATGTACAACTTAAGTAGGAGGTTTTGGTCCATCTCTGTGTATCACATGAGGCCAGTCACTTCACTGGATATGTAAGGGTTTACAACCACTTTAAGGCCAAAGTCTAGGTTTCCTGTCACTTTAAATAGTTAATTTGGGCCAAACAAAATATTTCCATTAGGCTCGGTCCACATACAACTCAGCATATATGAGTACACCCCTTTTGAAAAGTAAGATTTTAGTCAATATTTCAATGAACACAAGAACAATTTCCAAAATTTTGGCAAAACAATCACCCCAGTTTGGCTTTCTACTTCTTTAGCCAACTGCAGTGAACTTGCATGGCGATTTTCTTCAACCCTTCTAATCAGAAGACACTCCTGTTGAGGTGTTAACTTCCGTGGACGGCCTGGACCTCTCTGTGAGATGGTTGCAGGTCCATATGTGTTACATTTTTGTATCACTTTTGCTACAGTATTCTGACTGATGAGTAAAGCTTTGCTGATCTTCTTGTAGCCTTCACCTTTCTTGTGTAAAGAAATTATTTACTTTCTCAGGCCTTGTGACATTTCTGACAGCATGAAATGGGAAGGGGTTTTCTTTGTTGAGTAATGACCTTTTATAATCAACTGTCTGCTGGACACCTGTTTAATGAATAGAGTCCTCTGTAGTTGAATTCTTGTGAATTAGGAGTTTATTGTCTAAAATTTAACTTTGCGATCACGATTAGATTTTCGGACGACCGAACTTCCGTCTTTTGTTGAATGCTAGTCTCAGGTCGAAAGTGAAGAGGTTGCTCACCATATGAAAATTCTCGTACAACAAAATACAACGTCAGAAGTGACGCAATGTGTTGACTAGTTTTGTATGTATGCTTTCGTTTCTGAGCATGCGTAGTCTTCCGCTTAACTTTTTTTTGTACGAAAACCGTACTAATTAAACAAAAATCAGACGTTGAGTTCACGTACGACAAAAATTTGATAGTCTGCACATCCAGCTTTTGTCTGACGAAAAACCGGAATCGGCTGCCAAAAGCACCGCACTAACGATCCGAAAATCGGCAGATCGTTCGTCAGATGAAACTTTTCTTCCAATTTTCGTATGGTGTGTACAGGCCTTAAGACTTTCATCGGGGTGCATTCATTTTTGCAACATGGTCTAGAATGAATTTGTTAGGAAAAATACTTTTTTTTGTGTATACAAATGATCAAATTGTGGTTGCAATCAATGGCCCGCATTTGTGGGAGTATTTTGTAGTATAGTGTCCCATTCCGAATGGAATGTAAAGGTTTTCTGACAAATCTGTTGGGGTGTACTCATTTATGCTGAGCACTGTATAAGTGAATTAGATGCGTTTTTAACCTCATCCAATTCGCATAACATGTGAACCAGCAGCCTTCTCAAGGCAGCTGGTTCACACATGTACAGGGTGGCCGCTGTGTCCTGTGCGATTTTGGGTCCAGTTCAGGTGCGATTTCAGGTAAAAATTTGCACCTAAATCACACCTGAACTGGTGAACAGAACTGCACCAAACTCCTACACTGAAACCGCGGTCGGACATGTGTAAACCCAGCCTTATGCCTCGTACACATGATCGGACCTTCCGCCAACAAAACCGTGGAATTTTGTCCGAAGGGTGTTGGCTCCAACTTGTCTTGCATACACACGGTCACACAAATGTTGGCCAACAATTACGAACGTAGTGACGTACTAGACGTACTACGTGGTTTTTCAGCCCTTTAGTGCCACCCTTTGGGCTCCTTCTGCTAATTTCCTGTTAGTAGAAGTTTGGCGAGTGTTGATTCGCACTTTTCTTTTCGCGTTTTTCATTTAGCGCTTTTCAGTTTGTTTCTGAGCGACCGTTCGTTAACCAGACATGTTGCAGAATCGGAGGAGATAACGTTTTATTTATTATTGGCCTTAGAGTTATTACTTTGATATTATTTTTTTGGTTGAATAATGATTTGATTTGGTATATTTTCTATATAACAACCCAAAATTTGTGAATTTTTAGTCACTCTTGGTGATAACATTCACCAGGAACAAAAAGAGAGGGTAAATCTCCTTAATGGGGACACAAACAGCAATAAAAACCTGACAGATGTTCCCTTGACAATAAAGCCTTTTATTATTATTATTATTATTATTAAAATAACAAACATGTTATAATTGCCTACTCTGTGTAATGGTTTTGCACAGAGCAGCCCCGATCGTCTTTTTCTGGGGTCCCTCGCCGCCACTCTAGGCCCCTCCTCTTCGGCAGGTGCTCCCACAGAAAGCGGCTTTCCATGGGGGCACCTGCCTTTGCTCATTCCCGAGCCCCGCTGCTGCATCTATCAATAAAGACAGTGGAGCTCAGCCCCGCCCCCCACGTCACAACATTTGATTGCCAATGGCTCCCGCTGCTATCAAACTGCCCAAAAATGAGAGAGACAGCGGCTGCTCTCGTGCACATCACTGGATCGGGCCCAGGGAAGAAAAAGGGGTCTGGTGGGGATCTGCAGCACAGAAGGTTTTTTTTACCTTGAAGGATAACTAAAGATTTTTTTTTTTTTTTTTAAACAAACATGTCATACTTACCTCCTCTGTGCAGTTGGTTTTGCACAGAGTGGCCCCGATCCTCCTCTTCTGGGGTCCCTCAGCAGCACTCCTGGCTCCTCCTCTACTCGGGTGGCCCATTGGAGATTCTCCCTTGGGGCACTCATGCGGGCGTGCTCCCGTGTCCTGCTGCTGCGTCTATTGACACAGACAGCAGGACCTGGCCCACCCCCCGCATCATTGGATTTGATTGACAGCAGCGGGAGCTAGAGCTGCACGATTCCGGCCAAAATGAGAATCACTATTTTTTTTCTTAGAATAAAAAGATCACGATTCTTATGGCGTAAAATCTTTCACATTATACAAAAAAATTGGGCTAACTTTACTGGTTAGTTTTTTTTTAATTCAGTAAAGTGTTATTTTTTTCCCAAAAAAAATGCATTTGAACGTCTGCTGCGCAAATACAGTGTGACATAAAATAAAATAATTTCCTAGCAAAAAAAAATTATGATTTTAACTTGAAACCAACAAATGTCAGAAAAAGGTTTAGTGTTTAAGTGGTTAACCTTCCCTCATTTACAAACCAAAGTGTATTCCTTTGATCTAAAGGACAAATTGTTACAATGTTTATACTTAAGTTCCACTGCTAAAGAATGTTGTGATTCTTG
This sequence comes from Aquarana catesbeiana, assembly GCF_042186555.1. NCBI lineage: Eukaryota > Metazoa > Chordata > Amphibia > Anura > Ranidae > Aquarana > Aquarana catesbeiana. The sequence goes on along the minus strand of NC_133336.1, from coordinate 71,846,429 downwards.
GCAGACTGCCCGTTTTTTTTTTTTTTCTCCTTTTTTTGATGGCTTTTGGCTTCAGCAGAGCAGAGAGAATTCTCTGCATAGAAAGAATCAGGAAATACTTTGTCAAGATCAGAAGGGGAAAAAAAAATTGCGATAACGATTCTTAACGATTAATCGTGCAGCTCTAGCGGGAGTCCAATCTGGACCCGAGACACCGGCTGGAGCTGGTCTGATTGTCATTGTCGCTGAAAAGACTGGGTTCAGGTAAGTAAAAGGGGGGCAGCTGCATCACAGGAGGTTTTTCACCCTAATGCATAGATTGCATTAAGTAAGGATGAGCTCCGGCGTGTTCGCACACTCCACGTGCAGAGCCCGCCAGGAAGTCGGCACGGCGCTGTGCTAATCACAGGCATTGAGACATTTTCCCTTTGTGCGGCTGCAGAGATCGGGAAATGTCTCACTGCCTGTGATTAGCGCTGTGCAGTGCCAACTTCCTGGCGGGCTCGGCACGTGGAGTGTGCGAACACGCCGGAGCTCATCCTTAGCATTATGGTGAAAAACCTTAAGGGTTTACAACCCTTTTAATGTAGGTATTTCCTCTCACTTCCCGTTTGGCTATGGGACAGGAAGTGAAGGTAAATCCCCGCAATGGGACACAGATGGTGAAAAAAAAATCTGACAGGGATTATAACCCTCCCTTGCTCTATCCTAAAATAAAAATTTTTGCCTATAGTTTTACTTTAAATAAATTTGTATGTAGGATGCAGTTTTTACCTGGTGCCTCCTCCATGAAGGTAAATCTGACAGCGGGATACTTGTTAGCAGGAAGAGCTGGAGGGACGTAGGATGGGTCTCTCTTCTTTGCAGTGAAATCTGGTATTGGAGCAGGAATCTCCCGCAGTCTCTTGGCTGACACACGGACTGTGCTCCTGTCAGCGTCCTCCTGGGACCATGCTGCCTCTCCATGGCTGCCCCTACTCATTGATCCCTGGAGGAAACCCTTGTGACTGGCCACCTCAGACACATGGAGGATGTCTTGCTGTGCTGTGGAAGTATCCCTCTGTCTCTGCTCCCTGCACCCCCCAGATACAGCAGAACTGTCCGGATTCCTTGCAGCCACCATCCCAACATCCAGCAGATCCATCATTCCCTGGCTGGTGTCTTCACCACCCCCAGATGCCTCCTTCCTCAGGGAGCCTGTCCTATGGACACTGGTAGAACCAATCAACACATCACTGGCAGTAGTGCTGGCCACTGAATCCAGGCTGATATCTGATGCCTCTTCCTGCATCCTACTATGGCTGTACACCCACAGACACCCTGTCCTCCTAGAACTGATCCTACCTGTCCACTCCTGCTGCTAAGCTGCACTAACAACAACTGGCAGGAAGCAGATACAAGAGCACAGGGCTGCTATGTTTACCAAAGGTGCCTGGCTTCCCTCACAAGAGAAAACACTAATTGATAAAACATGTAAAAAAATGACTAGCTGCACGTTATGCTTCAGCCATGTTTTCGAAGACCAAGGCGCTTTTGGAATATTCAAATTGTCTCACACAAAATGGACCCTGAAGTAGACTCAGAGTGGAATTAAACATCGACCTCTGGTGGATAGAACATTGGTTGCTAGCCGCTTAGATTCAAGACGGTTAGCTGGTCCGCCTGACATTCGACTCCGTGCGGAAACAGCAATCTCATTCACCTGTCTAAAAATTCGGTTCTTTGTATTAACTTTTTTTTTTTATAAAGTGTTGTCATCCTGATACTAATAATATTTAATAACCTCAACGGTGCAAATAAACTTTAATTTTTACTGTAAAACCTGACAGGAGGGATTTGTTGCATGGGAAGACAAAGTTGAAAAAAAAATCTGCCAACATTACTACATCTTGAAACTATTATAAGACTAAAGTTATTGAAACCATTACATATTTTTCATTTTTTAAGTCAAAGTCAGTTTGTATGAGAAACCCTGGATCCGGAACTATAAAGACGGGTACCGTTTCTACCGGGTAGTTTACAGTGTAGCACACGAGTCGCCTAGAAACTCTAAGTGAATAAATAAGATGATTCGTGCTGTGTGATTCAACAGAAAGCAAAAAAAAAATGACGTAAATAGACTATAGGTAATTAATAAGCGAGAATTGTATGGTTGAATTCTTTTTTATTTCGGTTTCAGTTTACTTTCTCCCCATCTGGAGCTGACATTTCTGACGAATGTGCGGTTGTGAATGGAGTTTTCTTTACTCACGTGTTCCTGCAGCGAGGAGAGCAGAGGTCTGCACAGAGCAGGTCGGTGTGTTTTGGGGTGACCTGACCTCATCTGCTGGGGGAGGGGTGACAGCAGTGGGCGGAAGGTTAGATGGTTTTATTTAAATTTTAATATAAAATACGAGTGCAGATTAATTGTATCAAATAAAATCATCCCAATGTGTGATTTATACCCTTCATACAGAGGAGGGTCACAGGCATCAGCTGAGGAACTACAGATCACATCATCCCTCAGACCTGCATGATGGGGGATCATAGTGGATGATCTGACATTGACATAACAGCCTCATTATAATCTACAAATTGAGGGGTTGCTTGACTGATCCTAATAATGATATGCCATGTCAATCCATATTTAAATCTGCAGTATGGGGTTTTTTTTTTTTTTAGTCAGTTATTTGAAATGAAGCTAATGGTTTGTTTTGGTCACCATAACAGAATATGTTATTACCGATAGCAATTCCCGATTAAGGATGAGCTCCGGCGTGTTCGCACAGCCCACGCGCAAAGCCCGCCAGGAAGTCGCACTGCGCTGATCACAGACATTGTCCTGATGCATGGCTGCAGAGATCGGGAAATGTCTCACCGCCTGTGATTAGCGCAGCACAGCGCAGACTTCCTGGCGGGCTTTGCACGTGGGCTGTGCGAACACGCCGGAGCTCATCCTTATTCCCGATGTATAACCAAAGTGTGGATTTCATTGGTAACAACGTCCCCAGAATGTCTATAGAAGCAATATTCACAGGACAAAGAGATGACCTTGCAAGGTCATTATCATTTGTATTTGCTCCCTTCTTTCACTGCAGAGATCTCCAAACTTTCTAAACAAAGGGCCAGTTTACTGTGCTGTAGATTGGGGGGGGGGGGGGGGGCTGTAGCCAGTGGGCGTTAACCATGTCCCATCTTTGGTATTAGGGTAATTATTAGTGCCCTATCATTTGTGTCAGTGGGAGGAATTGCATACCACCATTGATGTCAGTGAGAGGAATAGTGCCCTATCAATGGTGTCAGTGGGAGGAATAGTGCCCCATCATCACTATCAGTGGGAGGAATAGTGCCCCACCATTGGTGTCAGTGGGAGGAATGGTGCCCCACCATTGGTGTCAGTGGGAGGAATAGTGCCCCACCATTGATGTCAGTGAGAGGAATAGTGCCCCACCATTGATGTCAGTGAGAGGAATAGTGCCCCACCATTGATGTCAGTGAGAGGAATAGTGCCCCACCATTGGTGTCAGTGGGAGGAATGGTGCCCCACCATTGGTGTCAGTGGGAGGAATGGTGCCCCACTATTGGTGTCAGTGGGAAGAATAATGCCCCGTCGGTGTCTGTGCAGAAATTATTGCCCTATTGTTGGTGCCAGTGGGAGGAAGAGTGCCCCAAGGGCCAGATAAAAGCGAGTGAGGGGCAGCAGTTTGGAGAGCACTGTTTTAGATATACATGTAAATATAAAGTCTGATGAAGGTAAGCTCATCATTTTTTGTTAAGACCTATTCACACCAAATTTCTTACAGTAAGAAACAAATTTTACTGCATAAATCTCTGAATAACTAACCTTTGGCAGAAATGACAGTTCCATGTATGTGTATTTAGCTATGTGCCTGGAGCGTTAGGTAATGACGGATATGTCCTGGAAATAATTATTATGTTTTTAACAGGTCATTGGCTCTAAACCTTAGCAATAATGGCTGCTCAGATTTCAGAGGCGGATCAAATTAAACAGGTAATATCATTTTGTGAAAAATTTTCAATGCAATAACTAAATAGATCTCTATAATTCAGGTGTGAATAGCTAAGTTTTAGATGACATGGCACTCTCTTATATCATTCTGGTGTTATTTTTACATAAAGGTTTGTACATTTTCCTATTTGATGACTTCTGGTTTCTTTAAAGTGTAAGTTCACCTTTAGGCTATGTTTCCACTAGTGCGTCCCCAAAGTCGCGCGATTTTGCCGCGATTTTTTACCGCGATTTTACCGCGACTTTTTACCGCGATTTGAAGCAATGCCTGTATCTATGGACCTCAAGTCGCATCAAAGTGGGACCAAAGTAGTGCAGGGACTACTTTGAAGTCGCTGCGACTTGAAGTCGCACAGATATGAACGGTACTCATTGGAAATCATGGGAAACAATTTGTCATGCGACTTTTCAGTCCCAAGTCGCATGAAAAGTCGCACTAGTGGAAACAGAGCCTAACAGAAAATCTGTAAGGTGAACTTACACTGGACCCCCTCCCCCCTGTCCCACTGTACCTGAGTCCCGCTGTACCTGAATCCCGCAATAACCCGCGGTGAGACACCGGGTTGCCGCTTTATCGGTCCGGAGATTTAAAATCCCCGTGGCTTTTCTCTGACAGGATGGGCTAGGCGGGTTATGATTGGGCAACCAATTAGAATGCCTCCTCTACGTACTTGTAGTCTACGTAAACTGTTAGAGAAAAGATATACTATTAAAGGGTGAATATGATAAATATTATCAGACTCAGAGATCAAATGTCTTCCTTCAAAAAAAAAATTTCATTTTAAGAACGTTCGTTCGATTTTCTAATCATTAGTGGGGTCAAGTCGACGTTCATTTTCAACCACAGTGACGGGAAAATTTGGAAATAGAAAACTTCTCGGTCAAAGGAATTTTCAGTGTATGTGGTTTTCGTTCAGAAATTACATTCATTTTAAAAACAGAATGTTAAAAACAAGTGAAATTTTCAAACAACATTCTTTCATTCAGCGAATGTACAAAGATTTTTCTTCTGAATATTCTTGTCTGAAAATTGATCCGTGTGGCCAGAATAAGGTTCGGTACACACCTAGGCAGTTTGCTTTTGATCTGTTTTTGCTGTGCGTTTTGATTTTTGCGCACGTGATTTTGCGGCGATTTGCGTTTTTGCTTTTTTTTTTTTTGGCCAATTTGTTGTTGGGCAGATTAAAAAACACAAATTGCTGCAAAAACGCATTAAATGCTTTTCTGCAGCTTCTCCATTGAAGTGTATTGAACCAAAAAAGCACAGTTTTTGCGTTAAAAAAAAAAGTCCCTGATCCTTTTCAAATACGCAGCGGCTGAAAAAAGCAAAGATGTGAACGTGTCCAATGGGAAACCATGTTAATGAACTGCAGTGCGCTTCTGCAAAAAAGCACCAAAAAACACATAGATGTGTTAACCAGGTCTAAGATGTTTAGTAACATAATGGGGTTAAAAAAACTAAAATTAGCCCTTTATAGTACAAAAAAGAAAGGAGATAATCACTACTGTAAGGGGTTCATTTTTTACTGTAGAACTGTGAAAGTAACATCTAGAGTAGCAATTATTTGCTCTTTTTGCACTATAAATGGCTCGTTTTAGTTTTTTTTTAACCCCATTATGTTACTGGCCGATTAATCGATTATGAAAATAGTAATCGATTAATTTTCATAATCGATTATTTGTCGATTTAATCGATTAGTTGTTTCAGCCCTAGTACTGTACTTATTTTTTCTGTGCTTTACTGTACATTCACCTCAGTCCCTGTCCTCTAGGAGCTTAGTCTAAGGTCTCTATTTCCCATGCAAGCATACTCATACTAAAGCCAATTTAGAAAGGAGCCAATTAACCTACCAACGTGGTATCAAAGTGTGGGAGGAAGCCCCCATGTAAGCAGTGGGAGAACATGCAAACTCCATCCAGATATGGTCCTGGATGGGATTGGAACTGGGAACCCCAGTGTTGCAAGAGAGACATTCTAACAACTAAGGCCCCTTTCACACAGCATAGATCTGTTTTTCTCAGCAGGGGATCTGTCTGCTGATCCCCTGCTGAGCTGCATGGAACAGGCAGATGACAAGTCCGTGTCCGGTCCGCTTATGCAGAGTTGACACAGACACCCGCTCTGCTCTGAGCAGTTGGATGTAAACGGGCTGCCTGTCTGTTTACACATGACTGCCCTCCGATCCACCCAGACAGAGGGGAACTGATCCCCTTCCGTTTGCATTTGCCGGATCTAATCGGATTGGAGGTAGGTGGGTGTAAACTGACACAAGTCTGTTTACATCCGCCCCTCCATAGAGGAGAATGAAGGGGCACATTGGGTCTGCCTGAAAAACGGACAGAGGGAGGCGTTCGGAATGCTCCTGTGAAAGTCCCTGTGCTGCTCTAATTTTTCAGCACGTCAGCTATACCAAATATCAGGGCCTTTTATTTCCATTAAAAAGTTGCTCAACCATCTGTTGGTTTCAAAAGAACAGCAGCAGCAGCTCCGCATTAGTAACATGTCTTACTAATCTCTGTTCTTGGTGATTTCCCGCTTGTATGGAGCTGACAGTAGCAGTAGATTAAAGAGATGGCTAAAGTGGCAGTCGTTCTTTAGAAGTGGTATTGCATAATCGCTAGTATTGGCTAAATGTGCATGTTTATACACCAAGCACATGTTATCAATACTGGCCTTTATCTTTGAGAAACAGCTTTGATTGGCCTGTGAAAATCCAATCAGGCCAGTAGGTTCTTTCCCCAGGTTGCTGTGACTTCAGGGGTTGCAGATCACCCCAAGACATACAACTCTATTCTGATCTGACCATAATCGGCAGTGATCATATACCTACGGGCACCCAAGGTTGCTTTCAAAGCTCATAATTATGCAAAGTCCAATTGTTCATTCCACTGTACCATTAATAATTTTACCTCCTCCTCAACCCTATTGGCTTACTTCTCCTCTCGATAGAATAAAATGGTAGTTCAGCGTAGCCTCCCTGGCGGTATGATGTCAGATTTTTTCATCTCAAAGCGGTACATTGTTTCACGTAGAAATTTGGCGTTTTATATTTTAGGCCTGTAATTCTTAGTAATAACACTTAAATCTGTCCAAACAAGAGTCTAGTAAACATCCCCGGTAGGATAAAGTTTGAAACACAAAATTATAATATAATAAATAATTATAAAAAATAATAATAAAATGAATTTCCCCACTTCGCTAAATTCTGCAAGTGTTCTAATTTACTATCTCTGTTTTCTAGCTGGTCTAAAGCCGCTTTTGACGTAAAGGGACACTTTTTGGTTGCTATGGACAATCTCAAGTTTCCAGGCAGAAAGAACAGTATACATACTATAAAAGTGTAGGCCGGGCATTGGACAAAGCACTAGGGGGAGAAAAGGGATGTGAAATGATTTGATACAGTAATGTAATCTGTATGATTACAGTGTACTGTATGTGTTATGTTTTTTGTACTTTTTAAATTTGCTGCCGGGCACTGCCTCCATGTGTCGCAATGCTTGCAGGGAACGTAGCCCGGAACACAGCATCAGGCGGATGATCCGGTGGGGGAGACATCGCAGGATCCTGGTGACAAGGTGAGCACGCTGGACCAGGATTCTGCAATGCAATCCCGATTGTAGCTCGGGGTTACCGCTAATGGTACTGAAATTTAACCCCGAGCCACACTCGGGAATACCGCCAGGAAGGTTAAAGGAAATGTATAGTTTGGACGAAGGATTAAACAAATTAATATTATAAGAAAATAATTTTGTTGTTGCAGTTGGTCCCCTTTTTTTTTTTTTTTTTTTTTTTTGCATGTTCTGTTTCTTCTCAATCAACAAGTCGTTTGCAGTGCAGCCCAGTGATGACCACCATGCCAGTTTTTGCCAAGACATCTGCCTGTTTGTGGTCATGCATAGCCTGCACAGCTAGGGTCCCTTAAGGTTAAGATAAATACAGAAATAATATGGGGTTGAGGGGAGACAGTCAAAACCCTGTATGTGTTCTCATACAGTGAGGACGGAAAGTATTCAGACCCCCTTAAATTTTTCACTCTTTGTTATATTGCAGCCATTTGCTAAAACCATTTAAGTTCATTTTTTTTCCTCATTAATGTACACACCGCACCCCATATTGACAGAAAAACACAAAATTGTTGACATTTTTACAGATTTATTAAAAAAGAAAAACTGAAATATCACATGGTCCTAAGTATTCAGACCCTTTGCTGTGACACTCATATATTTAACTCAGGTGCTGTCCATTTCTTCTTCATACTTGAGATGGTTCTACACCTTCATTTGAGTCCAGCTGTGTTTTGATTATACTGATTGGACTTGATTAGGAAAGCCACACACACCTGTCTATATAAGACCTTACAGCTCACAGTGCATGTCAGAGCAAATGAGGATCATGAGGTCAAAGGAACTGCCTGAAGAGCTCAGAGACAGAATTGTGGCAAGGCACAGATCTGGCCAAGGTTACAAAAAAATTTCTGCTGCACTTAAGGTTCCTAAGAGCACAGTGGCCTCCATAATCCTTAAATGGAAGACGTTTGGGACGACCAGAACGCTTCCTAGAGCTGGCTGTCCGGCCAAACTGAGCTATCAGGGGAGAAGAGCCTTGGTGAGAGAGGTAAAGAAGAACTCAAAGATCACTGTAGCTGAGCTCCAGAGATGCAGTCATGGCTGGGCCATTCAAGAACAGTCACGGAGTTGTTGTGAAGCCATTCCTTCGTTATTTTAGCTGTGTGCTTAGGGTCATTGTCTTGTTGGAAGGTAAACCTTCGGCCCAGTCTGAGGTTCTGAGCACTCTGAGAAGGTTTTTGTCCAGGATATCCCTGTACTTGGCCGCATTTATCTTTCCCTCTATTGCAACCAGTCGTCCTGTCCCTGCAGCTGACAAACACCCCCACAGCATGATGCTGCCACCACCATGCTTCACTGTATTGGACAGGTGATGAGCAGTGCCTGGTTTTCTCTACAAATACCGCTTAGAATTAAGGCCAAAAAGTTCTATCTTGGTCTCATCAGACCAGAGAATCTTATTTCTTACCATCTTGGAGTCCTTCAGGTGTTTTTTTTAGCAAACTCCATGCGGGCTTTCATGGGTCTTGCACTGAGGAGAGGCTTCCGTCGGGCCACTCTGCCATAAAGCCCCGACTGGTGGAGGGCTGCAGTGATGGTTGACTTTCTACAACTTTCTCACATCTCCCGACTACATCTCTGGAGCTCAGCCACAGTGATCTTTGGGTTCTTCTTTACCTCTCTCACCAAGGCTCTTCTCCCCCGATAGCTCAGTTTGACCAGACGGCCAGCTCTAGGAAGGGTTCTGGTCGTCCCAAACGTCTTCCATTTAAGGATTATGGAGGCCACTGTGCTCTTAGGAACCTTAAGTGCAGCAGAAATGTTTTTGTAACCTTGGCCAGATCTGTGCCTTGCCACAATTCTGTCTCTGAGCTCTTCAGGCAGTTCCTTTTGACCTCATGATTCTCATTTGCTCTGTCATGCACTGTGAGCTGTAGGGTCTTATATAGACAGGTGTGTGGCTTTCCTAATCAAGTCCAATCAGTATAATCAAACACAGCTGGACTCAAATGAAGGTGTAGAACCATCTCAAGGATCAGAAGAAATGGACAGCACCTGAGTTAAATATATGAATGTCACAGCAAAGGGTCTGAATACTTAGGACCATGTGATATTTCAGTTTTTCTTTTTTAATCTGCAAAAATGTCAACAATTCTGTGTTTTTCTGTCAATATGGGGTGCTGTGTGTACATTAATGAGGAAAAAATAAACTTAAATGATTTTAGCAAATGGCTGCAATATAACAAAGAATGAAAAATTTAAGGGGGTCTGAATACTTTTCTGTCCCCACTGTATATTATTTACAAGGCCAATGACGTTACTTCCAAAACACATGCAAGCAGCGCATAGTTTTAAGGTTAGTCCCCCCTTTAAAATATATTTGCTATCCCTAATTTTTCAGGAGTCCATCTAAGTATTTGTGTTCAGTGAAGCGCACTGTGAAAACTGTTATAAATTAATAGAAGTAATATTTTTGTTTATCCGCAGTTCAAAGAGTTTCTTGGGACGTATAATAAATTAACAGAGAACTGCTTCTTGGATTGCGTTAAGGATTTTACAACCCGAGAAGTGAAAGCTGAAGAGGTATGTGTGCATTTTGTATCCACCATTGAGGGATGTTGGAGATTCATGCCACTGGAAAACCTGAATGTTTTAGTGGAATTTTGCTTCAAATGACAATTTTACTTTTCGTGAAGTTGTCCTTAAGTGTATCTATAGCCAGTTCTTGCCTTCTAGTTTGGGATGGAGTGAGGGAAATTAGGTGCCCTGTAAAGTTTTCCTGCTATTGGAAACACCATTAGAGGTATTTACCCTCACTTCCTTTCCTGGTGACAACTTTAATAGACAGAAGAGTGGGGAAAAATCTGCAGCAGGAAAGCAGACCACAGAGGAGGGGGAGAGATGTGAGGCTTCCTGCACCTGCATCGCTGGACCGTGGGACAGGTGAGTGTCTGATTATTAAAAGTCAGCAGCTACACTTTTTGTAGCTGCTGACTTTTAAATGGGTGGAACTCCACTTTAAGTGGTTGTAAAGTCAGAAGGTTTTTTTTAACTTAATGCATTCTATGCATTAACCACTTAAGGACCAGGCCTATTTTTCAAACTAGTTTACAAGTTAAAATCCATTTTTTTTTTTTTACTAGAAAATTACTTAGAATCCCCAACATTATATATATTTTTTTCAGACACCCTAGAGAATAAAATGGCAGTCGTGGCAATACTTTGTCGCACCGTATTTGCACAGCGGTCTTGCAAGCACAATTTTTTAGATGAATAAAAAAAAAAGAAAACAGTAAAGTTAGCCCAATTTTTTTTTTTATATTGTGAAAGATAACGTTACGCCGAGTAAATTGATACCCAAAGTACCATGCTTCAAAATTATGCCCGCTCGTGGAATGGCGACAAACTTTGACACTTAAAAATCTCCATAGGCGAAGTTTAAAAATGTCTACAGGTTACCACTTTTGAGTTACAGAGGAGGTCTTGTGGTTAGTGGTTTGAACATCGTTTACATATGCGTGCGCGACTTACGTATGCGTTCATTTCTGTGCGTGAGCACAGACTGATAGGACACTTTACTTTATTTATTTTTTATTATTATTTTATTTTTACACTGTCCCTTTAAAAAAAAATTTTGTAACACTTTTATTCCTATTACACGGAATGTAAACATCCCTTGTAATATAAAAAAAGCATGACAGGACCTCTTTAATGTGAGACCTGGGTCAAAAAGACCTCAGATCTCACATTTGCACTTAAATGCAATTAAAAAAAAAAATGTCCCTTTAAGGTTGTTGGGCAGAAGTGACGTTTGATGACGCTTCCGTCATCAACAGCATTGAGTCGAGTGGAGGCCATCATTCCCTCACTTGACTTAGTACCAATCAGGGCAAAGGATAGGATCGTCTCTGCCGCTACCAACAGCTCCACTAAGCAGCAGAGATGACCGGAACAGGATGGGAGGGGGGTGGGCACCTCTCCCGCCGGCGATAAAAGTGATCTTGCGGCGAATTCCCTGCGCAGACCACTTTTACCCTAAAGCGGACCGCCTGCCGTTTAAGAAAATACCAGGGTTATGGCGCCTATCTGCTGCCATAACCCCGGTATTTAATGTCAAAATACCGCGTATAATGACTCATCTCTATCCAGCGAAGTTGCAGGAGTGTCTCAGCTGCCCAAGACTCTCCCTCTTCATTGACTGAGAAGGCAGCGCAGCGCCATTGGCTCCTGCTGCTGTCAATCAAATTCAGTGAGCCAATGAGGAGGAGGAGGGGGGGCGGGCCGCGGCTCATGTCTGAATGGAAACAGGGAGCTTTGGCTCGGGTGCCCTCATAGCAAGCTGCTTGCTGTGGGGGCACTCAACAGGAAGGAGGGGCCAGGAGCGCCGGCGAGGGACCCGAGAAGAGGAGGATCTGGGCTGATCTGTGCAACACCACTACACAGAGCAGGTAAGTATAACATGTTTGTTATTTTTAACAAAAAAAAAAAAACATGACTTTACAATAACTTTAAAGTGTTCCTAAACCCTCAACTGTAAAATCAGTCTGTATATGCAGCATAGCATACTTGTAATACTCACTGTGGAACCTAAGGGCTTAATCCTCTGCATTGTGTAAAAGACAGTTTGATCCTGTATGCACAGATCCTCCTCTTCTTGCATTGTCCCCATAACATGTCCGCATAAGACAGAGTTACTGGAGTCAGGCTGCACATGCTCAGTTTGGTCTGTATTGCTAGAGAGGAGGTTTTTTTTTTTTTTCTTGGGAGAGTGCATGTGATCAGTACAAGGCCAATCAGCACTGTCCAGACAAAGGGTCAGGGGTCCTGCAGCCTTATAGGATAGTCAAAGGAGAATGAAAACTCCTCCAAGCTTTAACCAGACACTTATAGAAGTCTCAAGACTGCTATATACTGCTGATGAGAAAAGGTATTTAACTGTTTATAAGATAATTGCATTTCCATGTTCTTTGTACTGTGGGAGACCAGATATAGTGAATGCAGGGTCCTGGGTTTAGTAACACTTTAACAACTTCCAGCCCAAGGACGTCATATGACATCTTTGACTTTGAGTGGGGATAACTGAATGATGCCTGCATCTGCAGGCATCATTCAGATATCCTGTTTTACAGCCGGCGATTCTGTGTATTGTAAGAACAATCATAGCGGCAGTTCTCCCGCCGCCCTCCGGTGCTTCTCCCGGCCCGCCCTTTTAATCAGCGAGCCGGGGAAGGAATCTGCCACCGCCGGACGTTATTCATAGAGATTTTCGATGACCAGATGGTCTCCAGTCGTCTCTATGACTGTCGGAGGCCCAGGCGCGATGTTATGATGTCACGTCCGGCCGGCGGAAGTAAACAATGCCGAGGACTCGGCTGGAAAGAGAGATATTTAAAGCGCCCCCGTCCCCGCGTGCTTGTGTACCGAAGCAAACACATACGTAGGTCGCGCCCGCATATGTAAACGGTGTTCAAATCACACATGTGAGGTATCGCCACATGCGTTAGAGCGAGCACAATTCTAGCACTAGACCTTTTCTGTAACTCTAAACTGGTGACCTGTAAAAAAATATAAGCGTCGCCTATGAAGATTTTTTAGTACCAAGGTTTGGCGCCATTCCACAAGTGTGCGCAATATTAAAGTGTGACATGTTTGGTATCTATTAACTCGGCGTTTCATTATCTTTCGCATTAAAGAAAAAAATTGGGCTAACGTTACTGTGTTGTTCTCTTTTTAATTAATTCATTTCCCCCCCCAAAAAAAGCGTTTGAAAAATTGTTGCGCAAATACCGTGTGACATAAAAAGTTGCAACGACCACCATTTTATTCCCTAGGGTTTTTGCTAAAAAAAACATATATAATGTTTGGGGGTTTTGAGTAATTTTCTAGCAAAAAATACTAATTTAAACTTGTAAACAAAAGGTTCCACGAAAGGCCCGGTATGGAAGTGGTTAATGACAGTGGTATTATAGCTTTTGAGTCTCCACAGGTTCCTTATGGCATATAATAGCATACATACATACATACATATATATATATATATATATATATATATATATATATATATAACATATACAGTGGGGCAAAAAAGTATTTAGTCAGCCACCAATTGTGTAAGTAAGATGAGAGAGGCCTGTAATTATCATCATAGGTATACCTCAACTATGAGAGACAAAATGTGGAAACAAATCCAGACAATTACATTGTCTGATTTTTGAAAGAATTTATTTGCAAATTATGGTGGAAAATAAGTATTTGGTCAATATCAAAAGTTCATCTCAATACTTTGTTATATATCCTTTGTTTGCAATGACAGAGGTCAAACGTTTTCTGTAAGTCTTCACAAGGTTGTCACACACTGTTGCTGGTATGTTGGTCCATTCCTCCATGCAGATCTCCTCTAGAGCAGTGATGTTTTGGGCTGTCGCTGGGCAACACAGACTTTCAACTCCCTCCAAAGGTTTTCTATGGGGTTGAGATCTGGAGACTGGCTAGGCCACTCCAGGACTTTGAAATGCTTCTTACGAAGCCACTCCTTCGTTGCCCGGGTGGTGTGTTTGAGATCATTGTCATGCTGAAAGACCCAGCCACAGTTCATCTTCAATGCCCCTTGCTGATGGGAGGAGGTTTGAACTCAAAATCTCATGATACATGGCCCCATTCATTCTTTCATGTACACGGATCAGTCATCCATCCTGTTCCCTTTGCAGAAAAACAGCCCCAAAGCATGATGTTGTACGTCTTCCATTTTCTAATTATTGCTCCCACAGTTGATTTCTTCACACCAAGCTGCTTGCCCATTGCAGATTCAGTCTTCCCAGCCTGGTGCAGGTCTACAATTTTGTTTCTGGTGTCCTTCGACAGCTCTTTGGTCTTCACCATAGTGGAGTTTGGAATGCGACTGTTTGAGGTTGTGGACAGGTGTCTTTTATACTGATAACAAGTTCAAACAGGTGCCATTAATACAGGTAATGAGTGGAGGACAGAGGAGCCTCTTAAAGAAGAAGATACAGGTCTGTGAGAGCCAGAAATCTTGCTTGTTTGTAGGTGACCAAATACTTATTTTCCACCATAGTTTGCAAATAAATTCTTTCAAAAATCAGACAAAGTGATTGTCTGGATTTGTTTCCACATTTTGTCTCTCATAGTTGAGGTATACCTATGATGACAATTACAGGCCTCTCTCATCTTTTAAGTGGGAGAACTTGCACAATTGGTCGCTGACTAAATACTTTTTTGCCCCACTGTGTATATATATATATATATATATATATATATATGTGTGTATATGTGTGTGTGTGTATGTATGTATATGTATGTGTATATATATATATATATATATATATATATATATATATATATATATATATTAAAATATACTAATGGATTATCTCTTGTATCATGTCCCCAGCCTCTAACCATCTCTTGTCATGTCTGCAATCTCTTCCTTAAACACACTGCTAATAGTACTAGCAAAATTTCCATTCGGTGCACCTCTAGCAGACATGATACAGGAGACGGTCAGAGACTGCAGACATGATACAAGAGATCAATGCAGCCTACCAGTCAGGTGCATCAGCCTGCCTGGGCCCATCAGATGCAGCAACCTGCCTGTGCCTGTCATGCAGCCTCACCAGTGCCTGTGCCCATCAGATGCAGCAGCCTGCCTGTGCCTCTCATGCAGCCTCACCAGTGCCTGTGCCCATCAGATGCAGCAGCCTGCCTGTGCCCGTCATGCAGCCTCACCAGTGCCTGTGCCCATCAGATGCAGCAGCCTGCCTGTGCCCGTCATGCAGCCTCACCAGTGCCTGTGTCCATCAGATGCAGCAGCCTGCCTGTGCCCGTCATGCAGCCTCACCAGTACCTGTGCCCATCAGATGCAGCAGCCTGCCTGTGCCCGTCATGCAGCCTCACCAGTGCCTGTGTCCATCAGATGCAGCAGTCTGCCTGTGTCTGGATCAGAGCGGCGATCTCCATGTGTCACAGAGCTGGATTTGAATTGCCCAGGCCGCAGTAACAATGTCCCGCCTCCTGTGATCACGTCACACTTTTTCAATGTCCCGCCATTGGATCAGTGTGCTGTCTATCACAGGAGGCGGGACATTGTTACTACGGCGCAGGCAATTCAGCTCCCTGACACAGGGAGATTGCCGCTCTATAATGAGAAGAGGAGGACAGAAGAGCACAGGACCCTGACCAGGATTACACTCCGCATTGGGCAGCACCCCACAGTGCGGCCACTGCTACTGCGCATGCATGATTATCGGCGCAATTATCTGCATTTTTTTTTTTTTCTTCGGGCAACATGCCGAAAACACCATTTTCGGCAGTTTTTTTTTCAGCTGCCACAATTTCGGTGCATCACTAGTATACAGTATTGGTTTCTTCAAAACATACATTTTCAATAAAGTTTGCAAGAGTCATGTACTGTATATTGTTCAGTTGGAGGAAATTTTTTCTTCTCAACAAACTCTTATGAAATATTTAATTCTCATTTTATTTTCAGGTTACCTGCTCTGAGCACTGTCTTCAGAAGTATTTGAAAATGACACAGAGGATATCCATGAGATTTCAGGAGTACCATATACAACAGAACGAGGCTCTGGCAGCTAAAGCAGGACTTATTGGCCAACCTCGATAACAGTGGAAAAAATCTGCTGATCAGAGTTCTGCCGTCCCAGCAAAGAGTGCTATGTGGTGCTCAAAAAAGCTGCATTTGAGAGCTACGAATGCGCCAGTCTTCTACCAGCCGCGCGGAAAATCACAATGCAGATGAAGACCGAAAACAGCAGAGACTTTTTCACTTTTTGTCTTTTTCACTAAGAGATTATATTATGTGAACTGCAGTCCCAAATATGATATTACTAGTTCTTTTCTAATAAATATTATTTCATGTGACAGAGATAGAAATTAATGTGTATCTATGGGCAAAATAAAAAAAAATATTCAGTATATCTCTTCACTACATGCATATTCATCCTTGATTTGTCTCTTTAACCACTTCAATACCAGGCACTTAGACACCTTCCCGCCCAGCCCAATTTTCACCTTTCAGCGCTGTTGCACTTTGAATGACAATTGCGCAATCATGCAACACTGCACCCAAACAAATTTTTTAATCATTTTGTTCCCACAAATAGAGCTTTCTTTTGGTGGTATTTGATCACCTCTGCGGTTTTTATTTTTTGCGCAACAAATAAAAAAAGACCGAAAATTTCGAAAAAAAAACAAGTTTTTCTTTGTTTCTGTTAAATTTTTTTGTAAATAAGTACGCTTTCTACTTCAATAATGGGCACTGATATGGCGGCACTGATGGGCACTGACAAGTGGCACTGATGGGCAATGACAGGTGGCACAGATGGGCAATGACAGGTGGCACTGATAGAGCATTGCTGGGCAGATCTGGGCATTGCTGGGCAGATCATGGACATAATGCCAATCAGTGCCCATTTGTGGGCACTGATTGGCACAGATTGGGCACATGTGGATGGCCATGGGGTACATACCTGGCCATCCACGTTTCCCCTTCCCTGGTGGTCCTAGTGCCATCCCTGGTAGTCCAGTGGGGTGATCTGAGGGGGGCTGCGCTGATAAACAATCAGCGCAGACCCCCCCCTGCCAGGAGAGCCGCCGATCGGCTCTCCTCTACTTGCGTCTGTCAGACGCGAGTGAGGAAGAGCCGATCAACGGCTCTTCCTATTGACAGCGTGATCAGCCGTGATTGGACACGGCTGATCCCGTGGTAAAGAGCCTCCGCCGGAGGCTTTTTACCAAGATCAGTGTAGCGGTGTGCCAGACTGACACACCGCTCCACCGATCGCCGCGATGCGCGCCCCCGGGGGCGCGCTGCGGCATGTTATCCTGCTGGACGTCATATGACGTCCAGTCAGAATAACAGAACCACTTCCCGGACGTCAATCTGCTATAGGGCGGGCGGGAAGTGGTTAAGGACACCGCAAGTACAGAAAATTAAAGTGTTACTAAACCCAGGTCCCTGCATTCACTGGTGTCCCACGGTACACAGAACATGGAAATGCAATTATTTTTAGTAAATATAAACTGCTAAATACCTTTTCTCATCAGCAGTTAGAGCAGTCTTTTGACTTCTAACAGTGTCTGGTTAAAGCTTGTAGGAGTTTTCATTCTCCTCTCGCTGTCCTATGAGGCTGCAGGACCCCTGACCCTCTGTCTGGACAGTGCTGATCACATGCACCCTCCCAAAAAAAAAAACTCACTAGCAATACACACCAAACTGAGTACGTGCAGAGAGCCCCCAAGGCTTTGTTCTAGACCTGATCAAACAGCCTTTTTACACAATGCGCAGGATTAACCTCTTAGGTTCCTCAGTAAGTATAACACTGATGCTTTACTTCATTTACAGACTGATTTTACTATTGTGGGTTTAGTAACACTTTAAAGAGGAACTGCAGTCTGCTCACATAATTTATAATAAACACATCTTTGCCATTCTGAAGCTTCCCTCCAACCACTTTGCATATTATTTTATATATATACTGTGATTCTGTACTTGCCAAATATGCTGCAGAAATCTCCCCCCACTGAGTCTGGCTGCATCCATTTTAAGTATGGCAGCTGAAGCTGCTGCGTGGATTTACACAGACACACAGAGGCACACACTCCAGCTCTCATTGGCCCTCTTATGACATATCCCCCTCTTCCCTTCCTGGCAAACTCTCACAAAAGTGATAGAGAGAGCTGTGCATGATGTCATAAGCCTAGGCTTTTTACCAAACAAGTAAGAGGAAGTGGGCTGTATAAGGTATTTACTAGCAGAAAAAAAAAATGTTTTACTATCCAAAGTTAGAGCAACAAGGGCAGAAGATTTAATAGATAGAAAGATGAAAAAATGACTGATGTTCCACTTTAAAGGCATAGTCCACCTTTTGCACTTGCATGTTTTATGCTACAACTACATTAAAGTGGTTGTGAAATCTCAGATATGAAATATGAGCAAAGCGTATCCTTCTATGGTGTGTACTTGTCTCAGTTAACCACTTCAGCCATGGAAGGTTTTACCCTCTTCCTGACCAGAGCACTTTTTACAATTTGGCACTGCGTCGCTTCAACTGGTAATTGCGCAGTCATGCAATGCTGTACCCAAACTCAATTTAAGAAATGACCACCAACCACACCTTGTAATAATCGTAGCCACTGGGGAAGCTGACAACTTAGTTCAGGGACTGTTGCTTACTGTTCAAGATGGCTGCCGTCATTTTTCTGTGGTAGTGGCTGCCATATGGGTAAGACTGACAACTCACTCTAAGATTGTTACTGACTACTGAAGATGCCGTCCTCTCTTGGTAACCACAGATGAAACTGACAGCTTTGTTGACAGTTAAACATGGCTGCCATCCTCTCTCTGAAGTAATGGTGGCCACAGGTGAAAACTGACAGTTTCTCTGAGATGTTGCTGCTGACTATTAAAGATTGCTGCTGTTCTCTCTCTCTCTCTCTGAGGACTCTCTCTATCAGGACAGGAAAATCTACCAGGTTTGGTGTTCAGATCCCTGCATCCTTCCTCTTCTTCGAGCCGACACAAATTCCAACTTACTTCTAGCTATAGACACGTGCAGTTCTTTTTATTCCACAATGTTCTTTATTCGGAGATTCGGACATATCTGAAGTTTCGAATTACAATAGTAACAAATTTAAATGAATCTGAAATAATGAAGCAAAATTTTATCTAAAATTCTAATTAAAAACAAAATCTAATTTGAATATAGAATAGAAAATAAAGGAATAGAAAAGAAAAAAAAATAGAAAATAAAAGAATAGAATATCGCCACCTTCCAAATTTGGAAACTCAAAGAATAAAATAGAAAAGAATAAAGTAAAACAGAAAATATAATAGAGAATAAAATAATAGAATAGAAAAAATATAACTGTCTTCTGAAATTCAAATTTCAAATACAATAGAATAGAATAGAAAAAAACAATAGAATAAAATAACATAGAATATAACCATCTTCTGAAATTTGAATAGAATAGAGGATAAAAGAATAAAAAATAATAGAATAGAAAAAAAACAGTAGAATACAATAGAACTGTTTTACGAAATTCAAGTTTCGAATAGAATAAATTTGAATTAGAATAGAACAGCCCTTCCTTCTCTGAGCTGGCCGCTCAGCTGTCGGCTGGTTTCCAGCTCCTATCTCTCCACAGTGACTCACCTGTTGATGATATCCTGCTCGTCAGTCCTGCTTACTTAACCACTTAAGGACCGAGCCTCTTTCTGAGATTTGTTGCTTACAAGTTAAAAACTGTTTTTTTTTTTTTTTTTTACTAGAAAATTACTCAGAACCCCCAAACATTATTCATTTTTTTTATAACACGCTAGAGAATAAAATGGCGGTCGTTGCAATACTTATTGTCACACCGTATTTGCACAGCGGTCTTACAAGAGCACTTTTTTTGGAAAAAAATACACTTTTTTTAATTAAAAAATAAGACGGTAACGTTAGCCCATTTTTTTTTTTATATTGTGGAAGATAATGTTATGCTGAGTAAATTGATACCCGACATGTCACGCTTCAAAATTGCACCCGCTCGTGGAATGGCGACAAACATTTACTCTTAAAAATCTCCATAGGCGACGTTGAAAAAATTCTACAGGTTGCATGTTTTGAGTTACAGAGGAGTTCTAGCTAACTACTGCCATAATAATGATATCCCTCTTCAAAGTTAGGATGTATATCTGCGTGCGGCGGTCCGGAAGTGGTTAAGCCGTCCAGTCGATCTCTGCCGTCGCCTTGGTCACATCTCTAGAGATGCTCTCCTGTGTTCCTGTTAAAGACTTGCTTGGCTGACATTCCTTCTGGCTCCAGATCCTGCTTACACTACGCTGTTCTCTGGCTCCCTGACGTTTTGGCTTGTCTGACTATTCGTTCTGGTTCCTGAACTCTGGCTATGTTTTGTCTACCTTTACTCTGTTTACCTTTTTTTATTATTATTAAACAAGTGTGATTTAACTGTACTTCTGTCTCAGTCTGATTAATGGTTTCTGACAAGAATAGAATTTGGAAATTCGAAATGAATAGAATAGAAAAGAATGGAATAGAGTAAAATAGAATAGAAAAGAATAGAAAATATACAGTATAACCGTCTTCTGAAATTTCAATTTCAAATAGAATAGAAAATAATAGAATAGAATAATATAGGAATATAACCATCTTCTGAAATTTGAATAGAAAAGAGTAGAAATACATAGAATACAATAGAATAGGAAATAAAAGAATAGAACCGACTAAAATATGATAGAATAGAAAAAAACAGTGGAAATACAATAGAACTGTTTTACGAAATTTGAGTTTCAAATAGAATAAATTTGAATAGAATAGAAAATAAAAGATTAGAATCAAATAGAATAGAAAAAAACAATAGGCTAAAATAGAATATAACTGTCTTCCAAAATGAAAATTTAGAATAGAATACATTTGAATTTGAATAGAATAGAAAATAAAAGAATAGAATAGAAAAAAACAATAGACTAGAATAAAAAAGAAAGAAAATAATCATCTTTCACATTTCAAATAGAATAGATTTGAAAAGAATATTACCATCTTCCCAAATTTGAATTTTGAATAGAATACATTTTAATAGAATTTGAATAGAACAGAAAATAAAAGAATAGAACTGAATTTGAATAGAATAGGAAAAAAACAATATAAAAGAATAGGATGGAAAATAATAGAATAGAATAGAAAAAATGAAATAGAAAAAAAAAACATTTCCCAAAATTTGAATTAGGAATAGAATAAATTTGAATTTGGTTCGAATTTTCCAAATCCGGTCAAATTGAATTCAATTCGACCGTATTCAGAGAATTTGAATTGAATTTGATAACGAATAAATTAAACTAAACCAAACTAATTCCAAAAATGAATTAAAGAATATATACTGGATTTAACTAATTGAAATTATTTAAATGAAACTAAAATAAACATTTTTTTTCGTTCTTCACGTGTCTATCTAGCTATAGACAGAGCCCAGCAACAGCACATTCCTTTGGGCGGGGCTCCTTTAGATGTGTCAGAGGCAAGCCTATAGAAGCAGCACACCTCCAGTCAGATTGTAATATGTATAATGAGCCTTAGGGTGTATCCACAGTGGATGAAGGCAAAGGCACCTTTGGACAGCAGCATTGTCAATCTGGGGAGAAGGTAATGTTAGATGAGCAGATTTAGATGGAATTGACTAACAAATGAAAGTCAAACTCCTGCTAGCACTTTATAAGTTGTTACAGTTTTTTCCATTTAAGTTAAAGTTTTTAAATAAATAATTAAAATCTGACCAATGTAAGCACCCCTTTAGATGGGAGAACCCTTCCAAATAATGTTTAAGTCTTTGGGAACCCCAGATGAAGCCTATTCATTGGTGGTCAGGAGGAAGAATGCGCTTTACATTGCTGGTGAGTGGGAAGAATGCTCCTTACATGGGAGGTCAGTGGGAAGAATGTACCTCACATGGGAGGTCAGTGGGAAGAATGCTTCTTACATTGGAGGTCTGTGGGAAGAATGTTCCTTACATTGAAGGTCAGTGGGAAGAATGCTTCTTACGTTGGAGGTCAGTGGGACGAATGTTGCTTACATTGGAGGTCAGTGGGACGAATGTTCCTTACATGGGAGGTCAATGGGAAGAATGTTCCTCACATGGGAGGTCAGTGGGAAGAATGTTCCTTACATGGGAGGTCAGTGGGAAGAATGCTTCTTAAGTTGGAGGTCAGTGGGAAGAATGCTTCTTACATTGGAGGTCAGTGGAAGAATGTTCCTTACATGGGAGGTAAGTGGGAAGAATGCTTCTTAAGTTGGAGGTCAGTGGGAAGAATGCTTCTTACATTGGAGGTCAGTGGAAGAATGTTCCTTACATGGGAGGTAAGTGGGAAGAATGCTTCTTAAGTTGGAGGTCAGTGGGAAGAATGTTCCTTACGTGGGAGGTCAGTGGGAAAAATGTTCCTTACATGGAAGGTCAGTGGGAAGAATGCTTCTTACATTGGAGGTCAGTAGGAAAAATGTTCCTTACATGGGAGGTCAGTGGGAAGAATGCTTCTTATGTTGGAGGTCAGTGGAAAGAATGTTCATTACATGGGTGGTCAGTGGGAAGAATGCTTCTTACATTGGAGGTCAGTAGGAAGAATGTTCTTTACATAGGAGGTCAGTGGGAAGAATGATCCTTACATGGGAGGTCAGTGGGAAGAATGTTCCTTACATGGGAGGTCATTGGGAAGAATGTTCCTTACATGGGAGGTCAGTGGGAAGAATGCTTCTTACATTGGAGGTCAGTGGGGAGCATCCTTCGTATATTTGAAGTCAGTGGGAAGAATGCTTCTTACATTGGAGGTCAATTGGAAGAATGCTTTTTACAGTGGTGGTCAGTGGGAAAATGTATCTTATACTGGAGGACAGTGAGAAGAGTGCTTCTCACATTGGAGGTAAATGGGAAGAATGCTCTTTACATGGGAGGTCAGTGGGAAGAATGCTCCTTACATGGGAGGTCAGTGAGAAGAACACTTCTTACATTGAAGGTCAGCGGGAAGAATGCTTCTTACATTGGTGTTCAGTGGGAAGAATGCTCCTTACATTGGTGGTCAGTGAGAAAATGTTCTTATATTGGAGGACTGTGGGAAGATTACTATTTACATTGGTGGTCAGTGAGAAAAATGCATCATACGTTGGAGGTAAGTAGGAAGAATATATTCCTTACATTGGAGGTTAGTGGGAAGAACACTCCTTACATTGGTGGTCAGAAGGAAGAATACCTCTTTACATTGGTGGTCAGAAGGGAGAATACCTCTTTACATTGGTGGTCAGTGGGAAAAATGCTTCTTACTTTGGTGGTCAGTGAGAAGAATGCTCTTACATTTGTGGTCAGCGGGAAGAATGCTCCTTGCATTTGTGGTCAGTGAGAAGAATGCTCCTTGCATTTGTGGTCAGTGAGAAGAATGCTCCTTGCATTTGTGGTCAGTGAGAAGAATGCTCCTTGCATTTGTGGTCAGTGAGAAGAATGCTCCTTACATTTATGGTCAGTGGGAAGAATGTGCCTTACATTTATGGTCAGTGGGAAGAATGTGCCTTACATTTGTGGTCAGCGGGAAGAATGCTCCTTTTATTGGTGGTCTGAGGGTAGAATACCATTTACATTGATGGCATACCTCCCAACTTTTTGAGATGGGAATGAGGGATACCTATTAGCAAAAGGTACGTAGGCATAGAACACACCCCCTGCCACGCATTAAAGGAGAATTCTACAAAAAATTAATAGGTAAAACCAGAAGTGCTTTTTTTACCACTACAATTACTTTATGTTGGCTGACTTACAAATGCAGAAATTTAGAAATTGGAAGAAAGGTTTAGCACTGGGAAACACTTTTTGAAAGATAAAAAGTGCATTTTATATACAAAGCTTTGCAGCTTAGGCGGGAGCAGACAGATGAAATCTGCCAGAGCAAAAGCAATTGAAAGAATTTCTGGGATTCAAGAGAACAAAGCAATGGATGGTCGCTGAGGAAGTGATCTCTCCGACTGATGACCGAGGCTACACATTGAAGACACCTGATTCCGGTCTATCCTCTTCAGGGACACGCCATCCGGTGACATTTGATGAGATCCTGTCCTGGATCACCATACAGTTCGCTGTACTACACCGCTTGATGGTACAAGCTCTTTTGACTCACCGCCAAGGGCCTGTGAGTCCACCTTGTCTGGTAAGGGCATTTTATGCTTATTTCTTTGGGATAATACCACCATATCAAGAGAAGAATCCACCTATATGCAAGGACACTCCCAACAGTTCCCATTTACTATATATGAGGACTGTTCACACCCAGGGTGCCACGGGGTTATTAGTGACTAACCCATTACATAGTGACGGACTTTAAGTATTTGCACATATTCACTACTTTAATGGACCCATGGTTTTATACCCTGGTCTTCTCCTGATGAACACGTCAATTTTGGGTTAATGCACACCACATTGTTGCACTTTTGTATCATATGTCCATTGTGATTGATCTTTGAGTCATTTTTAGATTGTGTTACTCCATCTATAATTCATACATTGGACATAGATATGTCTTTAATCTTATGTATGTGTTTCCACATTTGTCTATCTAATTTTCTATTTTTGTTTATTTGTTTTTGTGGTGTTTTCTGAGGAGGCTTCATTATCTCTCTACACATCCTATAAAACCACCACTAGTTCATTTGGTACACACTTTAGGGCCTTGTACCTTCTCTTTAGATATCACTGTTGTTTGATTAAACAACATCACCTTTTAGCGCCACACTTTATTTCACTCCATATATTCACAATTAGTCAGATTGTTGTGTTGGCTGCTTCACTTTATTTTTAGGAGTTGGCGCAATTTTTTTTATATAAATTTCATTTTATATACAACTATAGAGATCAGACCAAAATGAGGGACAAATGAGGAGGAAAGAGGAACAGAGGGACTTTGTTCCAAATCATGGACAATCCCTCTAATCAGGGACAGTTGGCAGCTATGTAATGGTCAGTGGGAAGAACGCTTCTTATATTGGAGGTCAGTGGGAAGAACATACCTCCCAACTTTCTAAGATGGGAATGAGGGACGCCTATTAGCAAAAGTTTGTAGATATAGGACACGCCCCCTGCCACACACCCTGTCACGCCCCCTTAACCACTTGACAACTGGGCACTTAAACCCCCCTCGTGACCAGACCAATTTTCCGCTTTCAGCGCTCTCACACTTTGAATGACAATTACTCAGTCATACAATACTTGTACCCAAATGATTTTTTTGTCCTTTTTTTCATACAAATAGAGCTTTATTTTGGTGGTATTTGATCACCTCTGGGTTTTTTATTTTTTGCGCTATAAATGAAAAAAGACCGAAAATTTTGAATAAAAATGCATTTTTCTTTGTTTCTGTGATAAAATTTTGCAAATTAGTAATTTTTCTTCATAAATTTTGGCCACAATTTATACTGCTACATATCTTTGGTAAAAATAACCCAAATTAGTGGATATTATTTGGTCTTTGTGAAAGTTAGAGAGTCTACAAGTTAGGGTGCAAATCATAAAAAATTGATCACACCTGATATACTGACGGTATATCTCATTTCTTGCGACCCGAACAAGTCAGGAAAGTACAAATACCCCCAAATGACCCCTTTTTTGAAAGTAGACATTCCAAGGTATTTAGTAAGATGCATGTTGAGGTTTTTGATGTCATTTTTTCCCACAATTCTTTGCAAAATGAAGAATTTTTTTTTTTCCCCACAAAATTGTCATTGTAATATGTTATTTCTCTCACATGGCATGTATATACCACAAATAACACCCCAAAATACATTCTGCTACTCCTCCTGAGTATTACGATACCACATGTGTGGGACTTTTTCACAGCCTGGCCACATACAGAGACCCAACATGCAGGGAGCACCATCAGGTGTTCTAGGAGCAAAAATTACACATCTAATTTGTTGACTACCTATTACACTTTTGAAGGCCCTGGAGAACCAGGACAATGACATGTGACACTGACGTGGCACTGATGACAAATGGCACTGATACGTGGCACTGATGTGGCACTGATGACAGATGGCACTGATACGTGGCACTGACACTGATGTGGCACTGATGACAGATGGCACTAATACATGGCACTGATGACAGATGGCACTAATACGTGGCACTGATGACAGATGGCACTAATACATGGCACTGACAGATGGCACTAATACGTGGCATTGATGACACTTGACACTGATGACAGATGGCACTAATATGTGGCACTGATGACAAATGGCACTGATGACAGATGGCACTAATATGTGGCACTGATGACACGTGGCACTGATGACAGATGGCACTAATATGTGGCACTGATGACAGATGGCACTAATACGTGGCACTGATGACAGATGGCACAGATGGCACTGATACATGGCACTGATGACAGGTGGCACTGATACGTGGCACTGATGACAGATGGCACGTGACACTGACAGGTGGCACTGATGACAGATGGCACTATGTGGCACTGATGACAGATGGCACTTATATGTGGCACTGGGGACAGATGGCAGTGGGGACAGATGGCAGGGACATGACAGCAGGGACAGATGGCAGGACAGATGGCATGGGCAGATGGCAGGGGCAGATGGCAGGACAGATGGCAGGGGCAGATGGCAGGGACAGATAACAGTGCTGACACTTTTTTTTTGTTTTGTTTTTTTTTTCACTGACCGCTGCAGCGGTTCGCTCTCCCTCCTCACATGCTGTCTGTGTGTGAGGAGGGAGAGCCGGCGATGAGAGAGGATCTCATATGTTTACATATGAGATCCTCTCTCATTGGCACCGCCGATCGCACTGTAAACGGCCGCTGTCATTGGCCGTTTACGGCGATCTGTGACTGGCTGTGTCCAAGGGACACGGCCAGCACAAAACTTCCCTGATGCGCACCCGCGGGAGTGCGCAACGCGGAAGTAAACTGGAGGACGTCCAGGGACGCCCTCCCGGCAATTGGAGTCCGCGCTGTAGCTGTCTTTCGGCTATAGCGCGGACGCCTAGTGGTAGAATTATATAAACAATGATTGGTTAAACCCACAAGTGTTTTTTTTTTTGTTTTTTACCACTACTATTCCTTTATATTGGCTTTTTGGAATTTACAGATGCAGAAATTCAAAAGTTGAATGAAAGGTTTAACACTGTAAAACACTTTTGGATAGATAAATAGTGCATTTTATATACAACTATATAGATCAGACCAAAAATGAGGGACAAATGAAGAGGAAGGAGGGACATGTTGAAGATGAGGGACAGTCCCTCGAAATCAGGGACAGTTGGGAGCTATGGAAGAATGCTTTCTACATTGGTAATCAGGGGGAAAAAAGTCCAGCTTATAGACAGCTAAAAAGGAAATTGGTGTCATGCTGCTGGAGTTGACCCCGGAGGTACCATCAAACGGCCTCAGCTCAAGGAGCCCCAGAAATCTCTGGAGGAACCCTAGTTGAGAACGACTGGCTTATAGACCGATGTCATCTGGGTGTTTTTGGGGGAAGGGTTAGAACATCTGTCGTTTCTCTTTGTGGCCCCTGTTGGAGAGATTTTCCCTTACTTCCTGTCTGGTGATATGTAGACAACCAACCAAGGGGGACACATATGCTGCAATAATACTTTCATCGGTCAGTTATCTATTCTTTTATTATGATTAGAATGGTGATTTTAGTAGATCCAGTTGAATCAAATCCCCTATCAGCTTTCTCTTGCTGTCTGGGTCCTTTGTGCAGCCTTCAATCACTTTCTGCCTGGGTGACAATGTTGTCACAAAAACAGGAAACGAGGGGCTCTTCTTAGCAATAAAACCTGACATATGTCCCTGCCCTGTCCAAACATAAAACAGAGTTTTGGCTGGAGCTGGGCTTTCACTGTAAACACTAGCAGATCATAACACACAATTGATAATTCAAATATGAACTACAAGTTCCAGTGTGCTTTGCGGCCTGGAAGGCGACCAGATACAGCGCCTGTATAGAAATATTGCCTAAACGTAACAAAGCCACCGCTCTAATGCTCCCCGTTACTTTGAGAAATCTCTCTCTATAAAATAACATTTCATTTGAACGCTTTTCGATGCAGAAGAGAGAATGAATTCCGGACAGGCACTTAGGAGGACAGCCCGTTTTCCTGGAAGGACCTTTGTGTATCTCTGGATCCTCCCCAGTCAGTGCGCATGAGCAGCCGGCCGGGCCCGGAGAGGAGGAGATGCCGCTGTACGAGGGGTTGGGGAGTGGGGGAGAGAAGACCGCGGTGGTCATAGACCTGGGAGAGGCATTTACTAAGTGAGTGTCCGGAGTCATGTGCTGAGATTGGAATTGGGGTGCAGGGGAGACATGAGATCTAATACTGGGGGACATGGGGCCTGTCATTACAGTGTATTGGACCTGTCAGTGCAGGGTACATGGGGGGTCTGCCTGCCCAGCTGGAGGTACATGGGATCTGTCATTGGGGTGCATGGGGTCTGTTATTAGGTTGCACGGGATCTGTCATTGGGGTGCATGGGGTCTGCCGGCTGGGAATACATGGGATCTGTCATTGGGGTTCATGAGATTTGTTGTTGGGGTGCATGGAGTGTGCCAGCTGAGGATGCATGGGATCTGTCATTGGTAATATGGGGTCTTCCAGCTGGGCATACATGGGATCTGTCATTGGGGTGCATGGCGTCTGCCAGCTAAGTTTATATAGAAACTGTCATTGGGGTAGATGGACTATATCATTAGAGTGTATAGGGCCTGCCAGTGGGGAATATATGAAATCTTTCATTGGTATACCTGTGGCTTGTCACTGGGGATACATGGGATCTGTCATAGGGGTGCATGGAGCCTGCCAGCTGGGAAGACATGGAAACTGTCATTAGGGTGCATGGTGCCTGTTAGCTGGGGATACATGGGATCTGTTGTTGGGGATCCTGGGGTCTATCATTGGCATTCATGGTATCTTTTTTTTTTTTTTGGGGGGGGGGGGGGTGCATGGTGCCTGTTGGAAGGGGATACATGGGATATATCATATATCATTAGGGTATGTGGTGATATATTAATAGAGTGTATAGGGCCTGACAATGGGGGATATACTGTACGACCTCTTCTATTGGGATATTTGGGATCTGTCATAAAGGTGCATGGAGTCATCTGCCAGCTGGGGAGACATGGAAGCTGTCATTGGGGTGCATGAGGTCTATTAGCTGGGCATTCCTGTAGGGGCCACTTTATACAAATATATTTTCATACAGTCAAACATGTGGACATACGTGCACTAATTTGGTTGTTTTATTAGATTTTCTGTGAAATTTCTAAAGCTGCTTGGCAATCAGGTTGAAGAAACTTTAAGTGTGGAGAATGGGGTAGTTTTCTATCAGATTGGGATTTAACTCGCTGCTTTTTATCTCCGTCTGCAAGCCTGTAAGGTCAATCAGAGTTTGCTGGTTGATTCGATTTATTAATAGAAGGTTGCCTTACTTCCATTAATCACTTTTAATTGCATCATATTAAAGCTGCTTGCAACCATTTTACATCCTAAATATGGTTATAACTTGCAGCACGCTATGCAAAGGGCCAATAAAAACTTGCCAATCAGCTGTAACGAGTTTGTGTGCAGCCAAAACTGTGAATGTAGGACTTATACTACATTTCTGGCAAGATCAACATGTACTTAACCTGAGAAAAAAAAAAAAGGAAGAAAACTAGTGCAGCCACCACATCTAAGCACTGATGAGCTGCAATAGATTACACTTTTGTTCTTGTGTTTAGATATATTTGAGCAGAAAAAATGTGTTGGGTTCAATTTAGGTGAATAAATGAAGGATTTCATCTAATTATAATTTCTTTTTTTTAGATGTGGATTTGCAGGTGAAACAGGACCAAGATGCATTATTCGAAGCGAAATTCGAAAACCTGGCCTTGCAAAGGTAGCCACAGGAGATAAGCTGGAAACAGAATCTGTTATGTCTTTTATTGATATCTAGTTGGCTTGTTTTTATAGGATGCTCAGTTACTTCTCTTAAAGTGGATTTCCACTCAAAAATGGAACTTTAAGTGCAGATGACCCCCAACATGCCACATTTGGCATGTGATTTTTTTTTGGGGGGGAGGAGCGGGTACCCTGTTTTTACGGGCACCCAGCTCCCACTTCCTCCCGGGCTCCGCGGCACCGGAAGGAAGTTCACCTCTCCCCCCTCCCTCCCTGCAATCTTCTGGGACACGTTACAAGACCCAGAAGATTGCCCAGCCATTCGCAGCTCGGAGAGGAGCGAGGCCTTGTGCGCCCGCATCACTGGACCGTGGGACAGGTGAGTGTCTGATTATTAAGTCAGCAGCTACACTTTTTAAATGGGTGGAACTCCTGCTTTTAAAGCCCAACTGATTCACGCTTTTTTACTTATTATACATGTAGATTGCGCAACTTGTAAACAATATAGCTTCCTTTTTTTTTTTTTTTTTTTTTGACAATTGCACACTGTACAGATTTTTATATTTTTTATATATAATTTTTTTTTTTGGGACAGAGATTTCTTTTGGTGGTATTTAAAGTGGTTGTTAACCCGCTCATTTAACTTCATATAATTCTGTGTGTTTGCTAATGATAGGTGCTCCTGTCTCTGTGTTTTATAAAAAAATTGCCGGATATACTTGATTTCAGAGTGCTCACGTGACCAGCCGGCTCTCTTCTCTCCCTTTCTGGCAGCTGCAGCAGGCAGGGCCAAGATTCCCCTCCTGACATCAGTCGGGACGAGAGGAGGAGAGAGCCAGCCAGTCACGTTTTTTTTTCATAAAACAGAGAGACAGGAGCACCTATCATAAACAAACACACAGGGTTATATAAGATTTTAAAAGTAATTTCAGCAGCAGGAGAGGAGGGGGTGGGCACTTGACACAGAGCAGACAGGCAGGCAGGGAGGGAGGGAAAGGGGAGAGAGGACAGGAGAGCTGTGGATGACGGAGGCATATAAACTGACAGCGGTGTCAGGGCTCAGCAGCCATGATAAACCGTGGTCAGTTTTTACAGGGGGGAGGGCAGAACCAGGCCAGATCACCCAGGTATTTCAGGTGATACAAGGGGCCAAATTACACAGCACTGTGCTGTATAACATGCTTTAAAGGAACAGGATCTCTTTTTTTTTTTCCCTTAGGGTAACAAACGCTTTAAGTACCAATGTGTTTTTTAATTTATTTTCTATACTGGATATGTATTATAGCAGAAAGTAAAAAAATATATATATTTTTTTTCAAAGTTGACGGTCTTTTTTTGTTTATAGCGCAAAAAATAAAAATTTCGGAGGTGATCAAATACCAACAAAAGAAAGCTCTATTTGTGGGGAAAAAAGGACATCCATTTTGTTTGGGTACAACGTCGCACGACCGCCCAATTGTCAGTTAAAGCAATGCAGTGCTGTATCACAAAAAATGGCCTGGTCATTAAGGGGGCAAATCCTTTCGGGGCTAAAGTGGTTAAGCCAGAATTTCAAATAACAAAACTGCCATAAATCTGGTGCAGCTGTGCATAGTAGCCAATCAGCTTCTACCTGCAGCTTGTTCAATTAAGCACTGACAATAAAACATGGAAGCTGATTGGTTACTATGCAGAGCTGCACAAGATTTTGCACTCTTGAGTTTTAGTAAATCAACCCCATAGGCTTCCTTCAGAGATGTATGCAGCTGAAATGTTAAATGTCAGTTTTTCCGAAACAAAAAAAGTCAGCGATGGCTTACGGGCTTCTCTTTTATTACAAGATGTTTGCTGTGTGCTAAAATTGAAATTTCCCCCATTTATTACAGCCAATCAAAGTTGTCCAGTACAATATCAACACAGAAGAACTCTATTCATATCTCATAGAATTTATTCACATGCTGTATTTCAGGTAAGTCTTTCTTGTCTTTTTTGTTTTTTATGTTTATGGCCATAGGAGTCATCTGGTGTTATGTATGTACAACCCAGCTGTGAATATGTGACCATCACTGAGAAAGGCAACATCAGAATGCATTGGTCTGGGTCTGGTTTAGATTTTCATTATTGTTTTAAAGCAGTATTAAACCCAAAAGCAAACTTTTATTATATTGCAGCTTACCAACTCTTAGATATGATGACTGCATGTGTTTTTCCTTTTCAAGCTTTCTTTTTTTTTATATCTCCATCTGGTGATCAAGCCAGTTATGTCTGTTGTTTTTCAAAAGAGCAAGCTCTCCAGCAGAATGTGTTGGTTACAGAGATGAGACAAACCACTGACAGGGATGCATACAATGATCAGTTTTTATTTATGTAAAACCTTTATCCCAAAAGGGGAAAAAAAACTGTTTGCTGTAACTGCTTTATAAAGTGTAAGCTGAAGTTTCACTTTAATTTGTTAGTGTATTTTAAATCTGCTAGTCCATCTAACACTCCCCTCCCCCAAGACTGACAATGCTGCTGTTCAATTTTGCCCCCTGTGCTCCTTTATTCAGAGTGGGGACACTCTAATACAGGAGGTGTGTTACTAGTCAGATCACGAGGGGAAAAAAAAGCCTACAAAAAGGAAACTAATACAGCCATCACATCTAATGATTGGTGGGCTGCAATATATTACATTTTTAGGTTTAAAACCACTTTAAGATGGCAACAGATTCTGCCAGGGAGTTTGAAGTAGTAGATAGACTTGCACTTAAGCCTGAACTCTGGACAGATATAAAAGACACAAATTAATGCAGCTCTGTATTCAATAATCATTAAATTGATATCAAAGGCAAAATTAAAAAATAAATAAATAAATAAATAAAAAAAAAGCAAACATGTCATACTTACTTGCTCTGTGTAATGGTTTTGGACAGAGCAGCCCAGATCCTCTTCTTCTCGGGTTTCTTTGCTGGCGCTTCAGGCCCCTCCCTCCTGTTGAGTGCCCCGCAGCAAGCAGCTTGCAATGGGGGCACTTAAGCAGGTGTGCTACCGAGCTGCTGCTCTGCGTGTCCATTCAGACACAGAGCCACAGATCGTCCCCCTCTCTCTCTTCATTGGACGTCTGGCTGTGATTGACAGCAGCAGAAGCCCATGGGTCCCGCTGCTGTCACAGCCAATGAGGAGGTAGAGTCCCTGGAGAGCTGATGCTCTTGTGCACATTGCTGGATCACAAGGGAGCTCAGGTAAGTATTGGACGGACTGGGAGGAGCTGCACACAAAGGGTTTTTATCTTCATGCATAGAATGCATGAAGGTAAAGAAAACCTTCAACCTTTAGATCCACTTTAAAGAAGAATTCTAGTTGTGTTTTTTTATTTTTTTATTTTTACTGTGCTGAGCACATAAGGTCGATTACGCGGCATGAGCGCCAAAACTTCTTTGCATGTGTTCTGATGTGACAGAATAATTAGTGCCAAATGAAAACCAGTCTGGAGAATTTAATGGCTGCCACTGCTGAAAATCTTTGTACCCTGCTTGTCATTCATGCCTTTTGTTGAAAGCAGAAGGTTAGCATGCAAGCCAGACAGCAAGCATTTTTGGAGGTAGGTCAGCGGTGGTAGCTTCCATCATTTTCTCATGGTAGATTTCCTTTTTAAAAACACTTTTTTTTTTTTTTGCAAAAGAACTGAAAGATTAAAATGAATCTGGTTGGATACAGTAGTCAGCACTCTCAAATTTCAGGCCCTTTATACATGAAGATCAATGTAATGGAAACATCAGACTGAGCAAGAGGTGAATGTTTCCAGCTGTAACAGTGTAATGCCCCGTACGCACGATCGGACATTCCGACAACAAAATCCATGGATTTTTTCCGATGGATGTTGGCTCAAACTTGTCTTGCATACACACGGTCACACAAATCTTGTTGGAAATTCTGAACGTCAAGAACGCGGTGACGTGCAACATGTACGACGAGCCGAGAAAAAGTTTAATAGCCAGTGCGGCTCTTCTGCTTGATTCCGAGCATGCGTAGAACTTTGTGCCTCGGAATTGTGTACACACGATCAGAATTTACGACAACGGATTTTGTTGTCGGAGATCCAGATCTCAAATTTTGTGTGGCGGAAATTCAGATGGAAAATGTCCGATGGAGCCTACACACGGTCGGAATTTCCGACAACAAGCTCCAATCGAACATTTTCTTTTGGAAAATCCGACCGTGTGTACGGGGCATAAGTGTGCTATGTAGCCAAAATATTGTGTTCTTTGTGTTTTCTGTTACTTGGTCTCTTTATTTGCACTTTTGTCCTTCTGTTTTACTTTGCAGGCATCTTCTGGTGAATCCCCGGGACCGTCGCGTTGTGATCATAGAATCCGTACTTTCTCCCTCTCATTTTAGAGAAACTCTCACCCGGGTTCTCTTCAAGTACTTTGAGGTACTGAATTTTGCAATGCAGTGGACACAAAATGTGTACATTTTTTTTTGTCCATAAAGATGATCCGCACAACCGCTATTGCTCTAAAATCTTGCTTTTTATTTGGGAAACCATAGTGTACAGTATGCAGGGGCAGTCAGTTGTTGAGTTTCGGCCTACACAGCTTTAATCATAATTGTTGAATATGATGAAAGCCGTGTAGGCTGAAACGCGTCAACTGATTGCATTTGCATACTGTACACTGGTTTCCTGAATAAAAAGCAAGATTTTAGAGCAATAGCGGCTGTGTGGATCATCTTTATAGACTATTACTCTCAGATGGGCGACTGTGGATCAGGCATCTGTGAGCTCTGCTGATGGTGGACTATATTGGTAGCAGCACTGAAGTCTTTGTTTGCACTATTGTAAAAAAAAAAAAATGTTGGCAGTTCCACAAGAGGTTTATTTGGTTGATTGTAGATTGAAAAGGGATGTTTATTTTTTGGTGAAGGTCACACATTGGCTTTTTATGTAATGTGCATGATATCAATTTTAACAAAATCTAAAGATTTTCCATCGAAAAAACGGAAGCCTTAAAACGTAATTTAACTCCTCTCCACTCGCTCCCTCACTAGCCACCAGTACCTTCACCATGTCTACTGCTGGGTTCGGGATCTTCATTTGCCTGGACTAGCCAGAATTACTTAACTGCTGCACATGCTCATGGAAGTTTAGTCATTCCAGCGTCAAGGTGTTCCGAGAATATACACTGAGCTGCCCATGTGCACATTCTAATATAGGCTAAGAACAGGCAGGTACATTTAATTGCAGAAAAAACATGGCATGTCTCAAAACCTGTCTGCTCGTAATTTTATATTTGCTTTAAGTTGTCTTTCATGTATGTTTCAAGGCTTAAAGTCGTTTTAAACACTTACATTTACCCAGTGAAGTGACT
This sequence comes from Aquarana catesbeiana, assembly GCF_042186555.1. Classification (NCBI taxonomy): domain Eukaryota; kingdom Metazoa; phylum Chordata; class Amphibia; order Anura; family Ranidae; genus Aquarana; species Aquarana catesbeiana. The sequence continues at coordinate 71,811,086 of NC_133336.1, read as the reverse complement.
GTCCTCAGGTGATACAGAGATTAAACAAATCACCCTACATAAGTTGTCCCTGTTTATCTACTTCTCTTCTCTACATCTGTTCAAAGTGCTGAATTATAAAGCTTGTCTGAGAGTTCAGAAAAAGAGGGTGAAGGGCTGAAGTTACACTCTGCGGAGCTAAGTGAGGAGAGCTTATTGGAGGGAAGGGACCCCCCCCCCCCTCCACACAGCTTACAGGAACAGAGATGAGGCTGTCAATTAGCTGGAGGTCCTTCCCCTGTCACCATTTTGGTGTCAGGAATACTTGTCAGAAGTGATTCATGCTAATAGTAGAGGAACAAAGCAGCAGACAGAAATGATACCTAGCACTCTTAATTGAGACAAGTGCACACTATAGAGGGATGTGCTTTGTTCATATTTCATGTTTTAGATTTACAACCACTTTAGAGCAAACCTCTTGGTATCATAAAAGCACTGAACAAGATTCGGCATTACAGTGTAGCCACCAAGCAGTTCCCACAAATACTTTACAGGACTCCTTCGGTGTGGATGGTGTCCTGCTCCCTCCTGCAAAATGGTGGATCACTACTAGCCAGTGAGAATATGCAGGAGAGGACAGCCCAGCCCTGTACGTTTTCAGTCTGTAAAACAAAAAGGTGGTTATTGATTGTTATTCCTTTAATGCTTACATTTATGCAGCAGCAGAGTACGTGGTACGTAGTTCTCATTAGTTCCTATCTTAGAGAAGCTCACAGCATATTGTTCCTACCCTAGCCACACAGATATACACAGAGCCAATATGGCTTAAAAAGTCAACTAGCTGTATCTTTTTTAATTAAAAAAAGAAGCTGAAGCTCCTAGAGGAAAACCAGTTAAACAGTAGATGTTTATCTGCTCTGCGGCACCCCAGTTCTGTTTATAGCAGGATTCTGTGTACCATGTGCTGTAATGGGGGGCCAAGCATTCACATTGTAGCGGATTGTAGGGTAGGTCAGGTAAACCGGTTCTATGTTTTTGTTTTCACAGGTTCCCTCTGTCCTATTTGCTCCGGGTCACCTGATGTCTCTTTTGACACTTGGCATCAACTCTGCCATGGTGCTGGATTGTGGATATGCAGAAAGCCTTGTCCTACCTGTATCCTTTTCCGTTATATTATCATTAGTTTCTAGTTTGTTCCTTCAGTTTATATATACACAGTAATATGAATATAGAGTGCTTGTAGTCTATAGGCAACTCTGGCTATTTTTTATATAAACACTCAAAACAGTGAAAATTCTCTCCGCTTCCTATTGTGTCATTGAGACAGGAAGTGATGGGAAATCAAATTGCGGACAGCAGCAAAATCTGGTTTAAACCTTTTCAATTTCAGCCAGAATTTGCAAATAAAGTTTTGTCTGGTGTTCAGGATCAACTTCTTCTGTCTACTTCCATTGGAAATTAGAGATGGTACAGTGGGTCTTAAAGTATATATGTCAAACCACTCAGGGGACACAGACAAATGTGGAACAGGGATTCTTCCCCTAAAAATAATATTGTCAGAGCATTTCCCCCACATCCTGTTTGATAAAAGATTGTCAACAGGACAGGAAGTGATGGAAAATCTCTCTAATGGTACCCAAGATGGCATAAAAACCTAACAGGGGTTCCAGATTTCCCCTCTTTTACCCAAAGCTAAAAAAAAAAAATGTGGCTTGCCATACATAGTAAAGGATAACCATTTCCCACCTGCGCTATAGCCAAAAGACCGCTACATTGCAGGCTTACTTTGCTGAGAGGACATCATATGACGTCCTCCTGTGATGATGCTGCCCACGCTCTGTGAACATGGGTAAAGAGCCAATCTTAGCAGCTCTTTACCACGTGATCAGCTGTGTCCAATGACAGCTAATCATGTAGTAAACACAAGCCGGTTATCGGCATTCCTTTCCTCTCGCTTGAGGAGGGGAGAAGAGAGCCGGTAAGGGCTTGTGTTAAAGGGACATCTGCACTGATAATCGGTGGCTCCTTGTCGCCTATCAGTGCCACCTCATCAGTGCCCATCAATGAAGGAGAAAAATTACCTGTTTGCAAAATACTATAAAAAACTATGAAAAATGTGTTTTGTTTTTTTTTTTTTTTTTTTTATCTTTTTTTTTTTTTTTTTTTTCTTTTGTTTAGCAAAAAAATAAAATAAAAAACAAGTGGTGATTAAATTCCACCAAAAAAAAGCTCTATCTGTCTCAAAAAGATAATAAAACTTTCATGTGGGTACAGTGCTGCATGACCGCGCAGTTGTCGTTCAAATTGTGACAGTGCTGAAAATTGGCCTGGGCAGGAAGGGGATACAAGTGCCCAGTAGGCAAGTGGTTAAAATAATGTCCATTTGCCTTTTTTTTTTTTTTTTCCCTCTCCCCCTCTAAAGATGCATACTTATCTTGAGTTGACAGCCGCGGTTCCCCTGTGCAAATTCTTCAATGTTCTGGCTGCTCCAGCACATTTGTGCTCCATAGACTTCTATGGAACCTTCTTTGATCATCTCTGGCCTTGGGACACAGCCCCATAGTAGCTTATGAGGCACTAATGCACAGGCACAGCCAGGGTGGTAAAGTCTTGCTGGGCACTGCTAAACAAACAGCAGAACTGCGGTTGTTGGATCCAGATAAGTATACATCTGTGGAGGGGTAGAATGGATTAGGTTAGGCCAGGGATAGGCAACAGAAATTAATAAATGCAGTTTGTTTTAAAGTGCACTTATCCTTTAAATGGGTTGTATATCTTATTATTATTATTATTATTATTATTATTATTATCATTATTACTTTCTTAACATGTAAAAGGTATATGAAGGTATTCCAATTCTCAGTTGCTGGGGAGCGCTTCCTCTGGGTGGAAAAGCCATTCACAAGTATGTGTTCCGTCATTGTGTTTTTTTTTTTTTTTTTATATAAATTATTTAGTGTTCAAGGAATCCCACAATATAATATAAAACAGAATGGAGAGAATATGACAGCTCCATATGATCAAGTAAGATCGAGCATTACAGAACTAATAATGCAGTGTATACACAAACAAAAGGGCAGGCTATGCAGCCCGCATAAATATCGCTAAAAGTGTAATCATTGTGGTTTTAAAATTTTATGTCAGTGAGGTGAGGGGAACAAAAATCTATGAATTTTGGAATTCATAGATTTGTGTACAGTACATGAATGGTATGAACATTTAATCTGATAAATGCTACATCACACCTCTGCCTTTAGAAACACCCCCAAAACTTACATTAAAATCTGACCATACAATCTTTGTATAATCACCTTTAGATTTACCAGAACTGTAATATAAGAACATACCTAAACTGTCCAATCACTTTGTATTCAGTCATGCAGGCCCTTGCACCACATACTTATTGGTGACCCCAAGGTTTTGCATTGTCTTCTCCAAAACCAAGTATTTGCACGACAAATAAAAAAGGGGGTGTATTCCTCATTTAGAGATAGATGCTAGGGGTGTTGAAAATGATTGCCGCATCGATGCATCACGATTCTGCCCTACCCGATTCGGCATCGATGCTGTATCCGGCCGTAATCGATTATGCATGACGTCATTCTGGCTCCTCCCCCTCCCCCCGCACAGCAGTGTCTGCTGGTGATGACAAGCCACCGATCGGCTGGCTGAGCCTGGCGCCATTCCCCGTCAATGGGAGATGTAGCCTCAGCTACTGCCCCCACCCAGGCTCTCCCCCCTTCTCAGACACTGGACACCCCTCTCATCTCTCCGATGTGCGGGGCGCAGAGCCCAACGGAGATGTGAGACAGATCACTGTAGCTGTCATCACATTCGTGGGAGCAGTGGAACAATCAGGCTTGCCGAAGTCCCTGGAGATCTTGCACTGTGGGGGGCATTGCAGTGTTTTCAGCCTCCCATTATGCCTGTGACATTTGGAGAAAAAAGACTGATTTTCCCATCCGTAGGAGAATCAGTGTGTACATTTAGGGGCCGGTGGCTGCAGCTGAGCGGAGTGTCTCTGACACTCGTCTCACACAGCCCAGCAAAGTTCACTCCCCCCTTACGGAGATTACGATACGTTGCATACAGCTGCCCCTCCTCCTCCTCTCTCCCCCCTGTGTCTGCCCAGCCCACCCACTCTCCTATGCCCATACAGCTGTGAAGGAGAGAGAGAGAGGAGAGGGGATGTGCGCGGGAGATGTGAAGAACAGTCAGCAGCTCCACATTCCAAGCTGTGTGAACTTCCAGCCTGGTCCCTGATTGAGTGAGCGCTGCATGTTTCATTACACTTTGATTACTGAACTGTCCCTTTCTCTCCCTATCTGTATCCCTCCCCACTCTGTTCTTCCAAGATCCAGTTAGCACTAAGCCAGTTATGCAGCCCATATATTGATCATTTTTTTTTTTTCGTTTGGTCATTACACTGAAAAGAATAAAAAAATGATCCAATTCCCCCACTTACACATTCCAGGTGGATGGGGGAATCCTCCGACAGTGGACCAGTGGGCGAACAACCAGGGTTGCTGTCCTGGCACCACTATTGACAGCGCTGGTCTCTGTCTCCATGGCAGCAGCAGCGCATTAGAACCCAATGCTGGCTACTTGGTGCATCATGTCTGCAGTCTCTGACCATCTCCTGTACCATGTCTGCAGTCTCTGACCATCTCCTGTATTATGTCTGCAGTCTCTGACCATCTCCTGTATTATGTCTGCAGTCTCTAACCATCTCTTGTATTATGTCTGCAGTCTCTGACCATCTCCTGTACCATGTCTGCAGTCTCTGACCATCTCCAGTAGCATGTCTGCAGTCTCTGACCATCTCCTGTACTATGTCTGCAGTCTCTGACCATCTCCTGTATCATGTCTGCAGTCTCTGACCATCTCCTGTATCATGTCTGCAGTCTCTGACCATCTCCTGTATCATGTCTGCAGTCTCTGACCATCTCCTGTATCATGTCTGCAGTCTCTGACCATCTCCTGTAGCATGTCTGCAGTCTCTGACCATCTCCTGTACTATGTCTGCAGTCTCTGGCCATCTCCTGTATCATGTCTGCAGTCTCTGACCATCTCCTGTATCATGTCTGCAGTCTCTGACCATCTCCTGTATCATGTCTGCAGTCTCTGGCCATCTCCTGTATCATGTCTGCAGTCTCTGGCCATCTCCTGTATCATGTCTGCAGTCTCTGGCCATCTCCTGTATCATGTCTGCAGTCTCTGGCCATCTCCTGTATCATGTCTGCAGTCTCTGGCCATCTCCTGTACCATGTCTGCAGTCTCTGGCCATCTCCTGTACCATGTCTGCAGTCTCTGGCCATCTCCTGTACCATGTCTGCAGTCTCTGACCATCTCCTGTACCATGTCTGCAGTCTCTGACCATCTCCTGTACCATGTCTGCAGTCTCTGACCATCTCCTGTACCATGTCTGCAGTCTCTGGCCATCTCCTGTACCATGTCTGTTGTGTTTTTTTTTTTTTTAAAGAACAGATTAAAAAAAAAAAAATGGAGTTCTCCTGACTACTTGAATTTTTTTTTTTTATGAAAACCGCACGCAGTAATCTTGATGCATCGCGGAATCGAATAGTTGACCTGATAATCGTAATCGAATCGTTAGGCAAGTGAAGATGCGCACCTCTAATAGATGCTAGGTGAAACTCTAAATCAGTTTATTGCTCTTCAGTGGCCAACAGTGCATCCAGAACTGCTGGTATATAGCACAGATACTGCCTCATGTCATAGAACTTTTCCAGCTTTCATATAGCTGCTGTTAGTTCAGTGTGAATAATGAAAATCAGAACTATTATGAATAGTGCTTGGAGAGCAACAAGACTGTAAAATCAGAGAGGTTATGATGAAGTGGTCAAAAGGAACCAAGTAGTGACAACTAAACACCATCTGATTCATGTTGCCCTTTACAGTGTTAAATATGGAGGGTTTATTCATTCCTTTCAGCTCTATTTGCTGTAACTTGATAAATTATTCTACTCTATTGTGTTGACGTAAAAGTCAAATGATATAGCTTTATTATAGTAAGCAAGCAGATTTTGTCTGTGTCATACATTTACAAAAAATGTTGATAGCAATAGGAAAGTAAGTTTGCTTCTTATGAAAAGTCACCTATATGCTGTATACATTTGTGAGCAGACAATATCCAGTCACATAAGTCAAACCGTTCTGATAAGTTATTATAAATCTCTTCATTAAAGGGCAGATACATGGGTAGTAAAGAGATCATAATACAGGGGTGCCCAACCCATGACCACAGAGCCCTCTGATGTGGCCTGCAACCTCAAACTAGGGAAGAGCATGCCCATGCTCTGGAATGGTGGGTCGGCAAGCCCAGATCACGATCGGCGGGTTGCCGACCCGCCATCCCAGAGCATTGGAGTGCATGGAGCCAGTGGAGGGAGCAGAAGGCACATAAGCTGATGTTTCCTCTGTAGCGCCAGCTCTTTTCCCAAGCGGAGTAATACCAAGTGCACCTGGAACCTTTCAGCAGCCTGGAGAGTGATGCCAGGAGAAGCTGGAAGAGCAAAAGGGTCAGTGTATTAAAAATCACATACACTGAACTTTTGCAATGGGCATATTAGCACTTTAAAAAAAGGGTTATTTGACTGCTTTCACACTGTGCTGCACCTGCAGCCTTTATGGGGGTTAGCTGCTCTGAGCCATTGACTTATATTATATCCTGCGGGTTTGGTGCACTTTCTGAAAGCACACCAGAACTCCTTTACTTCCTTATAGGGGTCTCGGGACAATAAGGGCTTGTTTACATTTTCTGTTTGGGGGACAGTTCTTTGTGGCCTGCAGCTGGTTACCAAATCACCTACGTCATCATCACGCTCTTCAAAATGTTGGGCACCCCTGCCATAATAAAAACTTTTTATTATGGCAGGGGTGCCCAACATTTTGAAAAGTCTTGTATAAACAATATTTGTGTTTTATACTTAAAACTTGAAATAGCTTGTTAGCACTTTAAAACATGCCATGTATACCTGGGTCAGAAATTGTTTTACATAGTAGGTGAGGTTGAAAAAAGACACAAATCCATCAAGTCCAACCTATGTGTGTGATTATATGTCAGTATTACATTGTATATCCCTGTATGTTGTGGTCGTTCAAGTGCTTATCTAATATTTTTTTGAAACGATCGATGCTCCCCGCTGAAACCACCGCCCGTGGAAGGGAATTCCACATCCTTGCCTCTCTTACAGTAAAGAACCCTCTAGGCAGTTTAAGGTTAAACCCCTTTTCTTCTAATTTTAATGAGTGGCCACGTGTCTTATTAAACTCCCTTCAATGGAAAAGTTTTATCCCTTATGTGGGGTCACCAGTATGGTATTTGTAAATTGAAATCATATCCCCTCTCAAGTGTCTCTTCTCCAGAGAGAATAAGTTCAGTGCTCGCAACCTTTCCTCATAACTAATATCCTCCAGTTCCTTTAGCTTTGTTGCCCTTCTTTGTACTCGCTCCATTTCCAGTACATCCTTCCTGAGGACTGGTGCCCAGAACTGGACAGCGTACTCTAGGTGAGGCCGGACCAGAGTCTTGTAGAGCGGGAGAATTATCGTTTTATCTCTGGAGTTGATCCCCGTTTTAATGCATGCCAATATTCTGTTTGCTTTGTTAGCAGCAGCTTGGCATTGCAAGCCTTTGCTGAGCCTTTCATCTATTAGGACCCCCAGATCCTTTTCCATCCTAGATTCCACCAGAGTTTCTCCCCCCAGTGTAAAGATTGCATTCATATTTTCTTCTAGACCAAGCCCCCTGACCCCATTGTTTGGTCTCGCATCCTTTCCCCAATGTTGACTAGTTAAAACTTCCTTTCATGGCAGAGGAGTGATAATCCTTTGAATGGGTGATACATTGCGTGGGGGAACAATCTTACCTCTCTCTCAAATTCTCTCGAGTTGCCATAACCCCCAGATAGCCTGGCTTGGGCACGAACAATTACATTACCTTGAACAGTTCTCCTCCTCGGACCTACTTACGAGGGATGCTACAGAGTTTGAGTCACTGCTGTTTCACCCACTCTCCTTTATTTACCAAATTTTGCTGCGGGGATCCCTCCGTTTCTGATATGTTCTGCTGTTTGCGGGCCCCTGGCACCATGCTCCATATTTGGGCAACCTGCCCACGCATTGTCCCCTTTTGGAACAAAATACTGCAGTTATATAATACCCTAGTGGGAGACATTTCCCTAATCAGCATCAGATTACAGTACACTCCATGCTGCCAGGATCCTACAAACAAATCAAAAAAAGTTTGATTGGACACTTTTGACAGCAGCTTGGTCTGTTATTGCCAGAAGCTGACACCAGCCTGGGTCACCGTCACTCGCTGCCTGGGCTTGTGAAGTGAACACTATTGAATATATGGAAAATACGCTTGCTTGTAAGCAGGATAAATCTCAGGTCCACAGCCTTACCTGGTCTATTTGGAACCATTATCTTTACTATTCCAGATTTGCCTCCTTCATCTCCACTAAGAGTGAAAATACCTCCGGGATCTGGACATGTGGGATAGGGGGTCCTATTCCCCCCCCCCCCCCTTCTTTTTTCTCTCATTTCCTACCTCCATATGCTTTATGAGAGCTTTCTACAAGTAATTTTAGGGAACCCAGCTATCGTCCACCTGGTTCAAATTAATTTACTTCCCTAGTGTGAATATATTTAAGCCTCACATTATGGAATATGGAATGTTGCTCCTCTCCTCCTGTCGTCTTCTTCTTTTTTTTTTTTCTTACCTATGCTGTTGTCAGTTGCCTAATTGTACACTATTCACATGCGTTGGTATGTCTCTTAACTTTACAAGAACCTACTTTTGTCTCTCTATGGTCTCGTGTACGATGTTCTTTTTGTACTTTCTTAAATGTAATAAAACAAGATTAAATATAAAACATGACATGTAACTTATTAATTGATAGCTCTGTGCCAGTATCAGATGGGATGATGTTTTGGTCTACTCATTATTTAGAACTTGTGGGACAGGGAGGAAGGAGTAGGAATTGCATTGTGAAATAGTGATTTTTTTTTTTTTTTTTTTTATTGGTTAACATTCTCTTATGGTGTGTCGGTGTAGGGGAAGAGGGTTATGTCATTTTGTCCAAGCTAATTATTTCATTTCTATACAGTTAATGTTCATGGATAAGAAATAATACAGATAAGAGCAAGGCAGTGATATTCATGATGTTTATTGCCACCTGTTCCTATGCTTTAAGTGTATCTAAAGCCACGGCTTTCTTTTGTTTTTGGACAGAGAGCTGGAAGCACAGCTGTTGGAGCAATGCACAGCAGACACGGGGACAGCCAAGGATCAGACCCTCCCATCTGTAATGAGTAAGACCATTTTAATTTCATAGCATAAGTCAGGGCTTGACAAATCCCAGGTGCCAGGTCGCCATGGCAATAAGAAATTGCATCCTGGCGCTTAGGTTGTCGCCCATGTGCTACCCCCTCACTATGTATCCTGGGTGTGTGTGTGTGTATATGTATATATGTGTATGTATATATATATATATATATATATATATATATATATATATATATATATATGTATGTATGTATATATATATATATATATATATATATATATATATATATATATATATATATATATATATATTCTGCAGCCCTCAAAAAATCCACTCGCATTTTGAGGGCTGGCGAGCACCGCCAGCAGCCTGGGTGGAATGGGAGTCCTTCTCCCAGCGATCACAGAGGGGAAGAGAGAGAGCCGCCCAGGTGATCAGAGCGCAGGGAACACAGCAATAACAGTTTTCAATTCAATTGCCGTGTTCCCCACCGCTCGCTGTCAGACACAGCCCCTCCTCCTGGTCCTGGGACATTGATAGACAGATCACCCGTCCAATCTCGGTGACGGGTTATCTGTCAATCAAAGTTCCTCGGGCAGGGGGCGGGGCTGTATATGACGTTGAGCGGCGGGAACACGGCAATTGAAATGAAAACTGTTATCGCTGTGTTCCCTGCGCTGCGCTCTGATCACCTGGGCGGCTCTCCTGTTCCTCTCCTCCCCTGCACAGGTAGGCTACATAGTGGACACAGGCTGTATGGTGGACACATGGCTGCATTGGTGGGCACAGGCAGCCTGCATTGGCGGACATGGATAAAGTTGTTGTTGTAGTTAATATTTTTATAATTTAATTCTGAATAAAACATTTAAGTGTCATTTCATGAGAATTTATGAGGGCGTGTTTAACCCTTGAGGCCTGGCTAGTAGCTCAGGACTTAAATTATGTGTTTTACTAGACCTTTCGCGGCAATATCGTGTGACATGACAGATGTTTTAGAACTACATTTCCCATGATGCTCCTGTACACTGCAGTGCATGAGCATCATGGGAAATGTAGTTCCAAAACATCTGGGATGCCAAGGTTCGCCATCACTGCTCTAGGGCATCTACTTTTAGAAAGTAGGTAATGTTTGAGGGTTTTATGTAATCTGCAGGCCTAAAATGATTTTTTAAATGTGTGCAAATAATGCAAAAACTGATCTGGCCGCAAAAAGGGTTAAAGGATAAGTTCACTTTCGGAAACATGTTACCCGTTCTACCTATAGGCTTTGTTAGTTAAAAAAACTGGCTCCTGACTTTTAGCTGGCTCCTAGATTCAAAAGAAATTTGTCAAGCCCTGGCATAAGTCAACCTTTCTGAAAATGTTTTGTTTTATTGACAAAGTCCTTATGTTTTATGTTTCCAGGCAGTGTACCAGAAGAAATAGTGGAAGACATTAAAGGTATTCTTACGCAATATGCCCTGAAATTGGATTTTCAGTCTAACTGGAAACAGCTTGTCTGCTTGAGACCCCTTCATGTAGTGATACAGAGGGGTAACTACTACCCACATCCACCAGCTTGTTACTGAAAGAAGATTTTTTTCCTCTTGCCTCCTACACCTTACTTCCTTGTTCACTAGTCATGTTTGGACACATGTAAAAACAAGGTTTTGCTTTTCGCTCTGTCAGAATACGGATTCAGCTTTGCTTATGTAGATTGCTTGTCAGTAAATAAAAGCAGTACCTTGCAGCTAGAATTGAAAGGTGCTAACATTTCTTGGTTGCATTAGCCTTGTTCTACATTCTAGTGATGAGTATGTTTTTCATGGCTTTGATTTCATTCATTTTGTTGCAGTGCGTGTTTGCTTTGTAAGCGACCTGCAGAGAGGGCTAAAAATCCAGGCTGCCAAGTTTAACATCGATGGCAGCTCAGAGGTAGGAAATCTCTGCCTGTGTGTCTCTAAATCTGTGTGCTTTTTATTCACAATGAATTGTAAGTGTCTGTGTTCCTGATTGCTTGTTTTGATGTTTTTCAGCGCCCTGCTCCACCTCCCGATGTTGACTACCCACTAGATGGACAAAAGATTTTACATGTCAAGGGAGCAATCAGGTTTTTTTTTTTTTTTTTTTTTTTTTGTAAATCCTTTATTTGTATAAGGAGTTATAGAAAACACAGACATTAGAGATATGCATCTGAGTACACTGTCAATAGAAACTCCAACATATGAATGGCTAACGAAGAGCACTAAGACGATACCAGAGAAAGTATTCAATAGGACAATCCAATACCACGACTGAAGCATCTATAGTACTGCTCACCCATATTTCAGGGGAGCAAACATCAAAATATTTGCAGTAAAACAAAAAAAAAAGGCACTCATGGTGGGGTCATGCGTGCCAGCAAGTGAAAGACCTTGAGTGATCAAGAGGTTCTACTTATCTAGTAATCTGAAATTAGGAGGAACAGGGAGGAAAGACAAAGAAAGCGGAGCTAAGGAAGGGCAAACAGGACCAGGGAAGGGACACAAAAGAAAGGAGGCGAAGGACCGACAAAGAGAAAAGGGGGGGGGGGAGGCAGAAAGGACACCCGGTCATCCCTCTCCCTGGCTAGAGCGAGGTATGCGGAAGTTCACTTGGGCAGTGGAGAGCTCGTTGAGGTAGGCATTGGTATACACAAAATAATTCAATGGCCTCCAAGTTTCTTTAATCAGGTTTGGTTTAATTTGTTTACCAAAGCTGACTCTCTGCTCAAGCATTAAAACCTCTAAAATCGCATACAAAGAAATTTAATAAATAAATCTACTTTGCACAAAAAACTTAGTTCAGTCCCTGATTCCGACACTTCTGGAAAGTGATGTTGAACCTTACCGTTTTTTTATTTCCCCCCTTAAAGTGGTTGTTAAGCCACTATGTTATGTTTATACCATCCCTATTGTTAAATAACAGTTCCAGTGGGAGGGGCCGAGAACTCCCACTGACGTCAGCCAGAGAGGAGAGAGCCAAGGAGTCGTGAGCGCTGGGCAGTGCTGTAAAATCAGATAGGAGTTGGCTTTTTTTTTTTTTTAAACAAAGACACTAGGACACATGTTATCTAACAGTTGGGATGGTATAAACATAACATCTTTTTTAGCAGGCACGAGAGGAGCAAAGCGGCACTAGCGAGAGCTGACAGGCAGGGAGGGTAGGGGGGAGGAGGACAGAGGGAGACACAGGAGAGCTGTAGATGGCAGCGGATGACGGAGGCACGTTAACTGACCACGGTGTCAGGGCTCAGCAGCCATGAAAAACCGTGGTCAGTTTACAGGGTGGATGGCAGAACCAAGCAGGATCAGCCAGATATTTCAGGTGATACAGGGGACCAAATTACACAGCACAAGCACTGTGCTGTATAACATGCTTTAAAGGAACAGGATCCATTTTTTTGGGGTAAAAACACTTTGGTTTGATTTTTTTTTTTTTAATGACTTTGTAGGTGATTTTACTTTTTTTTGGGGAGGGAGGATGCTTTTAATAGAGCAGGGATCACTAAATGGTGGACCACGGTCCGGACCTAGACTGAATTACAGTCCCATCTGGACCACAAGCCATGCCAATTAGCAGCTGGATGTCCTCTTCCACCCCACTCCTACTGTCCTCCTCACAGCAGGGTGTGGGAGGTGCTGCAAATCTGGGCAAAGAGGGGAAATCTTTTCAAATAACAGGCGGGCAATAATCCGCTTGTTAACATAATAAGATGGGCAGTTCCCACCCTCTTCCAGATCTACAGCACCTCCTGCCCCCTTCCCTGCTGTGAGAATGACTGCGACAGGCAGGCAGGAGACCCAGGAGAGGACATTTAGGTTGATAAGTGCCTCTACCCTGCTGTGTTAAGGTAGGATTGTGCAGGGGAGAGAGCCATTGAAAGGGGAACTGTGATGTAAGGGAAGAAAGGGTAGGGGGGCCATTACTGTAAGGGGGGGATTGTGAGGCGGGGGGGGCGTGTGATGTGAAAGGAACTGAGGACACTGTGGGACTACTGTAAAGGGGGGACTGTGATGTGAAGGGGGTCTGTCACGCAAGGGCTTATTTATACCAGAACACTCTGGGTGTGCATTCTGTTACAGGTGTCAATATATTCCTAACGATACCTCAAACACTGCAGGACCATGCGATCTGGTGCAGTGCATTTTTGAAAAGTAGTGCATGCACTACTTTTTGTGCAAGCCACTGCGACTTTTGAAAACTGTACTACACTGAATTGCACAGGAATTGTACGAGAATCACACAGGAACGTGGGACTGTGGACCCTCCGATGTAAAGGGAGGGGACTCTGATGTAAACGGGAGCTGAGGACATTGATTTCAAGAAGGGGCCTACGATGTGAATGGGGGACGCTCAGGACCCTGATTAAATGAGGAGCTATAATGTGGAAGGTGGGCTAAGGACAGTGATTTAAATAGGGGGACTGTAATGTGAAGGGGGGGCTGAGGACACTGATTTCAAGAAGGGGCTATGATGTGAATAGCGAGGTAGTGGCGCGCATAGGACATTGATGAAAAGAGGGGGCTATGATGTAAAAGGAGGGCCGAGGACAGTAATTTAAATCAGGGGACTGTGATGAGCGCTGAGGACACTGAAGTAAAGAGGAGACTGTGGTGGGGTTTTTTTTTTTTTTTGTCAAAGTCCTAGATAGCAGTAAATACCCTACGTAGGTTCTAATTCTTTGTTTTTATGTGCCAAAAGTGTGTGAACTCTGCTGTTGCCTTTTTAGGGATTCTGTTGTGGAGCTGCTTTTCGAGCAGGACAATGAAGAGAAGTCTGTTGCCACATTGATCCTAGACTCACTTGTGCAGGTAACAGCTGAATAATTAATTTGTTAATATATAGTTTGTCTTCATTTCAGTGGTGTAGCCATTAAGAGGATCTGGATAAAATGCTCCCACAGTTAAGCAAAAGTGTAGAACTTTTTTAATAATGCTTAAAGGACAACTCTACAAGAGTAGCTCGTAATGGAAAATCTGAAAGTAAGACTTCGGCAGGTCCTACACGGAGTGAATTACTTTCCTGCAGAAAAGAAATTTCAATTTCCCCATCAACACAGATGGTGTTGACAGGGGAATCCCTCCTGCCAATCCATTGTAGAAGACAATGATTATTGATGGTGGCTATACCAGCCACTAGTGATAATCGCATACAAAATCTGGCAGGCTGATTGTACCCATGTTGATCGATTTGATCAACTTGGTACATTCAGCCTTGCCCATACATGATTTGATAAAAAACATCTATGGCCAGCTTTAGAGTAAAACTGTCATGTTAAAATCCTTGCCATTGCCAATTTCCTTTTACAAAAGTATGTTCTGCTTACCCATTGGCTTCGTTTATCTCTTGAATTTCTGAACTGCAAAAAGTATGAAGATGAGGAAAATTAGAGAAAAAAAAAAGAAATTTGCATATGTAATGCAGGTCAGGACCTCAGAGTATTAAAGCCAGAGAGTCAGCATGATAGCCAAGCAGCTAGTATTTTCAGGAAGAGAGGTCAGCAATGGCCTAAATTTCATGAAGGCTGGTGTTGCTTCAGAACTGCTTTTCTTCTCATAAGAGTCTGTGGAAATGTAAATCCGCTTGAAACCTCTTAAGCATGTCAAACTGACGTCAAAAGCATTTACTGCGTTTTCCAATTGAAGCTCATTGAAATAGGCCCTTAATTGTGCTGTATGCCTCAGCCAAGGTCCAACTAAACTAACTTTTTGTATTTGGCAGAAGTGGACATAGTGCAACCGGCGTGGCGCTCTGGTCCAGTCGAGTTTGATGGCATACTCTTCCTGCCTTATCTCTACAAGGTTACCCTCACCATGCAGTGGGTGGTGAATCCGCTGCTTGATCTCATTAGGGAACATGGAGCACGCTATACTTGGGGCTATCCCTTTCCTTTTCATATTTTGGTGCCCAAGGAGCGGGCATCCTCCTAACTTCACTCCCCAGATCAGTTACTGGCCCTCTTCAGTTTTTTTGGGCGCCAAACCCATTGAAGTACCTAATTGGTTGGCGTTTCCTGAGGAGCCCAACCCTGACAAGTCTACCACAGTGCCGAGGTTCATCAGAACATTGAGCATCAGAAAAGTAGAAATCAAGGGTGGCATTACCTTTTTTAGGTATTATAACTTTATATATGACTGCTTGGTGGAGCTCCACATACAGTATGTTCCAAGGCTCTATGGCCACTGGCAGACATCTATATGAGTGGTGGTACTGATATATTTTTTTGAAGCAATAAGCTTTTATTGATGCTTAGAGATAACAATTGTACAATCATACTAACATTTGTACAGAAATATCATATAAAAATATAACAATGTATAATTGAATTCAGTGGTAGAGTGTTTTAGCCAATCATTACCACGATAATCTGTTTTGAAATACTCTGAATTGTATAGAAAAATCTATTCTTTAATTTGGGAAGAAGAATGAGATTTATTTTTGGGTCTCCAAGGAATGCCCTTAGAAATAAGTATAGTAACACAAATTAAACGAAAAGAAGAAGGGGAGGATAAGTAAAAATGGGAGAGAGTTATTAACTATTCACGTTTCTCTATGTATTCAAGGTCTATCTCTATATGAAAGTGGCATAAGAATCAGAGTATTTAACCAGTTGATATCCGCGCTATAGCCGAATAACGGCTACAGCGCGGACCTGAATTCCCGGGAGGCCGTCATATGAGGGCCTCCAGGGTGCGTGCACAGGGATCACCGAGTCACTGAGACTCGGGCGATCACCGATCCAAGTAAGGGGCCGGTCCCAGCCCCGGCCCCTTACCATGTGATCAGCTGTCAGCCAATGACAGCTGATCACATGATCAAAACAAAAGCTCTGTAATCGTTTTTTTTTCTCTTCGCGCTGACATTGCGAGGAGAAAAAAAAGCCGATCACCGGCTCATTAGCAAGGGACATCGGTCCCGAAGAGGAGGAGGCAATAATGCCTCATACGTGCCACCAGTACCCCCTGCCAGTGCCACCTGCCATTGCCCATGAGTGCCACCTATCAATGCCCACCAGTGGTGCTAAGCGGTGCCACCTAGCAGTGTTGCCTATCAGTGTACCAGATCAGTGCCCATTATTGCCACCCATCAGTGCCACCTCATCAGCGTACATCAATGAAGGAGAAAAATTACCTTTTTTAAAATTTTATAACATAATATAAAAAAAAAGTTTTTTTAAAAAATTCGGACATTTTACTTTTTTTTAACAAAAAAAAAAAACCCCAGAGGTGATCAAATACCACCAAAAGAAAGCTCCATTTGTGGAGAAAAAAATGATAAAAATTTCATTTGGGTACAGTGTTGTATGACCGCGCAATTGTCATTCAAAGTGCGTCAGTGCTGAAAGCTGGAAATTGGTCTGGATAGGAGGGGGGTTTAAGTGCCCAGTAAGCAAGTGGTTAAAGATGGTCCACAGCTGCCATATTTTATTGAAGCGGTACTTATATATTAATGATAGCTGGTTCCAAGTGTAGGTTCGGTAACATTTTCTACTCATCAGAAGTAAATGGGGTGAGCCACTAGAATAGGTTTCAGTTAAATCAATAATATTCTAAGGAGGAAGCTTACCTATGTGTATTTCTTTTTACAGAAGATGAACAACCCTTGTTAGGTCATCTGAGATATACTGTAGCTGGAATTTGTGAGACATTAAGTTCAGTAACAACTTCCTTGTTTGCTGTTTTTCACGATTAGATATCTGTGACATTGCATTGAGAATTATTTAAACTCCCAGTTGGATCCCCCTTCATTTACCACTGATATCTGTTTCCTCTCTCTGTCAAACAGTGTCCAATAGACACCAGGAAACAACTTGCAGAAAACATTGTGGTCATGGGTGGCACGGCCATGCTGCCAGGATTTCTTCATCGGTTAATGGCGGAGATACGTTACTTGGTGGAAAAACCAAAATATAAGGAAATTCTTGCATCTAAGACTTTCAAGGTTCACACTCCTCCTGCAAAGCCAAACTGCGTCTCCTGGCTTGGAGGTAATGCAGACTGAGTATTGTAAACCTAAAGTGTTAAAGCCAATATTTTTTTACATTTGTGGATTTAGAAGAATTAGAACCACTGCCAGGTTTTTATTGCTCATGCCTGGTGTCCACACTGGGGAGCTTCACTCCTCTATTTGTTCTGGTGACCACTGTCTGTAGTACAGAAAGTGAATAAATGTTGTCACAGGAGGTGAGGGATTCTAAAAGGGACAACTGTTCTGGTGACAGTTTTCTAAGAGGAGATATCACCTCCTGATGTGTCAAAACCTACCAATGTTCTTAAAAAAAAAAATGAAATGGTTTATATACCCCCACCCCCCCAAAAAAAAAATGTGTGGAAGTAATGGTTATTTCACTTCATTAAAAGTGAATTAATTGATTTCGCACAAATTGCTGTGCATAAATGCACTATAAAAATAACACATAAAATTGCAATAAATAAATGTGTCTGAATGTCTAGATATAGTGACAAGCTTCAATTATATAGTAATATATACATCATAAATCGATAATGATAAATCGTGCAATAGAATAAATAAAGTGTTCCAATAAAGCATCATGTGAAAGTGTCACTAAAAACTGACAACAACTAATGACACTAAAAAATGATGTGCGACACCTTCCTTTGAAAAATAAAATAAAACTAAGGTAAAGTGCATTCAAAAGTCCAAAACTGAAATTAAATAAAATCTAAACGTGTTGATAAATGTTCAAGTCCTCTTTAAATGGATAAATAGGTAGGTAAAAATTCAAAGATAATCAAAGTTGATGTAATAGAGTGTCCATGGGTTTTCCTGTTGTGGTTTCTCAAATATTACAGTCTCCCAAAACTCTCACCTCAATGCTATGGTAACAAGCAGTCACTATCTGCGACCTCCACCGCTCTCTACGGATGGATGGAGCCCTCGGCGCTCCTCCCACAACTTTCTCCGTTCGCTCCAAAAGTGTAATAGTAAGGAGGTACCTCAGTCTTCCCTCCTCCGTCTACGAGCCCGCCTTGTGTATGGAGTAGTTCTCCATACACAAGACGGGCTCGTAGACGAAGGAGGGAGGACTGAGGTACCTCCTTACTATTACACTTTTGGAGCGAACGGTGACAGCTGTGGGAGGAGCGCCGAGGGCTCCATCCATCCGTGGACAGCGGTGGAGGTCGCAGATAGTGACTGCTTGTTACCATAGCATTGAGGTGAGAGTTTTGGGAGACTGTAATATTAGAGAAACCACAACAGGAAAACCCATGGACACTCTATTACATCAACTTTGATTATCTTTGAAATTTTACCTACCTATTTATCCATTTAAAGAGGACTTGAATATTTATCAACACGTTTAGATTTTATTTAACTTCAGTTTTGGACTTTTTAATGCACTTTACCTTAGTTTTATTTTATTCTTCACGGAAGGTGTCACACATCATTTTTTAGTGACACTGTTTCACATGATCCTTTATTGGAAAACTTTATTCTATTGCACGATTTATCATTATCAATTTATGATGTATATATTACTATATAATTGAAGCTTGTCACTATATGTAGATATTCAGACGCATTTATTTATTGCAATTTTATGTATTATTTTTATAGTGCATTTATGCACAGCAATTTGCGTGAAATCACTTTATTCACTTTTACTGTTTTAGTGTTATGTGACACACTTACAGGTTTTGCTGCACTGTGATTGCACTTTTTTAATTTTACTAAGTTTGTCTACTCTCACAGATTAGCGCGAGAGACTCACTCTTAACACTATTTCACTTCATTCACAGCAGCAAACAGTGCAGAAGAGTTAAGTGAACATTTTCCTTTGCCATTCATTTTAAAGTGGAACTAGTGGTACTATACTTGCTTTCTCGCCGGCATATTCTCCCTGGACAGCGCAGTATGAAGTAACACCTGTGTGTGTGCAGGAGTCAGTCATCCCAATGCATAGGGACTGTGCCGGTGAGCTACACAGCTTGGGTTCCATGCCACAGAAGACTGTGAGGCAGGCAAGTAGCTATATTTTATCGTAGAAGAGACATTGCAAGACTCCTCTGCAATAATAGTCTGTCTGTTCGCAGTCTGTTGTAAGATGCCTTCAGTTCCACTTTAAGGAGAAGCGTAATTTTAATCCTACCAACACATTTGATCTGACTGTGGAAGAACATCAGCCATGTATGTTGGTGCACCTTTTCTGGTCATGGATTAAGGAGCTTTCCCATTTTCGAACCTGCACTTATGTTCACTGAGCCAAGCAAATGTTTCTGGTGTTTAATAAAATGCAGTGTGTATGATGATGGCACAGACTATAAGAAAGTGACCTATGTCACATCAGAAAGCTATTTTGATACATTCTTTTTTGTCTTTTCCACATAGGAGCAATATTTGGGGCTTTACAAGATATCCTCGGCAGTCGTTCTGTATCTAAAGAATATTATAACCAGACTGGTCGTATACCCGACTGGTGCTGTTTAAACAACCCTCCTCTTGAAATGATGTTTGATGTTGGAAAGTCAGCACCCCCTTTGATGAAAAGAGCTTTTTCTACCGAGAAGTGATGTTGCTACCTTGGAAACTCTATTGTATTTGACGCTTGCCTGGTCAAAGACTATCATATATATTATGAAATACTATTTATTGTACCCCTCACAGCTAGTGAGATTGTGGTTTTATATAAAGTATTCTGCTTAGTCACACAGTGGGGATCCTTCACTTTGTTGAGTTACAGTAAAGAGCTACCTAACTGCATATGAAATAGGATAACATTGGAGCTTTCTTTGGTCACTGTAGAGGTAGAGGTAGGCTCCAGCTTTATATGCGACATCTCTGAATGTTCTCTTGTGCTGTGTTCACCACAAATCACACATTGTAGTGTATAAAAAATATACAGTGCTCTAATATAACACCTTAAACTATGTTACCTTAAAGTGGTTCTAAATCCTTAAGGTTTTTTTTTTTTTCTTTTTTACCTTAATGCATTAAGTTAAACCCCTTCTGTGCCAGATAATCCCCCCAGCCCTCCTTATACTTACTTGAGCCCATTCTCCATTCAGTGCTGTGCATGAGAGCAGTCCTCTTTCCCTCCTCACTGGCCAGATTGATAGCAGTGTGAGCCATTGGCTCCTGCTGCTGTCAATTAAAGTCTGTGACCCGGAAAGTAGGGCTGAGCCACACTGTCTGTGTCGATAGATGCAGACAGGGCGGCTGGGGATCAAGCCTGCATGAGTGCCCCCATAGAAAGTGGCTTTCTATGGTGGGCACTCACTAAAGAGGAGTAGCCAGGACCGCCGACAGACCTCAGAAGAAGATGCTGCTGTGCAAACCCATTGAACAGAGCAGGTATGACATGTTTATTATTTTAATTAAAAAAAATCTGAAGCTTTACAATCCACTTAAATTAAACCAAGTGTATATATAAAATAAACTAGATAATAGTATGCAAGTGATCTACACAGCAAAACAGTTTTTATGAACCCATAAATATCTGTTAACTCCAATGTCCATAAATAAAAAAAAAAAACAACTTGAGCCCCAAAAAATCCCGATAATCACACAACTGTGCGCTTCATCCAAAATGTGTGGCTTGTGTGTCCCACAACCCCTAGAGATCTTCATATGGAAAAAACTCACTATCGATGTTTTCAGCAGCACCTGCTGTGCAAGCATTGTCTGCCAAAATGAACCTGAGTAGTGTGAAATGTTGAATATCTGTATCAGTTTTATTACTCCCAAGTAAGACTAGTTTATCAACAAAAGCAAAGTATTTGTTTCTGGGCACAATTTGTTTCTGGGACTAATTCACTAACAACCACACAAACTGGCAGCAATATGAACAACTTAAAAATGGCATCTTATCCAATTTGTTCTTTTGACCTGGTATTTGCATAGATAGCTTATGGTTTAAATCTTGCATAGCTAGAAAAGGCCGGAGTGCTCACATGTGAACCCTGCCTTTGGGGATGGATGCACTATATGTTTGTATTTATTCTGGTTAGATTCCGGTAACCACAGTTGTGTCTTTGCACTGTTTTCCTGTTTAACTTTTTTAAACAATGCTGTTCTTGTATATGCTAGCGAGTCCTGGACATTAAACAGTCAATATGGCATCGTAGAATGTTTGTTTTGTGAGCGTTTCTGAAATTACATGTATCAAAACCATTGCAGCCTATTACACTTCATCAGGTCTCCTCTAAAAAAAGGGGTTGTGATGGGTTTGTGTAACACTAATCCACAGCACAAGGGCAGATATAGATGTAGAAAACTACTTGCTTTTAGTTGTCTTTTAATAATCTATGCATTAGGCCCCTTTCACACGAGGGACCGATCGGGTCTGCCTGTCAGTTTTCCCAGGCAGACCTGATCGGCCCCTCCATTCTCCTCTATGGAACGTAGAGGTGCGCATCTTCACTGGTCTCACAATACGATTCGATATTGATGTCAATGATTCACAATTACTGTCCGTGGTTTTCATAAAAATTTTTATTACACAGCTCATTTATATTATGCAGCCCCCCCATATTTACATTACACAGCCCATTTATATTATAAAGCCCCCCCATTTACAATTACACAGCTCATTTATATTATACAGCCTCCCCTGCACTCCCAGGACATCCCTGCCTGTGCACTCTAAAGTTAAATCTAATCACTGGCAGTTCTTCTGTTTCATGCATTCCTTCCTACCGTGTGTAAGGGTTAATGTAAACCGATGCCTCTACCTTATTATCTCCAATCTCTCAGTGCTGGTCACATCTGGCTGGAGGGCATGCAACTGTGACCAGCCCTGAGAGTTTGGAGATAATGCGGTAGAGGCATCAGTTTACATGAACCCTTACACACTGTAGGAAGGAATGCATGACACAGAGGAACTGACAGTGATTCGTTTTAACTTTAGTGTGCATGGGCAGGGCTGTCCCAGGAGAGGTACAGGGAGTCGGGATTCCATCATCCATGCAATTGATGCGGCCCGTTCTACGAATCGTGCAAGGCTGCATCGAGATGCATCGATTCAACAATTATTTTCCACACCCCTAATGGAACAACGGGTGTAAAAGTACATGTGCCCATTAAACACCCGCCTACACCCCATCTGATCTTCTGAAAACAGACTGATGGGATCCCCCTTCCATCTAGCAGATCAGATGGCAGTCTGGAGTAAACAGACATGCAGTCCGTTTACATCTGATCGCCCATAGGACAGCGGGCTGTGTCTGTGTGCGCTCTCGAAAGCTAAACAGACATGGACTAGCCATCCATACATAAACAGTGCTGCTCTACTAAAAATACATGTGCATAAACAATACAATGAAGACATTAACTAAATAGTCCAGTCCATGGAAAAAGGATGAGTAAAACAAGTGACAAAAAACAATCCACCATTTGTGTAAGTTGATCCAAATAAACTATGCTTGTGCTCTCCTCCACCTGTATATTAGGCTGCTCACCTCACAATTTGACCCCTATTTCACCAGCGGGTCAAATAAAGCAGTTCCCCTCTGAGGATGTCACAAGGGACTGGCGTAAAGCAGACACCGCAAGTCCTCAATTCCATACACTTCCTCTGAGTGGTTGACAAGCTCTCCAAGTGTGTAACGCTCAGCATATGTATAAAAACAGAATGGCGAGATCTAGTCCTCTCCGTTTAAAACCAATTTAGTCCCATAAAAGATGCACTATAAGCCGTGCTAGCTGTACAAGCATAGATACATATCAAACTGGATAGCCGCGGTGTGACATCAGCAGGCGGGCTCCATCCCCTATAGGCATATCATCAAGGCGTTGACTTCTTCTAACTAGCCATCCGCCTGCTCGGCGGGGATCAGCAGCATCCACCCCGTGTGGAAGGGCCTTAGTCAACAGTATCATTGACACTTTACCCTGAAATTCCCCTTTAACAAGTTAGCCATGAGTCTAATGTAGCAAAGGGAAATAAATTACTATTACTGTTGCCAATAGCATCCAGAGTCTCCCTCTTTTTTTTTTTTTTTTTTTTTGATTTTAGGCAATATACAATGCATCCAGAAAGTATTCACAGCACTTAATTTTTTCTTCCACATTTTGTTATGTTACAGCCATATTCCAAAATGGATTAACCACTTCAGCCCCGGACCATTTGGCTGGCAAAAGACCAGAGCACTTTTTGCGATTCGGCACTGCGTCGATTTAACTGACAATTGTGCTGTTGTGTGATGTGGCTCCCAAACAAAATTGACGTCCTTTTTCCCCACAAATAGAGCTTTCTTTTGGTGGTATTTGATCATCTCTGCGTTTTTTTATTTTTTGCGCTATAAACAAAAAAATACTTTTTGCTATAATAAATATCCCCAAAAAATATATAAAAAAACATTTTTTTTCCTCAGTTTAGGCCGATACGTATTCTTCTACATATTTTTGGTAAAAAAAAAACACAATAAGTGTTTATTGATTGGTTTGCACAAAAGTTATAGCGTCTACAAAATAGGGGATAGTTTTATGGCATTTTTATTAATTTTTTTTTTTTTTTTTTTACTAGTAATGGCGGTGATCAGCGATTTTTATCGTGACTGCGACATTATGGCCGATCGGACACTTTTGGTGCTATTTTGGGACCATTCACATTTATACAGCGATCAGTTCGATTAAAAATGCATTGATTACTGTGTAAATGTGACTGGCAGTAAAGGGGTTAACCACTAGGGGGCACTGTAGGGGTTAAGTGTGTCCTAGGGAGTGATTCTAACTGTGGGGAGCATGGCTATGTGTGACATGACACTGATCACCGCTCCCGATTACAGGGAGATGTGATCAGTGTCAGTGTCACTAGGCAGAACGGGGAAATGCTTGTTTACATCAGC
This sequence comes from Aquarana catesbeiana, assembly GCF_042186555.1. Classification (NCBI taxonomy): domain Eukaryota; kingdom Metazoa; phylum Chordata; class Amphibia; order Anura; family Ranidae; genus Aquarana; species Aquarana catesbeiana. Next base: position 71,787,007 of record NC_133336.1, on the reverse strand, counting down.
AGTTCCCCGTTCCTCCTCTCCGTGAGATGATCGCGGGTATCCCCGTGGACATCGAGTCCATGGGATCTGCGATCACACTCACAGAGCTTGTGGCGCGTGCGCAAGCTGCTTCTTAAAGGGCAACTTACAGGTACGTTAATATGCCTGTACGTGCCCTTCTGCCGATGTATATCGGTGTGAGCCTGTCAGCAAGCGGTTAAATTCATTATTTTCCTCCAAATTCTACAAACCATACCCCATAATGACGTGAAAGAAGTTTGTTTGAAATATTTGCAAATGGATTAAAAATCAAAAACGAAAAAAAAAATTGCATGTACATAAGTATTCACAGCCTTTGCCATGACACTCAAAATTGAGCTCAGGTGCATCCCATTTCCACTGATCATCTTTGAAATGTTTCTACAACTTGATTGGAGTCCACCTGTGGTAAATTCGGTTTATTGGACATGATTTGGAAAGGCACACACCTGTCTATATAAGGTCCCACAGTTAACAGTGCATGTCAGAGCACAAACCCAAGCCATGAAGTCTAAGGAATTGTCTGTAGATCCGAGACAGGATTGTATTGAGGCACAGATCTGGGGAATGGTACAGAAAAATGTCTGCAGCATTGAAGGTCCCAATGAGCACAGTGGTCTCCCATCATCTATAAATGGAAGAAGTTTAGAACCACCAGGATTCTTCCTAAAGCAGGCCGCCCAGCCAAACTGAGCATTCAGGGGAGAAGGTCCTTAGTCAGGAAGGTGACCAAGAACCCGATGGTCACTCTGACAGAACTCCAGCATTTCTCTGTGGAGAGATGAGAACCTTCCAGAAGAACAACCATCTCTGCAGCACTCCACCAATCAGGCCTGTATGGTAGAGTGGCCAGACAGAAGCCACTCCTCAGTACAAGGCACATGACAGCACGCCTGGAGTTTGCTAAAAGGCACCCGAAGTACTCTCAGACCATTTTTCTGGTCTGAAACAAAGATTGAACTCTTTGGCCTGAATGGCAAGCGTCATGTCTGGTGGAAACCAGGCACCGCTCATCGCCTGGCCAATACCATTCCTACAGTGAAGCATGGCGGTGGCAGCATCATGCTGTGGGTATGTTTTTCAGTGGCAGGAACTGGGAGACTTGTCCGGATCGAGGGAAATATGAACACAGCAATGTACAGAGACATCCTTGATGAAAACCTGCTCCAGAGCTCTCTGGACCTCAGGCTGGGTCAAAGGTTCATCTTCCAACAGGACAACGACCCTAAGCACACAGCCAAGATAACAAAGGAGTGGATACAGAACAACTCTGTAAATGTCCTTGATCTGCCCAGCCAGAGCCCAGACTTGAACCCGATTGAATATCTCTGAAGAGATCTAAAAATGGCTGTGCACCGACACTCCCCATCCAACCTGATGGAGCTTGAGAGGTCCTGCAAAGAAGAATGTGCCAATCTTGTAGCATCATACTCAAAAAAACTTGAGGCTGTAATTGGTGCCAAAGGTGCTTCAACAAAGTAAAGAGCAAGGGCTGTGAACACTTATGTAAATGTGTTTTCTCTCTCGTACATCACGGGACACGGAGCCTCAGTAATTACTGATGGGTTATAGGGGTATCACTAGGTGAAAGGACACTGGCACACCCTAGACAGGAAGTTCAAACCCCCATATAACCCCTCCACTTCTGGGAGAGCCTCAGTTTTTTCGCCAGTGTCTTAGGTGTTGGTTTATAACAGAAAATTCTGCCTTTTCAAATCAAGGCGCACTCCACAAGGGCCATTAGTGCTTCATGGGCAGTGCATCACCAAGCTTCTATGGCTTCTATGGCTCAAACCTGGTCTTCAGTCCATACATTCACCAGATTTTATCAGGTGGATGTAAGAAGGCATGAGGATATCGCCTTTGGGCGTAGTGTGCTGCAGGCAGCGGTACAGGGTCCTCAGGTCTGATTACACCCTACTTTGTTGTGGTTCCCCCCCCCCCTCAGATAGCATTGCTCTGGGACATCCTATCAGTAATTACTGAGGCTCTGTGTCCCGTGATGAATGAGAAAGAAAATAGGATTTTTATAACAGCTTACCTGTAAAATCCTTTTCTTTTGAGGTACATCACAGGACACAGAGGTCCCGCCCCTCTTCTAATACACTTCTATTGCTTTGCTACAAAACTGGGGCTCTCCCAGAAGGGGAGGGGTTATATGGGGGTTTGAACTTTCTGTCTAGGGTGTGCCAGTGTGCAATCACCTAGTGATACCCCTATAGCCCATCAGTAATTACTGAGGCTCTGTGTCCTGTGATGTACCTCAAAAGAAAAGGATTTTACAGGTAAGCTGTTATAAAAATCCTATTTTTTTTGTTTGTTTTTTTATACATTTGCAAAGATTTCAAACAAACTTGTTTTGCGTTGTCTTTACAGGGTATTGTTTGTAGAATTTTGAGGAAAATAATGAATTTAATCAATTTTGGAATAAGGCTGTAAAATAACTAAATGTGGGTAAAGTGAAGTACTGTGAATACTTTCCGGAAGCACTGTAGTGAAAGAAAAACGATAAATCTGACTGATAGGGAGCACCAACTGTTTTTGCTTTAGAGATTTTCTGATAATTCATCACTGTAAAGAAGTAAAATTGGTTACACCCAGTTACTTATAAGATGGGCCACAACCCAATTGCTTATATGATGCTCCATATTACTTACAGATGATTAAGATCCAACTGAGCACTGTTCTTTGTCCTAATTCAGGGTGACATTCCTTGTTCTAAAAAATAAAAAAAATCACATACACATTTATAACATTCTGAAGCTGGCTATACATAGCTTTTTTTTTTTTTTTTATCTCTAGTGGGCTCAGTGAAAACAACTGAACTGATTCCTCCCTGCTGTGTCATTGTATTCTGACAGCGGGACTCCCCCTCAGTCACAATACACTGATCAGCACTGCAGCTGATTCGCTGCAATGCTGATTAAGGCAAACATTTTTAACAAGTAGAAACAAAGAGAGCAGTGCCATCTAAGGCTCGGTTCACACTAGGACGACTTCTCAGGCGACCTAGTCGCCTGACAAGTAGCGTCCCGTTCTGTACAATGGAACCGTTCTAATTGGAGCGACGCAAGTCGCTCCGACTTAGAAAAAGGTTCCTGTACTTCTTTTGGGGCGACTTGAGGCGACTTGCATAGACTTCTATACAGAAGTCGTTTTGCAAGTCGCCGTGGCAGTCGTGTGCAGGTCGCCTCGGTGAGGCGACCTGCAAGTCGTGCCGCCCCTAGTGTGAACCGAGCCTTAGTGCAGCGTGATAAAAACATTTTAATATAGGACAGACGATTTTAAACTCGTAAGATTGTAGAGATTACAGCGCATGTGAAATGGAAGTTCATCCACTCCTGGGGGAAGGCAGTCGGCTCGCAGGTGGAGAGGCAGCTGATGTTCCCGGCTGTGCTGGTGGCTTCCAACCCTTCCAGGTTCTCTGATTCGGCTCAGGGGGCTGATGAAGGAGCACACATATTCCGAACATACGCTCCTCCCCACTCACTCACCATCCAGAAGTGACGTGTCCAGCTGCCCCTAAGCCAAATCTGAGAACCTGGAAGCATTGGGAGCCACCAGCACAGCCGGGAACATCAGCTGCCTCTCCACCTGCGAGCCGACTGCCTTCCCCCAGGAGTGGATGAACTTCCATTTCACATGCGTTGTAATCTCTACAATCTTGTGAGTTTAAAATCGTCAGCTTATCACATGGTAAAGGGCCACTGTAATTGGCCCTTTACCTCGATCTGTGATCAGCTGTGTCCAAATGACATAGCGATCACAGAGCATGGGCGGGGTTCTGGGAGAACATCAATAGATGCCCTCCCTGAACTGGACGACTGCTCCCTGTAGTGGTCATTTAGCTATAGTGTGGTTAAACTGCTTCACAAAACTGGTACATTCAAGGCATGCTGTGAATGATAACTGTCACATTTGCTTGTAAACTCAACTGAACAGCCAAACCATCAAATGGCTGGTGTCATAACTGATCACATGTGCAGCCCCATGGCAACTTCAGATCAAACTGAGGCTAAAATGGCAGCTTCCTTGGCAGTACAGGCTAGCTAGGAGGGTTTCGTTAGTGCTTCAATCATCCCGACACCATGGTTGATATGGTGTCAGGCTGATTAGAGCGCATTATTTCTTTTACATTGTAATATACTGTATAATGACATAGTTCAACTCTCCATAATGCACAATCAGTGGGAGCTCTGAGCTTGTTTTCCTGCAACTAAACACTGATATGGTGTCTGCCACCAGCTGCAGCGTGTCACTGTAGACTGTCACCAGCTGCAGCGTGTCATTTGTCATTGTAGGCTGCCACCAGATGCAGCGTGTCATTCGTCACTGTAACTTGCCACCAGATGCAACTTGTCACTGTAGCCTGCCACCAGATGCAGTGCGTCATTTGTCACCATAGCCTGCCACCAGATGCAGCGTGCCACTTGCCACCGTAGTTTGCCACCAGATGCAGTGTGCCTCTTGCCATCGTAGTCTGCCACCAGATGCAGCTGTCATTTGTCATTGTAGGCTGCCACTAGATGCAGTGTGCTACTTGTCATTGTAGCCTGCCACTGGATGCAGCGCGTGACCTGGCACTGTATCCTACCACCAGATGCAGCACGTCATTTGTCACCATAGCCTGCCACCAGATGCGGCTTGTCACTGTAGCCGGCTGCCACCAGGTGCAGTTTGTCATGGTTTTCTGTGTGCAGTGAGTGAAACCTCTCTCTATATATATATATATATATATATAAGATCTATACAGCCTCTCTCCAGTGCTACTGCCTCAGCCAGATCAGCTTTATATTCTCAAGAGGTGGGAACCCTAAATTCGGCACATGCTCAGTTGACAGTAGGGTTCCCCTTCTATGAGAATCTAATGTGCCGCTGATTTCATCAGAGGCGGACCCGGCTCACACGGACAGGAAGCAATGATGCAAGTTCCCCTAGGTAAATGAACAGCCTCAGTGCAGCCTGACAAGCCATGGATCGGTACCGGTCCGTGGCCCAGGGGTTGGGGGCTCCTTTGCTAGTACATCTAACACTCCCCTACCCCCCAGACTAACAATGCTGCTATGCAAAAGTGCCCCCCGTGCACCTTCTTTCAGGAGGACCCAAAAATTAGAAAAAGACTATCAGGAAGCATGGTCCACTATCATGTCCTGCTCTATTAATGTTACTACGTTGGAGTCAGCTTACATGGTACTTACCAGATGGTATCTGGTACCTTCAAGATTGGCCCACGTGTTCCCTGGACATTTGGGTCAGTGTTTCAGAGGATGCCAGGCTATGGCCTACAACCTCCATAAATGGTGTACTTGCCCAATGCTAAACCACTTCTGGTCTAACTTTTTTCCCTTCTTCATAAGTTATTTGGGATCCGCCTTTCTATAGACCCTTGGCTAGCATTATTGCATTTCAAACCTTCTGGTGTTACTAAGGGACTGTTTGAACTTACTAATTTTATCCTTTTAGCTTTTAAAATGGCCATAGCCAGGAAATGGAAAAGACAATTCACCCACTTCTCTGCAGTCAAATCCTGAATGGTTAGCTTTTTAGTGAAACAAACAGTTATCTAGGACCCTCACTAATAACCATACCAAATTTTGCAAAATCTGGGACCCCTGGATCACATACCACCATCCAAATCTGTCTGTCTAATCCTGGCCCTCATTGATCCTGGCATTGATAATAAACGACATTCCCCCGTGTTGTGCCCCACCCCTCCCTATATTTATTTTCTTTTTCAATTCTTCCCTCTCCTCCCCTCATCTTCTTTCCACTCCTACTTATCCACTCTTGCTTTCCCCCCCTCCTCTTCTCCTTTTTTGTTCATTTCTCCTAACCATTTCAGGCTCCATCTGCTAGTTGCATATATGCCTTACCCAGGGCTGGTGCAAGAATTTTTGACACCCTAGGTGAAACCTCATTTCGCCGCCCCCTTTGGCTCCACCCCCTTTGCCCTGTCAATGTATACCCCACCTTTTTAATGAAGTGCCCATCAAATGCAGCCTCACCAGCGCCCATCAATGCAGCCTCACCAGCGCCCATCAATGCAGCACCAGCACCCATCATTGCAGCCTACCAGCGTCCATCAATGCATCCAACCAGCGCCCATCAATGCATCCAACCAGCGCCCATCAATGAATGTTTGCTTGCTTCCATTCATTCAGGAGTCAGGACACAGACACAGCCCTCCTCCACCGCTGCGCCTCTGACACTATGTGCGAACAGAGCGGCGGCTGCCTGCTTATGCTGAGACTTAGTTGCTTGCTGCAGAGAGAAGAGAGTAGGAACACCAGTGGCTGGGCGCCCTAGGCAGCAGTGCGCCCTAGGCGGCTGCCTAGTGGTAGCACCGGCCCTGGCCTTACCTGACTGGTCCTCCCTGTCCAGCACCAGATCAATTACTTTCTCTGTATCTATGTTTGAAAATGTTTTGAATGATGACAGGACACTGTTAATGGCGGATATTGTATCATTTACTGTACTCAGGCGCTATGTACTGACACATCTGTCTAATGTACTGTCCTTACTCCAACACTTCATATTCCTGATATGTGCCTGCTGCACTATATATGAGAAAGTATCCTATTCTCTTTGTATTGCTTCCTTTAGGCGAAATTGCTGGTGTTCCTGCCAGTCCCTCTGCCTTCCTATTATAAATTGACCAAACTAGGCAGGAGAGCACACTTTGGTCAGTTCTCTAGCTACGCTGGGAACTCAGTATGCTCTCCTCCAATGATCAGACTTATCCTGACACACCCACCCTACACAGACTTTCACTGGGAAGATCAGTGTTCTGTTGTGTCTCCTCCCCAGCTCTTATGCAGCTGAGAACAGAGGGAATGTGATCACTTATAAAAAGGGGGAAAAATGTATTTATAATGTTTTTTTTATATCTCTACAAAAATGTTTTGCTTTGATTTCTATTTTAAACTGAATGGGTTGTTTTCCAAGGTGATCGTTTACAATCACTTCAAACCTTGTAAATTCAATAAACACATTGCAATGAAAAAAAATGTTCCTTTTTTTTCAGGGTACTCTGAAAATACATACTCATAAACCCAGCAATCCACTAGTGTCCTGTAGGGATCCACTGTTGCTGCACACTGGGTCCCGTGCCGCCACCCTCACCAGGAGGCCGGCTGTCTCTTCCAGCTATGGTGGGGCCGGCAGTAGGTACCAATAAGAGGCAGCCGGCCCCCTGATGATGTGTGACATTGCGTGCACAATAGAACACCCTGCAGCCTCCCGGGATGAGTGATGTGTGAATTAAAAATGGGCTCTGGTGTGACGACATATTCAGCGACCCATCGCCGTTTGCTATTTAAGTGACGTTCCTTCACCGCCATCTTACTACACCCCACACTCTTCCACAGTAAAGATACACTAAGAAGGGGGGAAGCTGACATCTTGTTACACCCACCAGAGTTTTGCATTTTACACGTATTTATAACAGTAAACTGCGTTTATATAGTGAAATACAGTACTTAGAACTCCGTCTGACTGGTTAGGGATGCTGCTGCTTTTAAAATTCAACATCTAACAGTCAGACTGAGTTCTAAGTACTGTATTTCACTATATAAACTCACTTTACTCTTATAAATACGTGTAGAATGCAAAACTCCAGTAGGTGTAACAACATGTCCACTTTCCCCCTTCTTAGTGTATCCTTACTTGTGGACGAGTGTGGGGTGTAGCAAGATGGCGGCGACAGAACGTCACTTCCGTAGCAAACTGCGATGGGTCGCCAAATATAAGAAAAATATTACAGCGCACACATGCAAAAAAAACATTCACCTCCAGCAAGGCTAGTTTAAAAACACCTAAACATTCTCAAAAAGACATTTTCAAAAATATGGGGATTTGGTCACACCATATTGCTATATGGTGCTAAGCCCACTTACTGCGACAAAGTACCCCATTATCAGTGGGTCCTACACTATCCATAGATTTGTGGAATCCTGCTTCTCTGAACCATGAGAGCTACACTCTTCTAAATGGGAGAATTTTCAGGTCTCCACCTATGACACAAGTGGACACTAATGAGAGGTACTTAATGAGGGAGTAGGGTGCTCCTATCCCAAAAGGATTTGGTCAGAATCCATACAATACACAAACAAGATATTTGGGGGGCACACCTTCACATTAAAGCTGGTGCAGCCATAAGACCATACAATAGAAGAAAAATATTACAGCGCACACATGCAAAAAAACATTCACCTCCAGCAAGGCTAGTTTAAAAACATTCTCAAATGTCTTTTTGAGAATGTTTAGGTGTTTTTAAACTAGCACCCTATTCCCTCATTAAGTACCTCTCATTAGTGTCCACTTGTGTCATAGGTGGAGACCTTAAAATTCTCCCATTTAGAAGAGTGTAGCTCTCATGGTTCAGAGAAGCAGGATTCCACAAATCTATGGATAGTGTAGGACCCACTAATCATGGGGTACTTTGTCGCAGTAAGTGGGCTTAGCACCATATAGCAATATGGTGTGACCAAATCCCCATATTTTTGAAAATGTCTTTTTGAGAATGTTTAGGTGTTTTTAAACTAGCCTTTCTGGAGGTGAATGTTTTTTGCATGTGTGCGCTGTAATATTTTTCTTCTATTGTATGGTCTTATGGCTGCACCAGCTTTAATGTGAAGTTGTGCCCCCCAAATATCTTGTTTGGGTCGCCAAATATGTCGTCACACTGGCGTGTTCACAGCTCCACGCGTCCGCACCAGCCAGGAAGCTTACACTGCACAGCACTAATCACAGGCAGTGAGACATTTCCTGATCGGAGCAGCCGCGGATACCTGTGATTAGCGCTGTGCAGTGTAAGCTTCCTGGCTGGTGCGGACATGTGGAGCTGTGAACACGCCTGAGCTCATCTTTAAGGGGATGTAATACTTCATTCTCCCCTAGGTGAGCACATAGGACATGCTGGAGAAATGCCGCCACCACCCCCCCAAAAAAAAAGTGATTAACAAAATAATGTAGCTATGTGAGGGAGGAGGGGGTGGGGATGAGAGGACAGAGAGTGTCAGGAGAAGGATACTGGAAGTTACAAAGCAATGCCATTTACAAATCCAGCTACAGAAACAAGAATTCTCAGCATGTGTCCAATAGAAATGTACTAGCAGCGCACGTGACCTCCCCCATCCACTGAGCTGCTGATGTGATGCCCCATGACTCTGCTGTTTCAGCACAGCCACTTTCAGGTTTGTTCTGTACGGCGCATGCGCCCGGGAAGAAGCCCGTTGATTGGCCTGATTCTCCTTGCTAGGAGCTCGCCGATTGGCCTTCTGCGCCCAGGAAGGAGCTCGATGATTGGCTTGCTGCACGCAGGAAGAAGCTCTCTGATTGGCCTGCTGCGCGCAGGAAATAGCTATCTGATTGGCCTGCTGCTCCCAGGAAGGAGCTCATTGATTGGCCGGCTGCCAGGCAATCAGGTAGCGGGATACTGGCTGGGGATTGCCTGGTGGAAGTCAGAAGTGAAAGTGCCGTCTCACCGCTTGAGTAGAGTGTTCGCTGTCAGCTATGAGTTCCATCGGGACCGGGGTGAGTGTGGAGGCCAAGCCGGGAATCTTGTCCTGCCGACTTTAGTGCGAGTCTTTCCGGCTGTGTCAGGGCTGAATGACGGGGCTCATTGTGTGTAACTGAACCCGGCCTGAGGGAGGAGGAGGAGGAGGGGGGAGGGAGCTGTGTGCTGACTGAAACCGAAAGACCTCCATTGGGCTCACCATAGTGTGTGTATGGCTGGGCCAGGGAGATCTGACAGGGAGATAATCTTCGAGCACAGGGCGGGGGGGGGAGATTTACTAAAACTGAAGCACTCAAAATCTGGTGAAGCTGTGCATGGGAGCCAATCAGCTTCTGACTTCAGCTTGTCAATTACATTTTGAAAATAAAACCTGGAAGCTGATTGGTTTCTAACTGCACTAGATTTTTCACTCTCCAGTTTTAGTAAATAACCCCCATAGTCCCTATAAGGATATATATATATATATATATATATATATATATATATATATATATATATATATATCATCGGCCATAACATTATCACCAATGACAGGTAAAGGGAAGAACATGGATTATCTCATTACAATGGCGTGTTAAAGTGGGTGGAATATATTAGGCTGCAAGTGAACATGTTGTCCCTGAAGTTGATGTGTTAAAAGCAGAACGAATGGGCAAGTGTAATGATTTGAGTGACTGACTGTGACAAGGGCCAGATTGTAATGGTTAGATGACTGGGGTCAGATCGACTCCAAAACTGCAGCTCTTGTGGGATGTTCCCGGTCTGCAGTGATCAGGATCTACCAAAAGTGGCCCAAGGAAGGAAAGCTGCCAAACCAGGGAGATGTGCAGCCAAGGCTCAATGATCCGTGTGTGGAGGGAAGGCTGGTCCCTGTAATCTGATCCAATAGAAGAGCTACTGTAGCTCGGATTGCTGAAAAAGTTAATGCCGGTTCAGATAGAATTAGAAAGGAGTCGGAACACACAGTGCGTCGCAGTTTGTTGTGTATGGGGCTGCATAGCCGCAGACCGGTCCAGGTGCTTATGCTGATCTGTGTCCACAGTGGGAATGTGAGCGTTAGAACTGGATCATGGAGCAATGGAAGAAGGTGACCTGGTCTGATGAATTCAAGAATGGTTTGAGAAACACAAGTTCAAGACTTGGCCTTCAAATTCTCCAGATCTCAATCTAATCGAGCATTTGTGGGATGTGCTGGAAAAACAAGTCCGATCCATGGAGGTCCCACCTCACAACTTAAAGTGGATGTAAACCCGAAAAATAGGATTTCATGTCACCTGTGCCCAATCTTTCCACGAAGAGTTAATCCAGCTCTGAGCAGACCTCTTATCTTTTTTTTTTCAGTGAGATAAAAACTGACACACAGATAAATAGGAGTCAGTTCTTCCCACTTGCTATGTGTGACAGGTGATTTACATATCTCATGCAGGAGCCTGAGAGACATTCTGTGAACTTCAGATCCCCTCCTCCTTTTTTCTCCAGCTCTCCCAGGATTGGCTGCTCCACACCTCAGCATGATTGGGCATGCTGAAGTCATCTGGTGACTTTTCTGGTTGTTAGAGATCATAGCAGAAGTTCAGTGTAAGAAATACACAGGAAAAAATGCATGTTGACAAGGGGAGTGTAGAGGTGGGCGGGGAGTCTACTGACATCACGACTCCACCCACCGTGCTCCAGACAACAGACCCACCCACAGAATCTGCAGTTTTTGGGTCTCCTACCAGACAGAGCGGGAACATTTGACAGGTAAGGCTACAAGCAGGAGGCATGTATATCCTTAGAGATAACCACTATGGTAGTATTTTAGAAAGGATGAGAGTGGGTTTACATCCACTTTAAAGGATCTGCCACTGATGGCTTGGTGCCAGATACCACAGCAAACCTTCAGAGGTCTAGTGGAGTTCATGCCTTGATAAGTTCTGATGGGTGGTCATAATGTGGTGTGTGTATATGTATATATATATATATATATATATATATATATATATATATATCTATCTCGATAGCCCACTGTTGACTAAAAACAAATCATAGGAGTGAAGTTTCTGCACTCCTGTGATCCACAGGGGAAGTATAGCCAAAAAAAAGATTTGGCTACACTTTGTGAACTGTTCTAGTCACCAGGAATAAAAATTACATCTAAAATTTGAGTTTCCATGGTCTTCTTTAAATGGCCAAGAGGAGAAAGGGGTGGACAAACGACACCAATGCTGCAGTCTGTGAGACCCACAGCTCTCATATCCGGAGCGGGATGGAACTGCTGTGGGGCTACACTATCAGGCAAAAAAAAAATGTATTTATTTTAATGCACAGCGATCCACCCATATATTACACCAGAGCATTTGTTCAGAATCTACCAAAATCTCTGTGCCTGGAGGTGGGATTTGAGTGGAAGGGTCCATTGTCAGAGTGTTCTAATAGTTTAATTTTTTTTTTCTCTTCTCCTCAGTATGATCTCTCAGCATCCACGTTTTCTCCGGATGGCAGAGTGTTTCAGGTTGAGTATGCAGCTAAAGCAGTGGAAAATAGTAGGTAAGTGATTTACTCATTTAAAATAATGACTTTCCGTATTTCAGAGAAGACCTATTTTGTTTTATATCTGCCCTCATCCCAAAATGTCTAATTTTGATACTGTTTAGGAATACATTATCAGTCATTTTAGTACCTTTTTATTAGGCTTAGTGTATCACAGAAATCCTTTAAAGACCTTTAAAATTCATTACAGTATGCCAAGGTAGTTATAAGTGCCTCCTATAAGGTAAAGTTGAACTTCCTATGCTTAATTACTCTAATCACCCATACCCTTATGACCACTCAACTAATATTGAGTAGTCTCCCTTTTGCTGCCAGAACAGCCCTGACCCATTGGGGGGATAGACTCCACTAGACCTCTGAAGGTATGCTGTGGTATCTGGCACCAAGCTGTCAGTAGCAGATCTTTTAAGCGCTGTAAGTTGTGAGGTGGGGCCTCCTCCATGGATTGAACTTTTTTCCGTGACATCCCACAGATGCTTAATTGCATTGAGACCTAAAAAGTTTGGAGGCCAAGTCAACACCTTAGACTTGTGTTCCTCAAACCATTTTTGGCAGTGTGGAAGGATGCATTCTCCTTGCAAAAGATGCCATTTCCGTGAAGAGGTGTACTTAGATAGCAACAATGGTTGGGTAGGTAGTATGTGTCAATGTAACATCCACATAAATGGCAGGACCCAAGGTTTCCCAGCAGAACATTGCCCAAAGCATCACACTGCCACCATTGGCTTGCTTTCTATCCACAATGCATCCTGGTGCCATCTCTTCCTTGGGTAACATGCACCCGACCATGATGATGTGATTCATCAGACCAGGCCACCTTCTTCTATTGCTCCATGGTCCAGTTCTGATGCTCACATGCTGACTGTAGGTACTTGTGGACATGGGTCAGCATGGGCACCCTGACCAGTCTGCAGCCACAACAAAACTCCAATGTCCTCCTTTTTTTTTTTTTTTTTTTTTTTGTCTGCTATCAAAACATCTACTTCAGGGACAACATGTTTACTTGCTGCCTAATATCCCTCTCACTTTCAGGTACCATTGTAACAAGATTCCATGTCATTCACTTTAGCTGTCAGTGGTCATAATGTTATGGCTGATCGGTGTATATACATTGCAAAGGCAGCTTCTGGCCTGCTGTCCTGAGATACTAAGACATGCCACAACAAGCATTACTTCATACTTGCTGTTGAGTGGAGGTTCTTCAAGCTTTAATCACTTGATCTGTCTCAATGTTGTAATGGAAATGCCATCTCAAGCACCCAGGGAGATGGGTGATGAGGAAATGGCTGGGGATGTCAAAAAATCCACCACAAACTCTGTGCATATATGTGGGAAAACTGAAGGCAAATCAAACAAGCAGACAGTGTGATTTCTGGGGCAATCTGTGAGCTGTTTTCCTTGCTCTGCACTTACAAAATCTGTTGACCAAAATTACCTGTGTATTCGGCTTTTTGAACTGTTTTGAATTTGCTTCTTTGTTTCCAGCACAGCCATTGGCATCCGATGCAAAGACGGAGTTGTGTTTGGAGTAGAGAAGCTTGTCCTTTCCAAGCTTTATGAAGAAGGTTCTAATAAGCGTATTTTTAATGTGGATCGGCATGTTGGAATGGTAAGAACATTGGAACTGGCTTGTAAAAAAAAAAAAAAAAAAAAAAAAAAAAAAATTGCAGAAAATCTAGTTGCAGTTTTCTGATTTGTTTTCTAACATTGTAACCAAAGGGGTTGATTTACTAAAGAATAATAGACTGTGCAGTTGCTCCAGGACTTGGTAAATGAGGAAAGCTTTACTTTAAAAAGAGTACCCAGTCATATATAAGGAAAATAAAAAAACAGCATTTTGCTGAGACATGATTGGGTGATGGAAGTCAGCAGAGCTTCTGCTCATTTTTACTAAGCTCTGGAGCAACTGCTCTTGGCGACTGCAACTGCACTTTGCAGAGAACAGTCTATTTGCCTTTAGTGAACCAACCTCAAAATGAGGGAATTTGTCTTGGTTTACTTGCTGAAGAAATGCAAGTATGATCTGACTTTTGCATAGCATTGGAGTAGAGGTCCTCTTCTTAAAATAATTGTAAAGCTTTGTGTATAAGGGTAGCGCACCCTCAGAAGTAAACTCTTCTGTAACCAGCAGACCTGAATAAATTTCTATCAGAGTGTGTGTGTGTGTGTGTGTGTGTGTGTACATTCAGAACAAGCACTAGTAGTAGGACTTCCATAATCTGCACTAATATAGTGAGTTTGTTTTACGCAAAATCACAGTTGCTTTGGAAAGTGCAGCACCAGCAAGCTGAAGGAGTACTGTGCTCAGTTTGCATATTGATTTTTCACATAGTTTGTTAAAAGAAGTGACGCTACCTGAAAATTCACTTTGCAAAGGAATGTCCACTCTCCTAATTTACTGAGCTAAATAAAAATGCATTTTGCAACCTCATATATCTAATGAATGAGGTGAAGCTGTGGTGACTTCAATTATCCAGTTGTGTGCAAGCAAAAATTCCTGTGCATTTTTTATGAGTTTGGATGTCAGCTTCCCAAATTTTAGCCTGGGACCTGCATGGTAGGTGTCACAGGGTACAGACATAAAGTATAAACCAGCAGGAGACGCTTATTACATCACTTCCAGGTTTAGTGTTGTCAATCCCTGCCAGCTCTGGCAAGGGAAATGGCTAAGGAGCTTGATTTGTTCTCTGTTCGCTTCAGTATTGTGCAGGGGAGACATCAGGGGTCCAATAGACCCCTGATGTCTCATTAAAGAGAACTTGCCACTGTAAATGTGCTATCACAAAAAAATGTAAGCCCCCACCCCTAGGTACATGCACATACAAAAGTAAACCTGAGCACCTATGCATGAAAATCACCATTACACTGCATGTTACAAATTGCCATGTGTGTTGGAGTGGGAGCAATAGGTTCTAGGGCCACTATTCATGGTTAACGCTAAACTTGCAGCCTATAAGCGCCTTTAAAGCATTTCCAATAGATAATTTCGGCTGCTAAGCCTGTCGCCCTTTCACGACTATGCACAGTTTGTTGGTTAGACCCCATCCTTTTATTTTTTTAGCAAAAATTGGGTAATAGCTTTCATTTTGTGTGCACTAAAGTTAAAGTAGTTGTAAACCCCCCCCCCCCCCGAGACATTTTTTACATATAATTAAGCCTATAATAAGGCTTACTTTTATGTACTGAAAATATCTTCTAAACGTGCACCGTTTAGGGGATACTTACCTTGTAGTGCACCAATGAGGTCATCGGCGCAGTGAAGAAATGGCTCTCCGTGCTGTTTCTTCCCCAGCGTGTGCCATGACTGGTAGCTCCCATGCGCATGTGCGGGAGTGACATCACCTGGCTTTTGCCAGTCACAGAGCTGGAGTCCGTGGCCCCAGAAGGAAGAGGGGCGAAAATGGATGCTTCCACCAGCGGGGACATCGCAGGCTTCGTTTGCAGGTAAGTGCTACATAATGGGCTAGTATGCGATGCATACTAGCCCATTATGCTTTTACTTTGCAGGGGAAAAAAGAGGAAGTAAAACCCATTAGGGTTTACTTCCTCTTTAACCTTGTCTTTTTAGTAGAGCTGCACAATTAATCGTCAAGAATCGTTAGCGCTTTTTTTTTTTTTTTTTTTTTTTTTTTGTATGTGAAAGATTTTACGTTGCAGGAATCATGAGAGAATCGTGATCTTTTTATTCTAAGCAAAAAAAATCATGATTCTCATTTTGGCCAGAATCGTGCAGCTCTACTTTTTAGTGATCATATGGGTTGATAAGCTGTTGCTCCAATACCATGTGTCATAAAAATATGCAGCTACCACTGTTTTATTCTCCAGGGTCCCTGCTTTAAGAAAATGAAATTTGGGGTGTTAACTAATCTTCAGGTCTAAAATGTGCATTTTAACATAATTGTAATACAAAAATGCAAAAGTGGCTGTGGCAGCGAAAGGTCATCTCCACCCTGGTCTAGCCTAGATTTATCTGTATGGGAAAGTTTGAACATGTTTGGTTGGAAATTCATTTTGTAAACTGTACTGTAGAGCTACCCAAACCTGTGTGCTTTGAAAGGATCCATCATGTAACTATGTAATGATTGTATGTGGATTGCAGGCTGTAGCTGGACTCCTGGCTGATGCACGTTCCTTGGCAGACATTGCTAGAGAGGAGGCTTCCAACTTCAGATCCAACTATGGTTATGATATTCCATTAAAGGTATGCTTACATTTGTATCAAATCACTTTTGTTTTGTTTTTTTGTGACCTTGAATACACTTTATTTTCTTTTTAACACTCCCTTGCAGCATCTCGCAGACAGAGTGGCCATGTATGTACATGCATATACACTGTACAGTGCTGTCAGACCTTTTGGCTGCAGGTATGTGATGGAAATTAACTTTCATTCACCACTTATATATAAGGCATAAAACTCCACTTTAGATTAGCAAGGCTTCTTTGGAAAGTTTTCCTCTATTCTTTCTGTAGTCCAGCCTGAAGTGTGCTAATCTTTCTTGTACGGTTTAATTCTCTTGGGTGGTGTTGGGCACTTCTGAAGTTGTCAGTTACAAGTCCTGAAAGTATATCACAAAAAGGGACGTGCAATCAGAAAACTTTTATTCACATGTCTGCCATCTTTCTAATTGTCTCTTGCTGGTCTACAGTGGGGATGCGGTTTCATTTTAACATGCTCAGCCTGGGCAGCCAACCTTCTGTATTCACAGTGCATCAAGTGGACCACTCCTCATGGGTCCAGGAAGCAAGTGGAGATCACTGGAGTAGCGGTGATTTCCAGCTTCAATCGAGATTGGCCAGGTATAGTATATATTGTACATAGTTCCATTGGTCCGAGCTAGACCAATGTAACAATGTAAATATATACCCTGTCTGAAATTCATCTTTAAGGGGTAATAGCAGTGATCTCTACTAACCTTATGTAATGTAGTTTCTTAGTAGGTAAGGTTGAATAAAGATGCTAGTCCACCCAGTTCAACCTGTGTAGGTGTCTGTGTCAGTAATCATTTCCCATAACTCTGTTATGGCAAATTAGTCTCGCTGTCTTCAGTATATTTCCGGTTTCTATAAACCAGTAACATGTCCACAGTTTGACAGTTTTTTTTTTTTTTTTTTGTCTACACATAACTAAACATTATGCGTGGACATTTGCTATGTTTGGAGACTGCATTTGATGTTCCCTACACCTCAAATGCTAATAACCATTGCTTAAAGCTTTTATATTTGTAGATACAGACTTTTTCCTTTTAAAGTTGATAGTTGGCCTGCATTCCGCCTCTTTTAGTTCTTGAATATGAATGGTGGTCTTGATAACTAACAGCACAGTGATGGAGGAGACAGGCCGGCAGCTAGCTGTAACAGATCCGAGTCTTTGAAACACATTCACTACATCAGCTTTCTTTATTTCCCATACAGTTTCATGTTGGGATCATACAATGAAGATGATGGAGCTCAGTTGTACATGGTTGACCCTTCAGGTATTTCCTACGTAAGTGCTACTAATTTTAAAGTAGGTTACTTTACCGCAGCAGGTCCAACTATATCTAGGAATATAGTGTTTGTCATTCTGTGTCACTTCATGTGTAGAATGATTAGACAATTGCCTTATAAAGGGTAACTCCACCACTTTCACAGGGGGGGGGGGGGGGGGGGGAATGGTGAAAAAAAAAATAACATGGCATATACAATTGCTACATGAGTCATATTGTTATTGATATTAAAAAGGACCTTTTTGCTTTCAATCTGCAGTCCTGTCATTTTCAGTAAAATGCAATGCGATATGGCTACCTGAAGGAGTTTTGGTGTACAGAATGCCCCAAAAAAAATGTCAATTCCTGCTTGTTTGATTGGCTCACTGATTTTCCCAGAAGTCTGCACTAAGATAAAAGTCAGATTTTTGGCATCCCCTGCAACAAAAATGTCATTTTTGGTGAGATACTCCCAAAGGGAAATCATGTCGTCTAAAGGGATGCAGACTCTGCCACTTTCCTCATTAGAACTCTGAAAGTGCAGCAGCTGATTGATCATTACAAAACCACTCATACAGATTCACTCTGGACACAGACAAACAGCTATTTCTTTAGAATAACAAAAGGTAGGAATCTGCAGCAAAGTATGTTAAAATCCTTGCAATGTACATAGATCACCTGGAGGGGAATGTTTTTTTCCCAACAAAAGTGGAGTTGCTCTTTAAGTAGTTTTGTGTGGTACAGTGCTCAGAATTAGTGCTGGGGTCAGCTCTGCTGGTCTGGTCTTGAATCTTGCTGTAAAATAAAAGGCTAATGAGAGGAACTTTTGTGAATAGAATGGAAAATATATTCATGATTGTTTATTTATGTGGATGTTGAGCGCAAAAACAGCATTAGTGATTTTCAGGGGACAGTCACCCCTTTTTTCGGCATAGTCTAACAGTGAATGACATACAGTGGAATAGAGGTCGACCGATATAGGTTTTTCTCTGGCCAATGCCGATATTTAGAAATTGCGATGGCCGATATGTGATGCCGATTTATTTATTTATTTTTTTTCCCTTCATCTCATAAAATCTAACAGTTAGACCCCTTTCACACTGGGACATTTCAGTTCAAACAAACCTCCAATCAGTTCACTTGTATGTAGAATTTAGATTAAAAAAATAAAAAAAACTATATCTTAAATATTAAATACACAAAAACAGGTAATCAAAACTTTTGGATGAAAAAAAAATGGGCTAACTTTACTGCTTAGTAATTTTTTTTTTTTTTTTTTTTAAATTCATTAGTGTATTTTTTCAAAAAATATTGCGTTTGAAAGACCGCTGCGCAAATACCGTGTGACATAAAATATTGCAACAACCGCTATTTTATTCCCTAGGGTCTCTGCTAAAAAAAAAAAAAAAAAAAATTATAGATATAGATATAGATATATAATATGTTTGGGGGTTCTAAGTGATTTTCTAGCAGAAAATACAGGATTTTTACTTGTAAGCAACAAGTGTCAGAAAAGATTTAGTCTTTAAATGGTTAAACTGAGAGCTTCTACACACTGAGCTCAGTTCATTCATAAGTGTAAACATTGTATCACTTCAGGTTCTTTTTATCAGATTTGGCAGGCTGCCCAGAGGAGGAGAGAAGTGCTTCACAGAAGTTTTCAGGCAACTTGTATTGACTTCTATTACAGAAGTCATTTGCAAATCCGCTGATATCGGCCTTTTTTATCAGCACAATCAGGCGATGCCGATTAAGTAAAAAACACCAAATATCGGCTGACCTCTACAGTGGAATACATCATTCTGTGTCTCTATATGGGAAACAATTGTAAAATAATTGCGTACTTCTTTGTATGCTACAGGGTTACTGGGGATGTTCTATTGGTAAAGCAAAACAAGCAGCCAAGACAGAGATTGAGAAGCTTCAGGTGAGTGTGACATTTTGTTATATACGGTCAGAAGGGAGCAATGAATAATAATTAAAAACAAAAATAGGAAAAATATTAGATCACGATATGTTGGAGCTGTCAAACAAGTTATCTTCTGCTTAACTGAACACTGAGTTCCTTAAGCCCCGGTTCACACGGGCGACTTGTCAGGCGACTTAGCCGCCTGACAAGTTGCGTTCTGTACTATGGAACTGTTCTAATAGGAGCGACTCAAGTCGCTCCGACTTAGAAAAAGGTTCCTGTACTACTTTTGGGGTGACTTCAGGCTACTTGCATTGACTTCTATGCAGAAGTGCTTTGCAAGTTGCCGCTGAAGTCGTGTGCAGGTCGCCTCAGAGTCTGCCTGCAAGTCATGTTGCCCCTGTGTGAACCGAGCCTAAAGGAGTAGAATGGTCAAAGCTCTTCTTGACAGCAGGCTAAAGCGTTGTCCTAGCAACCACATGCTTTATGACTGCTTCAAGTTCCTTTCAAGTTTTCCAACTGCTTGTGCAGAGCAACACCGGCCTGACCCATAGCCGCTCAGCTACCCAGTGACATTGCCCGACTGCTGGGTTCACGCTAGCAAGGTTCACACTAGTGATGCGGGAACCAGCACGATTCCAGCGCCTGTTCCCGCATCGCATTTCTCCCGCAGGCAGTTCACACTGCCAACTGCGAACCACTGCGAGTGTCAATACAATGCTATTGACACCCCCAGATTGGTTCACAGATCGCAGTGCGAACTGTGGATTCGGACAGGAATCGGATCGCAGGGTAAGAATCCAATGCGAGTACGCCGGAATACACTGATCAGTGCTGGCAGCCAGCATATCTATGCGACAGAAGCCGGTCACGAGACTGGCTTCTGTTGAACAGACACCTGTACACACAGGCCCAAAGTTGGCCAAACCTACTGATTTCAGGCCAGTGTTTACAAGGCTTTAGGGGTTGACCAGAGATAGTATGGCTGGGGAGAAAAGAGATGATCGTGGATGTCCCCTAGCCAGGCAATAAAGTGGGACACATGACATTTTTCAAGTGATTGAAAGTCTGTTTCATCCTTTCCAATATAGAATAGTGAAATCGGGTACCCTGATGTACTTACTGACATATACAAAAGGAAAGGATCCCTACAGCTGCACATCCGTGTAGCCCCTAGGAGTGGCAACCACAGCCTGGACTCCAGCCATGCCACGCCCCAATGCGTTTCACTCTGCCCCCAGGAGCTTAGTCATGGGGGTACTTGCTGACATGTCTGTTCCATTGCATGTAATGTATACACTAATCCTAATAGCGCCTCCTGATGTTTTGTGTGTGACAGATGAAGGAGATGACGTGTCGGGAAGTGGTGAAAGAAGTTGCAAAAATGTGAGTATAGACACACTGGGGACATCAAAGATGTAAACTAAAATGTTAAGCCATAGTACTTGTCTATTTTTTTAACCATTTGCCAACTGGCTATCTTTACATGTACGTCATTACTTTGACGTTAAATACTGTTATGGCAGCAGCTAGCTGCCATAACCCCGAAATCTTCTTCTTTTTTTTTTTTTCTTCGTTTGGCGGCTGGCATTACGATAAGCGATTAACAGCGGTACATTCGTCCTCGCTCTCCCGCTGCTTCCCGGTCAATTTCCGAGTTTACCAGAGCCATTGGTAAGCCTGGAATTGATCCGGTGCAGCCAATGGATAGGCAGGAAGTCAAGTGAGGGCAAGATGGCACCCACTCGGCTCTATGCCCTTCCGATGTCACTTCAGGCAGATAAACAGGAACCTTTTTTTTTTTTTTTTTTTTTTTTTTTTTTTTTTTTTTTTTTTGGTAAATGCGAGATCTGGGGTCTTTTTTGACCCCAGATCTCTCAATAAAGAGGACCTGTCATCAGGGTGGATTTGATTTAAATCATTTTTAAAGAGCAACTGTCATCTCTGTCCTGCAGCGGCTCCTCCTTTTGACCCGCTGTTGACTCACTGACAGTCCCATTCACTTTAATGGGACGGCTGGTGATGCGGCAGTGACATAACAAGGTGAGGGACGTGGCGGCAGCAGGTGAGTGGATGCCCACTAATACTAATGATGTTTCATTCGGCCACCAGGCCTTGCATCTCTTTGTTGCATTTTGCACACATACCTGCTTTACCCATGGGTAGAGGAACGTCATTAAAATATTCCCAAACTGGGTTTCTTTTACGACCTGCTGCCATTTTGCTCCTCAGAGGAGGAATAAAGTACTTCAATGTTTAGAAAGATCACAAGGTTTAAAAGCTGCTTATGTTTAACTTTTCATTCTTACTGCTTGCCCTTCCTCCTCACACTTAGAGTCTGGTACAGATGCATTTCTCTTCAAAAGATTGTACAGTTTATACATAGATTTGCAAAACAATGGGATAAAGGAATATTCCTGAGCTTTGTTTTATCTCATGGTTGCAGTGAAATTGTGTGAATGCATCAATGCAGTGCATGTTATCTCAGCTTGCAGAGCTTGGATTCATTGAATGAGTTTACCAAAAATGTAATTATTGCAGAATATAATACTAATATAATATGCTGCATAACTAAGCTCCATTCATGCTGAATAAACTAAATTATTAATGTATCTTAAATAGAAAGCTATCTTTAGAGAGATTTTTACTCCAAAAACATTTTATTAAAATACGTTTTGTAAAAATCATGGAAGCAAGGGGGAAGCTTTTTCATCCTTGGTGACAAAACGGGAGCAAAAAAAGAAGACCGGGAAAGTTTTATCACCTTTTTAAAAGAGGAGGTGTCTGAAGAAGGAACTTTGTGGCATGATCACCAGATATTAATTTAATGAAAGCTGCAGATACAAAAAGGGTTAAGTTCACTTTTGGCAGTACATCAAGATGTAATTGTTGGGGTTTTTAGCAGTTGGGTTTACATCTACTATTACAGTGTTCAGGCTGTAAAAAGAATAAGTTCTGATGTCAGAATGTGCAGTTTTATAACCATAAAATGTACAGGTCAGAGTACAATCTCTTACAATCAGTGCCTGTTGGAGGAGTATAATAAAAGTTTATGTTGCTCTGTTGGTTAGATTTACTTTTGAATAGAGCTGGGTAAGACAGGTAATGCCCCACTTTTTTTTATTTATTTTTTTTTATTAATAGTAAGATCTGGTTTTATAATTAAAAAAAAAAAAAAAAAAAAAAAAAAGTCTGATGTAGCTAGTCTGTAGACAAACCCTTTTTATTTATTTATTTATTTTTTTTTTTTTTTTTTTTTTCTTTTTGCAGAATCTACATTGTCCATGATGAAGTAAAAGATAAAGCTTTTGAACTGGAACTGAGCTGGGTTGGAGAAGGTAAGGACGTGTATTTGTTATAAAGCTGGTCAAGATATTTGACTTCAGTATCATGATGATATATTACGTTTTTTACTAAACACATCCTGATGGGGTCAAGCCTACCATTCATGTCATGGTTGTGTAATTGGGTGATCACAGCAGACTTATTTTGCTCTTGATAGGTGATCATATATTGCCAGAAAGGTTAAAGCAGAACTCCAGCTTTTCCTACCCAAACAGATGCATTGTGCATGTAAATGATTCCACAACCCCAATGTCAGTTTCTCTGTATCTCACCTACTTTAGCTGTAAAAGGCAGGTTTCTGTGTCTGTGATGTCACTCCCTCCTCCTGGCTGAAATTCTAAGTTTCTGCCTTCCTGTTTCCTTGCTATGCCAGTCCTTATACTACATGTCCCATGATCCTTTGAGCCTCTAGTTTTAGGGTAGGTTATGGGAGTCACTTATAGCAGTTGTGGGAGTTGATGTGGACGGGTCTAAGGATTACTGTGGGTGTTTCTGAGCCTTCATGTGGGTGGTTATTAGGGAACGAATGGAATTGTGTTATCCCTGCCCACACTACATTCCTCTGTGCAGGGAATAGGGAAGAAGCAGGAAGTGGAACTTTAGTCAGAAAATTAAAGTGATTCTGAAGGCAATTTAATTATTTTTTAAATTAAAAAAAAGTTTATACTTCCCTGCACTTTGTAATGGTTTTGCAGAGAGCAGCCTTGATTTTCCTCACCCCCCCCCCCCCCCCCACTTCCGCTTGCTAAGAGGGCACTCATGCATGCAGCCCACACAGAAAAATGCATTGCTACACTTGCCAAACATGCATCGCTCTCACTGTGTCATTTAGGCTGGGTTTGAATTTGCGTGTTTCTGAATGCATGGCAACCCCCATAGAAACCGCAAGCTTTGATGTGCATTTCTAAAATGCGCAGCAATGCATGTCGCACTTTCATTACCATTCAGGCTTCTCATCTGCACATTTCCGAGAGCATGACAACCTGCAAGAAAACTAACGCTTTACAGTGTGTTTCGTAAGCAAAATTATATTTGCTTTACTTTTAGTTCGCATCTGCCTGTTTCCAAATGCACAGCGACCCGAAATAAAAAACGTATGCTTTGCGGCACATTTTGAAAAAGCATGGCAACACGCATCACACTTGTTACCGTTTGTTCACATCTGTGCATTTCCAAATGAGTGGCAGCCTGCACAGAAAACGTGTGGTTTCCTGTTTTCACATCTGCGCATTTCCGAACGCGGGCAATTTCAGGTGATATTGGTGCTGAAAGTCACGTGACTTTCATGTGGTGCTATGTGTAAAAGGGCAATTTATTTACCCCTCCCAGTAGCAGCATAGCTTTCAGAACATGCTGTGTATCAATGTGATTTTTGGAATAATGCTGGGATCTGTGAGGCGGGACTTGGGAGGTTTTGACTCTTCCTGTAGGTGTAATTGGGTGGGACTGAATGTATTCCATCCCACCCACTATCAGAGCTGTGAAGGAAGTTAATTGTAGGTATGTTGCCACCTACAGAGAATAGATTGGACTCCAGTCCTAAAGGCGCCCCCACAACAGGTCATGTTTTTAGGATTTCAACTGTGGTAATTTTACTAAGGCAATGAAACTGATCAAATCACCTGTGCAAAATAATGGACAGCCTGAAAACATGACCTGTTGGGGCGCCTTAAGGACTGGAGTTGAGAAACGCTGTGTTAGAGTAAGGGCTTGTTCACACATGCATGTGTTTTTAAGCTACTTTTTTTTTTTCCATCGTTTTTAAAGCCTCATAGCCACCCTTCAACAATCTGCCATGAATATTACTGCAGGCACCACGCTGTGCTGTACACACAGGAGTATTAGTGTTGCGATAAATATTAACCACTTCTGGACTGCCCACCGTGGATATATACATTGCTACTTTGACGTTAAATACCGTTATGGCAGCAGATAACTGCCATAACCCCGGTATTTTTATTCACGGCGTGCGGTCCGCTTTGAGATAAAGGTTGTCTCCGCAGTAGATTTGCCGCGGGATCACTTTTATGGGCGGTAGGAAAAGTGCGTCTCTGCTTACCAGAGCCATTGGAAGCGACGGACATTCCTGTGGCCTGTTGGGCAGCAGCTCGAGTGAGGGCATGATGGCCCCCACTCGACTATGCCTTTGGGGGACTGGAGCAACGTCAAATATCGCTTCCACCCAACGGGACATTTTTATTTATTTATTTTTTATTGCTTTTTGACCCCAGATCTTACATTTAAAGAGGTCCTGTCATGCGTTTTTTTTTTTTTTTCTTTTCTATTACAAAGGATATTTACATTCCTAGGAATAAAAGTGATGCGTTTTTTTTTTTTTTTGTTTTTTTTTTTTGTTTGTTTTATTTTAAAGGGACCGTGTAAAAATAAAGTAAAATAAGAAAAAAAACAAAAAAAATGTAAAGCGCCCCATCCCTCCGTGCTTGCGCGCAGAAGCGAACGCATACCTAAGTCACGCCCACATATGTAAACGGTGTTCAAACCACACATGCGAGGTATTGCCGTGATCGTTAGAGCGAGAGCAATAATTCGAGCACTAGACCTCTAACTCTAAACTGGTAACCTGTAGAAACTTTTAAACGTCGCCTATGGAGATTTTTAAGTGTCAAAGTTTGTCACCATTCCACGAGTGAGCGCAATTTTGAAGCATGACATGTTGGGTATCAATTTACTCGGCGTAACGTTTTTTTCACAATATAGAAAAAATTGGGCTAACTTTACTATCTGTTATTTTTTATTTCAAAAAAGTGTATTTTTTTTTTTTTTTTTTTTTTTTTCTAAAAAAAATTGAGTTTTGTAAGACCGCTGCACAAATTAATTATTATTATTATTATTATTATTATTATATTCAGGATTTATATAGCGCCAACAGTTTACATAGTGCTTTACAACTTGAGGGTAGACAGTACAAATACAATACACTTTAATACATTAGGAATCAGAGGGCCCTGCTCCTTTAGAGGTTACAATCTAAGAGGGAAGGTCAAGAGAGACAAGAGGTAATAACTGTGGGTGATGTACTGATTGAGAAGATAAATGTACAATTGTTAGGTGGGGGCAAGGTAGGTTTCTCTGAAGAGATGATTTTTCAGGGATCGTCTGAAAGTGCATAAAGTAGGAGAAAATCGGACGGATTGGGGTAGAGTATTCCAGAGAATGGGAGAGGCTCTGGAGAAGTCCTGAAGGCGAGCATGGGATGAAGTGACAAGGGAGTTTGAGAGCAGGAGGTCTTGGGAGGAGCGAAGACAACGATTTAGGTTGTTATTTTGATACTAGGTTAGAGATGTAGCTGGGGGCCAGGTTGTGGATGGCTTTGTAAGTTATAGTTAGTATCTTGAATTTAATTCGGTGACTGAGTGGCAGCCAATGGAGGGATTGGCAGAGGGGTATAGCAGACGCTGAGCGGTTTGTGAGGTGGATGAGCCTGGCAGCAGCGTTCATGATGAACTGAAGTGGGGATAGCCTATTTAGAGGTAAGCCAATGAGGAGGGAGTTGCAGTAGTCGAGGCGGGAGATGACCAGGGAGTGGATTACAAGCTTTGTGGTGACATTGGTTAGGAAGGGGCGTATCTTGGAGAAGTTGCGGAGAATGAGGCGGCAGATTTTGGATAGTGATAGAATGTGGGGTCGAAAGGTTGGTTCAGAGTCCAGGATTACACCTAGGACCTTGGCGTGGGGAGATGGGTTGATAGTTGAGCCGTTGATATTGACAGAGGAATCAGGGGAAGTGGCACCTGAGGGAGGAAATATCATGAGCTCAGTTTTGGATAGGTTGAGTTTGAGGAAGTGATTTGACATCCAGGCTGATATGTCTGCTAGTAAGTTGGTAATGCGTGAGGAGACAGATGGAGAGAGCTGGGGGGGTGGAGAGATAGATTTGGGTGTCATCAGCGTAGAGATGATATTTAAAGCCGTGGTAGGCAATCGACTGACCCAGGGAGGTGGTGTAGATTGAGAAAAGGAGAGGTCCAAGAACGGAACCTTGGGGGACTCCAACGGAGAAAGGGAGAGGAGAGGAGGAAGTAGAGTTGTAAGTGACACTGAAGGAGCGGTGGGATAGGAGACCGAAGGAGTGGAGTTTGAGGAGGAGGGGGTGGTCCACTGTGTCAAAGGCAGCAGAGAGATCCAGGAGTAGTACAGAATAGTGTCCACTGGTTTTAGCTGTTAGGTCATTTGAGAGTTTAAGGAGAGCGCTTTCCATGGAGTGTTGAGGGTGAAATCCGGACTGAAAGGGATCAAGAAGCTTATTCATGGTCAGATGGTCGCTTAGTCGGTTGTAGACCAGTCTTTCAAGAAGTTTGGAGGAGAAGGCGAATAAGGAGATGAGACGTAGGTTGTTGAGATTGGTGGGGTCCAGTGAGGGCTTTTTAAGTATGGGGGTGACTAGCGCATGTTTTAGAGAGTTTGGGAAGATGCAACAAAAGAGGGAGAGGTTAAAAATGTGAGTTAGAGAGTGTAGAATCGAGTCAGAGAGTGAGGGTAGCATTTGCGAGGGAGCAGGATCCAGGGGGCAGGTGGTTAGATGAGCGTTAGATAAAAGTTTAGCAACCTCAGTAATAGTAGCAGGGTTGAATGAGGGAAGTTATGATTGTATCTGTGGACATGGGGTGTTGCATGGGGGAGGTTTTTGCGCATTGGCGATCTCCTCATGAATTGTTTCAATCTTGGACTGGATGAGAAAGTGTTAATGAGTGTGATAAAGTAGGTCTGTTTGGCAGTGTGAAGGCAGGAATAGTATTTTAGGAGGGCAGATTTATATTGTATGAAGTCTTCCTGGATCTTAGTCTTATGCCACATGCGCGTGACTACGTTTTCTGAGACTTCTGGTGTCGTCTGTTTGCCAGGCTTGTAGCAGTCGGGGCCTAATTCTGCGTGTAGTGAGGGTGGGCAAGCTTGTCTAGGGAGGAAGACAGTGAGCTGTTGTAGATGAAAGTGGCTAGGTTGGGGCAGGACAGAGGTGAGATTTTGTCATAGAGGTGATCAGTAGCAGAGTAGAGTAGAGAGAAGAGAAGGGTTGAGGTGGCGAAGGTTTCTACTTGTAACTGTTAGGCGGTTGGAGGGAGAGGAGGTGGAAGACAGGGAGAGAGCCAAACTAATAAGGTGGTGATCAGAGAGTGGAAGAGGATTGTTGGAAAGGTTGCACGGAGTGCACAGATAGAAGACAAGGTCAAGGGTGTTGCCGTTGGAGTGAGTAGGAGCCTGTATCCATTGCTTCAGGTCAATCGATGAGGTTAGACTGAGAAGTTTAGAAGTAATAGTGTTAGTGTTAACAGGGATGTTGAAGTCACGAGAATAATTGTGGGGATTTCAGAAGAGAGAAAGTAGGGTAGCCAGGCAGAGAAGTCATCAAGGAAGGCTGATACTGGTCCAGGGGGTCGGTAGATGACAGCAATTCGTAGAGAAATGGGAGAGAATAGATGAATGCAATGTGCGTCCAAAAGAGGAGAGTGTCAGGGAGGGAGGTGGGTGAAGTACCTGATGGGTGCTGCATGGGGCTAGAAGGATTCCCACTCCACCTCCCTTCCGTCCACTTGGTCTGGGGGAGTGAGTCCAGAGAAGGCCCCAATAGGAGAGGGAAGCCGGAGAAGTAGTATCTGATTCATAAAGCCAGGTTTCAGTAATGGCAAGTAGGTTAAAGTAATTTGTGATAAAGAGGTGGTGAAGGGTGGTGAGTTTGTTACAGACAGAGCGTGCATTCCAAAGGGCACAGGAAAAGGGGGGGCTGGTTTTGGAAAGAGGAATAGAGACCAAATTCTGTGGGTTGCGGCTCCTGCCAGAGAGTGTAGGGGGATGGGAGCGTTGGGCAAAGACAGATGATGGTGGCCCAGGGTTTGGGGATATGTCACCAGAGGTTAGGAGAAGCAGGAGGGTGAGGGAGGTAATGTGGGAATGTGATTTATGTGAAGGGGCATGTCTGAGTACTGGAGGTTTTATCAGTATATGGATCTAGAATGAGCGAGAGTTGGTAGGAGCAGTAGTAGGGAGAGGACAGAAGGCAGGGTGATCTGTATAAGCAGGCGGGTGAAGAGGGGGTGAAGGTAAGAGAGCGAGGAGAGAGGACACAAGTGTCAGAAGCAGTGGTAGAGAGCGCATGTTAAAGGTATGACATAAATTTTTGCAACAATTTCCATTTTATTCTCTAGGGGAAAAAAAGAATATATGTCTGGGGGTTCCAAGTAATTTTCTAGCAAAAAAAAATGATTTTAACTTGTAAACATGAAGTGTCAAAAATAGGCTTGGTCCTTGAGTGATTAAGCAGCATGTCGCTTTCTTGACTCATCAGTGCTTGTTGGCTGCCTCCATTGACTTCAATGGTAAAGCTCCACAACTACACCTTAACAGCACCAATAGCATTTATGGAGTGTTATTGAAGCATTTATAGTGTTAGCTGGGCACTGGGGGAGAGGCAGTGGAGGTTCCGTATCCCAGAATGCACTGAGAAATAAGAGATGGAGAGGACAGAGCAGTTCCAGCCACTTCATGGATTTACAGAGCCGCTGTGTTGTAACACCAACTTCTGTGTTCAGACAAAATCATCAAGCCAGCCAGCAATACTGACTCTGCCAGGCAGGGGCATTGGGAATTATTGCCAGTGGCCAAGCTTTTTGTTTCAGCAAAGTTGAGCTGGAGCAAGCCAAATGTTAGAGATCAAAGTATTTGAATCCATTTTGCAGAGAATTCACCAAAATTTCTGCTATAACACTACAGCCTAACCTCCCCTTAAAGTAGCTCATTTGCTCTACATCACTTCCTGCTCAAGCACGTCCCACTAGAAAACAAACACTTTCCCTAGCATTTTTAAGCGTTCTTGATGCCTTTTTTCAAAGCTTCAAAAACGCAACAAAAACAAATCATAAATGCTATAGGCCTGTTAATGAGTATTGCTTGATTCTTCACAATCAAAACGTGTGTGATTAAGCCCTAAGAAAAAAAAAAGTTGGTCTCATTTGAAAGTTCTTCATTCAGGAATCTTCTCTGCATTGCTGATAGTTTGACTCTTTGTCAGCTATACATTGCAGCCATCTGAAGCCTGGCACTCTGTTTAACAACCTCAGATAAACCTTCCTCTGCATGAAGTTGCATTGCCACTTTCCAAAGTAGAGAGTCATTTTGTAAACTTTTGTGGGCACTTGGACAACTTGCTTTCTTGATGCTTGGGTTCAGAAGCCAGTCTCCCAGGGCAACACACCGATGTGCTCTATGACTCCCTTCTCGGTTTAACACCTCCAACCTTTGGATTAGTAGATTGAGCCCTCTTAAGGCTTCTGGACCATGGTGCCATTTTCTCAGTTTTGGATCTCAAAGGTGTTGATGTCTGAGTCCAGAAAGACCACATGGAATTCATTAGATCTGTCATCACCTTTCATCACCAGGGACGCTTTCTAGCTTTGTATATCAGGATGCGTACCTGCATGTCCCCATCTTTCCAGCACATCAACTTTTCCAATGTTTTACTGTGGGGCCCCTACAGTACCATTTCATGGCCCTGCCCTTCATGCTCTCATTTGCACCCCAGGTGATGTGGGATAGCTGGCCATACATTATACAATTTTCTTGTACAGCTTTTGTTTAGATTTGCCAAAAGCCATATAATATGTAGTCAAACCTAAACACTTTCAATATGTATGCAATCAAGGCGGGACCTTGCACTACATAGTTAAAGGTATTTGGAAATTGAATAAGAAAATTGTATGATCTACTGTTGAGGAAACAATCTGCGTGGGCCCTGGTGACATTGCTGTGACTTCTCAGATGTTGCAGCTGTTCAGAAACTTCAGAAATTGTTGCTGGAACCAACTCATTGTTTGAATATCAGGATCTAGTCCTAGACCTCACGCAGGACAGAATTTTACAGGAGAAACTTCAGACTCTCAAATTGGTTCAGTCTCTCCAGTCCAGGAGTTGTCAAATTCTCTGCTTTTGGCATGAGAGTCTTGGACCTGGATGATCACTTCCTTCAAGGCAGTTCCATGAGGCCAGGTTTCCTCCAGATTTCTAGCACATGACATTCTGTTGTGTGAAACGCCAGTCAGGTTCCTGGACAGATGGAGCTGTTTGGCACCAAGGGCCCTATAGGTTGTGGTTGGCTTAGTGACTCATAAATCTGGCTCTGGAATTGGGTAAGTCCTTCTTTCATATTTTTTTGAGGATGTGTTGCTCCTCTTTCATTGGACTGCTTTTGTACATCCCAGAGGTCACATATTTCCTGTGTCCCTCTTTGAGGAAGAAAATAGGATTTTTGGGCCCTTGTAGCCGTTTTTGCACTTCCAACAAAACTACTGCACTGTCCATAATGGTGATTAATGACGTTTTTTTGGGCCCTAACTACTCACCATTTATAGACTGAAGGCCTGCTTATTTAAACATGAATACAATTAAGTATGGTCTGTTTTGAGCATAATCTCAAATCACATTCTTCCACTCATGTCTTTCTAGTGCAGGGTGAGAATGAAAGGAAGAAGGTAGCTGTGGGGAACAAGAATTACTCTTAGATTATGTAAATGTAGTTCTAGCTTTATTTCTAGGGGTAGAGGCATATGATGGCTAATTTTAAATAAACCTCTGAGAATAATATCACTAGTGATCAGAACTGGAAAACCTACAGTAGCATTTGTGAGAAAAGCTTTAAAAAGGTAATCGCTGTGTTGGCTTTTTATCAGACATTCAACTTTTCTCATTTACTTTGACAGGGGGTTATTTACTAAAGGAAAATCCACTTTGTACTGCAAGTGCACTTGGAAGTGCAGTCGCTGTAGAGCCGAGGGGGACATGCAAGGAGAATAAAAAAACATCATTTTAGCTTGCACATGATTGGATGATAAAATCAGCAGAGCTTCCACTCATTTCAGATCTAGCCCTTAGATTTAGGGCAAGTGCACTTGTAGTGCAAAGTGGATTTGCCTTTCGAAAATAACCCCCACAGAGTCTGGCCTCCTTTGGTCAACAAAGACTGTTATTTCGGGCACTTTCATGCATACAACCCAGCGTGCAGCAATGTGTACTAGTTTAATGCCAGTTCTTCAGAACGCCTACAGGGTTAGGTGGTGGGGTGAGTCAGAAGTTGGCTATACACTTCCCGATGTGACAGATGTGAGCACTTTGCATAATCAGACCAGGTAAGAATTGGCTGCACAATAATAAATATTTTGGATGCTTATTGTAAAGCTTAAGGCCTGGCTCACATCTATGTGGCT
Organism: Aquarana catesbeiana; assembly: GCF_042186555.1. Lineage (NCBI taxonomy): Eukaryota > Metazoa > Chordata > Amphibia > Anura > Ranidae > Aquarana > Aquarana catesbeiana. The sequence continues at coordinate 71,755,009 of NC_133336.1, read as the reverse complement.
CTGCGCAGGCACGTGAGCCCATTCATTTGCCTGCTGTTCCTGTATTTACTGCATGGTAAAGGTCCCTGCATTTTTTTTTAAACAAGGCCAAACAGAAACCGCTCTGTCAGTGCGTGGGGATGCCATTAAGAGTTTTCTTTAAAGCACTGTAGTTTGGCTGCGCGTGCAATTTACACATACCCACACAGATTTGAACCTAGCCTAACACTAACAATTAAAACGATATTTAAAGTCTTGTTTAAAAAAACAAAATAACAAACCTATTATTCTTACCTGCTCTGTGCAGTAGTTTTGCACAGAGCAGCCCGGATCCTCCTTCTCGGGTCCCATGCCAGCGCTCCAGGCTCTTATCTCTCACTGGGTGCCCCTGCAGCTTGCTCTGGGGACACTCCAGCAGGTACGCTCCTAAGTAACAGCTCTGTGTATCCATTCACACACACGGAGCAGAGGCTCAGCCCTGCCCCCTCCATCTCCTGATAATTTTTTTTTTTTTTTTTTTTTTTGGCAGCAGCGGGAGCCATTGGCTCCTGCTACTGTCAATCACAGCCATTCAGGAGTGTAAGTCCCCGGAGAGGCAAGACTCTCCTGGACATCACTGGATAGAGATGGGGCTCAGGTAAGTATTAGGGGGGCTGCCGCACACAGAAGATTTTTTTACCTTCCTGCATAGAATGCAAGAAGGTAAATAACCTTGTGCCTTTACACAACCTCTTTAACTGTGTTGGCGCAGGGATCCATCCCTTTTCTCAACAGGAGAACAAGATGTCAGCTCAAATCGGAAGAAAAATCACATACACATGTGGTGTAAGCAAAGACCAGCATTGCTTTTGCCTCTTTAGTTTTTAGGGAGAGATCTGTCTGTGTGGCCAAGTTTTCATACATAGAAGCTACTAGATAAAGAGCATAGGATCTTACCTAGTGGAATTTGTACACCTGCTGATTATAGTTTAGCATAACAATTTAGAGCTTTAACAGGTCTAATTATTTTAACTTAAAAAAAAGCACAAGGGCAATGCTGGCTGTCATTCCCAGCTGCTTTTGAAAATTCTAGTTGCCTGGCTGGCTTATTGACTTCAATACTTTCAGGGACACAGACCTGGAACAAGTATGCACCTAAAATCTTCGAACCCACATCGAGATTATGTTTGCTAACGCTAGTATTTATAAATGAATACATTATTTCACACAGTGGAAAAACTATGTACTACAGAAATGGAACTTCGCTTCTGAATAAAGCATGACATTTTCTTTCTAACAGTTACTAATGGAAGACATGAAGTTGTACCGAAAGACATCAGAGAAGAAGCTGAAAAATATGCAAAGGTAAATGGATTGATTTAAATCCAGTCCCAATCTTCTTATTTATATATTTTATCTAGATCTCTGACAATTTGTTTTTCCCATAACAGGAATCTTTAGAAGAAGAAGACGACTCTGATGATGACAACATGTAACTTAATTTTTGATTATGTCAAATTTATTTCCAATTGCTGTTTTTATATGTATGTATGGACCTGAATAAATTTTGTGTGGCAACTGGCAATAAAACCACTGTTTACACAACTTGCTGAATGGCTGCAGTATACATTATTATAAGATGTGTGTGATGTACAATGTTCTTTACTGCTTTTAAAGGGTTCTAGTAGCCACAGTATATGCACAAATGTTTAACGTGGCCAAATGGAATTTAGGCAGCAGCAACAATAATTTGGCGTTACGATAAAGCTGAACTCCGGGAATTGCCTTTTATTGCATGCTTTGGTGCAGCTTGGCACAATGTGTGTACTTGCATGTACTTGATGGACCCTTTGAGGAAGCTGGAAATAATTGTAGTATTCAGGGCTACTACAGTGATAACCAAAATCTTCCAGCTCTTTTTCTCACGTTCAACGCAAGCAGCTGCCCCACTGCACACTGATCACAGGGTTGCTCACTCAGCACTGCTGCCATTCATAGAATGCCCTGTATGTTTTCAATGAAATAGAAGGCACTCTCTGAACTAGGTGGAGATTGTAGTGTCATTGCCTCTCCTCTCCACCTCATACAATCGGAGAATGACTTGTATTCATTGAAAAAAAAAAAAAAAAAGGTGTTCTTTGAATAGCAATGGTGCTGAGCAAGCAACCCCCAGTGGTTAGTGTGGCGGTCGCTCGCATAGAACCTGAGCAGAAAGAATGCAGCTATTGCTATAGTACTGCTGCCAACTACTACAGTGATCACCAACGTCCTCAGGGGTCCATCAGGAATGAGATGAGCCTTCCTACATTGTGCCAGGATATTCCAATGTAAGCATTAACTAAAGATCATACTGTACCTGGAGTTCAGCTTTAGAGGAAAAGGATCTAAAGGATATTTTGGTGATTTTGAGCATTGGGTAATTTCCAATTTCTCGTTCTCCATGTGAGATGAATTTAATGGAAATCTTGTGGGTTAGGGCTTGTAAATATTTATTTGATTTGTATTTTTTTGTTAGAAACCGCAACACCAATTTTGGGGGGGTTGATCATTCTTCGAACGGTAATAAATGATGGAAATGTTTTCTGTTTGTTTCCTAAAAAAAAAAAAAGTAGTCGCTAAGGCCCTTTACACACAATCCGGGCTCTTTTGGAGTCTGCCTACTCAGCAGAGAATCCCCGCTGAGCAGGCAGATGGCTGGTCTGTGTGCGCTCCGATTGCGCAGAGCGGACACAGCCCGCTTTCGTCTATGGGTGGTTGGATGTATATGGACCACCTGTCCGTTTACACCCCTCTGCTATCCAATCCGATCTGCCAGACAGTCTGTTTTTATCAGATGTGGCAGGTGTCACGTGTCCATTGACTCCCACCGCTTCATGGAGTAGACTGGAGGGTCCGCCTGAAAAACTGACAGGCGGACCTAAACGGTCCGCCAGTGTAAAAGGGGCCATATGGGGTTTATGTTATATTTTATGATCTCTAAAGGGGTGTGAAACTACCTAATGAGTAGGGAAATGTATAAGCTTGAACTTGTCAAACTTATTCTTTACTGTGGCAATATTTTTCTGACTTCCATTTACTAATTGCACTAGAGTAACTCTTTTTTTTTATTTTTTTTTTTGTTTTGTTTTTTTTTTTTTTTTTTATTGAAAATTTCAAAATGTAGGTTACAAAACGGAGCATTTGGGCATAACCCAGGCTCAGAAGTACAATAGAAAAACAAACCATAAAGAACCTATGGTTAACTAAAACCTTACAACAGTCAAATTTTGTACACTCAACGTATCCGATTGGGGATACAGGAGTTTTGCCAGGTACCTGTCACCTGCAGACACAATAGTAGAATGTTCTCTCTCCCAAGACTTGAGTAAACATTTTTAATGATTGAGCAAACAACTCTTATTCAGTAGGCAAATAAGAATGATTTAATTTTTCTCACATTCTTTACTACAAAAGTTATGTTTGAAAAGACTTGGCCAGCCAAGACTGGAAAGGCCACTAGGTGGCAGTATACTGCTTGAACATTTACTGTGGGAAAGATGTGTGGGTGTGGAAGGCACATCAAGCTGCTGTCAAAAGCTGTTGGCTCCATGCCATTGTTGAGGTTTATTCTACAGTAGTGGGGGAGGAAGAGGAAAAGCAGGTCATTACTCTAAAATAAGGAGACGAGCGATCCTTCCTTTGCATTTAATTAAACAATTGGGAATTCTACTAAGACCCTGGTGTTTAAATCCCTGAGCCCTGCTACATTTTCTAACAGGTTTTATTTTCTTAGTTTTGCAATTTAGCATTGGGCTAAAAACATCAAACCGTAACCAGTAAGCTTACAGAAGTCAAGTCTGTTAAAGATATTTTCTATGGGTTGCTTTGGTTTTATTGATAAAGCTTTTATTTTTATTTTTTTACAAATTCAGTGATCTCACAGTGCCAGACGTGGAGAACTAGCACTCTTGGCTGCTGGTACAAATGCCATAGGATTAATTCTCTATTCACACTGCTCTTGTGCAACTGCTGAACTGAAAACCACCTCCCAACCACTTAGCTTTCATTGATCCTTTCATTTTATCAGGTTTCGCAATACAAATAATAAAAACACACGTGACTACAGGGAAAATGCTGCTGTGCGTTATCTAGTGCAGCCCGACACCTTAGAGGCAAACTTCCATGTGACTGACTACTCTGCTTGATTTGCGCTGGCAAAGTACATATTTACAGTAAAATACTTAGAGGAGCAGTGACTTTGAAATATTGGCCTTAGTTTGCATGGTTAACTTTAGCATTAGGATGCTGTTTTATATAACTGCTACTAAATAAGAATTCCCTAAACAAAGCCGTTGTAACTAGTAATATGTGGGCTATAGCCAACAAAATATTCTCCCAGGTGAGAGATTTGTTCGGGTTGTAAATGTAAGACAGTGCATAGTAGTATTTAGAAGTGTAACTCCGGTCAAATTCTAACCAATACTAAATCTGCTCCCACCCCCATTCCAAGACTATTCTATCCACCCTGTGAAAGAAAAGAAGTTTATACTTATCTATTCTGAAGCCACTCTGGTCCAGTCACATGATCAGGTCCGAGCGCTGGCTTCAGTGTAGAGGAGGGACAGCCAGCAACAGCTGCCCCATAGGAAGCCTTCATCACCCAGGCTCTGCAGCGGTTTCCTCTGCTGGGACCCGATCATGTGACCGGAGCAGAGTGGCTTTAGAATAGGTAAGTATATACATCTTTTCTTTGATAGTGTGAATAGAATGGGGGATTAGGTCGGTCTAGCCTTCATTAGCATTTGACTGGAATTTCACTTTAAAAGAGAAGTATGGGAATGTGTGTGCGTGGGGGTTTTTTTTTTTTTTTTTTTTTTAAATCATACTTGGGTGGATGCAGCATCAGTCCCCCGCCGGCACTAACACTGAGAACCGATCGATCAAACACAGCCGATCGCTCGGATCAGAGCTCCCTGAGCAGAGAGCTTCACTCCTGTGATCCAGAGGAGAAGTACAGCCAAAAACCTAGCTTTGGCTGTACTTCTCCTTTAAATGCTAATTCCATCTTTCTGACCATGCTGAATTCATTCAGGGTGTAACATGAAAATCTGGTCACATTATGCAACACACACACACATACACACACACACACACACACACCTTAACTGAATTATGGTTTTCTTCTCCCTGCAGCATGTTGTATTTTTTTGTTTTTTTCTTCTTCAGTATAGTATGGTTGTGCTGCACCATCCATTCATTTGGATGTGTAAATGGAAGACTACAAGTACCATGTGCCTCTGCAGCTCAAGGACTTAGTTTGCATGAGCACAAGTGTAGTAACATGCACTTGTATGTTAGGGAAGTATGAGGGATGAATGTGAGGCAATTATGACCCTACAAATGTACCATCTCATATAAAAGAATTACCGAATGAGAACAAAAATGGGGTGGGACTTTACATGTACCTTGCTGGGTCTAATAAATACACATACCAAAAAGGATTATAAAAATAAACAAACCTTTAATTTCCATATACCAATGGTTAGATTTAAAAAAGTTAAATACAACTGGTTAAAACCAGTTACTGTAAGTCTGTCCAGGATGTGCTGGTCCTTGCTGAAGATTTGAGAAAACTGGCCTACGCGGGGAATCCTGCTTCATCAGGGCCTTAAATTGGAGCACAAATTTGAACATGTACTGCAAAGATGTACAAACGTTATTGACAAATGTATATAAACATTAACAAATAATTATATTACCAAAAAATAGTTAAAACTTTCAGTATACTGAGTCGTGTTTTAAATTTTTGTATTACACCACAGAATGTCGTGGGCTGGGAGGACAAATGATCTCAAGTAAAATATAAGTATAAACTGTATTCTAACATCTACATTCATACCTAGAAAACTACCAATAAGACTGCTGATTCACTTGTGTAATTTTTGTCAGCCGGTCCGGTGGAGGAGAGGAAGCCTGGGGAGCCCGTGCGGACTAACTCCGTGTCCCTCCCAAAAGAAAACCGGCTCCTATGTGGTGATATCAGAGAAATGGGGGGCTGGAAAAGGAAAGAGGAATGGGGAGAGAGAAATTTAAAAAGTGGGGAATGGGAAAGATTAGTGGAAAGAAATAAAGGAGGGTGAGGAAAGGGAGAGGGAAACGGGAAACCTAAATGGAAAGGGGGGGGGGGCAAGAAGATCTTACCTTAAACAAAAGGGGCCAGAACTGGGTCAAAAGAGTGTTACAAGAGGCAAAATTGAAGTGAATCAAGCCACACCTAAGCTTTTGCTTATCCTTGCAGCATAGATGGAACCGTGAAAACCAATAAAAGGCTATTAAAATCACTACAAATAAAGTGAACTCAGAAAGTAGAACACAGAGGAAATGTACTAGAGATTGCATCCCTTTTTAAAGGGTTCTTCACCTATATTAACGGCTTACTGGGTGTACATGATTCCCTCCGTCTGTGTCTTCAAATGAATGACCAGCCGCATACAAGCAGCCATGGATGAGGGTATTTATATGTATAAGGGAGTCTCAATTGCAGGGGGAGGAATCCCTGAGACCGCCCCCGTCGCCCGGATCACAAGTCCAGGATGGCCATAGTGGATCGGAAGGGATGGGAGTGGGCTTGTCTGTCCACTGACCTGCCAGTATGGGGAGTAGACCAGAGCAGCAGCATACACCCCATGAAAGTCCCTCTCCAGTGTGTACCACCTGCCAAGTGAGCGGTGTGGTGGGTCTCGCCCAGCTGATAAGCTCAGAGGGAGAGACACCCGCATAGATGGAAGGGATGGGGGATATGAACCAGCAGTGCACCGGAAATGACACAACTAAGGAGGTGCGTCTGGGTGCTTGCGTTCCAAATGGGCGGAAATGGATAGCCAGAAATTATGTGGATGTTGGAAAGCATATTCCGCCCTGGAAACGCCTCTGTGGGGTCCCGGATGTTACAGGGATAGAAGACGAGGTGGATACTATAACTACACTTCCACCAACACCCACAGGCAATGGGCAGGGCCAAACCCAACATAACCGGCATATTGACAAAATACTGGTAAAGCAAAAAATCTAAATTAATCTCAACACATGAGAGTGGGTTTCATTTGGGGTAATTGATAAAAAATAAAATAAAATCATGTTTAGAGCAGAGGTCCACCCACCGCTTCAAAAATGAAAAGCCAGCAGCTGCACATACTGCAGCTGCTGACTTTTAATATTAGGACACTTACCTGTCCTGGAGTCCAGTGATGTTGGCGTCGTAGATGATGTTTCTATCAGCTGTCGGGTGTTGCCAACGCCATTGCGGGTGAGGGAACCCGGCAGTGCAGCCTTACGGCTTCACGCCAGGAACCCTAATGCGCATGCGCTCCGATCCTCTCTCCTATTGACAGGGGTGGGAGGAAGGAGCTGAGCGTTAACGTCAAGGGCCGCGGTGCAGGCTCCCGGAAGTCGGGACAGGATACCTGACGACAGGTATCCTCTCCCCCCTCCCCCCCCCCCCGAAAGGTGAGAAATGTGGCACCGGAGGGGGGGAGGAATCACATGAGCGGAAGTTCCACTTTTGGGTGGAACTCCGCTTTAACCAGCAGCCCCAGAAGATTCCCCTTCCTGACCACAGCACGTTTTACAATTTGGCACTGCGTCGCTTTAACTGACAATTGCGCGGTCCTGCAACGCTGTACCCAAACAAAATTTGTGTCCTTTTTTTTCCCACAAAGCTTCCTTTTGGTGGTATTTGATCACCTCCTGCGGGTTTTATTTTTTTGCGCTATAAACAAAAGAAAGACCGACAATTTTGAAAAAACAAATTGATTTTTTTTTCACTTTCTGCTATAATAAATATCCCCAAAAGATATATAAAAACACAAATTTCTTCCTCAGTTTAGGCCGATATGTATTCTTCTATATATTTTTGGTAAAAAAAAAAATCGCAATAAGTGTATATTGATTTGGTTTGCGCAAAAGTTATAGCGTCTACAAAATAGGGGATAGATTTATGGCATTTTTATTATAACATTTTTTTTTTTTTATTCGTATTGGCGGCAATCTGCGATTTTTATCGGGACTGCGACCTTGCGGTGGACAGATCGGACACGTTTGAGACATTGACATTTATACAGCGATCGGAGCTAAAAATAGCCACTGATTACTGTATGTCACTGGCAGGGAAGGGGTTAAACACTAGGGGGCGATTAAGGGGTTAAGTGTGTTCCCTCAGCGTGTTCTAACTAGGGGGGATGGGCTGCCACTGACATGACAGAGATCGATGTTTCCGATGACAGGGAACAGTAAACCTCTGTCATGTTACTAGGCAGAACAATGCCTTGTTTACATAGGCAGTTCCCTGTTCTGCCTCTCCTCGCCGTGATCGCGGGCCGCTGGCGGACATCAAGCACATTCCCGCGGCTATACTTCTTTTGCGGACTGACGTACAGGTATGTCAGTTTGCGCAGGCGTGCCATTCTGCCAGCGTATATTGGCGTGAGCCAGTCGGCAGGTGGTCAAGTATGTAACGGCAATGCCATTGCAGCCTACCTGCCCATCTTTCATATAGCCCATAATCTGCCAATGTGCATTTACAGTACAAGCCTTGATGCAAACAGTGTAACAAGATATACAGCATATTAATGTGTAATTTCTTATTAACAATTAAGTTTCTGGCTAGAGGGTCTGTTACAGTGGAGGGAATGGGGGGCGGTTTTTCAAAACTGACTTTTTTTTTTTTTGTTTATAACGCTAAAAAAAAAAAGTGCAGAGGTGATCGAATACCAGCAAAAGAAAGCTCTATTTGTGGGAAAAAAAAGGACATAAATTTAGTTTGGGTACGTTGCACGCCCGCGCAATTGTCAGTTAAAATGACGCAGTGTCGTATTGCAAAAAATGGCCTGGTCCTTAAAGCGGAGTTCCACCCAAAAGTGGAACTTCCACTTTAAGCACTCCTCGCCCCCTGACATGCCACATTTGGCATGTCATTTTTTTTGGGGGGGGGGGATACCTTGTTTGCAGAGGGACTTCCTGCTTTCTCTTCATCGCTGCCTAGGCAACTCTTCCTCGCGCCCTAGTTGGCCCCTACCTGCCAGTGATCTTCTGGGACACGTCACAGGTCCCAGAAGATTGGCTGGCCAATAGCAGAGAGCATGCGCGGCCGGCCGTGAAGCCATAAGCTGTCACGGTCGGGTGCCCACTGTTGATATGACGGCGCTGAGGAGAGCAGGGGAGAGGAGCGAGGCTCTGGGCTGCGGCATTGCTGGACAGGTAAGTATCTGTTTATTAATAGTCAGTAACTATGCTTTTTGTTGCTGCTGACTTTTAATAAACTAAAAAAACGGTTGGAACTCCGCTTTATGTTGTTAAACATGATTTTTTGTTTGTTTTGTTTTTATCAATTACCCCAAATTAAACCCACTCTCATGTGTTGAGATTAATTTCGATTTTCTTTTTTGCTTTACCGGCATTTTGTCAATATGCCGGTTATGGTGGGTTTGGCCCTGCCCGTGTCTGCTCATTGCCTGTGGATGTTGGTGGAGGTGGAGGTGTGGTGTGTCGAATACAGTCCCCTATCCAAAAGTGTCCGCCCTGTACTGCGCAGGCGCAGTACGGAGGACAAACGAGACGCCGAAAGTCTCAGAAGTTCAATAGCTGATCGTCAGCTGTACACGGCGCCTGCGCTTTTATTCTTACCCTGTGTCCAGGTTCATTCCCTGCTATCCAAGTGGACATAGAGTAAGAATAAATAGTTGCCGAGCGCAGCGAGGCCGTGCCCGAAGCGTGGCGAGCGAAGCGAGCCCGCGAGGGGCCCTCATGCAAAGCCATCACTAACAAGTGCCCGAGCGCCGTGTACAGCTGATGGTCAGCTGATCAACTTCGGGCATTTTCGGCATCTCCTTCTCCTCCGTACTGCGCAGGCGCTGCGCCGTACGGGGCGGACACTATATGATAGGACAGTTCTCGGCAGAACACCGGCATGACGCTGCCTCCCTTCCGCGTAATTTCCGGATATGCATTTCCGCCCATTTGGAGCGCAAGCACCCAGACACACCTCCTTAGCTGCGTCATTTCCGGTGCTCTGCCGGTTCATGTCCCCCATCCCTTCCATCTATGTGGGTGTCTCTCCCTCTGAGCTTATCAGCTGGGAGAGACCCACCACACCACCCACTTGGTGAGGGACCCTTTAAAAGTCTTTCTAATACATTTCCTCAATCTCTATCGTGTTTTACTTTCTGGGTTCACTTTAAGTGATTTAAATAGCCTTTTATTGGTTTTCACATAGATTTTTTCACAGTTCCACCTATTCTGCAAGGTTAAGCAAAAGCTTAGGTGTGGCTTGATTCGCTCTTCAATTTTTCCTCTTGTAACTTGGGACACTCTGTTGACCCAGTTCTGGCATGCCGCACGTCGGCACTTTGAAGAGGAATATCTATCTGCTGCCATAACTCCGATATCCTCTTCTTCTGGGGGCCGTCCTCTTTCAGATAAACGTGGTCTCTGCGGCAGATTCCCTGCAAGATCACTTTTACTGGGGGCGAGAGAGGGCCCCTTCCGCCACGATCCGGTGGTCTCCGCCGCTTGCCGGAGCCAACGGTACTGGCAGAGACAATCGTGTTCTCTCCCCTGTTTGGACGGCCCCCACTTGGTTCCATAGCATTGACTGGTGGAAGTGACATCAAACGTCACTTCCGCCCAGTGCTCTTAAAGGAGAATTTTTTTTTTTCAAATGACATTTTTTTTATTGCATTTTAGTGTAAATATGAGATCTGAGGTCTTTTCGACCCCAGATCTCATATTTCAGAGGTCCTGTCATGCTTTTTTTCTATTACAAGGGATGTTTACGATTCTTGTAATAGGAATAAAAGTGACCCCAAATTATTATTTTTTTTTTAAAGGACAGTGTCAAAATAAAAATTAAAATAAATACGAAAAAAAAAATAAAAAATTGAAAGCACCCCTTCCAAACAAGCAAACACATACGTGAGTAGCGCCCGCATATGAGACGGTGTGTTCAAACCACAAATCTGAGGTATCGCCGCGATCATTAGAGCGAGAGCAATTATTCTAGCCCTACACCTCTGTAACTTGTAAAAAAAACTGGTAACCGGAAGAAATTTTGAAACGTTGCCTATGGAGATTTTTAAGGGTAAAAGTTTGTCGCCATTCCACCATCGTAACATTATCTTTTACAATATAAAAAAAATGGGCTAACTTTATTGTTTTATTTTTTTAACCAAAAAAGTGTATTTTTTTCCAAAGACCGCTGCGCAAATACAGTATCACAGAAAGTATTGCAACAACCACCATTTTATTCTCTAGGGTGTTAGAACCCCCAAATATTTTTTTTTTTTTTTTTCCTAGCAAAAAAAAAAACAACAGATTTTTAACGTGTAAACACAGAGTCTGAAAAAAGGCCCGGTCCTTAAAGTGATTGTAAAGCTTTGTTTTTTTTTTTTTTAAATAATAAACATATCATACTTACCTGTGCAGCTCACTTTGCACAGAGTGGCCCGATCCTCGATTTCCCGGGCTCTCGCGGCTTCTCCCCGCATCAGAGGAGGAGGGGGGGTTTACCTTGCAGGTGTGCTCCCGAAAGACTGTTTTGTGGTCAGATGAATCCAAATTTAACATTCTTTTTGGCAACCATGGGTGCCGCGTCCTTTCAGACTAAAGAGGAGTGGGACCTTCTGGCTTGTTATCTGCGTTCAGTTCAAAAGCCTGCATCTCTGGTGGAATGGGCAGCTTGCACATCTGGAAAGGCATCATCAGTGCTGAAAGATATATCCAGATTTTAGAGCAGCATATGCTCAGGCAACAATGGGACAACATTCTTCTTCCAAAACTCTAACAGCTGGTCTCCTCCAAATGTGTTGCTGCCATCAATTTCAAAATGACCTTATTTTTTTCCTAAAATGGTACAGTTTCTCTGTTTAAACATTTGATGTTTTCTATTGTGAAATAAAATATATGCGTGTATGAGATTTACAAATCATTGCATTCTGTTTTTATTTAGATTTTACACCGTGTCCCAACTTTTTGGGAATTGGGGCTGTATGAGAAAGACAAAAGTCACTGCTTTGTTTATAGGCAGTTTGCTGTTACATACTTTGATGCTCTACAGATTCTAAAACAAACAAAAAAATGTTTGGCCTAACATTTTAATATATAGGAAGAAAAGTCCTCCCAAGAACACAAATATTTTCTCTAAAATGTGATGCCAAAATATCTGCAAATGAGTCCTGTGTCCACTGCTTAGGAAGACCCAAAAAAAAAAAAGAACAAGGGAGGAGCAACCAGCATGGAGCTCAAGGTGCCAACGGGTCCCTGAGGCTCAAGGTGTTAGCAATCCCATGGGAAATTTTTCAAAAGATCTTGGTATTTTCAAGGTTTCTTATTTAATTTTGCCATTACGATTACTCAAACCGCCAGATATCTGTGTTTTCACCCTAGCAGCACCCTTCTCGGACTTGAGTGTTCCAGTGGACAGCACATGTCCCCAGTCTGAGCCCAAGCACAGCTTACACTGGTATTGCTCCTCCCAGCCATTCCTTTCTCTGACCATGTTACCTTCTCCTGGCATTGTACTGATGTCAGTGTCAAGCCAAGCTGTACATATCACTCGTGTACTGCTGAGTTCGAATTTGGAATGTGTGTCAAAGACTGAATAATCACTGTGTAACTATGGCAAGCCCAAAATAATACTAGCCTAGAAGACCAGAATATTTAGACAAGATGCAATGCCGTCTTTGATAGTTCTGAATAGAATCCTAGCTGATGTGTATTTTATTAGGAAGCTTGCTGGCTAAACGATGAAAAACATCCATTTAGAGTGGGCTTCCTAATGCAGTGCACATTAACGTGAACAAAACATTTATGCTGTGATGCACAGCACCTTATTGGTCAGGTGTGAATCTAGCTATTGAAGGGTCGAAATTCGGCCGACTCAGCAAGGACGGGCCGAGTTTCCACCTGTGTGTGTGGTGCTCCCACTCAACTTCTGTCTAACAGGCTTGTTGGAAAATTAGGCTTGATCAGTGGCTGCAGCCAGCCAGGCAGGCAACACTCGGACCCGGTAAACTTAAGGTTGTAGGGCTTACCTGTAATGTGATTTTAAGGCTCTGGACCCTACTTGTGGCGCTTCCCAGAGCTTTGTATAACTTGTAATTAGCTGTAGTGTGATACCCAAGTCAAGACTTTCTTTGATTAGCTGAGGTGGAGAGATGGGCAGATTACGTCATTCTTTCCACCTCCAGCTATCAGAGGAAGCTTTATTTTCATTCATAAAAAGCTTCCTGTGAATAATTGACTAGTGTTCAGCCCACCTCGATTTTGTTCAGGGAACAAGACAGGAAATCTCTATTCCACTGCCGGAACACAGCACAATATACAGTATATGTAGCTGATGCTATATACAGTTTATGTAGCTCTAGCAGGGGCTGCATTTATTAGTAAAGGAAATGATTTGTGCCAGCTTGCACGCTCCTAGAACTGTGAGTGCTTCTTTGCTTTTAGGCATCAGGCAACTATTTCCCAGGATTATAAGGCTGCCACATGTGTTCATACGTTCTCTAAAGCCTCGTACACGCGGTACGATTATTGGCCAACCGAACGTTTGATTTTTTTTTTTTTTGTCAAAAGGGCGTGTGCCAGGATCTTGTCTTGCACACTAACGGTACACAATTGTCATGCAACAAACACAAACTTAGTGACGTACTACGAGGAATTTCAGCTTTTGAGCGCCACCCCTTTGGGCCCCTCTGCTAATTTCGTGTTTGGTGAGCATTGATTACGAGCATGCACGTTTGTACTTTCGACTTTTGTGCGACGGACATAATAGAACAGCAAGGGAGATCAATGTACTAACATCGGATTGTTAGTACAGCGGCTCCGACCTGAGCGGTCAGTTTTTCTTTTCATTCAGCCCACTGGCTTGAATGGAAAAAAAAAAAAAAAAAACTTGCAGTGTGTACTACTAGGCTTTAGATTCAAGTCTATTTACAAGATATAGATTCAGACAGCCGTGGGGCTTTAATGAGCTGGGTATTTGATTTGTTTTTATATACAAAGAACATGTGAGGCCAGTAAGAACACTTTTGTTCTGTGGCGATAGAAATGCAGTAAAGTACTGAGCTATTACTTGTAAAAAAAAAAAAAAAAAAAAGCAAATCTGCAGGCAAGAGCCATGTGATCAAACAAGAGGAAGCAGAATACAACCTTCCTTCATGAAGCAATAGATTTGTTTTGTATTGAGTACAAGCGTGTCATGCGTCACAGTGCATGCATAGCTCAGCGTGTTTGCCCTGAAACTATTTTCTGTGTTTTCAGCTCAGACACACCCTCCTCTCTCTGCAACCAGATCTCTCCAGTGAATAGAAGCCTCAAATTACAGGAGCTGAACTCTAAAAGCACTGAGAGCCACTGCCTGTAGCACACTATAGCTTGTAAACTAGTGAATGATGTGTGACTCCTTATTACACACTGACTCCAATATCTACAGCTCAGCGCCTTGTCATATGTTTAACGCGCCATTTACTTCAGGGAAAGGAACATTGTCACATCATCTGGGGTTTCAGTTTGACAACCACAACCAAAAGCATGAAGATCTGTGACTGCCAGCAGACCTCTATTTTCCTGCTATGATGAAAGGTAATTCCTGAAGGACCCAGCAGATTTGCAGCACCCTGATCTCATCAAAGGCACAGTGAGAAGTTTTGGTCTACCAATGACATTACTTCCCAACCTTCTAATGTGAGAAAGAGGGATATATTTCGGCAAAAAATATTTAGGAGAAAGGCACACTCCTGAAATGGACCTTGACACTAGAATGACTACTTAAAGCGGAACCTCAGTCATTTTTTCATCTTTCCATCTATTAAATCTTCTGCCCTTGTTATTTTAACTTTGAATAGTAAAACATTTTTTTTTCTGCCAGTAAATACTTTATACAGTCCACTTCCTGTTTCCTGTCTGGTAAAAAGCCTAGGCTTATGACATCATGCACAGCTCTCTCTCTCACTCTGGTGAGAGTTTGCCAGGAAGGGTGGGGGTTAGTCATAAGAGGGCCAATCAAAGCTTCAGAGCTGGAGGTGTGTCTGTGTAAATCCAGGAAGTGAACAGGCAGCAGCTTCAGCTGCCCACAGTTAAAATGGCTGCAGTCAGACTTAGTGGAGGGAGATTTCTGCAGCATATTGGCAAGTACAGAGTCACAGTACAGTAAATCCTTGGTTTGAGAGCGTTTTGCAAGACAAGCAAATTTTTAAAATAAATTTTGACTTAATATACAAGCGATGTCTTGATATACAAGTAGGGTCATGTCACAACCGAGTATAAAAGAGAAGAGAGGTGTATATATAAAATAATATGCAAAGTGGTTGGAGGGAAGCTTCAGAATGGGAAAGATGGTTTTATTACAAATTATGTGAGCAGATTGTAGTTTAAAAGGTCTGTTTATTAAAGTGGTTGTAAACCTTAGACATGAAATATGAACAATACATATCCCTCTATGGTGTGTACTTGTCTCAATTAAAAGCACTAGTAATCGACATTAAAAAACGTCCGTTTTGTTGCCACTTTTACATGCTGCGTTTGTGAGTGTTAATGAACATTTTCGCTTAGAAGAGTTTTCAATAGGGAATCATTTTTGACCATTTGCAATGGGAAAATCTCTTCCTCTCCTCTCCACAATATTCAATGGATCTGTAAAGACTGTTTTTTACCATTACAAATGGTCAGAAATGATTTCCCATTAAAAATGTCTATAAACAAAAACGCTTATAAACGCGAATTACAGTGTTTACTCGCTGTTACAGGCATTTGGCTTTTTAAATGCCTCTAAATATCTGTCCAGAACACATTTTTTTTTCCCCTTTCAAAAAATGCTTCTAAACTCAACTGCCTAGAAATGACTTATAATGACCCTGTGTACAAGTACTGATAAGATAAAGATAGAGGAGAATTCAGGGGCTGCTGAAAAAAACCCAACTGCTCCTAAACGTCCATTTACCAGCAGCAGTGTACATGAGGCCTTAGGTGTAATTTCTGTCTGCTGCCTTTTTCCTCTGCTATCAGCATAGGTCATTTCTGACAAGGTTTCCTGACACCAAGAGAAAAATCTACAGTTGATTGAGGGATCTACAGCTGATTGACAGCCTCAGCGCTATTCCTGTGTGCTGGGGGGGGGGGGGTCTCTTCCCTCCAATCAGCTCTCAGAGTTCTCCTCACTGAGCTCTGCAGAGTGTAACTTGAGCTTTCCACCGTCTTTTTTCTGAACTCCCAGACAAGCTTTATAAATGCAGCACTTTTAACTGATGTAGAGAAGAGAATAATGCAGATAAACAGATACAACTTATGTAGAGGATTTATTTCATCTCTCTGTATCACGTGAGGATAGTCACTTTACTGGGTATATGTAGAAGGGTTACAATCTTTTTAAAAAGTTCCAACGGGCAGGCTTTTTTATGACATAAGAGACTGTGTAAAGATTACCACACACACATTACAACCTGATTGTACAACATTTATTAACACCAATGTAGTGCTGGGGGAGTGCCGGACTGGATACAATTTGGTAAATTCATAATACATAGTTTTGGCAAATCTAAAGTGGATTGTACAGTCAGATTATATTGAGCATGGTGACCCTAAATCTCTTCTGCCATAGATGCTTCTACCTACCTGTCAGCACATTTTTTTGTTTGTGTACACTGAGCCGTGCATGCGCAACTCAGTGTTCAGTCTCGGCACAGGAGGTACATCATTCAGGCCCAGCCAGGCAAGTGACTAAAAACTCCAAACCTAGGAGAAGAAGGAATTGCTGACATCACAGCGCTGGACGGGGATGGCTTTGGTAGGCAAGTGTGCCATAAGAGGATATGATGGTGATACTAGCACATTACAGCAAAAAGCACCTGGGGGCCCAATTTCATTTCTGTTGGTTTACTGCTTTAAAGTACGAATGTACTTTCATGTAAATAAAGCTCACTGCACACTAATGCCTAGTACACATGAGAAAATCGGATGAAAAAAAAAGGTTTTAGAGCGATTGTCTGATAATCTGATTGTTAGTACAAGGCTTTCCAGAGCCGATCACAACAGTTCATGTGAAAATGACTGAAGGTACAAACCCGGAAAATTTTCTCCTTTAAAAATAACAAACATGTCATACTTACATGTCAAGAGGAGCCCAGATCCCCCGCTTCTCGGGTCCCTCTTTGGTGCTCCTGGCCCCTCCCTCCCGTTGAGTGCCCCCACAGCAAGCAAGCTGCTATGGGGGCACCCAAGCCTGTGCCTGCGGCCCGGCCCCTTTTTCTCCTCATTGGCTTACTGACTTTGACAGCAGCGGGAGCCAATGGCGCCATGCTGCTGTCTCAGCCAATGAGGAGGGGAGTCCCGGGCAGCTGAGTCTCTTTCATGTAACATCACTGTATCTAGATGGACCTCAGGTAAGAATTAGGGGGCTAAGGGGGGCTGCTGCACACAGAAGGCTTTTTATCTCAATGCATAGAATGCATTAAAATAAAAAAAAGACCCCTAATTATTATTAGTAATATAGAAGGTTTATATAGCTCCAATAGTTTACACAGATCTTTACAACATGAGGGCAGACAGTATAGTTACAATACAACTCAATACAGGAGGAATCAGAGGGATCTGCTCGTTAAAGCTTACAATCTTAAAGGAAGGGTCAAATGATACAAAAAGAGAAGGGTTTTCAGGGATCGTCTAAAAGTGGACAGAGTAAGAGATAGCCGGATAGGATGGGAGAGGCTCAGGAAAAGTCCTCGACGCAAGCATGGAGGAGGTAACAAGCTAGGAGGTCTTGGCAGGAACGAAGAGAACGATTAGGTTGGTATTTTGAGACTGTTAGTGATGTAGCTGGGGGCAGAGTTGTGGATGGCTTTGTAAGTTATTGTTAGTATTTTGAATTTAATTTGTTGGGTGCGTGGCAGCCATTGGAGGGATTGGCAGAGAGGGGTGGTAAACACGGAGTAGCTGGTAAGGTGGATGAGTCTGGCAGCAGCATTCATAATGGACTGATGGGGGGATAGCCCATGTAAAAGTAATCCGAGGAGGAGGGAGTTGCAGTAGTCGAGGCGAGAGATGACCAGAGAGTGGATTAGAAGCTTTGTGGCGTCATTGGTTAAGAAGGAACGTATTGTGGAGATGTTGCAGTGGTTGAGGTTGCAAGCTTTGAAAAGTGATTAGATGTGGGCCTAAAAGCAGAGTTCAGAGTCTAGGATTACACCTAGAGAAGTCAGGTGAAGAGGCATGTGGGGCAGAAAATATTATGAGCTTGGTTTTGGATAGATTGAGTTTGAGGAAATGGTGTGACATCTATACTGATATGTCAGTCAGTAAATTAGTGATGCGCGAGGAGACCAGTAGGTGTGAATTGAGGGCCTAGAGAGATAGATTTGGGTGTTGTCAGCATAGAAATGATATTGAAAGCCATGGAAGGCTATCAGCTGACCCAGGGAGAAGGTGTAGATCAGGGATATGCAATTAGCGGACCTACAAGTCCCATCATGCCCCTGGGTGTCATGCTTGTGGCTGTCAGAGTCTTGCTATGCCTCATGAGACTTGTAGTTCTGCAACAGCTAGAGGTCCTCTAATTGCATATCCCTGGTGTAGATCAAGAATAGAAGTCTAAGAACATGCAATAAGTCATTATTTATAAATGTAGTCCTGACAGTATAATAAAAATAAAATATATACAAAACTGCCAGGCATTCCTTATATTATTTTTTTTCATGCAGCAAGCATTGCTGTTTTATTGTTCATTTATATAGTGTTTTAGCTTAAGTGGGACCAGTTCCACATGGTACTGTTATGTTTGTTGAAAACTGAGAATCTGACAGAGACACAAGCAAACTACATGAAGATCATGTGCTATGTTAGAACTGAACAGAGAACCTTGTGGCTAAACTGTGTGCAGGTCACATGGTTCCCCATGGAATGCTGAGCGGAAAACAGCAAATGCAGCATGTGTATGCTATTCAAGTGCATAGTTCTATCCTACTCTAAGACTGCCCAGAGGCATCTAGGGAATACACTACATGAGTGGAACACTAAACAGCACTTCACATTTAAAAATCATGTTCTGTGTAACTGCTGGTAAAACCACATACCAACAATAGCTGTGGAGTCACAGCAGAACAGGAAATGCTTGCTGGCACGTGGCAAGACTGGAAAACAACTAATGAAACGCAGTCAAAAGAGAAAGAATTTCAAGTCACAAATACAATACAGGCACTCCACTCCCGGTTTGGGACAGAAGGCTTAAATTGTTTTTTAGGCTTTGATTGCTGTGTCATATTGGGAAGAATTTCCCTCCCTGTCCCACAAGGATGAAGTCTCACCAATTGAGACATAGACATCAGTAAAAACCAGACAGATGCTCCAACCTTCCTCATACTATCCAAAATAAAATGCTTTGACTTGAGATCCACTTTAGCGTAAACCTGTGTCTGCCTATGCAAAGCAACCGGTTCACTATACTGCAGACTTCTGTAGCCACTTATACTTACTTTTCTTTTATTCGCCCACTTCTCCGTTCAGCCACTGGGAGCAAAAAAATGAAATGAGCAGTAGAGAACAAAGTAAAAGGTGAGTACTAGGCAGGGCCAGCGCAACCATAAGGCGACTTATGCCCCGTACACACGGTCGGAATTTCCGACAGAAAAAGTCCGATGGGAGCATTTCATCGTATATTCCGACCGTGTGTAAGCCCCGTCGGACTTTTTAAGTTGAAAATTCAGACGGACTTAGATAGAGAACATGTTCTATATTTTTCCAACGGAACAAATTCCTATCGGGAAAACCGCTCCTCTGTATGCTATTCCGACGTACCAAAAATGACGCATGCTCTGAAGAAAGTACGAGACGTCGTAGTGTTGTCCCGTCGTACGTGTTGTATGTCACCGCGTTCTTGACGGTCGGAATTTGGTGTGACCGTGTGTATGCAAGACAGCTTGAGCAGAATTCCGCTGGAAAAACCTTCAGAGTTTATTCCGACAGCAAAACCGGTCATGTGTACAGGGCATCAGGCAGCCACCTTGGGGCGGCAAGAAGGGGAGGTGGTAATATCTGAATACACAGCCACTTGCTGGGAAATTCAGATTTTTAACTTGCTCCAGACATGTGCTTTTAACACACTCCAGGTCTTCTGGGAGCTTCCCTCCTGTATACAGAGCAGGAAATGATGTATATGACATCACTTCCTGGCCCTGAGCTGTCAATCACCGGTGCCTGATGAAGCGACTGATAGAACACAGATTGTGTTTATTGCCCAAAAATTAACTTTAGTGTATTTTTTACTGGAATTTCGCATTTTCATAAATAGTTGGGATGTCATGTAATCTAAAAAATTGTGCAGATGGTGTGGCGTCACCAACACAGAGCGAGGTCGGACCGACTCACCACAACGAGGCTTAGATTGGAATGCAGATGCGGTAGTAGAGCAGATGGAAGGCTGTCAGCAGGCTGCAATCATGTTGGTGACGTCACATCCGGCGCACCGCCTGACCACACCATCCAGAGTCAAGAATAATCACACAATAAACTGTGTGCATAATTGCTTCAATTATCCAGTCAAGTGAAAAACAAATTCTCGTTTACCTATTCCATCTGCACATGATTTATTGTGTGAGGATTTATAACTCATTTAGGGCTCCTGCACAAAGATGTAAGTGGGCACTACAGCACCCAGAGCCTTTTGTAAAAACGTTCCCTGGGCCCGCGGCTGCCCATAGATAATAATGAGAAGATGTGGCTGTATTTGGTTATGCGCCTGGGATGACATAAAGCACCCACACAGATGTATGTCGCCAACACACATAGTGTGGTTCAGCGCATACATCCATGCACATGCTTAATGCAACCCTGAGCGCCTAAGCACGTACAGCCGCATTTTCTAATTGCTGTCAAAGCACGGCTGTACACACTAGCTGTGAGTCCCGGGAAACATTTTTTACTGTGGTTCTGGAGGCTGTGTGGCCTCCTTTTAGCCATGTGCATGAGCCCGAATGTATGTATTACAGATTTCCAGAAGTCCTAATTTGTAATGTTAGGTGGAGTGCAGGCAACTTGTGTTTACAGCACTGTCCTCCTCAGGACATCTAACATCACTCAATCTGAACGATCTGAACATTAGGGACCCAGGTAGTCATGGCACCACCCTCTGTACTTGCCTGGACCATAAAAGGTGCACTCATCACGTTTTGCTTTCAGCTTCTGGCAGCAACATAGTGCTGTGTGAAATGTGTGCCCTGCTCTATTCTGTCCACAGGCTGCCGCTGGATAGAAGGCCACGTTAAAAAAGAAGATTTATAGATATGAAGAAAGGAACAGTTAAAAACTAGAATAGCACTTGGACCAGGAATTAAGGATATTAGGCATTTTTATTGGAGAATGAACTTGGGCTTTAAAGCTGATATCTGTTCAGCTAATAAAATCACATTTGGGTGCCCCCCAAAATCCTCATATATTAAAGGTCCAAAGGGACATGAAATAGAGAATATTACTTACCTTATTCCTGGGTCCTACAGGCTCCCCCCCAGTTCTGGGATTCACAACCAGTCCCACAACGCCGCTGCTCTGCTCTGGTCCCGTGGCTGCTGCCTTGCTGATGTCACCATGTATAATGCAGGGGAGAAGCATCGGCTGCGAGGGGTGTAGGTAAGTGGTAATTCCTCTGTAGAACATCTTTGTAGACTGGTGGTCTCTAAACTGTGGACCGGGGGCCGTATCTGGCTCTTAGGGCACTATTATTCCCACTGACACTAAGGATGGTACACTATTCCTCCCACTAACATCAATGATGAGGCACTATTCCTCCCACTGACATCAACAATGGGGCACTATTCCTCCCACTGACACCAATGATGGGCACTATTCCTCCCACTGACACCAACAATGGGGCACTAATCCGCCCACTGACACCAACAATGGGTCACTATTCTTCCCACTGACACCAACAATAGGGCACTATTTTTCCCACTGACATCAACGATGGGGCACTATTCCTCTCACAGGCACTGATGATGGGGCACTATTCCTCTCACAGTCACCGATGATGGGGTACTTTTCCTCTCATGGACACTGATGAAGGGGCACTACTGCACTCATGAACATCAATGATGTGGCACCATTCTTCACACGGACACCGATGTTGGGGCACCATTCCTCTCACGGACACCGATGATGGGGCACCATTCCTCTCACAGACACCAATGATGGGGCACCATTCCTCTCACTGACACTGGTGATGGGGCACCATTCCTCTCACGGACACCAATGATGGGGCACTATTTCTCTCACAGACACCAATGATGGGGCACTATTCCTCTCACAGACACCAATGATGGGGCACCATTCCTCTCACAGACACCAATGATGGGGCACTATTCCTCTCACAGACACCAATGATGGGGCACCATTCCTCTCACAGACACCAATGATGGGGCACTATTCCTCCTGCTGACAAAAATAATAGGGTACTATTTCTCTTATGGACACCAATACAGGGCACTATTTCTCTCATTGCCACCAACAATGTTCAATCTCACCAATGTAAGGACATTTTCTACTGGCTACAGTCTGCCCCCCTCTAAAGTCTGAGGGATAGTACATTGCCCTTTGTTTAGAAAGTTTGGAGACCCCTGTCCTAAACTAAACAAACCTTTATATACAAAAGAGGAAAACCCAATTGTGATTTTTGCACGCTGATCGGAGTACCAAAAACAATAATTTGTTGTTTAGTTGGCTATGGCAGTAAGAATGACACAGACTGACTTGCAGACAAACTCGACCTTCCCTTCGCCACTCGCGATATTTCTAAGGCATTCCTTTTAAAAAAGGGTTTTCCAATTTTGTTGTCACTGTCCCTGCTACCCCAAAATTCAGAAGTGATTTGAGGTCACCTGCGCCTGCGTGGGTTTCCTCTCATATTCCAAAGATATACCGATAGGTTAATTGGCCCTAATATGTGTATAAGTGAATGTGAGTTAGGGCTCTTAGATTATAAGCTCCTTGAAGGCAGAGACTGAGGTGAATGTACAATATACACTATGTTACCAAAAGTATTGGGACGCCTGCCTTTATATGCACATGAAATTTAATTGCATCTCATTGTTAGTCCATAGGGTTCAATATTTAGTTAGCCACCATTTGCAACTATAACAGCTTCAACTCTGGGAAGGCTGTCCACAAGGTTTAGGAGTGTGTCTATGGGAATGTTTGACCATTCTTCCAGAAGTGCATTTGTGAGGTCAGGCACTGATGTTGGACAAGAAGGTCTCCACTCTAATTCATCCCAAAGGTGTTCTATCGGGTTGAGGTCAGGACTCTGTGTGGGCCAACCCAGTCCCTCCACCCCAAACTCCCTCAGTCACGTCTTTATGGACCTTGCTTTGCGCACTGGTGCACAGTCATGTTGGAACAGGAAGGAGCCATCCCCAAACTGTTCCCACAAAGTTGGGAGCATGAAATTGTCCAAAATGTCTTGGTATTCTGACGCCTTAAGAGTTCCCTTCACTGGAACTAAGGGGCCAAACCCAACCCCTGAAAAACAATCCCACACCATAATTCCCCCTCCACCAAATGATTTGGACCAGTGTACAAATCAAGGTCCATAAAGACATTGATGACTGTGTTTGGGGTGGAGGACCTTGACTGGCCTGCACAGAGTCCTGACCTCAACCCGACAGAACACCTTTGAGATGAATTAGAGCAGAGACCTTGAGCCAGGCCTTCTTGTCCACATCAGTGCCTGACCTCACAAATGAGCTTTTGCAAGAATGGTCAAACATTCCCATAGACACACTCCTATACCTTGTAGACAGCCTTCCCAGAAGAGTTGAAGCTGTTATAGCTGCAAAGGGTGGGCCAATTCAGTATTGAACCCTACAGACAAAGACTGGGATGCCATTAAAGTTCATGTGTGTGTATGAAGGCAGGTGTTCCAATACTTTTGGCAATACAGTGTATATGTGTAAATTGTTGGTGCTATATAAAAAGTTGCCACCTCATCCCTTTAAACCCGAACACATATTAATTACACAGGTTCTGTGGCTGATTACGGTGGTAGTTAAACTCACTTGGTGCCTTATCTGCACTAAATTAGCCTCAGAACCTGTGTAATTCATATGTGTTCGGATTTAAAGGGATGAGGTGGCAACCCTAGCTATATAAGTACATATAACATTTGCAGTGTTGTTTGCCTGAACACACAGTGGTGTTTTGCACACACGGTAAACAAACCCAGCTGCTTCAATGACTGGTGAGTAAGAACAGGAAGAACAACCTTATAGCACAAGGCACAATCAATCAGCTGTTCCCTCTGTCTGTATACAGGAATCCTCTTCTGACCCTGTGTTTAACCTCCTTCTAGTAGCTGCTCTGATGATCCAATCCCCTGTATATGTGTAGCCTAAGAATAGTACACATGACAGAGACAAGACAAAACGACAACATGCCACAAACCAGGCAATATTTCCACGTTACAAAAAATAATGCTAATTAATTAT
Organism: Aquarana catesbeiana; assembly: GCF_042186555.1. Lineage (NCBI taxonomy): Eukaryota > Metazoa > Chordata > Amphibia > Anura > Ranidae > Aquarana > Aquarana catesbeiana. The sequence continues at coordinate 71,730,560 of NC_133336.1, read as the reverse complement.
ATTGCAAAGGAAACCACACAAGGCTTGATCATATTATGCCTCAAAATACACGCATTTCTGAAAACGTTCATCCGGAAATGTCTTGGTTTTCAGTATGTAAATGTTCCCCACTGTATTTAACGTTACTGCTAGTCATGCGTCTGGAAGCAGTCAGATAGGCGGAGTTGTAACAGCCCCCCTGTAGTGACAAAGCAATTATTTCCACAGCAACGCTATTAGAGCCTTTCTACAATAGCAGAACCCTGGCAGGTGTGGGGAGGATCTCATTTGTAGTATGCTGTGTCCTGCTGACATAGAGTTTTATATGTATCTGATTTAATAAATAGCATGCCACAAGTATTACCTGGTGAATATCAACTTTAAGACCAGGCCTTTTCTGTACATGTAAAAATCAGTATGTTTGCTAGAAAATTACTTAGAACCCCAAACATTTTATATATATTTTTTGTAAGGCCTCATTCTCACGTGGCGGATCCGCTTCCACGGAGTCCGCCGGCTCAGCGGGAGATCTCTCCGTTGATCTCCGCTGAGCCGGTGGATGACCGGTCCCTCTCTGCTCACTGAGCAGGGAGGGGCTTGTCGAGCGCCGCTGGTTTCTATGGAGAGATCGGACGAAAACGGACAGCATGTCTGTTTTCATCAGATCTCACCTGATCTGCCAGCGACGGATCTGAACGTAGAGGCATCAGTCTGCTTTTAGCAGATCGGACCGGGTCGGATGTCAGCAGACATGTCACCGCTGACATCCGTCGCTCCATAGACTAGCATGGAGCGTCCGTTCAGGTCCACCGTCAAAACTGACAGGCAGACCTGAACGGGCCGACCCTGTGAAAGGGGCCTAAACCAGAGGCCCTAGGTGGGTGTTTTTTTTTATATCACACGGCGATTTGTCAAACACATATATATTTTTTTTTTTTTCTTTTAAAAATACACTTTTTTGAATTTTAATGCACAAAAACAAATATAAAAGATGTTTTTACGCCGAGTAAATAGATACCAAACATGTCAATCTTTAAAATTGTGCACACCCGTGCAACGGCAACAAACAACGTCAATTTTACTATCCACAGGCGACGCTTTAAAAGCCTTTACAGGTTACTACTTCAGATTTATACAGTAGAATTAATGCCCACGATCTGACGTTTGCACTGATACCTCGCATGTATGGGGCAATCGCTGTTTGCATGCGTGTCGGACCTATGCATACACTCACCTTTGCACACAAGCTTTATAATTATTTTTTAATTTTTACATGGTCGCTTTAATTTTTTTTTTATTACTTTTATTGTTATCACAGAGAATATAAATATCCCCTGTGATAGCAATAGAAAAGTGAGAGGTATTCTTTATGGAGAGATCCACAGTCTAATAGACCCCAGATGTCTCCTCTGCCCACATTCACATTGGGCCGATTTGACATGTCAAATCGGAGTCTATTGCCAGCAATAGCACCGTCTGAATCGATGTGACACCGACTTTGCGGCACCGCACCGATTCCAAAGCCAACAGGGAGATCAAGATTGCTTTGGGTTTGGCTGGGTTCACATATGTGCGAATGCAGTTATCAGCGCATCCAATTCGAATGACATGCGAGTGTGCCCGGCTCGCAATGGAGCTGGTTCACACAGGGCGGCCGCGGTCCGCATTCCAAATGTGTCCTGTGTCTTTGGGTCCGGTTCAGGTGCAAAAATTCGGACCTGATTGGCACTTGACCTGGTGAACAGGAACGCACCAGACCCCATGCTGGGAACCACGGCTGCACACATGTTAACCCGGCCTTACACAAAACCAAAGGTTTTCATTGTGCATCATTACAAACTTGGGCACTGGGCCGGTCAGCCACCAGCATCATAGATTGATAAGGAGGATATTGGGTACCTGCACAGTTGTTTGACCCCCCTGCCCCTCTCCATTTGCACTGGGTATCACGCTGTGTGAGGGGGGGAAAAACGAGGAAGGAATGCTGGAATACTTGTCATCACCAGTGTGCAAAAGTATATTTGCTTTGAAAGAATAATGCCCCGTACACACAATCGGATTTTCCGACAACAAATGTTGGATGTAAGCTTGTTGGCGGAAAATCCGACTGTGTGTATGCTCCAGGTATGCTAGCAGGTTCTCAAATTTTCCGCCAACAAATGTGTGTTGTCGGACTTTCCGATCGTGTGTACGGGGCATAAGTCACCTCTAATGTTGGGTGTCTCACGTGTGTAGATGCTGCTGAAAATTTTGGAAGGGGAGGCCTCAGGATTGTCCAGAATTTTAAAGGGTGCCCTGACTGGAAAAAGGTTGAGAAACACTGTTTTACTGGCCAGATCACCTGAGGAAAACAGAGAGGAAAAGCCTTAAAAAAAGAAAACTAATGCAGCCACCACATCTAAGGATTGGTAAACTGCAACATGTTACATTTTTGGTTTTGAGTTTAATACGGCTTTGAATTCAGAGCTGGTTCTAGTATCTGCAGGAAAGCAATCTCACACTGGATTTTGTATATGAAAAGGGTTGTGGTTCAGTTAACAAAAACATAGCCTATTTAAAAAAAAAACGAAACTGTACTAGAATCCTACCATTGGATTGAGGTCAAGCTTTCACCAAGCCTTTGATGAAGGCTTCTTAGCTGAAACGCGTCAGCATAGCCTGTACCCATGTATCCCAATGAAGGACTTTTATTCAAGAGCATCCGAGTCGCCAGCCCTTTTCTGATTCATTCGCCAAGCAGGGTGCCTCAATGTGAAGGATGGAAAAAAATAAAAATAAACAAGGAATTGGCTGTTAATAATTTACTTCTTTCCAGCATCACAGTTCAAAGTTGTTTGGCAGCAGCAGCTTCATAGCAGCAGATCTCAGCGTCACCAAAGGAATCCTGGTGATTTGTGCTGCAGTATCTGTACATATGCTGGCTGATTTAATTTATGAAGGCAAATAGACTGTTCACTTTCTAAGGGAAGTTTCCCCACAGCTTAGTGAATGAGGTAAAACTCTGCTGACTTCCATCACCCAATCATATGCAAGCAAAAATAGTTTTTTGTTTTTTTCTTGCACATGACTGTGTATTCTTTGCAATGTAAAATTTCACCACTCTCACTAGGCTCTGGGGAAAATTCCCTTAAAAAGTAACAGCCTATCTGCTTTTAGTAAATTAACCCCAAAGTGTTCTTATAGAAATTACGTTAAAGCTTTATTCTAGCTTACCTGCATTCTTACACAGCTGTACAGGCTCCTCTCCTGTACCAAAATTGCTTATTCTAATTTCACTGCACACTGTGAGCTTCTCACAGTGTGCAAGTTGCAGCAAATCAGGTAAAGTCCATCTCCTTTCCTGGTTGAAGAATCCAGGATCATCTAACCCTTTCTTCCCAAGTCTAAGGCCCCTTTCATACGGACGTTCCGATCGGGTCCGCCTGTCAGTTTTTCAGGCGGACCCACCGGAACATCCATTCTTCTCTAATGAGCGACGGATGTCAGCGGACATGTATCTACTGACACCTGCCGTCATCCAATCTGATCCGCTAAAAGCAGACGGATGGGGATCCGGCGGATTGGATGATCGTTAGAAATAGACAGCCAGGCTGTGTCTGCTCTGCATCAGCGAATACGGACCTGTCATCCGCCTGCTCGGCGGAGAGATCCTCTGCTGAGCGGGCGGATCCGTTGCTGGTGTCTACCCCGTGTGAAAGGAGCCAAACTGTTGCTTGTCCACCCCTGGCGTTTATTGGATCCCTAGTCCTTTCAATTATGGAGACTCAAATGTGCATTACTTAGAGCGGTCTGCATGCACAAACAGCCTGCCTAGGGAATGGCCACTCCTCCATACTGACACCCATCCACCAAGGCAATCTGATATCTGCAGAACTGCTAGCAAGAGCCAGTCTGCTTCTGAGAGGAGTACTGAGGCCAGGGTGTTGTGATGTTTTCAGGAAGTTACGTATAGCTACCTGCCATATAGAGAAGCACAAAGACCCAGTGGAGAGTCTAGAATAAGGTATACAGTGACTTGAAAAAGTATTCATACCCCTTGAAATTTTCCACATTTTGTCATGTTACAATCGAAAACGTAAATGCATTTTATTGGGATTTTATGTGATAGATCGACACAAAGTGGCACATAATTGTGAAGTAGAAGGAAAATTATAAATGGTTTTCAAATTTTTTTACAAATAAATATGTGAAAAGTGTGGCGTGCATTTGTATTCAGCCCCACTGAGTCAATACTTTGTAGAACCACCTTTTGCTACAATTACAGCTGCAAGTCTTTTTGGGGATGTCTCTACCAGCTTTGCACATCTAGAGAGTGACATTTTTGCTCATTCTTCTTTGCAAAATAGCCCAAGCTCTGTCAGATTGGATGGAGAGCGTCTGTGAACAGCAATTTTTAAGTCTTGTCACAGATTCTCAATTGGATTTAGGTCTGGACCATTCTAACACATGACTATGCTTTGATCTAAACCATTCTATTGTAGCTCTGGCTGTATGTTTAGGGTGGTGGTCCTGTTGGAAGGTGAACCTCCACCCCAGTCTCAAGTCTCCTGCAGACTTTAACAGGTTTTCTGCTAAGATTGCCCTGTATTTGGCTCCATCCATCTTCCCATCAACTCTGACCAGCTTCCCTGTCCCTGCTGAAGAAAAGTATTCCCACAACATGATGCTGCCACCACTATGTTTCACGGTGGGGATGGTGAGTTCAGGGTGATGTGCAGTGTTAGTTTTCTGCCACACATTGCGGTTTGCTTTCAGGCCAAAAAGTTCAATTTTGGTCTCATCTGACCAGAGCACCTTCTTCCACATAATTGCTGTGTCCCCCACATGGCTTCTCGCAAACTGCAGACAGGGTAGCACAGTGGTGTAGTGGTTAGCACTATTGTATAGCAGCAATAGGGTCGCTGGTTCAAATCTCGACCACGACACCATCTGCCTGGAGTTTGCATGTTCTCCCTGTGCCTGTGTGGGTTTCCTCCAGGTACTCTAGTTTCCTCCCACATTCCAAAGACAGGATCTGATTAACCTACCAGCATGTCTACAAATTGGCCCTAGTATGTGCTTGTAAGCGCACGGGACCCTGCAGGGTAAAGGACCGCACTATATCAAGACTCAACTCAGACAGGACTTCTCATGGCTTTCTTCTTGGCACTCCTTCATAAAGGCCAGATTTGTGGAGTGCACAACTAATAGTTGTCCTGTGGACAGATTCTCCCACCTGAGCTGTGGATCTCTGCAGCTCCTCCAGAGTTACCATGGGGCTCTTGGCTGCTTCTTTGATTAATACTCTCCTTGCCCGGCCTGTCAGTTTAGGTAGATGGCCATGTCTTGGTTGGTTTGCAGTTGTGCCATACTCCTCTCCATTTTCGAATGATGGGTTGAACAGTGCTCCGTGAGATGTTCAAAGCTTGGGATATTTTTTTATAACCTAACCCTGCTTTAAACTTCTCTACAGCTTTATCCCTAACCTGTCTGGTATGTTCTGTGGCCTTCATGTTGCTGTTTGTATACTAAGGTTCTCTAACAAACCTCTGAGGACTTCACAGAACAGCTGTATTTATACTGAGATTAAATTACACACAGGTGGACTCTATTTACTAATTAGGTGACTTCTGAAGGCAATTGGTTCTACTAGAATTTAGTTAGGGGTATCAGAGTAAAGGGGGTTGAATACAAATGCCTGCCACACTTTTCACATATTTATTTGTAAAAAATTTGTAAAATCATTTAGCATTTTCCTTCCGCTTCACAATTATGTGCCATTTTGTGTTGGTCTATCACATAAAATCCCAATAAAATACATTTAAGTTTTTGGTTGTAACAAGACAAAATGTGGAAAATTTCAAGCGGTGTGAATACTTTTTCAAGGCAGTGTTTTTTTTATTTAAAAATTGCATTAGCACGCTGATGGGGGTGGTGGGAAGAGGAACCAGGGATGGGAAAATGTAAGCAAACTTCTGCTTTATGAAAACTCATACTTCAAAATATAATTTGACTGACTCTGTACATTTAAAGTAGATCTGAACCTTCAGAGTAAAGACCAATAAGTAATAAAGATGAATCGTCTATATACACTGAGCAAAATTATAAACACAACACTTTTGTGTTTGCTCCTTTTTCTCATGAGCTGAACTGAGAGATCTATGACTTTTTTTATGTACACAAAAGGCCTATTTCTCTCAAATATTGTTCACAAATCTGTCTAAATCTGTGTTAGTGAGCACTTCTCCTTTGCCGAGATAATCCATCCACCTCACAGGTGTGACCTATAAAGATGCTGATTAGACAGCATGATTATTGCACAGGTGTGCCTTAGGCTGGCCACAATAAAAGGCCACTCTAAAATATGAAGTTTTATCACACAGCACAATACCACAGATGTCGCAAGTTTTGAGGGAACGTGCAATTGGCATGCTGACTGCAGGAATGTCCACCAGAGCTGTTGTCCTTGAATTGAATGTTAATTTCTCTACCATAAGCCGTCTTCAAAGGCGTTTCAGAATTTGGTAGTACATCCAACTGGCCTCACAACCGCAGACCACATGTAACCACAGCAGCCCAGGACCTCCACATCCAGCATCTTCACCTCCAAGATTGTCTGAGACCAGCCACCCGGACAGCTGCTACAACAATCTGTTTGCATAACCAAAGTTCTGCACAAACTGTCAGAAACCGTCACAGAGAAGTTCATCTGCATGCTTGTCGTCCTCATCGGGGTCTCGACCTGACTGCAGTTCGTTGTCGTAACCGACTTGAGTTGACAAATGCTCATATTTGATGGTGTCTGGCACTTTGGAGATGTGTTCTCTTCACAAATGAATCCCGGCTTTCACTGTACAGGGCAGATGGCAAACAGCGTGTTTGGCGTCATGTGGGTGAGCGGTTTGCTGATGTCAACGTTGTGGATCGAGTGGCTCATGGTAGCGGTGGGGTTATGGTATGGGCAGGTGTATGCTGTGGACGACAAACACAGGTGCATTTTATTGATGGCATTTTGAATGCACAGAGATACCGAGATGAGATCCTGAGGCCCCCATTGTTGTGTCATTCATCCACGACCATCACCTCATGTTGCAGCATGATAATGCACGGCTCCAAGTTGCAAGGATCTGTACACAATTCCTGGAAGCTGAAAATATCCCAGTTCTTGCATGGCCAGCATACACACCGGACATTTCACCCATTGAGCATGTTTGGGATGCTCTGGATCGGCGTATATGACAGCGTGTTCCTGACAATATCCAGCAACTTCGCACAGCCATTGAAGAGCAATGGACCAACCTTCCACAGGCCACAATCAACAACCTGATCAACTCTATGCGAAGGAGATCTGCTGCACTGTGTGAGGCAAATGGTGGTCACACCAGATACTGACTGGTTTTCGGACCCCCCAATACAGTAAAACTTCACATTTTAGAATGGCCTTTTATTGTGGCCAGCCTAAGGTACACCTGTGCAATAATCATGCTGTCTAATCAGCATCTGGATATGCCACACCTGTGGATGGATTATCTCGGCAAAGGAGAAGTGCTCACTAACACTGATTTAGACAACAATATTTGAGAGAAATAGACCTTTTGTGTACATAGAAAAAGTCGTAGATCTTTCAGTTCAGCTCATGATAAAAAAGGGGCAAACACAAAAGCGTTGCGTTTATAATTTTGCTCAGTATAGATTTGCCTTTTTTTTTTTTCTATTCACATTTCAGCGGCAATGGCTTGCAGCTTCCGGTATGTGTGCACCTGCTTTGAGTATGCAGGCCTTTGCGAGGACATCAGATAGTCAGATAATACTGGACATGTCCCATTATGTTTTCCTCTGGTGTGTAATAGAGGGACAATTAGACCGTAATTCTGATTGAAAGCACGCTTCAAAGGCCGACAATGACACCCCTTACCATGGGAGTGTCACCTTATGACAGGAAGTCCAGGGAAATGCTCTTTCTGGCAATGTATAAGGTAAATGTGTTAAGGAACATGAAAAAAGAAAAAAAAAAACATAGTAACTTTAATAAAAAAGAAGCAAATGTTAGATTTTTACATTTAGGATTTGCATCTTAAATCAGGGTTCCTACCAAATTAGGAAGGTATAGTAAGAAAAAAATGTCATGCCATGTCGACTATTATCTCACTGCCACCATACTGTACGATGACCGGGGATCAGCAACCCGTCGATCGTAGGAAGGCAGGTAACTAATTTGCATCCCTTCCTTATCGACCCCCAGAACCTGGACAGGAGTGGGGGATGGGTGGGAGAATTGAAATTTGGCTTCTCCTTTCCTACTGGCATTCAGCAGCTGCAGGAGAAAAATGCAGTGTATCTGTATCGGCTTCAGTAAATGCCTCCCCCGCAACCTCTCCTGTCCAAGCCCCCCTGTGTGCTCACCTGGTACCTTTCCCTCACAGCGCTCTCCCTCCTCTCCCACTGGCTGCTGCGGAGATTGTTTCAGGATGGAGAGTGGGGGAAGGTACCGATCACTCACTGTGTTCATTCATAACTGATACATAGTAAACTGTGCTTTAGATTGTGAATGAACAGAGAGACTGTGCAGAGCTCTTTCTACTCAGTCATTCTGTGGAATGGAGACTACAGAGCTAGAGATTGAGGCCTGTGTCCTCAATTACTTTCTCTGTCTCATAAGTGAGACATCAGGGGTCTGCCCCCCAAAACAGAGTTGCTAAAAAAAAAAAAATTGTAAAAAATAATATCAAAATAAAAATAAACTACTGACACAGTCCACTGCCCTACTGACACTATTCCCAGCAATATTGATACTGTCCACTTTTAAGGTAGGCTGTTTATTTTTACAGTGATTGAAGTTTTCTTTACTATTTTGTTAGGCCTTGGGACGCCGAACCCTGGTGATCTTTGCTCTTTCATGTTGTTGAGGTCGATCTGCACCTTTCAAAGTTTGCCTACCCCTATACTGTACTGTATATTACTTGCTTGGTGTAATATTTTATAACTTTCAGCATGTTTTAGAGATCTTATTTCAGTGACTCATAATGCGCCGGCATTGCTAGTAAGGGAATCAGGAAGTGATTCGGCCTGGTTTCCTACTGCGCATGCGCGAGTCTCGATGCGCATTCTGAGTAGTCCCTACAGTCTTCTGGGACCTGTGGGGGGGACGGAGGAGGGGTCGGACATGGGGTAGATCGCTGTGGAAACTGCGGCGATCTTTCAACAGAAGTGGGAGCAAATACCTGGCTTAGACAGGTATCTGCTCCCCCCTCCCCCCCTGAAAGGTGCCAAATGTGACACTGGAGGGGGGAGGAATCCGGACAGCGGAAGTTCCATTTTTGGGTGGAACTCTGCTTTAAGCCGGCCAAAGAGGGTTTGAATCTTGGCCAGTTCAGCAGGGACCAGCTGAGATTCAATTTATGTAGGTATAGACAGGCTGATTGTCTATGGATGCAGGCAGTGCGGCTCAGGATCGAGCCCACATCATTTCCCCCATATCAAGCAGTCAATGAGGAGGAGCCTTGAACGCTGGTGAGAAACCCCAGAAGAGGTTCAAAACCATTGCACAGAGCAGGTGACGATAGATGGTGTTTTTTTTTTGGTTTTTTTTTTGATCAGTCAGCCGACTCATCAAAAAACAAACTGAATCCCCAATCCACACATTCAAGGTGGATGGGAGAACCCCCTTCTACTGTGCTATTGTAGGATTCCTCCGCTGCCAGATTACTTTAATCAGCGCTGCAGTCGATTAGTTGCAAGCTGTAATGGAGCAAAAATAGACAGTCCCTTTTGGGAGGAGTCAGTCACTAGATCAGCTCCTCTTGAATAGGAACAACCATACATTAATTGAAATTTGGCCGGTTTAGCAGGAATCAGACAAATTTCAATCCATGTATGGCCAGAGACAGCCAAATATCTTCACAAGAATGATCCCTGTACTTGAGTGAGTTGCTGAAGCACCAGTATTTGCTACAATTGTTGCTTAATGGTAATGTTCAGTACTTCCACAGTAGGCAAGCACTGTATGCACAAGAAACTTTTTCAGCAACTTGGAAAACATGTGCCAGCACTGCACCTATACTAATGAGTGAATTTTCTACATTCTGTTGAATACAGCAGGAAAATAAAGCAGAACTTCAGCCTTCACCTCCTCCCCTTCATCTTCTGCAACTTTTTTTTTTCTTGTTTTTGTTTGGGGGTGGGGAGTAGGGGTAGAGTGGGCAACTAGTTTGGTTTGGTACCTGCCGGATCAGAAGTTCTGCACCCCCCCCCCCCCCTCTACTGGGACATGTCACAGGTCCCAGCAGATAACGGGCCATTCACACAGCATGGCTCACACATGTGCAGTGGGGAGCCAGGTTCAAAGCCACAAGAAGTCACTTCAAAGCCAGCTGCCAGCTTCCCACACTAACCATGCCAACACTTGGGACCCAATGACAGGCTAAAAACTGCCCTGGATGAGTACGTAGCTGGATTCTTGGACAGGTAAGTGTCCTTTTTTTCACAGTAGCAGCTACAGTACTTGTAGCTGCTGACTTTTAACTGTTTTAATACATTGGCAATCACTGTCCCCCTGCAGATGGCAGCCAGTGAGTAGATGATGCAACAGACCAGCAGAAATTGCAGTCTACCAAGAATCTGCCTGCCACTAGTACAGAGGAATTCAGTGTAATGGTGACAGAAGAGCTTTATTAGGATTCCTCCCGCCAGAAAAAAAAAAAAGCATGTTATAGAATCAAAGGTCTTTCTATTCACTTCCATACTGAGATAATGCTCCGATCATTAGCTCAGAGAAGAAATGTCACACTGATTTTCAATAAAAAAAACAAAAACCCTTATAGATATGTTTTGTGACCCATCCCTGCTGAAGAGCAAGTAATAAGCTGAGTGTCTAAAATTCCCATGTGCTTACCACCCCCAATAGATCACAATTTTTGACAGCAGCAAAGAGCAGAAATTTCCTCTATTATTGGGAGTGCTGTATTGTTTGCCTGGTTCCCACCCAGAGGGGTATGATAAGCCGATGAGCCGGGAGTGGACACACAAAAATCAATACATGGATACTTTATCACATGTACCTGCTGCAGATCCAGAGACCTCATTATTATCAGGATGTTTCCCTGAGAGAAGGATTTATCTTTTGAAAATGTTAAATACCCAAATGACTCTCAAATACCATCAGGGATCATTTTTAGAATTTTACAAATAAACCACATTGGGTTACATAACTATTTTGAGAATTGTATTTGCTTATTTAAATCTGATGTCTTTAAAATGTTTAAAAAATTCACCATACAACAGATAAAAAAAATGAACCTGTGCCCAGATCATGTACATTAAGGTATTTGCATATACTAATAATGGGTAAAAGCTACAACAGCCTGACAGTGGCCAAAGCTACTCATGGCTCTTTGCACAGCCTGCAGTTACCTTGGCTGATTGTTGGTATGCGTTCTGGTCCGTAGAATGCGCACGTACTGGTGTACATTGTGCAGGGGAGTGTGATGCTCTATTACATTGCACAGGTTTTATTTTTTTATTAACTGTCATAAAATGAGACTGACTTTATTCAAATCTATGCATGACAGCACATTGTGACAGGGCAACATGTGTTTTTGTGTGTTAGGCTGCATTTTATGCCATAAGGTGTGAACAGGACACCGAGAACTTTTTTCTTGGCGCAGTGGCACAGCAGTCATCCAACCACACACCAGCAGCTTAGTGTTCTAAGTGCTGCTTTACACCCCCCGGGGAGGTTATGGAAGGCTTGTTTTAGGCTGGGTTCACACTGCCACACAGAGCGGCTCACAGCAGGAGTCAGGTGTGTCCCTGTTCACCATTTCAGGTCTGATTTTGGTTCAAATTTTTGTTTGAATTCGGACCTGAAATGGACCAGAAGTCACACCGGACTCCTGTGCAGGCCGCTCCCAAGTTGTGTGTACTGCCGGTCACAATCACCTGACATGCGAATTAGATGCGGTGAAATCCGCATCCAATTCACAATAGTGTAAACCCAGCCTTAAAGCTCTTTTATGGCTTATTCACACATGCATTCAGTACCTTGTGTTTATGCTGCATTTATTCACTGCTTTTAAAGCCTTCTATGAATATTACAATGGCACCGCATGGTGTTGCTCACACAGAAGCAGTAGCCTTGTGTTGCATCGAGTTAAAAATGAAGCAGCATGTCGCTTTTATGAGACAACGATGCTCCTCAGCTGCTTCCATTGATTTCAATAGTAATGTTCTGTAATAGCACCTTAACAGCATTTTTGGAGTGTTAGTGAAGCATTTATAAAGTGTTAAACTGAGCATTGGGGGAGAGACATTAGAGGCACCGATATCACAGAATACACTGAGAAATAATAGAGAACTAGGACAGAGCAGCTCCAGACACTTCATGTTTGTCTCAAGAGTCCTCAGCCCTGATGCAAACAGTGGGCTGGTTCTTGGGAGGAGTTATGCATAACGCCTTGATGAGTGGATCTGGAGCAGCAGGTGTTTCAAAGCAAACTGCATTTGCATGCAGACTGCCAACTCCCATGTGTGATGCTGTGCCTCTTTAAAAAAAAAAAAAAAAAAAAAAAAAAAAAAACTTGAATCCAATGAATGAAAAGGACTGGCTAGGGACAGCAGGGCTTGAGAATAAAAGGACTGATGACATCCCTCATCCAGGAAATGAGTTCTATCTGATTAGCTGCAGCTTCTAATGTACACTGTACGAAGTTCACAGTGTGCAGTGAATGCAGATAAAACAATTTCCACACGAGGTGTTGAAGTTCAGCTTTAGTGATGTTTTGGCTTGCTTAAAAATAAAAAAATAAAAAAAAGGAAGAAAAGGGTTCCAAGCTGCATTCCTATTCAGAGAAACAAAAGCTCCAACTTTTAATGAATTAAACATTAGGGGCCCATTCACACCAGAAACTGCACATCTATTGCGCATTTTCTCCATGAATATTTGTATGCATTTGATGCAAACCCACATGACGTTAGAGCTGCATGATTCTGGCTAAAATGAGAATCACGATTTTTTTGCTTAGAAGACAGATCACACTTCTCGCAGCCTCAAGATCATCTTTCACATTAAACAAAAAAAAATTGGACTAACTTTACGGTTTCGTTTTTTTTTTAATTCATTGAAGAGTATTTTTTCCCAAAAAAATGCGTTTTAAAAACCACTGTGCAAATACAGTGTGACATAAAATATTGCAACAATTGCCATTTTATTCCCTAGGGTCTCTGCTAAAAATATATATATAATGTTTGGGGGTTCCAAGTAATTTTCTAGCAAAAAATACAATTTTAACTTTGTAAGAAACAAGTGTCAGAAAAAGGTTTAGACTTTAAGTGGTTAAACTTCCTGCATTTACACACAGAATTTTATCCCTTTGATCTAAGAAGGAAGAGTCACAATGTTTCTAGTTATCTCTGAGCATGGACAATGTTGTTACAAACTGGCAGACTGCCAGGTTTTCTTCTTTTGACAGCTAAGTGAGCAGAGAAGTCTCTACACTTGTTACATGAAAAAATCGGGAAACTCTGCACTAGAGATCATCAGTGGGGTTGAATCGAGATCACGATTTTTTAACGATTAATTGTGCAGCTCTAGTTGACGTGCGTTTTTCTATCTGCTTTTGCTGAGCAGAAAAATGCAGCATGCTGTACTGTGCTTATTTCACTGCACTGTAATGGTGTAAACTATGCTTATAGGATAACCTGAAGATTGGACTCAGTGTCTATGCAGTCAAAAAAATGCATCCAACTGCATCTGGTGTGAATGGGCCCCAAAGCATCTAAACTTCCTCTGTAAACATTTGCAGTCATGCAAAAAGAAAAAAAAAACACCTGTACATCATGCAAGACATAAATTGTAATAATAAAAAACTAGTCACAGGGGAAGTTGCATTAAAATAACCTCAGAGATTAACAAAGCTATTACATTGTTTCAGCATGACACATGCCATGTTTCCCTAAAGCATGAGACACATACAGCAAATCATACACATCCACACTATAGATCGTGTACTGCAACATGCCCTTTAAATCATGTCCCACCGAAAAGAATATTTGTCTGTCTGCGGTTTCAAATCGGTATGTTTGCTCTGATGTCTAGCAGCTGTCACTGGAGAACATGCTCACCATAGTAATCTTCACCAGCCTTACAGGCTTGCCATCATTTAAAAGGTCTGATACTAAAATCTAATTTGAGTGTCTAAAAAGTGATTCATTAGCACATTATACCAATAGAATGGAACTCCAGATTAAAAGCAAAAATGTACTTCCACATGTAAGAGAACTTTGATGCCCTTCAGGCTGGGTTCACACTGGAGTCTGATGCGTCTCCATTCACCGTTTCAGGTCCGATTACAGCCCAAATTTTTGGCTGAATTCGGACTTGAAACAGACCAAAAGACGCACAGGAATCCTGTGCAATTCGCACCAGAGTCGCAGCGGAGATATGAGAACCGGCTCCATAGAGCGACAGTCACAATGTACTGCTATGCAAAATTGGATGCTGAGAAATTCACATCCAATTCGCAATAGTGTGAACCCAGCCTGAATCTTCCAGCCTTGCCAAAACCTGTCACTTACTTTGACATCAAAGGCTTGTCCCACCCACTCCTGCTTCCCAATATTAGATTATATTGTTTCATGATGGGCTAAGGGTCTAAAACGAGCCAGTACTCACTTACACTAATATTTTGTCTGTCTTACAGCTACACAACATAGTGGACTGGATACATAAAAGTGGGCCTAGGCAAACATACAATTGTAGAATGTTTACTGTAATTCCTATAGGATAGCGCTCCCAAAATTTAGGTCCACGCTCTTACAAAATACTGTATTCTAATAACCAGTTCACAAACATAATTATAAATTCTATACAAATTTCTTTCCTGTATGCCTTTATAATTTTTCAAATGTTCATGTAGACCAGGGTTCTTTAAACTGGCGACCCTCCAGCTGTTGCGAAACTACAAGTCCCATAAGGCATTGAAAGGCTGACAGTTACAAGCATTACTTCCTCAGGCAGAGGCACGATGGGACTTGTAGTTCCGCAACAGCTGGAGGCCCACCAGTTTGAGACTCCTGATGTAGACCAAGCTGGCTGGTGAAAATGACAGTGACAGGGAACAAAGTAAAAAGCTGCCAGTGCTTGATGATTGGCTCATCACTGTCACATGAGGGAGAGGAGAGTTCTCAACCTTTGTTTGATCTACTACTAGAGCACCTTGCAGCTTACACTGAGCATCATTTTGTAGCTAGAGGGGTATTGTATTCTGATAAAGGGAGCACTAAAGCCTCGTACACACGGTCTGATCGTTGGGACGACCGAGCGCCTGATTTTTGTCAAAAGGGCGTGTGCAGAATTTTGTCCAGCATACTAACGATACACAAATTGTCGTTTGACAAACACGAACGTAGTGATGTACTATGAGAGTATAAAGATGAAGTTTATTTCTCAAGCGCCACCCTTTGGGCCACTTCTGTTATTTCATGTTAATAGAAGTTTGGTGAGTGTTGATTCGCGAAGCCTTTTAAAATACATTTGGCATAACTACATGCAAAGCAGCTTCATTATTATCCCATTAAAGAAGATGAGAATTTTGACATTTCATCAATTGCCACGTCATTAATGTTAATTCTAGATTACGAAGAGTAGTACAAGACCGAACTCTTCTGGCTCGTTCCTTGATTCCGAGCATGCGTGTTTGTACTTTTGACTTTTGTGTAACGTTTTCTGTACTGACCATCCAAAAAGCAGATGTTGAGTTCACATCAGACAAAAACTTTATAGTCTGCACATCCAGCTTTTGTCTGATGTAAATCAAGTCAAATCGTTTGTCGACTGCACCGTACTAACGATCCGAAAATCAGCAGACAGCTCGTCTTCAGACTTTTCCCTTCTGATTTTCATACCGTGGGTACGAGGGTACTTTCACACTGATCCGCGGCAAAAAAACGCGATTTTAGCACATTTGCAGTGCAGTTTTTAAAGGACATGTGACCCAAAAACCACACCGCGGGTGCATTTGTGCCACGTTTCCCATTGCTTTTAATGGGAAGGTGCTTATTTAAGCTCCCCAAACATGCTCCAAAGATGCTGCAAGCAGGATTTTGTTCACCGCAACAGAAGCACACCACCACAGTGTGAACACATTAATTGATTTTAAAAGGGAAGCATTTTTCTTCAGCTGCTTTTTTTTTTTTTTTTTTAACGCAAGAGCTTGAAAAACTCCTCAGTGTGAAAGGGCCCTTACATTTAAAGTGGTTTTAAACCCTTTAAATGGGTTCACACTATTGAGAATTGGAGGCCAGACCCCTGCATCCAATTCGCAATAGCAAAAGATTGTGACCGTCTCTCTATGGAGCCAGTTCACATATCTCTGATGCGGCTCCAGTCCTGTGCATCTTTTGGTCCGTTTCAGCCAAAAATTGGGGCTGAAATTGGACCTGAAACAATGAACCAGGAAGCATAGGACCCCTGCTGGGAGCCGCATCGGCATTAGGTGTGAACTGAGTCCAACATATATCCAGTGAAGTGACTGGCCTCAGGTGATACACAGAGATGAAACAAATCCTCCTACATAAGTTGTACCTGTCTATCTGCAGCGCTTTCTTCTCTTCATCTGCTCAAAGTGTTGAATTTTAAAGCTTGTCAGAGTTTAGAAAAAAGGGGACAGAGAGCTGAAGTTACACTCAGCAGAGCTCAGTGGAGGGAAGGAACACACCACACCCCCTTCACACAGGAACAGAGCTGAAACTGACAGCCAGCTGGAGGTCCCCTCACCTTTTTTCTCTTGGTGTCAGGAAAACTTGTCAGAAGAGATTCATGCTGAGAGAGGAACAAAGCAGCAGGCAGAAATGACTCTTAGCCCTAGTTCACACTGGCTTTGAAATCATGCAACTTCACTTGAAAACGTACAATTCCAAAGCTGCATGTCAATGCAACTGCAGGTGTGACTTTGCTGACTTCTGTGTGACTTCATGCACAGATGTCTATGCAAGTGCCAACTGTAATCGCAAAAAGTAGTGCTGAAACAACTTTTTCAAATCGGTGCGGCACCGGTTTGAACAGTTCCATTGCCGACAATAGGGTGCAACTTTCGCATGGTGTCAACAGGGGCTAAGTGCTCTGGAGACAAGTACACACTATAGAGGGATATGCTTTGTTCATATTTCATGTCTGTTTCCAACCACGTTAAGCCTGTTTTCTACATACAATTGTTAGTTTTCTTAGCCATTATTATGATGAAAGTTTTACAGGTTTCACATGGCCCGGGTGCTCTAAAGAGTGTTTATGTTTTAGGGTAGATTTTTTTAATTTAGTCAATGAGCAAGAGATAGGGATGAAACTTTGTGACTATAACCCAAACACCTGTTTAAGCTGTCTTGACAATATCCTCTGTTTATATGGAGTCCTCAGTGCCAGTGGTATAATATTTGACAAGCTTCCTTTCTTCGATCTGCCTGTGGTAAACATAGGGGCGGGGGGACGGAAGGAAAGGAAGTATGTGCTGCTTTAAGGGGACATTAAAAAAAAAACCTGTTGCTATGTCCTGCACGGGCTAAGTACAAGCTTGGTTTAACACCATCACTGCCACCAACATAACTACTACATTGTTGGCTGTAGTGGTATGTACATAAACTCACATCCACAATAACAGCTGCAGGTTTGTTTAATTATTATTTTATTTTTTTTAAAACAGACTGGAGGATATATTGTATACGTGATTTTGCAGCTATACAGCACTCTGTTTCTGCAGTGCTTTTTTTTTTTTCTGCCCCCCACCAATCCCCTAACCAACCTGCTTCTCCCGGAGGATCGTCTGTTCCTCCATCTCTCCTGAGATGTGTAATCCTAGAAGAGCTCAGACCAGGTTCAGGGTTGTCAGTTCCAAGCTAGACGAGTCTGGTAAAGCAGCTCATTGAGGGATCTGTTTTCTAGATCAGAGCTGTAAGATTACAGGGAGACATCAGGGGTCCAAAAGACCCCAGTTGTCTCCCTTATGAATACCTGTCACTCAAAAAGTGCTATCACATCAGGGGCTTCTTGAGAGCAATATATTTAGGTTAAAAAAATCAAAGTGCAAAACAGTAAAATAATATTAAAAAAAAGCACCCAGACCCCGAATACGTGCAGCACACACAGATAATAGTGCAACACATGTTGGGTATTCCTGCGCACACCACGATGAGAGGAATAGATCTGGTGCAGTGCTTTAAAGGTTAACTAAAAGTTGATGATCTGTAAAGGCTTTTAAGTGTTGATAAAAGGACAATTTTGAGGATTGTAGTTTGTCTTTGAAGCGTTTGTTACCCCCAACATTTCATATTCCTGATATGTGCCTGCTGTACCATGTACTTGTATGAAAAAGTATCCTGTTCTTTTTGTATTGCTTCCTCCGTGTGAAATCCCTGGTGTTCCTGCCAGTCCCTCTGCTTTCCTATTAAAAACTGACCACACTAAGCAGAACACACCAAGGTCAGTTCTCTAGCTGTGCTGGGAACTCAGCCTGCTCTCCTCCAATGATCAGACTTGTCCTGACACACTCCTCCTGCACAGCACTATTTAAATGTGAAGTTACTTTTCTGCAAAAAAAAAAAAAAAGGCACTAAAAAAGCCAAGCAGACATGACACAATTGGGTAATTAGAAAAAAGTGAAGTGTATTGCTTAAACACAAGTCTATTTTCTTTTCCAAAACATCCTACTTCCCTACCATGAATAGCAGAAGGCAGACCATAGAAACATCATGTCAGTAAGGGTCGGTTCACACTGGGGCGACTTGGGATCCGACTTGTACGCCCTCAAGTCGCCCCAAGTCGCTTTGCATTTAGATTATCATGGTAGGCAATGGGAGCATCTTAATTGACACTACTGAAGTCGCTCCGACTTCAGAAAAGGTTCCTGTACTACTTCTATCCGACTTGTACCCATTCAACTCAATGTAAGTCGCCTGCAAGTCGGATCTCTCAAGCGACTATGCAGAGAAAACCCCTCCCTCCCCCCTCCCTCCCAGAGAGGTGATTGGCCACAGGCGAAGTCGCCTGTCATGGAGGCGACTTCAAGTCGCCTCGTAATTTGCCAAAGTCGCGCTGAAGTCGCGCTAAAGTCGCGCTGAAGCCGCGTTGAAGTCGCGGTACAAAGTCGCGCTAAAGTCGTGTTGCCCATGTGTGAACCGACCCTAACAAGCTGCACGTGTCTAAGGAAAAGTTCCCCAGGGATCCACATAAAACATTAAAAGGCTACATATCAGAGTAACTGGTACACAAGTAGCAATTCAAATGGTCATCTAAACATGCAATCTTTGGATACAGGATGCAGATATTGGGGCATTATAAAGCAGAACCTGAATTATCAGTATTGCTTCAAAATATGCAGAACACAGACTAGCTTACGCCCCCTTTACATAACAGAACACTTTCCAACTTTAAAAGCACATGATTTTCCTGTTAATTTTATTTAATAAAACAGTACAAAGAACCACGATGATCTGAAAAGTGCAAGAGTCCATAGTAATATATGGCCATTAATTAGTCATACATTTCAGGCAATTACAGTGCTTAAAATGGTTGTAAACCTTAGTTTTTTTTAAAATAACAAACATATCATACTTACCTCCACTGTGCAGTTCGTTTTGCACAGAGTCCCCCCGGCGGCGCCCGTGGCTCCTCCCCGCATCGGTAAATCCCCTGAGAGAAGTGCTCTCCTGGGGGGTTACCTTGCGGGCGCGCTCCCGAGTCCAGCATTTACGTGCATAGACACAGAATGCCGGACTCAGCCCCTCCCTCCGGCACTCGCGTCATTGGATTTGATTGACAGCAGCGGGAGCCAATGGCTGCACTGCTATCAATCTATCCAATCAAGAGCCGAGAACCCAGGGCAGAGAGGTCCAGCACGTCTCCACCAGGGGAACAAAGGGCTCAGGTGAGTAAAATGGGGGTGGGGGCGGGGGCTAGGGGGCCGGTCACCATCAGATGTTTTTTCACCTTAATGCCTAGGATGCATTAAGGTGAAAAAACACAAGGCTTTACAACCCTTTTAAGGCTGAACTCTGGGGACAAAAAACATTTACCACTGCAGTGGGTCTCAAAGGGTTAACTGCTTGTTTTGCCTAGGGGACGATGAATACGTTGATATACTTACCGTATTCCTTACTCTCTTAGGAGCAGCACTCTCCCCTGCTGACACTTGGAATGTGTCCTTTACATACAATACAAGGCTACCGGTCCTGATCCATGACATCAGAGCTTGATTAATCAGGCAATTAAAGAAAGAGGCTTCAGGGGACAGAGTGTAAAAATAGGAGAAAGCCTGTGGGAGCAAGGAATAAGTATATCACCTTATTCCTCATCCCCTAAACAAAAATGAGCCATTACCCCTGCACTTCAAGGGTAACCATTTTTCATCCCCGAAGTGCAGCTTTAACCACTTCAATACAGGGTACTTTTACTCCTTTTCTGCCCAGACCGATTTTCAGCTGTCAGATCTGTTGCAATTTGAATGACATTGTGTGGTCATGTATCATTGTACCCAAACAAAATTTTTATCTTTTCTTTGAGACAGATAGAGCTTTCTTTTCGTGGTATTAAATCACAACTGGGTTTTTTATTATTTGTTAAATGAAATAAGACCGAAAATGTGAAAAAAAAAACAAAACACGTTTTTCTTAGTTTCTGTTATAAGGTTTTGTAAATAATTAATTCTTCTTCACTGACGTGCGCTGATGAGGCTGCACTGATTATCAGTACAGATGGACCACCAAGGAATGCCACTTATCAGCTCTCCTCTTGTGCTGTCAGCCTGATGAGGAATGCCGATAACCAGCATTTTATATGTACTACATATAAAATCAGGCGTGAGGACAAGTGTGGCATTTGTGCCCCGGATGATGTCACATACGATGAAACGTGTTGGACCGATCTAACGCACGTGACATCGCCACACCTATTTGGACCAGTCCTTTTTGTGAAGCATTGTTTTGAACCTCTATCATGCATCTTGGGATTGTTATGCACACAAAGCGTGTATTGTTATTATTATTGTGAGTAATATTCATACTTTGAAGTGCAATAAAACCTTTTAGACAGTTTTACACTATGTGGATTCTTGCATTTTGATTTTATGTGGAATTTAATGTATTTATGGTTACCATTGATGGTACCATTAATTGGATTGACGAAATATGCGGCGGAGCTCCAGCCAAACAATATGAACCAGATCTCCGTTTGATGGGATTGTCACATTAATGCTGATTTGACTCTGTAGTGGAGTCCTCGTGTTCTGAAAAGAGTCCATTGCTTGTGATTGGTGAAGGTTTACATGGAGATTGCCAAAGTGGATTGAACACTCCCTTTCTGCAAAAGTATCACTACGGTGTTTTGGAAGACCTAATCTGGACTTTTTTTTACACTGGTAAACGTGTACACTTGCACATGTTCAATATTTTATATGTTAAATTTAAATTTTGAGTCACCTTGTACATTATCACATTTTAGCGTGGCAATTTACACTTATCACCGTTACATAGTTTGTAAGACAATTTTTTGCCAGCAACTTTTATAGTGTTTACCTGCCAGCACGTTTTTTTTATTATTGTCTTATACCCCTCTACGGTAGCCTGTGTGTCCATGAACACAGACATTTAGGGGTGGACCAAAAATTGCCGCACCAAAATTGCATTTAGGAGAGGATTAAATGGCTATTCTGGCCTATGAAACACCCAAACACGCCTGGATGCATTTTTAACTCTGCTTTTCTTCTATCGGGAAAACCACACTCAGTAGTGTATAATGTGCATGGGATCTTACTGTAACACATAAGTGTGAGGCTAGTCTTTCTGAATGACATCAGTACATAGATGTGAAGCCATCCTAAATAAATGACATTTAGTTTGATTTTCTATCAATATTTTTTTTTTAACAAAAATTCTGTTTTCACCCTTTGTTGCAAATCAGCTCAACTTCAGAAAATTTAAAAAGTTTCTTCTCAAAAGGGAACTGCCATTGATTGATCTAAATTTGGCCAGTCCCAGCTTGGCGTACAGGGATGGACAGGCAGGCAAGTACCTTTAATGCAAAAGAGACAAAGCACGTCTCTTCTGCATTCAAAATTTTGCCTGTTCACTCATTTATAATTTTTAGCATAAAGTTCCACTTAAGATTAAGCATCTGGGCCTGTATCTTATTTGTAGCACCAAAAGCTACCAGTGTGGGGAAACAATTGTAAATAAAAACAATCAAGTTTTAACAGAAACACATAGGTGGCCTTCCTCCTCTGGGTTTATTTTGTTTCAAACCACAAGAATGTTCTATTTGCCATAAGTTGTACTGTATGAATCCTTTTCTCAGGTTATTTTTCTGACATTAAAATAAGGGCACATTTAGTTGTGCACAGTACTCTGAAGCATGTCAGTTATAATAATACAGAGGCACTGTTTGTCCATGTGATGAGCCATTATAAATCAGAGACACGAGGTGTGTAAAACAGCGAAGTTTGGTGAGTCACTGTAATAAAAACCACACCAGGCAAGCAAGTCAGCACAGAATATTTTATGGACAGCATGTACTACACCTCTTTTTTTTGTTCAATGCTTTATTTTATTTTTTTCACCCTACTGTCCTTCATCTCAATTCACAAAAAGATAATGCGATCAGAAGTGAAGGAAAAATCTCTCCCCATTGAAAATAGACGGCCAAATGAAAATAAATAAAAAAAAAAAAAAAAAAGACTTTAAAGTAATTGTAAAGCTTTTTTTTTTTTTTTTTTTTTAAACACACACCCAAACAGGTTATACTTATCTCCACTGTGTAGGGGTTTTGCACAGAGTGGCCCCGATCCTCCTCTTCTGGGGTCCCCCCCCCCACAGCGCTCCTGTTTTCGAGTGCCCCCACAGAGAGCCACTTTCCATGGGGGCACTCATGCACGCGCACTCCCGAGTCCTGCTGCTGCATCCTCTGACACAGACAGCTGGACTTGGCCCGCCCTCCATGTCACTAGATTTGATTGACAGCAGCGGGAGCCAATGACTCCTGCTGCTATCAATCTATCCAATAAGGACCCAAGACAGCGTCTGAAGCTGCTGTGCTCCCCCCTGTCATTGGAACCATCGGGCCCAGCAAAAAAAAAAAAAAAAAAAAAAAAAAAAAAAAAAGGGGTGGAGGTGCCTGGGTGGTTGCTGCAGCACAAAAAAGGTTTTTCACCTTAATACAACCCCTTTAACCCTTTTGTACTCTAGCCATTAAAAAAAAAAAAAAAATTACTTTATACTTATATACACAAAATATTATTGGTCATTAAAGTAGAACTATAGGCAAAACTTTTTTTTCATTTTGGATAGAGTAAGGGATGGTTATAACTTGTCAGATTTTTTTTTTTTCTCCACCATCTGGGTACCATTATGGAGATTTCCCTTCACTTCCTGTCCCACAGCCAAACAGGAAGTGAGAGGAAAGCTCCAAAAATGAAGGGAATTCCTTGGGTACCCCCCAGGTCACCAGAACTAGTGTCCCCATCGGAAGATTTCCTCTCCATTACTTTTCTGGGGACAACCCAAAATTTGGGATTTTCTTCACTTTCAATGATAATGGTAAACAGGACAAATAGAGAGAGGGTGAATCTCCCTAGTAGGGGCACAGACAGCAATAAAAACTGACAGGTGTTCTAATCCCTCTCCACTCTATCCAATACTAAAAAGTTTTGCCTTTAGTTATACTTTAATGAAATTCACTTCTTGCCATCATGAGTTTCAGTATTTTAAAGTGTTTGAGGACAGCAGGAAAAGCAGCCATCGAGTTGGTAGTAAAATAAAGTAAGTTTAAATAGTTAAACCCCAACGCCAGCCATTTTTTTTTTTTTTTCTTAGGTCTGAATGGAGAAAACTGCTGTCAGAGTTTCAATTTAAGGGCAGGAACACACTTTTGCCTTGCAGTAACATGTTGCATGCCTTAGCACAGTGCTATTCATTCTAAATGGCACTCCAATGCAAGACGGTTCTGATGCGCATGCATTGCAGCGCGCCACAAAGCATGTTAAAACCACGTGTTGTGGAAAAAACAGCGTGTGGCTGTGTCAGAAAAATTGCACGCATGTCTTTTTTGGCTCTTATTATGGCAGCCTATTCAAGATGTAAGGACTACCATAACACAATGTACATTAGCCTGTGACAAGGCATGTTAACTAGGGTTGAACCAATAATTTTTTTTTTTAACCGGCAAGTACCGATACCTTTGCAGTGCGATTTGAGCCCATTCATTTTGTATGGGTTCAAATCGCGCCGCAAAAGGCATCAGTGCATTTTCATAAGTATGAGTACTGGTGAAAATACTCGGTTTCAGTGCAACCCTAATATTACCGCGGCACAAACAGCAAAGTATGAATGTGCCCTAGTGCTGGGTTTTTAATGCCAATTTTATGTGACAGAACTGCCATCTCACACCAAAGCAGTATTTAGGTTTGTTAGCTTAATATTTTTAGGTGAAAACAGGCTCTACATAAAGTAGAACTATAGGCAAAACTTTTTTTAAAAGCGCAAGGTAAGGTTGTGAGTTTTTTGTCACCTCTGTCCCATTAGGGAGATTTACCTTCACTTCCTGTCTTATAGCCAAAACAGGAAGAACTGTAAGTTAAAGGTAATCCCTTGGGGGCCCCCCCAGGTCACCAGAACTAGTGTCTTCATTGGAAGATTACCCCTCTATTAATTTTCTGGGGACAACTCAAAGTTTGAGATTTTCTTTTACTTTTAGGGGCACAGATAAATACAAATCTCAACAGGTGTTCCAATCCCTCTCCACTCTATCCAAAACTTAAAGAAAAGTTTTGTCTTTAGTTAAACTTTAAAAAGATGATGTCCACCACCAGAACATTGCAGATATCAAATAAAAGTTACAGGGAATGAAGGCCAAGAGTTACCCAACCAGTTGATTTTGTCAAGGAACTACTTTGGTCCTCAGAATACACAGCCCAGTTACACATCGACTATCTCAAATCAGGTTCCCAGATACCAACCATTAAAGAGCAATACTATTGTAGCGGTGAAGTTTCTTAACTGAAGCTTTTGAGAACAGTACATTTTTTATTAGTAGCAGCTAATTAAAATTTTAGAACCAGCTTTGGGTTTTTTTTCACATGTTTTGGACTCAGAAAAAAGTGGCCTTTACCATTGTGCTTTAGGCTGGGTTCACACCTCTGACAGATGTAGCAGGGGTCCGGTGCGTCCCTGTTCTCCCTTTCAAGGACAAATCGGGCCGAATTTTTGCCTGAATTTGGCCCTGAAACAGAGCCAAAGTCGCACAGCATTCCTGTGCAAGCCACCACGGAGATATGTGAACTGGCTCCATAGAGAGCCGGTCACAATCTCCTGTCATGCGAATTAAATGCAGACAAAATCTGCATCCAATTCTCATAGGTGTGAACCCAGCCTCAAAGAGCAGTTCTAGGCAACAAGTGAAAAAACAAACAAACGAGCTATCAAATTTCATCAATTTAGACCAATTTGTATTCTGCTACATATTTTTGATAAAAAAAAATTCCAATTAGTGTATATTGGTTTGCTCAAAAGTAATCGCGTCTACTAACTATGGGATAGATTTAGGCACTTTTTATTTTTTTACTAGTAATGACGACGATCAGCGTTGTTTTTTTGTGGAACTGCGAAATTGCAGTGGACAAATTGGACACTAAGTGACACTTTTAGGGGACCAGTGACATCAATACAGTGATCAGTGCTAAAAAGTACTGACACTGTATAAATGACACTGGCAGGGAAGGGGTTGACATCAGGGGCAATCCGTGTTCCCTATGTGTGCTTTCTGTATGGGAGATGCTGACACTAGACAACGAGCGATACGTCCGATTAGTAAGAATCACAGCTCTCTCTCTCTTACTCTGACAGAACGATGGTCTGCCTGTTTACATAGGCAGACCACCGTTCTGTCATTCCCCCCAAACGATCACTGTGGAAGTGGGTCGCCAGTGGCACGTGCCCGAGACCAGGAAGCACAGCCAGACCGCCCTGCCACAGTATATGTGTGTCGGGCGGTCCGGAAGTAGTTAATCATGCCTCTTTAAGGCACTCCCACTGTTAGTTGCAACTTGACCATGACCATCATTTGCTACCATGTACTACACGTACTGCAGTACCTATTCTTTTGCTCCACCCCAGGGTTCTGCAGGTCCTTCAAAATCCTTTAGGCTGTTTTCAGTATATACAAAACCAGATGCATTCAAAGTTTTTTATTTGTTATTTTTTTTTTGGTACAAGGAAGCCCATGTTTTGATTAACCACGGCTCTTAAGCCCCACCAACTTTTTGCAGGTCGCCATCACCCTGAAATGTCCCTCATTCTCAAGTTCAAAAGTTGGGAGGTATATGACTATGCTCCGTACCTTTACTGGCCACTAGGATAATCCCATTGGACAATAGAATGCCAGCTGGCAGAGCTCAACTATGAAGTTGGAAGAAAATCAGGCCCTTGTAAAAGCAGGGCACAAACATGGCATCAGGCATTTTGTGAAAGTGTCTTCTAGCAGAAAATTTTAAACAGTCAAGGTGACAGCTATTTAGGAAAGCTAAAGAACGTGTAGACAGTAGCAAAACACCCCTATCCATCGCTTTTCTAGTGCAGTCAAGAAAACTACTACTCATGCACATCATCGTTTTTAAATTTCCCTATTCAGCTTTGTGTAATTACAGGAGGGGGACGTGACTGTACAGAAAAGAGGAATGCAACTCCCTTGGCACCTGGCGATAATTTTTTTTTTCAGGCTGTGAGAAAAGCCCACCCCCACCATAAATAAGATGTTCAATGTTATTAATCGTTCAATGCTCACTGCAGTTTTTTTTTTCCCTCTGTGCTTGCCAAGAGCAACACAAAAAGCCAAACCAAGCACATGTAAAAACATCTGTGCTTCAGTCCTATAGCCAAAACATGACTGGCTGCTATGGGCAACACATTTAGTACTTGCTCCAGATGTTGTTATAAACAAGCTGAAGTAACACTACCACTGAAACACAGTAGTTTGTTATACTAAACCGATGAGGAAGCTCACACTTTACTCTTCAACAGATAATCATACCTGCAGGTTTTCTCATGTAGTCATAGTTTCTCAGGGCTTTTCAAATAAGCCGCATAAGACAAAAAGCTCAACAATCCACCATTCAGAATCAGAAATTGTATTATTTATTGCTAAATGGTGCTCTTAATATTTCATTGCAATTTTGTACCATTTGGCAAAGCAAGCAAAAGCTAGTCACAGTAAAATGAAATTCATAGAAAGTCCACAAAATACAACCTCTGGTGAAATCAATTGTGAAGTTTATTTGCTTAAAAAGAAAAAACAAAAAATAAACACACATTACATCTTATTGACAATTTGCCAGCGATGCTTCTGTAAATGGTTTTATATTAGCTCAAAAAAGCAGAGATGACAGAGGATCAGAATCAGCCATACCATAACATTTTTTCAGTGACCTCATTAGTCTGAATAGATTTATTAAAACAAACATTCACAAATTAACAATCCAAAAAGCAAGAAAATGAAATCTATAGTGCTACACAATAAAATTAAAGCAAAACAATGAACCCTTTACACATGAATTAATTCAGGAGTAAGGGCACAAAGCCTGGCAGACACTTTCGTTTCTGCCCTGAGAACAGCCAAATTGCCAATAAATAAATTAGCCAAGCATTACATAAGGCCACACAATGAACTAAATTAAAAATCCTGTAATTGTGAACACTAACTGTGAATACTAACTGAAGATAAATCTGTTTGCTAGAACTACAACTTCCTTTACAAAGCTGGTATAAACATCTTCAGTAAATAAGTTGGGGCAGGTAGGAACTATACAGCAGGTCAAATCCTGTCTAACATAAGGGACTTTAAATTTTACCTGACCTCTGGAAGGTCACAAGAATCATACTGCGGCTGTGCTTAGCCTGTGCAGAGAATACATTGGAGACACCTCTTCATCTGCAAACACCGCTTATACAATACAATATTCAGCTGCACCTAAAGAAAAAAAACAAAAAAAAAACAAAAAAAAAAAACAAACATGAGATTTCTGGAGAGTCTAGATGATTTAACAAACACTTAGAGGTCCCTTTCATAAGAAGCGAAATCGGTCAAAGCAGACAGTGTTCTCTATGGAGCGGTCGGATGAAAACAGACTGCCTGTCTGGTTCCATCCAATCCATCGTCTGATCCAAAGGACGGATGAGGAACGGATCGGATGCCCTTGGGTGACAGCAGACAAATGTCTGCCGACATCCACCGCCCCATAGAGAACAATGGCTGGTCCAATCGCGTCCGCCTGAAAAACAGACAGGTGGATCCAATCGGTCCGCTGCTGTGAAAGGGGCCTTAAATTTATTTTAGTAATCAGTAAAACAAAATATCACTTTTGACTAGATTTGAACATGATTTTAAAGATCATAAAAGCCAAAATATTTTCACCTAAAGGCCAAGTTTACTTTTTCCAGAAAGCAGCCTATGCAGTCAAGGGGCCCCAGTAGATAGTAAACTGTGCAGCTTTGTGAATTGTTCATTTATTGTCCTGCATGGGCCCTTCACCTCAGCTAGTAATCTCCACATCCTGCCGTGTTGCCAAGATGTGAAAACCATTGGAGACTCACTCCCAGTATAAGCTCTTGTTCACACCAGTGCGATTTGACCATTCAAAATAGCAAAAATAGCATGACAAGTCGCACCCCATTTGCAGCAATGGAACTGTTGGAGCCACTCAAGTTACACAGATTAGAACGGTTCCATTGCACTGAATAGGGTCCGACTTCTGATGCAGCAAGTGCTCCAAAGTAGGAGCGTTTCTCACATGAGTGTGAATCCGGTCTTAAAAGCAGAAGAAAAAAGGAGCTTCCATCATGACAGATATGGAGAATGGTGGTCCCATCCCTAACGTAATGAAACACAGAAAAAGATATCCCCCTTGGACTGGGACTTTAATAGACCACCAACTCTTTGAATAGAATTTGTAAATTTATTAATGTACTAACAGACGGAGAGCGTCTATGACATACAGACAAGAACGTGCCTTCTATACAAAATAGATATACAGTAAAAAAAGAATTATACAGATGTAATATGAATGTACTCTCCTGGGGTGGATGTACCCTCAAAATAATTTGAGGTTACAGGTTATTAGAACAAATCAAACGCGTTTCGGTGGACCAAGGACTCCCCCTTCCTCAGAGCTGCTGTTTGAATAAAGATCCCCCAAAACGCGCTGGCTTTGTTCTCAGCACCTTAACCCTCAAAGTGGTTTACAGGAGGGACCATCTGGCCGCATCCTGAGGTAGCAGCCCAGGCCCACAACAGGGCCCAATATTTTTACACAAAATCTGGGCATTAAACTCTGGAAATACGTTTTTCCTATTCCACCCATCTGACCCTCCATCTATAACCAGTGACCAATTAAGTCAGTCCGGACCTTCCAACAAATACTTTTACTTTACAGCCAAGGAAGCTGCTTCTGTTTGATCTGCAACTACCATGGTGCTGCACATGTGACCAGTTATGACACCAGCCATTTGACGTTTGGATAGTTTGTTTGAGAGCACAAGCAAATGTGAGTTAGAAATCCTGGCATTCCAAGAATGTCATTTTTTTGAAACGGGTAAATTGATGGTTTTAGTTCTGCTTTATGATTTACTGCTGTTCAAGGACTCTGGGCTTTAGCAAAATGGCAGCCTCCAGCAAGAAGAAACAGGATCAATGCTGGAGGCAATTTACAGCACACACCAATTTCAGTAGCATAATTATTAATGTGGAATGTATGTTCCTTGCTAAAGAACATTTTCTATAAAGTAATGCGCAAGTTCTGCTTTATGTTGCAGCGACTTTGAAAAAGGTTCCTGCACTACTTTTCTGCCATTTCATTGCAACTAGTATTGTTAAATGAAGTCGTAAGCCGCAATAAAATCACACATCAAAATCATACTGATCTGTGACACTGAAGTAGCGAGATTTCAAAGCAGCATCCAATTCGCTTGATAGGCTAGTGTGACCGGCTCTCAATGGAGTCGGTTTACACATGTCTGGGGTAGCTGCAGTGCATTCCTGTGAGTTTTTGGGTCCGGTTCAGGTGCAAAATCAGGCAAATATTCAGACCTGAATCACACCTGAACTGTGCTGGGAACTGTAGCCGCACATATGTGAACCCAGCCTAAAGCAGTAGTAAAGTCATTTTTAAAAAGTAAAAAAAAGGAGGACGCTGGTCCCACCAGAAGACAGTGATTATTGCTAGCGGCTAGTAGTATTCGCAAGTAAAATCCAGCAGGCTGGTTCCAGCCAAGTTGATTCATCGATCAACTTGTGTTCAATCAGCCTGCCCATAAATGGTTTGAAACGCAGCCAGTTCCTGGTAAATCGGCCGAGATTCCAACAGTCTACAGCTGGCTCAAATGTCTGAAGTGCTGTTTATGAAGTAATACATTTTGATGAGGAGAAGCAATTTCTTGCCAAGTTGTAATCAATTTAGCAGGAAATTGCCCATGTGTAATAATGGGTGCCATGGAACAATAACTAAGAAAGTTCTTCTCTAAAAAGGAATGGTAAACTAAGCCTCATGAATTCTGTAATTGCCACTGCGACAAGTTTTCCAGAAACATAATCCTGCCCAGGTAGTTCTTTGGCCTTTCTAATGCACAATAATGATTTAAAGGACCAGACGTTACAATATTGTTTATTGGACCAGAATTACTACAACTACAGATAGCGTCTTAGACTACTTGAAGTCTAAGTCTTCTTTTCCAAATGTGGCATCACTGAAACAGGAAGATGTGCTGCCAAATTCTAAATATAACTAAGAAGTAGTCATGATTTGAATTTCCCAGCATGGATGAGGTCTATGCAGGGTCTTCATCCTTTGGTGCTCAACATGCTGATGGACAGGAAGGGATAGAGCCTGTGTTAGACTGGCTTGCAGTGAATAGCTAATGTGGCACAGCCTTCCCCTGTCCTCATTTCAGAGAGTATTCTGCCTGCCCTGACAGCACGGTTTAAGATTATACTGCACCAAACCAATTAAAAGAAAAGCAATCCAAACAACTTTCTTTTATAAAGAAAATAAAAATAATAATAATAATAAAAAGAAAAGCAAAGGAACACCTTTTATTTTGAATCACAAAAGCTTCCTTTTGCATGAATGCAATTTGGGGGGGGGGGGGTACAATTATTCATTAATAAACCATGTTTGAAAAGTAAAAAATTCCTCAAGAACTGTTAGGCTCTGTTCACAACAATACAACTCAGCATGGCGTGATTTTGGAAAATTGGAAAAGGGCCCTGTACTACTTTGGTGCAGTTCCAATGCAGTGTAATTCTGGTCCCATAGAAAATGCAAACCACATCCAAGCTGGACTACACAATCACACTGAAAGTCAGATCAAAAGCAGATCGCAGCAGTGTAAACCTGGCCTTAATGTAATAACATGTGTTATAGCCCATGGTCATTACATTTAGGAGTACGTTGTGTATAGTGCTATCAATTTATAGATACTAGATTTCTGTTGAGATCTTCTCAATAGGATAGCAGCAGTACAGAATTATTATCCTCCTGGCCATTTGTTACTCTAAACCTAGCCTTAAGCCTGGTACAGTTTTTTTTTTTTTTGGATCAACCCAGAAGGTGAAAAAAACAAAAACAAAAAAAAACAAACACCTGTCAGCTCAAGTCGAAGCCGCTGTACTAACTATCCAAACTTAGTACAGCAATCTACCCCGCTGATCTGTAGTGTTCTGACAGGGGGACATCCCCCCTGATCAGCGCTGTTTGCCAATGGCTGAGAGCACTGATCAGGAGCTGATCGGCTGCTGGTTTTCCAGCATGCTTGTCTGACAGAAGCATCATACACACGGGCCAAATGTCAGCCGCCCCCCCAACCAGCCAATGTCTTTGGCCCATGTGTAGGGCTTGGGTATCGGTTATTTTGAACGGTAGTTTTAAGATAAGTGCACATCCAAACATTCTTCACTTTCACCTGTCACTGCAACCTCTTAAAAAGAACTCATATCCTTTGTACTATTTTCAGCCTGCAATTAGTTTTAGGTCACATTCAGATCTATGTGTTGTGTCAACAAACAGTAAGGCCAAAGTCAGACGGGAGACTTGGCTTCTAATAATTTTTAAAATTGCTAGCAGCAGAATCACAAAGAGGTTGTTTGTCCCTCTGGAATCAATCTGACGCAGCGAGATGTCACTCCCTTCACTGGCGGCCAAAATTCAGCAGCATTTGGGCCAGCGACAGGGTGACAACTCACTGCCATCTGGTGATTCAATAGGACAAACAGGCAGCCTTTCATCATTGGTCGATTCGTCTCTAGCAGCAGAACTGCCCGTCTGACATTAGTCTAAATTTGCAACAGTGGTGTTGCTTTATTATAAAAAAATAAAATTAAAAAAAAAAAAAAAAAGTTGAGTGCAAAATCTGGTGCAATGAAACCAATCAGCTTCCATTT
This sequence comes from Aquarana catesbeiana, assembly GCF_042186555.1. Lineage (NCBI taxonomy): Eukaryota > Metazoa > Chordata > Amphibia > Anura > Ranidae > Aquarana > Aquarana catesbeiana. Next base: position 71,698,144 of record NC_133336.1, on the reverse strand, counting down.
TTTTCCCTGTCAAATTTTAATTGAACATGTCGAATTTAGAAGCCAATTGTCTACCATGCACAGCTGCACCAGGTTTTGCACTCTCCAGTTTTAGTAAATAAACCCCATTGTTTATCTAGCTTTAGCACAGTTTACACTAGCGGCGAGGACTGTCGATCCTCTGACAAGCAATCCATGCTCTGATGTCTTTTCAGAGGCATTTGACAGATAAGGAGGCAATATGTTGCTCCAATGCCACACTACTGTGCCGCAACTGTGTTCATGGTTGCACTGTAGTTGCAGCATGGCCCAATTCAAATGAATGGGTCACAATCGCTGGCAGGTAGTACCTGCTGAATGCCTGAAAACATACCACATCCGCAAAGCAAAGAATGTGTACACCCCCGACCACTGCCTTTGCAGCTAGGTAGTGTAAACGAGCCCTTACTAGAGTGAACGCCCTCTCCCCCCTTCAAGTCTTTGGGTCAGGTCAGACAGGTGGTTTTGTAGCAGAGATTAATCACTGCTACAAGTGGCTAATGGCAGCGACTGGTTCTGGTATGACCCTAACAATCACCTGTGCCTATTCCAGTGCGATACTGTGGGGTCTTTGCAGTACTACACAGTCTTTTCAAAATCTAAGCTGGCCACCTTTGCAAACCGTTCTATTACCTTGTAAACCTGGCAATAACCATAACTGCGTTGTGGAGAGAGCAGATCTGTGGGCAGAGCCCAGCAGGTGCCACCTACTACAGGCTGCCTACAGCAAACTACAGGAGGAGGTGGAGACGAGGCAATCTAAATTGCAATGGCAATGTTCTTGGCATACATGTGAAGTTGTAGCCTTTAGATTTACATTTACAACGCTCTAAAGAACTTTCTTGGATAAGGTTCCAGAATTCAAACCTACACTCCTCTGGTATTTATTATGTGGCCTTAGTCTGTTTGATCTATCCAGCTTCTAACAAAGAAAATCACTGGATTTGTGGAAGCACCGATTTGTAAAGGGGCTGTGATAGTAGTGATCTCTTGTAATGCTATTCCAGTCTACATCTGTCTCCTAAAGCACAGTCTCCCAACAAGTCCTACAGCATGTCCTGCAGTCTCTGATCACTTCTTGTAACATGACTATAGTCTCTGACATTCTACTGTTGTATGTCTAGTCTCTGTAGAAATGTATTAACTTATTATGTGTGGCCCTTTAGTGACATCAGGGACCACGCACAAGTTGCCCTGTATCCTGAAAACTACCAGTGCCCTAGAAGCATTTCCTATAGTAACCCTGGTTTAATGTAAATTTTCCAGGTTTGTGTATGAGAATGTATAGCACTCTCTTGTCATCTCTCGCCTTGACTAGTGCAACTCCCTCCTCTTTGGCTTACCTGCAGGTTGGATTCACACCATTGCGAATTCCATTCCGCATCCAATTCCCAATAGCAAATTGGGAATTTTGCTGTTCGTTCGTATATCTCTGCTGCAGGTCCGGTGCATTTTGCAGAATCCACTCAGTGTCTGCTATCCCTCTATGACAATCCCTCCACTGGCTTTCACTCCCCCAACAAAATAAATTCAAAATACTAACAACTTACAAAACCATCCACAACTCTGCCCCCAGCTACATCACTAGCCTAGTCTCAAAATGCCAACCTAATCATTCTCTTTGTTACTCCCAAGAACTCTTGCCCTCTAGGAGGCTCTGTCACCTCCTTTCACACTTGCCTTCAGGACTTCTCCTGAGCCTCTCCTATCCCCTGGAAATCCCTACCCCAAATCTGTCCAACTGTCTCCTACTCTATCCACTTTTAGACAATCCCTGAAAACTCTTCTTTTGAGAGAGAAGACAATCCTGCCTCCATCTAATTGTACTTTTATTTTTCTGTCAGCTCATCCCCCACAGCTATTACTTTTTGTATCTCTTGACCCTCGCTCTTAAGATTGTAAGCTCTAACAAGCAAGGCCCTCTCACTCCTATATTAAATTGTAATTGTACTGCCTGCCCTCATACCCTGTGCAAACTGCTTGCGCTACATAAATCCTGAATAATAATAATAATAATAATAATAATAATAATAATGTGCAGAGGGTTAAAAGTATGGGAATCCGTTTTTCCCCTAATCATACGTACCTCGGTGGATGCAGCATCAGACCGATGCTGCATCTGTGCCTGGCGTCTCTGCACTGAGAACCGAGCAAGCGAACACCGCCGATTTTTCACCTTAATGCAGCAGTTCCAACTGCTGTCTCTCCCCTCATTGGACAGATTGAAAGCAGCAGGAGCCATTGGCTCCCGCTGTTGTCAATCAAATCCAGTGACAGGGAAGCGGCTTTCCGTGGGAGGACCTGATGAAGAGGAGGGACCTGGAGTGCATATCGGGCACACCATAAGAAGAGGATCGGGGATGCTCTGTGCTAAACAACTGCACAGAGCAGGTAGGTAAAAGTATAGGCATGTTTGTAAAAAAAAAAAAACCACAACACACACACAGCCAAAAAAAAAAAAAAATGTAAATGATCCCTCCATCCAAGCTATACAGCATGAGTAGAGGAATCTCCCACTGTTCCTATTGTACTACATAACTGGCCCCATAGGCTATTAAAATACCCCAACTGTGGCTGCATCTCATTGGATTGAAAAATCCAATCATGTAAAGTTGTTGGACTGGAGGTGGCTCCATCCACCAAGGCAATTTTGGATGGTGCATCGTGAACCGGCCAAAAATCAGTGTATGGGCAGCTCTGAATGGTCTTCATATAAGTGCCTAAAAAGTTTTAGGTGGAGTTAAATTTGTAAGTCAATTACAGGTTTTTATTTTTTTGGGGGGGGGGGGGGGGGGTGAAAGTGGAACTAAAGCCATGATTTAAAGTTGAACTTCAGCAACTTGGTTAAAAGTGCAAGCACACTATGAGTTAAGCCCAACGAGGAACCTGTCATATCCTGGACTTAGAGCTTTAATTGAAATCTGACAGGTTTATTGCTCTCCAGGACGATAACTTCCCGAAGCTTTGAGGCTGGGCACTCTGCTCTCAGCTCCTTCAAATGTAAAGTTAATGCAGCTGCTATTGTAAATGGAAAATATTACTGTGCTAACTCAATAGGTGAAAAGTGAAAAGCTGCTACATAACAATGTGACAGATTCTAAACCGTGGATGATGAAAAATGTAGTGCTATATTTTTCATCATCCAATGCAGCTGCTATGCCCGCCACTTCCCTCCTTCTGCAGAATCTGAAAAGCTTTTGTATTATGAGAACTCACTCATAACATACAAAGACTTTAATGAATGGGCAGCAGAGGAGAGGGACGGGGTGAGCACTGACACACTTTGCGCTTCTCTCCTCTCGCAGCCCCAATTTTATCCTCCAGGAGTGCAATAAACCTGTCAGATGAAAATAATAGGGAGATGCCCAGGAGCTGACATGCACCTCATTGGACTTAACTCATAGTATATGCCTGCACTACTTACAAAGCAGATGAATTTCTGGGATTCAGCTTTAACGGTTTCCCAAACAATTAGAGTCAAGGCATGCTGTGAACGATAACTGTTAAGGGCTCTTTCTCACGGGGCGGATCAGTGATGATCCGCCCCGTGAATATCCGCTTGCTCAGCGGGGATCACTCCGCCGATCCCCGCTGAGCAGGAAGATGACAGGTGCATCGCTGCACACTGTGCAGCGACGGACCTGTCAGAGCGCCGCTCTCCCCTATAGGGGGATCGGATGATGACGGACCGTAGTGTCCGTCGTCACCCGATCCGATAACGGATGGAAAAGTAGGTTTTTCCTCCGTTACACTTTTCGGATCGGAGCGGATCGGATGTCAGCGGACATGTCACAGCTGACATCCGACGCTCCATAGAGATTCATGTATGTCCGTTTTTCATCCGAAAACGGAAGGATGAAAAACGGACATACGGATCATTAGTGTGAAAGAGGCCTAAGAGTTAGTGTGCTTATGTTCACTCTCAACTGAACTGTCAAGCCATCAAATAGCTGGTGTCATAGCTGATCATGTGAAGCACCATAGCAACTACAGATCAAACAGGCCAACATGACAGCTTCCTTGGCTGTGAATAATAGGAGGGTTTCTCCATAATGTTTTACATAAATGGATCAAAGCTGACCATTAAACTCAACCTGCGAGTGTTAAATGGTTTGTCCCAACACTCTAACTGCCACTTTTGCTGGAGGGCTTTATCTGTTAAAGGAAGCTGAAAATAAATAGACTTGCTGACCATATTACCAGATAGGAAAAAATAAATAAATAAAATCAGGGATACTCACCTATTTTTCAATAGTCCAACGACTGCGAGGTCCCTTGACCAGCATCTCCTCCCTGGCTCCTTCAAGGTGATTGTCTTCAGCCATCTTGCTTGGCCAATGCAAGACTGCAGTCACCCCAGCAAACTGGCAGTGTGCCAGAAATGTAAAGAGCTGCGAGCCTGGGTTCACACTACTGCAAACACAGACATCGCATGTGATTCGCACCGCACATCACATGCGATGTCTTTGAGATGCAAGTTCCGCCAAACAGTCTGTACTGCTGAACTCGCATTGCATTCAAACGAAAATGCAGCAGGAACCTTTTTTCCGCCGCACTGGAATCTGATTGCATGGGTGTTCACCCTCAATCTGTGTACATTCCACAGAAGACTGTGAACAGGTAAGTATTCTATTTTATAAAAGAAATTGTATGTCCGCAATTTTTTTAAGCCTTTAAAGCAGAACTTCACCTTTTCCTCCTCCACCCCCCTCCTTTCAAATTTGGGATATTTTTTTTTTGGGGCAGGGGGAATAGGTACCCGCTCCCACTTCTGGTCAGATGGTCAGGGCGATCTGAGCAGACGTTTAGCACCCCCTGACCCCCCCCCCCCCCAATAGCCTCTTGGGACATGTCACAGGTCTCAGGAAACTGCGTGACCAATAACAGTGCACAGCATGGCTTATGCACGTGCAGCCGGCTGTAAAGCCGCAAAGAATCAGTCGGCTGCCCACAGTCTGCACCTGAAGACTGGCAAAGAGCCGGGTGAGGACATCACTGGATCCTTGGACAGGCAAACGTGTTTTTTTTTTTTTTTTTTTTATTTGTTTTTTTTTAAAGCTAGCAGTACAGTATTTGTAGCTGCTGACTTTTACATTTATTTACAGGGTGCAGTCTTTTTCTTTTTAAATTGTGAGCAAGCATGCTGTTTATTGCAGAAGAGACATGCAATGTCTCTTCTGCAAACAAACAAAACCTACCTGTCTGCTTGCAGTCTTCCTTAGAACGTACAATGAGCTGTGCACTGTGTGCCTGTGTCAGGATGACTGAAATCCTGCACAGGTGTTACATCATCCCTTGTTGGCCAATCAAGATGGCCAAAGACTGGCACCCGGAAGAATTCTGCATGGGACCTAGTGGGCATTGGACCATTGCAACTAAAGTATAGCTGACTTTAGATATGCTTTAATGTTACTGACAGACTACATCATATATGTTATTTTTCCTTTAGTATGACTTAAAAAGAGGAGTTCCAGTCATATGTTTGTTTATTAAAAGTCAGCATCTACAAAAAGTGTAGCTGCTGACTTTTAATAAACAGCCACTCACCTGTCCCAGGATCCAGCGGTGCACTTACCTATGCTGTGTTCTCCGTGTCGGCATCTCTACTATGGCCAACCGGCTGTGATAGCTTGTGGCTTCAAAGCCGGGTTCCCACTGTGCATGTGCGAGCGGTGCTGCGCTCTGTGACTGGTCCCAAAGGCTTCTAGGACCGGTCATGTGTCCGAGAAGACTTTAGGAGGGAGAACTTCTGCTTCCAATCGCCTAAGGCGACTGGAACGGAAGCGGGAGCTGGTACCTGCTCCCCCCCCCCCCTCCTCCCCAAAAGCTGTTTCACAAACAGAAGCCCTTAGGGCACTTTCACACTGCCAGCGCCCGGGCGTCAGCAGTAAAACATTGCTACCGTCATTTTAGCGGCACTATTCGGCCGCTTGCGGGGTGCTTTTAACCCCCACTAGCGGCTGAAAAAGGGTTAAAACTGCCAGCAAAATGCTGCCGCTGCCCATTGATTTCTCTCTCCCCCAACTGGACCCTCCCACTGCCATCAATCAAATCCAATGAAGAGGGAGTGGGGGCGCGGGGCCGTGCCACACTGTCTGTGTGGCTTTAGATCGAGCATGCACGAGTACCCCCCAGCAAGCAGCTAAGGTGGCCACTTAAAGAGGGAGAAGGTGCTGGGGATCCCCAGAAAAGGAGCAGTGGGGCTGCCGTGTGCAAAATCATTACACAGAGCAGGCAAGTATAACCTATAACAGGGATATGCAACTAGTGGACCTCCAGCTGTTGCAAAACTACAAGTCCCATCATGCCTCTGCCTCTAAGTGTCATGTTTGTGGCTGTCAGAGTCTTGCTATGCATGATGGTACTTGTAGTTCTGCAACAGCTGGAGGTCCGCTAATTGCATACCCCTGCTTTATAATATGGAACCTATATCACTTTAAAAATGCACATAACTGCATCTGTGTAAGTAAGCCTTTGAGAAAAAAAAAAAAAGCTGAATAAAACAGCATAAAGTCCGTATACTGTGCGATGAGCGCATAATATATATATATATATATATATATTTTTTTTTGTAATTATTATTACATACACATAGCGAGCTCATTGCTTTGTATATATACACATATATCTTATATATAAAATTTATGCTGAGATGTGTGTGTATATAAACCGCAATCAGCATTATATATATTTATTATGTGCACAATGTGATGATCTCCTCTATATTATACATTACGATGATCTCCTCTATATTATACATTACGATGATCGCTGTGCTCAGGCTCTCCGGTCTCCCGCAGCTTTCTCGGTTCCTTCCAGGCACAAGGCGCCTCATTTCAGGCTCTCCCCGGAGGGATGACAGCTGTCAGGCCGGGAAGGGGTTAACCTTCCGGCGGAAGTCGGGCTCCTCTGACAGACGGACTTCCGGTGACGCAGAGCTCCCGCTTATGTCACCTCGGCAAATGGCCTCCGCTGAGAACGACGTCACAGCCTTCATATGACCTCTGAGCTCCCACACAAACGTCTATCTTACCACAGCACACAACCCGAGCCGCCCGTACCGTATATACATCCTCAGGGGACAAGCCGGCACCGACCCGGAGCGTCCGCGTCCCAGCAGGGCTTCCCCCTCAGCACACCATACGTCCCGACTCTGTCGTTCCTCCTGCCTGTCTGAGCATAAAATGGGAAATATCCCCTACAAAATGGCGCTGAGCCCTATGGCAAGCGCAGGCGCAGTGTCTGGAAGCGCGCTCCAAACTCCTCCCCTTGCGCAGCCCTTTTACTTCACTCTAAACTCGGCTTAGTTCCGTTTCCAGGAAACAGGGCAGCCAATGACAGCTGAGGGAAGGGTTCATCGCTCATCTCGGCTGGCCAATCCTCACTCACTGAACTCCATCCGGCTCGCCAATGTCTAATCACACACAGAAGAGGTCTGTCTTTGCTCCAGCCCCACCAATCAGTCACTACAGCAAGATCTACCCAATAGTAAAGCTCCTTTTTCTTACCTGCCTCTTAGGCGGCCAATAGGACTTGGACATTTGCGCTGCCAATGGCCCGCTAGCAATTTTTGACCAATCGGGCCACTTGTCTGCTCACCACGGCGTGAGGTAGAGCCAATGGTCTTCCGAGAAGGATTGCTTCTGCTCAACAGCTTGTTATTTCGTTTATTGCTTGCAGTTCCGTGCAAGTGGGGGAGTTGGAGGAGCCGAGTGTGTGAGTGGAACTTTCAGCTTATGTCGCCCGTTCTGGGGGGGAGCTGAGGAGGTCGGGAGCCTTGCTGGCTAGAGGAGGAGGGGCGGGATGGTGAAGCTCGGGCCATCCGGCTTGGCGGAGCGCTGACTTCTCCGCACAGAGTTTGAAGGGATGTGACGGCTCTGCCAATGGAAGGGTAGGCGGCTGAGGAGAAGGTGTGCGGGGGGAGGCGGGAGGGGGGGTCGGTAGAGCGGGGTGTCTCTCCCTGTCAGGGTGGTCTCTGAGGAGGAGGAGGAGGGGGGTCCGCTCCCTGTATGGGCACCGCACAACTTCCACAAAGGAGGATGCGGCCGGTGACAACGACTGACAGACCGAGCGGACACAAGACAAAGCCTGACCGGGGCCCTCCTCATCTCCTCCGCACCGACACAGGCAACCTGAGGTGACCGCACGGCCCTTCATCGGCCCTTCATCGCCGGCTCCTGTCACAGGCCGCACCGATCACCTCACCGGCTCCACCGCCGGCTCCTGTCACAGGCCGCACCGAGCGCACTCACCTCACCACCTACCTCTCACTGCTTCTGTCTTCAGGGGCCCCTCACTGCTTCTGTCTTCAGGGGCCCCTCACTGCTTCTGTCTTCAGGGGCCCCTCACTGCTTCTGTCTTCAGGGGGCCACACACATATTGTGGTGGTGGAGGCATCTGAGGGCTTCTTCTCCGAGATGACAGATGGGACCGGACCTTGATCGTGTCCTGGTCCTTCATGAGGGGACTGGACCTTTATCATCTCTTGGCCTTTCATGAGGGGACCGGACCTTGATCGAGTTGGTCCTTCATGAGGGGACCGGACCTTGATCGAGTTGGTCCTTCATGAGGGGACCGGACCTTGATCGAGTTGGTCCTTCATGAGGGGACCGGACCTTGATCGAGTTGGTCCTTCATGAGGGGACCGGACCTTGATCGAGTTGGTCCTTCATGAGGGGACCGGACCTTGATCGGGTCCTGGCGCTTCATGAGGGGACCGGACCTTGATCGGGTCCTGGCGCTTCATGAGGGGACCGGACCTTGATCGGGTCCTGGCCCTTCATGAGGGGACCGGACCTTGATCGGGTCCTGGCCCTTCATGAGGGGACCGGACCTTGATCGGGTCCTGGCCCTTCACGAGGGGACCGGACCTTGATCGGGTCCTGGCCCTTCACGAGGGGACCGGACCTTGATCGGGTCCTGGCCCTTCACGAGGGGACCGGACCTTGATCGGGTCCTGGCCCTTCACGAGGGGACCGGACCTTGATCGGGTCCTGGCCCTTCACGAGGGGACCGGACCTTGATCGGGTCCTGGCCCTTCACGAGGGGACCGGACCTTGATCGGGTCCTGGCCCTTCACGAGGGGACCGGACCTTGATCGGGTCCTGGCCCTTCACGAGGGGACCGGACCTTGATCGGGTCCTGGCCCTTCACGAGGGGACCGGACCTTGATCGGGTCCTGGCCCTTCACGAGGGGACCGGACCTTGATCGGGTCCTGGCCCTTCACGAGGGGACCGGACCTTGATCGGGTCCTGGCCCTTCACGAGGGGACCGGACCTTGATCGGGTCCTGGCCCTTCACGAGGGGACCGGACCTTGATCGGGTCCTGGCCCTTCACGAGGGGACCGGACCTTGATCGGGTCCTGGCCCTTCACGAGGGGACCGGACCTTGATCGGGTCCTGGCCCTTCACGAGGGGACCGGACCTTGATCGGGTCCTGGCCCTTCACGAGGGGACCGGACCTTGATCGGGTCCTGGCCCTTCATGAGGGGACCGGACCTTGATCGGGTCCTGGCCCTTCATGAGGTGCCGCTGCAGGACCCTTGTGAGGTACAGGTAATTGATGATGTCATGGTTCACCTCACCTTTTTCTTCCCGTCCTGAGGCCCCAACAGACAAATGGTCAGCAGTGAGGTGCTGGTACAGGTCGTTGATGGAGGTAGTGGTCAATGATCTGGAAGGGGTCATTGGGCACCTTACCTCTTACTGTCTTTTCCTGAGGTGCCCACAGACATACTGTGATCATTGGTGGTGAAGATGTCTGAGGGCTCCTCTCCTGCTTTTCTCTTGGGGCCCCCTCAGACATAGGATGATGGAGATGTCTGTTGGCACTTCACCTTTTGCTTGCAATCTTGAGGTGCCAACAGACAAATGATACCTGATGAGGTGCTGGTACCGGTCATTGATGGAGGGTAGTGGTCAGTGATCTGCTACTGGTACGGGTCATTGGTGATGTCTGGTGGCACCTCACCTCTTCCTGCCTTTCCTGAGGTGCCCACAGACATACTGTGGTCATTGGGGGTAAAGATGTCTGTGGGCTCCTCTCCTGCTGCTGCCTTTCTCTTGAGGTGCCTGCAGACATAAGATGACAGCGATGTCTGGGGGCACCTCACTTTGTGCTTCCTCTATTTAGTGGCCTGCAGACATTTACTGGTCATTGATGATGAGGATGTCTTTGGGCCCCTCATCTCTTGCTACCTTTTCTTGAGGTGCCCACAGACATGTTGTGATGGTTGGTGTTGGAGGTGTGTGTGTGGACACCTCACCTCTTGTGGTACTCTCTCCTCACTCTGTGGAGATTCCCACAGACATATATGATCATTGATGTCTGAGGGCACCTTGCCTCACATGTGTCTCTGGCTCTCCCTTGAGGTGCCTACATACATTATTGGGGATGTCTCTGGATACCTCTTGCTGTCTTGCTCACAGGCATACAGCATTTATTGCCTCTTGCTTGCTTTCTCTTGAGGTCTCCACATACATTTGCTGATGCTGTTTTCTGCAGGCACTTCACTTCTTTATTCTCTTCTGAGGCATTCACAGACATACGATGATACTTAATGATGGAGATGTCTGGGGGCACCTCTCCTCTTGCTTCCTTTTTTGAGGTGGCCACAGTCATTTCATGGTCATTGATGGAGATGTCTGGGTGCACCTCACCTCTTGCGCTCTCTCTCGGGGTGCATATTGATGATCTCTGTAGGTACCTCACCAAATACTTCTCACTAGCTCTTCAGGTGCTCACAAACATTTGATGACCGGGATGAGTGTGGGCATTTTACAAGATCAATCTCTTTTTCTCAAGTTGCTCACAGACATTTGATGGCTGGTCAGGCTGTGTTGGTGAGAACATGTCTATTCCCTTATCAGTCAATTCACTTGTTTTTGTGCATTGCCTGGGACAGTTGAACTGTACATGTGCCACAGCATTAGCGAGTACAGGGCTGCTTGAAGAGATTTTTACAGCATGGTGTGAAGTCTCTTGCAGTAAGTCCTTTCATAGTGCATCAAGTTGGGAGTGACTGTGCATGCTGTGCGAATAGCTATGTGTCAGATCTGCCAAGGAGATTGGTGGTTGTAGACATTTACCATTACTTATGTTTGTGCTAGCAGTCTTTTTTAATTTTTTTAATTTTGCTAAATATACACTGTCCTTTCCTACAAACATTCTTAGCTATAATACACAGCTGTCAACCACACCTGAGGAAAGAATATTCCTTAAGTGGAAAATCCAACCTGAGATTCTAGCGATCCAGGGTTTTGGTTGGGGGTAGCAGTAGGCATCTTGACCCTTGTCTAGTACTACACATGATTGGCCAGTATCTGTGAACACTCTTTTTTTTTTTTTTTTTTAATTCTGTGTGAGTTTTCGGATGATACATGCACAAACTGCAACAAAGCAATATGTGTTGTCTAAACGTTCCTCCTTTCATTTTCTTTTAGTTGGAGTGACAAGAAGTCTTCGAGCTGGAATCCCTCAAATAACCTTTGACGATGAAGGTAAGCTGTTCATTTGTGTAGCTGTATCGCGTATTAACATAATGCAAGGCCTATTTCCACTGTTTGTTATTTCTGCACTGCCAGAGTTTACCCCTCAGCACCCCTTTCAGTGCTTGTAGTCAAATGTTTTTTGGGTTCTCTCATCTTTCAGCTTTCTCTGCCATATAGCAGCTTGTAGCAAGTCAGGATACCGAGACTTACAAGTATAGAGCTGTAGCAAACAGGACAGGGGAAGAGAAGTGACATGAGAGGATACTTGCTTTTAATATCCTGGAGTAAGAGGTGGTTTCTGAGTTGTAAGCTTTTATATATTGAATGTTGTGTTCTATTTCGGTCCTCTGTTTCTGTTTGTCGCCTATTTGCTTTCCTTTCTACGTATATTATATCAAAATGCAACCCTTGTGAAGCACTCCTAGATCACTTCATATATTGTTTGATAATGCTATATAGTTATGAGTGAGTTGCTTTCTTAGGGACGTATTTATTAAGCTGTAAATGTGAATTTTATCAAGCTCTTGCTGGTGATAAATCAGTCATTGTCCTTTAAACACATTGACCAAGAATGTTTGTTTGGTAAACGTCAGATTCACTGCTCTATAAATATGGCCTTTAGTTATTGTTTCAGATTAGTTGGTTTGTAGGGCTAACTTTTTATCTTTTGCACAGTGTAACATATTACACCCGTGTTTAGGTGTAAAACATTCTTTGCAAGTGAATCTTCAGCAGTCACGGTCACTTGTAAAATCTGTGAATGAATGAACTTCATGTATCATCTGCCCCTACAGCAGACAGACTTGTTATTATCAGTGGAACATGATTGCTGTGATCAGCACACTTGTAGTACTATGACACTTCCTCGAGCTTTCCAACTGAGAGCTCATACCTCGGGATGGGTAGGAAGGGTCTGCAGGAGCCTGACATTGCACCCACAATTTTACTTATGGTTACAAAGCGTTGCAGGATCCTGTGGGAAAGAAAATTTAGATGGATATTTTTTTTTTCCATGTATAAATATGTGTTTGTTTATTTTTTTGTTTAAAAATAACCAACATGTTTTACCTACCTGCTCTGTGCATTGCTTTTGCACAGAACAGCCCAGATCCTCTTTTTCTCGGGACCCTCAGCGGTGCTCCTGGCCCTCCCTCCTGCTGAGTGCCCCCCCAGCAAGCAGCTTGCTATGGGGCAGCCGAGCTGCTGCTCTGTGTGTCCATTCAGACGTTGAGCCGCAGGTACGGCCTCACCCCCTCTCTCTTATTGGCTCACTAACTTTGACAGCAGTGGGAGCCAATGGCGCCTGCTGTGGTCTCAGTCAATGAGGAGGGAGACTCCCAGTACTTCGGGCTCTCGTGCAACATCACTCAATTGACATGGGGCTCAAGTAAGTATTAGTGGGAGTGGGGTCTGCACACACATTTTTTTTTTTTTTTTTTTTTTTTTTTTTTATCTTAATGCATAGCATGCATCAAGATAAAAAAACAAAAAACAAAAAAAAATCCTTCTGCCTTTTAGAATCCCTTTAAAGCGGAACTTCAGTCGGAACTTCAGTCCATATTTTTTAATCTTTCCATCTATTAAATCTTCTCCCGTTGTTGTTTTAACTTTTGGATAGTAAAACATTTTTTTTGGACAGTAAATCCCTTATACAGCCCACTTCCTGTTTCTTGTCTGGTAAAAAGCCTAGGCTTATGACATCCTGCACATATCTCTATCTCTATCTCTATCTATCTCCCCCACACATTCACTCCCACTCTTCTGAGAGTATGCCAGGGAGGGGATGAGTTTTAAAAGGGCCAATGAGAGCTGGAGGTGTTCCTCTGTCTGTGTAAATCCAGAAAGTGAACAGGCAGCATCTTCAGCTGCCCACAGTTAAAATGGTTGCAGCCAGACTCAGTGGAGGAAGATTTCTGCAGCATATTTGGCAAGTACAGATTTACAGTATATATACAATAATATGCAAAGTGGTTGGAGGGAAGCTTCAGAATGGCAAAGAATGGCAGACTGCAGTTCCTCTTTAAGGTATATTTAGCATTTAAAGCATAGGCGTAGTTCACATCTGTGCACTGCGGAAACATGCACCTTCCTGCAGCGCATGAAAATACGTGTTTTGTTCTCTTTTTGTTCATGCTCTGCAGTGCCATTCGATCCAAACATTCAGTGCAGTGCACTACAATGCATGAAAACTTATTACCATAAGTTGTGGTGTTGTGTTTATATAAAAAAGTTGCATTGACTTCTTTGGTGTGATTTGTTGCAACCAGCATTACCGTGCAGAACAACACTAATCAATATGTGTTACATGTCAGATTTGATTCTTCTGCACTGCTGTAGTGCAGATGTAACCTATGTTGTGTATTTTTAATATATCTAAAACAGTCTTATTATCTTGCATTATATCTTAGTATCAGATGAAATTAGGTCAGACATAGAAATTGTCTGTGTGTGTTGTGTTTTTTTTTTTTTTTTTTTTTTTTTTTTTTTACTTTGCTTTTTCAGCAGTTTTCAGTGTGAAACTGAGGAAGTTCAAGTGGATGTAAACCCGCACATATATTCAGTGAAGTGAACAGCCTCAGATGATACACAGGGATGAAACAAGTCTCCCTGCATAAGTATTACATGTATATCTGCTGTCTTCAGCTTTATATACTGCTTAGAAAGTGCACATCCTGTTATGCCGCGTACACACGGTCGGACTTTTCGTCTACAAAAGTCCGACAGCCTTCCGGCGGACTTTCAGCGGACTTGCAGCAGACTTTCTAACGAACGGACTTGCCTACACACGACCACACAAAAGTCCGACGGATTCGTACGTGATGACGTACACCGGACTAAAATAAGGAAGTTCATAGCCGGTAGCCAATAGCTGCCCTAGCATGGGTTTTTGTCCGTCGGACTAGCATACAGACGAGCGGACTTCGGGGTCCGTCGTACTTACGACGTAAAGATTTGAAGCATGCTTCAAATCTAAAGTCCGTCGGATTTTAGGCTAAAAAAGTCCGTTGAAAGTCCGGAGAAGCCCACACACGATCGGATTACCAGCCAGCTTTAGTCCGTCAGCGTCCGTTGGACTTTTGTAGACGAAAAGTCCGACCGTGTGTACGCGGCATTAGAATTTTCTCTTCCTGATTCACCTGTGGGTGTAGATTCTTGCCATACACTGTGAGGCAGCTGTTCGGTGGAAAGGCACATACCCCCTCTCCACATAGGAAGAAAAACTGCAGAGCTGTGCTGTGAATAGACCAGCTCTCTGCTAATCTAGTTATAGCACCCACCCTGACACAAATTTCAGCTTGGTTTTATCACAGTTGACCGAGAACTTGTCAGAAGTTATCATGCTGATAACAGAGGAATGGAGCAGGAGAAAGCCACAGGACTGAGCCTGGGTTCACACACATGTGAACACAGACATTGCATGTGATTCGCACCCGCATTGCTGTGCCAATCACATGTGATGTCTGTGCAAAGCGAGTTCAACCAAACAGTTTGGCTGAACACTCATTGGATTTTAACCAAACTGGTGCAGGGACCTTTTTATCCCCCCCCCCCCCCCTCCCGCGCTGGAATTGGATTGCATGGGTTTAAACACACATGTGATCCAATTCCAGCGCGGGAAAAAAAAATTCCTGTCCGAATCCACAGTTCGCACTGCGATCTGTGAGCCGATCTGGGGGTGTCATTAACTTTTGTATTAACACCCGCAGTGGTTCGCAGAGGGCAGTGTGAACTTCCTGTGGGGGAAATGCAATGCGGGAACCCACACTGGAATTGCACTGGTTTCCGCATCGCAAGAATGTTAACCCAGGCTTAGGGATTTGAAGAAGAGAGATAGGAAAACACTGCACATATAGGTGCCCAGTTAAAATTTCATGAATGGGGCTTACAGACTTGACTGTATTAAAGCACTCCTTTACCTTGCTATATTGCCCTTCTAAACCATAGCTGATCATCTGATTCTCTTCATTATCCTGATCAAATTTGTTTACTGTTCTATTCCAGGCCTATATAGAATTGTCTTGCTATTTATTGCAAAATGGAGAGTGAGTTTTTGCCACTTCTGTCTGCTTCTTTGCAACTGGTACCTTTTTTATATCAACACCAAAGTTCCAGTGTGATTACACTCACCCCTTGATACAGTGGTGTAGGTTAGATTTTGGTATTTCCTCACCATGTTTGTTGAGAAATGAGCTGCTTTCTTGTGAAGAAATCTTGACTAACATCCAGCCTATGAAGATTTTTTTTGGTAGTTTGATTTTGGAACACTGTTTGTCGAGCACTTTTTTTTCCTCCTTTATCTGGATATTTTTTTTTTTTAAGCTTTCTTGTTTGTTTTGTATAAGTGGTCAAAAACAACCATAGGTGGTTAAATCTGGTTAAAAAATAGTCTTGGGCTGTTTCCACATCAAATGTTCTATGCTAAAGCAAAAGTTGAGTCACAAGTCATTGTGTGTGTGTATGTATGTATGTGTGTGTGTGTGTGTGTGTGTGTGTGTGTGTGTGTGTGTGTATATATATATATATATATATATATATATATATAATATTTATTGTGTGTGTAAATTATTTTTAGTGATTGCACTTTAATTATAGTATCTTGCCACAAGTTCTGCATACTTTACTGTATAATGTTAATATAAATGACATGAATTGTTTAACCGAGAAACAAATTGAGATGTGTTTGACTTCATGTCAAGGCTGTTGATAGTAAAATAAATGCGACATGATGCACCCTCGTGCAAATGTATTGAGGTGCAGCAACCCTAACTTTTTTTTTTTTTTTTTTTTTTTGTGTGTGTGCTTTAGAGTAGGCAGCTTATTGTTATTGTTTTCTGCATAGTTTGTATGTATTATGGAGATGTCTGTGTGCGCTTCACCTCATGCTGCCTCTCTTTTGGTGCCCACAGACATATGATCATTGATATTTGGGATTTCTGTGGGCACCTCGCCACTTGCTGCCTTTCTCGAGTTGCCCACAGATCTGCATAGTTTGTTTATAGTCTATGCTTTTGTCTACTTTCTTTGAGAAATTTTGACTTCCTGCCATGCTCCACACATGCTTGTATTTTTATTGGCATGTAACTAAACTGGACCTCACTTAAATCTCCTGGACTAAAGAATGTCTTAATTTACTTTTTGTTTTTAACGAGATTCCCGCTGGGCACTTTGCGAATGGTTACCATGAGTTAAAGTTGACTTCATGGCACTAGACAGATGTGTCAGACAATATGTATAGGTGTACTTTTCTCCCATTCAAATGAGAGTTGCAGCACTTCTTCCGTCACTGCATGGCTAAGGTGCTGACACCTACTACTGTACAGAGAAACACGCTTGTTGGGCAAACCCTTGTTAGGCAGTGATTTTCATACACACCCAGATTGGTCTCAATATTAAAGTAAATGTTCCGTGAAATTTGAGGCCATCTTTCCTGACTTCTTTCAGAAAATGCTGGTTTCTTGGCTGTTCTCCTTTTTAACCTTTAGTACTTTCAGAATCCTTGACCTGAAACATGTATGCAGATCATGAAGTCATAGAAAAATCAAGAATCCTTATCTGCATACTTGTTACAGGTCTGTAACAAGTATTTGAGGCAATGGGTTAGCATGGCAGCCAGGCAGTGATCATTTTCAGGTGAGTGCAAATATAGCATCCTCCATCCTTTTTCCTAATGACAAGTTCTTTTAATTGTGGTCCGTATTCATATTGTGTACTTGCTTTGTGTGAATTATGATTTTAGTATTGCTATTCCCTTCGCATGCTTTCCTGGATAAGGCTTCAGGAGTAACGGGTGCTGCAGCAAGAACCAGCTGGAACTGGAGACTTTTAAGAGCTGTAGGATAGGAGCTATTTGGTGTGTGGTTGTTGTGTGTGCGTTTTTTTTTTTTTGTTTTTTTTTTTTTGTATTCGATTTCTTTTATTTTAGCACTCTGTGAAACTGATCCGTAACACCAAATAGGATGTTCATTCAGAATAAAAGGAGTTTGAAGCTAATTTTACTTTTTTATTGTACTCACCAATTTCTCTTTCTGTTTTTACTTTTTAGGCAGCCGATGAGCCTGCCTACCTAACAGTGGGAACTGATGTCAGTGCTAAATACCGGGGTGCCTTCTGTGAGGCCAAGATTAAAACTGTGAAACGCCTGGTAAAAGTCAAGGTATGTTGCTCCATAAAATAAAAACGTTTATTATTTACTGTTTTTAATGGCTCATGGATTACTTTGCCTGTCTTATTCCAAGTTTTCATTAATTCTATGTATGCCTAAATGCACATCAATTTTGTTAAAAAAAAAAAAAAAAAAACTGTGAAAAAAAACTAAAATGTGTTTTTCTTTGTTTTCTGTTATAAAATTTTGCAAATAAATAATCTTTCTTCATAAATTTAGGCCAAACTGTTCTGCTACATTTCTTTGGTGAAAATAACCCAAAGCAATGTATATTATTTAGACTAGGAAAGTTTTATAGAGTCTAAATATCTATATATTTCATAGAGTATATGTCTAAAAAATTGATTAATCCTGATGTACTGACAGATCTAATTTTTTGAGGCCCAAAAATATCAGGACAGTACAAATATACCCAAATGGCTGCTTTTTGTAAAGTAGACAGCCCAATGTATTTAGTAAGAGACATGGACATTTTTTGGAAGTTGTGTGTGGTGTGTTTTTTTTTTTTTTTTTGTCGTAATTTTTTGTAAACTAACTTTAAGTTTACGTTTGAAAAAAATTAGCATTTCACATTTCTTTAAAATGTTTTATGTACTGTCACTAGTGCAGTGCAGCAGCATGATATAACTGGTGTGACGGTGATCAGGGACAGATTAGTGACAGTATATTAAAAATATATTTTTTTTTTATGACTTTTTTTATTTTATTTTTTTTTTTATTTCTTTACATACAGTGATCAGAGCCATGCAGTGTTACACAGGAACACTGTACTATTCTGTGGAGATGATCAGGATTATTATTTATTTTTTCCACACTGATTGTTTAGCTATGCATTTTACATTTTTTTTTTTTTTTTTTTTTTTTTTTTTTCTAAATGAAAACTGCTCATTCTGTGTTTACTATTGTGATTAGCTGTCACATGGTACAGATGGGCTGTTATTGGCCTTGTCTGTGCCATGTGACGAGTGACCAATTGGAGATCATCACAATAGTATACAATGAAAGGCATGTAACAAAGCCTTTCATTGTGTACTGTCATGCGATTTGTCACAGCGATCTCATGGTGCTGGCAAAGAGATCTGTCCACGGATGGTGCCGGAGCTCAGCCCGATCCTGGAAAGATGTCTTATGACGTCCTTTCAGAACTACCGTGCTCTCGCCTGGCTTTCATTTTACAATAGGCCAGGTGGGAAAGGGTTAAACTTTAGCTGTGGAGATAAAATGATTTCTGCAACATTTTTCAGTTGATGGAGGTAATTGAGTGTTGCTTTTAAATTGCAAGCTGCGTGCGAAAATTAGTGAAATGTTTTGTTATTGTTGACATAAAATATCGGAATTCTTTTGTCCCTGTATTTGAGTTTTGGAGGCCAATTGGATAATTGGGTTTCTAGGGTCTGTCTGAGCAAACTGGTATAATGGGATTTTTAAAAGATGCTGGATATGATGGAGCCCAGTGGAGAGATCTGTTCATCTGCCTTGGAGCTATGAGTGGATCTCGCTGTATTTCCCAAACATCGCTTCTGTGTGAACTGATATTTTCTTTAAGGCTGAACTCCAGACAAATAACTACACAGATGAAGGACATATAGGGCAACTGTTTGAACTGCTGAAATATTTGTGTTTCTGCTCACCCAGTTCTGAAATATACACAGCCCATTGTCTGACATGGCAGAGGACTGTAATGCTTACAGGTCTTGTTCCTCCCCCAGCCTGTGATTGGACAATGAAAGGAGAAGCAACAGACTGAGCTCATCTGTCAATCTGTTTTATTATTATCATGCTCCTTGTTGGCACATGAGCACTGCAGCACAACTGATTTGACTCCTTGTGCTGAGTCTCCCTTTTCCAGCCTAAGCTCTGCTGTACAGATTCTGCAAGAGTATGATACCATGTTAAATAAAGGGTCTTGCAGTTTAAATACATTTTAATATTTTTTTTTTTTTTTAATGATTTAATTTCTATCTTTTATCCCTTCTTGTAGTTCAGCTTTAAATACAAATGAATGCAACTTTTGTTTTTTGTTTTTTTTCTTTTTAGAGCAAGTTGTTGAATGACCCTGACCAATTGATTGTTGAAGGTCACTGTACTTTCGACATTGCTGTTTACCTTAATATAAAAAAAAGTCCCATCAATAGTTATTTAACCCTGCCATAGCTGCAGATAGTTTGTTCTCTCTCTCCAATACTAAAGTGGTTGTAAACCCCGTTACACCACTTGTACCTACAGGTAAGCCTATAATAAGGCTTACCTGTAGATACTGTAAATATTTCCTAAACCTGCACGGTTTAGGAGATATTTACTCTATACACTTGCACCAACGTAATCGGCGCATGCGCCCTGAAGAAACGGTCTGCTCGTGCATTTCTTCAGGGCCGGTGTCGTGACTTGCTGTGGCCAATCACAGCTCCGGAGCCCGCAAACCCAGAAACAACTCCGGGAGACGTCGCCAGTCACAGCAGTCACAGCAGTGCAACAGCTTCGATCTGAGGTACTTCATAATGAGCTAGTGTGTGAGGCATACTAGCTCATTATGTCTTTTTCTTACAGGGGTTTTATTTTATTTATTTTTTTCTCGGTTTACAACCACTTTAAGTAAGCCATTTATTTTAGACGTTTTGTGGTCTGTACTTCTCCAGGTGCTTGGGCTTGGCTTACTTTTTATCATCCTGCTTATGGTTAACAGGGACTCGTGGGATCTGTAGTTCTGCATTAGCTGGGGAGATATTAATCAAATGACCTACATGTCAGATAATTAGAGAAAATGTTAGAGGAAGTATAATGTATGTCTACTGATAAAGGCCATTTAGTCTAGTGTACTTTTTAATTTTCAGAGTTCAGGTTGTTTGTGATCTAAATAGAATTAATGAGTATAATGTTCCTACAGTATATCTAGAGCAAGGAAGGTTAAAACCCTTGTAAGATGTTGTTATTATTTTATTATAGATCTATCTATCTATCTATCTATCATATAATTTTTTTTTTCTTGGAAATATTTCCCTTCACCTCCTGTTTAATGGGCAATAAGAATACCTTCAAAGTGAGACTGACTCTCTTTTAGGCGGTTGTCACTGCAACAGATGTACAATTTGAAAAATTTCCCCTCCAATCTTGTTGTCATGACAGTTTAAAATTATGGCTTTGGGTTGATAAACCTTTCTTACTCTATTCAAAGCAAAAAAAGAAAAGTTTTTTGGTTTTTGATCATTGTTAAAGATGAAGGTGCCTCTGTGTAGCAGCTTGCCAATTTAAAGGGATTTGTAAAGGCATAGACAAAGGCTGAATTATTTTAATTTTTTTTTTTTTTCTACAACTTGTTATACTTACCTGCTTTGTTCAGTGGTATTGCACAAAGTGGCCCTGAGCTTCCTCTTCTGGGGTCCCCTGCTGGTGCTCTAGGCCCTCTTTCTTGGTACACCACCATAGGAAGCTGCGTTCTATGAGTGCACCTGTGGGCTCGCTTCTGAACTAGTCTGTGTGCATCTATTGACACACTACGCAGCTTGACCCCTGCACCCCCACACCCAATGCAGGTAATGCATTAAGGTAAAAAAAAAAAAAACACCTTTAAGTGTTTGGTCAGCTAGCATTTCTCTAAAGTCAGTACCATTAGCAGATGGGTTAAATTGCCAATACCCCGTTGGCTCACTTTTTTTTTTTTTTTTTTTTTTTGCACAAATAAAGATATTTGTGAACATCAGCTATTTATAGTGGGACGTGTTCATACAAAAATGTTTTGAATAAGTGCATTGACAGAAGTGGACACCTGATTCATACAAGAATAGACCAGAATATATTATGCCAACAGATCATAGCCACTCTAACTAGCTGTCACCCATAAAGCAGAAGTATAATCCGTCATAGACTCGCCATCACTTGAGACAATTGGGCCTTGGGCTTACCTACAGTCCCATATAAATTATTGGCAATGTTTGTAAGTGTTTTCACCACATTCAAAGATTTACAGTAAAGGAAACTTTTTCTATTTCAAAACCTTCAAATGCTTTATGCTTTTCTGTTTCTTAAAACATTTTTAGTTTACCTACATGGTCAGTAAAGTGCATGTGTCTCATTTAATTGTCTCTACATTCTTTTTATTAGGTTACCTTGAAACAAGATCACTCTATCCTGCTAGTTCAGGATGACCAGGTTAAAGGTCCTTTACGGGTATGTACTTTTTCTTTTGATCTCCTTAAAGGATCAGTTTACCTTTTGTAACATGTTACAGATGCACCAGCTCCCGCACCCCCCAGATCCCCTGCATGCTGTCACAATTTTTAAGTGGCAATGTGCGTTTCTGCCCTCCCCCCCCCCCCCCCCCCCCCAGTTGCATAATTTATTCGCAGTGTTCTGTGAATGTGAAAACTTCAACTACGGGCAGCTTTTGCGGCTGTCGGCTTGTAGTACTCAATTAACTAACATGGTGCTGTTGAGCGTTCTAGTAGTTAATTAATTCTTCCTGTCAGTGTGGTACTGGCTGCCTGTACAAGGTACGAGCAGACAGCTTTTACCAACAGTCTGTGGGAGTCCTGCATGGAACCTGCTGTTTGCTTATTGCAGGTGAAATGCTTTCCAGGCTCATACAAAAAAACTACTGCAGGTAGTAAAATGTATGCATTTACTATTATTATTTTTTTAATTTTTTTTTTTTTTTTTGTAGGAGCCTGGAAAGCATTGCACCCGCAATATTATTTTTTTTTTTTAAGTGAACTTATCCTTTTAATTATAAACTCATTAATCACAAAGCTCTGTATTCCTGCAGAAACTAGATAGTCAGTGCCCATAAAAGAAAATGAAGCTGGTATGTAACTTTTTTTTTTTTTTTTTTTTTTTTTTTTTTTTTTTTTAGGCTTTGCTATGGTGGCTTATTGAAACAGTTGGTGAGCCGCAAGTGCTCTACTGGGAGATAATCGCCTGAAATGGCATGGGATTGTTTTCTAGGGCTACGCTTATCCATACTGTTGATAACATCCCACCCTGGCATTATTTCACCTTCCCTGTGTATAGCAAAAAAAAAAAAAAAAAAAAAATTGCTGCGCTCACTTTCCTCAGCATGTCACAAACAAAGCAAGTGTGCTCCCAGAATTAAGGAGGACCTCTACTGTAAAAGATGTGCCACCTTAAAAAAAAAAAAAAAAGCAGAGGACCAAGGAGGGGCATTTTGATTTATACACCAGTTATGCCAGGGATCCTCAAACTACGGCCCTCCAGCTGTTGCGGAACTACACATCCCATGAGGTATTGTAAAACTCTAACATTCACAGACATGACTAGGCATGATGGGATTTGTAGTTCCTGAACAACTGGAGGGCCGTAGTTTGAAGACCCCTGAGTTATGCTTTGTCTGAGCCACCCCCATCAATGCATCGCTGTGATTTCCACTCACTCCAACTGCCAAACGTGAAACTTCTCTGTTTCTATAAACTCTCATACTGGGTTTATGCTTTATACATTTGTTATGGTGGGATGATAATAGGCAAAGCCAGGGATCTATGCACCAGGGCATGTACAGACATCTAAACCATTCAAACAGAACAATTTAAAGATTGGCTAATTTGTATATCTGCCAAAATTTTTAGTTGTTTGCTAATGCAGAACTCTAG
This sequence comes from Aquarana catesbeiana, assembly GCF_042186555.1. Lineage (NCBI taxonomy): Eukaryota > Metazoa > Chordata > Amphibia > Anura > Ranidae > Aquarana > Aquarana catesbeiana. The sequence goes on along the minus strand of NC_133336.1, from coordinate 71,674,872 downwards.
GGAAAATCCAAAGTATCCCTTGCTGTGGGGCTCCTCCCACACTGCAAGAGTTAAATGCTCCCTTTTGTCTAGGTGAACATTTTCAGAAGTTTTACTTAACTTCTCCTACGCTACCCTTTGCAGCTGGTGCTCTCCTCTTCTGTGACACTTCCAGTTATGGGGAGGACCTCAGTGACCTCACTTGCATGCAAGGCTGCTAGTTCTGCATTGTACACGGTGACGTCAGAGTGCCTGCAACCCATAGAGCGGCGAAGAGAAGCAGCTTTGGGTGACTGGTTGTACAGCTGGGAGGAAGTCTATGGGAGCAAAGGGACAAGGTAGGTAAAGCTACTTTTGAATGATCCCCTGGACAAACAAAACAAGCATTTAACTTTAAGGTAAAGTGCACTTGTAATAATACAGGTAAATATATGCCCTGGCAGAACTGCTGGTGGACAACAGAACCTAGAAGGGTAAGTACACTTACCCTTAAAAGCTTGATAAATGAGGCCCATTGTGATTCTGACAGTTTCGAAAGTCTGCCATGTTAATGTGAACTTCTCTGTATATAGGTTGGAGCTACAGTGGAAATGAAAGCACCTGATGGATCTCAGCAAGAAGCAACTATAAGTAAGCTGACAGATGCCAGCTGGTACACTGTTGGTGAGTATCATTGCTATGTTGAATATCTGAAAAGCCAGACCAATGCTCTGTTTTACAGAAACATCATTGCGCTGTACTAAAATTTCATAATGTGCTTCGAAGATCACAAAATCGGTGTGCTCAGTTTATCTTATAATGACTGTTTTTATTACACTAGTTTGAAAAATATGTGAGCTGCATCCTGAACGTTTTCACAAAAATAAAATGATTACATCCGTTTAGGGGATAGGAGGAATGTGCCAACAAAACTTCAAGCTAGGCCCTGATGTGAAAACTGTTGATTTTTGCTTCTTGAACTTTTATTTTTTCCACCCCAATCTGACATTTAGCATAGGTGTGCCAACATATCCTGGCTTTATTCTGCAGACTAAGCCCCCATATACACCGGTGCGACTTGATGCTTCCAAATCGCATGACAAGTCGCACCCCAGTGCCAGAAATGGAACTGTTCATATCGCTATGACTTGTGTTGCAGCGATTATGAAAAGTTCACGCTTTTACCGATTTCATTGCTAGTTGCTTAGACTTTGTTAAATTAAGTCACAAATCGCACTGATGTTTGGTTTTGAAATCGTACTGGTGTGAACCAGGGCTAATAATGAATTTGGGCTATGGTCAGATCTCTAAAAAGGAAAAAAAAAAAAAAAAACCTGCACCTTTTTGGCACAACTTACAAGATGCTAAAGAAGCCTTAATGTAACGGCTTCTGTGTGATTTACTGGGTGTATTTTCATAATACATATTCGTTGTTTACCTTTATCTGTACGGGGTCAGTGTGCAGTAACGTAGGCAGCTTGTTTTAACTGTTATAGGGTCCGTTTACATGAGAGACTGGCAGTTTTCAGATAAATAAGTCCTTAACATATCTTACTGTTTTGCAGTGTTTGATGATGGCGATGAAAGGACATTAAGACGGACATCTTTATGTTTGAAAGGGGAGAGGCACTTTGCAGAGAGTGAGGTAATGATAATGACATTCTTTTCTTCTGCTTTAGTTTAATATGTATGTTACTCCACAAAGTAAGATTTAATTTAAAAAAAAAAGTGTGTGTGTGTGTTTTTTTTTTCTCCAATCTAGCTTTTTCATTTTTTATTCTATCTCTTTAAAAACCCTGCTGATCCTGCCAGTTCCCCTGGGTCCCCGCTTCAAATTGACCTTGGCATGCACAGAGTGCAGGACAGCGTGCTGACGCATGGTGTGCCTGTATCTCCCATGGTCAGTTGTGGGGCCACGCCCCTCCAAGCTACTATTCGTTTAGTAAGGGGGTAGGTGTTCCTAAATCACACACAGTGGGTGAGCAAGATTACTGACACGGTGGGTGAATGGGCTTATCTGACATGTGGTGGAGTTACTTCCTGTCTGTGTGTACCAGTTTCAGCTTTGACAGCGAGGCTCGAACACACACAGATGGGGGGTCACTTCTCCTCTGTGTGTATGTCTAGTGTTAGTCCCCCATCTCTAATTCCCGCCCACCTGCCTGTCTGAGTGTTCCATAGACAGGAGACTTTTCCACTGTGTCTGCCACTTCTAAACAGACACGTGCCCCCCTCCTCCCCATGCTACAGTTAAGAGGCACTGGAGAGGCTTTGACGCATGCCTGTCACAATACAAGAAAAAAAAAAAATGTAAATAATAAATTAAAATAAAGGTGTTTTGAGACATGTACTTCTATATGCTGTAATACAATGCCCTTTTGAAGCAGTGTGTTCACAAATAATTTTAATGGAAAAGTTTGACATTTCTGCATCTCTGTTGAATAGACTTTAGACCAGCTTCCGCTAACCAATCCTGAACATTTTGGCACTCCGGTCATTGGGAAGAAATCTAACAGGGGAAGACGTTCATCCCTTCCAGTGTGAGTTTAATCAGATTTGTCTGTCATTCTGTACTGTTTGGGTAGGCATTGCGTAATACTACAGTCACATGCGTCTTTTTACCTGTCAGTCAGACCAGTAAAAGAGGTACATACTGGTACATCAATCTCATCTGTAGCAAGTTAAGGTTTGAACTTTCTGAGGGTGTTCTAATTGTTTCTCTCCCTTTCTGTCCTGGTGGCAACCAAACCCTTGTATGGGACAAGTAGGTGGTTAGATTCCCCCAATGGAGTCACCACCAGAAATCTCAATCTTAAAGCAGCAGTTTTACACCCAAAACAAAAAAAGTGTGCTCCCACTATGCTGTGTGAATAGGCTCTGAAAGTGAAACTTGTGTGTTTTACACCCTCCCCCTCCCTGAGCTGGATTTCAAGAACATTGACTTTTGAATGTCTTCCTCCTGTGTATTTATATAAAGCTAGACATATACGATGCAATCTGATTGTACAATCTCTGTACGATTACCTTTTTAGTTTTTCCAAAGCTAAGTAATTGGAGGACCCATCTGAAAAATGTATTCAATTTGTATAAAATCAGGCAGGCCCTTGTACTATATAGTTGATGGTAGATCTAAAGGAGATTGTACAGTGTATGGCCACCCTAAAGGAAGAAGTAGGAAAGTGGGTGGGAAAAAAAGTGCGGTATAGTAATGAGGGAGGTGCGGTCCACAGAAAAAAAATGCACCCAATTCGGTGATGCAGTAAGGCAGTTCATGATGGGATTTGAAGTGTCCTGGATGATCATATGATACAGGAAATGATGTGCATAGTAAGAATTAAAAAAAAAAAAAAAAAAAAAAAGTTTAACTGAAAGGTGCAAATTCAAAGCTGCCATGGACTAGGTAAGTGACATATATGCACATTGGGATGGCTTGGCCAGAAACTACATTAGAAAAGGCTTCTATTTATTATGAAGAGGGAATTTGTTCCTGAAAGGTGAACTTGGCCTTTTAAGTGTTCTCTGCTGAAAGGATTCTGTTTTATCGTGGTGCCGTCACTGCAATTTTCTTGACTCGTTGCAAATTTTGCTTGTGTGCGTAATGGTTCTGAAAGGTAAAATGACACAGTAATATAATCCCTGATGCACCAGCTAATAATACGTGTGTTTTAAAAAAAAAATTTCCCCCAAGAGACCAAGACATTCCAGTCCACTGCACTGTTTGCATAGTGTCAGCTACTGTTTAATTACACTGTTACCATGACAATTATTCCCTTGTCTACTGAAGCCCCATTACATTCCATGTAATTATAGATTGTTGCCATTTATCTTTTTTGGGGGGGGATTTGACTCTTGTGGCACATTTTTCTTTTCTATGGTCTCTGTAATTTGTGTCTGTATAATTTAATTTCTTTATGCTTTCAAATGCCTTTTCACTTATCTTAGGAAGTATCCTGTAATATCTATAGCCAAAAGCCCTGTCAGGTTTTGCTGCCATCTGAAGCTTTGTTAGAGATTTCCCCTTGCTTTCTGTTCTGGTGACACAGGTTTGCCAGACAGGAAGTGAAGGAAAGTCTGCAACACGGTAATGGACAACAATAAAAAAAAAAAGCTGACAAAAGGTTCTAACACCCCACACCACTTAAAAACAGAAAAATAATCTGTATGTGTTGCTGTTGGAGAGTTGTTGTGTTTTTTTTTTTTTCTCACTGTCTGGTGAAACGTTTGTCAGAACAGGAAGTGAGGGGAAATTTCTTTAGCCCTGTACAGCAATCTATTTCTAATCCTTAACCACTCAAAGTGGAGTTCAACCCACATGTTATATTTTGCGGGTTTAAAAAAAAAAAAAAAAAGCTGTAACTCCGCTTCAATTCAAAATAATAACTAAATGGCTAAATAAAAACAATTTAAAGCTAAATTTCTAAACAACTATTTTTTTTTTTTTAATTGGGCCTTAGTTACCTACCAGTAATGTACCTCAATTAAAATGTTCCCCACCTGTGTCCGCTGCTTCTTGTTACTTACATGGAACCTCTGATAGTTCTCTATTCTGGAAACATCTTGTATTCTTTTTCTTTTCAAAGACTACATAGCGTTTTGTGAATGAATAGGTGGTGTACGGATGTCTCAATCTCCCCTTGTCCAATAACAAAAAATACTAAATATTTCCTAAATAATAGAGCTACAAATCAAGCTCCCTGCTGTTTGCCATGTTTTAGCAAGCTTTTTTACCTTCTTGTCTCTTTTATACCTCTAGCCCCAATTGTCAGTTTCTCTGCCAGGACTTCAACAATGACATCGTCATCAGACGATGCAAATGTGTAACATTTTTCAAAAAAGAAGCAGCAGCCACCAGTGAGGTGCACATCATTAGAGGTACCTTTCTGGTACCTAGCTAATGCCCCAAGTTTTTCCACACTTAAAGTGGAACTTTAGTCTGAAAATTAAGTCCTGCTAGATCACTTCAGGCTGGCCCCTTTTCCATGTATAGCTTTGTAAAACTTTAAGCCTGGGTTCATACATATGCGAATACAGACATCGCACGTGATTTGCACCCCGCATTGCTGTGCCAATCACATGCGATGTCTGTGCAATGGGCGTTCAGCCATACAGTTGTATGGCTGAACTTGCATTGGATTCTCACAAAAAGTGCAAGAACCTGTTCACACCCATGCGATTTGATTCCTGTATGAATTCACAGTTCACGCTGCGATCTGTGAACCGATCTGGGGGGTGTCATTATCTTTGTATTGGGCAGTGTCAACTGCCTGCAGGGGAGATGCGATGCGGGAACCGGCACTGGAATCACACTGGTTCCTGCATGGCATACGTGTGAACCCAGGCTAAAATTAAATGCCTATACTGTTTTTAAAATCCAGGAATACACTGTCTCACCCTGCTCTGCACATGCTCAGTTGCTTTCTTTTTTTAGGCACTGCTGAGTTTGTAGAGGGTGATCTGCTGACATTCTTAAAGCAGAATTAAACCCCCCTATGGTTTGACAGTTTGGTTGAGGACACAAACAAATTTGACAGTTGACAATCCCGGCATTCCAAGAATGTGACTGGTTTTAAAACTGTTAAATCGATGAGTTTTGTTTCGCAGACAGATTTATTGCTGTTCAGGGGCGCTGGACTTTAGCAAAATGGCAGCCTCCGGCAAGAAGAAACGGGAGCAATGCTGGAGGCAATTTACAGCACACACTAATTTTGGTAGCATTAATGTGCAATGTATGTTCTTGCTAAAGAACATTATTTTTTATAAAGTTGTTATGGGTAAATTTCAACTTTTAAGACTTCTTGCTGGTATGCTATAACATTGTTAATCGTTCATGTTTGCCTCTAATGTATTGTTTGGTTTTGTTGGCTGTCTAATCAAATGTCAAATTTTCCTAAAGAAATACTGCACAGTTTGCTTCTTTAGTGTCTATGCAATGCAAAGTAACAGGTTCACTTTACTGTTTGCCATCCTGTCCAGTTGCACATACTCCTGCTTTACTCCCCACTCTGCTCCAATGGAAGAAGTTATGTCAGCCCAGTGTAAGTTCAGCGTTATTGCAGCCAGTGTTTATGCAGGGCTGAGGACTCTTGCCACCCCCTAAGACTACTACTAGAATGGTTGTATGCTCCCCTATCTTTGGTAATACGGTGTATTTATCTCACTTCCGAGAGCTGAAAAGGGCAGTGGTGGAGTGAACAAAGCAGAGCATGTGCTGCTCGAGCTTGTATACAGGAACTGCAGATTACCTTTTTGTCTATTGTAAGGGAAGTGGGTCAACATGTTAAATTTTATGCTAATATAATGTACTTTTTAATTTGATTGAAGTTCTCCAAGGATGTTTTCTTCCCAAAAAAAGTAAATGTTTGGTAAATATATTCCATTGACATTTTAAAATGCAGAGTAGAAATGCATATCTGTCTGCCCTCATATTGTAAAGCACTGCGCAAACTGTTGGCGCTATATAAATCCTGCATAATAACATCTGTAAGTGGTCTTGCCTGCTGAAATATCATGCACATACTGCCATAATGCACAGCCAGGAAACTGACATGCTCATGTTTTACTTTTTTCTTTTTTTCTGGTTCACTTGCCTACTTAGTGGTAGTTCACTGAGTAGGCTGCAGGTAAAGAGGTTATTCATGGGGCATAGATGTTTAAATGAGTTAACTTAACAGAATTTTTTTAAAATGAATGTAAACCCTCTCCTATACCCAGTGAGGGGAACAACCTCAGATGATACGCAGGGATGAAACAAATCTCCCTACATAAATTTTACATGTATATCTGCTGTCTTCCGCTTGCTATATTCTTTAGAATTTGTACTTCCTCATTCAGCAATAGGAATGTAGTCTTGGCATACTCTGTGTGACAGCTAATTGGAGGAAAGGCACACCTCCCCCTCCACATAAGCAGAAGAACGAAGATACCTTCAGAGCTGTGCTGTGATAAGACAAGCTTTCTGCTAATTTATTTATAGCACACTCCCTGACACACATTTCAGGCTGGTTTTATCTCCTGTCTCTGAGAACTTATCGTGCTGATAACTGAGGAACAAAACGGCAGAAAGACACCGGACTCAGGGCTTTGGAGAAAGATAAGTAAACACTACAGATATGTGTTTAGGTCAAATTTCATGAATCGGGTTTACATCCACTTTAACTTATATAGTTGCTAGGTTGATCTGCTTTAATTCACGTGAGAAAGCCTCAACTGAGATAGTTTAGCACCCAGATGTCATAGCTTCCCAGACCTGCAATTTAATGCTTCTGTTCTCGTGCCTCCTCATAGGACGGAAGATGAGAAAGAAGACAGCAGCAGTGAAGAGGAAGACGATGATGTTAAACGCATTGGAGATGAATTACTGGGCAAAATAGTGAATGTCAACTGCAGCTTGACGAATGAGTGTTACCCTGCTGTGGTAAGTAATGGTATCCATTTCTGCTCCTCCCCAGGCAATAGTGCTTTACATCACATGTATTGCACAGGTTTATTAATTAATAGGTAAGGTTTTAGTTGTTAGCTATCAGAATTAAACTGTATTCTGCAGTGTTAGCTATATAACAAAGCTTTCTTGCATGCATATATTCAGATAAACATGACTGAGAAAATATGATTGTACTCGTTTTCTGTCCAGTGAGAAATTCCTTAATAAAAAAAGATACAACTTTCAATAATTATGTTTATTATTTTCCCCAGATGGTTTCATAATTGTTACACAAGGACTTTTTTTTTTTTTTTTAAGTGGCCCTCTAACCTAAACCTTTTTAGTTTTGACCAAAGAGGGGGAAGGGTTTGAACATCTGTGTGCTTTTATGGCTGCCTGTTCTTCCATTAAGGAAGTTTTCACTTACCTCAGGCTTGCATACACAATACATTGTCACTTTGTCACACCAAAAGAGGAAAGGGAATTCTTCAAAAGGTAACTTACTCTCTTCTGGGGACGACTGTTACAAGGTGTAAGTTCCTTCATGAAAGGAGGTCTCTTCCTGTCATGTTCTGTAACTGGAAGTGAGAGGCAATCTTCCTACTTGGGGATACAAGCAGCATTTACATTTTGGGTGGGTTAAGCCTTAGCTTTTCTTTAAAATTTGCTTTATTACCAAAACTAGTTATTTTTGCTATTACTAATTTCTGCTTTAAATGTAGCTTTATTGGTGTTCTTACCTCACCGCAGAGATTAGATATTGGCTTTGCTTGGTTCCTGGTAAGTTGCATCACATATTGGATCTTTGTATCTCTGGGCTGCCCCAGAGGCAGGCAGATGACATTGTAATCTCCACCTCAGCCATTCAGAGAATGCGCTTTTTGTTTTTTAAAGTCACGGTAAATGCTGAGTTCCTCTTTAAAGCATTCATTAAAGTCATACTAAAGTCTCATATATATTTTTTTTTTTTTTTTGTTAAAATGTTTTCCCTTTTCTCTCCTCATTGGCTGACTGACATTGAGAGCATCAGGAGCCAATAGCGCCGCGCTGTTGTCTCAGACAATGAGGAGGGGAGTTCCGGGCAGCTGAGACACTCCTGCAACATCGCTGGATTGAAAGGGGGCTCAGGTAAGTATGAGGGGTCGGGGCTGCTGCACACAGAAGATATAGAATGCATAAAGGTAAAAAACCTTCAGCCTTTACAACTGCTTTTAAAAAAGACTGCGCATTTCATATGTATATCCAATTGCTTAAAGGCTGGGTTCACATATGAGCAAGCAGTGGCTCACAGCAGAGGTCCGGTGGGTTCTCGTTCAATGTTTCAGGTCCAATTTCAGCCCAAATTTTTGACTGGAATGGACCAAAAGGCACACAGGGCTCCTGTGCAAATTGCAACTGAGCCGATGTGGAGAAATGTGAACCGGCTCCATAAAGAGCCAGTCACAATCTCCTGCTGTGGAAATTGGATGTGGAGAAATCTGCATCCAAATCGCACTAGTGTGAACCCAGCCTAAAGGTCCAGCATGCTTTCTTCTGGCTTCACATATGAAAAGTTGCACAGGCGCTCTTTGGTTTTAGGTGTGTGATCTATAACTTGGCTGTCTTTTTGTTCATTTGTGTAGTGAATCTTCCACCCTGTTACTATGAAAGTTTTTGAAAATGCTCTTGATCAGCCCTGTAATGGGACACATGTACATTTGGTACATTTGGCCTATGTTCCCAATTAATCTCAGACTGACATGTTGAAGTTGGCTTGGTACCTGTCCCTTGGCAGCCTTGTCATAGTAGTGTTGGGAATACATAGCTTGGCTTTTTGTTCCAGGCTACTTTGCTTTCTTTTGTCTGGATTTATCTAGAAAAATCCTATTTATCAAGTTTCAGTTGGGAATTAAAGCCCATCTCAACCCGAGTGACACTTTTTTTATTTTTTTTCAGCTGAGAGGAAAAAAAGTGACCGTTATTGTCTGAGGACAGAGCATGCAAGTGCAATAAAGAAATGTACACAATACTAAAGGCTTTATTTCTAAATGTGTTCAAGCACGATTCATACAATGTTTACCCAGGATTCATACATTTCTCCAGTTGAATTAAAAAAAATGTGAATTTTGGGTGAGACGTTTTGTGAATTTTTTTTTTTTTTTTTTTTTTTTTTTAATAAACAAACCCTCTGGGAGATTTACTAAAACTGAAGCGTGCATAATCTGGTGCAGCTTTACAGAGAAACCTTCCAGATCCACTGACCTCGGACTCAAGCAGGGAACTCCTCCTGTTAAATTTCCTTCTTCTGTGCCCTTCTTGGTCTCCTGTCCTGTTTCAACAGTAAGAATGCTGCCCTGCTGCTCTATTCTCCATAACTTCAGTTTTATGTAAAGCAAACTTTTTTAAAAAAAAATTCTTAGTTTTTCCTTTAGTATGGAAATGTTGGGACTCCTGTCAGATTGTTTTTGCTGTTTGTGTCCCTGCTGGGGAGATGTAGCCTCTTCTCGTACTGATGATCATGACCCCTGGGGATGGGGTAAAACTCTTGAGTTGTCAATGAGCCCAGGTTCACACTGCCCGTGACTTCAAAGTTGGACCCCGCTGTGACTTCGGCATGACTTGCATGCGACTTCTTTAAAGGGGTTATAAAGTCAGAAGGCTCTTTATCTTAATGCATTAAGATAAAAAGCCTTCTGTGTGCATCAGCTTCCTTAATACTTAACTTTGCCTTCTCTCTATCCAGCGATGTTGTAGGATTGTCACAGCTGCCCGGGACACCCCTCCTCATTGGCTGAAACAGCAGCGTGGTGCCATTGGCTCCCGCTGCTGTCAGTCAGTCAGCCAATGAGGAGAGAAAGGGAGTCGCAGCTCTGTTTCTGAATGGATACACAGAGCTGCAGCTCAGTTCGGGTGCCGCCATAGCAAGCTGCTTGCTGTGGGGACAATCAGGAGGGAGGGGCCAAGAGAGCCGAAGAGAGACCCGAGGAGGGAAGGTTTGGGACTGCCCTGTGCAAATCCACTACACAGGGTAGGTAAGTATAACCTGTTTATTATTGTTAACAAAAAAAAGAGACTTTACAATCACTTTTTAACAGAAGTCAATGCAAGTCTTACCAAAGTCGGACCAAAAGTAGTGCAGAAACATTTTTCTAAGTCGGTGCCACTCAAGTGGCACCGATTTAGAATGGTTCTATTGCACAGAATGGAGTTATTTTTTTTTTTTTTTGTTGTTTTTTTTTTAAATCAGAAACAGTTTATTAAAGAACAAAACAAATATACATCGATACAGATCTTATGTGCAGGAATAAATCCAAGTACAGAGGATAATATATTGTATATAAATCACAATTGGTCAAAGGATACCAGCATATTGAGTGGAGTTACTGAAATATCATTAAACTGATGCCGCATCATTACATTGTCGGTGTGCAACTATACAGAACTGTATGTCCATATCCTTAGTGCATACAGGGGACAAGATAGAACAGAGAAAGGGGGGAAAAATAAAAATCCTATACCTAAGTGTAGTAGAAACATCTACTCTATACTCGAAATGAGCTACCGTGGCCCAGTAGACTATTCCTAAAATAGGAACCGCTTGTCTCTCCTTAAGTTAGTTTTGCCCCAACATCTACCTTTTCACATTTGTAGTAGTCTGTCCTTCACCAACTGGATTGGACCTAGTCCAGGTGTGTCCAGCCATGGTTGCCACAGGGAGTTGATTTTTTTTTTTTTTTTTTATAAAATTCCTATGTTGGTAAGTGAGTTTTTCGCATATCAATGGACTGTTTACCATGTCAACCCATTGCTTCCTTGTTGGTACCGGTGGAGTTATCCAGTGCCTCGCGATCATTTTATGTGCTATGTACAATAGACGCAATATGACCGTTTGGTGAAAAAGAGGGTATCTCCAAGGCACCAAGCAAGCAAATAACTGGATCATGTGGCAGTGGAAATTGAAATGCTTGTGAGATCGTAGAAAGGACATAGTGCCAGTAATGAAACAGTTTCGGGCATTTCCACATCATATGCAACAAATTACCATTTTACCTGCTGCATTTTGGGCATAGTGGCGTTTCTCTGAATCCCCAGCCAACTGCCTCTGAATGTCTGTTTACCAGCAACAGTGTACATGAGGCCTTAATGTAAAGGCCTGTTCCTTGGAAAAGTCTTAGCAGACCAATGTGTGCTTCTTTCACTGTTTTGAGGTATGAATAGATTGAATGAAGTTGAACTATTTCATGTGTCATGCATATTAGATCCATGATGGTTACAGCTGGTCTTTCTTGCACAGTTATATTGCTTATGCCTGAAGCTCTGCTTTGGTTAAATTGGGACTTCTTCCAAGCCAGATCAAACCTCTGCATAATATTTTTTATAACTTTGCGACCACTATGTAAGATGTTACCTAAACTTTGAATTCAGTGTACTATATAGGCACTTGGATAGACCCTCCTCCTATGTTACTGCTGTTACATCTAGCTTTTGTATATTCAGATTCTAACTTGTGTGTCCAGCTGTACAGCCCAGAGTGGTTTAAAGTAGAACTATAGGCAAAACATCCTTTTTTTTTTTTTTTTTTTTTTTTCATTTTAGATGAAGCCAAGGGAGGGTTATAACCCGTCCAGATTTTTTATTTTTTTTTTTCACCATCTTTGTCCCACTGTGGAGATTTCCCTTCACTTCCTGTCCCATAGCTAAACAGGAATGTCCCATAGCTAGCAGTGAGAGGAAATCCCTGCAAATTTAGAGGAATTCCTTGGGGACCCCCAGGTTACCATAACTAGTGTCCCCATTGGAAGAGTTCCCCTCTATTACTTTTCTGGGGACAACCCAAAATTTGGGATTTTCTTTTACTTTCACTTTCAATGATAATAGTAATTAGGACAAATAGAGAGGTGAATCTCCCTAATGGGGGGTACAGACAGCACTAAAACCTGACAAGCATTCTAATCCCTCTCCACTCTATCCAAAACTAAAAAAAAAAAGTTTTTTGTCTTTTAGTTATACTTTAAGGCTCACACTAATGCCACTGCGTAGAGCAAATTCCTGTTTCTTTCCTCTTACTACAAAATCATTTCTATAATAGCTAGTGGTGACACAGGTTAAGCAGAGGGCCCTTTTGGGGACCTCTTATAACCTGTAGCCATTCCTACAGTATATTTACTTATATAATTAAAAAAAATACAGCCACCACATCCAAGGACGGAAGCTGCAATATATAGAGTTTTTTTGTTTTTGTTTTTAGGCCTAGGTATAGTTTAAAGCGGAGTTCAACACAAAAATGGAACTTCCGCTTTTCGGAACCCTCCCCCCCTCCAGTGTCACATTTGGCACCTTTCAGGGGGGAGGGGGGGTGCAGATACCTGTCTAAGACAGGTATTTGCACCCACTTCCGGCATAGACTCCCACGGGAGTCTATGCCTCTTCCTGTCCCTCCGCGCTATCTCCTGGGAAACACACAGGTCCCAGGAGATAGCGGGGACCAGTTACGCCAGTATTGAACCGGGAAGTGAAGCCGCAACGCTTCACTTCCTGATTCCCTCACCTAGGATGGCAGCGGCAGCTGCCGAGAGTCGAGCGATTTATCGGCGTCAGCTGCCGACATCGCTGGACCCTGGGACCGGTAAGTGGCCATGTATTAAAAGTCAGCAGCTGCAGTATTTGTAGCTGCTGGCTTTTAATATTTTTTTTTTTAGGTGGACTCCCTCTTTAAGGCTGTATAGTCAAATTGTTGCATAGGTTATAATTGGTTCTCTTTAATAGGTATTTCCAGTACTTTGAATTATTTTAACATACGTGCATAGCAGTAAGCTGAGTGACACTTTTTTTAAAATTTTTGTATTGAAATGTACATTCCTATTTAACGTTAATCTAATGATCACCATATTAAATTAATGGGCTTTTAGTTCAGTATAAAGTAAGCACTTCCTTTGCAGAAGTTAGGCTTTTTCAAATGCCTTTCCATTGTGACAAAACAAACGTATTAAGAGATGTCAACTAGGTTTTTAAGGAAAAATAACCTAACTTTTTGTTTGCCTGCCTTAGGTCGTGTCACCTAGTTGCAATGATGAAACGTCCGTGAAAAAAGACCAGTGTTTGGTGCGATCGTTCGCAGATGCAAAATTGTGAGTTCACTTGCTTTATCCTAGATGTGTCTTTTTATGTCAATTTAATGCCTTTTAAGGAAAATTTCAGTAAGTGATGAAAATGACCTACATACTTTCATGACTCAGCTGTAGCAGTACCTGCACAAAAGAATCAGTTCCTTTTTATAGCTGGAGGTCAAATTTCTTAAAAAGAGGGGTGCAGGAAATGTAAGTGCTGAATTGTTTTATTTAATTTTCTAATCGCTTGTTAGTGTCCTGAACATACCCAGAACATTGTTGGAAAGGCTTCATTGTCTCCTTGTGGACCAGACATTTATAAGAAATTTTATTTTTCTTCAAAATTAGGGGTGTAGCTATAAAACATACATATATATATATATTTTTTTTTTTTGCCTGCAATTTCAAGGTGCTTTGAGGGTGGCTCCAATCCCTTGCAGAGTCTTATGGAGCTACCCTTGCTTGCGTGGTTTTGCCTGTGATGGCGCATGCATGTGCCTTGTTATCAGTGCACTAGGAATGTGGACAGTCATGTGACTAAGGTTTGAGCCTCAACTTGGTGTGGGGGATGTGTGTGTCATCTGTTGGGATGAGAACAATCGGTACAGCTGGCATGACCGGCATGAGACAGGGCGGGCATGCGCTATGCCATTAGTGGTGATGACGGGCCCTAATGCTACTAACGAGAGCAGGCATGTGACCTCTACAGTGCAAACTCCTTGGCCCAGAAATTCAAGTAGCGGTGTTGATCCATAAGGATTGAGTGTCAGTAAAAAGACTCAGAATCTAGTCCCAACAAAGGTGATGCTTACATTTCCTTGGTGGAAGCAAATACTTTAGAGGAGACGTTCACCTTTTTAGGTTACTGTTGCAGCAGCCCCCACACCCACCTAACCAGCTGTTGTGACAGAGGGCCGGAGATCCTCTCCCTCATCCACTGTCGCAATAAAAAAATAAAGACTGTGGGGCTCCGCCCACCTGGCTGTGTCATTCAGAGTTCTGTGAATGGGAGAACCTTTTGCAGCGGATGGCTTGTAGTTCTCGGTGAACTATGAGGGTGCTGTTGCACCCTCTAGGTAGTTCATAAATGCTTCCTGTCACTGACAGCCTGCAGAAGCCTGAGATTTCAGCTCGCATGTACAATGCTTTGCAGGCTCCTGGTAAACTAAAAAAAAAAAAATGAATTTTTTTTTTCCTACTTGCAAAATGTTCTTTTTTTTTTTTTTTTTTTTTTCTTTTACAAAGGTGAACTTATCCTTTAAGATAGGAAAGGAGCAGGTTTATAAAGCTATTTTGACCAATACTAAAGATTTGCATATGCTCAGCAAATAGAAAGCTTATACAGTACAGACTGCTGGGCTAGGCTGGACATATTGGCTAACGTTTTCAGCATCTTTTTTTGCTTTATTATTGCAAAGGTGTGTTGTGTGTGTGTGGGGTTTTTTTTTTTTTTTCTTTCTTTCCCTGAAAGTCTGCTGTGGTATTTGAACAATGTATAATAGTGGAACCTTTGTCCCTAGAAATGCGGGGGATCAGCGAGCCAAAGAAAGGATTATCTGACTTTGTCCTTTTGGAGGTAGTGGTTTTGTGGCTTAGAAACTTGGACAGGTTACTCTATAGTCTGCCGTCTGAAGGATAGTAACACAAGGTTTTTTTTTTCCCAAAACCAGTTGGCAGGCACCTGTATTATTCCTGAGAGAAAATCTTTCATGCTATACTTACTCACTGCAACCCCAGCAGGTCCATGGGGTCCTATTTGCAAAATTCCATTATAGGTTGATGCTAAAACTACATGGTTCATAATTGGAGCAAATAACTTCTGTATGCCTGTAGCATTATACTATGTTGGAGGAAAAAGTTATGAATAATTACATAGAAACTGGTATTTTATTATGTAACTGAGTGCAGGATTTGACTGGCACTAAACAGCTTTCTGCTTGCTGGCCATGAAAACCAAATAGAATAGTGCCACCATGTGGTTCGCTCTTCAAAGGACAGAATGTGTTTTTCTTTCAAACAATTCATTTTTAAACATCTTCAGGTTAAATTGGTTTAATTTGCATTTTTAAGATGTTCATCTACACTCTTAAAATTTTGCTTTGACTTTTAATAGCATTTTACTTTCTGAAAGAGCACTGATTTATCCTACTGCTAAGCACAACAAATATCATTGTAGACCATAGCTACCTAGGTGGAGCTTTAGACAAACCTTCTTCCTTTTTTGTTTTTTTTTTTTTTTTTTTGTTTTTTGGTGAGTTAAATGCTTTTTACTGCATTCCAGATGCGTTCCATACAAAAAAAAAAAAAATGCAGCAGGTTCTACTTTAGAATGTTTGTTTTTTTTTTCCTTCAGTCAGTGTGGATCTCCTATCACAAATTGGATTAGCAGCAAGGATGGGAAGTGTTATCATAATGGGGGATTTTAATTATCCAGACAAAGACTGGGCGGAGACTGTGTGCTACACAGAGAAACATGTGACACGGCGGGTGGCTTCCTCCCCACACAACAGGGCTTTAATGGTACATCACACCATTCCCCCCTCCTCCTCCTCACACCTAGCTGCACCGGGAACATTCTTCCTATCCCCAACCTCCTCCCTGACTCCAACTATCCATCCTGCGTGTGACGCAAGTGGGTGCGCGGTACAACGTCGGTCCGTACGGCGGGCGGAGCCTAGCGCGGTGCTCAGCCCCTTCCCCGAGCTCCCGCTGGAATAGTCGGGATTGAGCGGTGGCCGTGGAGGAGCAGCGCCGTGTTCTGTCATTGGTAAAGCTAGAGTACGCTTGTATATATACTCTGGACACCCAACAGGGATTGAGTGGAGGTTATCACTGTGCCCCCTACTGTGTGGGAATAGCCTGTGAGCCGAACACGAGAGTGTAAGGCAAAAGTAGCTGGTGAGTTTGCTCGCTGAAGGGGAGTGGAGATCACATTTCACAGCGGTGTGGTGGAAGATTTTTTTCACTGAAGATCTATATCATATTATTTATGAATCATCACTTACATCACTACGTCACTGTTTATTGGACTTTTTTTGGTATTAATTTAATATATACTGTATGAATTTTGATAACACTAGAATATATTTTGCTCTTAAGTGAGTGATACTTAATAGTTTGTCACATTTTAGCTTTATTAATATATATATACTAGAGCTGCACGATTCTGGCTAAAATGAGAATCACGATTTTTTTGCTTAGAGGATAGATCACGATTCTCTCACGATTCTCGCGGCGTAACATCATTTTTCACATTAAAACAAAAAAAATTGCGCTAACTTTACTGTTTCTTTTTTTTTATTTATTGAAGTGTATTTTTTCCCAAAAAATTGCATTTGAAAGACTGCTGGGCAAATACAGTGCGACATAAAATATTGCAGCAATTGCCATTTTATTCCATATTATAAAATATTATAATAAATATATATATATATATATATATATATATTTTATCTCTAATGTTTGGGGGTTCCAAGTAATTTTTTTTTAGCAAAAAATATTGATTTTAACTTAAGAAAGAAGTGTCAGAAAAAGATTTAGACTTTAAGTGGTTAAACTTCCTGCATTTACACGTTGTTTAAAGCTTGGCAGATTGCCCAGGTTATTTGTTTACACAGAGAAGTTCTATCCCTTTGATCTAAGAAGGAAGTTAGATACAATGTTTCAAGTTCTAAACTTGGCAGAATGCCTGGATGTTTTCTTTTGACAGCTGAGTGAGCAGATAATCTCTCCACTTGTTTATATGAAAGAATGGTCAAACTCAGCAGGAGAGATCGTCAGGGGAGGTGAATCGAGATCACGATTTTTTAACGATTAATTGTGCAGCTCTAATATATACACATATATACCCCCTTTTTTTGTTATTTTAGCGCTGCTATTTGATTTCACTTGAGGGAAGGGCAGGTTATAGTGAATCATTTATTATTTTAGAAATAAAACATTACTGGATCTACTGATTACCAACAATACAGACCTGATCACAGATGTGGAAATACGGGGCAATTTAGGTAACAGCGATCACAGGTCAATTAGTTTCAGTATAAATCACACAAATAGGAAACATGAAGGGAACACAAAGACACTGAATTTCAAAAGAGCCAACTTCCCTAAACTACAAACCTTGCTAAAAGGCATAAATTGGGATAAAAAAATTAGGAACAAAGAATACGGAGGAGAGCTGGGTTTGCTTTAAGAGCATATTAAATAAGGGCATTAGCCAATGTATCCCATTGGGTAATAAATTTAAAAGAGCAAACAAAAATCCTGAATGGCTTAACTCCAATGTAAAAATGCATATAAAAGCAAAGGAGAAGGCCTTCAAAAAATACAAGGTTGAGGGATCATCATCAGCATTCAGACTTTATAAAGAATGCAATAAGAAATGTAAGGGTGCAATTAGGACGGCTAAGATAGAACATGAAAGACACATAGCGGAGGAGAGCAAAAAAAATCCCAAGAAATTCTTTAAGTATGTAACCAGTAAAAAAGGGAGGACAGACCATATTGGCCCCATAAAGAATGAGGAAGAACATCTTGTTACAAAGGATGGGGAGATGGCAAAGGTATTGAATTTATTCTTCTCCTCAGTCTTCACGAGTGAATCGGGGGGCTTCAGTAACCAAAACTGCAGTGTTTATCCTCATGACACAACACAGGAAGCACCTCCATGGTTAACAGAGGACGGAATTAAAATTAGACTTGAGAAACTTAACATTAATAAATCACCGGGACCAGATGGCTTGCATCCGAGGGTACTTGGGGAACTCAGTCAGGTGATTGCCAGACCGTTGTTCCTAATTTTTACAGACAGACTATTGACTGGAATGGTACTAGCTGATTGGAGAAAAGCCAATGTAGCACCAATATTTAAAAGGGGCCCAAAAAAAATCCCTGGGAATTACAGACCAGTTAGCCTAACCTCAATAGTATGTAAACTCTTGGAGGGGATGATAAGGGACTATATACAAGATTTTAGTAATATGAACGATATCATTAGCAGTAATCAGCATGGATTCATGAAGAATCGTTCTTGCCAAACCAATCTATTAACCTTCTATGAGGAGGTGAGTTGCCATCTAGATAAAGGAAGGCCCGTAGACGTGGTGTATCTGGATTTTGCAAAAGCATTTGACACAGTTCCCCATAAACATTTACTGTACAAAATAAGGTCCTTTGGCATGGACCATAGGGTGAGTACATGGATTGAAAACTGGCTACAAGGGCGTGTTCAGAGGGTGGTGATAAATGGGGAGTACTCAGAATGGTCAGGGGTGGGTAGTGGGGTTCCCCAGGGTTCTGTGCTGGGACCAATCCTATTTAATTTGTTTATAAACGACCTGGAGGATGGGATAAACAGTTCAATCTCTGTATTTGCAGACGATACGCAGGGCAATAACTTCTCCGCAGGATGTGGAAACCTTGCAAAAAGACCTGAACAAATTAATGGGATGGGCGACTACATGGCAAATGAGGTTCAATGTAGAAAAATGTAAAATAATGCATTTGGGTGGCAAAAATATGAATGCAATCTATACACTGGGGGGAGAACCTAGGATGGAAAAGGACCTGGGGGTCCTAGTAGATGATAGGCTCAGCAATGGCATGCAATGCCAAGCTGCTGCTAATAAAGCAAACAGAATATTGGCATGCATTAAAAGGGGGATCAACTCCAGAGATAAAACGATAATTCTCCCGCTCTACAAGACTCTGGTCCGGCCGCACCTGGAGTATGCTGTCCAGTTCTGGGCACCAGTCCTCAGGAGGGATGTACTGGAAATGGAGCGAGTACAAAGAAGGGCAACAAAGCTAATAAAGGGTCTGGAGGATCTTAGTTATGAGGAAAGGTTGCGAGCACTGAACTTATTCTCTCTGGAGAAGAGACGCTTGAGAGGGGATATGATTTCAATTTACAAATACTGTACTGGTGACCCCACAATAGGGATAAAACTTTTTCGCAGAAGAGAGTTTAATAAGACTCGTGGCCACTCATTACAATTAGAAGAAAAGAGGTTTAACCTTAAACTACGTAGAGGGTTCTTTACTGTAAGAGCGGCAAGGATGTGGAATTCCCTTACACAGGCGGTGGTCTCAGCGGGGAGCATTGATAGCTTCAAGAAACTATTAGATAATCACCTGAATGACCGCAACATACAGGGATATGTAATGTAATACTGACACATAATCACACACATAGGTTGGACTTGATGGACTTGTGTCTTTTTTCAACCTCACCTACTATGTAACTATATGTATTAAAATTGTTATTGTTTACATCCGCTTTCAGTGTAAAAAAAAAAAAAAAAAATAGATTTGTGTGTTCTTGGATTTCATCGTAAATATTTTGATTAAATGTTTGTTTTTCAGCCACTCTGTTGCAAGGAAAGATCTTGAGGAACTTGACATCAATGCTTTGAATTTGGAAAGCTGTAGCAAACCAGGTATGTATGTATTCTAGATCAAATGCATTGTAAATGAGTGTCTTAGACCCTCACTGAAGCCAAAGTGTCTGCATGGCAGCCAGGGAACTAGTGTTCTTAAAAGGAGAGATCCACAACAGCCTCCCTTTTTCACTCATGAGAAATCTATGTTGCTGACTGCATATTTCTAGAATGCATTAGAGAGTGTCTGTCTCTGAAGGTTCTTATTTATCCAAGTCCTGGAGTAGCTAGTAGTAGTTAGTCACATTCAGCTGGACTTGTTCAATATTAATGAATTTTAGCTGCTTATTTAAGCAACTTCTTTAGGGCATGTGACTAATGCTAGCCATTAGAGAACATTTGAATTATTTAATGCAGTTGAAAGTCCACCTTCTGTGGTCTCTTAATGCACATGTTGGAGAGTACAGTCCTTTTGATTGGATGTTCTCATTCTGAATTTGGCACGCACTCATTTTTTGGATGTGCATGAACATTAGTGGCGCACACACAGCAGGAGCCCATTGGCAGGAAAGTGATGTGGCAAAGAGTCAGTACTTTGTACACCATACAGAGGCAAAAGGACAGTACAGATACAACATTGAAAGGAGTTCTATGGTCATTGGTCACAACATACACGTTCATTTTATAGCATCAGCATTTAAAACCACAAAACAAAAATAGTTATATTTTTCAACCAAGCTTATATTGGATTGTTAAATGTCCTTTCATGTTGAGTGCTGCCTGTCTGCTGTCTTCCATCATTCCCTGCATGCTTTGCATCTTCTGCTCTGCTGCTTACTGTTGACTTTCAAGGACTGCATATCCCATGGTACCTTGTTGCCTGAAAGTGGTAATTCCTGTACTGACTCCACCTCCTGAAATGCCCCCTCTCGGCATCACTGTTCAGAAAGCAGACTGTAAATTCTGTGGCATAGCAGTGACTACTCACAGGGCATAGTGAAGGTGTCACAGAATTCAAGAAAGTAAATGTGTGAGATTCTTCACAAAGTGAATTTTCAAACTTCAAGACCATTCAGATTAATAGAAGCGGGCTAAACATTTTGACCATGGATATTATTTACTGTCGCAGCAGTGAATTTTGTTTTTTAGTGGTGGCTAAACTGAGAATACTGCAAAGCTGCAGGTACCCTTTGGTGTCTGGGTGCCCTGGGGTCCCTAGATTCCAGACTTACCTTTTACCCAGTGTTGTCGCTTAGCCCCGACCAACTTCTTGGCTTAAGCTCCATCTCTTTATTTACCTGTAGCATTGCAGAGACTCAGAGTGATGGCATTCAGGTTTGGCACCACCAAAACAAAGGCAGATTGCTTGGTTCTTTGTCTACACTCTTGGGGCTTGTTCATATCATCCCCATTGAGCAGTGTTGCCCAGTGTAGTCCTAACACATAGACAAGGCAGTTTGTCTTACATCAAGTTGCTTCGGTTCACACCATCACGATTCGTTTGCTTTGGTGTGCATTGCAAAAAAACCATAAGGGGCAATGCAGTTTTGCATAGCACATTTGTGCATCGCAACACACTGCTGAGCATTTAGTTGAGTAAAGTCAGAGTTTGGTAACCAACAAGTTAATTTTTTACAGGGGTCCCAGTGGGACTAAGCATTTTAGTCTGTAGCTAGCTGATGCCAAGACTAAAATGAAGTGGACTTAAAACATTTCATTCCTAAAAAAAAAAAAAAAAAAAAAAAAAAAAAAAAAATAATTAAAAAATAAATCGCAATTTGTTTTACTTAAGGTTTAACGGAAGCTACAGCTTTCCTGAGGTCACGATCGGTCCCAGACAGCTGGAAAATGGACATGAGTGAAATTCTGGAATCTTCTAGCAGTGATGAAGATGATGGGGAGGCAGATGGTAGTGATGGTGAACGCAACAAAATTGAAGAGGAGGAAGCAGAGGTTGGTTACTTTTTATATTGTTTATAATCCGCTAATTCCTAACCATAAATCTGCACCAGACAATTTGTTAAACATTTTTTTTGATGATATGCTCACCTTTCCCCCCTAGTTTCCATATTCAGGGTGTGATCACATCCTGTCAGGAAGATCTCAGGGATGCTAAGTACTCTGAATCTCATTTAATGGCTCTGCAGCACAGTGTAGATTTTGGCTATTTAACATTCCCCAGAATCTTGCTGAAAGGGAGATAACATCACCCTTGTCTGGGTGCCATGGGTGAAAGCTTGGGGAAAAGACTAGTGTATTATCTTGCCTTTTCCCATAAAGGTGTGTTGGTTTTTGTTTTGTGTTTGGTTTTTATTTTTATTTTAATTTATTTATTTTTTCACGCTTTAAAGGAACATTTAAGCAAAGGGGAAGAGGGCCAAACTAGAAAAGTGGACTTTACTTTTTAGGTGCAAGGTTCGCTTCAATTGATCTGTATTAACAGGCAGTCTCGCAACACAAACAGTAGATGAACACTGATGTTAACTTGTCCAGCTTTTATCTCTGAGACTGTAATGGTGAACCTTTTCTCCAGTAATGTGTGTCTTTCTCTCTCCCGCAATGCGCGTGTGTGTGTGTGCACGCCTGTGCGTGTGTATAAACACACAAATCCCTGTTCTGCTCTGTGAGGAGTGACAGATCGTGTGTTCCTATTAGCTAGGAACCACGCTCCATCACTTCCTCTAGTCAGTCCCCTCCTCCTTCAGTTAGAAACGCATAGCAGGGAACACAGTTAACCCCTTGATCGCCCCCTAGTATTAACCCTTTCCCTGCCGATGACATTTTTACAGTAATCGGTGCATTTTTATAGCACTGATCGCTGTATAAATGCCATTGGTCCCAAAAATGTGTCAAAAGTGTCTGATCTGTCCCCTGCAATGTCGCAGTCCCGCTAAAAATCACTGATCACCGCAATTACAAGTAAAAAATAAACAAAGAAATAAAAATGCTATAGCGATTACAAAATAGGGGATAGATTTTTAACTTTTGCGCAAACCAATCAATATATGCTTATTGCGATTTTTTTTAAAATTTTTTTAACAAAAATATGTAGAATACAGATCGGCCTAAACTCAGAAAAAAATTTGCTTTTTAAAAAAAAAAAAAAAAAAAAAAAAATGGGGCTATTTATTATAGCAAAAAGTACAAAATGTGTTTTTTTTTGCAAAATTGACACTCTTTTTTGTTTATAGCGCAAAAAATAAAAACCGGAGAAGTGATCAAATACCCCCAAAAGAAAGCTCTATTTGTGGTAAAAGGACGTCAGTTTTGTTTGGGTGCAGCGTCGCACGACCGCGCAATTGTCACTTAAAGCGACGCAGTGCCGAATCGCAAAAAATGGCCCGGTCATTCAGCAGCCAAATCTTCCGGGCTGAAGTGGTTAATAAAGCTGTTGATAGCTTGACATTAGCTTTACAAATGCAGTCACTCAACAGTTCTCTCTCTCGTCGGAGTGTTGGGAGTATAGCGATAGCTGTATTCATGGGGCTCAGTAGAAATGTAAATGGTAAGAGTGCTGGCATCCAGCTCATTGGACTTAACCCATTGTAAGCTAGTTTATTTCAAACAGTGATTTAATTGCTGAAGTTCCTCTTTAAAGTGGTTGTAAAGCTTACATTTTTTAATTCAAATAATAAACATGTTATACTTACCTGCTCTTTGCAATAGTTTTGCCCAGAGCAGCCGCAAACCTCATCTCCTCGGGTCCCATACTGGCACTCTCGGCTCCTTCTCGGGGCGCCACCATAAGGAGCCACTCCCTATGGAGGCGCACCTGCGAGCTGTATTTGTCTGTAGACGAACTTTGAGGATCACCCCCCTCTTCACAGGATTTTAATAACTGCAGAAGGGAGCCAATGATTCTTGCTGCCCCCACTGAGTCCTTTTGAGGATGAGAAGAGCAGCGCTGCTGCACTTGGGCACTGTACTGGATCGAGATAGTTCAAGCATGCCCTCGCAGTTAATTGAGAACTACAAGCCAGCTTCTGCAGTGGAAACTGGGACTTGTAGCTCATTAATTCACAGAACTCAGAGGGGCCCCGCACAGCCACGCCATTTTTAAATTGTGACCGTGGGTGCAGGGAGAGGATCCCCAATCTGCTGTCACAATGAAGGATTGGGGCATGAGCGGGGGCAGCTGCTTTAGTTACAGGGTACACCCTAAATACAGGTGAAATTATCTTTTAATGCATTCTCTGCAGTGAGTCCTCACTCGATCCAGTGCTGTGTCCGTCTGTAGAAACTCTCTCCTCCTGCATTCACAGGACACAGAGGCCGCAACGGGGAACCATTGTCTCCTGCTGCTGTCAATCAAATCCAGTGAGCAGATTGGGTGGGACAGGGCTGAGTTGTTCGGTGTGTTTATGGACACTCAGCCCAGCTTGGAAGCAGGCCAGCAAGTTTGCCCCTATAGCAAGTGGCTTGTTATGATGGCAGATACAGAAGAGGAGGAGCAGAGAGCGCCAGTGGGGGACCATTAAAAGGGCAGATTCAGGGCCTTTCTGTGCAGTACTATTCCACAGAGCAGGCAAGTATACCATGATTTTATTTTTTTTTATTTTAGGTGGGGGAAAAAAAAAAAAAAAGTATATCCTTTAGAGCAGCAATCCCCAACCTTTTTGCCACCGGGGACCGGTTTCACAGAAAATGTTTTTTCAAGGAGCGGGGGGCTGCTCTGTGTCTATGGGGATTAATGGCGGTGTTGGGAGAATGGCTGGTGATCAATGATTGCAGCGCATTATTTTTATTATTACATTGTCATAAATAATGAAATAATTTAACTCGCTAATAACGCAGAGTCAGTGGGATGCCTGAGCTTGTCACTTGCCACGGTCGCGTGCCACCAGTTGCAGCGTGTCACTTGCCACGGTCGCGTGCCACCAGTTGCAGCGTGTCACTTGCCACGGTCGCGTGCCACCAGTTGCAGCGTGTCACTTGCCACGGTCGCGTGCCACCAGTTGCAGCGTGTCATTTGCACCGTTGCTAGCCACCGTTGCCTGCCACCAGATGCAGCGTGTCGCCTCCTACCAGATGCATTTTTCCCTGTGCAGTGTATGAGCTGGGGAGAGCAGTACTCTGCCTGTGTGTCCCTAGGGATTGGCACTGTCCTGCCCATGAAATCCCGCATTCCCCTGTGTGGTGCCGCAGGATCGGCACTGTTAGTTCTTGCCTGGCATTTGTGTGTGCTTTCAGTGGAATCTTTGGCTTGAGCTCGGCTTGCTTTCCCTGATTGATTCACAGAGTTGGCACATGCGCAGTAGCTGAAGGGACCTGAGGTAGTGTGGCCTGACATCTGACAGGCTACGGCCTGGTATCAGTCCACGGCCCAGGGGTTGGGAACCCCTGCTTTAGAGCTACTTTAAAAGCTACGTGATGGAACAGACTGCAATAAGATCCTGACCAGTTCCAACACTTCCACATGCTTAAAAAAGAAAGTTTGGGCCTTGGATACCGTTTTTTTTGTTTCAATATTCATGTTCTCTAACACTTTGCATCGTATCTGTGGGCCCATGTAAAGAATTTTGATTTTGATTTATATCCTGTAGAGTTTTTTTTTTGCCATGGAACTTGTATACTGTGTCACTGTTCTTTAGGGGATTGTGGATGTTACTGATGAATATGAGTTCATTGGCACTTTCTTGGCCTTGGTGTCTTGTTTGCAGTATTCACTTCAGATCATTCTCTTACAACTTGACGCTCTCTCCATAAGCAGCTTTAAATAATTACATGATGGACTGGTTGAATCCCATTTACCAAACGGTGCTCTAAAGTGTGTGTATATGTACACTATAAAACATTGTATAGAAAGATGAACATATCCTCTCGATATTAAACATTAACATTCTGCTCATGCTGCATTTTTTTAGTGCTTCTGTGAGTCTGGTTCTATACCACAAATGTTTGCCTTGACATCCGCACATTTCCTGATTGTCTAGACAATGGGAAATGTAAACTGATGTTTAAAAAAAAAGGGTTTTAAAACTGCATTAAAATAGAACTCCAGGCAAACCGCTAAATATGCAGTTATTGTACTATACAGTATTGAAGTAAAATAAAGTAGTATAGTATTGAAAAGTTTAAAGTCCACTGGATAACCTGAAATGGTACAAAGGTAAGCGGTAAATTGCCAGAGGCTAAAGACAAAAGAAAAAGTTACAGCTTTTAATGTTTTGAGTGTAAACCATTGCCTACACCATCAAAAAGCACTTTAAAACTGGAAGACATTTTTTGGGAATCAATCTCTTCCATGATGCCACGCAGAACAGCAGCTTCAAGCACAGCTCAAAGTAACCAAGTCCCACTTCCAACTTTGAAGAGAAGATTTCAAGCTGCAGGTTTAGTATGTTGAGTTGGCAGTAAAAGTCTTTGCTAAAATGACAGTAAGAAAAAAGAAGCTCGTCTGGACTAGGAACTACTTCTGGTGGATTGCTGAAGACTGGAAGAAGGTCTTGTGGACCATTTGAATCCAAATTTGAAATCTTAAATTTATCTGATGCTTGCTTTTGTGCTATTTTTTTCAAATCTCATTGGATTCTGTTTAGGGCAGAACTAGACCCTCCTAACCTTTTACAGCTGAGGAATCTGCCATCTAAGCCTCTGATCTGAATTTTCCATGGTGCTGTACATGTGATCAACTGACAGCAGCCGCTTGACAGTTCGGTTGAGAGCTCAAAACGCTGGAACTGGAGTCATTTACAGCGTGCCTTGAATGTAATCTATTAGGTCTTCATGCCGCTTTTGGGGGCTTGTTCTCTCTCGCTCGCTCTCTCTCTCTCTCTCGTGTGTGTATATGTGTGTGTATATATATATATATATATATATATATATATATATATATATATATATATATATATATATATATATATATTTAATTTTTTTTTTTTATATATATATTAAAAAAAAATCTCTCAAACTTTTTTTATGACATTGTATCACATACATCTTTCGTTTGAGGGATTTCCTTTCTTTACATATGTATGGGAATGACGGCACCTGGCAAATACGCTGCCAGTTTTCTATATCGTTCACATCATACATGCATGAAAACTGATCGGTACTGAAGGGAAGCCTGCGCAGATTTCACTTGCAGAGACATCAGTTTTACATTAGTTTTTATGCATGTCAGTTATGTTCCCTATTCACACAAATGTTGATGTCATGTCAGTTTTTTTTTTTCCCCTGCAGAAAAATGCATACACGTTGCAAATTCCTGCACGTTGTGGTGTGAACAGGGCACATAGAGAACGATAGCTTTTGTTGTACCTGTGCAGAAAAACTCAAATCTCTGCACCATGGTGTGAACAATGCCTAAATCTTTTAGTTAGGGCAGTGTTTCTGAACCTTTTTTTAGTCAAGGCACCCTTTAAAATAATGGACACTTTTGGGGCACCCCATTCTAATATATTATATTCTAATAGTTTTACACAATTCAGCAACATCCACACGTAGGACACCCAAAGTTAGAGGTGATTTGTTCTTTCAAAGCAAATACACTTTTCACAATGGTACTGATTAGTATGCCAATGTTTCTCTTCTCCCTCAGTTTCTCTCCATCAGTCAGCTAATGTTACCCCAGTGCTGAGGGAGAGAAGCAGAGGAGAGTCAAACAAGGATGCTGTGGAGGTGACTGACATCCTCCTTTTCAACTGATGAAGTCATTAGTTGTTGGGATGCAAGTGTCTAGAAAGTCATAATGGTGCATAATGAAAACCTTGTGGCTTTGTGTAACTAAAAGGCAGGCTTGATCCACCTGCTGGTTTGTGTACATTTTTTAGGCATTTTGCCAAGGCACCCCAGGTTGACAAAAGCTGAGTTTGGGTTTAGTTCTGCTGTAACATAACGGTCCCTTTTTTTTGAAATGATGGATCCCTCTTCTGATGTTGGGTTCGTTAATGGAGCCTTGTGTGATGCCAAGGGGTTGATTTACTAAGACTGGAGAGTGCAAAATCTGGTGCAGCTCTGCATGTTAGCCAATCACCTTCTAATTTTAGCTTGTTCAATTAAAGGGTTTGTTACTCCAACACTGCATATTCCTGATATGTCCCTGCTGTGCCATTTACTTGTATTAGAAAGTATACTGTTCCTTGTATTGCTTCCTTTATGTGAAATCCCTGGTTCCTGCCAGTCCCTCTTCTTTCTTATTAAAAACTGACCGCACTAAGCAGGAGAGCACCTCGTGGTCAGTTCTCTAGCTGTGCTGGGATCTCAGTATGATCTCCTCCAATGAGCAGACTTGTCCTGACCGGGGGGGGCGGGGGGAATAATGTATTGTGTTTATTTATTTTTTTTTTGTTCTATATAAAAATCTTTTGCATTACATTTCTATCCACACGTACCCCAAAATATGTATGATCAGAAGGAATTGTTTTCATCTCTGCAACTAATCTTTTACTTTTTTTTGAGAGATAAAATAGATTCCTCTGATCTTTGACATAAATCCTTGGCAGATTGTTCGGAGGGGTTGATTTAGTAAAACAGGAAAGTGCAAAATCTGGTGGAGCTGTGCATGGTAGCCAATTAATTTCTAACTTCAGCTTGTTCAGTTCACACCATCGCAAATTGGATGCGGATTCTCCACATCCAATTCGCAATGGGCGGCACAGTGGATTGCACTTTCGCCTAGCAGTAAGAAGGGTCGCTGGTTCTAATCCCAACCAAAACACTACCTGCCTGGAGTTTGCATGTTCTCCCTGTGCCTGCGTGGGTTTCCTCCGGGTACTCCGGTTTCCTCCCACACTCCAAAGACATGCTGGTAGGTTAATTGGATCCTGTCTAAATTGTCCCTAGTATATGTATGTATGAATGTGAGTTAGGGACCTTAGATTGCAAGCTCCTTGAGGGTAGGGACTGATGTGAATGTACTATGTATGTGTAAAGCGCTGCGTAAATTGACGGTGCTGTATAAGTACCTGAAATAAATAAATAATTTCTGTTTTAAACTGAATGGGTTGTTTTACAAGGTGATAGTTTACAAATCACTTTTAAGCTTTGAAAAAAAA
Organism: Aquarana catesbeiana; assembly: GCF_042186555.1. Taxonomy (NCBI): domain Eukaryota; kingdom Metazoa; phylum Chordata; class Amphibia; order Anura; family Ranidae; genus Aquarana; species Aquarana catesbeiana. The sequence continues at coordinate 71,646,035 of NC_133336.1, read as the reverse complement.
CCCTGGAAGCTATCGAGATTTTCCCTCTCCAGTTTTAGTAAATCTCCCCCATGTGTCAGACAATGTTGATGGGTAATTTTTGCTGGATCCATAGTTGGTGACGGGCCTCACACAGCAGTTTGCAGCATCTTGCAATACAGTCTACATTTAGTTGGTTTGTTCAACTGCAAGATCATCCAAAATATATATCTATTCTATGTGAAAACTACTTTTTTTTTTTAAAGTGGCTCTTTTTTTTGAGTCAAAAAATTTAGAAAAAATGTAGTAAACAAGGAGGTTTCGTGTTTTTTTATTTATCTTCAGTTTTTTTTTTTTTTATGCTTTAATTTCAGGGCATATTGAATTCACACTGTAGCGATGCTGGAACCAGCGTGATTCCAGCGCTGGTTCCCTCTTCGCATCTCTCCCGCAGGCAGTTCACACTGCCCTCTGCGAACTGCTGCAGGTGTCAATACAATGTTAACACCCCCAGATCCTTTCACAGATCACAGTGCGAACTGTGGATTCGGACAGGAATTGGATCGAATGGGTGAGAGCACCGATATGATTCGATTCCAGTGCGGGGAAAAAAAGTCCCTGCATCTTTTTTTTTTTTGTGCGAATCCAATGCACGTTCAGCCATACAAACTGTATGGCTGGACTCGCATTGCATAGACTTCGCATGTGATCGGCACCGCAGTGCTGGTGCAAATCACATGCGATGTCTGTGTTTGCTACAGTGTGAACCTGGACTGAGGCTTTTAACTGTAAATTATCAATATCTACAAGGATCACTGATGTCCAATATGCCCGTGCGTGCTCGTGCTACACTGGTTTAGGTTTGGGCTGATGCACTAAAACAAAAGTGCTAACTTTCACATATGTTAAAAAAAAAAAAAAAAAAAAAAAAATAATGCTCATTCACACCTGATCCAGAAATGTTTTGATGTGCGTCAATAAGAGGCAAATTGTGACAGTTTGCGAAGCCCAAATTGCTTGGAAAGGTAAGGAAGAATAGTGTTTTTGGAAGGTGTTGCTATACCTTCATTGATGGAACTAGACTACACATTATGAGCAGGGCCAGTGCTAGACTATTTTTCTCCCTTGACAAGCCAACTACTCGCAAACCCCCCCCCCAAAAAAATGACAGCAAGTAGGGGCATCCTGCCCTAGGGATGAGTCCCTGTGTGCACTCAAACAATGCTCTGAAGCTTTGCATTCTGCCTTAGTTCGAATTCTGTTAATTTTCTACCTATCCTCACACAATGGCAGAGCCTAGCCCTGTCAAGATATATATACTGTATATACACAGAATGTATATATGTGTGTGTGTGTGTGTGTGTGTGTGTGTGTGTGTGTTATATATACAGGATCTCACAAAAGTGAGTACACCCCTCACATTATTTGTAAATATTTTATTATGCCGTTTCATGTACAACACTGAAGAAATTACACCTTGTTACAATGTAAAGACACACTGCCATTAATGTCTAAACTACTGGCAACAAAAGTGAGTACACCCCTGAGTGAAAATATCCAAATTGGCCCATTTAGCTATTTTCCCTCCCTGGTGTCATGTGACTCAGTGTTACAAGGTCTCATGTGTGAATGGGGAGCAGGTGTGTTAAATTTGGTGTTATCGCTCTCACTCCTACTGGTCACTGGAAGTTCAACATGGCACCTCATGGCAAAGAACTCTGAGGATCTGAAAAAAATAGTTTCTCTACAAAAAGATGGCATAGGCTATATGAAGATTGCCAAGACCCTGAAACTGAGCTGCAGCACTGTGGCCAAGACCATACAGCGGTTTAACAGGACAGGTTCCACTCAGAACAGGCCTCACCATGGTCGACCAAAGACGTTTAGTGCACATGCTCCTTGTCATATCCAGAGGGTGTCTTTGGGAAATAGACGTATGAGTCTTGCCAGCATTGCTACAGAGGTTGAAGGCGTGGGGTGTCAGCCTGTCGGTGCTCAGACCATACGCCACACACTGCATCAAATTGGTCTGCATGGCTGTCATCCCAGAAAGAAGCTTCTTCTAAAAATGATGCACAAGAAAGCAGCAAACAGTTTACTGAAGACAAGCAGACTAAGGACATGGATTACTGGAACCATGTCCTGTGGTCTGATGAGACCAAGATAAACTTATGTGGTTCAGATGGTGTCAAGCGTGTGTGGCGGCAAAACCAGGTGAGGAGTACAGACAAGTGTGTCTTGCCTACAGTCGAGCATGGTGGTGGGATTGTCATGGTCTGGGGCTACATGAGTGCTGCCAGCAATGGGGAGCTACAGTTCATCGAGGGAACCATGAATGCCAACATGTACTGAAGCGGAGCATGATTCCCTCCCTTCGGAGACTGGGCCGCAGGGCAGTATTCTAACCTAACGACCCAAACACACCTCCAAGATGACTCCATGTCCAAGAGGGTTAAGGCAGTGCTGGAAAAAATATCGGTGGCCACACAAAATATTGACACTTTGGGGCCAATTTGGACATTTTCACTTAGGGGTGTACTCACTTTTGTTGCCAGCGATTTAGAGTTATTTTGAAGGGATGGCAAATTTACACTGTTATACAAGCTGTACACTCACTACTTTACATTGTAGTAAAGTGTCATTTCTTCAGTGTTGTCACATGAAAAGATATTATAAAATATTTACAAAAATGTGAGGGGTATAATCACTTTTGTGAGATGTGTTTGTATGTGTGTATGTATGTATGTATATATGTGTATGTGTGTATATATACATACATACATACATACATACATACATACATTAAAGTGGTGTTCCGACCAAAATTATACGTTTTAAATAAAAATACACATATAATACACAAGCTTAATGTATTCTAGTAAAGTTAGTCTGTAAACTAAGGTCTGTTTTTTTTCATTTATAGCAGTAGTTTGTTATTTTATAAACTTACAGCAGGCCGTGGCCATCTTAAGTGTGGGCATCTGAAGCCAGACTGTATTTCTTCCTTGATCTCATCCTTGCAGATCTCGCACATGCTCAGTGCAGCACAAGCAGTGTAATAGGTTTCAGGTCAGGTTTCCATAGCAACGGCAGTGTCAGAAGAAGTTGCCGCCCCTTCCCAGAAGGCATTGCAAACAGGAAATGATGCGAAGAGCCACGGCTAGGGAGGAGGAAGTGAAAAATGAATACAGCAGATATACAGTAGGTGCTGAGAAAAAATTTTTTAAAATATCCAATTCGTTTGCAGTGCACAGTTTAGTGAGGGATGCTGAAGAGTTGTGAAAGTGGGTGGAACTCCACTTTAAGAGGGGAGTAGGGGCAATAGAAGAATATTGGTGTCCTGGCAGAGGATGTTTGGACATGCTGGCACTCGTAGTTTTCCAGCAGGTGGACACAAGTGACATTACCTGTAGAATTTTTTTTTTTTAAACGTCGCCTATGGAGATTTTTAAGGGTAAAAGTTTGTCGACATTCCACGAGCGGGCGCAATTTTGAAGCGTGACATGTTGGGTATCAATTTACTCAGCGTAACATTATCTTTCACAGTATAAAAAAAATATTGGGCTAACTATACTTTCTTATTTTTAATTCAAAAAAGTGTATTTTTTCCACAAAAAATGCACTTGCAAGACTGCTGCGCAAATACGGTGTGACAAAGTATTGCAAGTATTATTCTCTAGGGTGTTTGAAAAAAATGTTTTAATGTTTGTGGGTTCTAAGTAATTTTCTAGCAAAAAAACTGTTTTTAACTTAACTCAAAAAGAGGCTCGGTCCTTAACCACTTCAGCCCCGGAAGAATTTACCCCCTTCCTGACCAGAGCACTTTTTGTGATTCGGCTTCGCTTTAACTGACAATTGCGCGGTCGTGCGACGTTGTACCCAAACAAAATTGACGTCCTTTTTTTCCCCACAAATAGAGCTTTCTTTTGGTGGTATTCGTCTCTGCGGGTTTTTATTTTTTGCTCTATAAACAAAAAAAACGCATTATTTTTTTGCTATAATAAATATCCCCCAAACATATATGAAAAAACTATTTTTTTCCTCAGTTTAGATCGATATATATTCTTCTACATATTTTTGGTAAAAAAAATCGCAATAAGCTTATATTGATTGGTTTGCGCAAAAGTTATAGTGTCTACAAAATAGGGGGGTGTTTCAAGAACACCAGGATCTCATGGGATTGTGATGCCGTGGAGCTCTGCTAACAGAGGCACAGGACATAGATGCATAGATTGACATCTTGCTGAGTGTGCCGTAAGTGAGGGACAAAATGTGCGTGTGTGAGTGATGTCACTGACCGATATCAGCAGTCGTCTTCTCTCTTCCTTACTACAGAGTGGGAAGGTCCTTCTTCAGTCATCACATGGCTGCTTGTGAAAAAAGCCGACGTATAGCTACGACTGCTCATGCAGGGGAGCCAACCTGCCGCAGTATAACTGCGGCGGTTGGTCAGGAAGCGGTTAAGTGGTTAAACGACACATTTTAATGCCAAAATAATGGGAAAACTTTTAAAGGATCCTGCTTCTTGGTCATTGAAACACTTTCTAGATTCTCTTAAGGCTTCATTTGGTTTTGTCGGCAGCTAAATATCATGAGGAGCCAGAGAAACTTAGGTTATCAGTAGAAGTGGCTTCCTCCTACTGTAAAGATGCAGACTTACTGTGCACCTGCATCTTTATCAAATGTAACGTTGTAAAGCTTCCTTTTTTTTTCCCTAAAATAATACTCGTTTTACTTATCTGCTCTGTGCAATGTTATTGCACAGAGTGGTCACTTTCCTCCTCTTCTGGGGTCTGCCGCTGGTGCTCTCGGCTCCTTCACCCGTCCAAGTGCTATGGGGGCACTCGTACAGGCTTGATCCTGAACTGGGCAGCTGTACAGACCGGAAATGTCCAGTGTTGGCTTTCTGGTGGGATCGGGCAGGTGGTGGGACTGGGATCCCGAACACGCCTGAGCCCGTCTCTACAACCAAGGTATTTAGAATACCATCTCTGAACACACAACACATCAAACCTTGAAGCAGATGGGCTACAGCAGCAGAAGACCACACCGGGTACCACTCCTGTCAGCTAAGAACAGGAAACTGAGGCTACATTTTGCACACCCTCCACAATATTGGACAATTGAAGATTGGAAAAATGTTGACTGGTCTGAGTCTCCATTTTAGCTGCGACAGCCTGATGGTAGAGTCAGAATTTGGCGTAAACATGAAAGCATGGATCCATCCTGCCTTGTATCAATGGATCTGGCTGGTGGTGGTGTAATGGTGTGGGGAGTATTTTCTTTGCACACTTTGGGCCACTTAATACCAATTGAGCATCGTTTAACCCATTAATGCCTGATGTGTCGTTATTGGAACGGTATTGATGTGGGAATTACTTATATCCTACTGCTCAAGGTCATCTTCTAGGTCTGATTTTTCACACGTCTGCCCCTGGGGGTATATGTTATCACATGGTGCACAGAGTTAGTCACTGCTGCAGATACTGGCATGCTGGGAGCTTGTCAAAAAGTGATGTGAAATTTCAGAAACATTTTTGAAGAGCAATCCAAAGATGGATAAATACAACTTTACTGCACTACATCCTATACTAGTAAGTTTTGTTTTGCTATTACTTCTCTACTAGCTATGCTATTGTGCTGTAAAAAGAAAATTCCAAAATTATTATTATTGTATTAGTTATAGGTTTGACATTTTGCATGTTCCATTTTTGGCGCACAATGCAAAACCACTACCACTAGTATCTTCTTCTTTTTTTTTTTTTTTTTTTTTTTTTTTCCGTTTTCTGAATAAAAAAAAATGGGGCACATTTGATTATTGAATTGATGACAAAGGTAGTATTGTCTGCAGCTGGATTGACAAGTGTTATCACTGTTGCCTCATCTGGTGCTGTTATCGATCACCTGTGTATGGCAATCGTTATTCCCAGAAACTGAAAAAGAAGATTCAAGTTCAGCAGCCAAACGTGATCAGGGTGTAGAGCCATTTCATGGGAGGCATAGACAGAGCTGATGAAAACATTGATGGATATTGGGCATCAATCCGTGGAAAGAAATGGTATTCAAGCCCTCTTTTTGTTCTGTTACAAATTGATCTTACAAAATGCTTGGCAATTGCTTAAAACATATGATAAGAAGCCAATGGATTAACTTGAGTTTCGTGATGTGATATTCCATTATCTGGAGACTTGTGGTCATCCTCCAGAACCTGGCTGAAGAGGAAGACCTTCTCAGAAGCTTAACATTGACTCACGTTATGATGGCATGAATCATGTGATCGTTAAATAGGGAAAGCAAACGCGGTATACTGAATGTCATAAGAACACAAGTTTTCAAAGTGATGCTGCCTTACAGGTGAAATATTCTGTTGAATATCACACTAAATAACAGGTGTCACCACCTCCTGAGACAAACCTACATTCTGTACAATGTAGCAGTGGTTTTGCCTAGTGTTCAGTTTTTGGAACACCACATAACTCAACAATGGTATAGAATTTTAAAAAATTCTCTTCAAATTGTTGTTCCTTTTAATTTTTCTAAGTAACAAATATGAATTTCATGCACAAATTCAAAAAATTACAACCTCAGGCATTCATGGGTTAAATGTCACGGCCTAACCGAGTGTTGTTGCTGACCATGTCCATCCCTTTATGACTACAGTGTACCCATCTTCTGATGGTTCCTTCCAGCAGGATAATGCACCATGTCACAAATCATCTCAAACTGTTTTCTTGAACATGACAATGAGATCATTGTACTCCAATGGCCTCCAGTCAGACACGTCTCAATCCAATAGAGCACCTTTGGGATGTGGTGGAACTGGAGATTTGCATCATGGATGTGCAGCCAAGAAATCTGCAACAACTGTGTGATAATATCATGTCAATATGGACCAAAATCTCTGAGTAATGTTTCCAACACCTTGCTGAATCTATGCTATAAAGAATTAAGGCAGCTCTGAAGGTAAAGGGGGGTCCAACCCAGTACCACCTAATAAAGTGGCCTGTGAGTGTATAGGTGGTCGTTACAAAACACTACTGAAAATACTGTTTACTTGGCTGTAATTGATTCTGTGGATTAGGAATTGTAGTTTTGCTTTGACCTTTCTAATGTCAATGATGGTTCCTAATAAGTGTTTCTTCCCTGAAGCAGGTCAGCTATTGCAACCTCCCATATTTTGTTCAGTGCATATATATTTTAAAATCAGACCTGGAATAAATATGCAGGCAGCAAAGTCTACTCCAATCACTGATTTACTAGGTAATGCTGCTAGGATTGCTATGACAGCCTTAGTTTGCAACACTAATGGCATCTTCCATATTTCTATCCATACAGGCTATGTTAAAGTGCTTCTAAAGGCTAGATTGTAAGCTCTAACAAGCAGGTCCCTCTGATTTCTCTTGTAACAAATTATATTGTAACTCTAATGTCTGCCTTCATTTTGTAAAGCGCTGCGCAATATAAATCCTGTATAATAATAGACATTTTTTTCTTTAATGCATTCGCTGCCATTGGCTTCCACTACTGTCAATACAATCCTGTGAGGAGGGAGTGGGTGCGGGACCCCGCTCTGTGTATGTCGATGGACAGACACAGAGCCCGGCTTAGGCACGATCCTGCAGGTGTGCCACTATAAGAAGTGGCTTCCTATGGTGGCGCACAGAGAGAATGAGGTGCCAGGGGGATCCCCAGAAGGGGAGGCTCCGGGCTTCTATTTTAATAAAAAGAAAAAAAAAGTTTGCAATCAATTTTAACGGAGCGATACAGGTTCCTTATAGTTGTCAGACACTTGAGGGCCAATAATTCTCCATTGTTACCGATCTGATAGTACAGTGCCTTTTTTGTATTTTAATGTCTTTTACATTACAACAGGAGGATTTAGACTTCATAGTGAAGTGTGTCAGATATCTAGATATCTATACTCAAAACCTCTGTTTTGAATAGACTGACAACTGTACAAACGGATACAAGTATAGGTGAAGCATGTGACTGGATACCGAACTGAACTTATTAATGGGTAATATGGAGTGCCTGCTCTTCCCTTTTTATTAGCAAGAAAACTCTTCGTAACTCCTCTGATATTTCACTTTGTTACTTGGGTCCTAACTTCTGGGCTGCCCAGCTGCCATCTCCCTGTCCATAGGGAGGACTTTGTGTGGCTATTAAAGGTACTTTTATTGAACAGGTGGGTGTGGCTTAGTCAAAGAAGGCGGGCCCCAAGTAACAAATTTCAACATCTATTTTTTTTTTTTCAGTGTTTGGCTTCATGCCCTATGTATAACATTGGCAAAAGATTCACAAAAATGAATTGGCTGAATGCAGTAAATCTCCAGATCAAATTTTAAATTTTGGGCCCTAGGAGGTTTTTGCCATAATGTGCAAGTATCAGCAGCATATTATGCCACACTTGATTAGGAAAGCAATCCTTTCCAGTTCTGTCATATCCACTGTCTGTCACCAGTGCTTCCTTATTTACCTGCTCTTCTTCCTGGTTCTCAATTTTTATAAATCAAGCCTGGATGGCGTGACTACTACATATGTGCACAGGAGTTACTTCATCCCATCAGAGACTGTGCACTGAGCTGTGCATGCATGGCTCAGTGTACACTAATAGACAAAAATTTTAGCAGGTGGAAACCTCTATGCAGAAGGAAAGAACAATTTCTCCTGCTCTAAAAAGCCTGCCTCTCCGCAAAAAAAAGACATGCTTTTAAAGTGGCCCCTTGATTAAGGCTACTTTCACACTGAAAGCGCCCGGCGTTAGCGGTAAAGCACTGCTAGTTTTACTGTTATTTTAGCAGCAATTTTCAACCGCTAGCAGGGTGCTTTTAACTCCCGTTAGCGGCCTAAGAAAGGGTTAAAAGTGCCCGTGTTGTGCTGCCGTAGCGCTTTGCAGCCGCTTTGGCAGTGCTGCCCATTCCTTTAAATGGGCAAGATGTTTTGGGAGCGGTGTATATACTGCTCCCAAACCACCCCAAAGATGCTGCTCCTGGGACCGGCTCCCACTTTTTCAACTTTGAGAATGCTTTCACTCTCATTCTGATGACTTTTTTATTTTTTAAAAAGATGAAGTTCTTCTTTAATAAAGTTTCAGCCAGTAACAGCACTATTTGCTGCAGCCTTACCAGCCTGCTGTGAGAGGGCCTTCCATTGGCTGTTGGAGCTGCCTGTCGGGTCTTTCTAGATCAGTCTTTCTTAACCTTTTCAATGCAGAGGAACCCATGAAATAACGTTCTAGGCTCAGGGAACCCCTGCTAAAAATTATTTAATCTACAACTCATGATACTTTAGTGTGATGGTCAGTGAGAAAAATGCTCCTTACGCTTGTGGTCATTTAGAACAATTGCCCCCTTATAGATAGCTAAAAAGATCAATGGTGTCAGTGAGGACCTTATCTTTGAGGCAGAAATTGTTCATTGCTCAAGGAGCCCCTGGTAACCTCTGGAGGAACCCTGTTTGAGAAACCCTAATCTAAATAGGAATAAAATATACGTATACCCACGCTCCCAGCAGTCTATTGGGGAAAAGCGGCTTGCACTATATTCTGATAAACAATATCTGCTTATATAAAATATCTGTAGGTGCTTCACTATTCACCATATAAAATGAATACCTTGAAATGTGTATTTAAATACCTGCTACTATTAATATGCACCAACCAGTGTCCTATAAACACATTGATCAAGTACATGTAGATCAAACACCTGTATAAAAACACACGTAAATTAATTCATTACACATGCACCCCTTGCACCCTATTATTGGTGTTCAATAATCTGGGAAAAAGTACCACTACCAACAATATTAATGTTGAAAGCAACAGAACAAATACTCTTGCGCATAAATGTGTTAGCCCGACAGTTCAAAGTTCAGGATGGATGGTAGCTTTCGACCTTGCTGCCCTCAAGGATAGAGATATCCTAGCGATCACACAAGAAAAGAGAAGGCGCACCGCCCTTGTGCATTATCCTTTTAACAAGTTTATTTAAAAGAACACGTAATAAAACTACTCACAAAGGTAGATGAAAATCACTCTTAAGATATTCTTTGACTTGTGACAGTCTGTCCACTGATAGCAGTCTCCAGATCCTACGAAGAGGACATACAAACTGCTGCCGGCTGACGCGCTTCGAAGGTTACACCTTCTTCTTCAGAGCCTAACAGTATTCATCTCTTACAGCTACTACAGCTGTAACTGTTAGGCTCTGAAGAAGAAGGTGTAACCTTCGAAGCGCGTCAGATGGCAGCAGTTTGTATGTCCTCTTCGTAGGATCTGGAGACTGCTATCAGTGGACAGACTGTCACAAGTCAAAGAATATTAATGTTGACCCTTTTTCTAGACTGGTGAATACCAATAATAGGATATGAGATGCATGCTTAATCGATTTACATGCATTTGACCCATATGCATGTGTTTTGTTTTGTTTTTTTTTGTTTTTGTTTTATTGCAGAGTTTTGATTATTACGGTTTTTAGATTGGTGCATATTAGCGGGTAATACACGTTCAAGGTATTCATTTTTTGAGGTGATTAGTGCAGAACCTACACATGTTATAGGCCTATATAGCCCATGTAATAGGCCTATCAGCCCAGTTGCCAACTAGAGGAGCATGCAAGGCAGGCTGAGAAGGTTACTGCTATCAGCCTGCAACAGAAAATGTTGCTACTGGCAGGAACTCCTAGTAAGTAACTTTGGCAACTGATTCACAAAAAATGAATTGCTTAAAGTGGTTCTAAAAGATCAATGTTTTCTTACCTTCATGCATTCTATGCATGAAAGTAAAAAACCTCCTCTGTGCAGCAGTCCCCCTAATACTTAACTGAGTCCCATCTCGATTCAGCAATTTGCACAAGAGCAGTGGCTCTCCAGGACTCTCCCTCCTCATTGGCTGTCAATCACAGCGAGTGAGCCAATAAGGAAATAGAGGGGCAGGGCCGAGCCAGGGCTTTGTGTGTAAATGGACATGCAGAGCCACGGCTCGAAAACGAGCCTACTTGGGTGCCCCCATTGCAAAGCTGCTTGCTCTGGGGGAACGCTACAGAAGGGAGGGGCCAAGAGTGCTGGCAAGATACCTGAAACATTGAGGATCGGGGCTGCTCTGTGCAAAACCAGGTGAGCAGGTGAGTATTAAAGGTTTGCTATTTAACCACTTGCTGCCCGCCATATAACAAAATGACGTTGGCAAAGTGGTTGCAATATCCTGACCAGTGCCGTCTATCAGTGCCCATCGTCGGTGGCACCTCATCTTTGCCCATCAGTGCAGCTTATCAGTGCCCATCAGTGAAGGAGAAAACGTACTTATTTCCAAATTTTTATAACAAAAACAAAAACTTTTTTTTTTCTAAATTTTCAGTCTTTTATTTGTTTAACAACAAATAAAAACGCAGAGGTGATCGAATACCACCAAAAGAAAGCTCTATTTGTGGGCACAAAATAATAATAATTTAGTTCGGGTACAATGTAGCATGACCGCACAATTGTCATTTAAAAAGTGACAGCGCTGAAAGCTGAAAATTGACCTGGGCAAGAAGGTGCGAAAGTGCCCTGTATTGAAGTGGTTTAAAAAAAAAAAAAAACCCTATTAGTACTTTAAGAAAACTGTACATAGCAAGGTATATTGCCAAACATTCTGAAAAAATAGAATTGGTGTTTACATACAATTTACAAATGATTAACACCACAGGAACCGCAGACCTAAAGTATCTTTCACACGTGGAAGGCGGGTGTCAGCACAGCGCATTTCTTAAAGTTGTTTTGAAACTCTGGTTGTAAGGGCTAATAATGTTAGGTTTCTTCCAATTTACTTTTTCTAATTTTTTTTTTTTTTTTTTTTGCAAAAGATGTTTTTTCATAAATAGTTTTTCCCAAAGCCCTGTTGACATTTAATGCGTTGTTCTGCTTCACAATTTTATAGATCGATGTTTTGTTCTGTTTTTACTTGACTGTTCTAATTCTAGAAGTACTTCCTTAACCTAATGTTCAAAAGTTCCTAATACTGCAATGAGATGACTGGGGCTGTCTGACCGAATGACTTGCTAACTTGTTTACAAGCTTAGAGCAGCCTGCCCACTTTACACATGTGGGGCCCCCGAGCAGAGTTTCTGTGTGCAGCTAAGAACCTGACAGGAAACCCTTTGAAAGTTCTCTAGCAGTGAAAGGGTCGCTCTGTCTTATGGAGTTAGTAGATGTCCTTGACCCTTGTGCCCCCAAATGACCTCATGTATGTTCCTTGCAGCTAGGAGGGGCATATCCTGTGAAAAGAGAAGTAAGGGGTGACTTGCTGTCTTGGCTTGTAATGTTAGTTCTTTTGTTCTGTTACCAGATCAGTGTAGCCATTGTATCAAGGCTGACTCCTATTCTTTACATCAGCACATGGCAGAACGAGGGGGGATACAGCACATAGTAGAACACTTGATGTGGTTATTGTGTCTGGCTCTACTGAAACATTTTCCCCCCTATACGATTGCTGATGGGATTTTTTTTGTCTATGTGAAAACCCTGCTTTCTCCCCCTACTTGGGGGCTGCCTAGAGTGTTGCCATGGAAACATGGTGCTGGGCATAGAGCACGCATGCTCTACCGAGACAGGAAGGTTGAGCAGAGGCTTGGCAAGCTGCCAGGGGAGGTTCGCCAGATGCTTTGAAACGGGGCTGTCTTTTTCTTTTCTTCATGTAATGTCTGATTTTTCCCATACGGGAGGGAATGCAGGCAAGGCTGGGAGTGTGTAGCTATCCTGGGCAGGAGACCCAGAGCAGGCCTTTCTAAAAGCAGCACAGACACACGCCTGTTAGCTAGGACATGCATGAACCATTCTCTTTTTGAAAGCTGTGTCGGTAGGTAAGCATGATGTGATGTTATTTCTGCTGTGCCGATGGGGGGGGGAGAGAGAAGGGGGGAGAGTGCGTGGGCTTTTGCATTGTATCAGCCACTCTGTATACGTAATTTCATCTGGTCTGTGGAAACGCCAGTACAGTTGGACAGTGAAAATATGCTGAGGAGTGAGCCCTATTAATTTTTCAGTGTTGGTCTCAGAAGGAAGTATGCATGCCTCCAGCAGAAAGGCATGCAGAGTGCTACTGACATGGGGAGGCAGGGCATGCTAGCAGACAATAAGTGTGCTGCCGTTCCCTTTTTCCTACCTATTTAATAAAGAGATCAGGAATGATCTGCCCCCCTTGTCACTGGGTGGGTACTTGCTCCAGCCTGCAAATCATTCAACGCTTGGGTGCTTTTGCTTATCTGTGCATAGACGTTAAGTTAAAGTCAAGCTGCAGCATAGAAGAACGGTAAGGCCGAGCGAGATCACAGCCTCTTAAGGAGTTAGGTGGCAGCACATAGGAATAAATACCTTTTTGCATATAGCCTTGAAGGTGCATGAGTGCACATGCATGAGGTTTACATCATAACCATCTACCATGACTAGGTATTGTTTGTTGAGAGCTGTCAGAAAACATTCATGCATATTGATAAGGAAATAGTTTGCATGGTTTTACTGTCTGCAAATTACTAAAGCATGCCTGCAAGGATTTTATCTCTGCCTAAAAACAGGCCATATATTAAAGAAAACAAAAAGTGGGGGGTTGGATGGAGCCGTGAGTGATATGAAAAGGCCCAAGGTGTTTTTTTTTTTTTAAGTTCTCCTTCTCTGTGTGCTCCTAAGGCTGTCCCATTGAGAATCTGTGCTTCTTGGCATATGTTAAGCAGGTGGGTGTGTTTTGAGCCAGAAGCTTCATTTCACTAATAAGTCCATCTGTATTTTCTAGTGTGGAGCTGAATGAACGCGCTCGCTGGTGTGGGATGGCATGTATTCAGCCATTTTTCCTGCATGCTGTACTTCCTATTGTGAATGCCATTTCCAATTAATGTCTCCCCTTATGACTAGCTTGCCTGTCTCTCCTTTGCTAATACAGCACAATGAAGACAGTGCACGGCACATGGTCAGGTTTTATGCAGCTGTGCATTTCTCTTTTGGTTTGCCGTGATTTTCTTTTTTGTTTTTCTTGTACACCCAATGCTGTAAAATAGTACAGTCAATACAAAGCTGCACACAAAGAACACCTGAAAAGCTTAGGAAATCTCCACCTAAAGGGGCTATTGTACACGTTAAGATCCATACAAAAAGCTAAAACACAAGGTTAAAGAAGTAGGTGGCCATTATTTTGGTTGAATCTGATATAAGAACATGGCTGTCACATGGCTGAAAAGTTCCTTATCTTTGTGAATTGAGGCAAAGGTGTTCATTCTTGTACCATCATTACAACATGTGCGTGCTTTAGGTAAACCTGGATTATTGCCACTTAATCCACCTACTAGCACTGCCATTTGGCTGCCTAATGAGTAACCACAGCACATCGATAAAGCATATTGTTTCATCCAATGTGGCCACTAGGTCCCATAAAAGCAGACATTTGTCCATATGTTAAGCCCCTGTTCACATTGGCGCCATTTGCAGGTCAAATTGCATGTCAAATAGGAGCCCATAACCAGCAATAGGAGCGTCCCAATCGGTGCAATGCTGTCTGTGCTGCGCCATACCGATTTCCAAAAGTAGTTCCTGCACTACTTTTGGTGACTTCGGGGGCGATTTCAATGGACATCTGTGCATGAACTCGCGCAGATGTCCTTCAAGTCACCCCCGAAGTCTGCAGCTACTACCCTACAGGTACTAGTCCGATTCATACCTGCCTTGAAAGTTTAAACCAGAACTCAAGGTTTCCCATCCCCAAGTTTTATTGGGCCAGCTTTGTTTAAATTAATGCTTACTATTAAAAGTCTGGCCATTATGGAGGCTGTAATACATTGTAGCAGCTTGTGCTGCATACAGTAAGCTGTGCTTTCTTCCTGACCGAGTCCTTCACACTTCCCTCCTCGTTGCCTAGGCCAATCAGAGAATGCCTTGTATTGATAAAAATACAATGTGGTTCCTGAATGGCTGAGCTGTCGTAGGACTGACTCTTGTTTCTTTCCAGACGCAGAATGTTAGTGTGTAAGACTTGTCCAGGAAGATGGCACTGCTTACTGTAGTGACTGGGACCATTCTTGACCAGTAAGCATTCGTTTGAACTACGTTGGCCCCAGTCACACTGATCACGATATTGAAATTGTGCTACTTCACTTGAAGTAGCACAATTTCAAAGTAGTACTACTTCAGGTGCTTCTTGGAAAACATTTGTGCAACTCATGCAAGTCGTACCTGAACTTGCAAAAAGTAGTGCAAAAACTATTTTCAGAATCGGTGCGACTCCGATTTTGAGTTGGAGTCGCACCGATTTGACCGTTTCCTTTACGGACAATAGGGTGCAACTTGTCATGCGATTATTGAAGCTATCAAATCGCATGACAAGTCGCACTGGTGTGACAGGGGCCTAAATATGACGGGCTGCACAGGAAGTCCTAAGAACTGACCCTTTTGCAGCATACAAGTAGCTCTACTCTGTTCTAAAACCAGTTAGTTTGGATAGATAACTGGTAGCCTTCTGGTCAAATTTTGTTCTCTTCTGTTAAACTACTCGGCGTCCGCGCTAAAGCCGAATGACAGCAACAGCGCAGACCTGAATTTCCGGGAGGCCGTCATATGACGGCCTCCTCTTTGCACACTCCCTACGCACGCTGTGATCACCGAGTCACTGAGACTCTAGTGATCGCAGATCCTAGTAAGGGGCTGATCCCGGCCCCTTACCACGTGATCAGCTGTCAGCCAATGACAGCTGATCACATGATGTAAACAAAAGCTCGGTAATCGTGTTTTTTTTTTTTTGTCAGCGTGAGGAGGAAAAAAAAGCCGATCACCGGCTTATGTGCAAGGGACATCGGTCCCAAAGAGGAAGAGGCAATTCTGCCTCATCTGTGCCCACCAGTGCCACCTATCAATGCCCAAGAGTGCCCCTATCAATGCCCACAAGTGCCACCTAACAATGCCAACCAGTGATGCCAATCAGTGCAACCTAGCAGTACTGCCTACCAGTGCCAATCGGTGCCGCCTCATCAGCGTACATCAATGAAGGAGAAAAATTACCTGTTTGCAAAATTTTATAACAAAATATAAAAAAATATAATTTTTTTTTTTTTTATTTTGGTCTTTAAGTTTTTTTAACAAAAAATAAAAACCACAGGGGTGATCAAATACCACCAAAAGAAAGCTCTATTTGTGTGAAAAAAAAGATAAAAATTTCATTTGGGTACAGTGTTGTATGACCGCGCAATTGTCATTCAAAGTGCATCAGCGCTGAAAGCTGAAAATTGGTCTGGGCAGTAGGGGGTTTTAAGTGCCCAGTAAGCAAGTGGTTACGTTTCAGAAATTTCAGGGATCTCTCATCACATTCACCTAATTCAATTTGTGGACTTGCTATGTACAGGAGCCTTCATTGCATTATTGAGATAATATTTGGTTTCAAGACATTAGCAATAGTAATTTTATTTCAGTCTGTTTCAATGATCAAACGAAGACCGGGGCTGACTTAAAATGTGGGGTTGAACCCCAAAATAAGCAAGGCATGAGGGGGTAATAAGATATGTAATATTCAGTTGTCAATGACCACGCTAAACTTCAAATTTTGAGATCTGTAACATTTTTGGTATTTTGTGAAAAGAAATGGGCAGTATGTTTTGTACAATCTGTAAACGAGGCTCTCCCATTTGTGCTAGATTTTCTTCCTTTTTGTTTTTTTGTACCTCGTTTCACCTAAACCAATGAGAGCAAAATTTTCAGTTGCTGGTAAGTCTGCAAAGATGCTGAATAAATTCTGTCTTTGCCTGTGGTAAATATGGCAGGACCTAATGCCAGCGGTTGAGGAGTGTAGAAGTCTGTGTAAATATAAACTGCAAATGGTAAAACACATATTTTTTATTCTTGTTTCATGGATTTCATTAATAATACATTTTTGTTCACTGTGCTTTAGCATCACAAAGCGTACTTTGAATATGTTTAGAATTTTAGTTGTCTTATTTATAGATCTATTTACTTGTTTCTTTATCTTATTTTAGCCTGAGGAGGAGGCAGACCCAGCAGAAAGGGACAACTTCCTACAGCAGCTTTACAAGTTTATGGAAGACAGAGGTAACGTGTAGCCCAATGTAAAACCATTTGTGACAGAGGTGACAAGACTCTCATTAGTAAACGAGCAGGAGGAAATATGTTTTGTTTGTACTGTAAGTCGTTCGCATATCACAATAAAGCTGGTATGGGTGGTCAGCCTTGCACTTCCAAGGAAGAATCCAAGCTTGACCATCCACGATTCAGTTAGTAATGTTTACATCTGAATCCTGTTTTAAGTAAACCTGCCAGCTACGCAAGTGTAGTAATCCATGCAGTTGGATTTGGCATAGTGAATTGCTGTACTTTGCGGGTTACATTTATCTTTGCACTGCCTTACTGAATAAACTTGTTAATAGAAGCAACTATCTTGAGACCTATTAAGAATATTTTGTAAAGGTGACTTCAGAAAGATTAAACAACTGAAACCACATACAAGTAGGATGCAATGAGCAACTAATTATTTAGGTGTGGCAAGAAATTGTTTTGTAAATATTACTTATTGCATCATAAGCTATTTTATTTTGTTAAACTGCAGACTCTGCTTTCTTTAAAGTGGATGTAAACCCAATGTCATACTTTCTAAACTACTGCCATAGGGGTTATCTATAAGGACATAGATGCCTCCTGCATGTATCTTTACCTGTCAAATGTCTCCCCTCTGTCTGTTATTAGGCCAGAAAAACTGCAGATTCTGTGGGTGTGTCTGCTGTCTGGAGCTCGGTGGGTGGAGTGGTGATGTCAGTAGACTCCCCGCCCACCTCTACACTCCCCTTGTCAATATGTATTTTCTCCTGTGTATTTCTAACACTGAACTTCTGCTATGATCTCTAACATCCAGTGAAAAGACAGGAAAGTAACCAGATGACTTCAGCATGCCAAATCATGCTGAGGTGTGGAACAGCCAATCCTTGCCAATTCATCTTGCCTCCTATATGATTTACATGACGCTGAGAGCCACGGATTTGGAGTGTACAGCCAGTAGGGAGCGGTGCCACTTATAACACTGCAAAGTACATATAGACCTCCTGTAATTAGTGAGGTCTATTCAAGCAGGTGAGAAGACACCCATAGGTGGGGTGAAGGGCACTGTGGTGATCAGAAGCAATTACTGAAGCGTTTCTGGTGTATGGGATTGCACCATTTTTACAGACCCTGAATCATGGGATTTTTTTTTTTAATTTTTATTTTTTACTAGTAATGGTGGTGATCAGCAATTTTTAGCGGGACTGCAACATTGCGGCGGACAAATCAGACAGGAAGTGACACTTTTTTGGGACCACAGTTACTAATACAGTGGATCAGTGCTAAAAAAATATACTTGCTGTACTAATGACACTGGCAGGGAAGGGGTTAATATCAGGGGCGATCAAAGGGTTAAGTGTGCTCCTAGGGAGTGCTTTCTAACTGTGTGGGGGATGGCTTAACTGGAGGAAGACAGATCCGTGTTTCTGCTTAGCAGAAACGCAAGATCCCCATCTTCCTCTCTCTGACAGAACGGCGGTCTGCCTTGTTCTACTTTTTCCTGTCAATGATCGGTGGGTCCCGGCAGACATTGCGTCCATCAGACCCGCTGATTGGCTCCCGCTGTGTCCAATTACAGCGGGAGTGGGCCACTGGCGGTGTTTGCATCCCAGACCCGGAAGAAGCCACAACGTACAGGTACGTTGTTTTGCGCAGCCAGGTCGCCCTGGCGCAGTAAATGTGCGGTGGCCGGTCTGGAACTGGTTAGGATATTGAGCCAGGTGTGTTTCCATCTCCCTCTTTGTGTGGTTTGTGGGCCCCACTACAGACTTCTGATTGATATCAACTTGGTCCATGAGCTGCGTTCAAGCAGTTAGTGCTTCCATGTTTCTCTGAGCTGGGGAAGTAGGGAGCATGCATTGCATTTTTCCATCGGCCCTTATGGTGTGCATTTCCCTGCAGACCTACAAGTATATGGTTTCTCCATAAGAGCCTCAGGAGAAAGCTGCACATAGGCATTACTGCATTGGCAAACAAAAAGACCGTACCGAACAGTTTTATTCTTAGCCATTTTTTTCTTTTTACAATCAAGTTCTATTTTTTCTTCAGTTAGCATTCTCCTACAATCTGCCTGAGCTAGTCTGTATGCGCTACGATCTATCTAGATTGGTGGAGTCAACATTAGCTTCAAAGGCCATACCAGGACCCCACTGGACTGGATATTTGTGGGGTTAGCCTAGAACAGTGATGGCAAACCTTTTTGAGACAGAGTGCCCAAACTGCAACATAAAACTAACTTATTTATTTCAATGTGCCAACCATCGCAATGCAGCACATCGCACATCTCCATCACACTGTACACTTCTAGCAGATATTATGTATTTGCTTTCAGCTCACACCTCTCTGTTGTCTGGCCACATCACATCAGTGAGCTACAGCACATTATACATTGCCATGTAACTCATTGCACACCTCCTCACCATGCATCACACCCCTCCATGCAGCTAATGCCATACTTTCCTTTCCATCACACATCTTGTGCCCCCTCTGCTACTCACAACCCCTCCCCCCCTCTGCTGTGGTACAGCGGTGGTGCAGTGACACTCTGCCCATACACACCTCTCCAGAACGAAGCAGCTGCACACAGGCGACCCCCCCCCCCCCCCACACCCCCCGGGGAAACAAATGCCCATTTCTCCTTCCGCGCCTGGTCTTTCCCAGGCCCACGGAAGTGATTGGCCAGTCTGAGTCGGTCCCGCAGCACTTTCTCCAAAGAGTCTGCTGTGTCAAAGTGCTGTGTGTGATCCTGAAGAGGTAGGAGGTGCCGGCACAGTGCGAGGACACTGAGCACTTTATCCTACTAGTGAAGTGTGAGGAGCCTTTGTGTGCCTAGAGCTTCTGCGTGCCCACAGAGAGGGCTCTGCATGCCAGCTGTGGCACGCGTGCCATGGGTTCGCCATCACTGGCCTAGAATATGACCTTCGGGCACTGGGCTCTCCATTAATGCACTTTACAAACCTGAGTGTATTTTGTTTGCCACTGAACGCTTTCCAGGTCAAGAGCCCTGGCCCAGTCTCTGGTGTGACCCAGTCTCTGAAGACTCCATTTGAGAGAAGACTGTGCCAAGTTCCGGAAACTACCTTTATGGATAAGACATCTTCAGCTTTTATTGATAGAGTGGGCACTTTGAAACTGGAAAATCACCCTGCAGCTTCTACTACTGCTTCTACCTGCCTAGGACTACCAAACATTTTGTGATGCACCACTTAAGCCCCGTACACACAGGCAGAATGTCCAGAGACATTTGCTAATTCCAAAAAAAAGGCCGACATTCTGCCTGTGTTTGTCGGTCTGTCCGTCAGAAGTTGGCCATTCGGCGCTCAGCGGGGGAGATCACTGGACTAACCTTGCATGAAAAAACCTGTTGTGTGTGTACCCGGCTTTAGCCCCAGGCTTCCTTTATGGGGACTGGGAGACTGCTGATGAGCTCTTCACACCTCCCAAGCGTCTGGTGGCAATATACCTGGTTCTGAAGAGAAAAGTCATTCCCATTGTGTATTCAAACATATCCCTTAGAAATAAAATACTGACACTCCCATAGAGGATGCACTTGATTTTTAGGATCCCATTGACAAAGCGAGCCGCTGAAAGCCTGAGCTTCCCACCCCCTCCACAGCCCATCGCTCCAGTGAGCGAGGGGGGGGCTTTTAGCTCTCTGCTCAGGGCTTGAACTCTTGGTCCTCAGTCTTAGAGGACAGATGCAGCATCAAACCGATGCTGCATCCCCCTAGGTAAGTATAGCTTTGAAAGAAAAATGGAAGAGACCAGTAGGTACCCTTGCACACAAGTCACATCTAAAGGGGCTGTGTTGCAAGATATTTACTGGTAAGCCCGTGAGTTGGAATGACAGTTCACATGCATAGTACCTAATCAATGTAGATGTTTGGTAAAAAATATATATTTTAGAAGAAAAATAGTTAAAGCAAGAGGAGTTTTCCGTTTATGGTGACTAGTCAAAATCGTATTTAGAAAGGAAAGCTTGAAGAGGAAACCCTTCTTTATATTGGATTGTGATGGCCAAATGTGACATGTATGGACTTTCCAGGCCAGCCACTTGTATTGTTAAAGGGGACAATGGAAGCAATTTGTACAAGTTGCATACCTGTGCTTGTGAACTACTGTAAATGTTGTCCTATTTGATGTCCTATTGGATATCACTCAGCCTCAGGATTTATCGGCTTTTAAAGTTGCCTTTGAAATGTCCTTTCTGTATGTCAGCCTGTGTGTGGACATCTTTGGTAACAGCTCAGATGCGCAAAGGCTTCATTGAGTTGCATTGCTTTTCTGTGAGTTTGTAGATAAAGTATCTTTTTAATTTTTTTTTTTTTTTTTTTAATGGACTACTTATTTGATCTAAAGACACTCGCTAGATAGATCATTAATAATTCCCATTTATCTTCCCTTGTTTTGATATTTTTGTTAAGACCATGTCTACAACATTTTGACTTTATCATGGAACTTGAAACATAGAATACCAGACAAGTGCCTACGTGCACATTTTACTATGCATGTATGTTTACTGTTTTATATGGCAATGGTTTTACAGAATTGTTCAGTGATTGTTGTGACTCTCATGCTTCATAGGCAGTTGCCACCTCTGGTACCTGGTTTGTCATTGCAGCTTTGATTCACCTAATTATTGGGCAAGGCGTTGCATTTATCACTTCCGTCCTGTAAGCTGGAAGGTGATCTAGGAGCCCCCTAAAGTAAACCTTTTTCTAATTGGTACCTTGTAATTCGCAAGAATAGCTGACTCAGAATTGCTAGTAAAACAGCATGAATGACTTGAGTATTTTTTGGACTGCCTAGAATTTTCAATACGGAAATTAAAAAATACTAGAATCATTATTGAGCTGACAGAATTGGCCTAATAAAATTTAAAGTAGAAGTTCAGTCAAATTCTAACTATATTAAAACCTGCCCCAACCCCATTCTCAGCCTAATCTAACTGCCCTGAAAGGAAAGAGGTCTGTACTTGCCTATTCTAAGGGAAGCACTCCGGTCCAGTCACATGATCTCTCCATCAGCCAGATTCAGTGAAGAGAAGAGATCGCTGATGAGCTGCAATGGCTATGCGGGGACGTCGCCTATATATTTACTATGGGGCATCTGTTGTCAGCTTTTTCTCCTCCACACAGAAGCCGGTGCTGGGAGCCAGTCATGTGACCCAACCAGAGCGCCTTCAGTATAGCGCAGTATAGACCTCTTTCCTTTCACATGAGTAGTTACAAAAGGCTTAGAATGGGAAAGGGACCAAGTTTAAGTATAAGAATTTGACTGGCGATGCAAATATTTCCTATGTTTTAATACTCTGCTGTGAATATTTTACTTTATATGTTCAATGTTTTTATCTGTGAAACGGTTAAAATGCATTCCATTTCTGCCTTCAAAATCATTCTTTTAAAGCCATACAGTGTGATCAACATGTGAAGATTAAATTTTACGGTTGGTAAAAGCTGATTTTACCAAAGCTAAAGGTTTACATTAATGAAATTGTGGGCTAGGCATCAACCTGATTTCGGTTTTTCTACTTTTTACAGTGGCTGCCTCCAGGCTTCAGACTGTAGGCTGTCCCTCACCAATTGACCTGACTAAGGGCCCATGTCACGGGGTTGCTCGGCTCCCCAAGGCAGTGACTCCGTCCGTAAGTTTGGTCGGTCTGTGTGGGGGGCCCTGAACTGTTCATTTTTCTCATGGTTTTGGAAAGATTCTTTTTCTTTTTTGTTATTGCCAATATTTCTCATGTTAGGGTAACTCTGGAAATGCCAGATAGGTCCATAGGTCTTTTTTTTTTTTTTTATCTCTTCTATCTTCAGAAGTGAAAATGTTTCAAGCTCTCATCAATGAACAGTAATACGTTTACACCACAGCCAATTATGTCCACTTTATCACTTAGCAGTAGACTTTTTTTTCATGCATAAATGATCTAAAGTCAATGAGTCTTGATCATTAAAATCGAATGGGTGTTCGCACAAACTTTCGGTCTTTGAATGTTGTTTTGAAAGATATGATTGGCAAAATGAGACCTGCATAATTGGATATTCCACTTCCTCCTCTGCCACAAGAGGCATGCAACCAATAGATCATCTTTTATTCTTACTCAAGGTTTTCATACTGTATAGTATTTTTTTTTTTTTTTTGGGTCAGACTTTAAATTTCAGCCTTAAACATATTGTACAAGTTTTAACACTTAAGGGGCCCATTTTTTAACAGGTGCGACCCTATATTAACACTTAGACCACACAGTGTGGCAGACCTTTGGACTGTGCAGATATTACATATTGATGCTTGATTTTGATCAAGGGCAGCCAACAGTGTGGGTTTTTCAGTTCTCTTCAGGCTCATGGATGAGTTTATACAGCTATGCTTTTACCTGACAGAGGGAAAACATTCATTGTTTGCAGCCCTTGAGGACTGCAATTGAGAATTGCATGTGATGAGTCCCCTGTCTGGAATTTGTCCCATCTTGTTCATTATTTGAGTGGACAGTAATCAGTATGGGCTATTGGCTGTGCCGTAAAAATTATCAATAAATTAGTTCTTAAATAACTTATTTCTACCATACAATCCATGTTGGATAATAATAGTTAAAACATTCCAGAAAGTTCTGTAGTGGAAGCAGGTTGAAGGGGTTTGAGAAGCGGAGCATCATGGCTGGGATTTTCTTCTTGCCATTTCCTATCTTACCTACTGAAGGGTTGGAGGAGGTATCTATTGAATGTTCAAATCTATAATTGTAAATGTGAAAAGCCAGTTATTTTTGGTAACTTGTACAGTGGTCCTTTTTATAAGATGAATGGTGGTCTGTGAAGTTTGCATGCTGCCATCCTTGCAGTCAGTGCTTAAAAGAAAGACCCTTCCTTACTTTCTATGAATCAATTTACACCACTGTTGAAAAGTCAGTCCTTGTGCTAGCAATAATATTGATGTGTCCAAATTATACTTTTATAAATGTTTATTCCTTTGCCTGTGTTTGTAGGAACCCCAATCAATAAGCCTCCAGTATTGGGATATAAAGATCTGAATCTTTTCAAGCTTTTTAGGCTAGTCTATCAGCAGGGGGGTTGTGACAATGTAAGTAAACTTACTGTTTCCAGCTAACAGTTAAATGTGTTTCTTTTTCCCTTTTATTTTTTGTTTGTATATCAACATTTTCTCCTTTTCTGGCAGATTGAAAGTGGCGGTGTATGGAAGCAAATTTATATGGACCTTGGCATTCCTATTTTGAACTCTGCTGCATCCTACAATGTAAAAACCGCGTACAAAAAGTAAGTGACTGAAAAAGAAAAAAAGCGCGGCCGGATTACACACATCCGGGATCTCCTGTTTACTCACAGCTTGCAGCCACCCACAGTCCCGCCTCCTGGATGGTTCCCAGGATAGATGTCACATGTCCCGGCATTGGACCGGTGTTCTGTCTATCTTATGAGCTGGTCCAGGAGGTGGTACTGTGTGTGACTGTAAGCGCCAAGTAAACAGAAGATCCCTCTGTGTAATCTGGCACTGGTGAGGCTGCATTGATGGGCAATGGCGAGGCTGCAGATTGGCACTTATCAGGCTGCAGATGGGCAGTGAAGAATCTGCAGATTGGCGCTGATCAGGCTGCATTAATGGGCACTGGCCACACTTCAGTGATGGGCAATGGAGAGGCTGCAGATGGGAACAGATTAGGCTGCATTAATAGGCACTGACCTTTCTTTTGCTTCAAAGTTCTTTATTTAAAATTTTAAGTTTTTTTTTTTTTTTTTTTTTTTTACCTGAAACTTCCCTCTTAAAATTTAAGGTGCGTGTTATATGCCGATAAATACAGTTTTTTCCGTTTTGTTAATTGATAAAACAAAACTATTAACGCTTCTATTTCTGAAAGCATTCTTAACTTATAGCATTTTTTTAACACCTGCCTAAAATGTTTGCACATTAGTGTGTGTGTGTGTGTGTGTGTGTGTGTATATTTATTTATTTTACAAAAAAAATATAAGACCATAATACTGCCATATTTAATAAACCCAGCCAAAGGAGTGATACCAAAAAAAATGGCAGGATAAAGAAAGACCCACGATAAGGGATTAGTATAAAAGAATAGTGTATGTATATGTGTATATTTATAATAAATATTTATAATAAAAATATATATTTTATATATATATATATATATATATATATATATATATATATATATACTTTTTCAAAAACAGTCAAGCAGCTGTCAGATGCTTTAGATCAGGGGTCTCAAACTGGCGGCCCTCCAGCTGTTGCAGAACTACAAGTCCCATGAGGCTGTTTAAAGGATAAGTTCACCTTTGGGAACATGTTACATGTTCCACTGCTGCAGCCGCTGCCCCTACTGAAGTTCCCAGTACTAGCCGTCACTTTTTGAAAACAGTGCGGTCTTGTGAGGCTCCGCCCATACAGCTGCATCATTCATACACGGAGTTCTGTGTATGAAGGAACTACAAGCCCTGACATCTTTTGCATCTGTCGACTTTACAAGCTCCAAAAAAAAAAAATTCTTTCACCTGCAAAGAAAATGTGCATTTGTTTAATTTTTTTTTTTTTTTAAGTGAACTTATCCTTTACTGTACAAATTGTAAAACATTTAAATATAAAGAGGTACATTAAGGAATATAACAACAAAGGTGAACAAAAAAGTGTTCATAGATTAGCAGTACAAGTCGCATGTTTATAAGCTGTGTTTTATGAAAGCATTGTTGATAATGTGCTTTCCTTTCCATATCAGGTATTTGTATGGGTTTGAGGAGTATTGCCGTTCTGCAGAAATTAAGTTTAGGACTATTCACCACAATGATCCTCAACCAGTAGAGGAGAGCCCAACATTGGAAGTATCAATGGAGAACAGCGACCAGCCTGAACCTGAAACTCCCCCTGTCAGTGTTAGTGTCAAGGAAGATGACGACTCAGATTCTAGCAGTGGCAGTGAAAAAGAGGTGATTGAAATGACGTCTCTAAGGGTATGATAACATTTAAATGTAATGTAAACCTCAGAAAACCTGCCTAGTGTTCTTATAACTGTTTCATCAAAATACAATGTAAAGAAATGCATGGCGTTCCCTAAGGAACCCATAAACCCAAGTACATTTCTTTCTTTTTTTGGCTATACTTTTGTCTCCTAAATGTAATATTTGCTGCACAGAAAACTAGATTAATGTGCAATTGTTTTGTGCATTTAATGCGGTTTTAGGCTAAACTGAGGTACATTCAATAGATTACCAAAAGTATTGGGACACCTGCCTTTACACGCACATGAACTTAATGGCATCCCAGTCTTAATTTGCAGAGTTCATTATATATTGAGTTGGCCCACCCTTCGCAGCTATAACAGCTTCAACTCTTCTGGGAAGGCTGTCCACAAGGTTTAGGAGTGTGTCTATGGGAATGTTTGACTATTCTTCCAGAAGAGCATTTGTGAGGTTAAGCACTGATGTTGGACGAGAAGGCCTGGCTCACAGTCTCCACTCTAATTCATCCCAAAAGTGTTCTATCGAGTTGAGGTCAGGACTCTGTGCAGGCCAGCCAAGTTCCTCCACCCCAACCTCGCTCATCCATGTCTTTATGGACTTTGCTTGTGCACTGGTGCGCAGTCATGTTGGACCAGGAAGGGGCCATCCCCAAACTGTTCCCACAAAGTTGGGAGCGAGAAACTGTCCAAAATGTCTTGGTATGCTGACGCTTTAAGAGTTTCCTTCACTGGATCCAAGGGGCCAAGCCCAACTCCTGAAAAATGATCCCACACCATAATCCCCCCTCCACCAAATAATTTGGACCAGTGCACAAAGCAAGGTCCATATAGAAATGGATGAGTGAGTTTAGGGTGAAGAAACTTGACTGGCCTACACAGAGTCCTGACCTCAACCCGATAGAACACCTTTGGGATGAATTAGAGCGGAGACTGCGAGCCAGGCCTTCTTGTCCACATCAGTGCCT
The DNA here is from genome assembly GCF_042186555.1 of Aquarana catesbeiana. NCBI lineage: Eukaryota > Metazoa > Chordata > Amphibia > Anura > Ranidae > Aquarana > Aquarana catesbeiana. The sequence continues at coordinate 71,619,080 of NC_133336.1, read as the reverse complement.
GACCTCACTTATGTGCTTCTGGATGAATAGTCAAACGTTCCCATAGACACACTCCTAAACCTTGTTGCCGGCCTTCCCAGAGGAGTTGAAGCTGTTATAGCTGCTAAGGGTGGGCCAATTCAATATTGAACCATACGTACTAAGACTGGGATGCCATTTTTTTTTTTTTTTTTTTTTTTGGTAAAAACCAGACTTTACAATCACTTTTAAGGTTCATGTGCGTGTAAAGGCAAGCGCCCCAACAAGCATGTACACACCTCGTATACTAATGCTTGTTCTGGACCAGTGACTTGCTAAACAGTGATACAGCAATGTGAATAACCGCTCCACAGCCCAGACAGTCACAAGAAACTTCTTTTTTTTTTTTTTTTTTTTTGTCTTCTATGGGTTAACTACACAGGAAGCCAGCAATTTATAAAAAAAAAAAAAAAAAAAAAAAAAGTATTTAGTCTTTCTTGAAGGCTGGTTCACACCATACCCACACATGAAACGCAATTCAGACCACATGCTAAATGCACTCCGTTTGCGATCTGCAGCGGTGTTGATAGACAGTTAACACCCCAGTTGCAAAACGCAAACGCAGTGCGTTTGCCTGTACTTGCCAGCACCGAATCGCATAGTATTTTGTGCCATGCGATCTCGCTACAGTGCATTTTTAAAAAGTAGTGCATGCACTACTTTTGGTGCAGTGTGATTTTAGTCCATTCAAAATGAATGGGCTGAAATCGCACCGCACAGAGCCACATGTGAATCGCACAGGAACGCACAGCGCATTCATGTGTGGGTATGGTGTGAACCAGCCCTGAATGTGTGTTTTGTTTTTAAAATAGATATTGATATTTTTAATATTTATGGTGGTCATTGCTTGCAGTTGATTCCTGACACATATGTTTTAAGCTAACTGCCATTTAATAATTTCAAATAATTTTCTATTAGGGGAGGCGAAGACCTGTTAGCAGTACAAATTCTTCTACAAAGGACCAGGAAGACTCTGAGAAAATAAATGAGGGCAACAAAGAAAACAAAGATATGGAAGAGGACGACGACAGACCTGAGGAACAGAAAGAGAATGATGCATCTCCTGGGAGAAGAAGCTTAACTAGCCAGGGGAAGGATCTGAGAAGCCAGAAGCAGGAGGACTCTGAGAGAGAATCTGATGAGGAGGATGACAAACTATCTGATGTGTAAGCAAATCAACTTCTTTTCTTTTCCTTATTTTTACCTTGTGTTGAGTGTCAGCACGAGTTTTCAGAGCCAAAAAAAAAATACTAATTGTACAGTACAGGACCCTGGCAAAGTATTCCTACACTGTGGTTGACTGCTAATGTCCAGTCACCTAAAGGTACATGCCTCTCACCCACATTGTTATAGGGGAGGCACACAGGGCACGTGTCCCATAAAGCTAAGCTAGTGTCCAATCACCTGAAGGTACATGCCTTCGCTTTAGAGGACACGTGCCCTGTGTGCCTCCCCTACAACAAAATCGTACTCTGTGAGTTCTCAGTTTTGTGCCAGTGTCTGAAGGTGATGGACCTCTTCTCCTTATGGAGAAAATTGCCCTTAGCCTAAGTAGGTAATTATTTTTCTTTATTATTGTATCCTCGGATTCTTCAATCGACTCCTCACTGCTTCTATGTTGGCATTAGAAAACAATGTGTCCGGATTGGTGCAACATCGGTAAAACCTTGGGAGTTGTGCCAGGGAGCCATAGCAGGACCCCATGCTGTGGGGATGACATGTAAGGCGCTCACCTTGGCACTTTGTACATTGTGTGTCAGCCGCGGGGTGATTTTACAGGTTCAGTAAAGTTGTCCAACTCTATGGAGTGTTCTCTGTATAATACCACAGACTTTGTAAAAGGATGTGCTCACGGTGATGGACAAAGTCTGGACGACTATACATACAGTCCAGCTTTGTGGACATGAAAGACAAGTCACCCTGTTACTGTAAAAGGAGAGATGTGTTTGGAATGTATTCACTTCACAGTGGCAATTTTTAAAATGTGGCACTAAAATTTAAACCACTCAGTTTCCGTTGGATGACCAGGTGTTACCACACACCACTGGTCGCACACTTTACTGTCACTTCGCCTGCAGCCCTTTTAAGGCTATCTAGACAACCTTCTTCTGAGGGACTTCTTTCCCTTCCACATGGTCCAGGCCTTCCACTGGGTGATTAGGTTCAACAAATCTTCTCTCCAGCCTTCCCTTCATCCGGTCCTGGGGACATCCTATCCAAAGCAAGAGTCATTCTACCAGAAAAGAAATGTTTTCCTCCAAGAGAGATCTCACGATAAGATTCTTCATGAGGGTTCTAGGCATGATGGTAGCCTTCTTCAAGGCAGTACCATTTATCCAATTCCATTGAGGAACTTTTCAACTCAACATCTTGACCTGTAAAAACAGGCTCCTTTTCTCGATTTTACCCGTGCTCTTGCCCAGTCAAGCCAGGAATTCCCTATCTTGGTGGATCACCACCCCAGTCCTAGCAGTGGAGAAGTCCTCTCTTCCTTATTACAGGAAACTTATCACAACAGTTGCAATTCTCTCATTCTGGTATGAGGGAGACCAAGCTCCCCCTCAACATCTGGGAGTTAAGAGCAGCCCAGTTGACCCTGCAGCACTGGACCCTCTACCCCCCTCTTCTGAAGGGACAGCTGACTATAGTGCAGTCAGAAAAAGTCATCAGTATGGAAAGCATCAGCCATCAAGGGGCACCAGGAGTCTGGCAGCCTTAAAGCGGAGTTCCACCCATTTAAAAGTCAGCAGCTACAAAAAGTGTAGCTGCTGACTTTTAGTAGACACTCGCCTGTCCCATGGTCCAGCGATGCGGGCGCACAAAGCTTCTCTCCTCTCCCCCTCCTCTCCACGGCGCCGGCGTTGTGAATGGCCGGCCAATCATTTGGGACCTGTGACATGTCCCAGAAGATTGCAGGGATGGAGGGGGGAGAGGTGAACTTCCTTCCGGCAAAGCAGTACGAGGGGAGGAAATGGGAGCTGGGTGCCTGTAAAAACTGGGTACTCTACCCCCCCCCCCCCCCCAAAAAATGACATGCAAAAATGTGGCCTGCCAGGGGGTCACCAGCACTTAAAGCTGTAGTTCCATTTTTGGGTGGAACTCCGCTTTAAAGGAAGCTAACCAGATAACTTAATGGACTGAAACTCAATGTTCAGAAATTTCTGTGGTCCAAATCCCAAAAGTGGGGAACTGAAAAGCCGATTACCTCAGCCTCCTCATCCCTTCATCCTGATTTCTTCAGTTTGACATGCCAAAAATGGGGGATTTTAGATGTGGACCTCCTGGGCTCCAGATTCAACCACAAACTATCTGTTGCCAAAACCAGGGATTCTCTAGCTGTAGCCACGGTTGCCTTAATAATCCTCTGGTCTAATTTACACCTTCCCTCCAGTGCAAATTCTGTTTTGTCTGCTCCAGAGCAAGAGAGTAAAACCGTGATCTCAATTGCGCCACACTGGCCGAGAAGAACATGGTACACAGACATACTTAGACTTATAGCATACAACCTCTGGCCTCTTCTAAAGCTGGCTACAAGGGAGCCGAGAAAGTGTTCTGACAACAGCTGGAATGCCTGAGTGGTGGCATCACCCATAGGCTTATTATGGACCATCCATTGTCTGCACCTCCTCCTCTCCCCTGAAGCCGCTGGTTCAGACAGAGGGAAGCTTATTACTTTCTTGGTTCTCTCTGCCCTGTAGAAACCACCCTTTGAACCTATCCACTGTGTAAGACTGCTATCTGGTCTTCTGTTCATACTTTTTTAAACTTTTTACTGGGTGGACTTCCAATCTTCTACAGGTGCAAGTTTGGCCACATGGTTTTGTACCAGCACTCTGAATTTGCGTGTCTTGACCCTTGTTGCTTGGACCTTGTTTCACCATTATGTTTATCTGATTGTGTCCACCATGTTTATCCATTGCTTGCTCAACACCTCGTTGTGTATGAATACTCTGCCTATGTCCTGTACTGTACCATTAGCATGAGAGGAATTTTGACCTGCTTGGAAATTCCATATCTTGGAGTACAGTACAGGACACCCTCCCTTCCATACCCTGGTTTACTATGCATTGTTGTAGAAAACTGAGAACTCACGCAGTGAGGTAGGACTTTCAGGGCAGGTACCCAGGGGGTGCTCCTAAAACCTTTCCAGTGTCCAGTTACCCAAAGGTACATGCCTATATCCGATGGTGTATAAATGCTTGGCCTGTGTCCTGTTATGTACACCAAGATATGACATTTTACAGGCAAGTTAAAGTAAACATGTCATACTTGCCTCCACTGTGCAGTTCGTTTTGCACAGAGTGGCCCCAATCATAGTCTTCTGGGGTCCCTCAGCGGCGCTCCTGGCTCCTCCCTGCATCGAGTGTCCACATTGGAGAAGCGCTCTCCTTGGTGGACACCCGTGTGGGTGCGCTCCTGAGCCCCGCATCTGTTTCCATTCACACAAAATCCCGGACTTGGCCCCGCCCCCCATGGCGGCGCGTCATTGGATTTGATTGACAGCAGAGGGAGCCAATGGCTGCGCTGCTATCAATCTATCCAATCAGGACACAAGACACCAGCTACAGCTGGTGTGCTCGTTCCCGGCCGGAGAAGGATCAGGGTCAGTTAAGTAAAATGGGGGCTTGGGGGGGCTGCAGCACCACAGAAGGTTTTTCACCTTAATGCATAGAATGCATTAAGATGAAAAACCATGAGGGTTTACAACCCTTTTAAAATTCCTCTTATTGTGGGACCCCAAAAGATGTGATCTGAAATAAAGTGAATGGCGTATCTTTATAATTAAGGACAGCTTTTGGAGTGCCACATCCAGACCTCCTTGACTGCACCAGGAACTCCCTCTCTAAAATTCTTTTAAAATGCTTTATTTCCCACTGGTTTTCACCACAGAAGAGTTTAGTCCTTTAAGACTGAGAGCGATCATTAACCACTGGCTGGAGAATCGTACAAGCACTTCACTCTCTGGTTATATAGCATTGAGCAAGTAACTCCTTTGCAAGCAGGAGCTGTTGCTCCTGCTTGCAAAGATCCACATAAAGCTTTGATCTGCAGGGCTTCATGACACAAATTATCCAGTTATTAGCAAACTCTGACTGCAGAGCCCCCAAGTGTGCTCCCACGACCATGCTGAGGCTGGTATTAATGTAGAAGAATGCACTGTGATGGCTTGTTGGCAATGATGATGATCAATAAAGCCTGGCTTCTAAAGCACTGTCCTCCTTTTTTTTTTTTTTTTTCCAATCCAAGATTATATTCAGGATTGCAATTTTTGTTATTCCAGCTAGACTCAGGAACTCAGGCTGTTGATGCTCATTGTATCAGCAGTAGAAAATGATGCCTTTAGAATCCCTAAAAAAATGAAATGCTGTAGTAGTTTAAAAGGAAGTAGTCTTTTGTGAAAAAAAAAAAAAAAAAAAGAATAGAAAAGGGTTAACATCCCTAAAAGCAGAAGCCTTTAACCGCACGTCATAGTAGCGAAATGTTTTCTTTATTTCTATTGGAAAACCGCATCAGAGGCCAACTTTGCATTGAGAAAGGGATCCTGGTCCCAAAACATTGGCCCATTATCCTTTTGTTATTCACGTAGGGAAAAAAAAAAAAAAATTATTTCATTAATAAGGAGTGTATTGGTGAAAATGTCCCACACATTCACTGCAGCACCCAGCAAAATTGATGTGGGCCAGCCTGTATGGTGTGCAGTGGGCATTCCATCCTTGTTTATGGACCGTTTTTTTTTTTTTTTTTTTTTTATTTCTTTATACTGTGAAGGCCATCCAATATTTTTAGTTGCCACCAAAGCAGGCATAGTGAGGAAATCTTTCAGTGGGAATACTTTTTGCATGCACAGCTGTCTGGAACAGGATTTCTCCAACCTTCTAGTATTGTCTGCACAACGGAAAGTGAAGTAAAATCTCCCCAGAAGAGCAAGAATGACAGCCATTTAAAATCCTGACTGGTGTTAATAACCAGTCTCTACTTTTTATTTGAGACAAAAAAGGTTTTTGCTTCAGATATACCTTGTCTTGTTTAGATGTATTTTGTGATCTGTTTAGTGTAATTGCTCAAAAAAATTATTTATCTTTTTGCCCAAAACCTTGGTAACCTGATATACATATAAACACTAGTTGCATATAATAATCAAAATATCAAACAGAGAATGTATGTGAAAATCATCACATTGTTCTAATGAAACAAATTGTTTACTTACTATTAAGGTCCTATTAAGTCCATGTGGGCTGGACTATGGAAAATAAATTATCCCTATTCTTGACATCTTAGTAGTTGGAGGCCTTCCCGCTGATCTGAAGTCTTTATTCACATTAGGGACTTGTTTCTAAGATATTTCCATTCCTGCAGGCTTTTCCTGTGTGTCCAGGGAAATGAGAGCATTTGCCAAAGCATCTGCCAACAGGAAACTACAGCACTCAATAGGGAGGGTTCCTGCTGGTGAATATTGCAGGTCTTGCCATGCCAGTGTGATTACTGCAGTGTTCCCCATGTATAAACACTGCAGGAAAGGGAAAACCTGTGTGTTCTGATCTGATGCATTTATTTAATTTTCTATGCAGTTTTAGAAGATTTACATCTAGAGGCTGTACACCACAGACACTCTACTTGGTTTTCTGAGCAAAGGGCACATTGTGGTCTTGCTCCAAAGAGTGAATTGCATTTCATTTTAACTCTTTATCACTGCGTAATGATTAACAGGGCATAAAAAAAATAATTTAATCTTGGCATTGAACATTTGCGTATATCAGTTGTGCAACTTACCTTGTCATACCAAAGTACACCAGCAGTATAGGTCATGGCAAAAAATAGACCCTGCAAGTAGAGCTGCACGATTAATCATTTAAGAATCGAAATTGCAATCTTTTTCTCTTCCCGATCTTCAAAACAGCATGTTGTGATTCTTTCTAACAAGTGCAGAGAGTTCTGCAGCTGGAAAAAAAAACAAAAAAACAATCCAGGCAGCCTGAAACAAAGTATCTGTTCGTTCTTTTATCAAAGGAAAAAACTCCAGCATGTAAATGAAGGAAGTTTAACAATTTAAAGACCAAACCTTTTCTGACATTTGTTGCTTACAAGTAAAAATCATTATTTTCTGCTAGAAAATTACTTGGAACAAACATTATATATATATATATATATATATATATATATATATATATATATATATATATATATATATATATATATATATATATATATATATATATATATATATATATATATATATATAATAATTTTTTTTTTTTTTTTTTTAGCAGAGACCCTAGAGCAGTGATGGTGAACCTTGGCACCCCAGATGTTTTGAAACTACGCTTCCCATGATGCTCAGCACTCTGCAGTGTGGTGGAGCATCATGGGAAATGTAGTTCCAAAACATCTGGGGTGCCAAGGTTCGCCATCACTGCCCTAGAGAATAAAAATGTTGCAATATTTTATGTCACACCGTGTTTGCGCAGCGGTTTTTCAAACGCAATTATAAAAAAAAAATACACTTTAATTTAAAAAAAGAAAAAACTAAACAGTAAAGTTAGCCCAATTTTTTTTTGTATAATGTGAAAGATGTTACCCTGCGAGAATCGTGATCTTTATTCTAAGCAAAAAAATTGTGATTCTCATTTTAGCCAGAATCGTGCAGCTCTGCCTGCATTTACATAAAAATACCTTTTGATCGTCTTGAAATGCATTCAGCTCTTAAGTCTTTTATAGGCTTATAACACACAGGATTGTTTTTTCAGCCCTGCTCAGTGTCTCTTGCTAAACTATTCAATTGCTCCCACTATTAGATCTCTACCACACTGAGGCTAATAATTCTGTACCCCAAGATATGAACTTAGAGGGCTAAATAGACCAGCCTTTCTCAACTCTGGATCATGGGAGGCAAGTACAGTGAGGATCGGCGCGTGGAGGAGGGGGGGGTTGATAGGTCACCTTTACAGATTTACACTTTTAAGGTGAATTTACACTATAGCAACACTTATGTGAAGGAGGCCTTACTCCCGACCCCTACACACTGTACAATCAGAACTGCTTTTCTGAGCTGGCGAGACTGGTTTTTGGACTGGGGTGCCTGGAGACTGAAAATAGTAAATGGTGCCGTGACTCAAAGGTTGAGAAACACTGAAATTGAGACAACACAGAAAGTATACGTAGGACTGAGGACCGCTCTGAATTTCTAATAACATCAACAGGTTTTTATCAAGCAGATATAACAAAATTCTTCCAATGGTACAGACCAAAAGACAGCAAATAAGAGAAGTTCATTTTTGGGATCTACATTGAGTTTTAACAGTATGATATTTTCAATGTGCAGAAGAGATGAAATGGAGCATAAAGGAGACAGTGAAGAGGACGAGGATTCTGAAGAAAAAGACCGTCTGGCAGGCACCAAAGTAAAAGTTAAATACGGACGAGGGAAAACCCAGAAAATCTACGAAGCCAATATTAAAAGCACAGAGGTAGATAGTGGAGAGTTGTTATACCTGGTGCACTACTATGGCTGGAATGTAAGGTAAGTTGGCATGAAGCTGAGTTTATATGCCTGTATATAAAGGGGAGCATGATGCTAGAATTGTGTATAACTGTAAGTCATGCAGATATTGTCAGATTATTCTTGGATCCAATTTATGAAATTCTTCAAAGCAGCCATGTCAGACTAGAAGTGTTTGGGCTGCTTGTGATCATCTCCCTTATTACTTTAAACCAAACATAAAGCACTAACTTATATGTAGCTCTTTAGAGTGAAATTTCAGGCAGAAGTCCTTGTTTCAAGGTTTTCATTTTTATTTTCCACATGGCCTACCTTACTACTATTGCTTCAAGCATCATCCATTTTCACAGATCCCCTGCCCACCTGAAATTTAACTAATGATTTTCACAAAGTTGATGGGTGATGGTGGGAAATATTCCTGCCAAAGGTATGCCTCCTTGGTTACCTCCCTCGTCTGCTGATTGGAGAATGAAAAATCAGCTGATTAGGTTATCGAAGTGCTCTCATCTCCTCCTGAAAGCAAGCTCCAGGTTCTGATACCTTTACTGCCCTAGCCAAAAGTTTTAGGAATTGCACAAATATAAATTTTCACAAAGTCTGCTGCCTCAGTTTTTGTGATGGCAATTTGCATCTACTCCAGAATGTTATGAAGAGTCATCAGATGAATTGCCATTAATTGCAAAGTCCCTCTTTGCTATGAAAATGAACTTAAAGAGGAGTTCCAGCCATTTCTGTGTTTTATTAAAAGTCAGCAGCTTCAAAAAGCATAGCTGCTGACTTTTAATAAACACACACTCCCCTGTCCCACAGTCCAGCAATGCGGCCACCTGAAGCCTTGGTTTTCTCCCCAGCGCCAGCATCACTAGTGTGGGCACCCTACTGTGACAGCTTGTGGCTTCACAGCCGGGTGCGCACTGCACGTCCTGAATGGCTGGGCAATCTTCTGGGACTTGTGACATTTCCCAGGCGGCTCCTCCTCACTTCAGATAACCCCCTAGGAGAAGCGCTCTCCCGGGGGGGTTACCTTGCGGGCGCGCTCCCGAGTCCAGCATTCGGCGTCCATAGACACGAATGCCGGACTCATCATTGGATTTGATTGACAGCAGCGGGAGCCAATGGCTGCGCTACTATCCATCTAGCCAATCAAGAGCCGAGACACCGCATCTCTGGCGTGGGAATTACGGGGCTCAGGTAAGTAAAACGGGGATGGGGGTGGCTGGGGGGCCGGTAACTGCCATAGTTTTTTTTTCATAGGATGCATTAAGGTGAAAAAACATGAGGGTTTACAACCCCTTTAAAACAGAAATGCCACTTTTAGGTGGAACTTTGCTTTAATCCCAAAAGAAACCTTTCCACTGCACTTCAGCCCTGCCACAAAAGGACCAGCTGACATGTCAGTGATTCTCTTGTTAACACAGGTGTCAATGTTGAGGAGGACAAGGCTGGAAATCACTCTGTAATGCCAATTAACTTAGAATAACAGACTGGAAGCTTTAACCACTTGCCGACCAGCCGCAGTCGTTATACGGCAGCAGGTTGGCACGTACCCGCAAATTGCTGTAGGTGTGCATCGGCACCTTTTTAAGGAGCTGTAGCAGGCGCGCATGGCGGGCGCATTACCGGCGGCCGCGATGTCCACCGGCCACCTGCGATCACGTGAACGAGAGCCAGAACGGGAATCTGTCAATGTAAATGGGCATATCCCCGTTCTAACATGGGAGTTAGAGAGAGAGAGATCTGCTGTTCCTAGTGATTAGGAACAGCAATCTCTCTCCTCCTCCAGTCAGCTCAGCCCCCATACAGTTCGAAACACTCCCAGGGAATACACTTCACCCCTTGATCTCCCCTTAGTGTTAACACTTTACCTGCCAGTGACATTTATACAGTAATCGGTGCCTATTTTTAGCTCTGATCGCTGTATAAATGTCAATGGTCCCAAAAAAGTGTCCGATCTGTCCGCTGCAATGTTGCAGTCCCGCTAAAAATTGCAGATCACCGTCATTACTAGTAAAAAAATAATATTGGCCTAAACTGATAGACCTTTTTTTTTATTTACTCTTTTGGGGGGGATATTTATTATAGCAAAAAGTTAAAAATATTTTTTTTTTTTCCAAAATGTCGCTTTTTTTGTTTATAGTGCAAAAAAATAAAAACCGCAGATGTGATCAAATGCCACCAAAAGAAAGCTCTATTTGTGGGGGAAAAAGGACATCAATTTTGTTTGGGTACAGCGTCGCACGACCGCGCAATTCTCAGTTAAAGTGACGCAGTGCCGTATCGCAAAAAATGGCCTGGTCGTTAAGGGGAAAAATCTTCCGGTCTGTAAGTGGTTAAAAGGAGGTTGGTGCTTGAAATCATTGTTCTTCCTCTGTTAACCATGGTTACCTGCAAGGAAACACGTGCAGTCATCCTTGCTTTGCACAAAAAAGGGATTCACAGGCAAGGATATTGCTGCTAATAAGGTTGCACCTAAATCAACCATTTATCGAATCATCAAAAACTTCAATTGCTGTGAAGAAGGCTTCGGGGCAGTCAAAATCCAGCAAGAGCCAGGACCATCTTCTACAGTTGATTCAGCTGCTGGATCAGGGCATCACCAGTGCAGAGCTTGCTCAGGAATGGCAGCAGGCAGGTGTGAGTGCTTTGGCACACACAGTGAGGTGAAGAATTTTGGAGAATGGCCTGGTGTCAAGGAGGACTGCAAAGAAGCCACTTCTCTCCAGGGAAAACATCAGGGAAAGACTGATATTCTGCAAAAGGTACAGCGATTGGACTGCTAAGGACTGGGGTAAAGTCATTTTCTCTGAATACCCTTTCTGATTGTTTGGGGCATCCCGGAAAAACCTTGTCTGGTGAAGAAAAGGTGAGCACTACCATCAGTCCTGTGTCATGCCAACAGTTAAGCATCCTGAGACCATTTATGTGTGGGGTTGCCTCTCAGCCAAGGGAGTGGGCTTACTCACAATTTTGCTAAGAACACAGCCATGAATAAAGAATGGTACAAAAACATCTCCGAGAGCAACTTCTCCCAACCATCCAAGAACAGTATGGTGATGAACAATGCCTTTTCCAGCATGATGGAGCACCTTGCCACAAGGATAAAAGTGATAACTAAGGGGCTTGGGGAACAAAACATTGAAAATTTTGGATCCATGGCCAGGAAACTACCAAGACCTTAATCCCATTATGAACTTGTGGTCAATCCTCAAGAGGCGGGTGAACAAAAACCCCATAAATTCTGGCAAACTCCAAGCATTGATTATGCAAGAATGGGCTGCCATGAGTCAGGATTTGGCCCAGAAGTTGACTGACAGCATGCCAGGGCAAATTGCAGAGGTGTTGAAAAAGAAGGGTCAACACTGCAAATATTGACTCCTTGCATAAACTTAAAATGGTTGTAAAGGCAGGAGGTTTTTTTATCTTAATGCATTTTATGCATTAAGATAAATCCTTCTGTTTGCAGCAGCCCCCCAATACTTACCTGAGGTCCATCTAGATCCAGCAATGTTGCGCAACAAACACGGTTGTCCGGGACTCCCCTCATTGGCTGAGACAGCAGCGCGGTGCCATTGGCTCCCACTGCTGTCAGTCAAAGTCAGTGAGCCAATGAGGAGAGAAGGGGGGGCGTGGACGAGCCACGGCTCTGTGTTTCTGAATCGATACATGGAGCTTCGGCTCGAGTGCACCCGCAACAAGCAGCTTGCTATGGGGCCACCCAACAGGAGGAAAGGGCCAGGAGCACCAGAGAGGGACCCGAGAAGAGAAGGATGTGGGCTGCTTTATGCAAAACCACTGCACCAGGCTGGAACGTATAAGCTGTTATTTGTAAGGAAAGAAAAGAGACTTTAGTATCACTTTAATGTAGTTGCCAATAAAAGCTTTTGACACTTATGAAATCCTTATAATTATACTTCAGTATACCATAGTGACAGCTGACAAAAGATCTAAAAACACTGAAGCAGCAGACTTTGTCATTCTCAAAGCTTTTGGCCACGGCTGTAGAGGACTTGTTGACGCTAAACAATATCCTTATTTTAAAATAATAATCCATACACGTTCACTACCTCATGAATCTTTTCTTGAAATGGTTTTACTGTGTTTTCTGCCTCCTTGTAACATCCTCCTGAACCTCTTTTTTCCACTTCACTTCCACGGACAGTTCTAATGAGGTCCAGCAACACATATGCCCCCCCTCCCCAAGTATAAAGTATTTTGTTGAAGTATTGAATAAAAAATGGTATAACACTAACATCTATAATACTCCCTACCTCTAACATAAACAAATTTGAAATGATGAATCTGTCACCTTAACTTAGTGATAACATAACAAACCCCAGTTACTCAAAGTGTGATATATCACAACATATCTCAATGCATTCACCATATAAAACTATGTGTCATCTGAATCTAAAACAAATGACCTCAAACAATAATGCACATTAACATAAACAGCAATAAGTGTCTTTAACTACTTCAGCCCCGGAAGGATTTACCCCCTTCCTGACCAGAGCACCTTTTGTGATACGGCACTGTGTCGCTTTAACTGACAATTGCGCGGTCGTGCGACGTTGCATCCAAATAAAATTGACGTCCTTTTTTTCCCCACAAATAGAGCTTTCTTTTGGTGGCATTTGATCTCCTCTTCGTTTTTTATTTTTTGCGCTATAAACAAAAAGAGTGACCATTTTGAAAAAAAAAAAAAAGCAATATTTTTTACTTTTCGCTATAATAAATATCCCCAAAAAAATATAAAAAAAAACAAATTTCTTCCTCAGTTTAGGCCGATATGTATTCTTCTACATATTTTTGGTAAAACAAATCACAATAAGCGTATATTGATTGGTTTGTGCAAAAGTTATAGCGTCTACAAAATAGGGGATAGATTTATGGCATTTTTATAAATTTTTTATTAGTAATGGCGGCGATCTGCCATTTTATTTATTTTTATTGTGACTACAACATTGCGGTGTACACATCGGTCACATCGCTCGCGCGCACCCACTAGCCCGCAATTTAAAGGGGACGTACAGGTACGTCCATTTGCACAGCCGTGCCATTGTGCCGACGTACATCGTCGCGCGCTGGTCGGCAAGCACTTAAAGTGTCCAAAAAATCAATCTCCTCCATATGAAATAGTGCAGATATTCAGGTCATTTGCAAATTACAGTGCACATCTCATGTGTGATATGCCTTATAATTTGCAAAGGTCCTGAATATCTGCACTGATAAACAAATATAGTGGACAAGAGGTATATTTATTCTTGCACAAATGCACTAAAGTTTAAATATTTCCTCTAGAAGGACCCAATAACACAAGGGGAAATTAGCTTAGCGATTAAACACAGCGACAGGTAAAAGCCCAGGCCCCGACTGATTTGCAATCTTACATTATAATAAATTTAAAGAACCATAAATACCAAAATAATGGGCATATGTGAATGATTTGGGAAAGGGGGAAAAGATGAGAAGGGAATCTTTGCAAGCACACATCACGGCAATACCTAAAGAGGGAAAAGGCGCAACCCTATGTTCCAGTTACAGACCAATAGCGTTATTAAACGCCGATACAAAACTGTATGCAAAGATCTTGGCTACAAGACTAAAAGAGCTGATGCCAGATTAGATCCATGCTGACCAGACAGGCTTAATTCCAGAAAGGGAAGGCAAGGATAACGGGATTAGAACGCTACTTTTGTTGTGTAAATCGAGAGGTGAAAAGTCCCCAGCTCTATTTCTGTCAATAGATGCTGAAAACACATTTGACGGCATTAACTGGGGATTCTTAGGCTGGCCACACCCTATACAATTTTCTTATTCAATTTCCTTTAGATTTACCTTCAAGTATGTAGTGCAAGGGCCTGTCTGAGTGCATATAAATTGAAAGGGCTTAGGTTTGACCTCATATTATACGGTTTGGGTAAATCTTAAGGAAAGTTGAACAAGAAAATTGTATAGTGTATGACCAGCCTTATTGGAAACAGTGGATAATTTTGGATTGGGCCCTAGGATGACCCAATGGATTCGAGCTCTCTATGATCATCCCATAGCATCAGTGAAGGTTAATGGGAGTTTATCAACATACTTTGAAATCTTTAGCGGAACTAGACACGGATGTCTGTTCTCACCCCTCCTGTTTGTATTGTCACTGGAACCATTGCTGGCTACCATCCGCGGATATAGGAGGGGTGAAGATTGGAGATGTAGAACAGAAAGTGGCGGCATATGCTGATGTGCTGTTCTACATAACCAATCTCAGCAAAACATTCCCAAATTTATTAAAAGAATTTTTAAAAAACGGACGGCTAAGCCTGACCAATATCTGGTAACTCCATATGAAATGTGGTGCACGCAAGATGCAGATGTGTGGTGGCATTTCCCTGGTCTATGGGCTGCTACTGGGTTCTCCCCGTAGACTCCCCTATATGTATGGAGGTCTGGGATACCGATTTGGGAGAAGAAAGGGACCTGGAGCTGTGGCACAGTTGTTTCCTGAGATTTTACAGGGGTATCATGAATGGCACCGTGATAGAGGCAAATTTAAAGGTGCTCCCCCGTTGGTACCTGGTGCCAACCCGGTTGGCCAAAATGTACTCTTCTGTTTCGCCTTTGGGTTTCCGAGGGTGTCAGATGCCGGGGACAATGTGCCATATCTGGTGGGAATGCCCTAGAATGCAGGGTTACTGGAATGGAATCTTAGCATCTGGCAGGACACCATTGAACAATTTGAATGGACCCGGGAACCGTGGGCCACATACATGCATATATCTGTCTCGTACATTAATTTAGCACTGCCCTCTGGAATTTTGGACTAATATATATTTCCTGACCCTGGCTCGGACCAGCCTTCTCTGTTCTGTGCTCTTTCTGCCTCCATTCTTTATCTTCTTTCAAACTTTTTCTCTAACGTATGTTTGGTTACTCAAGTGTTTATATTGGCACCCCACATCTTTAGCACCCTGAAATGTATACAAATATTCCGCGCTAAGGACAGATACCAATACGAACTGCAGCCCCCCCAGAAAAGGAAAACACCTAGGTGAAGTCCAAGTGCTATAAACTATGAAAGGGGGATTGGCACTGTTCACTATTCAAATAATGATACCATATCTCACCACAAGGGAATGCATGTGCAACAAATCTGGGTGAAAAAATCTGAGTGATTTTTTTAGCATCTTTTCACTGATTTTTTTCACCCAGATTTGTTGCACATGCATTCCCTTGTGGTGAGATATGGTATCATTATTTGAATGGTGAACAGTGCCAATCCCCCTTTCATAATTTATAAATCTTTAGCACCCTGATTTTGGGGCAGTCTTCATTGGGTTTGTCCCCCTCAGCTAGTTGTATCGGGTGATAAGGATCTGGCGTTTATGTAGGGGTTGATACCTTTACTGTTTGGGAATTTGACATATATATTTTTTTATGTGTTCCACTGATGTCGGTTCTTTTGTATTGTCTATGTGAAAAATTGTCAATAAATATTTTGAAAGTAAGAATTAAAAAAAATATGGAGAACTGTCGAACTTAAAGATAAATCCTGTAAAGTCAAAAATTCGAAGTATAATTCTGAGTAAGAAAGTTGAAGTAGCTTTACAGAGGGAATTTCCTTTCACATGGGGGAAAACAGACCTAAAATATTTAGGGATAAAAATAACACCTTCACTGGGGAATTTATACCAAGCAAATTATATTGCTTTACTTAACGAGATCAAAGCACAAATGTTAAAAATCTCATTACTTCCACTCACATGGGTCGGACAGATAAATATGGTAAAGATGGCAATACGAACATTTTGTACAAATTTCAAATGTTACCAATAGCCTTACCTCAGGCTTTTTTTAGAATGGTTAAGACAATGTTCCTAAGGTATATATGGCAAAACAAGAAACCAAGAATACAGTTCTCGATACTGAGTAGAGATAAAGTGGGGGGGGGGTTAGCAGCACCATTAAAAGGTACTACAATGTGATAATTTTTGAATGGACTAACACAAAAAGCGAAAAAAATTGGGTAAAAATAAAAAAGCACACTTAGTGGAGCACAGTTAAATAAGAATGTTTGGGTTCCACCAAAGTATAGGATGTTAGGCATTGGCACACACCAATTGACTAGTAATGTTTTTAGAGTATGGGATATATATTTTACAGGGAAGTAAAATGGGAATACAATTTACCTTTTGATACCACTAGACGAGACAATTTTTTTTTTTTCCACAAGGTAATGAGGCACATTTTGGAAAATGGATAAAGAACGTACAATTAAAAGATATCAATTATAAAGGGAAAAATACGAGCATATCAGGAATTAAATCACAAAATGTATCTGATTGATTTGAATGAATAGAGGTATTCGCAGTTAAAACACTTTGTGTCTACACTACCGCAACCAATTAGATCTGAAGAGAACCTAAACGTAATAGAAAAAATATGTAACTTGCAAATAAATTTAAAACGCAGTATATCGCAGATATATACAATTCTTACGACCCTAGAGGGGCGGGGAATGCCTTTAATCATTGGAAAATAGGAAAAAGAGTTTGGATCACAATTAAAGGAGCAACAAAAAAAAGTAAAGTATTGAGAGCAGTATACAGTATTGCGGTGGACATAAACACAATAGAGATGAATTACAAATGTCTATCAAGATGGTACATAACACCCACAAAGGCACAAAAGTATCAGCCAGAGAAATCCCCATTGTGTTGGAGAGTTTGTGACCAGAGGGGTACTATGTCCCATCTATGGTGGGAATGCCGAAGATACGGAAATTTTGGCAGGTGGCACAAGTACATATAAAAGAGATCATGGGACTGGAGATTCCAGATGAACCATGGTATTGACTATTCCAGAACACAAATATTAAAAAAAAAACAATATAAGACCATAATACTGCCATATTTAATAAACACAGCCAAAGGAATGAAGCCAAAAAATTGGCAGAATAAAGAAAGACCTACGATAAGAGATTGGAGATCTCTCTCTCTCTCTCTCTCTCTCTCTCTCTCTCTCTCTCTCTCTCTCTCTCTCTCTCTCTCTCTCTCTCTCTCACACTCACACTCACACTCACACACACACACACACACACACACACACACAGAGATATTGTATATACCTGAGCAGGTAGGATGATTGGAAAGCATATGGGAAAGTTGGATAGAATTCAAGAAAATAAGGAAGTATGCAGAAGAGGAGAGATGGGTAGGAGAGAGGAGCACAATTGGGGGGGGGGGGGGGGGTGAATATAATAGTGACTATTATCTGTTTGTTAAATTTATTATATATGGAAAATCAAATAGTTTAAATTAAAAAAAAAAAATTCCTCTAGAACTGTGCAGTAATCCAGCACGAAACGGCTCTTTCACTTTGATTTGTGTAGATGTTTCCCTTTCTGCTCATTTGTTGGCTGCAGCATGTGATGTACACTTTTACGGGCTAGAAGGGAGGTATGGAGAGCTGGCAGAGGCCATGAGTGATCTGGCTGGATTTTTCCATATTTGAGCTTGCTAGATTTTAAGACTTTTGTGCAGGACCTGGAAGGAAATCATAAGTCTACAGGCAGGCAGCAGTCCATCCATAGCCATTCCACCCTCTACTGCTCGTGACACTTTTGCCTGAAAATTTAGTTTGTAAAGAGGGGTTTCTGTAAATCTGAACTTATAACCGATGCTATAACAGACAGGTGAGATAATATTTATGGAATGATAATCTGAGTTTGTTTTTTGTTTTTTGTGCTGTTGCAATACACAATTTTATTCTTTTACAGATATGATGAATGGGTTAAAGCTGACAGGATCATCTGGCCTTCAGAGAAAGTTGGTTCGAAGAGAAAACAAAAGAAAAGAACAAAAGTAATTATGAATATTTCAGTTATGTTCGTTGTTGTGTGGCTGGATAAATACTGATTGCTGGAGTTTTTTTCAGTGCTCTATGGATAAAGATGTGAATCTGCTTGCAGTTTGTGTGTAACCTATTTATATTCATTTTTGTATATTGGGAGCAAATCCAGGAAATTTTTAATAAACCCTTTAAACTCAAAAAGATATGAAAGTAACATAGCTTTTGTCACCTTCCAGAGTACACTTAGTGTAGTGTGACTCCAGTTCACTGCATCTTTAAATGATATCTTGCTTTCCTACCAAACACAGGTTTTTAGCCTGCAGTATTGTTCTGTGTTGTGCAACTACCATCTAAATCTACATCTCTTTGCATTAGGACAGGGCTTGACAAACCCCAGGCGCCAGGTCGCCATTGCAACTAGGAAATGCAGCCTGGCACCTGGGCTGTTGTCTGCCCCAGTGCCTAGCATAGGGTGAGCAGCCGGGCGCACAATTGCCGGGCGGGTGGCAGGAAAGTTTGTTTTCTGATGCCGGGGGGTGGGGAGAGGCAGCGCTGTGAAGCCAGGTTAAAGGAGGAGAGGGGCAGGACTGTGAAGGTCAGGTTAGCGCAGACGAGGGGCTGTTAAGGTAGTAGGAAAGGAAGGTTGGGGGAGTAGCGAAGCTGACGGGCGGATTGGAGCCCTAGGCAAGAAGTGTTCCTGTGTGGCTCTCTCCTCCCTCCCACTGGGTGTGCATCTAGCTTGAGCTGTCCGGGGAGACTCCCTAGACCAGGAACCGGCGGGATCCCTCCCCGGGCACTACGGTTCTAGCTTGGGCGGGCTCTGAGTCAGGTCTGGCCAGCAGGAGAGCCCCCTACCCACTGGACAGCTGGTGTGGCCACCTATCAGTGCCCATCAATGCTGCCTCATAAGTGGGCGTATCAGGGCAGCCTCATTTCCGCACATTAGTGAAGAATTCCTTATTTGCAAACTTTTATAACAGAATTTAAGAAAGGTGTGGGGTTTTTTTTGTTTGTTTTCACAAAATTTTTCGGTCTTGTATTGCTGCGTTTAAAAAAGGAAAAACCCCAGTAGTGATCAAATACCACAAGAAGAAAGCTCTATCTGTCTCAAAAAAATTGAAAATTTTCATTTGGGTACAGTGTTGCATGATGGTGCGATTGCCTTTCAAATTACGACAGCGCTGAAAATTGGTCTGGATGGGAAGGGGGTGAAAGTAACCAGTAGGCAAAAGGTAAAAAGCTGGCTTCTAGATTCAAAGCAAATTTGTGAAGCCCTGCATTAGGAGATACTATCACCTCACAGGGCAAAGTAACCGTGTTTCCTCTAAGGACATCCTCTTACCCTCATATACTTACCTTGCCTTTCTCAAAGCACTCGCTTTCCCTCCCAAAGGGCTCCTTCACAGTTGGTACTGAAATCAGATGTGTCAGCAACATGAAGGAACAGTGACAGCACTAATCCATTCGTGACCGTGTTCAGGCCTAGTGATTGGTTATTGGGTCTGGGCACTGCCACAGGAAAGCATAGCACATGTTTCCCCATACTCGGAAGTAGCGGGTATTCTCAGTGGCTGCAGAGGAGCAAGAAGCTGTGAGGGAGCACAGGTGGGGTGCCTATATGGGGGCCTGTGCTTTGCAGAGACACTGTTGCTTTGTCCTGCATGGGCATTATGACTTCCTCTCTAATGCTTCTTGTAGATTGCAATGACGACTGGGAAGTGAATATTACTTTCTGTATGATGATACCTGAGCAAAATTAAACTGCACATATACTGTTATGGAAGCATTGTGAATCCCTGGCCTGCAGAATCACAAGTTTGCATTAAGGTGTTCAAAACACCAGGATGCTTTTGTTCAGAAGATTAAGAGCAGAGTGACCTCTTGTACCAAAAGCAGTGCTAGGATGAAGAACAATAGTTCCAGACAGATAGTTTGTGACCTCTGCGTGTATTTGCATAGTAATATGTACTGTATCACTTTACTGCTTCATTTTGACCATTATTTGTTACACCGTTTAGAACAAAGATGAAAATGACAAGGATGAAAAGAAAGAGGAGGAAAAGCAAAAAGCAAAGGGACGAGGCCGTCCTCCTTTAAAGTCACAGCTTCAATCTAATGTGACTTGTGCTGTTCCTAAGACTCCGAATAGTGAAGGCAAGGCATCTGGTGCAAACACAAAGAATAACACTCTTGACAATTCCTCCTTGTCAAATGGATTGGAAGGTAATTGAACGTTTATGATCTAATATTCCTCTTACTTGCATAAACACTGGGGGAAATTTTAGGAAGAAGCAAATTAACCTGCCAGTTTGTTTTTTGGATTGTGGGAGGAAACTAGAGCACCCAGAGAAAACCACACACAGGGCCACTGCTGTTACTGTCCCAAAAAGGATTCAAACTGTGATGTTTATTTTACGATACAAGCTATTTTACTTCAAGGCAGACTGACCCTTAGTACTTTTGGAATCATATAAGTGTCTGGTTTGTATTCTAAAAAACAAACAATCTTGCAAGCTACCATGTGAAAATCCAAATGATAATTAGAGATGATTAAAGGACAGCTGCTAGCATTGATCACGAGCACTTGCCCAAAAGTTTTATACCAATATAACGCTGCGCTATCCAAATGTAATCATACGGTAACCGTACTAAATCATATTATTATTGGCTGCAGTTAAAGAGGAGTTCCACTCAGGGGGTCCATTAAAAAATTAAAAGTCAGCAGCTACAAATACTGCAGCTGCTGACTTTTAATTGGACACTTACCTGTCCCTGGGTCCAGCGATGCGGGGGATCGAAGCCCCACTCGTCCCCCCCCCCCCCTCCGCTCGTCGGCGCCAGCATTTCAACTGTGGGCATCGGGCTGTGGCTTCACAGCCTGGCACCCACTGCGCATGCGCGAACGGCGCCGCATGCCGTGATTGGCCGCTCAATCACCTGGGACCTGTAATGGGTCCCAGATGATTGACAGGAGGGAGGGAGCAGAGCCGAGCCCTTCCTGTGCCGAGGGGGAAGTGATGTCACCAGCCCAGGCAAAGGAAGAGGCAGACTACGAGGGACCCCCTAGCAACAGGCATTTAGAGGTAAGTAAAAAAAAAAAAAAAAATATCCAAATTTTTTTTGGGTTTTTTTTTAGAATTTTTCAGGTATTTTTGTTTTTTTGGGTGGAACCCCACTTTAAATAGTGGTGGTGAGATATTCTATTCCTTTATAAAAAATCTAGTGAACATAATAATGCAATCTTATGCAATTATAAGTTGCGATCATGAACAATTAAAATTTGCAATCCTATGCGATCCTCCCAATGACAACCTGTGTAGCATACACACCTCTATATACACATGTAGCATTCATATGCAATAGAGAAATTTGCAACCCTGTGCGATAATTGCGATGCTGCAATAATTGCAGTGACAACCTGTAATTTACATAAATCCTATATAAAAGTGCATCAATATACAATAATCAATATAGAAATAAAGTGAACTGTGTTTAAAGTGCTCTTGTGCCAAACTAATTCATGCATTAATCTGTGTCCATAAAATTGCTACATAAAGTTTATTCATAACTACTCCATTCTACTGGTGCTCATTGCAGATGATAAAACAGATGATATAACAGTAAAGTGCTCGTGTCCACTCTTGTGCTCCCCTTTTGGTGTATGCGCTCACCTTAGAGCGTGTGACCTTGCACCTAAGCTCAGTCAAAACACGCTTTTAAACCAACTCTGGGTTTATGGTCAGCATTTAGATCCTTGGATTGTTGCTTGCAGCAATATTCACATGGAAAACAGAGGAAACTGGATAGTGTATTACCATTTTAAAAGTTTTATTTAAAATGACAGTATTCCCTATATTAGGGTACTCACATTTAATAGGTGCTATGAGCGCACCACTCTGTATCAAGCCAAACAGATATAAAGGCGCTGTACTGATGTGTCCTCTCCCGCTCTGAGAACACTCCACTGTCTCATAAACCGTCCTGTCCCCTCCCCAACATGTGTCGATACCGGGAAATGTCGTAGCTTCCTCAGGGGGAATTCTTGAATGTATAGTACGTTGGTTATTACAAAAAAAGCTCTATATCGGAAACCACGCATCCAGCTCCGACTTCTTTATTGCTCTAAAGAAAAAAAAAATCTCTATAGTCAACAAACTGTCCAGTTTTATTTTTATAGTAAAAATAATAGCCATTAATAAAATACTATTGCAATACATATTAGCAACTTTTATTTTACCTGCCAAAGGATATATAATTTTGTTCAGTCTTGTTGTTCAGTGTGGCAGAAATTCATAAATCACAAGAGTGGCTGAACAAAACCTTTTGCAGGTAAAACTGCAAGCATACAGTTTGCGTTTAAATGCATGTTTAGCTG
This sequence comes from Aquarana catesbeiana, assembly GCF_042186555.1. Lineage (NCBI taxonomy): Eukaryota > Metazoa > Chordata > Amphibia > Anura > Ranidae > Aquarana > Aquarana catesbeiana. Next base: position 71,596,353 of record NC_133336.1, on the reverse strand, counting down.
TTTGCATGGAGTTCCACTTTAGGTATAGCAGTTTGCAATGTTGGCTTATCCAAAGTGGCAGCAGAAGTGTTGATCTGGACTAGGGTTACTTTTGAGTTTTATCCCTTGGGGACCTATAACACAAAAAAGTAATATTGTAAAGACTAATACTAATCCTTTGTAAACTTTAGGAACAGTTCGGCGGAGAACGAGGAGGAGTTCTGGAATGTACGACTCTGATAGATGCTCTAATGGTGAGTAAATACATTATCCCAATGAAATGGCACTGGGTTCCTGACAATAAAGTGGTAGTGACGCCAGAAATGTATTTATATCTTTTAACCAGCAAGGCAAAGTTTTATAATGTGCTAGTATGCATCGCATACTAGTACATTATGTGAAACTTGCCTTAGAACGAAGCCCTTCCAGTGGCGAGCGTCACCGCTGCCAGGTCTTTTATCTTCACCTGGTCTTTCTTCCGGGTTCACGTACTCTGGTTGTGTGAGTTGCTGGAGCCGTGATGACATCACTCTGCCATTTACAGCACAGGACTGTGAAGGAACGGCCCGGGCGGCCGTTCCTTCAGAGCGCATGCACCTGTGCTGTCACCGGCTGCATGTATAGTAGATATCTCCTATACGGTGCACGTTTAGGAGATATTTACAGTACCTTCAGGTAAGTCTTATTACAGGCTTACCTATAGGTAAAATTCATGTATGGGAGTTTACTCCCACTTTATATCATTTATTAGAGGTGGCATAAGACCCCAGTAATACCAAGGGGTCCAACTATATTGAGAGCACTGTCCACTCTCAATATACAGTCTGTGTTTATTCCATACTGTACCTACCTGTTCATAAAATGCAGGCTTTCGGTATCCTATGGAGTGTTCTTTGTTTAACACTGCAAACACTGTGATAGGATATGCCCATGGTGACAGGCTAAGCCTGGACATTATTTACAGACCAGTGTTGAGGACAGTTAAGACAGGGTCATCCTGTATCTCTGTCCATTACTGTAAAAACAGAGCTGTGTTTGGAATGTGGTAATTTCACAATGCAGACTTTTTTAAGTTGGTGCTAAAATTTAAACCACTCAGAACCACTGGTTGTACACTTAAAGTTGTAAGGGACTCAGGTGCTTCCTCCCACCTATTCTGCACAAGGCTTTGTTACAGGACAATCTGAACCTGGGTACACCTACTGAACATGCTTATCCTATTATCCGCACTCTACTCCGTGAGTACCCCCCCAGAGGACTACTTCTGTAGATAAGACATGGTGAATGGGACCAAATTCAGAATCGCAGACAAACTTTCTCTCTGCCGAAAACCTGCACAGCACTTGACATCAGAGTGATTATGTGTTCCATGCATGGTCCGGAGCATCACCCAGTTCGAAAACTAATGTCTGCTTCAGATTCTTTTTTAGGCACACAATATGTGGCCTGCCTGACAGAAGCAGAATTTTCTTCATCTTTGTCAAAATTCATTGGACAGATTATGGCCTTTAATACAGCCACATTTGTCCAGGGCTCATAAATGCTACACCTCCTCCTACTTCTGTTTCTGTACCCAAGTTAGATCCCGATGAGCTTGTCCTGGAGGACACAGACGCAGAAGGGACTGAAGATATTGAGTCAGTATTGGAGGAAGTTCCTTAAAGTTGAGCTCCACCCAAAAGGGGAAGCTCTGCTTGCCTGCCTCCACATTTTGGCACATTTTTTTTGGGGGGGGGGGGGGGGGGGGTACCTGGTTTTGACAGGTACCCGCTCCCACTTCCGGCTGAGCTTGCCGCTGACCCCCTCCTTTTCTCCCCCCCCCCCCCCGCAGCTCACTTAGCGTATGCGCAGTACTGCCAGTTTCCCTTAGTGGAGATGGCGGCGCAGCACCCAATAGCCGTGTGAAAAAATGGCTCGGTGCTGACATTGCTGGAACCCTGGACAGGAAAGTGCCCTAATATTAAAAATCAGCAGCTACAGTATACAGCTAGAGCATTTGTAGCTACTGAATTTTATTTTTTTCCGAAGGAGCTTGGAGCTCCTCTTTAAGATTTTTATACTTTCGATGTCTGTATGTTGAAGAGGGAGCTTCATATAGCATGCTTGCTAACTTTTTTTTTTTTTTTTTTCTTTGGAAAATTATTTTTATCATGCTTGCTAACTATGAAAAACTCATTGCTGCCTCTGTCTGCAAAAGCCTTGACATTGTACATTCTGACTCTTCTCCATCTCACCATGCCCCATTGGGTACAGAGGCCTACAAAAGCTTTCCTGTTCATGAATAGATAAAATGTGCAGTCTACAACAATTGGGTCATTCCTGAAAGGCACTCTCCCCTTAATGTTTGCAGAACAATATCCAGTGAGAGAAGAGTTTGCAAAGAAGTGGGCTTTTCCTGTAGTTGATCCTGCCATCTCTGTCTTAAACTAATATTACACTATACCTATTGAAGATGTTCCTTTTTTTTAAAGATTCTGCAGATAGAAAGTTTGAAACATTCCTAAAGGCTCTCTTTAAATGAATTGTAAAGTGTGTGTTCGTTTAAAAAAAAAAAAAAGTTATACTTACCTGCTTTGTGCAATGATTTTGCACAGAGCAGCCCAAATCCTCCCCCTTCTGGGGTCCACTGCCAGTACTCCGGGCTCCCCTTCTCCCTGTGCCACCAAATAAAGCTGCTACTTATGGTGGCACACATGGCACCTTGATCTCGAGCTCTGCTCTTGTGTGTCCATTGACGCACACAGTTTTGCTTGGCCCTTCTCCCATGTCGCTGGATTTAATTGACAGAATCAGGAGCCAAAAGCTCCCGCTGCTCTCACTGAGTCAATTGAGGAGGGAAAGTGATAGAGAAGTGCCACTGCTCTCAAGCACAGATCTAGATCGGTCTGGGGTAAGTATTTGGGGGGGGGGGGGGGGGGCTGGGGGGAGCTGAACACAAGTTGTTTTTTTTTGTTTGTTTTTTACAATAATGCAGAGAATGCATTACGGTAAAAGCCTTCAGCCTGCAACCACTTTAATCTTGCAGGTCCAGCCCTGCAGCCAGCTCTCACTGCAGTTTCAGTATCAGCAATCTGCAGCTAACTAGTCTAAGACGAACAACCAACATGACAGGATTGTGCTTTTTTACAGATCAATTTCCGCAATTGCCTTCTCTTCTGTTTTTTTTTTTGTGTGTGGATGCCCTAAAACATGTAGTGAGACAGATCCCTAGAATGGCTCTAATATTCAGTCACATTTTTCAGAATCTTGTGGCCTAAAGCTTGGACAGCTGAAGCTGCCTGCAAAAGGGCTCCTCACCAAGGAGGACACTTGTTTGGTGAGGCACTTTTACCAATTTATCAAAGAGATTACCAAGAAAAAGGAAGATTACAAAAACCTCGGAGCCCCCACAAAGCCTTCACCAAAGCCACAATGAAGGAGCATCCTCACGTCTAAAGCCTGGGGGCTATTAGTTTGCTTCTCTCTGGGTCACAGACATCCCAGACTTGTGGGCCTGTTGGCATGTTAGTGTAAAGGAAAAAGCAGGCACTTTCCTTCAATATACCCATGTTCCTTTCCAGCCAAGCAAGAACTTTCTTATCTTGGTGGATCACCCCAACCTTAACATCAGGGAAGTCCTTCCTCCCCTACCACTGAAAAGTCCTTACAACAGATGCAAGTCAATAAGACTGGAAAAGACTGTTCCAATCCTTGACTATTCAAGGAACATGGTTTAGAGTAGAAACTAAGCTCCCCATCAACATACTGGAGGTCAGAGCAGTTAGGTTGTCCCTGCAGAACTAGACCACCCTTCTGAATGGATGCCCAATTTAGGTGCAATCAAACAGTGCCACCCTGGTGGCATTAATCAACTATCAAGGGGGAACGAGGAGCCTGGTTATCATCCACAGAAGACCAGATTCTCTAAATTTTCTGTGGTCCGCATACAAGGAGTGGACAGTTGGCAGGATGCTCATCTCCGCCACTGTGACTTGGACCCGGGGGAATGGTCTCTTCAAGCAGATGTGTTCAGTTTGGTGTGCCAAAAATGGGGGATTCTGGATGTGGACATCCTAGCCTCCTGAATCAACAACAAGCTTACCTGTCTGTTGCCAGAATCAAGGATCCTGTAGCTCTAAAAATCCCCTGGTCTCAATTCAGTATAATTTATGCCTTCCCTCTTATACAAATTCTGTCTCACTTGCTTCTCAAAACAGAACAAGAGAGAAGCAGTACACTAAACTGGCCCAGAAGAACCTGGTACACAATCAGTCTGTGATTCCTACCTTGTTAAAGCAAAAAAAGCTCATTTTGGGAAGATCTATTATTGTATCTTGAAATCTCATTTTTCCTGGTATGAACAGTCAATTCAGTAACAGAGATTACTCTGTGCCTCACATTCTGGCCTTTCTGTAAATCTGGAAACAGGTCTTGGCCAGAACTGAGCTATAAGTAACCCCCATAACAGCAGGTATTGGCCTTATCCATCCTCTTTCAAAAGCTTCTAGCTTCACATAATTTTGTTAAAAAAAACAACTGGGACCTTAATTTCTCGCTTCCTTGCAGAAATCACCAAATCACCCTTTGAACCCATCAAGGATATCGCTGCTGGTGGTTCTTGCTGGCAAAGTAACATTTTTAGTAGTGATCATGTCTGTCAGACCTGTTTCTGAACTGATGGCCTTGTAAAGAGCCTTTCCTGATACTTCATAATGACCAGGTGGTTTTATGCCCCAAGTCCATCCTTTCTTCTGAAAGTGGTTTCAGCATTCCACCTCAGTGAGGACGTTGGATGCTTAGGCGCAGAGCACAAAGATAGCAGTGCAAAGAAACGGTCTCTACCTTACCTATATGTTGTCCCGGCCATTAGAGTATACCTCAAAGCTACTGCTTCCATCAGACAACCAGATTCCCTGTTTGTTCCCTTCTTGGGGTTCAAACATCAATCAAAATCCTTCTCCACTATAACACACCTATTCCACCAGATCAGTTAGTTTCTTGGACATTTTGGCACCAAGCTTCTATAGCCCAACTGTAAGGCCACCACTTGGTCTTCTGTTCATACAGTCTCCAAGTTTTAAAGTGGTTCTAAAGCCTCAAGGTTTTTTACCTTTAATGCATTCTCTACATAAAATCTTTTCTGGTGCATGACCCCTCCCTCCTTATTCTTGCCTGAGCATGATCTGATCCAGCGCTTGCCGCTGTCTCCCTCCTCATTGGGCAGATTGATAGCAGCGGGATGGCTCCAACTCCTGTCAATCAACTGTCTGTCAGTGGACTCAGCAGTGGGGCTCCAGCCCTTACGAATGCCCTCATGGGAATCCCTTTTGCTATTGGAGGGCACCAGCAAGAGAGTAGGAGCCAGGAGTGCCGGGGGGGCACTGAGAGTAGGAGCCAGGAGGGCACTGGAGAAGTGGATGATTGGGGCCGCTCTGTGCAATTCTATTGCACAGAGCAGATAAGTATAGAGATGTTTGTTGAAAACTTTTTCTTTTTGTTTTTATTTACAACCACTTTATTATTTGGATATTCAATCTTCTGCAGATGCAGGTTTTAGTCATAAGGTTCTCAAAGCAGCACTCTGAACTCGTGCCTTTTCACTACTGTTTTTTGGGCAGTTTTGTTTGCCCAATTGTTGCCTACCCTCTGTATTCATTGCTTGGGGACATCCCAGACGTATGAATAAGTCACCTGTGTTCTGTACTGTACAGTTAAGATAAAATAATTTTTGATTTGCTTGTAAATACCATATCTTGCAGTACAGGATACAGGCCACCCATCCTATCTTTCTTTGGTTCACGCTGCATTGCTTGCTGAAACCTGCAAGAAAAAAATGCAGAAAACTGAGGATTCACAGAGTGGAGTAGGGTTTTAAGGGAGGTGTCCTTAAAAACTTGCCGGGGTCCAATCACCTGAAGGTTTGCATCTGTAGTTATATAGTTATAAGATATGGAACTTACTGGTAAGTCTATTCCCCCCCCCCCCCTTTTTTTTGCACATTGGTTGTGTTGTATGGTCTGTCTAAATGCAAGGGGTGCCTAATACAATTCCTCTTTTTAATTGCATTGTTTTTTCTGATTGCAGACTCCTCTACATCTGAAAGCGAGTCAGAAGAAAATACAGAAACCGTGCCTGAGAAAGAAGAGGAGCCTTTGCCGAACGTTGAAAAAGAATCTGAGCAAAAACCAGAGAGTCCACCCGAGAAGATCCCAGAGCCAGAGGCCGCCCAGGTCATTTGTCCTGTAAAGGAGCAGGAAAACAGTCCAATAAAGCCAGCAGCAGAAACGCTAAAGCAAGAAGTGGAAGAGAGCGAGCAAATCGTTCAGATTTACGGGAAGCAAACAGAACAAATTGAAGAAATAAAGAAGGATGCAGAAAACCTGCCAAAGCCTAAGGGTAGAAGAAGTAAAACAAAGGAGCCTTCTCCAGAGAACCTTAAAACTCCACCGGCCACTCAGGAAGATACTGTGGTAGAACCTAGGGAAGAACCTGAAACCTTAGACTTTGTTGCATTTGCTACACTGCAAAGTAAGGAATGTCCCCTTAGCCCGAAGGATGTGGATCTGCCGAACGACCCACTGACTAAGGAAAAGAAAGGGTTTAAGAGGAAACCAGTGGAGCAAACCTCTCCAGAGAAAAAGCCTCGAACAGAGTGTGATCTGGAGCTGCCTGTTATCACACCTGAGGAGAAACCTACAGAGATTTGTGAGACTCAGGAAAACTTTGATGCCATTAAGGAGGAAGAGTTACATAATGTAAATGATGAAATGCCCTCCTTAACGGCCGAGTTAGAGCACGTACAGAGCATAAGGACTGAGGGCTATGACGTGCAACTGAATGACATTACTGGAATGTCCCAAAAGGAGGAACAAGACGATGCCATGCCTATGATTGGCCCCGAGACTCTGGTTTGCCATGAAGTAGATTTGGATGATTTTGATGAAAAAGACAAGCTAGAGGATATTCCCATAGAGAAAGCAGAGCCTGACACACAGACACTACTTGTCCCTACACTGCCACCTGCTGTCCAGACTCATAGCTACTCTGTGGCCTCTCCCCTTGCACTTAGCCATGATGAGTCTCACAGTATAAAGAGCGAGAGCGATATTACAATTGAAGTGGACAGTGTAGCTGAAGAATCGCAAGAAGGTCTTTGTGAGAGCGAGTCAGCAAATGGCTTTGAGGCCAGCACCACCTCCAGCAACTGCAGTATGACAGCACAACAAGAAGCAGAGCTGCGTGACAAAGGTATGTGTCATAATATTTTCATGTCTTTTTTTTTTCTGAGGTTCTCTACAGATATGCAATAGTGATTTTAACCTGTGCTAGCTTTCAGTGTTATGCATTGTTGGCTTCTTGAAGCTAAACTAAACCTGAATGTGGGTGTCGGAACTCTTGACCTACTGTCGCAAGTATAAATGACATTTTTACCTCCCAGACTGCTTCTGCCAAGCACTTGACAGGTCCATGTTCATCTTTTCCAACAATTCTTCCACACTGGGGTTCTTTTTCTTTAGCTATTGGATGTATTTCTTTCTGCATGTGCAATGGAGTTGCATCTTCTGGACGCCCCTAGACTTCATTTCAGGCATCTTACAAATGCCAGGCATATACACTGTAATTTCTACCAGGTAGGTAAAGGAGATTTTCTGGGCAGAAGAGATGTCCAAAGTCTCTCTTACCCAAAAAGCTCTACCTGCTGACAGTTTTTCAACTATAGTTCTCCTTTAACTTGCAGGTAAATCAGGACATTGTATGAGGTCTGAACATACACTCTATAGTGGTTAAAAAAATCCTGCCCCAGAGATGACGTTTTTGATTACTTATAATACAGGATCAGAGAGGGCATTTTTACAAGTGTTTTGTGTTTTTTTTACACCAGGGCATAAGCGGATAAGTGAGAGTAATCTTGGAACACTAGCAAAGAAACAGAAGCGAACACCAAAGCGATTGAGTGCTTCTTTGAAAATTGAAAAGAATGGGATAGGTGAGCAGCTTATCCTGTGTGTTTTGAAGTATTGAATTATCTATTGTGTAAATGTTTGCATGTTTAGTGGGCAGAGAATCTCCAATGGAAAGTCCCATATTTTTTTTTTTTTAAATAGGCTAAAAAAAAAAAAAAAAAAAAAAAGGTCCTGCTGAAATCCTCACATACTGCCAGTTATGACTTTTACCATACAGGCCCCTTTCACACTTGTGTCCTGAAAGTCACATGATTGATGTGATTTTGCAGCGACTTTGACAATGCCTGTGTAATCTTGAGGTCTATGGACCTCAAGTCACATCAAGGTCGGACCAAAGTAGTGCAGGGACTACTTTGAAGTCGCACAGATATGAATGGTACACATTTGAAGTCATGGGGTATGACTTGTGTGACTTAGGACTGCAAAGTCGCATGACAAGTGTGAAAGGGGCCTTGCACTATATTCTGCCCATCTAATTGGGTAGAAGCTAATATGATGCTTACACACACCTGGATGATCACATGTCGAGGAATGGCTACACAGGCCTCTTTTTTTTTTTTTTTTTTTTTTTTCTTCTTAAAAGCGGAACTTTACCAATAACAATTTGTTAAAAAATGTTCTTTAGCAAGGAACCTACATTTCACATTAATAATTATGCTTCCAAACTTAGTGTGTGCTGTAAATTGCCTCCAGCATTGTTACGGTTTCTTCATGCTGGAAGCTGCCATTTTGCTTAAAGTGGAACTTTACCCATAACAACTTGATAAAAAATAATGTTCTTTAGCAAGGAACATACATTTTACATTAAAAATGATGCTACTAAACTTGGTGTGTGCTGTAAATTTGCCTCCAGCAGTGTTCCAATTTCTTTTTGCTGAGGCCCAAAGGCTCAGCTTGATTGTGTTCTCAACCAAACTGTCAAACCATCAAATGGCTGGTGTCCTAACTGATCGCATGTACAGCACCATGGCAGTTGCAGTTCAAACAGAAGCTGTAAAGGATAGAAGGGTTTAATTCTTAGATTGTAAGCTCTAAGGAGCAGGGCCCTCTGATTCCTACTGTATTAAAGTGTATTGTATTTGTACTGTCTACCCTCAAGTTGTAAAGCACTACGTAAACTGTTGGCGCTATATAAATCCTGTATAATAATAATAATAAATTCCACTTTAAGGCTGTCAGCAGATTGGCCTCTACAAACTCAGCATTGCCTAAAAATGGAGAGCAACTGAGCATGTACAGAACAGAGTGAGACAGCCTATTACTGGATTTTAAATCATATAGGGACTTTGTTTTAATGTTTTACGTAGCTATACCTGCAAAAGGGGCCAGCCTGAAGCCAGCCTTATAGCAGGACTTGATTTTCTGACTAAAGTTCCACTTTAAGCCCAGAGCCCCAGAACAACAGTAAATCCTAAAGCTGAACTAAACCCATCGATTTTAATGGTTTCCAAAAAAAGTTACATTCCTAAAATGCTGGGATTGCAAACTGTCAATTTTTTTTTGTGTCCTCAACCAAGCTGTCAACTCATCAAATGGCTGGTGTCAACTGATCACATGTGCAGCACCATGACAGTTGCAGATCAAACAGATGGCAGCTTTCTTGGCTGTAAAGGATAGGAGAATTTAATTCTGCCTTAACCACTTCCAGCCCAAAGATATCATATGGACTTTAAGTAGGGATATCATCTACAGGCATCATTCAGATACCATCTTTTTTGGCCGGTGATTCTGTGCACCGTAGGAACAATCATAGCGGCAGTTCAGCCACTTGATTGTTCTTGCAATGCATCTCCGGGCTCGCCCGTGCGATCGGCGAGCCCAGAGAACGAATCTGTCACCGCCAGAAGTTGATCATAGAGATTTCTGGTGACCAGAGGCCCGGGCGCGACGTTATGACGTCACGTCCGGGCCAGCAGTAATAAACCTTGCTGGGGATGTGGCTGGAAAGGCCGAGACAGTGTGTTGTTTTTTTTTTTTGTTTGTTTTTTGATTTTATCTCGGTCTTTCCAGCCTGGAGGAGAGCTCTGGAGTCTTATAGACCCCAGATCTCTCCATAAACAGGACCTGTCACACACTGTTCCTATTACAGGGGATGATTACATTCCTTGTAATAGGAATAAAAGTGATTAAAAAAAAATTTAAAGAGAGTGTAGAAATAAAAAAAAAATAAACAATAGAAAAAATATTTTTTAAAGCGCCCCTGTCAGAATGTTCCCTGAGAGGGATCCCCTTTGTCCCTGCTGTAAACTCCAACTGGGTTCCTACATGCATATGTTCTGGGACTGCCCTGTGATTGTGTCATACTGGCAGGCTGTTTTTTTTTTTTTTTTTGTGTCATATTGTGGTCTGCAGTTTTAAAGCGTGACATGTTGGGTATCTATTTACTCGGCGTAACATCATCTTTCACAATATACAGAAAAATTGGGCTAACTTTACTGTTTTTGTTTTGTATAAATTCATGAAACATTCCTACGCAAATACCGCGTGACGAAATAGTTGCAACAATTGCCATTTTATTCCCTAGAGCAGGGATATGCAATTAGCGGACCTCCAGCTGTTGTAAAACTACAAGTCCCATCATTCCTCTGCCTCTGGGTGTCATGCTTGTGGCTGTCAGTGTCTTGCTATGCCTCATGGGACTTGTAGTTCTGCAACAGCTGGAGGTCTGCTAATTGCATATCCCTGCCCTATAGTCTCTGCTAATAAACATATATAACGTTTGGTAGTTCTGAGTAATTTTCTAGCAAAAAAAATTCTGATTTTTACATGTAGGAGAGGAGTGCCAGAATATGGAAGTGGTTAAAGAGAAGCTCCAGGTTTCTTCAGAATAAAAAATAAAAGTCAGCAGCTACCAATACTGTAGCTGCTGACTTTTACTATTAGGACACTTCGCTGTCCACGAATCAAGCGAATCTTCACCCCAGCTCATTTTTCTATCGGCTCTCGGGTGCTACCGCCACCATTTCTTATGTGCATGCACGTTGCTCTTTGTGAATAGCCCAGCGGCGGGAAAGGAGGAGGGGGGCCGAACTGCCAGGTGACTTCGCCGCAGCGAGATCAGCCAGAAGTGGGAATGAGTACCTGTATACCCAGGTACCCGCTGCCCCCCCAAAAGGTGCCTAATGTGGTAGCGAAGGGAGGGGGGGGGACAAGCAGAGCTTCCCCTTTTTAAGTGGAGCTCCGCTTTAAGGATGTCAGCAGATTGGCCTCTTCAAACTTGGCAGTGCCTAAAAATGAGGAGCAACTGAGCATGTGCAGAGATTTTAATCAGTATAAACACAGATTAAAAATGTTTTCATAGTTATACCTGCAAAAGTGGCTAGCCTGAAGTGATCTAGCAGGACCTAATTATCTGACTAAAGTTCCACTTTAAACAACTTGTGTTTCATGGGTTGGATTGACGTTTATTAGTTAGAACTGCTGATGGCTCTTGTGTAACAGTTCTTCTCTAACAGTTTATAATAATAATTATTTTTTTTTTGATAGGCCAAAGCAGTGACAGTGAAGACCTTTCTGCACTGGATAGCTCAAGTAAATGTACTGCAGTTAAACACATCAACATCCCCAAGCCTCAAAAGATCACAAGGTCGCCAGCTAGAATCACATCACCTCATATAAAAGACATTGAAAAAGACAAACATCGAGAGAAACACCAGCACTCCCCAAGAGCGTACAAATGGACATTTCCACTCAGTAAGTCATCAATGTAATACAAATGAAAATAATGTAAAGGCTAACTTCAACTTCAAATATTTGTATGTATATTTAGTTTTCATGTTTGAAACTGAGGATTTGCATGGCTTCTGTATCTCAGACACTCCAGTGGATATTTTTCATTGTAGTACTTTGTGTGTCTGCCACAGTTGGGTGGAAATTATAATTCTGATGGAGTATGTCCCTGTCTTAGATGCAGTGCAGAATACTCATAGAACTTAAATATTAGTTTTATGTGAAGTGTGCCTTTTATCTGGCTTGGCTTTGCCTTTTACATGAGTAAACTCCCATGCATGATTTTTACCTATGGGTACAGTAAATATATCCTAAACGTGCACCATTTAGGAGATATTTACTTTAGATGCAGCCGGTGACATCACCGGAGCATGCGCTTTGAAGGAACAGCATACCCGTGACTCGGCCATTCATATCACTGAAGCCCGCGAACCCAGAAGGAAGACCGGGTGAAGGTGGAAGTGTTTTCAGTGGTGACGATGCGCTGCTGGGGGGCTTCGTTTTCAGGTAAGTCTGTCATAACATGTTAGTATGCGATGCATACTAGCACATTATAACTTAAACTGTCTGGTGCCAATTTATTTTTATTTTTATTCTTTTATGCCGTTTACTACCGTTTTCTAGGAAATCTATGGTCACAACATACGTGTTCATTTTAAAACATCAGCACTGTAATAGCAATACAAACAGTAGTTATTATTGACAATCCAATATAAGCTGTCTTGAAAAATCTCTTTTCATATCATTGGTGCTGCCTGTCTGCTGGCCATCTCTTTCCACAACTACCTGTATTCCCTGCATGTTTTGAAGTTTCTCCTCTGTTCTTTACCTTCGATTTCTGAGGACTGCATATCCCACTTTTACCTCACCACCTGCAAGCAGCACCTCTGTAGTTCAGAGAGGCTATGTTGAAGATCTGAAAAGGGCAAAATATCTAACTGTGTAATGTATTATTTGTCTGACACTTTGTACTTTCCCCAAAATTCATATAATTTTGATTACCTCTCTAGGTGGTCCTTTAATATTGTGAGTATATAGGAAAAAGTCACCCTGAATGGATCAGTATTTATATAAAAAGAACCTGTCAGTAAAGTAATATGAGAGCTGCCTTTTAATGTAGCTTGCTGCTGAGCGGTCATCCTCGTCCATTCTAGTTTTCTTGATGAGCCATAATTTGGACACTTGATAGGCATATTCTTGTTCTATAAATAAGTCGGCAAAAGGTGGCCTTCATGTTTTTGTCTCCGTTACTTTTAGGCTCTGACTTGCTTTTCAGTTTGTGGAAGATTCAGTGGAACTCCCTTTCGCGCCTCTGCTCACTTTTGCTATAATAATCTTATCAAATGTAATGTTTATTCTATAATGTGTAACACAGTTTAAAAGAGGAGTGCGGGTTTACAAAAAAAACCTATAGTATCTACTAACCTAGATGGCTGCAGCAAGGTATCTGATGCCACAGCTGTCCCCTGACTCTACACCAAGAACTGACCAATGGAAGACCGCTGATTGCTCAGTTCTCAGTCTTTAGTAAGCAGACAGTCGTCGGCTCTGTGCTCTGCCATTTAAGCGCTCACCGGAGCACTGGGCCATGTTAGGGGTGGGAGCGACTGGCTCAAGCGGTGCACTGCTGGTCAGGCATTTGGGTGGATTCCCACATTATTGTCAGGATCTCTGTAGGGCCTGAACCAGTTCTGTCATGGGCTTTCACCCACTGTCGGCTGAAGCTGGGAAACAGGAGTGCAGAACTAAATGCATGCCTGTGATCCCAGGAGAAGTGTAGCCAAAAAAGCCCTGGCCATACTTATCCTTTTAAGTATATTGCATTCAGCATGCTCAGAATTAAGACAATGATCTGCACCTGCTCAAGCATTTATATAATTAGTTGTAGCATAATGTGGGGGGTCAGCTTCCTTAATTTAATCAATTGTTACTTCACAATTTTGATGCACTTTAAGACCCGAAGCCATAGTAAAAGAAACTGTCCATTGTGACTATCCTGCAGCTCATCCCAGGCTGATATATAATTTGGATTTAACCATTATAAATCATGATTTATAGACCATGTCTAGTAAGAACTATAAGGAATTAAGGTCATGCCATGAATGAATCTATGTATCTAGACAAGTATCATTAAGCTGAGATCAAAGTATTTGAGTGCATTATCAATGAAATGGGTTTCCTTTTGAGCTTGTTCTATTTTAGTGGAATACCCTGGTAATGAGGGAGTGTAACAATCCACTGTTATCAACTGCTTTTTTCATGTTCAGTTTGACATTTTATTGAGGGCTTACAGTGTGTGCTAAGCTTTGCTTTGTGAGGTACTGTGACGCAATATTTCCCTTGGAATGTTGTTTTAACGAAGTGGTTGAGTGATTGGAATTGCATAAGAGGATTTCCATATATTTCTGTGTAATTTCCATTTGTTTTATGAACTCATTGGCTGTATGTAACATTGTAGACTGGATGGACTTTTCCAGGCTGGGTTCAGACTGGAGCACAGAGCGGTTCACATCAGGGGTCACTTTCGTCTCCATTTACTGTTTCAGGTTCGATTTCAGCCCAAATTTTTGGCTGAATTCGGACCTGAAAAGGACCAGAAGACGCACAGGACTCCTGTGCAATCCACACCAAAGCCGCTCCGGAGATGTGTGAACCGGCTCCATAGAGAACCAGTCACAATCTCCTAACATGCAAATTGGATGCGGGGGGAAATTCACAGAGACAGAAGGAGAGCAGCGTCATCTAAGTGCAGCATTATTACGATTGGATAGCCTGATGGAGTACACATGCTCCGAACGCGCGCTCCTCCCCGCTCTCTCTCCAATCAGAAGTGATGTACTCCGCTGTCTGTGAGCAGTCCTGAGTGTCTGGAAGCGCTGGGAACCACCGGCGTCTCTGGACTTATCAGCTGCCTCTTCACCAGTGAGAGGATCTTCTTCCCCACGAGCGGATGAACCACATTATTAATCCCACATGTGCTGACATCTCATACATCCTGTGAGTTACCAATTGTCTTTTATTAAAATGTCTTAATGCTGCACTTAGATGGCGCTGCTCTCCTTCTGTCTAATCCTGAAATCTTACAGCATATGCTTTGAAGTTGGGACTACTATTCTGATATTACACAAATATAACATAACATTTGTGTGTGTTTCTTTTTTTTCCCCCCAACAGATGAATTAGAGACTATGTCTGGGACAGAGAGGATAGTCTTCCTCCAAGACAAATTACAAGAAATCAGAAAATATTATATGTCTTTAAAGTCTGAAGTAGCCACAATAGACAGACGGCGGAAACGGTTAAAAAAGAAAGACCGTGAAAGTGAGTTGTTCATTTTATTTAATCTCTCTTGGTAGATATTTTGATACAATAACATGATAGTCTTTTCCATGTTTTCACGTAATAAATGTTCACGTATATTTTAATAGCATAGAACACAATCATCGTCCCCCCGTCCCCCCAACTACCAATCCTATTCAGCCCATGTCCACTTATGTTTTGTGGTTAATTTTTTTTTTTTTTTTTTTTAATGCTTGGATGGCTTTTTAGGCCTTAGGGTCTTTATTTCCGTAAAATATTAATACCCTTCCTATGAGGGCCAAGCTGCCCGGTCTGTGTCAATGTATGCAGACAAGGCTGCTCGGGAGCAAGCCCGCACATGTGCCCCCATAGGAAGTGGCTTCCTATGAGAGTACTTGCCAAAGAGGAGGAGCCAGGAGCGCCGGCGGGGGACCCCAGAAGAAGAGGATTGGGGCTGCTCTGTGCAAAACCATTGCTCAGAGCAGGTAAGTATGACATGTTTATTTTATATAAGGAAAAAAAAACAGTTAAAAACCTTTTAAGCTTTGAAAGTTAGAAGCTAATTTTTTGCCATGCACAGCTGCACTGGATTCTTGGTGCTCCAGTCTTAGTAAATTCCCCACTGTAAGTCATGTTGGTGATAAATATATATTTACTGACAAAGGTAAGCGAAGATGTATCTGTTGGAATAAGCTAGGCATGTATAAGCAAATAAAGTTGAATGGTATTGTTCCATAGTTTTTTTTCAAAGCCATTTTCTCAAAAGTTCACACAGTTGAAATATGTTTCTGTATATTTTAGTGTAAACCTAACTGGTGTTTTTTTTTTTTTTTTTTTTTCTCTTTAGTTTCCAATACAGGAGCATCAATGTCTTCAGCATCTTCAGAAACCGGAATGAGCCCTTCATCCTCTTCTCCCCCACAAAACACGCTTGCTTTAGAGTGCAGGTGATATACGACCTCACCTTCCTCCTTCAGCAATCGCTGCCATGGACACTTTTCCCCTCTCCCCTTTAATCCAACCACGCAAAGCACTCATCTGGTCTGACATTGCCAAGAATTTTTCTTTCCAATTCCCTCTGCTGGATTGCATTTATTTTCTTCCATTTCATTTTTTTTTCTTTTTTTTTTTTTTATTCTTAATAAATCAAATATTTAATTAGGAATAGGAGACTAGCAGTCAGTATGCCACAATGGCTTCTTGTTTAGTCTAAACAGAAGAATGACATTTTTAGAAAACTTGACAAATGTCTGAATAAAAAAATTCAGGATCCCCTATAAAATATCCCCTTCTCTGGCCCGGTACAAGAAAACATGCAAGTGCATAAAACTAATGACCGTGCTCTTTAAAAGAGAAAAAAAGAAGAAGACAGTAAATAAGTCACAACAGTGGCTGCACTTTTTTTAACAGCTGCTGGGATGTCCTAGTGTTTGTTTTTTGAAAGCACTTGCAATATACAGATAAACTGCCAAAGTTCAATGTGTTCAGCAGAGTGCCCAGTTTTAAAGCTGTACTCAAGACAAAATAAATTGTGAAAGGGAATGTAGTGGACTGAAAACTACATTTAAAAAATAGTCTTCCACTTTTTTTACAAGAATTTAGAGCACAGAATTATGCAACTATTTTAAATGTTTATTAAATGTTTACAGTGGAATTGTGAATAGGTTTTCAGTGAACTATATTATCCCTTTGCAAATCTATTTTGTCTTTTTCTATGTAATTTCAGAGTTTTTATTTTGTTACAAAAAAGAAAGACAAAAAGAAAATATATGACAACAGCAAACTTATTTAACAAGATTTCTAAAGCTGAATTTTTTTTTTTTGTGTAAAATAAGGTATTATCTTGCAACTTGTTAAATATATTTATTCAGACATTGGATGTTGTATTTTTATGTATTTTTTAAAATATTAATAAAAAGAAAAAAAATAAGAGAAGGGTCTAGCTTAGTTCTCTTTTCCAATACAAATGTAGCTCTTAAACACAATCTTCTCTGCTCAGCTCTACAACATTGTAAAAAATGTTAGTAGTTTTTATTTTTATTTTTATTTTTTGTCATTTGGCAGTTTTCTCCATTTTATCTTCTATCTTTTTTTTTACTACATTATGTAGCTCTTCATTTTTTTTTTTTTTACTCAGTTTTATATACTGCCGGATTATTTTTTTTTCTCTAACTATTGAGGAAAGGTTTATCTCCAGTTGTTGAGATGCAGCATTACAGTAAGAGACTGTGGGTCATTCCATAGACTAAGACATATTGTAAATAGATTTTCCTGATGCCTGTATTTAAAGAGTTTTTGCATATACATTATGTACAAAAGTGATTTTTTTAATCAATTTTTTTATTCATATTTGTACATTAAAAGGGTTTTTAACCCCTTTTTCTTCTGTGTTTAATATACTCTAGAATAATGTAGATTCTCTCTTTAGACCAGTGTTTCTCAAACTTCCTCCTTGAGATACCTGAATAGGTTGTATATTGGGGGAACCAGCTATATACATATAATTTTTAGATTTATGATCAATGTAAATGCATTTGGCATCACATCAAAGATGAGTACTTTTTTTGTTTTTTCTTTTCTAGATTTTATTTGTGTTAGCAGTCTTGCAACTTTATCTAAACTTGCCAAAAGTTGGGACTAAGCAACAAGGGCATTTTAGTTTTGCTACCCATGCGACCAAGGATTGTTTGTGATCACCAAACACGGTGACATTGGAATTCTATGGAATGAGCTACAAAACAGGGTGTTCCACAAAAGCAAGTTTTAGATCCTGTTGCTGGGGTGCCAAGGTTTCCATGTGACCAACCAAAAGCTTTGAATAAGAAGCAATGAAATGTGGCTTGCTACACAGCTTTTGCAGATCATTGCAAACATTTGTACAATTTGCACTTTTCTCTGCAAGCCATAACATTGCCTCTTGGTCTAAATTGTGTGTGTGGTCACAAGGCACTGGCAGCAATTCTTGTGATTAATCATCCTTGTAGTGGTGCACTACCCCAAGAAAAATGTATCCACTATGGGTGGAGTTGGGTAGGGACCATCAGTAGTCTTGGATTCCACGTTGCCTGAATCTCCCGAATAATGGTGACAGTCCAGTCTTGGCCTTTCCGCTGAGCCTTCCTGTGTCACCAGCTAAAGTGAATTCCTCAATTATTCCTATCGGGATTCCACTGAAGGGAATGTAAAGCTGGGTATACGCGTTGAGTTTTTTTCATTCAACCCCCTGGTATATAAAAGAAAAAACGCACAGGTCCCAAATCCACACAGGCGATCTCTCTCACTGCGTTGTGTCAGAATACACAAATCAGCACTATCAGCCTTTGCTTGCAGGTTTTCCAGCAGGACTGTTTGACAGAATCCGGTCTAACAATTGGCTTCTGTTGAACATAGGGAGCTACATACAGACTGCAATTCAGCCGGTACCTGCTGAACCAGTTGAATTTTGATGCATGCATACCCAGCTTAAGTGTTTGCTCTTTGCGTTCGTAAGTGGATTGTACTTAAAGCATAACTAAAGGCAAAACTTTTTCTGTGGAGAGGGATTAGAACACCTGTCAGTTTTTATTGCTTTCCGTGCCCTCATGAGGGAGATTTACCCTCTCAATTAGTCCTGTTAGCCATTTCATTGAAAGTGAAAGAAAATCCCCAAATTTGGGTTTTCCCCAAAAAAGTAATAGATGGGAAATCTCCTAATTATTTTGCATCACTTCCTGTTTTGGCTATGGGATGGAGTTTAACTGCTTCAGCCCCGGAAGATTTTACCCCACTTCCTGACCAGACCACTTTGCGCGATTCGGCACTGCGTCGCTTTGACAATTGCACGGTCGCGCGACGTTGCACCCAAACAAAATTGACGTCCTTTTTTTTCTCACAAATAGAGCTTTCTTTTGGTGGTATTTGATCATCTCTGCAGTTTTTATTTTTTGAGCTATAAACAAAAAAAGAGCAACAATTTTGAAAAAAACGCAATATTTTTTGCAATAATAAATATCCCCCAAAAATATATAAAAAAACTATTTTTTTTTCCTCAGTTTAGGCCAATATATATTCTTCTACATAATTTTTGGTAATAAAAATCGCAATAAGCGTATATTGATTGTTTTGCACAAAAGTTATAGTGTCTACAATTATGGCATTTTTATTATTATTTTTTTTTTTTTATTAGTAATGGCGGCGATCTGCGATTTTTATCGGGTCTGCGACATTATGACGGACACATCAGACATTTTTTACACTATTTTGGGACCATTGTCATTTATACAGCGATCAGTGCTATAAAAATGCATTGATTACTGTGTAAATGACACTGGCAGGGAAGGGGTTAACCACTAGGGGGCGATGAAGAGGTTAAGTGTGTCGTAGAGTGATTTTAACTGTGGGTGGATGGGCTTCAACTTACATGACCGTGATCACTGCTCTCAATGACAGGGAGCAGTGATCTCTGTCATGACACAAGGCAGAACAGGGAAATGCCTTGTTTACACAGGCACTAACCCGTTCTGTGGCTCCGTGACACGATCACTGGGAGACCAGCGGACATAGAGTCCGCCGGTCATGCTGTAAGCAGCGGGCGCGCACCTTTTAGCCCCTGCTCTTAAAGGGGACGTACAGGTACGTCCATTTGCCCACCGCTGCCATTATGCCAACGTATATCGCCGTGCAGGGTAGTGGTTAAGTAAATCTTCCTAATGGGGCACAGACAGAGAAAAGTAAACCAACAAAGGTTATAACCCTCCCTTACTTTATCCAAAATGGGGGGAAAAAAAAGGTTTGCCTATAGTTCCACTTCAATTAGATATGGAGAATGCACTACAGAGGGTGACGCTGAACATCCAGGTCCCATTCCTACTATAGTGCGCTTTGGTAATTTATGTGCTGTAACATGCTGTTCTGCGTGTTGAGAGACATTGTGTTACAGTATTCTATTTCTTTTGAATGGGCCTCCATGCAGAAAAATCGCTCTAGCAGGTTTTTTTTCATCATCACCACACACAGCATCCCACATCATCTGCTGTGTGCACTGTAACGCAAATGCTTGGTGTATGTGCATTGGAGTGCTATTCAAAATAAATGAATTTGTGTTGCAGTGCACAGTACCGCATGTCTTTCTGCAGTGCCCTAGGGGTGAACAAGCCCTCAGCTGACAACTTTACAGAGCTGTGTGCTGAGGAAGATGCCATATTTTAAATAGCATATATATGATGACAACTTTTTTCAGAGGGTTGCTTGGTAGATGTTTTGGCACCCCAAGCACTTAGTCTGTGTGTGCTGTGCAGCTCTGTACACATGCATGCTTTATGTACTTTGTGGCCCAAGTTTGGTATGGCATATTCAGGCCAAGGCTGCCTATTACTCATTATCCTGGTAGGTCCTGACAGCAGAGTGTCTCAACTGGAACATAACCCTAACACATTGGGCCCTTCTGCATCCGTCTCACCTTGTTCCATCCAAATGGGATAATTGACTTGCGATGGATCCCTGCATTGGTTGTGGTCACATGTGTCTTGTAGCTCACTGCATAGAGCCGCACTAAAGCTGGCCATACATTCTACAAATTTCTTATTCTTTTTTATTTAGATTTACATTCAACTATGTAGTGCAAGGTCCTGCCTGATTGCATACAAATTGAAAGTGTTTAGGTTTAACCTCCATATTATATGGTTTTGGTAAATCTAAAGGAAAATTGTACAAGACAATTGTGCAATGTATTGCCAGCCTTAATCTATTCTGTAAGCAACTGTGGATAGTTTTTGCTTGTCCAACTAACAATGAGCTGTGTAGTTTAGCCTCCCGAAGCTAGTTTTTGGCTGAATTGTACTGAGAACAGAAGTCAGAAACCACTTTGGCTTCTATAGAGGAAACCATTCACAAGTGCTAATAATAAGCCAAATACTAGCAATGGGTTGAAATACTGAAGAATAACTGTTCTTTGTTTTTTCTCCTCATTTTGCTGCATTGTGAATTTGTGAGTTTCTTTCCAGCACAGAAAATATAACTTCTCCGCTGCCAGAGGGGTTATCCAGAAAGTACTCCTGTAATATGCACTTTTTTTCTGTCTTTCTTAAACAACGAAGATGTGTGTATGTAAACAGCGCTCATTGAAAGAGCTTCAATAAAGGCCATGGTTTAAACTTGGGCATTTTATGCTGCTTTATTACATAACGCCTCGCCTGACAAAGCTGCATTTGTTAACGTTAAACTCAACTTTTTTTTGTTTTATATATATATACATCACTTATTCTCTTATGCATTCCCCATGGGAATGTATAGAGAAAAGCACTCCAGAGATAGGAACCAGGAGAACTGAATCACAGACAAAGCTCCTATTAGGGCCAGATGTAGGGTAGAGAAAAAAAAAATTAGTACACCTCTGCAGTACTTGCACATTTTTTTTTTTTTGCTTTATCCCTTTACAGATGCTGAAAATGCAGAGAAACATCTGTTCTGCCAGAAATCCAGGCAGCTTTTTCAGCAGACAACACTGCCTGTGCTACAATTACATTTCAAGCAGTGTTGTCATCGACTGCCTAGTTTTCCTAAGCTGGACTACGTAACATTTGCTCCTCTCCTTGATATAAGAGGATTGATTTGTCTCAGGAATCAACAGGTCTTTAAAGAGAGAACACATGGGAAATGTGCATACACAGCAAAGATGTACTTTAAAGTGATTGTAAACCCTTACAATATAATAAGGCTTACCTGTAGCTACCCCGGATATCTCCTAAACCTGCACGGTTTAGGAGATATCCCCTGTATCTGCATGTGCCGACGTCATCGGCAGATGCGCACTGAAGCAATGGCACGTACATGCCATTTGCTTCAGTGAATGTGCTGTTACCGGCGGCTCCGGCCAATCACAGTGCTGGAGCCGAGCTACCCGGAAGTAACTCCGGGGAGAAATGAAGCTGGCCGGTGCTGTGTACAGGGACTTCGGTCTCAGGTGAGTATTAAATAATAAGCTAGTATGCTATACATACTAGCTCTTTATGCCTTTGTCTTGCAGGTCTTTTTTTTTTTTTTCATGTGGATTTACAACCACTTTAAGTGGTTGTAATGGTTTTTGTTTTTTTTTTCTTAAAATAATAAATTAGCCATTTAACAGTCAGTTCCTTACCTCCTTTTCTGAAGTCCCCCTCCAGCGCTGTCACCTCCTTTTCTCTAAGTACTCCTATTGCAAGCTGGCTGCTGTGTGGGCACTTGTCTAGGTGCTGTCCCGAGCTGGGCTTTATTCTTCCATAGACGCACACAGCTCTGTTCTGATTACCACTCAATCCTTAAGAATTCCAGGTATTGATATTTATACGACGTTACTGTGGTCCAACTTGTACCAATATAACTATGTATAATTCCATACCTGTGGGATCCCTCTAAGCTGGAAATCACTTAGTAGGCACCACTACTACAGGGATCTCCATTAGCCTGGAGAGGAAGGGTGGTGACATCCTTCTCTCCACCTTGTCTTATTAGATAGAGAATGCTTTGCAGTTATTGAGAAAATTCAAAGCATTCTCTGGCACCGGTGCCAAGTGGGCAACCTCCTACGTTCACAATGCAGTATGGCAGCCACCTGGCAGGGGACCTGGAAGATGGTGAAGATCACTGTAGTAATGGTGTCCACTACAGTGATTTCCGGTTTCTAGAGGGATCCCACAGGTATGGTATATGTATAGTTACATTGGTCCAAGCTGTAAAAATATCCATACCTGGAATTATTCTTTGAGAGGGGACCTGGGTAGTTTTCCACCTATAGGTTATGATGCTCTTTGTCACATTGTGATTCATGCTGATAACAGAGGAACTAGAGAGCCTAAAGAAATTACACCTAGTGCTTTGGAGAGATGCAAGTAAACACTATAGCAATACGTGCTTTGTTCAGGTTTAATGTCTGAGGTTTACAAACCCTTTAAGGCTTGGTTCACGCCATCGCCGCATGCAGTTCCCAGCAGAGGTCCGGTGCATGCTGGTTCACAGTTTCAGGTCCGATTTCAGCTCGAATTTTTGGCTGATTTCAGACCTGAAATGGACCAAAAGAAGCACAGGGCTCCTGTGCAAATTCGCGCCGGAGCTGCAGCGGAGATATGTGAACTGGCTCCATAGAGAGCCGGTCAAAATCTCCTACTATTGCGAATTGGATGCAGGGAACCACAGAAATATGGGAATATTTGTTTGGAATCCTACTTCGATAGGTGGATGCAGCGTCAGTGCGATGCTGCATCTGTCCCCCGCCAGCTCTAAGGCTGAGAACCGAGCAATCAAACAGCCTGCTGAAGCTCTCGATGGCTTACTGAGCCAGGTGCCGGTCCAGGCATGTGGGCGGATCCTGACCATATGGTCGCAATCTTTCTGTACCCTAAACTGGCTCTGTGAAGTTTAGTCAACAGTGGCCTTCAGCCCGCTGTCTGGTGAAAACGGGGGTCACAGGAGAAGTACAACCAAAGCTTAAGTTAGAAGCTGATTTGCTACAAGTCACAGCTGCACCAGATTTTGAACTCTCCAGTTATAGCACTCCTACCCCAGTGACACCTAGGTTCTGAGACATACCTAGCTGGACCTTCACCCAAAAGACCATAGATGGAGAAAATTGCCCTCAGCGGCACATCCTCTCTAGCATGTAGAAGGTGAATCTGTATACATGACATGCCAATCTACCCAGGACTCTGTACCATCTAGCATATAACGGATCACATCACTCTCGGATCTTGGAGTTTAACAGCAGGCACGCACCAGTCACATCATTTCGAGTTTTTTTGATTGTCCGAAAGTGCGACTCCTCGGTGCCCCTCTCATTGTTAAGAAATATGGGTCACCCTTGGGTTTTAGAGCTAACGTTGTTTTTTTATGTGAGCCACAAACTGCAGTTTCAAGTCCCATACTAGACCAAGGCGTTTAACCACTTGCCTACCAGGCCAATTCTGACATTTCTCTCCTACATGTAAAAATCATAATTGTTTTGCTAGAAAATTACACAGAACCCTCAAACATCATATACGTTTTTTTTTTTTTTTTGCAGAGACCCTAGAGAATAAAATGGCGGTCATTGCAATTTTTCAAACACTTTAAAAAAAAAAAAAAAAAAGTTTCATGCATTAACCACTTGACCACTGGGCACTTAAACCCCCTTCCTAACCAGACCAATTTTCAGCTTTCGGTACTCTCACGTTTTGAATGACAATTACTCAGTCATTCAACACTCTACTCATATGAAATTTTTGTCCTTTTTTTAACACAAATTGAGCTTTCTTTTGGTAATATTTAATCACCATTGGGTTTTAAATTTTTTGCGCTATAAAAGAAAAAAGACTGAAAATTCTGTAAAACAAAATGAATTTTTCTTTGTTTCTGTTATAAAATTTAGCAAATTAGTAATTTTTCTTCATAAATTTTGGCCAAAATTTATACTGCTACATATATTTGGTAAAAATAAGTACAAATTGGTGTATATTATTTGGTCTTTGTGAAAGTTATAGAGTCCACAAGCTATGGTGCCAAAATCTGAAAATTGATCACACCTGAAGTACTGACGGCCTATCTAATTTCTTGAGACCCTAACATGCCAGAAAAGTACAAATACCGCCCAAATGACCCCTTTTTGGAAAGAAGACATTCCAAGGTATTTAGAAAGATGCATGGTGAGTTTTTTGAAGTTGTCATTTTTTCCCACAATTCTTTGCAAAATAAAGATTTTTTTTTTTCTTTTTTTTTTCACAAAATTGTCATATTAGCAGGTTATTTCTCACACACAGCATATGCATACCACAAATGACACCCCAAAACACATTCTGCTATTACTCCGGTGTATGGCAATACCACATGTGTGAGACTTTTACACAGCATGGCCACATACAGAGGCCCAACATGCAAGGAGCATCTTCAGGCGTTCTGGAGCACCCAGGCCAATTCTGACATTTCTCTCCTACATGTAAAAATCATCATTTATTTGCTAGAAAATTACATAGAACCCCAAAACATTATATATGTTTTTTTAGCAAAGACCCTAGAGAATACAATTTTTCGAACGCGTTTTTTTGGAAAAAAAAAAACAGTTTTGTGCTTTTAAAAAAAACAAAACAGTAAAGTTAGCCCAATGTTTTTGCATAATGTGAAATATTAGGTTACGCCGAGTAAATAGATACCTAACATGTCACCATTCAAAATTGCACATGCTCGTGGAATGGCGCCAAACTTTTGCTACTTAAAAATCCCCATTGGTGACGCTATAAAAATTTTTACTGGTTACATGTTTTGAGTTACAGAGGAGGTCTAGGACCAAAATTCTTGCTCTCGCTCTAACGTTTTTTTTTTTATTCATTTTACTTTATTTTAGTTTGACACTTTTTTCCAAAAAATACATTTTTTTAACACTTTTATTCCTATTACAAGGAATGTAAACCTCCCTTGTAATAGGAATATGGCATGACAGGTCCTCTTTACAGTGAGATATAGGGTCAATAAGACCCCACATCTCACCTCTAGGCTGGGAAGCCTGAAATTAAAAAAAAAAAAAACTATCCTGGCTTCGATTGTAGCATCGGAGGGCGGTGGGAGGGACATCCCCACCTGTAAGATCGATCAAGCAGCGGAACAGCCACTATGATCGTTCTTATGATGTAGGGAATCGCCGGCTGAAAAAGCTGATATCTGAATGAATGATGGCTGTAGGCATCATTCAGATATTCCCGCACAAAGTCAAGGACGTCAGGGCGGGAGGTGGTTAAAACGCATTTTTTTTTTTTTTTTTTTAATAACACAAAGTCCATTTATACAATATTTCTAACACATAGCATGTACGTACCAAAAATGACTCCCCAAAATAGATTCTCCTACTCCTCCTGAGTACGGCGATACCAAATGTGTGAGACTTCCACAGCCTGGCCACATACAGAGACCGAGTACAGCCAAGCATGGCTGGGTTTAGCAGGGTATTGCGTGGTATTGCAGAATATGGCTGAGCATGGATGGCTGGATGTGACTGCAATTGTCACAGAGCGGCACTGTGGGCACTACAGATCAAGCCCACAGCGCTGCTGCCATCCGATCTCTTCCCCTCTCCTCTCACACTGTACCGATCGGTACACAGAAGGGAGAGAGGAACTGGCGTCATGACATGACGCCGGTTTGTTTACAAGTTTGACGGAGCGATCACATGGGAAACGGCTGCGAACAGCGGCCGTTTACCGTGATGCGCTGGGTCCTCTGGACCCAGCGGTCACGGATGTGCTCTGGTGCGTGCCCCAGGCCCTCCCAGAGTTATGCAACCGCCATGTTGCAGTTCGGCTATGGGCTGGTTGGCAAGTTGTTAAAAAAAAAAAAAACAGTAAAGTTAGCCTAATATTTTTGCAAAATGTGAAAGATGTTACGCTGAGTAAATGGAGACCTAACATGTCACGCTTCAAAGTTGCACACGCTCGTGGAATGGCACCAAACTTCATACTTAAAAATACCCACAGGCGACGCTTTAAAAATTTTTACAGATTACATGTTTTGAGTTACAGAGGAGGTCTAGTGCTAGAATTATTGCTCTCACTCTAACGTTCGCAGTGATACCTCACGTGTGGTTTGATTGTCGTTTACATATGTGGGCGCGACTTACGTATGCGTTTGCTTCTGCGAGTGAGCACACGGGGACAGGGGCGTTTTTTTTTTTTTTAATTAATCTTACTTTTATTATTTTTACTTTTATTCTTCTAGTTTGCTTTCTTTTTACATTTTTTTTATCACTTTTTTATTATTTATTTATTATGTAAACATCCCTTGTAATAGGAATAGTGCGTGACAGGTCCTCTTTACAGTGAGATATGGGGTCAATAAGTCCCCAGATCTCACCTCCTAGGCTGGGAAGCCTGAAATTAAAAAAAAAAAAAAAAATCCTTTCTTCCCAGCCGAGGAAGCGGCAATTTTTCGAATGCAGAGGCCGGGCATGACGTCATAACATCGCGCCCGGCCTCCGAATGATTGTAGAGACTCCGGGGACCATCTGGCCTGCCGGAAATCACTATGGTCAACATCCGGCACCGATCGCAGGGGCGAGCCAGGAGAAGCCTCGGAGTGCGGCGGGAGGGGGGACGTCCCCTCCCCGCCGCCTATAAAAACGATCAAGTGGCTGAACAGCTGCTATGATTGTTCTTATGGTGAAGGGAATCACCGGCTCTAAAAGAAAATATCTGAATTATGCCTGTAATTGCAGGCATCATTCAGATTTCCCCACTTAAAGTCGACGACGTCATATGACGGGTGGGAAGCATTTAAACTCTGCCATTGATTCTGGGTCTCTACCTGGACAATCTTAGAATGTGAAAAAGTGTTAACAAGAGACAAGATTAAAAAAAAATGCACACCTAGGGGGAGATTTAGTAAAACTGGAGCACTCAGAACCTGGTGCAGCTGTAAATTGTAGCCAATCAGCTTCTAACTTCAGCTTGTTTAACCACTTAAGTACCGCCCCACAATCATACTGCAGCAGGGTGGCCCTTTAGCACAAAATCACGTATCTGTATTGCTTCCATCGGCTCTGATTGGACACAGCGGGAGCCAGTCCTGCTAAAAATCGTTGATCGCCGCCATTACTAGTAGAAACAATAAAAAAAATTAAAAAGTCCATAAATTTATCCCATAGTTTGTAGACGCTATAACTTTTGCGCAAACTAATCAATATACACTTATTCAGATTTTTTTTACCAAAAATATGAAGCAGAATACATATTGGCCTAAACTGATGAAGAAATTAGATTTTTTTTTTTAATTTTATTGGATGCGTTTTATAGTGGAAAGTAAAAAATATATATATTTTTTTTTTTTTTTCAAAATTGTTTTTTTTTTTTTTGTTAATAGCGCAAAAAATAAAAACCACAGAGGTGATCAAATATCACCAAAATAAAGCTCTATTTGTGGGAAAAAGGGACATCAATTTTATTTGGGTAAAGTGTCGCATGACCATGCAGTTGTCAGTTAAAGTAGCGCAGTGCCGTATCGCAAAAAATGGCCTGGTCAAGAAGGGGGTAAAACCTTCCAGAGCTGAAGTGGTTAATTAAGCTTAGACAATAAAACCTGGAAGCTGATTGGTTTCTATGCAGAGCAACACCAGAATTTGCACCATGCAGTTTTAGTAAGTAAGCCCCATAGGGTTCATGAGTATATCTAAAGATCTAAAATACTAACCTCTAGTAAGACAATTGAGGCCCAGTCTTTCCCCACAGCCATAGCTTTCAGGGATTAATGTAACTTCCTCTGCTGAGATGTCCTGCTCCAGGGACTTAAAAATTGAGTGGCAATTTTCTGGTAAGATACCTCATCCAAATAGGCCCTAACACGCTTGTGTCTCTGGAGTTGTGTCCTACCTAATGTAAAGGTCCTAAAAATAATCTCAGAATTGCTGCACTGTTCTGTGTTGGATGTGAACCACCATGTTTCCAGATGCATTTGTTTAGCTTTTGGACATGCATTTTACCCACCTGTTTTCTGCTGGCCCTGGCTAGCATCTGCCCACATTTATTCCTATGTCCATAAAACTTCTGGGACAGGAAACGCATCTTCCTGGTTACCTGTTCATCCAGGTCCTGCCTGACCTGCTGCTTTCACTGAGTCAGACATGAGTCTTCTTGCATCCCTTTCCCTTGTCCGCTCAGCCTTCTCTAGAGCGTGCTATAGTGTAGAAAATGGGCCTGCCTTTCTTAGTGCAGGCAGTTTTCCTGAAAAATCTTCCACATCAGTGTTGCCAGCTGTCAGTATTTTTACTGGCAGCCAGTAAAAAAGGGGACTTTTCTCCTGCCAGTAAATGCCAGAGAAAAGATTGGTAGTAAAAATTATGGCTGTGATGCTCAGTTCTGGTCTGTAGCCGGCCGAGGCCATCTGAGTGCCTGCTTCAGTGTGTTCGGGCGGTGTTGGTGGGGGGGCGAGTCTGGCGGAGGCGTTGCCGGAGCATGTGGTTTGATGTCATGGTGCAAGGGAGCGGAGCGGCCGCACCTTGTGTGCAGGTCTGTGGGACGGGTGCAAGGCAAGACCGGAGCGGGACTGTCAGTGGTGTTTGTACTGAAGGGATCACCTTGCGTGATGAGAGACTGTCACTGTGACTCAGGAGGGGACATGTTGTTGTGTCATCATCTGTGCTGCTGCACACTGCTGTCAGTCACTGTAATGCCCTCTACACACGGTCGCATTTTCCGAAGGAAAATGTTCCATGGGAGCCTGTTGTCGGAAATTCCGACCGTGCGTAGGCTCCATCAGACATTTTTCCATCGGAATTTCCGTCACACAAACTTTGAGATCTGGATCTCAAATTTTCCGACAACAAAATCCGTTGTCGTAAATTCCGATCGAGTGTACACAATTCCGACGCACAAAGTTCCACGCATGCTCGGAATCAAGCAGAAGAGCCGCCGAACGTCATTTTTCTCGGCTCGTCACTGCGTTCTTGACGTTCGGAATTTCCGACAAGATTTGTGCGACTGTGTGTATGCAAGACAAGTTTGAGCCAACATCCGTTGGAAAAAATCCATGGATTTTGTTGTCAGAATGTCCGACCGTGTGTATGGGGCATAAGAGTCAATTTCGCGTGTGTGTGCCCATTCTAATTCCTTGCCCTCCTGAGTCTTGTCCCTGAGCTACTTACTCTATTGAAAATAAAATAAGAAATATGTTTTTTGCTTTAATATCTACTTTAACCACTTACAGACTGCCTGCCTCAGTTTTACGTCGCTACTTTGAAAAGGAATATCATTGTTATGGCAACAGCTAGCTGCTAACAGCTAGCTCCCAAATGATCCACCTAAGCCAACCCCCCCCCCTCCACCCCAACTCCCCCCCCCCCCCCGTTCCCCCCAATATAACCCTCGTATACCAGTTTCATTCCCAGCTCCTACCCCTACTACCATCACTCCAGTCTAATCCAAAACCTATACTTCACATTTACACCTATTAATATAGCTCATCTAGTTTCTCTATTTACAGTGGGGGGCGACAATCCATGTTCCCCACATCTCGGCCGCTCAAAGTGAATACCTGAAATTTGCCCAATCCCTCCATATCTCCTTGAAGATTTCCATTTCCGACCCTTCACTGTACCTCAAGTATTCGAGATGATAAATTTTGTTAATCTTGTTGAACCTCTCCCGCATTGTAGGTCTCCTTTTATCTTGCCAATATTTGGGAAGAAGACTTTTGGCAGCGTTTAGGAGATGTGGTAACAGCGACTTCAAATATATCTTCGTGGGAATTTTACTCCCATGATGTAGGCACACCCAGGGATCAACGGGGATATCTATACTCATAATCTCACTGATGATTAGCTTAATCTCCCCCCAATATTCTCTAATTACCGGGCACTGCCACCATATGTGCGCCATTGTCCCAATTTCTCCGCAACCTCTCCAGCAAAACTGCAACGTTTCTTTCTGGATTCTATGTGCTCTATCGGGGGTAATATACATCCTTGCAAGGATCTTATAATTCATCTCTGAGAGCTTACAGCTAACTGAGGTGACATTCACCCTTTTCAGAATCAACCCCACCTCCTGTCCGCTAATCTTGGTACCCAGCTCCTTCTCCCACTTCTCTATAAATCTCGGGCTCCCCACACCTCCTAGTTCATTGAGGACTCTATAGATCTTAGAGACCTTAGACAGCTAGCTGCCCAAACCCCGGTATCCTCTTCTTCAGTGGGCGGCCCGCTTCAAGATAAAAGGATTCGCCGCAAGATCACTTTTATCAGTGGTGGGAGAGGGCCCCCCCCCTCCCGCCGCGCTCCGGTGCCCTCTGCCGCTTACCTGGATCCGTCGGTAGCAGCGGAGGCGATCGGGTCTGCTCTCCTGCTTGGTATGCAGATGAGTGAGGGGAAGATGGCCCCCACCCATCTCCATATCATTGCAGGGCGGAAGCGACGTCAAAACGTCACATTCCTTGTAATAGAATTAAAAGTGACACATTTTTCTTTTTTAAATGAACAGTGTAAAAATAATAAATTAAAAGGTAAAATAAATAATAATAAAAAAAAAATTTTAAACGTGCCCTGTCCTTCCGAGCTCACGTGCAGAAGCAATCAAATACGTGAGTAGCGCCCGCATATGAAAATGGTGTTCAAACCACACATGTGAGGTATCGCCACGATCAGTAGAGCGAGAGCAATAATTCTAGCCCTAGACCTCCTCTGTAACTTAAAACATGCAACCTGTAGAATTTTTTAAACGTCGCCTATGTCGATTTTTAAGAGTAAAAGTTTGTCGCCATTCCACGAGCGGGCGCAAATTTTAAAGCGTGACATGTTGGGTATCAATTTACTCGGCGTAACATTATCTTTCACAATATTAAAAAAAAAAATGGGCTAACTTTACTGTTGTCCTGTTTTTTAATTTAAAAAAGTGTATTTTTTCCAAAAAAGTGTGCTTGTAAGACCGCTGCGCAAATACGGTGTGACAGAAAGTATTGCAACGACCGCCATTTTCTTCTCCAAGGTGTTAGAAAAAAAAAAAGTAATTTTCTAGCAAAAAAAAAGTTTTTAACTTGTAAACAACAAATCTCAGAAAGAGGCTTGGTCTTTTAGTGGTTAAACCACATTGCTAATTGCATACTGTACTTGTTTGTATCCTAAATACTGTAATTTGCACTTAAAATGTTGTAACTTTTGTAAATGCCAGTAAAAACTTGGCTATGCCAGTAAATTTTGGGTGCCGTGTCAGTAAATTTCAATCTGGTAGGTTGGCAACACTGTTCCATATACTTTTTGCCATATAGTGTAGGTGTGATGATCAGGTGTCCATGTATCATTATCAGCCAGTGCATTCCCAAAGATGACAGTTTTTAGACCTATGGGGCACCATAATAACACATCAGCACATTAAAGTCCAAATGTAGTCACATACAGTAAATTAATATTCATACAGGCAACTGCCCAACGTAGCCCATTCAAACAAAAGGGCCGAGCAGCAACCAACCTGCAATCAAGTGTAATGCACGCAGTAGTGTTTCTGCATGCTTTCAAAGGCTAAAACAGGCTGTAACATAAAAGTAATATAAAATGTAAAAGTAGGGTAGTTTTGACAATAGCTGAGATGAGATCTGTAGAAGTAGTATGATTGTAGCTATAGTTTTATTCAGTGGTATAAAAGATAACATATTATTTTAATTAGTGGTGCACCAAAATGAAAATTAGAGGGCCGGTCAAAATCTCCTGCTAATATTTATTTATTTATTTCAGGTACTTATATAGTGCCATCAATTTACGCAGCGCTTTACATATACATTGTACATTCACATCAGTCCCAACCCTCAAGGAGCTTACAACTCACATTCATACATACTAGGGACAATTTAGACAGGATCCAATTAACCTACCAGCATGTCTTAGGAGTGTGGGAGGAAACCGGAGTACCCGGAGGAAACCCACGCAGGCACAGGGAGAACATGCAAACTCCAAGCAGGTAGTGTCGTGGTTGGGATTCCAACCAGCGACCCTTCTTACTACTAGGCGAAAGTGCAATCCACTACACCACTGTGCCGCCCATTGCGAATTGGATGTGGAGATTCTGCATCCAATTTGCAATGGTGTGAACTGAACAAGGTGAAGTTAGAAATTAATTGGCTACCATGCACAGCTCCACAAGATTTTGAACTTTCCTGTTTTACTAAATCAATCCCGTAGGTGCCAATAAAATTCCCCCATCCTTGTAAATATAGAATTGTCACCTCACTGAGCCTCAAGAGAAAGTCATGTCATTGACAAGACCTATAGCCTGAGAAGGCTCCGAACCATCTGCCAGCCAAGGATTTATGTCAAAGATCAGAGGAATCTATTTTATCTCTCAAAAAAATAAAAGATTAGTTGCAGAGATGAAAAACAATTCCTTCTGATCATACATATTTTGGGGTACGTGTGGATAGAATCTAGGAGAATTCCCCAAAACAGTTTTATGGAACTTGATCATGACAGCCAAGCGGTGATTGGTCTTGTAATCGGACCGATGCGCTGGTGTCGAAAATCCTATCCCAGACCCAAAGGACCATTCGTGTTCCATTTAACTCATTACTACAGAACATCCATATCTCAGTAATCAGAGAAGCATGAGATATGGATGGTGTGATTCACACGGAGCTGGTCTAACTGGTGAATTGCAGATATTTCTGATATGCTCCTGTCACAGGATAAAGCTCAGTAAAGTTCATTTATTTATTTATTTTATATAATTCCTTTTTACTGCCATAGCTAATAAGCTGAACTGTGTATGTCCTTTTGTCATTTTTGTATCTTTTGGTACGTATTTAATGCGCTACCCACTTTTGGGATATTAAATTATAACATTAATAAGTGGTGTCTGTGTACTAAGCTAGGACTCATATTCCTAGAGAGGTTGTTGTATTGGCGTGTCTATGTGCTCGGTCTAACTTTCTTGCTAATAGATTTTTGAAATTATCAATGCTCCCCGCTGAAACCACTGCCTGTGGAAGGGAATTCCACATCCCAACTGCTCTTACAGTAAAGAACCCTCTACGCAGCTTAAGGTTAAACCGTTTTTTTTTCCAATTCTAGTAAACAGCCGCGTGTCTTATTAAATTCCCTTATGCGGAAAGGTTTTATCCCTATTGTGGGGTCACCAGTACGGTATTTGTACATTGAAAGCATATCCCCTCTCAAGTGTCTCTTCTCCAGAGAGAACAAGTTCAGTGCTCGCAACCTTTCCTTATAACTAACGTCCTCCAGTCCCCTTATTAGTTTTGTTGCCCTTCTCTGGACTCTCTCCATTTCCAGTACATCCTTCCTGAGGAATGGTGCCCAGAACTGGACAGCATACCCTAGGTGCGGCCGGACCAGAGTCTTGTAGAGTGGGAGAATTATTGCTTTATCTCTGGAGTTAATCCCCTTTTTAATGCATGCCAATATTCTGTTTGCTTTGCTTGCAGCAGCTTGGCATTGGATGCCATTGCTGAGTCTGTCATCTGCTAGAACCCCCAGGTCCTTTTCCATCCTAGATTCCCCCAGAGGTTCTCCCCCCAGTAAGTAGATTGCATTCATATATTTGCCACCCAAATGCATTATTTTACATTTTTCCACATTAAACTTCATTTGCCATGTAGTTGCCCACCCCATTAATTTGTTCAGATCTTCTTGCAAGGTTTCCACATCCTGCGGAGAAATTATTAGCTTAGACCCTGCTTAGCATAGTATCGTCCGAGATTGAACTGTTTATCCCATCCTCCGGGTCGTTTATGAAAATTAAATAGGACTGGTCCCAGGACAGAAACCTGGGGGACCCCACTTTCCACCCCTGCCCATTCTGAGTACTCCCCATTTATCACCACCCTCTGAACTCGCCCGTGTAGCCAGTTTTCAATCCATGTACTCGCCCTATTGTCCATGCCAACAGACCTTATTTTGTACAGTAAACGTTTATGGGGAACTGTGTCAAATGCTTTTGCAAAATCCAGATACTCAACGTCTACGGGCCTTCCTTTATCTAGATGGCAGCTCACCTCCTCATAGAAGGTTAATAGATTGGTTTGGCAAGAATGATTCTTCATGAATCCATGTTGATTACTGCTAATGATACCGTTGTCATTACTAAAATCTTGTATATAGTCCCTTATCATCCCCTCCAAGAGCTTGCATACAATTGATGTTAAGCTAACTGGTCTGTAATTCCCAGGGATGTATCTCAGCCCTTTTTTAAATATTGGTGTTACATTGGCTTTTCTCAAATCAACTGGTACCATTCCAGTCAGTAGACTTTGTAAAAATTAGGAACAATGGTCTGGCAAATACTTGACTGAGTTTCTTATGGGTCCTCGGGTGCAAGCCATCTGGTCCTAGTGACTTATTAGTGTTAAGTTTTTCAAGTCTATTTCTAATTCGGTCCTCTGTTAGCCATGAGGGTGCTTCCTGTGGCGTGTCATGAGGATAAACATTGCAGTTTTGGTTACTGAAGCCCCCCAATTCCCTCTTGAAAACTGAGAAGAATAAATTCAATACCTTCACCATCTCTCCATTCTTAGTAACCAGATTACCTTCATCATTCTTTATGGGACCAATATGATCTGACCTCCCTTTCTTACTATTTATGTACTTAAAGAATTTCTATGGATTTTTCTTACTCTCCTCCGCTATGTGCCTTTTGTAATCTATCTTAGCCGCCCTGATTGCACCCTTACATTCCTTGTTGCATGCTTTGTAAAGTTGGAATACTGATGATGATCCCTCAGCCTTGTATTTTTTGAAGGCCTTCTCCTTTGCTTTTATATGCATTTTTACGTTGGAGTTAAGCCACCCAGGACTGTTATTAGCTTGGGATATCATTGGGATACACTGGCTAATACCCTTATTTAATATGCTCTTAAAGCATACCCATTTCTCCTCTGTGTGCTTTGTTCCTAAGATTTTATCCCAATTTGTATCTTCTAGCAAGGCTCGTAGCTTAGGGAAGTTGGCTCATTTGAAATTCAGTGTCTTTGTATTCCCCTTATGTTTCCTATTTGTGTGAATTATACTGAAACAAATTGACCTGTGATCGCTGTTTCCTAAATTGCCCCGTATTTCCACATCCGTGATCAGGTCTGTATTGTTAGTAATCGGTAGGTCTAGCAACGCATTGTTTCTAGTTGGTGCGTTTACCATCTGACCCATGAAATTATCCTGCAAGACATTTTGGAACTGGCGCGCCTTAGATGAACGTGTGGTTCCTTCCACCCAGTCTATGTTTGGATAATTTAAATCCCACATTATGATGAAACTTCCCATTCTTGCAGCTAATCCAAGTTGTGATAGGAGGTCCGCCTCCCCCTCCTCCCTCAGATCAGGGGGCCTATAGCATACTCCCAGTATTACTTTCCCCTTAGTTTCATCCTTTTGCAGCTCTACCCATAAGGATTCCACCTCCTGCTTTGCTCCCTTAGTGATGTCATCTCTCACATTCACTTGTACATCATTTTTGATATATAGGCATACCCCTCCCCTTTCTTACCCTCTCTATCCCTGCGATATAGGGAATACCCTTGAATGGTTGGCAGCCAATCATGAGAGTTGTTGAACCAAAATTCCTACAAAACCTAAATCCTCTTTGTATAACAGTAGCTCCAGTTCTCCCATCTTGTCCGCCAGACTCCTGGCATTGGTGAACATGCCACGTAGTTTAGACCATCGCATACTGTCTCCTTGTTGGGTGTTCTGACCTCAGGTTTAGGTGCTTTAGTCAACCTACTCCTAATGCCCCCAATACTACCCTCTGGAATATGTTCTGCGCTATCTCTACCTCTGGACCCTCCCCTCGTCGCCTAGTTTAAAAGCCCCTCTAACTTTTCAGCCATCTTCACTCCCAGCAGATCTGCACCCTCCTCATTTAGGTGCAGTCCATCACTTCTATAGAACTGGTGACCGACTGAGAAGTCGGCCCAGTTCTCCAGGAACCCAAACCCCTCCTTACTACACCAGCCTCTCAGACACTTGTTAACTTCCCTAATCTCCCTCTGCCTTTCTGGTGTGGGTCGAGGTACGGGTAGTATGTCTGAAAATACTACCTTGGAGGTCTTTTTCCTCAATTTAGCTCCCAAGTCCCTAAAATCGTTTTTAGGACACTCCATCTTCCTCTGACTTTGTCATTGGTGCCAACGTGCACCATAACAGCTGGGTCTTCCCCAGCCCCTCCCAGTAATCTGTCCACCAGATCCAAGATGTGCGGAATCCAAGCACCCAGTAGACAACATACAGTTCGGCGCTTCAGGTCTTTGTGACAGATTGCCCTCTCTGTCCTTCTAAGAATTGAGTCCCCTACCACCAGAATCTGTCTTTCTTTTCCCTTGGCTTTACTCCCACCCTCACCGGAGGAGTTATTCCCCTGGCAGCTAGGGGAGTCACTCAGCTCCAGCAGTGCTGGTCCCTGACTGGTTTCACCAATGTCACTGGGGCATACTTATTGGGATGTTCCAGCCAAGGACTGGTCTCCCTGACTCTTTCCCCTCTATCCTTCCTGACTGTCACCCATCTACTCTGCTCTGGTGCCTGCACCTCTTTATCTCCACCCGCCTCTGTGCTGGCCTCTGCCAGCACCTGCCTGGTACAACCCCAACTCTTCTTTAGTATAGAGGGACTTCTCAGTGTTGACAGTTGCTTCCCTAGATTCAGAACCTGGGCTTCCAGGGAAACAATGTGCTTACATTTTGCACAGCAGTATTCGCCCTCAATCAGATGATCAAGGAACGCATAATACCACAAGCTGTACACAGAGTCGCATCTCCACACCTGCTGGGCATGTTACCTACTAATTTGACGGGGATTGAGGATTATAGCCTGTCCAAATTAACTAACAACTAGCTTCCTGACACTAATACTCAACAATATAATACACAGGTACTCAACAATACAGCCCATGTGCACTCACAGCCAACGTACACTCAGGTACACCCAACACTACCATGTCATTGATATTGATTTAATGCAGCTTTGCAAAGTAAAGGAAATCCTGAAAACATGGCCTGTTGGGGGTACTTGAGGACTGAGGTTGAGTACCACTAGCCTAGAAGACCAGTCAGTGGATGAACTGCTAGGTGGTGGCAAGCAAAATTGAGTTGTAAGTGTGTGTGTGTGTGTGTGTGCGCGCAGGGATAGAGGAAAGAGTGATAAATGCAAGAGTTCTAGGGTAGCTTAAGGAATCCTAGCAGTGTGTGCTAATTAGTAGACTGCACCCTATCTCTTAGGGTGCACCAGATTGTAATATTTGTATCTGCCTGTGGGTGGTCAGCCAGCTACATTGCAGTGGAGTCTCCCTCTAGTGGTGGCCAGAGGTAGTGTGGGCTGTGAAAAGCTTGCTCACGTAAGCTCCCCCTCATTCCCTCCCACACCATTCAAGATCCTCGCCCCAGTTTGCTTGTCGCCGCGGGCCTGCATCCATGACACAGACGTCCAGGAGATGACAGCCTCCCAGCCACCTGTTAGATGGCCTCTTTAAAAAAAAAAAAAAAAAAAAAAAAAAGCAATCCGCCGCTAAATGCTTTTTTAGATGGGTGCCAATGAAGACCTCAAATGTATACAAGCTCTTAAATATCAAATAGACTTAGGAAGGATTGTCCTGTGATGTTACTATCATGTGGCGGATTTTCCTGTTTTCTACAATGCTTTACTCCTCTTGGGTAGGTTTTATACCATTAGTTCCTTGGTGCACCAATCAAGGAGATATAACATAAAACGGAGGAGCAACGTCGTCTGGGTTATTTTGAACATTACCTGCCAAGGGCACAAATAGAATTATAGCTGACAATGACTGTGCTGACAGGCTGCCATTGTTGACTTGCTTATAAAAAATGCTTGTTGCCCAGCAGTCATAAGTTTCTTACCTGGAACAAGCATTCAGCCAGAGGAGTCAGGAATCCTTTTTTACATACCTGTTTTAGGTCAGAAATAATTAAAGCAATTTAATTTAATAAGCAGGACAAACAGGCAATTGGCATATTTTAGGAGAAGCCAACAATGACAGCCACTACTATACAGTATGGGGTTGATTTACTGAAGGCAAATTATCTTTGCACTGCTCTAGATCTGATGGGAACATGCAAGGAAAATAAAAAACAGCATTTTTGCTTGAGCATGTTTGGATGAGAGAAATCAGCAGAGCATTCCCTCATTTCCGAGCTTTCCCTCAAATCTAGCGCAACTGCACTTGCAGTACACTTACAGTGCATTTACAATGTGCAGACTATTTGTCTTTACTAAATCCACCTCTATGTCTTTTAGCATAAGTATCCTTTATAAAAAAAAAAAAAAAATTATAGTTAAGTAACATGCTGCCATCTAGTGGCTATTTTACATACTGCATTGAGGCTTTTGTGATGATACATTTTAACAGCTGTACTAGTGCTGTATTTAACCACGTGCCTACTGGGCACTTTGAATGACAATTGCACAGTCATGCAACACTGTACCAATATGACATTTTTATCACATTTTTTCACACAAATAGAGCTTTATTTTGGTTGTATTTAATCACCTCTGGGTTTTTTATTTTTTGCTAAATAAAATAAAAATAAAAAAACTTTTCAAAGTTGGTTATAAAATTTTGCAAAAGGTAATTTTTCTCTTTCACTGATGTGTGCTGGTCACTGATGAGGCTGCACTGATAGACAGTGCCCTGATTATCAGTGTACATGTCCCTTTTAGAGATGCTGGTCATCTGTTCTTTTCTCCGATCCCTATGCTGACAGCATGAGGAAAGGAGTGCTGATCACCGGCATCTGTTTTCTTCCGTGATTAGCTGTGATTGAACACAGCTGATCATGTGGTAAAGAGCAGCTGATCGGCTCTTTACCTCAATCTGTGATCAGCAGTGTCTGTAGGACACTACGATCACAGAGCACGCCGGGCGCGATCACGGGACGGCGTCCCAGAACTAGACAGTAGCCATAATTTGGCTATAGTGTGGTCGACAAGTGGTTAAACAAGGTTTGCTGTTCATTTAATTATTTATATTTTGTAACATTTCTAAGAAGTGTACAAGAGCATTAAGATTAATATATAATATATGGTTTAGGTGTAAAGTTAGGGCTTATTTATAGCAGCAGTATGATGTGTTGTTGCGCACACATTGCACTGCAGTTGTTAAAACACATCACCGTGCTTGCTTCATTCTTCTTTTTTTTTTCAGAGCTGTAAGTAATTGATATGCGCTGCAATGTGTAGCAATGTGTCACAATGTGTAAGCTTTTAGCACAAACATGCACATGTCCTTTTATACATGAAGGTAAAAAACCTTTGGTGTTAGCGGCTCTCCCTCCTCATTGGATCAGACACAGCCATTTGCTCCTGCTGCTGTCAATAACAGCCAGTGAGGAGGGGGTGGGGCCACGCAGGGCTGGGCTGAGCCACATTCTGTGTGTCTTGTGAATACACAGAGGCCGCCCAAGTGCGAGCACACGAGTGCCCCCATAGCAAGCGGCTTGCTGTGGGGGCACTCGGCAAGGGGGAGGAGCCAGGAGTGCCGGCAGGGGACCAGAGAAGAGGAGGTTCCGGGCTGCTCTGTGTAAAACCACTGCCCAGAGCAGGTAAATATAAAATGTTTATTATTAATTAAAAAAAAAAAAAAAGCATGAGCCTTTACTATCACTTTAAGTTTAAGGTGAGGTTAGGAGTTTGGTCAGAGCCACATAAGGGACTTTGTTTTTTTTTTTAGCTAGCTTTCAGCCTCAGTGCAAGACTTTGGAGCGTTCCCAAGACCAAGGTGACATAGCGGGTGTGGGGAAGGGTGGGATCAGAATATGGGAACAGAAAGTGGGATCAAGCATTCTTGGAAGTGTTAGTTTTCTCTTTACTTTGCCGTTCTTATGACATTTAGCCCTGGTTCACACCAGTGTGGCTTTGAAATTGAGTTACTTTAGAGCAATTTCAAAGCCACAGATTAGTGCGATTTCATTGCGGTTTGTGACTTTGTTTAACAGAAATCAATACAAGTGGCAATGACATTGCAGGACCCTTTTTCAAAGTTGCGACTTCAACAGTTCCATTGCCGCAAATGGGGTGCGACTTGTCATGCAATTTTGAACTGTCAAATTGCATGAAAATCACATTGGCGTGAACCAGGACTAGGGGGTTATTGAAACGTGTGGCCAGAAGAATGGTAGAAGCAGATGGTTGAGCTGTGGTTTTGCCCCCTAATTAAAAAATGGCATGCAGCTGCTCAGGACTGTACGCATGCCACAGTCACATTGTTTTGCTTTGTGGCCACAGCAAAAATCTAATCAAAAATACCTAAAAACCTGGCTGAGACTAAACTCCACAATGGCTCTTTATTAGAATAAAAATTGCAAAAATATAAATTGCAAAAGGAACCGCAAACAATTAAAATTCTTTGGCCAATGTGTAACATTAAAAACTGACCAACCCCATCTCACACTCATGTCATTTACATAATAACCAAACAATTGCAGGCTAAACTCCAATGAGATTTAATAAGGGTTCTTGGTTGCAATTCACCTTATAGTGGACTGGTTTGGACTGTCTGAGTGTATACTGCTAAAAAAAAAGTAATGCCAATCTCATGCTAAATGTGATGAATAAATGCAGCACTGAAGTGACTTGTGCATAAATTAGTACATGAGTGACAATCAGTTCAAACAGACATGAGCAGGTGATGTGAAAGTCCATTGTATCAACAACCTGATCCTTAAGTAAATCAAAAATACAAATCTCCAAGCGGCACAATGCTGTAATTTCTGTCGAAACACGCTGGGTAGAGCCGGAAGCTGTGATGTAACTACACATGCGCTGAGAATTTTGGGTTATGTCCTGGTCCAGAAGCCACTGTGCCAAAAGATTCTGGAGCCTTCCAACGATGAAAACCTCTTGATCCAGGGTATGAAGAGTTAAACTCTCTGTAGTAATCCATGGAGAGGTAAAATAAAAATGAGATTTCGAGTTTTGTAAAGAGTCTATTTAAAGTACACCGAGGGTTATTTACCTGGATAGTACAAAGACTAATGTGTGGTTACTAGCGTTAGATTTTGTGTTTTATATACTAAGAACAATCAGATTTAGGCTCCATGCACACTGGGCTTAAAAAAAAAGTCTGTTCTCTTGGGAGTAAAAAAATGCTCATATAGAGCATTTGTTTGTACAAAATCTAGACAAATTTAGAAGAGCTTTAAGTTTTTTCTGCCAGTGAGCTCCAATCAGAAACGCAAACCAGAAGGGTTTTTTTTTCCTGCCTCTAAACGTTGAGCTCAAAATATGCCTCTAATCGTCCTAATGTGTATTGACACATAGGATAACATTGAGCTGCTTCTACAGGCAGAACACAAAACTCCTGTAGAAGCAACGTTTTTTATGCCAGTGTGCATTAAGCCTTAAAGTGGTGTTCCAGCCGAAATTATACTTTTTAAATAAAAATACCCCTATAATACACAAGCTTAATGTATTCTAGTAAAGTTAGTCTGTAAACTAAGGTCTGTTTTGTTAGTTTATAGCAGTAGTTTGTTATTTTATAAACTTACAGCAGGCCGTGGCCATCTTCAGTGTGGGCATCTGAAGCCAGACTGTATTTCTTCCTGGATCTCATCCTTACAGATCTCGCACATGCTCAGTGCAACACAAGCAGTGTAATAGGTTTCAGGTCAGGTTTCCATAGCAACGGCAGTGTCAGAGGAAGTTGCCGCCCCTTCCCAGAAGGCATTGCAAACAGGAAATGATGCGATGGGCCACGGCCAGAGAGGAGGAAGTGAAAAATGAATACAGCAGATATACAGTAGGTGCTGAGAAAAAAAAAATTAAAAATATCCAATTCGTTTACAGTGCACAGTTTTGTTCGGGATTCTGAAGAGTTGTAAAAGTGGGTGGAACTCCACTTTAAGAGGTGTGAGTTCCTTACCATAAAGTGGTTCTAAAGGGTACTTGTTTTTTTTTCTTTATCTTAAAGTGGTTGTAAACCTCAAACATGAAATATGAACAAAGCATAAACTTCTATAGTGTGTACTTGTCTCAATTAAAAGAGAAGTATGGGATTTTTTTTAATTTTACAATCATACTTACCTAGGTGGATGCAGCATGGGTCCCCCGCTGGCTCTAAGGAGGCTGAGAAACGAGTAATCAAACACCGCTGATTGCTCAGTTCTCAGAGCTCCCCGAGCAGAGAGCTGGTGACTGTCACCACGCTCTGCTCCCCCCCCCCCCCCCCGCTCACTGGAGTGCTGGGCTGTAGAGGCAGCGGCTGGCTCCCAGATCCCAACCATGTGGTTGCGATCTTTCCCGAGCCTTGACTGGATCTGTGACGTCAGCCGACAGTGGGATTCAGCCCGCTGTCTACTGAAAAAGGGTCACAGGAATGCAGAATGAACTGCATTCCTGTGATCCACAGAAGTACAGCCACACGAGCTTTGGCTGTACTTCTCCTTTAAGCGCACTAAGTGTCACCGCTTCATTTCTCTGCTATCTGCATGAGTCACTTCTGACAAGCTTTCCTGACACCAAGAGAAAAAATGGTGACGGGAGGGACCTCCAGCTGATTGACAGCCTCAGCTCTGTTTCTGCTGTGGGGAGGGGGTGTGCGCTGTAGAGTGTAACTTCAGCTCTCCACCCCCTTTTTTTTTTTTAGAACTCTCAGATAAGCTTAATAACATTATAATCCAGCACTTTGAACAGTTGAAGAGAAGAAATGGCTGTAGATATACAGGTACAACTCATGTAGGAGGACTTTTTTTATTTCTGTGTATCACCTGAGACCAATCACTTCACTGGGTATACGGAAAGGTTTACAACCACTTTAATACATTCCCTACATTAAGGTAAAAAAACAGCCCACTAACTGTTCTCCCCTCTCCCTAAACACTTTCCTGACTCTTCTCACCACTCCAGTGCTGTCTCAGCTGCACCACTGCTGCTTCCTCTACCTAGCCTCACAGGAGACTTTCAGAGCAGCAGGAGCCATTGATTGGCTTCTGCTGCTGTCAGTCAAATCCTCTGCTGAGGAAGTAGGGGATGTGGCCGAGCCACCCTGTGTGTCTATAGATGCACACAGCCCGACTCGGGAGCACATCCACACAGGTGCCCCCAGCGCACATGGCATGCTAAAGGGACAGTTGGAGGAGTGGAGAAAACCAGTGGGAGACTCCATAAGAAGAAGTAAGGAACCGCTCTGTGCAAAATCATTCCACACCAGAATGCAAGTATAACATCCTTTTTGAATTTAAATTTAAAAATTGTATTTATAATGACTTTAGGCATTTAAAAAAAAAAAAAAACTATGTTATACTTACCTGTTCCTTGGAAGGATATTGCAGAGAGTGGTAGATTTCCTCCTCTTTTTCTGTCCCCTGCCGGTGCTGTCTCCTCCTTCGCAGGCACAGGGAAGCATGAACAGAAATAAAAACAATGTCCACACTCTGCTAAAAAATTCTATGGGGTGTGTTTGTAAAAAGAAATTTGCAGAGCTATGTTTTTAAGCTATTTTCTCTCTAGATTGAATAGTCTACTTCATACAGAATAGAGTGGATTAGGAAAATACTACATCATGGCCACTAGATGATGCTGAATATCATAGGAAATACTTATTTGCTATGATTGTCAGCTCCATCTAGTGGCCATAATGCAGTATTTATGTGTCACTATTCTGTATGAAGAATAACATTAGACTTGGAGTGAAAAAAGCCTAATAACATTAATTTTACCCCCTTTTGCATAGAATAGCTCTGTAGTTTTCCCTGCAGTGTCCCTGCTGGAGAGGGTTCCTCCTACCTCCTGCCATTACAGATATAAATCTTGCTTGTGTTGAGTTTTAAATTGTAATTCATATTATTCACTTTCCTTTTGGAGGAGATCTCTATTGATAGCCCATCTTCTAGCAATGTTTTTGGTATTCTTTGCATTAAATGGGCTCCTATGCAGTGAACAGCTCAGGCTGCAATACTTACCATTCATTTGGAGGACATACTATGACTGCAGGACATCATTGTAGCAGAGTTCCCCTAATTCTCTGTGTAATATCACACCCATTCAAACAAACCTGAGAATCTGGCCTAGTAGTGAAA
The DNA here is from genome assembly GCF_042186555.1 of Aquarana catesbeiana. Classification (NCBI taxonomy): domain Eukaryota; kingdom Metazoa; phylum Chordata; class Amphibia; order Anura; family Ranidae; genus Aquarana; species Aquarana catesbeiana. Next base: position 71,551,924 of record NC_133336.1, on the reverse strand, counting down.
GGCTTGAATGCCGAACAATCAGTCATGTATATAATCAGCCACGCCTCATCACCAGAGGCATAGAAGAAATAAAGCACCCGTTATCAGCATGTCTTTACACTGAAGCAGCTTCAACCAAGCAAAACCTTTTATTTTGGATAGAGTGGGGAAGGGTTAGCGCCTCTGTCAGGTTTTAATTGTTGTCCCTTATGAGGTGAGTTCACCTTATTTCCTGTAGGAATCTAACAAACATAGACACCGACCACAGTCAAAACATGTTTTAGTAGAATAGGAAAAGCAACATTTCTGACAATGTTTTCTTTTCTGTCTGTGCCTTCCTATGCAGGTGACACCAGTTCCTCCAATTTCTTATTCTGGTGTCACAGGGACAAGAAGTGAAGTAAAATCCCAGCTGAACTACAAAACACCTCCCACTCTCCTCATCCTTATAAAAATAAGATAGCTGTGTCCTGTAGTCAGGGTCGTCTTTAAGGCAGGGCAAAAGGGACAGCTGCCCTGGGCCCCATCATTGTTGTTAGGCCTAAAGCAGCTGCCTCATACTTGCCAACTATCCCAGTTTAAATTCCCTTGTTCCTTGAAGTTTTTGTCCCGTGCTGTGTCTCGATATCTCAGTGTGAATTTCTTTTACTAATGCTGCCCAGCTCTGCCCTATTGCCATGTACAGATGACTCACCTGCAGACCCTGTGTTTACATGTAAATAACCTGCATTGAATGTAAATAGCGGCGGCAATAATATGTAAATAGCTGTAGACCGGCTGCATTGATATGTAAATAGAGGCATTCATATGTATATCATGCCCCCCTAGGGTAACATCCACCGTCACTTTTGCTGAATGCTGCCCACTGGGGAGGTAAAGGGGCATGCTTGAAAGTCCTGCCTGCAACTGTGCTCATTAAGCCTAACATCAGCCTGTTCTGCAAAGGTAAGCAAATTGGAGGTGGAACCCTTTTTCAAAATAACATTGTGCCACAGCACCGTGAATTTTGGTGCATGTGTATATGCACATCTCAACAGATGTGTGAGGGTGTAATTAACAATTGCAGGGTTCCAATGTAAATATAAGATATTACATAAATAATGAGCCTAATTGGACAATGTGTGATCTATAAATGGTAAATGACATATACCAATACCAAATTTAGCGTTTACCCCCAAAGGAGCGGCTGATTAATTATTATATCCGTAATTCACGTTTACCACCTGACCCATCGCAGCCCATACAATTAGAAACAGTCCATATTGCGTTTTTCTCTTGCCTTTATTTAAGTAACATGAACTGGGATAGGAGAAGGGTTTTTTTTTAGATGCTCTTTTGTTGCTTTGTAATCTTTTCTTGCCTCTCATGCAAAGACGTAGAATCATTGTGGATAATAAGAAATCACTCTATGTGATTTCTTCATCAGGGAAGATGGAAGTAGATTTGATAGAGAATATTTGATAAAGAGTCACTCTGAATAACTTCTTCATCTGCAGAACTTTTCAAGAACAGTCTGTATCTCTATATGTAATAGAGTTGGGGGGGGGGGGGGGGGTTGGGACTTTAAATGAGGCACATAGCATGTGCCCCCATTCCAGGATCAGTTACGACAAAAGAAGGAAGCTGGGACTTTAAATGAGGTGGTAGACTTTGTGTAGAAAACGTGGTCAGTTTTATTAGAGTAAAAAATATATAATGCATAAGAGTGGTAGACATCATATGGAAATATGATATTTGTACATATGCATACTAAATTCAAAATACAGAACAATAGTAAAATTCATATACAGAAATCAATGAGTAAATAACATCATAGTGTACGTATGCATAGAACAGTAACATCATATAAGTAGATGTATACATGGTAAACACTTGGCACATATATATAGCATAATCAGTTAACATGACAGCTGGCAGCCCAATGAATAATACAAGGTTAAAAATAGGTATGACGTATCCTGATATAAAGTTAGTAGGGCATATAACTACATCCTTAAAGCCTGACACGTTTCTGTGTGAAATACACTTATTCAGGGGCGGATGTGTGGAGTGTCTATAAAGATATAAATAATAGGAATTAATCCTAGTGTAGGTAAGTACAGCGGGTCAAGACCTGGTAATGTCGTACACCCTAAGTACCTACATGCCTGTAGGTAGCGACAGTGTGCAGTGTGAGCAAAATTCGGAGCCATGGGAATGGTCTGTCCCGGGAGCTGAGGTGATAGAACACCCCATACCCAAGGATTTGCACACGCAGAAACCCCCAAAAAAGGACGCTTCGGGCTTTAAGGATGTAGTTATATGCCCTACTAACTTTATATCAGGATATGTCATACCTATTTTTAACCTTGTATTATTCATTGGGCTGCCAGCTGTCATGTTAACTGATTATGCTATATATATGTGCAAAGTGTTTACCATGTATACATCTACTTATACTTATATGATGTTACTGTTCTATGCATACGTACACTATGATGTTATTTACTCATTGATTTCTGTATATGAATTTTACTATTGTTCTGTATTTTGAATTTAGTATGCATATGTACAAATATGATAACACTTCATTATACGTCTTTCCATATGATTACTACCACTCTTATGCATTATATATTTTTTACTCTAATAAAACTGACCACGTTTTCTACACAAAGTCTACCACCTCATTTAAAGTCCCAACTTCCTTCTTTTGTCGTATCTCTATATGTGTACTAGTAGCTTTACCGCCACCTCTTTACCACTACTTCCCATCTGCATGGTACTTCCAAGTTGAGCTAAAGAAAAGTCACTCTGAATAACTCCTCCTGCTTGACTGATTGGAATCCCGGGGCATTGTTGAACCCAAAGTCACAGGCCTTCACCACCTGTCTCACTGACTTGCGTACCAACATCCCTCAGCCTCTGGCAGTACCCTTCCCTTGGGCTTTCACTCACGTGATCAATAGTCCATGTGCCTCTCATAAACGATCGATCGCCCAGTTTTCTTCTGCTTAGTTGCTACTTCTTCTGCAATGATTCTTTCATCCCTTTCCTCCTTTCTGGCATGCTCCCTTCCCCGCAGGGGCCTCCAACGACTCCAGCAACTACATGCTGTACGGTGTCACCAACTCCTCTGCGGGTGCCGGTTCCCCCACCCTCCTCGCAGGGGGGGCTCCATTAGCTCCCCGGAGGGGGGCCTCTCCCCTCCGGGAACCAGGCTGGGCTTCTCTCCAAACTCGAACTCCTGACTCACCATGTGACCCGGCTTTTTATATGAGAGTCCCGCCTCCTGCCAAACAAATTAATGATTGTCCAGAACTCGCATACAAACTACCTGTCACTCAGATCCCAAATAAACAGGCCTGCTATAATGGTACAAGCCTGCCTAAATTTACCTGAAATTGTAAGCTAGCAAAATGGTCACCTACATAAAAGTAGGTGCCCGCTACGCAAATATAGTAATAAATGGTCCAAAAAGTGTAAATGATGAAATCCACAAACATAATTCAAATGAATGAAAAAAGGTATCCGTGAAACATCACATAAGCTTAACAGTGAAATATTACAATCAGAAAGTGATATAGGAATGTATGGATTGAAGTTTAACCAAAGTCCCAATATTAATAGACAGTGATTCAAAAGACATCCATGTGGGTATGAAGATAAATTGTAGTCATAAAGTTGTGAAGAAGAACCCTTCCTCCAAGTAGACTTGTACACCCGAAGTGAGTATGTAGTCTCCTTACCCCACAAGATGACCACAACAGCGGTCTCACCAAGCACAGGGAATTTGGTCTCCAAAGAACCTAATAGTGGATGTCTCCAACTCCTGGGTCTTTAACACAGTAAGTTGATGAGGAGATAATAAATCTAAGGCTCCAATCAAACAGGGGAGGGTAAGAATGGATCATTTGGTGAAACCACAGAGGAGGCAAAAATCGCCTACTATAGGTCCATCTTTCCTGCTTTGTTTAGCATTGAGAGACGGAAGAACATACCCTGTACTTCCAGGTATGGAGGAGCACATGGCTTATTCCATGTGACAGTCAATCTATTGATGGGTCCCCTCACATCTCCAGTCCATGGTATGCAGGCAGTGAGGAGATGATGTGCATTTAGCAACCAATCAGTGAGCAGTAATGATGTGCACTAACCTCTTGCAACTAATCATTGAGCGGTAAGGATATGCAGTAACCTCTAGCAACCAATCAGTGAGCAGTAATAATGTGCAGTAACCTCTTGCAACTAATTAGTGAGTGGTAAGGATGTCCAGTAACTTCTAGCAACCATTCAGTGAGCAGTGTTGATGTGCAGTAATCTCTACCAACCAATCAACAAGCAGAAGTCATGTGCTGTAACCTCCACTAATCCGTGAGCCATAATGTGTTCTGTAACCTCTAGCAGCCAGTCATTGAGCAGTAATGATACACTGTAACCTCTAGCAACCAATCACAATCGTTACCTGATCTGATTCAGTAAACTGATTTTGAGTCTAGCTGCTATTTATTGCATGTCTCAGAGCAGGTGGAGAGCGAACTTGCATGTAGGGGGGCCCAAGAAAATGTTTGCCCAATATTAAAGACGGCCCTGCCTGTAGTACAGTAGAGGAGAACTATGCAGGGGTAACAACATTGTTTGTGGTTTCAGGCAGAGTTGTCAGCTCACTACAGAAATGTAGGAGCTCACTGGATTTCTGTGAGGATTAACAGGAATTTTTTCTGTACTAGCAGCATTTTTAAAACAGCAAAATATGGGGAGAAAAGGGTTTTGGCTTTAGGCACAGTTTTGGGTCTAGGGTAGCAGGAGAGCCCATCTGATCGTGCAAGAATCGGATCACCTGTATCCAGTATGTTTGAATATTTGGGCAGGACCATATAAGGTGATAGAAGGAGCCTGGGGTGTGGTCGCATCGGCGGCACCCTGGATTGTACATGTGTTTAAAACACGCTATCTTCTGGGGGGTCAGATACGTCCTATGTATGATATACAACTGCGTGAGGTGGTCTGATAACTTGGGGATACCTTTTTCACGTCTTCCAAAATCTCATCCCAATCCTCATCCTCAATCCGTCCGATGTCTGCCTCCCATCTTGTCTTGGCAGCATAGGCCAAGGCCGTGGTACTGGGGAGATGGATAGCGGAGTATAGAGTGGAGATTAATGTGGCAGACTCAGTACCAGTGACTGTGTCTACTATAGAGGGAACTGCTAGGGAAGGGTTAAGGCCGGTAAACTGGGTTTGTATAGCGTGACGAAGTTGTAAATATCTAAAAAGAAGACAGTTAGGAAGGGAAAATTCGTCCTTTAGCGTTTGGAATGTTTTAAGTCCCGTAGTGGTCATGACCTAATATAAGTACAAAATCCCATGGCGTATCCATACCGCGGGGTCTGGGATAGACAACAATTCAGGTAGATGCATGTTAAACCAGAGAGGTGTATGAGAGTGGATCTGCAGGGTTCCGAGTTTTTGTAGTGCCACCCGTCACACCCTCCGGTGGTGTGTCAGCATATCCATGTCGTGGTGGGGGGGAGCATCTCGTCAACGGAGCTCTGAGGAATGACTGAAGCGCAGTATGGGCTAGGTCATCAGGGTGCTCACATAGCAGTGACTGGTATCGTGGTCGCTCACTTTTGTCAAAATGAAAGAAATGGCATAGTTGGGAAGCAAGATAATACTCCTGAAAGTCTGGAAGGGCAGCTCCTCCCAGCGTTTTTTAAAATTCTCCAAGACAATTGGTGTCTACTGTGCCCCCATATAAATGAATTAAGAATAGATTCGATTGTCTTGAAGAATTTTTGTGGTATATATAGGGGGCATGCCACACCAAATAAAGTATCTTTGGGAGGAGTATCATCTTGACTAAACTGATGCGTCCCATAACGCCTAGGGGAAGTCTGGCCCAAATGTGAGTTTTGGTCTTGATCAGGGCATACAGAGGTTCAATGTTTAAGAGTGTGTAGTCTGCGAGCGATCTGGTGACCTGCACACCAAGGTACTTGATCACGGAGACCCTTGGGAGGGTCAAAGGAGGGGACGTGGACGGGGAGGGGAAATGGTCAAACAGAAGGATCTGGGACTTAGACCAGTTAATGCTCAAGCCCGAGTGGGTACCGATACGTTCTATAGAATGGAGGGCTGCAACCAGAGAGTGACCAGAGTCCGCCAGATACAGAAGCGTATCATCGATGTACATGCTGATCTTTTCTTCCAGATTCCCTATCTTGAGACTATTTGATTGCAGGGCGGCACAGTGGTGTAGTGGTTAGCACTCTCGCCTAGCAGTAAAAAGGGTCGCTGGTTCGAATCCCAACCACGACACTACCTGCCTGGAGTTTGCATGTTCTCCCTGTGCCTGCGTGGGTTTCCTCCGGGTACTCCGGTTTCCTCCCACACTCCAAAGACATGCTGGTAGGTTAATTGGCTTCTGTCCAAAATTGGCCCTAGTATATGAATGGGGACCTTGGATTGAGGGTAGGGACTGATGTGAGTGTGCGATGTACAGGGTTAGGGACAAGGGTCAGGGTTGTAGACACACACTCACTAGGGTTGAACTGGATGGACTGGTGTCTTTATTCAACCTTACTAACTATGTAACTATGTAACTATGTAACTATGATTCATTTTTGATACTCAAAGCAAACGTCCCAATCCCTCCATGTCTCTATGCTTTATTTTGTTGAGAGATCACTTTGAAAAACAACCCCCTAGCATTTCTGGCCCTGGCCATCTTGAAAAAAGGCAAATGATTCATGTAGCATTTACTTCCTGGAGTCCAGCTGCCCTTAACTCAAGAATGCAGGTGTTCTGTCAGATATGGTGACCCATCAGAAATGGTAACGGAAGTGACGTTCCATAAATACTGATTTTCACCTTATAAGCTGCGTTTACTGTTAAAAATAACTGTGAAATACAAAACTCCGGTGGGTGTAACAAGATGTCCGCCGGCCCCCTTCTCACTGTATCCTTACTGTGGAGGAGTGCGGCGTGTAGCAAGTTGGCGGCGACGTAACAGCACTTCCGTTACCAATTCTGACGGGTCGCCTAATCTGACGGGACACAGGCAGGAGAGTGTACTTGGCTGAGAAAACCCCTCCTCCTCCTTTCCTGAAGACTCCTGGGTTACCTAAACAGTAACCCAGTTGTTGACCCTCCTAAAGACTCCTGGGATGTATGACATAATTTGGCCAGGCAAGAAATCAGGAAGTAACTGAAGAAATTAAAAAAGAAAAAATTTAAAACAAGTAAATATGATATACTTGCCTATCTATTTAGGTATCTATCTATTTACTAATGCTAGTATCATAAGGATTAAAAATAGTCAATGTTGTTCGGAAGATTGAAGCAAACGTGTGCTGGTCTGCTAACTTATAATAGCACACTTTAGAATTGTTAAAGCTGGCCACATAAGCTGTTCTTTTTTCTTGGATGCAAATGTTATGGGTCTGATCGCCTTTTCTTCTAATGCCCTCAACATATGGCAGTGTTCCTTCTATCACAGCCTTTCTTGACCTTTTCAACCCAGAGAAATCCTTGAAACCAGTAGCGGCTGGTGTTTTTTTTTGGGGGGGGGGGGGGGGGGTTGGCAGCAAACAATCCACCTAGATACACCACCTCCCCCCACCCCCTGTCGGGTTGTGGATGGCAGGGAAGCTCCCCCCCCAACTGGAAGCTCCCCCCCACCCTTTTCTGAAGCCTATTAGAGCCTCCGGCTCTGATCACGTGCTTCAAACCACCCCCAATGGAATCCATGCGTCTGGCGCCCTGCATGTAGATTAGGGGGCCAGACACATGGATAGGGATGGGCTGCCACTGGGGAAGAAGACAGAGACACAGGCATGGAGCTGACAGGCAGGGAGGGGGGGTTGAGGGGGAGAGAGGAGAGTAGAGCAGGGTTGCGGATGACGAAGGGACATACACTGACCACGGTGCTCAGCAGCCCTGATTTTCGTGGTCAGTGCAGAGAGGGGGGTACAGGAATTGACAGTAGCAGCCAGGTTTTTTTTTACAGTTTAGAGGGGGCAGATTACACAGCACAAGCACTGCGCTGTTTAATCTGGTTTAAGGGACCAGGATATCTATTTATTTATTTTTTGGGGGTTAACAAACACATTAAATCCAAAAGCAAAGATTTATTATATTGCTGGTAGACCATTCTTAGGTGTGATTTGTGAATTCAGTTTCTTTGTAGACTTTCTTTTTTCTATTTTCATCTGGTGATCCAGCTTGCAAGTCTGTTGTTTTTCAAAAGCAAAAGCTCTCCAGCAGAATATATCAGTTTGCACGGGTGAGATAAACCATTTGACACTGGCAGGGTGGTTAAAATTATCAGCTTTTATTTATTCATGTAAAACCTTTATCCAAAAAATCAAAAACTGTTTGCTGTAACTTATTATAAAGTGTAAGCTGGAGTTTGGCTTCAGTTAGTGTATTTAAATCTGCTAATATATTTACAACCTTCCCCCCCAAGACTAACAATGCTGCTGTTTGCTGTGCCTCCTGTTCTCATTCATGCAGAGTTATGTCTCACCAATACAGGAGGTGTGTTACTGGCCAGATCTCCAGATGAAAACAGAGGGTAAAAAAGCCAGAGAACTAGCGTACCATGTCCCGGCTTGGGTGGGAAGAGATCAAGTAGGCTTTGTCCGGGGCAGGGAAGCCAGGGACAATACCATTAAGGCCCTAAATCTACATCACTGGCTGACCTCTACTCGGAGAGAAGGGTTTTTCCTATCAATGGATGCGGAGAAGGTGTTCAATAGGGTGGCCTGGGACTATATGGATGCAGTCCTGGACGCTTTTGGATTAGGGAGCTGTATGCGTACCTTTATTAGAGCGCTTTATGTGAATCCAAGAGCCAGAGTCAAGGTCAATGGCCGTCTATTGGACGCCTTCCCCATCCATAACGGCACAAGACAGGGATACCCTCTTTCACCCTTACTCTACAGCCTAACCCTAGAGCCCCTCTTACAATGCATCAGAGTCAACCTGAACATAAAAGGCATAGAAGTCCAGGAATACAATACAATACAATACAAGATTGCGGCCTTTGCGGACGACATTTTGCTTTTCTTATCAGCGCCACTGATGTCCCTACCAAACCTCATGCCAGTTCTCGAACAATTTAAATGCTTATCTAACTATAAAATCAACTACTCAAAATTGTTCGCATTGAATGTGTCTCTACCAAACAACATAGTAAGGTTATGCCAATAAAACTTTCCCTTTAAATGGAAAAGAGATGCCATCACTTATCTGGGGATTCAACTCCCCAGCAAGCTAGATACTCTTTATGAAAAAAACTTTCTATCGGAGCTGAAACATATACAACAAGACTTACAAAAATGGGATGTCCCTACCCTATCCTGGTTTGGAAGGGCCTCTGCTTTGAAAATTACAGTTCTCCCCCACGTATTATATGAAATGCAAACGGTACCAATACGCCTACCGCCAACTTTTTTTGCAGCCTACAAGAAGATGTGTAGATCCTTCCTCTGGGGCTCCAAATCGGCATGTATCGGGTGGGAAAAACTAGTGTTACCCAACTCTAAAGGCGGAATTGGTCTCCCTGATATGCTACGTTATTATTGGGAGGTACATTTGACTAGGGTAGTAGACTGGAGGATTCATGCCTGTTACAAAGACTGGGTAGACCTTGAACGACTGATATCGGGGTATGATCTTCGCCTACTCCCTTGGTTTTCAAAGAAGCCCACAAGTACATATCTCCACTCACACCCCTTGGGCAACTCTTTGTGCTCTCAACCACAGAATGCTCGATTACCCCTATAAGAGGAAACCCTGACTTTCCCCCCAGGGCTAGCCAAAACTTACCTAACACAAGAATGGCCATATGCAGAGATGCTTGCGTTTCTTCCATAGGGGCAAGTTTGTGCGACAACAAGACCTAGCAGCATTGTCCAACACCAAATCCTTTCCTTTTTGGCCCTACATCCAATTGAAACATTTTCTAGATGACCCAGAGAGAAAGAAAGGATTTACAAAAACACCCACTATACTTGAATCCCTATGCTCGAGCTCAGCTCCCCAGAATCATGTGATATCAGCACTTTATGCCTCTATGTTTGGAGAGACCCACCCCTTATTGCGGGTAGAACTTGCATTCTGGAGATCTGTGCTGGACAGAGAGTTAGAAGACACTGACTGGGACCGCATTCACCTACTCATACACAAGGGGTTGCTCAATGTAAATATACAGGAAAATGGCTATAAGATTAAAACGAGATGGTACAAAACCCCGGAATTGCTTCATAGGATATTTCCAACGGTGTCAGATCAATGCTGGAGATGTGAAAAGGAAACAGGCACCTTCCTCCATATATGGTGGACATGCTCATTGATACAGCCTTACTTGAAGAAGGTGCATGAAGTGACAACTACCATTTCTACATTGCCTCTGGAATTTACACCAGCGTAATATCTCCTTCACCTTTCTAAAATCCCCCAAAAGAAATACTCTAAGTCGGTAGCCATACATATGATCAACGCTGCCAGAATGTGTATTCCGGTACTTTGGAGATCCAAATTTCCCCCCTCAATCAAAAACTGGATACATCGTATCAACCGTATAGAGACAATGGAGGAGCTGATTCACACTTCACAAGACAGGATATCTAGCTTTTTAGCTATCTGGGAAGCGTGGCTCACCTTTAAAAAATCACAACAATATCAAGCACTGCTACAGAGTAGCGACTGACCCTTGGCAAAAAGGTAATGTCAGCGTGACTGATGTTTAGTACAAAGGCAGTACTAAGTACTTTTTCATACCTGGAGTATCAGGTAGTTCTGGTTTACTATAAAACTGCGCTAAAGGTTGACGGAGAGGGTAGCTGGAGGAACCTTCCTCCCCCTCTCTATCTGGCAGCCTATCTTTATGCCATTTACCTCATATATCCATCTTCTTCCCTCCCTCTTTTCTCCCTCTTCTCCCCCCTCTCCCCCCCCTCTTTTTTTTTTCTTTTCCTCTCCATACCCTTCCAGAGCTATAACATAAGGTAGCAACAACATAGAAAGAGGACTGAAACTATTAATACTAAGCGTTGAGGTTACCGAGACCCATAACACAAACCCATATGGATCAATCACCGTTATCGAGCTTAGTCATGAGTTTCGGTAGACCTCCAAATAAACAATTTATTATATAAACACTTTATTATAAAGGTGAACAAAATCATTCTCATTCCCTAACATTTATCTTATATGTATTGTTCTCCTCAGCAAATGTTACAATTGTTTTAAATTGTTCAGCCTATGATATGTCTAAACTGCACGATGTTTGTGCACTTTGCTTGTACACATCTAATATGTATACTGTTTTTATTTTTACAAAATAAACTTTTATTGGATTAAAAAAAAAAAAAGCCAGAGAAAGGAATACTAATGTAGCCACTCCATCTAATCATTGGTAAAATATTAAATTTTTGGTTTTAGGTTTAATGCCGCTTTAAAGGAGTACTCCGAGCACAAATACCTTCATTAATTGTGAATATAATTACACTTGCATACCAAATACCTTTGCAAACTCAGTTACTACCAGTGGCTCCTGGTGCTCAATATTTTGGGGGGCAAACAAACCTGCCCCACTCATTCACAACAGCTGACACCCCTCCCCCCTGCATGGGAATCGGAAGTGGTGTGGGCTCCTGGAAGCTGCCCCTGGCCCCCTCACTCGCACTAGCACATGACCCCCCCCCCCGGCCCGGAAGGGTCAGCCCGGGATCCATGTCCAAAAACTTTTAAAAATGTGTAATCCTGTCCTGCCTGTATGTTGTAGATCAGTGACTCAGAAAACCAGAATTAGAATAACAACACAGAGCTTGCACCAGTCAGCAATGGAAGGTCCAATATTTCTGTCCTCACAGGGTTACTATAAACAGTGTCAACATCACCTGCGCTGAAAGAAAACTGGAGGCTGCAAATGTTGAGATGTTGAGAGCTTTTTCTTAAAATTCTTGTCTCTTGGCTGTGATACAAATTTTCTGGCAATTGTATTATCCAAGTCTCAGAGCCATTGCAAACCTTCACCACAGGAGATATGACTTATGTGTGCAGCTTAAATGCATTTAATTACCATTGCAAAGCCACTTTTTGAGATATTGCTCTAAATAATCGGTCTAGTTTTACGTGCAAATCCACATCTGAAAGTGTATGTATAAAAAGCAAACCTTTTTTTTTTTAGTTTTAGAATAGGGATTTGGTAAAACTTCTATAGGGTTTTTTCTTCTTTCTGCATCCAGTCAGGGAGATTTCACTTGACCTACTGTCCTAGATACACAGGAAGTAAGAGGACATCTTTTCAAAGCAAGAACAGGTTTACCCATCAGAAGATTTCCCCTCATCTCCTGTTACTTTCGAACTCTAAAACACTGGATTTCCTTTCACTTTCTGTACTGGAGACAATGGTCAGCAGGATCAACAGAAAGGGTAAATCTCCACAGTGAGGACACAGGATTAAGCTTAGAGTTTAAAACTCTTTCATATTCTATCCTATATGTGGAATAATTTCATAAAGTCATACTTTCACTTTGAAAATATGCCTCTTCCTATGACATCAAAGCCTCTTCCCAGCGACATCAAACCTCTGGCACACACATTTCCCCAGTAAGAGCCCACTATTTTATTTATTTATTTCAAGTACTTATATATCTGTCAGGAACCATGAATCAGACTGAGACAGAAATGCAGTAAAAATCACACCTTTTAATGTAATGGTAAAAAATGGTACAGATCAGTAAACATAGTCAAACATAAGGCAGGGATCAGAAGTCAACACGGCTAGTCAGACAAGCCAGTAATGAGGAAACCAGAGCTCAGCGTAGTCGGAGGCAGAAGAACAGGATCAGGAACCAGAAGGGATGTCAGCCGGGCAAAGTCTTTCACAGGAACACAGCAGAGAAACTCCAGATATGTTGACAAGGCGAAGGCAGGAAAGGAATGAACAAAGCAGATTAAATAGCCAGAAGGGGCTGGCTGTAGGCGGGACTGACGAGCAAATAATGATAACCAGGTGAGCTACTGAGGAATCAATGAGTGCTGGCAATTATCTGACAGCTGAGCAGCCTGAGCAGTGAGAAGAGAGCTACTAAGAGCCCTGACAATAGCGCCATCAAATTACGCAGCGCTTTACATATGTGTAGCCCTGTTATGGGGGGTCATATGAAGTTGCCCTCTCCACACAGGATATGGCGCTAACCTGAAGGTAACCAAATGAGCCAGAGCCTTCGCTAAAGGAAGAGTGGAGTACCGGTATATGAATATATAATTGCCAGTGCCTCCACCTAGAACAGGGCTCCAGCGTATGTAGAGATGATCCCTTTCTAGGACAATAACTAGTAACTCACCCAAAATAACTGACAGCAGTAGTATTAATACACCCAGCATAGATTTCTAAGAGTAAAGATATGCAGACATATCAGACCAGCAGGTGATTAGTGTAACTTATATATCATAAAGTGATGGCATTACATACAACCAAAGCAATAACCGGAAGATTGTACATATGTCTGATAAGAACAGTGTATATATGTATCTATATATCCGGATATATAACTAAAGGCCTTTAATTAGGCACTGTGGCACAGTTTGGTTGCAGGGGCCTCTGATGAGCTGTCTTGCAAGGCGTAACACAATCCGGCTTGAGAGGGCGAAAACTGATGCATCTGTGGAGTGGTGGCTTCCTGGGGGCGCTTGTACAAACTAACACACCAATGGTGAAGAAGTCTGGGACACGCCACCTACGAGGCAAATCAGGCCTATCTAGCCTAAGGGCACTTTCACACTGAGGCGCTAGGGCATCGGTGGTAAAGCGCCGCTATTTTTAGGGGCGCTTTGCCATCGTTTTAGCTGCGCTTTTTAGCTGACTCCTTTTCCCCTGAATTGAGACTTATTTTCTTCCCGGGGATTTATCATCCTTCTTTTTTGCTTCTTTCCAGCCCACGGTACCCATATTTTATTTGGCATTTTCTGGACATGAACACCTGGCATCCACTTGGGGCAGGTCTTCAATGGCCATGATAGGACATCCATGTTTTCTGGAGGAATGCCTCTGCTAAATATGCACATTTTTTGTAAGTGTATGCTCTATGATCAGTTAGATGCACATTTATAGGTATGAATTTGTATCAATGTTTTACTAACATTAGCTGTTGTCTTCAGAAGTGTTATACCCTGAAGAAGATTCATAACAATAATTTTGAAACGCGTTGGATATCACTCTCTGCAGCAGTCCTTGTTAGAAACCACAATTTAAGGGAACAGCAAGTAGATTGGGATTGCCACTTCATGGTCCAAACAGCCAATGTCCAATGTTTGCAAATTTTCAATGTTGACAATGCTATTCTTATGATGTTTTGTATCATCAACATGAGATCTTTTAATACAATTTTTCTACAATAAATTACATTTTCTATATGTACATATTTTTTATTGCCCATAAAATCCCACCTTTAGAGTTTTTTTCAAGTATTGACTCAGAGGGGCTGAATAGAAATGCACGCTACACTTTTCACATATTTATTTGTGAATAAAGAACCATTTATCATTTTCTTTCCAATTCACAATTTTGTGCCACTTTGTGTTGGTCTTACGTTTTTGGTTGTAACATGACAAAATGTTGAAAATTTCGAGGGGTATGAATACTTTTTTAAGGCACCGTTTAATAGCCGCTGGACATAATTGCATGTAAAATCCAACAGACTGGTTTTACCCAAGTTGACTGATCGATCATACATGGTTCGAAACCCTGTAACTTTCAATGGCTGGCTTTATTGATTTAAATTGAGTAAACAATTTGTTAAGGGTCTGGATGCTTCAAAGGAACTTTGGGACAGCAGAAACCATTATGCTTACCATTACTTAAAGCATTTGTTACCCAAAAAAAAAAAAAGACCCTGTTCCTTTAACCACTTCAGCCCCAGAAGGTTTAACCCCCTAATGACCAGGCCATTTTTTGCGATACGGTACTGCATTATTTTAACTGACAATTGCGCAGTCGTGCGACGCTGTACCCCAAAAAAAAACAAAACTATTTTTTACTTTCTGCTATAAAACATATTCAATGATTTAAAAAAAAACACATTTCTTGTTTATACTTTATAATGTAAAAATCCAATAAATATTTTACAAACAAACAAAATCAAATTTCTTCATCAATTTAGGCCAATATGTATTCTGCTACATATTTTTGGTAAAAAAAATATCCCAATAAGCGTATATTGATTGGTTTGCGCAAAAGTTATAGCATCTACAAAATAGGAGATAAATTTATGGCATTTTTATTTATTTATTAATTGCAGGGGACAGATCGGACACCTAGCTGACACTTTTGACACTTTTTTGGGAACCAGTGTTGATTATTACAGTGATCAGTGCTAAAAATATGCACTGACATTGTACTTATGACACTGACAGGGAAGGGGTTAACATCAGGGGAGATCAAAGGGTTAACAGTGTTCCCTCAGTGTGTTTCTAACTGTGTGGGGGGATGGGCTCATTGCATGGACACTCTGATCCGTATTCCTGATTAGAAGGAACACTAGATCAGAGTGTCCATGCCTGACAGCACGGCGGTCTGGTTGTTTACATCTGTCTATCTGCAGGGAACAATTGCGGGTGGCCGGCGGACATTGCGTACGCCGTGCCCCCTGATTGGCTCCCCCTGTGGCCAATCAGCACGCGCCCCCCAAACGCCATCAACAAAATCACGTACAGGTACATGATTTTTCATAATAGAGCTGCCGTGGTTAAAGCTTGTTATACAGCACAGTGCTTGTGCTGTGTCATTAGGTCCCCTATAACACCTGAAATACTTGGCTTATCCTGACAGTTTCTGCCCTCCCCCCTGTAAACCGACCACGGTTCATCATGGCTGTGCTGAGCCCTGAAACCGTGGTCAGTTCACGTGCCTCCGTCATCCGCAGCCCTGCTCTCTGCTCTCCCCCGTCCTCCTCTGTCATCTCCCCCCTCCCTCCCTCCCTGCCTGTCTGCTCGTGACAGTGCCTTCCCCCCTCTCCTTCTGCTGCTAAAATAACATTTATATCACCATCCTATCAGCGCTGTGTCCTAATCCTGTGTTCCCCTGTGTGAATAATTTATAAAAAAAAAAGCAGATTATACCTCATTTCACAGCGCCTCTCAGTGATCACGTGACCGGCCGACTCTCTCTCTTCTCTCTTCTCTCCTCTCTCCTCCTCCCCTCCCGAGTGATGTCAGTGGGGGAATCTCGGCCCCGCCCGCTGCAGCTGTCAGACAGGGAAAGGAGAGAGCCGGCCGGTCATGTGATCGCTGAGAGGCGCTGTGAAATGAGGTTTGGCAGGCTTTTTTTTTTTATAAATCACTCACACAGGGGGACACAGGATTAGGACACAGCGCTGATAGTATGAAGATGTGAAAGTGGCTTAACAACCACTTTAACAGAAAACTAATAAATAGGCATTTGCCAGATCTGTAAATATCTAACTGAGGCCTTCAATGGAGGTGTGGCATGGGACACTGCACTCTGTCAGGGTTTGCTTATCATCTCAATGTCTGCTAACAATAAACATTTATAAGATTATCACTTTCCTCTGAGGGAATTGGGATTGACCCATTGTAAAACTGTAACAAAATCTTTCAGTTCTGTCATGCATGGATGGCAGTGTAATTAGGAGTACATGGCATGCAATAAAATGTATTACCCAGGGCTGCGTGATATTGTAACAGCAAGCAGATATCCTCTCACATAACACCCCATCATAAATAGTTTAGCTGGAGCAAATAGCAAATATACTTTTCTGTCTATCTTGTCCCGAAGAAACTTTTCAGTATATTTCATAACTCCTGAGATAATGAGAGTGCCACCAGGATAAGAACATTTACCTTTAGCAATTAATTAGCCCAACCACCACTATATTAGAAGGTTCTGGAGGCAGCTGGACTCATTCCCTCTCCAAGGGGAAATAGCCATCTGATACCTATCATATTTGGATTTATTTAAAGAAGTTGTAAACCCTCACAGTTTTTCACCTTAATGCATTCTATGCATTAAGGTGAAAAACCTTTTGTGCTGCAGCAGCCCCCCAGAGCCCCCTTACTCTTACCTGAGCCTGATTGTTCCAGTGACGGGGATGAGCACAGTCATTGTCTCCCTTTGTGTCAATCAAATCCAGTTACCCGGGGGCGGGGCCGAGTCCTGCTTTCTGTGTCAATGGACGCAGCAGCAGGACTCGGGAGTGCCCCCATGGAAAACTTCTCTCCATGGGGGCACTCGAGTAGAGGTAAGTATAACATGTTTGTTATTTAAAAAAACAAAAAAAACCCCAAAGCTTTACAATTACTTTAAAGCGGAGTTCTACCCTATTTTACAAGTTGTTCTTAAAGGAATGAGCACCCCTCCACCACTCGTTTTTGTAAAATTATTTTAGATTTTTAAAATTTTTACTTACCTTATATGAAGTACTGAGTGTACTTCCTTCCTACCTCGGCCGCGGCCTAATTACCTCCTTCACCCCGCTGCCTTCTGAGACCTGTGTGTGTCCCAGAAGACGACGGGCCATTCAGAAAGCGCCACGCGACTCGCGCACGTGCAGTAGGAAACCGGCGGTGAAGCCTGCAGGCTCCACTGCCGATTTTCCTTAGTTACAATGGCGGCACCTGTGCCGATGAACTGATCAGCCTCGGTGGGCCGACATCGCGGGCTCCCTGAACAGGTAAGTGTCCTTATTAAAAGTCAGTGTTTGTAGCTGCTGACTTTTAAAGACATTTTTTTTGTAGCTGGAACACCGCTTTAAGTGCTAGTTCACACCAGTGGCTCTCTAATGGCTCTAGTTCACACCAGTGCAGTTTCCAGTGCAGAAAAAAAGAGTAGAGTGTGCTGCATTTTTTCTCCACAGAACTGTACTAGAACCTAGCAAATTGTACCCAAAACGCACTGGAACTGCCTGTGGTGTGAACTGTAAGCAAAAACTCATCCGGAAAGTATCCAGAGTGCAATTTTGTGGTGTGAACTGGTCCTAAAAATGCATTCACAGTGTTTTCCATGTATTTCAATGGCTCTAGTTCACACCAGTGCAGTCAGTTTACGGTGCGGAAACTGGAACTGACTGCATTGGTGTAAACTAAAGGCATTGTAATACATGGAAAACACTGTGCATGCATTTTTAGTGCAGAAAAAAGCGCATGGAACTGCATCTGGTGTGAACTGGCCCTTAAGGTTAAGAAAAAAAGAGGGGTAAAAAAAAGCACTGGACTGCACCAAAAACGCATCAAAAACGCGCATGCAGAAAAGCATCTGGAACGCATCCGGACTGGGTTTCCATGGTGTGAACTGACCCTAAAAGGTAATTTCATGCTGGACAATAATATACAAGTTACCAGATTGTAACCTGTAGGGATTTAAAGATACTAATGCCGTGTACACACGGTCGGACTTTTCGTCTACAAAAGTCCGACGGACCAAAGCCGGCTGACAATCCGATCGTGTGTGGGCTTCCCCGGACTTTCAGCGGACTTTTCCAGCCGCAAATCTGACGGACTTTAGATTTGAAACATGCTTCAAATCTTTACGTTGTACCTCCGCCAGACCCAGAAATACGCTCGTCTGTGTGCTAGTCCGACGGACAAAAACCCACGCTAGGGCAGCTATTGGCTACTAGCTATCAACTTCCTTATTTTAGTCCGGTGTACGTCATCACGTAGGAATCCGTCGGACTTTTGTGTGATCGTATGTAGGCAAGTCCGTTCGTTAGAAAGTCTGCCGCAAGTCCGCCAAAAGTCCGTCGAAAGTCTGTCGGACGGGCTGTCGGACTTTTGTAGCCGAAAAGTCCGACCGTGTGTACGCGGCATAATACCGATAGAAAACTGTATCTGTGGGACATTACAATGGCAACTCCTCAGGCCTCTGTATTGGTCAGATCATTTCCTTCCACACCTTCCTCATGGACAAGAAAAGAGGGGCTGCATCAGCAGTTTGGATTTTGTAACATTAAACAAGGCACCTCAGCTAAGATTTATGAGAGTCACTGATCCATCTTATGCTCTATGCTGTTGCATGATTGTGTCTCTTTTTTCCTTTGTAATATTTTTTTTATGTACATTCTTTTGCACCGTTTTACCTATTCTGTTATTATACAATATTCTGAAAAGTGTTTATATTCTCTCTAATGCAGGAATGCAGGTCTCAGAACTAAAAGAATTACTGTCTCTTTGAACAGTGCTACTGTAGTGTAAATCTCTGGATATACCTGTCTTGACAGTGTTACAGACATTTCTTTTAAGTCATAAGTGTTATTGCTAGTATTCCGAACTGGGGATAAGCCAAACCCTCTTTGGTGGCAGTATGATAAATCTAAACCCAGAGACGACCACTTTAAATCTGCTGGTACGTGATTGTAGCCTAACGAACTGGAAAACCGTTGAGGGTGAGATTGAGAGAGTCATTGTTGCATATCAGCGACAGCGTTGTGTGAGTTTGACCAGCCATTTGTCACAAGTTGGTAAGGTGGCTGGGGTCAGATGCTGTGTCCTTCACAACCACCACCAAGACACACAAACCCTTCTCCGGCACACAAACATTGGTCTTTGCCTTGTAACCCTCCTCCAGCACACACATATTTGTATTTCCCCTGTATCCCTCCTCCAATACACACATTGGTCTTTCCCGTTTAACCCTCCTTCAGTACACACCTATTGGTCTTCCCCCTATATCCCTCCTCCAGTACACACATTGGTCTTTCCCGTTTAACCCTCCTTCAGCACACACCCATTGGTCTTCCCCCTATATCCCTCCTCCAGTACACACATTGGTCTTTCCCCTGTATCCCTCCTCCAGCACACATTGTTTTTTTTCCCTGTATCCCTCCTCCCACTCACACATTGGTCTTTCCATTTTAACCCTCCTACAGCACACATACACATCACTTCCCAGTATCTATATGTAGCACACCACCATAGGGATTGCAAATGAACTTGGATCCCCTACTCCTGCACAGCCAGGCACACCGAATCTTCACAAGCACCCAGAGTCAGAGAACAATCCGTGACTTTGTTTTTGTTATTTATTTGAGGGTTAATAACTTGGATAGGGATAGGAGGTTATGGGATGCCCACTTGACTTCAGGGACACCTTCCTACATACACCTATTTACAGTCTCCTTCACTTTCCTCCTGCACATTCACTTGTATGTTCCAGCTGAATCACTTTGAAGGATCTGACAAGCTCAGTCAGATTAGCAATAGCCCATTACATGCAGGAACTCGTAGCCCCTTTTTGTGTAGCACAGCTGTGTTGAAACAACTTGTAACTTCTCCTCTGTGGCCACTGAGCCCAGCACCACCCCTTCAGGCACTGCCAACCCACCGGGCTGCAGTTGCCCCTTTCAACAGCCCTCATGGCTCTCTCCCCACACCAGTCCACCCTACTGACTCTTCACCAGCCCACCCGGCTGACTCTCAGGAGAGCTCTAGAGAAAGGCTGAAGACTTAAGCACCCCTCTGTCTTCAAGGGAGACTGGCTACATGTGACAGTTCCCCCCCTTTGTATGTTCCCATAGTGTTGATCTACTCACTCTGTCCTCTCTTGCTCACGTGCTTCCAGGAAGGACTTCCTTACGTGTGTTTTAGCAAGATCCTTCCAGCACCCGAGCCCCGGCCCATGGCAGGACACAACCCCAAACTAGGGGGCACCCCTAAGGGCCACCGTCAGCCTCCTCAACACTATAATCTCCGTCTTCTACCCAACTGCCCCTGCTGCCCCTGCTGGTATGGCTCATGAAGCACTAGAGGGTGCTTCATATACAAACAGTTAGATGCCCCTCCAGTACACAAAGGTTTCTAGACAGTTTATACAATATTATATTACCCATCAATGGCCAGTCTCCAGCCACAGAAAAAGCATTAAACAGTCAGCCGCTGGCTTATAAGTGTTAACCCTTCAATGACCTGTGCGCAGCTTATGTGATCTGCTTGAAGAGCAAGTGCATCAACTCTTCAGTGTCCTGTCCCCACCATATAAGCATCAACTTCTTAGCGCCCATTCCAAGCTCAGGTGTGTTAACCCCTTAGCACCCATTCCTCTGTACATATGTGATATCCTCGCAATGCCCAGTCCTCTGCCTGCATTGTATCTCCACTGCTCAGTCCCCAGGCATGTGTGTTATTCAGTACTCAGCTCATGTAGGTTAACCCTTTTCTTCTGCGTATGCCTTCTGCTTATGTGAATTATTCTCTCATTTACTTTTACCCATCAGCATCCAGTCCCCAGCACATATGTGATAACTCCTCTGAGCCCAGCGCATATGTAGTAACCCCTCGGCACCCATTCTTCAGCATAATCCTTCACATTTATTTAGTGCATCACGCTAAATATCAGTCTCATCTTCATTGACTCTGGTCCAGTGGGAATCTCAGCTCCACCGTTCCATTTCTTGTTGAAATAATTGCGGGCAAGAAAGCTTTGCCCCATCTCCCATGTCCCCAGCACTACCTTCACTGTTCCTGGGCTCCATGAAACAGTCCCTACTAATAACCCGATTACATTTTAGTGTCTTTTTCAGCCTTCATTGTCCCCAGTTTCACTAGAACATTCCTCCTTTTCAGTACACTCCTCACCACCTTCATAGTCCGCGGTGCTGCCTACACAATCTCCATCACTTCCACTGTCCCAGAAAGACCTGCTGAAATTTTAGCAGATTGATTCCTGGATATTGATTCTCACCTTTACTCCCCATCTCGGTTCCCATGCTGCTGCTCGTTGCTCAATTTTGTAAATGGGTGCCAAACACATTTCTTTACACCTGGCATTCACCTGTATGGTTATGACCATATTTTTAAAAACAATTGTTGATAATAATTAAAGGTAACCACCATTTGTGAGTCAAAAGATGAACTGTTCTTCCTGCTGTCATACCCTTTTCTTCTGCACATAATGCCTGTTGTTATATCTTCCACAATTCTCCCATGTACATAGAGTATTGCCTCCTGTCATACCCTGTGCATTCCTCTACTGCTCATATTGCCCACCATCATACCCTTCATACTTCTCTCCTGCACATTCTGACTACTGTCATACTCTCTGTACTCCTCTTCGGTACATACTGTATTTTTCCCCACAATACCCCCCCACCACACACTTATCCTTCACATTCTGCAATTCAACCTGTAATTCCCTCTGTACTCCTCTCCTGCATATACTGCTAGCTGGCATACACTGCACATTCCCCTGCATATATTGCCATCTGTCACACTCTCAGCACTCCTTTCCTGCATATTATTGCCTTCTGTCATACAATGCACAATTCTTTTCTCTACTGTACATGCTGCCCTCTGTCATAGACTCCTTACTACTCTCCTGCACACATTGTCTGTGCACACATTGTCTGCTGTCACACCATCTGTACTCCTCCTACACATACTACCCCTTGTCATACCCTGCACACTCACACCCATCCCCCCCCCCCCGTTATACCCCCTGAACCCCACTCCTGCACATATTGCCTGCTTGTCATACCCTCCACACTCCTCTCCTGCACATCCTGCCCACTGTCCTACCCTCCACACTCTTGACCTACACAACGCCAGCACCCATGCTCTCCACATTCCTCTCCTCCACATACTGCTCCCTGTCATACCCTTCACACTGCTCTTCCATAGCTCCCAACTGTTCCTGATTTTGAGGGACTGTCCCCGATTTGGAGCAATGTCCCTCATCCCCCCTCATTTGTCCCTGATTTTGGTCTGATTTATATAGTTGTATATAAAATGCACTTTTTATTTTTCAAAAAGTGTTTCCCAGTGCTAAACCTTTCATCCAAATTCTAAATTGCTGCATTTGTTAATTTTAAAAGTCATTATAAAGGAATAGCAGTGGTAAAAAAGCCCTTGTGGATTTAATTAACCTTTTTTTTTTGGTTAATTCTCCTTTAAGGGGGTGTGGCAGGAGGCATATGTCCTATGGCTACATATACTAGTAGGTGTCCCTCATTCCCATCTCTCAAAATGTTGGGAGGTATGCTTCTTCTGCACTCCTCCTACACATACTACCTTCTACCCTCCACACTCCTCCCCTGCACATCCTACCCCCTGTCATACCCTCCACACTCGCTCCTCTCCCGCACATACTACCCCGTCATACCCTCTATATTCCTCTCCTGTATAGACTGCCCCTTGTCATACCCCCCCCCCCCCACACACACACACTCCTCTCTTCCATATACTGCTCCCTGTCATACCCTCCATACTGCTCTCTTGCACATATTGCCCATTGTCATACCCTTCACATTCCTCTACTGCACATATTGCCTTCTGTCACACCTTCTGCACCCCTCCTACACACATTGCCTCCCCCTTTTTATACCCCTTGAACCTCTATGCTGAACATATTGCCCACTGTCATACCCTCCACACTCTTCCCCTCCATATACTGGTCCCTGCAATACCCTCCACACTTCTCTCCTGCACATACTGCCTCCTGTCATACCCTCCACACTTCTCTCCTGCACATACTGCCTCCTGTCATACCTTCCACTTTTCCCCCCTGTACATACTGCCCCTTGACATAGGTTTAACTCTCCTCTCATGCACATACTGCCCCCTGTCACACCCTCCATACTCTTCTTATGCACATACTGCCCCTCATCATACCCTTCACACTCATCTCCTGCACATATTTCCTCTTGCCATACCCTCCATACTCCTCTCTTGCACATAATGCCTCCTGTAATAAAAAATGGGCAATTACTAAGGTTTTGATGTGAAACTTGCAGAGCATTGCAGCCATGATCAGTGGATGTCAGTTTCAATGCACAGGCTCCTGCATTGTTTACATCCCAGGCCCAGGTCCATACAGAGGAGCTGACCTTCTGTTAAGAGGCTGTAGAAAGCAATCAATGGACTAGTGTGTCATTCGCGGGCAGATGACAGGGTAGATCACGTCCCTTCCTTGTTGACCACTGTAACCTGGACAGGAGGGGTGATGGGGCTGGCATTTACTGTATCCGATCCCCTGTATTTTCCTCCTGTGGTAGCTGAAAGCTGGCTTCTCCTCCTGTCCCTCCTGCTGGCATTCCAGCTGCCACAAGAGGAGGAAAATACAGGGGATTGGATCCAGTAAACGCTGCCCCACTGCCCTTCCTGTCCAGGTTTCCCTTCCTTCTGCTGCCAGGGCACCCTCCCCCCCTCGCAGTTGTCCCTTGCAGTGCTCCTGCCCCCCCCCCTCCCTCTCACCAGCTGCTCCAGAGGATCTTCAGGAGAGTGAAGGAAGGGGCTGGTAAGTATGTCATATTTACTGGTCCCTTCCTTTTCTGAATGAACACAGTGAGTGATCAGTACCGGTGTTCAATCATAACTGAAGCATAATAAACCATGTTTACTATGCTTAATTTTGTAAATTAACAGGAAGCCGCATTCATTCTGTGCAGCTGAGGCTGCAGATACAGTCAGGCCCATAAATTTTGGGACATCGACACAATTCTAATCTTTTTGGCTCTATACACCACTACAATGGATTTGAAATGAAACGAACAAGATGTGCTTTAACTGCAGACTTTCAGCTTTAATTTGAGGGTATTTACATCCAAATCAGGTGAACGGCGTAGGAATTACAACAGTTTGTATATGTGACTCCCACTTTTTAAGAAACCAAAAGTAATGGGACAGATTAACAATCATCCATCAAACTTTCACTTTTTAATACTTGGTTGCAAATCCTTTGCAGCCAATTACAGCCTGAAGTCTGGAATGCATAGACATCACCAGACGCTGGGTTTCATCCCTGGTGATGCTCTGCCAGGCCTCTACTGCAACTGTCTTCAGTTCCTGCTTGTTCTTGGGGCATTGTCCCTTCAGTTTTGTCTTCAGCAAGTGAAATGCATGCTCAATCGGATTCAGGTCAGGTGATTGACTTGGTCATTGCATAACATTCCACTTCTTTCTCTTAAAAACTCTTTTGTTGCTTTCGCAGTATGCTTTGGGTCATTGTCCATCTGCACTGTAAAGCGCCGTCCAATGAGTTATGAAGCATTTTGCTGACTATGAGCAGATAATAATGCCCAAAACACTTCAGAATTCATCCTGCTGCTTTTGTCAGCAGTCACATCATCAATAAATACAAGAGAACCAGTTCCATTGGCAGCCATACATGCCCATGCCATGACACTACCACCACCATGCTTCACTGATGAGGTGGTATGCTTAGGATCATGAGCAGTTCCTTTCCTTCTATATAGTCTTCTCTTCCCATCACTCTGGTACAAGTTGATCTTGGTCTCATCTGTCCATAGGATGTTGTTCCAGAACTGTGAAGGCTTTTTTAGATGTTGCTTGGCAAACTCTAATCTGGCCTTCCTGTTTTTGAGGCTCACCAATGGTTTACATCTTGTGGTGAAGTCTTCTCTTGATTGTTGACTTTGACACACATTCACCTACCTCCTGGAGAGTGTTCTTGATCTGGCCAACCCTGTGAAGGGTGTTTTCTTCACCAGGGAAAGAATTCTTCGGTCATCCACCACAGTTGTTTTCCGTGGTCTTCTTTTGGTGTTGCTGAGCTCACCGGTGCGTTCTTTCTTTTTAAGGATGTTCCAAACAGTTGATTTGGCCACACCTAATGTTTTTGCTATCTCTCTGATGGGTTTGTTTTGTTTTTTTCAGCCTAATGATGAATTTCTTCACTGATAGTGACAGCTCTTTGGATCTCATATTGAGAGTTGACAGCAACAGATTCCAACTGCAAATAGCACACTTGAAATTAACTCTGGACCTTTTATCTGCTCCTTGTAAATGGGATAATGAGGGAATAACACACACTTGGCCTTGGTACAGCTGAGCAGCCAATTGTCCCATTACTTTTGGTCCCTTAAAAAGTGTGAGGCACATATACAAACTGTTGTAATTCCTACACCGTTCACTTTATTTGGATGTAAATACCCTCAAATTAAAGCTGAAAGTCTGCAGTTAAAGCACATCTTGTTTGTTTCATTTCAAATTCATTGTGGTGGTGTATAGAGCCAAAAAGATTAGAATTGTGTTGATGTCCCAATATTTATGGACCTGACTATATGGAGATTGAGGACTGTGTCCTCAATCTCATTTCTCTGTCTCAAAAGTGAAACGCCAGAGGTCTGCTGTGACTGCTGATATTTCACTAAAGCACCCCTACAGGTTTGCTAAAAAAATGTAAAAAAAATTATTAAAAAAATAACATGTAAAAAAATAAAATTAAAAAAATAATAAAAAAACTACTGACACTGTCCACTGCCCTACTGACACCAACCTCTGCCCTACTGATACTGTTCTCTGCCCTACTGAATGACACCACCCACTGCCTTGCTGACGCCAATCTCTGCCCTACTGATACCATCCACTGTTCCTCTAACACCATCCGCTGTTCTACTGACACCATTCACTGCTCTACTGACACTGTCAACACACCGTCCACTGCTCTACTGACACTGTCCACACACCGTCCACTGCCATTCAGGTTAGGACATTTCCCCTGTTCGGGAATTCTGCTACATGTTCTGCCCATCCTTAATCACTGATAAGGACATCTACCACCATCCCAGCTCCTTTGTTACATGCAGACTGCAGGATGGGGAAATTCCTAATGGGGCTGGTCATGTGACAGTTTCCCACGGATGTGGCGCGAAGTTTAGCTAATCACTTGCCAGTAGCCACTAAATCAATCACGTAATATTTGTACTGGTTGGGGAAGCAAATGCCCCCAGTCACCCTGCTTTTCATCCACTTTAAAGTGGTGGTAAACCCTTCCATATACCCAGTGAAGTGACTGGCCTCAGGTGATACACAGAGATGAAACATACCCTCCTACATGTTTTACATGTTTATCTGCAGTCTTCTCATCATCTATTCAAAGTCCAGAATTTACACAGCTTGTCTGAGCAGTTATAAAAAACTGAGAGCCTAAGTTACACTCTGCAGAGCTCAGTGAGAAGAACTCTGAGAGCTGATTGGAGAGAAGATACACACCCCCCTTCACACAGCTCACAGGAACAAAGCTGAGGCTGTCAATTAGCCGGAGGTCCCTCCCCTGTCACCATTTTTCTCTTGAAAACTTGAAAAGAGGAGGAGAATATACAAGGGCTACTCCAAGAATGCCCTAGTTCACCAAAAAAGGTATGGACTATTGCGGTAACCAGGTAGAAAGTAAGACAAAGGTAAAAATTACAGTTTATTTAAATTACAAAATAATAATACAAATTATGACAAGAACAACTTGAAAGTTGTTACAAGATAGAAAATTAAGCGAACACATTTCAAAAGACAATGAATAAAACCTCCATGTATAGGTGGAGGCACAATGATGTGAAAAAGGACGTTGGCCTCAACAGTTTTGTGGCCAATGCCGCTTCCTCAGGAGGCGTCCAATCAAAACATCTAGAAAACATGTAAACATAATTACACTAAAACATTCACAAAATGCAGTAATATGATATTGCAAGGTAATATTGGAGTGTTAAGGCAATGTATAACAAAACCCACCAATAACTGCACAGGGCGGGTGTGCCCCCTGGGGGTGGACACGGGGGGCTATTGGGACGGACTATGAGTAAAAAATACATAAAAAACGTGTTAATTTTGGTATCCTGTGGGTTAAGATATGCTCTGTGATGCTAAAACGCTGGGGATCAGGGAAGGAAGGGGGAGAAGGAAGGGAGAAACAGAAATTAGAAAAGAAGGAATTCAAAGGGACAGGGAGGGGAAGGAGAAAGGGAAGGGGAGGGTTGGGGGGGGGGAAGGAAGGGATAAGGGAGGGGAAAAAAGGGGAGGAAAGGGGGGGAGAAAAGGGGAGGGGAAAAAGGAGGGGGGGAAAGGAGGGAGGAAAAAGGAGGGGGAAAAAGGGGGGGGGGAGAGGGGAGGAAAGGAAAAGGGGGATAAGGGGGTGCGGGATGGGAATAGCGGGAAGGAGGAATAGAGAAACTTGTGAGGGAAAATTAGAAAAAGAAAAAAGCAAGAGAAAAAAAACACCAGATCCTGCAGGACACCCAGGATAGAGTGCACAGGCATAAATGGTATAAAACCCACCCAAGAATAAAAAGGGGAAGGTAATTTGACACACGGGATATAGCCAAAAATGCTCTACGACGATTGGAGTAATATAGAGAAGTCTGAAAAAAATTACAAAAATAAATGAAATAATAAGACAATTCATCTCAGTGTGAAATGA
The DNA here is from genome assembly GCF_042186555.1 of Aquarana catesbeiana. Lineage (NCBI taxonomy): Eukaryota > Metazoa > Chordata > Amphibia > Anura > Ranidae > Aquarana > Aquarana catesbeiana. The sequence goes on along the minus strand of NC_133336.1, from coordinate 71,523,792 downwards.
TTAAAAAGAAAGAATACCGTGCTGTGAGCACAAAATAAATAAAATTAAATAACATAAAAATGCAGCTGCAACAAAAAAACTACAAATATCAGTGTAGTAAACAAGAAAAAGAAAAATAATAAGTGCGCTTGCAATATGATAATTATCCAATAATAGTGAATCATATGTGAAAAAGTACATTTAAATCACAAAGTGGTGGTGAAAGTTCATAAAGTATTGAAACATGAAAAAAAGTCCATTCATAAATATAAGTTCAGTGAAGGAAAAATATGTGAATCCAATAGACGGGAATCCCACATCCAAAATTCAACCACCTCAGCCCACATGAGAGGGAAGGGGAAGAGCGAGATGTGAGGGGAACTTCCAGACTCCAGGTGCATCCAGGTAACAATAAGACTGAACGCTTACCAGAGTTGGCGGACCTCCTCTATGGCAAGGTCAGACACACAGGCAGATATAACCCTCTGCAGGGATGAACGGACTCCCACGTCAGGATCCTCGGACGTCTGTAGTATTCCTGAACCTTTTGCCGCACTCAGCTTCCCGCAGGTAGTCACACTCCCAGGACAGCTCTTTCTGCAGGACCTGAACACTGTTTTTAGGAAACAAACCATCAGGCAGAACCAGGCTCATCTTGAGGACAGACAGCAGATTGTTCACATCACTCTTGATGCTCTGAGCAATTCCTGAATCTTCATAGCCACCTCACGCCCATCCAGCAGCTTTGCGAGGTGTACCTGACCAATAGAGGCTGCTGCAAAGGGTCACTCCTCAAAATATGCCAGTTTGTCTCTCCAGACAGGGCCCAGTTCCTCCTCTAGGACTTTCGTCATCTGCCAGGCTGGCATATAATCTGCACTCTGTCTAACCCTCTCAAAAATCTTCTGCAGCTGTGGACTAATGAAACTATTATCTGTGGACCAGCGTCGGGATTACTCTCAGTGTCGTGCTGCAGCCTGAAGGAGACACTGAGAGTAATCCCGACGCTGGTCCACAGATAATAGTTTCATTAGTCCACAGCTGCAGAAGATTTTTGAGAGGGTTAGACAGAGTGCAGATTATATGCCAGCCTGGCAGATGACGAAAGTCCTAGAGGAGGAACTGGGCCCTGTCTGGAGAGACAAACTGGCATATTTTGAGGAGTGACCCTTTGCAGCAGCCTCTATTGGTCAGGTACACCTCGCAAAGCTGCTGGATGGGCGTGAGGTGGCTATGAAGATTCAGGAATTGCTCAGAGCATCAAGAGTGATGTGAACAATCTGCTGTCTGTCCTCAAGATGAGCCTGGTTCTGCCTGATGGTTTGTTTCCTGAGAACAGTGTTCAGGTCCTGCAGAAAGAGCTGTCCTGGGAGTGTGACTACCTGCGGGAAGCTGAGTGCGGCAAAAGATTCAGGAATACTACAGACGTCCGAGGATCCTGACGTGGGAGTCCGTTCATCCCTGCAGTGGGTTATATCTGCCTGTGTGTCTGACCTTGCCATAGAGGAGGTCCGCCAACTCTGGTAAGCGTTCAGTCTTATTGTTACCTGGATGCACCTGGAGTCTGGAAGTTCCCCTCACATCTCGCTCTTCCCCTTCCCTCTCACGCGGGCAGAGGTGGTTGAATTTTGGATGTGGGATTCCCGTCTATTGGATTCACATATTTTTCTTTCACTGAACTTATATTTATGAATGGACTTTTTTTCATGTTTCAATACTCTATGAACTTTCACCACCACTTTGTGATTTAAATATACTTTTTCACATATGATTCACTATTATTGGATAATCATCATATTGCAAGCGCACTTATTATTTTTCTTTTTCAGTATAAAACAATGCCTACAACTACCCATAACCAGCCAAGGGTGTATGGTCAAAACGGAGCTCACTGAAGTATGGAGCACCGCAAATGAGCCAAACAACACAAGGCTGGAGGGAGGAGTGAATAAGGCATGAAGTAACTTCATTTTTTAAATCCATGTGTAAACAGCAAAGCTTACCTTTCACAGCTAAATCTAAGAGATCCCGGGTGTCCGCCGTCTAAATGAAATCGGCCGATGAGTAGCCCTTGTATATTCTCCTCCTCTTTTCCAGTATACTATTTTAGGATGATGGTAACCCTTTCCCTTATGATATCCCTTGTCAACCCCTTGTGGCAATTTCCTTTCATGTCTCTTGAAAACTTGTCAGAAGTTATTCATGCTGATAGTGGAGGAATGAGGCAGCAGACAGAAATGACACTCAGTGCTCTTAATTGAGACAAGTACACACTATAGCAGGATATGCTTTGTTTATATTTCATGTTTGAGGTTTACAATCTCTTTAAAGTGGATATAAACTCGAAATTTTTTTAGAGTATAAGATTTCCTATCATTTGAGTCCCGTGCGTCTTTTGGTCCGTTTCAGGTCCGAATTCAGCTAAAAATTCAGGCTGAAATCGGACCTGAAACTGTGAACGGGGACGCAACGGACTCCTGCTGTGAGCCACATGCGAAGATAGTGTGAACCCAGCCATAGGGCTTGTTCACAATAGGCGTGGTGAGGAAACACATGAAAAATTGTGCGTTTTGTGCCACACCAAAATGTGCAGACTTTTGCAGACGAGCATTAAAGAGTTTGTTACCCACAACGCTTCATATTCCTGATATGTGTTTGCTGTACCATGTACTTGTATGAGAAAGTATCCTGTTCTCTTTGTATTGCTTCCTTTGTGTGAAATCTCTGGTGTTGCTGCTAGTCCTCTTGCTTTCCTATTAAAAACTGACCACACCAAGCAGGAGAGCATACGTGGGTCGTACAACCAGATTACATGACTGGGTTACACGATCACTTATATGGTATAGAAAAAGAACAAATTTTGCTAGACATTTTAATAATGCTCATGGGGGTGATCAGACCTTATTGCAAACACAAGGCATAGAGAAAGTAGTAGTCCCTAGGAGGGGTGGTGACAGTTTTAGACTCCTGTGCAAACGGGAGGTTTTCTGGATTTTTAACCTCCAAACCCGTATCCCGATAGGGTTCAATTTTTAATGGGATCTCACCCACTATTACAAAATGAGATTGGCCTTTGAGTTTCCTTTACACTTATTTTTGTGTATACTGTATATACACATTTTTTACTCTTTATAGTGCTGCATATTTCTTTAATTGTTCTCCTTTTGAGCACATGGCTGTATTTTTGTATGCCTTCAGGTCTTTTCCATTTTTTATTTTCACATTTTATTTTTGAAAGGTACATGATGTAATCTTTTTACAGGTCTGATTTGTTGACCAGTATTGTATCCATTTATTTATTCCTTTTATTTTGTCTTTACAATGGAAATTGATCTGAGTGTTTCTGTTCTAAACTACCTAATTAGTTACATCTGAGGAATCATGTGATTTTCTATATAAGTGTCAGAAAGGTACTCACCGAGGCCAAGATGCTGAGAGCGGTTCTCTCTTGCAACTAAGTGCACTCCACCCCTGGTGGTGGTACAGAGGGTGAGAGGCACAAAGAGGCACGAGCCACCAGCAGGCTGGGCAGGTCTTGCGTGAAGGTCACCGGGAAGCTGGCCGCCGTTCAGGGACCGGTAGACACTGGAACCCAATGGGATAGATGAATAGCAGAGTCCAACAGCAGGCCGAGGGTTAAGCACAGGTGACAGGTAGCAAGTCTTTAACCACTTCCCGCCCGCCCTATGGCGGATTGACGTCCGGGAAGTGGTTCTGTTATCCTGACTGGACGTCATATGACGTCCAGCAGGATAACATGCCCCCGGGGGCGCGCATCGCGGCGATCGGTGGAGCGGTGTGTCAGTCTGACACACCACTCCACCGATCTTGGTAAAGAGCCTCCGGCGGAGGCTCTTTACCACGTGACCAGCCGTGTCCAATCACGGCTGATCACGCTGTCAATAGGAAGAGCCGTTGATCGGCTCTTCCTCACTCGCGTCTGACAGATGCGAGTAGAGGAAAGCCGATCGGTGGCTCTCCTGGCAGGGGGGGTCTGCGCTGATTGTTTATCAGCACAGCCCCCCCGCAGATCACCACACTGGACCACCAGGGATCGCCACTAGGACCACCAGGGAAGGGGCAACATGTGGATGGCCAGGTATGTACCCCATGGCCATCCACATGTGCCCAGTGTGCCAAATCTGTGCCAATCAGTGCCCACAAATGGGCAATGATTGGCACCATTATGTTGCAGTGATGCCCAGCAATGCCACCCTTAGGGGCATCACTGCAAACAAGCAGTGCCATCAGTGCCACCCATCAGTGTCTATTCATGCCACCTGTCAGTGCCCATCCGTGCCCATCTATCAGTGCCCATCCATGCCCATCTGTGCCAACTATCAGTGCCACCCATAAGTAACCATCAATGCCACCTACGAGTGCCCATCAATGCCACCTACGAGTGCCCATCAGTGCCGCCTATAAGTGCCCATTCGTGCCACCTATGAGTGCCCATCAGTGCCACATACCAGTGCCACCTATCAGTGCGGCCGTCAGTGCCACCTCATCAGTGCCGCCTATCAGTGCCCATCATCAGTGCCCATCAGTGCCACCTCATCAGTGCCACCTCATTGGTGCCACCTCATCGGTGCCCATCTGTGCCGCCGTATCAGTGCCCGTCAGTGCAGCCATATCAGTGCCCGTCATTGAAGAAGAAAACGTACTTATTTACAAAAAGTTTTAACAGAAACAAAGAAAAACTTGTTTTTTTTCAAAATTTTCGGTCTTTTTTTATTTGTTGCGCAAAAAATAAAAACCGCAGAGGTGATCAAATACCACCAAAAGAAAGCTCTATTTGTGGGAACAAAATGATAAAAAATTTGTTTGGATACAGTGTAGCATGACCGCGCAATTGTCATTCAAATTGCGACAGCGCTGAAAGCTGAAAATTGGCCTGGGCGGGAAGGTGTCTAAGTGCCTGGTATTGAAGTGGTTAAACAGGCTGCGGTGTCTCACACCGGAATCTGGTAACAAGTCCGTAAACAGGCTGAGGGTCAAGCACAGGTGACTGGTAGCAAAGTCCGTAAGCAGGCTGAGGATGAAGCACAGGAGACTGGTAGCAAAGTCCGTGAGCAGGCCGGGGGTCAAACATAGGAGGAGATCAGAGCAGATCAGGGTCAATCCGGGTCACAACGGGTAATCACAAGGCAGCATACAAAGGCAGGGAACATAGGAAGCTGAGAGATAAACCAGCAATCTAAACATGGAGCTGAGCAGCCTTTTATAGGCCAGCAAAGAAACTCACGTTATGCACGCGCCAGTGCGCATGCGCTATGTTGGATTGCGCACAGGTATGCGCCGAAGCGCCGCTCTGCCGCACATGTGTGCAGGAAAGCAGCGATACTGGTTCCTGTTTCTTCCCTGACAATAAGGGTGTTTGGTGGTTGTCCTATTGCGGTTTTAGAAAAGCACGTTAATCGTGTGAAATGCGTTTTTCCTCCTCTGCCTTGTAGCTGCTTGCTATTTTGCTTTTATTGGATGTCTAAATAAAACTATTTTAATCTTGATTGGGAGTGCGGCCATCTGATTTTCCTATTCATCTGACTCCTGCAGCAGTGACAGGGCGTACACCCCTTTCGGAGATTGAGCAGGTTGCCGACCCTCCTGTGAGCAGGGGGACATACTTTGTTTGAGCCCCTGTTCACATCTAGCCTGATTTGACTGTCAAATCGCATGCCAAATCAGAGCCCAATTGCCAGCAATGGCACTGATTCCCAAAAGTAGTTCCTGCACTCCTTTTGGCAACTTCGGGGCGATTTCAATAGACATCTGTGCAGTGCATGAACCCGCACAGATGTCTTTCAAATCGCCTCTGAACTCGCACTGAAATGCAGGTTTGAAATTGTGCAAGTTCAGCTGAACTCGCATGATCTCAAACCCGCCCTCATTGTGAACGAGGGACCAGAGCACGAGAACACACTGGTCAGTTCTCTAGCTAGGCTGGGAACTCTGTGTCCTCTCCTCCAATGATCAGACTTGTCCTGACACGCCCACACTGCACAGCCATTTACTGGCAAGCTGAGTGTGCTGCTGTTTCTCCTCCTCCAGCCAGCGGTGGACGCTCATGCAGGGCGAACGTAGCGCCGACTTCCCTGTCCATGCTTCCAGCCCCCTAATCTACATGCAGGGCGCCGGACACATGGATTTCAATGGGTTTTTTTTTTTTTTTTTTTTTTTGGAAGCAGATCATATTCACTGCGCCCTGAGCCCACCCACTTGTGTGACAATAGCAAATTAATATTCGCTATTGTCTTCCTGATTCTCCTCCTGGCCAATCAGGAAGCAGTTCCTGTGACCCGATTGGCCAGGGAGTCTTAGGATTCCCTGGCCAATTGTCAGGACTGTTCGCCCGGGAGGAGAATCAACAGCCCGGCTCTTAACTTCCCCTGACTCCAAAGGTAATGCCCTGATCACCGCCGTCCCGTCCGTCTCCCAAGGGGGGTCGATTGCCGCATTCCCATCTATCTCCTGCGCACAGGGGGGGGTTTTGATCACCACATTCATGTCTGTCTCCGGGGGGGGGGGGGGGGGCCGGGGGGGCGCGGAGGGTTTGATCACCACATTCATGTCTGTCTCCGGGGGGGGGGGCGTAGGGTATGATCACCACATTCATGTCTGTCTCCGGGGGTGGGTGTGGGGGTTTGCTGCCCCCCCCCCAAAGCACCGTTTGCCACTGCCTCCAGCTCTTATGCAGCTGAGAACAGAGAGAATGTGGTCATTTATATGTATGAATGTGAGTTAGGGACCTTAGATTGTAAGCTCCTTGAGGGTAGGGACTGATGTGAATGTATAATGTATATGTAAAGCGCTGCGTAAACTGAAGGCGCTATATAAGTACCTGAAATAAATAAATAAAAAAAATAAAATAAATAAAAAAGGGAAAGAGGTATTTATAATAATAATTATACTTTAACCTCTTGCCGACCAGCCGCAGTCCTTATACGGCGGCAGGTTGGCACTGCTCCACAAATTGCCGTAGGTGTGCGTCGACCGCTTTAAGAGGTATAGGGGACGCCGAAGCCGATGCACGTGGCCGGCGGCCTCAATGTCCGCCCGCGACCCGTGATTGCTCTTCGGAGAGACAGACTAGAGATGTAAGTGTAAACAGACAGATCCCCGTTCTGTCAGGGGAGTAGAGAGAGATCTGCTGTTCCTGGTGATCAGTGATCTCTCTGTACTCCCAGTCAGTCCCCTCCTCCCACAGTTAGAAACACCTCCCTAGGTAACATTTAACCCCTTGATCGCCCCCTAGTGTTAACCCCTTCCCTGCCAGTGTAATTTATACAGTAATCAGTGGCTATTTTTAGCTCTGATCGCTGTATAAATGTCACTGGTCCCAAAAAAGTGTCAAAAGTGTCCGATCTGCCTGCCGCAATGTCGCATTCCCTGTAAAAATCGCTGATCACCGCCATTACTAGTAAAAAAAAAATGTATAATAAAAATGCCATAAATATATGCCCTATTTTGTAGACGCTATAACTTTTGCGCAAACCAATCAATATACGCTAATTGAGTTTTATTTTTTACCAGAAATATGTAGAAGAATACATATTGGCCTAAACAGATGAAGAAGTTTGTTTTTATTTTAATCTATTTTTTGGGATATTTATTATAGGAAAAAGTAAAAAATAGTGTTTTTTTTCAAAACTGTTGCTCTTTTTTTGTTTATAGAGCAACAAATAAAAACCGCAGAGGTGAATATATACCACCAAAAGAAAGCTCTATTTGTGGGGGGGAAAATAAAGACATAAATTGTGTTTGTGTACAACGTGGCATTACCGCGCAATTGTCAGTTACGCATTACGATACGCAGTGCCATATCGCAAAAAATGGCCCGGTCATTAGAAGGGCAAATCCTTCTGGGGGCTGAAGTGGTTAAACGAAATGAGTCATTTTACAAGGTGATCATTTACAATCACTAAGGCACGCCCACATAACTAGTTTTCACGCACCCCAAAATGCATACTAATGCAGTACCGTGCGTTTTGGCGCAGCAGTTTTAAAAATTGTGCCAGCAACTTTTTTTTTTTTTTGCACGTTTCCCATGCACTGAAATCGCCAGGATGCCCCTTAACCACGACGCGTGGAAACGCACAAAAAAACGCAGACACGCGCTCGGACGCACCTCCTGGCCTGATATTCATCCATTCGGGTGAAGTGAGCCCAGCCAGCCCTGTAACCTCTGAGAGATGAGAGTCTGCCCCTCTGTGTGCCTGACTGGTGATGTGAAGTTGGAGGTCATTCCTCCAGCACCTCTCCAGCCCATGCTGGGACTACATCTGCAAGGCTGGGATGAATGGTCCGGGCACAGGGAGGAGGAGGAGGAGGAGGGCTGCGCATGCGCGTTGCCAGGCGGGGTTGCATGGGCAGTCTCCGGCGTTAGAGCGGAGCGGGGATCAGATCGATGTGTTACCTGTCTGTCTCCGGAGAATAGAGCCAACCCGGAGGAGGGCACCGAGCGGAGATTAGCGGGGAGGATGGAGGGCACACGGCACCACTGACACCCATGGCAAACAGACTGCTCTGCCCGGTAAGGATCCTCATGCTGCCTTCTCTACTATTGTTTGTTTTCACTGCATTGCCAATGACAGGTCCAGGAGGAGAGCAAGGTGTACCCGCTTCATTGTACAGGGCAGCCCAGACAGCCAATCACATGTCAGCTACCTTCCAGTGCCAGCCTACAGCACAATGAAAGAAGATCGCAGATTGGTTGGTTGCTATTTGTCATATTTTAGAGCTCACCATACCCATTACATTGTGACAATGGTGACCATGCACTATACAATCTGATTGTACAATCTCTAGGGATTGCCTGATTGGGTGCAAGTGGAATGGATTGCTTAGGTTTGGGAAATCTTAAGAAGATTGTATAGCGTATAGTCAGTTTTAGATTGACCGAAATGATGTGATATGTGTACCTAATCTATCCAATCAGGCAGGCCCTTGTACTACAGTGTTTGTTTTTATTATTATTATTCACGATTTATATAGCGCCAACAGTTTATGCAGCGCTTTACAATGTAGAGGGGGGGGGGGGGACAGCACAATTACTGTACAGTTCAATACAGAAGGGACAGTCTCTTGTGCAATCTCCTTTAGATCTGCTGTCAGATTGCATAGGGGATAGCTGGCTTTAGATTTACCAAAACTTAAAGCGGAGTTCCACCCAAAAATGGAACTTCCGCTTTAAGTACTCGTGACTCCCTGACATGCCACTTTTGGCATGTCATTATTTTTGGGGAGGAGGGGGGGGGTGGGTACACAGCTCCCACTTCTTCTCCTGGCACCAGAAGGAGGTTCACCTCTTCCCCCCTCCCTCCCTGCAATCTTCTGGGACACGTCACAGGTTCTAGGAGGAGTGCCCGACCATTCATAATGTGCGGCCCAAGCATGCGCAGTGAAGCCACAGCCGGCGCCCACACTTGCAGTGCCAGCGCTGCAGAGAGGAGGGGGTAAGGAGCGATGGAGGATGAGGAGCGAGGATGAGGAGCGAGGCTTTGGGCGGCCACATCGCTTAACCGTGGGACAGGTGAGTGTCTGATTATTAAAAGTCAGTAGCTACACTTTTTATAGCTGCTGACTTTTAAATGGGTGGAACTCCGCTTTAAAGAGGATCTCCAGGCGCCCCCCAAAAAATGAAAAGTCAGCATCTGCAAATACTGTAGCTGCTGACTTTTAATATAAGGACACTTACCTGTCCAGGAGTCCAGTGATGTACTCACCCCAGCCGATTCTTCAATTGGCTTTGGCTACAGGTGCCGGCATCTTAAAGGGGTTGTAAACCCTCTCTCTTTTTTTTTTTACTTAAGGTAAAAAAACTTCTGACACTAACCGGCCCCCTAGTCCCCCCTGTTTTACTAACCTGAGCCCGTTCGTTCCCTTGGCTGAGACCGCGCTCTTCCTCTCTGCCCAATGTCTCGGCTCTTGATTGGATAGACTGATAGCAGCGCAGCAATTGGCTCTCGCTGCTGTCAATCAAATCCAATGACACGGGCACCGGGGGGGCGGGGCTGAGTCCTGCATTCTGTGTGAATGTACACAGATGCAAGACCCGGGAGCGCGCCCGCATGGGTATCCACCTTAGGAGAGCCTTCTCCAACGTGGACACCCGATGCGGGGAGGAGCAACCAGCGCCGCCAGGGGGCCCCAGAAGTCGAGGATCGGGGCCACTCTGTGCAAAAGAAGTATGACATGTGTTTTTTTTTTTTTTTTTTAAATAACAGAGGGTTTACAACCCCTTTTAAGTAAGGGAAACAGGAAGTGAAGCCTTGTAGCTTCACAGCAGGTTTCCTAGTGCTCTGTGCATTGTGAATGGTCCCTCAGTCTTCTTGGACCAGTGATGTGTCTCAAAAGGCTTCGGAGGAAGGGGGGCGAAATTCTGTCTCAGATCCCTGCAGCGCATCTGACCGGAAGTGAGTGCGGGTACCTGTCAAAACCAGCTACCTGCCCACCCCCCCCCCCAAAAAAAAGGTAACTGTGGCAGTGGAGGGGGGGAGGATGCAATCAAGTGGCACTTCTCCTTTTGGGTAAAGTTCCGCTTTAATAAGGACCTGCAGATCACTATACACTATACAATTTAACACCAAAGAGTATGTAATACACAGGCTTATCTGATTGGACTCTATTTGCTTGTATAGGTTTGTCCTCATATTACATCGTTTTGAAGATTGTATAGGATATTGCCAGTTTACCTAATCTAGCCAATCAATTTGTATCCAGCCAGGCAGGCAGGCACTTGCACTACCTAGTTGTTATCTAAAGGAGTATATAAATCAGATTGTATAGTGTATGGTCATCCATAAGACCTCATATCACATAGATCTGGTAACTCTACAGCTGACTATGGGAGATTGTAACCAGTACAATAAGCTGATCTCCAGAATAAACTGGGAGAAATTCACTATGGAATATAAACGTGTGGTCCTGACCGAGGACTGACTGTGCCACTTTTGTAGAGATCTACAGTCAAACCCCTGTTCGAATTGAAGCGATTTGACAGGTCAAATCGCATGACAAGTCGCAGCCTATTGCCGGCAATGGCACTGTTCCAATCGGTACGATGGCGACTTTGCGGTGCTGCACCGATTTGCAAAAGTAGTTCCTGTACTACTTTTGCCGATTTTTTGGGTGTGACTTCAATAGACATCTGTGTATGAAGCCTCACAGATGTCTTACGAGTAGCACCTGAAGTCGCATGGATATGCGGCTTTAAAATGGTATGGCTTCAGATGAAGTCGCACAATTTAAAAGCTATGTTCAGTATGTACGAGGGCTTAAAGAGTCATTGAGAGTGCTGACCTTTCTTAATGTGTATGGGTTTGTTTCCAAACACTTGGTTGACCTAAGCCAAACTGCACCGAAGTAATGATCTACTTCTTTACAGTCTATATAATATGTCAAAGATATGTATGTGTGTGACAAAACAAAACAAAAAAAAAAAAATATATATACACTACCGTTCAAAAGTTTGGGGTCACCCAAACAATTTTGTGTTTTCCATGAAAAGTCACACTTATTCACCACCATACGTTGTGAAATGAATAGAAAATAGAGTCAAGACATTGACAAGGTTAGAAATAATGATTTGTATTTGAAATAACATTGTTTTTACATCAAACTTTGCTTTCATCAAAGAATCCTCCTTTTGCAGCAATTACAGCATTGCACACCTTTGGCATTCTAGCTGTTAATTTATTGAGGTAAGCTGGAGAAATTGCACCCCACGCTTCTAGAAGCAGCTCCCACAAGTTGGATTGGTTGGATGGGCACTTCTGGCGTACCATACGGTCAAGCTGCTCCCACAACAGCTCAATGGGGTTCAGATCTGGTGACTGTGCTGGCCACTCCATTACCGATAGAATACCAGCTGCCTGCTTCTGCTGTAAATAGTTCTTGCACAATTTGGAGGTGTGTTTAGGGTCATTGTCCTGTTGTAGGATGAAATTGGCTCCAGTCAAGCGCTGTCCACTGGGTATGGCATGGCGTTGCAAAATGGAGTGATAGCCTTCCTTATTCAGAATCCCTTTTACCCTGTACAAAGCTCCCACCTTACCAGCACCAAAGCAACCCCAGACCATCACATTACCTCCACCATGCTTAACAGATGGCGTCAGGCATTCTTCCAGCATCTTTTCATTTGTTCTGCGTCTCACAAACGTTCTTCTTTGTGATCCAAACACCTCAAACTTGGATTCATCCGTCCACAACACTTTTTTCCAGTCTTCCTCTGTCCAATGTCTGTGTTCTTTTGCCCATCTTAATCTTTTTCTTTTATTGGCCAGTCTCAGATATGGCTTTTTCTTTGCCACTCTGCCCTGAAGCCCAAAATCCCGCAGCCGCCTCTTCACTGTAGATGTTGACACTGGTGTTTTGCGGGTACTATTTAATGAAGATGCCAGTTGGGGACCTGTGAGGCGTCTGTTTCTCAAACTAGAGACTCTAATGTGCTTATCTTCTTGCTTAGTTGTGCAACGCGGCCTCCCACTTCTTTTTCTACTCTGGTTAGAGCCTGTTTGTGCTGTCCTCTGAAGGGAGTAGTACACACCGTTGTAGGAAATCTTCAATTTCTTTGCAATTTCTCGCATGGAATAGCCTTCATTTCTAAGAACAAGAATAGACTGTCGAGTTTCAGATGAAAGTTCTCTTTTTCTGGCCATGTTGAGCGTTTAATTGACCCCACAAATGTGATGCTCCAGAAACTCAATCTGCTCACAGGAAGGTCAGTTTTGTAGCTTCTGGAAGGAGCTAGACTGTTTTTAGATGTGTGAACATGATTGCACAAGGGTTTGCTAATCATCAATTAGCCTTCTGAGCCAATGAGCAAACACATTGTACCATTAGCACACTGGAGTGATAGTTGCTGGAAATGGACCTCTATACACCTATGTAGATATTGCACCAAAAACTAGACATTTGCAGTTAGAATAGTCATTTACCACATTAGCAATGTATAGAGTATATTTGTTTAAAGTTAGGACTAGTTTAAAGTTAGCTTCATTTAAAAGTACAGTGCTTTTCCTTCAAAAATAAGGACATTTCAATGTGACCCCAAACTTTTGAACGGTAGTGTATATATAAAATATACACACTATAGGTCACATCTAGAAAAAAATCCGACCTGCCATATAGAACAATTTGCATTCCACAATGTATTCAATGTGAAGAATGTTGTACAGTGTGTTGGATCTGGAAAAACTTGTCTTATTTGTATGTCTGGATCTACTTGTTTTCTTATTGGTCCCCTCATATTCATGAACCTTTCTTTAGAACGGCCTTTCTCAACCTTTTTTCCACGGACTTCCTGGTCTCTGAGAACCCCAGCTAATAATTACTGTGTATATAGCTTAGTACATTGATGTGTGATAATCCGGCTGTGCGAAGTTCAACCAAGTCCTGAGGAGACAGTCAAAATTCACAAATTTTTGTCAAAGTAGCTGGCTGAAAAATTTTCAGCAGAACAGTGTTTGCAGGCGCTGTTTGGGCATTTGACAGCTGGTGGGGCCAGCTGTCAGAATACAGTGACCTCAGTGGGCGATTTGTCCTTCTGCTCTGTGTGGATGGAGGAATCTGTTAGCCTGGGTTTAGGGCTAGGTTCACACATATCAGGTGCGGTTTTGTTCACCGGTTCAGGTGCGAATTTTTACTTTAATTTGCACCTAAACCGGACCCAAAATTGCACAGGACCCTTTTCAAAAATGGGCAGCGGCCGTCCCAGACATGATCCAGGTTCATTTAAAAGGCGGTTTGGTTCACATATTATGCAAATCGGATGCAGTTAAAAAATGCATCTGGTTCGCATATATGTGAACCGAGCCTTATGGCCCGTACACACTATCCGAATATGGTACAACCCTTTTCGCTTATTAGTCGCAAGTAGGAATTAAATAGGTAAATAAAGTCACGAAAATTCTCATACGACAGAAAAAAAAAACGGAAGTGATGTCATGTGTTTTAATGTATTTGTATTTTCGGACGACAACTATACTGACTAAACGAAAATCGTACGATCTGGTATCATACGGGGAAAATGTTCGTGCTTGTCAGGTCGAATAATATCGGATGAACTGTCATGATCGGCTCTCAAAAGTAGTGTACACACAATCTGAAAATCGTATGATTCTTCCTCAGACGACAGTTTTCGTACATTATTCGGATCGTGTGTACGGGCCATTAAAGTGATTGTAAAGGCAGAAGGTTTTTTTTTTTTTTTTTTTATCTTAACCCCTTAAAGTGGAGTTCCACCCAAAAAAAAAAATTTCATTAACGTGCATAAAAAACCCCCCCCAAAAAAACAAAAAAAAAACATTTGGAGAATTTTTTTTTTTTTAACTCACCTCTAAATGCCTGTTGCTAGGGGGTCCCTCGTAGTCTGCCTCCTTCAGCGCCTGGACTCCTGACGTCACTTCCCTCGGCGCAGGAAGGGAGATCAGCTCTGCCCCCTCCCTCTTGCCAATCATCTGGGACACATCACAGGTCCCAAATGATTGCGCGGACAATCACGGTGCTGCTCTCACATGCGCAGTGGGTGCCCGGCTGTGAAGCCACAGCCGGGCACCCACAGTTACAATGCCGGTGCCGCTAAGCAGAGGTGGAGATGAGCGGGGCTTCGTTCCCCCGCATCGCTGGACCCTGGGACAGGTAAGTGTCCGATTATTAAAAGTCAGCAGCTGCAGTATTTGTAGCTGCTGACTTTTTATTTTTATTTTTTTAAGCGGAACACCGCTTTAAGGACCGAGCCTCTTTCTGAGATTTGGTGTTTACAAGGTAAAAACTGTTTTTTTTTGCTAGAAAATTACTTAGAACCCCCAAATATTATATATATTTTTTCCGAACACCCTAGAGAATAAAATGGCGGTCATTGCAATACTTTCTGTCACTCTGTATTTGCGCAGCAGTCTTACAAGCGCACTTTTTTGGGACAAAATACACTTTTTTGAATTAAAAAATAAGACAGCAGTAAATTTAGCCCAAATTTTTTAATATTGTGAAAGATAATGTTACGCCGAGTAAATTGATAGCGTGTCACGCTTCAAAATTGCGCCCTCTCGTGGAATGGCGACAAACTTTTACCCTTAAAAATCTCCATAGGCGACATTAAAAAAATTCTACAGGTTGCATGTTTTAAGTTACAGAGGAGGTCTAGGGCTAGAATTATTGCTCTCACTCTACCGATTGTGGCGATACGTCACATGTGTGGTTTGAACACTGCTCACATATGCGTTCGCTTCTGCAGCCGAGCTCGGCGGGAGGGGGGGCGTTTACATTTTTTTTTCCTATTTATTTTACCTTTTTATTTTTTTATTTTGACACTATTCTTTAAAAAAAAAAAAAAAAGTGTCACTTTTATTCCTATTACAAGGAATGTAAACATCCCTAATAGAAAAAAAACCATGACAGGACCTCCTTAAATATGAGATCTGGGGTCAAAAAGACCTCAGATCTCATATTTACACTAAAATGCAATTAAAAAAAAAAAAATTTTCTTTAAGAGCTGTGGGCGGAAGTGACGTTTTGACGTCGCTTTCGCCCTGCAATGGTATGGAGACAGGTGGGGGTCATCTTCCCCTCATTCATCTCCATACCAAGCCAGGGATAGGACCCGATCGCCTCCCCCTGCTACTGACGGCTCTGGAGAGTGGTGGGGGCCTGATAAAAGTGATCTCGTGGCGAATTCGCCACAGGGACCACTTTTTTATCTGAAACCAGACCACTCACTGAAGAAGTTACCAGGGTTATGGTAGCTACCTGCTGCCAAAACAATGATATCCCACTTCAAAGTGCCGACGTATATTGGCGTGAGCCGGTCTGGAAGTGGTTAATGCATTCTATGCATTAAGATAAAAAACCTTCAGTGTGCAGCAGCTTCTTAACACTTACCTGAGCCCCATCTAGATCCAGCAATGTTGCAGCCGTATCTCAGCTGTCCGGGCCTCCCCTCCTCATTGGCTGAGACAGCAGCGCACCGACATTAGCTTCCGCTGCTGTCAATCAAAGTCAGTCAGCCAATGAGGAGAGAAAGGGGGTGGGGCCGGGCCACAGCTCCATGTCTGAATGGACACAGAGAGCTGTGGCTCGGCACTCGACAGGAGGAAGGGGCCAGCAGCACCGAAGAGAGACCTGAAAAGAGGAGGATCGGGGCTACTCTGTGCAAAACCACTGCAACAGAGGAGGTAAGTATAACATGTTTGTTATTTTTAACTAAAAAAAAACGGGACTTTAGTGTCACTTTAAGCTGCATTAAACCCAAAAGCAAACCTTTTATTATATTGCAGCTTACCAGTTTTTAGATGCAATGGCTTTTCTTTTTTTTGAAGCTTTCTTTCTATATTCATCTGGCGATCCAGGCAGTAAGACTGTTGTATTTCAAAATAACAAGCTGTCTTCTACATGTATCAGTTTACAGAGATGAGGAAAATCATTTACAGGGGTTCTTACAATAATCAGCTTTTGTTTATTCATGTAAAATTTTTATCCTAAAAGGGAAAAAAATGCTTTGCTGTAATCGATTTTGAAGTGTGAGCTGGAGTTTGGCTCCAGTTTGTTAGTGTATTTAAATCTGCTAGTACATCTACACTCTCCACCCCCCAGACTGACCATGCTAGCTGTAAACCCACTAACCAAAAAGTTACATTCCTGGAATTCCGGGATTGCTGTCACATTTGCTTGTGGCCTCTAATAAGGCTTACCTATAGGAACTGTAAATATCTCCTAAACTTGCACTGTTTAGTAGATATTTACTGTATACGCCACCGATGGGCACGTGCGCTCTGAATGAACCGCGACCCGTGACCGGCGGCTCCCGCGTGCATGCGGGGGAGTGACATAATGCGGCTCTGGTCAGTCACAGCGCCAGAGTCCGCGGACCCGGAAAGGAAGACAGGCGAAGATGGATGTGGTCTCCAGCGGTGACCATGAGGGCTTCATTTGCAGGTAAGTTTCACATAATGTGCTAGTATGCGATTCATACTAGCACATTATGCCTTTACTTTGCAGGTCAGCAAAAGAAAAAAAAGAGAGGCAGCATTTACCGTATTTGCCGGCGTATAAGGCGACCCCCTAATTTTCCATCTAAAACTTTGGTTTTGAGATATACTCGCAGTATAAGACGACCCCCTTCCAACTAGTCTGTCTAGTAGTTGGGTAACATACTGAAACAGCAATAATAAATCTGTGCAACTTAATCACAAGCTTTGTGAAGCAATGCTGCGGTGGTAAATACCTCATGTGCCCGGCAAAATCCACTGATGGAGGGTCAGGTGCCAGATGAAGGGTCAGGTGCTTCAAACCAAAGCTCCGGTGGTGTATGGTGAGGTGGCTGTGGAAGGAAGAGGAGCCGAGGGGTAGCTGCATTCAGTAACATACTGTATACAATATTACAGTATACCGCGCTGAGCCATTCACCACAAGCGATGTATTCTATTAATGAATACAAAGCCTACTCGGATTGGTTTTGAGATTCAGAGAGGCGCGGGCTGATGATATTACAACCTCTGCCAATCCGAACAGGCTTTGTTTTCATTAATAGAATACATCGCTCGCCGTGATTGGTAGAGGTTGGAACATCATCAGCCCGCGCCTCTCTGAATCTCAAAACCAATCCGAGCAGGCTTTGTATTCATTAATAGAATACATTGCTCGCCATGATTGGCTCAGCCCGGACATTAATGCACATCCAGCGGGCTGACATCCATATAACGGCGTATAAGATGACCCCCGATTTTTGGAGGATTTTTTTAAGTATAAAAGGTCGACTTATACGCCGGAAAATACGGTACTTCCTCTTTTTAAGGCTGTCAGCAGATCGGCCTCTACACTTGGCAGGGCCTAAAAATGGAGAGCAACTGAGCATGTGCAGAACAGGGCGAGACAGTGTAATACTGGATAATAAAGCGGAGTTCCACCAAAAAAATGGAACTTCCGCTTTAATTACTGGTGACCCCCCTGACATGCCATATTTGGCATGTCATTTTTTGGGGGGGGGGTACCCAGTTTTGACAGGCACCCAGCTGCCCCTCCTTCCCTGCAATCTTCTGGGACACGTCACAGGACCCAGAAGATTGCCCGGCCATTCACAACGCGCAGCGCGGTTAGCGCAGTGCGCGCTCGGCTGTGTAGCCACAGTTACAATTCCGGTGCCGCGGAGAGGAGCGAGGCTTCGTGCACCCACATTGCGGGACAGGTGAGATGCTGTTTATTAAAATTAAGCAGCTACACTTTTAAATGGGTGGAACTCCGTTTTAAACAGTATAGACACTTATTTTTAATGTTATACATAGCTAAACCTGCAAAAGGGGCCAGCCTGAAGTGATCTAGCAGGACTTCATTCTCTGACTAGAGTTTCACTTTAATACAGCTTATGTTTAAAAAAAAAAAAAGCGTGGACTAAAAATAGTCTTATTGCCCTTGTTTCATTTTTTTTATCTTAAACTGCAGAAATGACAGTTGGAAGCCGCTTGGTATGCAATAGTTCTTTCATACATTTTCCATACATCAGCCCCCTAAGGCATCAAGATAGTTGGTGATTCTAGTTATGCCTATGAGGCAGGTTTTCAGCACAGAGGGCATGTGCAGCTCCGTTATTAATTTCACCACACTCATTAAAATCAGATCTTACAACCTTTTTTAGATTTACCGAAAGGTATGTATGGAAGGCTCTGCCTGATTGTGTACAGGTTGATTAGATTTACCATAGCAATGTAAACGATCCAATCTAAATGCGATTGTTGTAACATGTATGGTGTTAGAGCACACTGTCACTTGTAAGTAGTGCTAGTGATGATACCTACACATCCTGAGGTAGGTATGCTTATTTCATTGACAGGGTGTCCGGCCCATGGTGCTTTTCAACTCATACGCAACCACTTGAGAACATGCAAACTCCATGCAGACAGTATAGTGAATGACTAAGACCCCTTTCACACTGAGGCGCTTTTCAGGTGCTTTCACGCTAAAAAAAAGTGCCTGAAAAGCTCACGAAAACCTATTTGCATTAAAATCAATGAATGCTTTCACACTGGGGCAGTGGGCTGGCAGGGCTGTGAAAAAACACCCCTCTCAATTGAAATTAATGGAAAGCTCTTCAAAAGCGCTCAAATGTTTTGCTGGCAGTTTAGAAGCGCCTCAGTGTGAAAGGGGTCTTAAGGCTGAGGTCATTCTGCGCCACCAGTGCTGCCAGGTGACTGACTCATTAAGGGCCCTTTCACAATGGGGCGGTTTGCAGTTGCTATTGCACTAATAATAGCGCCTGCAAACCGTCCCGAAAGTGCCGCTGCTGTGTCTCCAGTGTGAAAGCCCCGAGGGCTTTCACACTGGAGCGGTCGGCTAGCAGGACGGGAAAAAAAGTCCTGTTAGCAGCATCTTCGGAGCGTTGAAGGAGCGGAGTGTATACCGCTCCTTCAGCACTCCTGCCCATTGAAATCAATGCGACAGCGCGGCTATACCGCCGACAAAGCGCCACCGCAGAGGCGCTTTGCGGTGGTTTTTAACCCTTTCTCAGCCGCTAGTGGGGGGTAAAACCGCCCCGCTAGCGGCCGAATACCGACGGTAAAGCGCCGCTTACAATATTGTAAGCGGCGCTTTACCGCCGACGCCGTCCCCGCCCCAGTGTGAAAGGGCCCTAAGAGGGGAGATGTAAACATAAGCAATGTGTAGGCAGCGGCTGCAGCACAGGCACAGAGTGACCTTGGCCTTTAGTCCTATTGAGAGAGAATGAGTCCGGATTTACACTGCCCGCGACTTTAAAGACGTACCCCAGCGCGACTTTGGAATGACTGGCATGTGACTTCTTTAACAGAAGTCAATCCAAGTTGTACCAAAGTCTGTCCAAAAGTAGTGCAGGAACCTTTTTCTCTCAAGTCGCACAGATTAGAACGCTTCCATTGCACTGAATGGGGTCCGACTTCTGATGCTTCAAGTGCTCCAAAGTCAGAGTGATTGTTGCATCAGTGTGAACCGGGACTTAAAGTGGTTGTAAACTCTGTTATACCACTTATACCTACAGCTAAGCCTATAATAAGGCTTAGTGGTAGGTACTGTAACTATCTCCTAAATCTGTATGGTTTAGGAGATATTTACCATATTCGCTTGCGCCAACGTCATTGACGCATGCGCTGTGAAGAAACGGCCCTCTGTGTTGTTTCTTCATTAGCAAGTGGCGTGACTTACGGTTCCCGCGCACATGCACGGGAGTGACGTCACATGACTCCGGCCAGTCACAGAGCTGGAGTCCGCGGCCCCGGAAGGAAGAGGGGCAAAGATGGATGTGGCCAACAGTGGGGACAGTGTGGGCTTCAATTGCAGGTAAGTGGCACATAATGGGCTAGTATACAATGCATACTAGCCCATTATGCCTTTACTTTGCAGGGTAAAGCAGAGGAAGTAAAACCCATCAGGCATTGTAACCTTTTGCCTACATGTTGTTTATGTTTATACCTCCCCCTGGGTTTACTAGTCAATGGTGGCGGTGCATAGTGCCATGCCCATTTACACTTTGTGCGTGCAAACATGCATACTGTGTAAAATACAGTCAAAATCGGATTGCAGACTCAGATTTTTTTTTGTTTTATGCAAATATTTTGGTTTATCCCTAATAGATTGTAAGCTCTAACGAGCAGGGCCCTGCTGTATTGAATTGTAACTGTACTGTCTACCCTCATGTTGTAAAGCGCTGTGCAAACTGTTGGTGCTATATAAATCCTGAATAATAATAATAATAATAATATGCAGCTAAACACTATGAACCAAAACTCAGCTGTGTGAATGGGCCCATAGCGTACAAAAAATGCTGCACGCAGATCTATACAACACTGTACACAGAACAGATCTGAACACAGAGTATTATATGCCCATAAGTCCACACATGCTATGGTTACTGAAGTGTGATCTGTGTTTGGAACGCTCTTCAGAGAGGCAGCGAGGAGGCGTTGTATTGCCTGCTTTAACCCCTTGATTGCCGCACTACCACACCACAACCGTGTGCATTGTTTGAATGGGCTGTCCCCCCCCCCCCCCCCCCCGAGTGACAGAGGGTATAATTCTTGGCACAGCATGTATACACCACTTCCAGCGAAAGGGGAGACAATACGGCTCGGCTTCAGGGTTTAACTGCCCCTCAACTGCTATTGGGAACGAGCCCTAATTCTCCAGCATCGATCATAAACTGAAATATCAATTTCAAGTGCTCCGTCCCTTTAAATAATGAGGTTAGTACATGGAAAGATTACAATGATTCTTCCGGTATTCACTCACCAGAAGCAAAAAATCTGTTCTCTTTCTGGAACACCTGTTCTGCAGGCTGACAAGACTGCAAGGATAAAAACCTTAAGCTGTCAGTTTACAAGGAAGCACTGACAGCGCCGAGGCATGAGTCACAAAGTGTTTCCCTGATATTGACAGGCTGAGTATTGATCAGGCCCACCAGTATATTGCTTACTCCACAGACAGGCACCAGATACACTGGGAAAGTGATTGCAGCTAATACCACTTGTATACTTGGGGCCGTCACATCCTGGCACAGCCCTCCGTCCAAAAGGACTATGTTTTCTTTGCACAGGGCTTACCGTGTTTAGTATAGATTTGTATAGCAACCAAATGATTTAACTCACTCGCTCTCACTGCAAACTTGCTGACAGTGAGGAACTCTCCTTTAGGACCAGAATTCTGTATTATGTTTGTATGTCTGGGCACTATGATATTGCATTTACATTTGCTCAATTGATGCCCTAGGCCAGTGATATGCAATTAGCGGACCTCCAGCTGTTTCAAAACTACAAGTCCCATCATGCCTCTGGGTGTCATACTTGTGGCTGTCAGAGTGTTGCTTTGTCTCATGGGACTTGTAGTTCTGCAACAGCTGGAGGTCCGCTAATTACATATGCCTGCCCTAGGCATTACTGTTCACTGTACTCTCCCCGCTCCACAATCAAAAAGGACTTTTTTTCACTCCAGCCCAATGCCATTTTTGCCCAGGTGAGAATGACTTATCTTTTCTCTCTCAGCCTCCTGGAACATGCACATGACATATCTCAGGAGGCTGCAGGAGCAGGGACTCACATTGGGCAAGTGGGTGGAGATGGCAGGCGTCAGAAGAGGCAACCGGGCTCTCCATGATGTCTCGGAAGAAGATGGCAGCACAGAACCCGGGCTGTTATACCTGAGTAGTGCCTTTAAGTGGCTGCAAAGCCTTAAGGTTTTTCACCTTAATGCATTCTATGCATTAAGGTGAAAAACCTTCTGTGCTGCAGCCCCCCAGCCCCCACTCCTTTTTATTTTTCGGTTCCAGTCGCTGTCTCTCTCCTCATTGGACAGATTAGCAGCAGGAGCCATTGGCTCCTGCTGCTGTGAATCAAATCCTGTGACAAGGGGGGGAGCTGAGTCCCGCTGTCTGTGTAAAACAATTGCGATTTAGATATGGAGCCAAATCCACAGCGAATTAGCTGTGAATTCACACTGCATCTAATGTGAACCCAGGCTAAGGACTGACGGGTAAAAAAAACGATTGGGCACACATGTCTTTTTAGGTCCTATTTACTGCCAAGTAGTGCCTGAAAATGTTGTATTAAATCCTGGTATGCCCCGGCAACAATGCTTTGTTGAATTTTCCATAGTAAAAATTAAAATGAGAGAGCATGGTATGTCCTCCTGTCACAGCATTTTTCTCCATTCTCCAGGCCCCGTTTACACCTGGGGGTTTGGCATTGCGGCAGAATCTCTGTGATTCTGTCTGCAATTTAAAAACGCGCTACAATCACAAAATGCAGGTTCAGGTGCCATTATTTTCACTTGCACCTAAAACACGGTGCGGTTTTGCTGCTATTGTGGTGCAACTTATTGCGCAGCAGTCGTGGCAAATCACATTGCGTAATGCAGGAGCAGGAGCTTCTTTTGGGCATCAAGCTTCACGTGTTTTGCAATTGTAGTGGCCCTGGAGCCTCCTGGGACATGTGAAGTGGAGGTTAGGAGGCTGCAGACAAGTGGGCCAAGAACACGTCATTTTCACCTAGTCAAGGATTGAAAAAGTGGGGGGCAGTAAATTTACCAGCACAGGGGGTTGTCCTCAAAAATTTGAAAAGCTCTGCGGCCGGATGTCTTTGAAAAGCCCACTTGATCTGGTGATGGGTAGACTTCTCATTGGCCAATACTTCCCAAAGGTTTTCTTATTTTGTTCTATTTGTGTTTGTGCACCGTACTGAGATTTCTGGTGAACGGATCTACTCCCCTTGACTGGGTAGATCTCTACTGCTTGTTTTAATTTTTTTTTGTATTCCTTTTAGGCTGCCCATACACTGACCACATTTCTGCTGATTCCAGATGATACCAAATTTCAATTTGTCGGTGGCCCTGTTGGCATACTTCAATCTGACATCATTTAAAAAAAGTGATGAAGGAGCAAGATGGGAAAAATTTTGGCCAGCGAAAGTTGTTAAAATACAATGGCCGCCACTGCAAATTCATCCTCTATAGCAGTGATGGCGAATCTTGGCACCCCAGATGTTTTGGAACTACATTTCCCATAATTCTCTTGCACTCAGTAGTGTAGGTGAGCATCATGGGAAATGTAGTTCCAAAACATCTGGGGTGCCAAGGTTCGACATCACTGCTCTATAGCATGTTAATGGAGGATTCTGTTAGATTCTTTTTTTTGTGTTTTTGCTTGGCCTGGATGCAAGTATGGCTGAGTATGGCCAACTCAGAGCTCTGGAATTTTACAATAATTTGTCTAGACCTTCTTTTTTTTTTTTTTTGTCTCATGACATGCTTTGCAGTTTGGATACATGGAGACTGGGCTATTTCTCAGCATTGTTATCACAGGGTGACATCATCAAGAGAAGTGTTACAGCCCTCACTTATAATATCATAAATATGTCACTTTATAATTGACGGACCTGCTTTGAGAGTCAGGAGGTATAATGAATGCCATCCTGAAATTAATGTCCTTGTCCTTGTGGGTAATGTTTTACAAAGTGACATATTATTTGCACCAGCTGGGAAATAGCAAAATGTAGTGCCACTTGACTTGGCGATACAATTCAAAGTCTTTGGCAGATCTAATCAAGGAAATGTGATTTGCCTCTTTTGGATTAACCTTTGAAGTTCTGGATACTCCATCTGCATACTAAATACCAAGTTAATGAATTAAAATGTACAGTGCAGTAGCAAAGGCATGGACACATTAAGCTCAGCGAGCTTTGGTTGTGCAGCCAATCAAAATTCCTTTTTCATAGGATTATCCACTCTGAACTGCTAAAGGTCATTTCTGATTGGCCATCAAGAATTAAACTTTTTTTTTTTTCTAGAATTGTATTATTCTGTGATAACTCATTTATCGGTTATCCTAGCCTGATGCTTTTTGCCTCTGTGTAAAGGATACCTATCATTTTTACACCTTGGCTGTAATCAGGGCCATCTTTAATATTGATTGGATCCTGGGCAAACATTTTCTTGGCCCCCCCCATGCAATTTCGCACGCCATTCCAACATCCCAGAAAACAGACACACACATAGACTTGGCTAAAAGACACCCCATCATTACACAAGGCCCCCCTCCTCCACCATTACACAGGGGTACCCCTCCTACATCATTACCCCATACTACCCCATAATTACACAGGACCCCCTCCCCCATAATTACGTAGGACCCTACTTCCACAGACCCCTGAATTACCTCTACCACAAAGACCCCTGAAAGCAAACCTCGAAGTTCTTCAGCGGGCCAATGGTCTGTGGTTTACCAGACATGGTGAGGGGATCGTGTGACTGACAGGTACTCTCCCCGGTTTACCTTACCAAGCTGGCCAATCACTGCACAGGCTGCACACATAACACCTAACCAATCACCAGCGCCCCTAACATTCAATTTCACCCTCATCTCCTGAGTGATAACCAAATCTATTTATCAACTATTTGCAGCAGCTCAGTTGCTTTGGGCCCCACAAAAATGACTGGGCCTGGGGAAGCTGCCCCTTTTGCCATGCGTTAAAGACGGCCCTGGCTGTAATCATTTTGCAGGCAACTGTGCAGTTGTTTTGCACGATGGGTGAAGAGATCACTGCCAATAACGAATGTTTTACTCATTAGTGGACATGGGGGTTTGAAACACTCACCAACTCATGATATCTCTTCTAGCAGCTAGATGACGTCTACACTTTAGTGGCCAAGTCGATTTAGCAGCCACCATTGGTATTTTACATTGGAGAGAAATCGGTATCAGGAGTGAAACTTCCTACATCTGCAGGGAGCCTTATTTCATGGATTGGTTGGGAACTTTAGTGAATAGATTTCACCAGTGCAATTCTCAAGTAAAATAAGAAGCCAGACAATGAGAATTTCACTCCTCGGTGAACTGGGCCTTTAAAGGGAAAATATAATGGTTTTATTTTATATATATATATATTTTTTTTACCTTATTTTGATATATTTTTTATTATTTTCGTAAAATGTAAAGTTTACCAGTAGAGCCATACAATGAATCTTCCTGTCAGAAACCACTTAAAGGGGTCGTAAACCAATGCATTGAGGTGAAAAACCTCCTGTAATGCTGCAGCACCGCCCCCCCCGAGCCCCCATTTTACTTACCTGTACCCCCTCTATCACATCCCGGGGACGAGCACACCAGCAAAAGCCGGTGTCTCGGGTCCTGATTGGATGGATTGATAGTGTAGCCATTGGCTCCCGCTGCTGTCAATCAAATCCAATATCCCCAACATGGCTCTCCGTGGGGAGTATGGTTATGTATGCCTTGTGTGAACAAGGACAAAACTAAATTGGTGGACTGAGCCTTTAAAGTGATACACTGTTTAATTTACATTGTCCCTTCTATTTCTGTATGTGGATGAGTGCACTGTAATTTTTTAAATTAAAAAAAAAAAAAAAAATCTAAGTACCTTTTTTCCTAATTGATATACAGCTGTCGCAGGACCCAGCTCTTTCCCAGCCTGCCTGCAGGGAAAAATAAGCATCAGGAGCTTCTACTCCTCTGCTGCTGGCCACATGTTCAGAATAAATAAAAAAAAAAAAACAGCCTTTGGAATACAGAGTAAAAAAATATTATCAATAAACTGTTTTATATTGGCATACATATATATATTTGGAATCAAATCTTTATTATTTTGTGTCACGCCCCTCCAGTCTTTGTCTTAGAATAGAAGGGAGGTGAAGCCACCATTAATGTACATCCCACCCCCATTAGCTGGTTAGTGGGCATGGAGGAGGGAGGGAGTGGGCTGTCATTTACCACTGTGTATATGCCCACATGTGTGACTCTATAGTCACATGGGTTGCTCAGATGTGATAGGAAGGAAATGCTCAGGATAGAAACTCACTGAAAACTGAGCATGTGCAGAGTTGCCACTACAGCTGCAATATTCCTAGCTGAATTGGGGACATGAACATAATGAGTATGAACAGCATTTGATCGTTTTTATATGATGTGGGTTTAGTAAAACTTTAAGGGAAAATATAATGGTTTTACTTTTTTTTTTTGCCTTTTTTTATCTTATTTTGATTTTTTTTTATTGTTTAAAACATTTATATTACCAATAAATATGTAATACAAAGTGCCACATAACACTGGTTGTGTAGAGCATTCTGCATTTTCCAAAGATAAAGGAATTATCTTTGGAAAGTCACAAAGGAACCTCATCCCTTTGTGACTCTCTCCAATTGAAGCCATACAGCAGCCTTAGGGAGGGGGAGGTGGTCACACTTTTGACCCATTCAGCAGTGTGTGTTGAAACAGTAAGGGCCGGTTCACATCAGTGTGGTGAAATTTACATGCCTTTTAGGTGCGTCACCATACTATGTAACATGCGTTTTTATGAAAGTGCATCAAAGATGCATCAGGCAGGATCATTATAATGCACCCCATGTAAAAACGCACAGGTGTCAATAGGGTCTTATGCACGTTTGTTGCCCAAAAGAAGCTCCTGTTCCATTTTGGGCAACAAGCTTAGCTTGAATTTTTAAATGCACATTGTTTGCCCCAACTGCCGCACAACAATCATGGCAGAATCGCACCGTGTTTGGGGTGCTATTAAGAATAATGACACCCAAACGCACATTGCACGTTTTTGCTGAGCTTTTGGAATCCAAATTGTGTGAATGAGGCCCGAGACTGATAAACATGTGAAAAGGAGCCTAGAAAACCCCTTGCTGTCTGGCAAGTAAATATGAAATAATGAAATGCATTTTTTAGATATTTACCTTACACATAATTAAAACAAATTAAAAAATACTTTCCTTAAACATATACAGAAGTAACATTGATTCAACTTCATTATGCAGTCACTCATGACCTCGTTACAGGAATAAGTCTATACGAGTGCAGTAACTCATAGCAATCAATCAGAATTAATCTTTATTGAAGTCAGGACAGTACAAGATGGATTCTGATAGGGCAGTAACTCAAAGCAATCCATCAGAATGAATTTTTATTGAATCCAGGCCAGTACAAGGTGATTTCTGATTGGTTGCCATGAGTACTGCGCCTTCTTTTTTCTCTTTTGGGCTGTTTTTATTGGATAAGCAGTGGCACTCAGATATACTGGCATATAAGTCCCAAGCCTTGCAAACAATTGACTTTCCAGTTCAAATTTAGCAGTCATTCCAGAAGAAGTAATGAATTCTATCTCGGCATTTATGTATTCATTGATATAGCTATTTATACCTTTTTGGCTGTACGCCTACAAGAATGTGCACACAAACAGACGGTCCTCCCACACGGCCATTCCAACTCAGCTGCTATCTATTCACATTGCCAGCAGAATGGATATAGATGTAATCAAAGGAACATTATATATATATATATATATATATATATATATATATATATATATATCTGTCATCAGATTCTTCTTCTCAGCTGCAGTAACTTCAGTGACCAATCAGAATAATCTGCTGAAGTTGGTAGAAAATGGATTCTGGCTGTTGCTGAGGGTATGGCCCGTACACACGATCCAAATATCGTACCAAAACTGTCGTCCGAGGAAGAATAGTACGATCTTCGGATCGTGTGTACACTACTTTCGAGAGCCGATCATGACAGTTCATCCGATATTATTAGATCGGACAAGCACAAAAATGTTCCTCGTACAATAACGGATTGTGCGATTTTCGTTTAGTCAGTAGAGTTGTCGTCCGAAAATACAATACAAATACATTACAACACATGACATCACTTCCGATTTTTTTTTTTCTTTTTTTTTCTGTCGTATGAGAATTTTCGTGACTTTATTTACCTATTCAATCTTTACTTGCGACTATTAAGTGAAAAAGGTCGTACGATCTGTCGTATGTTATTCGGATCGTGTGTACGGGCCTGAGCCCTTTCACACCGAGGCGCTTTTTAAACGCTTTGGTGCTAAAAAAAAAAGTGCCTGAAACGCTCACAAAAACCTATTTCCATTAAAATCAATGAATGCTTCTACACTGGGGCGGGGAGGTGAAAAAACTCCTGCAAGTAGCATCTTTGGAATGCTAAAAAAAAGTGCCCCTCTCCATTGAAATGAATAGGAAGCGCCTGAAAAGTGCCTCAAAATGGTTCTTGAAGCAGTTTTTGAGTCACGTGACCTTCAAAAAAAGCGCACCACTAACTCCTCAAAAGCGATTGAAAAGGGACGCAAAAGCGCTCAGCGTTTTTTTTTTTTTTTTGGGCAGTTTTCAAGCGCCTCAGTGTGAAAGGGCTCTTACTGTCTTTTGATGTTTTGGCTGCATTAGTTTCCTTTTTTTTTTTTTTTTTTTCCAAATCCAACTCCGAGCAACTAAAATGTTATGTTATCTCTGGCAGTGGGGCTGTTCTTGAAAAAAAGATACAAGTCCATCCAGTTCAACCTTAAAACCAATAAATAAATAACAATAAATACATTTAAAAACAATAAATACATTCAAACAACAAATAAATACTGAGTCCTTTCACACTGAGGCGCTTTTTAAACGCTTTGGCGCTAAAAAAAAGTGCCTGAAACGCTCACAAAAACCTACAGTATTAAATTCAATGAATGCTTCTACACTGGAGCGGGGAGGTGAAATATCTCCTGCAAGCAGCATCTTTGGAATGCTAAAAAAAGTGCCCCTCTCCATTAAAATGAATGGGATGCGCCTGAAAAGCGCTTCAAAAGTGCCTCAAAATGGTTCTTGAAGCAGTTTTTGAGTCGCATGACCTTCAAAAAAAGGTCCTTGCGCTGCAAGGATTAAGCCTAGGTTCATATTGGTACGATTTGGCATGCGATCACTCTGGATTACTGAACAGACCTGAAAGAAATACACACAGGACATTTTTTAATTAAAGTAAGAAAACACCTGACTCTTATATTTAAGCTATATTTGTTTATCCCGGCGTTCAGCTTTGAAGCCCAAGTTAGGCTGCATAGCAAGTAAACAATATGCACATTTTTTAAATTGCGTGTTTGTGCTTTAAAACTGCACAGTACTCCAATCAACAGTGCTACTCTGGGAACATGAGCATTGATGATTGGAATAGTGTGTAGTGGGTGTGTCAGACCGCTGTGCTCTGTGTGAGAGCAGTGGCCCGGCTCTCCAGCATGCTGCCAGCATAAAGCAGTTTCCTACAGTGTTAAGCCTGGCTGCCTAACCTCCCTGGCGGTATGATTATGTCAGATTTTTGCATCTCAAAGCAGTACAATTATTTTGCATAGAAATTTGGCGTTTTTTATTGTAGGCCTGTAATTCTTAGCAATAACACACTTAAATCTGTCCACCAAGAGTCTAGTAGATTTCCCGGGTATGATAAAGTTTGAAACACAAAATCATAAATTATAATATAATAAATATAAATTATAAAAAATAATAATAATAAAATTAATTTCCCCACGATTCACTATCGCTCAATTCTGCAAGTGTTCTAATTTACTATCGCTGTTTTCTAGCTGGTCTAAAACCACTTTTGATGTAAAGGGATACTTTTTGGTTGCTATGGATAATCTCAAGTTTCCAGGCAGAAAGTGCAGGGCATTGGACAAAGCACTGGGGACAAAAGGGATGTGAAATTATTTCATACAGTAATGTAACCTGTAAGATTATAGTGTACTGTATGTGTTATGAATTTTTACTTTTTTGAATTTGCCATCGGGCTCCGCCCCGTGTATCGTGAAGCTCACAGGGAACAGAACCTGGCACACAGGGGCTTTGGGCGGAGGACACAGCGGGGGGAACATCGCAGGATCCTGGGGACAAGGTAAGTATACCGCACCAGGATCCCGCAATGCACTCCCGAGTGTGGCTCGGGGTTACCGCTAATGGTGCTGAAATTTAACCCCGAGCCACACTCGGGAAAACCGCCAGTGAGGTTAACAAAAAGGGGAAGCTCCACTTGTCTGCCACATTTGGCACCTTTTGGGGGGGGGGGAGGGTACCTGGTTTTGGCAGGTACCTGCTCCCACTTCCAGCTCAGTTCACTTTACAGGTCCCAGAAAACTACAGCCCATTCACAAAGCGCAGCATGCTTCGTGCATGCGCAGTAGGAAAGGCTTCAATTCCAGTTTCCCTTAGTCAGGATGGTGGCACCAGCATCCGACAGCTGACTGAAGAGCAAGAGGTAGCAAAGGCCAATGTTTTAAAGCTATTTTCCCCCCAAGTTTAATGTTTTTCATTCATAAAGAAATGGGGAAAATACTGCATTATGGCCACTAGATGGTGCTGACAATTCTAGTAAATAAGTATTTATTTCCTATGATCATCTGCTCCATCTAGTGCCCATAATGTGATGTTTTTCCTGATTTACTCAATTATTATGAAAGAAAAAATGTCAACATTGAGAAAAAAAGTAGCCTAATAACATTCGTTTTTGCCTCTATTTGTAAAGAACGAATGTACATGCAGTTTCACAGGATAAATACCTCTGCAAATGTTTTTATAAATACACTCCTTGAGTTCATTCTACCCTTTATAAATAGGTCTCAAATAATTTACAAAGGAAAGGTTGTAGCTCTTCAGAAATTGGCCCCCAGGTTACATAGTTACATAGTTACATAGTAGGTGAGGTTGAAAAAAGACACAAGTCCATCAAGTCCAACCTATGTGTGCGATTATGTGTCAGTACTACATTACATATCCCTGTATATTGCGGTCATTCAGGTGATTATCTAATAGTTTCTTGAAGCTATCAATGCTCCCCGCTGAGACCACCGCCTGTGGAAGGAATTCCACATCCTTGCCGCTCTTACAGTAAAGAACCCTCTACGTAGTTTAAGGTTAAACCTCTTTTCTTCTAATTGTAATGAGTGGCCACGAGTCTTATTAAACTCTCTTCTGCGAAAAAGTTTTATCCCTATTGTGGGGTCACCAGTACAGTATTTGTAAATTGAAATCATATCCCCTCTCAAGCGTCTCTTCTCCAGAGAGAATAAGTTCAGTGCTCGCAACCTTTCCTCATAACTAAGATCCTCCAGACCCTTTATTAGCTTTGTTGCCCTTCTTTGTACTCGCTCCATTTCCAGTACGTCCCTCCTGAGGACTGGTGCCCAGAACTGGACAGCATACTCCAGGTGCGGCCGGACCAGAATCTTGTAGAGCGGGAGAATTATCGTTTTATCTCTGCATTTGATCCCCCTTTTAATGCATGCCAATATTCTGTTTGCTTTATTAGCAGCATCTTGGCATTGCATGCCATTGCTGAGCCTATCATCTACTAGGACCCCCAGGTTATGTTTCATGTTTAGCCACTTTCCGCCCACGCCTATTCTGGCACTCCTCTCCTACATGTAAAAATCATAATTTTTTTTTTTTTTTTAGAAAATTACTCAGAACACTCAAATATTATATATGTTTTTTTTTAGCAGAGACTCTAGGGAATAAAATGGCAGTCGTTGCAACTTTTTATGTCACACGGTATTTGCGCAGCGATTTTTCGAATGCGTTTTTTTTTTGGAAGAAAAAAAAAAAAAACAGTAAAGTTAGCCCAACTTTTTTTTGTATAATGTGAAATAGAGGTCAACTGATATGGGTTTTCCTCTGGCCGGTGCCGATATCTAGAAATTACGGTGGCCGATGGCCAATATATGATGCCGATTTTTTTTTTGGGCCAATATGTTAGGCCGATTTTTTTTTTTTCTTTTTTTTTTTTCCCTTTATCTCATAAAATCTATCAGTTAGACCCCTTTCACAGTGGGGCGTTTTTCAGGCGATTTTGGGCTAAAAATAGCGCCTGTAAAAGGCCTGCAAAATGGCTTCCCTGCAGTCTCAGTGTGAAAGCCCGAGTGCTTTCACACTGAGGCGATGGCAGGATTTAAAAAAAAAGTCCTGCAAGCAGCATCTTTGGAGTGGTGTATACCGCTCCTCCACCATTTCTGCCCTTTGAAATGAATGGGCACCGCTGCCGAAGCGCCTGCAAAGCGCTTCGGCAGTGGCGCATTTAACCCCTTCCTCGGCCGCTAGCTGGGTTATAAACGCCCCGCTAGCAGCCGAATGGCGCCGCTAACATGATGATAAAGCGCTGCTAAAACTAGCAGTATTTTACCGTCAACGCATGCCCGCCCCAGTGTGAAAGCAGCCTTAAAGTGGTGTTCCGGCCGAAATGATATTTTTAAAATAAAAATACCCCTATAATACACAAGCTTAATGTATTCTAGTAAAGTTAGTCTGTAAACTAAGGTCTGTTTTGTTAGTTTATAGCAGTAGTTTGTTATTTTATAAACTTACAGCAGGCCGTGGCCATCTTAAGTGTGGGCATCTGAAGCCAGACTGTATTTCTTCCTCAGTGCTCAGTGCAGCACAAGCAGTGTAATAGGTTTCAATTCAGGTTTCCATAGCAACGGCAGTGTCAGAGGAAGTTGCCTCCCCTTCCCGGGAGGCATTGCAAACAGGAAATGATGCGATGGGCCACGGCCAGGGAGGAGGAAGTGAAAAATGAATACAGCAGATTTACAGTTGGTGCTGAGAAAAAAAAAAAAATATCCAATTCGTTTACAGTGCACAGTTTAGTGAGGGATGCTGAAGAGTTGTAAAAGTGTGTAAAAGTCCCTGGCAATGCTTATTTCCGCTGGCCCAAACATGACATCATAACATTGTAACATTGTGCCCGAACCTCCGAAGGTCATAGAGACTGCTGGGGACCATCTGGTCTATGCTCAACTTCTGGCGCCAGCGGATTCCTTCTCTGGCTCGCTGATCGCACAGGCAAGCCAGTCGAAGCACCGGAGGGTGGGGCGACGATATCCCCTCCTGCCACCTGTAAAAATGATCAAGCGGCTGGACAGCCGCTATGATTGTTTTTACAGTGCAAGGAATCGCCGGCAGAAAATAATGATATCTGGATGATGCCTGCAGCCGCAGGCATCATTCAGATATCCCCACTCAGTCCAGGACGTCATATGACGAACCTTGGGTGGCAAGTGGTTAGGTGACATTCAACTAGTGCCTAGCTGTAGTTTTGGTTACTTTGAATAAAACAAAACATACCATTACTTTTTAAAAGGTGATTTCCTGGAGACATTTGAAGGAACAGTACGCATGAAAAGGAAATAGCTCTTTACCCAGGTTCACACTGAGCTGCAGGAATGAAGTTGTGCGAGTTCAGCTGAACTTGCATGATTTCACTCTCGCATGTCAGTCCAGATTTCATACACGATTTCAGAGACATCTGTGCAGCTTTCTACACAGATGTCAATGTAAATCGCAGCCCAAAATCGCAAAAAGTAGTACAGAAACATCTTTTTGAAATCGATGCGGTGCCGCAATTGCAGCGTCACACCGATTAGGACGGTGCCATTGGCGCCGATATGACATGCGATTTGACATGTCAAATCGTACCAATGTGAACCAGGGCTTTATGGTAGACCTACTAATAATGGGCTCAAGTATATTTATTTATGCTGTTCCCAGTTTCAGGTGGGGGACAATTGCCATAATCTTGCCTTTGCATTGTGCAAGCAAAATACCAGAATAAATCGGGACAGCAAAATGAAAGTCGGGAGTCTTAAGTTGGCCATAGATAGATCAAAATTTGGCTTGTCCCTGCTAAACCGGCTGAATTCTGATCCATCGATGGGCAGGCTGTACAGAAGTCTATTTCTTGATCTCTCTTGCTCGACTTCTGTACATTCAACCTCTCAGGTTTTTTTTCACCTGGTCAGTGCCAACAGCTGTAGCCGGCAATACTGATGTATTCTGCCAGCGAGAGCCTTCCAATACAATAGCACAGTGGGAATGATTTCCCCCAGCCACACATTTTGAGTTTTTTTTTTTCACATGTTTAAAAAATAATTTTATGCCTGAAGATTACATAAAACCCCTAAACATTATATAATTTCTGAAAGCAGACACTATAGAGAATAAAGTAGTGGTAGTCCCAATTTTATATGCCACACGATATTACCGCAAAGGTCTAGGAAAGGTCTAGGAAGCACACAATTTCAGTAATTAACACAATAAATGTTAATTTTAGGGGGCACAAAAATGCAATAAATTACCCAATTTTTTGGTAAAATATGAATGCTGAGGTTGCAGCGAGTAAATAGATAACCAACATGTCAAACCTTCAGTCTGGGTTCAGACTATTGCAAATTGGATGTGGACTTCCTCGCATCCAATTCGCATAGCAGGAGATTGTGACTGGTACTCTATGGAGCCGGTTCACTTATCTCCACAGTGGCTCCGGTGTGAATTGCACAGGAGTCCTGTGCGTCTTTTGGTCAGTCTCAGGTCCGAATTCAACCAAAAATTCATGCTGACATCGGACCCGAAACGGTGAACTGGGATGCACAGGACGTCTGCTGTGAGCCGGAGCGTACTGCAGTGTGAACCTGGCCTAAATTTTCATGCGCCCGTGAAATGTCATGAACTTTCAGTACCCTATATTTTCCATAGGGCACCGCTTTAAAAGCCCCCTATAGGTCATCTGTTTAGCTATACAAAAGAAGTTTGGTGCTAGCATTCTGGCATGCGCAGCGATATGTAACGTGTGTATTGCAATCAACGTCATCAGGGATAGGTGCCCTGCCATGTGTGATTACGTTTGTACGTGCGTATATGTAGGGGTTGGGGGAGGGGTTTATGTGCTTGGGTGTAACTTAAATTTTTTACAATTTAAAAAAAAAAAAAGAAATGTTGCTTTTACTTGACCTTTTTTTCCCAATCACATAGGGGATAAAAAGTCCTCTATGTGATGATTTTTTTGGTAACAGGTTCTCTTTAATGAGACATCCAGGGTCTCCTCTGTGCTCCACTGAATGGAATGCAATGCACATTACACTGCATTACACTCTTTCCCGGTCTTGACAGAGGGGAAACTGTCAACAGGGATTAACAGGGATCTGGAAATGACATCACTTTCGTGTCAGCAACAAAAAGGGGAGGAGAACGGACATATGTTCGCTCTCCTCCCTCCCCTCTACTGGTGGCAACTGCTATGCTGGTCCTGGGCCCGCAGATGGGCGAGCAGACCCGGGATAAATAGCGTGGGGGGGGGCACATGTGTGGAGCATTCGGGCCCAGGCTCCAGGATGCAATTCCTAGTCGCCATAGCAACCTGGCGCCTGGTGTTTGTCGAACCCTGATTTAAAGCTAAATTTACACCTGTGCATTTGGCTGACGGCGAGATCATCCAAGAACCCCAGCGGGGGGTCCTGGTGGTTAGCTGCGGGAGGAAGCCCCATTGACAGCATTGGGAGACCGCCGACTACAGAAGCTAATTGTGGCCACTGGCATGTAATCGCTATGCAGTGATCCTGTGTCCAGGGCTGACGACTCGCAGGTGATGGCTGCACAGCGATTTACATGCGAGCAGATGCAATAAGCTGCTGGAGCCGCTGCTTTCAATGGGTCTGCCTCCCATAGCTAATATCTGGGACTGGACCCCCTGCTGGGGTTCTCGCATGTACATGCTTTCTGCCCAATTTGCAGGTGTGAATGTTGCCTAAATAACAAATGACAATACTTTAGCAAAGTTTGCTTTTTGGCTGTCTCTGTCTATATAAAAGTTTTTCTAGAACTGTATAGAGTAGAGGGAATGGGGGGAGGTGAGATTCGCTTCAGTGGCTCATTTAGCTGCAGATGTCATCTGAGTGTCCTCTCTGTAAACGGCCTTTTTTCAAAAAAGCAATTAAACTGTACCTATAATTAAAAGCTAGTTTAACCACTTGTTGACGGCCCACCCGGCAGAAGCTGATCTGCGAGTTCCCGGCACTCGATGTCCGCCGCCACCCGCTGATTGTCGGACAGAGACTCAACAGAGCTCTCCCTATGTAAACAAGGCAGAGTTCCATTCTGCCGCAGGAAGGAATGGATTCTGTTTTCCTGCAAAGCAAGAACTAAAATCCATCCCTTCTCCTAGTAAAAGCAGCACACATAGGGGTTGCTTTATTAAAGGGCAATAGACTGTGCACTTTGCAGTTGCTCCAGAGCTTAGTAAATGAAGTAAAGTTTCACTTTCCAAAGAATACCCAATCACATACAAGGAAAATTAAAAAAAAAACAGCATTTTTGCTTGCACATGATTGGATGATGTAACTCAGCAGAGCTTATGCTCATTTACTAAGCTCAGGAGCAAAAGCTCTTGCAAAGTGCACAGTCTTTTTGTCTTTAGTAAATGAACCCCCCATAGTAAAAACAAACGCTGGTTAGGCACACAGTTAACTCATTAATTACCCTAGAAGTTTAACCTCTTCCCAGCCAGTGTCATTAGTACAGTGACATTGCACATTTTTAGCACTGATCACTGTGTAGCACCCTGATGTTTAGGCAGGGTTGCCCTTCAATGCATTTGCCAAGTGATAGTTGCCTTGGCCAATTGCTAGGGGGTCAACTGACTGGATGGAGTCAGGTGATCGGGGTTCTGTGCCACCTGGACGGCTGTCTGGGTTGGACGTGTTTTGTACTGCCCAGGGCTGCTAGACCGGAGCCTGAGGCCTATCTCGGGGACATCTGGCTGCTAGGCTGTCCGAGGGCCTATCCAGAAGCAAGAGAGCAATGTAGGGTTGGGACTGCGGCTTGCAGTCCAACCAAAAGTTATGGTTCTGCTGGCCAGAGAATCTGTCATGGTCGGAGGTAGAGGGGAAGCTATCTTCACTAAGGGATCATCCACCTTGTTACCGGGGACCACCGTGAGTAGCTGAAGCAAGTACCAGAGCAGTATTCTTACCAACTGGGGATGGTGAAGAATTGGGAAACTTCAGCAGCTGTCAAGTCAGGGACTCAGCCAGCGGAGGTGACGCTTGCAGAGCAGTCTTGTGTGCCAGGCCATTGGGGTGACGCCTGAGGAGTATCAGTGAGTGCCAAGCTAGGGACCCAGCAGGGACGTGGGGGTAACGCTTGAGGAAGATACTCAGTGAGAAGGTTGGAAGAGCTCAGGGGATCCAGTGGCAGTGGATCAACAAATCTAATGAGATAGACTCGGAGCTCAATGGAGTGAAGATCTACAAGAGGAGATTGTAGAAGGAGTAAAGGAGTTCATTACAACTTGTTTTAGAAACTGTTATAAGACTGTTGCCATAGGAGACACCGATCCTACTCATGCAGATTTGGTGTCTTGCTGGATGCCTTTCCCTGCATGGCTGTCTGCCTATAGAAGTCTCAGAGTCTTCCAAATTAACATTGCAACTACTAAAGGGTGTCCTGGCCCTAACCCTCTCTCCCCCAGTTCTGTTCCAAGAGATAAAAAATCTCTTTGCATTCAAGAAGTGTCTGGTGCCCATGAATCTACCTTGCATTACACCCACCATGCCTCCTAACCCACTCTACATAGAAGTACGTCAGCTGTCCCTAACTCTGGAGGTCACCATTAGGCCCGGGATCCTGCTACAACTGTATTAGTGTCACTAGTTCCTGCAAAGTGCCAAAAAGTGTCAGTGTCTAATTGTCTGCCACAATATCGCAGTCCCGCTATAAGTCGCTGGTCGCCGCCATTACTAGTATTAAAAAAAAAATAAAAAATCCAGTATATATCCCATAGTGTGTGTGTTTTTTTTTGTTGTTTTTTTTTAAACCTATCTATCTATCTATCTATCTATCTATCTATCTATCTATCTATCTATCTATCTATCTATCTATCTATCTATCTATCTATCTATCTATCTATCTATCTATCTATCTATCTATCTATCTATCTATCCACATATGTTCTTGGTTAAAAAAAAAACACACACTATGGGATATATACTGGATTTAAAAAAAAATTTTAATACTAGTAATGGCGGCGATCAGCGACTTATAGCGGGACTGCGATATAATATATATATATATATTCAAAATTTTCTTTTTTTTCATCTATAGCGCAAAAGGTAAAAAACACAGTGGCGCTCAATCAAATACCACCAAAAGAAAGCTCCATTTGTGGGGAAAAGAATGACACCGATTCTATTTGGGTACTGCATTGCATGACCGTGAAATTCTCTGTCAAATTGATGCGGTGCCGTATTGCAAAAAGTGGCCCAGCCATGAAGGGGGGTAAATCTTCCAGAGGTCCAGTGGTTAACTTTTGTATAGAGTATGAAGGTTTGGAATGTTTGTCAGGTTTTTATTGCTGTTTATTTTCAGGGAAGATTCACCCTCTCTGTTTCTCCTGATAATTATTATAATCATTGTCGCAGGAACAGAGAGTGCTGGAAAACCTGCAATGTTGTTGTCACAGGAATAGGAGATGAGGAAACGTCTTCCGGGGGGGACATGTTGTGGTGATGACTATGTAATAGGGGATTCCCTTTCACTTGGAAGACATTTATTTTTACTTCCTGCTATGTCTGAAGACAAAGGAATTCTATGCAATGCGAGAAAGACAGACGGTGGAGGAAAAATGCCTCAGGCTTTTAATGCTGAGCTCTGGGAATTATTTGTATTGCGTACTTACATTGGTCCAGTTTATCACAGCCAACCAGAGTGACCCATGGGGAAACTGATAATCAATTTAGTAGTCAGCACTACTACAGTAATGGCCCCAATTTCCCAATTCTAGTGCAAGTCCCTTCCCATCAGCACAGTCACTCACTCAGCACTGCCACCATTCATAGAACGCCTTGTATTTTTTTTTTTTTCATTCAATAAATACAAGGCCTTCTGTGATTGGAAAAGGGTAGATTGTGATGTTGCCACCCTTCTTCTCCACCTTGTTCAATTAGAGGATGCCTTGTAATTCTTGAAAACAATACTAGTTGGTCTTTGATTGGTGGCCGTTCTGAGCGAGGGACCCCCTGTGTGTGCAGAGTGGAATCCACATGCATAGAACCCAAGCAGGACACAGAAGATCGCGGCTGTCACAGTATTAGCACCAGCATTTTTTTCAACACATAGGCCTAGGTGAAGGAAAGCATTTTGATCTTCTTATACAGGGATCCTTTTGTATACTAGTAATCCGGTGGTGACCAAGTCATTTTAAAGCAGAACGTAACCTTTCCTATACTTTACAGCTAAGGAAGCTGCCATCTTGGCCTCTGATCTGCAGTTGCCATAGTGCTGCACATGTGATCAGTTATGACACCAGACATTTGATGACTTGACAGCTTAGTTGAGAAAATACACGACTGACAGTTCTCATTCATGACATGCCTTGAAGGTAAAGCCTTTTACACACGGGCCGAAGATCTTGCTGACCCGGCTGACTTTCAGCCTATGTATGGAGCTGTCTGTTCTACAGAAGCCGGTCTTACAATCATCTTCTGTGGTACGGGCATGCTGGAGAACCAGCATACGATCCGCATCCAATGAGCAGCTCTGATCGGTGTGTTCTGGAGGGGGGAGTCCCCCTATCAGAACACATAGGGACAGCTGGGGGGGTCACTGCACTAACATCTCTTGTGTTAGTACAGTGATCTGTTTTTTTTTTTTTCATTCAGCCTGCTGGTCTTATAGTGTGTACCAGACTTCATTGTTTTAGGAAAAAGTTATATTGGTGGGTTTAGTTCCACTTAAACTGATTTTGGAGTACATTTGGGTGAGATTTGTATTATTGCGTAATGGGAACCACACGCTTCATTGTTTTTGTCTGATCTGCAATTTAAAACTTCTGATCGATTTTAAAGTAGATTTCGGGTTTGATGAAACTTGCTAGGGCCAGATAATATCAATTGCTTTGAATCAGTTGGAAGCACCAAGATACTTTTGTTCATAAATATAATTGTATTTCGATCAATCAGATTATGAGATCATGTGTGGAAACAGATACAAAACTGATAACCTACAATTGTAAGTTATGACCGTATCTTAACTATTGATCAAACTCCACCCTCCTGTATATGGCATATCCGTCAAATGGGTTCTTGGCTATAGATCAATTATTCCTATAGGAAGAAGTCAATCTGAAAGGAAACCGATTGTTTATCGAAGTGTGTATGGCCACCGTAAGACTTTTGGTTGTAAAAACCAATTTTGCAGAGTAAAGTGTTTAATTTCCCAAAGAACCAGAAGGTTCACAATAAAATAAGTAGACAAATTATTGTGCACCACCACCTAATTCTCAACAACTTTGCCTTTGTCCCACAGTTTTCTATATATAAATTATGAATCGACCTTACACCGATTGCTGTAAAGTTTATTGATGGTACTTTTTTTTTGTTCAGCTCACCTGGAGTTGCTCTTTAACCACTTCAGCCCCGGACCATTTGGATGACCTGAGCGTTTTTTGCGATTTGGCACTGCGTCGCTTTAACTGACAATTACGCGGTAGTGCGACGTGGCTCCCAAACAAAATTGACGTCCTTTTTTCCCCACAAATAGAGCTTTCTTTTGGTGGTATTTGATCACCTCTGCGTTTTTTATTTTTTGCACTATAAACAAAAAAAGAGGGACAATTTTGAAAAATCCGCAATAGTTTTTACTTTAAGCTATAATAAATATCCCCAAAAAATATATAAAAAAAACATTTTTTTCCTCAGTTTAGGCCGATACGTATTCTTCTACATATTTTTGGTAAAATAAATCGAAATAAGCGTTTATTGATTGGTTTGCGCAAAAGTTATAGCATCTACAAAACAGGGGATAGTTTTATGGCATTTTTATTAATTTTTTTTACTAGTAATGGTGGCGATCTGCGATTTTTATAGTGACTGCAACATTATAGCGGACAGATTGGACACTTTTGGCGCTATTTTGGGACCATTCACATTTATACAGCGATCAGTGCGATCAAAAATGCACTGATTACTGTGTAAATGTGACTGGCAGTGACAGGGTTAACCAGTAGGGGGCGCTGCAGGGGATAAGTGTGTCCTAGGGAGTGATTCTAACTGTGGGGGGGGGGGGGCTACGTGTGACACGACACTGTTCACCGCTCCCGATCACAGGGAGCGGTGATCAGTGTCCTGTCACTAGGAAGAATGGGGAAATGCTTGTTTACATCAGCATTTCCCCGTTCTTCCTCTCCGTGAGACGATCGCAGGCATCCCCGCGGACATAAAGTCCGCAGGACCCGCGATCACACTTGTGTCGGGCGCATGCGCCCACAATGCCGCGTCTTAAAGGGCAACGTACAGGTACGTTAATATGCCTGTATGTGCCCTTCTGCCGATGTATATCGACGTGAACCGGTCGGCAAGGGGTTAATTTTTAACTCTGGGATTGTAGAAAAAAAAACGACTCTTGCAGTAGGG
Organism: Aquarana catesbeiana; assembly: GCF_042186555.1. Taxonomy (NCBI): domain Eukaryota; kingdom Metazoa; phylum Chordata; class Amphibia; order Anura; family Ranidae; genus Aquarana; species Aquarana catesbeiana. The sequence goes on along the minus strand of NC_133336.1, from coordinate 71,482,288 downwards.
CCTCTTCCTGCGCACTGTAAGAGTCAAATTCTTGCTAAGTGTAGAGGTTGAAGAATAAGGTGTAATACTTAACTTACCTTAAACCTCCTTGCTCTGCCAACTCTGGTGTTCTGCTCTTCTCGCAAAGGTTTGGGTTGTTGATGGGCTCTTTCCCATCCAATGAGGGACTTGGCCCTGCATTGTACCTGATGATGTCAATGTGCGACATCTGTCCAGAGAAGAGGCTTTGGAGAACCAGTGGCACAACATGGAGGAAACCTATTGGGGCAAGGAATAATGTAAGTATTACATCTTTTTTTCCTGAGCCCCTAGACCTAGGGCCAGTTCACACCAGATGCAGTTCTGTGCGCTTTTTTCTGCACTAAAAATGCATGCACAGTGTTTTCCATGTATTCCAATGGCTCTAGTTCACACCATGCAGTCAGTTTCCAGGTGCGGAAACTGACTGCATGGTGTGAACTAGAGCCATTGGAATACATGGAAAACACTGTGCAAGCATTTTTAGTGCAGAAAAAAAGTGCACAGAACTGCATCCAGTGTGAACTAGCAGTTTGGGGTTGCTCTGCTGCAAGGGCAGTTTTTCTCTCCTTTTTTTTTTTTTTTTTATTCCCAGAGTTCAGCTTTAATATGAACAGTAGAACATTCTTTTTCTTTGGAAAGTAAAATAAAGTGAATGATTGGTGTAAAAGAAGCGGAGTTTGGCTGTTGTGCTTTTCAGCCTTTCCTGATGTGATACTATTCTATTTATGGAGCGCTCTAACATTTTATTTTAGTCTCTGTGACTAATGTGATAATTTTTTTTTTTAATTTGTATATTTAGTCCATGCTAATAAGGAAAAAGTATCCAGATCAAGGCACTCTCCTTCTGGAACACCATCATCTTTGGCAGTACATTTCCAGTGGTGTCTGGCATTACAAGGGTTAACATGCTCCATTGTCTGCATCTGCTGCATTGCAGTCCTCTTTGCAAGACCATCCACAATATTATGTGACTGCAATGCCACTGTATGCCAGTCACTGGGGCTGGTACGAAGCAGAGCATGGTGGGTCACCACTCATCAGCTGGATGATATCATCACCATGGCAACCCTCGGACAGTAGCTTTCGTCATGTACTAGGCCTCCATGCTTGATTTGTTACTTCATTCTGGAAACTTTCCTTTTCCTACTTTTGATTAAAGAGAACCTCTAATAGTGTAAACTCTCTCTCAGTGCTGCAAGTTGCTATTGCACGTTTCTTGCAGGTCTGACACAACGCCAGGCATGATACTGTGCAAATCTGAGATGACCCAGAACTAGAATCCCATCCAGGAGTCAGCCATTGGTTCCCCCTCACTCATCCACTATTGGATAATCTTTGCTTATTTTTCTTTTATCTAGGTTTCTAGCCTTTTTAGTGCTCGCTGTCAGAAACCATGAAATCAGACCAAGACAGAAGTACAGTTAAATCACACCTGTTTAATAATAAAAGTAAAAAAAACAAACGTAGTCAAAATATAGCCAAAGTTTAGTAACCGGAATGTATAGTCAGCCAAGCCAGAAGTCGGGGATCAATGTAGTTGAACAGCAAGCAGGATCTGGAGCCAGAAGGGATGTCAGCAAAGCCAGTCTTTGAACAGGAACGCAGGAGATAGTTTCTTGTGATGTGACCAAGGCAAAGGTAGAACAATCTCTGGACTGAACGGCTTAGGTAGGCAGGACTGATGAGCAGAATCATCAACAGCTGAGTAACTGTGGAGAGAGATGGGAGCTGGCAATTAGCTGACAGCTGAGCGGCCAGCTCAGAGAAGGAAGGGCTGAGCCCAACCCTGACACTCGCCTAGGTAATAATGAGGTAGGGTCCCCTCCTGCTGCCCCCCAGGACATTCTACATCCCAGGAGACAGTTTTAGTGATGGGCACATGTGCAGCACCAAATGACATGTGTGCGCAGACGTGCTGCGGCTTTTTTGGATCTGCGCACACACGGAGAGTCTGCATGTAGCACTCCTCCTGCATGGGGTAGAGGAGTGGACTCGCCTCCAGCAGGTAGGGTTGCCACCTGTCTGGGTTTCCTCCGGACAGTACATGTTTTGAATCATGTGTCTGGGTTTCAGACTGCCTGATACCCGGATACCTTATTCAGCCCGGACTGTGGCTCCCAGGCAGGATTGCTGGCTGCAGTTGTAAGCCAAGAGTCTCTGTTACACTTTCTCTCACACTGCCCAGACCCAGCACTGACAGTCCCCTGTCCCCTCCTCTGTATGGCCTGGAGAGATAAGAGAGCTGATCTGCTCCTCCTCCTCCCGCCCCTCTCCTCCTGTGTCTGCCCCGCCCACATTCTAATCTCAAGCAAGTGCTGTGCCTCTTTCAGTGCTGTGCAAGGGGGTATGGATGGGAAAATTGAAGCCCAGCAGCCACAGCTATATCCTGCATGAAATATTCTGATGTCTGATCCTCCTTTCTGGGGTGAGTGAGCTCACCGTCCATCCCCTGTCTGTGACTGAAGTTTCCCCCCTCCCTGCCTTCTCTCTCCTGCCTCTGAGTTAGTACACTAATGTAAGGGGGGCTCTGATGTAAGGGGTGCTCTGTGGACTTTGGGGGGGGGGATTTGGTTAGCAGAGACTCCCTTACATCAGGGTTCCCCTTAATCCAGAGTCCACAGTGTTCCACATTACATTAGACCCCCCTTAAATCGAGGTTCTCAGAGAACCCCTTACAATGCCTTGAAAAAGTATTCATACTTCCTGACATTTTCTACATTTTGTCATGTTACAATCAAAAACGTAAATGTATTTTATTGGGATTTATGTGATAGACCAACACAAAGTGGCACATAATTGTGAAGGAAAATGATAAAGGGTTTTCAACATTTTTACAAATACATGTGAAAAGTGTGGTGTTCATTTGTATTCAGCCCCCTTTACTCTGATACCCCTAACTAAAATCTAGTGGAACCAATTGCTTTCAGAAGTCACCTATTTAGTAAATAGAGTCCACCTGTGTAAAAAATGTAATCTCAGTATAAATGCAGCTGTTCTATGAAGCCCTCAGAGGTTTGTTAGAGAACCTTAGTGAACAAACAGCATCATGAAGGCCAAGGAACACACACTAACTCAGACTCAGCAGAGAGAAGGGAGGAAGGAGGGAGACTTCAGTCACAGACAGGGGATGGATGGTGAGCTCACTAACCCCATGATGGAGGCCTACACAGCACAAACTTTGCACACATCCTCATCAGTAAATAGCACAGGAGAGAAAGCTCACCAGGACATTCCCCAAGCTTTAAAGCGGTAGTAAACCCAGCCATAAAACAGTTTAATTTCCGGCATGTGCCGGAAATGCAGCACTCCCATTGGTTGTGCTCTCAACCAAACTGTCAAACCATCCAATGGCTGGTGTCATAATTGATCACATGTGCAGCACAGAGGCAAAGATGGCAGCTTCCTTGGCTGAAAACAACAGGAGGGTTTACTAACACTTTAATAGCCTCCTGCAGGTAGTGGTAGCCAGAAGGGGCATAAAAGCTCAATAGAACAAGATTTGCTACTTTTCCATAATTATTGCCCTAAGTGCCAGTGACACCCAGTGGTGGCAGTAGTGTACTGCAGTAATAAACTAAATAAGCTAAATTTACTAGACACCCCTGAAATACAGGAAATACATGCATATGAACAAACACCACAGGTATCAGCATGAACCCAGAAACTAGAAAACATTGGTGCATGTGTACATACATATGCAGGAATTACCCGGCAATTCCCATAGACCTGCGGCACATATGCATGCATACAGGGAACTTAAAGATGGAGGGGTGTTGGGGGGTTCACCTTAAAGCTGAACTCCAGGCAAGCAGCTAAATACTTATGGGTGGTGTTTTACCTGCAAAAAGCATTTGTATTTATCCAGTCTTGAGATTTAGGCCTCAAGCTCCCGGGCACATCTGCCCCTACAGTGTAAAGGGAAGCCTGGGGGCCACAAATGGTGTGTACAGCCTGCTGCCGGCAAGATTGTCAAAATCAAACACAGGCTAAAATATGGTACTTGGGTCCAGGAACGTATGCCCCGAACTCAAAAAGTCTGTGTTTTGGGGCATATGTATTGGGCTACAGCCCTATATGTGGGGATCGCTCAGATGTGTGTACAGCTGAAGTATATTTTACCTGTCAATACTTTTTTGACAGGCTGCTGGCAGCAGATAGTACATTCCACCTGGGCCTCCCGGTCACCTGTGTGCATAAGGCCTTAAGCTGGCCATACACCATACAATTTTCTTATTCCATTTTCTTTAGATTTACCTTCAACTATGTAGTAGAAGGGCCTGCCTGATTGCATACAAATTGAAAGTGTTTAGGTCTGACCTCATATTATAGGGTTTTGGTAAATCTAAAGAAAAATTGTACAAGAAATGTGTATAATGTATGGCCAGCCTTACACATCTCTGGCACAAAAAAAACAGCTCCTGTACGGCACAGGAGGGGACCTGATCGTTCTATCCAGCTGTTTCACTTTTACTTACAGTTCCCCTCCCCACTTCCACTCTGTGACTAGACCACGAAGGAGAAGCCACTGACTGATGAGCTCATCCCTTTGTTACACTCCTTTTTCCTCCTATCAGCATGCTGCTTGCATTACAGCACAACTGATTGGTTTCTTGTGCTGCTTCTCCCTCCCCCTCTTTGACCCCTGCTCTACAGTCTGTACAGTAAATGGCAAGAGCCTGACAACAAGTCAGATTTAAGTACTTGCACATCTTAAAAATGAAAAAATACATTTAATAATGTATTAATCAACACAGAGCTGTATTAATTGTGACATTTAGATCTGCCTGACGTTCGGCTTTAACTCCCTTGTCTACCAATGTCCCTTTATAAACCGCACAGTATACAAGTGGTTAAAGCAAGCTCGCTGCTGCACCCGTGAGTTTTCTAATGATGTTTAGAGCCTGTGAAGAGGTTTCAGATAAAAAGAGACGCTGGATCACTGTTATTGGGGCTCTGAAGGTGTTCACCCCCCAACCCTCGGTGGCAGTGCCCACGTTGGTCCCCGAGCTCTCCTGTTCCTCTGCTGCGAGTAATGAACCTAGAATTGATGTGTATTACATCACTTCTGAGTTCACAGCTGTCATGCTAATTAAGCACAGGAGACCCTGGGGGTCTAATAAGTTCTTGATATCTCTATAAAGAGGACCTGTCACCTGTCAATGCTATAACATAGGGGGATTCTTAGCCCCCTTGTGATAGCAGTAAAGTTAACAAAAGTAAAAAAAAAATTATATAAAAAAAAAAATATATATATATATATATTTTTAACCTCTTTACACAGGCGCCTCCCAGCCCTTTAAGAGGTTTACGACGCCGGGAGGTGGGGCTTAAGAGCACATGACCGCTGTGGTTGGCTGTCACTGTGGTCATGTGATCCAAAAACTCCCGATGACAAGCTGCGAATGGGAGCTTTCAGTTAGGTGCTGGCAACTGTGTCGGGAGTGTGCACCATGCATGCTCTCAGCACAGCTGTAGGGGCAGCAATTCATGCAAATATGTGGCCCCTCTGCGCCAAGGACCAGGCACAGAGAGGCTGCATTGCGTGCGGCCGACGCCAAGGGGCTTGGTCACCCCTGTGCACACCCCAGTTCAAACGCACAGCATAGGTTGAGCATGTTTATGTAAACTATAAATTGTGCCATACGTGGGGTGTCCCTGTGAACATCCGAGTGAGGGCAATAATTCTAGGCCCAGAATTCATGGATAACTCTAGACTAATAACCTGTAAATGCTTTTAAAGTGTTGCCTATGGACAATTAGGGTTGCCATGATTGTGTGTGATTTCACGGGCGTGAGCAATTTTAAGGCTTGATTTGTTTGGTATCTATTTGATGCGACCCCATCTTTTATATTTTCTCAAAAAGCTGGGTATGATGTGTTTATTTGCACCAATTTTAATTTTAGTATATTTTTCCTACCAATATGCATTGATAAATGGCTGCACAAATATCCCTGCTTTTAGAAAACATTGTTTTCTAGCAAAAAAAGCAGTTTTGAACATCTGGGTGAAAAAGTAAAAAACTGCCCTGGTAGACAAGTGGTTGAGGAAATGTTTTCAGCATTTGCCATTAACACATGTAAATATTTTTTAAAGGATTCTTGTACTGAGAGATATATGGAGGCTGCCATTGCTGAATGTGGAAAATGCTTTTTGCCTTACTGGCTCAGACTCTGAGTCATGTACCAGTACAATCTTGCAGCCATGGAAGTCAGAACGTTGTGATCTGGTTCAAGATGATAGAAAGGCAACAGTAACTCAAATAACCACAAGTTACAACCAAGGTATGCAGAATACCATTTCTGAATGCGCAACACATCAAATCTTGAAGCAGATGGGTTACAGCAGCAGAAGACCACACCAGGTGCCACTCCTGTCAGCTAAGTACAGGCAACTGAGGCTACAATTAGCACAGGCTCACAAAAAATTTACAATAGAAGATTAGAAAAACGTTGCCTGGTCTCGATTTCAGCTGCCACATTCAGATGGTAGGGTCAGAATTTGGCGTAAATAACATGAAAGCATGGATCCATCCTGCTTTGTATCAACGGTTCAGGCCGGTGGTGATGTAATGGTTTGTGGGATATTTTATTTGCACACTTTGGGCCCCTTAGTACCAATTGAGCATTGTTTAAATGCCACGGCCTACCTGAGTATTGTTGCTGACCATGTCTATCCCTTTATGACTACAGTGTACTCATCTTCTGATGGCTACTTCCAGCAGGATAATGCACCATGTCACAAAGCTCAAATCATCTCATCACTGGTTTCCTGAACATGGCAATAAATTCACTGTACTCCAATGGGCTCCACAGTCACCAGATCTCCATCCAATAGAGCACCTTTGGGATGTGGTGGAAGGGGAGATTCGCATCATGGATGTGCAGCCGACAAATCTGCAGCAACTGTGTGATGCGATCATGTCAATATGGACCAAAACGAACACCTTGTTGAATCTATGCCATGAAGAATTAAGACAGTTCTGAAGGCAAAAGGGGGTCCAACCCGGTACTAGCAAGATGTACCTAATAAAGTGGCCAGTGAGTGTATATATTGCAACATTCACATCAGTCCCTACCCTCAAGGAGCTTATTTTCTAAGGTCCCTAACTCGCATACTAGGGCCAATTTAGACAGGATCCAGTTAACCTACCAGCATGTCTTTGGAGTGTGGTAGTAAACCAGAGTACCCAGAGAAAACCCACACAGGCACAGGGAAAGCATGCAAACTCCAGGCAGGTAGTGTCGTGGTGACCCTAGTGCTGCTAGGTGGAAGTGCTGACCACTTAGCCACTGTGCTGCCCACTGGATGGCTGGGTGTGTGTGCGTGGCTTACCTGGAGAGCATCTGTGCTGTAAAAACAAGTCCAATCCATAGAGGCTCCACCTCACAATTTAGAGGACTTTTAAGTATCTGCTACTGATACCTTGATGCCAGAACCCACAGCATACCTTCCGAGGTCTAGTGGTATCCTGTCAGAAACCATGAAATCAGGCCACGACACAAGGACAGTTAAACCACACTTGCTTAATACCCTGTTTCCCCGAAAATAAGACCTAGCGTGATTGTCGGTGATGGCTAAAATATAAGCCCTACCCCCAAAATAAGCCCTAGTTAAAGTCCTTGTAGGTCTTATTTTCAGCGTAGGGCTTATTTTCGGGAAAACAGGGTAGGGCTTATTTGGGGGGGGTAGGGCTTATATTGCAGCCATCACTGACAATCACGCTAGGTCTTATTTTCTTGGGAAACAGGGTAATAAAAGTAAAAAGTTCAGTAACTGGAAGGGAAAGTCAGCCAAGCCAGAAGTCAGGGATCAATGTAGTGGAACAGCGAGCAGGATCTGGAGCCAGAAGGGATGTCAGCCAAGCAAGTCTTGAACAGGATCGCAGGAGATAGTTTCTGTGATGTTGACCAAGGCGAAGTCAGAGATCCACTGGGCTGAATGGCTTAAGTAGGCGGGACTGATGAGCAGGATATCATCAACAGCTAAGTAACTGTGGAGAGATAGGAGCTGGCAATTAAGTGACAGCTGAGCGGCCAGCTCTGAGAAGGAAGGGCTGAGCCCAGCCCTGGCATAGCCATACCTCGAAGGGTCAGCACTGTTTTAGCAGCAAAAAGGGGGATCTACTCATTATTAGGCAGGTGACCATGAAGTTATGGTTAATCTGTGTATATCAACACTAGAGGATGCATAAAATTGTATTTCATGGCTTTCCTATGAATATATGGCTGGTGACCATTAAATCTTGGAAGAAAAGATGAGCCTAGATCTTTACAGCCATGCCACAACTGTGTAGAAATCTCCATTTAAGATAACAACAAACAAAATGTTATTTGGGATAGAACCCTGCCTGACTCCAATCAATACAGAAAGATCAGTTTGGATTGAATTACATTTTAAAATCTCATTGTCCTTTGTACACTAGCTAAGATTTTAAATGTGGCTGACAGTGGACGTGTCTGGAATGGCGGCTGAAATGGAAAAAGATAGATATGTTTCGATGTTGGATGGCGTGCAGAATAGAATGTAGGGCTTAGATGAGCTGAGACTCCCTGGAGAAGTAATTGTAGTCTCTGACAAAGAGGAAAATCTTCAGGGTACAGAAACCTTATTACATAGCAAAAACACCGACTGACTGTATACGAAAATAAAAAAACATTATGTGTCTGAAAATTCTGATGTGTCTCCGAAGAGCTTTTAACACATAAAGGTTGGTGGAGTCAGTAGTATAAATTAAAACTATGGCCTCCAAGTCAAAAAAATTTACTGGAACACTTAATTGAACACACATCCGCAGTTTAGTTTTTTTTCATGGTGGCCATACACACTTTAATAAATTATTTGATTTAATTTACCAATTGATCTCTCCTAATAGGAGCAATCAGGGGGGGAAGTGGATTTTGATAGATAATTGTAACATATGATCATAGGTTATCAATGCATCTCTGTTTTTACCATGTAATTTCATGATCTGATCGCTCAAACTATGATTACTTTTTTAAGCATCTCAGTTCTGCCGATGCAACATGATTGATCATTTTCTACTCTTACCAGTTGACTCAGTTTGATTGAATTTATCTAAATCAATTGGAAGGTGAGTTATGCTTTTTCAAGTGCTTGCTTATTTGATCCTTTTGATAGAATCATATATCAGCATTGAAGCCTGTACAGTGCCTTGAAAAAGTAAATTTTCCTAATTTTGTTATGTTACAACTAAAAACCTAAATGTATTGCATTGAGATTTTATGTGATAGACCAACGCAAAGTGGCACATAATTGTGTAATGGAAGGAAAATGATAAATGGTTTCACATATTTGTAAAAAAAAAATTGAAAAAGTGTGGAGTGCATTTGTATTCAGCTCCCCCGAGCCAATACTTTGTAGAACCAACTTTTGCTGCAATTACAGCTGCAAGTCTTTTTGGGGATGTCTATCTAGATGTGCAAAGCTGGTAGAGTGAAATTTTTGCCCATTCTTGTTTGCAAAAAAGCTCAAGCTCTGTGAGATTGTATGGAGAGCGTCTGTGAACAGCAATTTTCAAGTCTTGCCACAGATTCTCGATTGGATTTAGGTCTGGACTTTGAGTGGGCCATTCTAACACATGAATATGCCTTGAGATAAACCATTCCATTGTAGCTCTGGCTGTATGTTTAGGGTCGTTGTCCTGCTGGAAGGTGAACCTCCGCTCCAATCTCAAGTCTTTTGCAGACTCTAACAGGTTTTCTTCTAAGATTGCCCTGTATTTGGCTCCATCCATCTTCTCATCAACTCTGATCAGCTTCCCTGTCCCTGCTGAAGAAAAGCATACCCACAACATGATGCTGTCATCACCGTGTTTCACGGTGGGGATGGTGTGTTCAGGGTGATGTTCAGTGTTAGTTTTCCACCACACATAGCGTTTTGCCTTTAGGACAAAAAGTTCAATTTGACCAGAGCACCTTCTTCCACATGTTTGCTGTGTCCCCCACATGGCTTCTCGCAAACTGCAAACAGGACTTCTTATGGCTTTCTTTTTGCCACTCTTCCATAAAGGCCAGATTCGTGGAGTGCGCAATAGTTGTCCTGTGGACAGATTCTCCCACCTGATCTGTGGATCTCTTGCAGCTCCTCCAGAGTTACCATGGACCTCTGGGCTGCTTCTCTGATTAATGCTCTCATTTCAGTTTAGGTGGACGGCCATGTCTTGGTAGGTTTGCATTTGTGCCATTCTCTTTCAATTTTCAGATGATTGATTGAACAGTGCTCCGTGAGATGTTCAAAGCTTGGGATATTTTTTTTTATAGCCTAACCCTGCTTTTTTTTTATATAATCTTTATTTAAGGTGTTACACAGAACAAAAAATGGTAGGGGGGTCACAAATTAACAAAGAAGAAGTAATAAAACATAGAGAAATAACTAAATTAGTCATCTTCTTTCGCATTTTCCAAAAGAGTATATAGTTAAACAGTGAGCAGTATAGATCCTATCTTAGACTAATAAACCAATAAGGGTCCTCCTTAGACCTGGATAAACGATCCCTGTGGACATCCCTAGGCGATGATGTGCAGTCCCCCAGTTCCACTACATGACTGGGGTGCTCACAATGCCTCCTGGGATATGCACATCACATTTCCCAGGAGGCACTACAGTCATTCCCTTTATTAAGGAAAAGGGGGGCAGGCCTAGCAGTGCGTCATCGGGAAGTGATGCCTGAACCCTGAAGATATCTGCAGATGAGATTGGTGATGTAGCTGGGGGCGATGTTGTGTGTGGCCTTGTATGTTGTGGTTAGCATTTTGAATTTTATAGGGTGGGGTAGGGGAAGCCAGTGAAGGGATTGTCAGAGGGGGCAGCAGTCACGGATTGGTTAGTGAGGTGTTAATTAGTCTAGCAGCAGCATTCATAATAGACTGAAGGGGGGATAGTCTACGTAAGGGTAGGCCATTAAAGTGAGAGTTGCAGTAGTCAAGGTGGGAAATAATCAATTCAATAATCAAATCAATTATGTGCCACTTTGTGTTGGTCTCACATAAAATCCCAGGAAAATACATTTATGTTTTGGTTGTAACATGACAAAATGGGGAAAATTTCAAGGGGTATGAATATGTACAGGTACTGTATAGCCTCCATGATTCCCCCTGCAGAGTTCCACTAATACCTGTTGATTTTGCCACCTGATGCAGCTTGTTGTGATGGGGTGGCAATGATGCTGCACTGCTTCTGAATTCAGAGCAGAGTTGTCGCTTTCATGTAGTCTGTGCCTTTTTTAACTGCAGTGCTTGGAAAAATGTTACTGCCACTGTGAGCTGCAGTGTCTGGGAGGGGGAGCGTGTGAGACACATAGGAGGGTTAGGCTCAGTAACAGAAATTAAAGGAAATATTTTGTTTACCTTCTGAGCTTTGTCCATCAAATAGTAACTGGATTTTGGACTTCCTTAGACTGTCATACAGGAGCCTCTAGTTTTTCTTTTAGATTTACTTTTTAAAATTTTTCCCATATATTCATTGTCGGTTCTGTGTTTTCTACCTAATTTAAAAAGGAAATTTACTTTCCCCCTATTTATTTTTTTCCCCAGCTTACTTGATGCTGGGTTCCTCAGAGTTCAGATACTCACCCACCCAACAGATCCTGCAGAATCCTTTTCCCTGCAGCCTCTCCTTGGGTCCCACGCCGCTATGTTCTCCTGGGACGTCATCAAGAGGCTGCTGACTCTTCCGGGTTCAGGTGTCATTTCCTGATGACGCACTGCAAGGCCTGCTCCCCTTTTCCTTTAATAAAGGGAATGACTGTGACGTGCATATCCTAGGAGGCATTGTGAGCACCCAGTCATGTAGTGAAACTGGGGGATTGCACATCATCGCCTAGATGAGGAGGGAGGATGGGGACAGGCTAAAACCTCCACTATAAAAAAAATTACATTTTTGTATAGGTGGGTGTATGGTGGGTGCTAATAAGGAGAGGAGGCGAGTTATTCTTTACCCATCTTCATCTTTGCATGCTTCCCTTTACTTTACCATTATGGTTTGGTATGGTATGGTATCCCCGCGGCGATCGAGTCTGCCAGTCCCTCTACTTTCCTATTAAAAACTGACCACACTAAGCAGGAGAACACACTGGTCCGGTTCTCTAGCTGTGCTGGGAACTCAGTCTGTTCTCCGATGATTAGACTTGTCCTGACACCACCCCTGCAAGCTTTTCACTGTGAAGCTCAGGGTGCTGCTGTTTCTCCTCCCCCAGCTCTTATACAGCTTAGAACAGAGGGGATGATATTTTAATGGTTTGTATGTTTATACACACGTTTTGCCTTTCATTTCTATTTTAAACGGTTGTTTTACAAGGTGAGGGCTTACAATCACTTTGATTCATTTAAGGAGAAAAAGGTGTGTTTTTTTGTTATTGTTTTGGGTAAATTGGAGAGAGGTTACATCCTCCTGAGGTTGTTGTTTTATTATTTTTTTTTTGCTTTTGTGGTCTGTGGCACCCATTCATAATGTTGTCACCAGGAGAGGACTGATTGAGATTGAATGAGGACTGATTGAGATTTTACCTTCCACCTACTAAAGTGTTTTTTTTTTTTTTTTTACTTTAAAGGTTTTTTCAAGTTACATAAGACAAGGGCGGTTGGAAAAAAATTAGAATAAGCATATAAGAAGGGCATACAAGGACTGTACCCTTGCATTGGCATCATTATAGTTGTAGTTTTAAAGCCTAGTACACACAGGCCGAATGTTGGCTATTTCAAGTGCCAGTGTTAGGACTACAGATTACAGGGTGCCATGCCTCTGTGGCTTACGCATGCGTTTGCAAATGCGTGCGGACTGAACCCCTGTTTTTAACGCATACTGTTAGACAGGTCAGTTGGTTGTCTGCGAGCTGGTGGTAAGTAGGCTTGGATTTTTCCCTGGGCATTCCCCAGGTTTTGTTGATATCTGTGTACGGCAGCCAGACCGACAGAAGCCAGCCAAACTCTGACTGGCTCCTGATCAGCATCATGACTGGAGTGTTCTGACATGCGAGCCATCCCCCTGTCAGAACACTATCTCAGCAGGGAAGATAGCAGTACTAACATTGGGATGTTAGTACAGTGGCTCAGACCTGAGCTGTCAGTTATGAGTAGTGTGCAGTGATAATTTTGGCAGCAAATTTCAATTTAGTTTAAGTCTTAGGACTAAAATGGCATTTTAGTTTTAGTCCCATTTTAGTCTTTTGCAAGTGTTTTAGTTTTAGTCATAGTCTTTGACTAAAATGGCATTTTAGTTTTAGTCCCATTTGAGTCATCATATTTTAGTCGACTAAAATCTCCAGTAAATTTTAGTGTAATAAAATCAATCATTTTAGTCAACTAAAATCGAATGTTTTTCGTTAAATTGTAATGCATTATTTAGGCATTTCTCTATAGCAGTGGTTCTCAACCACTCTAGTGCCGTGACCCCTTGATAAAATTTCCCAAGTTGTGGGGACCCCTAACAGTAAAATTATTTTTGTACCGTGGGTAGTTAACACCCAAGGCAAGACAAGTAATTTGTGCCCCTAACTTACGGACATTTAGCTTTCCCTGAGTCCCTTCCACTCATACAGTGTTAAAAACCCTTATGGTACATTTTAGGATGTACCTCTCTTTCTCTTTGTTCTCCTTTCTTTCCCTTTTATCTCTCTCTATCCTAATTTCTTGGGGTTTATTCCCCATCCCTCTCTCTAGCCGTCTTTCTTGTTTTTTCTACTATTCTTTCTCTCCCTTGTTTCTTTGTTCCTTCCCCTTTTTTTCCTCTCCATTTATTCTCTATTTTTATTCCTTCTTTTACTCCTTGGTGGGTGGGGGTAATTGGATGAGTGGCAGTGCTAGTGGGTAGTTGGGATGAGTGGCAGTGCTGGTGGGGAGTTGTGATGAGTGGCAGTGCTGGTGGGGAGTTGGGATGAGTGGCAGTGCTGGTGGGGAGTTGTGATGAGTGGCAGTGCTGGCGGGGAGTTGGGATGAGTGGCAGTGCTGGTGGGGAGTTGGGATGAGTGGCAGTGCTGGTGGGGAGTTGTGATGAGTGGCAGTGCTGGCGGGGAGTTGGGATGAGTGGCAGTGCTGGTGGGGAGTTGTGATGAGTGGCAGTGCTGGTGGGGAGTTGTGATGAGTGGCAGTGCTGGTGGGGAGTTTGGATGAGTGGCAGTGCTGGTGGGGAGTTGGGATGAGTGGCAGTGCTGGTGGGGAGTGGGATGAGTGGCAGTGCTGGTTGGTAGTTGGGATGAGTGGCAGTGCTGGTGGGGGGTGGGATGAGTGGCAGTGCTGGTGGGGAGTTGGGATGAGTGGCAGTGCTGGTGGGGAGTTGGGATGAGTGGCAGTGCTGGTGGGGAGTTGGGATGAGTGGCAGTGCTGGTGGGGAGTTGGGATGAGTGGCAGTGCTGGGGGGAGTTGGGATGAGTGGCAGTGCTGGTGGGGAGTTGGGATGAGTGGCAGTGCTGGTGGGGGGTGGGATGAGTGGCAGTGCTGGTGGGGAGTTGGGATGAGTGGCAGTGCTGGTGGGGAGTTGGGATGAGTGGCAGTGCTGGTGGGGGGTGGGATGAGTGGCAGTGCTGGTGGGGAGTTGGGATGAGTGGCAGTGCTGGTGGGGAGTTGGGATGAGTGGCAGTGCTGGTGGGGAGTTGGGATGAGTGGCAGTGCTGGTGGGGAGTTGGGATGAGTGGCAGTGCTGGTGGGGAGTTGGGATGAGTGGCAGTGCTGGTGGGGAGTTGGGATGAGTGGCAGTGCTGGTGGGGAGTTGGGATGAGTGGCAGTGCTGGTGGGGAGTTGGGATGAGTGGCAGTGCTGGTGGGGGTTGGGATGAGTGGCAGTGCTGGTGGGGAGTTGGGATGAATGGCAGTGCTGGGGAAGTTCTGATCAGCCAACTTAGGGGCTCTTGATCAAGGTCATCTGCTGATCTGAGAACTGTAGTGGGGGCTTTTAATGGCAACTCTAATCACAGGTAGTGTTACTCAATGTGTCTCCGTCTTCACTGTCTCCAGCTCTGTGGTGTCTCGTAGCAGTGACACCTATGCCGAAATCAGGAGATAGGGTCTCCTCCAGCCCCTCCCACTTCACATTCCTCAGAAGTCATCTGACCTCTAGTCTCTGCCCCCCACCCATGCTGTGAACTGAATGAGCGGCTGCGAAAAGGCTGAGTGGGCGGCCGCGGGCTCCAGGAACAGCCCTGCCGGACGAAAAGGCTTAGAGAGCGGTGCGGGCTTCAGGAAAAGCCCAGGACTCGGTGACCCCTGGCAAACCGGCATTCGACCCCCAGGTTGAGGACCACTGTTCTAGAATTTCCAAACTCATTATATACTTAGTCCTGGAGTAAAAAAATCTAATATCATGTTATTATTTATGTTATTAACAGGATGTGCACAGTCACATTACAATTAATGGGCTGTATTTTAGCTTAGTAAAAAAATAAGCTGTACTGAGCTTTTTCAAGCTGCAGTGTGCAAGAGGCCTAACTAAAATAATTGCATTTCCATGTTCTGTGTACTGTGGGAGACCAGATATAATGAATGCAGGTCCTGGGTTTGGTAACACTTTAAGACAAGGATCTAGATAGCATTATTGTCTGAGATAGATTACATCAAACTAGATGAAGAGAGGTGATGGGTTCGTCTGGTGTAGCTCAGATCCCATAGAATTTTATATGGCCTATGACAGAGACCCATCCTGTCTAGAAAAATACATAAAATGTTTTTTTTTTAATTGCACTTATATCCTTAAAGGACGGATTTTGCCTGTTGCATTGACAGTGACAGAGGTTCTAACCCTTCCCCACCCCATCTAAGACAAAAAGAAAAAAGTTTTGTATGTTTCCTCCTGAAGGATGTTGAGCTGTACGGCTCAGATAAGAAGAATTATTAGCCTGCCTCTCGATTTGTCCCTGTATCTGATGCTCTGATGCAATCTGTCAGCTTGTCTCTGCTGTGCCTGGAGAAAGCCATTTGTAGCTTTTGTTGTGTTCTCCTGAGCTTTCCGCTGAATCTCATATGGGAGGGTTTTCATGACATCCAGCTGTGCCAGGTATATGGAACTCTATTGCCTTCAATGAAAATGTTCCTCAGCCACATGGGACGGTGTATCAGCATAGTACAGTAACCAGCAGCCACAGGAAATTTAAATGGCCTTTTATCATCTTCCACTTGTCAAATGCTGCACAATGATTTTCATATGAAGAGACACATTTAATGGTGAATACATTTTCTAGAGTCATTAAAGGGGAACTCTATTTTTTTTTTACTTTCTTTTTTTAGCTATATATGAAAAGTATGAAGTACACAGTGTTAATGGTGTGTGTGTGTGTTAGCATATTAAAGCATCTTGCTTTTAGGTAAAATGTGTAATTAACTGTATACATGGCAGGCGGCCTATTGATCCTCTTATCTCAATACTGATTGAAACCAATGGACACCGTAGGAGACCATCTAATTTAGCCTGCCTAGGCTTTAGGTCACAGGAGGAAACAGTTGTTTTATTCATGGAAGCAAGAAGAACTTTTCTTTACATAGAGTAATATTGTGATTCAGCACATGCATTACTGATTCAGGAGTTCTTTCATTCTAAAGGGTAAGTTCACCTTTTACACGTTTCCCAAAAAGGTCCCCATGCGCCTCAGTGCCCCCAATCAAAATGCTTTGCTCCCTTCCTCAACCAAGTGCCCACTTCTTCATCTACTGACACCAAAGTACTCCCCAATCCGTCAAAGTGCTCCCCTTACCAACGTCACTTAAAGGTGGTACCCGCTCCCATTTGTACATTTCCCGCTTTGGCGAGAATTACAGAATTTTGGCCTGCCCCCTTGCCCACTCGCAACCTCCTAGGAAACGTCACATGTCCCAGGAGGCTGCAGGACCAGCCTCAAAGTGCAGTGCCATCTTGTGCATGTGCAATGTGAAACAGCAGGAAGTCAGAGCCTGCTCTCACAGCTTAGATGGTGCCCCCGGGGATTCGAAGATTGATGAGGAACTGGCCTGGACAAAGACAGCACTAGACTCTTGGACTGGAGTATTTTAAAAGTCAGCAGCTAAAGTATTTGCTGCTGACTTATAATTTTTTAAACAAGTGCTTCACTTTAAGCACTCTGACATTTCCCCTGCACCATGTTTCAATCAGCAGAGCTCATATTCCCTGAGGAGTGCACAGAATAACAAAGTTACCGCACACATAATATTACACAGTGGGGTTTATTTACAAAAGGCAAATCTACTTTTCACTACAAGTGCACTTGGAAGGGCAGTCGCTGTAGATCTGAGGGGGACATGCAAGGAAAATAAAAAACAGCATTTTTGCTTGTACATGATTGGATGATAAAAATCAGCAGAGCTTCCACTCATTTCAGATCTTCCCCTCAGACCTACAGCGACTGCACTTCCAAGTGCATTTGCATTGCATCAAAGTTGATTTGCCTTTAGTAAATCATCTCCATTGTGTTATGACAGCTCATTCATTAGAAAAGGCTACTTAATGCACCACAACAGACCTGAAAATGTACCTGCAACACAAAGCACAGTAGAGCATTACTGTGCATTGCGATATTCTGCAAGTTGGGTGCATCGGAGGTACATTCCTTTTAGTGGCTGGAGGTGCTGCTCAAAATAACAATGCATTAACAAGTTACGGGCTACTCTGCATTGAGGTAACACACACATTTAGAGCTGCAACTAACGATTATTTTCATAATCAATTAGTTGGCCGATTATTGTTTCGATTAATCGGATAATAACCTTAAAGTGTGGTGTAGAATTTAGTTATTATGTAAAGTTTAAAAAAAAGGCATTTTTTTTCTTAAATATCTATATGCAGTGGTAAATATAAATAACCAACTATATGGTTAGAGAGCAAAATCTCTAATCCACTCTGAGAATAACAGACAGAAGAGATATACTGTATATACTATTAGAGGAGATATACTGTATATACTATTAGAGGTTGAATCTGGTAAATATCATCAGACTCAGATCCTTTTTTTAAAGAAAAAAAAAGTTAAAGACACTTTTGCAGATTTTCAAACAGAACTGTAATATATTATATGCTGGCCATACAAAAACAATGTCTTCCTTCAAAAAAAAAAAAAAAGTCATTTTAAGAACGTTCGTTCGATTTTCGAATCGTTAGTGGGGTCAAATCGACATTCGTTTTCAACCACAGTGACAGGAAAACTTAGAAATAATAGAAAACTGCTTGGTCAAAGGAATTTTCAGTGTATGTGGTTTTCGTTCAGAAATTACATTCATTTTAAAACAGAATGTTAAAAGCAAGTGAAAATTTCAAACAACATTCTTTCAGCGAATGTACAAAGATTTTTCATATGAATATTCTCATCTGAAAAATGAACCGTGTGGTCAGCATAAGGCTCGGTACACACCTATGCAGTTTGCTTTTGATCTGTTTCTACACTGCTTTTTGCTGTGCGTTAAGTGCAGTTTAGAGTGTCCCAATAGCAAGGTAAAGAAAACTTCTGATTTAGAACCACTCTCTTCCTGCCCAGGACTACATGTCCCATGAGGCATTGCTCCTCACACATTCACAAGTTCTCAGGCACTTACTGACATGTATGGATGGTGTACTGAGTATTTTCTGTATTTTCTGATATGTAAACAAATAATGCATTCTGTATGCAGGCCAACTAATCGGCTGGCCGATTAATTGATTATGAAAATAGTAATCTATTCATTTCATAATCGATTAGTTGTTGATTATTCAATTAGTTGTTTCAGCCCTACACACGTTACTGTAGTGCATAGGTATGTAGCCGGGCTAACACAAGTTGGTAAGATTAATTACATTAAGACTATGGAGGTTGATTTACTAAATATGCCTTCAGCTCACCCATCCAGAGACTATACATATTGGGGTTGATTTAATAAAACTGGAGAGTGGAAAATCTGGTGCTTCTCTGCAAAGAAACCAATCAGCGTCTGGGTTTTTGTCAAAGCTTAAAGTAGAGTTTCACCCAGAAGTGGAACTTCCGCTTATTTGCTTCCTCTCACCCTCCGGTGCCTCCCGCCCTCCGGTGTTTTTAACCGGTCCGGGAGACGGCGGCGCGGCGCGGCGCTGTCCCTGGAAAGTTTGGCCTCCTTCCTCTGCCGTCCGGCCGCGCATGCGCAGTAGGGAACCGTCTGTGAAGCCGAAAGTCTTCACTGCCGGTTCTCCTTAGTGGAGATGGCGGCAGCAGCAGCACCCGACAGTCGATCTGAAGATCAGCTCGGGGTGCCGACATCGCCAGCTCCCTGGACAGGTAAGTGTTCCTATATTAAAAGTCAGCAGCTACAGTATTTGTAGCTGTTGACTTTACTTTTTTTTTCCCCTAGGCTGGAACACCTCTTTAACTGCTTCAATACAGAGCACTTTTACCCCCTTCCTGCCCAGGTCAATTTTAAGCTTTCACCACTGTCTCACTTTGAATGACAATTGCGTGGTCACACAACGCTGTACCCAAATGAATTTTTTTTTTCTTCACACAAATAGAGCTTTCTTTTGGTGGTATTTAATCACCACTGGATTTTATATTTTTTGCTAAAAAACTAAAAAAGACCAAAAATTTTGAAAACACTATAATAATAATAATAAGTAATTTTTCTCCTTCATTGATGTGCACTGATGAGGCGACACTTATGATGCGGCACTGAAGGCTGCTGATTAGTTGGCACTGATGAGGAGGCACTGATAGGTGGCACTGATGAGCACTAATAGCTGACACTGATGGGCAGTCGGGATGTCCGCCGACCACCCGCGATCGCTCCACAGAGAGTCAGAACGGGGATCTGTTAATGTAAACAAACAGATCCCCGTTCTGACGGGAGTAGAGAGAAATCGTCTGTTCCTAGTGATTAGGAACAGCGATCTCTCTGTACTCCCTTCAGTCCCCTCCCCCCACAGTTAGAAACACCTCTCAAAAGTGTCCAATCTGTCTGCCGCAATGTCGCAGTCCCTCTAAAAATCACCGCCATCACTGGTAAAAAAAAAAAAAAATTAATAATAAAAATTCAATAGATGCTAGAACTTTTGTGCAAACCAATAAATGTGCGCTTATTGCAATTTTTTTTTTTCTTTACCAAAAATATGTAGAAGAATACATATTGGCCTAAACTGATGAAGACTTTTTTTTTAATTTATTTTTTGATGCCAGTCAGTGCTGGCTATCAGTGCTGCCCATCAACACTCCTCACTGCTGCCAATTAATGCCCATCAGTGCCACCTAACAGTGCACATAAGTGCGGCATATTCGTGCCACCTCATCAGTGCCCATCAGTGCTGCCTAATCAGCGCCCATCAGTGAAGGAGAAAAATTACTTATTTACAAAATTTACTGACAGAAACTAAGAAACATTTTATTTTTTCAAAATGTTTGGTCTTTTTTTTTTTTTTTTTTAGGAAAAAATAAAAAAACCCAGGAGTGATTACATACCACCAAAAGTAAGCTCTATTTGTGTGAAGAAAATGATAAAAATTGCACATGGTTACAGTGTAGCATGACCGCGCAATTGTCATTCAAAGTGTGAGAGCGCTGAAAGCTGTAAAATGGCCTGGGCAGGAAGGGGATGTAGGTGCCCTGTATTGAGGTGGTTAAGGGGGTAAATCCTTCTGGGGCTGAAGCGGTTAAGTAAATCAACCCCAATATGTATATTTCCTTTCAATGCAGAGACTGAAGGCATATTTTATGACTTGCTTTCCAGCTGATATTCTTTACATTCTCTGATATAAGTGTGAACTATATCCATGGTAAATGTAAATGTCCGGTCACACCTATAATTTCATGCAGGGCAGGTTTATTTAGCTAGGAGCACTGCCTTTGGCAAACAGGGTCAGTTTGAAATGTTTTCTCATGCTGCATGTGAAGTGCCACCCAGAGCAAGCTGCATATAGTGCATGGAATAATCTTTAAACAATTCCTCCAAAAATGTACAGCATTACCTTACTTTAATCAAAGCTGCACAGTTTATTTTGCACTATTTTTTGCAACTTCAGGTGTGACTTGCATAGACCTTATTTCTCTATAAGTTTTTAGCTATTTTGATGTTGGATACATTTTTAACAGAATATTTGGTATATACAGTGCTGTGAAAAATGTAATTGCCCCCTAAACCCTCTGCTGCATAACCCAAGTGCGCTTGAGCTCATGAACTGATGGCCAGACATTCTCCTTCAGGATTTTCTGGTAGCGCACAGAATTCATGGTTCCATCAATTATGGCAAGTTGTCTAGGTCCTTGTTTGATGATCTGAATCATTTAAAGGAGTAGTAAACTGCAGTTGAACAAAAAAAAAATATCTCCTGCAAGGCAATGTCACTGTCACCACTGAGAGGGCTTCCATCTTCCCACCGTCTTCCTTTCAGGTTCACGGCCTCTGGCTACATGAGTGGCCGGGGGCCCAATGACGTCACTCCAGGGCATGTGTGCAGGAGTCGCCGTTTACGGCATGGACGCTGAATGTCCGGCACTGTATGCCGGCATGACGACACCAGCTGCATGCACTCTGAATATTACCTAAACAGTGCAAGTTTAGGAGATATTCAGAGTACCTACAGGTAAGCCTTATTGCTGGCTTACCTTTAGGTAAAAGTGGTAAAACAGAGTTTACTAAGACTTTAAAGTGTTTGTTAACCCCCCAAAAAATAGAGATCCTGCTCCCTTAAAGCAGATTAAACAGCACAGTGCTTGTGCTGTGTGATCTGCCCCCATCTAAACTGTAAAAAAAAACCTGGTTGATCCTGCCAATTCTTGTATCCCCCTCTCTGCACTGACCACGATAATCAGGGCTGCTGAGCCCTGACCACCGTGGTCAGCGAACGTCCCACAGCCTGCTCTCAGCTCTCCTCTCCCCTCACCCCCTTCTCCCTGCTTGTCAGCTCTGTTCTGTGTCTCCCCCCCCCCCCCCCCCCCCCCCATCAGTATAAATAATATTTTATATATGGTACTGCCAGCCCCTCTAATATAGTTAGGCATAGCAAACTGCCTTATACTTTTTTTTTTTTTAAACAAGGCTTGTAAATACCAATTTTGCATGATCTTCAGGCCATTCTTGTGACTCTCAGCTGGTTTCCAGGGCTACTGCAGGAGGGGCTGAGCTGCCATATGACCTCCTTGGCTGACGTCCCAGGGAGATCTCGGCCCCTCCTGCAGTATCCATGTATTGGAGCTGTACAGCGGCCGCAAGTCACATGAACGGCCTGAAGATCGCTCTAAATTGGTATTTCCAAGCCTTGTTTATATAAAAGACTATTACAGTGTGCTATAACTAATAATAGAGGGTCTGGCAGTGATTAATACTGTAATACTATAATACTGAAGAGCGATTCTACCCCCTTCACGATCTTAAAACAGCATTTCTATGATTTAGTGCAGAGACAAAAAAACAAAAAAAAAAACAGCCTGCCAAGTTTATTACAACATTGCTTAGGTGGGGATAAAGAAAAACCTTGTAACATTTAGTTCTTTAGATCAAAGGAATGAACTTCCGTCTGTAAATGAGGTCAGTTTAACCACTTAAAGACTAAACCTTTTGACACTTGTTGCTTACAAGTTAAAATCAGTATTTTTTCCTATAAAATTACTTAGAACTCCCAAATAATATATAAATATATTTTTAGCCCTAGAGAATAAAATGGCGGTTTTTGCAATATTTTATGTCACACTGTATTTGTGCAGCGGTCTTTCAAATGCAATTCTTTTGGAAAAAATACACTTTAATGAATTAAAAAAAACTAAACAGTAAAGTTAGCCCAATTTTTTTGTATAATGTGAAAGATGATACACCACGAGAATTGTGATCTTTATTCTAAGCAAAAAAATGTATTCTCATTTTAGCCAGAATCGTGCAACTCTACTTGCTGATTATGCATACGGTTTAATAATTAATATTGTCTTTTTTACATTTCAAGGACTATCTTTTTGGGTTACATCAGCTGTCCCATCAACATGAAGAAGTCACTGGTCTTCCATCTATGCAGTCTGCTATGTACTATGCTGCTTGTGTCACCAAAGGCTTCATGTCTTTCTCTTCAGATGCTGGAAAAAAGGGACACCCAAGATGGAAATGAAGAGCTTGTTGGGATGGGTGTCCCAGAATCGTTGCCTGGTGGATCACTTCTTCCAACCCCATCTTCCATACTCAACGATGTCAATGTGTCTGTGATCTTGCCAAATGGGCCGATTGTGCCAGAGGAAATACAAAATGGCTCTGGACTTCTGAACACCAGCAATGTTAACACATACCCAGAGGCAAATAATGTTAGCGTTGCTAGTGAAGCTGGCCCCTCCAGTGAGAATGGTCTTCTGCCTACACTTGGTTCTAGCACTGATTACCCAACTGGTGTCACATCTCTTGGTATACCTATCCAAGGAGATCCAAAAGGACCTAGCCAGCTTCCAGATGAGAAGAGTGTAAATTTAGATCAAAGCAATTTGGACAATTCATCCCAAGTTAACACCATCGAGATGTTAACTACCAATCCTAGAACCAGCATTTTCAAGACAGACGACAACCAGCCCACCACATCTTCTCCACTCATTGGTCAGATGATTACCTTTGTTAATGCAATAACATCTGAAAGTCCCACAGGCTTGGGAACCTCAATGTTGGACAACCAAAATAATGGTAGTTTGTCCTCTACAATGTCACAGATAAACGAGGAATGGGATGACACCAAAGGTACAACTCAGAGTTCTGATACCGCTAGTAGTGATGTTATAACCCCAGGTCCAGGCCAGGTGTTAGAAAATGAAAGCAGTAAGACTGCCGTGTTTACAATTCATCCAGGAGTGACTGTCCCATCTGATGACAAATCTGTATTCAGTACTGACGAAAAGATGACTGAAGAAAAGCTATCATCTGAATTTACGGAAACTGTATTGTCTCCTGGACCTGAGGCAGAGGACTTCCCTACACCACTACCAAGTACGGCTATTGATGGTGCCCAAGCTCAAGATTTTCCAGTGTACACAGGTACATAGAACATCAGGAATTATAAACCGTATGCTATATTGTCCTTTCTAGAGAGACGTTGTCATTTTATAGCAGGTGTGGTACTGACATAAAACATTTCAAAGGTACCAACAGTGCTGAAATGCTGGAATATTTTGCTTCCAGCAAGTCAGTGTGTTAGACTTCATATTTATTCCTGAGCAATGCCTTGTACATCCCGGGATGTACATTGAGGCTCTAATTCTGTCTAAGTTAATATTAAAGCGAAAAAAAAGCCTAACACTATATAATCTCAAAAAGGTTCCCTCCTACCTATTCTGACTAACTTATATAAAAAGAATGTGTACTTAACTGTTTTTATTCAACTCCAGTCACATGATCCCATAGCTCCAGCTTCTCTGTTTTAGTGAAAGGCTGCTGCAGGGGAGAGAAGGGAATGCCGACCAAGGCTGGGCAGTGGGTTGGAGCCTATGGGTGACGTCATGGCTTCCAGAATTCCTAGCCATTGTCAAGCCCTTCCTGAGCCAGAGCTGCAGGATCAAGTGATTAGACCAGATTTTTTTCTATACAGGATAGGTAGGGGGGGAGGGAGCATTTTTAAAAATAGACTTGGGCTCGGTCATAGAAGGTTCAAAATTTTGGCCAGTTCAGCAGGAACTGGCTGAGATTCAAACCGTTTGTGGGCAGGCTGAATGTACCAGGTCGTTTGAGCGATCAATTTGGGTACAACCAGCCTGCCGGATTTACTTGGGATTATCACTAGCAGCTACTATGGCTGCTAGCAATAATCACTGTCTTCTCCTGACTGGGATTGATTCCCCCACGGGGAGAATACATTGTCTCAGCAAGAGGGATTCCCCTGCCAGCACTATCTGACCCGTGGTTGCAGGAAAAATTTCACACCGCCTATGGCCTGCTTTAGGCTTTTCTTCCACTTTATTTCAAGTGTTGTATCTGTTCTACAAATGCAAAAAAATGCCTGCCAGAAATCTTGAGTGCTGGTAACTTCCTGTGCAGTCTGCTTCTGCTGACTGTTATCACATCTACAGGCTAGTAAGCTGCAATATATCGCATTTTTGTTCTTGTGTTTAGATACACTTTTTAACGAAACGTCCCACACTCCGCTTGAGTGCTTCTGTCAGTATATTTCTCTTCCATTGGTCTCGTGTTCCAGGACTTAGGATCTGGCTATAGAACACCCAAGAACCAGACAACACCAGTCTTGGAGTACATCCGGAATAGCCTGCTTTTTTTGAGATCTCAGACAAATATATACACCAGGATGACAATACAAACTGTAATCAGAAACCTAATTAACATGAGCTAATTAACTAATCCTTTAACCAGACAGGTGACTCAGAGATATGACCTTTTAGGGCAGCCTTGACGTCTCCTAGCACCCCGACTATACAATACACATTATCATAAATATCAACACAGAACTCCTTCAAACCATTGCAGGGTTAATTAGCACAAACAACGGGTGAAAGACTCTTAGAAGCCATACTAGACTTATTTACATTATAGCAGACAACAGACAGACAGGTGGCTGGAGTTGATGACATCAGGTGGCTGGAGTTGATGACATCAGCATCTTCTAACAGTATGTGTCCCAACAGTATGAATCAGTCACTATTTCTAGTATGGCATATACAGGTTTCCCAGAGTCTGTGTGTCTTGGGGGGACATGGACCTGAATCCAAAGTAACACCACCTCAAGGGTCCCCAGGCATACAGCTCACAAAGAGCACCGTTCACCGTTCCCCCAAAATCCAGGGCCCATAATCACTAGGCAAGAGGCCAGCATTCAGTCCACTCCAAAAGCCTCTGTCCCGGGTGAGTCCATCAAACACTTTAAAGCAGAATGTCACCTCAAAGGGGAAGTTCCACTTTCTGCCTTCACTTCCTCTATTCTATTACTACTTTTTTGGGGGGAGGGGGGTGAGTACCTGGTTTTGACAGGTACCCACCTCTTACTTCTGATCAGATCGCTGAGGCACATCCATTGGAAATTCTCCTCCAATCCCTCTCTGCCCGCACCCTTCTGTAACATGTCAGAGGTCCTAGAATGGTGCGGGACAGTTCACAAAGTGCAGTGCAAATCCTGCATGTGCAGTGAGCAGCCGGCTGTGAAACCACTAGAAATCACAGCCGGCTGCCCACAGTAAACATGTCGGGGACCTGAAGACCGGTGAAGGACTGGTTTTGGTGAGGACAGCGCTGGAACCCTGGATAGGTGAGTGTCCTTTTTTTTTAAAGTCAGCAGCTTCAGTATGTGTAGCTGCTGACTTCACAGGGTGAAGAACCGTTTTATATCAGATCTCCAGCCAAAAATAGCAGCAAATATTAATAGCCCATTAAAAGAGAAAATAACAAAATCCACAGATTTTCCCTGCGGTACTTATTTCTGCTGGTAGACATCCGCAGTCAGATGACCAGCATCATTCAACTGGCTTCCTCTGAACTCAGGTGATCATGGGCCTGCCTGTGACTGAACAGTATAAGCATGCTTCTTCCCAGCACATGAACTAATTGGTTCCTTGTACATCTTCTTCATCTCCCATTCCAGCTAAACTTTGCATAGTGGGAACGTGCCACAACTGTGAGCCAAGCATTCAGCTCACAGTTATGGCGCAGCACAATGGGAGGGAGAGCTTGACAGGCAGCTGTAAACCCAAGAACAAAAATGTAATATATTGCAGCTTACCAGTGTTTAGATATTGAAGCTGGGTTACTAGTTTTTTTTTAGGCTTTCTTCCTTTACTTTCACCAGGTTATCTTGCCAGTAACACACTCCCTGTCCTATAGTGACAACACTTAAAGGGGTTGGAAAGGTTCGTTTTTTTCACCATAATGCATCCTGTGCATTAAGGTGAAAAAACACCTAGCGGTGACCATTTTACTTACCTGAACCCTCGAACTTGTCCCACGGGGACGCGCCATCTCTCTGCTAGGGGGTTTTCGGCTGTTGATTGGATAGATTGATAGCAGAGCAGCCATTGGCTCCCGCTGCTGTCCATCAAATCCAGTGCCGCCGGGGGGTGTGGTTGAGTCCTGCATTCAGCGTCTATGAATGCCGAATGCTGGACTCAGAAACACGTCCGCAAGGTAACCCCCCTGGGAGAGTGCTCTCCCAGTGGGTTATCTGATGTGGGGAGGAGCCGAGAGACCCACCGAGGGACCCCAGAAGAGCAGGTTCGGGGCCACGCTATGCAAAACGAGCTGCACAATGGAGGTAAGTATGACATGTTTGTTATTAAAAAAAAATAACCTTTAGTATCACTTTAAAGGGGTTGTAAACATAATTTTTTTTTCACATATTTCCACTGTTAATTGCATACTTAATCAAAAGAATTGTATGATTTCATGCCAAAATCTTTACTTACAAGTGCAATGTGTATCTAAAAATCTCCTCCGTCTATGCCACAGTGATTCTGGCTTCTCCTTCCTGGTTTGCGGTGCGCGTGCATTAAAGCAGCGTCACGGCAACCACGGAACTACATCTCCCAGTGTGCTTAGCGGCACCGCGCATGCGCAGTGCCGTTTTTATACATTTCTTGTAACGAGAACGAGCAATAAGCGGGGCAATGAAGATTAGTCTATGGAGGCGTATCGCTGCAGCGTCGTAGACACGCCCACTAACCCCCAGGCCCTGTGTCTCTCTGATACGTAGAGAGCGTCTCCACGCAGGGCTGTAGTCCAAGGGAGGGGGCGAGCACAATCAGTCACCACCAGGAACAACGGCTCGGATGACGGTGGCAAGCTCCATGAAGAACAACAGGAAGTGAAGATTTCAAGGAAGGATTTCTGACATTTGGCAGAGAACCAGAAGGAACAGGTAAGTGAACTAGCACTGCATTAGCTTAAAGGAAGCTAATTAGCAAAGAAAAAATTTATGTTTACAACCCCTTTAAGCAAGCCATAGATTATACGGTGTTCTTTCCTTCCATATGGGTGGAAGGAAAGAAAAATTGCTCAGTTCCCTCATCAACACAGTCCATGTTTTAATGAGGGAATCACTTCTGCAGCGATATTGTGTTCTGTCGGCGGGTAGCCTTCCCTGCCAGCAGAACACATTGATTACTGCTGGCTGCTATAGCCATTGGCAGTGATCACATGTAAAAACCCAGACAGGCTGGCTGTATTGAAGTCAATCAAAGGAACGACTTCAATCTGCCCATAGATGGAAGGAATCCCAGCCAGTCCCTGCTGAATCGACCGAGATTCAATCCATCTATTGCCAGCTTCCTCTCTTCTTATCTCTCCTTATTTCTAAAACATAAGGGGAAGTGTTTTTTATAGTCTTCAGAAAGAAATGATTACAATGTTACATGATAAGAGTCAGCTGAGGCAAAGTGCATAGGAAGTTAACAGCCCACAAGATTTAATTAGATTACACTTACCTCCAGCAGTACGCTCCATTGAAGATTCCAGCTGTTCTTTCAGTTAAAGCTGAACTCCAGGTATGACCTTAATTGCATACTTAGGCCAGCCATACATGGATCGCAACTGCTCTGGTTCAGAAGGGACCAGCTGAATTTCGATCAATGTATGGGCAGGGAGGTTGTACAGAAGTAAATCTACTGATTGACTTTTGTACAACTGCCCTGTTGGAGTTTTCCTGCTAGATCAGCACTGCTGGCTATAGCCGGCAGCTCTGATCAGCGTATTCTAATGGCAGGGAAGTTTCCCCGTTGTCTGAATACAATAGATCAACAGGGGGAGTCTTTTTTTTTTTTTTTTCGTTCAACCCCCTGGTTCAATGAAAAAAAAAAAAGACTCCTCTATTGGCTGCCTTACACTGGTCCAGCTTGGACCAATGTAAGCATGCACATCTGATACCTAAGGGACTACTGGGGAAGCTGACAATCACTGTAGCACCAGCACTACTGCAATGATTGCCATGATCTTCTGGGTCCTGTGCTGCCACTGCCGCCATTCACCGAACTCCTTGTCATTTTTCCAGGGAATGCAAAATGATCTCTGATTGGGCAAGGTGAACAGGAAGGGGTGTCACCATTCCTCCTATCCACTTCGTCAAAATTCAAGATGTTCTGTGGCGGCGATGCCAGCGAGTGACCCCTTCTGGTCAGTATGCAGTGGAACAGCTGCTCAGCACATGACCTTAAAGATTGTGGTGAACACTGTAGTAGCACTGACTACTACAGTGATTGTCAGCTTCTACAGCAATCCCTCACATATTAGATATGCATTCCAATCAAAGTATGCCATTAAGATCATACCTGGAGTTCAGCTTTGGGTAAGGAAGTTAATATATATCTTTTCTGTTCAGTTAAAATAATTTGAAATTGAATATTAAGACTCATGCATAAAACCAATTGTGACTGGTTCTCTTTTTTTTAAAATTATTTTTACTCCTTTTTGAAATATGTGTATGGGATTTTATTCCAAATAAGTAAAATAATTTAAATTAAATCTGTAAATTGTTGGACACTTTTTACAGATGACTGTGTGTGATGGAAAATTGAGATTTATGTTATATAAGGACCTCTGTGTGATGAAATTGCTCAGATAGACAACCTGACCTTTGCTTGTGTTCAGTTGATAGGAAGCATTCTTTCTCTTGACTGTTCGTTCCTGCCCTTGGAAAGACGGGCTGTCAGAGCGAAGCTGTGTTTTGCTGAGAACGGTGTTATATTATGTGCAGTGAGAGAAGTGGCTGGTAATTCAATTAACAGGATAGAGATAGCAAAAGTCAAAGCTGCCTGAGAACATCATCGAAGGCTTCAACTTTCCTACGCCAGCAGCTACTAAACCCGATGTAGAAGATGAAAAATGTTATTTCTTTATTTACCTTGGCTTGTTTTTTGTGTGTTGTATCTGATCAGTTTGTCCATCAATTTGTCATCCTTAAAGTGAACGCATGCTTTACTCATACCAGTCAAAGGATTAGGTGCACAATAATATGGTGGCCCCAAGACCAACAAACATACTTAAAGCCCAGGCCCAGCTTTAAAAAATAAAGGCTGCTCAGTTCAAGGTACTTAAAGACGAATTCTAGCCTTGAGTTATCACTAGTTTATTTGGGCCAAGCTGGTCCAAACACATTATTTCTATTAAACATGGCCCAGACTTATAGGGCGTACACACGGTCGGACTTTGTTCGGACATTCCGACAACAAAATCCTAGGATTTTTTCCGACGGATGTTGGCTCAAACTTGTCTTGCATACACACGGTCACACAAAGTTGTCTGAAAATCCGATCGTTCTAAACGCGGTGACGTAAAACATGTACGTCGGGACTATAAACGGGGCAGTGGCCAATAGCTTTCATCTCTTTATTTATTCTGAGCATGCGTGGCACTTTGTCCGTCGGATTTGTGTACACACGATCGGAATTTCCGACGGATTTTGTTGTCGGAAAATTTTATCTCCTGCTCTCCAACTTTGTGTCGGAAAATCCGATGGAAAATGTCCAATGGAGCCCACACACGGTCGGAATTTCCGACAACACGCTCCGATCGGACATTTTCCATTGGAAAATCCGACCGTGTGTACGGGGCATTACTCTTTAAAGTGAACTGAAGCTGGAACTCTACTTTAAAGCCAATCTCCAGGTTTACTTTCACTTTAAATAGTTCATTTGTGCTAAGCTGGCCTATACCAACCATTTCTTGTACTAATAGATGCACCCGCTGTATAAGCTGTATGTAGCATTAGCAACATACAGTATACAACTCTGTGTTCTCGAAGTGGTACATTCATATTCCTGTTGGCTGCCGAAACAAAGATGAGTCTGGCTGAGAGATGCTCAGCCATTCACAGGAAAAACTTACATTTTTATCAATGACTGCTTCCTCTGGCTGAGATTGTGACATCATTTGCCCACCTAAGCTAACTATTTAAAGGGAAAGTAAACCTGGATTTTGGATTTGAGCTAAATCTGGGACAGTCTCTCAGTTTTCCACAAGATGTCCTTCGTCTTCCAGTTAGGAGAATGCCCAACAAGATCTCCTCCTTTTTTTTTTTTCTAAATAGTCCTTCCAAAAGAGGAAAAAGCAAAGTGTCAATGCAGCCTTAACAATAGGCATATGAACAACATTGCTTCATAACAAAATAAAGAAAAAACAAATGAAAAAACCCCAAAAGATGCATTTTGCATTTTAATACTGGTAAATAAACATAATTGGCCCATTTCTCACAATTGGCAGGGAATATAAACATTAATCCCAGCAGCGTAACTATACCACCTCTCCAGCATGCTAATGAACCATTGAAACAAAGTTGGATTCTGCTGAGGACAACCAGAAGTCCCAGACCCTGCCTGTGCTTGTATGTTAGTTCTTTCCTTTCGTAGGTTTGTATTGACCGCTTCACACCCTTGTGAAGTTGTGGAAGGGGAGGGTGAGAGCCATTTTTGTAAAATTTAATTTACGGGCTATATACAGAGCCCTAGTCCAAAGCAACTTGTACTCAGCCGCTAAAATTTCTGCCGGAATAATGCCCAAAACAGCTAGTTTAGGATCTAGAGGTACTTGGACAGAACATATACCGTTGACTAGCTGAAATATCGCAGTCCAATATCGGTGGAGCTTATGACAATGCCAAACCATATGAATAGGAGTCTAAAAAGAAAAGCAACAATGGGCGCACCAGCCTAGCGTTTACCTTTATTTTTTTCAAAGGGCCGAGCGGCTCTATGAAAAAGGTTAGCACAGGTTAGTGCAGGGACATGCACATGTTACAAGAGTGGATCAGAGACCGCAGACATATTACAAGAGTGGATCAGAGACCGCAGACATATTACAAGAGTGGATCAGAGACCGCAGACATATTTTTACAAGAGTGGATCAGAGACCGCAGACATATTTTTACAAGAGTGGATCAGAGACCGCAGACATATTTTTACAAGAGTGGATCAGAGACCGCAGACATATTACAAGAGTGGATCAGAGACCGCAGACATATTACAAGAGTGGATCAGAGACCGCAGACATATTTTTACAAGAGTGGATCAGAGACCGCAGACATATTACAAGAGTGGATCAGAGACCGCAGACATATTACAAGAGTGGATCAGAGACCGCAGACATATTTTTACAAGAGTGGATCAGAGACCGCAGACATATTTTTACAAGAGTGGATCAGAGACCGCAGACATATTTTTACAAGAGCGGATCAGAGACCGCAGACATATTACAAGAGTGGATCAGAGACCGCAGACATATTACAAGAGTGGATCAGAGACCGCAGACATATTACAAGAGTGGATCAGAGACCGCAGACATATTACAAGAGTGGATCAGAGACCGCAGACATATTTTTACAAGCGTGGATCAGAGACCGCAGACATATTTTTACAAGAGTGGATCAGAGACCGCAGACATATTTTTACAAGAGTGGATCAGAGACCGCAGACATATTTTTACAAGAGTGGATCAGAGACCGCAGACATATTTTTTCAAGAGTGGATCAGAGACCGCAGACATATTTTTACAAGAGTGGATCAGAGACCGCAGACATATTACAAGAGTGGATCAGAGACCGCAGACATATTACAAGAGTGGATCAGAGACCGCAGACATATTACAAGAGTGGATCAGAGACCGCAGACATATTACAAGAGTGGATCAGAGACCGCAGACATATTACAAGAGTGGATCAGAGACCGCAGACATATTACAAGAGTGGATCAGAGACCGCAGACATACTGCTTTGCTTGGCACTGTATCAAACAGACCTGCAGCTTCTGCAAATCTGCACTAGTGATGCAGCAGCCCATGTTTTCCTGAATTAGTTTATGTAATCATTAATATTATCTATCTCACATGCTAAAACACCTAGATAGGTGCCTAGGCCAGCAGCACCTTCTTTCCTTGTTTCCTCCTCCTCCTCAGCTCTGTGCGTTTTCTCCCACGCTGGGGCGGCCACTGCACTGACCCCCAGACAGGCCCCAGTCCCAGGCCAGACATCCCAGTGCCTCCCTCCTGTGACTGTCCCTGGCTATTGCTGAGGTGCTAAGTCCACTCCAGTGACCAGTGAACAGCACATAACAAGTTAACTTACTCTGCTCCACAGCCTTACAGTCAGCAGACACTGATGGACTCAGTCGGCTCCTTGGGCTTGTGGCGAGCTGCCTTCCAGTTGGTTCCTCTGGAGTCTGTCCTCCTGTTCTCCTGCCATGACCCGCGCTGCCTGGCATTTCACAGAGAGACTCCCAGCCCCTCCCTCAGAGATTACTCCTCACTGCACTGCACTGCAGAAGTCAGGACGAGTGGGTGGCGCCGCGTCCCGGCCAGACCTACACAGTCGCATACAGCCTAGGTAGGAGGAGAGACTAAGCAGCGGAGTCATCAGACTCATCAAAAATGTGAAAAAAAAGTCTGCGGCGGCCGCGGAAATGGCTTCCTGGTGTGCCCACCGAAAGGGCTCGGCTTGCCAGCCGTGGCATGTGTGCCATAAGTTCACCATCACTGCTCTTGGGCCTGTCTTCGCAGCACCCTGCATTCACTGGTGTTGAAAGTGTCCATAATGTTATCACATCAGTGCAAATTGTAACTCAACATTGGTAGTATCGTCCCATTGGTGATTAAAACATTAATTCATTTGTATGTATTGATGGGAAGAAATCCAGGAGTGTAGAACTAAAGGAGTCACCGTGTGTGCATCCACCACCATGGAGAGAAGATTAAATACACTTACCAGAAGGTAACATCAGTCAGGCATGTGATATGAAAGCTCTGGATAGCGAGTGGTGCAATTTCAGAAGCACAAGCTCTCCAACAGAATGTATCAGTTTACATGGAAACCACTTAAAGAATATGTAAACCCAAGATTTCATATTCCTGATATGTTCCTGCTGTACCATGTACTTGTAAATAAAAGTATCCTGTTCTTGTATTGCTTCTTTTGTGTGAAATTCCTGGTTTTCCTGCCAGTCCTTTCGTTTTGCCCTATTACAACTGACCACACTAATCAGGAGAACACACCGTGGTCAGTTTTCTAGCTCTGGTGGGAACTCGGCCTGCTTTCCTCCAATGATCAGACTTTGCTTTACTTCACTTTAAAGTATATGTGAACCCTCAACTTGTAAAACAACACATTCAGTTTAAAGTAGAAAGGGAAAGAAAAACTTCTATGTATACATTAAAAATATATATATAAATACTCTTCCCTTTTTTAATAAATGATCACCTCTGTTTTCAGCTGCATAAGGACCTCAAAGAGCTGGAGGAGGAGAAACAGCAGTACACTAATCTTCGCATCTTCCCTGGCTGTGCGGGGGAGAGGCATGTGAATAGGCATCTGATCATTGGAGGAGAGCAGGCTGATTTCTGAGTGCAGTTAGAGACCTAGCCACAATGTGCTCTGCCTAGTGTGGTCAGTTTTTAATAGGAAAGCAGAGGGACTGGTAAGATCACCAGGTACTTTTTCATACAAGTGCATGGTACAGCAGACAATTACAATTTACAATTTTTTTAAACATTGGCAGGGGTGATTAAAATGATCAGCTTTTTTTAATGCAAAGCCTTTATCCCAAAAGGGGAAAAAAAGTGTTTGCTGTAACTTCTTATAAAGTGTGAGTTGGAATTTGGCTTACGTTTTTTTAGTGTATCTAAATCTGCTTATACATTTAACACTACCCCCCTCCCCCAAGACTGACAGTGCTGATATTTAGGGGTGTTGAAATTAGGGGTGTTGAAGCACCCGAAGGAGCCATGGGCGTCGCCGCGTTGAGCTGGCTGCTGCGAGACACGTGGAGCGAGTGTACCCCAACTCCCGATCATGACCCGATCCCCAGAGCCTTTCTCCTTGGCACACCTCACACTCTGCACAGGCTGCCTCCGTCCTCTTTACAACAGGCTGCTGTGGGAGACCCAAGACTTAGCCATAGGAGGTGCATGGGGAGCTGAAACAAGGGTTTTTCAACCTCCCCAAGGGATTCTGGGTTCCACGGGCCCCCCGCTAAAAGTGACTCCCGTCACAGTCGGTATACCCATCCTTTTCCTGTGTGAAGACTGAGGATAAAAAAGCATTTAGCACAGCTGCCTTCTCCTTGTCATCTGTAACAATCTTCCCTTCCTTGTCCTTTATGGGGCCTATGTGTTGTGTTCCGTCCTCGCCTTTTTACTGTTAATATATTTAAAACATTTCTTGGGATTATTTTTACTCTCCTCCACTGTGTGTGTCTCTTATAGTCTTTTTTAGCCAACCTCATTGCATTCTTACACCTCACATTGCATACCTTTTATTGTTGGAATGCTGACAATGACACCTCCGCTTTGTACATTTCAAAGGCCATTTTTTTTGTCCTTCATATGACATTTTAGGTTTTGTTTCAGCCACCCAGGTTTAACCTTTGTTCTTCTATATTTATTACCCCTTGGAATGCACTCGGTGAAGCTGCAATATAATTTTTGGTTATGGGTTTAATACTGCTTTAAAGGATGGCAATGCCTGCTGTAGATCTTTATAGAGAATAACTTATTTAATAATGCAATGCATAGAGCAGTGGTGAAGTGCTGTAGCCTGTAGCAAATAATTAAACTTCACTTTAATCAATATAGGGCAATCAGACTAAATGAAAGTTTCTGCTGAAAATTCAGTATGCCTCAAAAACTGTTTTTTTTTTTTTTTTTTTTTTATTCATTTTTGTTTGCTGCAGTCAGTGGTTTATGTTTTGTTCAGCAGATGTCAAGCAGCCAGACTTGGACATAAGTGAGAACACAAATGTCACCGTGGCACCTGCTATCACTATGGATGTTTCAAGTCAAGAAACCACCAGGGAGCCTGGCATGATTGATAAAGCAGAAGAGACGGTGAAGGAAAGTACAGCTCCACAGGTGGTGATAACCCGCAATGAGTCTGCTACCGAATCTCCCACTACGACTCAGGCCTTACCCATTGAAATGCCTAGCACTGAAAGTACACTCGATGGTAATGTTTATTTTATCCACCTGTCCATCTATCTTCTGGCTCTGACGGTTTTATGTCTTTCTTTTACTGTTGGATAGACAGACAGGTTTAGATTGTCCGGTCCTGCAAAGCATATTCGTTTGCACCATTACAAGGAGATAAGGATTTCAGTAGCCTTAAAGTGATATTAAGGTCTTGTTTATTTTTTTTTTCTTTTAAATATAACAAACATGTTATACTTTCCTGCCCTGTGCAGTGGTTTTGCACAGGGCAGTCCCGATCCTCCTCTCCTCGGGTCCCTCGCCAGTGCTCCTGACCCCTCCCTCCTGTTGGGTGCCCCATACAGCAAGCAGCCCCCTCTCTCTCCTCGTTGGCTCACTGTCTTTGCCAGCAGTGGGAGCCAATGGCGCCGGCTGCTGTCTCAGCCAATGAGGAGGGAGAGTTCCTGTACAGTGGAGGCTCTCATGCACATCTTTGGAGGAAGATGGGGCACAGATAAGTATTAGGGGGGCTGAGGGGCGCTGCTGCATTTAGGACGTTTTTTTATCTTGATGCATAGAATGCATTAACCCCTTGGTGCCGACGTAATGCAAACATGCGGCCCCACTGGACTGGGCTTTTTTTCCGTGGGGCCACATATTTGTGAATCTGTCTTTGTGCTCACTGAGAGCCCCGGGCCTCGTTTTAACGATCGGAACATCAGAGTCCGAGTCACCTGATCGCTGTGATAGCCTCTGATTAGCTATCACAGTAATCAGTCACTATGAAGCCCGCCCCCTGTGTTTTCTTGTTTTCTATTTGTGAATAGATGAGAGAGATGCATTTAGTGGCGTCATGAGAGGGGGGGGGCTGACTGGGACTATAGCCCTGTGTGGGCCCCCGAAAAGCCCCTGGTCTGGGCATTCATAATGAGAATTATTAGTCCCAAGGGTTTACACAGAAAGCTGGGATCGATCACCCGCTTACCCGGCGCAGCCGAGTGAAATACAAAGTCCGGCCTCCTGGACCCAGCTCCTATGATGATGTCACACTGGTCCAATGCTGGGACTTGGGACATAGGAGTCAGTGTTCAGAACACCGGGTCCAGAAGGCGGGCGTGACACTGCAGCCGTGCTGGCTGGGAGATCCCCGCTCTCGCTCTGTGTAGACTGGTGGGAAGCTCTCCCATACTGGCTGCTGTCTGATCATGCGTGGGCGCACAGCATCGTCCCAGCACACACACAGGTACTACAGCTGAGATCTCCTATGGGCTCTCTTTATCAATGTTCCTACCTAAGGTTTAGCCTAAATTCACACATCAGAGACAGATTCTTTATTTTTATCGTGTAGTTTGTACTCAAGTTTTTAACACATTATTGATGCCTTTTTTGGGGGTAAGAATTTTTTTTTAGGTCAATTCTTTCACTGTATTTTTTTGTTTTTTTTTTGTGGTTTTTGCACACGCTTAAAAATCTTTTATATCTGAAGATTAGTTACACCACTTAAAATTTTCCACATTTTGTCATGTTACAACCAAAAACGTAAATGTATTTTATTGGGATTTTATGTGATAGACCAACACAAAGTAGCAAATAATTATAACGTGGAAGGAAAATTATAAATGGTTTTTAACATTTTTTACAAGTAAGGCTGGGTTCACACTGATGCGACCGCGGGTCATAGCAGGGGTCCGGTGCATCTCTGTTCACCAATTCAGGTGTGAATGGGATTCAAATTTTTGCCTGAATTCGCACCTGAAATGGAGCTAAAGACTCACAGGACCCTTTTCTAATGCGGACCGTGGGTGTCCCAAGGTTTATCAAATTTACCTTTGGGCTGAAGCCCCTGGTCTTTTTCCCACCTAGCAACACCCCTGGATACATTGTATGTCCTTACATTGTCCTTAGAGAAAGAGAAAAAAAAAAAGTTTGTGTAGAAAAAATAATAAAAAAAAAATTACAAGATTAAGGTTTGATCTAGGTCAGTATGTAAGTTAGCGTTTGGGTCAGAGTCTGTATTTTTTGGGCTGGATTTTTTATTTATTTTTTTTTAAATTAGTATCATTGTCAATTAGTAGTCGGGTGTGTTTTTAGGTAGGATGAAAAAAAAAAGTAAACGCAATCTGCGCACTATTGTTCTGGCCTGTACTACGAGTACATACAACACCTAGCATACACATATGTGGTATTGCTGCGATCGTCATGAGCAGGAGAATTTATTTTGGATTGTTCTTTGGGAATAGGTTATAGTAGTACCAAGAAATATACAACTGAATTTGAAATATTTTTTTTTTTTTTTTTACTATTTTGGGCCAGTTATTCTTTGATAATATAAAAAGAAAAGCAGGAGATCTCCATTACCATTTACCACCAAATGAAAGCCCAATTTGTCCTGGAAAAACAAGGTATAATCCACCTGGATGCACAAAGTAGTTGTGATGATATGTAAGGCTTTACTAACAAATATCAAAGTCACAAAATTTGGCTTAGGCATAAACGGGTACAAACAACAACATACACATATGTGGTATCACTGCGATCATTGGGAGCAGGAGAATTTATTGTTGGTTGTTCTTTGGTGGCAGGTTATGGTAGTAGCAAGAAATATACAGATAAATTAAAAAAAAATATATATTTTTTCATTGGGATAGTTTTTAATCCACCTGGATGCTCAAAGTAGTTATGATATGTACGTTTTTTTCTAACACAAGGCAAAGTTGAAAAATTAGCCTTAGGCATTAAGATTTGTTTTACCCTTATGTTGTGTACACACGGGCGGACTTTTTGACCGGACTGGTCCGACGGGACGAATCCGTCGGACAATCCGACCATGTGTGGGCTTCATCGGACCCGCAGCGGACTTTTTCGGGCGAAAATCAGACTTTAGATTTGAAGCATGTTTCAAATCTTTCCGACGGACTCGAGTCCGGTCTAAAAATCCGTTTGTCTGTACGCTAGTCCGAACCGCCGAAAACCGACGCTAGGGCAGCTATTGGCTACTGGCTATCGACTTTCTTAGTCCGGTCGTACGTCATCACATATGAATCCATCAGACTTTGGTGTGATCGTGTGTAGGCAAATCCGTTCGTTCGAAAGTCCGTCGGAAAGACCGTCGGAAAGACCGTCGGACCTTTGATGCTGAAAAGTCTGCCCGTGTGTACACGGCATTAGATGCAAAGGGGTTAAGGTAAAAAAAAAACAAAAAACTTCTGCCTTTGGAACCACTTCAAATTGTAGCCCTAGAACATGGTTCTTTGTTTCTATATTTTTTAGGAGGCTATTCACATTTGTCTATTTTTCTGCAGAAAACACATGAATTTTACAGTAAGAAAATGCTTTTCTAGTAGAAATACCATTATTTCCTGTGTGGCTGTTTCACAGTGATGTATCTATGGATATAGCATCTATGGCAAGCACTGAAATTGCACCCCTGTCCTAACACCTGACACCCATATTTTTGTTCATTTTACCATAATATCAGTGCAAAAATGGTTGATTTATTAACCCAGCATGCTGTAAGTGCAGTCTAATGCACCTCTCCCTGCAGTTGCTCCAGGCATCAGCCGTGTGCCCTAGCAACACTCCTGCTGCATTGCTGTGAGTGTCTATCGCTGCAGTCATCACATCAGAGTCTTCAGAGTCCCCTTCACATCAGAGCCCCCATCACAACAGTGTCCCACCTTACAATTAGTATAGCAGAGGAGGGGAGGCAGAACAGTCCTGGACAGAGGTGGACTTCTATCCTCTTCTGAACGCTGGGGGCTGCCCTGGATGTTCCTGCATTTACTCAGCATCATGTACTTCCATGGTGTGGATGAGCCGGCATTGGCATTAAATGGGCAACCCTAGGGAATCTGCCTTTTAAAATAAGATTGCTTTAAGCTGCTTGGAGGTGCTAGCAGAATTTTTTAGGGTGCTACAGCACACCCAAGTGCTCCTCTGGCTCCACGGCAGGATGCCTCTCCCTTCAAGTGACGCCCAGGGCATGTTCCATACACTGGATATGCCATTCAAAATGCCACTGCTGGTTCATATGTGTGTGCTATAGTTGAGTTGTTTTTAAAGTGATACTATAAGAACCCATTCACTCCTACACGTGTGCATTGCAATGTGCATGCATGGGTGTGAATGAAACCTAAATTGCCAGCCTAAAACAAAATAAGGCTCACAATTCTAAAACAATTTTCATAAACAAATACAGAAAGCACGCCAGATTAACATATTACATGTGCTATTATAACATATGTATTACATGCAGTGCCTTGAAAAAGTATTTATACCCCTTGAAATTTTCCACATTTTGTCTTGTTACAACCAAAAACGTAAATGTATTTTATTGGGATTTTATATGATAGACCAACACAAAGTGGCACATAATTGTGAAGTGGACGGAAAATTATAAATGGTTTTCAAATTTTTTTTTACATATAAATATCTGAAAAGTGCGGCGTGCATTTGTATTCAGCCCCATTTTCGCTGATACCCTTAACTAAAATCTAGTGGAACCAATTGCCTTCAGAGGTCACCTAATTAGTAAATAGAGTCCACCTGTGTGTAATTTAATCTCGGTATAAATACAGCTGTTCTTCGAAGCCCTCAGAGGTTTGTTAGAGAACCTTAGTGAACAAACAGAATCATGAAGGCCAGGGATAAAGTTGTGGAGAAGTTTAAAGCAGGGTTAGGTTATAAAAAATATTCCAAGCTTTGAACATCTCAAGAAGCAGTGTTCAATCCATCAGCCAAAAATGGCACAACTGCAAACCTAGACATTTCCCAAAATCAAGTCGCGCTATCAAGTGAGTCCGTGCTGAGAAATAAGATACTTCAACCTTATTGTAGTGAAAAAATAAAATTAATCAAATTGTACATAATAAATAGTCCATTCAAATTGCTAGTTGATCTCCACTGTGAATGAAACACACAATACACCCGAGAATGGTGATGAGAGAAAAGGTCTGCCTTCCACCTCCACACACACTGCCGCTTACCGACTCTTGTTGATCTCTTAGTTATAGGAGATCACACATGCATGTGGCTTGATACCCAGCCCGGGCCTTTTCTTCACAGGAGTTACAACACTTACAGGTATGTTTTACCAGATGTTTCCCAAAAGAGAGTAATAAAAAGCTTCCATAGCGTAAAACCATTAGATATTTATTTAATTAAGAAGTATTGCACTTACATTTGTAAAAAGCATAACATGCAGTATAAAACACCAAGCCGGCCGGCTCTCGATAGCAACTCGTGGTTCCGGGACTTGTGTGTATCGCGGCGACGTCAGCACGTCACTCCTCCCTAGACCTAGACATGGCTGTCCACCTAAATTGAAAAGTCAGTCAAGGAGAGCATTGATCCGAAAAGCAGCCAGGAGACCCATGGTAACTCTGGAGGAGCTGCAGAGATCCACAGCTCAGGTGGGAGAATCTGTCCACAGGACAACTATTAGTAGTGCACTCCACAAATCTGACCTTTATAGAAGAGTGGCAAGAAGAAAGTCATTATTGAAAGAAAGTCATAAGAAGTCCTGTTTGCAGTTTTCAAGAACCAATGTGGGGGATACGGTAAGCATGTTGAAGAAGGTGCTCTGGTCAGATGAGAACAAAAATTTAAATTTTTTGCCCTAAAAGCAAGGCACTATGTGTGGCGGAAAACTAACACTGCACATCCCTTTGAACACATGATCCCCACCGTGAAACATGGTGGTGGCAGCATCAAATACAGGGCAATCTTAGAAGAAAACCTGTTAGAGTCTGCAAAAGACTTGTGACTGGGGCGGAGGTTCACCTTCCAGCAGGACAACGACCCTAAACAGCCAGAGCTACGATAGAACGGTTTAGATCAAAGCATATTCATGTATTAGAATGGCCCAGTCAAAGTCCAGACCTAAGTCCAATAGAGAATCTGTGGCAAGAATTGAAAATTGCTGATCACAGAAGCTCTCCATCAAATCTGACAGAGCTTGAGCTATTTTGCAAAAAAGAAAGGGCAAAAATGTCACTCTAGAGATGCAAAGCTGGTAGAGACATCCCCAAAAAGTCTTGCAGCTGTAATTGCAGCGAAAGGTGGTTCTACAAAGTATTGACTCAGGGGGCTGAATACAAATGCACCCCACACTTTTCAGATATTATTTGTAAGAAATGTTGAAAACCATTTATCATTTTTCTTCCACTTCACAATTGTGTGCCACTTTGTGTT
Organism: Aquarana catesbeiana; assembly: GCF_042186555.1. Taxonomy (NCBI): domain Eukaryota; kingdom Metazoa; phylum Chordata; class Amphibia; order Anura; family Ranidae; genus Aquarana; species Aquarana catesbeiana. Next base: position 71,440,313 of record NC_133336.1, on the reverse strand, counting down.
GGTCTATCACATAAAATGCCAATAAAATACATTTATATTTTTGGTTGTAACGTGATCAAAATGTGGAACATTTCAAAGGGTATGAATACTTTTTCAAGGCACTGTATTTTATATTATGTATTATTCAGGATTGACCTAGTTAGATACATAAATGGACACTAATTAACTCAGTCATATGTCATTATTTTAGGTTCACTCGCTAAGGATGAAGATGATTTGGCTGGTTCAGTATCTTCAGTTGTACTTAAAGCACCAGCAGAGACTGAATCCACCACTGTTACAGTGGCCACATCTGTCCCCCAAGTCAGTGTGATGGCTCCCCCAGCAAGAAGAATCACAGCAACACCAGCCTTTGGGTCAGATAGGCTGGAATCAGATGGTAAGGGTGGAGTCTTTTCTTCTGAACTTGGAATATACACATTATTATTTATTTGTAGAACCCTAACTTTTTTTGTGATACATAACTGTCGATCATAACTGTTGGAGAGATTTTTCAAAAATGATAAATTTCCATTTGGGTAGGATTTATTAGCAGTGCAACTACCTTGCCGATTGGTTGTTTTGGGTTGAGAGCAGCAGGAAGTGTTACATCTTCCCTGCTTTTTTATGAAAGTCCAGTGCTTAAGCCTCTCGTATCCCATTTAGAACTGCTCTCAAGGGTCCTAAACATTCGTTTAGTGGACATGGAAGGGTCTCATCCAACAGGTAGGGTTTTCCTATTTTCTTGAAGATATTACAGACTCCATACCCATTAAAGGAATTAGCAGGAACAGAAGGAAAGGCATGCTTTTCTGCTGGTGGACCCAAATATCAAAGAACTTACGTGTGTGTGAAAAATGGACAACTTCCTCAAGAGCCCTAAGGTGAAGTTGTTGGTGTGGGAAGGGGTGGGGGTGTAAGGGTCTGAGTCTGCTGTACAGTGCCCTGAACAACCTAAATTTAGGGTGCTCTGTGCTGCAGAATTCCTAATTGAGTCATTCCCTTATATGTGTATTGAATACTCCAAAAGTGAGATCTCCTTCAATAATTCCCAACTTTATTCCTGCCCACCTGGGAATTTTGGGCCTTCGTGTTTTTTTTTTTTCTATTTCCAAGCTCCTCCTGTTGCATTACCTATAAAAGTACTAATGACAGGGAAAGTAGGAACCCTTCCTAAAGGCGACCTCAGAAATTACACCAACAGAGTACCTGAGAGGTATAAGAAAACTTCAGGAAGAACCTCTGGAAGATGTTAGCTCCTTCCTGACCAGAGCATTTTTCGCTTTCAGCACTGCGCTACTTTAACTGGCAATTGCACAGTAATGCGGCACTGAACATAAATTACATTTCATTTTTTTTTTTTCCACACAAATAGAGCTTTCTTTTGGTGGTATTTGATCATCACGCAGGTTTTTTATTTACTGCAATTACGAACAAAGACTGAAAATTACAAAAATATATCCAATAAAAACATTTAAAAAAAATCAAATTCCTTTATAAATTCAGGCCAAAAAGTATTCTGCTACATGTCTTTGGTAAAAGAAAATCCCAGTCAGTGTATATTAATTGGTTTGTGTGAGCGGTACAGTTTCTACAAACTATGGCGTGTGTATGTATGTGTATATATACTAGAATTTATGCAACTTTGTCTATACAATGAGGGAAAAAAGTATTTGATCCCCTGTTGATTTTGTACATTTTCCCACTGACAAAGAAATGATCAGTCTATAATTTTAATGGTAGGTTTATTTTAACAGTGAGAGACAGAATAACAACAAAAATATCCAGAAAAACACATTTCAAAAAAGTTTTAAATTGATTTGCATTTTAACAAGTGTTAAGTATTTGATCCCCTATCAATTAGCAAGATTTCTGGCTCCCAGGTGTCTTCTTTACAGGTTATGGCTTAACAGCTGTTTTCCTACTGCGCATGCGCGAGTTGTGCTGCATTTTCCGAATGGTCCCGTTGTCTTCTGGGACATGCACAGGTCCTAGGAGGCAACAGGGGGGAAGGAGGAGGGGCGGATGCAAACACGGAAATAACATACCTCGCCACGGGGAGGTAGGACGGAAGTCAAGCTGGAAAAGAACGTACAAAACGATTAAAAAGTAAAAATGGTATCCAAAAACAAGGAGTTCCTCTATTCTTCAAGACCTAGTTGCATTTTAGCCTGGAACCCGCCTTAATGAAAAATTAGGTCTTCTTCTTTTCTTTCCACAGTAGCGTGACAATCCCTCCACCTCCGTCTAACTAATCACTCTCACCTTATGGCATGGACCCCTGTGCAAACAGGTGGTCATGCAAGCGGGTATCAAAAGGGTTAACACGGACCATAAACTTCTCTCACGTCTCCTTAGATCCCAGCAAGGACGCCAGGTCATGGGTAGAAAGAAAAGATCTAAGTGCTCACCGCTTAAGTATAAGATTTAATTTTTGTGTTCAAACACAAACTACTCACCTAAGGATGTTAAAAACACAGCATGTAAAGCCGACAATCGTGTTAGTTCCGTAGGGCAGCAGCGGGTGACGTCATGCGTAGCTCCTCCCCCGTACGCGTTACGTTCAATCAGAACTTCAACGTCACCAGACTCCTCCCCCTTCCCTTCGTTAGCAGACGGAGGCACTTGGGGAAGTGGGAGGAGTCCGGTGACGTCGATGTCCGTGACGTCACCGGATCTCCGACGGAACTCCTTGAAGACCCGGAAAACCGGCGGAGAGGTGAGTACCGATCAAAAGAATTTTGATTGATCAAAAAAATTAATCGATTAATCAAGGAATTAATCTTTAATTTCCACAGTCTCAACAACTCATTTATATACTCCTGGAGTAAAAAAAAAAGAATAACGTTATTGTTTATGATATTAAGGTTTAAACAAACTGCTCAGAAACAGATTTAGCCAATGTATAAAGTAAGACGTCCCTTGCTCACATTTTCGTTTGGTTTGTCGTTCGTTGACAAAAATCGGAATTGATTTTCGTCATAGTTTTCGTCAATTGAGTCATTTTCATTTTGCTTTCTTCACTTAAAAAACGCAGCTGACGAAAATTATTACGAAAATAATTTTCATTGACGAAATTAACACTGCTGCCCCACCAGACAGGTTTGTGGGGGGCAGCAGAGATGTGTAAATCTCAGGACTGCACAGACAGGCAAGCCCTTTGGCAGGTCAAACAGATCCTTTATATTAAATAAATGTTTATTCTGTGAGATTAGCTGGTTGCCTGGAGATCAGGCCGGTGAAAGCTTGATAAGCTGCAATATATTACATTTTTGGTTTAATACTGTTTTAAGCTAAACTTACATCTATAGGTGTATATAGGGCACCAGGGGTATAGAGGATGACAGAATGCCAAGCATTATTCAGGTACTTAAAATACTTGTACTTATGAATACAACTAGATTTATAGGTATTAGTTATTTATAAGTATAGGTAGTATAGGTATTTATAGGTATTATTTTAACTAGTTTTTAGTTAAACTTCAAAGCGTTTTTTCACTTTTGCAGTCAAATTTGAGAGAACCACACTGTATGTTTGTGTTCCACTTTACACAGCTTACTTAAAAATATTTCTTACCTTTTTCTAGACCGGGTTCACACTGGTGCAATGTGGTTTAGCCGCAGCTTAGGTGTATCTGTGGTTTTTGTTCATTTTCGCTGCAGTCCTATAGACTTTTATTAGGTTAAATGTTTATGCTGCAATTTCTGAAAGCACACCAAAGATGCAGCATGGGATGATATCACTTCTGCATATGCACAGGATGGCTGTGGTCCCGGCATACAGACACCGAGCTATGAGGAGGCAGGTAGGGTTCTTTTATTGCAGAGGATACATCGTATGTCTCTTCTGCAATAAAGAGCCTGCTTTTTCAGTTTTTTGAAAGTGAGACTTTTCTGTAGTTCTGCTTAAACCACTTAAAGTGTTTGTTAACCAAAAAAATAAAATAAAGATTCCGTTCCTTTAACCACTAGGCATCCGCGCTATAGCCGAAAGACGGCTACAGCGCGGAACTCCAATTGCCGGGAGGGCATCCTTGGACGTCCCCCTGTTTACTTCCGCGATGCGCGCGCGCATTGAGGAAATTCTGTATTGGCCATGTCCCTTGGACACAGCCAATCACAGATCGTGCTAAATGACCAATCACAGCGGCCATTTAGCACTCGATCTGAGTGTCCAATGAGAGATGATCTCATATGTAAACATATGAGATCATCTCTCATTGCTGGCTCTCCCTCCTCACACAGAGACAGCGTATGAGGAGGGAGAGCGACCGGCTGCAGCGTCAGTGTAAAAAAAAAAAAAAAAATACAGTGCCCACAGTACCTGTCAGTGCCATCTGTCCCCAGTGCCACATCAGTGTCATTAGTGCCATCTGTCATCAGTGCCACGTATTAGTGCCATCTGTCATCAGTGCCACATCAGTGTCACGTGTCATCAGTGCGACATATTAGTGCCATCTGTCATCAGTGCCACGTGTCATCAGTGCCACATGTTAGTGTCATGTGCCACGTAACAGTGCCATCTGTCATCAGTGTCACGTGCCATCAGTGCCATCTGTCATCAGTGCCACATCAGTGTCACGTGTCATTGTCCTGGTGCTCCAGGGCCTTCAAAAGTGTAATAGGTAGTCAACAAGTTGGATGTGTAATTTATGCTCCTAGAACACCTGATGGTGCTCCCTGCATGTTGGGCCTCTCTATGTGGCTAGGCTGTGAAAAAGTCCCACACATGTGGTATCGTAATACTCAGGAGGAGTAGCAGAATGTATTTTGGGGTGTCATTTGTAGTATACACATGCCATGTGAGAGAAATAACCTATTACAATGACAATTTTGTGGAAAAAAAAAAATCTTCATTTTGCAAATTGTGGGAAAAAAATTAAATAGCAGTCATTTGGGGGGTATTTGTACTTTTCTGGCTTGTTCGGGTCGCAAGAAATGAGATAGGCCACCAGTACATCAGGTGTGGTCAATGTTTTATGATTTGCACCACAGCTTGTAGACTCTATAACTTTCACAAAGACCAAATAATATCCACTAATTTGGGTTATAAACCACTGGCAACAAAAGTGAGTACACCCCTAAGTTAAAATGTCCAAATTGGGCCCAAAGTGTCAATATTTTATGTGGCCACCATTTTTTTCCAGCACTGCCTTAACCCTCTTGGGCATGAAGTTCACCGGAGCTTCACAGGTTACCACTGGAGTCCTCTTCCACTCTTCCATGACCACATCACGGAGCTGGTGGATGTTAGAGACCTTGCGCTCCTCTACCTTCTGTTTGAGGATGCCCCACAGATGCTCAATAGGGTTTAGGTCTGGAGACATGCTTGGCCAGTCCATAACCTTTACCCTCTCTTTACCCTCAGCTTCTTTAGTAAGGCAGTGGTCACTTTTGAGGTCATTATGTTGGAATACTGCCCTGCGGCCCAGTCTCCGAAGGGAGGGGATCATGCTCTGCTTGTGTTCACAATACATGTTGGCATTCATGGTGTAGCTCCCCAGTGCCAGCAGCACTCTTGCAGCCCCAGACCATGACACTCCCACCACTATGCTTGACTGTAGACAAGACACATTTTTCTTTGTACTCCTCACCTGGTTGGCGCCACACGTGCTTGACACCATCTGAACCAAATAAGTTTATCTTGGTCTCATCAGACCACAGGACATGGTTCCAGTAATCCATGTACCTAGTCTGCTTGTCTTCCGCAAACTGTTTGCGGGCTTTCTTGTCCATCATCTTTAGAAGAGGCTTCCTTCTGGGATGACAGCCATGCAGACCAGTTTAATGCAGTGTGCAGCATATGGTCTGGACACTGACAGGCTGACCCCCCCAACCCTTCAATCTCTGCAGCAATGCTGGCAGCACTCATTTGTCTATTTCCCAAAGACAACCTCTGGATATGACGCTGAGCACGTGCACTCAACTTCAGTGGTCGACCATGACAAGGCCTGTTCTGAGTGGAACCTGTCCTGTTAAACCGCTGTATGGTCTTGGCCACCGTGCTGCAGCTCAGTTTCAGGGTCTGGGGAATCTTCTTATAGCCTAGGCCATCTTTATGTAGAGCAACAATTCCTTTTTTTAAGATCCTCAGAGAGTTCTTTGCCATGAGATGCCATTTTGAACTTCCAGTGACCAGTATGAGAGAGTGAGAGCGATAACACCAAATTTAACACACCTGCTCCCCATTCGTACCTGAGACCTTATAACACTAATGAGTCACATGACACTGGGGAGGAAAAATGGCTAATTGGGCCCAATTTGGACATATTCACTTAGGGGTGTACTCACGTTTGTTGCCAGCGGTTTAGACATTAATAGCTGTGTGTTGAGTTATTTTGAGGGGACAGCAAATTTAAACTGTTATACAAGCTGTACACTCACTACCTTACATTGATTGATATATATATATATATATATATATATATATATATATATATATATATATATATATATATATATATATATGTATATGTGATCTGACATTTCCGGGCACTGCGGACTCAATTTCCTCCGGGACTTGGCGATCATCCTGCAGAGAGGCAGAACAATGGTCTGCCTATGTAAACAAGGCAGATTGCTGTTCTGACAGGAGGAAAGGCATGTATCCTGTGTTACTGCAAAGCAGAGACTGAGATCCATTTCTTCCCTTAGTAAAAGCACCTCCCACAGTGTAGTAAAACACTGGTTAGGCACACAGCTAACCCTTTGATCGTCTTTGATGTTAACCCCTTCCCAGCCAGTGTTATTAGTACAGTATCAGTGCATATTTTTTAGCACTGATCGTTGTATTAGTGTCACTGGTCCCCAAAAAGTGTCAGTGTCCGAATATCCGCAAATAAGTTGCTGATCGCCGCCATTACTAGTAAAAAAAAAAAAAAAATATCCTATAGTTTGTAGATGCTATAACATTTGTGCAATCCAGTCAATATATGCTTATTGGGATTTTTTTTACCAAAAATATGTAGCAGCATACATATTGGCCTAAATTTATGAAGAAATTAGATTTTTTTTTTTTAAATTTTTTTTGTTTTTGATATGTAATATAGCAGAAATTGGGGATTTTTTTTCCAAAATTGTTCTTTTTTTGTTTTTAGCACAAAAAAAAAATATATATATATATACTTGATCCTGCACTTCCGCCTGCAGGGGGCTTGCCGCTTCTACAGTGATTGCTCACAGCAGAAGCCGATCTGGTTTTTCACAACGTATACTTAAAGTAAAATTAAAGGCAAAACTTTTTTTTCCATTTTTAAATAGCGTAAGGGAGGGTTATTACCCCTGTAAGGTTTATTTTTGCCAACTGACAGCATAAAGATTTACTGCTGTTCAGGGGTTCTGGGCTTCAGCAAAAAGGCAGCCTCCAGCAAAAAGAACCAGGAGTAATGCTGGAGGAAATTTACAGCGCACACTAATTTTGGCAGCATAATTATTAATGTGGAATGTATGTTTCTTGCTAGAGAACATTATTTTTATCAAGTTGTTATGGATAAAGTTCCACTTTAAGTGTTATTTTAGTATCAGGGACTCTTCATAACATAGGGACAGGTAAAACATCTGCAGAATTTAAACCTGCAAATTTCTCCAGTCTCTGCAGTGTTTTCTGCTTCATATACAGCAGATGGCGCTACAAACCACCTTAACTGCATTTGTAGCCAGACCCAAACAATACTCTTCATCAGTACATATACGCAGACTGTAATGCAGTGTCAGCGCTAAAAGTTTTAACAAAAGCACATATATGTAAATGTAAATGTATTGTATGTATTGTATGTATTGTATGTAATAATATACAATACATACTTGTAAAGATTACATAGGTATTGTGCTTTGTAATTTTGCATTTTCCATTGTGCTTTGTAATTTGGCATTTGCTATTTGCCATGGCACATATTTAATTTGGTTTATAAAGAAATCCTTTATTGACCAAACTACGCAGTCTTCCGTTTCTTATGCTATTTCTGAGCGCATCTGAAAATCCTAGTTGTCTGACTATCTCAGATGACTGCTCCAGCAAGTGAAACCACAATGAAGTCACAACTCCTCATCTGCACACTTGTTATAGTTGAATAACTCAAATTGTTAAAGCTTGCAGAGCAGCTAGTATATTTGGAATAAAAAAGTTCTAAGGTATTTGTCCAGCATAGATTGTCATGAGAGAAGCATTGAGGTTGCCATTGTTGATCTATCCTTCTAAAAATGCTTGTTCTCTGGCTGCCATCCTGACCCTATTGCTTTTGAGTTATAAACATGGAACAAGTACTGAGATCAGGACTTTTAACTTTTCTCAGATTTTTCTGATTTGCATTCTTCTGCAGGGTCAGTGACCGAGCCAGGAAGTTGGCATTTTCAGAAGGAATTCAGCAAAGAACCCCTCATATTTCTCTCATGACAGCAATGTAGTCCAATGTGAATAATCTGTGCTATTCTGGGAACATTAGTCTTCAACTTAAGTGGGGGCCTCAGTAGTTGCCTAAAAAAACGCCAAAAGGATGCACACAATATTCCGTATATGTAATGCTACAGAAGACTGACAGACACTGCAGACATACTAGAATAGATGATCAGAGACTGCAGACATACTAGCAGAGATGGTGATAGACTGCAGACATGCTAGCAGAGATGGTCAGAGAGTGCAGACATACTAGAATAGATCATCAGAGACTGCAGACATACTAGCAGAGATGGTGAGAGACTGCAGACATGCTAGCAGAGATGGTCAGAGAGTGCAGACATGCTTATGAGTTCTCCACTGCAGCTCCTTACACATGTAGGATGTAAGATGGATTGAAAACCAATATGATCTCTCTTAGAAAAGCTCTCACAACATAGGATGGTAAAACAGGCAAAAAGAAACCTCATTGCGCAGTATTACTGACAAGGATATTTAACACAAGTGGAAAGCCAGAATTCTCACAAACATAATGGTAAAAAGCGCATGTTAATCCAAATGGCATAGGCAAGGTTTCCAACTGGTAAGATGACCGACCATCGAGCGTGACAGCGTCACGTGACCAAACTTCTCCTCGGCGCATTTTGTCACGCACAGACATCATGTGTGGAGAGCTGCAGTGGAGCACTCATAAGCGCTTTTGACTGCTTTTGACTAAGCGGTCCACCTGTTGGGGTAAGGATCAGTGTGAAGGGTCAGTGTGAATTTTCCTTTTGGTGACGGATCCTTCCCAGCACTTCTTTGTGTGGACCTACATTTGTTGGACTTTCTCACACATAAGAAGATATCGTATTCGTTTGAATTATTTGGACTATTAGCAATATATAAGCGCTGCACTTATGTTTTATTGTTACCATTTTCTATACCAGGAGAAGTGTTCTTTATTTGTGCTATTTTATGATCATATCTAGCGTGGGTGTATTGTGGTTTTTTGAATGCTAGAAGAGATATTCAGAGCCTGCATACATGCTAGAAAAGATGGTCAGAGCCTGCAGACATGCTAGTATAAATGATCAGAGCCTGCAGACATGCTAGAAGAAATGATCAGAGCCTGCAGACATGCTAGAAAAGATGGTCAGAGCCTGCAGACATGCTAGAAAAAATGGTCAGAGCCTGCAGACATGCTAGAAAAAATGGTCAGAGCCTGTAGACATGCCAGAAAAAATGGTCAGAGCCTGCAGACATGCTAGAAGAGATGACCAGAGCCCGCAGACATGCTAGAAGAGATGGTGGCCAGAGCCTGCAGACATGCTAGAAGAGATGGTGGCCAGAGCCTGCAGACATGCTAGAAGAGATGGGCAGAGCCTGCAGACATGCTGAAGAAATTGAAGGTCAGAGACTAGGGAAATGCTGCAGGTGTTGGGGACTGGAGACTTGTTACATTAAACTGCCATTACTGCTCCTTTGCAAATCGGTGTTCTATCTCTCACTACTGAGCACTTGAGGGCTGCACAGCAAGGGCCAAGTGTTGCCCCCAGTATGCTATAGGCAGAAATTATAAGGTATTTACCATATATTACAATGTAGCCATCATTAACTTACATAGCTTTGGTGGGACCATAGCTTTGTGTTTTTTTGCAATAGAGAGATGTCAAAAGATCAAACTGGTCTGCGTTTTTCTAATCTGTTTTCCATCAGATTCAGGGTCCTTCTAAAGAGAAGGGTATTGGTAAGAATTGGCATTTATATAGAGGGGAAAGCAAATGCACAGGGCAGAATAGCAGGTATCTGGTCTCGTATGTCAGGCCTGGCACATCCATACATTGTATGGGACACTGGTAGTGCTGGAGGATCAAAATTCTGGGTCATAGGCACAGGGCTTTGAACACATCAGTTTACTGAGATCTGATTATCTGGGCCCAACTGGCAGGCTTTTGACAAAAAAATCTGTTCAGTGGCAACAAGTTGCCCAGCCAATTTTGTTAAATTATGAAGCGGGGTGTTCCTGATCTTGCACATTGCATTCTTTTACAATCTGAAGGATTGTAGGATGTGCCATCTTACCACCATCTTATCTACACCTGTCAATGGTCCTCTACACACCACCTTCTATTGATCACTGGCCCTTTGTTCTATGTCAGCCAGAGCAGTACCTACTGCCCCTGACTGATAGCCTGCGCATTGCCTCCCAGAATCCAGGGCCTGGAGCAGTGATATGGGCCTTGCTTGTTTCTATGGTCAGTTAAGTGATGATGATTGTCTGTCGTTTTCAAAGAGGACCTTAACATTCAACAGGTTGTTGGCTGTCCATGGTGTGTCCGCAGGTGGCTGTTAAGACTGATACAGGCACAGAATGTTCTGCCACATACCAGGCAGACATGTGTGGGCACCACTGTTACAGCATTTGCAGCTCTGGCTTTACGGAGTGCTCGCTTCTCTTGTGCTATGGTTGTCCTTCTGGATTCAGTTGTCTCACAGCCTTGGTGAATCAGCATGCGCCAGGTAGATCGGTCTTGTGCCAGGATTTCCCAGGAGGTGGTGTCGATATCCAGGGACTTGAGAGTGGCTTTCAGCATGTCTTTGTATCACTTTTTTTGTCCCCTGCACCATGGCTTTCCTTGAGACAGCTCACCATAGAGGAAGGAGCTGTTTGGGGATGCGGTGGTCTGGCATCCTTGCAACATGGTCTGGGCTTTCATCAGCAGGATGTGAACTGACAGCAGGCCTGCTCTGGAGAGGACTTCGGTGTCTGGCACCTTGTCCTGCCACCGGATCTTCAGAAGTCTGCATAGGCAAGTCGTGTGGAAGTGATTCAGTTGCCCAGCATGCCTCCTGTACACAGTCCAAGTCTTGCTGGCATACATCAGGGTAGTTGGCACTACTGCCCGGTAGACTTTAAGCTTTGTAGCAAGGCTTATTCCATGGCGGTCCCACACATTGGTCGGCAGTTTGCCGAATGCAGAGCTTGCCGTGGCGATTCTGCAGTTGAACTCGATGTCAATCGTCACTGAGCGGGAGAGGGTACTGCCAAGGTATGTAAATTGCTCCACCGCTTACAGCTTTTGTCCCTTCAATGTGATGGTTGGCTCTTGGTGTTCGGTTTTCGGAGGTGGCTGGTGCATCACTTCGGTTTTCTTTGTATTGATGAGGAGGCCAAAGTTGTCGCATGCTGCTGCAAATTTGTCCATGCTTGCTTGCATTTCCTGCTCTGATCCAACATTCAGAGCACAGTCGTCAGCAAAAAGGAAATCTTGTAGCACAGTCTCCTTTGTCTTGGTGACAGCCTGGAGTCTTTGCAGGTTGAACAGTTTCCCACCAGTCCTGTATCTCAGGCTGAATTCCAAGGAAATGTTCTGAAAGGTGGCTGAAAACATTATGCTGAACAGGGTCGGTGCCAGCATGCACCCTTGCTTGATGCCGTTTGTGACAGGAAAGGCCTCGGAAGCTTCTCCGTCATCCAGAACGCAAGCCGGCATGCCGTTGTGGAACTGACGTACCATAAGGCTAAATCTGTCAGGGCACCCAAACTTCGACATGATGCGCCACAGACCTTCGCGACTGACAGTGTCAAAAGTCTTGGTGAGATCCACGAAGGTGGTGTACAGTTCACGATTCTGCTCTTGACACTCCTCCTGGAGCTGCCAGGCTGCGAAGATCATGTCCACCGAGCCACGCTCTTTGCTGGAAACTGCACTGTGTCTCGGGTAGTAGATTCTGTTCCAGGTGGTCAATTAGGCGATTCAGCAACACTCGTGCAAGGCTCTTAACTGCGATGGAAAGCAGTGATATTCCTCGATGATTATCGCAGACTTGTCGATTTCCTTTCCTCTTGTAGAAGTGTACAATTGATGCGTCTTTTAGTTCCTGGGTAATGGATCCTTGATTCCATAAGGACTGGAACAGCTTAGTGAGTTTGTCGACAAGCACTGCACCACAAGCCTTATAGATTTCCATTGGGATTGTGTCAGATCCTGGGGCCATGCCACTTTACAGCTGGCTGATGGCCTGTAAGGTTTCAACCTCTGATGGTGGGATGTCCAGGCTGTAATTGATATCCGCCTGGGGCATTCTGTCAATCGCCTCGTTATTGATGGAGGATGGGCAGTTCAGTACAGATTGGAAGTGCTAAGCCCAACGCTGTAGAATCAGAGTCTTCTCAGTAATGAGAGTTGCACCATATAATCCAGTAGAGGGGAGCTTTCTGAGGGTTGAGGTCCATACAGGGATCTGAGGGCTTCGTAGAACCTTTTGGCATTGTTTCCATCAGCAAACATCTGGATTTTATCTGCTTTGGCATTCAACCTGGAGTCCTGCGTCTTGCGAAGCTTGCTTTGTACGATCCTGCGAGTGTTGTTGAAGGCATTTTTCTTAGCTGTTGACGACTCTGTTGATGCGCACGGTGAAGGCGTGATTTTCAGCAAGTAGGCCCTTGATCTCCATCATTTTTATTAAACCAATCCTGCTGTTTCCTGTGTGAGTGTCAAGAACCTTTAGTGCAGTAGAGTGCACAATATCCCAGAAGCATTCCCAGTCCTTCTCAGCATTTTCATCTAATTGCAACTTTGAGGGTTGGTTGTCAAGATCTTCTGCTAGTGAAGCTGCTGTGTTGGCGTTGCTCAGTTTACTGACCTTGATTTTTTTCATCACATCTTTATTTCCCTGTGGACGCCCCTGGCTTGATGTGAAGGCTTAATTTGGAGATGATGAGTCTGGTCAGTCCAGCAGTCAGCACTCAGCATGGCCCTGGCTACCCTTACATCCTGTCTGTCTTTCCTCCCCACAATGACATAATCAATGAGATGCCAGTGCTTGTAGTGTGTATGCATCCAGGACGTCTTTTTGTGAGTAGGCAGCCGGAAGATGGTATTGGTGATGATCAGATCATGAGCCGCACATGTCTTCAATAGTAGTAGGCCATTGCTGTTACATTTGCCAATTCCATTTTTTTCAATGACCCCATCCCAAACAGAGTGATCAGACCCCACTCTCGCATTTAAGTCACCAAGTAGAATCAATAGTGAGTGGTATCACCTTGCGTTTTGTTTGCAGTTTTGTTGTTCGACCGCATAAGATTTGATCCCCTCCTGCCGCGGTAAGCTGGCCAGGGTTCTGTGAAGCAAACAATGTTTAGGGCACCTTTTCTAGCCCCTTCCTCTTACTACGGAGGTGAGCAGAGCGGTCCTAAAGAGGGCTGCTCAGTCACTCAGGTAGAAGCCGAATACAGCTGTTGCTTCAGTCAGCAAGTAGATGACCATTAGACCTGAGCCGCCTGTGTGCAGGTCCACTACTACCGCTCCCAGTGAATCCACACCTGCTGCTTGGACGTTATGCCTATCGCTACAGGACTTTGAGGTTACGGGAGTTGGGGGAATGTCAAGACTTGCACATGAATTGGATTAAAGTGAGGGATAGGTGCGCATAGTCAGCCTCACTCTCTCTTCCCAGATTCCATCTTGCTCCAATGGCAGGACAAAAGTTGAGACAGTTGGAGATGGGCTGGGCGCAGTAGTTGACCAGGGTATCTTTCTTGTCCAGCCCTGCTCTTGGCATACCACATCACTTGTAGAAAACGCCTTCATGACCGTTGGTCCAATTTTAGTAGGTCTCATCCGCACAATCCGCCGCAGTCTGTCTTCACATGCTTGGGACAGACAAGTCCCTATCTCACCGTATGTCAATGACATGGTTACTCTCAACCTGGTTTGGCCAGCCGGTCGAAGCTGTTAAACAACTAAAAAGTGTGGCGCTGAACAATGTCACATATACCTGTAAACCAGTCAATAGGCAATAAAAAGGATCAATTGTATCTGCTTTGAGCAAGTAGTCCTCATGTGGACATTAAAGATGCGTAGTCTATATGACAATATGTTATAAACAGAATATTGGAGGATTATATAGACATCTCGACTAAAAATCCGCTCACTACCGCTCAAAGACGTCGAGGACGAAACGCGTCGGACAGGACCCCATTGTCGCCACTTTTTCTCAAAGCGCTGTTTTATGTTTTGGATCTACATGTGAGTGTACATCTATTTTATTTCAAATAAATATTTTTTGTTTTTTGGATTTACACTATGTGGCCCTCTTTTTCTTTCCTTATCCCACCACATCATTTTCTGGTCCGTGGAATATTGCTTTGAGGGGCTTACTTACGGAACACCCCACCACTTCCTTAAGATTTACATGACCTCCCACATCCGGGAGATTGCGTACAGCTCTCAAGTTCCTGGTATTATCTGGAGGAATAGAGTAAACCCGCGAGACCGCATCCTTTTCGGAGTATACACAGCCACTCACCACCTAAGCCTTGTCCGACCCAATCCAGCGTATGCTCCATTGGGTCCACCTCATCTGGTAAGCCTCTTCAACTCTTGGTGGTAGTGAGCGGATTTTTAGTCGAGATGTCTATATAATCCTCCAATATTCTGTTTATAACATATTGTCATATAGACTACGCATCTTTAATGTCCACATGAAAGACTACTTGCTCAAAGCAGATACAATTGATTCTTTTTATTGCCTATTGACTGGTTTACAGTTATATGTGACATTGTTCAGCGCCACACTTTTTTGTTGTTTTGCAATTTTATACTTTGTTGGTCGTGTTGGCTGCTTCTGTGTCTCTTTTTAGGGTAGCGCAGAATTATTCTATACATCCGGTCGAAGCTGTTGCCTGGGATGTGGCCACCGCACATGCTACAGCTACTAGGAGCCACAGATGAGAGCGGAGTGACAAGTGGGGACCAAAGGTGAACGAGCTGCCCTAAGAAGGGTACGACATGCCCTTACACCAGAGGTGCTATCCCACCCTGAACACCCCATACACCCCGGTCAGAGTAGTATTTGTAGTATTTGTTTGGACCAGTGTAGTTTTAGCAGGAATGTCTTCAGTTTACTTTCTGATTGAATGTGCACTGTTCTCATGATTGGCAGCACTCTTCTTTTTATTCAGCCTTTATTCAGTTTGCTGGCTTTCATGCTACATCTTCCCTTCAACCGTGCAGAACTGGCAAGTGGTATGTTGTCACTCAGTTGTCACAGTGCCATTACTTCTCCTAACTGCTCCACTGCCTCATTGATCCCCTGTCTTTTTTTCATGCTCCTTTGCACTCTGGCTTCCATTCTCCTCTAACATTTGGTGCTTAAATTCAGTAGTCATTCTATATTTAAACCAGCCTGGCTACATATAGTTAGGTCCATATACATTTGGGCACAATTTTTATACTTTTGACTCCGTATGTGACCAGAATAAAATTAAAACAAAACAATACAAATTAATTTGGAGTGCAGACTTTCAGCTTAAATTCAAGGGGTTGAATATAAATATCAAGTACAAATTTTAGGAACTGCAACCATTTTTATACACAGACCCCCCATTTTCAGGGGCTCAAATGTAATTGGACAAATTAATATAATCATAAATCAAATGTTCATTTTTAATATTTTGTTAAGAATCCTTTACTGGCAATGACTGCCTGAAATCTGGAACCTATGGACATTACCAAAGACTGGGTTTCCTCCTTTCTGATGCTTTGCCAGGCTCAAACTGCAGCTGTCTTCAGTTGTTCCTTGTTTGTGGGTCTTTCTGCCTTTTAGTTTTGCCTTCAGCAAGTGAAATGCATGCTTAATTGGGTTGAGACCAGGTGATTGACTCGGCCATTGCAGAACATTCCACTTCTTTTCCTTCAAAAGCTCCTGGGTTGCTCTTGCAGTGTGTTTTGGATCATTGTCCATCTGTACTGTGAAGCGCCGTCCAATCAACTTTGCTGCATTTAGCTGAATCTAGGCTGACAGTATATCTCTAAATACTGCAGAATTCAACTGGCTGCTTCTGTCTTCTATCACATCATCAATAAACACCAATGACCCAGTGCCACTGGAAGCCATGCATGCCTGCACCATGTTTTACAGATGTCATTGTGTGCTTTGGATAATGAGCTGTTCCAAGCCTTCTCCACACTTTTTTTCCTTCCCATCATTCTGGTACAGATTATTCTTATTTTCATCTGTCTAAAGAATGCTTTTCCAGAACTGGTCTGGCTTTTTTAGAGGTTTTTTGGCAAAGTCTAATCTGACTTTTCTATTCTTCACGCTTATGAATGGTTTGCACCTTGTGGTGTACCCTCTGTTCATCACCACTGTTGTCTTCCGTGGATGTCCAGCCCTTTTTATGTTGCTAAACTCACCAGTGCGTTCTTTCCTCAGACTGTAACAAACTGTTGATTTGGCCACTCCTAATGTTGCTGCTATCTCTCTGATGAATTTGTTTTGTTTTTGAAGCCTTACAATGGCCTGTTTCACTTACATGGACAGCTCCTTTGAACGCATGATGTAGGTTCACAGCAATAGATTCCAAATGCAAATACCACTCTTATGCCCTGTACACACGGTCGGATTTTCTGACGGAAAAAGTGCGATCAGATTGTGTTGTCGAAAATTCTGATCGTGTGTGGGCACCATCGGACTTTTTCCGTCGGAATTTCCAACACACAAAGTTTGAGAGCAGGATATAAAATTTTTCGACAATTATACAACTATAATTATATAACTATAGCTTGAATATGTTTTGGTAAATACCTAAAAAAAAAAAATCTAAAATCTAACTGTATGTGAAAGAATAATTGAAGGTTTTGTGCCTTGGGCTAGTGCATAAAAAACATCGTTGTCAGTAAATTTCTGGGCACACGAGCTGATTAATATGTTAAGACATGCAAATTGATGTTCAGTATATTGTGACAAGCCTTAGCTGCTTCCATGTATTCAGTAAGTTCAAGAAACTTTGCAAATATAACTTGTCTTTCTACTGATGTCCTTCCAGAGATGTAATGGGATTGAGACTTATTCAAGGAGGACTTATTTCTCCATTACTAACGTGAAGGGACTCCTAGAGCACACCAGTTTTATCTATATGGGGGCTGCAATTACAGATTTCACCTACAGTGCCAATTGTGCCATGAGTCATAAAGACACTCCGTGAGTGGCATTGGTCCCTCCTCTGTGAGTTATGTTCTGTTTAGATGACAGAACGTTAGTTCCATGAACATTGTAAACCAGAAGAGGACAAGAGTGCTACCTGTATTTACAGGAGGACACCAGGAGGTGTGTTTTGCTATACATCATAGCTGAAGTTAAAAAATGTCAATGCAAAATGCTGAAAAATTTCTAATATTCAACCTATGTAGCAATCACTTATAGGATGTGTCATCAAATGAAACCAAAGCCGCACACTGCTCTTTTAACTGCTGTGCAACTGTTTTTACTTATTTATTAGAGGTACTTATATAGCACTATCAATTTATGCAGCACCTTACATACCGTATATACTTGAGTATAAGTCGACCCGAATATAAGCCAAGACAACTAATTTTACCACAAAAAACTGGGAAAACATATTGACTTTAGTATAAGCCGAGAGTGGGAAAATGCAGAAACTACCGGTAAACAATGCCCATCTGCAGCCTCACTGTGCCCATCTGCAGCCTCACTGTGCCCAGTTGCAGTCACACTGTGCCCAGTTGCAGCCTCACTGTGCCCAGTTGCAGTCTCACTGTGCCCAGTTGCAGCCGTACCTTTTATTACTAAAACAGCGTATGTCTCCCGCTGTATAATGCATTCTGTTCAGCCGTCCATTGAAACAAAGCCCGCCCCACCGCTTCCTCGTCTGTGATAGGAGGAACACTGATACAGTTTCCCAGCATCGTATCAGTGTTCCTCTATCACGGACGGACGAGGAGGAGGCGGGGTGGGCTTTGTTTCAATGGACGGCTGAACAGAATGCATTACACAGCGGGAGACATACGCTGTTTTAGTAATGAAAGGATTCGTTCCGTCGGACCAGTTCGGTCGAAAAGTCCGGTCGTGTGTACACGGCATTAGATACTGTGCTGCCCATTATTAATCAGCAAGCATGGCCACTCACGGTTTAAAATTCTTGCATAGAAAAATTAATTAAATATTAATGAATACAGAATCTCTTTAATTTGTGTCTCTTATGTTTTCCTGGAGGTCATCTTAAAGAGAGGGAGCAGCTAGGTGAATTGTAACTGGCCACTTGGATTAATATACTGTAGTTGTAAGGCATGCCCAATTCTTGTTTTCATAGACCAAAACTGCAGGAAAACGGCCGCATTTGCAATCAAAATACATATGTAGGAATGGTATTACCTGACAAAATATTTGTAATTCTGTGCAGTCAGTCATGTGATCCAGGGTCTCTTGCGAGACAGCATAGCTAGGTCCTCACCCTGACTGCTCTCCACAGCAATTAAACAATAATGACCTGCTCCAGTGTACTGATTGGCAGCAGCAAACTAATTGGGTCATTATTTTACTGTATCCTCCTGTAGCAGGTTTAGGAAGGGAGACTGACAGCACTGTAAAATGAAGTAAAATCTGCCCCTTCCACCTCTGTTTGGGCCCTATTATGTTATGCATTCCCGGAGGGTGAAATAAATATAGATGCAGGTAGGATAGTTCTATCTCAGAGTATTTTTAATGATTTTTTTTTTTTTAATGAATGCCTAACAGAATTAAAATTAATTTAAGTTATATTAGTCTGCAGTTCTACCCTAAGGATTCAACTTTGGAAGGGTTTGTCCCAGGCACATAGTTTCTTTGCTTACCTTTTGACTTTAAAGAGCAACTCCACTTTTGTTACGAGAAAAAAAACATTCCCCTCTGGGTGATCTATGTACATTTCAGAGATTTTAACAAACTTTGTTGCAGATTCCTACCTTTTGTCATTGAGAAGAATTCCTTACCACTCTGTGTCTATGTGGTAAGTGAGTCTAATGGGAATAGTTCCACAATTATCAATCAGCTGCTGCACCTGCACCTGCAGGGCTCTAATGGTGAAAATTGCAGGGCCTGCATCCCTTTAGACGTGGTTTCTTAGTGGGAGTATCATCAAAAATGACATTTTTGTTACAGGGGATGCCTAATATCTGACTTGTATCTTAGTGTAGACTTCACACTAATGCAGCGTACACACGGTCGGACTTTTTGACCAGACTTGTCCGACAGGCCAAATCCAGCGAACAATCCGATCGTGTGTAGGCTACACCTTCAGCGGACTTTTCCAGTCGCAAATCTGACGGACTTTAGATTTGGAACATGCTTCAAATCTTTACGTCGTAACTCCGCCGGACCCAGAAATCTGCTCGTCTGTATGGTAGTCCTATGGACAAAAACCCACGCTAGGGGAGCTATTGGCTACTGACTATCAACTTCCTTATTTTAGTCCGGTGTACGTCATCACGTAGGAATCCGTCAGACTTTGGTGTGATCGTGTGTAGGCAAGTCCGTTTGTTAGAAAGTCTGTCGGAAGTCCGTCGATAGTCCGCTGGAAAGTTTGTCGGACCAGTCCGGTCGAAAAGTCCGACCGTGTGTATGCCCCATAAGAGAAAATCAACGAGCCAATCACACAAGCAAGAAATTATGTTTCTGGGGGACGTTCTGTACACATTGTGTATAGAGCACCTCCAAGTTGCCATATTGCACTTTACAGAAAATTATAGCGCTGCAGATTGAAAAGGAAAGGTAATTTTGTAATAATATTCAATCACAATATGACTTGTGTCGCTATTGTATATGCTATATGTGTGAATGCAGCCTAACTATCACCAAATAGATATACAGTTTTCAGATACAAGCATTGTTGTTACATCTTACACTACCCATAAACCCTTCTTCCCATCTTTGCTCGTTTTTCCAAACGCAGAAGGCGATGAAGAGGAAGATGATGAGGAAGATGAAGATGATGAGGTGGATGAAGATGAAGAAGACGAGGAGGAGGATGAAAAAGATAATGACTCCGTAGATGACAGTGCAGAGAGAGATTCTGACTTGCCTCTCTTTACTCTCCCTGGACTGTCCTCCCAAGAACCACTGGAAGACGATAGCAACGTCGCTCTCATAGAGGGAGCCGCTTATCAAGTGCCTGACACCATGGAGTGGGAGCAACAAAACCAAGGACTTGGTAAGTGAGACTGCTATTATCTCTTTATAGTTGCCGGGGAAGTCTGTCTCTGTATGTAACGTTTGTAGAAATTTAGAAGATAAATGGAGAAATACGCATGAAATGTAAACTGAGATTATACAATATGCAAGAAGCATGTGTCCTGTTCTACTGTGTAGTCTAAACTGGAAATGTTTTGCATAGTGACACTTTTTTGTTTTTCCTAGTTTAATTGTATATAGTAAATAAGATTTGCAGTTATGCTCATAAGTTTACATACCCTAACAGAATTTATGATTTCTTGGCCATTTTTCAGAGAATATGAATAACACAAAAACTTCTCTTTCACTCATGGTTAGTGTTTGGTTGAAGCCATTTATTATCAATCAACTTACTCTTTTAAAATCATAATGACAACAGAAACTACCCAAATGACCCTGATCAAAAGTTTACATACCTCAGTTCTTAATACCGTAAAAATACCCTGATATCATAATCAGTAAGTTGAATAAGTGCAAATAAATAATCAATAAAGTGAATAAATGCAAAAAAATGCATAAAAAAACATATACCCTGATACCACAATCAGTAAAGTGAATAGGTGCAAATATTTACCGATATCACTATGGCAACTAATATGCTGTCCATAGCTTAAATGGGAAGCTTGGCCGGTCACATGACTACCCTTGAGAAAGTCACGTGACATGTGATGATACGCGTGGGTAGAAGGAGTCAGTGACGTCTTCGCATAGTGTTCGGCAAACACAGCGATAGCTGTATGAGCGGTGAAGCTGTCTGACCATTATAACAAAAGCGATTCAGCTACTGCAAATGTGTGAGTGGATTACATTGTTTGCCCAGTCTTGTAGCAATTAAAAACACTGCGCAATGATGGTTTTTCTTTTATCTTTATGTGAATCATCATCTTGCAAATGTAATTCATCGTGCAACTGTGATCTGTGAGAAGTGAAATACAAGCAAGTTCATCAAAGGCAATTGATTGGACATTCAGACCTCAGCTGGATTAACACAAACAGACACTATTTATTGCTGTTTTTTTTTTTTTTTCATCTACATATATCTAGGGATGTGTGTTCCCTTATATGTTTTTTGATGCATCTATTTGCATTTATTCACTTTATTGATTGCTATATTTATTTGCACCTATTCACTTTACTGATTGTGATATCAGGGTATATGTTTTTTGATGCATTTTTTTGCATTTATTCACTTTATTGATTATTTATTTGCACTTTTTCACTTTACTGATTATGATATCAGGGTATTTTTATGGTTTAGGATTTTATATATAAGCACCACTCCAACAGATAGGGATAGTTTGGTAAGCGCACCAACATATTGTGTATTGATTTATAGCAACAGGTGTCACAGCACTAATTGGTTGGTTGCAGCCTACACATTTCTTTTCGGTGTTTTGTTATTTTATAGAGAATCCACATCAGCGCTTTAGTTTTCTTTTTTCACATCTTAATACCGTGTATTGCCCCCTTTACCATCAATGACAGCTTAAAGTCTTTTGTGGTATTTGTGGATGAGACTCTTTATCTTTTCAGATGGTAAAGCTGCCCATTCCTCTTGGCAAAAAGCCTCCAGTTCCTGTAAATTCTTGGGCTGTCTTGCATGAACTTCACGTTTGAGATCTCCCCAGAGTGGCTCAATGATATTGAGGTCAGGAGACTGGGATGGCCACTCCAGAACCTTTACTTTATTCTGCTGTAGCCAGTGACAGGTCGACTTGGCCTTGTGTTTTGGATCATTGTCATGTTGGAATGTCCAAGTACGTCCCATGCACAGCTGCTTCCTGGCTGATGAATGCAAATGTTCCTCCAGTATTTTTTGATAACATACTGCATTCATCTTGCCATCAATTTTGAACAAATTTCCTGTGCCTTTGTAGCTCACACATCCCCAAAACATCAGCGATCCACCTCCGTGTTTCACAGTAGGAATGGTGTACTTTTCATCATAGGCCTTGTTGACTCCACTCCAAATGTAGCATTTATGGTTGTTGCCAAAAAGCTCAATTTTGGTCTTATTACTCCAAATGACTTTGTGCCATATGGTTTGAGGCTTGTCTCTGAGCTGTTTGGCGTATTGTAAGCGGGATACTTTGTGGCATTTGCCTAGTAATGGCTTTTTTCTGGCGACTCGACCATGCAGCCCATCTTTCTTCAGGTGCCTCCTTATTGTGCATCTTGAAATGGCCACACCACGTTTTCAGAGTCCTGCATTTCACCTGAAGTTATTTGTGGGTTTTTCTTTGCATCCTGAACAATTTTCCTGGCAGTTATGGCTGAAATTTTAGTTGGTCTACCTGATCGTGGTTTGGTTTCAGCAGAACCTCTCATTTTCCACTTCTTGATTAGAGTTTGAACACTGCCGATTGGCATTCTCAATTCCTTGGATATCTTTTTATATCCCTTTCCTGTTTTATACAGTTCAACTACCTTTTCCCGTAGATCCTTTGACAATTGTTTTGCTTTTCCCATGAGTCAGAATCCAGAAACCTCAGTGCAGCACTGGATGAAAGATACAAGGGTCTGTCAGGAGTCCAGAAACTCATTGAACAGTGATCAGTAGTAAAAAAATATGCACTGTCACTATACTAATGACACTGGCAGGGAAGGGGTTAACATCAGGGACTATCAAAGGGTTAAATGTGTGTCTAGCTAATGTTACAGTGTAGCGGTGGAGGTGCTTTTACTACTGGAAGACATGGATCGGTGTTTCTCCTTTACAGGAACACAGGATCCATGTCTTTTGTACTCACAGAATGACAGTCTGCCTTGTTCCACTCTTTCCTGTCAGAGCACACTCCCCCATATCAGTTAGTGCTTCTTGGGCTTTTTAGCATCAGGCATATGTTTCCCATATTTGCAAGGAAGTCACCTGACCTTGTGTTCACAGTTTAAGTTTTACCAGGTGGATGTTCAGGCCTCTTCTGATGCTAGTTTTGGATTTAGCCCAGGTTCACACTGAGCTGCAGGAATGAAGCCGTGCGAGTTCAGCTCACAATTTCACTCCTGCATGTCAGTCCCGATTTCAGCTGCAATTTCAGAGACATCTGTGCAGGTTTCTACACAGATGTCAATGTAAATCTCAGTCAGAAATCGCAAAAAGTAGTACAGAAACTACGGTTTAAAATCGGTGCGGTGCCGCAAATGTAGCGTCGCACCATTAGGATGGTGTCATTGTCGGCAATTGCCACCGATTTGACGCCAAATCGCATGTCAAATCGTACCATTGTGAACCAGGTCTTAAGGTTCTTCAAACCATTCTCTGAGTTCCTTTCTTGACCTGTTTCTTATATGGACCGTTTGACGTTTGTTTGCTGTGTTGCCCGCCCCTCAGTTGGTTTGCTATTGGACATCCTATTGGCCTAATACTTAAAGAGCCTATGTCCTGAATAAAACGTTTGGATGTGTTTTACAAATTTGTATGTTACAGGACTCCAGCCCCTTCCCTCTGTTTCTTATGATCCGCTCCTATTATTGCTTGTGAAAAAATAGAGGTTTGCTGGGAGGGGGGCGGGGGGTAATATATAGGGCAGTACATACATCTTTGTTTGCCAGTGTCCAGTCATCTGAAGGCAACTGGATAAGCCAGTGGTGTAAGACAGCCATTCTCAACTAGGGCTCAGAGGAACCCTAGGGAATCCTCCAGATGTTGCTAGAGGTTTCTTAAAATGGTTGTTAACCAACTTTTATTAAATGCTGCCATCCTCTCTGCACCATTATAATAAATGTCCCTGTGCCTGTGTTCTGTAGAAAAAACTTCACAATTGTACCTGTATGAGCCCTGCTCCGGGCGCACAGCCGATTCCTCTCCTCCCTTGTTTCTCCGGCTCACAGCTGCAGTGGGCGGGGCTGAGCCCTCCCACTGATGTCAGCTGGGGATGAGGGGGAGAGAGAGCGCCGAGCCGCCGACAACCAGCTGAGCGCCAAGAGTGGAGGTCATACAGGTACTATCGTGCATTTTTTTTTTTACAGAACACAGGCACATGGACAATTATTATAATGGCGGAGAGGATGGTAAAGCAGAGACAGGCAGAGAGGGGGGGGGGGGGGGGAGAAAACAGGAGACAGCTAGCTGCAGCTGACAGAATCACACAAACTGACCACGATGTCAGGGCACAGCAGCCATGATTATCGTGGTCTGTTTGCAGAGGGGCGGGTATAGCCAGGCAAGATCAGTTAGGTATTTCAGGTGATATGGGGGTCCAAATGACACAGCACAAGCACTGTGCTGTATAACATGCTTTAAGGGAACAGGGTCTTTATTTTATATTTTTTTGGGTTAACAAACGCTTTAAGCAAGGAGTGATGTTTGTCTCTCGGATAAGTGCCCGCTGACACTGATGATTTTTTAGCTTTCTGTAAGGGGAGATTCTTCCTACTATCCACAAACAAAGGCGCATTCTTCCCACTGACTACCACACTAATGTACAGTAATTTGTATATAATGTAATTATTGGCTGTAGGGGTTTCCTGAGACTAGAAAGTTATTTTTAAGAGTTCCTCCATGTTAAAAAGTTTGTCTAAGAGTTAGATTCTGTGCCTTGTAATGTACTCAAAGAAAATACATTTACAGGTAAGACAAAAATCCTATTTGCATGATGTGATCATTGTAATCTACATTTTAAAGAAAATTGAAACCTGCAATACAAAAAAAATATAGGCTAACCACCTTCTTTAAATGCTAGTTGCCTGGCTTTGAGCGTGTGGCACTGAAGTTAGAATTCTTGATCTGCATATTTGTTCCAAATCAATGACTCAGAAAGTATTGAAGTCAGAGAATCACCATGACAACTAAGTAACCGTCATTTTCAGGACAGGTCAGCAGCCAAAGCCTACATATTTCTCTCAGCATAGTTTCCTTTATTGTACATTTGTTCTGTGGTTGTCGCACTGCTACTTCCTGCTCCTTATTAGTCAATTAGCCTCTTGATGAGCAGCCAAGGTCACCAGTAGAGTAAGGTGAAGGATATGGAATGGAATGGGCCAGACCCAAGCTTGGTACTCTGGATATCAGAGTGTCCCAGGTCTGTAGCCATGGCGGCTGGTGGGTTTTCTTTTTTTTGGGTGGGGTGGGCGGGAAACAATCCAAATGCCAACCCTCCCCCACCCCCCCCCGGTTAGTCAGCCAATAGGGGCCCCGCACTTACTCCATCTCACAAGCAGCGATCCGGGTGGATACTTTTTCAGTTTTCCTGTGTCTGCTCCCTTCTCCTGGCGGACAATTTAATCGGATTGCCCATTCTTTTTCGACGCCTATTAGAGCCTCTGGCTCTAATCATGAGCTTTGAAAAAAAAAAAACTCAGATTGGAATCCATGCATGGATAGGGGGGCCTAATGGACGGGCAGCCACTGGTCTGTAGGCTTCTGGGGTACTCCGTAAGGGTCCTTTCACATGGTGCTGCTCCACTCTGATCATCATCCGTGAGCAGATCCCCTGCTGAATCGGAGCTGAACTGGATAATTATCCGTTTGGGTGGCCGGATGTAAACAGACTTGTACCCATTTACATCAGACTACCTCTGATCCATCATGCTTAGGTCCAGAAAAGCACACAGTCGTTTTTCCATTGGAAGGAGGTAGGTGGGTGTAAATGGACACAAGTCTGTTTGGCGTCAGCTTGTCCATGGACCTACATGGAGCTTCTGATTAGGTCCGCCTGAAAAATGGACTGTGGGATCTGATTGAAAAGCCAGTGTGAAAGGGGCCTAATGCATCAGAAAAGATTTGCTTGATATGAAATATACTGTAAGTGGCATATAAGGTTTTCATTTAGCCCACAGAGATACCTCTGTGCTCCTTTTCATTTTTTTTTTAACTTTGTTTCTTTCTCGAACATCACGGGACACAGAGCCACAGTAATTACTGATGGGTTATATAGGTATCACTGGTGATTGGACACTGGCACACCCTATCAGGAAGTTCAACCCCCTATATAATCCCTCCCCCTTGCAGGGATACCTCAGTTTTTACGCCAGTGTCTTAGGTGATGGACGTGTAAAGATGTCCTGTGCTGAGCTCCAAAGGGAATATCCTAAGATCCTATACTGGGGCAAGCCAGGCGAACCGGATCCATTCAAAGTGTCTTTTCATGGCCGAATTGAATGGTACCCGGGCCTCGTGTCCGAAGAAATGAGGTTTTACCCGTAATGCTTCTCTTTTTAGAGAGCTGGACCCCGCAGATCAGAAAATGGCTTTAAACTTCCTAATTTCTGGCGAGGTGCTTTACGGTCCCAGAACTGTTGGATCCCCCTACTGATGGGGGCCCCAGTCTCTGACGGTTTTTTCAAACGGAGCCCACCGTGAGAGGTGAAGATTGGGTCTGTGTAAACAGCACCCTGCGGCTGGATAAGGTAAGAGGAGATTCCACAGAATTTTTGAGTTCTAGTGGCTTTTCTCCTTTAAGGTAAATGCATGCTATGCCTATTGTGACCACCGGGGGCTGCCAAGAGCACAAACCTACACATGCTGACTCTGTCTCAGGTGTTGTAATCGCTGTTTATGTCCCAGCGTCTCAAGCAGGCTGCAAGCAGGTAAGGTGGAAAGGGGGATTTCTCATGTTTGAATGTTCCCCCCCAGGCTAGAGAGGGGCCACAGGGGTCTAGAAAGTGGTTATACCACCCGGGCTCTGCGGCCTAATGGCCACCATCTCTCAAGATAGCCGTTCAGGCAGATCTTGTTACCAGCCTCCCTCCCTCCCCCCCCCCCATCCCCAGCCTTTCTCCGGAAGCATGACAGGAGAGTCGGCAGCGCGGGAAGCGCTCGTTTTTTTCAAAACTCGAGGGGGGGGGGGGGCGGTAGAGGAGGGGGCGGGATGTCAGCACAGAGTGCTTAGACTCCCACTCAGGCCAGCTGCAGGCTATTAAAGGCACTCTGTACAGGTGCACTCAGCCTTCTGAGAGACACAGAGCTGACGGTTGCATGTAAGGTGGGACACAGGCATTCTCCTAGGCAGCATTCACTGAAGTAACACCAGACTGAGCATTGGGTAGCAAGGCTTTTAGCCAGACTACATCGCTCAGCGGGCAGTGTTCATTTGTATACCTCACACCTTGTTGCTTTGCACTATGGGTAGAAGAGGTTCAAGCACCCCAGGAACCAGAGACACTAGGGGATCTCGTTCAGGTTCTGAGGGCCCCCTGTCGGCAGCATCCTCCCCCCCTAAAGATGGGCCAGGGACGGCTAGCCAGGGAGAGCCATCGGGGTCAGGGGCTACACCTGCTTCTGGCACTTCAGCCCCTGTATATATTACACAAGAGGTTTTTTCCTCAACCATTAATGGTCTAGAGGAAAGATTAATGGCCGTGATTACGTCTTCACTCAGTGGAAGAAAACGCACTAGGCTTTCCTCTGTTCCCCAAGACCCTCAGACAGAGGAGCTCTGGGATAAAGGAGATGAATCCCTTTCAGAGGATCGGGATGGGATGGATGATTCCTCTTCGGAGGATTCAGGTGGAGAGGGACCCTCTGCGACTTCCCAAGAGGAGAAAGTCTTAGTGCAGATCCTCACTGGATTGGTCCGCTCCACATTTAAGTTGCCCATACCTGAAACTGCTAAAGAATCCTCTTCTGCTTTGGGGTCACTGAAACCTTTCCAAGCAGCACATGCTTTTCCTGTTCATACTTTACTTGAAAAGCTTATTTATTCTGAGTGGGATCACCCAGACAAACGTTTTTTTCCGCCGAGAAAGTTTTCAACACTTTATCCGATGGAAGAAAAGTTTATTAAAATGTGGGGAATACCGGCTATTGATGCCGCCATTTCCTCCGTAAATAATAGCCTGACTAGTCCTGTAGACAATGCTCAGATGCTCAGGGATCCTGTAGATAAAAGGATGGAATCCCTATTGAAGGATGTTTTCTCCTTAGCAGGATCAGTGGCCCAACCTGCAGTAGCAGCGATTGGAGTCTGTCAATACTTAAGAGACCATGTTAAGCAGGTCATCAAAGTATTACCTGAACAGCAGGCCCAGGGGTTTGCTAACCTTCCAGTGGCCTTATGCCTTGTGGTTGACGCCATTAGAGATTCTATCGTGCAAACCTCCCGTCTTTCACTGGGGTTGGTGCATATACGTAGAATCCTATGGTTGAAAAATTGGTCAGCTGAAGCACCATGTAAGAAGCTACTGGCTGGGTTTCCATTTCGTGGTGCAAGGTTGTTTGGAGAGGACTTGGATAACTATATCAAGAGAATCTCTTGTAGGAAAAGCACTCTCTTACCTGTCAAGAAGAAGAGTAAGCGTCCCTCTTTCAAACGGACTCTTTCCCCAGCGCCGGGGGCTTCAGCCTCCAGGCAGTCTCGACGGCCGCCTCCATCGGGGTCCAGAGACAAGAGTCAACCCCAGGGACAAAAGAAGTCCTGGGGAAAGAAGCCTACTAGGCAAAACATTAAGACCTCTGCATGAGGGGGCGCCCCCGCTCACTCGAGTGGGGGGAAGACTGCGACAGTTCTCAGAGCTCTGGCACGAGGACTTCCAGGACAGATGGGTAGTCTCCACGGTAACCTTAGGGTACAAGCTGGAGTTTCAGGAATTCCCCTCTCCTCGGTTCCTCAGATCAAATGTTCCCAGAGACCCAGAGAAGAAGCAGTCGCTCCTTCTAGCGTTAGAGCGACTTTTGTCGCAGGAGGTCATTATGATAGTTCCCGCAAAGGACCAGGGATTGGGCTTCTATTCCAACCTTTTTACGGTCCAAAAGCCAAATGGGGATGTCAGGCCCATTCTGGACTTAAGGGATCTGAACCGATTCCTAAGGATTCAATCCTTCCGCATGGAATCAATTCGAACAGTAGTTCCCACCCTGCAGGGAGGAGAATTTCTGGCATCAATAGACATCAGAGATGCATATCTGCATGTGCCCATTTTTCCTGCTCATCAGAAGTTTCTGCGCTTCGAGGTAGGAGGGCGCCATTTCCAGTTTGTGGCTCTGCCTTTCGGGATAGCCACTGCACCTTGAGTGTTCACAAAGATCTTGGCTCCTCCTCTGGCCAGATTAAGGGCTCAGGGTATAGCTGTCATAGCATACCTAGACGACCTGCTCTTGATAGACCGGTCGGTAGCCTCTTTGAAGGGAAACTTGAGGACCACGGTCAGGTATCTAGAACACCTGGGTTGGATCCTCAACTTAGAAAAGTCTTTCCTAAAACCAGTAAGAAGACTGGAGTATTTAGGTCTGATTATAGATACAAGCCAGGAGAAAATATTTCTACCCCAGGCAAAGATCACTGCTTTGAGAGAGCTGATTCTGACAGTAAGGACCAAGAAGGGTCCCTCAGTCCGCCTTTGTATGAGGCTACTAGGGAAGATGGTGTCTTCATTCGAAGCAGTTCCCTATGCTCAGTTTCACTCAAGAATGCTGCAACACAGTATTCTGTCGACCTGGAACAAGAAGGTTCAGGCATTAGACTTTCCGATGCACCTGTCGCATGCGGTGCGTCAGAGCCTCAATTGGTGGCTCATACCCGAAAACCTGCAGAAGGGGAAATCCTTTCTACCGGTTACCTGGACGGTGGTAACAACAGATGCCAGTCTGTCAGTTCTGGAACAGGCTGCGGTCCAAGGGGTATGGTCCAAGACAGAGAGGACCTTACCCATCAACATTCTGGAGATCCGGGCGATACATCTAGCTCTAAAAGCCTGGACTATCAGGCTACAGGGTTGTCCGGTCAGGATCCAGTCCGACAATGCCACAGCAGTGGCTTATGTCAATCATCAGGGAGGCACCCGGAGCCGAGCTGCTCAAAAAGAGGTGAACCAGATCTTAGTCTGGGCAGAGATGCATGTGCCATGCATATCGGCAGTTTTCATCCCGGGAATAGAAAATTGGCAGGCGGACTATCTAAGTCGCCAGCAGTTACTTCCAGGGGAATGGTCTCTGCATCCCGACGTCTTTTGGGCCATATGCCAAAGATGGGGGGTTCCAGATGTAGATCTCTTTGCATCCCGATTCAACAAAAAGATAGACAGATTTGTGGCAAGGACAAAAGATCCTCTTGCATGCGGGACGGATGCGTTGGTGATTCCGTGGCATCGGTTCTCACTGATTTACGCATTCCCGCCTATTCTGCTACTACCACGACTCCTTCGCAGGATCAGGCAGGAAAGGAAGTCGGTACTTCTGGTGGCCCCCGCTTGGCCCAGAAGGACTTGGTATGCAGAAATAGTAAGGATGACGGTGGGTTCCCCGTGGACCCTACCGGTACGCCCAGACCTGTTATCTCAAGGTCCAGTGTTCCATCCTGCCTTACAAATGCTAAATTTGACGGTTTGGCTATTGAGACCCACGTTCTGAAGAGTCGTGGGCTCTCAGGTCCTGTCATATCTACCTTGATTAATGCAAGGAAGCCAGCTTCCAGGATGATTTATCATAGAGTCTGGAAGGCTTATATAACCTGGTGTGAATCCAGAGGTTGGCATCCCAGGAAATATGTCATAGGTAGAATCCTTGATTTTCTACAGATGGGATTAGAGATGAAGCTGGCCTTGAGTACCATCAAGGGCCAGGTTTCTGCTTTATCAGTATTATTTCAGCGGCCACTTGCTTCGCATTCTTTGGTCCAAAACTTTATGCAGGGGGTGAAGTGTCTTAATCCTCCGGTTAAGGCGCCCCTAAACCCCTGGGACTTGAATTTGGGCCTGGCTGTGTTACAGAAACAGCCTTTTGAACCAATAAGTCAGATTCCTTTGGTCTTGTTGACAAGGAAATTAATTTTTCTGGTGGCCATCTCTTCTGCTAGAAGAGTATCAGAATTAGCAGCTCTTTCCTGTAAGGAGCCTTATTTGATTATACACAAGGATAGAGTGGTACTACGCCCTCATCCTAGTTTTTTACCGAAGGTGGTTTCTGATTTTCATTTAAACCAAGACATTGTTCTACCTTCCTTTTTTCCAGATCCCTGTTCTCCGGGAAGAGAGATCTCTACATTCGTTGGATGTAGTAAGAGCAGTTAAGGCCTATCTAGGGGCAACTACTCAGATCCGCAAGACGGATGTTTTGTTTGTGCTGCCAGAGGGTCCCAATAGAGGACAGGCAGCGTCAAAAGCTACCATTTCTAAATGAATTCGACAGTTGTTCATTCAAGCTTACGGTTTGAAACAGAAGATTCCTCCGTTTCAGATCAGGGCACATTCCACAAGGGCTATTGGTGCTTCTTGGGCAGTGCATCACCGGGCCTCTATGGCTCAAATCTGCAAGGCCGCAACCTGGTCTTCAGTTCATACATTCACCAGATTCTATCAGGTGGATGTGAGAAGGCATGAGGATATCGCCTTTGGGCGTAGTGTGCTGCAGGCAGCGGTACAGGGTCCTCAGGTCTGATTGCACCCTACTTGGTCGTGGTTCCCCCCCCTCAGGTAGCATTGCTCTGGGACATCCCATCAGTAATTACTGTGGCTCTGTGTCCCGTGATGTTCGAGAAAGAAAATAGGATTTTTTAAAACAGCTTACCTGTAAAATCCTTTTCTTTCGAAGGACATCACGGGACACAGAGGTCCCGCCCCTCTTCTAATACACTATATTGCTTGGCTACAAAACTGAGGTATCCCTGCAAGGGGGAGGGATTATATAGGGGGTTGAACTTCCTGATAGGGTGTGCCAGTGTCCAATCACCAGTGATACCCTATATAACCCATCAGTAATTACTGAGGCTCTGTGTCCCGTGATGTCCTTCGAAAGAAAAGGATTTTACAGGTAAGCTGTTTTAAAAAATCCTATTGTTTGTGGGGTCACTTTGAATATAGTTGAAGTGATTAAAATCATCCTTGGAATGTCTGTTTAAATGTGCAGTAAATGCAATATACTACTATACAGGTTTAAGATTCTCTACATCAGGGATATGCAATTAGCGGACCTCCAGCTGTTGCAAAACTACAAGTCCCATCATGCCTCTGCCTCTGGGTGTCAACAGCTGGAGGTTCGCTAATTGCATATCCCTGTTCTACATCATTATTTTCCATACTTCTGTAAGTGTCATATGATGTATTTTCTCTCTGCACCCCGTTTATAGCATGTTATTCACCATTCTTTCTTATCAGACCACATTGTACCAAAAATAGAAAAAAATGGAAGGAAGACAGGGAAATTCCTTGAGGGACGTATATTCCTAGGATGATGTCTGATTGGCTAGGTGGATGACTTTTAAGGGTTAAAAGAGTCACCTCTGTAGAGCAGCACTTTAAAATATTTGGGGCCATTTGCAGAGATAAGGAGGTAATGTAAATGGTTTTGACCCAAAGCAAGTTTATTTTATTTTTTTATAAATCCCAGTGTTCAGATTTAAAGTGTTACTAACCCACAACAGTAAAATCAGTCTGTATATGCAGTAAAGCATGCTTGTTATACTCAATGTGGAACCTAAGGGGTTAATCTTCTGCTTGATCCTGTCTTCTCTTAACCTCCCCTTCTTCCATTGTCCCCAATCTATCTGCTGATAGAACAGAGACTTAGGGGCAAGCTGTACATGCTCAGTTTGGTCTGTATTGCTAGAGAGTTTTTTCTTATTCTTGGGAGAGTGCATGTGATCAGCACAGGGCCAATCAGCACTGTCCAGACAGAGGGTCAGGGGTCCTGCAGCCTCATTGGACAACCTGGGGAGATTGAAAACTCCTCCTACAGGCTTTAACTAGACCAGATAGAAGCTACAAGACTGATCTTACTGCTGATGAGAAAAGGTATTTAGCTGTTTATTTTTACTAAAATATTTGCATTTCTGTGTTCTGTGTACTGTGGGAGACCAGATATAGTGCATACAGGCTCCAGGGTTTAGTAACACTTTAATGATTTTAATAAATACATATCTGGTTTAAATGGTAGTTTTGTATATAAAATGGAGATCATCATTGGAGACATACAGGCACTAGAGGGCAAGCACCTAGCTGCATAAGAATAACATTTGTATTATATTTTCAGTTTTGAGCCATAGCTTTTCTATAATCTATGGAGTAACACATATATTTAAACAATGGCTTCCCATCACTGATAAAAATGCTAGGAACCGATATTATATCTTTCTACTGTTCTGCTTGGTAGGCAATCATGTGCTGCTGGTGTTGTATAAGTTTTATGAGATTACTACATCATGACATTTAAGAAAACTGGAATGTATTTTCTACTACTGGCACTAGAGGGCAGCAGAGGTCTACAGCTATGCACAACATTCTAAGTAAATTGCTCTTTTTCTGGCCACCAAAGGTTTCCCCTCTGGGAGACAAATAATGATGTCATTTTAGCAAATACCGTAAATGTGGGTCATATTATTACTAGTCTGTCAGTATACTTAATACACTGCTGCACTTGTCCTCAAGACATAATCTAGTGCCATCTCTGTCCTCTTTATGGATATTATTTAATATACTGTGCTAGCTTTACAGTAAGTGGAACACGGTTCAGCTCTACACAATTCCATCCCAATAATAGGTCTCTGCATGAGCTGTATCATCTGTGACCTTTCCTGTCCTTATATCTTCTCCTACTTATGAATATCATCAACTTTCAATTGTATCAGCTAGAAAAAAAGTGACATGAACGTGCCACCCAGAGGGGACTCAGGAATAGCAAGTGCTCGGAAATTACAGAGGCATCTAATTGCCTTGAAAACAGCATAATGTGCCTTACAGGATGGGCCCTCTATGTAGAGGATCTATAACGGTGGACAATAAGCTGTAACTAGGAGGCCATAACAAACGTCTTTTGTAGAATAATGAGTACAGTTTGCTCTCTGCTTGGAGCCATTATGCTATGATGATTGAGAGAATTCTGTTACAGCCTTGGTTTATTTTCATGGTTTATGTTGAGTATCTACTGCACAATTTTATTCCATCATAGAGCTCCTTTTTTA
The DNA here is from genome assembly GCF_042186555.1 of Aquarana catesbeiana. Classification (NCBI taxonomy): domain Eukaryota; kingdom Metazoa; phylum Chordata; class Amphibia; order Anura; family Ranidae; genus Aquarana; species Aquarana catesbeiana. The sequence goes on along the minus strand of NC_133336.1, from coordinate 71,406,117 downwards.
TTTAACTTAGCTGGATCCTGGACGATTCTTATTTTATAAACTCCATCAGCTGCTATGCAGCATTTCTCAATATCGGGCTCCTGGTAGGTGAATAAGTGTACTAGGCTGAATGGGTGGGACATATATCCTGTTGGATGCCATGCTGAGGCATGCGCTGCAGCATTTTTATTGACTTCAGTTGATTCAACAGTACAGGCTGAATGGCGCCTGCAATTTTTTAAGCTGAACCGCATGCTCCCCCACCACTCTCAATAGTGCTCGCTGCCTGGAATACTCATTTATTCTCTACAGCTGGACTTGGCAAATGCACAAGATTTAAAGAAGTTGGGAATACTACACAATATGAGAGATATTGACAATATAAGAGAACAAATTATTACAGCACACACATGCAAAAAAATGACATTTAACTCCTGCGAAGCTATTTAAAACACCTGAACATTTTCAAAAAATATGGGGATTTGGTCACACCATATGGCTATATGGTGCTTAAGCCCACTTACTGCGACAAAGTACCCCATTATCAGTGGGACCTACACTATCCATAGAATGGAAGATCCTGCTTCCTGTGTTATAGGAGGAGTCCTTTCGTTCTCCCATATAGAGGAGTGTATTTCTCCCATGGTTCAGAGAAGCAGAATCTTCCATTCTATGGATAGCGTAGGACCCCCTAATAATGGGGTACTTTGTCGCAGTAAGTGGGCTTAAAGAGGGAGTAAACCCTGGTGGATTTTACTTCCTTTTTGTTTCCCTGCAAAGGTAAAGCATAATGAGCTACTATGCATCGCACAGGAGCCTGCGATGTCCCCGATTTCCTCACTGGCGGCGAGCGTCCATTCTTCACCCCTCTTCCTTCCGGGGCCGCGAACTCCGGCTCTGTGACTGGCCGGAGTCGCGTGACGTCACTCCCGCGCATGCGCGTGGGAGCCGCCAGTCACGGCATGACCCCAGCTTGAAACGGCATAGCATGCCCTTTCAAGACTGCGCATGCACCGAATACATCAGCGCATGCGCAGAAGACAGCGTCGTTCGTGGAAATAGTAAATATCTCCTAAACCGTTTATGTTTAGGACATATTTCAAGCACCTACAGGTAAGCCTTAATCTAGGATTACCTGTAGGTGAAAGTGGTCTGTAAGGATTTACAACCACTTTAAGCACCATATAGCCATATGGTGTGACCAAATCCCCATATTTTTTGAAAATGTTCAGGTCTTTTAAATAGCCTTGCAGGAGTTAAAATGTCATTTTTTGCATGTGTGCCCTGTAATATTTTGTTCTGTTTTATGGTCTTTTATGGCTGCACCATCTTTAATGCATCTTTTAGGGTGTGCCTCCCAAATCTTTGTTTTACTACACAATATGAACACTGCTATAAGAAGATGGAGTAGGCTGTACTTGTACTGAAGAAACTGATGAAGGGGAGATGGTTTAGGTTCTTATTCTTTTAAAGTAGGTAATATATCAAAATTATAAACAGTACTATGCAAAAATTGTAGGCAGGTGGGAAAAAAATGCTGTAAATTAGAAACACTTTCAGAAAGAAAAGTGTTTGTAGTTTATTTTTATCAGTTAACAAAATTGAAAGTAAATGAACAGACGAGAAATCCAAATCAAATCAATATTTGGTGTGACCACCCTTTGTCTTCTACACAGAATTCATTCTTTTAGGTACACTTGCACACAGTTTTTGAAGGAACTCGGCAGGTAGGTTGTCCCAAACATCTTGGAGAACCAAGTACAGCTCTTCTGTAGATGTAGGCTGCCTCAAATCCTTCTGTCTCTTCATATAATCCCAGACAGACTCCATGATGTTGAGATCAGCCCTCTGTAAGAGCCAAACCAACATTTCCAGGACTCCTTTGTTCTTCTTTACATTGAAGATAGTTCTTAATGACATTAGGTGTATGTTTGTTTGGGGTTGTTGTCCCGCTGCTGAACAAATTTGGTGCCAGTCACCCACCTCACTCATGGTATGGCATGATAGAGAGGTATCTGCCTGTATTTTCCAGCATTGAGGACACCATTGATCCTAACCAAATCTCCAATTCCATTTGAACCTCCACCATGCTTCACTGTTGCCTGAAGACACTCATCATTGTACTGCTTTCCAGCCCTTTGTGAACAAACTGCCTCCTGCTACTGCCAAAAATGGTAAATTTTGACTCCTCCGTCTAGAGCACCTGCTGCGATTTTTCTGCACCCCAGTTCTGTGCATAGGACATGGAAACAAGGCTAAGTGACTCAACTATCTGGATACATAGAAAGCGCATACTTTAGGACTCCATTCTAGTGGTCAAAGTGTTTGTACTATAGACAAATGTGGTCCTGTGAAATGGATGGACATTAGCTTCTACACAATAATGAAGCTAATGTCCTAATGACTTCAATGAGATGACTGTCTGCAGCATTATTGAGCATTTAATTCTGTTGCTCAGAGTGGGGCTTAAATGTTAAGATCAGTGTTAAGAGTTAATGTTAGGGTTTAGGAAGGATTGGTGTTACAGCAGAGTATATAACTCCACTGTAGCTAGCAAATACTATGACCGGCTTCCTGAACTTAGCACAACTGCATTGTTTTAAGTTGTAATGGTTACTGGATATCATTATCAGTTAACGCATTGATTTTACCTGTTGTTTGCTATTTAATCAGGGAGTGTAGACGTAGATGAATGGTTGGTGTAGATCAAGGGCAGTTAAGCGGCACTGTGAGAAAAGTGATGATGATGGCACCTGCAAGTGACCTTCAGTTCAGAAATCCATTATTTTCATCTAATTTACAGATAGGTCCCTTCCTTGTCCTTTAGAGCTACAGTTCAGCGCATCTAGAACCTATAATATGGATGCTTGACAATTTAATGGAATGATGCCAACTTGACAATGGTGACCAATTAATGGCCAGTCTAATTTGGGAAAAGGTTTATTGATTTCATTTAGGTGGACTTTTCTTTGAATAAATATTTGTAAATGTGGTATGCAAAAAATCCTGCACTTCTAAAGACTCTTAACGATCCTAAAGATCCTGCATTTCTAAAAACCCAAAAGACAAAGCCATTAATTGCTGCTTTGTCATAGTCATGTTACATGCAGACTTTGACCATGCCAAAAATGGTAATCTGCATAATTTGTATGGGATTGAAAGTTTTTAGGTGGCTGGTCTGCGTTCACAGTTAGTAAAATGGACTCTGATTGTGACCACTCGTCACCATTGTGCTTAATAAAACTAAGGCATAGGATCACCAAATAACAGGTTTAAACTTTTCATATTTTAACCACTATGTGTATTCACATGTCACTTCTTACAGATCCTTAAAAAGGTCAGTCCCACAGTTCAGATACAATAATTCTCAAAACAATCCTTGCATCCTTATAGTTGTTTTGCCATACCAGGTTCAACCAGCAGGTGTCTCTGCAAGTAAAGTCTAAAACTGCACCACCCAGGGGTTCATTTACCCCTATCACTTGGGACATGGCTTTGTTAACCACTTAAGGACCAGCCTCATTTTTGATTTTAGGTGTTTACATGTTTAAAACCGTTTTTTTGCTAGAAAATTACTTAGAACCCCCAAACATTATATATGGTTTTTCTTCTAACACCCGAGAGAATAAAATGGCGGTCGTTGCAATACTTTTTTTTTGCACCGTATTTGCGCAGCAGTCTTAAAAGCGCACTTTTTTTTGGAAAAAATTCACTTTTTTGAATAAAAAAATAAGACAACAGTAAAGTTAGCCCAATTTTTTTTATATTGTGAAATATAATGTTATGCCAAGTAAATTGATACCCAACATGTCACGCTTAAAAATTGCGCCCGCTTGTGGAATGGCGTCAAACTTTTACCCTCAAAAATCTCCATAGGCGACGTTTAAAAAATTCTACAGGTTGCATATTTTGCGGTACAGAGGAGGTCTATGGCTAGGATTATTGCGCTTGCTCTACCTGTCGCGGCGATACCTCACATGTTTGGTTTGACCACCGTTTTCATATGCGGGCGCTACTCGCGTATGCGTTCGCTTCTGCGCGCGAGCTCATCGGGACGGGGGGCTTTTAAAACATTTTTTTAATTTTTATTATTTATTTTACATTATTTTATTTATTTTTACACTTTAAAAAAAAAAAAAAAAATTGTGTCACTTTTATTCATATTACAAGGAATGTAAACATCCCTTGTAATAGAAAAAAGCATGGCAGGACCTCTAAATATGAGATCTGGGGTCAAAAAGACCTCAGATCTCATATTTACACTAAAATGCAATAAAAAAAAAAAATTACATTTAAAAAAATATGCCTTTAAGAGGCGTGGACGGAAGTGATGTTTTGACGTCGCTTCCGCCCAGCAGTGTCATGGAGAGGAGTGGGCGCCATCTTAGCCTCACTCGTCTCCAGGCACAGCACAGAGAAGGATGTGATCGCCTCCGCGGCTACCGATGGCTCCGGTAAGCGTCGGAGGGCACCGGATCGCGGCGGGAGGGGGGGCCCTCTCCCGCCACTGATAAAAGTGATCTCGCGGCAAATCCGCCGCAGGGACCACTTTTATCTGAAAGCCGGCCGCAGCACGAAAAAGGGGATACCGGGGTTATGGCAGCTAGCTGCTGCCATAACAACGATATACCCCTTCAAAGTTTGGACGTACATCGTCGTGCGGCGGTCGGCAAGTGGTTAAAGTATAACTAAAGGGAAAACTTTTTTTTTTTTTAGTTTTTGATGGAGTGGAGAGGGACTAGAACGTCTGTCAGTTTTTAATGCTGTCTGTGTGCCCATTGACAATATTCACCCTCCCTATTTGTTCTGTTTACCATTATCAACGAAAGTGAAAGAAGATCCCAAATTTTGGGTTGTCCCCAGAAAAGAAATAGAGGGGAACTCTTCCAATGGGGACACTAGTTCTGGTGACCTGGGGGGTACCCAAGGAATTCTCTTAATTTGCAGGGATTTCCTCTCACTTCCGGTTTGGCTAAAGGACAGGAAGTGAAGGTAAATCTCCGCAATAGGACACAGATGGTGGGAAAAAAAAATCTTAGAGGTTATAACTATAAAATGAAAAAAAAAAAGTTTTGCCTATAGTTCTACTTTAAAGCTCCATGCACACTAGCATTTTTATAAGCTCAAAAATGCTGGATGAAAAATGCTGATGATAGAGTTTTTGTGCTGGCTTGTAGTAGCGTTTTAGTAACTTTTAGAAGCTTTTAGGAGCATTAGCATTTTATTAGCGTTTTTACAGTACATAAAATAAATTAAAAAAGGCTTGAAAAAAAGCTGTTAGGAGCATTTTAGTAGCATTTGGAAGCATTTAGGGTCTTTTTAGGGTTTTATTTCTGCTGGAAAACCGCTCTAAAAAACACGACATAAACCATTTTTTTTTCCTGCTCTTTGACACTGAAGCTCAAAAAATGCTAATAGCCTAAAGTAATGTGCATAGACACATAAGATAACACTACTAACACTGCTAATAACCGCTTCTAGGAGCTTAAAAAATTACTAGCGTGCGTGGAGCCTAATAAGACAGAAAAATGACCAGTGGCGGCCCCTCCATAATCCATGCAAATTAATATTTGCTATTGTCTTCCTGATTCTCATCCCGGCCAATCAGGAAGCGGGTCCTGAGACTTAGGACTCCTGGTCAATCGGGTCTCGGGACCCACTTCCTGTTTGGGCGGGAGGAGAAGCAACAGCCCCGGAGCGAGGAGCAGCAGCCCTACACTGGATCCTTGTCATCTGCCTCCTAAGGTACCTTCTCGTCTATCTTCCCTTGAGGGGGGTGGGGGGGAAGTGGTGTGGACCGTTTGTTCGGGGGGTGGGTGATTGCTGCCTTTCCGTCCATCTCAGGGGGAGGGGGAATCGGTTGCGTATGGTTTGCTGCACCCCCACCCCCCCAAAATATTGAGCACCAGTGGCCACTGCTGATGTCTGTAAATTTTAACACCCCTTCCACCTTCTTTGCTAATTTTGCTATGCAGAAGGAAAAGAAAATTTTTCCTCACCCCCCAAAAGTAGTTGTCTCATTTCTTTTCTTTATGAATTATACATTGGATGTTATACATTACAATGAAATCATCCAATCAATCATTCGGTTAAGAGCACAAGCAACTGTGACAATTCTCAATTATGGCCTGCCTTGAATGTAACTTTTTTGGAAAACAGTTAAAGGAGATGTATGGGGCTATTAACAAAACAAACCTATATACCCAGGACTGCAGCATCGGCGTGATGGTGCAGCTGCCCCAGGTTGGGTCTAAGACTGAGAACTAACCGTTGATTGCTCAGCTCTTGATCTTCCCAAAGTGGAGAGCAGTGACCGTCGCCACTTTCTGTTCTGCCCCTCCAGGGCTCATTGGTACACCGCACTGTAGCGGGTGTGGGCACAGCTGGTTCAGCTCCTAGCCATGTGCTGAGAGCCGGAGGCAGCTGTCAATCGAAGACAAAGTCAGGGTCCTTCCAGAGCCTGCAGCAGCTCTGTGACATCAGCTGACAAAGGGGTTTAAGCTGCTGTCAGCTGATTCTGGGTCACAGGAGAGTCCAGTGCCAAGTCCAGGAGATTTTAGTAGATTTAGAAGTCTGCAGGAATATATGTCACTATTTACAGCAGCAGTATAATTTTTCAAGCTTTACCTTTTATCATAATAAAGCAGTAATTGAGCTCCAGGAAATCGTATTTGCCTGGAACGATATGATGATATCAGTCTGCTGCAGATAGGAGGAAGCATTTCCAAACTCTTGTCCCTCAATGATTTCCCTTCTAGATTGTAAGCTCTAATGAGCAGGGCCCTCTGATCCCTCCTGTATTGATTTGTATTGTAAGTGTACTGTCTGCCCTCATGTTGTAAAGCGCTGCGCAAACTGTTGGCCCTATATAAATCCTGTATAATAATAATAATAATAACAATAAACTGCAACATTGTAACTTTGTAACAAGTCACAAGTTGAAAGGCTGCAGCAGGGGCTGATCTGTGACCAAGCCCTAGCAAGCGAGGCGAAACATGTCAGGGGGGTGTGGTCGATGTACCGCTGGCTGAGGCCATACACAGCCATATCCACATCTGAATCACTGGGTGAGCAGCACCTTATCCCACAGAGGCTGATCTATGTCAGACATTTGTGAACACAACCAAGAACTTCAGACACTAGCTTTTACATGATTGTATATATTTTTTTTAATCAGCATCTCAGTCCAGAAGGTGGATGCTGAAACTGGATAATACCTGAAAAAAGCTTTGTCCTTCTAATGAGAAAATCCGATAAAGGCAATGTCAGGAAAACTGTGATCTCTGTGAGGGATAATAAATACCCAGAAGCATCACACTTACCTATTACTTAGCATGCATGTGCGTACTATGAAAACATTTTTTCTGATGCTATGTCTACATGACCTATTCTGACCAAGTACCTTCTAGCTATCATTTTTCTGGTGCAGGTTAGAAAATTAGACTTGACACCTTGACACCTGCTTGCTCTCTGCAGAAAGAACATTTTCACTCTTGCACGAGGTTATGCAAACATACATCAGTGTCTGCGGGCAAAGGGAGCAATTAAATTATACATAGACATATGACCAGAGACATTCAAACGCTCCACTTGCACTTAAAGAAACAGTCACGATCACGATTTGGCTTGTACAAAAATTTGGATTCATTTTTTTTTTTTTTTTATAATTTAAAGGGCAAATGAAGGCTAAAAATTATGAAAAGGTAGGCTCATTATTGCAGAAAAGAAATACAATGTCTCTTTTGCAATAAAATACACTTATCTACCTGTTCACAATCCCCTGCAGAATGTACATTGAGCTGTCTAAGGTAAGGTAAGTTGCACATAATGTGCTAGTATGCGATGCAAACTAGCACATTGATGTTGCCTTGCAGGTTTAACCACTTGCTGACCTCCGCACGCCGATATACGTCGGCATAATGGCATCAGTGGGCAAATGGGCGTACCTGTACGTCCCCTTTACTAGCCAGGGATAGCAGGTGCACGTGCCCGCCGTGTATAGTGTGACTGTGCCCGCAGGACCAGCGGACTCAGTGCCCACAGGACATAGAGTCCGCCGGTCTCCCTCCTATGTAAAAAAGGCATTTCCCCGTTCTGGCTTGTGTCATGACAGAGATCATTGCTCCCGCTGTCATGTGACTAGTAGCCCATCCCCCCCACAGTTGGAATCACTCCCTAGGACACACTTAACCCCTTCATTGCCCCCTAGTGGTTAACCCATTCACTGCCAGTGTCATTTAAACAGCAATCGGTGCATTTTTATAGCACCGATCGCTGTATAAATGACATTGGTCCCAAAATAGTGTCAAAAGTGTCCAATGTGTCCGCCATAATGTCGCAGTCCCGATAAAAATCGCAGATCGCCGCCATTACTAACAAAAAAAATTTTTAAATAAAAATGCTATAAAACTATCCCCTATTTTGTAGACGCTATAACTTTTTTTTTTATATATATTTTTGGGGGATATTTATTATAGCAAAAAGTAAAAAATAATGCTTTTTTTTTTCAAAATGTCGCTTTTTTTTTTTTTCTTTTTTATAGCGCAAAAAATAAAAACTGCAGAGGTGACCAAAAGAAAGCTCTATTTGTGGGAAAAAAAGTACGTCAATTTTGTTTGGGTGCAACGTCGCACGACCGCGCAATTGTCAGGTAAAGCGACGCAGTGCCGAATCGCAAAAAGTGCTCTGGTCAGGAAGGGAGTAAAATATTCCGGGGCTGAATTGGTTAAAAAAAAAAAAAAAAAGGCAGTGGTTTTCTACCGCTTTAAAGTTTACATTCTGGTACACTGGCAGTGTGCCGGGAAGACTGCACTCTTGCATTGGCCAATCAAAGCGGTCAAAGTCCAGCACCTGGAAGAACCCAGGGAAAAGATGCTGGTGCCAGCGAGGGATCTCACGGGCATCGGGACCACCTTTGGAGCATAAGTGAGTATTTGTGCCTTTAGTTCCATTTTAACCCCCCAAAAAAAAAATAGCCCATAATCCGGCTTTATAGTTTCATGCATGTCACCAATGGCAGCCAACATATTCTCTCAGTACAGTTTTCCCTTTAAAGAATACAGTATGTAGCTATAATAGACTATTACTTGTGCGGGGGAAATGCAAGGTCTAGAACGATCCGTGTCGGAGGATTATGGAAACAGCATGTGTGGAGATGGAAGGAGGAAGAAAAAAAAAACAGTTTGTCCTGACATTTGTGGCCTTTTAATTAACATTCCACATTAATCTGGCAGCAGTTCAGCAAATTAATGCACATTCAGCATGTCAATACACTTTCATTATCCTCCATGCAGCGTGAATAGCCGGGGCCCCGGTGATCACTGCAAACACTTAATCATTACTAGTCAAATAGCTGTCACCGCGTCTTTCAAAGCAATGAATATGTATGGTCTCCTTTCTGTGCTCCGGAGGAATAGTAACACAGAGTACTATGTACCTATACCTCAAAGTGCTTGAAGTTCGAGTTCAAGCGTAGTCCGTGTTCATGACGTCTGTCTTAACAGCAGGAGTCGTTCTTTATGCCAATTGTAAGGACAAAATCCAGCAAAATAAACATGCAGTAATAAAGCCCTTGGTTTAAAGCTGAACTGCAGGAAAATAGGATTTGTATTTCTGTTCATCCAGTGCTGAGATTTAAACAGCCTTGTCAGTCAGCAATTGAAGGCCTGACTGTATCTTAGCAACACTCAGCTAGGACACCTCCTGTACCCCACCCTGTGATTGGGCAGTGAAGGAGCAGCAGCAGATTGATAAGCTCCTCTTTCTGTCCACTTCTGCCAGCATGTTCCTTGTCAGCACATACATGCAGAATACCTAAACTAATCACAATTTTTTTTTTCTTTATGCCTTGCAGCGTGATTAGGTTTCAAACAGGGCCTTATAATGACAGAAATACGGAAGCTAATTTAACTTGTTCTCCAAAGTTTAAGCTCTGGAGTTGTGGCTACAGCTGCGTTTTTCAGGTCATTGACCCAAGGGATAAAGAGGACCGTTTGCACCTTTAAAATTAAAAATGGTCATAGATTAATTGTTTTTCTTTTAATCGGCCAGCTGCCTGATTTAAAAAAAAAATGGATTTCCCCATCCCCTCCTCCATTGTCAGAATACACTGATCAGCGCTGCAGCCATTGGTTGCATGCGCTGATCAAGTAAAACCTTTTCAACAGTCCCATTGGAGAGGAGCTGGCTGATGGATCAACTTCTCTGGAGCAGGAACAGCCAGCGGGTTGAATCTCTTGTTAAATGACTGTTTATTGAATGTTTCCAATTGCTTACATTCAAAAATGTATAGGATTGCAATACCTTAACAAGAAATGTATATTAATACATAGTATCTGGGAGTGAAACAATATAAAAAATAAACAATAACTAGGGTTGCATTGATACCGTTTTTTTTTTTTTTTTTTTATCAGTGAGTACAAGTACCAATACTTTTGTTCAAGTACTCGCCGATACCAAGTAACGATACTTTGTGGTGCGATTTGCGCCTATACAAAATAAATGGGCGCAAATCGCACTGCAAAGAATCGCATGCAATTTGAACAGGAATGCGGTGCGCTTCCTGTCCGAATCCCATGCGATTTCCCCCACTGCTCGTGTGTGGGTGTGTAGAAAGAGATAAGCGCCATCTAGTGGGCAGTTTATGAAAAAATGTTGGAACTCGCATTAAAGCGGAGCTCCAGTCCCCATAAATCTTTTTTTTTTTTTTTTTCAAAAAAGCTCCCAGTGATTGTTTTTCCTTGTACATTTAAATGTGAATACTGTTAAAACAGTATTAATGCTGATTAGTCTTAAATCTTTAAAAACGTACCTGATCTCGGAAGCAGGCAGGTGGCCATCTATGACGTGGGTATCCGAAGCCCACAGCTGGCTACCCAGCATGCACCTCCCGATCTCGTGCCTGCGCAGTAATGACACTGCGCGGTGCAGTTGATTGCAGGATGTCATGTATTCAAATATCACAATATTTCATTAGACTTCCCAAAGATTCCTGGGATAGATGACGCCAATAGCCACTCACTTCGGGCGGCCGTGATTTGTTTTCAGCGGGACCGGGACACCTATGAATTTGTCCAGATACAGTATGTCCTTAATGTGAGTTCTAACATTTTAAATAAATTGCCCGTTAGATGCCCAACTTTCTATACACACACAGGAGCAGTGGGGGAAATCACATGTGATTCATACCGGAATCGCATGCTGGTCTTTGCAGTGCGATTTGTGCACATTTATTTTATATTGGCCCTAATTGCACTGCAAACTATCGGTATTGGGAGCATTTTCACGAGTACTCATGAAAATGATCGGTATTGGCACCGATAACTCTGCAACTAGCAGGATGCTAGAAAACCACTAAGAAAACCAGTAGATGGAAATATGGCACTTGGGAGAAAAAAAAACATCAAAAGTGTTCCAGTATAGGGGAGTTGGTAGCAGGGAAGAAGTGGGTGACTAAAAGGGGGAGGAGGAATCTGAAAAATGCTTGAAGAAGCAGCAAAGGAAAATAACCAATTGATTTTACCACTAGGGCTTGAAAAGTGGAAGAATCACTAAAGGCCTACCAGCACGTCCATGTGGTGCGCTCCTTATCAGGATCGGGGCCATTTTCTGCTTAGATTTCAATCAGCTGCCTATCGTTCTGTTCTGTTGTTGATGGACGGGCAGCCCATTGATGTCTACATAGCAGACTAGCACTTTTATTTCATTAGAAAGCTCTCATGGTTTACCTTAATCTGAGTTCTCCATAATGCCTTGCTTTCAGTGTAGTTCCTAAAACCTGTGCTGTGTAAACTCCCTATTATCTCCTTCCAGCCTCTCCAGACACATTCAAACTTCAGGACCGGAATCTGTTTGGTGGCCATCTGAAACCTCTTAGTAGTGCCATATTTGTTTTATCAGGTTTTCTGTACATCAGAGGAGCCAGCAGTGTGTGTACCAGCATCACAACCAGACATGTTCCAGGATCACTAGTTTATTGGCGAAGGAAGAATGGTCTGGTATACTACAACAATGAGTATTTGACAAAGTGCAGTACTGAGCAGATTGTCTGCAAAACTTGTAGGTATCTCAAAGATTATTATAGAGGTGCACCAATAAAGTATCTAAAGCTAACTCCTAATTTTGGAGGGGGGTAAAAGTGCTGTGTCTTATTAGGGATTTCACTTTACTTCCTGCCCTGTAGACTCAGGAGGAAGTGAGAGGATATATTTCCCATGTGAGGGAAATTGCCTCGTAGACATTTTTCATGGGAACAACTGTCCCTGTAGGAAGATGTCCCTTCTATTCATCTTTTCATGGTAACTCATAATATATCCTTCCTTTCATTTCCTCTGAAATTGGTGATCACAACAGCTAGAGAGAGAACGCAGACAGCAGTAAAAACTTAACAGAGGTTCTAGCCTTTCCACGCCACCCCAGCAGCCCTTTACCTTAGCTGTGGCATAGTTGAGGGCCCATTTACATTTTTGCAGTGAGAAGTATGGGATTTTTTTCCCCAATCAAATTTACCCAGGTAGATGCAGCATTGGTTCCCTGCCGGCTCTATCACAGAAAACCGAGTGATCGATCGCTCCATTCTCACAGCTCCCCAAGCAGAGAGCTGGTGACTGTCGGTCGCCGCTCTCTGCTCTGCCCCCCCCCCCCTCGCTCACTGGAGTGCTGGGCTGTGGAGGGGGCGGGAGTGGCCGGCTCAGGCTCTCAGCGGCTCGCTGAGAGGCTGAGCCACTGAGTTGGGTGCCGGTCCAGGCATGAAGGCGGATCCTGACTTCATTGTCACGATCTTTCCCGAGCCTGGGCCAACAGTGGGCTTCAGCCCACTGTCTGCTGAAAACGGGTCACAGGAGTGAAAAACTAACTGCGCTCCTGTGATCCATAGGAGAAGTACAGCCAAATGAGCTTTGGCTGTACTTCTCCTTTAAGGCAGCCTTTTGAAATTATCATAGGCCAACTCACCAAAAAGTCCCAAAATCAAATGTGCCACAAAATTTGTAAAGCAACCCACTGTGATGTATTGCCTTGCATTGCACTACATCACATGTACATTGCCTTAGTCCATAGCGGTGCCATTTGAAACTGCAACACATATAATATTGGTTGCCATGCATTACAGTAGTTTAAGTTGGCTCTGAATGTTTGTTTCTCCCACAGAAATCCTCTGCAGCCCTGACTAGGCTTGTTCAGCGAACCCTCCTAACCTGTATAAGGCTGTACCTCAAGCATCTGCAGTCTCAGAATATGATTCTGTAGAAGTCTATGCGGGCTCACTGTGCAGGCGCAGCCAGAGGGGAGGGGGATTCCTGCTGGAGAGGTTGTAAACATTGGAGCAAGCTAGGGCTTTGCTACTGAGGTACGTAAGCGACTGGGATGGGGGTTTTAGTGTAGATTACTTCTTGTGGGATAGGGTGGTTTGTTTAGCATTAGTTTTATTACAGGTACAACAGAGATATCAACGTGGGAGAGCAGTTTATAGGCCGATAATAAAATGGCACTTGTGGCAAAAAACGGTAGATGAGTAGGAGGCATGCATTAAATCGTGGTACTGGTAATGTTGCCAACATTTTAGAAACTGTAACCAAAAAAAAAAAAAAAAAGTTTCGTATTTGTTTAAACTAGCAGTGCAATGTTTACTTTTTTTTTAAACTTTATTTGAAGTGTCGCATACATTGTTCTCCAGTGTAGTGTCATGCGGTGCTATCTACTGCACTGCAGAAAAATGTAGCATGTCTCAGCAGATTTGTGGTATGGACAGGGCACCCAGAGTACAATGTTTTTTCTGTGCTTTTGTGGTGACTGGCATTTATCCAGTGTGGGAAAAAATGACATTTACTGCACACAGTATGAACAAGACCTTGCTGTATAATATACATATGAACATATCAAGACCTAGAAGTTATGTAGAGAAGAGAGCTGGGTTAGATCTCTTGTGAATGAGAGGAATCAAGGGAGATTTGAACTTCATGCAGGAGAGAGGGGTAAAAAATAGGGTGACTCCATGGACTTTAGGGTTAGTACTGCTGTCCTTTTTTTTTTTTAAATGACAGCTGTACCTTTTGGAGCCGTAGTGTCGCCCAAAAAATCTGTTCTGTGCCAATGGGGCAAAACTAATGTAAATAAACTATATTCTTTGCTGTCCAAATATAGCATTTAAATGGAACATATACCACATTTGGCCACTAGATGTAGCTAAGTATCATAAGAATGTCCTATAACACTAAGGGGGTTATTTACGAAAGACAAATCCACTCCTGCCCATTGAAATGAATGGGCACTGCTGCCGAAGCACTTGCAAAGCGCTTCGGCAGCGGCGCTACACAGGCGCATTTAACCCTTTATTCGGCAGCTAGCGGGGGTTAAAAGTGCCCCGCTAGCGGGCGAATAGTGCTGCTAAAATGATGCTATAGCACCCCTAAAACTAGCAGCGTTTTACCGTCAACGCCCGCCCCAGTGTGAAAGCAGCCTTCGCACCATCTAGTAACCAAATGCAGTATTTTCAGTTCAAAATCAATTATTTACATTCGAACAGCACAGGATATAAGCTATTTACATTTTTTTTTGCCCCATTTGCACAGAACAAATGTACATGCACATTCACTGGGCGGGTGGCTTTGCAAATACTTTATAAATCACCCCTATATTATTCTCTGGGCTTAAATGCACTTGGAAAGAGCTTAGCGAGGGGCGACTATCTTTCACCCTTGCTCTTCTGTTCTCTCATTTAAAATGCCAGCATGGTCACACTGGGGGTTATTTACTAAAGGCAAATCCACTTTGCGCTACAAGTGCAAACTACAAGTGCAAAGTGCACTTGAAATTGCACTGAAAGTGCACTTGGAAGTGCAGTCGCTGTATATCCGAGGGGGGCATACAAGGAAAATAAAAACAGCATTTTAGCTTGCACATGATTGGATAATAAAATCAGCAGAGCTTCCCCTCATTTCAGATCTACCCCTCATATTTACAGGGACAAGTGCAATTTCAAGTGCACTTTGCACTTGTGGTGCAAAGTGGATTTGCCTTTCGTAAATAACCCCCACTGTGTACCTAATTTAAAATCCCAGCAAGTATACACAGGGTTGATGGAAATTTAGTATGAAATGGAAAATAAGTTATGCACAGCATAGATTAAAGCTGAAATATAGATTTCCCTACAGATAATATTTCACTGTGCTGTGTTGGTATTCCCGGCTTTCTTGGAAGGAAGAAGGAGCTCAGCGAGGAATAAGTGGCAGTTGACATTAGTTTGCATGACCCATGACAGGTGGTAGTTTCTTAGAGATGTTATGACACACTCCATTGTGTATATTCTTCGGCTGTTGTGGATTGGCAGTTGATAGGAGGTACATAATGATGCTAAAGCACAGCAGTTTGACCTCTGTATTACATGTTATATTCAGTTAGGCGATCTAAAAATAACTGCTTTACTAAATTCAGCCTCATACCTAGATATAGCAATTGTCTTCCATCTGCTGCAGCGTACATTCCTACATGCATTTTACCAAGTACAAGACTGAAGGGATTGATTGGAAATGAATAATACATGAAGGGGATAGTGAAGGTTTTTTTTTTCCTCTGCGCAAATCCAGCCGCATTTCTCCTGAATGCAGCTACTAATTGGACATCTTTCAGCACAGTCAATAATAATGCCGCCCTGGATTACGCCAGTGTTTACCAGACTAGCAGAGATTAAGAACTTGTCAGGAAGATATTAAATGAGGCTCAGGAAATGCTTTATGTTGGGATTTAGATGTGTCACTCTATAAGAATAACTATGCTTTACATCATCGGAAAAAATGCAGATGGGCTGCGCAAAGTACAGAGCAATCCATTCTATTGTCTATCTTCATTAAAGGGGAAAGTAAAATGAGAAGCAGTGTACCTATATTTAAAGAACTACTTTATGAAACTCTCGGAAAGTATAATGCTATTCACAAGTCATTGAACACGTAGCAGGCTGATCAGGTCAGGCATAGGCATACTGACCTTTAAACAGGTTCCAGGTAGGTAGACACATCAATGGCTGACAATAACAGAAGTGAAAGGTTGATCATAATAAGCATAGACAAGCTAAGTACATACACAATGCCGGTAATACAGGACATGAATAATCAGGCAGACCTCTATCCAGGGCATAATCAAACAGAATAAAACTGGCCATGCACAGATACACCATAATCCGATTCCTCCATCCACGCTATACAGCATGGATGGTCGAACCTCCCGCTGTGACTATTGTATTTTCATAGCCCCCTCACCCCAGCTGTCAAACAACCCGAACAGTGACTTCACCTTGTTTGACAACAATTTACTCCCCCGGATCCCTTCTCTTCCAAGGGGATGTCAGATGGGAGGAAGCTGACATCTGACGTGGCCCCCCACTGACTAAATTTTGGCCTGTTCCTCAGGAACCAGCCAAAATGCGTATAGCAGGGTTGACATACTCAACATTGCGGGCCGCATGAGCATTATGGTTGCACTCAAAGGGCCCGTTGTAATTTGTAAGATTAGATGTCTAGAGCAGCCCCCTCCCCCATCATCAGAAGAGTTTCCCACCCTCTCTTACATCACAGTGCACTCCCTTTCCTTTGTGCCGGGAAGTAGCTGGGGGCAGAGCTGGGAAGCAGAAGGTGCAGAGTCTGGAGAAGTATCAGAGGAGACCTGGAGTCTGCTGAATGCCAAGACTAGGGAAGGCAGGGATGAGGGGGTGCTGAGACTGCATAGAGAGGTGCTTAAAGAGGAACTGCAGTCTGCTCACATAATTTGTAATAAAAACATCCTTGCCATTTTGAAGCTTCCATCCAACCACTTTGCATATTATGTCATATATACTGTGATTCTGTACTTGCCAAATATGCTGCAGAGATCTCCCTCCACTGAGTCTGGCTGAAGCTGCTGCCTGTTCACTTCCTGGATTTACACAGAGACACATCCAGCTCTACAGCTCTTATTGGCCCTCTTATGACTCATCCCCCCCTCCCTTCCTGGCATCCCCCATCTCCCTTCCTGGCATCCCTCCTCTCTTCCTGGCAAACTCTCTCTAGAGTGATAGAAAGCTGTGCACGATGTTATAAGCCTAGGCTTTTTACCAGACAATTAATAGGAAGTGGGCTGTGTAAGGTATTTACTGGCAGAAAAAAAATGTTTTACTATCCAAAGTTAAAACAACAAGGACAGAAGATTTAAAAGACGGAAAGTTGAAAAAAATGACTGAAGTTCCGCTTTAACCTGTTAATCAGACACAAGCTGAATGTCCAGCAGTCTATTCAGGAACTCTTAATTGAGACAGATGTGCACCGCAAATACCTGAGCAGCAGTGTTGAGTAACAGTCAGCAGATGGCGAGGTTCAAAGCTGATTATTTTATACACAGACTGATTAAGGCAAGATTTTAAAAAAAAAATACTCTTTGAATGCAGATAACATTACAGCATTAAAGAAACAGAACAAAATTGCTGACAACAAGATATCTGTGAAAGTGATTCTCCAAGTTATTATAAAAATCTTTTTGGCAGATGTTACATAAAATGATCTATAAAACATTCCTGTTTGCTTACCTAAAATCATTTAGATAAAAAATATTTAATGTAAGTTCCTGAACAGTTGCTACATAGGGAAGAATAAAAATAAACATAGGAAGTGGGAGTTCCCCCTACTCCTTTGTCTGGAAGATACATACTGGACATTATTTTGGTATTTGCCTTAGGAGAATATTTGGTTTATATAATGACACTCTTTTAACCCATTAGAAATGAAGAGCGGTGGGGTGGAGGTTGAGGGGTGGGGGTAAGGGTTATAAAAACATCCATGTCATTAGAAACAATAGAAATGGATCTTCAACACATACATTTTTTTGTACACTGAAATTGGTATGTCCTTTACATTTGTAAGACCTGCAAATATGGATTGAAATGACATCTATAGACTTCAGCAGTTATAAAGACCCCAGTGACAATCAATGGTATCATAAATTATACATGGCTTCATTCTATTGATTGAAATTTCAAACAGACCCGTTTAATGTCAGTCATGTCACTAAAAACCATGTACACCCTCATGATTGAAGATGTTCTTAAATCTTTTCCATATTTTTATTCAGCAGAGCTACATGAAATAGCCCAGACGTGTGAGCTGGGTGATATAAGACTGGCTAGAGTTGAAGATATTAAGGAAAAGTTGAGGTGTTACTCCAAGCTTTAGTGTTTCTAACCTATACTTGTAACTTGATAGCTCAACTCTGATTGGTTACTGAGGGAAACGCAAAGGTTTCCCTTTTCTTACATTTATACATGAGAACAATTAAAACTTTGGGAACAAAAGAACTAAACTATGCAAAATTTAGAAGTCTCAACATTAACCCCTTCTCGCGTAAGGGTAAAACAAATCTAAATGCCTAAGCCCAATTTTGTGACTTTGATATGTTAGTAAAGCCTTACATATCATCACAACTACTTTGTGCATCCAGGTGGATTATACAGCAAAACCTTGGTTTCAGAGTAACTTGGTTTGAGAGCGTTTTGCAAGACAAGCAAAATTTTTAAATACATTTTGACTTGATATACAAGTAATGTCTTGATATACAAGTAGCGTCATGTCACAACTAAGTATAAAAGAGAAGAGAGGCGCCTTTAAGTGTAGCACTATGGTTACATTTAATGAAGGTACAACATTTAGCAACTCACATGGTTGATGATTAAAGGAGGCACATCTAAGTATGCAGGCATCTGGGGTAAAGCTGTCCACATTGACCATCCCCTGCACCGCTATCGAAGTTGTCCTGCCCACACTGCGCTCCACAAGCGCTTCAAGCCTCTACTGCAGGGTAGTCTTCCTGGTCACGATTGCAGACTGACAGCAGTGAGAGTCGGCGGTGGAGGTCGGTCTGGACAGCTTTACCCTGGATGCCTGCATACTTTGATGTGCTTCTTTTAATCATCAACCATGCGAGTTTCTAAATGTTGTACCTTCATTAAATGTAACCATATTGCTACACTTAGAGGTGCCTCTCTTCTCTTTTATACTCTGTAGCTCCTGCTGGATTTTGCTTCTAATTCCCTTGTGGGGGCTTCCATTTGTAGATGGACATTTTGTGGTTACACAACCTATCACATTGCTATAAACTTTTTATATGGACTATAAACTGAAGGACTTATGAATAAATGGTTGTGGAACGAATCATCTGAGTTTCCATTATTTCTTATGGGGAAATTTGCTTTGATATACAAGTGCTTTGGATTACAAGCATGTTTCTGGAATGAATTATGCTCGCAATCCAAGGTTTTACTGTATAGACTTTGAAGCCAATGAACCTCCATGTGCATAAGGACAAATGTTTCTACACATTTCAAGTTCTGCATAAAACTGCTGAAACAGTGACTCTACAGTTACATTTTAGGAAAGTTACAGCATTGTGTTCAAGAAAAAGTGCTAACTTTTGTTTACTGTCATATGGGAACTTTAGAAACTTTAGAAAGAACAGGCCTCAGGCAAATAAAGTCAACCATAAGCAACTGTACACTATATTACCAAAAATATTGGAACGGCTGCCTTTACAAGCATATGAACTTTAATGGTATCGCAGTCTTAGTCTGTAGGGTTCAATATTGAGTTGGCCCACCCTTTGCAGCCATAACAGCTTTGACTCTTCTGGGAAGACTGACCACAAGGTTTAGGAGTGTGTCTATGGGAATGTTTGACCAATCTTGCTGAAGTGCATGTGTGAGGTCAGGCACTGATGTGGACTAGAAGCCTGATTCATCCCAAAGTTGTTCTATCGGGTTGAGGTCAGGACTTTGTGCAGGCCAGTGAAGTTCTCTTGGGAACAGGTTAGTATCACAGCTACTCACCAAAAGATATCAGGATATCCTCATGGAACATGCAAAACAGAATGAAGCAGGGCGCCAAATAAGTGTCAGTGTAACCACTACATTTCATTTAGTATCCACTTACCTGGAAAAAAAAAACTGTAAACAGCTCCAAGGTTGCTGTGGCATGCACAGCAACAGCTCTCTCTGGCCTGGATGAGCCGGCAGCAGCTGAAAGGCATAGAGGAAGACCCGCTCGTGGAAGACAGTCAGCGGCGTCTCGTCTTATTCCCGCTGACAGGAGATTGTGACAGGGGGTAGAGAATGACAGATGGGTGGGTCGCCCATCTGTTTTACATTTGTGTACTGTTAACTGTAAAGTTTTATTTTACCCTCTTCACTCCAGTTTTTTCACTTTCATTAAAATAAAAAGTGAGATAAAAAAAGTTAGGGGGGTCTAGAACAGGTCCGGTATAGTTAATTAGTTTCTGCCAACTTCAGGAATCGTTTAAAGCTCACCGCACCTTAAGAAATACCAAAAAACACACTGTCACTTTGTCCAATTAGGACCTCCTGATGGCCCCCCAGGAAGTTATACTTGCTCATTTACGCTCCCTTGCTGCTTCCCTACTCCCTCCCCCTGAGGCCTTCAGTCCGTTCCTCTAATGAAGCTTTGGGTTGTAGGGAAGCCTGTGAGGATGTTCGAGGCTGAACAGCCAGTGAACACCAGAACAGTGTCTCTTTAATTTTGCCATCCCTAGTGACCAAAACGATGACTTTTTACTAAAACGTCCTAATTTTCACCAGAATTGGAGGAAATGAAAACTCTCTATTACACTCTTTACTAGTGCACAAATGCCAGTCCATATACCATCATCTGATTGTGTTTGTAAGAACCATACATCCAGCCTTTAATGATATTCCAATTTCCATTGTGGCCATACCACTGAGCGAACCCAAGCTGTTTTGTTATACACCTTCACTGCCCCAACATGCAGTACGCCAAGGAATGTTTTTATAAACTCGCCCAATACTGCTATGTTCTTGTTGGAGGTACTAGAACCTA
The DNA here is from genome assembly GCF_042186555.1 of Aquarana catesbeiana. Lineage (NCBI taxonomy): Eukaryota > Metazoa > Chordata > Amphibia > Anura > Ranidae > Aquarana > Aquarana catesbeiana. The sequence continues at coordinate 71,385,277 of NC_133336.1, read as the reverse complement.
AAACTGGACTAAACCTAGTGCTCAGTCATGTGCGTTTATGTTCACTTAAAAACTGCCAGCCACCAGAACTGCCTTCTTTTATCACTTATGGTACTTTGTTTTCCATGCTACAAGGTCTGTACTAGGAATCTCAGTACTCTTTATTGCATTCACTGCAACATAAAATAGCTGGAAAAATCCAGCAGAGGGATTGAGATCCACACAATAGCTATGTTGGGAATTGTCTTTGCTGTTCTTCACTTGTCTAATCAGCCTCCCTTCCTTTCTACGCCAGACTCAGAGCACTCATACCCTGTACAACACTGAGGTCTGCCTTTAAAACACTGAGGCCTACCCCAACATTAGCTCTACCCCAGTGATGACCCTACACATATTGGACTATCATGCTTTGAAATTCACAAGTTATGTCAGCCTTTCATGATATTTTTGCATGGCTTGTGACAGGGCTGGATCTAGCCTGTCCGATGTGGGGATGCAGTAATAAATGTCAGAGCAGCAGAGGATGGGAGGTTAGTAGGGCAGTGTAAAGGGGGTTAGCAAGGCAGAGGATAGGGTCAACCGTTTGTAGGGCAGTGTACAGGGAACAGCAGAGCTGAGGACAGGGGTCACTGCTGGCCAGAGGATGGGGGGGGGTCACTGCTGGTAGACCAGAAGATGGGGGATCACTGCTGGCAGGCCAGAGAACAGGGGGGATCACTGTTGAAAGGCCAGAGGAGACGGGGGTTACTGCGGCAAGCCAGAGGGTCAATGCTGGCAGGCCAGAGGACGGGGGGGGGGTCATTGTTGGCGGACTAGAGGACAAGGGGGGGGTCACTGCTGGCAGACCAGAGGATAGGGGAGGGTCAGTGCTGGCACTCCAGAGGACGGGGGCTCACTGCTGGCTGCCCAGAGGAGGGGGGGGCGTCACTGCTGGCCGGCCAGAGGACAGGGGGTCACTGCTGGCAGGCCAGAGGAGGGAGGGTCACTGTTGACACGCCAGAGGATTAGGGAGGCGGCTTACTGCTGGCAGACCAGAGGAGGGGGTGGGGTCCACTGCTGGCAGACCAGAGGTCACTGGTGGCAGGGCACTCAACCGATCTCCCATCACTGCACTGCACACAGTCTGGGCACAGGCAGAAGAGCTCCTCCTCCCCACAAAATGCATAGCTGAGATCAGCATAGTGTCAGATTACAGTGGCATAGTGGCAGGTTAGAACAATATAGTGGCAGGTTAGGGCTGACAGTGACCGTGTGATAGTAACAGTGTTCTCAGTCACTTACCCCATGGCTGGAGATCAGACTTCCTGGGCTGCTGTGTCCACTCCTCAAAGAGGCATCCCCACCCCGCCGTCCAACTCCAGCTGCCTCGGGAGATATTGAAGATCCCAGAGGGGCAATTTAAGCTGATTAGATTGTAAACTCTAACGAGCAAGGCCTTCTGATCCCTCCTGTATTGTAACTGTACTGTCTGCCCCTATGTTGTAAAGCGCTGCACAAATTGTTGGCGCTATATAAATCCTATATAATAATAATTAGAAGATAGAGGGGTGGTACAGGCAGCCTCCCCTACTCTTGTGGGTCCTCTGCTGATCTGATCAATTAAGCTGGGCAGTACATTTACAAGGAGAGGGGAAGTGCAGCTGTCTGCAGTATAGTTGAGTGGACAGGCAGAGTGTTCGGAGTGGGGGCAGTTGGCTTTGGGGGGGGCACACCTAAAATCTGGGGTGGCTTAGCCCATTTCAGCACCCTCTAGATCCAACCATGGTTTGTGAATGCGCACTTTTGCTAGTTTCAGAAACATAAAACAAAGTTAAATTTGGTGTTTTGCTGACATAAGCCCTTTATTTAAGGAAATTTTATTTATTAGCTCAAATGATTCTAAGTGAAAGGTATTGTTTAGGCAGAGTGTTATTGATTCATCCTTGATGAAGCAATTCAGACTGTGATCCAATAAAATTCTACGTAAAACAAAAAGGTTGGCTAGAATATTAAATGGAAGGTTACAGAATTTTGAAATGTGTCGTTTCTGGAGAGAAAAGTCACATGATTTATTATTTTTTATTATCTGCTTTTTTTATGATGTATTATCTTCTTGATCTCTGCAAGACTCCTTAACTACTTCAGTGTAGAATTCAGATGACAAGTACGATAAAAAATGACAATACTCAATTACATTCTCTCTGAGTTTGCTCTTTCCTATATTTTTCTTAAAATTGATTGATAAAGCTAAATACACAGTCAAAGATCATAAACGGACACTTTTATTTGCCCAAGGATTTGTAGTTATGCACAGCCAGTAATCGGGCAGCTCAACTAGATCCAGAACCTCCACTCCAACAGCATATTTTCATTAAGAGCAACCCCAGCTATCTGATTGGATATAAAGGAGCAGCAACAAAGTGATGAGGCATCATTCTGCTCGCTATGGGCAACAGCAGAACCTAATTCACAGTGCAGTGCAAGAAACATGCTTATAGGAGGAGAGAGCAGAGTGAATGAGAGACAAGCTCATCAGTGTGCCCCCTATCAGATTGGGCTGTGCTGTGTGACAGAGCTGCAATACAAATCCTTTCATCAGGTAAAACGGCCCTTATACATGTATTTCATCTGTGTATTGAGCTGTTTGCCTGGATTTCAATTTTAATAAAATGGATGTGTGTGTATATCAGAAAACACTTTGCAGTTAAAGCTTTCACCGTGAGCCAATGCAGAGAGAACCTTTATTGAGTTAAAGGAGCAGAGAAAACACAGCAGGCTTCTAAACATGCAGTGAAGATCGGTTGTTTTAGATCTCTGCTTTTTTGATGTAGCGTTATTCCAAAAAACAAATGTGTAAATTTCTGAATCTGCAATAAAAGATCAAGCCTTCCTGTGATGCTGCCCTGGCTCTTCTTGCACTGGACTAAATTTTTATTTCACATATTGCAGTTCTATCCAGTAGCAGAATGTTCCCACCCATACAATGCAGTGGTTAGAAATTGTGCTTCTTGCTGCAGACTTTGTACCGTCTACTACAATCCATGTATTTTTACTATTTGCAGCTGTCCCACGCAAAATCTGCCCTCTGACTTTTCTCTTTCTCCAGCGGCGAACGTGGGGCAGTGCAATACAGAATCGCCTTAAAAGGCCCGTAAAATTTATTCTCCTCCACTGGAAAAAGCACTTCCCCTCCATCCCTTAAGGAATGGCTAGACCATATCTGTAATACTTTAAGATTTGAAAAGGTTATTTACCAGCACCATGTGCCTGACCTATCTGCTTCAGTTTATCAGTTTATCAGCCTTAAGACATATTCAGATATTTTGCAAAGCTCACCCTTCCCTTGCTTAAGAATTGGACTGCAACAGTTAAAATAAGTTCACGCCTGCTTCTGAGAATACATTCAAAATATAACAACATAACACCAACGGTTTAAAAAAGAAGCAAGAACATGGCCACTTCCTTGTGGACGTCCCAGCTAAAAGCCAAAACTTTGTCACTATATGTATTTTTATATTTGTGGTTTCTTTGTGGTTTGCATGCGCTAGGCTTATTGACGTATCTTAAACTTTAACGAAATTGTATAAAAGTCTGGAAAAGAGGAAATTAAAACAGAAGTTTTTTATTCTGAACTGGTGTCAGCGTAATCACTTCAGAGCGTGCATGCTTTTATATTCAATCTGATCAGGGGTAGATATAATAATATCAGACTTTTGTTCTGATCCAATACAGATGCCCTGCCAAATTTGAGAGGGTTTGGGGAGGTTGGCTTGATGCACCAGGATTGGCCCTAGTAGATCTGACTATAGATAGGATATTGGGGTAGAATGATGTTGGTTACTTAATCCTGATTATTACTATCTGACTTTGGAGTATGCAATAATGATACTCTATTGGCACTGTCATTTCTGTTTTCAGCCACTAGGTGGGGCTGTATGTTCTCTTTAGTGAGCTCTATGCAGTTGAAAGATGCAATTGCCTATTTGATTTCTTTTCTATTGATTTTTTGTACATTAAAACTTTGCATTCTTTTGTGAGTGTTTATGGAACATGTATTTCCTAAATGTGTTCAAATAAAACTTTCTTCTGATTTAAAAAAAAAAGAAGAAAAAATTGTACTTTTTGCTGGGTTCTGAATTGTAACCATCAGTACAGAAGCTCCTTCTAAACCAAACATGATTAAAATGGAAGATGTACATGGTGGTTATTTAATTTTGCATGTGACATAATTAAAATGCAGGGCTACTACTGCTGCTGCTTACAATCAAACTGTGCATGCAGCCTTTTATTACGCTTTACAACTGCACTTTTTTTTTTTTTTTTTTTTAGTACATTCGATGCAAGATTTTTATGAAAGAGTTACATGGGCAGCTGATGCTGACCACTGTCTAAAACGCTAATTGCCTGTCTGTCTCAGGCTTCAAAAATTAGGAGAGAGGACAGTAGAGCATTTTCAGAAGAAGAGGTCATAAATCGCAGCCTGTATAGTTTCCTCAGTATAGGTTTCTGTAAAACTGCGATAACTCAACAACCAGCTAAACACATTCCAGGGTCGGCAAATCAAAAATTGTACAAACTGTTACTGTTAATTTCCCTTAGAAAGCAGCCACAGCCTGAGTAGGAAAGCATATCCCCTGCCAGCAGCTGCAGAGTGGGACCCATGCTCTCGGTGGGGGCTCTGCAATCAGCAAAACTCATGCTCCCTTCTACATAGAGAGCTCTAGCTCTGACTCAGCAGGGGGCATTTTGAATCTCTGCAGAGGCACCACTGCTTCAAAACAGTCAACAAGGTTCCTTTTTTGCAGCATACTGGCAGTGGGCAGAATTTTTTACTCATGATGTCTGCTTGTTAAAGAAAAAAAACTGTAAGACTTTGAACACCTTTTGTTTTGAAGCCCATGGAATGTATTTATCAGATGTTAACCTAAAAAAAAAAAAAAAATGGATCCTGTTCCTTTAAAGCATGTTATACAGCACAGTGCTTGTGCTGTGTAATTTGGCCCCCTGTATCACCTGAAATACCTAAGTGATCCTGCCTGGTTTATCCCTCCCCCTTGTAAACTGACCATGGTTTATCTTGGCTGCTGAGCCCTTACACCATGGTCAATTTACATGCCTCTGTCATCCACAGCCCTGCTCTGTCCTTCTCTGTGCTCCCCTCACTGCCTGTCAGCTCGTGACAGTGCCTGCCCCTCCGCTCCTTCTGCAAAAATAAGTTTTACTTTTTTTTATACTATCCTCTCTGTTCTCTAAAGCTGTCTGATTTCAGAGCGCTGTCAGACCGAGAGAGGGGAGAGCCGGCCGGTTATGTGAACGGCGCTCTGAAATCAGGTATAGACGGTATTTTTTTATAAAGCATGTACACGGGCACCTAGCGTTAGAAAACAAAGAGGATTGTATAAAGTGGGCAGAGTCACTTAACCACTTTAATGTGAAAGTTCAATTGGGATTCAAACAGTTGTTAAGTACATTTCTCATTTTCTATAAAGAAGGTATTTTCTTCTACCGGAGGAAAATGTTATATATACCATAACAGAACAAAACCTGCACAGTTGTCCAAGGCATGCACCAATACACTGAACGGAGCCCCAGGGATTTAGACATCATGTCAGGTTTAATGTGCAATACCATATGCTTTTTATGAACTTGGCAATGAGATTTACGGATAAGTAATTTTGCAGTATAAAAATTGTTACACTACCTGCCTATAAGTAATAACCTACATATTCCTCATTCTTTTAAAGTAAGCCTGTATGCTGCATTGGTGTGTTTGGATAATTGTGTTTGCAGTTTATGAGAGATTAAAGTTTATATTGTATACTGTGTGTGTGTGTGTGTATATGTATGTATGTGTGTGTATATATATATATATATATTTATTTAATATTTCTGCTGGAAACTAAAGTATTTTATGTAAAATACAATTGCTAAATTTCTGTCTAAAGCTCTAAAAATTATAATTATTATACAGAATTTATATAGTGCCACCAGTTTGTGCTTTACAGTATAAAGGGAGACAGTACAATTACAGTACAGAAGGAATAACTAAATCATGTTTAATTGCTAAATCCCTGTGCAAAGCTATAAAAATAAATACAGTAAATATACAGTGGGTATAGAAGAAAATCGCCAAACTTTAAAGTAATCACATTTTGTTGCTTTGCAGCCTTAAATGAAGGCACACGGGTTGATTTACTAAAGGCAAATAGACTGTGTACTTTGCAAAGTGCAGTTGCACTAGAGCTTACTAAATGAGACAAAGCTTCACTTTGCAAAGAATACCCAATAACGTGCAAGGAAAACTAAAAAAAAAAAAAAAAAACATACTTTTGCTTGCACATAATTGAATGATGGAACTCCAGCATTGCTTTTGCTCATTTACTAAGCTCTAGCGCAGGGGTCTTCAAACTACGGCCCTCCAGTTGTTCAGGAACTACAATTCCCATCATGCCTAGTCATGTCTGTGAATGTCAGATTTTTACAATGCCTCATGGGATGTGTAGTTCCACAACAGCTGGAGGGCCAAAGTTTGAAGATCCCTGCTCTAGCGCAACTGCACTTTGCAAAGTGCACAGTCTATTTGCCTTTAGTAAATCAACCCCACAGTTTTTGTTTTTATCAAGCTGTAATTTACTCAGTGAAACGTATAACACACAAGTGAAAGATATACAGTGCCTTAAAGTATTCATTCCCCTTAAAATTTTCCACATTTTGTCAGGTTACAACCAAAAACGTAAATGTATTTTATTGGGATTTTATGTGATAGACCAACACAAAGTGGCACATAAGTGCAGTGGAAGGAAAATAAATGTTTTTAAAATTGTTTACAAATCAATATCTGAAAAGTGTGGCGTGCAATTGGTTCCACTAGATTTTAGTTAGGGTTATCAGAGTAAAGGGGCTGAATACAAATGCACACCACACTTTTCTGATATTTAATTGTAAAAAAATTTGAAAAACATTTATCATTTTTCTTCCACTTCACAATTATGTGCCACTTTGTGTTGATCTATCACATAAAATTCCAACAAAATACATTTTCATATATCATGGGACACAGAGTCGGGCTAATATTCATTACCTGCTGGGTTATACTCCATCTCCAGGTGAATGGACACTGGTAGACCAAAGGTTTTTAGATAGGAAGCGATCCCCTAAATAACCCCTTCCACACAGGAAGCACTTCAGTTTTTTACCAGTATCTGCAAGGTGGATGGCACGATTTGTTTGAGCTCTCTGGGCTCCAGGTTTCTAGTCCCACAAACGGTTCTTAAATGAATCAAGGGATTGACCGATCGGATCCATTTGACATAGGCTTTATATGCTTAGATAAATGGTACCCGAGCCTCGCAAAGAAGATTCAAGATCCTGCAAGGTTTTGCCTGTAATGCGGACTCTGGGCGCTGGCACCCTACAAAGTGGAATCCTGGACACCAACAGCGCTAAGGCATTCCTGCAGGGTGCTGTACAGGTCCAAGGGAGTGGACCCTAAACATGAAAAGGGTACCCAGTCCTTGAAGGTCCTCAAGTGACAGGAACCCACCATGAAGGGTGAAGTTTGGGCTCTTAGTTTCTAAGCTGCCCTGTGCCTGGACAGGTAAGTGAAACCCCTTTACTTACGATTGTGGGGTGTCCAGGGCTTTTTTTCAGGGGGAACTTGGTGGAACTCCATTCCACCACCTCTGGCTCAGACCCTTTGGTGCCTGCTCACCGCAATCACTTGTAAACACAGAAGTCTGGTTTCTGTGTTTACAAGTGACAGCTCTGCACTCTCTATGTAATGCAATCCTGGTATTTAATGCCCCTTTAAGACCCTCCTACTGTTTTCGTGAAATTTGACTGAACAAACCCACTATTTGATTTGATTTGGAGGGTGTGTGTAGGGAGAGGAGTTTTGTGGGGCCGTGGTTAAGTTCCAGCACCTATTGTTTGAGAAAAAAAGCCCTGGGGGTGTCCCTGTGATTGTAACAATCAGTCAAGCTAGCTAGAGGCTGGACACCTGTGTGTGGTGACCAGACGGGGGAGTTTTGCGCTAGCTGTGGGTGTTTGCAAGGTGTACCTTTTTTTTTTTTTTGCTTGTGTCTGGCTGTTTTTTACCTGTATGATGGCGCTCGACGATGCGCCATTTCGCCTTGGTTCCCCATGGCACACATGCATTTGCAAAAGCGCCACTGGACTTAGCAGTTTGTTTGGCGGCCATGGTGCACTCGGCTTCGCTGCACATGTGCAGTAGCCTTTATCTGGGTGCACAAGGATTCGCGTCATACGCGAATACAGCCACACCCGTTCACCGGGACCACGCACGCACAGAATGTTACGGCGCACACCCAGCTTATTTAAGCTGTGTAGGCCAAGCATGCGGTGCTTCCAAAAGACAGCTGTGGGACACACAGCAGGCTCTGAACAGACACTTGCAGCGGTTCATTTTTTCCTTACCCCGGGTCACGTGAGTCACCAAGTGTTGCTTGGCAGGCTAAAGGTGCTTAGCAGGATTGTTACATAGGGGCTTGGCGAGCCCTATTAAAGGGTCTCCCTTCTGAGGTGTTTTAATACTACACCCAAGTACTCTTTTTGTGACTGGTAAATGTCTTCAAAAAAGAGGAGCGGGACTAACTCTACAGGGAAGGGCACACCGAATGTCATCAGTAGTTCCTGATAAACTCAGTTGTATCCCCTGAAAGACCAGAGGCTTCCGGGCAATCTGAGCCGCTGCGCCTATCTGGTATTGTGCCTACAGTCAATGCTGCTGCTTCACCCTTCATCACTAAGGATGAACTGTCCGCGGCCCTAACCGGGTTAGAGCACAGGATTGCTGGCATGATTGCCTCCATCCCGCAGGGTAGCAGGAAGTATAAGTACATACTCAACTTGCATCAAAGTACAGGGACTACTTTGAAGTCAGTGCAACTCGGTACTCATTGGAAATCATGGGACACAACTTGTCATGCGACTTTGCAGTCCCAAGTCGCAGGAAAAGTCGCACAAGTGTGAAAGGGGCCTTTAAGCTAACTTTTTTGTGTGACTTTTCTGTTGTGGGTAGAAATGTGGCGGGTTTATTAAAACTTGCATTGATGACTCTTGAATGACACAATCACATGTCCACACCTCCATTAATAGTTTTGAATATAAGCCGTCTTTATTAACATTTCTCAACAATATCAACAGAAAAAGTGTTTCTTTTTCACAGTGCTCAGTACATAAATATATAAATGAGAGTATGAGTAGAATGAGTCAGACACAAATAGGCTTAATTTTGCAAGCAATTTTGAATTACCTCTGACCTGGTCCTCACTTTTCTCCATGGAGACAAGAGAATGTGGGAGTCCTTGATGCTAGAGCTGAGCGTCCAGGGGGGGAAAACTAATATATGATAAGCTGAAGGAACTTCATTTCATGCCAGGCTTTGTGCGTCATGTGTTTACAGCCACAAAAAAATAACTACTTTGTAAAAGGTACCTGTGCTATTTACATTTTTTTGATGTATGTGTCATAATGATCAGCTTGATGTATTTCATGTTATCAGTGCGTGTTTGTTTTAAAAACATGATTTCTGCTTATAGTTTGTAATTCTATATTTACATGGGGGCAGCCATGTTTGCTCGTTGCACAAGCTTTGCGTACTGCTTAGTAGTTCTGTACAGTGGGTGTACTTTACTATTCACCTTTGTTAAAGTGTCATTAAACCCAGGACCCTCCATTCACTATATCTGGTCTCCCACACACACAACATGGAAATGCAATCATTTTTGTAAATATAAACTGCTAAATACCTTTTCTCATTAGCAGTATGTAGCAGTCTTGTGACTTAGATCAGTGACTGGTTAAAGGTTGTAGGAGAAGTTTTCATACTGCACTGCCTGTCCTATCAGGATGCAGGACCCCTGACCCTCTGACTGGACAGTGCTGATTAGCCCTCTGCGGATCACATGCACTCTCCCAAGGAAAAAAAATATCTCTAGCAATACACACAAAACTGAGCATGTGCAGCCTGACTCCAGTAATGCCCCGTACACACGGTCGGATTTTCTGACGGAAAATGTGATAGGACCTTGTTGTCGGAAATTCCGACCATGTGTAGGCTCCATCACACATTTTCCATCGGATTTTCCGACACACAAAGTTTGAGAGCAGGATATAAAATTTTCCGACAACAAAATCCGTTGTTGGAAATTCCGATCGTGTGTACACAAATCCGACAGACAAAGTGCCACGCATGCTCAGAATAAATAAAGAGATGAAAGCTATTGGCCACTGCCCCGTTTATGGTCCCGACGTACGTATTTTACGTCACCGCGTTTAGAACGATCGGATTTTCTGACAACTTTGTGTGACCGTGTGTATGCAAGACAAGTTTGAGCCAACATCTGTCGGAAAAAATCCTAGGATTTTGTTGTCGGAATGTCCGAACAAAGTCCGACCGTGTGTACAGGGCATAACACTGTCTTATCCGGACATGTTTTGGGGCAATACAAGAGGATTAACCCCTTAGGTTCCACAGTGAGTATAGCAAGCATGCTTTACTGCATTTACAGACTGATTTTACTGTTGTGGGTTTAGTAACACTTTAATGCCTACAAGACAGGTCTATCTGAAACCAATGCAGCTGAGATTTAAGAGACGAAACTTGTACCGAGAGAACTACTGAGGTTAATGTTGCTGGCCCGCTTCTGAAAAATGCAACTTTTGGCTTTTTCTTGCCTTGGTGCTGTTTTAGGTCACAAGCATGATAATAGTTAGAGGAAAGTCTAAGATCCTGATCTGCTTCCTTGCTCTGGGTTAGTACCTCGTAAAGTTTGGAAACTAGTGAATCAGTGTAATAGCCAAATATCTAGCATCTTAAAAAAAACAGTTCAGCGATGGAAGACTAACATTTTCTCAGTACAGGTAGACTGACTGACACCGATAGGTACACAGATAGCAGTAGAGTGATTTATGTATAAAACCTCTTGTACACAACCACAAGAGGTCTGTACAACAACCAATATTCATGCATATTTGTTTGCCCAGGAGTGACAGGTGATTCATACAGCCAGCCTGTTCAAATCAATGACGGGCTGGCTGAAGCTACAGCTTTATGGGTATGTAGGCAAATCCCATTCTTTACAAGTACACTGGGACTTGCGCACCGCCCTAAATGCAAAGAGCTGGCATTCCAGGCAATGTGTAAATACTGGTATACATGTAAACAATGGGATCTGCATAAATACCTGTACAGCCAGCCTGTCATTGATTTGTACAGGCTGGCTGTACACAGCTGTCACTCAAGGGGAGAGAAATGCACCCAAACCTACCCCGCTCTTGCAACTGAATGAAAGAGACTTATATAGGGTCACATCAAAATATGGTTTCAGATTAAAAAAAATATATATATTTGATTGCTCAGCACGCACTATATTTTTACACAAAATAATAAAACTGGTGAATTACAGTGCAGAGCCTTTGCATAGCTGTCTGTTTTCCATTGGAGAGATTTTACCACTACTTCTATCCTAAAGTCTGGTGTTAGATGCAATATTAGCATGATCGTAAAGGCTTTTTTGTGCAATGGTATTGTACAGAGTGGTCCCTTCCTCCTCTTCTGGCGTCCCCCACTGGAGCTCGCCGCTCCTTTTTCTGAGTGCCACATCTGCTGCAAATGAGACAGCACTGGATCGGTGAGAGACAGTAGAGCATTTAGACTTTAGAACCACTTTGTAAAGTGGTTCTAAAGGCAGGTTTTTTTTTGTTTTTTTTTTTATCTTTATGCATTAATATAAAAGATCTTCTGTGTGCAGTAGCCCCCATAATACTTACCTGAGCCCCACCTTGATCCAGCAATGTTGCATGGGAGCCTCGGCTGTCCGGGACTCTCCCTCCTGATTAGCTGAGACGCAGCAGCAGGCACCATTGGCTCCTGCAGCTGTCAGTCAGTGAGCCAATGAGGAGAGAGAAAGGGCGGGCCTGAGCCGCGGCTCCATATCTGAATGGACACAGAGAGCAGTGGCTTAGCTCGGGTGCCCCCATAGCAAGCTGCTTGCCGTGGGGCACTCGGCAGGAGGGAGGGGCCAGGAGCGCTGGCGAGGGACCCGAGAAGAGGAGGATCTGGGCTGCTCTTTGCACAACCATTGCACAGAGCAGGTTAGTATGACATGTTTTGTTATTTTTAAACAAACAAAAAAACAAGACTCACTTTGCTTTGTAGATTTGTGTAAGCTTGTTTAAGCGCAGTGTGTACAACAAGTTTTCGTAAAGCATTTAGGCTGGGTTCACACTGGTGCAATGCGAGAAACCCTGAAAATCCAGTGCTGGTTCCTGCATCGCACCTGAATCGCCTGCAGTTCACACTGGCCTATGTGAACCTCTGCGGGTTTCAACACAAAGTTAATGACACCCCCAGATCGGTTCGCAGTTTACAGTGCAAACTGAATTTGGACAGGAATTGGATCGCATGGGTGTGAACACCCATGCAATCTGATTCCAGTGCGGACCAAATAAAAAGGGTCCTGCACCATTTTAGTCTGAATGTGATGCAAATTCAGCCATACAATCTGTGATCTGCACAGCTGAATCACATGCGATGTCAGACATTGCTATACAGGAGGTCCCCGGGTTACAAACATCCGACTTACAAACGACTCCTACTTACAAACAGAGGGAGACAACGGGAAGCGAGAGGAAATCTACCCCTAGAAAGGGAAATTCACTCCTGTAATGCCATGTACACACGGCCGGAATTTCCGACAGCAAATGTTCGATGTGAGCCTGTTGTCGGAAATTGTGACTGTATATAGGCTCCATCAGACATTTGTTGTCGAATTTCCGACAACAAAAATTTGAGAGCTGGTTCTCAAATTTTCCGACAACAAAATCCGTTATCGGAAATTCCGATCGTGTACACAATTCCAATGCACAAAATTCCGTGCATGCTCGGAATCAAGCAGAAGAGCCGCACTGGCTATTGAACTTAATTTTTCTCGGCTCGTTGTGCGTGTTGTACGTCACCGCGTTCTTGACGTTCGGAATTTCCGACAACATTTGTGTAACCGAGTGTATGCAAGACAAGTTTGAGCCAACATCCATCGGAAATAAATCCAGGATTTTGTTGTCGGAATGTCTGATCGTGTGTACGGGTCATTAGAGTTCTCATGGGGAAAAAGGTGTTTCCACTGAAACTTTATCACCAATCCTTGTTTCTCCAACAACCCAGAAATTTTCTAAATCCAATTGTCATAGGGACAGAAAGTGAGGTGAAATCTTCTGAACGGGGTCACAAACAGCAAAACAGACGTTACAGAGGTATTAACCCTTCCCTATGCTATTTTAAAAAATATAAAAGTAATTTTTTTAGGCTAAAGCTACAAATCTTGTACCTGTTCTGACCTACAAACAAATTCAACTTAAGAACAAACCTGCAGACTCTATCTTGTTTGTAACTCGGGGACTGCCTGTAGTGTGAACCGAGCCTTAGGCCCCTTTCACACTGGGGCGGTATTGCGCTAAAAATACCACCTGCAAACTGCCCCTAAACAGCCTCCGCTGTTTGTTCAGTGTGAAAGCCCGAGGGCTTTCACACTGAAGCGGTGCGCTGGCAGGACGGTAAAAAAAGTCCTGCCAACCGCTTCTTTGGAGCGGTGTATTCACCGCTCCTAAACCGCTCCTGCCCATTGAAATCAATGGGACAGCGCGGCTATACCGTGGTAATATCGCGGCTATAGCCGCGCTGTACGAGCGGATTTAACCCTTTTTCGGCCACCAGTGGGGGTTAAAACCGCACCGCTAGCGGCCGAATACAGCCGCAAAAACGACGGTAATACAGCGCTAAAAATAGCGCTGTTTTACTGCCGACGCCCCCACCGCCCCAGTGTGAAAGGGGCCTTACTGTTTCATTATGGTTATTGACATTTTGTATGAACTTGAAACTTGTTCACTATTTAACTGCAACAACATGCAACTATGACGTGGCTCAGCTCTCTTCTTTTCTTTTTTTTTTCAAATATTCACTTATTTACTATTGTTTATTGTATTCCACCTCCTGCATGGGGAAACGCAACAATGTATGTAATGTTCTGGTACCTCCTTTCATACATAGTTACATGTGGGGTCACAAATACCGTACTGGTGACCCCACAATAGGGATAAAACTTTTTCGCAGAAGAGAGTTTAACAAGACTCGTGGCCACTCATTAAAATTAGAAGAAAAGAGGTTTAACCTTAAACTACGTAGAGGGTTCTTTACTGTAAGAGCAGCAAGGATGTGGAATTCCCTTCCACAGGCGGTGGTCTCAGCGGGGAGCATTGATAGCTTCAAGAAACTATTAGATAAGCACCTGAATGACCGCAACATACAGGGATATATAATGCAATACTGACACATAATCACACACACAGGTTGGACTTGATAGACTTGTGTCTTTTTTCAACCTCACCTACTATTTAACTATGTATGAAAGCAGGTACCAGAACATTACATACATTGTTGAGTTTCCCCATGCAGGAGGTGGAATACATTAAACAATAGTAAATAAGTGAATAATTAAAAAAAAAAAGAAAAGAAGAGGACTGAGCCATGTCATAGTTGCATGTTGTTGCAGTTAGATAGTGAACAAGTTTCAAGTTCTGATTGCTGAACAACTGAGTGCAGACACAACATGGTGCTATCCATGCATCAAGGTACATATATGGATATTTAATGTTCATGGAGTACTTCTGCTTGAAGTTTCACAAAAAGATTGCAAAATAATTATAACGAACAGCTTGTGGAGACCACAGCAAAGTCATACCTACGTCCATGAGAGAGGTATAAGAGTGGCCCTTGTTCCTTGTGCATTCTTCCACTTATTTGTATGCGAATAGTAATGAGACTGTATAAAGCATGAAAATGATCGTAATGACTTCATCTACAAATCTTGGCTGTTTCAAAGGCACCTTGTACCCCGGGCAATTTTCTTCTAGAATGAGTGGCTGGCAGAAAGGCTCATAAGAAGCGGTAAACAAATCAGTCTTTGTTTTCGCTAATCATTTAACGCATCCTTGTCTCCTCACTGCACGCCGCTAATACAGCCCCAGTGATGCCGTATCACAGTGGAGTAAATTATCAAATAATGGGTGTCATTTTGAGAAATAGAAAACAATGACACGTGCACATTATGTGAAATTAAGATTGTTCTAATTAACAGTCTATTCCTGTGTGGCTTTTGGAGATGTTTGTATGTTTGCTCTGAAAATAGAGGATGTTTAGGAGGATTATGTGGGGTAATCGATCACATATCTATTTATCCATCGTCATTAAAGCAGACCTGTAAATATCTGTGATTTTTTTTTTTTTTTTTTTTTTTTTGGTAAATATCTTTTTTATTAGTTTTTTATATAGCTGTGAATTTTTACCTGCCCAAAAATTAGTAATTCTGTTAACCCATTCTTGTTATCCTGGCTTCACTTCCTAGCAGCGTAGACAGGTCTTTGATGCCACAGCCTATTATTGGATAGCTAAGGAGTAGCATACTAATAATTTCAACCCAGCGTTTTTATTTTTATTTTTTTTACTCCTGCCAGCCAGAACCCTGTTTTAGATTGACACCTCCATTGCAAGCTATTGTAACTGGGATAATGAGCGCTTGCAAGGTTGAATGTTTTGCTTAATGCACACATGTACTGTATTCAGTAATGGAGCAACGCTTCAGGATGAACACTGCTGTGACAGGTGTGAGTAGGTTGCCCTTCTGCACATTTACATTAGTGACCTGGAGGGGAGAATTGTAACACTGAGGGAAACTGACAACCTTGAAAGGAGTCTTCTGCTCACTGAACAGGTGCTTAATGGGGTTGATATGGAGGACCGATAAGTCTGGATTATCAGGTAGGAAGATGGTTCACTGTACTTAGAGAGAGTAGTAGAGGTTCACAGAAAAGGAAGATCAGTCCTGTGAGCACGCAAACAAATTTGGCAAGTTGGATGAGGGTGTGTGTGGCAGACTCGGCGGTGGCAGCCCTAGATATCACTGCTACCCCGAACTGCCAGGAAAGCAGCCAATCTAGAAAAGGTAGTGAGGGTAATGCAGAAAGGCCAGGACAGTTGGTGGTTATTAGGGATTCTGTAATCTGGAGGACTGATCATTTGTTAACAGGATTGTCTTAGCTAAATGGTTTGCTGTCTTCCTGGTGCCATCATTTGACGTGAGGTGGACCCCGGTAGATAAATTACTGGGAGGGGCTGTACATGAGCCAGCTGTCTTGGTCCAGCATCTCCCCATCTAGGCATTGCTAAGACAGCTGGAGCCACTGGGTCCTGCTGCTGTCAGTCAAATTCTGTGACGAGTGAGCGGGGGTGGAGCTCGGGATCGAGCTCACAGGTAGAACAACTTCCTATGGTGGTACACTGAGAAGAGAGAGCCAGGAGTGCCGGCAGGGATCCCAAGGAGAGGAGGGGCAGGCTGCTCTCTAATTCCATTGCACAGAGCAGGTAAGCATATCATGTTTGTTAATTTTAAACAAAAAACATTTTAAACTTTACAATTACTTTAAGAATAAAAAAAGAACTAGGCTGCAAGTTGAAGGAAAGCACCACCAAAGTTGTATTGTCTGGAACTTTGCCTATGCCATGCCTGAAAAGCAGTAGGAGCTTAGACAACTGAATGCATGGCTAGAGACCTGGTAAAAGATTTGGGATTTTAGAATATTAGACTGACTTTTCATTGGGGTATAACCTATATGCTAAAGATGGCTTTGCGCGTACATGGAAGTGTGGGGGGTCTGCTTTGCTAGGGGAGAGGTTTGCAGGAAGCCTGACGAAGTATTGAAACTAGGATGGGGGGATTACATGGATTATGGCAGATTATGTTACAAAAAATTTAAGCATTATTAAAATCACTGCTCCCGAAAAAATGGCCGTTTTAAAAACATTTTTTCCAATTTATACATCTCCCGCTAGGCAGGACCCAGGTACCCATACACTTTTTATGGCAAAGAGCTTGAATATGAGCCTTCAGTGAGAACTTTGGATTTTGCAGGTTCGAGCCCCATTGACTTCCACTATTCCTGCATATGTGATCTGACAGGCATGTTTGCCGGCAATAGTGCTGCTTTCCATTTACACTAGCGCCCAGTTTCTGAGAGTTGATTGATTTCTGAGTCTTAATTGGGCGCTATTTTCCAGGACTGCAGGATCATTTATCGGCGCTATAGTAAATGACCCCCATACTGTAAAAGGCTATTGGGGAACTGGAGCAATAGTGCAGACAACAAGGGCAACCAAAATGATAAGAGGCATGGAGATGCTCAGCTGAACTGAATTTATTCTCTCTGGAGAAGAGGTGATTAAAAGGGGAAATGATCATCATATATAAGTATATTAGTGAGCTTGGCGCAGAGTTATTCATTAAAAGGGACAGAATGGCTTCTTCACAGTAAGAGCCTTCCTCAGGAACAAGTTCTGGCTAGCTCAGTAAATTAAAAAAAAAAAAGAGCTGGATTTGATTCCTAATCTACAAAATAGAACTGGATATTAAAATTTTTTAGGTAATCAAGAACACCAGATTGTTGATCTAAGGAATATCTGATTGCCTTTAGGGGATCAGGAAGGAATGTTCTCTTCTGCAGTAACAAATTGGACCATTCTTTATAGGAGCTTTTGTCTTCCTCTGCATCAACTGTGTGTAAATTAGATCTGGGTCATGAATTGAAATTTACAGAGGTCCAGTCAGTAAATTTTTCTTCCGGCAGAGGTCCGAATGTCATGTTTTGACATTTTCACAGCCACCCTTTATAGTGGCATGCATTAAAGAGGAAGTAAACCCTCTCAAAAAAAAAAAACACCCTGCAGGTCAAAGCCATAATGAGCTAGTATGCATAGCATACTAGCTCATTATGAATTACTTACCTGAGCTCGAAGCCCCCGAAGCGACCGTCGTTCACCTCCTCCGTCGCTGACATGTTGACTCTGCATGTCTTCCGGGTATCGCTGCTCTGGCGCTGTGATTGGCCAGGGCCGCGATGACATCACTCCTGCGCATGCGCGCTGGTGCCGCCACTAACGGCATGATCACCATTAGAAACGGCACGCTCAGTGCGCCTGCGCCCGATGTGCTGCTATTTCTGCAAATATCTCCTAAACCTTTTAGGTTTTGAAGATATTTCTTGCACCTACAGGTAAGCCTTAATCTAGGCTTACCTGTAGTTTAAAGTGGTTGTAATGGGTTTACAACCACTTTAATGTAAACATTATATGTAGCAGATAATAAGCTATCAGCATATAGATTTGGTTTTATGACCTGTCACTGCAGTGCTGTCCAGCACACTAATTTATGGTGTCTCATGGTCATCATTTTCTTATATATACACCCATGTCCCCCATTTACGCAATGCCTTCGCCTATTGATAGATCACTGAGCCATTAGGCATTGCACTGTGGGTTTTGTGTGTTTTGGAATGAATCATAAAATACTCTTTTATATAGCTCCATTGGCTCTTCTCTGTATGTTAACCTCTGTCCCTTTTTCCTTCTCCGTTGTTTTTCTTTTTAACCTGATGTAAAGATTTCACTGCAAAACTAATGATTTTACTTGTTGGTGGAAATACTCTAACTGAGCTACATAGGCAATTTTTTGTTGACAAAAATTCTACCTATTTGGGGGAATTTAGTTTATTTTAATTTGTCTTTGTATTTGTTTTTTTTTTTTTTTCTCTTTGTTTATTTGGTCGTTTTGTGCGCTTCTTCCTTGCATTTTTTATTTTGTTCTCGTGAGGGGTACATTTTTGGTACAAGAACAGGTCCAGGTTGGTTGCATAGCCCTCACCAGCCATTTTAGGCCCATTGCATCCTTTAAAACCACCTTAATTTCCCTACCTTCCCTATTGACTTACATGCATTCAACTAAAATGTTGTAATTTTTCCAAACACTCCTAAAGTTTTCTTGAAATGCATAGAAATTAAAATTTCTCTCAATTTTGCCTATTTTCCAATCACAAATGAGTGTTCGTGACAGATCGTGCATGTATGGCAAACCGCCAGGTACCTTTTAAATATATGTCAGCATTAAGGCTCGGTTTCCACTAGTGCGACTTTTCATGCGACTTGGGACTGAAAAGTCGCATGACAAGTCGTACCCCATGATTTTCAATGAGTACCGTTCATTTCTGTGCGACTTTTAAGTAGTCCCTGCACTACTTTGTTCCCACTTTGATGCGACTTGAGGTCCATAGCTAGTTCTCATCCTATTTATCCAACCACACCTTCAGTGTCACAACTCTACTTCCTCCTCTCCTCTCCCTTTCTCTGTTGGGGTCCCTCCTCCCTGGGTCAGGTAATGGCCTCCCATGGCTTCCAATACCATCGCTATGCTGACGACACCTACATCTCTCTACTCCTCAGCTCACTCCTTCAGTCTTCTCACATATAACTACCGTATTTATCGGCGTATAACACGCACCGGCATATAACATGCGCCCCAAGTTCAGGAGGGAATTTTAAAGAAAAAAACTTTTAGGAGGGAAGTTTAAGGAAAAAAATTTACATTTAAATGCCCATCAATGCAGCCTTATCAGTGTCAGTGCAGCCTTGCAGTGCAGCCTTGCCCCAGTGTCCATTGCAGCCTTGTCAGTGCAGCCTTTCCCCAGTGTCCATTGCAGCCTTGTCAGTGTTACTGGATGGATTTAAAATTGGCGCCGCCGAGATCGCAGGGACTGGGCGGAGCGGAGCGATCGCCGCCGTGATACACATAGCCGAGTGTGCTCGGCTCCTCTCGGCTCCGCTCACAGTCACGCCAAGTCCCGCCCTATGATGGACATAACACAGGTCCATTGGTGGGACTGGGCATGACTGAGCGGAGCCGAGAGTAGCCGAGTACACTCGGCTATGTGTATCTCGGCGGCGATCGCTCCGCTCACAATCAGCGGAGATCGGCAGGATCGGCGTATAACACGCACCCACGATTTTCCCACGATTTTAAGGGGAAAAAAAGTGCATGTTATACGCCGATAAATATGGTAATTTACTAACGGACATATCAGCCTGGATGTCACACCACTTCCTCAAACGAAATCTATCCAAATCTGAGCTCATGATTTTTCCTCCCCAACGTGCCTCTTCCCCTGATTTCTCTATCAAGATCAATAGCACTACTATCAGCCCGTCCCTGCATGCCAAGGTTCTAGGTGTAACTCTGGACTCTGAACTATCCTTTCGGCCCCATGTCCAAACACTTTCCAAATCTTGCCACCTCAACCTCCACAACAGCTCCAAAATTACGGCCCTTCCTAACCAATGACACCACAAAGCTCCTAGTTCACGCCCTGGTTATCTCCCGCTTCGACTACTGCACCTCCCTACACACGGGATTACCTTTATATAGACAATCCCCCCTTCAGTCCATCATGAATGTTGCTGCCAGGCTCATCCATCTTATCAAACCACTCAGTGTCTGCTACCCCTCTCTTTTAATCGCTTCACTGGCTTCCACTCACCCAACAAATTAAATTCAAAATTCTAACAACAACTTACAAAGCCATCCACAACTTGGCCCCCAGCTACATCACTAACCTAGCCTCAAAATACCAACCTACTCGTTCCCTTTATTCCTCCCAAGACATCCTGCTCTCTAGTTCCCTCATCACCTCCTCCCATGCTCACCTTCAGGACTTTTCCCGAGCCTCTCCTATCCTATGGAACTCCCTATCCCAATCTGTCTGAGTATCTCCTACTTTGCTTGCTTTTAGACGATCCCTGAAAACCCTTCTCCACAGAGAACGTAACTGTACTTTTACTTTCTCAATCAGATCATCCCCCACAGTTATTACCTTTTGTATCACTTGATCCTCCCTCCTAGATTGTAAGCTCTAACGAGCAGGGCCCTCTAAATTCCTCCTGTATTTTATTGTATTGTAACTGTACTGTCTGCCCTCATGTTGTAAAGCGCTGCGCAAACTGTTGCCGCTATATAAAGCATGTATAATAACAATATTCACTACCTGCACAGTGCAGCCCCATAGACTTTTATGGGCTTGTTTACCTTCATGGCCCAGCTGGGAAATGGCCTTATAGAAGTCCATAAGACTGTACTGCGCAGACGCAGTCAGGAGTGGGAGTCTTTCACCACTGGATGTATACAAACAACAGAGGCCACAGCCATAAGATCTCAGTAAATATACATCTGTGGAGGGGAAGGGTGGGATCACTTAGGTCAGAGCAAAAGGGGAAAAAGTATAAGTGCGCTTTGTCTCAAAGTGCAGTTTTTCTTTAGGTAGTGCTGAAGCCCACTTAAACCTGCTAGCAGTTTGTTTAAAGGGACACCACTGCCATGTAGATAGGTGTTTAAAGTGGATATTCACACTAAAATTGCCCTTTACCTCCCTGCAAACCTCTACAATTTTAACCACTTCAGTACAGGACACTTTTACCCTCTTCCTGCCCAGGCCAATTTTCAGCTTTCAGCGCTGTAGCACTTTGAATGACAATTGCGCGGTCATACAACACTGTACCCAAATGAAATTGTTATCATTTTTTTGAGACAGATAGAGCTTTCTTTTGGTAGTATTTAATCACCACTGGGTTTTTAAGTTTGCTAAACAAACGAAAAAAGACTGAAAATATGAAGGAAAAAAAAGTTTGCTATAAAATTTTGTAAATAAGTGATTTTTCTCCTTCACTGATGTGTGCTGATGAGGCTGCACTGATGGTCACTGATAGGCTGCACTGATAGGCACTGATGAGGTGTCACTGATGAGGAGGCACTAATATGCAGTACTGATGGGCATTGATAGGCGGCACTGATATGCAGCGCTGATAGGCGGCACTGATAAGCAGCACTGATGAGCACGCTGTCAACGTGAGGAAAGGAATAAGCAGCACTGATGAGCGCGCTGTCAACGTGAGGAGAGGAATGCCTATAACCGGTACTTCGTATTTACACTATGATCAGCTGCGATTGGACACAGCTGATCACATGGTAAAGAGCCTATGTCATAGGCTCTTTACCGTGGACAGAGATGCGGTGTGTCCTTACTGCGGTGCACACCCCCGGGGTGCACGCACGAGCGGCTTGTTCTGAAGGACGTCATATGATGTCCACTCAGATCAATGAAAAAGAAAACCTCTGCACTTTAACCACTTGCCTCCCGACCTATAGCACAATGACTGGCGGGCGGGCGGGAAGCGATTAAAGTGCAGATTTTTTTATTTACTTCAGTTTCTAATATTATTTTTTATTCGGTCCTTATGCCATTCTTGCCTAGGTAGGAATGACATGTCTCTACTCCCACAACCTCCTGGGATATCCATGCAGAGGTACAGAGTGTCCAAAAAATGGAGCTGGGCATTTTGTTTGCGATAGGAGGGTGGGATAGGTTGGGTGCCTGAACCTGGAAGAGACAGTTGTGCTCCCAATGGCATCAGAGAAGATGAGAAAAAAAAAGATGTTTGGGGTGAAGCTCCTCTTTAACATTCTTAATTTGGAATGGAATGGTACTTTATAAGTCAGTAGGTCAGTAAGCTTGCTGAAAGCTCTACCAATGCACTTAAAATCTTGCTATACACGTTGTTCTTATGCAAGCTGAGCACACGTGAACAAAGCATTAGAGGACAAGGTACAAATCTTGTGTCCTACAGCAATGTCTAACACAGCAGAAGCACAGTGTGTACAGTGATAAAGAACACTGTACTATAAAAAGTTTGGTAAGAGGGAGTCATCAAAAAGACAACTCTACTATACTACTCTTCCCATATAAAATGACTCAAATGATCGATCAGCTGCTAAGTTGCTGACTCCCTTTGAGTTATGAGCCTGCAAAAGTGAATATATTTCCCGTACACAGAACTGCTGAGAATGGTAACGGAAGCTGCTTTTTTGACTCATTTTCCTATGTTGATGATTAACACCTTAAAAAAATGTACACACTCAAAGCTAAGTCTCTTTTTCAGAGCTGCGGGAAATCATTTTACATTTTCTGCACTTCTAATGAGTACTCGTTGTTACATTTTACTTCCAAATAACCCCTTGTTCAGCTGCTGGATTTTCTTTTCAGCCCACACAAGCAGTATTGTTACTCAAAGCTATACTATGGTATACCCTTTTGTTTTGCTGATTGGTGCTTTTGAAAGGGCATAGCCATTATTCCTTAATGGCCGTCCAAAGCCATATCATAAGTTGATTACTGCATTCTGGTATTGTGCTTTCAAGTTGGAAAGGACTTTGTGAGTTGATGTACAGTCTCTTATTACACAAAGAAATATTTTTGGAACTATGTATTTGCAGGTTTTTTGTTTTTTTTTTTGGACCTTTTTTTTTTTTTTTTTAACATAGAACATCAAGCATAAAGCACAGCCCAGCTAAAAGCAATAGAGAAGGACAAGTTGTTCTTTCTCAATAGTGTTCCTTTATTTCCATGGAGCCATTAAAACTGCTTGTAGTAAAGGTGAGAGAAAATAATTCTATAGCTGGGGGTGTTGTTAGGATTCTAAAAGACTGGGGGCACCCGGGAGCATCACCATAGGCAGCAAATGTGCAGTGGTACATTAGGGGCATGGCCACAGTGTGAGTGTTTTCAAGGTGTGTGGTAAAATAGCAAAACCATTTCTGCATGTTGTAGGCACTCTTTGCAAAAAACAACAAATCTATAATTCCCAGGATATTCTTCTCCTTTCTGTAGCTGTTACATATTTCAGAAAAAAGAAATTGGCTGAATTCATATACGTGCATTGTGGTAATACACATTATTATCACATCTTATGGCAATGCAATGTACTATATGTGCATTATGGTGCCATTCATTCTAAATGGCAGCCAACACACAGCAAAGAAAAATTAACCTGTGTTCTACCGTACCACATTACAGAAATAGGAACAGTTGTGTGTTGTAGTTAGTGTTGCCACCTTTTTTTTTGGGCAAAATAAGGGAACAGAGCAGGACTATTAACAGCAAAAAAAAAAAATTCTCTCAGTGAAATGAATTTTAGGCTCCTATCTCATTAGTGTATCTCCAAAATCGCATGATTTCCAGTGCGACTTTGGCGCGATTTTGCTTTGACCTTACATTCTATGGATCAAAGTCACACCAAAGTAGTGCAGGCACCGTTTCAAAGTTGTTGCGACTTTAATGGGTGCCATTGAAAAGAATGGTGTGCCATTTGTCATGCAACTTTGATGTTCAAAGTCACATTTTAAATCACACAAGTGTGAATGGACTCTCAAGCAGTCCATTACAACAGAATACATGTTTTATTGAGTTTAGTTGAGCATTTTGCACAACTTTTAGGAGATTATGCTCAATAGTAGTCATATGATGAGAAACTTGATTTGGAAGTACAGCTGCAGTAGTATACTATTCAGCCAACATTACTCTTGCTTCCCTCTTTGCCTCCAAAGTCTAGTTGCCTGGCAGTGTGCAGCTCTAATACTTTTGACTCACAGACAGAACAAGCATACTGTAAATGAGGGTTAGAAAAATGTCAGAATTCTAGAACTCTATACCAGTTTTGAGAAAGCGACTCAGAAAACATAACTCCCCCTTGACATATGTCTAGTGCATTACCACAAGCATGCTAACATGCTTGTGTGGCACTCGTGACTGTGTTTGGACGATCATCGTGCACAAGTTGCCGAATGGGTTCAACATTTTCGGAGGTTGAGCTTGTTGAATGTCTTCCTGATCTCTCTTCTTCCGTTGATGTTCTTCTGCTCTTGAAGTGCGTGTGGCACTCAAAACACCTGGAATTACTCATTGCAGCATCACCGTAAACTTACCGAATAATGTCAAACCTTTCTGTGGCAGATTTGCCCAGTTTCGCGCAGAATTTCACATTTGCTCTCTAACTTGCTGTCCATGATGAAATGGCAGACGTGGTACCGCACGTGGTCAGAATAGCCTCAGTTGCACAGCACCTGATGTACACGAGATGATGTCTTTTGTTACACTGACTTATGAAGATCACCTCAAAATAATCTGGGTAGTTGGAGTTCTAATAAATGAGACAAATCCTATGTTCACTTATATTGGGGAAATTATTTTACAACCAAACTGCCAGCAACCATAACCTTCCTAAAGAAATAATATTATGGATGTCAACAGACATATAACACTGTGCCACAAAGTCTCCAAAGATGTATTAGCACATGTCCCCTTTCCTTTCCACTTGTAGAAACATTTTAACACTGATAGGTTCATGACCTCCCATATCTAAATATGCACCTCAAAATTGTGTGATCTCAAAACAATTCCCAGGAGCTCTTCGAAATACACAAAGATAATGTAAGTACTCTATAAAGAGAAAGTACTTATAGGTGCATGTTCTGTTACACTGACCAAGAACAGGACATAATGTTTTTGAGGATGATCCTTCAAGGAATATACTGTTCGTATCTTCTCTTTCCATACAACAGGAATAGGAGGTCCCAATTCAGAAGAGTCTACAGCAGGAGTGTCCAACCTTTTGACCTTCCTGGGCCACATTGGAAATACACGAACAATAAGGATAGCTGAGGAGCAGTAAAAGTTGGGCAGATCACAAGTTAACAATCACTGATATAGATAATGTATCTATTTTTTTATTAGAAAAGTAAAACAGAACAATATAAACTAGTGCAATATTTGACACTGTTTTTGATAAACTAAGACATCAATATCTGGTTCAATGGATGTAATAGTCTCAATGAAATCTTAAGGGGCTAATCAGATATTTGGTTCTAATTTTGCCCTTCGTGTGCTATATCCTTGAAAATAGTTGCTCACAAATATAGGTGCTGCCAAAAACTGATATAAGGTGTGATTGTGAAGATATTTTTCTTTGGGAAGATAAAACTTATAAAAGTCCAGCACTGTCAAATTTTACTTCAGCTGCATGTGTTCGAATTTTTGTAAATGCATTTTTGCAAAAATGTTTACAAAGTTTACGCTTTTTTGTCGGGCTGCATTCATAGCCGTTTTGGGCCGCAGGGTGGACACCCCTGGTCTAGAGAGGTGTATGTGGCAGACTCTTTACATAGGCAGCTATGGAGTATCACATAGCGGTATTGGCACTTTACGTTTCTTGACACAGATAGATTCATAACTTCCTATTGGTTAAGTGTCCAGAGTATGCACCTCAACGTGCCAAGATCTTGAGTCAATTCATAGGCGCTCTCCTAAGGACATGAGATGAAATGAATAAAAAGAGGGAGGTCCTCGTATATACAAGCATTGTGTATCAAGTGAAATCAAGACATATCCATTTTTAGTATAATCATTCAAGGCATTCTTCCATGCACCAAGAATATATTATCCCAGCTCAAAAGGTATAGGGGTATGTAGATTGCCAACTCTTCGCATATGCGGGTATAAACCCTCACGTGACAGCATTGACACTACGATCAACATACCTTCTGTCTCTCTGTTTCCCAAAGCAGGGGTCCTTATCCACTGCATGGAATCTGATAAACCGTGTCTAAAGTGTCCACATCCAAAATCATCTACATAAGTCCTTCATTCCTCTGTGTAGAACATCATCCTCAGTACAGACTGTAGCTTTTCATCAGCTGAAAAAAGCTTTGGTTGATTTCTAGAGGTGTATATGCTCTGTTCACAAATGTATGTATCAGAGGCAAAATTACAGCCACCTCTACTCTATGTATATAGCATCATGCAAGCTGAGCATTGAAACCATCTCAAAGGGATCAAAAAGTTCAATGTAAGCTCTCAGCATCCATAGTAAGTATCGTAGACTGCCTTTGGTGAGAATTAATGTTTTGTGGCAGATGTCTCGCCAATATCCAACGCTCACGCTTTATGGCACAGTGTTCTATGCCTGTTGGCATTCATAAAATTTCGGCATTTAAAAATTTTGGATGTAAAAAGTCCCTTGGTATAAGTGAATATATTGTCTCATTTATTAGATATCCAACAATCCAGATTATTTTAGGTTGTCGTGGTATAGAGAGGATCGCTGTGGTAGAGGAGGATCTGGGACGCTTTGTGCAAAACCATTGCATAGAGCAGGTAAGTATAACATGTTTGTTACTTTAATAGGAAAAAAAGTAAGGTTTAGAATCACTTTAATGTATGTCCTTTTTGTCCTTTTATAGAGGATAATATTCCAGCTTTTTCTTTTTGTTTTTCTTTTGGGGTTATAAACATTTCCTAGTATTTTTGTATGGTCTGTCGAGTCCATAAAGCATCCCCCCCCCCCTAGGTTTGCTAAATAACATGACTTAATGTGGGTGTGTCAGTCTTAGAGGAGTAGGCATGCCTAAACTGGCTGCGTTTGCATGAAGACCACCTTTGGGTAACTCCTACATTTTTGATGCTGTGCCTCTATACTTAAAAGAACTGAAATCCAACTAATGAAAGGGATGACGCAGGGACAGTAAAGCCTAGTACAGACGGGCCGAATGTCGGTCGACCACGATAAAAATCGATAAAAACCAGCCAACATTCAGCCCGCGTGTATGGCAGCCGGTCCGACATAAGCCGGCAGCCGACTGGCTCCCGATCAGCGCTCTCAGCCAATTGCTGAGAGCGCTGACTGGAGTGTTCTGGCGGGGGGCATCTCCCTGTTAGAACACATTAGCACAACAGGGGAGATCGCTGTACTAACATTGGATTGTTAATACAGTGGCTCCGACCTGAGCTGTCAGGTTTTTTTTCCATTGGGTTGAATAAAAAAAAAGCTAGTAGTGTGTACTAGGCTTAAGGCAGGCTCTAGATGATGCTGGATGTCCTCCAGTCAGGAAATGAGGTGGGCTGTTTTTGACTTGTGGAGCTTCAAACGAG
The DNA here is from genome assembly GCF_042186555.1 of Aquarana catesbeiana. Lineage (NCBI taxonomy): Eukaryota > Metazoa > Chordata > Amphibia > Anura > Ranidae > Aquarana > Aquarana catesbeiana. Next base: position 71,357,608 of record NC_133336.1, on the reverse strand, counting down.
TGCTTTTCAAAGCTTTCGGTGTGCAGTGAAATCAAACTATGAAGTTTCAGTACAGGAGATGGGCCTTTACAACTGTGCAAGACTGAAAGTAAGTCTGGCGTTCAGCTTTAGGTATCTCTATGCTTGAAAAAGCATCATTTATATACTTGAAACATAGCAAAATCTCCATGGAGGTTTTAATTTTTATACTGACATTTTTGCATGGAATAAAAGAGCAGTTTGTATGCTAAAATTTATGACTGTGTTGCAATCATCTTTTTTGGACTATCTAAAGCCAAAGTATCAGCATGACAGCCAAGTATCTGACATTTTCATAAGCAAAAGGTTCACTGGTTCGAATCCCAACCATGACACTACCTGCCTGGAGTTTGCATGTTCTCCCTGTGTTTGCGTGGGTTTCCTCCGGGTACTCCGGTTTCCTCCCACACTCCAAAGACATGCTGGTAAGTTAATTGGATCCTGTCCAAATTGGCCCTAGTATGTGTATGTATGAATGTGAGTTGGGGACCTTAGATTGTGATGTGAATGAACCATGTATAGGTAAAGCGCTGCATAAATTGACAGCACTATATAAGTACCTGAAATAAAAAAATAATGATAATTCAGCAATGGCTGCCTCCATGATCACCCTCCTTTTGCTAATTCCCTTTAATTATCCACACCCTCCTTTAACAGAATTGCACATCGTTTTTTTCCTGAATAAATACCTTTTGTACAGCTTCGCTCCCTGCATTTCTCAGTTTCTCGCCTAGGCAAAAATGGCATCGCTGGTACTGCCTGCGACACCTGAAATTTAAACATTGAATATCCCAAAAGGTTTCACACAACTGATGGGTGCTCATACGTAGGATTGGTAGCTCCTGCTCAGTCAAAGCTCTAGTTAGGGAATTATATTGTTTACACATTGCCATAGTATTGGTAGCCCTCAAAATTTCCACTCGCTTGCTCGCATTTTGCGATTGGAAAATGACTGAGGGCAAGTGTGGGGTTGCCTTGGGGGGGGGCAAGCACCGCCGGCAGGTGAGGTTAAATGGGAGCCATTCTCCCCAGCGATCACCCCGAGGAAGAGAGAGGAGAGCCGGCCTGATCATCAGAGAGCGGGGGAACATCGCTGTAACTGCTTTCATTTGAATTGCGCTTACTGTCACACACAGTCCAGCCTCCTGGCCCGGGTACTTTGATAAGCAGAACACTGGTCTAATGCCGGGACGTGTGGCGTCTATCCAGCATGACAATGACCCAAAACATACCGCCAAGGCAACATAGGAGTGGCTCAAGAAGAAGCACATTAAAGTCATGGAGTGGCCTAGACAGTCTCCAGACCTTAATCTTATAGAAAATGTATGGAGGGAGCTGAAACTTCGAGTTGCCAAGAGACAGCCAAGAAACCTTAAAGATTTAGAGAAGAGTCGACCAAAATCCCTCCTGAGATGTGTGCAAACCTGGTAACCAACTACAAGAAACGTGCTTGTCAACAAGGGATAAAATACTTACTTTACTCACTGAACTGCAACTTAACTTATAGCATTAGTTTTATGTGTTTTTTATGTATTTTTGGTTGATATTCTGTCTCTATCATTTAAAATATACCTATGATAAAAATTATAGACCCTTGATTTCTTTGTAAGTGGGCAAACTTACAAAATCTGCAGGGGATCAAAAAATTATTTTCCCCACTGTAATTCTGCATAAAACATTTAAGTGTAATTTCATGAGATAAATAATGAGGGCATGTTTAGGGGCGGCCTTAGGGGCAGGGTAGGGGTTGTAGCTCAGGACTTAAAATTTTAAACCCTGGTATCAGTAACATGTAAGAATTATTCTGTGGGTAGAGCTGTAAGTGCGCCAATCACATGCACACTCATCCCTCTACCCGTGGAATTGCAAGCCTCTGAGTGCACAGACACGGGCTCTTCCAGCACATCACTGTAGGGGGCAGCAAAGAATAGCAGGGAAAATAAAGGGAGAGATAATTCAACCCCCTTACTGCAAATGACTGCCAGCACATGATCAGGGAATATGGAAGGTTAAAAGTATGCACGAAAATGATAGCCTGCATTTTAACAGTTAATCTGTTTTTACATTTATTTTAATTTTCACAATTCTGGCGAAGTTCCTCTTTATTTAAATCGAGTGGCATTTCTGTTAGCATAGCTGTTCCCAGGAATTGCTTTTTCAAAATAAATACAAACTATAGATTGTATACTGTTTTTACATAACACATAAACAATCAGTGGTGTATTGTACTAATGCAAATGGTGGGAGTGGAATTAAAATGCTGAAGACATCTAAATTGCACTTCATCTTATAACTATTCTAATTGCTCATACTGCCACAACATTGTCAAGTGTATAATCTGACTAATACCTTTTTCATAAAGGAAGGCGCCACTTTTCAAGACAAACACACATTAATCTGCTTTTGTAGTATTCAGGGATGAGAGATCAAAGTGCTGAACAAATACTCACAAGTGATTACTCGTCCTTGCACATGGGAGCTGAGCCCGTTCCATGTAAATGCCGTCATCTTTTCCCCGCCAGGGCTGAGGGCCCAGGGAAGACTGCTAAAGGAGTATTTGCTGGAGTTTATTGTTCTGAAATCCTGGGTCTGGAGAAGGGTCTTTTTTAACTCTCTAACTGAGGATTTACCTGTGGAAGCTGAGTGGCAGATGGCTCCAAGGACATTCTGAGTAAAGACCTTGCTGTGGACTTTGGGTGTGCTTATATTAGAAGGGGTCTAAGTGCCATAGGTTGCTACATGGACTGGGGCTGCTCTGATAGAGTCCTAGATTTACTGGCCATTCCCTGTTACCTCCAGGAAAAGCTGTTGTAAGAAGATAAGTGAGAATTTGTCCTCCCTTCCTATTGCTATTGATCGTTTTGGAGTACCCTTTGGCCATAAACCCTTTCTCTGTTAAAGTTTCATCAAGCAATACATACTAAAAAGGCATCCCCTAGATTGTGTTTTTGGAGCTAGTGTGAATGTACTGGTGCTTGCGGCAGTGGGCAGCCTCTGTACTTTTAGGGAAAAATAAGCTATCAACTGCAGGGTAGCGCTACAGGAGGCCATATGCTGCATCTAAGCTACCTGGGCAGGGAAAAAATACTGAGATTTTGGTTGACTGGCCTCAACTGCCCATGTGCAAGGACCCCTAAAGTGTCACATAGACCCTCAAAGAGAAAGGAAAGCTGTTTCACCGTTTCAAAGCCTTAATGTGAACGACAGAAATGTCCTTGAAGCTACTAGCAAAATGGTATACGACTCCAGTGAGATCCCAGATATTTGGGGCAGCTGCATCGCCTGTGTGTTGGAGGGGGTATGATGCTCTTAGAACACTGGCATACATGTGGAGGAACTGCCATAGAAGAAAAGTTTTTTTTGGGAAAGAACACCTTTAATTATGCAAGATATAATGGGACAGGAGATACCCACGGTGTCCTGGAAAGTCCTGTTCCATTGCACTGAAGTACCGGTGGCCCAGTATAAGAGGTCTCTACTACCCCTTCTATTAAACACAGCTAAAGGGTTGATCCCTTGGTTCTGGTTGTGACCAACGCGGGTGTCAGATCCCTGCCCTCCTCGCTAACTCGCGACAAAGGACCGGCCAACCTCACACCACGCTGGCACTTCCGTAACAATGCCACTCTCAGCTGTGCCCAGCACAAAGATTTTCCAGCTTGCGGGACCACAATCTAGGTGCGAGCAGCCTGAGAGCGATTGTCACTAGGCTAATTATGCAATTAACCCTTTAACTGCCACCACCCCCATTTTAAAAGACCGAGCCGGGGGAGACTCGTAATTTTAGCAATACCTGTTATCATTTTAGAATAAGCGTCTGCAACACACACTGCCACCACAGACAGGTCTGCTCAGGGGCCTTACACTAAAACGGTAACGCTCTTTTAAGAGGAGGTATGTTTATAGCTTGCATGAAGAGCTTTATAGACAAGGTTAACACTTTTCAACATAAGGGTTTATTATGAAAAGGTCAAGTTGGTACAAATAAAACATTTACAGAAAAAAGATGTTTCAAAAGGATAGAGACAATTTACAGCCACAAAGAAATAAGGTAGAATTGGGGAGGAAGAATACTTGCAATTAATGTCCGAGGGTTGATCAGAGTTCGATTGATGAGCTGGATAATCGGTTCTCAAACTTGGCAGATGTTCCTTCTTGGATGGTAAAAGGAGAACTGACCATTGTCCTCCTGGCTTCTCCTCTCTTCTGTCAAATCAAGGGGTGTTGACAGCGACCAGTGACCAATTGTCTGGTCATCTTGTTTAGGGGTTGGGTGCTGGGAGGTGTCTACACTCATGATCATGGCCCAGGTACACTTTGTGATACATATTCATATCTCTGCATCTATAGTGTTTACAGACTACGAATATCCATATTATTGTTCAATGTGAGATTTGCTTTAAAACAAATATAAACATGCTATGTCTCTAATGTCTGGTTTACGTAGGAGGAATAAGGGGTACCAGTGGTTTCCCATATGACCTGACATAGGGGTGTCTGGACTTGAAATGTTACAACTTATCTGAGGAAACTAAATATGTCAATATTATGGCTGTGCTATTATTAGTTTGGAGGTTATGAAACATGCTGAAATTTCATACTTATACTTATTGCACTCTTTTATGCTTTATGTGCATTCAGGTATTTATGACCGGTATCTGCTGGTTCTCTGAACTGGGAGGGTGACAGTTTTACGACAGGCCTAAACATCCTGGCAGGCAACCTATGAATTCCTGGACAAGGGAGGAGGAAGGGAGTTCAGATTGTTCTGTAATATTTCGGTTAGCATAACTGTCATGGCTGCCCTAAGGTTCTCACACAACATGGCCACTAGCTACAGCTTTTCATGTCCAGTACGTGATATCATTACACTGGTGTTTCCTACAGTGAAGGAATAGCTTCCAAAAGTAAATTATACGTGCCGTGTATAAGAAATGGTGCATAGGTGGCAAGATACTTTGGAGAAATTTTAAAGCTATATGGGAGAAATGGTTAATATTTAAGTAAAATGTAAGAGTGCAGAAGAATGTGATTAAGACGGAAATCTAATAAGTAGGAATAAGTATACACAATTAAGGTTTATTTTCCCTTATTTGCACACTATGAAGTGCTTCTATAAGGGAGCTATCAATTAAAATATGGAATAACTGTATAGAGCTGGAAACAGGATCCAGAGGTTTGGGATTTGGATTTTTTTCCCCTTCACATATATACAGAAAGGGGAGGGTAGTGTGAGTCTGGGGGGTCATTTTAGATATAGTCGATTTGAAGTGAAGATATTTATTTGCATTATATTTGTATGTTTTCTAGATTCCTAGATGGAATAGTAATAAAGAGAACTCACATTAAAAGCCTTAATGTCAGTTTAATAAACTCTCCGTTATACAAACTGTGCTGCCTGGGATATACAACCACAAAGCTCTGATTGGAATGAAACTCATTCGGGCCTGTACATGCCAGGCGGCACAGTCTGTATGATGGCGAGTTTGAAAAACCAACACTAAAGTGGAAGTTCAGGCAAATTCTAACTAAGGTTAAATTTACTACCAACCCCATTCTAAGCCTATTCTATCCAACCCTGCAAAGAAAAGATCTGTATACTGTTCTGGAAATTTTATAGTTGGGCAACGCCTATCCTCATATTGACTACTGGTTCTAAATTAATAACTACTGCAGTAGGGAACAGACACAAAAAGATTCACTCAGCATCTGTCTAAAATAACTGTTCTGTTTTATTTGACGCTATTACCTATTTTGAAGCTGCTTATGTACTGTCACTTGATCTCTCTTCTCTGCAGAGGAGAGATTGCAGGCAATGGCTGCAAATGCCTGTGCAGTGACATCACCCATAGGTTTACTATGGGGCATCCATTGGAGGTCCGTTCCTCTACAGTGAATCCGCTGGGACCCAATCATGTGACCTGTCCTGTGCAGCTTCAGAATAGGTAAATATACACATCTTTTATTTACAGAGTTAGATAGAACAGACTTAGAATGGGGGTGAGACTAGATTTAGCCTTAGTTAGTCTTAACTTCTACTTTAAGGCTTTTAAATGGTGAGAGGGTTCCCTTTCTCTTTGAGAGTCTGTGTGGAGCAATCGGTGACCGTTGGGTACCAGTCTGAGGATCAGTGAGGGATTGCTGCCTGCAACAGATGATTATCTCTTGTCTCTGACCCTTCAGCTGTACCTAAACTCAAAAGTAAAAAAGTAATCTAGTGCAGGTCACCATTCCTTATGCCGCGTACACACGAGCGGATTTCTTGTTAGACAAAACATATGATGGCTTTTCCGACGGGATTCCGCTCAAGTTTGCCTTGCATACACATGGTCAAGCAAAAGTTCGCTGAAATTACGACAGTCAAGAACGCGGTGACATACAACACTACGACGAGCCGAGAAAATGAAGTTCAATGCTTCTGAGCATGCGTCGAATTGTTTCCGAGCATGCGTAGGGATTTTGCGCGTCGGAATTGCCACAGACGATCGCATTTTCGGATAGGAATTTTTCCCAAACGAAAAATTGAGAGAATTTATTGTAGAACGGCTGCTTACTGTATTTTTTGTGCTACATCCAGTATTGAAGCTAAACAACAAGAAAACCCCCTAATGGTGGACTTTTGAGGCACATAAGAAGAATAAAAATATTTTAATACAAGTATAGTTTATTAAGTTTAAACAATAAAAACACAACAATGGTGTAACATATACTATTTGGAATGCATATCAAGCATTTTGTATCAATGTTCATACAATATTAAAAAGTACTCTTGCACCCGACGCGCTTCGGAGTGTGTATACCCCCTTCCTCTAGGGTGGGTGTGAACTAGAGACATTTCTATTCTAGAGAAATATATTAAGAAAAACAGGTGTAAGCATTGTAGCACATATGTGAGTATCATGCCCCGTACACACGGTCGGACTTTGTTCGGACATTCCGACAATGAAATCCTAGGATTTTTTCCAACGGATGTTGGCTCAAACTTGTCTTGCATACACACGGTCACACAAAGTTGTTGGAAAATCCGATCATTCTAAACGCGGTGACGTAAAACACGTACGTCCGGACTATAAACGGGGCAGTGGCCAATAGCTTTCATCCCTTTATTTATTCTGAGCATGCGTGGCACTTTGTCCGTCGGATTTGTGTACACACGATCGGAATTTCCGACAACGGATTTTGTTGTCGGAAAATTTTATATCCTGCTCTCAAACTTTGTGTGTCGGAAAATCCGATGGAAAATGTGTGATGGAGCCTACACACGGTCAGAATGTCCGACAACAAGGTCCTATCACACATTTTCCATCGGAAAATCCGACCGTGTGTACAGGGCATAACAGTTCCTAATGTAATTTCCATATTACACTTACGTTCTTATAATGTATTGCTGACTTGGAATTCCATATGACTCTAATTAAAAACAACAGCAACAACGAGGTCTGTCTACCAGATAGATTCTTGGTTCCAAAAGAAAAACAGCAGCTTTAAGTTTGAGTAGTTTGAAGGACTATTTGTATCCATACCCGAGTAAAAACAAAATTTTGTTCAAAAAATATATATTATTTCATCTAGTAATAGTGAGAGAGGGAAGGAGCCCTCTCTTGGCCCCTCCAAAAAAAGGGGGTGATAAGGGGCATAGTAACAGGGTATATTCTGAGGGTTCACTGAGGCCGAAAGGCAAGTCCTGCAAAAAAATATAATAATAAAAATTTATAGTAGGGTATCATGTTTACTTATTGTTTTAGATACAAAACATTGATTTTATTGATTAATAGGGGATAGTTTTGTATAAGAGCGTTAAATCATACCTGAAAGATGGTTGTTTGAAAACTCAGCGACTGATGTTGCTGGTATGTAGGTAGTAACTATAGAAATACAATGGTAACAAATGAATAAGTACCTTGCTTAATCAATTAAATGGCTAGTTTTAAATATTATGTAAAGACATCACAGGTGTATTATTATAACTAATCTGTTGCTATAACGTTTAGATAAGGTCAATTTGTTTATTAAAAATTATTTATGTGTGATAGAGGATAGAAAACACTAAAAATGAATAAACTGGGATATTATTAGTATCATCAGTTAACGCGTATTTCCTAAAATATGGTAGCGATGTTATATTGACCAAAGCAGAGCTGTAGTATTGGGTATAATTGTATTGCCATTGAGAGCTGTAAACAGCACGCAAGAAAGGCAGTAAAAGTCAATGAAAAGAAGTTTCTTACCTGTGTATTTCAGGAGTAGAAGAATCTCTGGCTGCTCAGGCCGGTATCACACAGCCAAATGCGGTGGATATCCGGCATACTCTTTCAGTACCAATATAAAGTCCCTCCCCTCCAATTCAGCTGTTGTTACTGATTGCAGCAGCCGATAATGTGGGAGGGAGAGGGATCAGGAATTAGCCAGGTATGGCCCCCTGAGCTGGGTGCGCGCTGTCCCGTCCACGGCAGGCAAGCGCCGGCACGCATGTCGGAACTGGACCACACCCACCCCACCCGCGGACACAGTAAGCTTCCCCAGTGGACTGCGCATGTCCACTGGGGGCGCAATATGGAGGTCAGTCACTGATGGAAGAATTGACTGTGCCCTCACATGACGTCGCCACGGGTTGCACGGCGCGGGCGGCTTAGTGTGGCTGGCGAACCTCAGATTTGTTAATGTAAAAAAGTAACTGGTAGTATTAGGTGGAATTACATCCTATATATGGATTTCATGACAATCAATCTTTTGCTGGCTGGAATTCCGCCAGCAAAAGACCGATGAAGCATACACACAGTCGCATTTTCCGACGAAAAACTCTCATCGGTCTTTTGCGGGCCGAAATTCTGATCATGTTTACGTGTCATTAGATGTGTGTTTTCATTGTTCAGGCTAAGAATATTTTCAACAAATATCTGTTGATCTTGCCAGAAGTGCCATGTCATTGACACTGCCTGTGAGCTCAGCTGCAAGCAAAAACCCTATTATCTTCAGTAAAAGCACATTTACAAAGCACTGTTTTGTACTTTACAAATGTGCTTTTTTCCCCTAGCTTTTAGCACGCTGAAGTAAGCAAACCCCCATTCCTTGTAGTAAATGGGGGCTCTCCTGTTAGGAGGATTCTCTGCAGCATTATGCAAAGAACACACTGAAAGCATTGGAGGCTCCACATAGCGCTCTGCCATTTATAAGTAAAATGCAGGAGCGGTGTAGAGTAATTAGAATAATGTCCTACAGGGAGTGGATGCCACTTTCCATTTTAAATGTTCTACAGAGAGTGGATGCCGCTTTCCATTTGAAATAAGTCCCTAAGATGGTGTTCACTCGGGCATTTAAATCAGAAGAGCTTCTATTGTGTTTACTAGCCATTAATAGATTTCCACGAAACCTCCACACTGGGGAAAGCTATTGAAATAAACGATTGGCAATGTTATACCCAACATCTGTGAGTGTGAAATGAGCCATTTATTCTTCATTGGTCAGCATTTGGGGAATGCTCAGATGAAGCCAGAAACATTTACTAAATGGTTAATGCGTATGTGAATAGCCAGCCCTAAATTATAGTAACTGTGCAGGTTTAACTAAAATATGTATATTTTCCAGCTTAACAGTTCTTAGATGAGGTGGCTGCTTAAGTTTTTGCTTCTTGTTCCTTTCATGGCTAAACTCCTATCGCCATTGTATCTATGGGGGTAGCCTTGGTTGTCACACTGTGTCCTTCAAACACTTGCCTTTGTTCATCTCTATTAAATGGGCGGTGATGAAATTAGTAGTTTACCGTTTTGTTTCCAGTTCATCTCACAGGAAGTGACACATTCTCTACATTTCCCAAAAAATCAACGGGTATTTTTTGTACTTGCTAAAGTATAATTAGCCTGAGAATGAAATCGAATGCAATGATCACATCTAAAGCTGTCCATACTCAAATTTTGGCCAGTTCCTGATGAACCCGCTGAAGTTAATTTATTTAGGGGCAAGGTCGGCCCTTTCTTACCCAATATCCTTTGGTTGAAAAATTGAAGGAGCCAGGCGGAGGATTTTTGCCCAGACAATGGCTACATCCAGTCAGATGCAACCTCTGATCGGGTATTCTGACCGATGTCTGTGGCTGTCAGAATCCAGTAGCTCAGCAGGAGGATTTGTCCATCTGTGCTATATAAGAGGAGTTTGAATGAAAATGTATCTAAAAGTGTATGACCTACTTAAAATCTGGTAAGCTGCAATATTTTACATTATTGGTCTTGGTTAGGTTATACTTTGGTATGGTTATTGTTTATACCTTAATGGCTGCCGCCCTGTAAAAGTATAGGCTGAATAATTACCTGGCCAGCAGTTGGTGAGGGAAATCTTTGTTTTTTTTAAGGGCCCTTTCATACTGGGGCGGTTTGCAGGCGCTATTGCGCTAATAATAGCGCCTGCAAACCGACCCGAAAGTGCCGCTGCTTTGTCTCCAGTGTGAAAGCCCCGAGGGCTTTCACACTGGAGCGGTGCGCTAGCAGGACGGTAAAAAAAAGTCCAGCTAGCAGCATCTATGGAGCGGTGAAGGATCGGAGTATATACCGCTCCTTCACCGCTCCTGCCCATTGAAATCAATGGGACAGCGCGGCTATACCGCCGGAAAGAGCCTCTGCAGAGGCGCTTTGCGGTGGTTTTTAACCCTTTCTTGGCCGCTAGCGGTGGTAAAACCGCCCCGCTAGCGGGCAAATACCGACGGTAAAGCGGCGCTTACAATAGCGGCGCTTTACCGCCGACGCCGACCCCCGCCGCAGTGTGAAAGGGCCCTAAGAGTTCCCTGCAGTACTGCTATCCAACTCTTCCAGGTTTATTGCTCCCTATGTCACAACAGAACACAGTAGTGATACAATGGTCAACGGGAGAAACCAGTGTGTGGTTGGATAAGCTGCCAGACGTACCCAGAAGTCAAGATTGTCCTCACCACCTGCTAAAGACGGAAATATTCAGCCTATTGTTTTACAGGGAGGCCATTGTTGTGTACTTTTAGTATACCAACAGGATCACTTTAAGAGCACACCTATCATTGAGCTGGATATAAAGCACTTCCAGACTGCTGCATGTAAGAGTACGATGGCTCACTGTCAGAGAACATAGATTTGAAGGCAACCATTTAATAAAGTGGTCCAGTTCTCACACATGGTTGGCGTGCTGTGCTTGCTGAGTTAAACTGCTCAGGTGTGAACGAGCTCTCAGCATTAGACAACGTAAGTAAGAAGGAGGTGGGCAATGCACATCAATCACAGCTAAATCTCTACATTTATTGTAATTTAAGACCGAATATTCAGCACAGTTGTGAATTGTTCTTTTGAAGTTACATAGTATACGTATTTAAACACAAACAAATTATATGGTGTAGGTAGAGTGGGACAGCATTCAGTCTTGCTTTTAAAGTTTCAAAGATAATCTGGTGCCAACAATGGGATTAGATTTGTCAATGCAATCTAACACTATAATTACTCCAGATTGCTAAAGAAAAGCTGAATTATACCTATCAACAGGTTCATTTTTTACACCGAAGCACATACTTTCTCCCACTCTCCCTCCATTCACATACTGAAGCCTGTGACAAAATCACATAGATGCCTGATAGACCAACACCAAGTGGCACATAATTGTGAAGTGGAAAGAAAATGATAAATGGTTTTCAAAATTTTTTTACCAATAAATATCTGAAAAGTGTGGCCTGCATTTGTATTCAGCCCCGTTTACTCTGATACCCCTAACTAAAATCTAGTGGAACCAATTGCCTTCAGAAGTCACCTAATTAGTAAATAGAGTCCACCTGTGTGTAATTTTGCTTTTCAATTTTCTTTATTAAAGGTTTTGCAAATTATACAGAATAGCATGAACAATCAGTCATCAATCATATTTTCCGTCAAATGACACAAACGTGTTGTACAGAACACAAAAAAGAAAAAGGGGGGGGGGGGTAACAGATGAGTATTAGTACGTTCAGTAAACATAAGGACACTAATGTTGTCCTCTCCTTAAAGGGTCTAGAATAACGTATCTTACACATTCCATATATCATTAGTGTTTATCAAAAAAAAAAAAAAAAAAAAAAAGGGGGGGGGGGGGGAGAAAAGAGAAAGAAGGTAAATTTTCCCCATAAGCGAAGTACTCATAACTTCTTGATAATTTTTTAAATCAAGTTTTAGTACCTTTATTATATCTCAGTTTCAGGGCCCTTGGCGCCAAAGGAGGTTAGGCCTTTAAAGTTAGTTTACCTTGTTCCTCCATCGGGGCCAAGAAAAGAGAGGCTCCATAGCATTCCACTTGTATCCACAAGTAGAGTCTTTTAAGCATAGAAAGAGAAGAAAAAAAAAAAAAAAAGGGGGGGGGGGTATGAGAAATGATTTAAAGTAAGGTTAAGAAAAAGGAGGAGGATAGGCAGGAGAGAAAGAGGAAAAAGATAGAGGTCCAGAATCAAAAAGGAAGCCATTTCCCTCGGCCTGGGTCCCCCATCATACAGTTATTGAGATTATGGGGGTTGTAGGTATTTGATCCAGGGGGACCACACCCCGTCAAATCTGGCCTGTCTGTCTTTAAGGATACTGGCCAACTTTTCGTTGACCATGATCCAAGATATTTTATTCTTTACCAGTGCAAGGTTGACCACTGGAGTTTTCCATGCTCGTGCTATTGTGATTTTAGCTGCTGTGAAAATAAAGAAGATGAGAGTTTGGAGATGTCTAGGGGTTCCGTCTGGCAAGTCTGCAAATAGCGCTGTCTTAGGATTTTTAGGTAGATTTTGTCCTGTCACTGAGTAAACCAAGGTGAAAACTCTGATCCAGAAGCGCTGTATCCTGGGACAGGACCACCAAACATGTAACATGGTACCCTCCTGCCCGCATCCTCTAAAGCAAAGGGGTGAAGTTCCGGGGTACATTCTCGCCAGCCTCGCCGGGACAAGGTACCACCTGGACAACACCTTGTAGTTTCCCTCCACCAGGGAAGTGTTGAGTATTCCTTTATGCACCATGGTTGACCACTTCCCCCATATCTCCTCCTCTATAGTCTCACCTAAATCCGATTCCCATGCTATTTGGTATGAAGGTTTGGTCTGTTGGGTATTGAAGAGGGCATAGAGCTCAGAGATCCCTCCCCGTGACTCAGTTCTGCGTAAGCATTTATTTTCAAACAAAGTCCTAGTAGTTATGTCTATCAGATCAGTAGTTAGGGATTTGATGAAGTGAATGATTTGGTGTAGACGGAAAGATTCCGTCTGTGGCATCTGTAGTGTCTCTCGAAAATAAGCCTGTTGCCTGATCCCTTTGTGGTCTATGAAGTGTGCTATCCTGTAAAGGCCTTTGTTAACCCACCACGTGAATTGCTGGGGATTCTGTCCTGGAGGAAAGTGTGGGTTATTGAGTATAGGGGCTACAGGAGAATGAGGAGATTTCAATGGGTGTATTTTGTTCACCGTGTCCCACAGACGCAGGGAATGGGATAAAGAAGGGCACAATATGGCCCGACGTTCTCTTGTCGGTAGCCATAGCAGGAGGTCTATTGGTAATGAGGGACTGGCCTGTGCTTCCAACCGAACCCAGTCTGGCTGGTATGTTGTAGAAAAAATTTGGTAGAGTTGTACCAGTTGAGCCGCCCTATAATATTTCATGAAGTGGGGAACTCCCAGTCCCCCCCTCCCTTTGGAAATATAAAGAGTGGAATGAGCCACTCTACATCCCTTACCACCCCAAATGTATTTATATATTAGCGACTGAAGTTTTTTAAGGAATGCCAATGGTATCGGGATCGGTAATGATCGGAAATAGTAAAGGATTCGGGGGAGTACTGTCATCTTTATGGCTGCTATCCTACCCATCCAGGAAAGATCATGTGACTGCCAGTTCTTTAGTTCTTGTTCAATGGACTTAAAAAGCGGGATATAATTAACCTGAAATAATGTAGGGACATCCCGAGTAAGTTTAATTCCCAGATAAGGGAGTGCTTGTGTGCACCATTTAAAGGGAAACGACTGTTGTATTGCATCCCGTACCGGGCCGGGAAGGTTTATGTCCAACGCTTCAGATTTAGATTGGTTAACTCGTAGACCAGAGACGGTTTCAAATCTATAGAGTGTAGCAAATAGATTGGGTAGAGTTGTAATCGGATCTGTTACAAATAATAACAAGTCATCGGCGAAAAAAGCACATTTATGAGTCCTGCCGCCGCTAGGTACACCATGAATGTTGGGGTTGGCACGGATAGCCGCTGCCAGTGACTCGATCGCCAGAACAAAAAGGAGAGGCGAGAGAGGGCATCCCTGCCTGGTTCCTTTCCTTATCTGTATAAGATCCGACTTGTGTCCATATGCAAGAATGTTGGCCGAAGGATTAGAGTATAATGTGCAAATAAGGCTCATAAATTTAGGTCCGCAGTTCCACTGTTTCAATGTATGGAAGAGGAAGGGCCAGGAAATAGAGTCAAAGGCCTTGTGAAGGTCCAGTGACAGAAGCATTCCTCGCCTATCGCCCATTCCATCCCAATTAGAGCGTAAAATAGAGATCAGATCAGTGGCCCTTCGAATCTGGTCAGCAGCTTGTCGCCCCGTGACAAATCCCACTTGGTCTATATGGATATATTGTGCCAGAAATGTGTTAAATCGGTTTGCATAGATTTTTGTGAGTAGCTTCAGGTCGCTATTGATCAATGATATCGGGCGATAGTTCGCCACTTCACTATGATCCTTGTCTGGCTTGGGGATCAGACTGATGTGGGCTCTATTAGAATCTATGTCAAGCTGCTCCCCGTCACGAAGAGCATTGAAGAATTTTAGTAGATGAGGTACCAATAGTGGAGCAAATTTCTTATAGTAAGAGGCTGAAAAGCCATCCGGCCCCGGAGTCCTGGACGCGTTAGCCTGTTTTATTGCAGCCAATATTTCTGTTACGGTGATGTCTCCCTCCAGGACCTCACGGTGAGAATCTGAGAAAGATGGTAGAGGCACGTCTTTAAAAAAGTCGTCCAGGGCTCCGGGAGGGGGGGCCTCCTGTGTAGAATATAAGGAGGTATAGTAGGAGTGGAACAATTTTGTGATGATTTGCGGGTTCTGTGTCAAGTTTCCATTGGGCTGTCTGAGTTTTGGGGGTACCGTCCTACGGGTCCTAGGCGTAAGTCTACGAGCCAGCATAGTACCAGGTTTATCCTTCAACGTATAGAAGGAAGCCTGGGTCCACCTAAGGCTTTTTTCGGCCCTAGTTGTCAGGCAAAGGTTTAATTCCAACCTAGTAGAATCTATTTTGTCTCTCAGGTCTAGGTCAGGGCGTTGTTTGTGTTGGGACAATAGATCATTTAATTCCCGTTCTTTTTCCTGTATTAATGAGTTAGAATGTTTCTTAATTCGGGACGCTATTTGTATGAGACACCTGTGTGTAATTTTAATCTCAGTATAAATACAGTTGTTCTGTGAAGACTCAGAGATTTGTTAGAGAACTTTATTGAACAAACAGCATCATAAAGGCCAAGGAACCACACAAGACAGGTCAAGGATAAAGTTGTGGAGATGTTTAAAGCAGGGTTAGATTATAAAAAAAATCCCAAGCTTTCAACATCTCACAGAGAACTGTTCAACCCATCATCTGAAAATGGAAAGAGTATGGCACAACTGCAAACCTAGCAAGACATGGCTGTCCACCTAAACTGACAGGCCGAGCAAGGAGAGCATTAATCAGAGAAGCAGCCAAGAGGCCCACGGTAACTCTGGAGGAGCTGCAGAGATCCACAGCCCAAGTGGGAGAATCTGTCTATTAGTTGTGCTCTCCAAAAATCTGGCCTTTATAGAAGAGTGGCAAGAAGAAAGTCATTGTTGAAAGAAAGCCATAAGAAGGCCTGTTTGCAGTTTGCGAGAAGCCATGTGGGGGACACAGCAAACATGTGGAAGAAGGTTCTCCTCTTCAGATGAGACCAAAATTTATCTTTTTGGCCTAAAAGCAAAATGCTATGTGTGGCAGAAAACTAACGCTGCACATCACCCTGAACACACCATCCCCACTGTGAAACATGGTGGTGGCAGTATCATGTTGTGGGGATGCTTTTCTTCAGCAGGGACAGGAAAGCTGGTCAGTGTTGATAGGAAGATGGATAGAGCCAAATACAGGGCAATCTAAGACCTCATACACACTATTAGATTTTCTGCAGATTTTTGTCTTCATATTTACCCAAACCATATAATATGAGGTCAAACCTTTAGGCCCCATACACATTATTAGATTTTCTGCAGATTTTTGTCTTTAGATTTACCACCACCATATAATATGAGGTCAAACCTTAAGAGTTTTAATTTGTATGCAGTCAGGCAGGCCCTTGCACTACATGTTTTGGTAAATCTGAAGACAAAAATCTGCAGAAAATCTAATAATGTGTATGGGGCTTTAGAAGAAAACCTGTTAGAGTCTGCAAAGACTGGGGCGGAGGTTCACCTTCCAGCATGACAACGACCCTAAACATACAGCCAGAGCTACAATGGCATGGTTTAGATCAAAGCATATTCATGCGTTAGAATGGCCCAGACCTAAATCAAATTGAGAATCTGTGGCAAGACTTGAAAATTGCTGTTCACAGACACTCTCCATCCAATCTGACAGAGCTTGAGCTATTTTGCAAAGATAAATGGGCAAAAATTTCACTCTCTCTAGATGTGTAAAGCTGGTAGAGACATACCCAAAAGACTTTCAGCTGTAAATGCAACGGAAGGTGATTCTACAAAGTATTGACCTATGGGGTTAAATGCAAATGCACGGCACACTTTTCAGATATTTATTTGTAAAAAAATTTGAAAATCATTTATCATTTTCCTTCCACTTCACAATTATGTGCCACTTTGTGTTGGTCTATCACATAAAATCCCAATAAAATACATTTACGTTTTTGGTTGGAACATGACAAAATGTGGAAAATTTCAAGGGGTGTGAATACTTTTTCAAGGCACTGTACATGCCATACTTGCACATTATCTCAAATTTACTTTCTAGTTTGGCCTCCTTCAGGCTTGAAAGGTCTGCAGTCCCCCATGTTTCTATGTACCTGCTGCTGCCATCTTCTCAGATTCTCCTCTGGCACTGTGTTTTCCTTCTTCAGCCATTGGAGAACCACTGATTATAACACCTCTGCAGATGGGTGCTGGATTTGCATTCTATTGGCACCCAGCTCCATTTCCTGCTTCTTACAAATGCCAAGACCGTGTACATAAAAAAAAGTGGAAGAGATATTTGTTTTATTTTTTATCAGTAGACGAGTCATACAAAGTCTACTTCCTATCAATATTTTTTTTTTGTTCATTATTGCTTAAAAGACCAACTCTGGGCTATTTTCTTTTTTTGAAAAGTTCCCTCAAGATGTCATGATGCAATACTCTCCTCCTATGTCCCATACAGTAATCCCATTCCGCCATTAGATATCCTCAGTTTTCTGGGTTGATTGACATCCAACTTCACTTATCCTAGAAGACTGAGGACATAATGTAAGTGCAAGGAACCACTGACTTGATCTCTTAAAAATGTAATGTGTAGTAAAGTATCACCTGACGGCCCACCACTGGGAGAAGATTCGAGAGAGAGCATCATGCATGTCAGATGACCAGCCTGAACACATCTCGAAAAAGTATACAAAAAAAGAAAAAAATCATAACATCTATGCAGACGGCCTCTGGGTGGTGGTGGAGGGATTGCAAAGCCCTAGGTTTACACAGGGCCAAGGCCCCTTTCCCCACCAAACAACTCTTGACCGTTGCAGTTGGTTGCTCAGGTGCTGAACGCTTCAGTGCAGCTAAATAGGGAACAAGATTAAATTAGCCTCCCTGGCAGCAGGGGAACAAATTGAAGCGAAGCACGTGTTTCTTACCCTCCCTACTATTAAGTTACTTTACCCTTAATGCAGTGTGCTTTAAGAGAAGATTCAGGAGTAATACTGCAGTGCTACAGTAAATCATCAATATATAATAGAATATATGTGTATATTGCACACTGTGTGCTCAATTAAGAATAGAGATTTTAGTGTAGATCATGGACCTCTTGATATTGCATTCTGTCAGTGAGATCAATGGACAGGAAAAGCTGTGAGAGGATGTATTTGTATGCCGCTATGTAATGTTGCAGCTAACAAGGTTAGTTAGTATTCTGCACCAGCGTGCCTCCTTGTGCAGAGAGCGAGGCGTGCAGCTGTAGACATGGACCTGTCCATCCGTACAGCTCATCTTCTGCTCTACATAGGGAGTTGAGACTAATTTTTGCATTATTTTTCAGATAAGCAATCAGCAGCATTCTAGCGGTTCTAGAATCACCCTTTATAAGGCTGTCACATGTCCGGGACATTCGGGACAATGATTTGATCTCTTCCTCAATTTTTAATATGTTTTGTGAAATAATTGCATAATTCTGTATGTATTAAGCTACATGCTGTGTTTAACTGAAAGTTGCCTAGCTTTATTAGTATTTTCAGGATACATTTCCAGTATTAAAAAAACCTTATTCTGTCTTGAAATACTGTCTGGGAGACAGAAAAGCAAAAACTAGGAAGAAATTGATGTCATTTTAAAACAGGCCATGCAAGTTTTGATTTGTTTTTATTTAGCTTGCAGGCAAAACAAAAAAGTAAAACCGATACCGCCATCCACTATAAACAGCACAGATGGATGAATCTTCCTTGCTGGCTGTTGTATTCTGACAGCCGGTGCTCTTGGCTGTCAGAATACCTGCGCAATGACAGCATCTGATTGCATACAGCCACTGCGCAACAATTTTCCACCCATTTCTTTTGATCTTGAGATCAAAGTGTGTTGTGACTGGTGGTGACAGTAGGGCCACCCATGGATTGAATTTTGTCTAACTTAGCAGGAAACAGACGAAATGTGATTCATGTATGAGCAGCTATAGGCCTCATGTACACCTAGCCTACTTTGACCGCCAGCCGCAGGAAAACGTGGCAAAATTGTACCACGATTTTGCCGCCTTTTTTCGTTCCTCGCCTAAACACATTTCTTCTGCGCTCGGGAGAGGGAGGTTGAGGGAGATTGAAGCTCCCCTAACTGCAGCAGCTCCTAAACGCAAGTTTTTACCAATCTGTACATTGGCAAAAAAAGGGCCTGGTATGGACTGGGGGGGGGGAACCCCACGCCGTTTTTTTTGTTTTCTTTTCCCATACTTTTAATATTTCGACTTTTTTGACAATCAGCTGCCATTGTTAAGGATGCGGTGAATTACCGTATTAACTAATTACCGGTAATCCGAACAAATACCGCATTCGGTATTTAACTCCAAATTCTTAGTACATTGAACACTTGCACAATTGTTACCACATGCGATATTTTATCGCATAAGATTAGCCATTATTTAACTCTTAGACCCCTTTCACACGAGCCGCCTAGGGCATCAGCGGTAAAACGGTGCTATTTTTAGCGGCGCTATTTGGCTGCTAGCAGGGCGGTTTTAACCCCCCACTAGTGGCTGAAAAGGGGTTAAATCCGCCTGCAAAACACGACCGGAGCCGCGTTTTGCCGGTGGTATCGCAGCGCCGCCCCATTGATTTCGAAAGGGGAGCAGCGGTGGAGGAGCGGTAAGTTCATCGCTCCTCCACCGCTCCAAAGAAGCTGCTGGCAGGACTTTTTCTGACGCCCTGCCAGCGCACTGCTCCAGTGTGAAAGCCCTCGGGCTTTCACACTGGAGTGAATGGAGCCGCTTTTTTCAGGTGCTATTTTTAGCGCTGTAGCGCCTGAAAAACGCCTGCAGTGTGAAAGGGGTCTTAATGAATCGACCCAATACTTATCCTTATATTCAGCTTTAACAACCTTTCATCAAACAAGTCATAACATTTAAAGATAATAGTTAATTGGTCCCAAAGCTTGCCCTAATTAAATAAGCTACCTTGGGTTTTTTTCATCCTGTTGTTGTTTTTGAGGTGCATTTATGTGCATTTATACAAAAACCAATCATTCAGTGTTGTGGCTGCTGCAACGGAGGGGGCAAGATGTTCTTGATATTCAATCCATTCAGAGATCTATAGAGACAGAGTAATATAATACAAAACAGGAAAGGCATTTTTTATTTATAGCCCATAACATTAATTTGTGCAGTAAGTAGTAATGGATTCCAAGAATAATGTTATGCCTTGCTCTATGGTAAATATAGAGTCTGTTTTTTTTTTTTTTTTTTTTTTTTTTACAGTCGGTTTAAGCTGTAAGTAGAAATGTGTAGACTTTGTGGGTAACCTATTAGTCATAAGTACATATTCAAATATACTGCTCTGCCAGTGATTGGGGAAAACAATTCTGGATAGTCTAGCCCACACCAAGGTTCATTTCCTAATCTATTCAAATATACACTATATTGCCAAAAGTATTGCCTTTACACACACATGAACTTTAATGGCATCCCAGTCTTAGTCCGTAAGGTTTAATATTGATTTGGCCCACCCTTTGCAGCTATAACAGCTTCAGCTCTTCTGGGAAGGCTGTCCACAAGGTTTAGGAGTGTGTCTATGGGAATGTTTTTCGTTTTGAATTTGTGAGGTCAGGTACTGATGTGGATGAGAAGGCCTGGCTCGCAGTCTCTGCTCTAATTCATCCCAAAGGTGTTCTATCAGGTTGAGGTCAGGACTCTGTGCAGGCCAGTCAAGTTCCTCCACCCCAAACTTACTCATCCATGTCTTTATGGACCTTGCTTTGTGCACTGGTCCAAATCATTTGGTGGTGGGGGATTTTTGGTGTGGGGTTGTCTTTCAGGGTTAAACTTGGCCTCTTAAATCCAGTAAAGGTAACTCTTAAGGTGTCAGCATAACAAGACGTTTTGGACAAGTTCATGCTCCCAACTTCGTGGGAGCAGTTTGGGGATTCCTGTTTCAACATGACTGCGCACCAATGCACAAACAAGGTCCATAAAGACATTGATGAGTGCGTTTGGGGTGGAGGAACTTGACTGGCCTGCACAGAGTTCTGACCTCAACCTGATAGAACACCTTTGGGATGAATTAGAGCAGAGACTGCATGCCAGGCCTTCTCGTCCAACATCTGTGCCTGACCTCACAAATGCGCTTCTGGAAGAATGGTCAAACATTCCCATAGACACACTCCTAAACCTTGTGGACAGCATTCCCAGAAAAGTTGAAGCTGTTATAGCTGCAAAGGGTGGGTCAACTCAATATCAACCCAATGGATGAAGACTGGGATGCCATTAATGTTCATGTTCATGTTCATGTGCATGTAAAGGCAGATGTCCCGATACTTTTGGTAATATAGCGTACCAGGATAATAGGCCTATTTTGGATGAAAAATCAGCCATTGTCCAAAGTAGACCAATACTAAAATAAGACCCTCCAAACCACCCTCCTGCTGTACAGTGCACCCTTTGGTGCTCAAATTTACTGCTCCTGTATGCATTTGCTACTTCAGGCATTTTCAGATCTGTGCTCTAAGTTCGCCTGATTCCTGCCCCTAACCCCCCCCCCCCCCCCCCCCCAACGATGGCACTTGGTCACTTAGGCCTAAAGTGCTGCATTGTTAAGATGGCAGGGGATTTCCAGCAGGAAACCAGCAGCAATTAGATCAGTGGTTGTTAGCAGGGGGAGCGGGGGCTTTTTATGAAATAGAATATTATATGAAATCCGTTTTAACAGTATAATCTACATTGCTCCCTAAATACATACAGTCCCTATGTACACTTCAACATTTTAACATTTTTGCAAATGTTTAAAAGTACATTGATGCATCCTTTCAAGGATATGTAACGTGTTTTTTTTTTTTTTTTCCCAGCAGCATTCCCTTATTTGCATTAGAAATAATGTAAACCTAATGCCCCGTACACACGAGCGGAAATTCTGCCAGCAAAAGTCCGATGAGAGCTTTTGGTCCGAAAATGTGTCCCTGTGTATGCTTAATCAGACTTTTGCTGGCGGAATTCCAGCCAGCAAAAGATTGAGAGCATGTTCTCAATTTTTCGGTCGGAAAAAGTTCCGATCTGAAATTCCGATCGTCTGTACCAATTCCGAAGCGCAAAATCCTTATGCATGCTTGGAAACAATTCAACGCATGCTCGGAAGCATTGATCGTCATTTTCTCGGCTCGTCGTAGTGTTATACGTCACCGCGTTCTTGACGGTCGAAAGTTCAGCAAACTTTTGTGTGACCGTGTGTATGCAAGCCAAGCTTGAGCGGAATTCCGACGGAAAAACCATCCAAGATTTTTCCGACGGAAATTCCGCTCGTGTGTGTGCGGCATAAGGGTGTAAATGGGGCACGTGTTTCTTACTCCATGCTGATGAATGCAATGTGCCATGCAAAACTAATTATCCTAGCCTCCGCTGTCTTCTGGTTGAGTGGCCTCAGACCCTTTCCTCCTTTCTAGCCCTGGCTGCATACTGGTATCTGTGTGTTTGAAGCCTCACAAAACTTGAGACGCTGATGGAAAAGTAAAACTAGGAAGTAGTCTCTACAGTTTGGGTATATATATATATATATATATATATATATATATATATATATATATATATATATATATATGACAACACGAGAATACACTTTACAAAGGCAATGCAGATCAATAGACAAGAAATGTGTACAGCTTTGGCATGTAATGAAGATAGTGTTATTTTGTGTATATATATATATATATATATATATATATATATATATATATTCCGTTTTATTGTGTGTCACTATGGAAATTAACCTGAAAACCTTTTTTTTTGCTTTGTTTTTTTTTTTGTTTTTTATTTGCCATATCAGATATAACAGTACTTTGCTGTATACTTAGAGGATAAAAGAGTTAAACTGACTAATCAACAAATGCCTTCCTAAAAGCTGTGTCTTGGTTCTCCATTATAAAAGCCCCTAGAATTTCAATTTTCCAGTTCACTAACCGGTGGGTGTTACAGAGACACTATTAGATAAAAGAAAGCCTTTTTGATGCATGTTGGGATGGCCAAGCTGAAAACACCATTAAAGGAACAGAAATGGAAATGGGAATTGATTGGAATGTGGGTCCTTCTCAGTAGGTAACTAATGACCAAGTAGCATCAGTCCACAATCTAGGTGCCTCCTGCCATCTAATATTAACCCCTACAATACAAACAAATGTAACAAATTTGTACACATAAACGCCTTTTCTGGCTAAAAAGTTACAATACAATGTTCTTACCATTGACACAGTGAAAATACTCAAGAATACTTCAGTCAAAATCAGTGCAGAGCCCCAAGGCATAGGGATGTGTAAGATATTTTTTGTGGTTTGCATAGGTGCAATGGACTTTAAATAGCCCCGGAAGTTTCGGGGGGGCTCCTTTCAACTATCCTGAACTTGTGCCCAGAAATACCCCCTAATTAGCCACTTGCTAACCGCCTAACTGTAAATATACATCATGTTTTTGATGTTAAACACCGGGGTTTTGGCTGCACCTATATGCCATAACCCCTTCATCTTTTTTTTTCCTAAGGCGGCCGGCTTTATAAGTGATCCCAGTGGCAGATTCGCCATGAGATCACTTTTATAAGCGGCGAGAGAGGTGTCCACCCCCCTCCAGCCACTTCCTGGTTGTTCCCGGGCTAATGTTTCTGATTGCTGAGCCCGGGAACCATCTGACGTCAGCTGTGTTTTTGCATTAAAAGGCTGGGTCAGCAAGTGGTTAGCTAGGAACATGACGCTAAATATTGTAATGAGCATGGAGTATTTTGAGAACTGCCAGTTTGTAGTCTACGTAATGTATTGTTTATTGCCCCTGTATTGTCAGGGTTGTCTTTTTTTTGTCTAGGTGTTGTCCTGTGCAGTTTGTTTAGAAGACCATATTACAATAGTAGTAACTCTCTGCAGGCCTATGCTAACAAACCATGCCACTATTTTATCCATGCACACCACTGTTGAACTTTTTAATATTACCCTCCAAATTTTCACAATGCCCTTTTTGCCTCGCCACTCATCTTAGGCTCTCTACTTTCTAAAACTTTCCAGGTTCTGGTGTGGTTATTCACAGATTTGTTGCTAGTGATTGCTTGAGGGTTAATACAAAGCAAAGCAACCTGGAAGGGTGTCCAATGGGGACATGATATTCTAAACCTAGTGGAGTTACTAACTCTTATACATTTAAAATACAAAATATTCCTATGCTATTCTATCCATCAGTCGTAGTGTACAGAAAAGCTGCTAACCCTTTTGTTTGATCACCAACTCCAAATAAAGCATCTCTAGCCACTTACTGCCAAATCACATACCTAGTACTTCATTTGAATTCAAGTGGTTGTACCAGGATGATGCCTGCAGCTGCTGTTTTCTTTAGAGCCGCCGGTCAGCACTCTTGTAATAGCAATCGGATCAGCTAACTAGCCACTGGATTGCTATTTTGGGTTGCCACCTCATCCCTTTAAAACAGAACACACATTCATTACAAAGGTTCTGTGGCTGATTTAGATGGTAATTACTTCCTAGCGCCACAACTCCTGTATATGGGAGGGTACTATAGGCTGGAGGGAGGAGATCTGGGGAGGGAAATGTTGCTACAGAACACACTGCATAGTTCAATGATAGAAGCTATGGAGGCAGGCTCCTTCCCTTCTGGGTTTCCTACTCTAAGTTTGGTGAGAGTATGGGACACAGCAAAGGCATTGCTGGCGTATAGGGGATTCACAGAGTATTCCCCTTTGTGGGAGAATAGAAACTCGGGAGAAGTCCAGAAGATGGGGACATTCAAAGAAGGGGAAAGGTGTGGAATAAATTTCATTAACAGTTTTTTAAAGACGGTACTTTGAAGTCTTTCCAGGAACTGAGAGAACAATATGCAATACAGAATAAGTCTTTCTTTAGGTATCTACAGATTAGGCATGCCCTAGGAGAACAGTTTAGAGAGAGGACACTGGAATGGAGCAAGATCCCTTTGCTCCAGAAAATTATCAACGCAAAAACTTTGAAAGGCCTAATATCGATTGTATACCCATATATATACACTAGGGGAGCCTGGGGGGGATAGAAGCTCCACCATGTAGGAGGAGATGGGAACAAGACGTGGGAAGAAAAACTGAAGTACAGTGGAACAGAATCCTCAAACTTGCCCCATTGGTCTCGCTCTCCCCCTCCCAGATGATGTCACATTTGTTTTTATTATATAAAGCTGATTATACCCCGCAAAAGCTTTTTTTGTTTGGCTGTAGATCGGATGCCAGCTGCCCCAGGTGTGGGAAAGCAGAGGGGGATCTAATCCACATGTTCTGGAGGTGCCCAAAGCTGTTTCGCTACTGGAGGGAGGTATTGGGAATTATAGACCAGGTAATTGGGGGGGCCCCCAAACCTGGATGTTAAGCTTTGTGTCCTGGGCTTATTAGAGGAAGAGGGAAACCCTGGAAGTACTCAAGTCGCAATTCTTAGATGCTTATTTCAGGCAAGGAAACTGATAGCGCAGAGATGGCAATCAGTCCTGCCCCTGTCCAGTCAAGAATGGAAACGAGGTATGAGCGAGACAATTTTGAAGGAAAAATCGGTATATGTTAGACAAGGTGGCGTAAAGAAATATGACAAGATTTGGAAACCCTGATGGGATATAAAAGGATACTCCCCCAGAGGAGAAAGTAGGATTAAAATATTAGAGGAATTTCCTGCATAAAGTCAGGAAAGGAAGAGGAGATGGAAAGGGCAGTGGTATCAATACCTAAATAGGGAGGGAATAAGTATAATAAAGACAGGATGTGATATAAAAGAAATGGGAGTGTAGAGTAAATGAGAGTGAAAGGTGTGGGATGGGCGGGTGAGTTTGATGGGTGTGACTGTGGAGGTTGAATGGTTGGAGCGTGTTTGACGGGGGAGGAGCTTGGAGTAATTGAATGAGGGTTGAGTGGAAGATATCAGGGCTCCCCATTGAATAAACACTTGAAGCTTGTACTTTATATGTTTACCATTTTACTCCAGTGTTTTATTTTTATTTTTTTGTTTACATATGTAGATTGGAGGGGGAGATGGTTGTATGGTAAGATGTTTAATGAAAAATGTTTCAATAAAGATTATAAAGTGAAAAAAAAAGGTGGCAATTAAACTCACTTGGTGCCTTTTCTGCATTAAATTAGCCTCAGTGTAATTAATATATGTTGAGTTTTAAAGGGATGAAGTGACAACCCTATTGCTATTACAAGCAGCAGGAGGGGACGCAGCTCTTTCGGGCTCTCCCATCCCACCAGGAGACCCAAGCGACCAGACAGCATGTCCGCTGGCTGTTCATAATGGTAACTGGTAAATGGTAAATAATAAAAAGCGCAACAAATCAAAATGCAGTGCAAGTGAAATAACTCCAAAGGAATTTACACTCTTATGCCCCGTACACACGGTCGGACATTGATCGAACATTCCGACAACAAAATCCTAGGATTTTTTCCGACGGATGTTGGCTCAAACTTGTCTTGCATACACACGGTCACACAAAGTTGTCGGAAAATCCGATCATTCTGAACGCAGTGACGTAAAACACATACGTCAGGACTATAAACGGGGCAGTAGTCAATAGCTTTCATCTCTTTATTTATTCTGAGCATGCGTGGCACTTTGTGCGTCGGATTTGTGTACACGCGATCGGAAATTCCGACAACGGATTTTGTTGTCTGAAAATTTTATAGCCTGCTCTCAAACTTTGTGTGTCGGAAAATCCGATGGAAAATGTGTGATGGAGCCCACACACGGTCGGAATTTCCGACAACAAGGTCCTATCACACATTTTCCGGCGGAAAATCCGACCGTGTGTACGGGGCATAATAAGTCTCCACAGCTAAATCAGTGAACTGTGAAGAAGTAAAATCCAAATTGAATAGATGGGAACAGTGAAACAAAAAAATATAAAACTAAGATTATAGAATTTAAATAAATAACTAGTCCTTCCAGGAGACTAAAGTTCATAAAAAGGAGGTGTACACAAGGTGGCTAAGTGTAGAGATGGTGAAAGAAGAAAGGTTCCCGGGCAACTCCACAGTGGTTTCTTAGTGGCAGTGGTCTCACAGGACTCTCACCTCATATATATGAAGAAATCAGCATCAAGGTGAGAGTCCTGTGAGACCACTGCCACTAGGAAACCACCTGTGGAGTTGTCCGGGAACCTTTCTTCATATAATGTTTGGGGGTTCTAAGTGATTTTCTAGCAGAAAATACTGTATTTTTACATGTAAGCAACACGTCAGAAAAGATTTAGTCTTTAAATGGTTAAACTGAGATCTTCTACACACCAGAGTTAAAGCGGGGGTCCACCTATCTATCGTTTTTTTTTTTTTTTTAGTTCATTCACAAACTTTTCTTCTCAGCATTACATACTCACATATTGTGTGTAATATGTCCGCCTGTGTCAGATTTCGTCGGAAAGAATAACTTATATTATTCACTGCAGGCGCTTTCCATCTTCATTGTGGGCATTTGAAGCCCACAAGCATTTATTTCCTGGATGTGGTGAATGCTGTGCTCCCAGCATTCACCGCTCGTTCCCGCACATGCTCGGTGGCATCCTGGGAAGCCTGAGACTAGCTCCCAGGAGCTAGAAACACGCCCACTCCCACGGGAGGAGAACCAGGAAGTGCAAAGAAGAATAGAAAAATAAAAGGTAATTACGACGATTTACATTTTTTTAAACGGCATGTCAGCATCTAGGCAAGGAAGAGAATACATACAGATATTGTTCAAAATTTGGGTGGAACCCCGCTTTAATTCCTTTGATAAGTAGAAACATTGTATCTCTTTGCTTTTTTTTTATCAGTGATGTTCTCAGACTTGGCAGGCTGCCCAGATAGGAGAGACTCAAGTTGCTCTGACAGGAAGACTTCAGGCGACTTGCATTGACTTCTATTACAGAAGTCATTTGCAAGTCGCGGGGTTGCGCTGAGTCGCCCCTGTGTGAACCGGATAGTGCATAAATTAATCGGCCTAATTTGCAGCACAATCGGCCGATAAGGGGCTTAAATTTGCTAGAGGTTCTACTCTTCTCTACAGTTTTCAAAAGAAGAAAAAAGTTTTGGTAATGGATATACTTTGTTTTATGTCTTTCACATTATCTGAAACTTTCAGCCCTGACATTAGACTTTATCCTTATAAAACCATTCTTATGAAGAGTACAACTCTAGAAAAGTTGGCTTTAAACAATAATACACAATGTAATAAGCTTCCTGCTGCGGGGGGGAGTGCAAAGATTTCTCTTCCAGGAAAAACAGTGTCAGGTGTATGACAGAAACCTGAGGAGTGGAAGTCAGGAATCGGTGAAGCTGGCACGGGTAGCAGGGAGAGAATAGTAAAATGAAAAGCTTCAAGAGTACAGATCATTTTCCCAAGGCAACCAAGCAGATCCGTGTTCTGCAGTGTTGTATCAATGACAACAAACACTGTGAACATAACACAATTTCAAAGCTCTCTTTGCCCAGCAGCAAAAACATTTTCTGCAAATGTATACTGTAAAAAATTTTTTTTTTAATATTTTTTATTTGTAAGAAATATTATATATTATTATTTTTTTGCTGTCAGTTTTTTTGTTGCCTGTGTTCCAGTGGGCACATTTCCTTTTGCTTCCTATCCCCTGTATCCAAAGCGGAAAAAAATGTTTTGGCTATACATACCTTTTATTATGATACTTTCATATTTACACTTTTTTAATAAGACATTTTTTTTTCTTCTACCATTTGGATTATTTTATTTCATATACAAATTCATAAATGTTCCCTCTAATGGTCATCTATAAATTAGGGAAGGTTATCAGCATTTGTGCCAGTCTGAATTAAGTGCATTCACTTTTAGTTGACTGTACTCTTCAACAAGTTCCAGAATCCTTAAGGAAACCCAATTGATGTGATCCTCTAAAATGCAAATACTGGCTTAAATTTATGTCAAGGGTTGGCCTGTCCCCTTTCATGTCCTGGAGCTCCCTATTCTTTTTTTAGCTTAATAGGCTTCTGTGTCAAATAGGAAGTTAGAGATTTCTGAACCTTGAGTTTCTATCTTTAATTTGAATTTGCATATTTGCTGGAGGTTGTTAAATATTAAAGTGATTGTAAAGGCAGAAGCATTTTTTTATCTTAATGCATTCTATGCATTAGGATAAAAAGCCTTCTATGTGCAGCAACCACCCTCAGCCCCCCTAATAATTTCAATAAGCCCCATCTAGCTCTAGGGATGTTGCAGCAGTGTCTCGGCTGCCCGGGACTCCCCTCATTGACCAAGACAGCAGCGTAGGGTCATTGGCTCCCGCTGCTGTCAATCAAAGTCAGTCAGCCAATAAGGAGAGAAAGGGGGTGGGGTCAAGTGGTGACTCTGTCTGAATGGACACAGGGAGCTGCAGTTCGGCTCGGGTGCCCCCATAGCAAGCTGCTTGCTGTGGGGGCACTCAACAGGAGGGAGGGGCCAGGAGCATCGAAGAGGGACCAGAGAAGAGGAGGATCCGGGCTGCTCTGTGCAAATCCACTGCACAGAGCAGGGAAGTATAACATGATTGTTATTTTTAACAAAAAACAAAACAAAAAACAAGGCTTTAGTATCACTTTAAGTACTGGCACCTGGGCATAATTCCATTTCAGTTTTTGGGGTTATAACTGTAGAAATAAAAATACTTTCCCTGGCATTTATTAAATCCAAAAAGGCAGCCTTTGCTTAGGTTCCTCCATCCTCTCTACAAAGGGCAGATGAATGAATCTTCTGTTGCAACTATTGACAGCTTGAGGGGCTGGCTGTCAAAATATCCGAATAGTACCTGCATCTAATGGATGGAGGCGGTGTTCAACAGTTTAGGCCTGGTTTCTTTGGCTTCTCAGGGTTACCCACTGAGCGAATTTCTGCAGGTTCATTAGTAGCCCCTGAGGGTGTGTCGTCATATGGACCTGGGCTCACAGGACTACTGCATTGAACGGCACACATCATTGGTGGAGCACCACTCTGTTTTAGATATTCAATGGGCAACAGCAAAACTCACTGCAGGAATGCTGTGGGCAACAAGACATTTTCATGTCGGTACACTTTCATGCATAATGTCTATAAGAGCAGAAAAAGTGGTGGGACATGCTGGGATTGGGCTATCTGCCTTTTTCTTGCTGAACAGTAATGCTCTAGCACAGGCAGGGAAATTAAAACACTATCCCTCAAAATAATGTTGCACATTCACGCCCTGCAAAAAAAGATTCCCTGTTCTGAATCTCTGTTGTAATCTTTAGGGTGCAGAGTACAATGATACATCACACAATACTTCTCTTTGTTTCTGTTTCAGCGCCCTTTTACAAAGACAAAATCCTTCCTAGCTAGCTGTATGGCCTTTGTCAATAAAATACCTTGGTACAGTGACTCCTGTCATTTTTAAAGCTTTGTGAGCAGAAATATGGACCTTCATTCCTTGAATCTTCCCAATATACACCAAACCACAGGAGAATTCTTGTCATTACTGTACAATATACGTCGGTTTATTGTGTGTATAAATTTACTCTTGTAGTAATCTTAGGAGCAGAGGAAACTGACTCCAGCTGGGTCTACGATGGTAAAAATTTGAAGGTTTCTTTCTTCACGCCGGCTTGTTAACATATTTTGTAACATATTTGAATTGTTTATTCACATTGTAATCATCAGCACTTGACAAAAGCTGCAGGATGTACAATAAGAATGTTTATATAAAGAATTGAGGGAAAAAAAGATCTGCAGCAGTCACACTGATGTAAGCTGAGAATGATCCTGGACAGGTTTTTCTTATGTATAGTTGCAAAAATGGTGATGGTAACCCTGAGTCTTGGTGTCACTTGTATTGGGCGGTAGAGCATGTCTTTTCCTTGGTATTTAAGGATTTTACTTGTATACTTTACCAGCGAGTTTGATAAAGAGCGAGGTCACTCTAAATGTTGCTTTTGCTATAGTTGTTATGCAATATTGAAAATTTTCTGCAGCAAAGTGAGTGGTGCTTAGACTGATGTATTAGACAGCTTATTTGGCGGCTGTCAATTGCTGGCACACCTAAGAAGCTGATACGCTGCATTTGTACAGTTAACCCTATGAAATATACACACTATATTGTCGGAAGTATAGGGACGCCTGCCTTTACACAAACATGAATTTTAATGGCATCCCAGTCTTAGTCCGTAGGGTTCAGTATTGCGTTGGTCCACCCTTTGCAGCTAAAACAGCTTTAACTTTTCAGGGAAGGCCGTCCACAAGGTTTAGGAGTGTGTCTATGGGAATGTTTGACCATTCTTCCAGAAGTGCATTTGTGAAGTCAGGCACTGATAATGGGCAGGAAGGCCTGGCTCGAAGTCTCCGCTTTAATTCATTCCAAAGGTGTCTTTGTGCAGGCCAGTCAAGTTCCTCCACCCCAAGCTTGCTCATCCATGTCTTTATGAACCTTGCTTTATGCACTGGTTCAAATCATTTGGTGGAGGGGGGATTATGGTGTGGGGTTAATTTAGAGGGCTTGGCCCTGGCTCCTTAGTTCCAGTGAAGGGAACTCTTAAGGCATCAGTATACCAAGACATTTTGGACAATTTTCATGCTCCCAACTTTGTGGGAACAATTTGGGGATGGCCCCTTCCTGTTCCAACATGACTGCGCACCAGTGCACAAGCAAGGTCCATAAAGACACGGATGAGCGAGGTTGGGATGGAGGAACTTGACTGGCCTGCACAGAGTCCTGACCTCAACCCGATAGAACACCTTTGGGGTTAATTAGAGCGGAGACTGCGAGCCATGCCTTTTCGTTCACATCAGTGCCTGACCTCAGAAATGCGCTCCTGGATGAATGGTCAAACATTCCCATAGACACACTCCTAAACCTTGTGGACAGCCTTCCCAGAAGAGCTGAAGCTGTTATAGCTCCAAAGGGTGGGCCAACTCAATATTAAACCCTACAGACTAAGACTGGGATGCCATTACATTGCATGTACGTGTAAAGGCAGGCGCCCCAATACTTTTGGTAATATAATGTGTGTGTGTATGCATGTGTAAATATCACTTTGCTTCCATGCTGGATAGAGGGAGTGATGACCCTCACTGCTATGGCTTGGTTATGCCTGAGAAAATGTTCTTTCTTTTGTTGTCATATACCTAATACAACTAACTAAAATAATAAAAAAATGTGAACTATTCCCAAGGCGCATCTCAATGTCAGAGACCCAACGTGTGCTCATGCCGTTTGATGCAAATTAGTTCTGAACAGAGAAGTTACAATATGTTGTAAAATTCAGTGAATTCTCATAAACTCTCTGGGTACTGCAACAGATCAATAGTTAAGAGATTAGTATTCTTTTTTCTTTAGGAGTGTTTATAACACAAGGGAATGAGTGACCCTGAGGTTCTCTCACCGGTTTTGTTCATGTTAACGCAGTGCAGACCACAGATCACACTGACATTCCAGAACACTGATGGACACTTAAAGATTTTTCCAGCTGAAAATGTTATACACACTAGGCTTACACATCCTAAAGACAACTTCATTTTTAGTGAAGTTACTCTTTAAATGTTCTTCACTGCCAAGTGCTGCACAGCCTTTGCAGCAAAATGTCCCGACCACATCTAGCCCCTATGGTGTAAGCATTCCACTTGTCCCATTTATTCTCATGTCTGGAGCTTTATTACTCTAGATCAGGGGTCTCCAAACGTTCTAAACAAAGGGCCAGTTTACTGTCCTTTAGACTTTATGGGGGCTGGACTGGAACCATCGGGAGTAGAAAATGTCCCGTCATCAGTGGGAGTAAACAATGCCCCATCTTTGGTGTCAGTGAGAAGAATTGTGCCCTATAGTTGAGGTCATTAGGAGGAATTGTGCCCCATCAATGGTGTCATTGGACCACATTGTTGGCGTAATTGGGAGGAACTGTGCCCCATCATTGGTAGAAATTGTGCCTTATCATTGGGAGGAATTGTCCCCCAATCATTGGCGCCAGTGGATGAAATAGTGCCCCAAGGGCCAAATAAAAGCAAGCAAAGAGCCGCATCCAGCCCCTGGGCCACAGTCCTAGATCAGTGTTTCTCAACTTTTTTCCAGTCAAGGCACCCTTTAAAATCTTGGACGATCTCGAGGCGCCCCTCCTAAAATGTAATAAACCTAACTAATAGTTTAACATAGCAGCATCCACACATGTAGGACACCCAACATTCGAGATGATTTATTCTTTCAAAACAAATACGCCTTCACACACTAGCACTGATTCGTATTCCAGCATTTCTTCTTTCTCATGCTTTACCCCCGTTGTGGCAAAGAAGGATGCTATGCAGGAACACAATGTCCTCATCATCAACCAATGACGCCAGTGGTTGTTAGGATGCTAGTGGCTGGTGCACAATGAAAACCTGCGGCTTTGTGTAACAAAAGAGCAAGCTTGATCCACTGCTGACTTTTACACAATGTTTGGATAATTTGGGGCAATTTTTAGGCATTTTGACAAGGCACCCCCGAAGATCCCAGAATGCACCCTGGTTGAAAATTGCTGCTCTAGATGGTGAAAGTGAAGTTCTCTCATAAATGTTTGTAAATAGTGTAGCAGTTGCAGTGTGTCCCATAAGGGCACACGGGCGCCGCCCCCTCTCTCCAGCCACCCCCTCTATACCCAATGGATAGATTCATGCATTGCATTGGCCGCCACTGCCACACCCCCCCCCCCCCCCCATTCAGGCGTCCGGCCCCTTTTCAGGCACTGGGCGCCTGAATTACAGCGGTGGGGGAATTTTTTTTTTTGAAGCACCTGATTAGAGCCATAGGCTCTAATAGGCGTCAAAAAAGGTAAACAGCGAGCGCCATGCTTGGCGCTCGCAGTTCATCCAGCTGTGCTAAAAAAGCGAATGAATATTCGCTTACCTAACACTGAACTGCCTCTCCGCCAATCAGGTGTTTGGGTCTGTTACCTGTCACCTGATTGGTTGAAATAACAGGCATCGCTATTGGATGCCTTTCAGGAGGAGAGGACGGGGGATAAGGACGGCAGGAGACGCATGAAGGACCTCGCTCGTCATCGTTACCCAATGCCCCACCAAGACAGGGTAAGTGCTGAGCGGGCAGGGGTCACACTGGCGGCATTCAATGGCACATTGGTAGCATTTGATGGGCACATTGGCAGCATTTGATGGCACAGTGGCTGCAATTAATGTTTTTTTTTCACTTTTTTTTGCGCCCCCCCCCAAAAAAAAAAAAGTTTGAGCACAAACCGGCACTGTAGTGTAGTTGTCCAGGCTGTGCTGTATCACCCCAGGGCTTAATGTGTATGGTGTATATATAATATCCTTTTGTATAGACATATCCATTTTTTCGTAAATGGTTTGAAAATGAAAACTAAAAAATGTTATCCCTGTCATCATACTGTCTATTCAATTGTGCGGCAGTGTTAATTTTGACATGAAATTTTGATTTCGTTTTAGTCAGTCTTTTGACTAAAATGCCATATTTTAGTCATCTGAATTGTTGTTTTAATTTTTAGTCGACTAAAATAGTGTTAAAATCTAATGGGTTTAATTAAATTGTAATGCGTTATTCAAGCATTTCTGTAGAATCATCAAACTCATTATATACTCCTGTAGTAAAATTCTAATAAAATGTTATTATTTATGGTATTAAGGTTTGAACATGCACTACAGACACTGATTTAGCCGTTGTGATATACAGTGTAATGTCTTTATAAATAAAACCAAGTTTCATAAAAATAAAAAAAAATAGCTTTTTGACGAGCAGAAGTGCAACTTTAAAATATAAAAAAACTAAAAAAATGGTAAAGTCTATTGGCTGTAATGCCAATGTATATATTAACTAAATATATATTGCCAACATTAAATATTAAGGGAAAAAAAAGAAAAGCCTTTCTCTTGAAATGTATTTTCAGCAGCTTAGTAGATGACCCCTCCTTTTTCTTATGTGGTAGTGCAGTGTTAATTTTGACATCAAATTGTGATTTAGTTTGTCATAGTCCTAAAATGCCATTTTAGTTTTAGTCGTATTTTAGTCATCTAAAGTGTTTTAGATTTTAGTAGACTAAAATAGTGTTAATTTAGTAATAGAAAATATTTTAGTCAAAATTAACACTGTTGTGCGGTCCTCCAAATGAGAGAAGTAGGAGAGATGGTTGCATCTTGATTGAGCTACAGAATCTTTTGGTTCCTCTCGTTCTTCTCCTCCCTCATTCACACTTTTTTTTTTTTTCTTGCTGTATCATTAACCACTTGCTTACTGGGCACTTAAACCCCCCTCTTGCCCAGACCAATTTTCAGCTTTCAAAGCTGACGCACTTTGAATGACAATTGCTGTACCCAAATTAATTTTTTATCATTTTTTTTCCCACATATAGAGCTTTTTTTTGGTGGTATTTGATCACAGCTGGGATTTTTATTTTTTGCTAAACAAACAAAAAAAGATGGAAAATTTTGAAAAAAAAAAAATCATGTTTCATAGTTTGTTATAAAATTTTGCAAACAGGTAATTTTTCTCCTTCATTGATATGCGCTGATGAGGCAGCACTGGTGGGCACGGATAGGCTGCACTGATGGGCACGGATAGGCACAGTTAAGACGACACTGATAGGCACAGTTAAGGCGACACTGATAGGCACAGTTAAGGCGACACTGATAGGCACAGTTAAGGCGACACTGATAGGCACAGTTAAGGCGGCACTGATAGGCACAGTTAAGGCGGCACTGATGGGGACAGATAAGGCGGTACTGATGGGCACAAATAAGGCAGCACTGATGGCCGCTGATGGGTGGCACTGATGGGTGGCACGTATAGGTGGCACTGATGGGTGGCACTGATGGGTGGCACTGATGGGCAGTGATGGGCGGCACTGATGGGCACTTGTAGGTGACACTGATGGGCGGCACTGATGGGCACTTGTAGGTGACACTGATGGGCACTGATAGGTGGCACTGATGTACAGCACTGTTGTTGTGGCACTGATTGTGGGCGCTGATGGGTGGCACCGTGGGCACTGATGGGTGAAGCTGGTGGGCACTGGTAGGCGGCACTGCGCCTATTGCTAGGTGTCACTGGCAGGGGGCACAGATGATCGGCGTGATCGGGACTGATGTCCCTCTCGCGGCCGCCGGTGATCGGCTTTTTTTTTCCTCCTCACGCCGTCAGCGTGGGGGCGCGCAGGGGACGGGCAGGCCGCTCGTGCACGGGACAACATCAATAGACGTAGTCCTGGCAATGTAGGTCCGCGCTGTTGCCGTCATTTGGCAATAGCGCGGATCTGAAGAGGTTAAATATATCATCAAATGTCCAGAGCTGGTCAGGCAAGAGGGAAAAGGGGGAAACATTTTTTTTTCCTAGTTCCATTTTCAAATATCCTGAAGTGGCCAGAGGGAGG
Source organism: Aquarana catesbeiana (assembly GCF_042186555.1). Lineage (NCBI taxonomy): Eukaryota > Metazoa > Chordata > Amphibia > Anura > Ranidae > Aquarana > Aquarana catesbeiana. The sequence continues at coordinate 71,321,353 of NC_133336.1, read as the reverse complement.
GGGGGGGGGGGGGGGTAAAATTGTAAACATAACCACACTTTGTAGATTTGTAGCTTGGCTTCTGTTGACGTCCTTCTTTTGAGAAAGCTAGGTACCTGGTTTGTCATGTTGAACCACTGGCTTCCAATACATTCCAAGTCACTGGCCTGCAACAAGTATGTAAATCAAAAATTCTGACATCACTTTTTGCATTCTTGATCTGGATCTGTGTCTCCAAGGCAGCCTAAGGATTTCTCCCACTACAAGTCCTCTTTAACCTTCTAGAACATTCTAAAAATAGCAGAAATAAATACATACACGTGGAAATATATGATATTGCACACACCATGGAGCTTCCATTAGCCATAGAATCCCCAATACACTCATCACATACTGGATTCTGTGCTGTCATAAAAGCCTGCAGTAACCCATGAAATTACCTTTCTGCATTTGATGCATCTGTTCTACTCTAGGGAACATAATTAAATGAATATATTGGACATTGAATATTTACCAGGTAATATATCTGCATTAGAGATGGAGACCGCAGACACTTCATATATAAATTATTACTAGTGTTTTCTCTTTCTAAATGCTGTTAAAGAAAACCCAGTCTTCGTAGGGCAAGACAAAGTGCTGATTAAGGTCTCGATCACACCAAGTGCACCAGGCAGAGTTGCCCAGCACAAGAGAGGGCAAAAAGCCTTGTTTCCTATGGTGCATGCAATATTTTTTTTTTCAGTACTCACCACTGCAATGCAGAGTATGTACAGTCAATATAGGAAGCTAGACTTTCTCCTTGTCTAGAACTGGGACTGAGCCGGGCAAGGCTGCGTTGGGCATGCAGTACTTCTGCACACTACGTTGCGACACAAACTACCAGTGATGAGAGTAAGTCACACATGTGCAAGTCACAAGCAAGTCTCAAGTCTTAACCTTCAAGTCACAAGCAAGTCCCAAGTTACTGTGGCGAAAAGCAAGCAAGTCAAGTCGAGTCCCTGCTAGAAGTCAAGCAAGTCAAGTCAAGTCATTTATTTTGGTCAAGTCACAAATTAAGTCAAAATACTGATCTACCCCGAAGCCAGGACTTGGGGGGAGCTTTCTTTTGGGGGGGGCGGCTTTTGCCTAGGCCAAGACACAGCACTGGTGGTGCCAAGTCATTGCAAGTCATTAGTGACAAGTCAAAGTCAAGTCGAGTCATTTATTTAATTTTGTCAAGCAAGTCGCAAGTCCTCAAACAGGTGACTCGAGTCTGACACGAGTCAAGTCATGTGACTCGAGTCCCCCACCTCTGCAAACTACCACATTGCATCACCACTGTGAATAATACTGCGCACATTTTTCTGTGATTTCAATTCACAGAAAGTGACAAGAATTCTGCATTTTTGGCAAGATCAGCAGGTCTTTTCTGTACAAGGTAGGGCACGAGGTCTTTCCTCAACCCCTCCCGAATTGCTTGGGCTTAGCATCGGCTTGTACACACATAATAGGGCCAATTTAGACAGCATGTCTAACCAGCATGTCTTTGGAGTGTGGGAGGAAACCAAATGAATCCCATATGCAACACAAGGAGAACATGCATACTCCATGCAGAAAGAGCAAATAACAATTTTAATCTTTAGTTCTGAAGTTTAGACTGTAGATTTCTTAGTCTTAAACATAATACACAATGGGGGTTATTTACGAAAGGCAAATCCACTTTGCACTACAAGTGCACTTGAAATTGCATTGAAAGTGCACTTGGAAGTGCAGTCACTGTAAATCTGAGGGGTGGATCTTAAATGAGTGGAAGCTCTGCTGATTTTATTATCCAATCATGTGCAAGCTAAATTGCTGTTTTTTTATTTTCCTTGCATGTCCCCCTCGGATCTACAGTGACTGCACTTCCAAGTGCCCTTTCAGTGCAATTTCAAGTGTACTTTGCACTTGTAGTTTGCACTTGCAGTGCAAAGTGGATTTGCCTTTCGTAAATAACCCCCAATGCAACTTATGTAGTAAAACACTATTCAGCCTTTTTACGGAACAAAAAGTACAAGATAGCTTTTGTAGTCTTGGTAATGATTTTAGTGGAAAAAGCAGATAAAAGCTGATTAGCACAGTCTCGAAAAACATAGACTCAAATTAACTGAATATTAATATATCATGCGCATTGTCTCTAGTGTTAAAAGCAGAATGCAGCTTTCTGGAGTCATTATAAGTAAATGAAGTGTTTACTGCTAATTTTTCAACGGAAATACGCAGAGAAAATGTGATTGTTCAGCAGAGTTCTGCCGACCAGAAGGCCAATTTATAAACATAGAAGTATTGAAAGTTATACTAATGGTTCAATTTGCTGCTTGTCAGCCAAAACAATGCACATTTCATTTCCTGTATTGATAAAGTATCAAAACTTGCCAGCAAGAATTAAAATGTAACCCACCTCCAAAAGACCTTTCAGCAGTTTTTGGCCCCATGCACAGGAGGTCGCCCAGCTGCAGTGCATCTATCTCAGCATTTTTAGGGAGCCCAGGAGGGACAGGTGCAGCTTCTAGGCCTGGTGCAGGTAGTCTGTCAAAGTCTATGGCCAGCTGAAGCTGGATAGAGCTTAAAGCGGAGTTCTGCTTAAAAAAAAAAAAAATTAAAAGTCAGCAGCTACACATACTGCAGCTGCTGACTTTTAATAATCAGACACTCACCTGTCCCAGGCTCCAGCAATGCGGGGGAACGAAGCCCCGCTCCTCCCCCCCCTCTGCGGCGCCGGCATTGTTACTGTGGGTGCCCGGCTGTGGCTTTCTCAGCCGGGCACACACTGCGCATGCAAGAACCGCGCAACGCTGTGGCAATCATCTGGGACCTGTGACGTTTCCCAGATGATTGCCGAAAGGGAGGGGGGAGAGGTGATCTCCCTTCCGGTGCCGCGGTGCGCCGGGAGAAAGTGGGAGCTGGGACCCTCTAAAAAGAGGGTATCCGCTCCCCCCCTCTCAAAAAAAAATGACATGCCAAATGTGGCATGTCAGGGGGTCACCTTCCCTTAAAGCGGAAGTTCCATTTTTGGGTGGAACTCCGCTTTAATGTTGTACTATGAGGTACCAGCATTTAGGGCTCTGTGCATTCAGGGATAGAAGTCTGGAATGCAGGTCTTTTGTGCCACTTGGTACAGCATTCAGCCCTGTCCAGCCACAGCCTGCCATAGTTTTGACAGGCTGCCTGCAGCAAGGAGGGATGCCCTGCAACTGGCTGGCCTTGTGTTTAAAGGGCCAAGACTAGGCAAACTACAACCCACTATAAGGCCCGGTTCACACATGTGCGGTACGAATTGAAGCTCCAGTTTCACTGCGAAGAGAAAAATCAGTCGTTCAGCGTTTCACGTCAGTTTTTGATCAGGATCAGGTCAGGATTGTATCAGTATCAGGTCAGGTTTACATCAGAATTTTATCCTGTTCACAACAGAATGCATCTGCGAATCAGATGCGTTCCCATAGAAGATAATGTGCTTGCAATTCGCACCGCAATGCCCAGAAAACGCACACTTTTTTTGGGCAATGCGGAGTGCAAATGCAACGCACATATGTGAACCAACCTCATTCAAATGAACGTATTTTAAAATGTCATGTCATGCGAATTGGATGCGGTGTATCCCGCATCCAATTAGCATAGGTGTGAGAAGGGCCTACAGCGCAAACCTTAAGATTTCTTATACCTTTATGTTTGATTTGTGGCCAGATTTGTGTGCCTGATCGGAAAACAATTTTGATACTTGATATCGAAGTGATCCTAATAGGCTACTTCTTGGGCCATACACGTCCAAAAAAAAAAAAACACAGTAGACAAAGGCATGGATCAAAAGGATTAAGAGCCAAAGGCATGGATAAAAAAGATAATCAGTTTTCAAAAAATTGTGTGTTCTTTGTTTACAGTTGATAGCAGGTTAGACATATTCTGTCTCTTCGGGCTTTGGAGCAGCAACATGTCGTCACCTTATAATCATGGTCCATCCCAGATAATCAATGTCAGTTTAAAAAATCATTTTGCAGAGCTAGTGTGCAGACAACAAAAAACAAGTGACCTCTGTTTATAGTGTTGTTCACATACTAAAACTCTGCTATATGGTTTTTTCCAGCTGAAACTGCAGCTGCTCCAAAGCCCTTAAAGCCGAATTCCAGATTTTATTTATTTTTTTCTTGCATAGTTACAGCTCGGACCAATGTAAGTATGCCCATTCCAAGCTAAGCCAGTCTCCGCTATGATCTTCACAGTCTTCCGGGTCTCATACTGAGCAGCTACCCTGCTGCATAGTAACTAAAGGAGATCACTCGCTCAGCACAAGCTCCATTCTGAGAACATCTTGCATTTTTTTCTCAATCAATGCAAAGCATTCTGTGACTGGACTAGGTGGAGTGGAGAGGCAGGGCAGTGATTTCACAATCTCCACCTCGTCCATTCAGAGAATTCCCCTATAATGTCTGCAGCAGGTGTGCAGGCCTGAGAACTCAAATTTAGAGATCTCACAAGTACATTTCCCGGGGATAAAGAAATTCTCAAGTACCGTATATACTCGAGTATAAGTCGAGTTTTTCAGCACATTTTTTTGCCCCCCTCGACTTATACTCGAGTCAAGCACTTTTCTGCAGCAAAAAATTTCATTTTACGAACCGAATTTGGCGCCCCGTATCTCAGGGCCACTTGGGGTTAAGAACCCCGAATTTGGTGTGCAAACCCAGTGGAACTGGCACCACAACATATCCAAAGCTGGGGTTCCTAGCATCAAGTGGCCCCGAGATACGGGGCCCCAAAATTGGTTCGGAAAATGTCATTCTCTGCTGCAGAAGTGTTTGACATTTTCTGAACCAAATTTGGGGCCCCGTATCTCGGGGCCACTTGGTGCTAGGAACCCCAGCTTTGGATATGTTGTGGTACCAGTTCCACTGCGTTTGCACAACGAATTCGGGGTTCCTAGCACCAACTGGCCCTGAGATACGGGGCCCCAAAGTCGGTCAACTGTGTCCATCTGCAGCAATGTCATTTCGGGACCCTTTGGGTTCAGAGACCCCAAATTTTGGCTGCAGCTAGGGGGCATCTAGGAACCCTTAACTACCGAGTTTGAAGTTCGAGGGACCTATGGCTGCAAATGGGCACAGTGAGGCTGCAAATGGGCATTGTTGACCCTCTTTTTCCACTTACAGTAGCTGTGCATTTCTCACCCTCGTCTTATACTCGGGTCACTAAGTTTTTCCCATTTTTTTTTGTGGTAAATTAGGGCCTCGACTTATACTCGGATCGACTTATACTCGAGTATATACGGTGGTTAAATTTTTCAGCATTCATCTAAACAACTGGAATACCACTAGGTGGAGGGACCTATTCATTTTAGGGTTTTGGGTTTGTAAATGGTGATGAATGAATCTGTTGGCGAACAAGCAAAATGGTGAATTGTTTAGTCTCCGAAATGTGTGCAATCTGCAGAGAATCACGATTGCTCTTGTTCCTAATAGCTCTATTCTCGACTGATCAGGCGGATCTACAGATATATTTAGGTGAATCAAATAGCACTGAATTGGCAATTCTGATTCAGTAATCCACATTCGTAACCTCTGCCTTCACTTTAAAAACCAAGACAAATTGAAAGGCATGCAAATTATTTCACTATTTAGCCGAACATATAAGCGTTTACTTTGTGAACGGTTTAATCTGCACCCATGCAGAGCTGTAAAAAGCAATAAAAAGTGAAAGACCCATTTTCTATAATGTATAGGTAATTGTGGCTCCAAGTGCTAGATAATTGTCTACAGATGTGGAAGCAAAAGACAATTGTGGTTGCAATAAAAAAAGCGTGAATGGCAGGCAGGTGAATATTTATGCCAAATTTTCTCTGACCTTGCACTTTCAGTGTACTGGCTAAATGCTAACCTTCAGGAACAATGTTGCTTTCAATGTGTCCAGTCGCGTATTGTTAATACATCACAAAACAGGAGCTTTATTGACCTTCCAACCAAGTCTAATGGAAAGCAGAGATAACCCCAATATTTACTAGATACTTACTGCATATTATAAGCAGAGTTGCTGCTGTAATGATCAGCTACAGGCAAAACATAAAAATGTTTATCTGCTAATGCTGTCTAGTAGGCCTGGAAGATAATCGACCTTAATATTATTATTTTATTATACTTTTATTATTATTATTATTATTATTATTATTATAAAATTGTTTTAACCACTTGCCGTCCGCGCTATAGCCGAAAGACGGCTGCAGCGCGGACTTAATTTGCTGGGAGGGCGTCCCTGGACGTCCTCCCGTGTTTGAGCGGCCTGCGCGCCCACTGCAGGGCGTGTGCAGTGCGCTCTGTGATCAGCGAGTCTGAGACTCGCCTGATCACAGATCGGAGTAAGGAGTCGATCCCGACCACTTACCAAGTGATCAGCTGTCAACCAATGACAGCTGATCATGTGACGTAAACAGAGCCAGTAATCAGCTATTTTTCCTCCTCACGCTGGTAGCATGAGGAGGAGAAAAAAAGCTGATCACCGGCGGCTGCGAGAGGAACATTGGTCCCGATCGTGAAGGTGTCACCAGCGTCACCTACCAGTGCCCACCAGCGTCACCTACCAGTGCCCACAGTGTCACCCATCAGTGCCCACAGTGCCGTCTATAAATCACCAATCAGTGCATCATTACCAGTGCTGCCTATCAATGCCACCTACCAGTGCCCTTCAGTGCCACCTACCAATGCCCATCAGTGGCATCTATCTGCTTATCAGTGCCACCCATCATTGCCATCCCATCAGTGCCGTCTTATCAGTGCCCATCAGTGTCATCTTATCCGTGCCCATCAGTGCAGCCCATATATAGATATAGATAGATATAGATATATATATCTATAGATATATATATCTATAGATATAGATATATAGATCTATATCTATATATATATATATATATAGATATGTATATATAGATATAGATCTATATATCTATAGATATATATACCGTATTTATTGGCGTATAACACGCACATTAATTTTAAGAGGGAAGTTTCAGGAAAAAATCTTACATTTTAAATAAGGAACTTTGAAGCAAAATAAGGGTCAGTGCCCATCTGCAGCCTCACCATTGCCATCAATGCAGCCTGATCAATGCCCATCTGCAGCCTCACCATTGCCATCAATGCAGCAGCCTCACCATTGCCATCAATGCAGCAGCCTCACCATTGCCATCAATGTAGCAGCCTCACCATTGCCATCAATGCAGCATCTTCACCAATGCCTTCAGTGCAGTAGCCTCACCATTGCCATCAATGCAGCAGCCTCACCAATGCCTTCAATGCAGCAGCCTCACCATTGCCATCAGTGCTGTCTGATCGATGCCCATCTACAGCCTAGAGGGGACAGGGAGGGGGGTGGGATGAGCACCAACAGATTACATACAGTGAGAATCTCCTATGATAGACAGAACGGTGGTCCAATGACAGCCCAGGAGACGGGACTTCCTATTACAGAGGACGCCAAGTAAACAGGAGATTCTCACTGTATGTAACCTGACGGCGCTCGTCCTGCCCCCCTCCCTGTCCCCTCCGAGGCAGCTAAAATTGAAGTATTGGCGTATAACACGCACACGCTATTTGCACCCGATTTTCATGGTGAAAAAGTGAGTGTTATACGCCAATAAATACAGTATATATATTATATAATTTTTTTAATTTATTTATTTAGCTGTATATTTCTTGCTATTACCATAACCTACCACCAGCGATCAAATAAATTCTACTGCTCCTGACAATCAGAGTGATACCACATATTATTTGTTATACGTATCTGTAGCAGGGCCCAGAAATAATAGTGCACATTTGACTCTTTTTCAATCTTACCTAAAACACACTGACACTAACTGGCACTGATCCTAAATGTAAAAAATGCTTTTTAATTATTCATACCTAAAACACACTGACTCTGATGTTTGACTCTGACCATGACCTTTAGCCCCAAGCTTGACCCTGACCCAAATCAAACCAATCTAGCTATTTCTGTATTGTTCTATTATTTATTTATTTATTTTTTAAACACCCTTCTTTGTTTTCACTTTTCTCCTACTAGCAAAGAGAAAAAGCTACAGTGTTACTTTCTCTCCATTCAAGAGGAGAAAAAAAAACACTAGGGTTGGCTGAACAGTGACTAATCACTGTGATAGCCAATCAGAGGCTATCACAGTAGTCATGTGATCAGGAAACAGGCCTCCCAGTTCCCATTGGTTAGCATAGGTACAGGACCGGAAGCTCTCGTAAAGAGCCCAGTCCCATTGCACTATGCAGCATGCTCCCAGCACAAACCAAGGTATGCATATATGTGACTCCACAGGATTAGGATCAACTTTCAGGAGGCAACCTATATGTGTGTACATTTGGTGGGAAAAGGTTAAAGAAGACATAACACAGGGAAATGTGCATGTATTGTAGGAGTTATAAGTCTAAATATATAGAAAAAATGGCGTCCCTTGTGTTCAATTACGAAGTGGTGCTAATCAATAAGTTGCTGCCATCAATTTTTTGGTATACCCCCCAAAAAATATATATAATCCATATGTTGAGGCACTAACTTAAATCCAAAATGTGTTTGAATATGTTTGATATTCCAATGCAATTATAAAAATCCGTGCAGCAGAAATTATAACAGGTGAATGTCCTGTAATAATACATTTATAACAAGTGAAAGTCCTGTAATGATAAATTTCTAATTAAGAAGCAATCTTCTATTTCGCCATCTTTCCTTCACCACGTGCAAAATAGTGATGCATGCTGTTCACATTTAACCACATAAGGACCGAGCCTCTTTCTGAGATTTGTTGTTTACAAGTTAAAAACAATTTTTTTTTGCTAGAAAATTACTTAGAACCCCCAAACATTATACATCTTTTTTTCTAACACCCTAGAGGATAAAATGGCGGTCTTTGCAATACTTTCTGTCACACCGTATTTGAGCAGCGGTCTTAGAAGCGCACTTTTTTGGGAAAAAATACACTTTTTTGAATTAAAAAATAAGACAACAGTAAAGTTAGCCCATTTTTTTTATATTGTGAAAGATAATGCTACGCTGAGTAAATTGATACCTAACATGTCACGCTTCAAAATTGCGCCCGCTCGTGGAATGGCAACACATTTTTACCCTTAAAAATCTCCATAGGTGACGTTTAAAAAATTCTACAGGTTGTATGTTTTGAGTTAGAGGAGGTCTAGATCTAGAATTATTGCTCTCACTCTACCGATCGTGGCGATACCTCACATGTGTGGTTTGAACACCCTTTTCATATGCCGGCGCTACGTATGCGTTCGCTTCTGCACGCGAGCTCGACGGGACGGGGCATGTTAAAAATTTTTTTTTTTCTTATTTATTTTACCTTTTATTTTTTATTTTTACACTGTTTTTTTTTTTTTTTTTTAAATGTCACTTTTATTCCTATTCCAAGGAATGTAAACATCCCTTGGAATAGAAAAAAGCATGGCAGGACATCTTAAATATGAGATCTGGGGTCAAAAAGACCTCAGATCTCATATTTAGACTAAAATGCAATAGAAAAAAAAATAAATTATTTTTGTCATTAAATGGCCATTTAAGAGCTGTGGGCGGAAGTGTCGTTTTGACGTTGCTTCTGCCCAGCAATTGTATGGAGACGGGTGGGGGCCATCTTCCCCTCACTCATCTCCATACTGAGCCAGCAAGAGGACGCGATCGCCTCCTTTTTTTTTTTTTTTGAAAGCCCATGGTGCATGAAACACACTCAAAAACTTCACCCAGTGCCAAAAAAATGTGCACACACATAAAGAGTGAAACACAAAAAAGTGCAACGGGTACACAAGCCCTCTACAATCAGAGGACCTTGCCCTGAATCCCCTGGGGCGTTAGGCTCCTCACGGGGACAAGGGTACTTACACTTGGTCCATCTGGCCGAAACCAGACGGACCCCTTTCTCTGGAGGGACTGCCGAAACAGACCCCCCCCAAGTACTTGGTGGGGCTCCCCCGAAGGGAGATCCTATGAGAGAGGGTGAACCAAGCCAGAAGGCCATGTCCGCCCCCTCCCAAGACTTTCAGGGCAGGCCCGAGGACCTGCAACCCTACTCATCACACAGTGCAAAACGTATACAACACAAAAATACAAAAAGTGACACACAAAGGGAATAAATTAAAATAAAGTGGGGGAGAAGGAAGTAGGGAAGGGTGAAAAGGTGGCCATTGTTCAATACAATGGCCAGGCCCTCCGGCCAGGAATAAAAATTCCTCTGGTCCTAGCCAAAAGGCCCGGCCCAGGAGGCAGGTGCAAAAAAAGCGTGCAATGGTGCAGTGACCATGGTGACTTAAATCAAAGTGACCCTCACTCACAGTGTTCTGCAGGCACCCCTGGACTGCAACTCCAGGGGCACATACACCACATAGACTTTCGTGACCAACCCTGGCCAACGACCCAGACCACAGCAGCCCCCACCCCAGGCAGGAAGGCCTGAGGTTCTGGAAGCTTGGGGAGAGCCCGGACCTCAACAAGCTCAACCCTCGCTCCCATCACTCCTACCTAATTACATTCAGGAAGTATTAACTGCTCCATCCCGGTGCTATAGGCGAGCAAGCGTTCCCTCCTGAACAACTGTCCGGAGCTAGAGCCACCCCAATCTAGGCCAGAAGGCCAGGGACCCGAACCTCTGGATCAGACCCAGATGCAGCACCCATCCTCACCAGGAGAACCCTTCGGACTCGGCCCCACTGACGTCTCGGTGGGTGTCCAGACACCGGCACTGCCGAACCGTCTTTCCACGTCCAATTACACCATTGGATTTGCATGTGCCCTCCCTACACTCGGAAGTTGCACAGCTCCTCCTCTACACTTGATCTTAGCCAAAAGGCCAACGCGATCGCCTCCGTCGCTGCCGATGGCTCCGGTAAGTGCTGGAGGGCACTGGATCACGGCGGGAGGGGGGCCCTCTCCCGCCACTGATAAAAGGGATCTCGTGGCGAATCTACCGCAGAGACCACTTTTATCTTGTAGCGGACCACCCGCTGAAAAGGAGGATACCAGGGTTATGGCAGCTAGCTGCTGCCATAACAACAATATCCTCCTTCAAACAGCCGACGTAAAACTGCTTCGGGCGGTCCTTAAGTGGTTAATAGTGCTCCAGTTTGCTAATGTGCGCCACCCCCTAATATCCTTATTAGGGGCCACTCACCAGAAATCTTTGGGCCACCAGGACCCTCACAGCTTATATAGTCCAATCCTATGGATGGTGTATACTTGGCATACAGCTCCTTTGTGAATAGTAGTTGTCCAGGCTGTGCTGTATCACCACAGGGATTAATTTATATGATATGTATTATATCCTTTTGTACAGACTTATCCATTTTTTTCTAAAAAATTGTAAAATGAAAACCCAAAAATGTTAGCCCTGTCATCATACTGTCTGTTCTATTGTGCGGCAGTGCTAATTTTAACGTCAAATTTCGATTAAGTTTTAGTCTTAGTCTTTTGACTAAAATGCCATTTTAGTTTTAGTCAGATTTTAGTCATCTGAATTGTTTTAGTCGTATTTTAGTCTACTAAAATCTCCAGTACATTTTAGTCGACTAAAATCTAATGGTAATTGTAATGTGTTATTTAGGCATTTCTCTAGAATTGCCAAACTTATATTTTCCTGGAGTAAAAATCGAATAATGTGTTATTATTTATGTTATTAAGGTTTGAACATGCACTGCAGACACAGATTTAGCTGTTGTAATATATAACGTCTTTAAAAAAAAAGCCAAGTTTCATTAAAAAAATGATTGCGTTTCGATAAACAGAAGTACAACTTTAAAATATATATATATATATATATATATATATATATATATATATATATATAAAAAAAAAACTGTACTCTGTACAGTCTCTGTTGTCTGTAATGCCATTACAAATGTTACCTAAATATATTACCAACATTAAATATTAAGGAAAAAAAAGAAAACCTTTTTCTTAATTTTTTTGTTTTGTTTCAGCAGCCTAGTAGATGCCCCCTACTTATTCTTATGTGGTAGTGTAGTGTTAATTTTGATGTCAAATTTCAATTCAGTTTTACTCTTCACTATTTTGGTCTACGAAATAACACTGGTTGGCTAAAAGATATGGGTGTTAATTCACACCCTTTGGTAAATATAAACACACTGCCCTACTTAAAGGGGTTGTAAATCTAAAAGATTCTTTGGCAATATCTGATCTATATGCTATATAGATCATGAATCTAGCTGTTATTTCTGCTGAAATTTTTTATTTACCTGTTAGATAAATAGGCTTTATCAGCACCTCCTCCTTTCCTCTCTGTATGTTCTCCTCAACTTCCGGGTTTTCGAATGTGCTCCCTGCAGCAACGTCACAGCTTCAAAGGAACTACAATTCCCTTGATGCTTAGCGGCATCGCGCATGCGCAGTGCCGCTTTTTCGCTGTGTGAGCCACACTTCCACTTCAGCAAAAAAGAGGGCGGAGTAAAGGCGGGCTGTGCTGAGATGGTCATTCAGATTACAATAGCAAGGCACGGGAGGCGGAGCTACAGCGTCTTAGACACGCCCACGGCTCCCCTGCCTCCCGTCCCTGTGAACGCACACAGCCTCTCCCCGCAGGGATGTAGTCCCAAGGGAGGGGGCAAGCATGCTTACTAACCCCAGCCAGAACGGCTCAGATGATGAGGAGGAACAGGAAGTTAAAATTTCACACACAGAAAAAAAGCATTTACAAAGGAAAACGAAGGAAAAGGTAAGTGAACCAACAGTACACCACCTTAAAGGAACATATTTAGAAAATAAAAAAAGAACCTTTAGTATCACTTTAAGTGGATGGATACAGAAGCAGTAGGTGCATCTTAGGGCACAGTGCCACAAATAGATCAAGCTCAATAGCTTTAGTTTTCATCAGTTTAGAAGCTGAGCTTTTCATATGCAATGAATGCAACTGCCAATATTGTTAACAGCCACTGTCTGGGTGTACAAATAGATGCTTCTTTCACCTTTTCTTGGGTTCTGCAGGAGTTTAGTGAGTTCTCTTTTCCACTTTCCCAGTATTGCTGATGATGGATTCCTTATCTCACTGCACATACAGCCAATTATCTTTCTATATGAGAATCCGAAAAACCAGTTTCTTTCAACAATCTATTTCTTTTTCTTTCTCTGAATGATTTTGTTACTGTACTCAAGATTATATCTGGGAGATGATCCTGGAATAAAAGAAAAATAGCAGTTCTGAAGCCATGTACAAGGTATTTAAAAATATATATTTGATGCATGTTTTAAGATCATAATAGTACTAGAAAACACTGTCCAGTTGATGCCAAGCATTGTTTTGTTGCATTAAAACTGGGGGACCATTTTAAATATTTTATATACAGGTAAAAATGGTAGTTACAGTTGATATGGGGGTGATAAGCAGCGGTGCGTATACTAAGGGTATTTCAATTTCAGAGGCAATATGACAAATAAGACTAAACAACCATATTGTCTATAGCAGTGATGGCGAACCTTGGCACCCCAGATGTTTTGGAACTACATTTCCCCAGATGCTCATGCACTCTGCAGTGTAGTTGAGCATCATGGGAAATGAAGTTCCAAAACATCTGGGGTGCCAAGCTTTGCCATCACTGGTCTATAGGGTCAAAGCCTAAATAGCAAGCTAAAGTGTGTGTGCATCCCACCTGTATTTTTTACCAAAATACTAATATATAGACACATTTTTAAGATAGCATCAAGTAGTGAAGACCAAGTCATCAAGAGATAGAAAAAGAAAGAAACCAGCAAGGGGGGGGGGGGGGGGGGTGTATCGTAGAAAAAAAGAGAGGGGAGGAGGATAAAGGGAAGGGGGAGAGGGATTGGAGAATAGAAAAAGGGTAAATCTCACTCTCCCAAGTGCAAGATCGACGCATAAAGAGAGTCCAAAAGAACTTTAAAGTAGAACCTTTCCTCCTGACCCCGAAGCAAGGATGTAATGCTTTCTATTGAGTGAATTTCAACACTTTTATTAAACCACATGGAGACCGATGGGGAGGTATCCTGTTTTCAGAGTAATGGTATGCAGGCACAGGCAGCATTCAACAGATGGATCAACAGAGTTGCCTACAGAGGTCAGAGTGGTGTAGTAGGTACCTGGCTGGATCTTCTCTTAGGTCGATATTCGTCAGCGGTTTTTACAGTCTCCCTGACTTGTAACCAAAAGTTGGTCAGCTTGCTACAAAACCAGAAAACATGGAGGATAAGTACCCTCCTCTTCTTTGCAACACCAGCAAATATTCATCGCTTCTGGGTAGAGCTTCCCTAACAGGGTTGGGACCCTATACCAACGGGTAATTATTTTGTTCCCCAACTCCATTTGCTTGCAATGGAGGACAAGTGAGCAAAGTGCATAATACGGCCCCGTTGATCTGCCGTGAATTCCCCTATCCAGATCCCTCTCCCATTTAGGTAGATACAGAGGTAAAAAAGATTCAGCAGGTCGACCTAGTAACTTCTAGACTTGTGAAACCGCATGGGATGTGGGATCTGGGACGAAACAGAGATCCTCAAAGAGAGTATTCGGGTGATTGTTAATTCCTCGACAAGATAAGGTGGTAAGAAAGTGGATAAGCTGTTGTAGCCGCCAGTGCCACAGCTACCGAATGAGCGACAGAGCTTTTAACTTTCTACCAGATGTGAAATCGCAAATTCAAAAAATGTATGAGTTGCTTGAATCTCACATCTGTTAACCCTGGTAAAAAAGTAGGGTTTCCAAGCACTGGGTATAATCGAGAGGGGGCAGAGTCTGAGATGACGGCATTCTTGCACTGTTGCAAGACCCCCAGAGTTTTTGTTTTTTTAATTAATTGTAGCTACAGGATTGTTGACTTTTTCTTTGAGCAATGCAGCCGAGACTAAAGTCCAGATATATGCTGCAGATAATTGAAGAGTATGCAGTAAGGTAACAGAAAACTATTATGGGTTTTAGCATTAGAACCACCTCCATCTGGACAAATTCTATTTCCACACATATTCCTGACTGCCAGATTGGACAAGCTAGATCCTAAATATGGTTTCATAAAAACTCCATAACATCAGCGTATACTCAAAATACATATCCATAAATATAAGATCCCAAAAAAATGTATATATGTGAATACCAAAATGAAAAAAATGAAAAAATCAATAAAAATATGAATGATAACAATCCAATGTATAAACTCCAACACCGTGATTCTGTGAAATAAAGTGCTTCATTAATCAAAGAAGTAGTGCTCCACCCAGAGTGAGATATTCAAATGCACTCACCAGATAAATTCAGCCAGCAAGTGACCATCAAGCATAGATAGGATAAATATGAATTAGAAAGAAAAAGGGAAAAAATAATTGCGCTTCAAAGATATATAAAATGAGGTAAATAAAGCTGCGATGTCCTAAATGTGACACAAACACACAACATAAGTAAGAAAAATTGATGACTCGCGCTAAACAAATTTGTGGATGTGTAGCTAAGAAATGCCGCACCAGAAAAGTCTAGATACAGCAAAATATTTAGTGGATACATAAACAGTCAGTGCAATAATATATCACAATTAGTGCAAACAGATTTCAAATTGAGTCCATGTGTAATAGATGTAAATTAGGAAATGGATGTGAATGGTTATGATAAATATGAATTCTCTTCAATCGATGGGTGTAATCACCACAATATAAGCTTCTGTCATCTTTTCTCATCAAAGGCTCTGCAAGGATGGCTCCACCAAATGAGCCAAAAAGAGGCAGGTGATAGTGTAATACTGCTTTATTTAAAACAGATATGTGCTGCACTTACATCTAATGCAGTCCTAGTAAGTCATCAGCATTTTTGCAACTCTGGGGTCTTTGAAATCCGCCCGCTCTATGACATGCGGCATGTGTTTTAAATAGCCCAGCTGAAGAGCTCTTATTTTATGTCACACTGTATTTGCACAGTGGTTTTTCAAATGCAATTTTTTTGAAAAAAATACACTTCAGTTAATTTAAAAATAAAACATAAAGTTAGAACAATTTTTTTGCATAATGTGAAAGGATGTTATGCCGCAAGAATCGTGATCTTTATTCTAAGCAAAAAAATCGTGATTCTCATTTTATCCAGAATCGTGCAGCTCTATAATAAAGGAAACCTTGTATAGGTCTGCCTGTTTTTACAAAAGAATGAAAAGAGAGTATTGCCCAATTAGGAAAAAAGTCAACCATACATTTGCTGATGTGCAATTGCAGTCATAAACCAAGTCATGAACTGAAAATATTTTCTATGTCATAGGAGATATTTAGAAATGTTAAGTATGCCTAAACAGTACCCTGAAAAAGTGTCTTAAATTCCTCCTGACAAATTGTTTTGTCAGATTTTTGGGGCTGTGTTCGATATGTGCAAAGAGAGATCACACAAATACTTAAAGGTATAACATTTATTAAACGTAATGACTGATACAGATAAGGATAAAGAAAATATAACTAGAATACTTAAAGACAATGTTTTTGCCATGGGTCCCTCCAATTATAATTGGCATGGCACAGGTGACAACAGACGCTTGCAGGTTACATGATGAAGCTCTGGATGAGACAAAGGTCTTATAGGATTTGGCTGTGGTAATATAGAACTTGAATGTAAGGAAAAGACCACCCCGGCCAACTCCCTTTGCAATACGACCACTCAAGGACTTGGTCATCAGTTACCAATAACATTCCTTTGGTATAAGGTAAAGCCATGCTTATGTCCTTATAAGGCCTCCTTAACCAAGATTTGGAGGCTTTAAATGCATTAGTGAGCCACATTATTAATGAGGAAATATGTAATATGCAATTTCCCCATCACAAAAAGCAGTGCACTTCCCGGTATGCGAGTGTGCCCAGGCAGTCCTGTGCCAAATGCCTCAAAGCTGAATATCTGCAGTGTAGGATCCAAGGCACAGCTGCTTCAGTTGCTAATTTCAGGTGATTTTAAGTGAGATCTAGTGATGTCACCATTGTGCTGTTCACTGTTTCCCTTGCTAGAGCACTGACGTGAACAAGCAAGCACTGTCTCTAACAAAATGGCATCCTGCAGTATTGGGACACCTCCTGCCTTTACACGCACATGC
This sequence comes from Aquarana catesbeiana, assembly GCF_042186555.1. NCBI lineage: Eukaryota > Metazoa > Chordata > Amphibia > Anura > Ranidae > Aquarana > Aquarana catesbeiana. Next base: position 71,304,290 of record NC_133336.1, on the reverse strand, counting down.
ACTTTAATGGCATTCCAGTCTGTAGGGTTCAATACTGAGTTGGCCCACCCTTTGGAGCTATAACCGCTTCAACTTTTCTGAGAAGGCTGTCTACAAGGTTTAGGAGTGTGTCTATGGGAATGTTTGACCATTCTTTCAGAAGCGCATTTGTGAGGTCAGGCACTGATGTTGGACGCGTTGACTTTTTTCCTTGAGCAATGCAGCTGAGACTAAAGTCCAGATATATGCTGCAGATAATTGAAAAATGTGTGCAGTAAGGTAAGAGAAAACTATTATGGGTTTTTGCATTAGAACCACCTCCATCTGGCCAAACCCTAATGCCCTGTACACACGATAGGATTTTCCGATGGAAAATGTGTGATAGGACCTTGTTGTCGGAAATTGTGTAGGCTCCATCACACATTTTCCATAGGAATTTCTGACACACAAAGTTTGAGAGCAGGCTATAAAAGTTTCCGACAACAAAATCCGTTGTCGGAAATTCCGATCGTGTGTACACAAATCCGACGCACAAAGTGCCACGCATGCTGAGAATAAATTAAGAGACAAAAGCTATTGGCTACTGCCCCGTTTATAGTCCCGACGTAGTGTTTCACGTCACCACGTTCAGAACGATCTGATTTTCCGACAACTTTGTGTGACCGTGTGTATGCAAGACAAGTTTGAGCCAACATCCGTCGCAAAAAATCCATGGATTTTGTTGTTGGAATGTCCGATCAATGTCCGACTGTGTGTACAGGGCATAAGAAAAAGCATCCAACATTATGTTTGGAGCTTAACATTTTTAGGCTTTGCCATTGCTGTCAATTTCCACACATGTTCCTGACTGCCAGATTGGACAGGCTAGATCCCAAATATAAAAACCCCAACAAGTATTTTCATTTTTCTTCAGTCTATTACTGTTACAGAAGAGTTATAGCTGTTGTAGCTGCAAAGGATGGGCCAACTCAACGGACTAAGACTGGCATGCCATTAAAGCTCATGTGTGTGTAAAAGCAGGCGTCCCAATACTTTTGGCAATATAGCGTGTGTGTGCGCGCGCGCGCATGTATGTATGTATGTATGTGTGTGTGTGTATATATATATATATATATATATATATATATATATATATATATATATATATATATATACACAGTGGGGATGGAAAGTATTCAGACTCCCTTAAATTTTTCACTCTTTGTTATATTGTAGCCATTTGCTAAAATCATTTAAGTTCATTTTTTTTCCTCATTAATGTACACACAGCACCCCATATTGACAGAAAAACACAGAACTGTTGACATTTTTGCATTCAGACTCTTTGCTCAGTATTTATTAGAAGCACCCTTTTGATCTAATACAGCCATGAGGCTTTTTGGGAAAAATGCAACAAGTTTTTCACACCTGGATTTGGGGATCCCCTGCCATTCCTCCTTACAGATCCTCTCCAGTTCTTTCAGGTTGGATGGTAAGTGTTGGTGGACAGCCACTTTTAGGTCTCCCCAGAGATGCTCAATTGGGTTTAAGTCAGGGCTCTGGTTGGGCCATTCAAGAACAGTCACGGAGTTGTTGTGAAGCCACTCCTTTGTTATTTTAGCTGTGGGTCATTGTCTTGTTGGAAGGTAAACTTTCGGCCCAGTCTGAGGCCCTGAGCACTCTGGAGAAGGTTTTCATCCAGGATATCCCTGTACTTGGCCGCATTCATCTTTCCCTCGATTGCAACCAGTCGTCCTGTCCCTGCAGCTGAAAAACACCCCCACAGCATGATGCTGCCACCACCATGCTTCACTGTTGGGACTGTATTGGACAGGTGATGAGCAGTGCCTCATTTTCTCCACACATACCGCTTAGAATTAAGGCCAAAAAGTTCTATCTTGGTCTCATCAGACCAGAGAATCTTATTTCTCACCATCTTGGATTCCTTCAGGTGATTTTTAGCAAACTCCATGCAGGCTTTCATGTGTCTTGCACTGAGGAGAGGCTTCCGTTGGGCCACTCTGCCGTAAAGCCCCGACTGGTGGAGGGCTGCAGTGATGTTTGACTTTCTACAACTTTCTCCCATCTCCGGACTGCATCACTGGAGCTCAGCCACAGTGATCTTTGGGTTCTTCTTTACCATTATCACCAAGGCTCTTCTCCCCCGATAGCTCGGTTTGGCCGGACGGCCAGTTTTAGGAAGGGTTCTGGTTGTCCCAAATGTCTTCCATTTAAGGATTATGGAGGCCACTGTGCTCTTAGGAACCTTAAGTGCAGCAGAATTTTTTTTGTAACTTTGGCCAGATCTGTGCCTTGCCACAATTCTGTCTCTGAGCTCTTCAGGCAGTTCCTTTGACCTCATGATTCTTATTTGCTCTGACATGCACTGTGAGCTGTAAGGTCTTGTATAGACAGGTGTGTGGCTTTCCTAATCAAGTCCAATCAGTATAATCAAACACAGCTGGACTCAAATGAAGGTGTAGAACCATCTCAAGGATGATCAGAAGAAATGGACAGCACCTGAGTTAGACCCCTTTCACACCGAGGGCGTTTTGCAGGCGCTATAGCGTTAATAGTGCCTGCAATCCGCCCTCAAACAGCTGCTCCATTGTCTCCAGTGTGAAAGCCCCATATATTTACACTATATCATAGTATTTACACTATGAAATTTACTGTTATAAATTGGTATCTATTGTGAGCACTATTTGCACTTTATTTTTGCACTGTATTGCATTACAGCATTTAGGATTCTTCTTAGGTCTTATTTACAGTTATCTTCTTCACTATAGGGATAGATAATTATTTAGAGGAAATATAGTAAAATACTGCACCAAAATGTATAAGCAGCCAACACAACAATAAGACTAATTGTAAATAAATGTGTGAGTAAAAAGTGTAGCGCTAGAGGTATGCCAGGTGAGTAAACCTAGCAAGGAAATGTATAATTTAAATTATAAGACTAGTAATGTGAAAAAATACTATCTCATAATAGACAGCACAACATATGAGTGTCGCACAGTAATTAGACCCCGTGCAATGATGAGTCGCAAAAAGTCGCAAGCACCAAACAATTGCTAACAAAAGTGAGGCGATATAAGTGACTGGTTAGAATCACAGTATCATGTGCAAAATGTATTCAAGCAAATAAAACCAAAAATCAGACATCAACAATATCATTTGCAAAATGTTCTAACAAATAAAACAAAAATCAAACATCCGACGTGAATGTGATGCCCTGAATGATCACACAATCCTGTGTAAATGTTTAGGAAAGACAGACCCATGTGTAACCAAAAAACATATGGAACAACAAGTGTAATGCTAGTTCCAATTGTAGTTGAGACTGCAAACGTGATAGTCCATATAGTTCAGGTATCCAAAGTGAGCCGTGGCATGTGAGAAAAACACACTGCTGCTACAGATATCTAACAGTCTCTGAAATAAATACAATGACTGGTGGATAGATACACCCAGGAGTGCCTTCACCTTCCAGGAATGGGGGAGAGAAAAAGGTACTCTTACCCGATGTAGTGGACCCAACTCACCATACGGCGGTGGATCTATCAAGCATAAAGCCGGCGATGTAGGGTCAGGTTCCCAGGATAGACCATTCAATCCCCTCCTCTACAAGCCGTTAAGGACTCCAAGAGACCAGTGGAAATGGGTATAATTCCATAGATGGTTCTGAGCATGGTACTCCAAGATATATCCCCTCCAGATGGTGATATTATGTAAGGTTCAAAAAAAGAAAAAAAACCTCCACATAGTATAAATCCGGATGATGGAATTTATTAAAAGTAAAAATATCCAAACAAATGAATATTAGGTAAAAACAGTTCAATTGAACAATAAAAAGCGCAGTTTGAGGTGGCTAGAGCCAGCGTATTAACCCTACGTCTTTCATCCACAAAGACTTCAACTGGGGTTATTTAGAGGGATAACTTATAGGTTTTTTTGGATCAGGGCTGCTTTCCATTGTCTTTTGCAACTTCAGTTTTTGGTTCACCAAAAATCAGGGCAGCTGCGATCTGCGGTTTTATTATATCCCCTATATCTCAGTTCCCGTTAATTACCTTTGGTGCTGTGTTTTATCCTTTTTCACTAATAGGAACCCATCAAGATTCCCTTTTAATGTTAAGGAATAATAAATAACACTTCTGATTGGTTACTCTAGGCAACAAATACAGTTTTGTGCAAATGTTTGTTTTCTTCAGTCTTAACCCCTTCATGCCTATGCCTTTTTCTGACACTTTTGGCTTACAAGTTAAAATACATATTTTTTGCTAGAAAATTACTTAGAACCTCCAAACATTATATATATATATATATTTATATATATAATATATTTATCAGAGACCCTAGAGAATAAAATGACGATCCTTTCAATATTTTATGTCACACTGTATTTCTGCAGCGGTCTTTCAAATGCAATTTTTTTGGAAGAAATACACATTCATGAATTAAAAAAAAAAAAAACATAAAGTTAGCCCAATTTTTTTTGTATAATGTGAAAGGTGATGTTACGCCGAGTAAATAGATACCGAATGTCATGCTTTAAAATTGCGCACACTCGTGGAATGGCGATAAACTACGGTACTTAAAAATCTCCATAGGCGAAGCTTTAAAAGATTCTACAGGTTAACAGTTTAGAGTTACAGAGGAGGGGCTAGAATTATTACTCTCGCTTTAACGATCACGGTACCTCACATGTGTTGTTTGAACTCTGTTTACATTTGCGGGCACGACTTGCGTGCGAACACGGAGGAATGATGCGCTTTAAAAAAAAAAAACTTTTTTTTTATTTTTACACTGTCCCTTTAAAAATGAAAAATTCTGATTACTTTTATTGCTGTCACAAGGAATGTAAAAATCCCTTGTGACAGTAATAGGCAGTGACAGGTACCCTTTATGGAGAGATCTGGGGTCTATAAGACCCCAAATCCCTCCTTTGCACGTAAAAACATTTGCCATTTTTTTTAAATTTGGCCCCTTTAAGTCTTCAGTAAATCGTAAGTGATGTTACTAGGGGTTACTAGATCCAAGACCCGATCGATGCTGATTCCGGCTTCGTACGGGTTTTCGGCCAGCTGGCGAACGTGCAGGCTGGTCGCTCTGGCCTCCCGGTGAGACGGGTGCTTAGCTGCATCAATTGTTGTCACAAGAAAGCCAACCGTCGGCTCTAAAAAACGGTACCAGGCTGCAGGCATCACCCCGGTACAATCTCTTCCAACCGAAGTCTGCATATTTGCGTTACGTCGGCGTGAAGGAGTTAATATGACAGTTCTATTGTTCTTCTATTTTCTAAACCCTGGATGTTGCAAAACAAGGATTCCCCAAGGTGCAATTTATGAATATCTAGGAAATTTTAATAAATCAATGCCATTTAGTTGGGTTGAATATAGCTCCCAAACATTGGTTTCCTATGGGTTATATAAAAGGAGGCAAAGGTGCAAGGAGGTCCAGGTCACATATATTGAGTGTATCCAGATTAATAATCAGATTACATCTTTCATAAATGGGATTTGATTGGTCGCCATTGGGAAGACATTTTCCCACATTTTCTTTATCTTTCCTTGGTAAAGTAGCAGCTTCCTTATGGGAAGGACAAAAAGTAAAATTGTTACTTCTTTGCAAAGTGTGATTTTAAAAGCTTAAAGTGGAGTAAACTTTCTCAAAATCTAAGATAATTAGAGCAGAGCCTCTAGGCTACTAGTTCTCACAGCTCTAAAATATATATTTTTAGTTCACATTGGTTCTCTCTCATCAGGTTAAGTGCAAAATTGCATTTGCACACATTTCTATAGGGGCTACTTGTACTTATAGCTCATGGAATTATTAAGTTGTATCTGACTAGGGCATTTGCATGGGAAAACCAGCAGTGTTCCCGCCTGCTGAAGGAATTAAACTTCTAATCAGCTTTTTTAAAATTAACCATAATTTTTGGAGAGGATATAAAGGGGGATAAACGGCCCCTGCAATGGAGAGGCTCTCACATGGCACACCAAAGGAGCTGCTATGCAGGATAACAATCTTTCACAGCCACTGTTGGGCGGAGTTTTCTTCTGCCAAGGGTGCCATAGAGCCTGCAACAATGCCAGAGAGAGGGTCTTTTATTACTCCCACTGCCACCAATCCTGGGGAGGGATTTATGACTTCCATTGACACCATTGCTTGGGGGCTTTTATTACTCCCACTGACCTCCAGTGTAGGGCATTTAATACTCCCACGGACCACTGATGTAGGGGCATTTAATACTCCCACTGATCAATGACGTAGGTGCATTTATTACTCCTACTAAACACCAATTTAGCAAGCCGCCTGCTGTGGGGGCACCCGGCAGGAGGGAGGAGCCAGGAGCACTGGCTTGGGACCCAAGAAGAGAGGGATCCGGGCTGCTCTGTGCAAAACCATTACACAGGGCAGGTAAGTATAACATGTTTGTTATTGAAAAAAAAAACAAGGCTTTAATATTGCTTTAAACCCCTTCTAATGTTAACGCAACAACCACACTCCATCTTATAATTCTCCTCTGGGTGCCCAAGGGGAGGTCCCTGGCAGGTAGTCTGTATAGGGCCCCATTAATTCCAAAGGTGGCCCTGCTGATCGGACAGTGTGGAGGGAGAGGATAACTCTTTTTCACTGCACTGGCAGCCACCCACTGGCAAGGAGAACGTGTGTGTGTGTGTGTGGGGGGGGGGGGGGGTAGTTTGAGAAAGTAGAGGTTATTGATGGGCCAGCAGGAACTGGGGAGCAAGTGGCCTGCAGTACAGGAGAAGTTGTGTGGGGAGAGGATTACAGCAGAGCGTGCTATGTACAAAACCAGATGAGACATAAGGAGTCTGAGCCAGGGGAATGCACAGCCGTGCAGGGAAAACACAAACCAACTAGAAGCAACAGCAGAGCCTGGGGGCACACAGACAAAGGCAAAGCAGCTCTTTCTATACACAGTTCAGACACCCCAATTAGCCAGTCTGCAGCTCAGCCCAAAATATAAAAAAGAACCCTGCTGTAAAGAGCCTGACAGATATTGAAAATTCCATTTTTACTATTTGCTTCACTAACAGATGTGCCTGCGGGGGGGGGTGCTGTATAAACTGTAGCATCAGCTACATATATGGATGTATCTCTATGTCCCAGCAGCAGGATAGGGACTTCCCGTCATGCTCTCAGAACAAAACTGATTCAGATTGAGCGCTCAGCCATTCACAGGATACCTTTTATTTTATCAACAAATATACAGTGCATCTGGAATGTATTCTCAGCACTTCACTTTTTCCACATTTTGTTATGTTACAGCTTTATTCCAAAATGGATTAAATGGATTATGTTCCTCAAAATTCTACAAATTATAAAATCATACCTCATATTGACAATGTGAAAGAAGTTGGTTGAAATCTTTGCAAATGTATTAAAAATAAAAAAAGGAAAAAATCACATGTACAGTGGGGCAAAAAAGTATTTAGTCAGCCACCAATTGTGCAAGTTCTCCCAATTTAAAAGATGAGAGAGGCCTGTAATTGTCATCATAGGTATACCTCAAATATGAGAGACAAAATGTGAAAACAAATCCAGACAATCACTTTGTCTGATTTTTGAAATAATTTATTTGCAAATTATGGTGGAAAATAAGTATTTGGTCACCTACAAACAAGCAAGATTTCTGGCTCTCACAGACCTGTATCTTCTTTAAGAGGCTCCTCTGTCCCCCACTCATTACCTGTATTAATGGCACCTGTTTGAACTTGTATAAAAGACACCTGTCCACAACCTCAAACAGTCACACTCCAAACTCCACTATGGTGAAGACCAAAGAGCTGTTGAAGGACACCAGAAACAAAATTGTAGATCTACACCAGGCTGGGAAGACTGAATCTGCAACAGGCAAGCAGCTTGGTGTGAAGAAATCAACCGTGGGAGCAATAATTAGAAAATGGAAGACGTACAAGACCACTGATAATCTCCCTCGATCTGGGGCTCCACGCAAGATCTCACCACGTGGGGTCAAAATGATCACAATGACGGTGAGCAAAAATCCCAGAACCACATGGGGGGGACCTAGTGAATGATCTGCAGAGAGCTGGGACCAACGTAACAAAGGCTACCATCAGTAACACACTATGCCGCCAGGGACTCAGATCCTGCAGTGCCAGACGTGTCCCCCTGCTTAAGCCAGTACATGTCCAGGCCCGTCTGAGGTTTGCTAGAGAGCATTTGGATGATCCAGAAGAGGATTGGGAGAATGTCATATGGTCAGATGAAACCAAAGTAGAACTGTTTGGTAGAAACACAACTCGTCGTGTTTGGAGGAGAGAGAATGCTGAGTTGCAACCAAAGAACACCATACCTACTGTGAAGCATGGGGGTGGCAACATCATGCTTTGGGGCTGTTTCTCTGCAAAGGGAACAGGACGACTGATCCGTGTACATGAAAGAATGAATGGGGCCATGTATCATGAGATTTTGAGTGCAAACCTCCTCCCATCAGCAAGAGCATTGAAGATGAAATGTGGCTGGGTCTTTCAGCATGACAATGATCCCAAACACACCGCCCGGGCAATGAAGGAGTGGCTTCGTAAGAAGCATTTCAAGGTCCTGGAGTGGCCTAGCCAGTCTGCAGATCTCTACCCCATAGAAAACCTTTGGAGGGAGTTGAAAGTCTGTGTTGCCCAGCGACAGCCCCAAAACCTCACTGCTCTAGAGGAGAGCTGCATGGAGGAATGGGCCAACATACCAGCAACAGTGTGTGACAACCTTGTGAAGACTTACAGAAAACGTTTGACCTCTGACCAAATACTTATTTTCCACCACAATTTGCAAAATTCTTTAAAAAATCAGACAATGTGATTGTCTGGATTTGTTTCCACATTTTGTCTCTCATAGTTGAGGTATACCTATGATGACAATTACAGGCCTCTCTCATCTTTTCAAGTGGGAGAACTTGCACAATTGGTGGCTGACTAAATACTTTTTTGCCCCACTGTACATAATTATTCACAGCCGTTGCCATGAAACTCAAAATTGAGCTCAGGTACATCCCGTTTCTACAATTTGATCAACTTGATTGGAGTCCATCTGTGGTACATTTAGTTGATTGGACATGATTTGGAAAGGCACACACCTGTCTATATGAGGTCCCACAGTTAACAGTGCATGTCAGTGCACAAACCAAGCCATAAAGTCCAAGGAATTGTCTGTAGACCTCCATGACAGCATTGTATCAAGGCACATATCTGGGGAAGGGTACAGAAACATTTCTGCAGCATTGAAGGTCCCAATGAGCACAGTGGCCTCCATCGCCCATAAATAGAAGAAGTTTGGAACCAGCAGGACTCCTTCCTAGAGTGTGCCGCCTGGCCAAACTGAGCCCCATCAGGAGAGAAGGAGGTGACCAAGAACCTGATGGTCACTCTGACAGAGCTCCAGCGCTTCTCTGTGGAGAGAAGAGAACCTTCCAGAAGAACAACTATCTCTGCTGCCCTCCACCAATGAGGCCTGTATGGTAGAATGGCCAGATGGAAGCCACTTCTCAGTAAAAGGCACATGACAGCCCACCTGGAGTTTGCCAAAAGGCACCTGAAGGACTCTCAGACCATGGGAAACAAAATTCTCTGGTCTGATGAAATAAAGATTGAGCTCTTTGGCCTGAATGGTAAGCATCATGTCTGGAGGAAACCAGGAGCCACCGCTCATCACCCGGCCAATACCATCCCTATAGTGAAGCAGCAGCAGGAACTGGGAGACTAGTCAGGATCGATGGAAAGATGAATGCAGCAATGTACAGAGACATCCTTGATAAAAACCTGCTCCAGAGTGCTCTGGACTTCAGACTGGGGCGAAGGTTCATCTTCCAACAGGACAACGACCCTAAGCGTGCAGCCAAGATAACAAAGGAGTGGCTATTAGACAACTCTATGAATGTCTTTGAGTGGCCCAGCCAGAGCCCAGACTTGAACCTAACTGAACATCTCTGGAAAGATCTGAAAATGGCTGTGCACTAACGCTCCCCATCCAACCTGATAGAGCTTGAGAAGTCCTGCAAAGAAGAATGGGAGAAACTGCCCAAAAATAGGCTGGCTAAGCTTGTAGCATTATAATCGAAAAGACTTGAGGCTGTAATTGGTGCCAAAGGTGCTTCAACAAAGTATTGAGCAAAGATTGAATACTAATGTACATGTGATTTTTTTTTTTTCAATTTTTATTTTTATTAAATTTGCAAATATTTCAAACAAACTTCTTTCACAATGTCATTATGGTGTATAGTTTGTAGAATTTTGAGGAAAATAATGAATTTGATCCATTTTGGGTAATGTGGAAAAAGTGAAGCGCTGTGAATGTTTTCCGGATGCACTGTATAGCTTGCTCTGTTTGACTAAGGTGGGTGGATATGTCACAATCTCCACCTCAGCTTATTAGATGAAGCTTTGTATTCGTTGATAAAATACAAAGCATTCTGTGAATGGCTGAGCACTCAACCTGACTCAGTTTTGTTGAGCATGACGGGAGGTCCCCATCCTGCTGCTGGAACACAGCGCTACATCTGCAAATGTAGCTGATTCTACATACAGTTTACCCAGCTCTGACAGCGAGCACATCTATTAGTTATGGAAATAGTTCAAGTTTGTTTTTCTTTTACATAGGATAACCATGGCGGCTGTTCTGTATGGTAGATTTTTCTGTTTACAGAATAAGAATAATATTCCTCACTGAGCACTGTGTTGCCAACATATTTAAGGTCTTTGGCAGCCTTAGGGTATTATTAACACAAAGAACATTGCTGCAATATTAAATATTAACATAACTGTAATATCATCTTCAAAAGAGGAAAGTCGGTATGCCTTGTGGCTGGTGAGGACTGCCTTTGTATTACAATGAGAGCCTTTTAAAGTAATCATGTTTTAGCATTCAGTAAAGCGATAGAGGTTCTCCCACTGGAAAACATATGAGCCCAGATGCCATGTATGACATTGCTATTGAAATAGGCAAGCATTTTCACTTTCATTCTTATCAGCATAAACGTATTTTGTGGTTACCCTGAAATACTCTTTTAATAATATATTCGCACCCCAAGTGGGTGCAAGGTTTGACATTGGGTGTCGGGGCCCAGTTGTGTCTGTAAATGGATGCACACAGCCCAGCTTGGGATCGAGTCCACATGAGTGCCCTATAGCAAGCTGCTTGCAGTGGGGGGCACTCAGAAGGAAGGATGAGTAGCAAGGAGCTCTGGTAGGAGACTCAAGAAGAGGAGGATCGGGGGGTTGCTCTGTGTAAAACCACTGCACAGAGCAGGTAGGTATGCCATCATTTAAAAGGGAAGTATGGGATTTAAATTTTTTTTTTAATCATACTTGCCTAGCTGGATGCTGCATCTGTCCCCCACCTGCTCTAAAATTGAGAACCGCGCAATCAAACACTGCTGACCACTTGATTCTCAAGCAGAGAGCCAGTGACTGTCAGTCACTGGCTCTCTGCCCTGCACTCACTAGGGTGCTGGGCTGTGCAGGGGGCAGGAGCGACCGGCTCAGGCTCACTGAGAGGCTGAGCCGGGTGCCGGTCCAGACATGTGGGTGGATCCCAACCTTATGGTTGAGATCTTTCTCAAGCTTGGACTGGCAGTGTGACATCAGCCGACAGCAGGCTTCAGCCCGCTGTCTGCTGAAAACGGGCCACAGGAGTGCAGAATGAACTGCACTCCTATGATCCACAGGAGAAGTACAGCCAAATGAGCTTTGGTTATACTTTTAAAAAATTGTACCTATTAAAACAGTTCCGTTCCATTCCATTCCATTGAGGTGCCAAACCAGCTGCTGGCAAAAGCTGTATTTGTAATCACACTGGAAGAAATACCAGTAAAGATCCAGTTCACTTCTAGTCCATTCACATTGTTTTCAATCCTTGACCAAGAGGGTGTTTTGGATCCTCAAAATGCATTGGATGAACTTTGGGTTGTCCCCCTGACTGTTAGAATAGAGTTGTATCTGGACCTTTAAGCAGTGGTGTGGCACTTTTTTATTACATTATTCTACAAGCCAAGGAGACCATAGAGATCCTTTGAGGTGTAGAAGCTGCCTGCATGGGAACCAGATTACTTCACATCAACATCAATACTTTTAGGATAGCAGTACCAACAAGATAACCTATGGGTTCAGTGCTATTTTTCCACTTTTCTCGACTTAGTTCCATTCTGACAGGTTCCCTGTAAGTCCAAACATTCAGTCCTATCAGAAGAGAAGTTCTAGATTTAACTGGATTAATATGTTAATATTTTACCTATAACAATATGAAATAAAGATAGTATAGTAAAAAGCCTTTGCGCCAAAAGTAGTAATTATACATAAAGCTGTACTCCGGTAAGATAGTAAAGACAAACACCACAAACAAATGTATTTATTATTATTATGCATTTATTAAATCAATCTTTAAAAATATTTAAATACATTCAGTAAAAGTAGTGTTTGTTTTGCTCCCAGCATTCTGTAATCCCCTGTATAGCAGCAATTGCGGCAGGAGAAGGAAGGCTAAAACTAAGGCCAGCCATACACGGTTCGAATCTCAGCATGAGTTCAGCATGAACTGGCTGAGATTCAAACCGGTAATGGGCAGGCTGAATGTTCCAAGTTGATCGATCAATTTGGGTACAACCAGCCTGCTGGATTCTCTTGCAACTATCGCTAGTGGTTGCTATAACTGCTAGCGATAATCACAATCAAAGGTCTTCTCCCTTTGTGGATGGCTACCCCCCAAACACACCCCACACACACACACACACCAGGAGAAAAAGATTGCGGATTCCGCTATCAACACTGTCTGTGTTGATGGGGGAATTGTGAAAATAGGTTGCAGGAAAGAAATGTGTACCGTGTATGGCTGGCCTAAGAGCCACTCAAGCTCTGTGACATTCACATGTACTGACACTACACTGATAGGAGGAGACAGCAAAATGAGTAGAGGGATGACTTTATCAGTGTGCCACTGCTCTTTTCTCCAATCAGCAGACTAGGGGTGTGTCCCTAACCAGGTTGTGTTGCTGCTGCTGAACGGGGGGGTTGAGGATTGGCTTAACAGAACTGAACATTTTTTCAAGGGGAAAATCATTTTCCATAACTATATGTTGTTATAATAGTTTATTGAACTGCTTTCCTATGGTACAGATTTTATATTAAAATAACGTGTTTATATTCTTGGCATGTTTGCACAGTTATCTTCGCTCAGTTTGTAACTGTTATTATTTTGTTCTTTTTAGTAAGAAGTTGGATGGAAAAGCTAAAAGACAAGGTGAGAGTTTTGTGTGTTTTCTTTTAATAATAAATAAATCACTTTATCTTTTGAAAAAAATGGTTCTACTGAATTTTTCCTGTCCCATAAAGCCTAAGAAAAAATGATATTGTCTCTGCTAACTAGGAGCGTTATTGGACTATTTTGTAGCACCTCTAAGCAGGAAGCAAAGCCTGCATATATAATAAGAAAATATGGTTCCCCCAATTTATAATTACAATGCACATAAAGGAGTTTTTCATACACGTTAAAATGTTACTAAACCCAGGACCCTGCATTCACTATATCTAGTCCCCCACAGTACACAGATCATGGAAATGCAATTATTTTAGTAAATATAAACTGCTAAATACTTTTTCTAATCAGCAGTATATAGCAGTCTTGTGACTTTTATCAGTGTCCAGCCGAGCACTGGTAAAAGCTTGTAGGAAGAGTTTTCATTCTCCTCTGACTGTCCTATGAGGCTGCATGACCCCTAACTTTGTGTCTGGACAGTGCTGGTTGGCCCTGTGCTGATCACATGCATCCTCCCATTAAAAAAAAAAAAAACCTCTAGCAACACACCAAAAACTGAGCATGTGCAAAGTGCCTCCTAGGACTCCTAGAACTGTGAAGCAGATGGATTAGGGACAGTAAAAGAAGGGGAGGACCAGAGAAGACAGGATCAAGCAGCCTTTTTACAAAATGAGCAGGATTAACCCTTTAGGTTACACCACAGTAAGTATAACAAGCATTCTTTACTGCATATACAGACTGATTTTACTGTTGTTGGTTTAGTAACACTTTAATACATAAGACTATTCATGATGTTCTGGTGGTAAAAGTAGCACTTTACTGTAATTTTAGCGGCGCTTTTTGGCCGCTAGCGGGAGGCTTTTAACCCCCGCTAGTGGCTGATGAAGGGGTTGTGGCAGTGTTGTGGCGCTTCAGGAGTGCTGCCCATTCATTCCAATGAGCAGGGGAGGTTGAGGATCGGTGTATACACCGCTCCCACACCACCCCAAAGATGCTGCTTGCAGGACCTTTTTTCCCGTCCCGCAAGCGCACCGCCCCAGTGTAAAAGCACTCAGGCTTTCACACTAGGGAGGCATGAGAGGCACTTTTCAGGCTCTTTACAGGGGCTATTTTTAGTGCTAAAAACACCTGAAAACTGCCTCAGTATTTATTACCTCACATAGATATCCCAGCACTTCTCCCCTGACGGTGTCTTCGTCGGTTTTCCTCTCCAGAAGGAGGCCATAACCTTTGTTTAGGAATTATCTAGCAGCATCTACTTCTAAGGGCCCATTCACATTAGTGAGCTGACTGGTCGATTTTCCTCACTGAAAGACCAGTCACTGCTAGGAGAACATAGAAAATATATGTTTTCTTGACACTGCAACACAGCCTAAAAGTGTGGTGCATTGAGCTGCAGTAAAATGCAGACAATCTGTATTTTATCACAGCGCACTGGATGGCACTGCGGGTCACCGCACAGCAGTACAATACACTGTGCTGCTGTGCAGTGACATGAAGGGGAAGTCACTTTGCACACTTCGAATAAAGTTGCCAAGGAAGAAAAAGGAAACCGTGTCATGTGATAAACATACATCACACTGCCCCCCCCCCGCATGACACGGTCATGTATATTTTGGTGCCTATGCATTTCTTGTCTGTGTTCACAAATGTCTGACACAGAGCACTCCCTGCTGTAGCCTTTCGTCTTATTTTCTGCAAAGTAACAATGCAGCCTGAACACTGAGTGAGAGAAATTCAAGGTAAAAGGGGAATGCTTCCTTCTGCTTACAGCAGCTCTTAAAACCACTTCAGCCCTGGAAGATTTGGCTGCTGAATGACCGGGCCATTTTTTGCGATTCGGCACCGCTCCGCTTTAAAATTGCGCGGTCGTGCGCCATTGCACCCACACAAAACGGGCGTCCTTTTTTTACCACAAATAGAGCTTTCTTTTGGTGGTATTTGTTCGCCTCTGCGGTATTTTTTGCACTATAAACAAAAAAAGAGCGACACTTTTGAAAAAAAAAAACACACTATTTTGTACTTTTTGCTATATTAAATATCCCCATTTTTTAAAAAAAAAGCTAATTTTTTGTCAGTTTAGGCCGATATGTATTCTACATATTTTTAGTAAAAAAAATAAGTGTATATTGTTTGGTTTGCGCAAAAGTTATAGCGTCTACAAAATAGGGGATAGATTTATAGCATTTTTATTATTATTTTTTTACTAGTAATGGCGACGATCTATGATTTTTATCGGGACTGTGACATTATGGCGGACTCATCAGACACTTTTGACACCATTTTGGGACCATTGGCATTTATACAGCGATCAGTGCTATAAAAATGCATTGATTACTGTAAAAATGTCACTGACAGGGAAGGGGTTGACACTAGGGGGCAATCAAGGGGTTAACTGTGTTCCCTGGGAGGTGATTCTAACTGAAGGGGGAAGGGACTGACTAGAGGAAGTGACTGATCATGGTTCCTAGCTAATAGGAACACACGATCTGTCACTCCTCTCAGAACAGAACAGGGATTTGTGTGTTTACACACACACTTCAGTGTTCTGTCCCTCGTGCTCGCGATCACTCGTGGCCGGTGGTCATCGCGACCATCGGCCACAAGCATCAGCACCCCTGCAGTGCGATGGGCGCGCGCCTGCTAGCCCGATCCCACAAGCCAATGTAAAGCTACGAAGATTTGCGGGATCGTGCCGACCTGCTGCAGTAAAATGACGGCAGCTGGTCGGCAAGCGGTTAAACAGGAGCTTCAGCCTGTAAACAAAAATACTGTAGCTGCTGACTTTTTAAAAAAAACACACTTACCTGTCCCAGGATCCAGTGATGTCCTCACCTGACTCGAAGACTCATCTGACTCCAAGTTCTGTGTACGGTGAGAAACCAGATATAGTGAATGCAGGTTCTGGGTTTAGTAACACTTTAACTGAGGGCAGCTGACTGTGACTCCTTGCGGCTTTACAGTCAGCTGCCCACTGTGTATGAGCAAGCCGCAGTGCACCCCGTGATTGGTCCTGCAGTCTGCTTGGACCTGTGATGTGTCCCAAGAGGCAGCAGGGGAAAGAGGGGAGGGCCGAACTTACTCTCAGGTTGGGGCGGCGATCTGACTGGAAGTGGGAGCGGGTACCTGTCAAAATCAGGTGAATTCTCCCCACCCCCCCAAAAAAAAAAAAAAAACATTCCAAATGTGGTAAAGGGAGAGGGAGAAGCAAAAGCAGAACTTTCCCTTTTGGGTGAAGTTCCACTTTAGGTCGAATAAAGGGCTTGTTCAGACTTGTCCTGCTGTCTATTTAGTATGGGCATTGGGCGGGAGTTTTGTGTACACCTTGCTTCTTTACCCTTTTTTTTTGTTTTTTTGTTTTTTACTATATTGAAATGTCACCAACCAGACGGAAGGAGAGCTCTGATACAGTATGGTAAAAATGCAGACTCCATTGTAGTGTGAATAGGGCACACAGAAAACAATGGCTTTCTGTGCGCTCTTGCAGAGACCTGCATTTTTTTAAGTACAGAAAAACGCAGATTCTCTGCACTAATGTGAACAAGCCTTTCTGGAGGTAAAAAAGAAAAAAAAAAAACAGATATGCAAATATGGTCCATTTTAGTATGCATATATTAAAGTTTAGATTTTTTTGTTATTTGATGAACGTCCCAGTTAGCCAGAATATACTTTTCTGATATTCTCCAACCAGAGCCATATGCTGTAGCCAGCGCTGCCTTTACAGTGATCTCCTGAGGTCACATTATCGTGTCTGATGTGTCTTGCGCTCACATAGAGCACAGATACTTGTTTGCTTCTGAGCAATCTAATAAACTCCAATAAACAAGCTATCCAGAGCACACACATCTTGATAATTGAATCCAAATCACCGTACTTACTCCCAGTCACTGACAGCCTGTGCTTTATAATTAAACAGTCAGAGACAGCTCAGTTTGGTGCACTGCAGATTAATCTGCATACCTCCCAGCTTGCTGACTAATTCAAGTGGACATTGATATAAATGTTCTATTCTGAGACAGTGCGTGGTAGAAGCTTGTTACAGTCCAGCCTTGATTGTAGAAATGTATGATTTTTTAGACATTTTGCCCTGCAGACGCATTATGCTGCTCATGTTATCCATCTATAGTGGGAACTGGCTCACAGACTCTTAGTGACGGGAAGCGATATCTCAAAGCAGTACTTTGTAATGTAGACAGAGAAATAAAAAGTGTATCTGTATACTTTTTTTTTTTTTTGGGAAAAGTAACATACTCACTTTAACCACTTCAGCTCTGGAAGATTTATCCCCTTCCTGACCAGGCAGTTTTTTTGTGATATGGCACTGCATTACTTTAACTCAATGTTTCTCAACCTTTTTTCAGTCGAGGAACCATTTAAAATTATGGAAAATCTCAAGGCACCCTCCCAAATTATGAAAAGTCTTGAGGCACCCTTCCAAATTATGGGAGGCACCCTCCCAAACGAGGGAGATTCTCGAGGCACCCTCCAAAATTATGCACCCTCCCAGATTATGAACAGTCTTGAGGCATCCTCCAAAATTATGGACAGTCTTGAGGCACCCTTCCAAATTATGGACAGTCTTGAGGCACCCTCCCAAATTATGGACAGTCTTGAGGCACCCTCCCAAATTATGGACAGTCTTGAGGCACCCTCCAAAATTATGAAAAGTCTTGAGGCACCCTCCCAAATTATGGACAGTCTTAAGGCACCCTCACAAGTTGTGGAGAGTCTTGAGGCACCCTCCCAAATTATGGGCAGTCTTGAGGCACCCATCCTAAAATGTACAAACTATTCTTATAGTTTTACATAATGCAGCAACATCCACACATGTAGGACACCCAACATACAGGCTGCATTCACACTTCAGCGTTTTGAATCGCGGGCAGATTTGTCACGATTCTGCCGACGATTTGAAAGCGACGATGTGTGAACAAATCGCGGGACTCGCATATAAGATGTCATTCATTTGAATGACCCCTAAAATCATGGTGTGGGTCTGCCACAATTGTCGTGGGATAAATCGTGCTGCAGTTGCGGCAACCCGCATCGCGGGAAGCATGTCCCCCAAAAGTAGCTCCTGAACTTTTTTGGGTGTTTCAATGTGCATTAAAGTGATACTAAACACACTGTTTAATTTACATTATCCCTTCTCTTTCTGTATGAGGATGATGGCACTGTCTGTAGGGAAACAGTGGCAGGAGGAGCTTCTAGTCCTCTGCTGCTGGTCATATGTTCAACAAAAAAAACTGCCTGGAATACAGAGTAAAAAAAAAATATCAATAAACTACTTTAAATTGTCATACAAATATATATTTGAAATCAAATCTTTATTATTTTTTGGCAATAACATGGTGTGGGCGGGTTTGTGGCAGTCATAGGCTGTTATGCCCCTCTAGCCTATGTCCTATAATAAAATGGGGGTGAAGCCTCCATCAATCAAGATGTAATATCCCACCCCCATTGTGTTGAGCTGGTTAGAGAGCATTGAGGAGGATGGATGGAGTGGGCTGTCATTTATCACTGTGTATACACCCACGTGTGACTCTATAGTCACATGGGCTGCTCAGATGTGATAGGGAGGAAATGTTCAGGGAAGAAATACACTGAAAACTGAGCATGTGTACTAGCTGCCAACACTGCTCTGCAAAATCCCCAAACTGCGGTGGGGACATGGACAGGAGGGGGACACAGAGAACAGCAGCATCATCAAGGTTTTTTGCAGAATACTTAAAATGAATCTCATAATGACTAAGTGAGTATGAACGGCATGTAACACCAGTTATTGATAGTTTTTAATGATGTGGGTTTAATGACACTTTAAAGCAGCAAGAGCAAGCAGTACATACTGCTACTAAGCACCATGTGTGTGTTCTCATTCAACACTAGTTTGAAGCTTTCACAGGACATGTGGGAAAGTCGTGTGTGCTTCCAGAAGTGTCTGTCTTTCTCTTCATATACAGAAATACAGGTTGACAAGGGAGCAAACCCCTTTGCACTTTACCAGATTGAATGACTTAACCCTCATGCAGTTCCAGGGAATCCATTAGCCTTTCCGAGCAAAAAAAAACACTGGGGCGGTGGGTGCGTTGGCGGTAAAGCAGCGCTGTTTTTAGGTCCACTTTACCTTCAATTTCACGGCACTATTCGCCCGCTAGCGGGGCGCTTTTAACCCCCCGCTAGCGGCCGAGAAAGGGTTAAAACCACCGCTAAGAGCTGCTGCATCAGTGCTATACCGGCGGTATAGCCGCGCTGCCCCAATGATTTCAATGGGCAGGAGCGGTGAAGGAGCAGTGTATACACCGCTCCTTCACCGCTCCAAAGATGCTGCTAGCAGGACTTTCTTTTAGTGTCCTGCCAGCGCACCGCTCCAGTGTGGAAGCCCTCAAGACACAGCAGCGGCTCTTTCAGGGCGCTTTGCAGGCGCTATTTTGTAGCGCTGTAGCGCCTGCAAAGCGCCCCAGTGTGAAAGGGGTCAAAGACTCCCATTTAAAAAGCCACCTTTCTGCATTTGCCCTGATCCACCACACACAACAGTAAGTGATCTGGAGAATAATAGATGTTTCCATTGGAAAGATGTCTATGGAAAATCCAGTTCACCAGTTGAAACTGCATGAACAACAGTCTATAGATCCCACTGGAAATGAGCAGGGGCGGAATAGGGTTCATTCACATGAGAGCATAACCTTGTACATATGTAAAGAGGAACTTGTGCAGATGACGGATGGATGGCCTTGGATGCAAGCTGTCTGTGTGCAGAGCTGCTCATCCATACGTGTACACAGATACATGCTCGGATGTATGTAAAGATCCATACAGCTGCTGTGCCTGTCAGACTCTTGTTGATTTATAACAGGCTTCCAGGCTTGGCTGTATGCTACTCCAGGTACATAAACACCTCTTTATGGATGTATGGGTTTATGTGCCCGTGTGAATGAGGCTTCATCAAAAGCTTCAAATATAACTGAAGGCGAAAATTGTTTTTTTAGTTGGTTGTGGATAACGTGGAGAGGGAATAGAACACCCATCAGGTTTTTATTGCTGTGTCCCAATTAACCGCTTGCTGACCAGCCACTGTCATTATACTGCGGCAGGTCGACACGATCCCGTGAACCATCGTAGCTATACGTCGGCTCGCGGGATCGGGATAGCTGACAGGTGTGCGCCCGCTGCACAGCGGGGGTGCCGATGCTCGTGGCAGACGGTCGCAATGACCACCGGTCACGAGCGAGCACGAGGGACAGAACATGGAAGTGTGTGTGTAAACACACAAATCCGTGTTCTGTTCTGACAGCAGTGATAGATCGTGTGTTCCTATTAGCTAGGAACCACGATCTGTCACTTCCTCTAGTCAGTCTCCTCCCCCTTCAGTTAGAATCACATCCCAGGGAACACAGTTAACACCTTGATCGCGCCCTAGTGTTAACCCCTTCACTGCCAGTGACATTTTTACAGTAATCAATGCATTTTTATAGCACTGATTGCTGTATAAATGCCAATGGTCCCAAAAATGTGTCAGAATTGTCCGATGTGTCCGCCATAATGTCACAGTCACGATAAAAATCGCAGATCGCCACCATTACTAGTAAAAAATAATAATAATAAAAATGCTATAAATCTATTCCCTATTTTGTAGACGCTATAACTTTTGCGCAAACCAATCAATATACGCTTATTGCAATTTTTTTTTTTACCAAAAATATGTAGAAGAATACATATCGGCCTAAACTGAGAAAAAAATAGCTTTTTTTTTTTTTTTTAAAATGGGGATATTTATTATAGCAAAAAGTACAAAATATTGTGTTTATTTTTAAAAAATTGTCGCTCTTTTTTTGTTTATAGCGCAAAAAATAAAAAACGCAGAGGTGATCAAATACCACCAAAAGAAAGCTCTATTTGTGGGGAAAAAAAAGGATGTCAATTTTGTTTGGGTACAGCGTGACACGACCGCACAATTGTCAATTAAAGCGACACAGTGCCGAATCGCAAAAAATGGCCCGGTCATTCAGCAGCCAAATCTTCCGGGGCTGAAGTGGTTAAAGAGTTTCACACTTTCTTTTTGTCCTGATAACCATTGTCACCGAAAATGAAAGTGAAAAAAAAAATACCAAATTTTGAGTGGTCAAAAGAGGAAGAATAGAGGGGATATCTCCAAATGGGGACATCAGTTCTGGTGACAACCAGGCATTTCCCTCACTTTGGAGAGATTTCCTCTCACACTCTGTTGTGGCTATGGGACAGGAAATGAAGGGAATTCTCCTCAATGGGACAACAATGGCAATTTTACTTTAATCCATACATCACCGATCACTTTTTTAATTTGTTTTTGGAGAAAAGCTAGAGCCTCTGTTCGTTATTTTGTTTTTTTTTTACCATCTGTGTCCACACTGAAAAGATTTTTCCTCACATTTTTCATCAGGACAGGAAGTGATGGCAAATTGTGGACAAAGATAAACCAAAAACACATTTGTCATAGACCAGTAGGAAAGAGAAGAATGGAGCCGCACTCCACAAGTCCGTAATGCTTTCACAACTTTATTGAGAGCAAGTGGACAGGCTCTATTATGGTGTGATGTGTCAGAGGAACAGAGCCTGTGGAGTGTCTCTGTCCACTTGTTGTCAATAAAGTTGTGGAGGCATTACAGACTTGTGAAGTGTGGCCTGATTTTGCTCTAAAAAAATATTTTTTTCGTTTGTGTCTGCCCCTGCTTGTTTCCCACTGGCCTATAATTGCTGATGGGGCCCAAACCGAACATTTACACCTGGCTCTGTGTGGTTGCCTAATGGTGCAGTGGAGGCATCAGAGGGGGAGTTACAGCAGAACAAACTCCCCTTTGGGAGTTAACTTCTGTTTTTGGGGGTCTATTTATAAATGTTTTCAATCTGGAATCACACATTTTTCTGATTGATTTAGATTGTGAAAACATAAATAGACTCCTAAGGGTATACAGTATGCCAGAAAGTATTCACAGTTCTTCACTTTTTCCACATTTTTACAGCCTTGTGTACAAACAGTTCTACAAACAATACCCCATAGTGACAACATGAAAGAAGTTTGGTTGAAATCTTTTCAAATGTATTAAAAATCAATAACGAAAAAAAAAATCACATGTACCTAAGTATATGGCCTTTGCCATTACACTCAAAATTGAGCTCAGGTGCATCCTGTTTCCACTGATCATCCCTGAGATGTTTCTACATTTTGATTGGAGGCCACCTGTGGTAAATTCAGTTGATTGGACATGATTGTAGACCTCTGAGACAGGATTGTATCGAGGCACAGATCTGGGGAAGGGTACAGAAAAATGCCTGCAGCATTGAAGGCCTCCATCATCCATAAATTGAGGACATTTGGAAAACACCAGGACTCTTCCTAGAGCGGGTTACCTGGCCAAACTGAGCATTCGGGGGAGAAGTCTGGTTCGTTTAGTTAGGGAGCTGACCAAGTACCGATGGTCACTATGACAGAGCTCCAGCATTTCTCTGTGGAGAGAGGAGAACCTTCCAGAAGAACAACCATCTCTGCAGCACTCTACCAATCAGGCCTGTATGGTAGAATGGCCAAATGGAAGCCACTCCTCTGTAAAAGGCACATAACAGCCCGCCTGGAGTTTGCCAAAAGCCACTTGGAGGACTCTTAGACCATGAGAAACAAAATTCTCTGGTCTGATGAATAAAGGTTAAACTCTTTGGCCTGAATGGCAAGTGTAATGTCTGGAGGAAACCAGGAGCCACCGCTCATCACCTGGCCAATACCATCCCTACTGTAAAGCATGGTGGTGGCAGCATCATGCTGTGGGGATGTTTTTCAGTGGCAGGAACTGGAAGACTAGTCAGGATCAAGGGAAAGATGAATGCATCAATGTACAGAGACAAGCCATCCTTGATGAAAACCAGCTCCAGAGTGGACCTGGACCTCAGAGTGGGGCAAAGGTTCATCTTCCAACAGGACAACAAACCTAAGCACACAGCCAAGATAACAAAGGAGTGGCTATGGGACAACTCTGTGAATGTCTTTGAGTGGCCCAGACTTGAACCCGATTGAACATCTCTGGAGAGATCTGAAAATGGCTGTGCACTGACCCTCCCCATCCGAACTGATGGAGCTAAAGAGCCATTGCAAACTAGAAAGGGAGAAACTGCCCAAAAATAGGTGTACCAAGCTTGTAGCATCATACTAAAAAAGACTTGAGGCGGTAACTGGTGTCAAAGGTGCTTTAACAAAGTATTGAGCAAAGGCTGTGAATACTTATGAACATGGGATTTTTTTATTTGTAATAAATTTGCAAAGATTTCAAACAGACTTCTTTCGTGTTGTCATGGGGTATTGTTTGTAGAATTTTGAGGAAAATAATGAATTTAATCCATTTTGGAATAAGGCTGTAACAAAATGTAGAAAAAGTGAAGTGCTGTGAATACTTTCCGGATGCACTGTACATTTGCAGACAACTTTTGAAGATGATTTAAACAAGAGGGAGCTGTGTGGAGATAGGGATCAGGCAGAACACAGTTTTCCATGCAGCCTGCAAGTGCAGTGATGGCTAAGGGATTGGTACCTAAAATGTATATATTTTTTTAACAGAAATGTATTCATAATACTCGTGAAGGGACCTCTGCGCTACTACACAATGGTGCATAAATTGCAGTGTGCTAAAAAATAGTAAGAGTGCTGCTGCAAAATCTAAAGTGTACACCTAACCACCATAAAGTATTCAATAAATAAGTGATTTCGCGCAAATACATAAAAAATCATAGATGTTACAGACTCATACACATAAGTGATCTGTGTTAAATCTGAACTAATATCACCTAAAAAAATGACTGAAAAAATGTCCAACAGTGATATAGTGAATAATAAATGATAAATATCCACACAAGGTGGTGCTGCTGATGGACACACCAAAGTTCAATGGCTATGATAAATCTTCTATACATATGGCATCTGCAGTGCTCATAATCTTGGAGGTTTTTTTCATGTATGAATACTATCCATGCTCAATCCCTCAGTGTTCATGCTCTCATTGCCCTTACCTTAAGGGGCTTGAAAAAAAGCCCTGTAGACAGTGCCGGCTGCTCGTGGAGATGCCTGTTCCCAAAGTTGTCGGATGGTACTCGCTGACTTCTGATGGATAGATGTCCGTGACAACTCCTTGCTGGATGTGGTTCAGGATCCTAGACCTCGAGCCAAGGAGACAGGAGGGAAAACAAGGGGGCTTCCAATGGTGTAGTATTAAAATCCGTTTTATTAAAATAAAAAAACACACTGTGCATACAGTGGCACACAGTATGTTGGCGGACCGCCGTCACCAGGTGCGATACTTCCGGAGCACAATAACAACAACCAGGGTCAAAGAGTGTCGATTGCTGTGTGTGTCTGCTAGCGTCGTTCCTACGCATTACGTCACGTGACCTTGTGACTTCCTCATAATACTGATGGCCAAAGTAATAATTTATCAAATTACTGAATTGCTGTAATGTCTTTTTTTTGGGAAGTGTATTGCCTTTATTTTTCATTTTAATCAGGAGCAACAACAGGAATTAGGTTTGTTCCAAAGTTTCAATAAATGACACTTAAAATATAAAATAACTGCATCTAAATTACTCTTATATTAAATTTTCAAAGTCACCTTTATAAAATTGCCAGGGTGTTTATTTTTTTGGGGAAATCCATTTTGCCTATCATGCTCTTATACAGTATTTAAGGTATTACCCCCTTCACTTCTATACAGCACAATGGCTCTAATAGCTCATTTGCGAGTTCATTCAGGCATGTCTCAGGTCATTGTCTGACCTGCTTTGTTGCCCATCTAGTTTATAATGCAGACAATCAGCAACAAAGTGAAGTCCTATATAAAACTCATTAAGCCACCTACAGACTATAGTTCACCAGCGAAGCAGACTCAACAATGCTGTGCATTTTGTATGCCTCTTTGGTTTTCACTGATTGTACCCTTTCTTGGTAATATATTTCAATCTATCTTCTCCATTACCCAGCTTTCCAATTTTAAACTGGAATTGCTCCTTGGTATTGATCCAGCCCCCGCTTTTGTAAACTGCAGGCGTACAGTTTCATTAATCTGCCCCTCTATCATTCTGCCCTTTCCAGTCCACATGTGCAGTGAAAACTTCCCTGTCTAAAATATACCGTATATCAACCCAACCATTAAAACCCCATATAAGCTTTGCACGTTAATATAATGTGAAGCAATTTTCAATATTTATAAATCCGGAGCTTCATTAAAAAATACCTAGTGATCCTGCCATAAAGGTTATTGTTTAAGTACTTCTTGTTATAGATTGACAACACACTGTACCTGCCTTCCAATTGTACTCTTATGTCATACCATGACATGGGCTGGACTGAAAAAAGGGAGAAACAGTGTTTTATTTAACCACTTGAGGTCCGGGCCACAGCCCGGACCTCAATTTCCGGGAGGCCGTCATGGGAGACTCGGATGATCACAGATCCGAGTAAGGGGCCGATCCCGGCCCCTTACCATGTGATCAGCTGTCAGCCAATGACAGCTGATCTAATGATGTAAACAAAAGCTTGGTAATCGGTTTCTTTTTCTCCTCATGCTGACAGCCGATCAACGGCTTATGTTAAAGGGACATCGGTCCCGAAGAGGAAGGAGGCACATATGCCTCATCTGAGCCTGCCAGTGCCATCTGTCATTGCCACCTGCCAGTGCCCAGCAGTGCCACCTATGAATGCCCACAAGTGCCACCTATCAATGCCCACCAGTGGTGCCAATCAGTGCCACCTAGCAGTGCTGCCATCAGTGTAAGCAATCTGTGCCCATTATTGCCACCTATCAGTGCCCATCACTGCCACCTATCGGTGCCCATCAGTGCCGCCTCATCAGCATACATCAATGAAGAAGAAAAATTACCTGTTTGTAAAATTTTATAACAAAATATAAAAAAATATATAATTTTTTTTTTTTTTAAATTTGGACTTTTTCAATTTTTTTAACAAAAAATAAAAACCGCAGAGGTGATCAAATACCACCAAAAGAAAGCTCTATTTGTGGGGAAAAAATTATTAAAATTTCATTTGAGTACAGTGTTGTATGACCGCGCAATTGTCATTCAAAGTGCGACAGCTCTAAAAGATGAAAATTGGTCTGGACAGGAGGGGGGTTTAAGTGCCCAGTAAGCAAGTGGTTAAAGAAAGAAAGAAAAAAAAAAAGGTCCATTCTCAAATGTTGTTTATATCTACCTTAATAATGGTATTGTGGCTTGTAAAATGTTCAGCTTCATTACATCTTTGAGACAAAGTTGCCGGCGTCAAGAGATACATTATTAATTGTAACTAATCAGTAGATAAACACTTTGTTTTACAGACTGTTATATAAAAACCATTAGAGCACTCCATCCATGAAATGAAATTGAATTGCTCATTGATTTTGTATTCATGAACTATAGTATAGGTCTTTCAGTTACTGTAGCTCTCTGTAACTATCACTAGACTGAAGAGAAATTCCAACTAAGATAACTTTACAAGTCTACATGAATATATTCCTGATATGCCACAATATGATGGATATCCCAAGAGAGTTTGATTCCTAGTGGAAGGTATCATCTCAACAAATTCACAAACACAATTCCAAAAAGAAGATAATAGGACTTTTGATATACCACTGGGACTAAATACATCAATAGGAGAGGAAAAAGTGATAAAAACAAGTCATTTTTATTGTGTACAATCAGGCATTTACTTTCCCTAAAATTACAAAAAATACAGTACAGTTTAGAACCCTAGTTTTACAAGTGCTATAGTAAGAAATTATAATAGCATGTATGGTTTATGCATTTTGCGGATGTCTCCACTTCTTTGTATGCCTTGTAAACACTTGAACAGAGATAATAGCCTTGTACTGAAATCTAAGCAAACAAGAGACATATTAATATGTAATTGAACCAAAATACATAAAATATTAAATTAAGTATGAACTTTTTCTGAAAGTCTGAAATATACCTTGGTCTCTTGGTCTTACTCCCTGTAGATCAAAGAGTAGTACTTTTGTGGGTCAATATAGGAAATGTACCTGAGGGTAACACTTTTAATAGCTCTCTGTAGTGGAAATCAAAAAAGCTTTCAAGGCACACGGCCTTTCATCAGAAAAATTGCATATGCACTGAAGACATGCCATTTTTAAGCTACACAGTCCCATGGTAATGCAGGAAAATTCAAACAAGATAGCTCAGCTGGTGGATGTGGATTTCTAGAAAGTATTGTTTAAGTGACAAATTGCCCTGGTACACGGAGCCTTATTCTGCACCGATTCAAAGGCTTGATGTAACGATCAAGACAATAGGTGTTTCCTAGGGGGCTGTTGAAACCCAACTCAACCAAAAAAGTTTTTTTTCTTCGTGTTAAAGTAGGGAATATAATATAAGAGTATTAAAGGATGTCAGCATGGATAGATGGACGAGAAGAGAGGGGTATGACTGTAAAGCCCGTCATACACTGATGGAAATTCAGCTGGTCCAATATGGACTGTCCGAATTTTGATCAGTGTGTGCGCTCCCCTGCTCCACAGAAGTCAGTTGTTTAATTAACTTCTGTTGATGGAACATGTTGGAAACATTTTCCCTTGTTTAGCAGCTGCAGCCAGTCACCATTGTATTCCTACCCAGCATGGGGGATAATGGAATGTCCCAGCTCGTGGGGAGGCAGCAAAGGGATTCCTGCATCTATCTTGTGTGTAGCTGGCTGAACATAAAAAAAATAACATTGTATGGCCACCCTTGACTTAGTTGTGAACATTATTAGCCAGGTCTCTGTCAGCTATAACAAGACCTAGTTTGTTGCTCCTGTTGGATATTCAGGTGCCCAGCTGTTAAGCAGTCACCCCTAGATTGAGTACCAGGACACCTTATCTGGGTATCTCCCACTACTTTCCAAGATGGATGGAAAGGTGGGTCAGAGCTTGATTTACAGTGCAGCAGTGGTCATCAGATGTGGGAAAATCCTTGTGGGTATGCAGAAAATATGAGTGGCCACAGCGCACATGTTAATAAAAGCATGTATCTATTTATTACACAACATGAGTAAACACTTACATTCAAGTAAATTAAGTTCTGCTTGAGCTTGGAACAGAAGAGAGCGTAGTGAACCAGCAAGCGGCTGTCATGCACAAGATTCCTGACCCGCCAAATAAAGATAGCAGCGTCTATGGGCTCCTAAGACAGCAGGCATGGGGAAGTAAAAGGGCGAATATAACGTGTTTTTCAGAGGCCCTGCCTCCTTTATCAAGTATGCCCAATAGTGAAGCAAGATTTTCTTTTATACTGACGACTGCCAGCCAATATGGCAGGTGGGAAATGAGAGTGACTTTGACAGGTTTGAAAAGACCAATGAGCTTGCGGGGGTGGGATAGATGCATGATAGTCACCATACGTATTTCATTGAAGATCGACAAATAGCATAGGGAATGATATGAGAAACTAAATGAAGATCAATAAAACAGATGTTAATAAAGCAAAACTGTGTGAGGGACCGAACTGGTTTGGCTGGTGTTTACTTATGTTGTGCAAAAAAAGGAAACATGCTTTTATTAACGTGCGCTGTGACCACCTTCATGTTTTCTGCAGAGAAACACTGTAGTCTCAACCATCTGTGGTGTTAGGATCACGTGCTGTCATGACGTTTATAATACCACGATTAAAGGCAAACCTAAAGGTTTAAGATGCACTTTATTTGTGAGGCTCAAGTTTATACATTTTAAACCGTTTTTACTTTTTATATTGAATTTTTTTTTTACACATACACAATTATTATGGGGTATCCTCATGACACAGGATTCATAAACCATTATGCTGTTTGCCTTCTGAAAACATTTCTCTCATTAAAACACTCTAAAGAGAGCAGGGAATTGGAGGCTTGGTCAGTTCATTTTGTGTGTAAATTAGAGCTTGAGCTATTGAGTACTAAATACAACAGGCTTTTCTAGCACAGCAGTTTAGCACAGCTTGAAAAGAGCTCAACAACTCTATCTCCTTGCAAAGTAGTACACCTCTCAAGGTATTCACCCTTAAAGTTCCACTGCCACTGCACAAGCACAGGGTGCTGGCCCTGCATGTAGCAGAAAGTCTGGAGTAAAGAAGAGATGTCTGGATGCCTGCACTAAAACAAAATCACCTTTATTTGAATCCGAAAAAAACACAAAAGAAACCACAGCAAGTGAGGGAATAAGATACAGCAGGCAATACAGCTGTATGGATTGTCATATATTTTTTTTATGCTTTTTTGGATTCCATTAAAGGTGATTTTATTGGAGTACGGCAATCCGGACATCTCTTCTTTACTCCAGCTCTATCTCCTAGCTTGAAATAAAAACACCACTACTCTGTCTGCTTTTAGGTAATTCTTGAAAACTCATTTCTTCAGGGTAGCCTATCCTGCCTCGACCTAGCTACTGTACTTGTACTTTCTCCTTAAAGGGGTTGTAAAGGCAGAAGGTTTTTTATCTTAATGCATTCTATGTGTGCAGCAGCCCCCCTAACATTTACCTGAGGTCTCTCTCTGTCCAGCGATATCCACGAGTGTCTCAGCTGTCCGAGATTCTCCTTCATGATTGGCTGAGACACAGCAGCGGCATCATAGGCTCCTGCTGCTGTCAAGCAAAGTCAGCTAGCCAGTCAGGGGAGAGAGAGTGGGTGGGGGCCCAGGACGGGGCTCTGTGTCTGAATGGACACAGGGAGCTGTGACTCGCCTCAGTTGCCCCTATAGCAAGCTGCTTGCTGTGGGGGCACTGAACAGGAGGGTGGGGCCAGGATCACAGAAGAGGGACCCAAGAAGAGGATATAGGCTTTTATGTGCAAATCCACTGCAACAGAGCAGGTAAGTATAACATGTTTATTATTTTTATAGGAAAAAACTAGCCTTTACAATCACTTTAATCCCTCACAATAAATGCCCTTTGTGTCACTTGCCTCTCCCTTTAGACTGTAGGTTATAAGGAGCAGGGCCTGCCTAACCATCCTGGATTGGATTGTAACTGAACTGTCCTACTTTATTTTGTAAATTACTGTGAAAACTATTGGCATTGTAGATATCCTATATAATAATTTCTGATCATCACAAAGGACATAGGTTAAAATCTCCTACAAACTCTGTTTATTAGGGTAATTTGCTTTACTTTGACATTTGTTAACTCAAACATTTAACATTTAAAATGATCGCTGCATGCCATGAGAGATTGACTTGGCATGAAGACTTCTACCATGCATAGATCACCATTTCATCTCCTGAGCTGTTCTCAGTGAACCGGTTCAGTGTGGCAGGAGCATTGTGTGTCCTAAGCGCTTGGGGAGGAGATTTTGCTATGTCTGGAGAAGAGCAGTCTGAATATTGTTGTACCATTCCAGATCCCCTGAGCAAAGAGCAAGGGCTCTGCAAGGAGATAGAAGCATGTGTCGCTTGCAAGAATCCTATCAGTGTCAAAAATGACATCACACTCTTCAAGGTTAACAGATTTCATACCCTGGAGAGCCACTGCAGCAGTCTTTAACTCCTTCACACCTCATTCCGAGCTGCTTCTGGCAGTTTCCCTCACCTTGGCCATCCAGATCCCTTTCCTGTACACGTACAATATCTCTCCTCTAAAGGCAATTTCTCATAAAGGAGGATTCCCTGAATTACATGCAATCTACTAGTTCAGATCAGTTCAGTCAGATAGTGAAGATGAAACTCTTGTCTCTGTACAGATCTTCTTTCAGAGGAACTAAGCTACAATGCACTATTATGTAACATTTGAATGCATTATCAGAAGTGTGGAAACAGATTGTAGGTTTAGGCAGTTTGCAGGGCAGTAGATGTCTTACTAAATTGTATCCTTGGCCCTTGACACTCAAGTGGGGAGCCAGACTTAGGATTTTGGGCTTGACATAAACTGTCTTTCTTAGTTTTGGATAGGATGGTGGAGGGTTAAAACAGTCAGGTTTATACTGCTATTCGGAGTTCCATTGGGCTTCATTCACACTTGTTGCGTTGCGAGAACACACATAAAATTGTGAGTTTTCCTGCAATGCACAAAAGCATGCTGCTCTTTTTTAATGGCACCCCAGCGCATCTTGCTAATGTGAGCATATTCATGCATGCCAAAATGTATGGCACCGCATTACCATGGTGTCCTACTGCCATTTAACAAGACAGGAAGTGAGAGGAACTCTCCAACTACAATGCAGACAGAAATCCATTTTTTCAAAGAACAAGGCAAGGCTAGAACCCCTGTCAGATATTTTATTTCTGTCTCCGTTTGTCAGTAACCGAACGCCGGCTATGCTCCTTTTCATGCTCATACTCATGAGAATATATGTATAAACAGACTTTGAAGAATGAGAACGCGCATGCTAATGTGCAGGAATGAACCACGGCCTATTTAAACCATAGGCCTGCTTAGTATTATTGCTGGGTGGTCTTCAGCTTTACATTGTGATTTGTGTCCCTGAAAGCCTGCTTGATCCTGTTACTGGCCCAGCTCCATCTGAATGCCCTTTGGATTCCCCCTTGACTGCGAATGTGTGCCACTGATTAATGTTACTGGTCCTGGCCTGAACCCTTGACTATGATTCTGCCTGCTGATGTTGTCTTGCTCCCTCGCTGCCAGCACGTTGCTGACTCCTGCCTGTCTCTGACCTGGAATCTGAACAAAAGGCATACATTCTCCATAGCCATCACCTTTGTATGCTCTGTGTCAGCAGAATGTCTCCCTCACTGAAACCATTAAGGGCCTCCAAGATGGCTACTTCCAGCTGGAAAGAAGACCTGAATCTCTCGCCAGGTCCACACTGACACCTCTGACATCTCCACCACCAACAATCTCCTCTCCAGCAACCACTACACAAACACCCATGGTTGTGGTTCTGCCACCTGAACCTGGGGTTCCCATACCACAGAGGTTCTCTGGAGACCATAGCAAGTTTTGGGTCTTCACAAATGCGTGCCAGCTATACTTCATGCCTACAGCCTTGCACCTTTGTAGTCAAAAGTACCAAAGTGGGGTCTATTATCTCTGTCGGAAGTGGATGCTACCTAAAGTTTCCACTCCTTCCGCTGCTCTGATTCCTTCATTGTCTCCTACTGCATATGATATTCCAGAACTTATGCAACTGTGCCTCCTCTGATCCCTACTATCTCAAGAGCAGAAGTTACAATGCCATTAGAGTGACCTGTGCCTGCACTGTGGAGGAGTCAGTCATTATGCAAGCACCTGCGCTATTGAGACCAGTAAGTCTAATCCTCAGTTATGCAACTCTCGTTCCCTCACCATATTTAAATCTGCTCACATCGCTCTTCCTGTTTCACTGCATGTTCCAGGTGGAACACACTGGGACAAGGCTATAATTGATTCCATTGCCTGTAGTTTCTTCATCAACCATGCTTTTGCCAAGCAACACCACATTCCTCTGAATCCCAAACAACAAAGACTCTCTGTACAGCTGGCCAATGGTTCAAATATAAAGAAATATTAACTTGCAATAAGATTTAAGAAAATTAATATAAGCGGCGCTACAGTGACATTTAGACTGTGATAAGTGAATGTCCGTTTACACAGACCTATAACATAAAACACTTGTAATAGTATCACAAAAATCACCCTGTGCCAATGGGGAAAGTACTAAATATGTGCATAAAGTCCATAAACTGATGAAAAACGTAGATGATGTGCAGAATTCTTTTAAATAATCCACCAAAGCACACGTGTCAGTGATTTCTCTCCCGTCAGATGCAAAACTCACCAGACAAATATGCCTCACACTCTCGTGTTTTGGCAGATAGGCGTGATACACCTCACAGGTAGGTTTAAACGAGTAATCCAAAATCCATCCGTGTATGTACAGGTTCAATCCACATGTAAATAAAAATGCACTGATAGTGTAATATCGTAAAACCAAATTTAATAACCACTGTGTACACTTCAATCATTACACTCACATAAATCTCTTTAAAACAAGCAAAAGATCACAGCAACGTCACATCAAACTCTCCAGCATGAACGCCCAACACCAATGCATTAAGGTCACGGCGGACCCGAGGTGTGCGGATGAATTCTCACCACCACTTGCTACCCTTCGCTCCTCGGGTTTGGATCTCCGCTTCCTGACTCGGCTCAGCACATCCTACATCACACGCTGACTCAGATGGTTGCCGTGCAGCCACGCCCCAACATGTTTGGTCACATCGACTTAATCATGGGATTGGCTGTACGGCACGGCCACCCCTCCTCTTATACTCCTCACGCAAGCTACAGTCGGAGGAAGTGTAACTTTAACCTACGCTCACCGGGTGTCCCCATGACCACAATAATTTATTTTGTATAAAGTGGCAGCTTAATTTCATTTACACACTTTTTCGGTACATTTTGTATTTAGCGCAGTGGTGGGAACCCAAGAGGGGCACGGTTTTTTGCTTGGTTACCATTTTTTCTCATAATGGTTCAAATATAAAATCGGGGCCTATTTCACACAAGACTCAGCCTTGCCTGCTGTCATTTTGCCAGGACACCAAGAACTGCTCTGCCTTGACATTATTTTCTCTCCACTGTTTCCAGTCATCCTGGGCATGCCATGGCTACAAACCCACAACCCCAAAATTAATTGGACTACTTGTGGGGTTATTTTTCAGTCCACATACTGTATATAGAACGGTCTTAAAGCCCCATGTCATGCATCTTCAACCACATGCTGCCTGAGCACAGAATCTGAAGTGCACAAGTTGATTCCTCTAGTATATCACAAGTTCTTGGATGTATTTGACAAACAAAAGACACACATTCTTCCTCTCCCCCGTACTTATGACTGCCCTTTTGAACTGTTATCTGGGACAGAAATTCCTGCTATCCGTGCTTGAACTTGTGGCACTTAAGGACTATATCAAGGTGAATCTTGGTAAGGGCTTTTTTCCTCCATTTCCCCAGCTGGTTTGGGAATATTCTTCATAGAGAAAAAGAATCATTTTCTTTGTCCATGTGTGGATTACAGAGAGTTGAATCAAATCTTGCTTGAAAACCACTACCCCCCTTCCTCTGATCCCAGAATTGTTCCAGAAATTTCGTTCCACAAATGTCTTTACAAAACGTGATCTGCGCGGTGCTTTCTAACCTGGTCCAGATTTCAAAGGGCAATGAGTGGAAAACAGCTTTCCGAAAATGATTTGGCCACTCTGAATAGCTTGGTATGCCTTTCGGACTTTGTAATGCTCCAGCCACATTTTGGTGTTTTATCAATGACATTTTCAGGGACATTTTGGGCTTGTTCATGATTGCCAACCTGGATGACATTCTTACAGTGGCAAGAAAAAGCATTGAAGTAAATCCACTAGAGACTGGCTTTAGAAAAAGTACACCTTTTTGAGTGGTCCATTCAGAGCCCAGACCTTAACCCCATAGAGATGGTGTGGAATGACCTCAAAAGAGCCGTTCACACCAGACATCCTACAACTGTAAACAAAAAATATAGTAATATCGGCGCTCACAACTTATATATTAAGACCATAACAAAACAGTCTCAGATGGACAAAAAACACAAAACGGCAGCCAGCATAAACATTGTTGATCAAAATATGAGTAATAGTGGAAAGTTCATATGCAGCGCTTAAATGGATGTATGAAACCCAAAAGGACAAGTGGAAAAGAAGGAAGGCGGAGGGTCCCCTGCACCAACTTCAGCGTATGAGCCCACACACCACACCAACGTGCTGATATCAAATGCCCTTACCAGAAAGTTGATTAAGTCGGTCCCCACAGGGAGCTCAATCCTTTTCCAGTAATCCACCAGAACGATCCAACTGCATGGCCAGGCAGCAAGGTATCCCTCCAATGCAGAGCAGATAACACAGCCACAGGATGGACATCCGGATTCCTCCTCCTCTTTCCAGGACTCAAGAGTTTTCACAGATCGGTATTTTTGGATTTTTATCTGTGATTTCTATGAAAACAGCTGTATTTTGCACTGGATTTTAATAAATCGCTCAACCCTACATACTTCACCATGAGAGTTTGTTTTATTTTTATGGTGGTGACTCTTTGATCTATCAAGTTTTTTATGATCTTTTTTCTCTAGAACTGCGAATGTGTAACTGGTGTGTTCAATAAAAACATGAGAAACTAGACTTGTTTGTGTATTATCAGCTTAAAGTATAACTAAAGGCAAAACTTTTTTTAGTTTTCTTAGCCGGAATTTCCTCTCACTTCCTGTTTGGCTATGTGACAGGAAGTGAAGGGAAATCTCTGCAGTGGGACAAAGATGGCGAAAAGAATCTGACGGGGGTTATAACCCTCCCTCGCTCTTTCCAAAATGAAAAAAAAAGTTTTGCCTATAATTCTACTTTAAGCATTACGGTGCTTGTCTATTGTGACTTAGATGGGAATCAGATTACATTTTATGACACATTTATGCAGAAAACCAGGTAATTCCAAGGGGTTCACATGCTTTTTCTCACCTTTGTATATTCTCAGTGTCCTTGGAACTGCATCCTACCCATGTAAAGGAAGTCCTTTTTAGACTGAGGCAACATGGTCTGTATGCTAAGGCAGAGAAATGTGGATTAGGAGACCATTCAATTTCTGGGCATAGTAATATCAACTGGAAGCATGGCAGTAGACCCCCAATAGGTTTCTGCTGTCCTGGCTTGGTCCCCTCCAATCAATAAAAAGAGTCCAATAATTTGTTGGCTTTGCAAACTTTTATAGAAAATTCATCCCAGGGTTCTTTGGCATCATAGCTCCCATTACCAAATGTACACAGAAACTGTGATGATTCCAATGGACACTAGTAGCTCAGGCTGCATTTGATTAACTAAAGAGACTCTTTACAGCTGCTCTGGTCTTGAAACACCCAGATTCTGCTGTGCCATACATTCTAATCTCTGATTTATCCCGTGGTGTTCTTCTCTAAAAAGCTATGTACATAGAAAGAAGTATGGTTTCTATGGTAGGTACCGAAATAAGGATTAATAGGGACTTGTACCATCATCCAGGAATCATTAAATAGCAGAATTGGTAGCCTAGACCCCAGCTAGGCTGCCACAAGAACATAGGGGCAATTGAACTATCATGGTACAGTAAGGCAATACACTTTTAAATAATATAACAGAATATAAAAATTACAAACGATTTTATTGATGTCAGAAAAACAAATCATTATTTACAAGTATAAAACATGGTAGCGGTACAAATATGTCACCAGTGAAAAGATTAACCCCAAAAGGGGAGAATCACATTAGTGCAATGGATCACAGATGTAATTTTCCTCAACTAGTTTCGCGGGCAGGGCCGCTTCATCAGGAGGATATCTGTAATAGGATCAGAAAGACAATAATATGATCGAAAAGCATACAAATAAGAACTTGTAACACAGCATCATGATTAAAAGAGATATTGATGGGGTAAGAAGGGGGAAGGAGCAGAGCTGCTTACCCATGTCCCAGCAGCCACTAAGCACAGGGCGCCGCCACCAAAAGGAGTCTCTAGCTGCGACTCAGGGGAGCCACAAATAAAACCGACCGGAGTCTGGGTAAATGAAATAAAAGGCATGGATATGCTGTGGGAGACCCCTTTTGGTGGCGGCGCCCTGTGCTTAGTGGCTGCTGGGACATGAGTAAGCAGCTCTGCTCCTTCCCCCCTCTTACCCCATCAATATTTCTTTTAATCATGATGCTGTGCAATTCATAAGAGTCCATAAATTGATAAAAAACACAAATAGTGTTGGTGTAGATAAAAGAACAAATTGAAGTGCAGGTGACACACACAGGAAATGGATCTCAAAACGGTGTCAGTGATCCCTCCACCGCACACAGATGGCCTCTCACCTCCCAAATTCGACCTGAAACAGGTCACATAGCGAGAGTCAGTGTAACTGACACAGCAATCCAGGCAAATACTCCAAACATAGCCGCTCCAGGATGCGTCCAGTCAGCATAATATGGCATGTGAAAAGAGATAACAAAGCGATCTAATGCTCTCTGTATGTTCAATCTTTTATTTAGGTAAAGAAAAAGATAAGTTGCACTTACATATAACGGTACTCAGATCCGAGTGCCGGCAGACAAACAAAACTGATAGTAGACGAGATGGCCGCGGGTGACGTCATGCGAACACCTGACCCCCGTACGCGTTACGTCCGTAGGCGGGACTTCATCAGCGTATTGATGTTTACATGAGGTTTTTATTGAATTAGCCTTTAGCGTCTGCTAGCAGTTTATTATTGCCTGGGTCCTCCTGGGTTAGCGCTGGATACTCTTTCTTGTGTAATCATGATGCTGTGTTACAAGTTCTTATTTTTTTTTGCTTTTTGATCATATTATTGTCTTTCTGATCCTATCACAGATACCCTCCTGATGAAGCGGCCCTGCCCGCGAAACTAGTTGAGGAAAATTACATCTGTGATCCATTGCACTAATGTGATTCTCCCCTTTTGGGGTTAATCTTTTCACTGGTGACATATTTGTACCGCAACCATGTTTTTTACTTGTAAAAGATGATTTGTTTTTCTGGCATCAATAAAATCGTTTGTAATTTTTATATTCTGTTATATTATTTAAAAGTGTATTGCCTTACTGTACCGTGATAGTCCAATTGCCCCTATGTTCTTGTGGTAGCCTAGCTGAGGATTAGGCTACCAATTCTGCTATTTAAAAAGCTATGTACGTCAGAGAAGAATTATAATGTAGAGAACTGAGAGCTCCTGGCAAAAAAAAAGCAGCACTAGAAGAGTTGTGCTGTCTCTTGTAGGGAGCAGCACACTAAGTATTGATCTTCACTGATCATAAGAACCTAGATAATCTCAGGGTGGAAAAAGTCTCAACCTTGTCAAGCGGGATGGGCACTTTTTTTTTTTCTCGTTTTAGTTTCCACAATGGGAAACCTGTTGGTTTATCCCGTATGTTCACCAAATCAGAGATTTCATCATAACCAGACATCATTTTACAGGCCGGAAATTTCCTGCTAATACTAAAGCACCATGAATACCTACTTTTACCTCCTACTGCGGATTTACAAATGCGGATTTAGAAAAGGATGGTGCCTACTGGCAGGGGAATAGGATTTTCATACCTGAAAATTTACACATCACCATCCTAAAAATATGCTATGACTGTCCCTTGCCAAGTCACTTTGGGGGACATAAAACCACGGAATTAGTTCAGGGGCACTTTTGGCGGCCGAACTTAGCAGCAGATTTCAGAAAATATGCCAATACCCGTGTAAACTGCATCTGAGACAAAAGCAGCAAAGAACAAGGCTCGGGGATTATGAAGACCACTTCTAATTCCTGAAAGGCCGTGGGATATGATCGTCATGGACTTTATTGATGATCCTCCACTTTCAGGGGTTCTCAGCTAAAGTTGTGGTTATGGATCGCCTTTCTAAAATGGCACACTATACCTTTGAAAGGAACCCCATCAGCAGTGGTGACAGGTAGAATATTTGTAAAAGCAATCGTAACATTGCATGGAATCCCCAGCGACATTGTTTCAGACAGGGGAGTTCTGTTTACACTCAGCCGCTCTAGACTCTGGAGGAATCCAAACTTTAAGGGGCTGGGCTCAGGCTCTCAGCGCACTGCTGAGACCCTGAGCTAACCACCTCTGGCCCATCCACATCCCAGTGAGCGCTGGAGGGTCAGAGCAGAGAGCCAGTGTTTGGCAGTCATTGACTGCCTGCCCACTGAAGACACTGAGTGTTCAGTGGTCTTTGATCATGCAGTTTGTGGTGTAGAGGCGGTGGGGGGACCTAGGCAAGTATGTATGTTATATATTTTGAAATATCACAATTCTCTTTTAAGCAGTAATAAGCCAGATTAGACCACTGCATTAGAATTGGCCAGTGGTTTGTTGAGGCTGCACCTGCTTTCATTGATGCAAAACTGTCCTGCTGCTGGCTGGTTTCTATCGCACTCTGAATAAGAATTAATAGACCAAGATGATAAAGTATTAACTTTTCATTGGCAGGATAAATAGGCAAAGGGGGCACTGGCAAGAACAAAAACTGCTGTGTTAATGCTAGCGAAAGGCCATATCATAAATGTATTTTTTGATTTTGCTCATAGTCCCATTTTAACTTGGAGGAAATGTTTACAGCCTAGGAATCACAAAGTACCTAAGCTGCCTGCATTTAACCAGTATTTATATTTTTGCACGATAACTTCACTTCAACTGTCACTCAGTGTTGTTTGAAACAATTGATAAGCTGCTTTCCAGAAAATATAAGTACCAGCTTATAATTCACAATGATCAGCAGACATAATACAGAAATAAGACTGACAGAGCAATAACGAAATTGTTTCAATTTGTGTGGAAAAAATCTGCCCATTAAGTGAACATTCTAAGCTTGAACGATGCATACTCACAGTCACTGGTCTGTGTAATCATGACAATTTATGATATTGTTTGATCATTGTTTGATCACAGAGTAGCTGCGATGACAGCTGCTGAAACACTGAGACAGCAATATGCATTACACAGTATATTTACGAGGATTAATATATTCTTCTAAGACAGAACAGATACTTAAAGCAAAGGTGACCTTTAGGCTCCATTAGCTTGAAAATTCTTTTGTCCTAAAGGCAAGGTTGAACAAGGTACAAACACTTGTGTAATAGTGCTTTGAAGACATATTTTTTAGTAGATTTTAAAGGCTTGCTTTTAAAAAAGCCCTGTTGGTTCGTGCACATGATCAGCATATTGGTAATTAGATGGAATTGTTTCATGAAAGTTGACCCCCTAGAAAGCTCCTTACCTCACGAGGCTGCACAGATACAAATAGCGAAGTAAAATATCTCGGTATAAATATCTCCAGAGACCCCAAACAATTTATTGTGGATAATCTTGTCCCATTATTAACCAAATTTAAGGGGAAATGTAACATTTGGAAAAAACTCCCACTATCTGCGGCAGGTCGCTGCAATTTAATTAAAATGATACTGTTGCCACAGCTGCTGTACGTATTGCATAACTCCCCAGTATGGATTTATAAAAAATGGTTCCAAAAGATAGACACTTTATTTAGAGAATTAATCTGGAAAGGGGGCTCAGCAAGAATTAGCTTAAACACTTTACAACTCCCAAATCTGGAGGGAGGAGTGGCCCTTCCACACCCCTTTAGCTATTTCCTGGCGTCGCAGCTCCAACATATGGGCGGATGTGAATCCAAGGGGGGAGGACGAGAGAGGAAGATGCTCCTACAAAACACGCCGCATAATTCACTGGTCGAAACACTGGAGGCAGGGTCTTTTTTGCGTGGGCAACCTACCTTAGACTTAATGACGAGAGTCTGGGAAGCAGCAAAAAAGACTCTGGGATATAGAGGATTTACAGAATATTCCCCCCATGGGAAAATAGCAAACTGGGAGAGGTGCAGAAACTGGGGACAATTAGGGAATGGGAAAGACGAGGTATAAAGTACATCACCCAGCTCTATCAAGATGGAAATTTAAAATCCTTTCAGGAATTGAGAGAGCAATTTGCAATTCCGAACAAATCCTTTTTTAGATATCTGCAGGTTAGGCACGCACTGGCAGAACAGTTTAGAGGGAGGATACTAGAATGGAGTAGGATACCCGTGCTACAGAAAGTTACCGCTGCAAAAACATCAAAAGGCCTAATATCACAAGTCTATCCAAGTATATATAAAGGGAGTCGGGAAGGATTAGAGGTTCGGTCTTATAGGGAGAAATGGGAAAGAGATGTGGGAAGTTTAACTGAAACACAATGGGAAATAATTCTTGAACTTGCTCCATTGGTGTCACTCTCCCTGCCCCAGAGGATGTCACACTTATTCTTATTATACAGAGCCTATTACACTCCACAAAAGCTCTTTCGGTTTGGCCAAAGACAAGATGATACCTGCCCTAGGTGTGGAAGGGCAGAGGGGGATCTGATCCATATGTTTTGGAGATGCCCGAGGCTATTCCGATACTGGAGGGAGGTAGTGGGTATCATAGGCCAGGTATTTGAAGTCTCTATAGACTTGGAACCCATGCTATGTGTGCTGGGGTGGATAGAGGGAGAAGATCATATAACATTGTAAATTTGCTGTCCCCTCAAAATAACTCAACACACAGCCATTATTGTCTAAACCACTGGCAACAAAAGTGAGTACACCCCTAAGTGAAAATGTCCAAATTGGGCCCAATTAGCCATTTTCCCACCCCGGTGTCATGTGACTCGTTAGTGTTACAAGGTCTCAGGTGTGAATGGGGAATAGGTCTGTTAAATTTGGTGTTATCGCTTTCACTCTCTCATACTGGTCACTGGCAGTTCAACATGGCACCTAATGGAAAAGAACTCTCTGAGGATCTGAAAAAAATAATTTTTGCTTTACATAAAGATGGCCTAGGCTATAAGAAGATTGCTACGACCCTGAAACTGAGCTGCAGCACGGTGGCCAAGACAAAACAGCAGTTTAACAGGACGTAAAATAGACATATGAGTACTGCCAGCATTGCTGCAGAGGTTGAAGGGGTGGGGGGTCAGCTTGTCAGTGCTCAGACCATACGCCACACACTGCATCGAATTGGTCTGTTGTCCCAGAAGGAAGCCTCTTCTAAAGATGCACAAGAAAGCACGCAAACAGTTTGCTGAAGACACGCAGACTAAGCACATGGTTTACTAGAACCATGTCCTGTGGTCTGATGAGACCAGGATAAACTTATTTGGTTCAGATGGTGTCAAGCATGTGTGGCGGCAACCAGGTAAGGAGTACAAAGACAAGTGTGTCTTGCCTACAGTCAAGCATGGTGGTGGGAGTTTCATGGTCTGGAGCTACATGAGTGCTGCCGGCACTGGGGAGCTACAGTTCATTGAGGGAACCATGAATGCCAACATGTACTGTGACATACTGAAGCAGAGCTTGATCCCTACCTTCGGAGACTGGGATACAGTGCAGTATTCCAACATGATAATGACCCCAAATACATCTCCAAGACAACCACTGCCTTGCTAAAGAAGCTGAGGGTAAAGGTGATGGACTGGCCAAGCATGTCTCCAGACCTAAACCCTATTGAGCATCTGTGGGACATCCTCAAACTAAAGGTGGAGTAGTGCAAGGTCTCTAACATCCACCAGCTCCGTGATGTCATGGAGGAGTAGAAGAGGACTCCGGTGGCAACCTGTGAATCTCTGGTGAACTCCATGCCCAAGAGGGTTAAAGCAGTGCTGGGAAATAATGGTGACCACACAAAATATTGACACTTTGGGCCCAATTTGGACATTTTCACTTAGGGGTGTACTCACCTTTGTTGCCAGCGGTTTAGACATTAATGGCTGTGCGTTGAGTTATTTTGAGGGGACAGCAAATTTACAATGTTATACAAGATGTCCACTCACTACTTTACATTGTAGCAAAGTGTAATTTCTTCAGTGTTGTCACATGAAAAGATATGATAAAATATTTACAAAAATTTGAGGGGTGTACTCACTTTTGTGAGATACTGTGTGTGTATGTATGTATGTATGTATATATATATATATATGCAGCACAGTGGGCGGCACAGTGGTGCAGTGGTAGCACTCTTGCCTAGCAGTAAGAAGGGTCACTGGTTCGAATCCCAACCATGACACTACCTGCTTGGAGTTTGCATGTTCTCCCTGTGCCTGCGTGGGTTTCCTCCGGGTGCTCCGGTTTCCTCCCACACTCCAAAGACATGCTGGTAGGTTAATTGGATCCTGTCTAAATTGTCCCTAGTATGTATGAATGTGAGTTAGGGACCTTAGATTGTAAGCCCCTTGAGGGTAGGGACAGATGTGAATGTACAATGTACAATGTATATGTAAAGCGCTGCGTAAATTGACGGCGCTATATAAGTACCTGAAATAAATAAATAAATAAATATATATACTGTATGTTCTGTGTATGAGTATATATATTGTGACAGGGCTAGGCTCTGCCACTGTGTGAGGATAGGTAGAAAATTAACAGGATTCGAATTAAGGCAGAATGCAAAGCTTCAGAGCATTGTTTTTGAGTGGAGAAGGTTGACTTGTCAGTGTTCTCCAAGGAGCTTAAAGCCTTCAATCCTATGTCCAGGTCTTGCTGGAACCCCTGCAGGTCCTGTGCCACATCCACAGGTGTGCATATTCATTATAAGCCAGTAGCTGGCCATAGCTCTGAGCTTTTGTTTGGAGATAGCTGTGTGCTTTAGCCAGATGTGAACCACTCAGGAGACCCCATACTCCATGTGGGAAAGATTCCTTACCTGCAGGACTGGGATAGTTGGGACAGGAGCAAGTTGGCAGGACTACAAGAGCAGATGCACAAAGGACTGGAGGGGTCTGTAAGTTTCGGAAGAGTTAAGCCCCATACACACTATCAGATTTTCTGCTGATTTTTGTCTTCAGATTTACCAAAATCATGTAGTGCAAGGGCCTGCCTGATTGCATACAAATTGAAACGCCTAAGGTTTGACCTCATATTATATGGTTTTGGTAAATCTGAAGGAAAAATCAGCAGAAAATCTGATAGTGTGTATGGGGCTGTAGAGAGCTTGGGGTGCTAGGAGAACGCTATCTGGTGGCCAGGAGTGGGCTCTTACTGCAAGGTGCTGTAACTAAAGCTGAGTAAGTCTGAAGAGCCTGTTGTCTGGGAGACCAAAGATGAGAGCAGTGCTGCTGAAGAGAGCCAGGTGGCTTATTATTTTTCATTACCTGTTTGCTTATAATTCTTTATCAAACTCAAACCCTGGATGGGAAAATGCTGACACAAGAGACTTTGGATGGATTTACTAAAGGCAAACAGATTGTGCGTTTTGCAAGTGCAGTTGCATTCATTTTCCCCAGAGCGTAGTAATGAGTAAATGGAGTAAAGTTTCACTTTGTAAAGAATACCCAATCAGGTGCAAGGGGGAAAAAAAACACATAATTGGATGATGAAAATCAGCAGAGCTTTATCACATTTACTAAGCTCTGGGGAAAATTGCAAAGCGCACAATCTGTTTGCCTTTAGTAAATCCATCCCATTGTTTTCTTTGTTTCATAGAAGCAAGCCTACAATTCTGACTGGCATGACTCATTAAAACCGCAATACTACTGAGCTTACTCGCCCCATATGATATACAGTATATATAAACCAGTTCCCTCCTG
Source organism: Aquarana catesbeiana (assembly GCF_042186555.1). Classification (NCBI taxonomy): domain Eukaryota; kingdom Metazoa; phylum Chordata; class Amphibia; order Anura; family Ranidae; genus Aquarana; species Aquarana catesbeiana. The sequence continues at coordinate 71,259,964 of NC_133336.1, read as the reverse complement.
GCCTATTGCAAAATGACAGCAGGGCAGGACTTTCGTCGTTCCGGGTGGACGTCATATGATGTCCTCCTGGAATGCACCTCCGGCACAGCTCTGTGGGCACGATCTATCACCCAATGTGTCCACTGGACACAGATGATGGCAGATCACTGTACTGGCCCGCTGCCAGTACCATGTGATTGCTGTGACCAATCACAGCAGATCACATGACAATTGTAAACAATAGATGACTTCCTTTCATGCCATCCATTGTGTACAATTGTGTTGCTAGCTGTGATTGGTCACAGTGATCACATGGTATAGACAGGACCAATCCCAGCCCATATGTACCATGTGATTAGCTGTGGCCAGTCACAGCTAATCACAACAATACTCACTGAATGAATCAGTTTCATTAAGTAAAAATTGTTGCTTTTACCAATGAAATGCATTACCAAAAATTAAGAAAAAAAGTAATAAGAAAGAAAAAAAATTGAAAAAAAATTATATTTTTTTCTTAATATACTGTCACCAGTCAGTATCCCTGATCGCTGTCACACCCAGGGCCGTGTTTTGGCCTAGGCCGACAAGGCCTAGGCCTAGGGCGGCACTTTGAGGGGGCGGCAAAAAAAGCCGCCCCCGCATGAGAGAAAGTCCTCCCACTCGATTCCCGGCTCCCGCGGCCGCCCCCCACACACATGCAGCCCACTTGCTGGCAGAGGGTGGAGGGGCATGTGTATGGGCATGCTTGGCAGAGCTCACGCCCCTCCACCCTCTGCCAAGCACGCCCATACACAGCAGCGCCGCTACAGCAAGGCGGCCGCCGTGGGCTGCATGTGTGCGGGGGGCGGGAGCTAGGAATCGGGTGGGGGGGGACTTTCTCTCATGCGGGGGGTGGCGTGTGACTCACGCCCCCATAAGCGGCCGGTGACTGGCAGAGGTGGAGCCTTATGCTCCGCCTACCCTCCTCCGCACTGCTTCTACTCGGCACTGGGGCGAGGTCTGGCAGTGACGTCAGGAGGAGAGAGAAGCACAAGGGAACCCCCCAGGACAGCAGGTAAAGTCATTTAATAAATTATATCAGTGTTATGGGAACAGTGTTGGCATTTGATTGGCACAGTGGCTGCGTTTGAGGGCACAGTGGCTGCGTTTGAGGGCACAGTGGCTACAATTGATGGGGCACAGTGGCTGCAATTGATGGGGCACAGTGGCTGCGTTTGATGGCACAGTGGCTGCAATTGATGGGCACAGTGGCTGCGTTTGATGGCACAGTGGCTGCAATTGATGGGCACAGTGGCTGCATTTGATGGCACAGTGGCTGCAATTGATGGGCACAGTGGCTGCAATTTATGGGCACAGTGGCTGCATTTGATGGTGCACAGTGGCTGCGTTTGATGGGCACAGTGGCTGCATTTGGTGGGCACAGTGGCTGCATTTGGTGGGCACAGTAGCTGCATTTGGGCACAGTGGCTGCGGTTGGTGGGCACAGTAGCTGCGTTTGGGCACAGTGGCTGTGTTTGGTGGGCACAGTGGCTGCGTTTGGGGCACAGTGGCTGTGTTTGATGGAACAGTGGCTGTGTTTGATGGGGCACAGTGAGGCTGCAATTGATGTCTTTTTTTCTGAATTTTTTAGTTTGTTTGCACCCCCCCAAAAATTTTAAGCACCAGCCGCCACTGGCATGTGTAAAGTGCTCCATGCATGCTAAATTCAATGCAAACCCTTTAAACAGTCAACATTTAGTGAAAGTGCATTAATATGCAGATCATGATATTGCAATAAAGTGCTCCATCAATGCTGAAATCAATGCAAACTCATTAAAGAGGAGTCCCGCTCCCACCCCGTGAAAACATTAAAACTCAGCAGCTACAAATACTGTAGCTGCTGACTTTTAATATTAGGACACTTACCTGTCCAGGGATCCCGAGATGTCGACAGCTGATTTTCGGATTGGCTCTCGGGTTTTGCCACCATCATTCATGGTAAGAGAAACCGGACGTTTCACTACTGCACGTGTGCGAAGCGCGTTGCACTTTCTGAATGCCCCAGTAGAGGAAGGAGGAGGGGGCCGAACTTCAGAGGGGGCAGCACAGTCTCCAGGGAGTGGGGAAGGGTACCTGTCAAAAACAGGTACCTGTTCCCCCCTCCCCCCTGAAAGGTGGCAGATGAGCCTAAAGAGGAAGGGGTGTGGTTTACAGATGATAGGGTGGGTCTTAAACAGGAAGGGGTGTGGCCTCGGCAGCAAGGGGTGGGTCGTATTTAAATTAGGGGGGTGCATGAGTTTAGTCAGGCCTAGGGCAGCACAAAACCTAAATACACCACTGGTCACTAGATATTTCTACTGTCCTGGCGTTTTCGGGCCTCATGAAATGAGAGAGTCCTTCTCATTTCCAGGATTGATCAGTTTTCAGATCTATACCATAGTTTGTGGACTCTATAACGTTCTTACAGACTAAATATTAAACACTGATTTGGGTTATTTTCACCAAAGAAATGGAACTGAATACATGTTGGCCTAAATTTATGAAAAAAGATTATTTGCTAAATTTTATAATAGAAACAAAAAAAACGTTTTGGGTTTTTTTTTTTAAACTTTAGGTCTTTTTATTTTTATTTTTTCGCTTAGCAAAAAATAAAAAAAACCCAGTGGTGATTAAATACCACCAAAAGCTCTATCTGTCTAAAAAAAAAAAAAAAAAGATACAAAGTTCGGGGGCTCAGCGGGGGGCATCGATAAAAAGCTATTAGATAAGCACCTGAACGACCACAACATACAGGGATATACAAGGTAATACTGACATATAATCACACACATAGGTTGGACTTGATGGACTTGTGTCTTTTTTCAACCTCACCTACTATATGGGTACAGTTTTACATGACCGCGCAATTGTCATTTAAAGTGCGACAGCGCTGAAAGCTTAAAATGGGTCTGGGCCAGGAAGGGGGTGAAAGTGCCCTGTATTGAAGTGGTTCAGATTAGGATTTAGCAAGTGCTGAAAATACAGCATGTGTTTAAATTTCTTGTACAAAATACCACCAAATCAATTTTCATAGATCTAAAATGAATGTACCAGAAATCAGATGCCATTGGAAGCCATTGTGTTTGGGGCCGCAGGAGTAAATGAAGAGGGAACATATAAAGAAATGCCAAACGTGATTTTTTTTTTTTCCGTTTTCAGATTACAGATTGTCTCCCATCGCCCTTTTTCCAACAACTTTTATAACCTTTTTCCAACAACTCCTTTTGGTGACTTGCGCATGTTCCCCACCACTGCTCTCTCCTGGGAATTTCTAGACTACAGAAATCATTATTTTTTGGCTACAAGCTTGTGGACATGATTTTACCATGTTTTAAGGACAGCATATTTGTCTTTTTTTATCATGAAGGGTATACTTTAAAAGGAGCCCTTAATAATTGTTTTTTCACGTTTTGAATAGAACTTTGAGTTTACAAGTTTCCAAACTTGTTTGATATCATTTTCTGTAATCTTTATATAATCTTTATTTTTCAAATAAACAGTAAAGCTTAAGTCCAATTAGATAAAAATACAGAAGAAATACATGCACTATATTACTAAAAGTATTGGGACGTCTGCCTTAACAGGCATATGAACTTTAATGGTATCCCAGTCTTAGTCCATAGGATTCAATACTGAGTTGGCCCACCCTTTGCAGCTATAACAGCTTCAACTCTTCTGGGAAGGCTGTCCACAAGGTTTAGGAGTGTGTCTATCGAAATGGTTGACCATTCTTCCAGAAGCGCATTTGTGAAGTCGGGCACTGATATGAACGAGAAGGCCTGGCTCGCAATCTGCTCTAAATCATCCCAAAGGTGTTCTTTCGGGTTGAGGCCTTTATTTTTATTTTATTTATTTATATATTTTTATTTAATCTTCTGCTTCATTGAGAAGGCAACTATTGGGGCTCAAAGCAACATTCAGAATATGGGTGAAGTATAATAGATAGTTGGCAAAACCAGTTGACATATGTAGTGTAAACATTGATGAAGCGGATTTTACTTGTATAAGGCTAACATTCCAAAAGAAGAGAAAACCAGGAGAAATTGGATAATATAGGGTTGGTGGGAAGAGTCAAAGGTAGAGAGGGAATAGGGAGGATAACCATGGGATAGAAGAAAGAGAGCTAGTGCAATTGAGCATAATGAATATTTGTAATTAGGACCAATATGTGGAAGGTATCAACTGATGAGGGATGGGAGCACTTATTAAACAGTGGACTTGCTAGATTAATACTAAATGGGCTAAACAGGTTAATGAGAACAGAGAAAGGTGTAGTGGGAAAGACTACAGGTCTTGTGACTGGAGTTTGTTCATTGCCTATTGAGGAATTTTCACATTGATGATGTATTGATGATGATGTATCCAAGATCCAGGTCTCATAAAATTTGTCATGTGTCTCTCTGAGAGAATCACCAGTGCTCAGTTTCCATAATGGTATTGTTTCTGCCAATCCATTCACTAATGATTGGGGCCCCTTCCATAGGGCTGGAATAAGACTTTAGCAGCATTAAGATGATGTGGTAATGCAAGTTTCCTATAAAAATTTATAGGCCAAGACGTGTTATGGAATAGGTACTTTGAGACACTGTGGGGTCATCTAAGAGAGGGGTGTCTAGGAGTCTGTATAAAAGAAGGAAACAACACTGAGTGCCCCACTCTATCAGGACCAGATGGTCACCATGATAGAAGCAGTGTCAGGTTCATGACTAAGCCATTTGTGAGTGAGAAAAAAGCATTGGGGGCATGGCCTGGACAGTCTGGCTGAAGTTGCTTCTACAATAGTGACTGTCGGGTCCTAATGGTGTGCGGCACTCTGGGTTGTTTCCTTCTTTTATACTGTACACATTTGAGCTAAGATGGCTCTCCCCAACCTGTACCCTCAGCGTGAGTCATTGGACTAGGACACTCAGGAACCTGGAGTAGCACCCCTAGTTTTCTCACTGTCTAGGAGTCAGATTATATGTGTAAATACGTAAGCAGGTACCTTTCTGACAGCAACTTCTCCAGCAGAGGTCTGACGTTTGGGTACATATTTTTAAGTTTAGCAGAGAATTGATACCACCAGGTCATCAATTTAATTTATTACAGAATTCTCTGTTAATTTTTGTGTTAATAGAATATACTGTATGTAAGACAGTTGGAGTATCTTGTCCGTTTGATGGGGAGAGAAGGTACATCCAAGTTTTTGTTTCCAGAACTTAAAGGTGTTGTAAAGGTTTGTGTTTTTTCACCTTAATGTATCCTTTGCATTAGGGTGAAAAAACACCTGTCAGTGACCGCCCCCCCGTTTTACTTACTTGACCCCTCGAACTTGACCAACAGGTTTGCTCAGCCTCGCTGCCCGTGGTTCTCGGCTGTTGGTTGGATAGATTAATAGCAGCGCAGCCATTGATTCCCGCTGCTGTCAATCAAATCCAATGACTCAAGCGCCGGGGGCAGGACCAAGTCCTGTATTCGGCCTCTATGGATGCCAAATGCTGGACTTGGGAGTGCGCCCACAAGGTAACCCCCCGGTAGAGCACTTCTCCCAGGGGGTTATCTACTGTGGGGAGGAGCCATGAGAGCCGCCGAGGGACCCCAGAAGTCGAGGATCGGGGCCACTGTGTGCAAAATGAGCTGCACAGTGGAGGTAAGTATGACATGTTTGTTAAAAAACAAAAAAAAACAAAACAACCTTTAGTGTCATTTTAAGATAATACAGTTCACATTCTGAAGAAGAATGTGGAGCAATTTTTACATCTCTGAGAGTACATGTTTAGACTTAGCATCTTAGGCTTAGCGTCTTCTATATAGAGGGTTTCTGGCAACTTATGGCCCGGGGGCAGGTACAACCCAAAGGCCCATGGTGCAGCGACTTGGGCCCCCCCCCCCCGCTCTCCCTCTTCCCTGCCTCCTCCCAACCACTACGCCAGGCTGAAGCTCCGCTCCAGGTACCCTCTGCTCACCAGGTGGGTCGGACTGGACAACACCTGCTGCACCAACTCCAGGTTCCCAAACTGGCCAGCAGGGGGTAGCTGGGGGCTGCAGGGAAAAGCCAGAGCAGCTCTGTTGGGGCGGGAGAGGAGATTCTCTGGTGTGGCACGGAGCACGCCTCCACTTGGACACGGCGTACACCATCCATGCCAGAGCGGTGGCCTGTGCTCTGTCCTCTTCCTCATCCCTCACTCAGTAGGACACCAGCAGGGACTTTTTACTCCTTTTCACCAGGAATCCTTTAGGCTTGTCTGCGGCGGAAGAGGGATGGCCTTTTAAGGTGGCATCAGAGCATCCCCAGGGGCAATTGTTCCCTTGCCCTCCGGCCCAGTCCACCCCTGGTTTCAAAGAACAATAGTGAATTAATAGATCTCGTGGGTGGGAGAGATTCGGTAAAAAAATTGAGGCATTTTGTATCTCTAATAATCCATTGGAAATTTTTTGGAATCTGTCTCAGGTCATTCAGGGACTGGCGTTTGAAAAATCAAGTCTCTCTGTCTACGTTTCAGGACTTTGATTGATTTATTTTCATTCTGTTCAGCTAGAATTTTATAACTATATGTCATTTATTTTATTATTCATTACAATATTACCATATTCAAATTCTAAAGTATGAATGTATATGTATGGTTTCATCTATGCAACTGAGCAGTGCTGGGCTTATATGATAAGGCCCAAAAAATAAATGCAGTAACCCATAGCAGCCAGTCGGCAATTATCTTTTTTGTTGCTGTGCATGATCTATGGTTATTTGATTTGTCTGAGGTCTGGATTCAGTTTGAGTGAGCTCAAAATCCATCAAAGATTCTTTTCAAACTGTTGTCAGAATCAAATAACAAATATCTGTGTGGTTTTATCCCCAAAGGAAATCTAGTGGTAGAAAAATGAGAGCTGTTATTGCTGACTTGTTTTTGAAGGTGCATACTCTAGAGATGTTGTCCTTATCATTGCTTCACTGCTTGGTGGCCAGCTTACCTGGACCCATAATCTTCATAATAGGTATCAGGATGCATTATATGTGCATGCCTGTTGTAGGCCAGTGACTCACTGTAGCATAACAGCCCTGTAGCATGCAGTCATCAAAAATAATGGCTGCTTTTATTATTTTTTCTTTACAAGTACAATTTGCAAAAGTGATAAAAGGCTATTATTTTCTCAATAAATGCAATGTTTTCTTATCATATGAGGTGATGTCACCACCCATTCTCTCCCCCTGTCCAATCAGAGAAAGCTTTGTGCTCATTGAGAAAATGCAAAGGAATTTGTGAATGGCGCCCTTGCAAAGCTAGCCGCCTCACTGTAATAGCGGTGTCTGTTACAGTGATTGCCAGCATCCAGGGAGATCGCATGGATATGGCACAAACATAGTTACATTGGTCCAAGCTGGAACAATGTAACTGTAAAAATTGCCATAGCTAAACTTCAGTTTTATCTACTTTTTTTAAATTGAATAAAAAAAAAATCTTCTAAAACATGAATTTGGTGAAGAGTTAATTTGCATGAATGACAGAATTATGTAATTTACCCAGTAAGACAGTAATCCTATTGGGTTCATTATGCCCTTGTGATTGACAGGGAGAGAGGATTCCCACCATGTCTGTTCTATAAGAAAAGGGCTCCTGTAGTTATCTAGTTCAGAGGGAGGGCTGGGGACTCCAAGGGCATTGGGCCATGAGTGATGAGGATTCCAAAAGACCTCTTACTAGATTTAAAAATGTCATATTGCCCAGCAGAATATCCTCAGACACACTCCTACCTGCAAATCTGCATGATTTAGATGTGTCCTCAGCTCATGTAAATATTTTCAATCATCTCACTTATGAACAAGATATGCAGTTGATTTTATAGGTTTATTTTGTACTCCATGGTGCATTACACCATATTATGAGCTAAAAGATTATTACACTGCTCAAAAAAATTAAAGGAACACTTTGAAAACACATCAGATCTCAATGGGCAAGAATATCATTCTGGATATCTATACTGATATGGACTGGGTAATGTGTTAGGAACGAAAGGATGCCACATCGTTTGATGGAAATGAAAATTATCAACCTACAGAGGGCTGAATTTAAAGAAACCCCAGAAAATCAAAGTGAAAAAATGATGCAGCAGGCTAGTCCATTTTGCTGAAATTTAATTGCAGCAACTCAAAATGGTACTCAGTAGTTTGTATGGCCCCCACGTGCTTGTAAGCATGCCTGACAATGTTGGGGCATGCTCCTAATGAGACGACGGATGGTGTCCTGGGGTTTTTCCTCCCAGATCTGGACCAGGGCATCACTGAGCTCCTGAACAGACTGAGGTGCAACCTGGTGGCATTGGATTGACCGAAACAAAATGTCCCAGAGGTGTTCTATTGGATTTAGGTCAGGCGAGCGTGGAGGCCATTCAGTGGTATCAATTCCTTCATCTGCCAGGAACTGGCTGCATACTCTCGCCACATGAGGCCAGGCATTGTTGCACACCAGGAGGAACCCAGGACCCACTGCACCAGCGTAGGGTCTGACAATGGGTCCAAGGATTTCATCCCAATACCTAATGGCAGTCAGTGTGCCATTGTCTAGCCTGTAGAGGTCCGTGCATCCCTCGATAGATATACCTCCCCAGACCATCACTGACCCACCACCAAACCGGTGTATGCTGAACGATGTTACAGGCAGCATAACGTTCTCCACGGATTTTCCAGACCCTTTCACATCTTTCACATGTGCTCAGGGTGAACCTGCTCTCATTTATGAAAAGCACAGGGTGCCAGTGGGGGACCTGTCAATTCTGGTGTTCAATGGCAAATGCCAATCGAGCATGGTGCTGGGCAGTGAGCACAGGGCCCAATAGAGGATGTTGGGCCCTCCGGCCACCCTCATGAAATCTTTTTCTGATTGTTTGGTCAGAGACATTCACACCAGTGGCCTGCTGGAAGTCATTTTGTAGGGCTCTGCCAGTGCTCATCCTGTTCCTCTTTGCACAAAAGAACAGATACTGGTCCTGCTGATGGGTTATGGACTGTCTACGGCCCTGTCCAGCTCTCCCAGAGTAACTCCCTGTCTCCTAGAAGCTCCTCCATGCACTTGAGATTGTGCTCATAGACACAGCAACCCTTCTGGCAATGGAATGTATTGATGTGCCTTCTTGGAAAAGTTGGACCTCTATAGGGTCCAGGTATTGCCTCATGCTACCAGTAGTGACACTGACCATAGCGAAATGCAAAACTAGTGAAAAACAGTCAGAAAAGATGAGTAGGGGAAAAAAATGTCAGTGGCCTCTACCTGTAAAACCCTTCCTGTTTTGGAGGTCGTCTCATTGTTGCCCATCTAGTGCACCTGTTGTTAATTTCATTAACATCAAAGCAGCTGAAACTGATTAACAACCCCCTCTGTTACTTAAACTGACCAGATCAATATCTCAAGAGTTTAATTGACTTGATGCTATACTCTGATTAAAAAGTGTTCCTTTTAATTTTATTGAACAGTGTATTTTATTATTGTTTGTTCATGATGTTCAATCTTGATTATTCCTGATAATCAATCTGGATTAAGATGAGGAAGGGTTCTCTTTAGATTTGATCAGGGTCATCCACTGTAGAGCATCTGCATGTCAACTGCTGATAAGCTAGTATGCTGGGAATTGTAATTCGTCAATGTCCAGTGCTGTGCAGATGGTAACATAGATATCGCTGTATTGGATTTGTGTAATGTATTGCCCCTCTGCTTACTAGGTTTACTAGCTTGCTAGTGATTTACAGACAGGAAGAGAATCCTGAATATTTATACCTTCTGTTTGCCATGCAGGCCGGGTACATGTCTGGGATGCTGGTACCGGTGGGAGTTGGCATAGCTGGAGCACTTCTTATCCTCGGAGCTCTGTACAGCATAAAGATTATGAATCGCCGCAGGAGAAATGGTTTCAAACGGCATAAAAGAAAGGTAAGAGTCAGCTTGCTCTATTCATTCATTATTAAGTTTAGTCCAGTCTCGTTTTTAACCTTGACAAAGGGAAGACCTTTTACTACAAACGTGTAGTTAAATGTTCAGCTAGCCCAGGAGAAACTAAAGCTTGCCATACTTGTTAGTCTTATTGTAGATGGTCATACACTTTACAATCTCCTTTAGATCTAGCACTAACTATGTAGTACAAGGAGACACCTGACTGGGTACAAACAAGAAGCATTTCTTAGGTTTTTCCTCATATACAGCTTTGGTAAATTTTAAAGTTCATCGTACAAAAGATGTACAGTCAGATTGAGGTATGTGGCGACCCTAAACAAGACCTGTCACCTCACAGTAGATATAATGCTGCAAACGAGGAGTGTTATAAATGCTTGGCAAAATGCTTGTTTGTTTCAGTTCAGGTTTTGATGTTTTTCACATTGAACTCCAGCCATTTTTCAGCTGTTTTTGGAAATAGTGGGGGTGAGTTAGAACATCCCAGGTTTGTAATTGGTGGCTTTATCAATTTTGAGATTTTTTCTCACCACTTGATGGAAAAAGTAATGAGAAATCTCCCCAGTGTGAGCCAATACAACAAAAATGTTTATTTTTAGAAGGATGAGAAAAGGTTAGAATTTTTCTCAGGTTTTTTTGTTGTCTGAGCCTTCCTGTTGTGGTGACCTCAATTCCCCTTATTTTTTGTTCTGGTGTCACAGCAAAATAAATGAGGAAAGTCCTCCAATAGGCTCATAGACAGCAATATATACCTGATAGAGGTTCCAGCCTTTGCCCACTCTTTTTAAAAACTAAAACCCAACTTGTAATGGCTTATTTGTTTATGACTCCGAATGAGATCTTGTCCATTCAGGATAAAGTTGCAATGTCTTGTAACGGAGTCCACAGATGCCCTAATACTCACCTTGCCAGTATTTCCTACTACCTCCATTAGAGTCAGCCCCAATCGTTTCCTACAGATCCTCAGCAAGGCTTAACACACCAAAAATATACCTGACCCGAATTTGGCCAACACAGGGCACCACATCAAGTGCATTTGTTCAGTCATATAAAAAGAAAATCCATGTTTGCCTATTTCATCTGCAGATGATTGGATAATTAAAGAATGACCATTCTCAGTTTATTGTGTGAGTACTCCTTTAGTAATGGCTTATTCACACACCGTGGCAGGTCCTGCCACCTTACTGAAAATGATCTGCTGTCAATTGCTTTTTCAGAGGCAGTTAAAGTAGAGTTCCACCCAAAAGGGGAAATTCCACTTGTCACTGGCATTGAAATTGAGAAAAAAAATTTTGAGTTGTCTTCAAACCAGCAATAAAATAAACCCCTTCATTTGGCACAGTTCATGCTTTGGGAAAGAATTTTCTTTGAAGAGACTAAAAAAAGTTTAGTCTTCAGATACTTTTAGGTATTTTAAAATGGGACTTCACCTGAAAAGGTAAGTGCTGCTTATCCTCCTACTTCCCACTTCCTCTCTCCTCGTTTCTTTTTTTTTCCCCGGGAGCGGGTACCTAGTTTGTACAGGTATCCACTCCCAATTTTGCTATGCGAGGTCCCCCCAACCTGCTTGCAACATTCTGGGACACATCACAGGTCCCAGGAGACTGCAGAACCATTCAGAATGTGCAGCGTGTCTTACTCATGCACAGTGGGAAGCTGGCTGTGAGTCAGCGGGAAGTCACAGCCGGCTTCCCACAGTCAATTTTGAGGTACCGGGGACCTGAAGAACCAGCACTGGATCCCTGGACTGGTAAGTGTCTTTTTATTAAAAGTAAGCAGCTACAGTAGTTCTTTTTAACAAGACTGGGGCTCCTCTTTAAACTAGACTCCTGAATTTAGCTTGTTTTTGCATCTTTTTAAGTTGGCCCAGGAAAAGACACAAATGATTACAAAAATACCACCAGGGACAATGTACAGGTAGGATACTTGTTACATGAGACTTACTCACCTTCTCTAGAATCCATAAGTTAAAGCCTAAATATGGTAAAAAAAATTCAGCACAATGAACTTGCCATCATTATGATGTGATACAATGCTTGTGCTGCTGGCTCCTGGATTCTTTGCAATCATCTTCCTCCAATGCCTTCCACACCCCTGCTGCCATAATCCTCCAGTGGAGTGGGGGGGTTATTGGAACTGAGGGCACTGTGACAGACTCTCATCAAGAGTGCCGACTATGCCTACCTATTCTGCCCCTGCCCTATTCTATGAATGGAGGAGCCGGGTGGAAAGGGCAGGCATAGTTGGGCAATCTTGATGAGTACATACTATATGAAAGCTTCCTCAGTTCTATTAACCCCCACTGCACCGTAAGATTATGGTGGTGGTGGTGGGGGGGGGGGGGGCTCAGAGGAGGAAGATTTCAAGGAATCCATAAGCCAACAACACAAGGGACACATCACACTGATGGCAAGTAATGTACCTTGTGCTGACTTTTTTTAACCTAAACTCAGGCTTTGAAACCTTCATGGCAATTCATATTATAAAGCCAAGTTTTCAAATAGAGGCTGTGAAAAAGGACCCAGACTTGATGACTGACTTAAAAGTAATATTTAGGTTGTTTAATTATTTCCTATGATAGAGCCTAACTGGCTGCTAGTGCTTTTACTGGCCCTTTCTCTTCCATTCTGAGTCCTGCTGCGCAAGGGGATACAGGAGGCTGATATGAAGTTAAATTCAGATGCTATTGTCTAGAGTTCAAAATTAATAGCTCAACAAAATACTGCAGTATCTGTCTTCTCCCAGCCTCCTCTCCACTGCAGTGTTTTGTCGATTACAAAGTGGCAGATGCTCTTTAACGATTGTTCCATCTTTTGTTTCCCAAGCAGAGAGAATTTAACAGCATGCAAGACCGCGTCATGCTCTTAGCAGACAGTTCAGAAGATGAATTTTGAATGGGACTGTTCGGAGCTGCGAAGAGGACTTCATGACAGTTCTGCAAGATGAGAACACCAGTCCTGCAATCTCACTGCTATCAGCCAGCTGTGTAACAACCCTGTAGTGATCATCATGCATTGAGATCGGCAGCATGCTGTCTTGTACATGTCTGTTTTTATACGACAGTGAAATGATACGTGTTAATATGCAGAGTCCTAGTGCAACTGTGATATATGTTTTATAGCAAGCTATTTTTTGTACTGAGTTACGTTGTAACAATCACTATGCTGATCTCGTTGGAACAATGTAGGAGGTATAAATTGTAATGCCGCGTACACACGGTCGGACTTTCCGGCATACTTGGTCCGGCGGACCAGAGTGTGCCGGACAATCCGCCCGTGTGTGGGCGGCGGCGGACTTTTCCGGCGGACTTCTTCCCAAAAGCCCGCCGGACCTAGATTTTAAACATGTTTGAAATCTTTCCGTCGGACTCAGTTTCGGGCGGAAAGTCCGCTCGTGTGTGTGCTGGTCCGACGGAAAGCCCGCTCGTGTGTAGGCTGGTCCGACAGACCAAATACGACACGAGGGGATGGTATTGCATCTCGCGCTCGCTGCAATAGGAAAAACAAATCTTCCTATTGCGGCGAGCGCGGGGCATACCAGGCCCTTAGGTCTGGTATGGATTATAAAGGGGAACCCCGCTACGCCGAAAAAACGGCGTGGGGTCCCCCTAAAATCCATACCAGACCCCGATCCGAGCACGCAGCCTGGCCGGTCAGGAAAGGGGGTGGGGACGAGCGAGCGCCCCCCCCCCCTCCTGAACCGTACCAGGCCGCATGCCCTCAACATGGGGGGTGGGTGCTTTGGGGGAGGGGGGCGCCCTGCGCCCCCCCCCCCCCAAGCACCTTGTCCCCATGTTGATGAGGACAAGGGCCTCTTCCCGACAACCCTGGCCGTTGGTTGTCGGGGTCTGCGGGCGGGGGCTTATCGTGGTCGACCACGCCCCCTAAAACGTCACAGTCCCAGCATGCCCAGGGACTGTGACATCATATGGGGGCGGGGTCTCCGCCTATATAAGTCACAACGCAGCCCTCAGAGACCAGTCCAGCCGGAGAGAGCGTCGTGTCAACATCTGGGGGAAGAGAAGAGAAGAGAAGCCAAGAAGCCAAGAAGCCCAGAAGTCCGGACCTCCGCTCGCAATAGAGCTACATGAAGAGAGCGGAGGGGCCGGCCGAAGACCTGCGACACCGGGAGAAGAGGCCGGAGAGCGGAGAAGAACCAACCGGACGCCGGGAGAAGATGAAGCGGAGGGACCCCCGAAGCCGGAAGAAGACCCCCCCCCCGGAGCTGTTTAATAAAATATTTTAAAAACCTGTGTGGTGTGTTTTATTACTTACACTTTTTTCCTAGGTAAATGGGTAGGGGTACCATGTACCCCATACTCATTTACATAGGGTGGGGGGCCGGGATCTGGGGGCCCCCTTATTAAAGGGGGCTCCCAGATTCCGATAAGCCCCCGCCCGCAGACCCCGACAACCAACGGCCAGGGTTGTCGGGAAGAGGCCCTTGTCCTCATCAACATGGGGACAAGGTGCTTGGGGGGGGGGGGGGCGCAGGGCGCCCCCCTCCCCCAAAGCACCCACCCCCCATGTTGAGGGCATGCGGCCTGGTACGGTTCAGGAGGGGGGGGGGGCGCTCGCTCGTCCCCACCCCCTTTCCTGACCGGCCAGGCTGCGTGCTCGGATCGGGGTCTGGTATGGATTTTAGGGGGGACCCCACGCCGTTTTTTCGGCGTAGCGGGGTTCCCCTTTATAATCCATACCAGACCTAAGGGCCTGGTATGCCCCGCGACGGGGCTCGCAAGGTGTCAATCTAGCCGATAAAAGCGGCAAGATTGACATCCTTTTCTAGTCCCGTCGCACCTGAGTCACGTTCAAAATGAACGGACTTGTCCGTGTGTGGGCAAGTCCGTTCATTCTGAAAGTCCGCCGGAACTCCGGCGAAAGTCCGTCGGAAAGACGGGCGGACTTAGCCCGCCGGAAAATCCCGGCGTGTGTGGGCAAGTCCGTTCGTTTTAAAGTCCGGCGCACCTGGCGGACAAAGTCCGTCGGAAAGTGTGCCGGACCAAGTAGGATAGAAAGTCCGCTCGTGTGTACGCGGCATAAGAATTATGGTAATGATGGAAGCTGAATTTACAGTGTAGGGTAACAGTAATATAAAAAATGTCATTTAGCTGCCACCAGTAGCTCTGAAGGCCGAGCAGATTCATTGGGGGGTATTTTCTGCTCGCATGTTTCATGCAGGGAGAACAGAGCACATCTGGCGTTGTAGTAAGGTCTTATAGAGCCCCTTGAGCATGCATTGAGTAGCATACAGATTATTCTTTCGCAGAGCCGTACGGAAGGCAGTGAGACTGTCTGTCTTCAATGTCCATGATGAATGGTTACAGATGGGTTCCTGTGTATTCCTTAAAGTGCCCAGTAAACCCAACATACCACTTCATACACAATATTGCAAAGAAAATGCACAGATGTGTCCTTGCTTTATGAGGACCTCTTCTGAATGATACAGAGACTAGCATGGCCCCTGCACAAGGATGACACAGAAATTCAAGAAGTGCCCCATATTTTTTAAAACCAATGCACCTTTTATTTGATATAGCAGTAGGGGCTGGTAAAAATATGATGTTCAGTTATATGTGTACTGGCATTTGATATGTTCATTTTGCCCAAGATCTAAACTATATTTATAGCATTTTTTCTTCTGCAGATTTTTTTTCTTAACATTTCTCTTTGGGTAGAATTAATTTTTTTAAAGGCTATTTGACCATAATGGCATTTAAAATGTTTAAAGGATAACTGTTCTTTGAGTACATTTATCCTTTAACTGAGACTACCCCCCAAAGTCCTAATAGTAACTTGGACCTTGCTCCTGCCAGATCCACTGTGTGGCCCACTGGGAGTTGCAGTGGTTGGGCAGCTACTTCTACACATGCACAGAAAAGTCTCCAGTTTTTTCTATGGGAAGGTTACCACTGCTGGGATACATAATTGGTGACCTCTACATAAGAATATGTAGCTTTCCAGCTGGAAGAGTTTGTTGTGTGAGTCACACAGCATGGATGTGACAAGAGCAAGACAGGTGTATATAAAGCTGGCCCTGTGGGCTGGATGAAAGAAATCTATTTGTGGGCTATTGCATTCTGACAGCTAGTACCGTTGACTGACAAAATATCTGAACCATAACAGCATGTGATTATCCGACAATTTTCAGCCTGACCCGTCCATTTTCAGAAAAAGGATGTTGAGCTGGAGGGTATCCATGGTTTGAAATTCAGCTGGTTCATCAGGAACTGCCCAAAATTCGCTAAGTGTATGACAAGCTTATGAGTTTGATGGGGTGTTGGGGGAGGGGTGGACGCTATTAAAACTATACTGAAAGTACAGTTATCCTTTAATACACTATTTTGTCTTAATCAGATTTTCAAATAGATTAAGTTACTTTTTTTTTGTTTAATTAAATAACTTTCATATGTGGTACGTCAGATATTATCCATTTTGCTTCTTTTTTTTTTTTGGGCTAAATCGCATCAGCATTCCAAAAGCCTTGATTGTGCCATCAAAGTATGAGGGGGGGTGAACTTCTGGCTGAATTTATGAACATGTCCAAAAATGATGCCATTGTGATATTGCAACATGGATAAACAGGGTGACTTAACATACTCCATGATCACATGGTAGCCAGCAGTAAGATCCTATTTCCCTCAGTTCCAGGATGTGGGCAGGCACTCCTACACCATTACATACTGTATAATGCAGTCCAGCTGGCCCTGCATTGTACATGGTGATGTTGGGAAGAGGAGCGCTGGCAAGACTGGTTAGAGTCTGACAGAAAGAGCAGCTTTGGTGTACCGGTTGTCACAATTACGGGGCAGTGGATTAAGATAAAGTATACTTTCTATTAAATCATTCCCTAGAAAAAAGCAGCATACTCTTTATCTGCTGGGGGGGATTTTTTTTTTTTAACTTTTAAGAACCACCGAAAATTGGGTATTAAGGCTTTTTCTTTAATCACAATGGAGGCAAAATGTTCCTTGTCACATTGCAAATATGTAAACTAAACCCACAAATCGTCATTTCATGACCAAGAGCAAAGTGATAGCTTGTTCAAACATGACCTGTCAGCATTTTCAGAGTCTTAGAACTAAAAGTCATGGGGGGGGGGGTGTCATGGTTGCTATGTTAGTTTAAGGTTTTAATATGATTTTTCTAATTTGAAAAGCAAGTCTTTTAATTTTTTGTTACAATTTTTAAACTTTAATTTTATCTGTAAAAACTGTTTTAATATAGTTATTTTATCTAGCATAATGAATACTCTGTCAGAATACACCTATCAGCACTGCAGCCAACTATAATAAAAATACACCAACATTCCTGTTCAAGAGTTTTACGGAATTGGGTACATCTGAAGCTGGAAAAAAAAGTGAAAAATTATTGCATTTGGTCATATTCACAAAACTGGGGATAGTATTTTGTTTCATGTCTTCCTATAGTCACTAATAGGCTGTAGTCTCATGATGTGTATATAGGTATCAAGCTAATTTTAGGCATAAATTAGGGCTGTTAGCAATTAAAATTTTCGTGTTCAATTAATCAATTTTTTTTAATCGATTAATTGACTAATTTCGATTAATTATAACGCACATACAGATCCAACTACTTTTAGCTGATTTAGCACCGTTGTTATGGCAACAGCCGAAGTCGGACATATCGGGGCATGGCTAGGACGTCACATGTCATAAACTCAGCCTCACCGTGCCCATAATTTCAACCTTACCATGCCCATAATCACAGCCTCACCAAGCCCATAATGCAGTCCCATAATCTCAGACTTACCGTGCCCATAATCGCAGCCTCACCATTCCCATAATGCAGTCTCATCGTGCCTATAATCGCAGCCTCACTGTGCCCATAATCGCAGCCTCACCATGCCCATAATCGCAGCCTCACCGTGCCCATAATGCTGTCTTACCGTGCCCATAATCGCAGCCCCACCGTTCCTATAATCGCAGCCTCACCGAGCCCATAATGCTGTCTCGCTGTGCCCATAATGCTGTCTTACCGTGCCCATAATGCAGTCTCACCGTGCCCATAATGCAGTCTCACCGTGCCCATAATGCATTCTCACCTTGCCCATAATGCAGTCTCACTGTGCCCATAATCGCAGCTTCACTGTAGTCAGTGCCTGGATTACACAGTCTGCGGGCATCTCCCGCTGTGTGTCTCGGAGCTGAGTGTGAAAACTTTGGCCGTGCTGTGAGAAAAGTCCCGCCCTCCTCCTAGATCAGCTCGTGTGATAGACAGAACACTACGTCTATCACACAAGCTGATCTAGGAGGGCGGGACTTTTCTCACAGCGCGGCCAAAGTTTTCACACAGTTCAGAGACACACAGCGGGAGATGCCCGCAGACTGTGTATGACATATAGTGGAGGAGGAGAGAGCGGAGCGCTGTGCTGCAGCCACAGCTTGGGCCAAAGCGTCAGGCAGCCTACCGATAAAAAAAATTGACGATTAATCGAGGAATTAATCTTTAATTTCCACAGCCCTAATAAGACATTAGAAACGAGGCTTAAAGAACCTATGTTTTTATGTGTATGTATCTCAGTCAATTAAATCTATCATTCAGCCCTAATGCATATGAAAAAAGTTATCCCAGCAGAAGGGGGAAAAAAAGGAAAAGGAGGGCTAACTGAATGATAGATGTACACATCACAGGTTATCAGGTATAATCACTTTATTCTGATAACAAAAATGTAAAACATGGTGGTTGACTATGGTCTTGGTTTAGGTTACTTATTAACATATTATTTAGCCAGCCACAATAGGGCAAGCCAAAATACACACGTATGTGGGACAAATACATCATAAAACATGTAACAATAATCACGAACACGTCCGGATGCCAGATGAATTGGGACTGATTGTATTGTATTGTAGTCCGTGCCAGTGTGTCAGCTATTGCTGTGACTCTGTGGACCAATCAAGTACCAACCCCCTGGAGGCTCGAACCATTAAAGGGAAGGAGGGTAGGGAATGGGCAAAAGGTAGGCCAGGGTGACATCCAGTCAGAACTCCAAAGGTAGGGCTGTAGCTAAAATAATGTCATTAGGACCTATGGTCCATCAGAAAAAACACACACAACAGTGTAGTTCTTTTAAGTTCACCTCATTCCCAAGGTACATAAATCCCTGGAAGACCCACCAGGCAGACCTATAGTATCCGCAGTCAAGGGGCCCCTGGAAAAAATAGGGAGATACCTTGACACTATGTTAAAGGAAATGGTGACAAACCTGAAATCCTATGTGAAGGATACACGGGATGTCTTGACACGGATTACTGAAATCAAGATAGAAGAGATCTGGATAAAATTTAAATGTTATCAGAATAAAGTGATTATACCTGATAACCTGTGATGTGTATATCTATCATTCAGTTAGCCCTCCTTTTCCTTTTTTTATCCCTTCTGCTGGGATAACTTTTTTGACGAGCTAGTTTTAGGCTCAGTTCACACTAGTGCGAATTGAATGCAGGTTTCCCCACATCCAATTCGTACAGCAGAAAATTGTGACTTGCTCTCTATGGAGCTGGTTCACATATCTCCGCAGCGGCTCCCGTGTGATTTGCACAGGAGCCCTGTGCATCTTTTGATCCTTTTCAGGATCTTAATTCAGCCAAAAATTTGGGCTGAAATCAGACCTGAAACGATGAACGAGGTCGCACTGGACTCCTGCTGTGAGCCGCAGCTTGCTCATATGTGAACCCAGCCTCAATGTTTTTCTATATTATATGAGATGTTTCTGCAATGTACTGTACATACAGACAGAAAAGATTTGCTGCTCTGCAAGAGCCACCCCCACTACAAAAAATTGTATAATTAAAAGCAATGTCAATAAATTGTGCATTAAGACAAGTAAAGTGGCAGCTTAAATTCCAGCATGCTCAGATAAAGAGCTATTCAGTAGGATGTTTCAAGTAGGATGTTTCAAGTTTGAATAAGTAAAGGTTATGCACCTTCTCTTTAATTTATCAGCCTGTGTTATCCAAGATATTTTTATCATCAAAACTAAAATCCAGGCAGCCACACAGCTAGCTAGTTCTCAAACACCAATGCTTTGGGCTTTTAAAAAAATTTGGGTTTTGTGCCATAATTAGGCCAGATAATATTTTGGTCTCCAGTCTGCATGTGGATGATGTATGACAATTAAATCTGTATCCAATATAGAGTTGTTGCTAGGGCTGCATTTAAGGTTTAGGGGCACTTGACAGCGGCTAGGGTTTATGTTAAGAGCTAGGTGCACATTAGAGGCTTGTAGTTACGGGCTATGGTCAAAGGGCTTATAAATTAGATGTTATTAAATAACATCCACCATCATAACACCCTTTAACACAGAGAGCCCACTATGGAGCCCTGACAGCAGACAAATTTAATTTCCCATCGATGCTAGTATTTCATTATTATGGAAGTTGTGTTCTTTTAAATATAAAGACTTTAGTTAAAGTGAGAAGACTTTAAGAGAAACACATGGATTCAGGGCTACATTATAAAGTAAGGTGAGTTCATATATTGGGCACCTCCAGGAGCATGCTCACAAGCTCAAGTTTATTTTCAGAGTGCATGGAGATCACCACAATCCTAGTGCTAGGTAAATATGGATCACACAGCTTCCTAGTCTCTAAACAACCCACCTTCTCTGGCCCAGTTCTTTGGCTTTTCAGTGAGCCTGTGTGTCTACTGGTTTCATTTCAAAACCACTAGAAGAGGGCAGGAGGAGGTGAGCAACTTATTGGACACAAAGCCTCTTGATTAATAATTATTTAACAGAGCTCCAAGTTCTAGGAATCCTGGATGCTCTGAAGGTTATCTTCAGTGACATGGGACCTGGAGGTGACTCGATTATGGACCTGGGACAGAGTAATTGGGCCCATAAAGTTCTATATGAGTTCTGTCATTTACAAGTTTCATTTACTTTCTAAAGAAAGTGATATGGGGCCCACTAATGCCTTGATGATATTCCCAATCTGTGAACCGTGGTAAAGAGCCAGCCTGTTCAGACATTTCAGTGTTTGGAAGAAGTTCAACCACCTACTAGCTTCTCCAGATATCACATGGTTCACAGCTCTACTCCACGTAGCCTGACTCTGCCTGCTTCATATAACAAAGTACGATACAAAAAGGAGAATATCTCTCTGATAATAACCGGTGTAGGTGGGCCGACCTCGGAACGCAGGCAATGAGACCTCATTACTTGAATTACTAAGGAAGAAAAGAAGCTATAGGTGAATCACTCCACCTAACATTGAGATATTTGTTTTGAGGAGACTGGCCCATGAAATGTTGATGTTGCCTAGCTTTACTATGCAGAAGTGGTCTTCAGTGATTGGAGCTGGATTGGCCCAATTTAGGAAGACATAAAATATGTATAAATAACTAGTCAAACCCCAGCATTATACACTATAGCGTAGACATAAGGCAATACTAATATGTGTGTAGAGATGCTATTGAATGCTACTTGTGCTTGTCAATTTTCTACTGTATCTATGACATGAGCCACAGGTCATGTCGCTGAACAAAGGGCAACTTAGAATTTTGACTTTGTAGCCATTGGTTTGGTAATAGAACTGAATAAATATCTTCTTAACATGTACTGCATGAAGAGTCTCTGTAGAATTATATGCTGCAAGTTGTCAGTATGAACTATTGTCTCTTTTTAATTAAAAGGGTTCCCAATTTCCTGTTGTGTTATTTGTGATGTCCACCTGCAAAAAAACACATTGAAGTCAGACATAGAGCAACATTTTAAGGGAAGGTAGGGGGGGTTTATGTTGCTGGATTAATTTTGTCAAGATGTTAGTTTAGGGGGGCCCTAGCAAGTCACTGCCCTGGAGCAAGCAAGCACATTTTTCATCTTCACTGGCTACATGCTTGTTTTAGGTCATAAGTCACAAGGTAACAAAGTTGGGATTAAGAACGGATATGGGCAGTAGCTACTTTATGTAATAGATTTGGGGGACCAAAAGAGTGTTAGCAAGGTTGATGCACTGCCCTAATAGTGGAAATAGGGAGAGAGAAATCGGAAAGATGCAAGTAACTAGCTATGAGAGGAAGGGATAATTGTCATTGTAAAAGGATGTTCTTTTTGATGGCATACATTAAATCCCTCGTCTGCTTGTGACCATCCTGCTGAACAGCAGGGACTTTCTGCACTCCTGATGACCTGCATACAAAAATTGTTTGGCGGTATAGATTCAAATTTCTGCAGTACCCATTTCTCCCAGCAGGTGAAATCTAATTGAAACCCCCAGAAAATACCAGGGGATTGTTGCAAGCAAATGGGGGATTTATGTAACTGAATAACCATTTTTATGTTCCCAAGAAGATACATCTTTCAGATGGGCTTTGTAGAGATCTCCTTTAGTCATATATGGTTTTCTGACACTGTTTGCTTTGAGTTTCAAACTTCTTCCTATCACTAGGATCTAAAAGCCGCCATTATCACAGTGGAGGCAAGATTACGGTATTGCAGTCACTGTAAATAACTTGCTTACATGAGACACAGGGTTCTGTTGGGTGGTTTAGGAGATAACTGACTTGAGAATAAAATTGAGGCTGAATTGCCTGAAATGAAAAGAAAAAAAAATAGCTTGTTACTGAAGAACAAAGAAAATGGAAGGTGATTCTAGGGCACATATCACCAGCAAAAGAGAAGAACTTAAAAGGATGCAAAATGTGCTTCTGCAATGTACCTATAAACCACCATTTTGGTGTCCTATTGCAATTGTCTTGCATATATTGTATCTCTGAATGTCTAGAGTCATAAAAACGACCGCACTTCCAAAGAAGTTGTTTACTGAATCTGTTGTGACAGCTGTCATCATGTCATCTCCTTGGTAGATAGTTGGCATACAACATACAAATGCCTTACAGCTGAACTCCAGGCACAATCCTGTTCCTTAGTACCCACAACATTATTAAATCTACTTTGTCTGCAACAAATACCTTTGCTGACCCAGATATTACTTTGTAAATGTAGCTGTGACATCATCACATCAGATCTGTTGGAGGAATCCAACAAGTCATTACTTTACAGGCTTCCTACAGAAAAATTAAAAGTAGCAGCTACATGTACTGTAGCTGCTGACTTTTAATATTAGGACACTTACCTGTCCTGGAATCCAGCGATGTCGGCAGCCCAGCCAACGTTTCCATCGGCTCTCAGGTGCTGCCGCTGCTGCCACCCAGCTGATTCCCTACTGCGCATGCTCGAAGCGCGCTGCACTTTCTGAATGGCCCGGGGGTGGGGAAGGAGGAGGGGGGAAAACTTCTGATGTACCTCACCACGACGAGGTCCGACGGAAGTGTGGGCAGGTACCTGTTAAAAACAGGTACCCCCTCCCCCCTCCAAGGTGCCAAATGTGGCACCGGAGATGGGGAGGAGACAGATAAGTGAAGCTTCCACTTTTGGGTGGAACGCCGCTTTAATTGATCATTTATGTTTGAGACTAAATAAATTATGTGACATGTTCATAGTTAAATATAAACTGTTGCATAAGTATATTTAATATTTGCCACTGGTGAGCACAAGGCATCAGATTAACCCAGTCTTTGGGGTTACTTACTAATATATTATAAAAAAAAAAAAAAAAACCTTTGTTGTGAATGGAATAGAAGGATCTCAATATATACACAACTGTGGAAAAACACTTCCTTCCTTTCCTTTAGCATGGAAAGAACCCATTGCACCTGTTCAGTGCCCTTGAAGATTAAAATTTAAAAACCTAGTGGTGGGCTTTGTGGGAAAGCCTAGAATACTCTATAAAGGAGGTCTTATGGGACCTGTCTGTATTAAATGCATATTTTAAATATACAACGTCAGTTTAGACATATGTAGGCTTTCAAAATCCATAAAAAAAGTTTTTTTTTTTCAATCAGACTCTAGTCAGCATTGAAAATTAAGCTTTGGTATGCAGGCAATGAACATATAGAAATCGTTGTACAAAGAGAGCACACTAATGCCCCGTACACACGGTCGGACATTGATCGGACATTCCGACAAAAAAATCCTAGGATTTTTTCAGACGGATGTTGGCTCAAACTTGTCTTGCATACACACGGTCACACAAAGTTGTCGGAAAATCCGATCGCTCTGAACGCGGTGACGTAATACACGTACGTCGGGACTATAAACGGGGCAGTAGCCAATAGCTTTCTTTATTTATTCTGAGCATGCGTGGCACTTTGTGCGTCGGATTTGTGTACACACGATCGGAAATTCCGACAACGGATTTTGTTGTTGGAAAATTTTATAGCCTGCTCTCAAACTTTGTGTGTCGGAAAATCCGATGGAAAATGTGTGATGGAGCCTACACACGGTCGGAATTTCCGACAACAAGGTCCTATCACACATTTTCCGTCGGAAAATCCGACCGTGTGTACGGGGCATAAAATTACCTTATTGCTGATAATCTGATATTTTGTGACACCAGTTGCTTAGCCAAATGATTATGTGTTCAGAGAGAATACATTGTACAGGATGTTGTTTTGATGTGTAATAAAGCCCTAGTAAACTTTGAAGCCTTCCTCACCCCACCCACCTCGCTCCAAAACATGAAAACATTTGTAAATCCATTTAACTTCTCCAAATCTGCTGTCGTGACTTTTTGCTGAGCACCTTTCAGGAACAAAGATCTAGTTCTGCAGTCTGGGCCCACCACTGACTGGTACTGTTGCCACCCCTGGTCCTGATACAACAAAACCACTGGAGTCTTTAGAACCTGTAAAGACCCACCAATGCAGGGCCAATGGGAAGTGTTCCTATCACAGGTAACAAGGTGGACACTACCTAAACGACCCTAGAACACTAAACACCAATTAACAGCACTGATTGAGAGCCTCTGCTGTAATTAATCCAGGGTCCAACTCTTCTATATTCTGCAAGCACAGAACATGAAAATTATCATACAGATCTACATAAATTTTACAAAGGTAAGTTCTTTTACACTGAGAAAAATATATTTGAACACACCTTATATTTCTTTTAAAAACCGTTGGGGCCTAAAAGTGAGTTCCTCTTTTAAACTCTTTGCATATGTAGGATATGTTTAGAAAGGATGTAAAAGGGAGCATTCATTACCTTACTTCACAGGGTGTGAGCCCTAAAATGGGCCTACTGTAGGTGCAGAGACTAAGCAGATGTTTTCTTGCTGGGTCTACCAGGTTGTGGCCCTCACACACACCTTTGTAGATGACAGCTGAGCAGGGATAGAACCAGAAGCTGGCACAAAGCCGAACAGGAAATTTCAGAAACAAGAACAGGCCAACAGTCAGGGTGGGCAGTGAATATGCTTAGTCTAATAGAAGTCAAGGTCGATAACAAGAGAAGTAGGAGCCCAGGTAACAACACAGATTGCAGCTTATGGCTAGGAAATTAATCTATTGCTCATGCTAAGGGTGTTGCCCTGAGCACAGCTAAATGGTGAGCTTGATTGACAGGCTGGATGGAAACTGGCCATGTGGCTGCTATATCAATCATCAGGTGGGATTTGGTGACACCTATACCTCCCAGTCCTGTACAGCAACAAGGTAGAAATAACATGTTGATAGAACCACAATTAGCAGAACAGAGTTGCTGTTGATGTGGCACCTGTAGGCTTTCTCTTATCTGATTTCAATAGTGACAAACAGGCCCATGAAGGACACTTATTCTTTGGTCATGTCGCTCCCTCTTACCAATGCCATTTTGTACAATGCAGAACCAGTGCTTTACATGATGACAGTCCTACCTAATGCACAATGACTTTGAGGGCCCCCCCAATTCCTGGGTAGCAGACTAGAGCACCAGCTGCCGTGGGACCCTGGAATAAAGTAGGTATTCCTCTTTATTCGAACCCCCTAGACAAAATGAGCATCATATCCTGCATATGCAGGGATGGTGGTAGGTACTGTTCACATTTTTTGGGGGCCAGTCCACTGAGTTGGGCTGTTGCGCATAAATTCTATGTTTTGTATAAATTCTAAAAAGGATGCCAATTTTTGTGTCTTACATCTATGTACAAACACATCCCACAGTATAGACAAATGATGTTACAATTAGGGATTTCACAATAGCAGTGCAAAACAATGCAGCATCACAGATGGAATTTGTATAAACATTTGCAACGTCTTAAATCCATTTTTTATTAGGCTTGTCTACATTACAACGCTGTCTTTATCCCAAGGGGTAATTCCAGCTCTGATTACTTTTCCTGACATTCAGACAGTTGACTCTTTGTAAATGTGCTGTCACAACACCAAACAACTGCAGATGCTGCCAAAATCAATTTAGGCTCTAAAGTGATTCCAAACTGAAGAGTTACTTGGTAAGTGGAAAAGAATAACCGTTTGTGATTCAACTTGCACACCATGCTATTTATAGTGATCAAGGCAAAATAAAAAATAAAAAAAATAGCTGCACTCTGCAAATGCTGATTTTCAATTGTTTTCAATGCCAGATGTTACCCTTACATTACATGTTGTTCACTGGTTTCATAAGGAGCCCCCAGCTGTACTTTGTATGTTTTTTTTTCAGCTTCAATCCAACAGAATGATTTCCCTTCCTGGAATTAAATTGGACCAGCGTTTCACAACACCTAACTAATGTGTTTGTTTTGTTAAGATTTGAGATGGAGTGAAAAACTTAGCTAAGGATATTAATGTTTTCCTGTAATATAGCTGTAAAATTTGATGCATTAACATTATTTCTGAATTTCCAGCCATGCAAAAACTGTTATGCCTGTTCTCTTTCTGAAAGTACACAGCATTAAATTTATAAAGTAATAGATGGGAGGAAGGAATACTCAGAGGGACCTTCTAAATATTGGACACAAAGTGTCTGGTACCACATCCCAAGACTGAATTTGCACAAAAAAATCCCAAGAACTAAATTAAGCATTTTAATGGTACCACTTGGATTATGATAAAATATCAAATGTTTGTTGTACAAAATATAAAAGCCTGTAAACATTGAACGGACTCAATACAGACATTAACGTACACAAAATCTATAAGGTACTATATGGTAGTTGTCTCGTTATCCTTACTAAACTCGGGTGATGGGTTGCTTGCTGTGACTTTGATGCGTTTCACAGGTCGCTGCCCACTTCATCAGGAAGAGAACTACAGTAAAGCCCTATAATAAGAAATACATATTTATCAACTTCAATACTGCAACTGTTTAATAGAGATTCAGGCACCAAATGGGATAAATGCTCTACATACCTATAATATATGTATAAAAACACAATGATATTACGACCAGTTGTTGCCAACTACCTCCGCAAATAGGGTAGTTCATCAGGCTTCTATCCACTGTATCACCAAGAGCCAAGGTTCAAAGCACCACTATAGATGTAGTAATGGTGAATTCCCTTTATAAATAAAGGGCATAGTGGTAATATTCAGATATACCTTGAAGTGGAATATATACTTGCAAAGAAACATGGGGGGGATCCATAATATTGATAAGGGGGCTCTGTATTTATCTTTTGTATACCTTTTTATACATATATTATACAGTGCTCAGCATAATTAAGCACACCCCTTTTGAAAAGTAAGATTTGAATTAATATCTAAATGCACACAAGTGTTAACTTTTGTGGATGGCCTGGACGTCTCTATGAGATGGTTGCAGTTCCATCTTTGTTAAATTTTTGTATCACTTTTGCTACAGTATTCTGACTGATGAGTAAAGCTTTGCTAATCTTCTTGTAGCCTTCACCTTTCTTGTGTAAATGAATGATTTACTTTCTCAGGCCTTGTGACATTTCTCTTCCATGTGGTGCCTTTGCTGACAGCATGAAATGGGAAGGGGTTTTCTTTGTTGAGTAACGCCCTTTTATAATCAACTGTCTGCTGGACACCTGTTTAATTAATAATTAGACTGTAGTTGAATTCTTGTTAATTAGGATTTCGTTGTCTGAAATTTAGCTTTGCTCCTAAGATTTTCATTGGGATGTACTTATTTTTGCAACATGGTCTTGAATGAATTTGTTAGGAAAAATACTTCTTTGTGTGTGCAAATTAACAAATCTTGGTTGCAATTAGGGATGGGCAAACGGTTTCGGCCCGAGTATAAGTTCGGGCCGAACTTTCGTTGTTCGATCGTTCGGTGAACATCCAAACAAATGGGTCGTTCGACCGTTTGTTTGCCCCCCCCTCTGAACCGACCACAATGCATTGCCGTGCTGAACAGTGCATTACAAGCCCTGATTGGCTGAAGCAGTAAAAGCTTCGGCCAATCAGGGCACAGAGCACTGTCAGAGTCATGATTGGACACTGTCATCATGACTTTATCCAATCATGGCTCATTCCCGCTCCACAGTATAAAAGTATTCTTTCAGTGGCAGCCATTTTCAGTGTGATTTCTGCGTTGAGAGAGATAGAACAGGGCTCTGTTGAGTGCTATTAGTGTGCTATAATGTGCTATTTTGCTTCAATTGTCAGTGTAGAATATTAGTTTAGTGTCAGTCTAGGGATAGTGTAAGTGTAGTGAGGAGGACCATCATTCAGCTTTGCATAGTGTGCAGCTAGAGTAGGGACAGCTTAGATAGTTTCAGTGTAGTGTAGTGAGACCGTGTCAGTAATCTTTACATTAGTGTATAGCTAGAGTAGGGACAGTTCAGATAGTGTCAGTGTAGTGACGGTTGAACACCGTCTATTTGATTGCGTTACTGCCAGTTTGATGCCATTTATTTCCGTGTGCGTTACTGCCAGTTTAACACCATCTAGTTTTGTGTGTGTTACTGCCAGTTTAATGCCATATAGTTCTGTGTGCGGTACTGTCAGTTTAACACCGTATAGTTCTGTGTGCGTTACTGCCAGCTTAACGCCATATAGTTCTGTGTGCGTTACTGCCAGTTTAACGCCATATAGTGCTGTGTGTTACTGCCAGTTTAACACCATATAGTTTTGTGTGCGTTACTACCAGTTTAACGCCATATAGTTCTGTGCGTCACTGTATGTTTGGCGCATTATATTGCAGTATATTATAGTGTATCCATGGAGTGTGTCTGTGTAATGTGAGTACTCAAATTAAAGTGCCTCAAACACCTCTTTACATTGATTAAAGTGCATCTACTTACAGATTTCAACTTCTTCTTTACATTTGCTTATAAGTACCGCCCCCTCCCTCCCAATAGTGTCTGGGAGGACAACAAGGAGAGGCAAATGTTTCCTTGGCACTGTAAGGGGGCCAGCAACAAATGTGTCCACAGGCAAAGGTGGACGTGGTGGTCAGTCCTCAGGCAGGGCATCATTTCCTCTTTTTAGTGAGTTTGCCCGTGCTATCCAGTCACAGCATGCAGAGCAGGTGGTGAACTGGCTTACTAAACCTTCCTCATCCTCCTCATCCTCTGTCACACAAGCAGAGACAAGTGTGCAGTCCCCTGGAGTTGCCAGAGTGGATAAACCTGCCTCTTTGTCCACATCTATTCCTGTCATAGTGTCAGGAACGGTGTCATTACTGGTTTCACCTGCTGGTGGCACTATTACGCTCATCACCAAAGCGTGTGGTTCTGGTGGCCACCAGCAGGTGTCTCCCTGCCAAGACTACCAACCAGCTATCAAGCACACCTGTTGTGGGTCTGCTGGCCTATATAAGCCCGCCCTTAACCAAGGTTCACATGCTTCAGAATTCCATCTGCTAGCCTTGTCCCTGCCTGAACCTGCTTTTGTCCTGGATTCCGTTCCACGTACCCTGTCCTTGAGACCTGTTCCCTGTACCTCCCTGTTCTCATTACGGTCTGTTTATTCATACCTGACTTCTGTTCCCCTTTTGCTTTTGTCCCTGCCTGGGTTATTTATGTCTGTTTCCTGTGCTTATGAATATATAATTATTAGTTAGATAGGTGTGTTTGGGGTTTTGCTGTGTCTTGCACTTATTACTTGTTTATGGTTTTCTGTTTGGTTTGCACGCATGTCTTTATCTTAAATAAACTTACTTTTTTCTACCAGCTGTAGACTGTAGCCAGCAAATTTCTCTGCCTCATCTGCTGCAGCGGGAAAAAAAATACAGTCCCTGCCACCCACATGCCCAGAGTCTAAATGCAAGCTTGTCAAAGCTGTTGGCTCTCCAACTTCTGCCTTTCAGCCTGATGGATTCTGCCCCCTTCTGTGAATTCGCACAATGTGCTGTACCACAATGGCAGGTTCCCAGTCGCTACTACTCTTCACCTAAGGCTGTTCCATCTCTCTACCATCATGTGGAATGGAAGGTTCTGGCATCGTTGGGCAAGGTAGTCAGCCGTAAAATCCAACTTACTGCTGACACGTGGTCCAGCAAGCATGGGCAGGGACGATATATTTCATTCACAGCACACTGGGTAACGTTGTTTGCAACTCGAAAGGATGCAGGACAGGGCTCGGTGCCGCAGCTTGTTGTGCCCCTACCTCTCCATACAGTTGGTGATGATGCCAGACCTGTGTGAGCTCTACCCCCTCCTCCTCCACCTCCATGCCCTCCTCTGCAGAATTGTCCTATAAACATCAGGTACCCCCTAAGCGTTCAAAGGGCTATTCCCAGAGTCAGGCTAAAAGGTGCCATGCAGTGCTTCATCTGGTGTGTTTAGGGGACAGGAACCACACCGGAACAGAGATTCTTGCAGCTTTGCAGGGACAGGCCCAGAGGTGGCTCACACCATGCCAGCTGGAGCCAGGAATTGTGGTGTGCGATAATGGGTCAAACCTCCTCTCCGCCCTTAGACAGGGAAAGTTGACACATGTGTCATGCCTGGCACATGTCCTCAATTTGGTGGTGCAGCGTTTCCTAAATACATACCCAGAGTTGCAAGATGTGCTAAAGCTGGCCAGAAGAGTCTGTAGCCATTTCAGGCGGTCATACACAGCCAGTGCTTGGTTGGCTGAAAATCAAAGGGAAATCCACCTGCCCATAAACCGCCTGATTTGTGACATGCCCACCAGATGGAACTCGACTTTGTCAATGCTGCAGCAGCTATACATGCAGCAGAGTACCTGTGCGAATATGGCACGACGACAGGCTCAGGCCGCTTCGGCTTTTTTTCCCCACACCAGTGGCTGATTATTAAGGATGCATTCACTGTACTGTCACCATTTAAGGAGGCCACAAGGATGGTGAGCTGTGACAGTGCATGCATCAGTGACACAATCCCTGTTGTGTTCCTGCTGGAGCAGACTCTGCGTAGCATTATGGACAGGGCAGAGGAGCAGGAGGAAGAAGAGGACTTCCTTTCATCTCAAGGCCCACTTTATCCAGAAACCATCATTTCTATGTCACAAAACACACAGGAGGAGAGAGGGGAGGAGGAGGAGGAGGAGGATTGTGGCACTTTCATAGGCTTCGAAGAAGAGGAAGACGTGTCAATCTGTAAGCGATGGCTTTCCAACCCCAGTACCCTTGGGAGTAGTACGTGGCTGGGAGGAGGAAGTTCCAGATGCTGTCATCCTAAATGACCCCGAGGAGTCTGCTTCTCAAGCCTCTGCAAATTTGGGCAACCTCATGCTTCAAAGCCTGCGCAAGGACCCAAGAATACGTAGCATAAAGGAGGATGATTACTGGTTGGCAACCCTTCTTGACCACCGATATAAGGGGAAGGTCTCAAAACTCATCCCATCCCCACAGAGTGCAAAAGATAGAATCTCTTGAGGACACGTTAAAGAGGATTTTATTGAAGGTTTTTCCTGACTCCAGTAGGTTACAGTGTCGTGGAAGACGTATTTTTTTAGTCTTCTGTTGGTCAAGAGAGGAGCGTTGGATAAGGCGTCGGCCTAAGTGAGGCATTTCAGAATTTAGTCCTCGCCACCCAGGCTGTCAGCTTCCACATCCCATCGTCAGCGTCTGCATCACATGGTGGACGATTACCTCAGGGCCAAAACATAGATGGAGAGTTTTCCAGCTGATGATCCGCTGACTTACTGGGTCATGAGAATAGACCACTGGCCAGAACTTGCCCAGTGTGCTATTGAGGTGCTGGGCTGCCCTGCATTCAGCGTGCTTTCAGAACGGGCATTCAGTACTGCAGGAGGTGGACTGTTTGACTTTTATAAAAATGAATCAGTCCTGGTTTGCCATCTATAAAGCCCCTGATGCCGATGTCACTATTTAAGTCTTTTTGGGATGTGAAATCTCTGCAGGACTTCGAGGCTGCCTAGCTTTGATAGTGTTCAATCATTTCATCTGGAAGAATTTTTTTGGTATTGGTTTCTTGGGCACAATTAACACCCAAAGACCAATTTTTCTGCACCTGTTTGACAGGTGCATATCATTGCAATTTTTTACAGCAAGGCCAATTCTTGCTTTCATCAAGATTACCTCTACAGGGTTACGGTGGGAAGACGCCACCGACACCCAAAGATCAATTTTTACACACCCGTTACTTCTATCCAAAGTCAAAGTGACACCAGAATGTATCCAAAAAATCTCTAATCTTGTTCCCAGTGTACTACATTGTGGCCTCATCATATACATTGGCTCCCCTGCTGTTGCTGAACAAAATAAAGGCAGCTTGCAGGGAAAATGTAATGGGGCTTTATAAATCCAATTATTGCTGCAGCAGATTCTAGACATGGTACAGATCTGCCACTTTACAGGTAGATTAAGGGGACCCCTCAGGCACTATATTGGAAAGAATTTTTAATTTTTATGCTTTCACTTGAAAGCCGTTTTTTCACTTGAAAGAAGTTTTTCATAAACTTTTTTTTTATTGATACATGTCCCCCAGGGCAGGACCTGGACCCCTATAACCATTGTATGCCCAATTACTTGCATATAAGCCTTCAAAATGGGCACTTTTGATTTCTGACGTTCGGGTCCCATTGACTTTAATGGGGTTCAATATTCAGGTCCGAACTTTCGCGGTGTTCGAAAGTTGGGGTGCGAACCGAACAGGGGTCCATTCGGCCTCATCTTTAGTTGCAATCAATGGCCCACATTTGTGGGAATATTTTGTAGTATAGTGTCCCATAGAAAATGTTGATTCTGAAAGGAATGTAAAGGTTTCCTGACAAATATGGGGTGTACTCATTTACGCTGAACACTGTAGGTATGTAGAGCATGTATCCCATTTGGTGCATGAAGCTCTTTTAAACAGTTGCAGTATTCAAGTTGATAAATATGTATTTCTTATTATAGAGCTTGGCTGTAGTTCTCTTCCTGATGAAGCGGGCAGCGACCCGTGAAACGCATCAAAGTCACAGCAAGCAACCCATCACCCGAGTTTAGTAGGGATGATGAGGCAACTACCATATAGTACCATAAAAATTTTGTGTACATGTTAATGTCTGTATTAATATGAGTCCATTCAGTGTTTACATGCTTTTATTTTTTGTAAAATAAACATTTGATATTTTATTATAATCTGAATGGTACCGTTAAAATCCTTAATTTAATTCTTAGGGTTTTTTTGTAGACAGCATTAAAATGTTCAGTACAATTGTAATTAAAGCTAATTTCTATTTACTGCTTACATAGACACTTTTAAGTGAACCTAGCCTCAAATATACACTATATTGCCAAAAGTATTGGGACGCCTGCCTTTACATGCACATGAACTTTAATGGCATCCCAGTCTTTGCAGCTATAACAGCTTCAACTCTTCTGGGAAGGCCATCCAGAAGGTTTAGGAGTATGTCTATGGGAATGTTTCACCATTCTTCCAGAGGCGCATTTGTGAGGTCAGGCACTGATGTTGGACGAGAAGTCCTGGCTCGCAGTCTCCACTCAAATTCATCCCAAAGGTGTTCTATCGGGTTGAGGTCCAGACTCTCTGCAGGCCAGTCAAGTTCCTCCACCCCAAACGCACTCATCCATGTCTTTATGAAACTTGCTTTGTGCACTTTAATGCTCAGTCATGTTGGAACAGGAACAGCTATGCCCAAAATGTTCCCACTAAGTTGGAAGCATGAAATTGTCCAAAATGTCTTGGTATCCTGACTCCTTAAGAGTTCCCTCAGTGGAACTAAGGGGCCAAGCCCAAACCCTGAAAAACAACCCAATGCCATAATCCCCTCTCCACCAAACTTTACACTTGGCACAATGCAGTCAGGCAAGTACCATTCTCCTGGCAACCGACAAACCCAGACACAGCCATCAGATCACCAGACAGAGAATCGTGATTTGTCACTCCAGAGAACCTGTCTCCACTGCAGTAGAGTCCAGTGGCAGAGTGCTTTACACCACCGCATCCGATGCTTTGCATTGCACTTTGTGATGTAAGGCTTGGATGCAGCTGCTCGGCCATGGAAACCCATTCCGTGAAGCTCTTTACATACTGTTGTTGTGCTAATCTGAAGGCAACACAAAGTTTGGAGGTCTGTAGTTATTTTTTTTTTTTTTTTTTTTTTTTCTTTTTTTTTCTCTTTTTTTTATTTTTGCCACATCAGTGTCTATTTTCGGGTTGAAAGTTTCAGCTCTGCTGTTCAATACTTTCCCGACTCATTACTCACATCATGGTGGCATCTGTTACAAATTTTTTTTTTTCTTTTTTTCTTCCTTTCTCCCCTCTCCTTTTTTCTCTTCCCTTCCCTCTCTTTCCCTCCCTCTATTGCAGATGTCTCCTATCTATTCTGCATGCATACGGCATCGCACCTTCCCTCAGCAACTTTATCAGTAAAGTCGAAACTTAAACCCCCCCTTCCCTTCCCCTCCCCCAGCCCACCCCACCTCCTCGAAGTCCTATTCTTCTTTCATCCGTGTGCCTCCAAACTAACTATGTCTGTCCCTCCTAGTGGACACCACTTCTGCTGCTCAATACCCATCTCTGGCTACTCTCCGAGAGCTTCATTAGCTGGGTCTATTGATCTCCCAAGACCTCTACAGCCCTTATTGAGCTTTTGAATTTCTGCCAACCCTTCCATTTTTCCTCATACTCCTCCACTTCCGCTTCGTCGGTGTATCTCAGGTATTCTAAATTCTGAATTTCATTTGTTTTATCATACCATTCTTGTATAGTTGGGCCACCTTTCTCCTGCCAGTGTCTTACAACAAGATTTTTTGCTGCATTCAACATTTGTGGTACAAGTGTTCCTAGATATGATCCGGTTGGCATTCTAAATCCGTGAAATAAACATGCCCATGGGTCGTCCGGGATAGCTATTTGGGTTATCTCACCTATAGTTTCCCTTATCTTATCCCAGAATTCCCTTATTTTTCTACACTGCCACCAAATGTGTGCCATTGTACCTGGTTCTTTGCACCCCCTCCAACAGAATTGTGAGGTTTCCTTCTGGTATTTGGAAGCTCTATCTGGGGTGATGTACCATCTTGCCAAACATTTGTAGTTTAACTCTGACTCTTTATAGTTTACGGAGGTTTTGTGGACTCGCTTTAATAGAATTGTAACCTCATCGTTTCTGAGTTTTGAGTGTAATTCTGACTCCCATTTTTTGATATATCCTGGAATATCTGTTCCCTTCAGATCCCTCAGTACCCTATAAGTTTTAGAGGTCACCTGCTTCCCTATCTGACCAATGCAAAGTTTTTCTAACGGTTGGAGGTTGTCTAACGTTCTGATAGGTTGGGGAAGTGTTTCCACAAAATTTTTTAACTGAAGATATCTCCACCTATTGAGGATCATAAGATCGCTTTTATTTTTTAACTCCTGAAATGAGCACAGTTTGCCCTTAATCATAACATCCTTTAGCTGAGCTCCTTCCTGCAAAATCCATCTCCCACTAAGAATCTCCATTCCTGGTGCAAAAAATTCTGTGTCCCTCAAAGGGATCAAAGGGGAGTTATACTCCCATTTCTCCCTTTTATACAGCTTGTCCCATGTTTTGAAAGTGTGTCTAGTGATTATATGTGCCCCCGAGCTAATTTTCCTAAAACGTGGAGGTATCCAAATTACTTTACTCAATTCTACTTTACTAATCATGTTTTCCATTTTCACCCACCGCTTTTCTTTGTTTCCTTTTGCCCAATCTATAATTCTTGATAGAGTGATTGCTTCGTGATAACATCTTATGTCAGGTGCACCCCAACCCCCCTTCTCTTTGTCCCTAACAAGTGTAGTATAACTTATCCGTGATTTTTTCCCCCTCCAAATAAATTTTATAAAAAGTGAGTGCAATTTTTTAAGATATTCTTGTGGTAATGGAATGGGGAGCATTTGCATTTTAAATAAGATCTTTGGTAATATTACCATCTTGATGATGTTAATTCTACCCCCCCATGACAACTGTCCTCTTGTAATTCTACCCAATTCTCCCTTGACCTCATTAAGGAGAGGGACGAAATTAGCCTGAAACAATGACTCTCTGTTCGCTGTTATCTTTATCCCGAGGTAGTTAATCTCCTTTTTTCCCCACGCAAATGGGAACTCTTTATGGACCGTGCGATCTTTTTTATCCATCTTATTGATTTCTAATATTTCAGATTTGGCTGGGTTTATCTTAAAATTTGAAATTTCCCCATATTCTTTCAAGGTTTTGAGCAGATTAGGGAGAGTTATTCTCGGTCTAGTGATGTAGAGAAGAATATCGTCTGCAAAGGCAGCCAATTTGTGTTCTTCTTCTCCATCAAATACCCCTGATATGTCCGGGTTCTGCCTTATCCTTTCCAGCAAGGGCTCGAGCGTCAACACAAACAAAAGGGGGGACAATGGGCATCCCTGTCTCGTTCCGTTAGTCATTACGAACGGCTCGGATAAAGTTCCGTTGACCTTAACCCTTGCTGAAGGACATGTGTACAGCGCCCTTATCCGTCTGGTCATGATAGGCCCAAATCCTATCTCCTTCAGCATACAAAACATGAAGCCCCAGTCTACCCTGTCAAAAGCTTTCTCAGCGTCTATTGACAGGAGTAGCCCTGGGGCTCCGCTCTCCCTCATTTTTTGGGTTACCATGAGGGTTCTGATCCCATTATCCCGTCCCTCCCTACCTGGGGTGAATCCCACCTGGTCTGGGTGTACCATATTATTCAGGATGTTCTTCACTCTCCCCGCGAGGATTTTTGCGAACAGTTTCGTATCTACATTGAGGAGCGCTATTGGTCTGTAGCTAGAACAAAGTGAGCTGTCCTTGCCCTCCTTCAATATGATGGCTATAATCGCTTCTGACGCTTCTCTGCCCATCTCCCACTTTGTGCCGATCCCATTCATGTATGTACATAATTTGGGAATTAGGAGGTCTTGGAATTTTTTATAATATATTACGGAAAAACCGTCCGGTCCCGGGCTTTTTCCCACTGGCGTCTCCCTCAGTGTTTTTTTTATTTCCTCCTCTGTAATGGGGCCCTCAAATAAATTATATTTATCTTCTTCGATTTTCTTTAAACCTAGCTCCTGAAAAAAAGCTTTCGCTCTCTCCCTTTTTCTATCAGCCTCGGTTTTTGGGGTCGTGTTATTAATGGAGTATAATCCTTCATAATAATTCTGAAAGATTTTGGCAATCTCACTTGTTCTGTACTTTACCTCCCCATCTGACGTCTTAATTTTCTCAATGTAGTTATTGGACTTCTTTTTTTTAAGGGTCTTTTCAAGGTACTTCCCCGGTTTATTTCCTCCCAGATATCTCTCTCTCTTTAGGAGGTTGTACATTACTCGTGTTTCTTGTTCGATTAAAATTCTCATGGCCTCTCTTTTATTGTGGAGTCTTAGAAGCACCTCCTCCCCCCCCTCCTTTTTGTGCATCATCTCAAGTTCCCGTATCTCGTTCATTGTTTCGAGTTTTTCTTCCCTTCTCTTTCTCTTCTTCTCCGCACCCGCCTTGATCAAGATCCCCCTGATATAGGCTTTGTGTGCCTCCCATACTGTTGACTCCGAGACTTCAGCTGTTTCATTGGTTTTAAAATAAAACTCTAATTCCTTTGACACTAGGTCCATTATCTCTTTATCATTTATTAGTTCTTCATTTAACTTCCAGCTAGGGCTTTTATTATGTGTCTGTCTCATGTTTACTGTTAAGCTTATAGGCGCGTGATCGGAGAAGGTCATCACCCCTATATTTGAACTGACCATCTCCTCTAGCCTGCAGTGATCGATCAGAAAAAAATCCAGTCTGGAATAAGTCCCATGTACGGGGGAATAGAACGTATAGTCCCTGCTGTTGACATGCTGCGCCCTCCATACATCCACCACCTGAT
The DNA here is from genome assembly GCF_042186555.1 of Aquarana catesbeiana. Lineage (NCBI taxonomy): Eukaryota > Metazoa > Chordata > Amphibia > Anura > Ranidae > Aquarana > Aquarana catesbeiana. Next base: position 71,222,024 of record NC_133336.1, on the reverse strand, counting down.
GCTGGTGCATTTTTTTTCTCACTCTGTTGATCCAGGCCAGGCTCGTCCCCCGCACATGGGACGATTTATCCTTCCCTGGGTCCAAGCACAGATTAAAATCTCCAGCCATTACAGCTAGACCTTCCTTGAATTCCGAGAATTCGGCTATCTTCTCGATCATGTATCCATATGGGTTTTTGTTTGGGCCATATATGTTTGCCAGAGAGCATTCAATACCGTTTAGTTTCCCTTTCAGGAACAAAAACCGACCCTCCGGATCCGTCCTTCTCTCCTGTATATCGAACCTTACTCCTCTGGCAAACCCTATGGCTACCCCTTTTGCACGCAGTGTGGGTGAGTCGCCGTACAGCCAGACTGGAAAGTCCCTTGAGAAAATTTTATGGTCCCTCTCCAGAAGAAAGTGAGTCTCCTGAAGGAATACCACGTCAGCCCCCAGGAGTTTTAGTTCCTGCAGTATGTTGGCACACTTAATTCGTGCGTTCAGACCGCGCACGTTATATGATATTATTTTTATGTTACTCATGTGTGCTTCCGGAACTCTTTCCTAGACCCTGCAGCAGAGTGGTGTCCACGGGATTTCTAATTCGAAATATTCGTATATTCTCACCGGACTTCAACCCCTGCCCAATCCCCCCTCCCCTACCCACCCTCTCCCTCCCTCCCCCCTGTCCCCCCCCTCCATCCCCTTCCCCCGTGAGGGTACTAGGCCGTCCCATGACCTAAGAAACCGTGGCCCCTCCAGCTCCTCCCGGCCCTTCGGTTATCCCCCTTGAGGTTGAACTCAGACTGGGCTACCCTGGACCCAATACTCCCCCAAGAACAGTGGGGTACCCGTACCTGTCAGTCCCCCCCCCCCCCCTCCCCCCCCACCCCCCAATCCCCCCCCCGCGGCTCAGAGAACCTACTTAATTTCTATCTCCTTAACTCGTATAGCTTCTCCTCTTATGGTTTTTTCGTTTTAAATACTGGCCTCCAAGCCTGCTGCTCCCCCGAGGTTTCTATGTCCCCAGTCTTTACCCACCAACCCGGGATTTCCACCAAAGGCACCTCTAAGCGCTTGCAAAATTTTGCTGTTTCTTCTGGAAATCTTAGGGTGGCTGATCGGCCATCTTTTCGTCCTGTTAGGCAGGCTGGGAAGCCCCAAGAATATTGAACATCGTATGTTTTTAACTGTTCTAGAAGTGGTTTCAGTAGTCTTCTCCTGGCCAACGTCTCAGCTGCCAAGTCCGGAAAAATCTGCAGATTTGTATCTCCAAACTTCACTGGATGGTTCTTTTTCAGATTAGCCTTTATCTTCTCTTTGTCAGTATAATTATGAAATCTTGCGATGACATCTCTTGGGACCTCCTCTCTTATTTCGGCCGGTTTTCTAATCCTATGTATTCTCTCAAACTTTATCTTCTTACTTGTCTCGGGAGGGTTTACCATGCTTCCAAAAATCTCATCCATAATTCCCTGTAGATCTTCTATTCCCCCCTGTGTCTCTGGTAGACCCCTGATCCGTAAATTTTTCCTTCTGTTCCGGTTTTCTTGATCTTCCAATCTGTATCGTAAATTTCTTTGCTCTCTCTGAAGCTCTTCCATCTGAGATTTGAGATCTTTTATCTCTTCTTCTTGCTTGTCCATCTTTGTTTCTGCCTCTTCCACTCTTTGCAAGATGTGATTCATGTCTTCACGGAGAGAGCCTATTTCACCCTTTATGGTTACTTCCAACTTTGCGAACATTTCTGCCATTTCGCCTTTAGTAGGGAGTAGTTTTTTTTGTTGGGGTTCCATTATTGTATCCTCTACTGTTTCACTACTTCCTATGTGGATATCGGCCTCGACTGTCTGTCGTCTTGTCCCTATCCTGGGGGTGCACTCGAGAGTTTTACTTTTAGTCTCCTTTTGTTTGCCTGGGCTATCTTTGCCAGTCTCATGCACCATGTACTTTCGGATGGTTCCCGGGCTTGCACTTGTCCTGGGTGGATTGGTAGGATTAGCGGTCGCCCCCTTCGTAGATTTACCTTTCATTTCTTCCTGGTTAGTACACTTGTTGCGGGCTCCTACTCTTCCCTTCCCTCTCCTCCTGTTTTCCAAGATCCCACTCTTAGGCCAAAGGAAGCACCTTCTGAGTTAGCCCCGTCTGAAATAAACTTAAAAAGTCTACCAGGAGGGGCTTATGAGGCTTTAGGAAGATCCCCAGAGGGTTTCCAAGGGGGCCCCGTTTTATCCGGATTTGAAGGTCCCAGTTCTAGGTCCCTTATGGGCGGGGGTCCAATGTCAGGCTGGTCCCTGACAACTGGTTCTGACTGCGGCTATCACTGTAAAAATTTCAATGATTTGTTTACGTAGTCCGTCTTCTCTTGTTTGACGAATGACTCTCGTCCAATCATTAATTTGATGGATTTTTTGTACTTGTTATTTTCATCTGCACCGCCTTTTTGTATCGCCCGATTGATGTCCTGATCCACTGCCCTCTTTCTCACTTTTATGTACTGATAGGAGGTAAGCCCTGGACAGAGCTTCCTTCTCAACCTCTTAATAGTACCTCCTTATCTTTAAACCAGCTCTGAACGGCTTTCCTCCACTGGCTGTATTTGATTTTTGATTTTTTTTTTCTTTCCTTTTTTTTTTTTTACATACAGATTGTAGAAAATATATTGTTGAAAATATATAAATAGATGTAACAAGAACAGCCTATTTTAGTTATAATCAGTGCTTAGCAGGGGTGACCACTGTGTTACTGGGAATACTAGTACTCTTAAGATATCAATAGCTTTTCCTGAGAGGGGCTTCATATGAGCTGAGGGTGAGCCCTAAGTGTAGCTGCAACTGTGGCCGTTAACTGCCCCTTTGATACAGCCTCTTGATAGTACCCCCTTGTGGTGAGGCCCTCTTTAATCACCTTTTCTCCGCTGACTGTGCTCTTTCCCTTTCTTTTTTTCTTCCCTTTTTCCCTTTCTTTTCCTTCTTTTCCTCCCCTTCCCTCTCCCTCCCTTCCTTCCCTCTTTCCTTCCCTCTCTGTTATCCCTTTCTGTATGAGGCGGTTAGAGATGGGTGTATGGATGTAGTTGTAAATATAAAGGAAAACACACAGAAAGAAAAAAAAAAAAAAAAAAAAACCTCCTTGGTTGGGGTAAGTGTTTGGTCAGGGTACCACCATGTTACTGACAAAAACTTAAGCTTTTAAGATGGCTGTAACCTTTCTGTATAAGAGCTGTCCAGAATTCCCGGGTGTCCCTTGAAGTGTCCTTGATGAGTGATGCAGTCAGCTTTTTTTTATTTTAAATAACTTGGGTTTAAACTTTTGCTCATGGTAGAGAGTCTGGTACCAGCTGATAACATCTAAGACAGTCAAGACTTAAGATCCCTGATGTTGTGTTTCCTAACCAGCCACCTCCCTCTGTTGTTTCGGTTGCGTTATTGACCATAAATCGCTAAACCGGGCTTGTTGTATCTCCTATGGGTTTTTTCCCCAGACAACAGCGGAAAAATAGCTGTACACAACAACACTGCAAAAGCTATAAGTCTCAGGTGCATGTATCAGCTGCTCCTTTAAAACACAGAAGAAAAAAAAAAAAAAAAAAAAAAAGAGCAAAAACAAAAAAAAAAAAAAAAAACCCCTTTTGCTCACAGCCAGCCTGCCTCTGTGGGTTCACGGTTCACCGTCCCTTTCAAACAAGTGACACCTCTCAGGCATGAAAGGGAAAACTAAGCAGAAATAATCATAGACTTGGGCTACTTGCCAATCTTCATCTGTCATCTGTCATCCGTCCCTTATGCTGGTTTCCCTCCTCCTCCGTCTCTCGTTTCTTCCCCTGGTCAGGTATCACGCACTTACCCCTTCCTTCGTTGTAACTACCAGGCTCTCCATACATGTCAGGAAGGACATAGCAGGGCTGAGCCAGTGTCAGAAGGCGGATGTTTGCTTCAGTGATAGCGTCTCAGTCTCTCTGGTATGCCGCGCTGCGTAACCACGGCAACGGATTCAACAACAGGGGGAGCGAGGGGAGGAAAGACGGCGGTGCGGCGGGGCAGTGAGGACGTAGACCAGGTGCCCAGGGTCCGAGGAAACAGAAAACAGGCAGCGAGACAGTCTTGCCGGGGGGGGGGCGGGTAGGCGAACGGGGGGGAGCAGAACGCTGCCGCTCTACCTACACATGAGCCGGCATCTCAGGGAGGGAGACTCCAGGCTTCCCGGGCTTAGCATCGCGTCCAGCCAGCCGCCCACATCCGGCTCCTCCCTCACGTCTGTAGTTATTGACTCTGCAGACAGTTGGTGACTTAATGCGCTGACCCTGCTCTGTCATTTTACCTGACCTACCACTTCGTGGCTGAGTTGCTGTTCCCAGTTGCTTCCACTTTGTTATAATATTACTAACAGTTGACCGTGGAATATTTAATAGCAAGGAAATTTCATGGATGAACTTATTGCGCAGGTGGCAACCTATCATGGTAACACGCTTGAATTCACTGACCTTCTGAGAGCGACACATTCTTTCACAAATGTTTGTAGAAGCAGTCTGATGCTTGATTTTATACACCGGAATCTAATGATTTGGAGGGGTGTCCCAATACTTTTGGCAATGTAGTGTATTTTCATGTTAAAGTGACCCTGAAACACTAGATTTAAAAAAATCATTATGCATGTATTCTTAACTCAAAAAGTTTCTTCTATAGCTCAGTCTACTCCAAATCTCCAAATACCTTTTTTCTGCTTCTGTGATCTGACTTCCTGTTAGATGGAGGCTACGTTGGTTCTCCATGGAACCTCTGTATATAGGAATGCACTGTAGCCACCATCTCTTGCTCTCTCCCCAGATGGACTATGGTCTATAGGATTTGTAGCATAGATTTGTGCATAGAGCAGTACACATGGCAGCAACTAACATGCGCTCCTCATTCCAAACAAGTGAGCGGGAAAAGGACAGCTACGGGAGCTCATGGAGGACCTTAGAAGCAGGCAGAAAAACACAGTAAGAATCAATTCCATAGATTACAGGGCCATTAAGTAGTGGATTCATATGGATTATTTTTAGAAAAGAAGGATATACTTTAAGTATATGTATGCTGAGTAAAGTGTAAGTCTTATATGTATTTCCTGTTAGATGGAGGCTACGTTGGTTCTCCATGGAACCACTGTATATAGGAATGTAGCCACCATCTCTTGCTTGGAGGAGTTTCCCCACTGTCAGAATACAATTACACAACGGGGAGCATTCCCCCATCCACCTTGAATGTGTGGATGGGGAAATCGGGTTCCTTTTTTTCGTTCAGCCCACTGGCTGAACAAAAGAAAGTAAACTATTTTTGGCCTGCTTAATTAGGAGCTTAGTAGAAAGTAGAAGTGGCAAAGTGTTGTACACATTAGTGAAATGTCTCCTGACGTGTAATTTGTGTTGGGGATCTGAAAGCTCTGTAGATGTGTCATTAGACACTTCATTCATCTATGTGGCTGCAGTAGTCCTGTCCTGTGAAAATCACATACTGGCTTCACAGAATCCACTGTGCATGTGTCAACCCTCTATATTTCATAGAAGGCAAAGGAGAATAAAAGCTAAAGCTGGCCATACCATAGCAGAGTTTTGTTCAGAAATTGTGATTCTGGAACATTCTTTCAGTTTTCTAATGGTTATCAAAATCACATTGACGATTGTTTTCAACTGTATTGGTGACAAAAATTCAAAGAATCGGGATAAAAAAAAAATCTTGTTTCTCATCTTATCTGTGGTGGAAAAAAACTTGCACACCTAAAATCTGTTGGCAAAATACAAAGAGTTTCATCCACTTTTCTGGTCCTAGATGTACTGAAGCAGGTTAGTTAAAGAAATAGCGAGGGCACCCCCCCAAGACCATACCAGACCCTTCGGATCTGTTATGAATTTTAGGGGGAACCCCGCACCAAAAAAAAAAAAAAAAAAGAAAAACGGCGTTGGTTCCCCCAAAATTCATACCAGACCCTTATCCGAGCATGCAGCCCAGCACGTCAGGTAGTGGGGGGGAGTGAGCACCCCCCTCCTGGACCATACAAGGCCACATGCCCTCAACATGGGGGGGTTGGGTGCTTTGTGGCGGGCGGGGGCTCTGCGCCCTCTTCCCAACAACCCAGGGTGGGGGTCTGCGGGTGGGGGGCTTATCAGAATCTGGAAGCCCCCTTTAACAAGGGGGCCCCCAGATCCTACCCCCCTCCTGGGAATGAGTATGGGGTACATTGTCCAAGCTGGACCAAAGTAGTGCAGGAAGCATTTTCAAAGTCAGACCAACACAAGTTGGACCAGTTAAGATGGCTCTTCTAGGGAGAGAGATATCACCGCTCTGAAAGAGGTCTGTGAGGAACAAACATTTTCTCCATGCTGGAAGTAACAGGTGCAGGCAATGCTGGTAATTAAGAGGTGAACATTTAAACATATTTAAATAAAGATCGAAGATTTCTTTTGAATGCGGCTGTCCAGGATTTTTCGCTTGGCTCTTCTAGGGAACTGTTGATTTTGACATGTCATGCGACTTGTGCTCTGGAAGTTGGAGCTGTCTAATTAGTGTGAACCGGCCCTTAAAATACTTTATCCTGACAAATTTGTGGCTATATGACAATTACTAGCATATGTCATTTCTTTCCAATGTTCAAATAGTTAATCATGACAAATCAGCCACTGTGCTAATGACCAGTCCATCTTTTGTGATTCTAGTTGCCGTGATAAGCTCCATTTTAAGAAGAGTGGATAGCCCATTGTAGAGAGAACAATTCCAGTACATTTTTCCCAGCAGGTTCTCTGTTGTTATGCTGGTGTCTTTCTTACTGTTTCTGTATCTTGTAATTCACAGCTTTTATAATACCCACTGCTCAGCTCCCTTATGGCTGCTTTGCAAAAACTATACACTGTAAATGGCTCATTTACACAGTTATAGGAACTGACAGCAACTGATTTCGTTTCACTTCCTGAGAAAAACTTTTATTGCCTTTCAGCATTGATAGACCCAGATACATCATGTCATATTACATTACCATAGTGTACCTTACAACATTCACGTAAAGTTACCCTTTCCTTTGCCCATGCAGGACAACAAAAAACTAAACAAAAAAAAAAGGGGGCTACTTTCAGAGACATCTGTGCGGTTTCCTGCACAGATGTCTATTGAAAACACACCTGAAATCGTCAAAAGTAGTACAGAAACTACTTTTGGGAATTGGTGCGGCACCGCAAAGTCGGCGTTGCACCAATTCGGACGGTTCCATTGCAGGCAATAGCCGCCGATTTGGCATGCAATTTGATGTCAAATCGCATCAATGTGAACCAGGGCTTAAAGCAGAACTTTAACCAAACCAGTTTGATAACAATTCATGTTCTATAACTACTTTAGTCCCGGAGCCATTTTTTCATTTTTTTTTTTTTTTACTTGATTAAAAAAATAGGCCTGAAGATTACTTAAAACCCCCCAAATTATACAATTTCTAAAAGAAAAATTTCAGTAAAAATATACTAAAGTTAATTTTAGGGCAAAAACACGATAAATTACCCAATTTTTCGGTAAAATAAAAAAGATGATGTTGCACCAAGTAAATAGATATCCAACATGTCGAGCAATAAAATTGCGTGCACCTGTGAAACAGCAAAAAACGTCAATACCCTATATTTTCCATATGCAATGCTTTTTAAAAGCCCTTATAGGTCATCAGTTTACAGTTACCCAGGAGCTCTGGTTCTAAAATTATTGATCTCGCTCTGGCGTGTGCAGTGATATATAACGTGTAGTGCAATCGCTTTCTTCATACGTAGGTGCCCCAACACCTGCGTTTTTATATGCATGTGTTCATATGTGGGGGTGGGGGCTTAAAAAAAGTTTTTGTGTGTGTTTTTCAATGTTTAAAGCTTTTTTTTATGACTTTATTACTATTACATATGGGACCAATAGCCCCCTATGTGATGGCATATACACTATATTGCCAAAAGTATTGGGACACCCCTCCAAATCATTGGATTCAGGTGAATGGGAGAGCGCAAGATGTGGAAGCTACATTCCTATTATACAGTGGAACCATGGAGAACCAACGTAGCCTCCATCTAACAGGAAGTCAGATCACAGAAGCAGAAAAAAGGTATTCGGAGAGTTGTAGACTGAGCAATAGAAGGGACTTTTTGAGTTAAGAATACATGCGTAATGATTTTTTTTAAACTGGTGGTTGTGTCACTTTACCATGAAAATACTGCCAAAAGTATTGGGACACACCTCCAAATCATTGGATTCAGGTGTATAAAATCAAGCACCTAGGCATGCAGACTGCTTCTACAAACATTTGTGAAAGAATGGGTCACTCTCAGGAGCTAAGTGAATTCAAGCATGGTACAATGATAGGTTGCCACCTGTGCAATAAGTCTATTCATGAAATTTCCTTGCTACTAAATATACCATGGTCAACTGTTAGTGGTATTATAATAAAGTGGAAGCGACTGGGAACAACAGCAAGTCACCAACTGTCTGCAGAGTCACTAGCTATAGACCTCTAAACTTCGTGTGGCCTTCAGATTAGCACAACAACATTGTGTGGAGGGCTTCATGGGATGGGTTTCCATGGCCGAGCAGCTGCATCCAAGCTTTACATCACCAAGTGCAATGCAAAGCGTCAGATGCAGTGGTGTAAAGCACGCTGCCACTGAACTCTAGAGCAGTAGAGACCTGTTCTCTGGAGTGATGAATCGCGCTTCTCTGTCTGGCAATCCAATGTACGTGTCAGGGTTGTCAGAAACCATGAATCAGACCAACACAGAAGTAAAGTTAATCACACTTGTTTAATAATAATAAAAGGGTAAACAGAGTAAGCGTAGTCAATACATAGCCGGAGTTCAGTAACCAGATCGGGTAGTCAGCCAATGCCAATGTCGGGGGGGCCAGAGATCAACGTAGTAGTACAGCGAGCAGGATCAGGAGCCAGAAGGGACATCAGCCGAGCAAGTCTTCAACAGGAACGCAGGAGAAAGTCTCAGAGATGTGACCAAAGACGAAGGCAGAGATGAAGTGAGCTGGACGGCTTTAAGTAGGCAGGACTGATGAGCAGATCATCAACAGCTGAGTCACTGTGGAGAGAAAAGAGCTAGCAATTAGCCAGCAGCTGAGCGGCCAGCTCAGAGAAGGAAGGGCTGAGCCCAGCCCTGACAGTACCCCCTCCTCAATGACCCCTCCCCCTCGGAGGACCACCGGGCTTGGGGGGAAAACATCTATGGAAATCACAGAGGAGGACAGGGGCATGTACGTCCAAGGATGAGACCCAAGAGCGTTCCTCCGGACCGTACCCCTTCCAATGCACCAGGTACTGTATGCGCCCACGGAACCTATGGGAGTCAACAATGGATTGTACTTCATACTCCTCATGGTTCTCAACCTGAATAGGGTGAGGACGTGGAACCGAGCTGGTAAAGCGGTTGCAAACCAAAGGTTTCAATAAGGAGACATGAAACACATTAGAGATGCGCATACTAGGAGGAAGGTCCAACGTGTAAGCCACTGGGTTAATCCTGCAAAGGATACGGAAAGGCCCAATAAACCGAGGTGCGAACTTCAAAGAAGGAACACGAAGTCAGAGGTTGCGAGACGACAGCCACACTCTGTCCCCAACCTGGTAGGAAGGCACAGGCAGGCGTCTGCGGTCAGCATGGAGTTTGTACCTATCGTTAGCATGTTGCAAAGCCTCCAGGACTTGTGCCCAAGTGGAACAAAGACCACGGAGATGCTCCTCTAACGCAGAAATACTCTGCGGAACAAATGAGGCAGGCAACACGGAAGGTTGGAAACCATAGTTTGCCATAAACGGGGACAAACGGAAAGCTGAATTCAAGGCACTATTGTGAGCAAACTCCGCCCACGGTAAGAGGTCTGACCAGTTGTTATGATGGTCAGAAATATAGCAACATAGGAATTGCTCCAAGGACTGATTGTCTCGTTCCCCATTAGACTGCGGGTGATACGCAGATGAGAAAGCAAGCTGAATACCCAACTGTGAACAAAAGGCTCGCCAGAACCGGGACACAAACTGACTACCCCTGTCTGAGACAATCACCTTGGGTAGCCCATGTAAGCGGAAGATCTCCCGAGGAAAAAATAGAAGCCAGTTCCTTAGAAGTAGGCAACTTCTTGAGTGGAATACAATGCGATATTTTCGAGAAGTGGTCAACCACCATAAGGATAACTGTGTTGCCCTGGGAGTTGGGTAACTCCACAATGAAATCCATAGACAGGTGGGTCCAGGGCCTCTCTCCATTGGGTATGGGTTGTAGGAGGCCCACTGGAAGGTGTCGTGGAGCCTTACTCTGAGCACACACAGAACAGGCAGCTACGAAGGCCGTTACATCAGCACGTAGACTAGGCCACCAGAATTGTTGGGAAATGGCCCAGAAGAGCTGATTCTTCCCAGGGTGATCCAGCAGCCTTGGGAGAATGGTTAGTCTGGAGCATGGCAGTACGGAGACTCTCGGGAACAAAGCAGCGGTCACAAGGTTTTTCAGGAGGAGCATCGACCTGAGCAGCAAGAATTTTGTCACCCAAAGGAGAAGTAAGACTGGTGCGAACCGTAGCCAGAATACGATCGGGAGGAATCACAGGAACGGGAACCGACTCCATTTTTCTTATTTTTATGGTCAGTAAAAATGAGAACCGGCACAGTGGTACCTTCAAGGAGATGTCTCCATTCTTTCAGGACTAAAATGATCGCCAACAGCTCTCTGTTACCAATCTCATAATTGTACTCTGCTGGTGACAATTTCTTAGAAAAGTAGTCACACGGATGCATAGCGCACTCAGAGTTAGGACGTTGAGACAGAAGGGCGCCAAATCCAGTCTCGGAAGCATCAACTTCTAGGATAAAAGGCAACGTAGGATCAGGGTGTGCCAACACAGGAGCAGAAACAAAGGCAACCTTAAGACTCTCAAAGGCCTTAATGGACTCCGGAGACCAACTCTGTGGGTTGCCGTCTTTCCTGATCATGTCAGTCAGGGGCTTGACCAGAGACGAGAAGTTACGATTAAAACTTCTGATAATAGTTGGCAAAGCCAAGAAAACGCTGCAGAGGACGTAAACCCACAGGTTGAGGCCACTGTAGGACCTCTGAAAGTTTCTCTGGGTCCTTTGAAAAACCAGCAGTGGAAATGAAGCCCAGGAATTTCACCTGTTCACAATGGAATTCACACTTTTCAAATTTACAATAGAGATTGTTCTCTCGTAGTCTCTGAAGTACACGACAGACATCTGTGTGGTGGCTCTCCAGGGACTTGGAAAATATGAGGATATTGTCGAGATAAACCACCACACATAACTGCAACAAATCTCGGAGGGCATCGTTAATGAACTCCTGGAAAACTGCCGGAGCATTACAAAGGCCAACAGGCATTACGAGATACTCATAATGACCTGATCTGGTATTAAACGCAGTTTTCCACTTGTCGCCCTCCTTAATCTTCACGAGATTGTATGCCCCTCTCAAATCAAGCTTTGTGAAAACCGTTGCTCCCTTGAGGCGGTCAAATAACTCCATAATCAACGGAATAGGATAGGCATTCTTAATCGTGAAACGATTGAGACCCCTGTAATCGATACAAGGTCTCAATTCACCACTCTTATTCTTCACAAAAAGGAAACCAGCACCAGCAGGAGACGAGGATTTGCGTATGGAACCATGATAAAGTGCGTCTGCAACATACTCCTCCATGGCCTTATCCTCCAAGACTGACAAAGGGTAAACCCAGCCACGATGGGGTATGGCACTAGGTTGAAGGTCAATTGCGCAATCATACGACCGGTGTGAAGGCAAAGTATCGGCTTGACCTTTGTCAAAGACATCGCTAAAATCGTGGTACTCCTCCGGCAGGGAGGAGAGTGAAGAGGTGCACAGGACCTTTGCTACCTTCTGGAAGCATCCCTCACTGCACTGTGGCAACCAGGACAGAACCTCAGCATGGAGCCAATCAAAAGAAGGGTTGTACCTCTGTAACCAAGGATAACCAATAACCAGCAGAAACTTAGGTGAGGAAATAACTTGGAATTAGATTATCTCATGGTGAAGGGCCCCTACGGCCATGGACAACAGAACAGTCTCATGAGTCACATGGGCAGGCTGTAGAGGTCTCCCGTCAAGAGCCTCAATGGCAAGTGGAGTGTCACTCAGCTGCAGTGGAATCTAGTGCTTCGATACAAAGGCAGTATCAATGACCAGGCCTGCAGCCCCAGAGTCGATTAGAGCCTGTATCTCGACAGATGACTCTCAAAACCAGGGGCTTATCTCTCTGGGAAACTGGAGATGAAACAACGCCACCTAAGGTCTGTCCGTGACAGGACCTCAAGGTTCGAGCGTTCCCTGGACGGGTAGGACAAGACTTCAAAAAGTGACCAGCCTGGCCACAATAAAGGCACAATCTCTCCCTCCTCCTAATGGCTCTCTCATCCGCAGAGAGACGTGTGAAGCCCAAGTGCATGGGTTCATCTTCACAGACCGACTCGGTACCAGGAGGCATGGGAGATGAGGGAGGCAAGGGTGGGACTGCAAAGCTCGGAGACAAATGTACAGGAGGCTCATGCCAGCACTCCTTAAAAGAGTCTTTCTCTGAGACTGGAGTCAATGAGGATGGCAAATGTGATCAACCTCTACAGCTCAGTGGGTATATCTCGGGCTGCTATCTCATCCTTGATGTTATCCGAGAGACCATGAGAGAAGGCAGTCACGAGGGCCTCATTGTTCCAAGCAACCTCTGCTGCTAGAGTATGGAATTCAATGGTGTAATTGGCAACAGTTCTCGCACTCTGTTTGATGGACATGAGGCTCTTGGCAGCAGAAGCGGAGTGTGCGGGAACGTCAAATACCCTTTTGAAGGAAGCCACAAATTCTGGGTAACTCAGGACCACTGGTTTTTGCGTCTCCCATAGAGGGTTTGCCCAGGCCAAGGCGCTCTCAGAAAGCAAAGATATCACGAAACCTACTTTGCTTCTGTCCGTGGAAAACGTCTGGGGCAGCATCTCAAAGTGTATCTCAACCTGGTTGAGAAACCCTCTGCATTGAACTGGATCACCCCCAAATCGCTGGGGAAGCAGAGTGGAACCAGACATGCCTCTTATAGAGGTAATACTCGAGGCGGGTGCCTGCACACTGGAGACTGGAGCAGCAGCAGGGACGACCTGCAACACAGGTTGTACCAGAGCAGCCATAGTGGAAGATTCCAGGTTAGCCGTGCGACTCAGGAGCGTTTGTAACGCCAAGGCAAACTGATCCATGCAGTGATCCTGGTCATCCAATCTGGAAAAAATATTACCAACAAGTGGACTGACTGCATCTTCTGAATTCATGGCCTTCGCCTACTGTCAGAAACCATGAATCAGACCGAGACAGAAGTACAGTTAATCACACTTGTTTAATAATAATAAAAGGGTAAACAGAGTAAGCGTAGTCAATACATAGCCAGAGTTCAGTAACCAGATCGGGTAGTCAGCCAATGTCAGAGAGCCAGAGATCAACGTAGTAGTACAGCAAGCAGGATCAGGAGCCAGAAGGGTCGTCAGCCGAGCCAGTCTTCAACAGGAACGCAGGAGAAAGTCTCAGAGATGTGACCAAAGGTGAAGGCAGAGATGAAGTGAGCTCGACAGCTTTAAGTAGGCAGGACTGATGAGCAGATCATCAACAGCTGAGTCACTGTGGAGAGAAAGGAGCTTGCAATTAGCCGATAGTTGAGCGGCCAGCTCAGAGAAGGAAGGGCTGAGCCCAGCCCTGACAAAGGTTTGGCAGTTGCCAGGAGAACAGTACTTGCCTGACTGCATTGTGACAAGTTTAAAGTTTGGTGGAGGGGAAATTATGCTGTGGGGTGTATTTCAGGGTTTGGGCAAGGCAAGGGAACTCTTAAGGCTTCAGCATACCAAGACAATTTCATGTTTCCAACATTGTGGGAACAGTTTGGAGATGGCCACTTCCTGTTCCAACATGACTGTGCACCAGTGCACAAAGCAAGGTCCATAAAGACATGGATGAGCACGTTTGGGGTGGAGGAACTTACTGGCCTGCACAGAGTCCTGACCTCAACCTGATAGAACACCTTTGGGATGAATTAGAGCGGAGACTGGTAGAGGCCTTCTCATCCAACATCAGTGCCTGACCTCACAAATGCGCTTCTGGAAGAATGGTCAAACATTCCCATAGACACACTCCTAAACGTTTGTTTACAGCCTTCCCAGAAGAGTTGAAGCTGTTATACCTGCAAAGGGTGGGCCTCAATAGACTTAATATTGAACCCTACAGACTAAGACTGGTATGCCATTAAAGTTCATGTGCGTGCAAAGGCAGGCATCTCAATACTTTTGGCAATTTAGTATACAGTGCCTTGAAAAAGTATTCATACCCCTTGTAATTTTCCACATTTTGTCATGTTACAACCAAAAACATAAATGTATTTTATTGGGATTTTATGTGATAGACCAACACAAAGTGGCACTTAATTGTGGAGTAAGTAAAATGATAATCGGTTTTCACATTTTTTTACAAGTAAATATCTGAAAAGTGTGGCGTGCATTTGTATTCAGCCCCCTTTACTCCGATCCCTCTAACTAAATTCTAGTGGAACCAATTACCTTCAGAAGTCACCTAATTAGTAAATAGAGTCCACCTGTGTGTAATTTAATCTCAGTATAAATACAGCTGTTCTATGAAGCCCTCAGAGGTTTGTGTGAACAAACAGCATCATGAAGGCCGAGGAACACACCAGACAGATCAGGGATAAAGTTGTTGAGAAGTTTAAAGCAGGGATAGGTTTTAAAATAATATCACAAACTTTTAACCTCTCATGGAGCACTGTTCAATCCATCATCCAAAAATGGAAAGAGTACGGCACAACTGCAAACCTACCAAGACATGACTGTCTACCTAAACTGACAGGCGGGGCAAGGAGAGCATTAATCAGAGAAGCAGCCAAGAGGCCCATGGTAACTCTGGAGGAGTTGCAAAGATCCACAGCTCAGGTGGGAGAATCTGTCCACAGGACAACTATTAGTCGTGCACTCCACAAATCTGGCCTTTATGGAAGAGTGGCAAGAAGAAAGCCATTCTTGAAAGAAAGCCATAGGCAGTCCCATTTTCAGTTTGCAGGAAGCCATGTGGGGGACACAGCAAACATGTGGAAGAAGGTGCTCTGGTCAGATGAGACCAAAATTGAACTTTTTGTCCTAAAAGCAAAACGCTATGTGTGGCGGAAAACTAACACTGCACATCACCCTGAACACACCATACCCACTGTAAAACATGGTTGTGGCAGCATCATTGCGTGGATGCTTTTCTTCAGCAGGGACAGGAAAGCTGGTAAGAGTTGATGGGAAAATGAAGCCAAATACAGGGCAATCTTAGCAGAAAACCTGTTAAGCCGCGTACACACGATCGGATTTTCCGACGGGAAATGTGTGATGACAGGCTGTTGGCAGAAAATCCGTTTGTATGTTCCATCGGACAATTGTGGTCGGATTTTCCACGGACAAAATGTTGGATGGCGGGCTTTCAAATTTTATGCGGACAAATGTCTGTTGTCGGATTTTCCGAGCGTGTGTACACAAGTCCATCGGACAAAAGTCCAAAGTACAAACATGCAAGCTCGGAAGCAAGGACGAGCTGGAAGCAGTCGGTCTTGTAAACTAGCGTTCGTAATGGAGAATTAAGATTCGTGACATGGCAAATGATGAAATCTCCAAATGCAGCGCACAATTCTCTTCTTCTTTAATGAGATAATAATGAAGCTGCTTTGCTGGTGATACTGATGGAGTTATGGCAAACGTATTTTAAAAGGGTTTTATTTTCTAGTGATATCAAGAATAATATTATTACGGTATGTTTTTTTTTTGGCAAGTTACCAAAACACCATTATCCCGTAATTTTTAAGTTCGAAGATACAGTTATGTTGGTGTTCCTTGTTAATTATACATTGTATTTTTTTAAATGTAACTGCCTACTCCCAAACTGTCATTTGAAGTAAAACACATAGCCAAGTATTATTCTACACAGTTGTGTTTTCTTTTTTTAATGCACAATAAAAAATAAAATTAGACATGCTATTTGCCAGTAGAAATGAACCAAAACGTGCATTCTATGTATCCAAAAATATAGAAAATATACCAAATCAAATCATTATTCAACCAAAAAATAAAATAAAAGCCTCATGCATGTGTCCTGCTTCTTAATATAGGGGGTCAACAATGCCAAGAGTTGGTGAAAGCAGGGGTCCGTCATCCGGAGATATTTCCGAAAATCATCCGAATTATTCTCCTGGAGCTCCCGCAGCAAAGGCATATGACATAATTGGTCACGATTAATAAAGCAACCAATTTTTGGTCCAAGAAATCCTCCTCCTCCTATTCCTGGACTGGACTTGGGTCAAAGCAATAACTCCAAGGCCAATAATAAATAACACGTTATCTCCTCCGATTCCGCAACATGTCGGGTTGACGAACGGCCGTTCAGAAACAAACTGAAAAGCACAAAATGAAAAGCGCGAAATGAAAAACGCGAATCAACACTCACCAAACCTCTACTAACACAAAATTAGCAGAAGGACCCCAAAGGGTTGCGCTAAAGAGCAGAAAAAACATGTAGTACATCACGACGTTCGTGTTTGTTGGCCGACAATACCTTGCCGTTTGTATGCAAGACAAAATCCAGGCACACGCCTTCGGACAAAAGTCTGAGGTTTTTTTCTGCGGAAAATCCAAACGTGTGTATGAGGCTTCAGAGTCTGCAAAAAACTTGAGACTGGGGTGGAGGTTCACCTTCCAGCAGGACAACGACCCTAAACATACAGCCAGAGCTGCAATGGAATGGTTTAGATCAAAGCATATTCATGTGTTAGAATGGCACAGTCAAAGTCCAGACCTAAATCCAATTAAGAATCTGTGGCAAGGGGGGCGTGTCCTAGCTATGGAGGAGTGAGGACGTGCATTGCCTCAGCTCCGCTTCACTGCCGCACAAATTGGCACAAACAAGGGGGATACTTGCTCCTACAGACTCCCCACATGTCACAGCGATCGAGACAATCATCCCACCCCGCAAAGACCGACAGATCGCGGCAGGGACAGCTGGATTCTTACTTCCCTGGGACCCGGGGACAAGGCCGCGAAGCCTCCAAGATGGCGCCGACCGGGAAGGCCCAGAAATCAGTCAAATCCTCCCAGCCAGCAGCAGCCACGACTCGGCCACCAAAAGGGACTGCATCCCCAACATCTCCGGTTCCATCCCCAGGGTCGGTGAGTGATTCAGCTCCCTGTGCCTCCCCTGCTTCATTGGATGGCCGTTCTGAAGTCTCAGACTACCTCAGTGATGAAGATATCAGGCGCCATATTATGTCCCTGCCCACTAAAGAGGACTTAGAACGCTTTACATGCAGGGTGGAAAAGGCTTTCACTGAAGATATATCTCAACTAAAAGCTGATACCTCACATTTGGGTAACAGGGTAGAATCCCTAGAGGATAAGCTGGAGGAGGTTCTCCCCACTATTGCTCTGCTGCAATCTAAATGTCAAATGCAGGATCAGCAGATTGAAGCTTTACTATGTCAACTTGATGATGCTGAAAATCGCAGCAGGAGAGCTAACATTAGGATCCGAGGTTTGACTGAAGCCACAGCCTCAAGGGACATTATTCCTACACTGACAGACATCTTTAGAGACATATTGGGCCTACCAAACTCTGCTCCCATAGAAATTGACCGGGCGCACAGAGCTCTAAGACCTCCGTCTCAAGATGTGGATAACCCCAGAGACATAATTTGTAAACTCCACAAATACACCATTAAGGATAGCATTATGCAAAAAATGCGCGGCAAGCCCTTTTACGATTTTGATGGTGCACATTTATCAGGACATATCCAGGCGCACGCTCATGCAGCGCAGAGCTCTCCGCCCCCTGCTGACGGCTATTCAAGACGCTGGTTTACCGTACCGCTGGGGCTTTCCCTTTTTTCTACAAGCGACCAAAGATGGAAAGCAGGTCACATTACATAACAAGGATGACCTCCCACATTTTCTTTCCACCCTGGATCTTGACCCAGTGGACTTTCCGGATTGGAGGAGCTTAACCAACGCTCCTGGGCTTAAACCCTCATCCCAGTGGACAACGGTAACACGTAAGAACCGCAAGAGGGACAGAGAACACCCGAGTCGAGACCCCATGGTGGGCCCGTCCACCACACGGGATTGAGCATGTGTCATTCCAGGACTCGATATGCTTTGCCTCCCCCCTTACTTAAGCTGAAAGGATCCTGCACTTACATTTTCTTTCATTCTCCCCCCCCCCCTTTTTCTTCTTTATTTTTTTTTTAAACCTGATAATGGAGATGTGTCTCATGAGCCTGATCTTTAGACTTGCCCTAAGTGGAGACCGGATTCCTCTTGGATGGCTCACCCGTCACTTCCAGTTCTCAATCACAGGAACTTCACAGACTTTGCCAGGGATGTGGCCAGAACATCATGATCCTTACTTGCCACAAAGAGCTCATATCACCACGCTGTGTCACTCTCCCATCTTTCCAACTATGCCTTAAGAGATGAGACATTTCAGTCTGAACTTTTGAGACCACACTAATTGGAATCCCGGTGCCTTTGTTTTAATCTCAGATAATCCCCAACCCCCCCTATTATGACACTTAGCAGATCCAACATGAGATATGGATATACAGTCAAAAATAGAATCAAAAGAAAAAACTTCTGCGCTACTAAACAGGGCTAAATACAATGATCTATGAAGGTGATAAGTATTGGTGCTGCAAAAACAGATGTAGTGAACACTCTTCACTACTAAAAGACTAAAATGTGTGCAATCGTGTCAGAATTCACAATCTGACACGATTGCACACATTTTATGGATATACAGTACTTCCATACTAGCTCCACCATGGCCCCGATTAAGAGCTGGCTTTGTGTTGTGTTCTTTTTCCTCCCTCCCTCCCTTTTTTTTTTTTTTTTATATTCCCCAGCTTACCTCCCCCTAACCAAAATTTTACACCACATAAGATGCGGTGGAAGGAGAGGGTACTCCTTGTCTCCCCCCCATGAGTAGGCTCACGTTCCCCCACGTAGGCCACCCTTTATTGGGTACAGTCCCTTATTGGGACACTAGTTTGGGGTCTGGGGTTCCCCCCTTTATTAGGGGGAACCTCACATCCCATATACAGTTG
Organism: Aquarana catesbeiana; assembly: GCF_042186555.1. Taxonomy (NCBI): domain Eukaryota; kingdom Metazoa; phylum Chordata; class Amphibia; order Anura; family Ranidae; genus Aquarana; species Aquarana catesbeiana. The sequence goes on along the minus strand of NC_133336.1, from coordinate 71,202,866 downwards.
TTCTATTTATCAATGCTGTTATTTTTATGTGGTTGTTGTTTTTGGTTCACTTTAACAGTGATCTCTCTGTGTTTTTTCCCTATTTGTTTTCCTCTTTCCCTCCTCTTCCTCCTTTCCCACCCCTCCATTCCTAGGAGCATTTTGTCGCTGGAGATCCTGCGCCGGGCGAGTTGGAACATTCAATATCTCTGTGGACATCTGACCCCTCATGTCTACTCTTAAGGTACTATCTTATAATATAAGAGGCCTTTGCTCCCCTGGGAAAAGAAATAAATTATGGTGGGAACTCAAGAAATTAAAGGCCCAAATAGTTTTCTTACAGGAGACCCATTTTACTCATAATTCCTTGCCTAGACTTCCTACCCATTTATTTAATCAATGGTTCCACAGTACTTCCCCTACCTCTAAATCTAAGGGCACCACGATTGCGATCCATAAGACTTGCTCTTTCCAGCTTATAGACAGTAAAATAGATCCACAAGGCAGATACATTTTTCTGAAAGGTACCATAGTGGGACGCAGCTACACACTCGCCTCAATCTATGCGCCTAACTCCGACCAAATCTCTTTTTTGGATAACACTCTTGAGCTATTGACAGAGTTTAAGGAGGGATTTGTTGTCCTTGGAGGAGATTTTAATGTTAGCCCTGACCCTTCATTGGACACCTCCAACACCAGTCACTCACACTCCTACGCCTTCCTCAAACACTTTCGTAAGTCCCTCCACTCTCATTCACTTCTTGATAGCTGGAGAACTCTCCATCCTCTGGGGAAGGACTTTAGCTACTACTCAAGGGTCCATGATGTTTATACCCGCATAGACCATATATAGGTTGACCGTCCCACACTGGAGCTCCTGCAGTCCGCGTCCATTGGAAATATCACAATATCTGACCACGCCCCAGTGGAAGTGACTTTAACACTCCCATCGGGCTCTCGTAGGGCCTGGACGTGGAGGGTGAATGAAAATCTGTTGGACGACGTGGCAGCGGCTGCCACGGTGTCGGAGGTCATTAGAAATTATTTCAGAGAAAATATCACGGATGACCTTAGTATGGGCATGGTGTGGGAGGGCCATAAGGCTGTAGTCAGAGGTGAGCTCATATCTTTGGGGGCAAAACTTAAAAAGATGCATCAGGCAGATTTTACCAGAGTATTGTCTGAGCTTCAGGAAGCAGAACTGAAACACAAACAAAACGGAGACCCTGGGGCGTTGCAGAGGTTAACTGATTTGAGAAACCTACTATTACGCTTATTGGATCGGCAATCACGCAAGCAGGCTAGACATCTGTCACACAAATACTACGAACATGGTAACAAATGTGGTCGTATGCTTGCAAGAGCCCTCCGTAAAAAACGTGCACAGACTTGTGTACAAAAGCTTCGCTCCCCATCCGGCGATGTCTCGGTCCGGTCCTCTGAAATTGCCTCAGGGTTTCAAGACTATTACACACGACTCTATAACTTGACTACTGACCATCCCCTAGACACGCAGGTATCCAGGTCCGCTGCCATTAAGGACTACTTAACTTCGGCCGGTGTCCCTCCTTTGAACGCCGACCAGTGTACGGACCTTGAATTGCCGATCTCCCCCACGGAGATTGAGAGGGTATTGAAGTCCTTACCTAAGGGAAAGAGCCCGGGACCAGATGGCTATACCGGGACATACTACAAAATTTTCCTACCCCTTCTTGTCACCCACATGAGCAGCTATTTTAATTCCATTGCTGAAGGAACCCCTATCCCTCCCAGAGCACTTCTGGCACATATCACAGTGTTGCCTAAAGAAGGCAAAGATCCGATGACTCCTCAAAGCTACCGGCCCATCTCCCTTCTTAACGTTGACGTTAAGATTTTGGCAAAGGTGTTGGCAAACAGGCTTGGAAGCCTTATGCCCCATATTATCCACCCGGACCAAACTGGGTTTATTACGGGGAGGGAGGCGAGAGACAATTCAATTAGAGCTATTCAATTAATCCACTGGGCCCGTACAGGTCCCAACCCTAAACCTTACATAATTCTCTCCACCGACGCCGAAAAGGCCTTCGACCGGGTCGACTGGTTATACTTAAAAATGGTATTAGAGGTTCTAGGACTTAAACAGCGCATGTTGACCTCTATTTTAGCACTATACTCCACTCCCTGTGCACAGGTTAAGGTGAATGGAGTGCTCTCCTCCCAGTTCCCGATCCGGAATGGCACGAGACAGGGGTGTCCCTTTTCCCCCCTCCTCTTTGCTCTTGTTCTTGAGCCGTTTTTAAGTACGGTCAGAGCAAATACGGATATAAAGGGTTTAACGGTGGGAAACACTGAACACAAACTGTCAGCATATGCAGACGACGTTCTATTTCATCTAACAGAACCCCTGATCTCACTGCCAGTCCTGATGAAAGAGCTGAGGACATTCGGGTTGCTCTCAAATTTTAAGATAAATTTCTCAAAATCCGAAATTTTACCTGTCCATCTGCCTCCCTCCCTGATGAGTAATTTACAGGCTGCATTCCCCTTCACCTGGGCCAAGTCGTCCATTAGATACTTAGGTATACAATTAACAGACTGTTTCGATACCCTATATACCACTAACTTCCCCCCCCTTACTTCGCGCAATTAAGAAAGATCTTTCCCAATGGACCAAGATTGCATTTACATGGACAGGTCGCGTTAACATAATAAAAATGAACATTCTACCCCGAATAATTTTTTTTTCTTACAAATGATCCCCATACCCTTACCGCGCACCTTCTTTTCTCAGATTAATAGCATTATATCTGGGTTTGTGTGGAATGCACAGAAATCCAGAATAGCTCTAAAAGTACTGAAGCGTTCAAAACTCACAGGAGGCCTAGGGATCCCTGATGTCCTGAAATACTATAGAGCCATCGTGCTCCAGAGGATCCTCAACTGGCGTTTCCACGCCCAATCCAAGCTGTGGGTCTCATTAGAAAAATGGCTAGCGGGCAGGAACTTAGCTTATGCACCATGGTTACCCCGTGAATATAGAGGATTATCGGATACTACTTCCCCTCTGACGACACACACACTCACCACATGGGACAGAATAAACTCGATTTTCGGGTTGTCTCCCCCGTGTCCCCACTGGCTCCGTTAGGAGGGTTCCTTTGGTTCCCGCCAGGTGAACAAATGGCCTTCTTTGGACCCTGGTTGGGTGATGGCAACGCCAGTTGTGGAAAACGAATGCACAATGGTAAACTAATGGATTATGAATCCCTACAGACTAGACACGGGGGCTCCAAAATGAATTTTTGGAGGTATAGACAGCTCCATCACTTTTTTGAAATAAATGGGAAGGCTATCAGAGACTCCTCCTCTCTTACACCCTTTGAACAGTTATTTGTAGAAGAGGACCCGATTCCCCACATGATCTCGGAGATGTACCGATTAATAAGTTCCAGTACTGACAACCTCAGGCCAACTTATATAAGGGCATGGGAAAGGGACTTAAAGCTAGATTTTTCTACAACCCAATTGACTCATCTTTATCAACTTACCCACTCGAGCTCTATAGAATCTAAAACCCAAGAAACAAATTACAAGATTTTGTCTCGCTGGTACCGTGTCCCGGCTGACCTAGCTCGCATCTATCCCTCGGTGTCGGACCAATGTTGGAGGAAATGTGGTCTCAGGGGAACACTCCTTCATATCTGGTGGGAGTGCCCTCTGATACAGCCATATTGGGCTGACATTAAAGCTCTAATAAGGGAAATCCTAGATCTTGATATACCCCTGTCTCCAACCCACTTCCTCCTACATGTCCCACAGATGCCGATAAGCAAATACAAAAAAAGTGTCCTGCCGCATCTCCTAAATGCGGCTAGGCGCCTCCTCCCAATTTACTGGAAACAACCCAAGATCCCGTCCAGGGCTGATTGGATCCAAAAGGTGAATGATATTAGAGAGGCCGAACACTGGATAGCGACCTGTAAGGGAAAACTTGAACGTTTTGAATACATATGGGGCCCATGGAAAGACTATAGATCCGACCCTGACCAGGAATCCACCAGCCTAGACTTGGCTCTACTAGAACTGGCAGAGCCATCCCTAAGATCCCGTTTAGACAAGGCGCTCAATGAAAGACGTCCCCCACCCCTACTTGCTTGGAGGGAGGATTGTTCTGATCGGAACTCGCCCGGCGCGGATCTACATGACTTCTGCAGACCATAAGGTATGCTCCTCTGTTACCCTTACCTATTCCCTGCCTTTTCCCCCCCTCCTCCCTTATTCCCTCTCTTATTGTTTTTGTCTTTTTTCTCTTCTCTCTTTTCTCCTCTTCTCTCTCTTTACTGGTTTTTTGTTTTTGTTTTTTTTACTACCACAAGATTCCTAGATCTCAGGTTAAAATATAACATTTACTTGCTACAATATACAGACTTAAGATTGCAACAATTAACTTGGAGGATGGAGATCCCTCTCCCTTTTTCTTTTTGGGGAGAGGGTCTACGTGTTTTTCCTTCTGGGCTAGAGGACTGAGGGAAGACGTTCCCTGCCGATATGGTGTTCTGGGTGAGGCTGATGGAGGCATATTGCCCCCCTCTACCCGGATTGCCGGTGGGGGTTGACGTCTCCCTGCCCTCTTGAACAATTAGCACCTAAAGGGGGCTGGGGCAGTCACATGGCTGAACCCCCCCCCCATGGCCATTCCAGACTTATCACGAGGACAAGGCCTACTAATTGTGCTATTGTTTTGTACATGGACTGGTCATCTACGATAACCTGTATCAATGTAGAATTCTTACATGTTTTGTACTACAAATCTTCGTTGTGTGTAGCCTTTTACTACAAATGTTACTAAATAAAGATTTTACAAAAAAAAAAAAAGAATCTGTGGCAAGACTTGAAAATTGCTGTTCACAGATGCTCTTCATCCAATCTGACAGAGCTTGAGCTATTTTGCAAAGAAGAATTGGCAAAAATGTCACTCTCTAGATGTGCAAAGCTGGTAGAGGCATCCCCAAAAGGACTTGCAGCTGTAATTGCAGTGAAAGGTGGTTCTACAAAGTATTGACTAAGGGAGGCTGAATACAAATGCACACCGCACTTTTCACATATTTATTTGTAAAAAGTTTTGAAAAACATTTATAATTGTCCTTCCACTTCACAATCATGTGCCACTTTGTTTTGGTCTATCACATGAAATACATTTACGTTTTTGGTTGTAACATGACAAAATGTGGAAAATTTCAAGGGGTAGGAATACTTTTTTAAGGCACTGTAGGTGACAGGTTCTTTTTATGAGACATCCAGGGTCTAATAGACCCTGGAGGTCTTCTCTGTTCTCTACTACCGCTGATGGAACATAGATTGTGTTCCATTAGCTTCTTCACCGGGCACCAATCGTGGTGACTGACAGCGCTGGACCAGGAAGTGACATCATACACATCGCTTGCCAGTCCATGTACAGGAGGGTGCTCTATGAACGGGTTTTTGTAGAGCTCTTACCATCCTTTTCAGCACCACCCGCCAAGACTGCACTGGTTCACAGATGGGACAGCGAAGCCCGGTAAACATGGGGGGGGTACGCGGAAGGGGACATACAGTGCAGAGGTTGTGGAAGTGATTGGGTGGCTTCCAAGTTGCTCATATCATTTCCATATGAAGGCCAACAGTGGCTTTACAAATACACACACACTCCCGGCTAGCACAGCGGCCAGGAGTGTGTTTAAAAACATGTTTGCAGCAACTCACTGTAATGTGATGCCAACCAGCCGGCATTGCTACATGCAAAAATTACGACGCAAAAAATATTGATGCTGGTATATAGTAGGTATGTTTTTTGTTTTTTTTTAAAAGGGCAATCTAATGTATCCCAAATGAGCTGGCTTACCAGCCAAATTGGTCTGATATAAGAAAAATCTATACTACTGTACCAGCCTGAAAATCTGACTTCTTAACATTTTGGCAAATGTTTTTTGTATTAAAGAGGAACTGCAGTCTGCTCACATAATCTGTAATAAAAACATCTTTGCTATTCTGAAACTTCTCTCCAACCACTTTGCATACTATTTTATATATACTGTGATTCTGTACTTGCTAAATATGCTGCATAAATCTCCCTCCACTAAGTCTGGCTGCAGCCATTTTAACTGTGGGCAGCTGAAGCTGCTACCTGTTCGCTTCCTGGATTTACACAGCCACACAGGGGCACACCTTCAGCTCTGCAGCCCTGCAGCTTTCATGGGTCCTCTTATGACTCATCCCCCCTCCCTTCCTGGCATACTCTCACAAGAGTGAGAGTGAGAGCTGTGCATGATGTCACAAGCCTAGGCTAATGACCAGACAAGAGACAGAAAGTGGGCTGTATAAGGTATTTACTAGCAGAAAAAAATGTTTTACTATTCAAAGTTAAAACAACAAGGGCAGAAGATTTAATAGATGGAAAATTGAAAAAAATTACTGAAGGTCCGCTTTAATTCTGGTCACCAAACAATATGCTCACTTGGTAAAACAGCATTATGGCTTCACCCATCATGTTTCTCCCCTAGCCAGGGGATTAGATATTTGCAATCGGGCTAGACCTGCCGTTCTCAATCAGGGTTCTGTGGAACCCTAGGGTTCCTCCAGAAGTTACTAATGGCAGTGGTGGATTAAATTCCTAGCTGATGGTGTCTGCATAGTTCTGGTACCAATTCCACTTGTCAGAACCAGCAAGATGGGATCAGTGAGGTGTCTTCTTTCTTTTCTCAGGTAAGTAACCACTGACAATTATATTAGCTGTATGTTAAAGGGGCATTCCCTCCACTGACCATCAATGTAAGAAGCATTCTTTTCACTTACCATCAGTGTAAGGGGACCATCTCTCATTGACCACCAATGTAGTGTGACTAACATACCAAGATTTGTATACAAAATCATTTTTAGCAGAGGTTCCCCAAGACTTGAACATTATTTCAAGTGTTCCCTTATGATATGATAAGATAAGATATGATTTATTGTCATTGCAAATAAAAATTTACAATTAAATTTCAAAGAAAGGCACACAATTTTTAAAAACACAATAAAAAAAAAGGTTGAGAAAGATCATTGTAGACTAGTGCTAGTCTATTACAGCTGGTATTACAGCTTATCATCTGACCTAAAACTCTATTGTGGGCTACATTTTTTTTTCTCACCCCTTCCTCCCACTCTAACCTGTCTGGCTAGGCAGTTTTCCTCCTATAATGTGATAGCAGATATACTCGCTGGTTTCAGGTGCGGTGGACAACAAATCCAGCAGTATGATGAAGCCTGAGATTCTCTACCATCCTCCTGTAATGACATCAGTCCTTTTATGCATTCTGGCAGTTAGAATTTTCAATGAAAGACATCAATGGCAGTCTTTATGTGTCTCTTAGCACATGATTTTCTTTGTACTATCACAAATAAACAACACATGCTAGCCCAGCCTTTTTAAACCAGGGTGCCCAGGCATTCTGGGGTTCCTTCAGGTTTATTCAGGGGTGCCTTGGCAAAATGCCTAAAATTGGGCAAAAATTGTATACAAGCCAGTGGGTGGATTTAAGTTTCACAAAGCCACAGGTTCTCATTGTGCACCAGTACAGCCTTCTAGACACCGGTGTTTCGTCAGATTAGGCAACCCGTCAGAATTTGTAATGGAAGTGACGTCCTGTCGCTGCCATCTTGCTACGCCCCTCACTCATCTACAGAAAGGATACAGTGAGAAGGCGGCAAGCGGATATCTTGTTACACCCAAGGGAGTCATGCATTTCACACTTATTTTTAAAAGTAAACTAAGCTTACATAGTGAAATTCAGTATTTTCAAATCCCTCAGACTGTTTTGATGTTTATTTTTCAAAGCAGCGGTGTTCTGTCAGATTAACAAACCTATGAGATCGGCAGGCTTGCCGCTGCTTTTAGAATTTAACATCTAAACAGTCAGATGGATATTAAATACTGTATTTCACTATATAAGCTCAGTTTACTGTTAAAAATAAGTGTGAAATGCATGACTCCCGTGGGTGAACCAAGATGTCCGCTTGCCGCCTTCTCACTGTATCCTTTCTGTGGACAAGTGCGTGGTGTAGCAAGATAGCTGCAACAGAACGTCACTTCCGTTACAGATTCTGGGGGGTCGTCTAATCTGACGAAACACCGGCATCTTAACAACCAATGACGTCATCAATTGATAGGGAAGACATCAGGTGCCTGCACAGCATCCTTGTTTGCCCCTCTCTGTCAGCACTGGGGGCATGTTATCTGATGAAGGGACAGAAACAGAGGGAGAAAAGAGAGAAACATTGGAATACTAGTCAGTACCAGTATGCAAATGTGTGTTTGCTTTGAAAGAATAAATCACCTGTAATGTTGGGTGTCCTACATGTGTGAACCCTGGGGTGGTATGTAAAACTGTTCTTTTTGTTTTGTGCAGAATTTTAAAGGGTGCTGTGACTGAAAGAAAGGTTGAAAAACACTAAGCTAACCTGTGTATAACTGAATAATCCCAATGGTCGTGTTGTTGCTGTTAGACAATGAGGCAGTGTGTCCACAATCTGGATAACTGAGCAACTTATTTTGTATGATCTATGCTATTAAGAAAATTCAAAGCATAACTGTAGAAACACCCTGCAATCTGGTGCTCTCTGAAAGCAAAATTTATTTATTTTTGCAGTTCACTTATGCCCTGTACACATGGTCGGATTTTCCGACGGAGAAAGTGCGAGTCAGATTGTCGGAAATTCTGATCGTGTGTGGGCTCCATCGGACTTTTTCTGTCGGAATTTCCGACACACAAAGTTTGAGAGCAGGATATAAAATTTTCCGACAACAAAATCCGATCCTTTAAATTACGTTCGTGTGTAGACAAATCTGACGCACAAAGTGCCACCCATGCTCAGAATAAATTAAGAGACGAAAGCTATTGGCTATTGCCCCGTTTATAGTCCCGACGTACGTGTTTTACATCACTGCGTTCAGAACGATCGGATTTTCCGACAACTTTGTGCGACCGTGTGTATGCAAGACAAGTTTGAGCCAACATCCGTCGGAAAAAATCCGATGGATTTTGTTGTCGGAATGTCCGATCAATGTCCGATCGTGTGTACAGGGCATAACATTTAAAGTTCCTGCAGCCCCCCCTTCCCCACCCAAACTTGTTACTGGACAGTGAAAGGAGTAGCAGCAGACCTATTAAGTCACCTCTTATCTCCTATCAGCATTCCCCCTGTCAGCACATGATCACTGCAGCACGACTGATTGGCTTCTTTTGCTGATTCCCTCTTTCCCAGTCTGAGCTCTGCTGTATAGAGACTGCAAGAGGCTAATATTAAAGTGTTACTAAACCCTGGACCCTGCATTCCCTATGTCTGGTCTCCCAGAGTACACAGAACATGGAAATGCAATTATTTTAGTAAATCTAAATGGCTAAATAACTTTTATCAGTAGTAAAAACTCTCTAGCAATACACAGCAAACTGAGCATGTGCAGAGTGACTCCAAAGGCTCTATCTTATCAGGAGATTGATTTTGGACAGTGAAAGAAGGGGAGGATCAGAGAAGACGGGATCAAACAGGCTTTTTACACAATGCAGAGGATCCTTAGGTTCCACAGTGAGTATAACCAGCATGCTATACTGCATATACAGACTGAATTAACTGTTGTGGGTTTCGTAACACTTTAAGTCAAATTCAGATACTTATACTGCTTGCATTAAAAAATACATTAATTATTTATTAATACAGAGTTGCAATAGTTTATTTTTAAATCTGCATGGAGTCCCGCTTTACATTTAGTTCTCACCATAATAAAAGGAAATATATAAAAGGATTGTGTATATGGGATTGTATTTGTTTTTTTTTTGGTTGAACTAGAGGGACTTGTGTCTTTTTTCAACCTGACTAACTATGTAAGTATGTAAATATGTATCGGTAAATAGTAATGAAAAAAATAGTACACAGAGTCTAGCTCAAGTTTCTAAAATCACTACAGCAGCGCTATTGTCATAATAGATTATGACCAGTTTGTGAAAAAAAAGTAAGTAAGTTCAGTTGATAGATGGTGAATAAAGCCCCAGAGGATACACAAGTGATGATCCTATTACAATAAAACGATAGTGCACCTTACACCAAAGTCCGTGCGTCACAATCCCCTTTGGGGTTCCCATTCACCAGAGAGATGAACACATCAGGCATTGATAGGTATGGGCAACCGTCATCCTCAGAGTCATGGAAAGGGTCACACTTTATCCTGCGATCTCCACCTTTACTTGGATAGAAAAGAGTCTCAAATAGCGTGATATTGTTTCATCTCACATTTATGAAAGTATTCAATCAGTACATTCAATCCATTTCCATCAGTAAAAGTACATATGAGGTTAACTAAATAATGATCAGCGTTTACCATGACCCAGGCAATATAATAGGGCGTACACACGGTCGGACTTTGTTCGGACATTCCGACAACAAAATCCTAGGATTTTTTCCGACGGATGTTGGCTCAAACTTGTCTTGCATACACACGGTCACACAAAGTTGTCGGAAAATCCGATTGTTCTAAACGCGGTGACGTAAAACACGTACGTCGGGACTATAAACGGGCCAGTGGCCAATAGCTTTCATCTCTTTATTTATTCTGAGCATGCGTGGCACTTTGTCCGTCGGATTTGTGTACACACGATGGGAATTTCCGACAACGGATTTTGTTGTCGGAAAATTTTATCTCCTGCTCTCCAACTTTGTGTGTCGGAAAATCCGATGGAAAATGTCCGATGGAGCCCACACACGGTCGGAATTTCCGACAACACGCTCCGATCGGATATTTTCCATCGGAAAATCCGACCGTGTGTACAGGGCATAAGACTCACACTATCGGAAGACAGTGTCTACCGCTTACTTCCTGGTTCGTCACTTTCTGTTTGTGGAACGCACAGGTAATTTCCGGTCGCCGTAAGGTCACGTACTGACGCATTTCGTCATCATGACTTCCTCTGGGGGCGTGGCCTTACGGTGCAGCGTCCTGGATTTATATGTCAGCCCACTGATATGCAGGGATTAACCCTAACCCTAAGTGCGTGCAGCTCTCACCTCCACAGCACATCAATACTACAGCACGGGCAACATTCTAAAATATACTCTACATAACACAGACATCGATTATATCCGCATATATTGTTCATAGTGTCTACTGGTTAACAATAAGTCCATAACAGCCTATCATAATACACTGTTCTATATGTCTACATCCTCCCGAGGACATGACGTAAAGGACTAAACTGTACCGCTCATTAAAAAATAATAATCATATATAATAGAGCTGCACAATTAATCGTCAAGAATCGTTATCGCGATCTTGACTAACGTGTTTCACGATTTTTTTCTATGCAAGGAATTCTCTGCTCTTCTGAAACCACAGCCCTCAAAAGAAAAGTAAGAGAAAAACTGGGCAGTCTGCCAAGAATCAAAACATTCTTTATCAGTTGAACTTAAGTATAAACATTGTAACAATTTGTCAATGGAAAAGACTTTGTGTGTAAGTGAAAAAAGTTTAACCACTTAAACACTAAACCTTTTTCTGACATTTGTTGGTTTCAAGTTAAAATCATTTTTTTTTTTTTTTTGCTAGAAAATTACTTAACCCCGAAACTTTATATATATATTTTTAGTAGACACCCTAGAGAATAAAATGGTGGTTGTTGCAATATTTTATGTCACACTGTATTTGCGCAGCGGTCTTTCAAATGCAATTTAAAAAAAAAAAATTACTTTAATGAATAAAAAAAAAAACTAACCTGTAAAGTTAGCCCATTTTTTTTTGTATAATGTGAAAGATTTTACATGGCGAGAATTGTGAGAGAATCGTGATCTTTTTATTCTAAGCAAAAAAAATCGTAAAACTCATTTTGGCCAGAATCGTGCAGCTCTAATATATAATAATGCATTAAAATACAATTGATTCCTAAAATTCCTACCAGAATAAACTGAAATAATTTATTACTAGTAGATGTTAAAACTAATATTAAACAATGATAAAATAAACTTAAAATGAAAGACCATCAGCAATCTAGAAGCTTAATACAAAACTAAAACCATACTAGCAGCAATCAACACCTTACAGTGCAAAGCAGAGAACTGGAGTAATACTCAATAATGTAATAATAATTACAGTATAACTCCACAATATCAATAAATGGATTACTACTAAACTGTTAAGATTACTCTTAAAATTCCCACAACGTCCCCTTCTGTGAAGTCTATCATGATAGCATTAATAATCACTAATGAAGCAATTTATATTTAGCTCAACATTTAACCCCTTAGGGGTAAGGGTGTCAATTAAAAAAAATCCAGTACGTCTCGCGTTTGGAGAGTTCCCTCACTTGATTAGACCCCCCAAAATGTCAGACCTGAGGGGTCCTGATTGTTTTGAAGTTTGAAGTGCAACAAAACATTATGGTCTTTAAATCCCAGTTTAATGTTTTGTATGTGTTCCGCAATCCAGACCTTCAAGGGTCTTTTTGTGCGGCCCACATACATCAGCCCGCAGGGGCACTTCAAAACATACACCACATGTGCAATGTTACATGTAATGAACTCTTTCACTTCAAATTCTCTGTAGTTCACAGTCGAGGTGAATTTGACTACTCTTCTCATAGGTACAGCCACTTCCCTACATGCTTTGCACTTCCGACAGGCATAAAAGCCACCTTTATCCCAAAAAATAGAGGGTCTGGAGGGCGGATCCAAAATAACTATGTATGTAAAAAATCCTTGTTAAAAATATATACAAAATCACTATCTATTCTATTTAGGAAATGTAAGTCTAAATAATGATAGAATAAGATCATATTCTAAATAAAATGTATATGCATATGGGACAACTATGATTTTTTTTTTGTGCTTAAAAGGTGATTTACTGTATCAAAAGTTTCGCTAAGCAGTAGGTGGTGGATACCTCCGCACGCAGTGCATTTTTTTCCCCAGCAATATGATATAATCTGGTTTAGATCTACAAACATGTCACCCTAGTCAAATTACATAACAGCCACAGTCTACTCAGCTTCCCCGCCATCTGACTCCATTACATATGCAAACCTGCTCTGCCCGCCTGCAAAGTATTTATGTCTCACTTTAGGCACCCACTTGAAAGTTCAAAGAAGGATTTTTTTTTCCCACATCATGTGATTGGCACATTTTTACATCCTAATAATTACTAAAAATAAAACTGGGACACGAGGAACCCTCTAGCAAACAGTTCTCTGTTTTTGTTAACAATTATAAGGATCCAAAAGAGAGTGTGCCGATTAAGTATCACAGATATTACAGCATAAATATTGTACTAGCTCTTAAGTGTGCACCAGTTAATTCAACACAGGAGATCAATAATTAAAGGGAAACTCCAAATCAGATGGATTAAACAGTTTTACATGGAGTACTCCAAAAAGACCAGGGATTTTTTTTTGTTTATTGATTTTCTTTACAGCAAATATATGTCAAAAGATAAAAAAAACACTTTTCAAACACCATCACAACTTGCAGTTATTATCCCACCCAAACCTGCCCCCCCCTCATCCCACACTCCCCCCCCATCCCACACTCCCCCCCCCTCCTTTCTTTCTCTTCCCGCCTGTTATTGCTCAATGTCTGCCGTGTCTCCCAACCTCTCCCCCTCATCTGCTCCCATCGTTTCTATGTATCTCCTTGTCCGCCTAAACTCTCTCCAGACCTTCCACTTGTTTTCAAATCCTTCCATTCCCTCCTCTCCACAGAGAGGTGTTTATTTTCTTACACCAACTCCCCATCGTGGGGCTTTCTGTCTCCTGCCACTGTCAGGGTATTAAACTTTTGGCTGCATTCATTAGATGGGGCACCAATGTTTTCAGGTATTGTTTAGTTGGCATACCAACCCCATGAAACATACACTTCCAAGGTTCCTCTGGTATCTCTATATTGGTGATCTCCTTAATTAACTGCAACACTTCTCTCCAATATTTTTAGATTTTTGGACACGTCCACCATATGAGGACCATGGTTCCCACTGCACCGCATCCCCGACAGCATAACTGTGAGACCTCCTTCCGACATTTAGGTGCCTTATCAGGTGTTATATACCAGCGTGCTAGACATTTGTAATTAATTTCTGTGGTGATACTATCTATCGCTGTGGTATGTGTCATCTTAAGTATTTTGCCCATGTCTTGGTCTTTTTCTCGCTTTCCCAGTTCCTCTTCCCACTTTACTATGAGTGGCGGTATTTCCAGCCCCTTCAGTCCCACAAGCACTTTATAGATCCTAGTGATCCCCCTCTTTTTACCTACTGCTGTACATAGCTGCTCAAACGGACATTAGGTTCTCCTCGGATCTTACTGGTTATGGCAGTGATGTAACAAAATGCTTCATTTGGGAGTACTGCCATTCATCAATTTCCATTAAGTCTTTTTTGTGTTTTAAATCCTGTAACGTGTGTATTTTACCTTTCACCAAAATGTCTTTTAATTGTACATTTTCTTTTTATATTCATTCCCCAAACAGTTTCCCCTTCCCCAGTGGAAAGAAATTAGTTTCTCTTAATGGTATCAGGGGTAAATTGAATTCCCATTTTTCCTTTGTGTGCATCAAATCCCATATTGCCAAAACTTTCTTTCTTACAGCGTGTGTGATTTTCACTCAGTTCTCTATACTCCGGTGGTATCCATAATATTTTCCCCAGTGCTACGTTACTAATCGTGTTTTTCAATTTAACCCATCTTTTCTCCGTATTCTCCTTTACCCATTCTAGCACCCGTGACAGTAATATTGCATTACAATAATTTTTGATATTACTGGCACCCCCAGCCCCCCTTGCTTTTTATCTCTAATCAGTACCAGGAGGCTTATTCTGGGCTTCTTTTTCTGCCATATAAACCTTAATAATAGCGTTTTTAATGTCTTAAAGTATACTTGTGGGAGGGGAGTTGGCAACATTTACATTTTATACATGATCTCTGGCAAAATTGCCATTTTAAAGATGTTTATTCTCCCCAGCCAAGAGAGGTATCTTGTTGCAGTTTTATTACCGTAATTTCAGTTTTTATTTCATTCAGAAGCGGGATAAAATTTGTTTGGTATGTTGTCTCCTCAGATGGTGTTATTTTTTATTCATAAATAATTTAGTTCTTTTTCTCTCCGTATAAATGGGAACTCTTGCTGAAATATCTGTACGTCCTGTTTCCTCACATTGATATTAGGAATCTCTGATTTAGAGGGGTTCATTTTAAAATTTGATATTTCTCCATAGGATTTTAATAACTTCATTAAGTTGGGCAGAGTTACCCTAGGCTTGGTAACGTAAAACAGTATGTCATCGGCATAAGCCGCTAGTTTATGCTCCTCGTCCCCTATCATGATCCCACTATATCTGAGTTCTGTCTGATCCCTGCCAAAAGCAGTTCCAACGACAGAACAAACAGTAAGGGGGACAGAGGGCAACCCTGTCTCATTCATGGGGGGATCCGGGGGGGGGGGGATAGGGCAATTGCCTCCTCTTAGAATGTGGGTGAGACTGAGTGAGTTGGCGGGCAGGCTGCGGGTGAAAGAGCCGGCAAGCGGCTCCGCGGCTAAGAGCACGGGCAGCTCCGGTGGGGAGAGACAGTGGGCGGCTCCGGTGGGGAGAGACAGCGGGCGGCTCCGGTGGGGAGAGACAGCGGGCGGCACTGTTGGTGAGCAGCTGTGCGGCTCGGTGACAGTGTGAGAGCGGCTGCTGGCCAATCAGGGAGCTGGCGGGCGGAGGAGCAGAGAGATAACATCATCTCTCACCGCCCAGCGCCCGCCCTGCATCCCTGCAGTTCCGCCCTCACTGTGCAGTGTGCAGGCAGTGGCAGTGGCAAGTGACAATCTACAACGTGTGGTATGAGATGTGGCAAGTGACAATCTGCAATGTGTGGCATGGGACGTGGCAAGTGACAATCTGCAATGTGTGGCATGGGAGGTGGCAAGTGACAATCTGCAACGTGTGGCATGGGAGGTGGCAAGTGACAATCTGCAACGTGTGGCATGGGAGGTGGCAAGTGACAATCCGCAATGTCTGGCATGGGACATGGCAAGTGACGTGGCAAGTGACAATCTGCAACAAGTGGCAAGTGACAATCTGCATCTAGTGACAGGCGACGTGGCAAGTGACAATCCGCAACGTGTGGCAGGTGACAGTGGCAAGTGACACGCTCGGGGCTCCCACTGATTCTGCATTATGGTGAGTTAAACTATTTCATTTTTTATAACAATGTAATAATAGTAATAATGCGCTTCAATCGTCCTGACACCATAACAACTATGGTTCTGTGATGATTGAAGCGCCAACACCAGCAATTTCCCCATTAAATTTACCCCAAAAAAACGTATTTTCTGGCAGTGCCCCTCCCGAGACTAGGCTTTGGATCCGCCCCTGGTCTCGTTCCATTATGCACCTCAAAGGGCATAGATACCGTCTCGTTACCCTAGCTGTGGGGTGGATATACAGTGCTTTAATCCAGTGTGTCATCTTTGGACCTACTCCCATTACCAAGGATTTTTAACCCCTTCATGGCTAAGGCTTTTTCTGGCACTTGTCGCTTACAAGTTAAAATCCGTAGTTTTTGCTAAGAAATTAGTTAGAACCCCCAGACATTATATATATATATATATATATTTTTTAGCAGAGACCCTAGAGAATAAAATGGCAATTGTTGCAATATTTTATGTCTCACTGTATTTGCGCAGTGGCCTTTCAAATGCATTTTTTTGAAGAAATACACTTTCATTAATAAAAAAAAAAAAACAGTTAAGTTTTACAATTATTTTGTATAATGTGAAGGATGATGTTACTCCAAGTAAATAGATACCTAACATGTCATGCTTTAAAATTGCGCACACTCGTGAAATGGTGACAAACTACAGTACTCAAAAATCTCCATAGGCGACGCTTTAAAAATTTCTAGAGGTTACCCATTTAGCGTTACAGAGGAGGTCTTGCTCTAGAATTATTGCTCTCGCTCTAACAGTTGCAGTGATACCTCACATGTTTTGAACAGTGTTTACATTTGCAGGCGCAACTTATGTATGCGTTCGCTTATGTGCTTGAGAACGGAGGAATGGGGCGCTTTAAAAAAAAAATGTTTATTTTTTTTTTAACACTGTCGCTTTATTTTTTTTTATCACTTTTATTGCTGTCACAAGGAATGTAAAACACCCCTTGTGACAGTAATAGGCAGTGGCAGATACTCTTTATGGCGGTATCTGGGGTCTATAAGACCCCAAATCCCTCCTTTGCCAGGTTTGGCTGTTTCAGATACTGTAATTTGTTTAAATCTGGTGCCTTTAAGTCTACAGTAAACCGGAAGTGATGTCATGACATCGCTTCTGGGTTACTACATCTGAGACCTGATCAAAGCTGATTCCGCCATTTTTCGGGTCTCCAGCCAGCCGGTGGATGTGTCGGCTGGTCGCTCGGACCTACCGGTGCGACGGGGGAGCTGAAAGGGGGGGGGGAACGCTCCCTCCCGCTGCTTGTAATAACAGCCAAGCAGCTCTTTTTGACCCCCCAACTAAAGTGTACCTAAACCCAAGTGCAAAAATGTAATATATTGCAAGTTATTTGTTCTAAGAGGTGGTGGCTATATTCATTTTTTTTAAAATATTTTCCCTTTTATTTTCACCTGATAATCCTGCTGTTAATGCACTCCCTAACCTAGAATGATGAAGTGGAAATGTGTTAGGACTAAAGAACACATCCCCCTCTCCTCATCTCAATAGGATAGAACTGTAGTGTGCACAATACATAGAAATGCATGGGATCAACAGGTATTGTATGCGCTTATTGAACAGACATAACAAACAGTTTTCAATTGTATATTAACAGACCCAAAGGGAGCAAATTAGACAAGTTCTCTGTTAGATATGCTTTAGCATATGTTAAGATGTAATATCTATGACACAAAGGGGTTGATTTACTATAGGGAAATCCACTCTGTACTCCAAGTGCACTTTTAAGGGCAGTCGTTGTAGATCTGAGGGAAGCTCTGAAATGAGGGGAAGCTCTGCTGATTTTATCATCCAATCATGTAGAGGCAAAAATGCTGTTTTTTATTTTCCTTGCATGTCCTCCTCAGATCTACAGCGACTGCACTTGAAAGTGCACTTGTAGTGCAAAGTGGATTTGCCTTTAGTAAATCAACCCCAAAGTGTTCAAAGTTTTTAATGAGTCTGCTGACTCCTAAGTTAGTTATACCACAGTTGATTTTTTTCAATGTATGAAGGAATCTTTACTATAGCTCCCAACTATCCCTGATTTTGAGGGACTGTCCCTGATTTGGAACAAAGTCCCTCTGTCCCTCTTTCCTCCTCAATTGTCTCTCATTTTGGTGTTATCTATATAGTTGTATGTAAGATGTGCTCTTTATCATTCAAAAAGTTTCACAGTGCTAAACCTTTCCTAGGATTAGATCTTGTGTCACTATGTCATTTGAAGCTATGCACTGTGTGCTGTTGCAGGGGGGGGGGGGGGAGTGGTAACATACAGTGTTAATTTTAGCAGAAAATTTTGATTTAGTTTTAACTAAAATGGCATTTTAGTTTTAGTTCCATTTTAGTCTTCTGCAATTATTTTAGTTTTTTTTTTCGTATTTAGGCGACTAAATCTCCAGTACATTTTAGTTGACTAAAATGTCCTACATTTTAGTCGACTCAAATCTCCAGTATGTTTTAGTCGACTAAAATCATTTTAGCCTACTAAAATCGAATGTGTTTAGTTAAATAATGTATTATTTAAGTGTTTCTCTAGAATTTCAAAAATCATTATACACTTCTGGAGTAAAAAAAAAACACCTACTATCTTTAACCGGTTCAATACCGGGGCATTTTCACCCCCTTCCTTCCCAGACCAATTTTTAGTTTTCAGCGCTGTCGCACTTTAAATGACAATTGCGCGGTCGTGCGACGTTGTACCCAAACAAAATTGACGTCCTTTTTTCCCCACAAATAGAGCTTTCTTTTGGTGGTATTTGATCACCTCTGCGGTTTTTATTTTTTGCGCTATAAACAAAAGAAGAGCGACAATTTTGAAAAAAACACAATATTTTTTACTTTTTGCTATAATAAATATCCTAATTTAAAAAAAAAAAAAAATTTTTTTCCTCAGTTTCAGCTGATACATATTCTTTTACATATTTTTGGTAAAAAAATTGCAATAAGCGTATATTGATTGGTTTGCGCAAAAGTTATAGCGTCTATAAAATACGGGATAGATTTATGGCATTTTAAAAAAAAAATTATTTATTTATTTTTTTTACTAGTAATAGCGGCGATCGCAATTTTTTTTCATGACTGCTGCGACATTATGGCGGACACATCGGACACTTTTGACACATTTTTGGGACCATTCACATTTATACAGCGATCAATGCTATAAAATTGCATTGATTACTGTGTAAATGTGACAGGCAGTGAAGTGGTTAACCACTAGGGGCGGGGAGGGGTTAAATGTGTTTCCTAGGGAATGCTTCTAACTGTAGGGGGAGGGGACGCACAAGGGGAGGAGACCGATCAGTGTTCCTCCGTTCTGGGAACACAGATCGGTCTCCTCTGAGCTGACAGGACGTGGATCTGTGTGTTTACACACACAGATCCACGGTCAAGCCCGGTTAACGGGCAATCGCGGGTGCCCGGCGGACATCGCGGCCGCTGGGCACACGCACCGGGTCCCGAGCAACGCGGCGGCGCGCGCGTGCCCCCTAGGCGGCCGGGAGCCCGAGGCCGTCATATGACGTCCACCCAGGATGGGAGATCCCATCTGTGGACGTCATTTGACAATAGGCCGGTGCTGAAGTGGTTAATATTTATGATTTGAACAAACTCACACAAATTTAGCCACTCTGGACGGTGGTCTGAGGAGTGCTGTAATGCTGCACAGTGCTCTGGACGGTGGTCTGAGGAAGTGTGTAATGCTGCACAGTGCTCTGGATGGTGGTCTGAGGAGGCCTGTAATGCTGCACAGTGCTCTGGATGGTGGTCTGAGGAGGCCTGTAATGCTGCACAGTGCTCTGGATGGTGGTCTGAGGAGGCCTGTAATGCTGCAGAGTGCTCTGGTTGGTGGTCTCAGGCAGGTCTGAGAGATGGCCTATAATGCACAGTGCCCTGGATGCCACTGTCAGTGGTCGGAGGAGGCCTGTAATGCTGCATAATGCTGGATGGTGGTCTGAGGGATAGCCTGTAATGTAGAGTGTCCTGGATGCCACTGCCAGTAATCAGATGAGGCCTGTAATGCACACACAGTGCTCTGGAGGGATGTTGGTCTGAGGGGAGGCCTCGGGCCTCAGCCTGCTCTAATTGTAATGTAGTACACACTCACAGTCTGCCCTGCTCTCTGCTCTGGGCCCCTGGTGGTTGTCTCTTAAGTCAGGACTCGGGAGTGGGACAGTCTCATCGGGACTCGGATGGCCTGGCTGTAATGCACAGCTCTGCTCTGGTCTCTGGCAGTCATCACGGTGCACAAAATCGCTGCCTTTAACTCGCTTGCTTCCTGAGAGAGGATTGCGGAAGCAGACTAAGCTCTGTGAAAATCGGAAGTTAGCTCGCAAGGGTAAATGACCCTGCCTCACATTTTAGTCCTGTGTTCGTTCGTTAACGAAAATAGATTTGGTTTTTGTCATAGTTTTCGTCAGTGGACGAAAATGTGCTTTACTTATTGTTTTGCTTTCGTCACTGTAAAAATGCCGCTAATGAAAACATTTTCGTTGATGAAATTAACACTGGTAACATAGACCTTTGCTATATCCTCTGAAATGTGAAAGAGTATGGTAAAGGTCTATTTCAGAAATCAAATGTACTTACAGTACCTAATGATCAAAACATGGAGTTACACACAGTATATTTTGCCAAAGTTAGAAAAAAATGATGTGTTTTATTTCTCCCTTTTTCAAGAATTCTAATTTTTTGCCACTTTAATGTTGTGATAGCACAGTTAACTGCAGTTTTTGTATTTGAAATTTAGGTAACTGCAGTAAACATTAGGTCATGGAGGTTTTTTCTTTTTTTTTTCCATTTGCACAGTTTAATATAATGCATCAGTTCCTGTTTTGTTTGTATTTTGTAGCAATTCCCCACGTGTGTTTTGTGTACTGTTCCCAGAATGAATAAAATAATATTTTTGCCTGATGGTGGCTTGATATGCTGCATGAAAACATGCTATATGGCCATTTTATCATGTGCTCAATCAATCCAAAGGTGCCAACTGTACACAAGATGCAATAAGATAATCAGTGATTTCTGTAACATGCTGCACTGCAGCACAAGGATGTGAATGAGATACAGCATATCACAATTCTGTGTTTGCTGCGGATTCCCTGCAGTAGCTGACTGGTCTATACCTCTGGGAACAGCTTAGATGTGAATGCAGCATCAGTGTAATGGGATCATTCATAGGCAGGCTGAACAAAGCTGGCACTCTCTTGTCATTACATAAAGAAGTATTAAAGACAGCAATATATGGGAGTTTCCCTCTCTATGACACATATCCACACCTCTTTGTTTTGTTTTTTTCATATTGATGAGAGGTAACATATGTAGTATGTGCTAAATACATCTAGCACACACCATGGTAAAGCTGCACTGCATATATATAACCTTGTGGTTATTGAGAAATATATATTTAAATGAAAGTTAGTGCACCAGGGGCTCAGCCTTCGGGGATCGGATGGCTGACTTGAGGACACTTACACTGTTACACAACATCAAATGGTCAGAGGCTCTTTGGCCAACCCTTATTTGAATTGAACTATTTCAGCGGCCATTGGAACTTTTTATTACCGTCATTACCACCAGGAGAATATGCCTAGGACATGTTCTCAGCATCCCCCTGTGGATTGCAATTACCCTTGCTTAGAGAGGGAGCGCTCCATTGACAGTTTTAAGGGTCCCACCTCCAGCAGACTTCATACCTGTTCTTCCACTAGCCAGTGATTTAGGTGGGGCCTAAGGATAATAGGTAGGGTTGCCACTTTTTCTTCAATTGTGCACCTGCATTGTCACTCATCATGCATGCCCCTGACTGAGGCTGTAAGACAATGTGCCATTATACATTACACAGACATGGTTTGCTTTGGTCACTATTAGGTTGATAACAGAGCAATATTGTGCAACCACCTATCTAGAGTAAAGGCATGTAGACTGGAAGTGACTAAAAGAGCTGGGAGGAGATCAACAGCTCTGAGATGTAGAAAAGGATTAAAAAAAGGTAAAAGGTAACAAAAAAAAATGTATTTAAAAAAGAAAGAAAAACACATATATATATATATATATATATATATATATATATATATATATATATATATATTGTGGATATAAAAAGTCTACACACCACTGTTAAAATGTCAGGTTTCTGTGATGTAAAAAAAATGAGACAAAGATAAGCCATTCCAGAACTTTTTCCACCTTTAATGTGACCTATAAACTGTACAACTCAGTTGAAAACAGTTAAAAAAATAAAATAATATGGTTGCATAAGTGTGCACACCCTCTTATAACTGGGGATGTAGCTGTGTTCAGAATTAAGCAAGGCATCAGAGGCATCTCATTGTTAAAAGGTATTAGTCAGGAGAAGAGTACAAAAGAATTTCCAAGGCATTAGATATACCATGGAACACAGTGAAGACAGTCATCATCAAGTGGAGAAAATATGGCACAACAGTGACATTACCAAGAACTGGACGTCCCTCCAAAATTGATGAAAAGAAGAGAAGGAAACTGGTCAGGGAGGCTGCCAGGAGGCCTACAGCAACATTAAAGGAGCTGCAGGAATATCTAACAAGTACCGGCTGTGTGGTACATGTGACAACAATCTCCTGTATTCTTCATATGTCTGGGCTATGGGGTAGAGTGGCAAGACGGAAGCCTTTTCTTAGAAAGAAAAACATCCAATCCCGGCTAAATTTTACAAAAACACATCTGAAGTCTCCCAAAAGCATGTGGGAAAATGTGTTATAGTCTGATAAAACCAAGGTTTAACTTTTTGTCCATAATTCCAATAGATATATTTGGCACAAAAACAACACTGCACATCACCAAAAGAACACCATACCCACATGGTGGTGACAGCATCATGATTTTGGGCTGTTTTCTTCAGCTGGAACAGGGATCTTAGTCAAGATAGAGGGAATTATGAACAGTTTCAAATACTAGTCAATATTGGCACAAAACCCTCAGGTTTCTGCTAGAAAGCTGAACATGAAGAGGAACTTAATCTTTCAGCATGACAACGACCCAAAGCTTACATCCAAATCAACAAAGGAATGGCTTCACCAGAAGAAGATTAAAGTTTTGGAATGGCCCAGCCAGAGCCCAGACCTGAATCTGATTGAAAATCTGTGGGGTGATCTGAAGAGGGCTGTGAACAGGAGATGCCCTCACAATCTGACAGATTTGGAGTGTTTTTGCAAAGAAGAGTGGGCAAATATTGCCAAGTCAAGATGTGCCATGCTGGTAGACTCATACCCAAAAAGACAGAGTGCTGTAATAAAATCAAAAGGTGCTTCAACAAAGTATTAGTTTAATGGTTTGCACACTTATGCAACCATAATATTTTATTTTTTTATTTTTACATCACAGACACCTGGCATTTTAACAGGGGTGTGCAGACTTTTTATATCCTATATATATATGTATATTCTATACATATATACTGTATAATCCAGTGGTTGTCACTGCACACATATCAAAGATAAAAAATAGGCCCAGGTGCACAGCAAAGACCGTAGTACATACTGTATAATTCAAAAGAGAGAGCGGAACTCACAGGTCTTGAGAGGTGAATGCACAGTGAAGATTTCATTTCGATGATTCGATGAGGCACACACTCGTCTTCCATGGGACAACAAACAAGTGAAGCAAAACAACATGTATAACCTAAAGTCCCTCCCATCATTATCATCCACATATGATGACATCAACAAGTGCAGATAACAAAGTTCTAGCTAAAAACAATCATGGGCAAATATCCACATTTGGGAGAACAAAAGTACATACAAAATAGAGGAAGGAGAAAATCCAAGCACTAAAGACAAAAAAAACTGCATGACAGAGAATCATGCTGCCTAGGCAAGGTGGCCACCCATGCTGAGTCAGAGTTGGAGTAGGAGAGCATGGTGAACGTGTAATGTGTAGAGGAAAAAGTACAAGGGGGCACTGCAGCACAGCCTGCAGCACCAGGAATGCAGATTAAGAGACAAGTACAAAAATCAGACATGAACCCAGTGTAAAGTCACCAAATAATTGTGCTGAAGGTAAAAATATACACATAAACCATCAATTAAAATATATATAAAATATACCTTTTTTCTTTTTTATAAGTAATCACATGACCTCTGTTTTTACAAAAAGGGCTTAGAGAGGTGGGGGTGGAGACTGCATGGAGGCGTGTCAGCTGAGGAAGAGAAACAGCAGCACTCTGATCTTCCCAGCGAAGAGCTGTGCGGGGGGGGGGGGGGGGGGGGTGTCAGCACAAGTCTGATCATTGAAGGACAGGCAGGCTGCTCTCCTAGCACAGCCAGAAAACTGACCACACTGGGAAGGTTGAGCTTCTATGCCTAGCATGGTCAGTTTGAAATAGGAAAGCAGGAGAACTGGCAGGAACACTAGGTTCAGTGCCTTGAAAAAGTTTTCATACCCCTTGAAATGTTCTAAATTTTTACTAGTTACAACCAAGAACGGTATGTATTTCATTGGGATTGTATGTGATAGACCAACACAAAGTGCCACATAATTGTGAAGTGGAAGGAAAATGATGAAAGGATTTAAAAATTTCTTACAAATACATATCTGAAAAGTGTGGCGTGCATTTATAATCAGCCCCCCTGAGTCAATACTTTGTAGAACCAACTTTTGCTGCAATTACAGCTGCAAGTCTTTTTGGGGATGTCTCTACCAGCTTTGCACATCTAAAGAGTGATGTTTTTGCCCATTCTTCTTTGCAAAATAGCCCAAGCTCTGTCAGATTGGTTGGAGAACTTCTGTGAACAGAAATTTTCAAGTCTTGCCACAGATTCTCAATTGGATTTAGGTCTGGACTTTGACTGGGGGACTCTAACACATGAATATGCTTTGATCTAAACCATTCTATTGTAGCTCTGGCTGTATGTTTAGGGTCGTTGTCCTGTTGGAAGGTGAACCTCTGCCCCAGTCTCAAGTCTTTAGCAGAGTCTAACAGCTTTTCTTCTATGATTGCCCTGTACTTGGTTCCATCCACCCAACCATCAACTACAACCAGCTTCCCTGTCCCTGCTGAAGAAAAGCATCCCCATAACATGATGCTGCCACCACTATGTTTCACGGTGGAGATGGTGTGTTCAGGGTGATGTGCAGTGTGAGTTTTCCTGCCACACATAGCATTTTGCTTTTAGGCCAAAAAGTTAAATTTTGCTCTCATCTGACCAAAGCACTTTCTTTCACATATATGCTGTGTCCCCCATATAGCTTCTCGCAAACTGCAAAGGGAACTTGTTATGGCTTTCTTTCAACAATGGCTTTCTTCTTGCCTCTCTTCCATAAAGGACAGATTTGTGGAGTGTACGACTAATAGTTGTCCTGTGGACAGATTCTCCCACCTGAGCTGTGGATCTTTGTAGCTCCTCCAGAGTTACCATGGGCCTCTTGGCTGCTTCTCTTATGAATGCTCTCCTTGCCCAGCCTGTCAGTTTAGGTGGATGGCCATCTCTTGGTAGGTTTGCAGTTGTGCCATACTCCTCTCCATTTTCGGATGATGGATTGAACAGTGCTCCGTGAGATGTTCAAAGCTTGGGATATTTTTTTATAACGTAACCCTGCTTTAAACTTCTCCACAACTTTATCCCTGACCTGACTGGTGTGTTCCTTGGTCTTCATGATGCTGTTTGTTCACTAAGGTTCTCTAACAAACCTCTGAGGGCTTCACGGAACAGCTGTATTTATACTGAGATTAAATTACACACAGGTGGACTCTATTTACTAATTAGGTGACTTCTGACAGCAATTGGTTCCACTAGAATTTAGTTAAGGGGTAAAGGGGGTTGAATACAAGACCACGCCACACTTTTCACATATTTATTTGTAAAAAATGTTGAAAACCTTTTATCATTTACCTTCTACTTCACAATAATGTGCCACTTTGTGTTGGTCTATCACATAAAATCCCAATAAAATACATTTATGTTTTTGGTTATAACATGACAAAATGTGGAAAATTTCAAGGGGTGTGAATACTTTTTCAAGGCACTGTATTTCACACAAAGGAAGAAATACAAAGATAACAGGATACTTTTTAACACAAATACATGGTACAACAGGTACATATCAGAAATATGAAATGTTGGGGTAACATACTCTTTAACCCTTTCATGACTAAGCCTATTTTTGACATTTGGTGTTTACAAGTTAAAAGCCATATTTTTTGCTAAAAAATTACTTAGAGCCCCCAAACATTATATATATATATTTTTAGCAGAGAATCTAGAGAATAAAATGGCAATTTTGTGTTTTAAACGCAACTTTTCGGGAAAAGGGACACTTTCATGAATTAAAAAAAAAAAACAAACTGCAAAGTTAGCCCAATTTTTTTGTATAATGTGAAAGATAATGTTACACCGAGTAAATAGATACCAAACATGTCACACTTTATAATTATGGTACCTAAAAATCTCCATAGGCGACGTTTTACATTTTTTTTACTGTTACCAGGTTAGAGTTACAGAGGAGGTCTAGGGCTAGAATTATTGCTCTCACTCTGACGATCGCGGCGATACCTCATATGTGTGATTTGAACACCGTTTACATATGCGGGCGCGACTTCCGTATGCGTTTTCTTTGCTGGGCGAGCTCGTGGGGACGGGGGCGCTTTAAAAAATTTTTTTTTCTTATTTATTTTATTTATTTTTATATTTATGAATTGTGTTTAAAAAAAAAAAAATTTGATCACTTTTATTGCTGTCACAAGGTATGTAAATATCCCTTGTAACAGTAATAGGTGGTGACAGGTACTCTTTATAGAGGGATTGGGGGTCTAAAAGACCCCCAATCCCTCCTTTGCACTTCAAAGTATTCAGATCGCTGTTTTCGGCGATTCTGAATACTGTATATTTTTTTAAAACAGGCGCCATTGGCAGACGAGTAAACGGCAAGTGACGTTATGATGTCGCTTCCATGTTTACAATTAGGAGGCTGGAACAAAGCCACTTATGGCTTCGTTCCAGTGTGTCCCAGCCGCCGAAGGCAGCGGATTGGTGATCGGGCCTCCCGGTGGAACAGGAGGCCCGGTAAGAGCGGCGGGAGGTGGCGGGAGGGGGGACGTCCCCTCCCGCTCCTCCGGTATAACAGCCGAGCAGCTTTTAGCCGCATTGGTTGTTATACCTGGAAAGCCGATCACCGGCTCTAAAAAACGGTACCGGGATGATGCCTGCAGCTGCGGGCATCATCCCGGCATAACCCCCGAAAGCCAAGTATGCACATCTGCGTACGCTCGGCGGGAAGGGGTTTAAGCAAACATATGCTTGTCCAAATACTGTCTAACCTCAAGCAAAATACATAGGTTGATTTACTAAAGGCAAATAGACTGTGCATTTTGCAATGGGCAGTTGCACACTGCAAGTGCAGTTGCTCCAGATCTTGGTAAATGAGCAGAAACTCTGCTGATTTCCATCATCCAATCACAAGCAAGCAAAAATGCTGTTTTTTCCTTTTCCTTGCACATGATTGGGTATTCTTTGCAAAGTAAAGCTTTACCTCATTTACTAAGCTCTGAAGCAACTGAACTTGCAGAGTTCGACTTCCTTTAGTAAATCAACCCCACAGGCATAGACAAAGTGAACACTTGAACTCAAACCTTTACACTGTTATCTAAAAAAATAAAACTATTTAGAGTTTGCTAAAAAAACAAACTTGCATTTACCAAGGCTATATATTGCTTCCAGGATATTACATTTCTCTGTAGAATGATTTTTATCTCTATAAATCTAAAAGTTTCCTGATGCTTCTTGGTAATGAATCAAGTATTTACAGTTTAGCAGAGCTTTCGGCATTGATTTAAATTCCATTTATGTCCAAATAGTTTCCTAGTTTGTAGATAGTGCATAAAGAATGAAGACACCTCAGAGATGAAGATATAAAATGTATTATTGAAGAGTTCTGTAATAAAAGCTTCCTCTTATACACAAATTTCAAGCTGTGCTTTAGTTTGTTTACCATACTGCATTTTCATTTTGTCGTTTTTTTTTGAAGGTTGAATATTAGCAATTTTCCAACTATAAACAATATTCTAGTCAAGGACCACCATTACTTGTTTGGTGTTTTTTGTGCCATATTTTATTGTGTTTAGGACAAATTTATGTATTTTCATGTCACGTAAATATAAAGCATTACATACAGAGTTTTACTATTTACCATTTGCAGTCAGCAGTATTGTCTTCCTGCAGGCTCAGGAAGAAAGCTGCTTTTGTAGAACTGTAATGCAGAGAGATCAGTGACTACACTTCTCGTTGTTATACAAGCTTTTCAATGTGAGTGTTTACTTATTTTAATACATTTTTTAAAAACACCAGATGAGTTTTCATTATCGTTACATGCATTAATCGGATGAGTGGAATATTGGAGAATGAATATTGGGAGGGTGACTACACTAATATAACAAAAGTGCAGTATATCGAATTTGGAGGTGAGCAGCCACCTTGCACAGTGGTGTGAGCAAACTGGTAGACCTCTGGAGTATATGGAATGAAGTGAATTATACGGATGAAATTCACTGCACTTATTAATATTGTTCTACACCCTATGGGATTCTCGTTTTACTGAATCGGATTCACAACACCGTGATTTGGTTTACTGCCCAGTAGGGCATTCTTTACTAATTGTATTTGCTTTTTTATTTAATGAGAATATTGTTTATGTTATTTGAGCATATTTGATGACACTTTGACCTTTTAGTCCTGATTATTTTGATCTATTGTACATTTGATTGCATTCTTGACACTTTATAATATTGGAATGTAGTGCCATGCTTCTTTATTTTTTAATTGTGTTAGATTCAACTTCTGTACCTTATTGAGTTAATCTGCTTGTGGATGGTGCCACTCAGCAGATGATCATACTGTCCAGACAGACTAGGTCTAAGGAGGTATGTCAATGCATAAAGCAGCATTTGAAACAGAACACTCAGTATCATATTGGAAAGATGAGATATTGTAGCTGCAGAAGACACTCTGAAGCTGGGGTTGGAGAGGCTGGACCATTAGTTCACTCCGTGTCAACGGAGAACTGATGATTTAGAAACTGTGCCCCTGCTTTGAAAATAGTTTGTACATACATGTGTAGCGCTGGTAGATTTTTATCTACCGCTGATAGGTAAATTTAGTGGGTCGCTTATTATAGAGAGTTAGATTTGCCTCTGTTCCAGCTTGGCTGACGTTGCGTGCAGTTCCACATTGTGCCGTTAGGTGTCGTTGTCACCATTGGCAGGTGTTGGAAAAGCAATGTGTTGAAGTGAATGAGTGCTCCTTTTTCCCGGAGATAACTCGGTGGAGGTGGTCCTCCAAGTTGCATTCTGGGAGAGGGTATTTATGGGACAGACGCCATGTTTTAGGGTTCGTTTTCAGCCACCTGCTGGCCCTCCTGGCCGACAGGTATGCACTAGGAATACCACCTCGTGGTCCTCCGTTCCGGAGGTCCGCGTCGCTGCGGCATGTGGGTGGGCCCAGAAGCCTGTCTGGGGCCTACCACAGCAGCGGAGGAATGGTCCTGAGCTGTCTATCCTAAGTGAAGAAGCTGGACAACCGAGAAGATCCCAGGGGAGGACCCGTCATGGAAGGATCATGCAGAGTGCTGGTCTGGAGAGGGGCCTGGTGACTCAATTGGAGGACGCATTCCGAAGTAATCTTACAGTATAGTACTGCCGGGTTGGCTTAAAGGTTCAAGTACTGTATCTGACATTCACCACAAACCAATACATCCTGTGGCAGAGGATCGTGCGGGTTTTATTCCAATCAAGTCTGTGGCAGAGACTTTTGTTCGTGCTACTGGCTGCTGGGCAGGTGAGATATGTCTATCCAGGCGGGCAAAGATTGAATCCTACGAAAAGGGGACTATTCAATTGCAGGTGTTCAATTACAAAGAGTGTTTTGAAGAAATACAACAGAAAGGTATTTGAGCTTCCCTGCAGCTTCCCTACTACCTCTTTCCTGCTACTTCCCTTGTTCGTGTTTTATTAAAGCATTGGAAAACCTACTAAAGTGTTTGGTGCTTATATCATCCAGAGGTAAACTCAACGGAACCCTAGACCCGGTGCCGGTGAAACAGAGGTATAGAGAGTGAAGGTAACAAGCCCGCTTTAAACCAGCAGCTCCACCGAGAGTTATTGCTAGACATGTATGGAATAGGTAAAAATGTAAGTACATAAAACACTAATCCACAAACAAAAATGCACAAACTGTGCATGGACATCTACACTGCAATAGCAGGCAAGGTGGCCTTCTGATACCTGTCATACACAGGAAAGTGTACTGACAGCCAGCAACATAATGCCAATCTAGACCATGGCCTATGTGGACTATGCAGGAATCTGACCCGCTCTACACCATCATTTCTTTCTTTATGATTTTGCTATATAATGCCTGGTGTCAAAGTCTATCAAAAAAGGTAAAAATCAACTATATAAAGAAAATAAAGTTGGTAT
Source organism: Aquarana catesbeiana (assembly GCF_042186555.1). NCBI lineage: Eukaryota > Metazoa > Chordata > Amphibia > Anura > Ranidae > Aquarana > Aquarana catesbeiana. Next base: position 71,172,223 of record NC_133336.1, on the reverse strand, counting down.
GTAATGATTCTACAGATGGCTCTGCTAGTTGCGAAACCTAGCCATAGAATTAGTGTGTTGATCTATAGACCTACAAGTATAAATTGTGCGACGCTATGCTACGCTACATTTAGCATGGTTTCTCTGGTGTGATTGCATAGGTTTACTCTGCTCCTTTTTATTATTGTAAATACCCCACTAGGATAGGCATGGGTAATGGGTAGTTCCACTGGCACGAGGGACACAGTGAAGAGTTGATATGGGTCCCACAATATAAAGTAAACATCCTTATAATGATTACTTGCCTGTGCAATGGAAGTTGCCCATGAATTAAAGTGACCATTTTCAGAAAGACTGTAATTTAGTGCATTCCCACATTCCAACATACTTAAGGCTCAGCAGAGTCTGTTATCACAGACAACAGGTGGTGCCACACAAAAATATTTCCCACACTTTTCCTTAAAGTGGATGTAAACCTGTTTTTTTTTTTTTTAATGAAGACTTCTACCTGGTACAGTAGAGGATGTTAAGTCATCTGTGCCCAGTCTTGCCATGAAGAGTTAATCCAGCTCTGAGCAAGCCTCTTATCTTTTTTTAGTAAGATAAAAAAGGACACGCAGATAAGTTTGCGTTGCCACATCCCCCACTGCTGTGACTGACATTTGATTTCTTTACCTCATGCACGGCATGAGAGAGAGAGAGAGAGAGAGAGAGAGAGAGAGTTACGATTCCAGCTTCAAATCCCTCCTCCTTTATTCTCCAGTTCTCCCAGGATTGGCTGCTCCACACCTCAGCATGATTGGGCATGCTGAAGTCATGTGGTGCCTTTCCTGACTTTTGATTGGATGTTACTCAAAACTCAGGAATAGAAGAGTAGGAGAGTGTAGAGGTGGGCAGGGAGTCTTGTGCCATCCGGGCTCCGCCCACCGAGCTACGGCAAAGACACCCACCCACTGATTCCAGAGTTTTGTGGGGCTCCTACTGCTGAAGGGGGTGACATTTGCAAGGTAGGGATACATACAGGAGGCTGTGCCATTAGTTTATACTGGGTGAGTGGTGGGTTTACATTCACTTTAAAGTTAAAAAAGCAAAATAGCTCTGGCTAACAACTATATTAGGAGAGTGTAAATCTATGTAATACATGTAAATATTCAATAATATCAGTAGAAACTGTTATGGACAGCTAAATATGCTGATATGGCAACACAGCTGAAACAGGAGCAAACAGCCGTTCTCCCTTTTGATGGCAGGCAAGATGATCAGTTACTTGAGCACATCTTACCAGTAATACCTGAGGTCTGGCAGCTAAACAGGTTTGCCCTGCCTGTTCATAGCAGAGATAAAGTATTAAACAATGCAATGCCCTGGCCTACGCATCACTACCTGATCAGCACAGATGTGGCATAGATAGATAAACAGAACACATGTCACTTCATGGATAAGGTTTTGGCACTCCAAAATTGCTGCATCACATCACTCATCTTTTTTCCCCTTAATCTCCTGCATCACACTTACTCTCATGCACATAGGTATACTGTATATAAAAGGTGTATCCACTCGGACAAAATTACGTAAATATACAAATATTACATAATCGATGGTAGCAGCCAGCAAACAAAGTTTATTTGATTATGAACCTAAATACCATAAAAAGCTACATATGCAGTGCTAAAAAGGTAATAAAAAGTCCATAGACATTCAGACTACTGGATCCATGTAAAGATGAAAATAGAAGAACCCAACACCACCTTCAATGGTGATGGAAGGCAGGACTCGGCACCAAAGTGTTCCATCCAAGCCCCTTACTGGATACATAGGTATACTGCAAACCACATTAACGAGTCACCTTCTTGTTGATGATCCGTTGCAACCTAGTAAGCTTGGGTAACTCTTTAGGATTGATGTAGCCTGGGAGTTCATAAGAGGCAGGGGACTTTTTAAAAAACAGATCTGCAGCTTGCTTTTGTACCTCTGCACTCATGGAGGTATGAGAATGTAAAGAACTTGACTTCAAGGGTCAGCAGACACTACCTCTGTACAGACTTCAGCAGAAGGTTGAAGCAACTCAGGAACATCCAGTGCTGGGGTGCACAAAGTCTCTGCAGACACAGGGACTGCGGTGAAAGGAACTTCTCCCCTCCCCTAATCTTCCTCTCCCACACTATTGCTAGGGACATTCACCTTTTCTTCACACACCCCTGCAACCCAGTCACCTTGTGGGAGTGACACAAAAACTTGGTACTTCCAAGATCAGGGATTATCAGGGATCAGGGATTATGTGACTCACTACGCTTCCTCGCGCTGGTGTTTGGTGAGAGGTTCAGCACTGTCGTGTTTGGCCGAGCAGAGCTTAGGTAGCCCTGTGTAAGCTCTGACTTGGAGCTCATGGCAAATAGGAGTGAAGGAAAGACTCTTTGTGATAACAAATCTGTTGCTTTGCCCTGCATGACTTAAGCATGGGTTCATTTGCTGTACATTGATCATTTAAATTAAGTTATGTCTGTGACGGGAACCCATATGCCCTACACATTCTTCAGTTTTGAGAGGCCTTCAGAGAATAAAATGGAACTACTGCTGAAGAGTTGGCAGGGGTGCCAGAAGGTGACATAAATAGGCTATTGATGCAGACTCCTCATCCCTAAGGCATTACAGCACTGCGTGGGTGATGATATCTTGACACAGGGGGCTCTGGTGTATTACAACTATGCCTAGATGAAAAAAAAAGCCCAAGGCCAGTAGGCTATGCCCCCTTATACAATGCAAGGCCTTATTTTCATTTCTGACTGAAGTGACACTATTAATTCAATGTAACAGTAAAGTACAGTATATCCTCCCATTTTCTCCTCTACTCCTTAGTATAATTTCCATGCTGTCACTCTGCCAAGCTCCTCATCAACATCTGAAGGGTATATGCCCATTTACAATTTTTATTGGCACATAATTTCTACCGTCAAGCTCAAATGACTTATCGCTGCTGACAAAGGAAAATTCTGTGGCATTTTGAACAGTCATATTATAAATTTATTAGCACCTGCTCATTTAATTGCACAGGATAAGAATGAAAGGGATCTTTTTGCCATTAATAAATGAAGTAATATAAAAGCAGGTAGCTTTTATATTTTCTGATGGTGTCGGAGAGATGTCCCTAATGCGCTTTGAGGGCAGGCAATGTTGGGATTTAACCTATCTCTTGCCCATTTGTAAGTAAGAACAATTTGCTAAGTGGAATGGTACCTCCAGTATTAAGCAGGATAAGTGTTACTTTCTTATCAGTATGGTTCTGATGATGGATCAACTCTTTGCTAAATAACCAAAAATCAAACCATTATAAAAAAAAAATTCTGGCTGCAATACTTAGCTGCTCTCCAGAGCTGTCCCCCTTCTTGCCATAAGATGTTTTTAGTTTTCCAGGATGAATGAAAGGTTTTATTCTCCCATTGTTTCCCTCTGGTGAGATTTTGGCATAGTTCACTTTCTACTACTAGATGTCGCTACCTGTTCTTAGTTTCTGAAACAAATCTATCTAACCCTGTAAGGCAAAAATTGCTATACATATCTTTTCTGCAGCCGATTCAGTATGGACCCACGCTGAGCTTCAACGACTGGACCGGATCCACTGCAGAAAAAGTATGTATAGCGATTTTTGCTTTGCATGGTTAGATATGATGTGGTTGCCAGTAGATTTAAAACCTTGTTTTGAGAGTAACTTGGCATTTGCAAGACAAGCAAAATTTTTAAATACATTTTGACTTGGTTTAAAAGTGAGTTCTTGATATACAAGTAGCTTCATGTCACAGCTGGGTATAGAAAGAGAAGAGAGGCGCCTCTACGTGTAGCAAAATGGTTACATTTAATGAAGGTACAACATTTAGCAACTCACATGGTTGATGATTAAAACAGGCACATGTAAGTATGCAGGCATCCGGGGTAAAGCTGATCAGATAGACCATCCTCCTCACCGCCATCGACATCGTCCACGAGCGGTTCAAGCCTCACTTTCAGATCCCTCTAATGCAGAGTTGTCTTCCCGGTCACGTTGTACCTTTATTAAATGTAATCATATTGCTACACGTAAAGGAGCCTCTCTTTTCTTTTTATACTCTGTAGCTCCTGCTGGATTTTGCTTCTAACCCCCTTGTGGAGGCTTCCATTTGTGGATGGACATTTTATGGTTACACAACCTATCACATTGCTATAATCTTTTTATATGGACTATAAACTGAAGGACTTATGAATAAATGGTTGTGGAATGAATAATTTGAGTTTCCATTATTTCTTATGGGGAAATTCACTTTGATATTTAAGTGCTTTGGATTACAAGCATGTTTCTGGAACTAATTATGCTCGCAATCCAAGGTTTTTACTGTAGTTAGTTTTTGGCTGAACTTCCAGTTTAATATCAACAAACCCAAAAGTTTGACTTGCAAACATATCCAGCATGGACAAAAAGATTGTTCAGTTAAGGGTAAGACGTATGACATTAATGGTTTTTATAACTGTCCCTCAGAGTTCGTGGTATAATGTCTGTCCTGTCCATGCAAATTATTTTACGTAGGCATGACCAGTAGAAAAGTAGACCAGTAGAACACTCCGTTTTGTGGAAGTTGGTGTGGACAAACACAGTGTCCCCATACGCTTTTTGGAATACCACAATAAATCTTCTCACGTTCTCCGGGTCTGGGCCATAGAGGCTATTTTCATAGAGTTTTCTCTAGCAGAATGCTTCAAAAGACTTTGCCAACAGGAGACCTTCTGGATTTATACCCTCGACACATTAACTCCAGTCTCCAAGAGGTCTGAACAAGGAAATTGAGGTCCGTACTGTACTGTAATACTGTCCCCAATACACACATTAACCATTGTACACACCCACTTTTATTCAGTGTTGAGGGGTATGCACGAATATAACCACTAAATTTGTCATGACCAGTGCCTTCCCCCAATTTCAATTTTTTTTCCAATTTTCGCAAATTTCCCCTGTTTAATTATAAATTCGAGAGATATGTGTAAATTTGGTTGTAAACCAAAGAATTGTTTTTTAGTATAAGGTACTTATACTGTAAATGCCTTCTTATATTTATTGAGGTATGCGCCTAGGAAGGCTCTTATGTTGTGTATACTGTATATATTTTATATACTATATTACCAAAAGTATTGGGACGCCTGCCTTTACATGCACATGAACTTTATTGGCATCCTAGTCTTATGTACACACGGTCGGATTTTCCGACGGAAAATGTGTGATAGGACCTTGTTGTCGGAAATTCCGACCGTGTGTGGGCTCCATCACACATTTTCCATCGGATTTTCTGACACACAAAGTTTGAGAGCAGGATATAAAATTTTTCAACAACAAAATCCGTTGTCGGAAATTCCGATCGTGTGTACACAAATCCGATGGACAAAGTGCCACGCATGCTCAGAATAAATAAAGAGATGAAAGCTATTGGCCACTGCCCTGTTTATAGTCCCGACATACGTGTTTTACGTCACCCGCGTTTAGAACGATCGGATTTTCCGACAACTTTGTGTGACCGTGTGTATGCAAGACAAGTTTGAGCCAACATCCGTTGGAAAAAATCCTAGGATTTTGTTGTCGGAATGTCCGAACAAAGTCCGACTGTGTGTACAGGGCATTAGTCTGTAGAGTTAAATATTGCATTGGCCCACCCTTTGCAACTATAATAGCTTCAACTCTTCTGGGAAGGCTGTCCACAAGGTTTAGGAGGGTGTATATGGAAATGTTTCAGAAGCACATTTGTGAGGTCAGGCACTGATGTTGGAGGAGAAGGCCTGGCTCGCAGTCTCCACTCTAATTCATCACAAAGGTGTTCTATCAGGTTGAGGTCAGGACTCTGAGCAGGCCAGTCAAGTTCCTCACCCCAAACTCGCTCATCTATGTCTTTATGGACCTTGCTTTAAAACTCTAAAGTTATCTGGCTTGGATCTACTTCAGGATGCAAAATGTGCTGCAAATGAAGCATATTTTAATGACTGTAGATATAAAAGGGAAATATAATAATTCTACAGTTTTTCCCAGATTCACAGAGCATAAGTTGTACCTGAATATCTGCAGCCCTTTCTCCTCTACAGCCTTCTAAAGCACACATTTTACAGAAGGTAGAATGTGGGGATCTGACGTTACAAACTGCACAGCATAGAGCTGAGCGTAGTCTGAGGCCTGAGTAAAGGGAATGGGCCCCATTACACAGTCTCATAGGGAAACATGCACAGCTGAGGCTGTCTATCATCTTCAGTGAGCTTGGGGGGGGGGGGGGGGGTTGGCAAGGCCATTACTGTGGTGTCAGCATAGCCTGTCAGAAGTAACTCATGCAGATAGCTGAGGAATGAGAGAGCAGATAGGAACCACACTAGGTGCTTTGGATTGAGGCAAGTACACATGATAGAATTATATGCTTTGTTCATTTTTAATTTCAGAGATTTATATTCACTTAAAGAGGCTGATGGTATACCCAAGGCTCAGCCATCTATTTTTTACCACCTGGACACGTGTGATTGAGACCTTAGAAAGAAAAAAAACTGCAAACAAAATCATCATACTTTCCCTTTATAGGGTTCATTTACAAAAGGACAATCTGCCTATGTTTTCTTTATTACATTCATTTTTAGATAGGAATCTCTATTATAGTGCAAACGACTAATTGAAAAACGGAACAAGGACCTGATGTTATTGGAAGAAAAAGAGGAAATGCTTGTACATAGTACTTTTGCTGACTGTGCAAGTCAATACAAGAGTCTATAAAATATTCATAAAATAATTTGATAGAAAGCAACAAAAAGAGTTTAACATATTGTAGAGCAGCACTTTTCCTGGGATATTTTATTACGACTCTTCACACACTAGAAAATGTTTTCTCACACATACCGAACACAATGCTTCATTCATATTAATGTTGTATAATACATTTACTGCGGCAAGTTGCAGAGACAAAATAAATTAATAAAATGACCAGGAGACAGATGTTAGATGCAGACACACATACAAAATGGCAACAATTGGTTTTAGAAAATCGGGGGAGGGGAATTTTTATCAAACAGCATGCTCCTAATGCATCTTTAATCCTCTAAAGATATCTTTTCTGTACCGAGCTGGGTTATGATCACTTCTTTAGTGCAGATGTAACTCAAAAAGTGAATGCTATGTTAAAGCTGAACTTCAGGAACTTTCTTTTTTTCAAATAAACTTTGGTCCAGATTGATTACATTTCATTTTTTGTATCTCCCATCTGTTCCACTGGGGATGCAGAAATTCATGGTAGTAACCTGTGCTACATACTGGATAGTCAGCAGTCTCTTTTGTTTGCCTTCTATATACTTACACAGGGGGTCGCCCACTCAATGTTTTTGTTCAAGGAGTACAAGGCATTTCTCTGACTGGACAAGGCGGAGAGGAGGAGTAGACAACCTAGTAAAATGACATCCTGGATGGATGTGGTGGCGGTGTTATGTGCGAGTGAGGGGGGCAGATTTGTTTGCCCCCCCAAAAAAATATTGAGCACCAGCTGCCACTGCCGGCCACTTTATTAGCCACATCTTGCTAATGGGCGTTGGCCCAAACTTGTCTTGCATACAAACGGCAAGGAATTGTCGGCCAACAAACACAAACGTAGTGACGTACTACGTGGGTTTTTCAGCTCTTCGGCACCACCCTTTGGGCTCCTTCTGCTAATTTCGTGTTAGAAGTTTGGTGAGTGTTGATTCGCGCTTTTCATTTTGCGCTTTTCATTTTGCACTTTTCAGTTCGTTTCTGAACAGCCGTTCGTCAACCAGACATGTTGCCAAATCAGAGGAGATAACGTGTTATTTATTATTGGCCTTGGAGTTATTGCTTTGACCCAAGTCCAGTCCAGGAACAGGAGGAGGAGGAGTTCTTGGACCAAAAATTGGTTGCTTTATTAATCGTGACCAATTATGTCATATGCCTTTGCTGCGGGAGCTCCAGGAGAATAATCCGGATGATTTTCGGAATTATCTCCAGATGACGGACCCCTGCTTTCACCAACACTTGGCATTGTTGACCCCCTATATTAAGAAGCAGGACACATGCATGAGGCTTTTATTTTATTTCTTGGTTGAATAATAATAATTTGATTTTGTTATATTATCTACATTTTTGGATGCATAGAATGCATGTTTTGGTTCATTTCTATTGGCAGATAGCATGTCTAATTTTATTTTTTATTGTGCATTAAAAAAAGATAACAAAATTGTGTAGAATAATACTTGGCTTGGTGTTTTACTTCAAATGACAGTTTGGGAGTAGGCAGTTACATTTAAAAAAATACAATGTAAAATTGACAAGGGACACCAACATAGTTATATCTTTGATCTTAAAAACTAGAGGATAATGGTGTTGTGGTAACTTTCCCAAATAATAAAAAAAAAAAGCATAATAATATTATTCTTGATATCACTAGAAAAAAAAGCTTCATTATTATCCCATTAAAGAAGATGAGAATTGTGCGCTGCATTTGGAGATTTCATAATTTGCCGCGTCACGAATGTTAATTCTCCATTACGAACGTTAGTTTACAAGACTGATCGCTTCCAGCTTGCCCTTGCTTCCGAGCATGCGTGTTTGTACTTTGGACTTTTGTCCGACGGACTTGTGTACACACGCTCGGAAAATCCAACAACAGACATTTGTCCGCGGAAAATTTTAAAACCTGCGATCCAACATTTGTCCGTGGAAAATCCAACAACAATTGTCCGATGGAGCGTACAAACGGTCAGATTTTCCGCCAAAAGCCTGTCATCACACATTTCCTGTTGGAAAATCCGATCGTGTGCACGAGGCTTAGAATTTCAGGTGCTGTGTGCAGGCAGCCCAATGATGTCTCTTAAGATACATGGCTGAATGGACACACAGCTGCTTGTCTTATGTGATAGGTATGCGGGTGTGAGTGATCGGCCCCAAGAACAGACAGTGTGGGTTTGGGGCCACTCACCCGCATGCCTGTCACATTAGGATGTGCAGCCATGTATTCTAATAGACTTCAATATGCACACAACACCTGGAAGTTACAGGCGCTGCAAAAAGTGACCTGCTCATGCTTACCAACATCATTGCCCACATTAATGAGGCCTTAATCCAAATGCTCTCCTGCAGAGCCACACCTGCAGTTGGAATCTCCTGCACCTGACATTTCTGGAACCCCGGAAGTGACTCTGCAATCTACACTGTCTCCATACAGTGGCATATGTGTAGGACTGTCACAGGCACAGCTTTTCTGTGTTGCCCACAAATGCTGTCAATCTCCAATAAAAGTAGAAAAGGCTGGGCAAGGTCTGTGGAAAAGTTGGATGATGTGCATCTCTGCAGAAGTATACCATGTGACAATACTACGTCGTTGTGTCATGCTGTAGTTCCAGATGGCTTTGGCAGACGCAGTGACAATGGGGTATTTTGGGAGGATGCAGAAGCATAGTCACCACCCTAAAAGAAGTTAAAAAACAAGGATAACATTTTTTAAGGTAGTTTGTGAAACTATTCAGTACATGTGATCAGAACAAAGACAGCTATATGCATTATCTTGTGCTACTGGATAACACTGATTTTTTTCCTAAAAATGTGGTGGTGGCATTCGTTTTTGTCACCTTATTTTCACCCGTACCAGTGACAAACTTCCTGTCTTAGAGTGTCTCCACTCTAGATGGAGGAGCAATGGAGACACCCTTGGACAGCAGCATTGTCAACCTGCAAAGAGAGTAGCGTCAGGGCTGCTGATAAGGCAGTGCAGTCAGCCCTCCTGCGCCCGAGCCCCATCAGTTCAAAAGGGAGGCCCGGGCACCTGTTGAGCAGGTGGTCTGGCTGTACTGTCTTCTTGCAAACACAGATCCTCTTCTGCCTCCTCCTGCAGCACTGCTAGCTTCCCCTCTTCTTTCCTTCTCCGGCTACACTGCAGGGGGATTGATTCTAGCAAATAAACCGCTTCCATCTGCTGTCCAGCCCCTCTGTGCGCCCCTTCCCTCCTCTCCTCCCGTGCCGGCAGCTGCTGTGGGCATACAGGGGGATGTTTCAGGATGGGGGGCAGGGGAAGAGGCCAATAAATATGTAATTTACTGGCCCCATCCTTTCCTGAATGAACACAGTGAGCGATTGGTATCAATCACTCCTGTGTCCATTCATCAGTGAAGAATAGTAAACAGTGTTCACTATGCTTCAGTTTGTGAATGAGCAGAAAGCCTCAAAGCGCTTCCTATTTATTCATCTGTGCAGCTGAGGCTACAGAAAAATGTCCTCAGTCGCTTTCGGACTGGGGGCCCTGTCAGGTGGCCTGTATGGGGCCCCATGATTCCTAGCAGAAGCCCTAAGTAGCATTAGATGCATTAGTACGTTTAGATTGACTTGCCTAACAAATTGAAGCTGAATTCCTGCTAACATGTTTTAAGCAGTTACAGCTACCATTTTTATTTCCTTTTGGGATAATCCCTTCTCTGGCTTTCCCTACCCCATCGTATAAAATTCTAAATACTAACCACAACATACAAGCAAGGCCATCCACAACATCGTCCCCAGTTACATCACCAACCTTATCTGCAGATATCGCCCAAATCATTCTCTCCACTCCTCCCAAGACCTCCTGTTCTCTAGCTCCCTTGCTCGCCTCCAGGACTTCTCCAGAACCTCTCCCATCCCCTGGAACTCCCTTCCCCAGTATGTCTGGTCAGCTCCTAGCCTGTCAGCCTTTAGGCGATCCTTAAAAACTCACTTATTCAGGGAAGCCTATCCCACCTCCACCTAAGAACTGTACCCAAGTCACCTCCATCAGATCACCCCCTGCAGCTATTATCTTTTGTGCCACCTCCCTCTCCCTTTAGATTGTAAACTCCATAAGCAGGGCCCTTCTACTCCTTCTGTATTGAACTGTATTGTAATTATACTGTCCCCCTCTACATTGTAAAGCGCTGTGTAAACTGTTGGTGCTATATAAATCCTGTATAATAATAATAATGGTTTTACATAAATGAGTAAAAGCTGACCATTGTAAGCTCCCCTGTCAGTGTTAAATGGTTTGTCTCAACCCTCTAACTGAAAATGTTGCTAGACAGCTTGGTCTGTTAACTACTTGGCTCGGCTGAGCACAGATTGGGTAAAGGGTCGAGCACAGATTGGGTAAAGGGTCAATCACAGCGGGCCCTATACCATGTGATCAGCTGTCAACCAATGACAGCTGCTCACGGAAGTAAACAGAAGCTGGGTATCAGCTTTTTTTTCTCCTCACGCTGTCAACGTGAAGAAAAGAAGAAAGCCATTAATGGCTGTTCACCAGTGCACCTATCAGTGCCCATCAGTGCCTCATCATTAGTGTCACTTATCAGTGCTGCCTATTAGTGCTGCCTACCAGTTCCCATCAGTGCCGCCTATCAGTGCCACCTAGCAGTACCCAATCAATGCCACCCATCAGTGTCTCCTGATCAGTGCCCACCAGTGCCTCCTCATCAGTAGCCATCAGCACAGCCTATCAGTGCCCATCAGTGCCGCCTCAGTGAAGGAGCAAAAATTACCTGTTTGCAAAATCTTATAATAAAATATGAAAAACGTTTTGTTTTTTCAAAATTTTCGGTCTTTTTTTGTTTGTTTAGCAAAAAATAAAAAACCCAGTGGTAATTAAATACCACCAAAAGGAAGCCCCATTTGTGTGAAAAAAATGATAAAATGTGCAATCGTCATTCAAAGTGTAAAAGCGCTGAAAGCTGAAAATTGTCCTGGGCAGGAAGGGGATAAAAGTGCCCAGTAAGCAAGTGGTTAAAGGAAATTGAAAAATAACAGACCTACTGGCTGGATCACCAGCTGAAATATATGACATTTATGTATCTGAGTTAATACTCCTTTAAGGATTTAGGGGTTGGGTTATATGTTGCTGTTTTAATGCCAGCCAAAGATGAACCAGTGATCCACACCAGGTCTTTCTAAGATTTAAAGCCAGCTACTGCATCTGAGCCATTAGTGAGCAGGAATTTTTGGACTGGGCTAGTCCAGGTTGGAACTTTTTGTTGGTTTGTTACAGCCATTCTTGTGTTTGATTGACCCAGATTAGTATAGCTAGGTCCAAATAGCCCAGCTTCACCGCAATATGATGAAGTGGAAATGTGTTTTCTTCCTGCTGGTCATCTATATGGTGTACTTAGTTTTTGGAGCTTTTTTCTTTTCTTACGTGGAGCAACCACATGAGGACCAGCTGAGGGAGAAGGTGCTGAACATGTGGGATGATTTCCTAGAAATCCACCCATGTCTGTCTGAGGAGAAACTGGAGGATTTCCTGCGCACAGCTCTGCTGGTCAAAAGCTTTGGGGTGTCAGTCCTGCGAAATATATCATTCTTTGAGGTCAAATGGGACTTTGTATCTTCTCTCTTCTTTGCTGGGACCACCCTAACCACTATTGGTGAGTGAACGTTCTCTGAGATGTGATCTTTTCTCAGCAAAGCATTCTGCTGGCAATGCCAATTTTGACTGCAAAAACATCTAAACAGATGAATGCCACCTACCAGTAACAGTTTATATTGATTTCAAGTGTGGGTGAGGTTGCTTCAACTGTTTAATTGTTAGAACGATTGAAAGCTGGTTGGTGGTTAAAATTCTTGTGTGTGTATATAGCCAGTATTTGAGACCATTCACACAGCAGTCTAAAATGCTGCATTTAGATGCGTACAATGTACAACGGGGTCCCGGGTTACAAACAAGTTAGGGACTGTAGGTTTGTTCTTAAGTTGAATCTGTTTGTTTGTAGTTCGGAACAGGTCCATATTATAAAATATTATATTTTTTTTTTTTTTTTTTTTTTTTTTTTTTTTGTGTATCTCCAGCCAAAAAAACTATTTTTAAGCTTTTTGGATAGCATAAGGAAGGGTAATCACCTCTGTAACATTTGTTTTGCTGTATGTGCCCCTGTTCAGAAGATTTCACCTCCACTTTCTGTCCCAATGAAAATTAGATTTTGAAAATTTTGGATTGTTGTGGAAACAAGCCTCGGTGATAAAGCATCAGTGGAGGTACCTTTCCCCATAGTAACTCTTATGCCCCGTACACACGGTCGGACATTTATCGGACATTCCGACAACAAAATCCTAGGATTTTTTTCCAACGGATGTTGGCTCAAACTTGTCTTGCATACACACGGTCACACAAAGTTGTCGGAAAATCCAATCATTCTGAACGCGGTGACGTAAAACGCGTACGTCGGGACAATAAACGGCAGTAGCCAATAGCTTTCACCTCTTTATTCTGAGCATGCGTGGCACTTTGTGTGTCGGATTTGTGTACACACGTTCGGAAATTCCGACAACGGATTTTGTTGTCAGAAAATTTTATAGCCTGCTCTCAAACTTTGTGTGTCGGAAAATCCGATGGAAAATGTGTGATGGAGCCCACACACGGTCGGAATTTCCGACAACAAGGTCCTATCACACATTTTCCGTCGGAAAATCCGACCGTGTGTACGGGGGAATTACAGGAGTGAATTTCCCTTCATAGGGGTAGATTTCCTCTCACTTCCTGTTGTCTCCCTCCGTTTGTAAGTCGGATGTTTGTAACTAGGGGACTTCCTGTATAGGTTTGTCCACCTAAATGCAGCACTATAGGAGTCGATGGCGCCATATACAAATTAAAATGTGTGCTGTGTTTAGTAGTGTACAAAAAAAGTAGGACACAGCTGTGTTCAGGGCCATACATATGCTATATTACCAAAAGTATTGAGACACCTGCCTTTACACATGCACTTTGATGGCATCCCAGTCTAAAGCTGGCCATGCACCATTCAATTTGCTTTAGATTTACCTTCAACTATGTAGTAGAAGGGCCTGCCTGATTGCATACAAATTGAAAGTGCTTAGGTTTGACCTCCCTATTATATGGTTTTTGGTAAATCCTAAAGGAAAGTTGCACAAGAAAATTGTATAATGTATGGCCAGCCTTAGTCCTTGGGGTTCAATATTTTCTGGTTACTGCACTCATAATGTACTTTTTCTGACCAAACTGTATTTCCATGCATAGTAGCTCCTATAGGAGGCCCCTCTAAGATTTTTAAAGCCAGCAAATATCTTACCAGATAAAAGTATCCCATTAAAATGCTGCAAGTGAGACATAGAGGTGTTGACAACCGGAACCAGACGAGAAAAAACAGCTACAAGTACCTAATGGCTCATTCACACTTATGGCCCAGTCCATTGTGATGGGTTAACATGCATTACATTAAGGCAGCCCATTTATTTGAATTTGCATAACAATGAAACAGAAGATGGACACATTTTGCAATGTGTTGCAAACGCATGTTCATTGCCTTAGTGTGCTGGAGTGCCGTTGAAGGTGAATGGCACTGCAATGGACTAACTTGTATGGTACGTTATTGTAATTTATTAGGCTGGATTAACAAGCTGCTGTTTTTGTGCATTGGATTGTGTGTAATGTCAAGTGAGTATTGCATTAAAGCTGACCATTCATTTTGATTGGGTTGGCAATGTGCAAGAATAGTTTTTTTTTTTTTTTTTTTTTTTAAAAGAATTTTTATTGCGCACATATCAGAATAAACATACAAAACCGTAGTTGGGATTACAATGTCCAACAAAAAAAATAAACAGAAATTGCATATCCATCACAGTATTATCACAGATAAATATATCCGTCTTTTTGACATATGTCACATAGATTTCCATTTCCACACTACTTTTGCAATGTATATGTGCATTTTGCATTTTTTATTTTTTTAAAGAAAAACAAAAAAAACAAAAGAAGGGGGAAAAAACCCCTCCTTCAAAAAAGGAGGAGGTAACCTCCCATAACAGTAAAACAAAACCAATTTCCCCCCTGAGATGTCCGCATTCGGTGTCCCCAACACTAATCAAAAAAACATTTCCTATGCTCTAAAATTTCGTATGAGATGGAAAGAAGCCAACTCCCCCTATCTCCCCTTCCTTATCAAATGGAGAACAAAACACACAACAGCCCTCGCTGTCCCTCATTCGATGGCTCTTCCTCGTCCAGCGTGTTTTTCGAATCCACCCATCTAAACCAAACCTTCCTAAATTTCTTGGGAGCTCCCCTGGCTTCATATGTCATCTTGTACATCAGCACATCTGCATTAACTATTTTTATCCACATTCCTAATGTCAGCTGTTCTTCATGAATCCAGCGTCTGGCAATAAGTTTCCGCATCCCAAAGTATAAAATCCTAAGGAACAGTTTAGTACATGTATTTATCTCCTCCTGGTCAAAAACCCCCAGGAGACAGCGTAAGGGTGAGCAAACGTTAGGTAAGGCGAATTTATCAGAGATGAATTCAGTTACCTGTGACCACAGTGGCCTCACCTTCCTGCACTCCCACACCATATGTATGAAAGTGCCATCTTTCTCCCTACATTTATGACAGAGAGCTGTTTCCTTTCTTTGCATGTTGTATAGTCTCACAGGAGTATAATACTGTTGGTGAAGGTACCTAAACTGAATCATTTTGTCCGTTGATTAAATAACAGTCACCACATATGTATCCAGTACCTCCTGCCACTGCTCCTCCGACAACTCCGGGACAGCCTCCACCCATCGCTGTTTAGCGCTAGTCGTTATTGTCTTTATTCCTGGTCCCACTGCCCCGTAATATCTAGAGATTCGCCCAGATGGTTTGGGGTCTATCAAAGCCTTCTCCATATCTGTATTCTGGACCAAAATTGTATCCCCTCCAAACTGCACTCTCGCTGCGTGTTTCAACTGCATATACCGAAACAACCATATCTTGGGTACATTAAACTGGGCCCTCAATTGATCAAAGGTGGCCAGTCGATCATTCTGACAAATCTGGTGTAGGTACTTAATACCATATTGCGCCCAGGTCTTTTGCCCATCCGGTAATTTCAAAAATTCCCCCAGTGACCCATTGAACCATAGCGGACTATTCGGGGACAGTGCCAGTGACATATCCTTTCGCCATTGGGAGCACAGGTGGAATACTTTCCCAGGGAGTGCCAGAACCGATCCCATCTTCTTCCCCGGAATCCCCTTCCTATACAGTATATTCTGGAGGGTTTCCTGAGAGGTAGCCAATGCCGCCTCAAACAAGGTAGTGGCATTGTGTTCCTGTGGGAAAAGTTGCCAGTGCAAAAACACTAATTGGGAAGCCATAAAATATGAGCGTAAGTCTGGGAGTGCCAACCCTCCCATTGTAACCGGCAGTTTTAATATTGCCAAGGACACTCTAGGAGCCTTGGCTCCCCAGAGTAGCCCCACAACAATTGAGTCAATATGTTTAAATGTTCGTAACGGCACAAAAACAGGGGAGTTCGAGAGAATGTATAGAAATTTGGGGAGGAAAATCATTTTAAATAGATTTATCCTGCCTAACAAACTAAGCGGCAGGTTCCTCCACCTCTGTACCTTCTCCCGAAAATTTCCCACAATGGGCGACAGGTTATTCTCCAGATACCTAGAGATGGGAAGCTGAACCTCAACCCCCAAGTACCTGAAAGAGGTGGATAATGGGATAGGACAATCCGAGGGAACAACCACTTCTTTATCAATAGGAAATAGAGAGGATTTCTTCCAGTTTATACGGAATCCAGAGTAATCCCCGAAGTCCTGTATCAACTGAAAGGCTGTAGAGAGTGAGGGTCCCGGGTCTTGTAAGTACAGCAGCATGTCATCTGCATACAGTGACACTCTTTCCTCAAATTCCCCAATCCTCAGGCCAGTCAAAGCCGTGGTAGATCTTAATTTAACTGCCAAAGGCTCAATTGCCAGGGCAAAGAGGAGGGGCGAGAGAGGACACCCCTGCCTAGTGCCCCGGAATATTGGGAAAGGATCCAAAATAATGCCATTGACCCTCAGCCTAATCAAGGAATCCGTATACAGGAGCCGTACCCATGAAATAAAAATAGGGCCAAAGCCAAATGACTCCAAGAGGTGAAACAAATAGGACCACTCCACGGAGTCAAAGGCCTTTTTTGTGTCTAAAGAAGCCACCATTCTAGTCCCAGAGTTGTCGTGAGTCGCCTGAAGGTTTAAAAAGAGTCTTCTAATGTTCATTTGTGCACAGCGACCTTGTATGAATCCTGTTTGATCTGCGTCAACCAGTTTCGTGATGACTGTTTGTAATCTACTTGCAAGGACTTTGGCCAGAATTTTTGTGTCAACATTCATCAACGAAATCGGCCGGTAGGAGTCACATTCTCGGAGGTCCTTCCCCCTTTGGGGATCAGGACAACCAAGGCTTCCCGCATTGATGGAGGTAGCCTACTGTCCGACTTCGCCGCATCAAACACTTTTAGTAATCAAGGGGCTAGACCATATCTGAAAGTGTAGTACCATTCCGACGGGAGACCGTCCAGACCAGGGGACTTCCTTGGCGGGAAGGAGGCAATTGCCTTCTCCACCTCCTCAACCGTAATATCAGTTTCCAGTGTTTTACTATCTTCCATTGTCAGCCTAGGGAGATCAATGTCTTTTATGTACGTCAGTAGATCCTCTGTCCCCAGAGGAGTACAAGATTTGTATAGTTCAGTATAAAATTGAACGAAGGTTTTCAAAATGTCAGCTGAATCACATACTTCCAGTCTGAAGTTATCATGAATTGACTTAATATGTACCGGCACATACTCCGGTCGCGCCAAGTATGCCAGAAGCCTGCCATTCTTGTCGCCAAATTCAAATAGACGCCTGCGTTAAGCCAGGCCAAGTTTTGTGGTACGTTCTGTAAAGAGCGTCTTGTACTCCCTGGTTCTTATGCGTGAAGTCAACAACCTCTCTCTAGTGGGGTCCTTAATATATTCTGCCTCTGCCAAGGTCACCTCAGCTTCCTTACTCTGTATGGTAGAAGCTAATTGTTTCTTAAATCCATGTACCTCCGCTATGAACACTCCCCTTAGTGTGGCCTTAAAAGCCTCCCACTGAAGAGGAGGAGTTCCAAAATGACCATTTTCTACCCAAAACTGTTTAATGGCCTCCGTGCACTTAATAAGTATATACTCCTCTTGAAGCCAACTCGCCTCCATCTTCCAGAGGCGTATACCCGGCCTTGGTCCTAAATTAAGTTCCAATAGCATCGGAGAGTGGTCCGATATTGCTCTGGGTAGATAGGAAACCTTGTTGACCATACTGATTCCCTCCCCCTCCGACAGGATAGTGTCTATCCTGGAGAGAGTCTTGTGCGATTCCGAATAGCAGGAATACTCCCTCACGTCAGGATAATGGAACTGCCAGACATCCCTAAGTCCATGGGTAGACATCCACCCTGCAAGGGGGGTTGGAGCATCAGTTTTGCCCCCCAACCTATCCAAAGTTGGTACAGCCACAGAATTGAAATCCCCCAAAAGAAATATTTTCCCCTCTGCCACCTCATAAGTAGCTTGCATCATGTCATCTAAATGATCTACCGAAAAGGGAGGAGGAACATAAACATTTACAATTGTCAGTAATGCATTCATCACCTTTATCACAAGAATAACATACCTCCCCTTAATGTCAGTGCGTACAGCCTGGATGGTTATGGGGAGAGCTTTAGTTACCAAGGTGGATACCCCCCTCGCATATGAGGAGTAACTGGCATGATAAGCTCCAGCTATGTGAGCCCTTTTAAGAGAAAGAAGCCTGGAGCCCTGGAGATGCGTCTCTTGAAACAGTATTAAATGAGGTTTGTACTTTTTAATATATTCAAAAACTAACGATCTTTTAAATGTTGCATTTAGGCCCCTGACATTCCAGGCCAAAATGGTAAGCTTTACCTCCATGGTGTGAAAGACATAAAAAAAGACTGGGGGTCAGTCTCCTTCTGAAATAGAGGTCGCAGTGAAGACAGCAGGGCTCCAAACCTCCCCCCTCCCAAATATAGAGCACAGTATCCATGACTAAATTCACCGAATGCAGATCATCCCAGGCAGATACAAACATCACTTCCCCAAAAACCAAAGAACCTCCCCTCCCCTCCCACCCCCCTCCCTGCACCCAGCCCCAACCCGCTAGGCACTTTTTTCCCATAACCTGAGTCAAAAAATAGGCAGCAGAGATGCGACTTAAAACTGTCGCATAAAACCAGTTCCTTTACTGGAGCTCTTGAGAAAAAAACAGTTCTCCTTACAAAAAACAGAAAAAAAAATAGAAATAAGTAAAAAAACTCTCTTTCCCTAAAAATAGGAAAGAAAAGAACTTTTCTCCCAGCAAAAAAGTTTTTCGCAGTAAAATGCAGTCTCAAGATCCGTCCGCGGACACTGCATCTTTTTGGCATAGGACAGCGGCAATATAGGCCAAAAAAACTTCCTCTTTCCTTAAATCACTAGTGTCCCTAGAAAATTCCTCC
Organism: Aquarana catesbeiana; assembly: GCF_042186555.1. NCBI lineage: Eukaryota > Metazoa > Chordata > Amphibia > Anura > Ranidae > Aquarana > Aquarana catesbeiana. The sequence goes on along the minus strand of NC_133336.1, from coordinate 71,152,945 downwards.
AGAAGAAGAGAAAAAAAAAATAATAAAAAACTTTTTCCCAGAATCAGAACCAGAAGGATCAATGTTCCCCCTCCCCCTCCCTCCCCGAGACAACCATCAAGGAGAAATTGCATCTACATTGGCAGATCTCCTGTTCCAGCAAATATTGCAGCGTGAAGAAAAAAATAAAAATATGTTACAGCAAAAAACCATATGTGAACAAAGAGGAGAGAAAAAAAGGAAAAAAAAAAAAAGGGGGGGGGGGGGGTGTCTGGAGGGGAAAGGAGAGATATGCCACAGGATACAGTCAAACAGGCAGTCCGAGTCATTTCGGCTTGGTATTTTCTCACCCAGAAAAAAGTGCTCCACGCGTTTGCATCCTCATCAAGGCGATCTAGGGGAGGCTCTGTTTCTCCGATTACCACGAGAGTCCAGCCATTCAGACGCCTCAGTAGGATTTGTGAAAAAATGCGTTTTCCCATTCTCCACAATGCGTAGCTTAGCAGGATACAGCATGCTGTAGATCAGGTTGAGATCCCTCAATCTTTTCTTTATGGGTTGGAATGAAGCCCTCTGTTTCTGAGTAACGGCAGAGAAATCCGGGTATATTGATATGCGATTTCCATCAGAAGTCATCTCAGGGCCCACTCTGGCTCCTCTTAGGATATTCTCCCGGTCACGGAAGTGAAGCACTTTTGCTATCATAGACCTGGGGGGGGCTCCCTTCGGAGGGGCCCGGCCTGGAACTCGATGAGCCCGTTCAATAGCAAACATTTTTGTAAAGGTATCAGGTGCCATATTAGCAATCAGCCATTTCTCTAGATATTCCTCTGGGTGCTTTCCCTCCACTCCTTCTGGGAACCCCACCAGCCTTATATTGTTTCTCCGCATGCGGTCTTCCATGTCGGCCATCTTTAAAGTATGTTCAGATAAAGTTTTTCTGGTCACTTGTGCTGCAGTATCTAAGGGTCTCACAGTATCTTCCAGGGCAGTGACACGGCGGTCTGTAATCTGTGCCTTCTCCCTCAACTTTTGCATATCATGCTTCATGAATGAAAACTCCATTCTGAGCTCCTCAAAGTGATCTAATAACTTTGCTTGGCATCCCTGAATGGCCGCCATTATCTGTGACAGGGACGGTTCTCCCTCTCCCACCACCTCCCTGTCAGCTCTCTCCCAGCGATCCTTTAGCCTGTCCAGTGATCTTCCCCTGTGGATCGCTGCCTCTCTTTGGGGCTTAGGACTCACCCTGTTCACTGCTGAAGATGAGGATGCCTGTGGCAGTGTCTCTGTGGATCTCTGCAGCGGCGGCCATTCCTCTTCCTCTTCCTCTTCCTCTTCCTCTTCCTCTTCCTCTTCCTCTTCCTCTTCCTCTTCCTCTTCCTCTTCCTCTTCCTCTTCCTCTTCCTCTTCCTCTTCCTCTTCCTCTTCCTCTTCCTCTTCCTCTTCCTCTTCCTCTTCCTCTTCCTCTTCCTCTTCCTCACAAAGTCAATGCGTGACAAGTGTAAATCCAGCCTCCAAGTTTTTTTTTTTTTTTTTTTAATTTGGAAGGTATTACATTTCTCCTGTCAACAGAAAACTTCACAGCGGAAACCTAAGGCTTACCAAACCATTTTATAAATGAATTAATATAATGGATTGTCAAACTTATGCAACATTGTTTGGCTTAACACTACGCATGTATTTCTAAACGTAATATTTGTTTGCAAAACGTGGCGTTCATAAACAGCGGAACAGATGGTTTAGTTGATTATTTTAGCACCTATATTTTGTGTTTCTCTAAATGCAGTTGCTTATTTATTTATATTACTTGCTGTACAGATATTGGGCACTTAGCGCAGGGTTTTTTTTTTTTTTTTTTTATTCAGTTTTGCAAAACATTTTCACTTTTTTATTGTGGGCTATGTAGGCAAGTGCAATTCCAATGGAGGACAGGAGGATCTCTTGTTCCTCTGAGTCCTCCACAGGTGTCATCAGGAGAGCAGCTGTCTAATTGGATGCTGCTACCCTGGATGACCTTGATGGACTTTTTTAGTGTGGGCAGTGCCAATAAATAGCACTATCCTAATGTAGTTGGGGCGCATTTGCGAAGTGGCTAGGTCAGGAACCCACTGGTTAGGGACAGCATGTCTAGCATAAGGAAAGGTTCATATGGAGGAGGGACAGAGTAGGGACTGCACGCCTATGTCACCAGCCAGGAGCTCTCCTCCGCCTTCATGTGCCTTGTTGCCAGACAACCTTCAAGCAACCTCTTTCATCAGATGTTGCCCGGTATCCTAAGCTGTGTAGAATATTTTCTATAATAGCGAGACTGTATTTTGCAAGGCCTTCTGTAAAGTACTGCTGTGTTACACAGACCCTGTTTACCATATTAACCACTTGCCAACCAGTCGCGTACCTGGTACACTATCAGCCTTTGAGTGGTTGTACTGGAATGATGCCTGACTAGCCACTCAATTTGCTATTACAGGCAGTGGGAGGAGATGTCCCATCCCCCTCCCCTAACCCTGCCCCCACCACTGCCTTCCATGGCTTGCTCTGGCTCTCCCATCCCCCTGGGAGACCCAAGCTACCAGTCAGCGCATCTACCGGATCGGCTTTGGTCAGATCTCTGCTATAGTAACCCAGAAGAGAAGAGATGATCTGACATCACTCCTGGTTTACTCAGATGTCATCAGTAGGGATGGGCAGAACAACCCCCTGTTCAGTTCGCACCAGAACTTTCGAACATCGAGAAAATTTGGAACCGAATAATGAAGTCTATGGGACCTGAACGTGGAAAAATCAAGTGCCCATTTTGAAGGCTTAGATGCAAGCAATTAGGGATACATGTATCAATTAAGAAAGAAGCTTGTAGAAAATTTCCTTTTTTAAATGAGCAGTGATTTATTGATGTTTAAGGTGAAAGTATAAAAATTCCTTTCAATATAGTGCCCAGGGGGGGGTCCTATTGGTCCACCTGTAAAGTGGTACATCTGTGTATAGTGTACAGTGGCACATATGTATATAGCAGCTGCTGCAGCACTAATTGCATTTATAAAGCCTACAAAAATGACATTTTCCCTGCAAGCTTTCTATATTTTGTAAGTAACGGTTTGGGGAGCCAGTCTGTATGATGAGGCCACAATGTAGTGCACGGGGGACAAGAGTAGAGATTTTTCAGAAATTCTGGTGTCTCTACCACAGACTTTGGATTTCTACTTCTGTAACGGGTGCGGAAAAATTTGTTCTTTGGGTGTCGGTGGTGCCTTCACACCGTAACCCTATAGAGGTACTCTTGATGAAAGCAAGAATTGGCCTTGCTGTAAAAAATTGCAATGATTTGCACCTGTCAAACAGGTGTGGAAAAATTGGTCTTTGGGTGTTAATTTTGCCCATAAAACCTTTACCAAAAACATTCTTCCAGATGAAATAAACACAACACTAGGCAGCCTAGAAGTCCTGCAGAGATTCCACATCCCAAAAACACTTATCCGGCGACATCAGGGGCTTCATAGTTGCTGGTAATCCAGGACTTAATTTTTTTTTTTTTTTTTTAATAAGTCAGACGGTCCACGAAGTCTGTGGACAGACGCGTTCTATGATCAGCAGTAACAAAACCTCCAGCAGCACTAAATGCCCGTTCAGAAAGCACGCTGCATGCAGGGCAGCCCAGTAGCTCAATAGCATACTGGGCAAGTTCTGACCAGTGGTCTATTCTCATGACCCAGTAAGCCAGTGGAACGTTGACTGGAAAGCTCTCCAGCTCTGTTTTCGCCTCTAGATAATCATTATTTATGTGATGTGGAAGCTGACAGCCCTGGGCGGTGAGGACTAAAAAAAACTGAGAAATGCATCACTTAGGCGGCCGCCTTCTCCCACCGTTCCTCTCTTGAGCAACAGAAGCCAAAAAAACTGTTTTCCATGACACTGTAACCTACCAGAGTCGATAAACTTCTTAAGGTGTCTTCAAGAGGTTTCACCTCTCTGTGGGGACTGGATGCGTTCTGGGACTTTCCCCTTATAACGGTGGTCAAGGAGGGTTGCCAACCAATAGTGATGCTTTCCCTTTACGCCACATCTTCTTGGGTCCTTTTCGCAGGTTTTTAAACATGGGGAGCCCATGCACCGCAAATTTGTGGAGGCATGAGAAGGAGACTCCTCTGGGTCATTGAGGATTAGAGCATCTGGAACTGCCTCCTCCCAGCCACAAACTACTCCCCAAGGATTCTGTAGATGGAAAACCATCTCTTACTGTTTGACGTATGTCTTCCTCTGCTTCAATGCCTCCTCCCTCACTCTGCCTTTAGAGTCAGAACCAATATCTGAATTGAGTAATGGCTGTGCATCGTCAAGGAGCAAGTGGCTGACGCTGTGTTCAAATAACTTTGCTGATTCCTCAATGCCTGATGCTGGGGCTATGGCAGGAATAGCTGTGAACAAGGAGGAAATGATGCCCTGTCTGAGGACTGACCACATCCACCTTTGCCTGTGGACTCATACGCTGCTGGCCCCCTTACAGTGCCATGGGAACATCTGCCTCTCCTTGCTGTCCTCCCAGACATGGTGGGGGGTGCTGATTAACAAAATGTAATAAAGATGTGTAAATGTGTACAGAAATGCACTTTAATCAATGGAAAGTGGTGTTTGGTGCACTTTCATTTTGAGTAGTCACTCCAAGGATACGCTATAATATTGCAATAATGCACAGAACTATGTAGTGTTAAACTTGCAGTAACGCAATGAAATATATGGCATTAAACTTGCAGTGACACAATGAAATATATAGCAGTAATGCAATGAAATATACAGCGTTTAAACTTGCAGCAACGCACAAAAAAAACTGTGGTCTCACAATCTCTGAACTATCCCTAGATGCACACTAAACTGATATTCTACGGAACATAGAATCAGAATAGCACACTAAGGGGTTTATTTACTACTTTATTTAAGGCAAATCCACTTTGCACTACAAGTGCACTTGGAATTGCACTTGGAAGTGCAGTCACTGTAGAACTAAGGAGGACATGCAAGGGAAATAAAAAAACACAGCATTTTTGCTTGTACGTGATTGGATGATAAAATCAACAGAGCTTCCACTCAGATCTACAGCGACTGCACTTCCAAGTGCACTTGTAGTGCAAAGTGGATTTGCCTTGAGTAAATCAACCCCCCACTGTCTAATAGCACTGAACAGATCCCTGTTCTATCTCTCTCCATGCCGCTATCGCACTACAAATGGCTGCTATAGACAGAATACTTTTATAGTGTGGGGCAGGATTAGAAGCAATGAGCCATGATTGAATACAGTCATGACCGTGTCCAATCATGGCTCTGACAGTGCTCAGTGCCCTAATTGGGCGAAGATTTAATTGCTTCAGCCAATCAGGGTTTTCAGTGCATTGTGGTCAAACGACCCTATAATTCGGTTTGGTCAGAGAATTTCCGAACAGCCAATGTTCGGCCCGAACTCTTACTCGGGCCAAACCGTTTGCCAATCCCAATCATCAGCAACATTTTCAAAAATGCTGATCGTGTGTGTGTGGTTGTTTTTGGTGTGTTTTTTTTGGTTTTTTTTTTTTTTTTTTTCCTGCTTTTAAGTGCAGAGGAGGGATTTGGGGTATTATTGACTCCAGATCCCTCCATAGAGAGTAGTTGTCACATGTCTATTGCTTGTGACAGCAATAAAATGCTTGCGCACATAGATGAACGCATGTGTCAGTCCCACACACATGCAAACAGCGATCACCCCCAAACATGAGGTATCACCACGAACATCAGATCATGGACAATAATTCTAGAACTAGAAGTGGCAGCTCTGTGCCAATTGACATGAATGGCACTGCCTGCATAGGGATGCACAGAACACCTGTGCATCCCCATGCAGGCAAACACGACTGTCACATGGGGGACGGATTCATGTGCCCCATGTGAAAGAGGCCTTAGACTTGGGGTTTCACTACATTAGATGCTTTCTTTTAACCTGTGGGTCCAATAATAATAATAAATAATAATAATATTATTCAGTTATATGTACAATGGTATGTATGTAGTACCTGACAATGATAATTCTTAAACTTATCATACTCTGTCATTTAATATCTGATATTCTTTTGTTTTATTCTTATGTGCATGTATATGTTACCCATGTTATTTTATGTTGTTAGACTTATTATTCTACCAATTTTACATCTATATCTGAAGGGGGAGAGCTTTTGGCCCATGAAACGTGTTGGTTGTCTTTTTAGTCTTTTATCTAATTGAAAAATTGCATGGTTTTTCAGGACAGCACCTGGAGAGAGCGTAGCTCCACCCACTTTCCCAGGAAACACTGCAGTCAGTTTTCTTTATAGACCGGACACTTCCACCATGGCCTCAGTTGTAGTGTTTCCTCCGACCATGGTGGAAGCGCTGCAGGGAACCAAGGGTGTGCTATGCTCTCTCCAGGTGGAGACAGTATGGGGCATACCTGTGACTGTGTCCCCCTTCTTTTTTTTTTTTTTTTATTTTTTTCCCTTTCAGGCCAGCCAAGCATCTCCCCTTACGTGAGGGGGATTCTTTGGTGTCTGCTTCCCTCCATACCCAGTGAGGGTTCAGGCTGCAGGGGGTCCCGGTCTCATCAGACCGGCGGCTGTAGGCTGAAAGGAGGAGGCGTGCTTCAGAGGTGAGAGCGGCGTCTCCTCTGTTTGTTTTTAGCCTCCATGCTTTTTCCGGTTCCTTACGCATCGGCGTAAGGACCGGGAATATTTAAAATAAAAGCAGCCGGATGCCGCTACTGCTTTGCCAAGATGGAAGAGGAGCAGACGGAGGTGGCAGGAGCCACTAACACCAGCCAGACTCGGGTAAGCAGGGGCAGAGGTCCCTGTACTCTTATCTAAGGGCTTGTTTTTCCCTCACTTGCTTCCCTGGGGGGATGCAAGGGAGCCTGCGCCACTCTCCTTGCTTATATAGTGCAAAAAAAGTGTATTTCTATCTGTATATAGTGACTCAGTGGGGGAGAGTCGCTGTGGTAACAAATATAGGAGCTAAAGGGTTAGCACCTCTCTTTGGCAGCTGGTTACTAAGGGTTAAAACCGCTAATCATTTATCATGTATATATGGATATGCTTTAATATAAGGGTTTGTGTTGGTGTATTTCAGGCTAAAGCCAAAGAGAAAGTCAAACCCCTCCCCTCCTCGGTAAATGCCCATCTTGCAAAAATACGCTTAGGGAATTGTGGCCTAAAGCGTTATGCAAGACCTGTATAGCAGATCTAGTTAGGGAGGAAACTTCCCCAGCTACACTTGCTACCCAGCCAGGAGAACTATTAAACTCCTTTTGAAAAGAACTAGCGGACACGTTTTGAGTCGTTCCATTCTTTTTTGGATAAACATCCGGTGGCACAGCCGAACAGTAGTGGCAATTCGCCCATCCTGTTCTCGTCCATGTATGCCTGCACCCAGAGGGGACAGTGAATCAGAGGACGAAGAGGGAAGTGTTTCCCCAGGTTCTGAAGAAGAGGAGGATGAAGAAAGAAGTTTCTTCTTCTCGCTATAGATTGTCTTTAGATGAAGTGGATGATCTGTTAAAAACTATACATACAACTCTAAACATCAAAGAGGACAGGGCTCAGCTGTCCTTGCACGATAAAATGTTCCAGGGCATGGGGGAAGTGAAGCATCGAGTATTCCCAGTGCATAGGTTTATATCCGAAACAGTGAAAAGAGCATGGAAGGACCCAGAGAGGGCCCCTTTTTTCTCTAAATCTTTCAAACGAAGATTCCCTTTCGAGGAAGATAGTGAGCAGGTCTGGAATAAAAAGCCAAAGATTGATGTGGCCTTTTCACAGGTGTCAAGGAACACAGACTTGGCCTTCGAGGACATGGGCGTAATGAAAGACCCCATGGACAAGAGAGCAGATTCCCTATTAAAAAAGGCATGGGATTCAACTCTAGCTTTTAAAGCCAGCTATGGCATCAACTGTGGTGGCTAGGAACCTGGAACATTGGCTCGAGCAATTAAAAACGCACATTGAAGCAGGAACTTCTCGCAAGGACCTGTTAGACATTCTGCCTGTACTGCAAAAAGCCTTAGGGTACATGGCAGATGCCTCTGCCGAATCTATTAAAATGTCGGCAAGATCCGTGGCCCTGGTAAACTCAGCTTGCAGAGCTTTATGGGTGAAGACCTGGTCAGGGGATACGGCCTCAAAGGCAAAATTGTGGGTTGCCTTTTGAGGGGAACTTTTGTTTTTGGTCCTGATCTGGAAGCCGTACTTGACAGAACGGCTGATAAGAAAAAGGCCTTCCCAATAAAAAAAGAAGGTAGTTCCACAGGCCAAAAAGAATTTTCGTTCTTTTCGACAAACCGAAGAGAAGGAGACAGGGTATAAAAGACCCTGGGGGTCCCAAAGAGGAAGGGGGAAGTCAGGGGTACTATTCCGACCTCCTGGCCAAACCACAAAGAACCAGTGACAGTCCTCCGACTGTGGGAGGAAGGTTGCAAGCCTTTTTCCCACAGTGGAAGACGGCAACCTCCAGTCCATTCGTTCTCAAAATCATAGCAGAGGGCTACAGACTGGAGTTCTCTCAATCCCCTCCAAATCGCTTTTATGTAACCCAGGCTCCACGGGACCTAGAAAAATCTCTAGGGATGTCAGCTCTACTTCAGGAACTCATTCAACAGAGGGTGATTATAACTGTCCCCCCCCCGAAGAGGAAGGGAAAGGGTGCTATTCGCACATATTCCTAGTAAGGAAACCATCAGGGAAATTCCGTTTTAATCTTAAACCTGAAAATACTGAACAAATCAATTGGATACAAAAAGTTCAGGATGGACACAATCTTTTCAGTAACAAATCTTCTGATGCCAGGCTGTTTTTTTTTGCATCAATAGATCTGAGGGATGCATACCTGCACATGCCTATAGCTCCAACATCGCAGAAGTACCTAAGATTAGCGGTCATGATGGGAGAGTCAATCTCACATCTACAATTCGTAGCCCTCCCTTTAGGACTGTCGTCCTCGCCAAGAATATTTACAAAAATTATAGCGGAGGCCCTAGCACCCCTCAGATTAAAGGGGATATCAATAGTTCCATACCTGGACGACCTCTTGCTATTTGCCAGAACAAGGGATCTATTGGAGAAAGATCTAGAAGAGACGAGAACACACTTGGAGAATCTCGGATGGATCATCAACAAAGAAAAATCAAATATGATCCCATCCCAGACAATAAAGTTTCTGGGTTATACTATCAGTTCCATTCAGGAAGGAATTTTTCTCCCAGAGGACAAGATAGAAAAGGTCCAGAAGGCAGTAAAAGGGACTCAGACAAATCTTCCAATTTCAATCGGGGCAGTCATGTCTGTCCTAGGCCTCCTAACGTCCTCAATACCAGCAGTGCAATGGGCCCATCTCCATGCAAGAGATCTCCAGCAGACAATTCTCAGGAATTGGTCCTATGGAGAACCTGCTGGAGAAATATTAATCAGGATCCACATTCAAGTTCAGAGAAAACTATGGTGGTGGAGGAGTCAGTCAAACTTGGACAGGGGTCTACTTTGTACTTTTCCCATAGAGCAAAGACTGACAACAGACGCAAGCTTCTGGAGTTGGGGTGCCCATCTGGACGGACAGATGGCCCAAGTAGCATAGACAACCAGAGAGGCCAGGAGATCCTCCAATTGGAGGGAGTTGAGGGCTATTCTCCTGGGATTATGGGCTTTTAGGGACCAAGTTCTGGGTCACCACATTCAAGTGTTGTCGGACAATGCCACAGCAGTGGCCTATATAACAAGACAGGGAGGCACGAGGAGCAGAGTGTTGCTTTCCTCAGCCCTCCAAATGATGTCCTGATTGGAATCCAATCTAGCATCCCTGATGGTGGTACACCTAAAGGGAGATCTGAATCAGATTGCAGATTTCCTAAGCGGGGAAAGGGTACTGGAATCGGAATGGAGTCTGAATACAGATGTATTCCAGAGAATAACAGAAAGATGGAGGACTCCCCAAATAGTACTATTTGCATCTCACTCCAATACAAAGGTAGAGATTTGCTTCTCCCTGAACAGACGAGATCAAGCGGAAGGACTAGACGTGCTAGCGCAACCATGGACCTTCCACTTGTGCTACGCCTCCCCAACCCCCCCCCCCCCCCCTTCCAAATCATTCCATTAGTACTAAAAAAGCTACAGAGGAAGTCTACAGCCATGATCTTAATAGCCCCATTCTGGCCCAAAGGGGCATGGTTTTCAACCATACAGAAGATGGTGGTGGAACCTCACTGGTTTCTTAAGAGAGACCTGCTAACCCAGGGGTCCCTTCAACATCCCAATATCGAGCACCTCAGACTAGCTGCTTGGTTACTGAAGAGCAGATCCTAAAAAGTAAGGGCTTGTCTAATAAACTAGTTTCAACAGTTACTAGACAGCCGAAAGAAGGTCACTCGAGCGATTTACATTAAGACATGGAAATGTTTTAATTCCTGGTGCGCAAGTAAAGTGTTTTCACCAAAGGAAGTTGTTTCCATGTTAGAATTCCTACACAAAGGAATGGAAAAAGGGTTGGCGACTAGCACCCTAAAGGTGCAAGAGGCCGCTCTTTCGGTGTTCCTGGAGAGACAATTATCCCAGGATCCGCTTATTTTTTTTTAAAGGCACTGACCAGAGCTAGGCCAGTACCTTAAGTTGTGTGTGGTGTGTGTGGGTGTTTTTTTTTTTTTTTTTTTTTTTCCCAAAATGGGACTTATCTCTGGTATTACAGGGTCTGACTAAAAGACCCTTTGAAACTCTAGAGGAAGTGACAATCAGATTTTGGTCGCTTAAATTAGCAATTTTAGTTGCGGTCACTTCAGCCAGGAGGGTGAGCGAATTACAAGCCTTGTCCATTATTGAACCTTTCTGTTCTATATTTCCGCATCGGGTAGTGCTGAGAACTGACCTGAGATTTTTACCTAAGGTTTCAACGGTATTCCACAGGTCACAGGAGATAGTTCTCCCAACCTTCTATCCTTCACCATCCGGCACGAGGGAAAGGGACTTTCACAGCCTAGATGTAAGGAGATGTACCCTTGTGATCTTCAGATAATGTAGTAAATTCAGAAAATCAAATTCACTGTTTATACTATTCTCTGGCCCAGGTAAAGGATAAGGTGCTTCCAAAACCACCATAGGTAGGTGGCTACGAATGGCCATCAATGAAGCCTATAAAGCTTCAGGGGTAGATCCTCCCACAGGAGTGGGGTCCCATTCAACCAGGGCAGTAGCAGCATCCTGGGCGGAACAGGCAGGGGCTTCTCCAGGATGGATCTGCAAGGTGGCTACATGGACAAGCTTCTCCACTTTTACCCGCCATTACAGGTTGGATTTGCTCTCTGCATCAGAGCAGTCCTTTTGGCAGAAAAGTCCTCCTGGCGGTGGTCCCACCCTAGAGTAAGTACTCTCTTATCTCCAGGTGCTGTCCTGAAAGACGAGGTGAGAAAACCTTAGACTTACCGGTAATGGTATTTCTACGAGTCTTTCAGGACAGCACCGATGACCCACCCTAAAGTATTATAAAATGTGGTGTTTATTGCTATGTTCTGCTTATATAATTTCAGCATAGCTGGAGGTACTCTAAAACAACTGAGGCCATGGTGGAAGTGTCCGGTCTATAAAGAAAACCGACTGAGTGTTTCCTGGGAAAGTGGGTGGAGCTGCGCTCTCTCCAGGTGCTGTCCTGAAAGACTCGTAGAAATACCGTTACCGGTAAGTCTAACTAAGGTTTTTTACATCCACCAATAGTAATATTTAATTTAGATCGATATACCAAGGATGGTATTGCTTTCACTAGATATTAAAAAGCATATTCAATCATGTTAGAATATTTAATTAATAAAACCTTTGTTTCCTACAGGTTATGGACATCCCTTTCCCATCTCACTGAGTGGAAAGGTATTTTGTGTATTTTACTGCCTCTTTGGAATCCCATTCACCTTATCTTTACTCTCTATTGTTGCTCAGAAATGGACAATTTTACTGCGAGACATACCACTTCGCTACTGTCACCGCCGCTGGAACACCTTAAATAACAAAACGCTAGAGTGGATCCACGCCATAGTTGTAATCTCCTTCATGTGTCTTCTTTGCTTTTTCATTCCTGCCATTTTATTCAATTCTCTAGAAGAGAATTGGGGTTATGCGGATGCCCTGTACTTCTGCTTTATCTCTTTGAGTACAGTTGGTCTTGGAGATTATGTACCTGGTGAACAGAGTGGCCAACGGTTGCCAGCACTCTACAAGCTCCTGGTCATCGGTAAGTAATTCTCTGTCATTGTAATAACACATCAGTATTTTCCAGATTAGATTCCTCTGTGGGGGTTTCAAGGGTGATTTAAATTGTTTACGCTTCTTGTGGTCTGTGGCTCCTGTCATTCTTTCATGGGTGTACAGAAGGGAGATGAAAGCTCTCCTTGAGATTATTGATGAAGAAATGGAATAATAACAGGAACTAAAGCTGTGATAGAGGTAGTGGTGGAGGCAGAACAAGGATGGACAAAATTAAAGCATACACTGAGACATAAAGGGGTTGTAAACACTCATGGTTTTTCACCTTGATGCATTAAGGTGAAAAACCTTCTGTAGTGCTGCAGCCCCCCTGTTCTTACTTGCCTGAAAGCTGTCATCTTCTGTCCAGGAACGAGCACACCACCTCTAGCTGGTGTCTCGTGTCCTGATTGGATAGATTGATAGCAGCACAGCCATTGGCTCCCGCTGCTGTCAACCAAATCCAAAGACTGGGGGCGGGGCTGAGTCCTGCATTCTGTGTGAATGGACACAGATGCAGTACTCAGAAGGGCGCCCGCACGTGTGTCCACCTTAGGAGAGCCTTCTCCAACATGGACACTCGATGTGGGGAGGTGCCACCAGCACCGCTGAGGGACCCCAGAAGAGGAGGCCCGGGGCCACTCTGTGCAAAACAAACTGCACAGAAGAGGTGTGTGTGTGTGTGGGGTGTTTTTTTTTTTTTTTTTTTTTTTTTTTGAGGGTTTACAACCCCTTTTAAGTACACAGCAGGTGGACCTAAAGTGAACCTGTCACCAGTGTGTGGTATGACACTTTACTGTATACATTTCTCCATGTTTGTTCTTTGTTCCTTTTTTATTAATCCTACCCCATATATACCACAGATGTCCCTATGGATATATCTGTTTGTTTCAAAGCACAGATTGAGCCAAAGTAGGTATGGATGCATCATGTTGTAATTGGCTCTTGGGACCACATGAGGCAGAATAGCATACAATTGGCTGAAAAAAAAAAAAAAGGTGGCACCTAGAAAATCAACCTGAGCCTCCAGTGAGATGTTTTAAAACTTGGCAATGGGGTGGGTTTGCTAAAATCAACTAGACCAAGGGTAGGTAACCTTTTAAAAGGTTGATATCTACCATGACAAACAGAGCAAAGATCACCAGTGTGCCATACCCTACTCCCCCCCCCCCCCCCCCCCCCTTTCTCTTTTTTTTTTTTTTTTTTTTTTTTTTCTTTTTTTAACCATCCCCTAGAGCAGTGATGGTGAACCTTGGCACCCCAGATGTTATGGAACTACATTTCCCATGATGCTCATGCACTCTGCAGTGTAGTTGAGCATCATGGGAAATGTAGTTCCAAAACATCTATGGTGCAAATTATAGAGCAGGTAAACTATTCGCTCTTTAGTTTTCTGTTAACCTGCAACTGACACTACTAACCAGAAGCTCCATAAAATAGTGGTGTGTGTGTTTTGTGTTTTGTGTTTTTTTTCACATTACCATTGCTCTACTGTATTGAATAAGCTTGATCCAATCATGAGGGAGAGGAAATTTTAGAAAGGATGGAGACCTGAACTTGGTCTCCGCTCACGTTGCACAGAACAGTGGACCTGATGGGAACTTTCTCAGCCAGCCCCTATTCAAACTTCAGCTATTTCACGATTCCTTTGTGTCCCTTCACTCCTATTGAAAGTTAGTTGCCAAACTGTCATGGTTATCCAAAGGTCAATACTTTGAGTCTATGGCCTTGAGCAGGTATGGAAATCGGGAACTCTAACACTACACTGACTTTGCTTGCTTTATGCTTTACCTTGGTCAATAACTCAAGAAATGCTGAGTTTGGGTGCAGCCAGGAAACTAGCATTTTCAGGAGATCAGAAATGGTAGAGCTTCATGTTGTCCAGTACAGGTTTCTATTGAGGCAGTGCTACATTGTCAGTTGATCACTGTACACATTCACATGAAAGCTCTCCTGTACATCCACTTATTGGTGTGTTCTCCCATGGGTGCATGTGGACAGACCCAAAGGGTAATGTGCTTACCGCAAGAGCAGAGCTATGCCATGATGAGCTAATGCACTGCTTGTTAAGATATACACGTTCTTCTGCTCTTTGGGAATATGAATTGGGTACTTAAATCTGAAATTGAATTATGGAAACCTTGTAAGAAATTACTTTTTGTTTTAGGATGGCCATAGATAGTCAAAAGTGCAGACACAATCCCCACTCAGATTTGTTATTGGTGATCTGTCACATAAACATGAATTCTTGTCCAAGCATGCATATTTTTGTTAATTGAACAGGAAGGAGTAAAGAGCGTGGGTAGCTAGCTTCCAGCAAACGTTAATTTCGTATTGATTGGACAAGGTTTTCAAGCACGTTTTGATAGCTCTTTGCTTCTGAGGACAGTTGACCAGAGGGTGTCTGCTGCTGCCAAAGACATAAGATTGTCACAAGGAAAACATAATTCTTTGTTACAAACCAGTTGTGTATTTTTATTTAAAAAAAAAAAAAAAAAAAAGTCTCCAATCTTGCAGGTGGAGTGTAATGTTCAGCTTTGTACTTTCAATTCCTTTTTACAACCAAAACTTTATGAAGGCTAGTGTGCTGTGTTTGGTATAGCAATTCAGTTTTAATGTTTAATGACCATTTATGGTTTAATTAAAATTTCCTGTTATTCACTTAACATTTTGTATACAAGGATTGCTTTGGGCTGTAGCGCTGCAGCAGGAGTAATAATAGACATCAATATAGACCTCCTTAAGGGAAATTAAACTAACCATGACTTGTTTGTTTAAAAAAAAAAAAAAAACAAAAAAAAAAATCTACAAACTGAATTGAAAGTTGACTTTTTATCAAACGTCTGTTAGCGTTTATGTATTGCTTAAACTGTGCAATACGAATCCATTCTTATTGTGAGAGGAAACCTATTTGTATGTTCTGTTTTTCACTGACAAAGTTTGTTCCCACCACTCAGACGCTATCCATGCTTTCGTTTCTGCCCTTTTACTTAACATAAAGAGGTCAGATATACTTGCAAGGAAGTCTTTCTGACAAATTGACTGATTTTAGTGTGTTGACCTGGGAGTCTGTCAGATGTAATGTAGGTAGAAGAAGGAGCTGGACGAGCACAAGAGTAATTGGACCCTTCCGGAATAGGAACTTCCTATGATGTGCTGGGACGGAAGGGGCTGTGCAAAGTAATTGACTCTTCTCCAAAAAGTCAAATGTTCTAGCAAAGTCAAATGTGCACTGCAAGTAGTTTTAAAATCCTAAAATAATAATTCTTTAGTGCTTTGATCTGGGGGGGTGTGTGGGGTTTTTTTTTTTTTTTTTTTTTTTTTTTTAACAAAGTCTGTTTAAATATTAGGTGGTTAAGCATTAGGAATTTATTTTAAGAGATTAGCTTAATGTTTAAAGCAATCCTATGCATTGTTTGTGCAAACGCGCTCACTTTAATGCCAGTCTACCCACTGAACATATGTACCTGCCATTCATAACTCTGCCACTGCATTCAACTGCTGGGAGAGAAGAGAGGAAGCCATGTGAAAGCCTCCAGTTGTGACTTGGAGCTTACACATGGGCGAGAAGAGAGTCCTCAGCCAACTATGACAGCACTGCCTAAGTAGCGAACCACCAAGCACCAGCACTTTTGCATGGGAAGCCTGTGGGATAAGTCACATTGTCGGAATGCCAGAAGCATGCCCAAAGTTTTGGGTGCATATTGCAGCATGTGGTCAGAGCATGCACTGACTTTTGCTCCAATCACCCTATTTAAAGCTTTACACAACCTTGTAAAGTTGCTGAAAGATATTAAACTCCGGGTTCCGTTGACCTGCCCTGTGCCTCTGCTATCCAGTGTTTTATCCAACTTTCCTCCAGGCTACATTGTGCTTGTATCTTCCACTGCTGACCCTGGCTCCTCTACCAACTTCACCTTCTGCCTGCTGCCCATTTTCCTGGACTAATTTCATTTGCTAGCCAATTTTGTACCTATGCTGCCTGGTTGTTGCTGACCCCCTACTTGCCCTGACTTTGCCAGACCACAAATCGGCATTATGCACAGATCTGGTCTGAATCTCTCCAGCACCTTAGCAGTATTCAGAAGGTCTTGAGATCTGCTGCCACCCCTTGTCCTTTTCTGCCCTGTCACCAACTTCAGAGGGTATTAGGGAAGCTCTTTTGTTAACTCGGCCTCAGTCAGGTAGGTGGTGCAAATTATCCTTACACCTATGAGTAAGGGGTATTTTTCTTTGCTCCTGATGGACGAACAGAGCAGAAGAGTAACAAAGTGAAAGTAAGACTATGCTGCTGGTAGAGTCAGTGACAATGTTGATGTGCTTTGCTGACCTATGCACAGGTTCTCTTTAAGTTAGAGTCCATTCAATTATTAGGAATTGGTGTAAGGCTTACAGATTAAACATGCCTGTCAAGAGAATATAAATTGCCAAAAAAAAGCTCTTATTGCAACAGAAAATGGCAAATACTCCCTCAAACTGTTGAATACCTCTCTGTTATAGAAAAATGATCTTCCTGAAGTAAATCTTCACTCAATGTATTCCCTGGAAAGTGACTATCTTGGTAAAAACTGCAGACCTTCAGGGTCTTCTCTGTATATCAGCAATGCATCTGCTCCTTTCTAAATTAAAGCCTGCAAACAGTAGTTGCAGGCTTCATTTGTAAATACATCATAACATATTTTACAGTTTAAGGGTTTAATAGATTGATACAAACATAAAAGGTATCAATATTGTTATGATGCATTTTCTTAGTGTTTATGGGCAAATCAAAAAGTTGTGTCAATTTGTCATTTCTGTGTAAATTTTTATTTATTTTTTTTAATTAATTAATTTATTTATTTATTTTTTTAACATGCAAGCATGAGCGGTCTCTGCTTAGGGGTTGAGGGGACACACCTAGTAACCTAGATGCCAAAGGATGTTGTCCTGATACTGTTTACAATTTACAGACCAAGAGGTCACATGGGTAGGTCTCAACAGGTGGGGTTTTTTTTTTTTCCTAGGAACAAATGCTTTCTTACCATCCGCTAAAGAAGTACTGTATTGAAAAACTGTTTTATGGTCACTGGCATTAAACAAAACAGGAAGATCTATATACCATTAATTTATTTATCTTTTTGGTCTACCCATTTTTTGTTATTTCAGTTTTTTTCGTGTGTGTGTTTTTTTTTTTTTTTTTGGCATAAATTTCTGTTTTCTATCATGTCTGTCAATCCACCAATATTAAATTGTTGCATTATTTAACATGCAGTGCAGCTCATTGTAAGGATGTGCTTTGGAAAAACCAAATAACGTTGCAATCTTTAAATTGAAACAAGCACTGAAATATACATTTGTGGAATCATTAGCAAAGTGCCTGGGCCTGGAGGTAACACTATATAAATTTTGTGTTTGTGGACTGTTTAGTTGGCTGGTGGCCACAACAATTTTTCACAGCAGAATTCATTTAACTGGCATCTATTTCTATAAATTTATTTGATTTGGAGATTTTGAAAAAAAAAATTATATTTATTATAATTTTTTTTCCCTTTTTTTTTTTTTTTTTTTTTTTAGGTTATTTATTACTTGGCCTGGTCTGTGTGTTTCTCATGGTTGAGATATTAAAGAACCTTCTTAAGCATAACCAGATCCTTAGTCTGTTCTTACTGGGGAATGAAGATGGCAGGCAAGACGAGGAAATAGACCGCGTTGCACCAAATGACTCTGAGGTTCCTTTTGCTCCAAGAAATGATGAAACTACAAGGAGAAGGGTTACGCATTCTGTCTCTCCCAATGAGAAGTCTTATGGCTCCATAAACCCATCTTCTAGCTGATCTTAATACATTTATAGAAACAAAGGCTCCTGCCATTACCACTTAAAGGCTAATTCATCCAAAATTGATCATTTAGATTTGAGTAGAAAGCAGGTAAATAATCCATAAAGTTTTTGAATCTCTTCAGGTCTCTGGAAACTTAATCTCCAAAGAAAAAGAGAACCTGCACTGGGAGAAAATTAAGGATGCCCTTGCTGACCTGTCCTGAAAATGTTGACCCAGTGGCTTCAGTACTTTAACCTACAACAAGTATGCAGATCATCAGTTCTGACTGAAGTCTGCTTTTCTTCTCTCAATGCACATTCTAGATGGTCAACAAGGTAAGTAGTGAAGACAACCAAGAAATCAATATTCTCAGGAGATCAGCAAAGGTAGCCTCTGTAATTTTCTAAAATACAGGATTTCTTAGAAGAAAGTCACCAGTAAGCATTTGTAAATAATCTTAGCTTCACTCTTGAATTATTACAATAGTTTGCCTTCTCTTTCAGAAGCTGAATGATGTTCAATTATTTACTTGTCATCTTTCCCTGTTACAACAGAGTGTCAGGCTGCCTAAATCAGTGCTGATAAAAGGATGCACAAAATCTGTCTAGTATAACATAAGTGCTCTCAGGATTACATGAAAAAAGTATAAAACTTATGAGTTTTACCCTCTACCAGCACTCCAGTCATTTATCAGCCCTGAACTCAGACAAGAGATACATTGCCCTCTGTGGGGGCCACTCCATGAGCTGATATTTTGGTCATACAGGGAAAGAATTAAAGTAACTAGCAGCACACATGTCTATTCCTGAGTGGTAAGGTTTTACTATTGTAACATTTTAAGAGTAGAGATTTAGATTGCACAAGTGCCTGTTCTTCAAAGGCAGGCCTTTCACTATTTAAAAAAAATTATACAATTTATGTTAAGTACAAATGTGTATAGACTTATTTGACATAATAGTGCTGCCCCCTTTCTATAAATGCTAGGAAGGGGGGGGGGGGGGGGGGGAATCCATGCTGAAGCTCAAAACTCCTGCGGGAAGGTCTTTCCAATTTTAGATCTAAGAAGTTGGTGGATATTCACACAAGCAATAACTCATCGTTGAGATGCCAGGTTTGGGTAAACTGCCCCTTTAAAAAATTGCTGGCTATACAACCATGTGCAGGTCATGTATGCTGTATCAAAAAGTGAGCACACAATCCAGGCTTCACACATATCCCTGTCCTCCACACACACACACACACACACACACACACACACACACACTTTCTACAAATATATGACCACCACTTTTTTTGTTAATATTCTACATTTAGCCTGCACGTTTTAAGCTCTTCCTCCAAATGTTGCGATTGTTCTATGGTATACAAGGGAGGTTCTCTCATCGGGTACTCATGGTTTCGTTTCTAGGGTTTCGTTTTTGATGGAGATCTCCTAGGATTTGGTACCCTATAGTGTGTATGTGTGTGTATGTATGTATGTATGTATGTATGTATGTATGTATGTATGTATGATTATAAATGTTTAAAGTAAAGGTTGTGCAAGTTTGTTCTCTAGTAGATGACGACTGTTTACTGAGAGCATCAGTTTGCTTAGATATGCTATATACTACACCTGTTTGTGTGTGTTCTTCTTTGTTTACTATTTTTGTATTCTTAAAATTGAAAATAAAGAATAAAATGTGGCCACACAATTCACAAAAGTCCTATAAGTTAAGCACCGATACTTAATCAAGAGCAGACTGACTGGGGTTTTTTTTTTTTTTTTTTTTTTTTTAGCTGGGGGAAAAAAAAAAGTGTGCTGTGATCACTGGTGCCAAGCAAGTCACCTCCAGATCTGTCAGAGTATCCATGTGCAGGTACAGGCAAGCAGATACAATCTGACAAGAAAAATGAATAAACTACCATGGCGTTCCACAGAGCAAAGGATGACTGGGCTTGTAGTTCACTCGCACACAAAGCTGTGTGAAAGAATGATGTGGACGGAGGCCCACACGGCCACGCTGATTTCAAAAAGTGACAGCTAGTATGGGGAACGTCTCCCCATACTGCTGTTTCGGGGGGGGGGGGATAGGGGGGATCGCACAGTGGCTGCAGCATTGGGAACATGTTACACCCTAAAAACGGATGGAATATGTCTCCAATAGTGAACTTATCCTTTTAAAGCAGCCCTTCCAGGGTGCTAGATGATGGACTATTATTTATAGTAGGTCACTGGGCAAGGCTTTTTATCTTGGAAGAGTGAGAAATGGAAGAGCTCACTTAGGTTCTTATTGTTGTTTTGGAAGATTCCCCAACTTCTTGCCATAACACCTGAAGGGCAAAAGCTAGGAAACACTGGGGGTTATTTACTAAAGGCAAATCCACTTTTCACTACAAGTGCACTTGGAAGTGCAGTCACTGTAGGTCTGAGGGGGACATACAAGGAAAATAAACAGCATTTTAGCTTGCACATGATTGGATGATAAAATCAGCAAAGCTTCCCCTCCATTTCAGATCTTCCCCTCAGATCTACAGCGACTGCACTTCCAAGTGCACTTGTAGTGCAAAGTGGATTTGCCTTTAGTAAATCAACCCCATTGCCCCAAAGAGAGACCTAGCCATTAATAAAACCTAACAGCGGTTCTATCCCTTTCCCACACTTTTAAAATTTAGAAGGTGTTGGCTACTTTAACACTTTGTATTTGTACTCATTTTTGCTTATGCACAGTGGAATGAATATACAGTAAAGAAGCAATGTACTTTTTAGTTTTCAAAGATATTGCATCATTATTTATCTCGTAAGGGAACTTGCTACACAACCACTCATTTTCACACATTATTTCGAGATTTGTTTTCTAGTCTTTACCCCCCCCCCCCCCCCCCCCCAAAAAAAAAAAAAAAAAAATATAATGACATAAAATGTATTATTCTATGTGTTACTGCTGATACCCTAGCTTAAAATGAAAATAGCTAAATACACATCTCAGATATGCTGTATGTATAGCATGTGAACTAATTTAACTTCAAAAGGATTTGTCGTTCTCTTTAATCACACATATCTTGCCCACTAAATAGCCGGGAAGATCAAAATCGCTATGCTTTGTGCTGGTTAGGGTTTACAGCGTCTTAACATTTTCAATGAAAAGAGGAAATCTAACACTGCTGTTTCATTGTCTAATCAGCACTCTGCAAGAGCAGAGGAAAAAGTATGATCACCCACCTGGCTATACAGTGTGGTGGGGAGCATGGATTACAGCATGGCTAAACAAAATACTAATCATTTGACAGTTAAAAACAGGTTAGGAATATGTAAGCCAGCTGATTTTTGTGCTGCTTGTTTGGAAGTTCATCTTAACCTTTTTTTTTAATGTATACTATTTAACTAAAACCAGCTTGTATTGTGCAACACTACATTTACTGTATATGTACCTGTAATAAAAGGATTATGTTCATATATTTAGCATCATATAGTATTTTTATTGCTAAATATGTAAATGGGAGCTTGCCTAACTACATATACTTTACACTGGAGGTTAAACTGACTAGCACCAAACCTAATGCCAATTTATGTAAAAAAATTATTAAAGGCTAAGTCTTCCAAAAGCCGTTACGCCAGGGAATGTTTTTTTCCAATCTCTGGAGGACTGTTGTGATAAGGTCTTTTATATTGTAAAGCCGTGCGTAAACTGTTAACGCTATATAAATCCTTTATTATTATAATAATAATAATGTCTGAATTTTTCAACAGTCCAACTGCAGTGGTCCCTTCAAGGGGTCTAATTTTTGTCAAATAGCCCTCTCTGTATTTTCATTCTGTTATAGGCAGTGCAGCAGAGTGTTGGTTATGGTGATTGTACCTAGCCCCAGCTCTGATAACCAGAGATTGCACTACTGTACCCAGGAGACTTGCTAATTTCTATACTTACTATATGGTGAGCTGCATGCCCCCTGGTTTAAGCAGGTTGAGGAAAGTAGACAAATAGTGCTGGACCATAAGGTTATCTTGGTTTTTTTTTTTATCTTGAAGTATAACCAAAGGCGTTTTTTCTTTTCGTTTTGAACAGAATCAAGAGGGATTAGAACACCTGTGTGGTGTGTTTTTTTTTTTTTTTTTTTATTGATGTCTATGCCCCCATTAGAGAGATTCATCCTTTCTATTTGTCAGGTTTATAAATATCATTAAAAGTAAAATTAAAATCCCCAATTTTGGTTGTAACAGGAACATAGGGAAATTGTCTAATGGGATCACTAGTTGTTATGGCTTTAGTTACAACCAGGGATTTCCTCACTTTGTCTATGGGACAGGAAGTGCAGGAAAATCTCCCCATTAGGACAAAGTTTACAAAAAAAACCTGGCAATGGTTATAACCCTTCTCTTCCTATCCAAAATGTTGAAAAAGTTTTTGCCTTTAGTTTCATTTTAAAGTTTTGATATATGTAATCTATTTCCAGCAGGTTACCCAGAGGATTTCGATGTTTACCTTGGCTTGTAGTGCCACGCCACTGATAAAAGCTTCAAATGCGACTTTATTCCAAAGAAGTTAGGGTGACAATCCAAAGAGTAGCAAAAAACAGCTGCTGACAAGGCCTGTGCTTATAATTACACTAGAAGAAATAACATAAAGGTCCAGTTCACGTATAGTTTTCCCTAAAGCTTTTTTTAATCAAGCCCTGATGATGGGTGTTTTTGGAGAAACACGTAGGCTATTTTTCCAGATTTCCCCCTGATTTTCATTGGGATAATGTTGAATCCGAATGCCTTGTAGTGGTGTGGCACTTCGATGTGCTTTATTTATTCATTTATTTTTTACACTTTCATACAAAAAGCTGTTATATCAGTTGATTGGAGGAGCACAGGACTCCGATTGTGCTCCTGAGCAATCAGAAGTAGTGAACCAAAGCAATCGCTTGTGGTAGGGAAAAAATGTCATCTATTTGGTTTTTTTTTTTTTTGGACTGTATGGCTGCCACTAACTGAACATTGTTACTGAGCTTAGAGAAATTTACACTGGCCATGTTTACTTACAATGGGAATTATAGAAGGGACAATCTCTTTGCTGACATGCTGGACCTGTGTGAGATTGGAGGGACTTTTGGAGCAATGCTGTTTAGACTTCTACTTCTGCGCTTCGATCTATTCTTCTAATGTTCGCATCCTATATGGAAGAGTTGTCTGATGGATGCAGTCACATTTTGGTGTGTGCATATGAACACCTATCAATATACAAACATCCTTTATGGGCTACAAGTAATAATAATGTTTATAGATTTCTTTAATTCCTCTACAACTAATAGGAAGTAATATTTACTTGCTGCTTTCCTGTGGTGTCACTTATTAATAACTTAATGGCATTGCCTAGCTGTTCTTTGGATTTTATTCAATGCCTATGCAATCGATCATGCTGGCAGTTTAATCAAATTGTGCTGTTGGCAGATGGCGCTGGATGTCCTTTTCTGAGTTAAGGAAAAAAGTTAATGCATTTTTTTTTTTTTTGTCACATTGCCCAAATCAACAGGGGCATCACATAAGCTATGCTAGGGAAGGATCACAATAATATAACAATGCAGAAGTTCTTTAGTTGCTGCATACATGCAAGGTACTAAAATAAAAAAAAATTATATATATAATATATATATATATATATATATATATATATATATTTAATTTTATTTTTTATTATTAAAATACACATATTCTGTAGTAAAAAGCTCTCCTTTAGGACAGAAATATGGGAGATACCACTGTTGTGTGGTTCTTTTTTAGTTTTCTTTTTTCAGGTACTTACTCCAGGGCTGTCATTTATTTATTTTTCTTCCTTAACCACTTTCAGCCCCGGAAGGATTTACCCCCTTCCTGACCAGAGCACTTTTTACAATTGGCACTGCGTCGCTTTAACTGCTAATTGCGCGGTCATGCAATGCTGTATCCAAACGTAATTTGCGTCCGTTTCTTCCCACAAATAGAGCTTTCTTTTGATGTATTTGATCACCTCTGCGTTTTTATTTTTTTGCGCTATAAACGGAAAAAGACCGAAAATTTAGAAAAAAATGATATTTTCTACTTTTTAGTTATAAAAAAAAATAAACTCAATTTTAGTCATACATTAGGCCAAATGTATTCAGGCACATGTCTTTGGTAAAAAAAATGTCAATAAGCGTATATTTATTGGTTTGCGGCAAAAGTTATAGCGTCTACAAGCTAGGGTACATTTTCTGGAATTTACACAGCTTTTAGTTTATGACTGCCTATGCCAAATGACCCCATTTTGGAAAGTAGACACCCCAAGGAAATTGCTGAGAGGCATGTTGAGCCCATTGAATATTAATTTTTTTTGTCCCAAGTGATTGAATAATGACAAAAAAAAAAATTACAAAAAGTTGTCACTAAATGATATATTGCTCACACAGGCCATGGGCATATGTGGAATTGCACCCCAAAATACATTTAGCTGCTTTTCCCGAGTATGGGGATACCACATGTGTGGGACTATTTGGGAGCCTAGCCGCGTACGGGGCCCCGAAAACCAATCACCGCCTTCAGGATTTCTAAGGGTGTAAATTTAGGATTTCACTCTTCACTGCCTATCACAGTTTCGGAGGCCATGGAATGCCCAGGTGCACAACCCCCCCCCCCCCCCCCCCCCCCCCCCAAAATGACCCCATTTTGGAAAGTAGACACCCCAAGCTATTTGCTGAGGCATGGGTGAGTATTTTGTAGCTCTCATTTGTTTTTGAAAATGAAGAAAGACAGAACGTTTTTGAAAATTGAAGAAAAAAAAAAAAAAATTTCCCGCAACTTGTGTCACAATATAAATATTCCATGGACTCAACATGCCTCTCAGCAAATAGCTTGGGGTGTCTACTTTCCAAAATGGGGTCATTTGGGGGTTTTGAACTGTCCTGGCATTTTATGCACAACATTTAGAAGCTTATGTCACACATCACCCACTCTTCTAACCACTTGAAGACAAAGCCCTTTCTGACACTTTTTGATTACATAAAAAAGTTATTTTTTTTTGCAAGAAAATTACTTTGAACCCCCAAACATTCTTATATATTTTTTTTAAAGCAAATGCTCTACAGATTAAAATGGTGGGTGTTTCATATTTTTTTTTTTTTTCACACAGTATTTGCGCAGTGATTTTTCAAATGCATTTTTTTGGGAAAAAACACACTTCTTCCTTTTTTTTTTTTTTTTATTTTAATGCACTAAAACACACTATTGCCCAAATGTTTGATGAAATAAAAAAAGATTCTTAGGCCAAGTACATGGATACCAAACATGACATGCTTTAAAATTGCACACAAACGTGCAGTGGCGACAAACTAAATACATTTTTAAAAGCCTTTACAGGTTACCACTTTAGATTTATAGAGGAGGTCTACTGCTAAAATTACTGCCCTTGATCTGACCTTCGCGGTCATACCTCACATGCATGGTGCAATTGCTGTTTACATTTGACGCCAGACCGACGCTTGCGTTCGCCTTAGCGCGAGAGCACGGGGGGACAGGGGTGTTTGTTTGTTTTTTTTTTTGTTTGAAAAAAATTGGGGTCTATTAGACCCTAGATCTCTCCTCTGCCCTCAAAGCATCTGACCACACCAAGATCGGTGTGATAAAATGCTTTCCCAATTTCCCAATGGTGCTGTTTACATCCAGCGAAATCTAAGTCATGAAATGCTCGTAGCTTCCGTTTCTTAGGCCATAGAGATGTTTGGAGCTACTCTGGTCTCTGATCAGCTCTATGGTCAGCTGGCTGAATCACCGCTGCATTCTCGGGGGGGGGGGGTGCCATTCCCTCCCACTGCTTGTAAAAGCAATCTAGAGGCTAATTAGCTGCTAGGATTGCTTTTACTTGGGGGTGGGATTTGTGCTATGAGAGGGGATTTGTGTGAGGAGGGAGAATTTGTGCTAGGAGCAGCAGCAGAAGACTTTCTCTACCCCCCCCCAGGTAAAAACACTATGTTTTACAGAACAAGGTGACACCAACCCTAGTGACGCCACTGCTCAGATGGTAACTTTGCGCAGAGAGCCAGCGTACAAAGTAGCCTCTTTTAAAGTAATAACTGAACTCTAACAGAGCAATTTATGATTGAGCTTTTAAAGAAGACTGACCTATTTTTCTTACCAGGCTTGAATGAAGCCATGACCACCCAACCTGCATTCTGGGCAACAAATACCACCAATCCACCCCTTTATCTGTCATTTGAGCTAAGACTGTCACAATCTGCAAATGTTTTTCAGTTGGGTAACACTGAAATTAAGCAGCAGGTGCAATTTTAGTCTCCCTTTTCACCTTTTCCAGGTTGTTATACCTGCTTTTCTTTTTCGAGCCTGTGCTTTACAGAGAACCGTAGAGTAAGATGAAATTTATATAGCAGCAAGGAGTGACTCCTTTTCCCCTCTTTTTGGTCACATGGATTTCTGGGACAGAATTTTTAATGCTATGCAGGTTTTATAGGAAAAGCTATGATGCTGTGTGAATCCTGTTTCATGGGTGCCCCCTGTTAAAAATGTTTGTAAAGAACAAGAAAAGCTGCCTATCTACTATATGTATTGCAGTTTAAAAATGTATACAAAATTAAATCAAATTGGCCCAAATCCACTATAGTTTCCCCAAATTTTTTTTTTTTTTTTTTCCTTAAAACGAAAGGGTTAGAACCCCTAGAGAAGACTCTCAATCCTTGTGAATATTTTTTTTTTTTTTTTTTCTGTCTGGGGGATAAACCAGTTTTTTTTTTTTTTTTTTTTTTTTTTGGTCCTAGTGATTATAGTCGCGGAGATTGAAAGTGAGGAGAAATCCAAAATCTTAAGTCTTCACTGGAACAGAAATAGTGGGAGTTCTCCTATTGGGGACATTTGTTCTGGTGATAACAGAAATTATTTCCCTATTTTGGTATTTCTTTCTCTCACTTTTCTGCTGGTTGTATGGAATAGGGAGCAAAGGAAAATTGTATCCAAAGGGACACACATCAGAAAAAAAACAAGCTTTCACCCATCACTACTCTCTCCCTAACTAAAGCACCTCTATGGGCATGTACAATTTTCCACCCTGTTCTCTGTGGCTTTGTAGCTATCAATAAATATTGGTGGCAGATAAAAAGTGCTGGTTTATGCTATGTGACTTGCCTCTCCTTTTTTGCACCCTCCATAAACATTTACACAGTACCAATATCTTGGCTGACGCCAAGCCTTGCAAGTTCAGTCCACAAAAAAGGCATTACACAACAGGAAGTTAGAAACTAAATAACTTTTGGCAGATCAACAGGTATTTTTCTTTACTTGCAGAGTATTTATAGGGATAAAAACATTTGGGGAAATGTGCATGTATTGCAGAGATTTACTGCATATTTTCTTTATTTTACCTTGACATTTGCTTTAATTATGGCTAGCTTTTAAGTAGTTGTGGTGTGTGTGTGTGGTGTTTTTTTTTTTTTTTTTTTTTTTTTTTTTTGTATCTTTCGCGGCGTTGCTGAAACCCATTCCTGACAGCAGTGACTAATCTTTTCTGACCACTTGGCCTGAAGTTTCAGTCAGACAAATGCAGCCTAAGGCCCCTTTCACACTGTGGTGCTTCTAAACTGCCAGTAAAACACTGAGCACTTTGAAGAGCTTTTCAGGCGCTTTTGAAGAGCTTTCCATTCATTTCAATGGAGAGGGGTGTTTTTTCACCGCACTGCCCCAGTGTGAAAGCATTCATTGATTTGAATGGAAATAGGTTTTCGTGAGATTTTCAGGCACATACACTTTTTTTTTTTGCATCTAGTGTTTGATCAATGATCACAATCATCTTACTGACAACCAAAGTCAATGATGACTCTCATCCTTTCCATTTTTACAAATACTAATGTCAAATCTGTAATAGGCCCTTAAGACACAGCAATCCTGATTAATCGTTGCTAGAGAGATTCAGAGTATTTCCCTTGATTACATTACTCGGTCTAGTTTTAGACTGTTTGCTAAAATATTCTTGTTTAGTTAAAGATTCACCCACGGCACCTTTGCTGAACCCAGAAAATACAATTTCAAACTGTGAGGTGCTTAAATAATGTTTTTTATTGATAATACTCTATCATTAAACTCAATTATACTAAGTAATAGGAGGGTGGGGTGGGGATTTTTGGAGGTGCGGAAATATCATCAAATATATTCAATAAAAATAATTTTATTTCTGATTTTAAGAAATAAAGCAGAAAATGTGTACATAAAAACAAAGGACACAGGCAAGTACAGTACTATTGTTATGATGTTAAACAGGACAGTTTATCCCCAATTCGCCTGAACCCCCAGCCCAATTCACCTGAAGCAACAAGGGCGAAGGTCCTATCGCAACCCCCAAAAAGCTGACAATGCAGGTCAAGACCACAGGCGACTAGGGGGTCACAGAGGGAACAAAAGGACCAGCTGGAAGCAATGTACAATGAGTCAAATAAGTAAGGGGAATAGGAGGAAGGGAATATATGGTACGATATGTATGAAATTAAATAAGGGATAAGCTTACAATATGGACCCAGAGGAGATTTGAAACCAAGGGACTTGAAAAGGCCACCTCAAAGCACTAGAGATATATTCAATAAGCTAATATAAAGAATGATAAAAGGGGGAAAAAAGGAAAATTTAGCAATAAACAGGTGGTAATCCAAAAAGGAGACCAATCGTTCAAGCAGTAATACTATGTCAAAAAAGGATGATCAGACGGAACCTGGGCAGTCACAGATAAAGACAGCCCGGCGCCAGATCGCAACATAAGACAAAATAAAAGCAGAAGTCCTCAGTAGAACTGGGGGAAATACCTGCAAGTGTGTGGTAGCACGTCATGTCCCAAGGGGCTCCAGCAGCGTGTGAACGCCGGAGCAGTGGCGTTTTATCTCCCCCATCCAGTCCCGAAGGGCTGGAAGTGGACCTGAGGCTGCGCCGCGCCTGCGCAGTGCATCATCGCATAGCTCCGCTTGTCGGCACCGGGTCCTAAGGCTCGGATGCCAGACAATGTGGAGCGGCTCCCTCCAGTGGTGAACAAGGGGGGAGAAGGCATCCCTGTAATACAGGCGGGTGTGATGAGACTCGCACAGGGCGGTACAGAAAGGTGGATGTCCTGCTGAAAAGCAGGAACGCCCTCGGGCGTCCATGTGGCCACCAAAAATGCCAAAGGGCCAGACTGCAGTGTAGCCAGAGGGGTCCGGTTAGGTACAAACACCCATTCAGGGGAAGAGGGGGGGGGGGGGGAGGATGGTTAAAACACTAAAGCAATGCGTCTAGGGGAGACAGGTGCATTTACAATGGTATAGAAATAATAAATGATGATGGACAAAACAAATCAGTATAATATAAATTGGGAGTGAAAAATAAATAAACAAAGAAAAAAAAAACGTGAGGAATACAATAGATAATTCCAATTATTAAACGAGAAAACTGATGAAAATAGATCATAAGAAAATAAAAAATATATAAAGATAAAGAGCACAAAAAATGAATGAAACATAAATACTATCAGAGTATATAGAAACAGTAATATTACTTGATGGTGATAGGTGAAAAATGTATATAGTACTCATTAGTAGACAACATAAAAAATTTTTTATTATTATGACAGAGGCCCAAAAAATGAAGGGAGGGGAAACGGGGAAAGAAAAGGGGGGGAGGAGGGCGGGAGAGGAAAGGAAGGGGAGCGGGGAAAGGAGGGAGGGGAGAAAAAGGGAGGAAAGAAAGAAATGGAGCAACAGGAAGTGGTGGGAGGGATTAAAGAAAGGGTTTAAAGCTCAGCATTTCATTTAATCCAGGGTAGGTTGTAGCTTTCAATAAATGAATGCAACGGGGTTCCAGTTGTAACAGCCTTTGATCATTACTGCCATCTCTAGTGTCTAGGGGGATATGTTCCAAAGCCATAAGTTTAATGGTGTCCAATCTGAAGCCATGGTACAAACCCACATGGTGACTGATTTGGGTTTCCATTTTACATTTCTTAAATCAGTGATATGCGGTCATTGATTCTTTTAGAAAAAGGACGTTTTGTCTTTCCAACATAGAAACAATTGCACATACATTGCATCATGTAGACAACACCAGGGGTTTGGCATGTAACTCTATATTTGATCCTATGGATTTGACCATTAGGCAAATTAATTTCTTGATGATTTAACATGAAACGGCATTTGTCACTTTTTTTACAGGGAAATGATCCCGGAGTGGAAGTTGATAAAGAAGACATTTGGTAATGGCTTTGGGTTAAGCGGTCTTTCAAGGACCTGGCACGTCTGTATGTGATTTGAGGTTGTTTTGCAACATATTTGCATGCTATGGGATCTGCCAACAGTAAAGGCCAATATTTATTAATAATTTGTCTTGCTTGGCTGTTTAGTATAGGAAGTTATAATCCTTGCTAATTGTGATGAAGGTTTTATTTTTTTCTTATGAATCAATGTGTTCCTAGCAGGGGTCCTTGCTTGATTATAGGCCCTCTTTAAAGTATTATGGGAATATCCCCTTTCACGTAGACGAGAATACAAAAGATTAGCTTCCCTCTGAAAGTCATCATCCCTACTACAGTTACGCCTCAATCTGAGGTATTGGCTGTAGGGGATGCTATTGATTAGAGGTTTGGGGTGTGAGCTAGATGCATGAAGAATAGCATTACTGGCCAGTTTCCTAAAAAGGGATTTACCCAGGGAGCCGTCGGTTTCTACAAAAATTTGAATATCCAGAAAGTTGATGGACTTCCTATCACATGACATGGTAAACTTGAGGTTGTAGGTATTGTGGCTCAGGATATCCATGAATTCAAGTAGCTCTTCATGGGTACCTGACCAAATAATCAGAATGCCATCGATATAGTGGTGAAACGTCACCACATTGTCTAAAATACTTAGTTATGTCCTCCCTAGAGAAAAGGTCTCTCTCCCACCCCCCCAGATACAGGTTGGCATAAGATGGGGCACAACGTGTCCCCATCGCTACCCCCTACACCTGGAGGTAGTGGGAGAGACCAAAAACAAACACATTCCTGGTAAGTATAAACCTCAATAGTTCAAGTATGCATTCATTGTATGGGTCTGCAGTCTGACCACGTTCATGTAGATGTTCAGCCACTACCAATAAACCCTTCTCATGCGGGATTGTGTTTATAAAGTCTCTCAATGTCAGTAGTGACTAACCATGCATCCTCTGGAACAGAGATGCCCTCTATAACCTTAATAAGGTCAATGATATCTTGTACATAGGTGAATAATGCCTTAACATGAGGATTAAGGTAAGTGTCAATTAAACTACTGGCATTTTCGGTTAGACAGCCACAACCAGAAATGATTGGCCAGGGGGATGAGTTAGTAATTTATGAACCTTCGGTAAGGCGTAAAGTCGCAGTCTTAGGTTCTTGTACATTCAAGAATGTTCAGGTAGATTTGTCAATAATAGTACGTGAAATTGGTCTATACCATTCGCAGTTTTGTAAAATGCGTAAACACATTTGTTCATAATCAAAACAATTCATTATGAATAGGTTTCCACCTTTGTCCGCTGGCTTAATTATGATCTCAATGTTGTTTTGTAAACTAGTAAGGGCTTTCCTAAGTGGAGGAGAGAGGTTGTCAGGACCTGACCTTGACCAAGCCATCTCCTCCACCTCTTTGGTTATTTGTAGAACAAAAAAAGGCCAAATGTTCGGACTCTTACCCAAGTTGGGAAAGTTCATCGATTTGGGTTTGAATAGCTGAGGGGGGGGGGGGGGGGGGATGCGAACAGGGGAAGTCCCCTGTATTGTGGGGGGGGACATTACAGTCAACTGACTCACCATCCTCCTCCCAAAGTTCAATTCGTTCGTGTAAAGCCTGAATTTCTCAAATAGTGAGATCATTAGGATCAGTGGAGGTGACAACATGATCTAAACTTACCAGGTTATGATAGATAGTTTTGCACATAAGCCGACGAACAAATAGGTGGATATCCTTAACTTCAAAACGGTCTATATTGGTATCAGGGCAAAAGGTTAATCCCAATTGTAAAACACTGAGTTCATCCTTAGTAAGTGAGTAAGAAGGATTCAGAATTTGAAATTGATTTCCCTCATTGGGGGTTGTATTGGGAAAAACTCACGGTTTTACCGGATTTTGTTGTTCCGGTGTTCCCGGAGGTAAAAAAATAGACGCCAGTTTGGGATCAGATTTTGTAAATGATAAAGTTGAATCACTTACCTTAGTGGGTTTGATAGAAGGTGCCATAGTTGAAGAGGAAGAGATAGGAAGAGACGGGGAACCAGTAATTTTAGATCCACGGGTGCCGCTGTGAATTTTTTGTAGAAGTATGAGAAGTGTTCAGACGTGATTGTAAGGTTTTAGGACGAACTACCGGTGATTCATGTTCATGCGTCGAAGTCGGTGCGCAGTTGGTATTATCAGAGAAAGACGTATTGGAATCTCCTTTACGTTTTTTAGATGCTCGTTCGTTCGTTCTCGATATCTTTTATATACAGTAGATTGGCTAGAGGATGCAGGAGAGATGGAACAAACATCAGATACAGGAGCATTATTATTTGACTGTGCTCGATTATTGGTTTTGGTAGGATATCTAGGCTGAGTTGATTGATTCTATTTATAGGCGAAGCCCATATCCTGGGCTGACTAGTCCCTTGAAAATTTAGTTTCTTTGTTAATTTCTATGGCGTACTGTTCAATATGTTCCCTCAGTTTGTGCTCCTTATCGAGAAAGGAGGGCAAGCTTGCCAGAGACACATGTTCAGCATACCGTTGTGAAACAACCTTAAATCACATACAGACATGCCAGGTCCTTGAAAGACCGCTTAACCCAAAGCCATTACCAAATGTCTTCCTTATCAACTTCCACTCCGGGATCATTTCCCTGTAAAAAATGTGACAAATGCCGTTTCATGTTAAATCATGAAGAAATTAATTTGCCTAATGGTCAAATCCATAGATCAAATATAGAGTTACATGCCAAACCCCTGGTGTTGTCTACATGATGCAATGTATGTGCAATTGTTTCTATGTTAGAAAGACAAAACGTCCTTTTTCTAAAAGAATCAATGACCACATATCACTGATTTAACAAATGTAAAATGGAAACTCCAATCAGTCGCCATGTGGGTTTGTGCCATGGCTTCAGGTTGGACACCATTAAACTTATGGCTTTGGAACATATCCCCCTAGACACTAGAGATGGCAGTAATGATCAAAGGCTGTTACAACTGGAATCCCTTTGGATTCATTTATTGATAGCTACAACCTACCCTGGATTAAATGAAATGCTGAGCTTTAAACCCTTTCTTTAATCTCTCTCCCACCACCCCCTGTTGCTCCATTTCTTTCTTTCCTCCCCTTTTTTTTTTTTTCTCCCCTCCCTCCTTTTTTCCCCTCCCCTTCCCCCCCCCTCCTTCCTTTCCTCCCCCCCCCCCCCCGCCCCTTCTTTTCTTTCCCTGTTTCCCCTCCCTCCCTTAATTTTTTGGCCTCTGTCATAATAATACATTTTTTTTTTTTTTTATGTTGTCTACTAATGAGTACTATATACATTTTTCACTTATCACCATCAAGTAATATATTACTGTTTCTGTATACTCTGATACTCTGATAGTATTTATGTTTCATTCATTTTTTTTTGTGCTCCTTTTTGTCTTTTATATATTTTTATTTTCTTATGATCTATTTTCATCAGTTTTCTCGTTTAATAATTGGAACTATCTATTGTATTCCTCACGTTTTTTCTTTAGTTATTTATTTTTCACTCCCAATTTATATTATACTGATTTGTTTTGTCCATCTTTATTTCTATACCATTGTAAATGCACCTGTCTCCCCATGGCATTGCTTTAGTGTTGTAACCATCCTTTTTTCCCCCTCTTCCCCTGAATGGGTGTTTGTTCCTATCCAGACCCTCTGGCTACACTGCAGTGTGACCCTTTGGCATTTTTGGTAGCCACATGGACGCTCGAAGGCATTCCTGCTTTTCAGCAGGACACCCGCTTTTCTGCGTCGCCCTGCGTGTGTCTCATCACATCTCCCTGTATTACAGGGATGCCCTCTCCCCCCTTGTTCACCACTGGAGGGAGCTGCTCCACATTGTCTGGCATCTGAGCCTTAGGACCCGGTGCCGACGAGCAGAGCTATGTGATGATGCACTGCGCAGGCGCGGCGCAGCCTCACATCCGCTTCGGGACCGGATGGGGGGGATAAAACGCCGCTGCTCCGGCGTTCACACGCTGTTGGAGCCCCTTGGGACATGACGTGCTACCACACGCAGGTATTTCCCCCAGTTCTACTGAGGACTTCTGCTTTTATTTTGTCTTATGTATGGGACACAGGTGCATATTTTATCACTTTGTCTTTAAATATTGCTCTTTAGTTTTCTCCAAAAAATATTTAACTTGTATATCATATTCTTTCATTAGTAGTTACTTACTATTTTTTTGTATATGTCGTCTGTTTATTTGTTGTCCATTCTAGAAGGCCTGTACCTCCGTAAAGACAGCCCCCCTGAAGAAGCCCGATCTATGGGCGAAACATGTCAGGATTTTTTATCATGCTGTCCTGTTTAACATAACAATAGTACTGTACTTGCCTGTGTCGTTTGTTTTTATGTACACATTTTCTGCTTTGTTTGTTAAAATCAGAAATAAATAATTTTTTATTGAATATATTTGGTATTTCTGCACCTCCAAAAATCCCCACCCCACCCTCCTATTGCTTCTACGATAATTTGGGGATTGGTGCCATTATCTGGCTGTAATTTCCAACTATGTGTTCAATTATACTAAGTACTTACCTTACATACCAAACTTTATGTACAAATGTTAGTATGATTGTACACCTGTTAATTTTGAATATAAATAAAACTTTGTTTAAAAAAAAAAAAAATTGTAATTAATAGAGACAGACCTCCACTGGCTAACTTGGGCAAGGTAGCTGTATTTTTAATTAAAATTCACAACATATTTATTTTTAATTATTAAAATGTAATTAGAGCTGGGTCACTGACACCCAAACAAAAGACTCTGGGCAAAGCTGACCACTAGCTTACAATGTTAGATGGAGTATCAATTCTGCAAGGAGCATCTTTCATAACCTCCCAATTCAGCTGTTGATTCATTCATTTTCAACATAGCAACCCCATGTTGTTTTTATCCACTGCTGATTTAAAGGAAACGTCCTTTATAGAAATATGGTGGTTAGCATTGCTGATCCTGATAATGCTACCTGCTTAGCTGTCATACTAATCCCTTTTCACTCAATACTTTGAGCCACTGATCCATAGCAAGTATGTAGATACAAATGTTAAACTTTTTTTCTGAATTTCCTGATTCATATCCTTGTTCTGGGGCAATAGCTGAAAAGATATTGAAAGTAATAGCTCAGCAGAAGTCCGGAAACTATCATTTTCAGCAAGTGGTCAGCAACGGCAGCCCCTATATACAGTATCTTCCAGGAGAGGTTTACTTTAAATGCCAGATTATGGCCCATGGAAAAAACAGTGTAACAGGTCACCTCATGCAGACTATAAAGAAGTGCAGTGTACAACAGTATAAAAACTTCCAGCAACCAATTGCCAATTTATTCTCATTTGTTTTGACTTTTCTTGCCAAGGAACAGTTATAGTATTGTATTACATTGCTCTTTGCACAAGACTTAATCATTAACAGTGCCTTGTAAAAGCCTTAGGGCTCCTTCACAGGGGACGGATCCGAGATGATCCGCCCCGTGAACATCCGCTTGCTGAGCAGGTAGATGACAGGTCCGTTGCTGCAGTGTGCAGCGACGGACCTGTCACAGTGCCGCTCTCCCCTATGGGGGATCGGGTGACGACGGAACGTAGAGTCCGTCGTCACCCGATCCGAAAACGGATGGAAAAGTAGGTTTTTCCTCCATTACACTTTTTCGGATCGGAGCGGGTCGGATGTCAGCGGACATGTCACCGCTGACATCCGACGCTCCATAGATGTCTATGGAGGGTCTGCTCAGGTCCGCCTAAAAAACTAACAGGTGGACCTGAACGGATCATTCGTCTGAAAGAGGCCTTAGGCCCCTTTCACACTGAGGTGCTTCTAAACTGCCAGTAGAACATTTGAGTGCTTTTGAAGAGCTTTCCATTAATTTCAATGGAGAGGGGTGTTTTTTCACCACCCTGTCAGCCCACTGCCCCAGTGTGAAAGCATTCATTGATTATAATGGAAATAGGTTTCGTGAGCTTTTCGGACGCTCCTTCTTTTTTTTTTTTTTTTTTTTAACTGTGAAAGCGCCTGAAAAGCACCTCAGTGTGAAAGGGGTCTTATACTTGGCTATCTTAATGCAGTTATTGCATTGGTGTCTGGGTGTTTTGACACACACACAAGTCAAACATGAGACTGGAAAGTATACATATAACTAGTGCATAGAGAATGCAGAATTATAGAGCATTTTACATTGTAAACTGACAAATTTATTACACCTTGATTCTGTTACCATCAGTGTTTTCGGCAGCCTGTGTTTACGATCCTATTGTAAGCTGTATTGCAATACACAGCTGACTAAATAAACACTTTGAAAATTTACATTTTTACAATACACTTAGTGCGGCAGAGAAACATAATTCAGGACTCCTTAAAGTAACATTAAACCCTCAGTTTTTACGTACTTCCAGCAGCACTCTTACTGAGTATGTAGCTTGTTTATAATGTAATCCTTGCCTTATGTTTCAGTTTATGTTTGTGCCATGACTGCCCTGGGTTTTCTGTTTCAGGCTTGCTTCTTTCTCCTGCAGTGTCCCATGGAACTACTCTTGTATGTAGGAATAGATTTGTGTCCCCCTACACCAGGGATGCTCAACCAGTGGCCCGTGGAGCCCTGTGATGTGGCTCATGACCTCCTGCTTTGGGATGGCGGGTTGGCAAGCCTAGATCGTGGTTTTCGACCCACCATACCAGATCATTAGTGTTGTGAATGAAGCTGATGGTAGAGGAAGCAAGCGCCTGTAGAGCAGAGCTGCATTAGCAGATGCTTCCTGTATAGCTTTGGCTACTGCCAAAGGCAAAGTGATACTAAATGCACTCTGCCTGGGACAGCAACAGCCGACAATACCTCAATGGAAAACTGTTATTAAAAGTAAGTTTAGTACTAAAATCCCAGTGTGTGTGTGTGTGTATATATGTGTGTGTGTGTGTATATATATATATATATATATATATATATATATATATATATATATATATATATATATATATATATATATATATATATATATCTCTCTCTGTTCTGCAGGGGTTACTGGGCTGCTTTTAAACTGATCTGCAGTTCAGTTCAGTGCTCCTGCGGGTTACCTGCACTGGGCCATAGACTTCTGTTTTTACCTGTGGGTCTGGTGCGCTACACCCGCCTACCTCCAATTCAATCCACTAAAAAAAAAAAACAAAAAAAACCCAGAAAGGTATTTATCCCCTTCCAACGGGGCAGATCAGATTTGAGGGCCCATAGAGTAGATTGGGCTGCGCCCATGCATGGGCGGATCCAGAGTCTTGTCTCGGGAGGGGCACTGCCAGAAAATCCGTTTATTTTTGTGGGCAATTTATCGGGGAAACGGCTGCTGTTGGCGCTTTAATCATCCCAGCACCATGGTTGTTACAGTGTTAGGATGATTGAAGCGCATTATTTTCTATAATTACATTGTAATATAAAATGAAATAGTTCAACTCACCATAATGCAGAATCAGTGGGAGCCCTGAGTGTGTCACTTGCCACGTCGCCTGCCACACCTTGTGGATTGCCACTTGCTACGTCACCTGCCACACCTTGTGAATTGTCACTTGCCACGTCACCTGCCACACCTTGTGGATTGCCACGTCACCTGCCACATCACCTGCCACACCTTGCGGATTGCCACTTGCCACGTCACCTGCCACACCTTTGCGGATTGCCACTTGCCACGTCACCTGCCACACATTGGGGATTGTAATTTGCCACGTTACCTGCCACATCTTGTGGATTGTCACTTGCCTATTGAGGTGTTTTGGTTGTCTCTTGCTGCGTCCCAGACTGAGTCAGGCAGCAGAGAGATAATGTAATCTCTCTGCTGCCTGCCCACTGAGGGCGGAAGTTACTGCCGGATGCAGGGCTGGCGGAGAAGTGTATACTGTATGTATTGTAACAGGGGCGGCGCCGCTCCAGGCTGTGTCACACTGTCACGTCGGTCGGCTCTGAGAGACTTGAGTCCGACCTCCGACGTGACGCCGTGACTCACTCACTGCAGTGTGAGTGTGACTGACTGTGACGTCACTCGTTGCTAACGCCAGGGCCGCCTGGCGTCTAGCAACGAGTGCAGAGCAGGGAAGAGGCTCCACCCACCTATCCTTCCTTCGGTGTCAGTGACCGCCGCTGCCGCCCGTACGTACCACACGCGAGTCTCTTTCTCGGCGCCGCTGATCGGCACATGTGAGAGAGAGACTCGGCCGGCAGCGGAGCGCAGGAGACAATTACATTTAGTGTGTGTGCTATTATTTCGGGGGGGAATTGCCCTGTTGCCCCCCCCCGGATCCGCCCCTGCGCCCATGTCCGAGTGGACACGGACTTGTCATACGTCCACCAAGTGGCTTTATATGGCCCTCGCTCTTCAAAAGGTTGGGCACTCCTGCCCTACGCTGTATCCAAAAATAAAAACACACAGCCCCTTAGCTTAGGATGGCAATGAACTTCCCTGCTCCTCCCTCCCTTCTCCATGCTAACAGACTGACTGGAGACTACCCTGTCCACAGTTAACTCCTTCTTGTGAAGACTGGAAGTTCAGGAAAGCAGCAATGAGAGTTGTAAACTGCTAATGCTGGGGCAATAATTTTAACAAATAGTTTACTGGGGAATATTTATTTTATTGTGCCCAATGTGTTAAGCTAAAAAGCGCAGAGAGTTCAATTTTACATTAAGGACTGATGCTGGAATGCTAGCAAGCAAATGCTTATGTACAACTTCCACTACATATTTTATTTTTAAAGATACAAGAAATATATTGCACCAGAGATAAAAGTGTGGAGATATATATATTATAATATATATTACCAAAAGTATTAGGACACCTGCCTTTACACACATGTACTTTAATGGCATCCTAGTCTTCGTCGGTAGGGTTCAATATTGAGTTGGCCCACCCTTTGCAGCTATAACAGCTTCAACTCTTCTAGGAAGGCTTTCCACAAGGTTTAGGAGTGTGTCTATGGGAATGTTTGACCATTCTTCCAGAAACGCATTTGTGAGGTCAGGCGTTGATGTGGACGAGAAAGCCAGGTTTGCAGCCTCTGCTCTAATTCATCCCAAAAGTGCTTTAGTGCTTTATCAGGTTGAGGTCAGGACAGCCAAGTTCTTCTACCCCAAACTCACTCATCCATGTCTTTATAGACTTGAAGCTCCTCTTGCTCACCTATAAGGCTCGTCATGGCTTGGCACCCCATTATCTGTCTGAATTTTTATCAACTTACCCCCCCCCCCCCTATAACCTCTGCTCCTCAAATTCTGGTCTTCTGTGTGTTACCCCAACTCACCTACACTCAATGGAAGACAGAGCCTTCTCCTGCTATGCCCCAAAACCTTGGGATTCACTTCCAAAGAACTTCAGATAGTCATCTTCTTTAAACTCATTTAAATCAAACCTAAAAATCTTTTTTCTTTAGACAAGCTTTTATGTAATTGTCCCACTTTTTTCTTTTGTTTTATCCTGTGTGTTTCTTGTGTTTTTTTCTTTCTCTTGTCTTTGTAAAGTGCTTTGAGATGTTACCTTTAAAGGCGCTATATAAAATTTTATTATAATTAATATATAAACGTTATTGCTAACGTTGATATTGATCTTTTAAACCTAAGGCCTCATGCACACGGACGTTTTTACAGTTGCTTTTTTGAGCGTTTTTTGCAGCTTAAAAACGCCTGTCTATGTTAGTCTATGGATTCATGCCCACCTAGGCGTTTTTGAGCTGCAAATGGCATAGGCGTTTTTAAGCTGTAAAAAAAAACCAGGACCAGTGGGTTCTGAGAGACGTTTTTCAGCTGTACAAACACTCTAACGCTGATAAATGTTCAAAAACGCTCAAAAACGTTGCTCACCAACATTTAACGTTTTTGATCCATTGAGAAAAAAAAAAAAAAAAAGCTAAAAAACGCTAACGCGGAAAAACGCTAAAAAACGCTATTGCAAAAACTTGGAAAAAAGCTGAAAAAAGTTTTAAAAAACTCACTGCAAAGCTACTGGCGTTTTCATAACGTTATTTTAACATCCCGTGTGCATGAGGCCTTTTCCTGCCCTAGACAGAAACCCAACTGCAAGGGAGAAATTTTACTTTTCCCAGCTTTGTACTTTAATATAATTTTACTGAATTTTTACATATTTTACAAACAAAAACAAACAGCAATAAACAGAGCCAGTGCATCAAGAAATCTGGATTCCAGTCCATCACAGATTATGTCACATTCTAATACAAATAACATTGTGGTAATCAAAGAGATAATAGACCAGGATCTGTCGCTCCAACCAGCCACTTTCCTCTTTGTCCACCTCTAAATACAAATGATCCCTTACAATTCATCTGCTGAATGCAGCCAAAACGCTTATCCTCATCTACTGCAGATTCACTAATGCCGCGTACACACGAGTGGAATTTCCGACAGAAAGAGTCCGATGGGAGCTTTTCATTATATATTCCGACCGTGTGTATACCCCATCGGACTTTTTCTGTCGAAAATTCAGACAGACTTAAGCTGGCCATACACCTATAGATTATCTGCAGATTTCCTATGGTTAGATGGAAAAAGTGCAACAGATTTTTCCATGTTCCCTAAACTGTGTGGTTGGAGGAATCTCCCACTTTTTCCATCTAACCATAGAAAATCTGCAGATAATCTATAGGTGTATGGCCAGTTTAAGATAGAGAATATGTTCTATGTTTTTCCGACGGAACAAATTACTATCGGAAAAACCGCTTGTCTATATGCTGTTCCGACGCACCAAAAACGACGCATGCTCTGAAGCAAGTACGAGACGGAAGCTATTGGCTACTGGCTATTGAACTTTCGTCTTCTAGTCCTGTTGAGTTTATTCCAATGGCAAAACAGGTCGTGTGTACAGGGCATTAGACTCCAGGACTCTCCGAATGGTTCCATTGAGTTGATCAGGTGGAAGAGATGGAAGAGCTGGTGCACGCGCGCAATGCAAATATGGGGTTGATTAACTAAACGTAAATAGTCACTGCAAGTGCAGTTGCTTTAGTTCTGAGAGGAACATGCAAGGAAATAAAAACTGCAGTTTTGCTTTCACATGATTGGATGATAGAAATCAGCAGAGCTTCCTGTCATTTCTAGAGCAACTGCACACTACTGTGCACTAGAAAACTTCTAGTGCACAGTATATTTGCCTTTAGTAAATTGGCCTCCTTGTCCTCATATCTCTCTAAATGGATGAGATGGTTCCTGTTTAAGGACTCCGATCTTTAAAAACATCACCCCCCCCCCCCCTTTGAAAGATCCATCCTGGGTTACGGCCTCCCATTGATCTAGGAGGTTTTCATTCTGATTCAAAAGACCACCTGTTGAGCCAGCCAACATTCCCCGAGGGTCCCCGCCCCCTACATTCTTTTCCGCACCCTCCCTCCTCCCTTTTTTCCCCCTTGCCCAGGACCCTGCTTTGACCATTAGCAATCATTTTCATGGACCTTTATATATAATCCTATCCCTCCCACCCGAGCATGATCTTCATGCCTTTGCCATGATATGCCTGGGTTTTCCATAACCAAATCTGACTTATTACTATTGCTTTTCTCATACTGCCTAGTTTGCAGTGTAATTGTATACTGTTTGTAATTGTCCCTGTTGGATGATTTTAGTATTGTTCTTTTGGCTTTACTCAATAAAACGTTTATGGGAAAATAAAAATAATTTTTTTTGGGGGGGGGGGCACAAAAAAGGTAGATGGAATGCTTCTCAATTTTAAGTAAGGGAAATAGAGAGTCTTGCGTATAGATTAGAATACTATAGAATTATTGTCCCCTGTCAAACTTTTCCTGAGCACCCTGTGGGCATTAAAAAAGGGTGCTGCCAGGATTGTGCCCAGGCTTAAGAAAACAGTATTTTATTAAAAAAAATACCAATTGTCTAATATACACAGTGTTATGTAAATTCTAGCAATAAATCCTTATATTTTTGCCCCCTTGGCCAGTTGAATATACCATTGAAAGGGCTTTATTATATCTAAACTAATGCAGGTACCACTTCTAAGATCTGATAAGTGGCAATGTTATCCATTTTTGTTCTTGGTTTGGACATGCCATGTTACAGTTTACAGAAAATTATAAAGCTGCAGATTGAAAAAGAAAGGTGATTTTTAATGGCATTCAATTACAATGTGGCTTGTGTAACAATTGTACATGCTACCTATATATTTTTTAACTTGCTATTTTTTCCCCCCCAGGAATGGAGAGTTCCCTTTTCAGCACACGGGCGGTTATTTACTAAAGGCAAATCCACTTTGCACTACAAGTGCAGTTGGAAGTGCAGTCACTGTAGATCTGAGGAGGACATGCAAGGAAAATAAAAAACAGATTTTTGCTTGTACATGACTGGATGATAAAATCAGCAGAGCTTCCCCTCATTCAGATCTTCCCCTCAGATCTAAAGCGACTGCACTTCCAAGTGCACTTGTAGTGCAAAGTTGAGTTGCCTTTAGTAAATCAACCCCTAAATGTCATCCCATTAAATCCACTTGAATGTACTGCTAACCTTACATTATAGCTGAGTTTGCTAAGCACATTGATATCAGTTGTGAGTTACTTATGGGCTGCTATACAAAATAAATTAAATAGATGTGCAATAAAAAGGTAACTGCCACAACCATGGTAAACTTGGTAAATTCAAACCACTAAAAAAAAAAAATATATAAAAGAAAGTGCTGTTCAACAGTCATAAATCCTTAACCATCACAAGGCTCTAACAGATATCATGTAAATACATACATTTTCAAATCCCATATAATAGCTTGTAAAAATAAATGTTAAGTGATTACATATACAATCATAAAAATAGTCCCAAAAGCACATTAATAGTTTGCATCCACCTACAGAATGGATATGTATTATTCCATAAAACAGTAACATAATTCATAAGAAGTATAACTTGTCCTTTGATGCGATAATGCTGAACTAGTAAAATCCTCCAGATATGTGTTAGGGATGGCTTACAGCATGCCATCCCTATTGTGACTCAGGGACTTTACAATAGCGCCCCCTAGCAGCCCTCATCACCTACTACAAGGAGAAGTTGTGTGCTCCTGAGTGACACAGAGGCCGGCTCGCATGTGGCTAATGCGGTGATGTGAAGCCGTCCTACAGGTTCACTGGCGGAGCTGCAGCAAGGACAGTGCTGAGACCCTGAAGGAATGTGCTCAGTGCTCTACAGACATTAGGGGCAGGAGTCCTGGAGGAAGAGCACAACTTGGACAGACAGATGTGCGGGGACCTAGTGCGGCACAATCAGCGCTGCCGGAGGCCAGCGTGCACCTGTGGACTTCAGCACCAGGGACAGAGGCAGTAGGATTCATCACTGCGGACAGCGGCGATAGTATTCACTACAGCGGACAGCGGCAATAGGATTCAGCATCGCGGACAGCGGCAATAGGATTCAGCACCG
The DNA here is from genome assembly GCF_042186555.1 of Aquarana catesbeiana. Lineage (NCBI taxonomy): Eukaryota > Metazoa > Chordata > Amphibia > Anura > Ranidae > Aquarana > Aquarana catesbeiana. Next base: position 71,109,303 of record NC_133336.1, on the reverse strand, counting down.
CGGACAGCGACCATAGGGTTCAGTACCGCGGACAGCGACCATAGGGTTCAGTACCGCGGACAGCGACCATAGGGTTCAGTACCGCGGACAGCGGCAGGCGCATATCCCTAGTGCTGAGCGGGACTTTCAATGAGATCCTAATGCCGATATATCTCTCCCTGATAGGTAGCAGCAGCCTGTGAATAGAGAGCCTCGTATCATTGACCTAACCCCATACTGCATGCTGTCTTCTTCTCTGCAGGCTCCTAATCAGAACCTGGGACAGGAACAATACGATTCAGAACCTGGGACAGGAACAATACGATTCAGAACCTGGGACACTAGCAATCAGAGTTATAAAGTTTCTGGTACAGGAACAATTGGACAACTGCAATCACATTCATCACTTGGACAGGAGCAAGAGGAACTGACACCTGGGGCAGCATTAATCAGGATTCAGCACCTAATACAGGAACAATCCGATTCAGGACCTAGTACAGGAACAATCCGATTCAGCACCGAGTACAGGAACAATCCGATTCAGCACCTGGGACAGCAGCTATCCCATTTAAAACTTGAGACAGCAACAATCAGATTCAGCATCTGGAATAGGAACAATGATATTGAGCACCTGGGACAGGAATAATCAGATTCAGCATCTGGGACAGTAATATTCAGTTTCAGCACTTGGGACAGCAGCTATCCCATTCGGCACCTCTGGCAATAGCAATCAGAGTTAGGAATTGTGCTAGCAGCAATATAATTCAGATTCCAGTACAGGAACAATAGGATTCAGTACCTGGGACAGCAGCAATCACATTCAGCACCTGGACAGGAGCAACAGGAACTGACACCTGGGGCAGTAGCAATCAGATTCAGGAATTGGGACAGTGACAATAGAATTCAGTACCTGGGACAAGAACAATGAGATTCAGCACCTAGGACAGGAACAATAGGACTTGGCACCTAGGACAGCAGCAGTCAGATCCAGCACCTGAGGCAGGAACAATTCAGAAGCTGGGACAGTAGCAATCAGAATAAATACCTGGGACAGAACCATCTATCCATAGTATCCAAGACTAGAGCAGACTCAAGAACAACTCCTTCTTTCTAGTACTGCCATCCTAAGCAGCCTTCTTTATGGATGTCAAAGCAGCTCCCAACGGTGTGGCCACCATAGAGGACAGGATCCTTAGAATCACTGGCTACTATGGGTATTACCCAGGCTACTCCAGTCAGAAACGTAAGATTCACTGCAACATTTGCAGGATAATTATATTATTTGGTTATCTGAAACTATATTTAAGCATGATATACATGAAGTAGGCAGTGCACGTATAAATGAATATATTGTGTGCAGAGAATGAAGCATGCTTTTTCTATTCAGGAGGTGTTAAAATTCTTCAGGCATGACTACTATTATCTGTCTTTTGGTCTTGCAAACCATCACATTCCTAGACTAAGTTAATTGCATGCTCGGTTTATTTAAATGCATTTCTAGAAACATAGTAGCAACAGAACTAGAAATGAGCTGAATAGTAACAAGGATGATATAGATAACAGAGAGCTGAATTCCTCTTGGGGGAGGTCACACTCTCCTATCATGCTCTTTATCTAAAAGATTGAACTGCTGTTGTATTTCGGCACACAAGGATCCACATTCTAAAACAGTGGAAACAAATACAAATTAGTGTGTGGGAGATGATTGTGCCCACAGCTTGATAACATCAGGAGAGCCTACCTTAGAAAAAAAATACATGGTGATGTCAGCATTTTTTAAAACTCTCCGCTTAATAATCTCTGCTTAATAACCATAATTAATTATAGCTTTTACCTGGAAAATAAAACTTTTAACTGCACTTTATTCACATATTTTATATGTTGATAATAATAACAATATTAATATTATTAGTGTTTGATTTTGCATGACTTTTTATAACTTAGGTGTTTAGGATTTTTCCGATTTTGTATCAGTCATATAATATATCTCATCTCATCTAAACTTTTTGTTGTTGTTGTTGTTGTTAATACATATGGCTCATTGGCTTTACCCAAATTAAAAGTATTTTTTTGTGTGTCTGCTGTTCAGCTAACTGCATCAGAACTTGTGACATCAGGACATGTATCAGGACATGTGAATGAAAACTTTGTATCCTGTGCTGTCTTATTTCTACACATTTTCTGTGTGTTTTTGCTTTTTTTTTTTTAAGCCTAAGAGCTTCATGCATAACACTCTTCTTGCTAAAATGTGCCAATTTGTATGCAGGAAAAATAATTTGCTACTCAGTAAGTACTATTTAAGAGCAGCCAGTGATAATGTGTTAACATTATACTGGTATAAGGTGCTGTGTAGGTGTAATGTTTTTTTTTGTTTTTTTTTTAATCTTTATTTTTGTGCATGTATGTGGGTGGGGGGGCTGGGGGAGTGTGTTATATAAAGTTATCTCAACCATATGCTTTGCAAACAGTAAATTGTAAACTTGCTGGAATGCTAGACACATTTTGCTTAGTGACCAAAAGTGAAATCTGCTTTTTGGAGGTCCAGTGATGACATTTATGGTAATAGTGATTTATATTTTGGGTTTCAGAGAATTGGCAAACATGTTTCAGAATTCTAGAACAATGGCACAGTGATTGCATTCTCAGGGATTCAATTCCCTCATCTGGCACGTTTTAAGGAAACCTGCCATGAAAGAAGTATGTAGGCAGTCATTACTGAGATTCTTCTGAAACTGCTAGTTACATAGTTTATAAAAAAGAAAAACAGAGATCCATTCAGTTCAGCCTTATATGTGTGTGATTGTTATTCTCTAACAATTCCCATAGCCCTGTATAGTTACAATGTTTGCCTGTCTGTAATGCTGATCATACCTTTCTTAGTCACTGACCTGAAATATGTATGCAATGAGTAAAGTGAAAAGTATTATTGTATGCTTGTTTCATCTTGATGGTCCCGTAAGTGCTAAAGTCAAATAATGAGCATGACAGCCAAACAGATAGCATTTTTAGTAGATAAGAAATGCCACTTATGTATTTTGCTCTTCCATTCCGATCATAAAACAGTGCCCTTTACACCAGCATAAGGCAATAGATAGCATACATTCTGGGAAATTTACACAGCGTATATAGTATCACTGGTCTAAGAATTGAAAGATCACATAGATTTATAGCAAATTCTTTTTTCATGGAACACTCACTGGGGGTTATTTACTAAAGGCAAATCCACTTTGCACTACAAGTGCACTGCAAGTGCACTTGGAAGTGCAGTCGCTGTAGATCTGAGGGGAAGATCTGAAATGAGGGGAAGCACTGCTGATTTTATTATCCAATCGTGTGCAATCTAAAATGCTGTTTTTTTATTTTCCTTGCATGTCCCCCTCAGATCTACAGCGACTGCACTTCCAAGTGCACTTGCTGTACACTTGTAGTGCAAAGTGGATTTTCCTTTAGTAAATAACCCCCACTGTTTTGCTAACTGAAATAAAACTCCTATGCCCAACTGTGCAAGGTGTTGAAGTTTATTTAATTAATGTTTTCTGGTTAAATGCCAATTCCCATAATTATATTTGTGGCTCAGATGATAATTGTGTTTTAAAATGATTGCTATTAATGTGCAATGCATAAAGAATTTTCAGAGCACAGTTCAAAAGAAAAGAATGCAGATTCACACTTTGATTACTTAATGAGTATCAAGGATAGAATGAACAGTTTTAATTAATTTGCTGTTTAATCATAGATTTGCATGAGTGTTGGAAAATAGTTAAGGCTGGCACATTTAACAGTTATGAAAATCTGCCATGTAATACTGGGTATCACTATACTTTTGTGGCTCATGAGCCTTTATGTAAAACAGGAGACATGTGTTTTGTTCCCAGGCATCTGTCATCAATTTTTATGGCAGACTGCCATTTGCAAAGTCAGTGATGGCACTGAGTTATGGCTTCCTTCCAGTATATGTAACCCTTCATAGAAATAGTGTGCTATTCATTAAACTGAGTTTTGAGAACAGTGATTGACACAATCTAGTGCTCCAGCTGTGCTGTCAGAGCTCCTGTAGAACTCTGAGACAGCTAAAGCAGACACAGGCAACTTGCTGTATGCTATACGTTTCAGCAGATGTCAGAGCATGCTAGGACCATTAGTACTGCAACAACAGGAACAAAGGAGTTTGGTGAAGCCTAAAGCAGAATCCAGAAGTCCAGCAACATCTGGTGGCAATTAAGATTAAGTAGTTTATTTTATGAATGGGCAATATAAAAACAATATGAAATATTTATGACAAATCAATTTTTGACTGCCTTTTCACCAACCCTTTACTATTCCTCCTATCAGTCCATGAATTTTTGGGCATATTGACATTAAATGATTTCTGTTGTTTTTGTTAAAAAGCACTAATTATACAGTGCAACAAAAAAAATCGAATTTCTTGTTAAAAAATATTTTAATATTGTAAATTTAAAAACAGGATCAATCTATTTAAAAATGATTTTTTTTTAAATTCTATTTTATTGAGTTTTCAAAAATAACTTAGAAGAAAATTCAATACAAAACTACAAAAAAGTCCATCTGCAAAAGACAGGGGATGTAAAGAAAAAATTGTACTCCACCCGTGCCCTCATCAGAATCATGATGAGGTAAAAGATGATACATTTCTCCCCAGATCTCACACAAAATAGAGAGCTACATATGTAAACTAGACAACATGGACATAATCACGCAAACATCAAGACCTCCCAACAGCATAGGACAAGTCCCATAGGAAGCCTCCAAAGGGAGACCCTACAAATTTCAATGCAATTTGGAAAAAGGGGACACTTGGGGAAGGATCCTAATATGTAAAGTAATGCCCTACATCTAAAGCAGGATGCAATAGGAAGTCAAGTCATGAGGGCCACACTTTCTCAAATTTGGAAGGGTATACTCTGTGTTGTATGTGGCTCTACACAATGGAAGAGCATTGATTACTATCGATTTCCATTTACCTAGAGTCAGTAATATAGGGTATTTCCAGTGACGGACAGTTGCTTTCTTGGCATAAAAAAGTTACATACCAAGCAAGGTTCTGGTCACTTTGCCAGCACCCAAGGAGTCAACAAGGCCCAACAAACAATAACCATTCTCCTGGTGACTTCTGGCACCATAAAAATGGAGCACAGGACCTGTACCCAATAGTCATAGTCTACTCCTCACCTCACTCCTTCAGTCTCCTCTCGCATTACTAACTTACTAACTGACATATCAGCATGGATGTCGCACCACTTCCTTAAACTAAATCTCTCTAAAACTGAGCTATTAATATTCCCCCCCGCCCGTGCCCCCCTCCATGACTTTTCCATCAAAATCAACAATGCAACCATCAGTCCCTCCCCTCACGCCAGGGTACTAGGTGTAATCCTAGACTCTGACTTGTCATTTCAGCCCCAAGTCCAATCGTTGTCAAAAGTTTGTAGAATTCACCTCCATAACATCTCTAAAATTCGCCCCTTTTTAACAAATTAAACCACCAAGCTCCTCATTCACTCCCTTGTTATCTCTTGCCTTGACTATTGCAACTCCCTTCTTATTGGCCTGTCTCTCCATAGGCTATCGCCTCTTCAGTCTATCATGAATGCTGCTGCCAGACTTATCCACCTTACCAACCGCTCAGTGTCTGCAAACCCTCCCCTCCAATCCCTACACTGGCTCCCAATCACTCAGCAAATTAAATTCAAAATACTAACCACAACATACAAAGCCATTCACAACTCTGCCCCGAGCTACATCACCAATCTTTTCTCCAAATATCACCCAAATCGTCCCCTCCGCCCTTCTCAAGACCTCCTACTCTCAAACTCTCTCATCTCCTCCTCCCATGCTCGTCTCCAGGATTTCTCCAGAGCCTCTCCCATCCTCTGGAACTCGCTACATCCACTGGTCCGGCTATCCCCTACTCTTGCTACCTACAGGCGATCCCTGAAAACTCATCTCTTCAGGGATGCCTAACTAATCTCCTACCACTTCCATAAGCTCATTCCCCACAGTTACAACCTTTTGTACCACCTTCCCCACCCTATTAGATTGTAAGCTCTTCTGAGCAGGGCCCTCTTAATTCTCTCGTATTTTATTGTATTGTAACTATATTGTCTCCTTTTATATTGTAAAGTGCTGCGTAAACTGTTGGCGCTATATAAATCCTGTATTATAATAATAGTAATAATAATAATAATAATAATAATAATAAATAGCTGGACAAGTCCAGGAGATATGGAGGAGAGCAGAACACCTCCAAAGCTCTGTAAACTGGGGAGCCGAAAACTTCTCCACCTTGGCTGGCGTAAGCTAATAATGATGAACAATTTTAAACTGTATAAGTTGATCTCTAGCCAAAATAAAAAGATGGAACAGATCGCCCCAGATATTATCCCAACCATTGTTATCCAAAGTGGGGAGGTGCAGGGTCTAGTGTTCCCTGCAGTTAACCAGGCCTTGCGATGTAGACTGCTAAATAGCCCTGCACACAGTTGAATGAACCTTAGTTAAGGACTCACTTCCCAGGAGAGGTTCCATATACATTGTATGTAAGTGAAAAGAAGCAAAATGAAACTGGGCAGAGCAAGTGTGTCGTAATTGAATATAGCGGAATAAGTATCTATTGGGAAGGGAATATACCAAAGAAGGAAATTTACCATCTAGAAACAAATCTCCTAGGATCCTAATTCCCTTTGATGCCCGTTAATACCTAAATTATCGGCTCCAGAAGCTGAAAGAAATTCTGAACATGCAGGTTGCTCGGGAGAGAAGTATGAGGGGGTTATTTGTAAGTGTTACACAAGGAGATGCATCCTAATGCTATGTACACACAATAGGATTTTCCCACAACAAAACCGTGGATTTTTTTCCAAAGGATGTTGGCTCAAACTTGCATACACACAGTCTTGCATACACACGGTCACACAAATGTTGTTGGAAATTCTGAACGTCAAGAACGCAGTGATATACAACACGTAAAAGGAGCTGAGAAAAATTAAGTTCAATAGCCAGTGCGGCTCTTCTACTTGATTCTGAGCATGTGTGGACACGATCGGAATGGTCTTGTCAGAAAATTTGAGAACCTGCTCTCAAACATTTGTTGGCGGAAATTCCGCCAACAAATGTTCTATGGAGCATACATACGGTCGGACTTTCCGACAAAAAGCTCACATCGAACATTTGTTGTCGGAAAATCCTATCATGTGTACGGCCCATTAGTCTGGACAGTGCTCTAATAGTGGAGTTCATGCTTCAAGTAAGAGGATAGGGGGCTTGACAGGCTCTATAGGGGAGCAACTGAAGCACTTCCTACAAACCTACGATCGTCGCCTTGGTTACCACCGACTCATTCGTTTTGTTCAATATCAACCAAGTATATGCATGGGTATGTTGCCCATCCACAAAATGCTTAAGAAAAGGGAGGGGGGTCTTGGGACTGTCTTAAGGTGGCTAAGCTAAGATTAGTGGAACTATTAAAAGTGATATTTTAGCAATAGATGGAACATGGTGGAGTATAGAATCTGCTTGCCTCTCTGAAGGACCTCAGTAGGTGACACATAGATTCCTGCTTTGCTGCGGTCATTGATCAGTTTTCGCTAGTTGAGTGATATTTGATGTTGTGCAGAGTAAAGGGTCAGTCCCCACAAATTTGGCATTATAGTTACAGATGATGTTGGTCACCTTTGACTTCTTATATGTCTTGGATACTTCAACAAGGAACATTATTCCAGCTCTGTTCCTTTTCACCTAGTAGTTTTAGTGCTTCCATGCAACTATGTTCTGTCACCTACTAGTTATTATTATTATTAATTTTTTTTTACAGGTATTTATAGCACAAAAAGTTTGCACAGCACTTTACAATATAAAGGAAGAACGTGCAATTACAATGCATTTCTATATAGAAGGTATAGGAGGGCCCTTCAGTACAGTTTTAGGTAGAAGTGGGGTATACTTCCCTGCATAAAAACGTTTTCAAGGATTGCCTAAAGGTGGACAGGGTAGGCGCTAACCAGACATACTGGGGTAGGGACTTCCAGAGGATAGGAAAGGTTCTGGAGTCCTGCAGGCGAACATGGGAGGAGGTAACAAGGGAGCTAGAGAGCAAGATGTCTCGGGAGGAGCAGGTGATATGGGTGGATGATGGGTGATATCTTAAAATGAGGTTGGTGATGTAGCTGGGGGCAGAGTTGTAGATGGATTTGCATGGTGTGATAAGTATTATTATTTTTTTAAGTTCAGCTAGTGGAAGCCAGTGAAGGGATTGGCAGAGAGAGGCAGCAGCCACAAATTGGTTAATAATGTGTATGAGTCTAGCAACTTAAAAATTTCAACCATTAAAGTTATTGCAAAGGTTTAATTTTTATTTTTCTAAAATAGCAAAAATGTCATACTTACCTGCTCTGTGCAATGGTTTTGCAAAGAGCAGCCCCAGTCCTCCTCTTTTGTGGTCCCTCACCAGCACTCCTGGCTTCTCCTCTTCTCTGAGTGCCCCAATAGCAAGCCGCTTGCTATGAGGGCACACGTGCAGGCAGACCTGCTTCCTTATTGGCTGAGAGGAGAATCAGTGTGACAATAGCGAGTATTCACTCGTTATTATCACACAACCGGGTGGGCTTGGGGCGCAGAGCCCACCCTTTTTTGAGCTACCAAGCTGGATTTTGCAGTGCTTATGTAAGCTGCAGCACAAGTCATGGGGAGGGGGACTGTTATAGCTAGAAATTGGAAGGCCAGGTCCCATTGCAACACAAACTCTGCTGTAGGGACCATTCTAGATGAGCTTCCTGCTGAATATGGCTGTTGTGAATGATACAGGTCTACATTTACATGTCAATGCTACTAAACATGAAATGCAGTGGCACGTTGTTATTACCTTCCTGCCGCTACTGTGCATGGACCAGGTACTGGTGCCAATTTGGGTTATGCATGAAAGTTCTTGTTCAGACATAGGTGATAATGCTCTCCCCTTTTCTGCGAATCGTGGTCCTGCATTCTCACCATGTCACAAAAATTTTGAGTGACGTTTTGACGTTTACAAGTGGCCATTTCAATACAATTATGTTACTTGGAAGTGCAGTCCCCGTAGATCTGAGGAGGACATGCAAAGAAAATAAAAAACAGCATTTTAGCTTGCACATGATTGGATGATAAAATCAGCAGAGCTTCCCCTCATCTCAGATCTTCCCCACAGATCTACAGCTACTGCACTTCAAAATACAATATGTGTATATATATATATATATATATATATATATATATATATATATATATATATTAGAGGAGGGAGACTTAAAATTCTACAATTGTTACCAGAACTGGAATAGGGGAGAAATCTTCCAATAGGGACACCTGTTATGCCGCGTACACAGGAGCGGACTTTCCGGCATACTTGGTCCGGCGGACCAGAGTCCGCCGGACAATCCGATAGTGTGTAGGCTTCGGCAGACTTTTTTTCCCCAAAAGTCCGCCGGACCTAGATTTGAAACATGTTTTAAATCTTTCCGTTGGACTCAGTTCCTGACGGAAAGTCCGTTCGTCTGTATGCTGGTCCGACGGAAAGCCCGCTCGTCTGTATGCTGGTCTGACGGACCAGATACGACGCAAGGGCAGGGTATTGCATCTCACGCTCGCTGCAATAGGAAAAACAAATTTTCCTATTGCTGTGAGCACGGGGCATGCCAGGCCCTTAGGTCTGGTATGGATTTTAAAGGGAACCCCCTACACTGAAAAAAACGGCGTGGGGTCCCCCCTGAAATCCATACCAGACCCCGATCCGAGCACACAGACTGGCCGGTAAGGAAAGGGGGTGGGGACGAGCGAGCGGCCCCCCCTCCTGAACCGTACCAGGCCGCATGCCCTCATGCCCTGGGACTGTGACGTTTTAGGTGGCGTGGTCAACATTACCCGGTGACCACGGCCCCTAAAACGTCACAGTCCCAGCATGCCCAGGGACTGTGACGGCATAAGGGGGTGGGGTCACAGCGGAGCGCTCAGAGAGCATTCCAGCCTGAGAGACCGTCGTGTCAACATCTGGAGAAGAGAAGAAGGAAGAAGCCAAGAAGACAAGAAGCAGAAGTCCGGACCTCTGCTGGCAAAAGAGCGGCATGAAGATAGCGGAGGAGCTGGCAGAAGAACTGGAACACCGGGAGAAGAGGCCAGAGAGAGCGGAGAAGAACCAACCGGACGCCGGGAGAAGAGGAACCGGAGGGACCCCCGAAGCCGGAAGAAGACCCCCAAAGCTGGAGGAAGACCCCCGAAGCCGGAAGAAGACCCCCCCGAGCTGTCTATTAAATTATTTTAAAAACCTGTGTAGTGTGTTTTATTATTGACACTTTTTCCCTAGGTAAATGGGTAGGGGTACCATGTACCCCATACTCATTCACATAGGGTGGGGGGCCAGGATCTGGGGGCCCTCTTATTATAGGGGGCTCCCAGATTCCAATAAGCCCCCCGCCCGCAGACCCCGACAACCAACGGCCAGGGTTGTCGGGAAGAGGCCCTTGTCCTCATCAACATGGGGACAAGGTGCTTTGGGGTGGGGGGGCCCTGCGGAGGGGCCCTCCCCCAAAGCACCCACCCCCCCATGTTGAGGGCATGTGGCCTGGTACGGTTCAGGAGGGGGGGCGCTCACTCGCCCCCACCCCCTTTCCTGACCAGCCGGGCTGCGTGCTCGGATTGGGGTCTGGTATGGATTCTAGGGGGGACCCCACGCGTTTTTTCAGCATAGGGGATTCCCTTTATAATCCATACCAGACTTAAGGGCCTGGTATAACCTGCGACGGGGCTCGCAAGGTGTCAATCTCGCCGATAAAAGCGGCGAGATTGACTTCCTTTTCTAGTCCCGTCGTACCCGAGTCACGGTCAAAATGAACGGACTTGTCCGTGTGTGGGCAAGTCCGTTCATTCTGAAAGTCCGCCGTAACTCCGGCAAAAGTCCGTCGGAAAGACGGGCGGACTTAGCCTGCCGGAAAGTCCAGTCGTGTGTAGGCAAGTCCGTCCGTTCAGGTAGTCCGCCGGAAAGTCCGCCGGAAAGACCGTCGGACCAAGTCTGCTGGAAAGTCCGCTCATGTGTACGAGGCATTACAGTGACAACTGTTTAGGGGGGCAAGAGTGCACTCTTTTCACTTTGGGCAGATTTTCTTAACATTTCTGTTTGCCGAGGGAAATCTCCCAAGTTGATTGCAATTTTGACTATTACCGCTTTGATCCTAGGCTAACAAAAAGTTTTGGCTTTTTACATAACTTAAATACATACAGCGGGTAAAATAAGTATTGAAGATGTCTCCATTTTTCTAGGTAAATATATTTCTAAAGGTGCTATTGACATGAAATGGTTACCACGTCCGTAACAACCTATGCAATCCATACATACAAAGAAACCAAAACAAAAAAGGTTCAGAAATTAAGTTATGTGTAATAAAATGGTAAAAGTATAAAAGTAAAAGTATTGAACACTAACTGAAATGTATTTAATACTTCGTACAAAATCCTTTGTTGGTAATGACAGCTTCAAGATGCCTCCTGTATGGAGAAACTAGTCACATGCATTGCTCAGGTGTGATTTTGGCCCGTTCTTCCCCACAAACAGTCTAAAGATCTTAAAGGTTCCGTGAGCCTCTTCTATTCTGAATATTGATCTTTAGTTCTTTCCATAGATTTTCTATTGGATGATTGGCTGGGCCATTCTACCAGCTTTATTTTCTTTCTTTAAAACCAATTGAGAGTTTCCTTGGCTTTGTGTTTGGGGTCATTATCTTGCTGAAATGTCCACCCTCATTTCATCTTCATCATCCTGGTAGATGGCAGTAGATTTTTATCAAGAATGCCTTGATTCATTTTTTTTTTTAAATTAGGTTTGCCAGTACCGTGTGCTGAAAAACAGCCCCACCTCCCACCTCCAAACTTCACTGTTGGTATGGTGTTTCTGGGGTGATGTGCAGTACCATTTGACCTCCAAACATGTGTATTATGGCATCCAAAGAGTTCAATTTTGATCTCATCTGACTAGACTATATTGTCCCAGTATTTCATAGGCATATCTAAATGTTGTGCAGCAAACTTTAAATGAGCTTCAACATGCTTTTTCTTCAGCAATGAAGACTTGCATGGTGAGCATGCATACAGGCCGTTGCGGTTGAGTGCATTCATTACAGTTTTGTTTGAAACAATTGTACCTGCTAATTTCAGGTCTTTCTGAAACTCTCCACAAGTGTTCCTTGGCTCTTGGACAACTCTTCTGATAATTCTTTTCACTCCTCTGTCAGAAATCTTGCGAGGAGCACCTGGTTGTGGCTGGCTTATGGTGTTCTTTCCACTTATAGATTATGGCCCCAACAGTGCTCACTGGAAAATTCAGAAGTTTAGAAATCCTTCTGTAATCAATGCCATCAGTATGTTTTGCAACAATAAGGTTGTGAAGGTCTCGAGAGAGCTCTTTGATTTTACCCATCATGAGATGTTTTGTGTGTGACACCTTGGTAATGATGAGAAGAAAGTGTCACCAGCACACCAGGATCTCCAAAACTGGGTCCAAAACTTTAATCACATAGTATCAAAAAATAACCCAGCAATGCTCTACTCGGGCAGATTTGATATCCTCCTTTTTGACAGCACCAGGTATGCCCCTACCTCCATTGGAGGTCATTGCAGGGATGGAGGCCCCTATAACAGATAAACAATCGGCCTTGGCGATAGAATCCTCTAAACCAGGGAAAGCCCCCTGGTCCCGACGGGTTAAATCTTATATACTATAAAACCTTCCAGTATGTTCTCTCTCCTTACTTTCTACGCGCTTATAATTCTATCTCAGCTAATGGTAAGCTAACAGAGGACGCTTTGAGGGCTCACATTATTGTGATTCCCAAGCAGGATAAAGATCATTCTTAATGTGGGAACTATCGGCCTATAGCACTTTTAAATGTTGACTTAAAATTATTCCCAAAAATCCTAGCGAATAGGTTATTGCCACACTTTCCTCATCTTATTCACGCAGACCAGGTAGGTTTTATCCCACAGAAAGAGGCCAGGGATAACACTATAAGGGAGATAGACTTGATTCATATTGCACATTCAGAGAACTGGCCCCTTCTTCTTTTATCAACAGATGCTGAAAAGGCATTTGATCGGGTGGATTGGCAATTTCTTCTATTTACTCTTAGACATATTGGCCTGGGGGAACCTATGCAGTCATGGATTCAGGCATTATATACTGGTCCTACTGCGGCCGTGCTGGTCAATGGGGTCCATTCAGAGTATTTCTCTTTGTCTAATGGGACGAGACAGGGTCCTTTTTCTCCATTAATGTTTGTGTTAACCTTAGAACCCTTTCTCTGCAAAATTAGATCGGACCCCTCTGATCAGTGGACTTCAGGTTTCAAATACGGAGCATAAAATTGCCGCATATGCAGATGACCTTTTATTTTTTTTACCAAACTGGAGGTTTCATTACCATGTTTACTCCAATGTCTAGCTCAGTATGGTGATCTTTCTAATTTCTCCATAAATTATACTTAATGTGAAGCGATGAGTGTCCTCCCTTCCAAGATTGTACTGTTAGCTTACAAGGTGTATACCGGTTCAAAATAAGTCCTTTTTGAAATACTTGGGGGTCAAAATGACCCCGGATACGGCCCTACTATATGGGACAAACCTCTGCCCATTATTATCAAAATTGCGATCATATTTTCAACTGTGGCAGACCCTTACCCTCACGTGGTTTGGGAGGTGTAATGCATTTAAGATGACACTGCTTCCTCAGATCTTATATTTAATGCAAGCGATACCGATGAAACTACCTCAAGCTTTTTTTCTCTCATGCCGAACACTGTTAACTAAATTTCTCTGGAGCAGCAAAGTTGCTCGACTTCGCTACTCGTTGTTGGTTTTGCCTAAATCACGGGGGGGGGGGGGGGTAATTGGTCTGCCTGACCTGATCTCTTATCATCGAGCCTTACACTTATCGAGGGCGCGGTGTCATGGTGTACTTCCTCAACTGTGGATACAAGTGGAACAACATGCTTCCCCAATTGTTTTGTCTGCACTTCCATGGGTCGCTCATAAATACTATTGGGGATTGAAGAAGCATCCTACAATCAGGGCTACTATTGCAGTTCTTACTCATATATTTTCAACAAAAGGCCTCTCTCCCTACCCATCCCCATTAACACCAGTGATGCAGAATCCAGATTTCACGCCTGGGCTTGATAATAAACAGCTTTGAGGGTTGATAGGAATAGGTAGAACTAGATGTATGCATTTTGTTACCCAACAAGATTGGATGTCAACGCAGGACCTCTCCACTCTTTCATAGCCTCCCTTGAGCCCGTGGTCTGCCTTTCAATTGTCACACATTTTAAGGTCTATAGCAGATGCGGAACTATATGTAAGGCCACTGACACCCTTTGAGCGTTTATGTGTGGAGGGGGAACATGTACCACACATGTTGTCACTTTTGTATAAACAGATTATTCAGCCTCCGAAAGGCCAAATTCCTGCTTATATAGGACGCTGGGAAGAGGACCTTCAGATTTTTTTCACAAGATCGCAAATTAACAGGATTATTCTATTGGCTCATAAATCCTCCATAGCAAGCTGCTTTCAAGATTAATTAGGCTCATGTGGGCTGGCATTTAATTGCCAACATCCCTTAGTATACAGAACAAACTAGCACCTCAAAGGTTTGGGATTTTAAAGGCAATGTAAACAAGTAAATTTTATGTAAAAAATATATTTTATTAATACAAAAATTCCTAAAAACAATGATCCTATGGATCCAAACAAGGTCATTGAAATTCATACATAGAAATAGATATAATGACACATGATGGTGACAGAAAGTGGTAGAACTCAACTACAGTTCAACAAAGAGATAAATATCATAGCTCTAGGTGATACAGAGTTGCAGAGTCCAAGCTGCTTTCAAGAACAGGGTTATAAGTTATTGGTTAGGTGGTATAGGGTTCCTGCCTTAATGGAAAAATTCTATCCGCAAATTTCTAAGTTATGGTGGTGATGTAAAAAAGAGACAGGGACATTACTACACATTTTTTGGCTGTGTCCTTTAATTACAGCATTCTGAAAGGACGTGGGGAAGATGATTAAAAAATTGGCATTTGTTGACCTTGGTTCGGACTCTTTGGGCTATCTCTTGCATTTAAATGAACAACCCTTTCACCACTATAGAAAGACGCTGTTAGCGCAAATGCTGAATGCTGCCTGTATTCCAGACTTGTGGAAGTCCAAGACTACACCTTCTCTGAAACATTGATTCTCTAAGATAGACGAAATTAGGACAATGGAATTTATGACAGCGTCTCTCTATGGTTGAGAGGAGGAGTGTAGGCATACCTAGCGGCCATCATGGATGGCCCTTTCGGGTACTTCTCAATATTTTGATTGTATTTCCGTCTAGGTTGGGAGGGTGGATTTATAAGGATGAGCTGGGCCCTGATGGGGGAAAAAGAAGGAAAGAAAGGGCACACCAGCCATGTGCATTATCTTTTGGATGAATTTTATTAAAACTAATGATAAAAAGAAGCTACTTACAAACAGTAGTAGAAGATCTCAATTGTGTAAAAACAATCTTCCAATCACAGCATGCAGTCAGGGAACAACAGAGCCCACCAGAGGTGCCGGAAGAGCTCACAAAAGTCAGTGAGGCAGCAGTGACTTTTGGGCTCTGTTGTTCCCTGACTGTATGCTGTAATTGGAAGATTGTTTTTACACACTTGAGATCCTCTACTACTGTTTGTAAGTAGTTTCTTTTTATCATTAGTTTTAATAAAATTCATCCAAAAGATAATGCACATGGCTGGTGCGCCCTTTCTTTCCTTCTTTTTCGTTGTTTGCTAGGATCCCCCATCCTTGAGGGCAGCAAGTTCATACACCGCTTGTTCAGCCACCCGCTTGTGCGCAGGAGCATTTTTCTTCCCTGATGGGGGAACTCAGGGGGGGGGGGGGCAGGGGGGTGGAAGCAGTGAAAGTTTTGAGTTTGAGTTAGTTATTTTTTTTTGTTTTGTTTTTCTTTCTCTCTTTTTTTTTTTCTTCTTTCCCTCCTTTTTTAGTAAATTTTGTCTCCGGACCCCCATTGATGGGGTCAGGACAAAGGTTACTCATCTTAAAGTAGTTAAGTTAAGCTATATGTAATATAGGTTAATAACTGCAGTAATTGATGCATATTGAAATATTTTGGAGGTTACTATTTGATTTGAAGTGAATTTGCACTACGGTGGTGTATTAATTTATATTCTGCATTAATCTCCTATCTTTAGTGTAACAACCCCCCCCCGAATATGAAAGGGGTTAAAGTCGTTTAGGACATTCCATTCCCGAACACAAAGGCAGCTACCGAACACTCCGATCAGCCAAACAAGAAACCCATACGAATAATTCTCCCCCAAGTACGAGATGAGGCTCTGTCTTGAGGTTTAAACAGGACTGACTCTTTATTAGAACCAAAATTACAAGTCTTTATATACAGTTAAAGAGGAGGTCCCCCTCCTGCTCATTTTACTCTAACAATACACCTGTGACCAGAAACAGAATTAACATGAACTAATTAACTAATGCTTTAGACAGCCTAGGTGACTCAGAGACATGACCTTTCGGAGAGACTTCATGTCTCCTAGCTCACTGACTATACAATACACATTATCATACATCTCAATACAATTGTAGGGTTAATTAGCACACTGGATGAAAAGACTCTTTAGAAGCTGTGACAAATCATGCTAGACTAATTTACATTATCGCAGACACAGACAGAGACAGGTGTCTGGAATTGACATCAGCATCTCCTCACAGTATGTGTCCCAACAGTATGAATCAGTCACTATTTGTAATATGGCAAATACAGGGTCCCCAGAGTCTGTGTCTCTTGGGGGGATATGGACCCAAATCTAAAGTAATATCACCTCAAGGGTCCCCAGGCATACAGCTCACAAAGAGCACCGTTCCCCCAAATACCAGGGCCCATAATCGGTAGGCAAGAGGCTAGCATTCAGTCCCCTCCAAAAGCCTCTGTCACAGCTAGGTCTGTCACATTTAGTTTAAAAATGTAATATGTGTCAATGTTGGCTTATTAGATGTATATGCTTAGCGAAGTTGGTTTTGTAATAGGTTTACATCTTTGTTTGTCATTTTTTTTACATGATTGGTTATAATTGGAAAAATCTTTGAATAAAGAATTATACGTAAAAAAAAATAATAAAACAAAAACGACGTTTCTGAGCCACGCAGGACCCCTTCATCAGGCATGTGACCAAATTATTTTTTGATACTATGCGATTAAAGTTTTGGACCCAGTTTTGGAGATCCTGGTGTGCTGGTGACACTTTCTTCTCATGATTGCAGTCGGTTCCAGCCGTTGGTTATTTCAGCACCCTATTTAAGATACAGCCTTTGGTGCAGGAACATGTGCATTGGGAGTGTTACCTTGGTAATGAGACACTTTTTATAGGCCATCAGTTGAGACTGAACCAGCTAATTTTAATTTTCACTGACAAGGGACAGGATTGCTTTCTAGTTACTGATAGATTTTAGCTGGTGTCTTGGCTTTCCGTGCATTTTGCACCTCTTTCTTCGTGTGTTCAATACTTTTTCCCTGTGTCATTCATTTTATTACACATAACTTAATTTATGAACTTATTTGTTTTGGTTTCTTTGTATGTATGGATGGCATGGGTTGTTACTGACATGTAGTGAAAATTTCATGTCAATAGTACTTTTAGAAATATATTTACCTAGAAAAATGGTGACGTATTTAATAATTATTTTACCCGATGTATTTGTAATGGTAATGATAATGGTAATGATAATTTCTTACCTTTAAACAATATGTTCATGTTTTTCAATGCAGTCATCCTGTCAGGGCTGGGCACAGTCCTTCCTTCTCTGAGCTGGCTGCTCAGCTGTCGGCTAATTGCCAGCTCCTGTCTCTCCACAGTGACTCACCTGTTGATGATATTCTGCTCATTAGTCCTGCCTACTTAAGCCGTCCAGTCCAAATGATCTCTGCCTTCGCCTTGGTCATATCTCTAGAGACGCTCTCCTGTGCCCCTGTTAAAGACTTGCTTGGCTGACATTCCTTCTGGCTCCAGATCTTGCTTGCTGTTCTACTACGCTCATCTCTGGCTCCCTGACGTTTTGGCTTGTCTGACTATGCATTCCGGTTCCTGAACTCCAGCAATGTTTTGAATATATGTTTACTCTGTTTACCTTTTTTTATTATTATTAAACAAGTGTGATTTAACTGTACTTCTGTCTCAGTCTGATTCATGTTTTCTGACAGTAGGCGAAGGCCATGAATTCAGAAGTTGCAGTCAATCCACTTGGTAATATTTTTTCCGGATTGGATGGGCAGGATCACCGCATAGATCAGTTTGCCATGGTATTACAAATGCTCCTGAGTTGCACGACTCACCTGGAATCTCCTACTGTGGCTGCTCTGGTACAACCTGTGTTGCAGGCCATCCATGCTGCTGCTCCAATCTCTGTGCAGACCCGCCTTGAGTATTACCTCTATAAGAGGTATGTCTGGTTCTGCTCCTCTTCCCCAGTGATTTGGGGGCAATCCAGTCCAATGCAGAGGGTTTCTCAACCAGGTTGAGATATACGTTGAGATGCTGCCCCAGGTGTTTCCCGCAGACAGAAGCAAAGTAGGTTTTGTGATATCTTTGCTTTCTGAGAGAGCCTTGGCCTGGGCAAACCTATGGGAGACGCAAAAACCTGTTGTCTTGAGCTACCCTGAGTTTGTGGCTTCTTTTAAAAGGGTATTTGACGTTCCCGCAAGCTTCGCTTTTGCTGCCAAATGCCTCATGTCCATCAAACAGAGTAAGAGAACTGTTGCCGATTACGCCATTGAATTTCGTACTCTGGCAGCAGAGGTTGCTTGGAACAATGAGGCCCTCATGGCTGCTTTTTCTCATGGTCTCTCTCGAGCTGGAGAAGATGATCATGTTTGCCATCCTCATTGACTCCAGACTCAGAGAAAGACTCTCTTTTAAGGAGCGCGTGTGGAAGCCTCCTGTACATTTGTCTCCGAGCTTTGCAGTCCCACCCTTGCCTCCCTCACCTCCCATACCTCCTGGTACCGAGTCGGTCAGTGAAGGTGAACCCATGCACTTGGGTTTCACGTGTCTCTCTGCGGATGAGAGAACCTTTAGGAGGAGGGAGAGATTGTGCCTTTATTGTGGCCAGGCGGGTCACTTTTTGAAGTCTTGTCCTACCTGTTCAGGGCACGCCCGAACCTTGAGGTCCTGTCACGGACAGACCTTAGGTGGCGTTGTTTCGTCCCCAGTTATCCAGAAAGATAAGCCCCTGGTTTCGGTTACCCTTTCTTGGGCTGAGTCGTCCGTCAAGATACAGGCTCTAATCGACTCTGGGGCTGCAGGCCTGTTCATTGATGCTGCCTTTGTATCAAAGCACTTGATTTCCCTGCAGCTGTGTGACACTCCACTTGCCATTGAGGCTCTTGATAGGAGACCTCTACAGCCTGCCCATGTGACTCATGAGACTGTTCCATTGTCCATGGCTGTAGGAGCTCTTCACCATGAGATAATCCAATTCCAAGTTATATCCTCACCTAAGTTTCAGCTGGTTATTGGTTATCCTTGGTCACAGAGGCACAAACCCTCTTTTGATTGGCTCCGTGCTGAGGTTCTCTCCTGGTTGCCACAATGCAGTAAGACATGCTTCCAGAAGGTAGCCAAGGTCCTGTGCACCTCTTCACTCTCCTCCCTGCTGGAGGAGTACCGCGATTTTAGCAATGTCTATGACAAAGGTCAAGCCCGTAGTTTGCCTCCACACTGATATGATTGCGCAATTGACCTTTAACCTGGTGCCATACCCCCTCGTGGCCGGGTTTACCCTTTGTCGGTCTTGGAGGATAATGCCATGGAGGGGCATGTTGCAGATGCACTTTCTCAAGGTTTCATCCTCAAATTCTCGTCTCCTGCTGGTGCTGGTTTCCTCTTTGTGAAGAAGTGGAGTGGTGAACTGAGACCTTGTATTGATTATAGGGGTCTCAATAGTTTCAAGATTAAGAATGCCTATCCGATTCCGTTGATTATGGAGTTATTTGACTGCCTCAAGGGAGTAGCGGTTTTTACGAAGCTTGATTTGAAAGGGGCATACATATCTCGTGAGGATTAAGGAGGGCGACGAGTGAAAAATTGCGTTTAATACCAGAGCAGGCCATTATGAGTACCTCGTAATGCCTTTTGGCCTTTGTAATGCCCCAGCAGTTTTCCAGGAATTTATTAACGATGTCCTCCGAGATTTGTTGCAGTTATGTATGGTGGTTTATCTCAACGATATCCTCATATTTTCCAAGTCCCCGGAGAGCCACCACACAGATGTCTGTCATGTGCTTCAGAAACTAAGAGAGAACAATCTCTACTGTAAATTGGAGAAGTGGGAATTCTATTGTGAACAGGTTAAATTCCTGGGTTATGTCATTTCCATTGCTGGTTTTTCGATGGACCCAGAGAAACTTTCAGCAGTCCTACAGTGTGTGCTCAGAGTAAGACTCCACAATACTTTCCAGTGGGTCTCCTACAACCCAATGGAGAGAGGCCCTGGACCCACCTGTCTATGCATTTCATTGTGGAGTTAACCAACTCCCAGGGCAACACAGTTATCCTTATGGTGGTTGACTAGTTCTCGAAAATGTCTCATTGTATTCCACTTAAGAAGTTGCCCACTTCTAAGGACTGGCTTCCATTTTTGCTCGGGAGATCTTTCTCTTACATGGGCTACTCAAGGTGATTGTCTCGGACAGGGGTAGTCAGTTTGTGTCCCAGTTCTGGCGAGCCTTTTGTGCACAGTTGGAAATTCAGCTTGCTTTCTCCTCTGCGTATCACCCGCAGACTAATGGGGCTGCAGAACGAGCCAATCAGTCCTTGGAGCAATTCCTGAGTTGCTATATTTCTGACCATCATAACAACTGGTCAGACCTCTTACCGTGGGCAGAGTTTGCTCAAAATAGTGCCGTGAATTCTGCTTCCCGATTGTCCCCATTTTATGGCGAGATATGGTTTCCAACCTTCCATGTTGCCTGACTCTTTTGTTGCGCAGTGTATCCTGCGTTAGAGGAGCATCTCTGTGGTCTTCATTCCACTTGGGTACAAGTTCAGGAGGCTTTGCGACATGCTAATGATAGGTACAGACTCCATGCTGACCGCAGACGCCTGCCTGCACCTTCCTACCAGGTTGGTGACAAGGTCTGGCTGTCATCTCGCAACCTCCGACTTCGTGTTCCCTCTCTGAAGTTCGCACCTCGGTTTATTGGGCCTTTCCATATTCTTCGCAGAATTAACCCAGTGGTTTACGCATTAGACCTTCCTTCTAATATGCGTATCTCAAATGTATTTCATGTCTCCTTATTAAAATCTTTGGTCTACAACCGCTTTACCACCTCTGTGCCACATCCTCACCCTGTTCAGGTTGAGAACCATGTGGAGTATGAAATACAGTCTATTGTTGGTGCATACAGTACTTGGTGCATTGGAAGGGGTACAGTCCGGAGGAACGCTCTTGGGTCCCATCCTCAGACGTATATGCCCCTGTCCTCCTCCGTCATTTCCATAGACATTTTCTCTTCAAGCCTGGCAGTCCTCTGAGGGGGAGGGGTCATTGAGGCGGGGGTACTGTCAGGGCTGGCACAGCCCTTCCTTCTCTGAGCTGGCCGCTCAGCTGTTGGCTAATTGCCAGCTCCTATCTCTCCACAGTCCTGCCTATTTAAGCCGTGCAGTCCAGATGATCTCTGCCTTTGCCTTTGTCACATCTCTAGAGACGCTTTCCTGTATTCCTGTTAAAGACTTGCTTGGCTGACATTCCTTCTGGCTCCAGATCCTGCTTGCTGTTCTACTACCATCATCTCTGTCTCCCTGACGTTTTGGCTTGTCTGACTATCTGTTTTGGTTCCTGAACTCTGGCAATGTTTTGACTACGTTTACTCTGTTTACCTTTTTTTTATTATTATTAAACAAGTGTGATTTAACTGTACTTCTGTCTCAGTCTGATTCATGGTTTCTGACACATCCACCCACTATATCACATCTTGCCCCCTGCATAATAAAGGGCACTCGATCTTTATGTCCATGTCAAAAGACCAATGGCCTTTATCCTTGCTCTCCCCCACCCGGCCACTGGTCTCGTAATAACCATTTGTGGTTAATTTTCATTTAATTACATTACTCTCACTGTAGTGGGAGGACCTGGATGTCTTAGACTCCTGGTCTGAGTTGTCCACTTAATTTGAGATCTCTAGGCTGTCTCGCCCTACCGTTACCTCCCCACCCCACTGACAATCCTGCCTATTGAGAGCTAAAATTCCCATTGCATGATGGATATTGTAGTTTTTTCAAGCACTGCTGCACAGTGAGTGGAAATGATGACACTGTTTGTTTGATTTTTCCTCCCCCAGGTATTACAGAGCTGCATGAATGAACAGGACAATGATATTGATATAAAGAAGGCACTATCCTGGAAAACTAGGGACTTAAAAAAACAAAGAAAAAACACTCACATTTGTAATGTCACAAGTAGCAGAAAATTATGGTCCAAACTCATAACAAATTAGCTTAAAAAAACACACCACTTCGTACTACAAATCAGCAACATGAGAGCATAATGCAATATATAAATTGCTTCATTGTTCTTCAGATTGAAACACAGAGAACTTTAACAGACAAATATTTGAAATCAATAACACTGAGAATGAATGGTGTAATGAAATCTATTATAATGTTGATTACAGTCTCACTGCAACACTGTAAATAGGACTATTATTCATGATAGCATCCCTTTAAATCTTACAATAATGGGTTTTATAGCTGAAAGGGAATACTGGGCGTAGAAGTGCAATCAATAAACTGTCAAAGCAGAATTATGATTTCCAGCTGACACAAATGGATCACTGGAAGGTATGCAAATAATTATTCTCTAAAATATATTACACATATATTGGACAAAGGCTGCCAATGTGGGTCTGGCACTTAGACGCACTCCTGGTATATGAAAAGCACTATTCTACAAATTAATATTACTAAAGCTAATGGTTAAGTAGCGTTGCATAACTGACAATGTAATTGACTAGGAATACTGGCAGGTTCAGAATGAGGGTAGCCTGAGTGAATATTTCTTTTAACAAGATTAGATTGAGGTTAGACTGCACAGAGATGCTGACAGCAGTCAACAAATACTCAAGATTATTAAGGTGTAGGGCAAAGTCATCAGATTTCCAGTCTGCATGTGAACAACACTCAGACCTGATATGTACAACGCACCCTCATCTTTGGTTCCAGGAGCCGTGATCAGAACATTTCAAGGCAGGAGCACGTTAAAATGTCACCTTGTGTTTCAGATGTACTGATTTGTTGCTCTGCTACAAGAGCCCAAAGCTGTTATATTGGCTTAGTGCAGGAACATACATTTGTGATCAATTTCAGACCAGGGCCGATATGTCAATCAGGCTGAAAAATGCACATAGAGGTTAATGTGTTTAGGTCGGTAAATCACTGAATGGGCCCCTTGGTGGGTTTGTGGAAATAATTGTCCGTCACAGGAGAACCTGTTCTGGGGATGTGTAATAAATCAGTGTCCTCCTAAAATACTTTTTCCTATTTTTAATGTTTCGCCAGACCACGACTGGGATTAATAGACAGAACCAAAGCCCAAGAGTGGTAGAAAGAAAGTGTAAGGGTAAGGGTCAACTGGTCAAGTGCGCCCTCAAACCTTTTCCTTGCTCGAGCTCAACTTGGACATCAAAAAGATCTTTCAATCGATTGGTTAAATCAAGACACCACACACAGTTGGATATCCAGAAATACAAATGTATTGTACCATTTCACATGTTATATAGGGCAACACTCTTTTATCAGTAGGGGCAAACCAAGGGGTGGTCCCTTAGTTTATCCAATCACAAGAGTACAGGTATCACAAGTTACATATCACAAGTTATATTTTACATGATGTATATGTATTTGCATAATATCTTGCTCAATGACACGCCTAAAAGTACCCAAAAAATGTCCTTTGTCTAAATATACCTTTCTAGCTTGAATTCCGAGAAAATGAATAATATGGGAATACCCTTCTAAGATGGTCATGTACCATTGGCTTTAGGCCAGATGTGCGGTGAGCTAGCTAGCTAGTTCCCTTATATCTATTAAAAGGTTAACTTCCCTATTTTCCTTGCTAGTAAATTTTGACATTATAAAAGCCTTGCAATAGCATTTCATATAAAAAAGTTCAAAAGTTCAAAAGTTCAGGTCCCTTATCTAAAGTATATAGTGAACCAAAGTGCAGCCATTTTCCTTACAATCCCTCCTTTGATCAGGGAGGATTTCATTCTCCCTGATCACTAATTCCCTAATGCTTGGAGTACCAGGTTTGTTCTGTGTAGAACATAGCCGTAGCTTCTTCAGGCTCAATGTAGAACATGGCCATGGTTTCCTTAAGCTCAGAGTCTGGTTTAATTTTTGCTGCAATGTCAGGAACTTTACTGGTGATGTAGAATAAGAATTTGATAGTGGCATAAGTGGCGATACCCAGGAGTACTATCATGATCAGTATCATGCCTGCCTTTTTAAAGAATCCCATAACACTGTCCCAAAATGATCCGAACCATCCCCCAATTCCTGAAAGTGTGTTCCAAGAGTCTCCCAGCCTCCTCATTTGTGTTTGCAGTTTTGCTCTTTCCTCCTGGTGTCCTTTAATTATATCATAATAGTCTGGTACCTTTAAATCTTCACTAGGTTTAGTTAAATTGTTCATATATGTGCAACAGAGGCTCTGTCATGT
The DNA here is from genome assembly GCF_042186555.1 of Aquarana catesbeiana. NCBI lineage: Eukaryota > Metazoa > Chordata > Amphibia > Anura > Ranidae > Aquarana > Aquarana catesbeiana. The sequence goes on along the minus strand of NC_133336.1, from coordinate 71,084,517 downwards.
CACACAGCCCTGTCAGTACCATCATCATCCTCTCTTGACGCTGCTTGATTATTTCTTGTTCAAACAGGATTTTCCTCAATTCCTCATTGATGAAGCCCACATTGGCTGATGTTTTATTAATCCAGGAATCTACTAGTTCCCCAAACTCATCTACCTTTGTTAGTGCATTGTACATGCCTGCCCCACCCATGGAAGCAAATACCTTGTCCCACCAGGTTGTGACCTCTCTTTTGTGTCTCCCGAACTCTAAATGACCATGGGCTGGTATCATCTCAACAGGGGAGTCCCCGGGAGAAGCACCCATGAAAGGGATCATTTCTACCAGGGTGCACCATCCTGAGGTCTTTCTATCGAGGGGGTATGGGATGGTAGTGTGGCACCAAAGACCGCAGCACACCATCCATCCGTGGGGCATATGAGGGGCGGGTACATCCCCAGGTGAATCTAGGTTGAACCTTAACCCCACTAGGCACATCCAATCCCCTATGGAGGGTGCCTCATCCTCACGCTCCTCCATCCATGAGCTATTCATATGTGTGCTGACGAGCCATGATTCTGTTACCGAGCTATTCCCTTTTATACAATTTAAAATATTGTAGGAGGACATATTTCCAATGCGCTCATCAGGGTCTGATATGTTGTGTGTGAGAAGTCCCTCTATATCTAATGTCCTATTGGCTATGAGCATTAAATCCACCAGTGTAAAATTCACTACCCTGTTCTCTGCAAAATCTACCATTATACAAATCTTTACCTGCTCCATTAAGAAAACAAAATTGCGGACTCCTTGTGTACCCTGTAAAGAGAAGGGGTTTACTATTGGTTGTGATGCTCTCAGGGGGAATGGGTTGGGTGATGTTTAGCAACTGCTCTAGAGTCACTGGCCTTCCAACCATCGGAACTGAGTGTTGGCCAGTTCCCATATGGGAACAAACCCACCATTCTGAGTAATTCTGCTTCCTTGCGAAAGCATGCATCATTATGAAATGATGAGGAATTGAGTCTGGTACTGAGTAAGTTTCAGGATCTAGCTGTGCCCCGTTATTAATACTTTTAAAGTCTGGTCTTAGAAGTTCCCTTCTGGATTTTAGGAATTGGAATTTTGATTTGGGTGGTATTATGTAATGGTGCCAAGGGCGCGTAGTTTGATCTCTTGTTTTGAATAACTTGACTGATTCCTATATCCCTGAGTTTGGCTCTTTTAAATTTGGACACCAGGTTCTGACTTGGTCTATGATTGGGATTCATACACCAGGTCTTTTCTACTCCCTTATATTTGGCTGTCAAGACAATGGCTGCTATGTGGCAATTGCCATCCCTTCTTTGAATATGATACCCTGTAACTGCTTGAGATTGGGCTTTGGACATTTGTCCGGCTACCTGAATGCAGCCAGGATAAATAGGACTTCCCATAAAACCTCGCCGAGTACGGTTAGTATAATTAGAGGGGGGCTGAAAACCACAACTGTTAGTCATCCAACATACAAAAGTGGTTAGTAGAAAAATCTTAAACATGATCAGGATGGCAAAGACTAAGATTATTTGAGTGGTGCATTTCCAGGGCTTCTGTTTGGGTGGATCCTGGAAACCTAGGGGAAATACTTGAACATCTACCACTCGAATGTCATTAGGTTTAAAGTCTCTGGGGCTCCGGAGACCTCTAGGGAGGGTGCTGCAGGGGGGTTTGGGGGGCTTGAGCAGGGGTTTGAGTTCAATGTCTCTTTCTTTTGTGGTTCTTGGCTTGCTTCTGCAGGGGGTTTTGGAGGGCATGGGCAGGGGTTTGAGTTCAATGTCTCTCTCTTTTGCGGTTCTTGGCTTGCTTCCAGGCTTGGTGCTCTTTTAATCCTTGATGCGTGGATCCATTGTGGTCCTTGGTCTGTGAGGATGGCGGTTTGGGTTGCTTTGAGTACTTCAAATGGTCCTTGGTAGAAATAAATGGGCCCTGGTACCTTCCTCGCTGCAAGCTGCTTTATCAAGACTTTGTCACCAGGTATGAAGGGGTGTGTAGGCTCTGTGGAGAAAGGAGGAAAAGTGACAGCTACCTTGTCGTAGTTTTCAGTAAGGCTACTTACCAGATGTTTCACATGCTCTTCCTGTAAGGAATAAAGATTAACCTCCTCTCCCTCAATTGCTTTCTTCTGGGCCGGCTTTCCCATTAGTATTTCATATGGGGATAAGCCTGTCCTGCTATGGGGGATGGTTCTTATCTGGAAGAGGACCCCTGGCAGGTATTTTAGCCAGTCCTTCATGGTACCATTAGTGGCCTTTTTAAGTTTGTCCTTGATCGTTCTATTCATTCTTTCCACTACCCTGAACTCTGTGGGTGATATGGGATGTGTAGCTTCCACAGTATCCCTAATACCCTTGTCAATTCTTTCACCAGCTTTGAAGTAAATGCTGGGCCTTGGTCAGAGTATATGGTAGCAGGAAGTCCGTATTGACTGATCCAATGATTGATCAGACACCGGACCGCAATGCCTGCGGTTTCCCCTGTAACGGGTATGGCCTCTGGCCAAGTTGAAAATTTGTCCACCATCACGCACAAATATTTGAGATTACCTCTCTGCCTGGGCATGTGTGTGAAGTCTATCTGTAAGTCTTGTAGCGGGCCTAATGGTGGTGGCAAATGTCCATGTTTCCCATGATGAGGGCCCTGAACATTGTTCTGAACACAAGTCAGACAAGAAGAGACAAGCTGTTGTACTAGGTCGTGTGCCTTGCGTGTACTGAAACAGTCTTGGTACTTTTTTTAAGTGTGGTCTTGGTCCTATGTGTCCTGGACAGTGTAGGTAAGACAATAATAGGGGCACTGCTGCTCTAGGTATGCCTATGATTCCCTCCTTGTTTGTCCAGAGACTTGTAGGGTCTCTGGTCAAACCCATATCGGTCCAGTATTCCAGGTCATCAGCCGATGCCTGTTTTTGCAAGAGTGCTGATGTGTGTTGGAACGAGGGGGTGGTAAAGTCATTTTGGAATAATAGAAGCTTTGTGTCATGTGGCTGCGGCTGTCTTTCTGCTGCAGCTTTTGCTACTCTATCTGCTAGAGCGTTTCCCTGGGACTCTAGGGATCCATCTGTGGCATGTCCCTTAATTTTGATAATGTTTAATCTATGGGGCTGTTGTATTGCATTAATTAGATCGTACACATACCCACTGTTATTTATTTTTTGTTATTTGCGGTCCGAAATCCGCGTCTAAACCAAATCATGCAAAAATCGTGTGTGACCCCAAATGCGTACCTGCTGTCTGTGTAAATGTTCACCTTTTTACCTTTGTGGATTAAACAGGCCCTTGTGAGTGCATATAACTCAGCTTGTTGTGCGGAGGTTGCGGTCTTGTATTGATTATGCGCTGGACGTGTGCAACTCCCATCTACAAAGACGTTAGGGTAATCTGAGTTAGGTAGATCAGTGAGATCTCTGCGAGGTGCTGTGACAGTGAGAAGTTCCTGTGTGCAGTCATGACAGTCTTGGGAAATGACTGGGAGTTTTAGCAAAGCATGTAAGAGTTTGATTGCCGGTGTTACCTCAGCACAGCTTTTGACAGTTAAGTTGTGCGTGTTTGTTAGAATGATTTCATACCCTGATGAACGCTGTGTAGTCATGTGTTGTGTATTCATGTTTTGTAGCAAATGAAGAACATTATGTGAAGTGTATAGGGTGGTTGGAGTCCCTAAGGTGATCTTTTGTGCATCTTTTACGGTCATGGCACAGGCTGCTAAAGCTTGTAAGCAGCCCGGCATCCCTTGGACTGTTACCAGTAGTTTTTTTGAGATGTAGGCTACGGGGCGGTAGTGGGTGCCATGCATTTGGGCCAGAACTGCAGCAAAGGCTTGACCCCTGACCATACAGTATAGGGCAAAAGGGCTTTTCATAATTAGGGAGGCCAAGCGCCGGAGCCGACGCCAGTGATTTTAAAAGAATTTGAAAGGCTTCAGTCATTTCTGGTGTGTATGTGACCAGTTTCGGTGCCTGTGCTGTTGTTGCCTGCCGTAGCAGGGAGTCATAGTAGGAACAATCAGGTATTCACTGCCTGCAGTATACTATTGAGCCTAGGAAGGACAATAGTGACGCTTTGTCTTTTGGTGGGCCGAGACAAGTGAGGGCTTCGACCCGTTTTGGAGACACCATCCATGTTCCTTCTGCAATGACACACCCCCGGTACTCTACCTGCTATTGGCACCATTGGATCTTCTTTCAGGACGTCAAATGGCCCTTGAGTGCTAGGTGCGACATCAGACTCTCGGAATCGACCTCACATTGTGCCCTGCTTTCACTACATATCAGTAGATCATCAACATACTGCAGGAGTGTGGATTTCATTGGGGGAACCCAGTCATCTAAGGTGGCTTTAAGCACCATTGAGAAGGCGGCCGGACTGTCCACATAGCCTTGCGGAAGCCTAGTCCAGGTTAGCTGGCCAGTGGCCAGTTCGGTGGACCATGTAAACGAAAAGATGTCTTGGAAGTCCTCATGCACTTCTATACTGAAAAATGCATTTGATAGGTCTAGTACCGTGTATATGGAGGACCGTGCAGGAATATTAATAAATATTCCTGTGATGTTTGCCACTAGTGGGGGTAAGGGTTGTATGCTTTTGTTAACTACCCTAAGATCCTGCACCATCCTCCATTCCCCACTAGCCTTTTTAACTGGATTAACTGGTGTGTTCCAGGGACTAATTATAGGTCTTAGAATACCTAATCCTAGGTATTCTTCTATCTGGGGCTGTAGTCCCATGATCTTTTCCTTTGGCAAAGGATATTGTTTCTGGAATGTGGGCACTATGTCTGGTTTGAAGGTAGGTACGTATGGTGTACATGGTATGTGTCCTACATCAGTTTTGAACTTTGTCCATATGGGGTGTGTTTCTAAGTATGTAGGAACTGTCATGAAGTAACACAGAAAATCTTGTCTTTTTGGCATTTGTAAATCACAGTGGGGAGATTTGGCAATAATCCCTCCTTCTGCTGTAAAAGTTATATGCAGTTTCAATTTAGACATGAGGTCTTGGCCCATTAGGCATATGGGACATTGTGGTAAAATTGCAAACTTAGATTTGGTTAATACTCTGTTCTCCAAGTCACAGACCTCTAGGAGAGGTGTAATTTTGTGTACCACATCAGTTCCATTGATCCCTATAGAGCAACCCTCCGTACAAGCTTCACATAAAAAATTTTCATAGTTTAAGCAACTGCTACTAGCGCCTGTGTCTAATAACATACTGACCACTTGACCCTTGATCTTGAGGGTGACTTGTGTTAAGATATTCCAATGATCTGAAAACATGTGAAGTACTAGGGCTGGAACCTGCTCTGGGCATCCCTATTGTCTAAATGGGTTATTGTTTTGATTCTTTGAATGTCCAGAATTACCTGGCCAATTCATTTGCACTCTCTGTTGGGTATTTGTGTTAGCTTGGTTGTGCTGGTCATTTCTAGGGTTAGGTCTGGTCTGACTCTGTGGTCTGTCAGGATTGTATCCTCTACCCCGTCCCCTTTGAGGTGGGCCATTACCGTGTCTGGGTCTGTATCCTCTTTTATGTGGACAGTCTGATTTCCAATGTGATAGGTCCCCACAATTGAAACAACCCTGGTCTGTTTGGTGAACATTATCTCTGTTTTGATATTGTTGTCTGTATGCATAGGTGGGCATTGGGAGAGAAGTATACATTGGTGTGATCTCTTCTTTTATTCCAGAGTCCTTTACTATAGTAAAGAGTCCTCCTTTTGTGTTAAAGACACCAGATGTCGCCCTTGTTTGTATGTCTTCCATAAATGTCTTAGCTGTTTGTGTTGCCCAGTTAGTATTTACTAGTTTTATAATTTGGGCTGACTTGGGATCCCCGTTATTCATCACAGTACTGACAAATAAGGGGTCACTTTCTATGCCACAGGAGACATAAATTTTGTATAATCGGGAGACAAAAGCGTGAAAAGATTATCCAAGTAATTGTTTACATGAAATTAAGACATTGATGGGCATCTCAGGTCTATAAGCTTTTCTCCAGGCAGCTAACAATAATGCCCAAAATGTTTCCCAATCTTCCCCATCCTCATATAGGCTACTTTCTGTTACCCATGTGCCTATTTTAATCTCGGCTGTACTGTCAAGATCTACTATGTTAATGATAATCTGTAGATCTGACATTCTTACACCTAAACAATATCTTTTTAAGAAATTAACTGCTTGTTTCGGATCTTTGTTAGGCTTGGGACAGGTGTCTTTTATTTCTTTAATTGTGCCCAGTGGGAGGGGTATTTGTACTTGAGTTGTTCCCATTGTGATAAGGGGACATATGGTCTCTTTGGTGGGTATGGGTATGTCTGTGGTAAACAAAGTCAGAGTACCCTGGGACCCCTCAGTTTGTCCTGCAAAATGGGTATTCTGGGGGGTTGATGGAATAACCTTAATCTCGCTTATGACCTCCTCTTCGGCCCCTGACTCTTCTGATTCATTTTCCTCCCTATGTTCTGTTTCCTCCATCAGTTTATGTTTTTCCATAACTGTCTGAAACCTCTGTCTGGCGGCTCTAGTAACCATTTGTCCCTCTTGGTCTATCTCATTCAATATTTTCTGTGTTTTAGCAGTTAACTCTTCTATTTTCTTCTGTCTCTTTTGACTTTCTGTTTTGTTTGATTTTTTTCCACTCTCTATTGTGTAATGGGTGTCTATAGTGTCGGTTAGATTATCTATAACATATACATATTCTTTGATAGCTCTTCTCTTATTTTCTTGTTCATCTAACCAATGTGTACCCTTTTCCTCGGCTATAGCCAATAATCCCCCCAATGTTAGTTCTAAGGAAGGATACAATTTCTTTTCCTATTTAACAGTTTTATTTGTTTCTATGGGGGTCTCAGGATTCAATCCCTCCTTAGGTTGGTCAATTTTGGGAAACACATAAGGAGGTGGAGAAGATTCATAAAAAGGATTACAAGCCTTTGGAGTATCTAAAAGTGGGTCGGGTGCGGTGGGAAAACGTGAGGTCGGGTTTTTGTATATAGTCTGTGGGAATTTCTTTTTATATTCCTTCAGTGCTTTAGACCATATTTTATAACACTCTTTCATATAGTCATTGTTAAAAGGAAATGGTGGATAATTATACTGTTTATGTTGCCCACACATTTTAGTAACTTCTTCCCAATCATTCTGCCTACAAGGGCCATAGGGAGTTAATCCCAAAATTTGCAGACTATGTGACCGTTTTAATATTTGAGACCAAAAAGGATCAGTATAATATTTTCCACAGTTTCCAGACACAAAATCAATTGGGGTGGGTTTTTCTGACTTACCACCAGAATTTGCCTTTTCCAAATGATTTCCCATTATTTACACAAATCTCTATGATCACAGACCAACAATGAATTCGGACAAATTGTATAAGTTTGTTTAAAGAAATGTTCAATAAGACTTCTTACACCACCTACTGTCAAATTTGGTCTTAAAGGAACCTGATTATGAATGTTAAATCTCAGAGTCCAAACCTTTGGATCTACTTCTTCAAAATAAGGTCCCTTTCCAATTCTACGTACGTAACCTCTTAGACAAGTTGCGTTGCTTTCAATATTGCCCTAGATCCTTCATACACAAATAATAATCCAAGACTACAATTATTGCAGCGTCCTGCATGATACCTTTGACTCTTGGTGGCCATCTTAATTTTATCAGACATATCTTAATACATCATAGACGTTCTTTGATGTCCAGTCCTATTTCTTAGTAAAATATTTACACTATTCTACCAGTCCTAGCCAACCTAGCGGGGACACTTATACAATTCAAATAATTTTTATTTTGAAAATGAAAGGTTCGTACAAAAGTTAACAGCCAGTTCAGAACATGAATCTCAAACAGTCTCAGAAGTTACACTCATCAAAGTGACAATCATTGACTTTCCTTTACCGAGATCATTATAAACCATAAATAAGGTTACAAAGTATAGAGTATTCGAAAATGAGGAGGCATGGTGGCCTAGGCGTGTAATAAAGAACTTGTTAGGGGCTTGTAATGGCTACTGTGCTTTCCAGCGTGGTGTAAAAAAAAAACAAAAAAAAAAAAAAACAGATATGACCACAGGAACGAGAAATTCAAGCTTAGATCCCGGACCTATTGACAGACCACCCCAATGGGAGCATACTGTGGCCTGCCCGGTAGGCCCAGGTTCCAGTTTCCTGTGTCATTGCCCAAAAACTACAACTGAACCATACTAAGTCATTCGTGCCTTGAGAACTGTCTATGGTTTTTTGCAATAGAAGTCTTGACTGAAGACCAGCCTCACGGCCCAGTGATTACAGGAAAGACTACTGCATTAACAGTAAAATTATGAAATAAAAAAATTAAATAATGAAAAACAACCGCCCGTTCCCGGGCATCTCCTGAGAGAACATGACCTTTGTTATCCTGTATAGGAGACAAGAGAGTCTTCAGAAAAGAGAGAGGAAGAAGATGTAGAGAGGAGGGGCAAGTAGAGTGGGGGAATACTCTGCAAAAGATTCCAACTCACAATGGAGCTTGTAGTGTGACCGGAAACAGGGGAACTTTACAGTATTTGGCCCATGGATCCCAAATAGCGAAGAATGTTTCGTTTTTGTCATTTATTTTAGCAACGATTTGTTCCTGTGCCATTATCCACGACACCTTCCTTTTAAAACCTTGTAGCGAAACGCTAGGTTTCTTCCAGGACTTTGCTAAAGAAGCCTTAGCTCCTAAGAGGATAAAGAAAATTAGCTTCTGTGAAAATGTAGAAAAAGTCCTGATCTTCCCATTAAGCAAAGCAATGGAAGGATCAGGAGAGACTGTTTGCTGTAAAACAGTACTGATCATGCTGAAGACCTTACCCCAGTATGATCTGATTCTGGGGCATGTCCACCATATGTGTATCATAGTCCCTTCCATCTTACAGCCCCTGAAACACAGAGGGGAAGATCCTGGAAAAATAATAGATAAGCGAGCAGGAACATAGTATCATCTTGTTATGACTTTTACACTGGCTTCTATCAATGATATGTTTTGTATACCTTTGAATGATCTTTCAAACCTGATGTACCAGTCCTGTAACGTCAAGGAGTTGTCCAAGTCCTCTTCCCAGGCCCGTGCGTATTTCGGTTTCTCTGCTGAGGATTTTAAGGCGGTATAGATTATGGAAATTCCTCCCCTCTGGACTTCTGTGTTGGAGCACCATTGTTCAAATGGGGTCAAAGAGGACCTTTCTTGATTTTGCTTCCAAATGGAGGTAGTGGTAGCTTTTAGAGAATCTGAAAATCTCAGATTGGGGCATGTCTAACTCGTTTCGACAGTGGTTCAGTGTGATCGGTCCTCTGGGGGAGAGGAAATGGCCAATCCTATATAGGCCTTTGTCCGTCCACCACTTGAAGGCCCTGATTACCATCCCTGGCGGAAAAGCTGGATTATGGAATAGGTGAGCTAGTGGTTTGATAGGTGAGATTAGGTTACGATGTGAAAAGAGTTTTGTACACAAGGCCATCGAATGGGAAAGGGTAGGTGATAGTATGGCTGGTCTATCTGTAGGGTTACACCAGAGAAGATAGTCGATCGTGTTCCGAGGGGTTGCATGTCTTTCCATTGATAGCCAGCTTTGTTTCAGGCCCTTTTACAAACGCCAACAAAATTTGGGAGAGTTGTGCTGCCTGATAGTAACACCATAAGTCAGGGAGGCCGAGTCCTCCCTGACTTTTAAGGCGGGACAGCATACTGGAGGGGCATCTATACCCTCTTTGGCCCCATATAAAGCGAACAATTTTGGATTGAAATTTGAGGAGGGTCTACCAGGGATGAAGCCCACCTGATCGTTATGAATATATTTAGCGATGAAGCTCGCCATTCTATTCGCTAAAATTTTTGTCAGGATTTTGATATCGTTATTAATAAGCGATATGGGCCTTTAGTTCCCCAACTCACTTGAATCTTTCCCCAGCTTCGGTATCACCGAGATATATGCCGAGTTAAGATCAGGACCCAGAAGGGCTCCATCCCTGAGGGAGTTAAAAAATTTAGTTAGGTGGGGGCAAGGTTAGGGGCAAATTTTTTGTAATACCCAGTGGATAGGCCATCTGGACCTGGGGCAGAACCCCTTTTAAGCGAGGCAATCGTATCCAATACTTCCTCCTCTGAGATCTTGTTCTCAAGCAAATCCCTATGTTCTTTGGTCAAAGCTGGCAGAGGTAAGTCCCTGAGGAAGTGATCCCTTTGTTGCGGTGACGGAGACTCAGAGGATTTATATAGGTCAGTATAAAATATGGAAAAAGCTTCCATAATTTTACTAGGGTTCTGCGTCAGGTCTCCTGATATCGTTTTGATTTTGGGGAACGCTAAAGTTCGGTGTTTTGGGGTAAGTTTGACTGCTAGTCTGGAGCCAATCCGGTCTGTTTGGTAATAAAACTTGGCTCCTGTCCATCTCAAGTGTTTTTCTGCTGCAGAGGTTAAGGCTAGGTTAAGGGCTGTCCTAGTGCGGTCAAGGGTCTCTAAGGAGTCTGATGTAGGTAGTCTCTTATGTGCTTTAGCCGCTGCCCTGTAGTCCGCTGTGAGTTTGAGGATGTCAGCTTTATGGGCTGCTTTGAGATGTGAGGATAAGCTAATTATGTGGCCCCTAATCACCGACTTATGGGCTGCCCAAACGGTGGAGGGGGAAACCTCCCCCGTTTGGTTAGTTCGGAAGTAATCTTTGATGGCCTCTACTATGCCCTGACAATTGATGGGATCACTGAGGAGAGATTCTTGTAATCTCCAACGTGGCGGGCCCTTAGAGGGTCCTCCCTTCTAAACTACTACCAAGACCAACGCGTGATCTGACAATGGGGAGTCAATAATCCTAGAGTTAAGGACAAGCGGGATTGTGCACGAGCGTGTAAAGATGTGGTCTATCCTTGCGAGGGAGCTATGCGGGACCGAAAAGTGGGTGTAATCTTTTTTGTGTGGGTTCACACAAATATCCAAATATCCACCAAACCCTCCTCAAATAGTAGAGCCGCTATTCTAGTACTCTGTTTGGATGGGCGTTTAGGTTTAGAAGTACCATTCGCCAGTCTATCAAGTGCGGAATCGAAGGCGATGTTCGAGTCCCCTCCAATAAATATTGTACCTTTGAGGTGGGGTGGTAATTTTTTAAGTAACAGGTCGAAAAACTTTCTTTGACCTCTATTAGGCGCATAATACGAAACAAATGTATAAAGTGCACCATCAATGAAACCAGATACTAGCAGGAAACGCCCCTGGGGATCGCCTATCTTCTCTGGTTGCGAGACATTCAAATGCTTGGCAAAGCAGATGGCCACCCCTTTGGTTTTGTTTTCGGCTGAGGACAAGAAGAATTGTGGATAGTTTTGGTGGAGAAATGAGGGTTTGTAGTTTACTGGGAAGTGTGTTTCCTGTAAAAGCAGGACGTCAATATGCATAGATTGCTAGGACTGAAAGATCTTTCTACGTTTAATTGGGGAATTTAATCCTTGGGTGTTGTGTGATATGATTCTAAGAGGAGGATTCCGATCTTTTAAACTAGCCATGGTCCAGAGGGGAGTAAACTGTCATTGCAAACCGCGGCTTACCGTTTCCCATGGAACGTGAAAGCTGTCTGTAATCTGTCGGGGAAGCATGATGTCTGCTCGGGCCTGAGAAGAGGAGACCAGGACCACCCCTGAGTCCGGTAGAACCTGAAAAGGAGTACAGGAGGGTAAAGGAAGAGGGGGAGGGGAGAGCAGAGGGTAGAATGAAGAGAAGAATGATTAAATTTGTGCAATAAATAAAAAGCATCAATAAAACATCAATCAAAACTGTTAAATGTACTAAGGAGGTAGGAAAACCAACCTCACCCAGCCCAAAGAGTAGGAAGGGCTGTCATTCCTACCCTTACGACCACTCGGGCCAGGGCCTCCTGAAAACGGGGAGACCGAAAAAAAACCCCAGGGGAGCCTAAGGAACACCTGAGGGTAAGTGGAGGTGCACTGGGTCTACCACAGCCCCAGTTCCTCTAAACTATCCAACCAGAGACCGCAGTCAGGTCTATTAAATACAAAAGGCAGAGCATACAAAAATAAGAGAAAACAGGGGGTGAACATAGAAAAAAAAAAGAATAAAACATTTTCAATATAGACCCCTTTTGCCACCTAATCGGTGTAGATATGGCTATGTAGAACTCCCCCTTTCTACAGGGGTAATTATGAATCCCTTTCTAAGGGGATCGAAAGGCCGAGCCTTTCAGTGCCCAGGAGGAGATGGGGGTCCCAGAGCCAGTACCCACCCTTCCCGGGAGAACTAAGGGACACTAAGTCCTTGCAGGGAAACTTCATGTACAGTCCCCCTCCCCCATGGCCCATCGAGAGAAGCTCTGAAAACTTAGCCTTGCTCTGTGTTCAAACTAATCAAACAACATCTTAAAAAAATATATAAGACATAAAAAACAAAAAGAAAGAAAGGCCTAAGCCAACAAAAGTAAGTCTCGGAGCCAGTGGGCCTGGGGAGAACGGAGACGTTCCACAACAGGGCCTAGGGCAGGCGCCCTGCATCCTTCAAAAAACCTGGAACCATGTGGAAGAAGTAGAAGTTCATGTTGGGAAATTCTCCTTCGATCTCTTGGAGCTTTGTTTTAGCCAGGATGGCTGTAGAGGGCTTGCTGGAGGGGGTCTTTTGGTGGAAGATGGAGTACCCCTGCTTGACTGTGATGTCAGCGGCTCTTGAGGGATGAGACCCAGCTGAAGAAGAATCCGTTCACCTTCCGCGAAGGTGGAGAAGCTGCAGTTTCTGCTCTTATATGAAAAATTAAGTCTCAGCGGGAACGACCATCTATAGGGGATCTCTTTCTCCTGCAGGAGTAGTAGTAAAGGTTTCAGAGCCCGTCTCTTCTGAACTGTATAGGGGGACAGGTCCGCAAAGATCTGAATTTTGTGGCCCAGAACAGATAGGTCATTCAGATTTCTGGCTTTTCTCATGACTTCCTCCTTTACAGCGTAATAATGGGGCTTCACAATAATGTCCCTCGGGAGTCCATCTTTACGGGGGGGTTGTAGAGCTCTGTGGGCCCTGTCAAGCTCCAAGCGGTGCTCCGGGATCTCCGGGATAAGATCCTTAATGAGGGTTTTGATGACAGTGTGAACCTCCTTTTCTGCTTCTGGGACCCCCCTCACTCTGAAGTTATATCGTCTCGATCTGTTCTCCAAATCATCGATTTTAGCAAAAGCTGTTTCAAGTTGATCCTGCATATCTTGCAATCTGGCTGTATTCTGATTGATCCTAGCCCCTGCTTGATCCGCTTTTTTCTTCATGTTATCCAGCCTGAAACCAAATTGCTGCATGTCAGCGTGTATGGATGCAGTTATTTGTGCTGCGTTTTGTGCCAGGCTTTTAGATAATAGCTGAGCAAAGGCCTCCATCATGGAGGGAAAGTCAGTGGGTATAGGGGAGGCTTTTTGTGCTTCACTAACAGACAGCAGGAGGCCTGTGTGAGGGTCCATCATAGGGGTGGATGGGAGGCCTGCCTGCAGGCTGAACAGGAGGGATTCTGTGGACGCTGGAGAATGGGCCTGAGGTAGAGGGGAGCTTAGGGTACCTGGCGACTGCGGCGGGGCACAATCTTGGTCTGCAATGGAGTCGTCAGCAGCTGCCGCCGCGCTATGTCTCGGAGGAGCGGCGGCCATCTTGGCATAGCTGAGCGGTCCGGGTGCGGCCATCATCTGGCTCATCAAGCTCCTTCTTGTGGTCCCCACCAGCATCAATCGGTTCCCGGGGGTGTCTGGTGCCCGATGGTGTAGTTTAGGGGCTGAAAAGAGTGCTCTGCCTGCGCTATAGGAACGAGCCGGGCCGTGGTGGAGCGGAGCTTCAGTGGCTAGCGGCCATCTTGGAAGCTGCCGCACATGCGCCTGCCAGACACTTATACAATTATTCTTCCTATTATATTTTGACGAGCTACTTGACCTTACCAGATTCTGGAGTCTGGTCAAGCACAAGACCTCTTTACAAAAAAAAAATTAGAGAGACCTTACCTTGGCTTGACTGGAACTTCAGAACCCCACGCTCTGGTACCACTATGTAAGGGTAAGGGCCAACTGGTCAAGTGCGCCCTCAAACCTTTTCCTTGCTCGAGCTGAACTTGGACATCAAAAAGATCTTTCAATCGATTGGTTAAATCAAGACACCACACACAGTTGGATATCCAGAAATACAAATGTATTGTACCATTTCACATGTTATATAGGGCAACAATCTTTTATCAGTAGGGGCAAACCAAGGGGCGGTCCCTTAGTTTATCCAATCACAAAAGTACAGGTATCACAAGTTACATATCACAAGTTATCACAAGTTATATTTTATATGATGTATATGCATAATATCTTGCTCAATGACGCGCCTAAAAGTACCCAAAAAATGTCCTTTGTCTAAATATACCTTTCTAGCTTGAATTCCGAGAAAATGAATAATATGGGAATACCCTTTTAAGATGGTCATGTACCATTGGCTTTAGGCCAGATGTGCGGTGAGCTAGCTAGCTAGTTCCCTTATATCTATTAAAAGGTTAACTTCCCTATTTTCCTTGCTAGTAAATTTCCATTTTGACATTATAAAAGCCTTGCAATAGCATTTCATATAAAAAAGTTCAAAAGTTCAAAAGTTCAGGCCCCTTATCTAAAGTATATAGTGAACCAAAGTGCAGCCATTTTCCTTACAGAAAGATCCAATCAGTGTCAGGGCAACATGAATGAGAATACAGCAGAATTAAGCTCAATCAACCTGAACAATTTTTTTAATTCTTATGTTACTAGCCTTAGTAGACGCATAAGGGGCACAGGGGCGCCGCCCCCCAAATCTTCATGTGCCGGCCCCTAATCTCCATGCAGGGCGCCGGATGCATAGATTTCTACAAGCTTTTTTTTTTTTTTTCTTGAAGTACATGATTAGAACCTGAGACTCTAATTGGCATCAAAAAGGTTGGGCTAGGGGCGCAGAGCACTGCGCCCTGAGCCCACCCACTTGTGACATTAGCCAATCAACATTCGCTATTGTCTTCCTGCTTCTTCTCCCAGCCAATCAGGACAGGAAGTGGGTCTTAAGACCGGATTGGCTGGGAGGTAAAGCCAGGGGAGCTGCCCGCGACCTGGATAGGGTAAGTGTGGACCTGGCGGGAGCGGGGAGGCAACCCCCCAAAAAATGGAACACCAGCTGCCACTGCTGTAGATAGGAAGGTATATTATATTTACTTGTTTTAAACTATATTTTTACATTTCTTCAGCTGCTTCTTGGTTTTTTGGTCTAGGCCAAAATGATGTCATGCATCCATGGAGACATAGATGGATGGGTGAATTTGTTGTGAATATTAAAAATGAATGAAATAGAATTTTTACTTGATGGTGCTCAAATACAGTTAAGTTCCACTTAACTGGTTTCTTTTTAGTAGGAACAAAGGGGCATCATACAATAGGTACACCTTTCACTTTTCACGTTTCTGTGGCTGTTTAATGGGGGATTTAACCTCAATTTGAAGAGATTTTCCTCTCACATTCTGTTGTAACTCTAAAACAGGAAGTTACAGTAATTCTACCCAATGGGACACAGACAGCAATAAAATATTAATACATTTTTTACCCTTCCCTTGCTCTACCCATCTCTAAAAAAAGGTTCTACCATTAGATATACTTCAAAGAGGAACCTCAGTACTCTTGACTGTGGCTCCACTCCCCCACAGGCAGCACCATTTTTGATAGTCCTGCGTACAGAAGCCCTCAAGGGCTTTACCTGTCCTTTGGGACCTGACAGAGTCCTACAGTGTATCTGAGAAACTGCTGAGCTGTGCTTTAGGCATGCACAGGAAAAGAGGTCCAAGACTTCCTTCACTGTGCTGTCCTCTTGTGCTTGTACATGGAAACCTGTACATGAGCAGATGTGCCAAATATCCTTCAGTACATCCAAACAACATCATTCTCACCTAGGCAAGAAAGGAGGAAATGCTGCTCTGCAGTACAAAAAATTAAAAAGCCCTTAAAAAAATATCCAGTTGTGGTAAAGGGAGGGGGCTAGAGTCAGGTATAACCACATTATCTTTTGGGGTGAAGGTTCGCTTTAAACAAAAACCATGAGAACCAAAGATTTATAGCATCCCAGTTATTGGATAACTGCACTGTGAGCATGGGGAATTACGTTGTACATCTTTATTTCAGTAAAGCCTTAAAGGGGTTATAAACCCTCGTGGTTTTTCACCTTAATGCATTATGCATTAAGGTGAAAAACCTTCTGTAGTGCTGCAGCCCCCAGTGCCCCTGTTTTACTTACCTGAACCCGGGTTTCTTCTCCTCAGGGACGAGCACACCAGCTCTAGCTGGCGTCTCGTGTCCTGATTGGATAGATTGATAGCAGTGCAGCCATTGGCTCCTGCTGCTGTCAATCAAATCCAATGATGTGGGTGCGAGGGGGCGGGGCCGAGTCCTGCTTTCTGTGTCAATAGACAGCAGCAGAACTCGGGAGGTGTCCCATTGGAGAGCGCTTCTCCGACAGACACTCGATAGGGGGAGGAGCTACTAGTGTTGCTGAGGGACCCCAGAAGAGGAGGATCAGGCCACTCTGTGCAGTACAAACTGCACAGTGGAGGTAAGTATGACATGTTTGTTATTTAAAAAAAATAAAACACAAGGGATTAGTAACCCTTTGAAGTATAGTTAAAGCTCTGAACTCCTGTGACCCATTTTCAGCAGACAGCAGGCTGAATCCCACTGTCGGCTGTCATCACAGAGCTGGTCCAGCTCTCTGCTCAGGGAGCACTGAGAACCGAGCGATCGAGTGTGTTTGATTGCTCAGTTCTCAGTCTTAGAGCCGGCAGGTGACAGATACAGTATGATTTAAAAAAAATTCCAATACTTCTTTTTTAATAAGCCTGATAGCTTGATTGAAATAAAAAAATGATCACACCTATCAATTCAGACTTTCATTCATTGTAGAAGTGTTGTTCCAGAATTCTACCTTTGTGAGCTCTATATAAAGGCTTTAAAATATAAAGGCTATTTAAAATTTATAGCATGTCTGAAAAGATTTAATAATTTTTTTAGTCTATCTGCAAAGGTTTAATAATGAAAACGTTGGCAGAAGGTAAAATTGGACTCCATTCCCCATCCTGAACATGTGCTCTTGTCGGTGGGTATTCACTTCACCACTGTTCATGCAAACTTTCCCATTAGCAAACAGTAAAATCTCTCCTCAGCCAAATTACAAACAATAGAATGCTGTAATTTCTGCATATGGTGCTTGGTGAATTTTCCAAGTGGGTGGATTATGTTGTTAGACCAGCAGCAGATTATTGGCTCAGTGCCCCAGGTATCTACTTACATTCTGTTTTCATTACATAGTGTATATTTCTAAATATTTAGTAATACTTTATAATTTTCTCTTAAAATTCAGTGTTTGTATTATTCAGCCTATATGTATGTAACTATTAAAGGAAAATATGTCATTTTACTGGCTAGTTGCTTTGTGACTATTATAATTTCATTTGATTTTTTAAACAAAGGGACAAACATCTAACAAACACGAACAGTTAATGCGATACTTTTTTTAAACCAGCCTTTTTTTACCGACAGAATCCTTGAAATAGTCTTTAGGTCTCAGGGAACCCTTTCTAAAATATTATATCTAATGCTTACAGTACATTAATGTGATCAGTAAATTGCATACAGTATATAAATATAAATAAAAAAATAAGAATTGTGGCATATAGTACATAGCATATTTTACACTCAGAGTGGACCTTTGTTAAAATGATGACAGAATTATCGGTAATAATAAGGAAATGAAACAAACAATAATAGCGGCCAAAGTAGAAACAAGGACAGTGAAATTGTAATGCCTTTTTACGTTGGTGTCAAGTAGAGATATACTTATTTATACTGGTGGTCTCCAGGAGAGGTTCTTGTCTGTGGCAGAAGGAAGCTACTACACTAGTGGTCAATGAAAGAAAAGTCCCTTCACATTGGTAGCCAGTAGGAGAAGGGTCCCCTTACTCTGGTGGTCAGCAGGAGAAAGGTCCTATTACTCTAGTGATCAGTAGAGGAAGACCCCCGTTACAGTGGAAGTCAGTAAGGGTCCCCTTGCTGTGGTGGTCAGTAGGATAAGGGTCCTCTTACTCTGGTGGTCAATAAAGGAAGATCCCCCTTACAGTGGAAGTCAGTAAGAGAAGGGTCCCTTTACTCTAGTGGTCAGTAGAAGGGTCCTCTTACTCTGGCGGTCAATCGGGAAAGAGCCCCCTTACACTGAGGTCAGTAAGAGAAAGGTCCTTTTACACTGGTAGTCAGTAGGAAAAGAGTCCCCTTATATTGGTGGTCAATTGGTCAATACAAGAAGGATCTTATTGCACTGGTGGCCAGTAGAGGGAAGAGCTCCCTTACACTGCATGTCAATAGAAGAAGGGTCTCCTTATATTCATTAGGCATGTGCAATACGTTTCGTACCGAATTCGTTTTTTAACGAATTTCGACAAATTCGTTAATTCGGAAATATCCGAATTAACAAAAACCCGTTTAACAAATTTTTTCCAAATATTCGAAAAATTTGTACATTCGTAAATTTGTACATTCATAAATTTGTACGTTCATAAATTCGTACGTTTGTAAATTCGTACGTTCGTAAATTCGTACGTTCGTAATTTACGAATGTAAATTAGTAAATTTGTAAATTCGGAAATTTGTAAATTCGGAAATTCGGAAATTTGGAAATTCGGAAATTCGGAAATCTGAAATAATAATTAACTAATAATAACTTAACTACTATTACTAGTAACTATTAAATTATAGGTATTGTAGTTTCCTTTCAAATTTGGCTGTTAGTGAACGTAACACATACAAATTTATCCGAAGGTTACGAATGATCCGAAATAATGAATGCCGTATCCAAACGAATGGAACGTAATGAATTAATAATAATAAATAACAATAATAATAATAAAAACTTTTTATTATTATTATTTATTATTAATTTGTTCCATTCCATTTGTTTAGCTGCAGCATTCGCTACTTTGGATAATGCGTAACTTAGGATAAATTCGTATTTGTTACGTTCACTGACAGCCAAATTTGAAAGAAAATTACAATACCTATAATTTAATAGTTAGTTACTATTTAAGATTTTCGAATTTTCGGGTTTTTGGATTTTCAAATTTCGAATTTACAAATTTTCGAATTTACGAATGTATGAATTCACGAATGTACGAATGTACCAATGAACGAATGTACGAATTTCCAAATTATAAGAATGAACAAAATTACGAATGTACGAATGTACGAATGTACAAATGAACGAATTTATGAATGTATGAATTTACAAATTGCGATCATAATGAATGACCTGAAAAACGGAAAAAAAAAAAAACTAATGAAATGAGAACGAAAATGAACGAATTGTTTGGCTGTGCACATGTCTAATATTCATGGTCAGTAGAACGATAAGAGGAGAGGCTCAACTGGTTCCACTCTACTAAGTAATCTTGATGTCAGAAATATGCAGCCACCATCAGGATGGAAATCATTCCTCCAATGTTCACTACTCAATGAGCCCCTAGCAACCTCTGGAGAAACCTGATTGAGAAAAGAATTTCTGGATATCTGAATTGGTTACTAAATAATTAACTCACATTATGCATTTTATGCATCTTACATAACATACATTACTTAAAATCAACATATTTTTGAAGTGTGAGAGAAGTTTTTTAAAGTGGAAAAACAAAAAATAACGTAGATGATGCAGTCTGCAACTAGCATTACCACAGCAGTTTTTGTTTTTTTTGAGTCCCCATATAACATATTTCTATTACTAGTTATTTATGCCACTAGAACCATTAATTTTTATTTCCATTAACACGGTGACAGCATCATTCACTCTGCAGTGAAATTTGAGCAATTGTCACTCTTTTTACTGGGCAATCTTAGATTGACGTGTAGTTGTAAATGAAAATTATATAATAGGCAAACAAAATAACCGCTTAAGGACCGCCCCACGTACATATACTGCAGCAGGGCAGCCTTTAAGTGCAAAATCACATACCTGTATGTTTTTTTTCTTCGGCTCTGGGGCGCGCGCCGACAAAGCCCCACTCCTGTGGTGATTGGACCCAATATCTGCCAGAAACTCGGCGATCGCTCCGAGAGAGGCAGAACTGGCAGATCTGCTAGTAAGAAAGACAGAAATCTTGTGTTTATGCTAAGCAGGAACACAGATCTTTGTCTTTCTACAGTTAATCCCCCACACAGTAAGAAAGCACTCCCAGGGAACACATTTAACCTGTTAATCGCCCCTGATGCTAACCCCTTCCCTGCCAGTGTCATTTGTACTGTAACTGCATTTTTTTTAGCACTGATCAGTGAATTAGTGACACTGGTCCCCAAAAAGTGTCACTTAGTGTCAGATTTGTCCGCTGCAATGTCGCAGTCCAGTCTAGTAAAAAAAAAAAAAAGTCCATAAATCTATCCCATAGTTTGTAGACGCTATAACTTTTGTGCAAACCAATCAATATATGCTTATTGGGATATTTTTTTTTTACCAAGAACATGTAGCAGAATACCATATTGGCCTAAATTGATGAAGAAATTCGATTTTTTACATTTTTTTATTGGATATGTTTTATAGCAGGAGGTAAAAAATATTGTTTTTTTTTCAAAATTGTCTGTCTTTTTTTGTTTATAGCGCAAAAAATAAAAACCGCAGAGGTGATCAAATAAAACCAAAAAAAAGCTCTATTTGTGAGAAAAAAAGGACATCAGTTTTGTTTTGGGTACAGTGTCGCATGACCACGCAATTGTCATTTAACCGTTTGCTGCCCTCCCACCGTCAAATGATGACGGTGCGGCTCTCATTCTGGGATGACATCATATGACGTCATGCCAGAACGGCCGCTCTCACGCGCCCGCGGGGTCACACAGCGCAGCGATTGTGGCCACGCCATGTTACTAGGACATGGGGCGACCCCGATTTCTGTAAAGAGCCACGGCTGTGTCCAATCACAGCCGGTCGAATGCAAACACGGAAATGCCAGTAATCATCTCTCATCGACCTAGTGCATTACCACTGATAGCGTTTATTAAAATAAGGTAAAATAGCAAATAAATACTCACAAACGAGCATGAATGACACCCGCTTAGGCTCTGAGGAAAGGGGTTCTCCCCCGAAATGCGTCAGCCATTGCCGTATCCACCTGATGTCCGGTCCCGGTTTCTTTCTGATGTCTGTTACTGCGTACCTGCAGTTAATGTTCATGCCTGTCATTCATGCTCGTTTGTGAGTATTTATTTGCTATTTTACCTTTTTTTAATAAACGCTATCAGTGGTAATGCACTAGGTCGGTGCGCCCTCTCTTCCCTTTGTTTCTTCTTGTAGCCTATGAATACCCAACATTCTGAAGAGGGCTGCAAGACGGCAGATACCACTGAAGCTTTCTGGCCTTATCACACACTGAGAATCTAGATACCTGAGCGCAGGAGAGAGTTTCTTTTTCGGAATCGTCTCTCATCACCTCACACTGACAGAATCTTGAATCTGACTTGAATCTGACCCGGTATCAGCCTTTGTACAGCTGGGCTGGAGTGTAAGAGGAAGCAGCAGTACAAGAAGGCAGTCAGTTCATATGTGCTGACAAGAACATGCTGATGGGAAGAGAAATCAGAGTGAAAAAGAGAGCTTATCACTATGCTGCTTCAGCTTTTACTGTCTAGTAAGAGATTGGGATAGATACAGGATGACTTGGGCTCAGAGTGAGAGGATTGAATGATGCTGGCCTCTAGATTGAGAACATCTAGTGGCAGAAAAAGGTAATGCAGAGGAAATATCTGGATCAAAAGTGACTACTGTAGCAAAAGCTGGTTTCATATTTTCAATTGGATATTTATTTTATCTTGTTATTTTGGCTCTTCTGCTTTAATTCATCTGCACATTTTATATCTAGTTTAATATCTGCTTCAAAGTTTTAGTAATGTCTCTACCATACATGCACATGTCCTCATGCACACTTTTGAATCATAGAAATTGCTTGGTGGTGTAGCATACCAATCCCTGGGACTTTGAGTGGCATCCATATAACTTACTGGCCAGAACTGTGATCCATCATGTGTGAGAAAGTGGCTAAATATTTGCCACGAAACATGTTGCAGGTGATTAATCTATTTTACATACCATAATTTTAATTCTTATGCTCGGTTCAAACAGGGGCAACCCGAATTACAGTGCGACTTTGCAAGGCGATTTGGAGGTGACTTCAGCGCGACTTTAAGCAACTTACAACGCGACTTAAAGTTGCCTCCAGGACAGGTGGCTTTGGCTGTGGCCAATCACAGAATAATCAGCTCTCTGGGAGGGAGGGGTTTGCCTGGGTAAACGAATTTCTTTTCCTGTAAAGTCGCTTCAATATAGATGGAGATCCGACTTGGAGGCAACTTCCATTGAAATCTTTGGGTACAAGTTGCCTAGAAGTCGCCTTGAAGTAGTAGAGGAACCTTTTCTGAAGTCGGAGCAACTTCAGCAGTGTACATTAAGACAGCTCTCATTCACTTCAATAGAATTTCTTATGTCCCACGACTTGGGGCAACTTGAGTCTGACAAGTCAGATCCCAAGTCGTTGTAGTGTGAACCGGCACTGAACATTTCTTACCTGACATCTTATTCATTTCTTATACTATATTCCTACCTATGTGGGCACCGCTGCACTCCTTTTTGGACACCATTAACCTCCAATATAACTTGTCACCAAAACCATGCTTCTTTAACCACTTGGGCCCCGGAAGGATTTGCCCCCTTCCTGACAAGGCCATTTTTTGCGATACGGCACTGTGTCATTTTAACTAACAATTGCGCGGCTGTGCGACGTTGTACCCAAACAAAACTTATATCCTTTTCCCCCCACAAATAGAGCTTTCTTTTGGTGGTATTTGATCACCTCTGCGGTTTTTATTTTTTGCGTTTTAAACAAAAAAAGAGCGACAATCTATGATCTAAAGCTATGATTTGTTATTTTTATTTATTTTCAGGTACTTATATAGCACCGTCAATTTACGCAGTGCTTTACATATTCATTGTACATTCACATCAGTCCCTACCCTCAAGGAGCTTACAATCTATGGTCCCTAACTCACATTCATACATACTAGGGACAATTTAGACAGGATCCAATTAACCCACCAGCATGTCTTTGTTATATAATGTCTTTGTGCTGCGATGTTTGAGGGTTGTTCAACTCAAATGTAGCACTTACCAGTAAGTACAGTCCATGCCAGATATGCTGTTTAAGGGTTTGTTGGCCCACTTTTATTCAAAGTCCAGCAAAAAAAAAAAAAAAAAAAGGCTTTCCTTGAAGGGGTTTCCTTCAACACAAAATAAAGTAGTGTTCAGCCTCCTGGCTCTCTTTGACAGACCTCTCTTCAGGCCTTGTGCTTTATTCTTTCTGACCTTCTACCACAACATCCTTGTATTCATATACGAATGCTGTACCTCTATCAGCTCCCTTTCCCTTGCAGCTCCCTGCTGCTCCGTTAACACCTGCACCATGCAGACATGCACACTTCTGGCTGCTCCCATTCAATCACACAGACTCCTCGGGAGGGTGGAGCCCAGAACTCTGGTCCTGATTCTGCTAAAAAACCAACACACACCCACACCATCAATGTGCTGGTTGTCTGCAACACCTAGTCCCAGGATTGGAGATTCCCTCCCTCTCCTCTTGAAACCTCTGGGATTTAGGTCCCAAACCGGGTTTTACTAACCACTAAAAAGACAGTTTCTTCCCAATGTAATAAGCACCATGAAGCCCCTCAGCCTGCCTAATTGAGAATCCTTGGTGACATAAAAGTCTTTTAATACTATGACAGGCACCACGCTGTCACAGTGCATTCATCACATTTATTCGGAGATGTAGTAATTACCTCAACTGGGGGGAAATATTAGATATACAATGATTGCAGTGTTCAATGTAAAATTAAAGGTTTGTTTTCACATCTGATCCAATGTTTCTTTTATAATAGGATGTAGTGTTTTCCTGAAGTCATATTTATGCTCTACACTTGGGTACACAGGGCATTAAAGCTACCATGTTGCTATCTGATAATAAGGGCTTTAGTAAATCTGAGCCAAGAAAGGGTTAACATTTATGGGAACCAGTGTGATCAATGTGGATAACTTCCTTTATGTCCCATGCATTCTGTTTATTATTAATAAAACTGTGTTTATTCTATGTGGTATCCTATTGCGTGTTCAGAGAAAGTGCCAGTGTTGGCACCTTATCATCAGAATCCAGCATAGATAGCAGATGTCTCATTTGTAGAAGGCAATTCAATTACTAGTTTGTGCTTCATCAATACAAAACAGATCTTTGAAGGCATGCTATAGTCTTATTAAACAGACCCTATCTCCACCTTAAAAAAAAATTACAGGTAGAAGCACAGAAAAATGAAGTGTTTCAAATGCTTACTTGTGGCATTTTTCCTTTTCAGAAATCTTTTTTTTTAAATTCTCTTGCAATGTGCCACTGTCCTTTTTTGTATCTGCGAGGAAAGAAGCGAAGGGGAATACTATAAAAGTGTCACTACGTTGAGTGGCAGCTCTATGTCTGCTAGGCCTGCTGACATCACATCCAATGAAGAACCCAACGACAGTCCTAGGCCTTTTGGATGCATTCAAAATGGAGGTTTTTAAAGATAAATAACAAGCATAAAATAAGTTAAACGCAGATAATGTATAATTACATTGATACATAGTTAATCTGGTTGAAAAAAAGTCCATCCAGTTCAACCAACACAGAAAAAACACACACATATCAAACCTCCATATATACTATCCTATATCCACAGTTGATCCAGAGGAAGGCAAAAAAAAAACCAATAAAGCATGCTCCAATTTGCTACAGCAGGGGAAAAATTCATGATCCCCCAACAGGCAATCGGATATTCACTGGAACAACTTTACCTATAAATATTAGTATCCAGTTATATTATGTACATTTAGGAAAGAATCCAGGGCTTTTTAAAAACAATCTACTGAGCTGGCCAGAACTATCTCTGGAGGGAGTCTATTCCACATTTTCACAGCTCTTACTGTGAAGAAGCCCTTCCGTATTTGGAGACTAAATCTCTTTTCCTCTTTACGTAGCGAGTGCCCCCTTGTCCTTTGTGATGACCTTAAGGCGAATAACTTAACACCAAGTTCACTATATGGGCCCCTTATATATTTGTACATGTTGATTATATCCCCCTTCATCTCCTCTTCTCAAGAGAGCAAAAGCTAGCAGTGAAAGCCTCAATGTTTCTCTTATTAAAAAGTTAATTGAAAGGAAATCCTTACATAAATAAATATATGTACAACCAGATAAAGGCTTCAGTTAGAGTTGCGTGGCTTTTATGCTGCTCCAATGACTTTAGTAAGTCACTTCATTGACACAAATATTTTATAATAAAAGAAAACAGAGCAGCTCTGATAATCTTCTTTTTTTGGTCCCTAATCAGCACTGTCTGCTCCACCTCCCTGCCAAGTGCCTCCAATAGCAAGTCTTTTGCTATGGGGCACTCGAGCAGGCTTGCTCCCGAGCCACACTCCTGTGAATGGCCATTGTCCATTCACACACAGAGCGGGGCCCTGCCCCGCCCCTCATTCTCTCCTCATTGACTGTGATTGACAGCAGCTGTGTGAGCCAATGATGAGAGAGAGGCCCAGGAGAGACATTACTCTCATGCACATTTCTGGATTGAGATGGGGGTCAGGTAAGTAAATATATTATTATTTATATTATGAAGTATGGGGGGGGGGGGGGGCTGCCCTCATAATGTTTTTTTATCTTAATGCATATAATCCATTAAGTTAAAAAAAACTTCTGCCTTTAGAACCTCATTACCTTTTCTTGCTAAATACTTTTTCCAGGTGAGTGCATGAAAAAGTAGTATACTGTCATATCAAACTTTTGAAAGTCCTAGTTAGAAAACAATCATCTGTAATGAAGATTCATTTATTTACGAAGGAATACGACTATTTTTAAACCCACTTTTTAAGTCTTAGATAGAATATGTTATAGTAATAATACAATTCAATTTTTTTTTTATTTCATTTTAGCCTTTTGATCCCACTGGAGAGCTTTCCCTTCATACCCCATTCCAAAGACACAACAGGTAGTGGGAGGAAATCCCTGCTCATCTGTCATCTCTTAGGTTGTTGTCAATATAACAGGTATAACAGCTGCCATCATTACTGTATATTCCTGCTTTGGTGTTAACTGTAAAATTCTAGATTTCCCATCACTTTCTATCGTAGTTACAATGGTCACCAAAACATTTAGTGAGGTTAAATCCACATAGTAAAAACAAAACAACAGCTTACCACAAATTTAGCATGCCCACATTCTTTCCGAAAAAAAAAAAAACAGTTTGGGCTTTATATTTACGTTAATGAAGATAGTCTAATGCCTGATTGTATAAATGGCAACCTTCTACAAATGTCTTCCTCTAGGCACAGTTAGCCCGAGGCTCTGTGAATAGTTTTAGACCTCTCAAAGGTGTTACTTTGAAAGAGGTGTCACAACTGGGTGACAATGTGATATGGTTCAGCACCTTAGTGTCTAAATGCAAAGCTTGCTGATCATTTCTTACCTCCTAACAATTATATCAATGTATACAGTGGTTTATCTGAAAATAGGTTAAAATATCTAGGTGAGCAAAAAAAAAAAAAAGGTAACCCAAAGAGATCTGATCACAAACAGGCTTATCCAAGTATCTAAATATTAAAAATGTGTAACAATGCAGGCATACCCTCCGGATCTATAAGATGGGTAACAGTGCGGAGCCATACTGTCATAGATGTAAGAGAGACCATGGGGATTTAACTAATTTGCTTTGGCGTTGCCCCAAGCTACATCACTATTGGAGGAAAGTACTGCACACCGTGAATGCGGCGTTTCGGGTAAATATCCCATTGGACCTTAAATGCTGTCTTCTTCAAGTGACCTTGAGGTGGTTGTACTGGAAGAATGTCCCAGGATAGCCATAGGTCGTGCCCTTTTTTCATGCCTGAAAACTAATCTTACAACTTTGGAAAACCCCTAATCCTCCACCACATAAGTCTTGATAACTGTAGACAATTCATTATTTCTGGAAAGTCTTATTTACCAACGCAGAGGCTGCTCCGACTCAGCCCTAGTGAGCTTATATACCAGAGAATCTTTTTATTCCCGGGGGTATGATTTCCATCTTGACCTCTAAGATACTGACTTTTTCAATGTGGGTACTGCTGATGTCTCATTGTGCAGATGTTCTGATGGAGATGGGTTAGATGGAATTATAATGTTTGCATCTTCTTTACTTTACAAATGTACTTTTATGTGCACATTGACATGCATTGCTTTGTCCTGGATTGCCGTAATTTCTAACAACTTTCCTATGAAATACCTATGAAATATTTATTCCCCTAATTCAGCACTATGTACCTCATTATTTAAAGCTGAATTTCAATCCCAGTCCTTGTTTGCCCCCATTGAGGCACCCCGCCTCAACCATTTTTTAACCACTTCAATACAGGACACTTATACAACTACCTGCCCAGACCAATTTTCAGCTTTCAGCGCTGTCGCACTTTGAATGACAATTGCGCGGTCATGCTACTCTGTACCCAAACTAATTTTTTATCATTTTGTTCCCACAAATAGAGCTATCTTTTAGTGGTATTTGATCACCTCTGGGATTTTTATTTTCGGCTAAACAAATTAAAAAAAGACCAAAATTTTGAAAAAAAAATGTTTTTTTTGTTTCATTTACAAAACTTTGTAAAATAGTAAGTTTCTGCTTTCACTGATGGGCACTGATGGGGCTGCACTGATGGGCACTGATAAGGCGGCACTGATGGGCACTGATGAGGTGGCACCAATGAGGTGGCACTGATGAGGTGGCATTGATGGGCACTGAGGATGGGCACTAATATGCGGCACTGATTGGGCACTGATAAGCGGTACTGATGGGCACTGGTAGGTGGCACTGATATGCAGCACGGATGGGCACTGATAGGCGGCATGATTAGGCACTAATAGGTGGAACGGATGGGCATGGATGGGCACTGATAGATGGCACTGATGTACTGTAATGTATGTCACTGAAGGATGCCAATCAGTGCCAAACAATAATGCCTGCCAATCAGTGATGCCCATTGTGGGCACTGATTGGCATCCATCATGGGCACTGATTGGCATCCATTGTGGGCAATGATTGGCATCCCTGGTGGTCTAGGATGGCATACCTCGTGGTGACATCCCTGGTGGTCCTAGTAACGTCCCTGGTGGTCCAGTGTGGTCATCCTCAGGGGGGCTGCGCTGATAATCAATCAGCACAGACCCCCTCTGTCAGAGGAGCAGCTGATCGGCTCTCCTCTACTCACGTCTGTCAGACACGAGTGAGGAAAAGCCGATAAATGGCTCTTCCTGTTTACACTGTGATCAGCTGTGATTGGACATGGCTGATGATATGGTAAAGAGTCTCTGACGGAGACTCCTTACCTAGATCAGTATTGCGGGGTGTCAGACTGACACCCCGCAACAATGATCGCTGCAATGCGCGCCCCCGGGGCGTCATATGAAGTCTGGTCAGGATATTGAAACCACTTTGCCGCCATTATTTTGCTATATCGCGGGTGGCAAGTGGTTAAAGATAAAAATCCTCATACATACCTTTTTTGAGGTATCTACTATTTCAGGCTCCCATTCAAGCCATTTAAAGAGGTCTGTATGCACACACCATTGAGTCCTCAAATGACAAAAATCTCAAAAACACAGTAGTAAAAGTGAGAGGAGTGTTCCCGGTGGGTGCTGCTGCCCTGCACTACCTACAAAATTTGGCACAATAATGTAAAACAGAAAACAATTTTAAATATCAGTGATGCAGTTAAAATGGAAAATTGTTATCAAATACTTACTGTAACTTTCCTTTCCTGGCCCATCCTCACGTCAGCACACAACGGGTTATCACCTCTTCCGGCACTCCACATGACCACCTGTACTTAGCTGAATAAAAGACAACCCCTTTCCCAACTAAGATGTTCGATAACCTGAGACAGGCCACTAGGGAGGGAGTCATGTGCTGAGGATGGGCCGGGAAAGGAAAATTACAGTAAGGATAACAATTTTCAGTTTTCCTGGCCCACCTCACATCAGCACACAACGGGATATACCAAAGCTAATACAGGGTGGGAGAGAACAAATGAAAATAGACACTGTTAGTAATTCGACCATGTGTAAGAAAGCATAAGTCTCCCTGCTGTGCACTCATTGACTCTTGTGTGAAAACTCAGAAGGACTACTTCCCAGTTTTTCTGGAAACTGGATACCACTTAAAAATTGAACTTTGGAGATAGATGTGGTATCCCTATCTCTGGTAAAAAAAAAAAAAAGACACCAAAGGGCCCATGCAGAAAAGTGTTGCAATCTTCAACATCCTTCTGTCTGAAGTAGTTGCTGTCAGGAGAACTAGTTTTACCGTGAGGTACTTCAATGGAAATGAAACCATTGGAGCAAAGGGTTCTCTCAGATCCATGCCTAAGTCCAACAGAGGGAATAAGGATTTCCCTCAAGGTCATATATAGATTGTCATCTGGAAGAAGCATCTGGTCACTGGCTTTTGCACCCATCTGCAGCCTGTGAAAAGATAAAGTAGAGATCTGTACCTTAAATGGAATTGTATGACAGACCAACCTCTAGCACTGACTGTAAAATGTCAAGGATATTGGCTAGAGCAGGGAACACAGGAGTGAAAGCATTTGCTGAGCAAACAAAACAACCTTCTTTCATATCCTCTCATATGTAGTGTTCATGGATGATCTTCTGGTCACCAAGGTCTGAACAACCTCAGATGAGAATGCCTGCACCTCTAGTGTAGCCTATTCCATAGCCAGGCTAATAAAAAGTAGTCTCATTGGATTGGGGTGCTGTTACCGACCTTGCCATAAAATATTTAATTTGACCAGACACAAAGATCAAACAGAAAATTCTATGGCACTGTGAACCTATCTTGTATGATGGAGTCTTTGCATTGGTATCCTGTTGCAAATATCAGAAGCTACATGTTCAGTGAAGTCTCCCTGAGAACTACTGCTGGAACGCCCCATAGGGTATTAGGTATATTGGTATGAGGCACTTGTTGAAAAAATATTCTGTCTAACTGAACCAATAATTAGATTTTGCTTCCCTGGCAAGAAGACCAACCTTAACTGACTAAGTGGTTCTCTCCCCAACGAAAAGTTTCTTTGCAAGATGTAACAAGAAAAGACTTAGTGTCCCCTTGTCAGGCAATGTAGACTACTACTGTCTTGTGGTCAACCTTACTCAGCCCCCTTGAAGAACCTGAAAGGCTTGCAATGCTAGAAAAGGCTTCCTTCCATTCAAGATACTTGGGGAGTCTGCGCTTCACAGCTCTCAAATGGCCTTGTACTTGTCTCTTCAGATTGTGAACTCCCCAGCCCCAGAGACTGGCATCAGAATCATCCTATCTCCTGGGCTGAGAGGCATGTCTCCAAAAGAAGCACAGTGACAATGTCCAAAATTCCAGTTCTTGTTGAATTTGTATAGGCACAAAGATTTCTGATCCATAGACAGCCCAGCTCATAGGTTAAAGAAGGCAAATTGAAACACCCTCATGTGCCACCTGGCCCAAGGTACCACCACTGCCAACAAGAAGTTCAAAAGATTCCTGGGGCTGTGCCAATTCTGTAAAAGGCAGACACCTGAACTGGAAGTGACATCTGGCCAAATCTCACACGCCTCTGTTGCTCGCCATTGATCGGTACATGGAAGTATGAGTTGGCTGGTCGATTGATACCAACTGGTCCTCCTGCTGAACTGTCCCTGTGACTGTCCGCATGGACTCCATCTTGAACCTCTTGGTGTGTATGAACACATTTGATTCTTTCAAACTGAAACAGGCCAAAAGGCTCCTGCCTTAAGTACTAGAAAAACTGGGGAGAAAGGCCCCCAGATGATTCTATGTTTCCGGCATCACTGGCATGATGGCCTTGTAGCAGTATAAAAATCTTGCAAACATTTTCTCTTCTGACATCTGTTGAACATAAATTAAATGAATTCAGTGGTCAACCTTGGAAATCTCCCTTGTACTCCCACCTGTCTTCTGGACCCCCTGGTCTTTAAAGATTGTTGTCCAAACCCTCCAGAAGGAGGCTATAATCATCAACTTCACTCAGGCCCCCTGGCCCCAACTGGAAGAGACTGGATGGATGCACCTTCAAAAAGACTTTCCAGCCATCTTAGTAGCTTCCTCTGGACTTGATTTCATGTCAAAAGTAACTTTGAGACACCTCCACTGTGATCTGTTAAATCTGCAGCCTGTCCTATAAGATTTGGCCTCCTGCACCTCAGAAGTTCAGTAGGCTTGAGTGAAGAATGGCGGCTTCCTCTTCCTCTAGTCTGTGGCCACCGTCCAGAGTTTTCCTCCTGTCATTCGCTTAATTGTGTTGTTCAGCGTAAACAATAACCTCCCATTATAGGAAATGTCAAAGTCTTGTGTAGAAGTTCCGCCTGCCCTCCAGTGGCTGTAACCACAATGCTCTCATCGCATTGACTGAGTTCGCCAGCACTTGTACTAGGTCTATCAAAAGCATCAACCAACAGTCAGTTACTAGGTTCCACTCTTTCCAGAAACTGTGCCAAATCTTGTAGATTCCAGTGTTGAATGTAATGCCATTTCTGAAGTTTATATAGTGAAGTTAACTCTATTGCTGATTGGCAGGCAAAATCTGTTATTGTATAGATTCCATGCAAGCCTGATGGCCAGATCACCACAATTTCTGTGTTCCAGATGTGTTTTTGCATGAGTGTTTTTGATGCATTCTCAATGCGTTTTGCCACTTTCCAGATGTGTTCCATACAGAAACAATGCATCATTCTACTTTTGTTGACTGCACTAGTATGCGGTGTACTGGTGTGAACTAGGTAATTTGAATCAAAGTTAGACACCAAAGTTAGAATGTCCATGCATTCTTGATGAAAAATAAAAACGCACTGGACTGTTCTGCATATAAAAAGACAGGAAAAAAAATCCAAGGGAGAGGCAATGATGCAGAGCTCTTATAATACCACACCTGTACAATGTCAATGCTGTTTAAGCATCATTTTGCACAGCCTTGGCACAAAAAGGCACACAGTTTTGAGAAGGATTTACCTTCAGCATTCAGGGTTTTCCAACTCCATGGGAGGCTGAACATGGAGGGGTAGGTTCAGCAGGGGGGGATGCAGCAAACAAATTACTTACCAACTGCAATCAACAGGTGGCCTGGAGCAGACCAAAAAAGAAGAACATCTTAGTTGGCGGAGGGGCTGTGTTTTATTCAGCTAAGTACAGGTGGTCATGTGGGATTCCGGAGGAGGTGTTAACCCATTGTGTGCTGACGGGAGGTGGGCCAGGAAAATAGTTTACCCACTTCTGGATTTTGGGTGTAAGACATGCCCAAAAAAAATCAACAAAGTTTACAGTGCATATGACTTATACTAGCTCTTGTGCTTCCTAAAATAACACATTGAGAAATACCATGCAACAATGGGATGTAGTTGTCATTGATCTGCTTGACAAATTTTCCCATTGATAACACTTTTAAATTTATTCACGTAGGATTCAACGGAATCTGTCAAACAATTTCTGGAAGGATTCATCCTATATATTACATACAATGCCATCCATATATATTACTATACATTTGCTGAGCGAATTGTGTTAGTTTGAGTCTCGTCAGGATGAATTTTGATGAATTTTAGATGAAACTTTGTCAAAATATTTTGGGCACATCTTTTTAAATAATGGAAATTGATTTTTTTCAAATTTTCCAGCATGTTCCTCAGAGTGCTAAAAATCGGTTTATAAACAGTTTAACCACAAGGAGGATTCAATTTAAGTTTATTTTGAAATAAAAACTGAATGCCCCCATTCCTAGAACTAACCAGCCCAGCATGCCTTGGCAGCCCAATTTCCAGAAAGGGGTACTGGCAAATGGGGCTTGTGTACCACCTACCTGCCCTCTCATGGGGAGCAAGTGGGTGGCTGCCCTGTCCCTAGTAAACTAATTTATAAACAACATACACACCTGTGTCTGGTGAGACATTGACAAGTAAGTATTGGTGGTGTGTCCCTTCCTTTCTACATAATGTATATGTGGGCTAGTATGGTACTGATTGTGTCTCTGTGGATATGTGGATATGTTCCTGGTTCTGTTTGTACAGTACTAATTGGGTCTCTGTGGATATGTTCCTGGTTCTGTTTGCATTGTACTGATTGGGTCTCTGTAGACATATCTCAGTTGGGATTGCATTAATTTGGTTTTGATTAAGCAGCGGTTTCCATAGCAAGCAAAATCCTTTCTTGTATTACGAGAGGTATTGACTCCAGAGAGAGAGATATCATTTTGCTCCTGTACAAATCGTTAGTAAGACCTCATCTGGAATATGTAGTTCAGTTTTGGGCACCAGTTCTCAAAAAAGATATCGGGGTACTGGAGAAAGTGCAGAGAAGAGCAACCACACTAATAAGAGGCATGGCGGAGCTCAGCTATGGGTAAAGATTAGCTGGATTTATTCTCTTTTGAGAAGAGATTAAGGGGGATATGATCAACATGGTGGACAGATCGGACACTTTTGGCACTATTTTGGGACCATTCACATTTATACAGCGATCAGTGCGATTAAAAATGCATTTATTACTGTGTAAATGTGACTGGCAGTGAAGGGGATAACCACTAGGAGGTAGTGAAGGGGTTAAGTGTGTCCTAGGTAGTGATTCTAACTGTGGGGGATGGGCTATGTGTGATACGACACTGATCACCGATCCCGATTACAGGGAGCAGTGATCAGTGTCCTGTCACTAGGCAGAACACGGAAATGCTTGTTTACTTCAGCATTTCCCCATTCTTCCTCTCCGTGAGACGATCGCGGGTATCCCCACGGACATCGAGTCCGCGGGGACCCGCAATCACACTCACGGAGCTCATGCGCACACCCGCAAACTGCTTAAAGGGCAAAGTACAGGTATATTAATATGCCTGTACGTGCCCTTCTGCCGACGTATATCGGCGTGAGCTGGTCGGCAAGCGGTTAAGGGGCAGCACCAAGCCTCAAAATGTATACATTGCATTATCTCAAGCTTCGTTTCCTTCTTCTGTTTACCTCTGGCTAAATTCAGCAAGTGAACCATAGGGGTTTAGGGATATTTAGAGCAGTATGAAGACCCTTTGAAGCTCAGGAAACATGGAGCCACCTCTCTTATGCCCCGTACACACGGTCGGATTTTCCGACGGAAAATGTGTGATAGGACCTTGTTGTCGGAAATTCCGACCGTGTGTAGGCTCCATCACACATTTTCCATCAGATTTTCTGACACACAAAGTTTGAGAGCAGGATATAAAATTTTCCGACAACAAAATCCGTTGTCGGAAATTCCGATCGTGTGTACACAAATCCGACGGACAAAGTGCCACGCATGCTCAGAATAAATAAAGAGATGAAAGCTATTGGCCACTGCCCCGTTTATAGTCCCGACGTACGTGTTTTACGTCACCGCGTTTAGAACGATCGGATTTTCCGACAACTTTGTGTGACCGTGTGTATGCAAGACAAGTTTGAGCCAACATCTGTCGAAAAAAATCCTAGGATTTTGTTGTCGGAATGTCCGAACAAAGTCCGACCGTGTGTACGGGGCATTAGTGGTGTGTGCAATTGCCAAGTGGTACTTCATATAAATCAGACTCCATGATGCCTCCAGTAGGTCATTCTGGCATTTGTTTTTATCAAAACAATGAAATGAAAAAAGGTGGACCTTTTGCCATGGACTTTCATCATTTAGGTGTGCCATGAGTAGGGCAGCATGAGCTCTAAAAATGCTGCATCTGTATTGCTTTTATGGTAAATAATTATCTTCTGTTGATTAGAGAAACCTCTTTTATTGGTATCATTGACTTCTCATATGTAACAAACAATTCAAAGTATTTAAAAAGTATCATGATCTTGCAGTTCCCTTCCATATAATGAAGCAAACAAACCACTACTCTGACTAAAGACCATTACAGAGCACTTTTATAATACTGTGCAACCATTAAGATAAAGAATATTTGAAGTATAAGCATCAACCTCTGGACTGACCCGGTTATGTAAATAGAAATGAGTTTGGAGTGCTCTAATGATTTCTACAATTTTCAGAAACAAAATATAATTTTAACGGCTGTGGTTGGCTTATGAAAAAAATGAGTTATTATTTTAATTACCTTGTAATATCTCTGTAGTATTATACATTGTAGTCTGCCTACATTAAAATTTGGAAATTACTTGAAAGTAAAATAAATGCATATTGTAATGCTTGTAATGAGTTTTTTTTTACAGTGACTCTGCCATATTAAAAGTATGTGAGCTGCTATTGCTGGCCTTTTTATGAACATACTTGTTAACAGCCTATGTCTGGCTTTAATACTTTTAAGTCATATACTGTACCTGGATGCTGTAATTGATTATAAGAATTCCTTATCTCATTCTCTATATTTGTTCTGGGTCAGTGACTCGGAAAATAAAGCTAAAGAATCTGCATTACAGCCAGGGAAATGGCAGGCTACATAATTTTCTCACAACAGTGTCACCTTAACATAAGTAATACATGATCCAATTTTTTTTGTTAGGATGTTTCAAACATTTTCTGTTGATAATTGACCCATCTAAGCATTGTCCTTGAGTTTCAAACCTGACATGTACAGTATCTGCATGGGTATTATGCAACTGTGATGTAAAGTCTGGGCTGTATTAGTATACACATGGAATTCTATTACATTCCAAATGGGTTATGGCAAAATCTGTTACAATAAAAAATTAATAGAAGACTCCCGCTCTTACCATAATACCATAACAATCTAACCAGGAATGGATCCACAAAGTGTTAACCAACCTTGTAAAATTGTGTAAAAATAAATTGTGCTGTGCTACAATATTACCTTATATAAATTAATACAATACATGTGTGAATAAATCAAAACTGTCAGAGAAATCTTGCACTCATTAAACCACCTCAATACAGGGCACTTTCACCCCCTTCCTGCCCAAGCCATTTTTCAGTTTTCAGCGCTGTCGCACTTTGAATGACAATTGAGCGGTCATGTTACACTGCACCCTAATTACATTTTT
This sequence comes from Aquarana catesbeiana, assembly GCF_042186555.1. Classification (NCBI taxonomy): domain Eukaryota; kingdom Metazoa; phylum Chordata; class Amphibia; order Anura; family Ranidae; genus Aquarana; species Aquarana catesbeiana. The sequence continues at coordinate 71,048,367 of NC_133336.1, read as the reverse complement.
ATCATTTTTTCCCCACAAATAGAGCTTTCTTTTGGTGGTATTTGATCACATCTGTGTTTTTTATTTATTGCGCTATAAACAAAGGAATAGGGACAATTTTGAAAAAACACAATATTTTTTACTTTTTGCTATAATAAATATCCAATTTTTTTTTAAACAATTTTTTTCCTCAGTTTAGACTGATATGTATTCTTCTACATATTTTTGGTAAAAAAAAATCGCCATAAGCGTATATTGATTGGTTTGCGCAAAAGTTATAGCATCTACAAAATAGGGGATAGATTTATCGCATTTTTATTTATTTATTTTTTACTAGTAATGGCGGCGATCTGCGATTTTTATTGTGACTGCGATATTGCGGCGGACATATCGGACACTTTTGACACATCTTTGGGACCATTCACATTTATACAGCGATCCGTGCTATAAAAATGCATTGATTACTGTGTAAATGTGACTGGCAGGGAAGGGGTTAACACTAGGGGGCGATTGAGGGGTTAATGTGTGTCCTAGGGAGGTGATTCTTACTGTGGGGGGAGGGGACTGACTGGGGGAGGTGACGGATCGGTGTCCTTATGTACAAGGGACACACCATCCGTCTCTCCTCTCTGACAGGACGTGGATCTGTGTTTACATACACAGATCCACGGTCCTGCTCAGTTACCCGGCAATCGCGGGTGCCCGGCTGACATCGCGGCCGCCAGGCACGCGCACCGGGTCACGAGCGACGCAGCGGGCACGAGCTTGCGCCACCGGCGCTCGCACGCACGCCCCCTAGTGGCTCGGGAGGGCGATCATGTCATATAACGTCCGCCCAGAACAAGAGCTGCCTCGTCCTGCCGTCATATGACAGTGGGCGGTAGCTTAGTGGTTAAAAAATCATGTATGTAAAATGCAAACATTAATTAAAGCACAATAGTCTACTTTTCCTAAAGGTGAGTATCCAACTGCATTTAGAAGGGTGCAAAGATAAGATAATGTTCACTCCACCACCACCACCTCCCGTGGAAAAACGCTCACCTTCTTATGGACCTTAAAATGATAGATTACCTTTTCAAAAGAAACTGCCTATGCAAGTAAGGAATGTTTGCAGATGAAAACAAACTGTGCAGCTCTGACTAAGGCCCCTTTCACACTTGTGCGACTTCAAAGTTGTGCGATTTTACCGCGATTTTGCCGCAATTTGGGAGCAGTACTACTTTGTACGACTTTGCCCCAACCATTCTCAGCTTGTGTTTACAAAGTCGTACTAAAATTGTGTCTATATTATTCAGGTACGATCTGCATGCTACTTGAGGGTTTAACATTGAGGTCTATGAACATCAACTCGCATGGAAGTTGGACCAAAGTAGTGCAGGGACTACTTTGAAGTTGGCACGACTTAAAGTTTTGCCAATATGAATGGTAGTCATTGAAAATCATGGAGAATGACTTGTCATGCGATTTTGCAGTACAAAATCATGGGACAAGTCGTATAAGTGTGAAAGGGGACTAAATATGATAATACACTAGTCATCACTGCTCACCTCCACCGTCACAGGAGTGAATTCTTTCTCTGATTCAGACCCCCCCCCACATACACTTTCTCTCCCATGATGCAGTAACTCTGGGCTCAGCATTTGAGAGCTCACTCCTGTGATGGTGGAGGATGACTAGGCCTCACTTAGCAACGTCCTGGCAGTACTTAGCAACGTCCTGAGAGTATTCCAGTCAGGCTTCATAAGGTATGTAAATGGCCTTCACCTATATCAAGGGTATTATTCAACTTTAGTCAGAGCTGCACACTTTGTTTTTATCTACAGATGCCCCTTACTGCATAGAAATTTTTGTGGTAAAGGTGGACTATCCCTTTAATGTTATAATAGATCAAATGCCTGGGTTCCTTTAAAACAGCCAGGATGGGCTTTAATGGAGGATTAAACTTATTCTATTAGAGAGATTGACCCTAAGGAAATCCGGAATGAAAAAAGAGGAAAAAGAGGAAAAACCCATGTGAGGGTTTACATCCACTTTAAGATAAAAAAAACCTTCTGCCTTTAGAACCACTTTAAGGAAGAAGAGAGAATAGAAGGAGAAAAAGGAAGATATAAAAAAAGAAGGGAAAAGGAAAGGGGTTGGAAGTAAGGGGAGGGGAGATGAAAGAAGGGGGCAGGGAGGAGGAAGGAAGAGTGTGAGGCAGGGGGTATATGACCAACAGGGAAGTCTCTCACATAGCGGGTGGGTCTGATTCATAACGCCTTAGTCTACCTAAAAAAACCCCAACAGACTAAACACAAGGGGCATTACTTATCTTCAGTGAGATGTGTCCCGTATGGTTCTGTTTTCTAGTTCAGAAGTAATCTTTCTACTTCGAATGCCCACTGACCCCGTAATAACCTGGCCTGGCCATAATCTTTCAGTGAGGTGAGGTTTAAAACAACTGAGGGAACTGTCATAGGCTCTCATCAAGAGCCAACTGTACCTGATCGTTCTGCCCAGTAGCTTCATGCTACTGCTTCTATGAATAAAACAGAATCTATGAAAGGAGGAAAGGCAGATGACTGAAAGGTATGACCCTCCATTCATAGATCCTGTTTAATTCATAGAAGCTGTAGTAATGGCTTCTGTGATTGGTGGAGCTGGGTGGAAATGGTGGGCATAGTTGAACATTCTTGAGGACAGCTTGTAACAGCCCTTGAGTTCTATTAACCACTGCCACACCAGAATATTACAGTGTGGTAATATGGGGTGAGGGCCATAGGAGGAAGAAGATTGCTACTGAAATAGAAGACAGGAGCACAAGGGATCTCAATGAAGGTAATTCACTTTATTTTGTATTTTTTTTAGGTAAACTTTAACCACTTGCTGACTAACTTACATTAAAATGTCCTGTCAGCAAGCAGTTAGACCAGGATCATGGCTGCAGCTGCAGGTTCTGGTACCATTTTCAGCTGGTGGTTGGCCTTCTTTACACCACTTCAGCTCTGGTAGGTTTTACCCCCTTCCTGACCAGGCCATTTTTTGATATACTGCAGTGCGTTGATTTAACGGACAATTGCGTTGTCGTGCGACACTGTACGCAAATAAAATTTATGTCCTTTTTTCCCACAAATAGAGCTTTATTTTGGTGGTATTTGATCACCTCTGCAGTTTTTATTTTTTGCGCTGTAAACAAAAAAAGACCGTCAATTAAAAAAAAAAACAATATTTTTAACTTTCTGCTATAAAACATATCCAATAAAAAAAATGTAAAAAATCAAATTTCTTCTTCAATGTAGGCCAATATGTATTTTTGGTAAAAGAAATCACAATAAGCTTATATTGATTGGTTTGCACAAAAGTTATAGCATCTACAAACTATGGGATATAACGTTAAACTTTTTATTGTTTTTACTAGTAATGGCGGCGATCAGCAATTTTTAGCGGGACTGTGACATTGCGGCAGACAAATCTGACACTTAGTAACACTTTTTGAGGACCAGTGACACCAATACAGTGATCAATGCTAAAACAAATGCACTGCCACTGTATAAATGACTCTGGCTGGGAAGAGGTTAACATCAGGGGCGATCAAAGGGTTAAATGTGCTCCTAGGGAGGTGGGGCGGTCCTTAAGCTGTTAAAGTGATCCCGGCGGCTGTGATCAGCTACCCGATCGCGTTTTACAGCAGTGCAAAGGCGCCCCTCCACCTTCCCGTGGTGGTTCCCAGGCCCTCCCATTTCTCCATGGAGCCTGGGACTGCGATAAATGGTCAGGATGGTTGCCCACAGTGAAGATGGAGGTACATTCATTCTCCCACCTCACTTTTGACAAATGAATTTATTGCCCACAGAGAAGACGGAGGTACATTCTTTCCCCTACCTCCCTTTTGACAAATGATTGTATTACTTCCAGTTTCAGAGCTATAACAGCCAGGGCAGCAGCTAACTTGCTTTGGAGGGCAGGGGAGACATCAGGGTCTAATAAACTCCTGATGTTTCCATAAAGGGTGCTCACTCACCCTTCTTGTGATTGCAATAAAATTAAATGAAAAAAAAAAGTGTAAAAAAATCAATTGAAATTAAATAAATAAAAATAATAAAAAACTATTTAAAATCACCCCTGCCCCCTGTGTATACAAACAAATGCAAACGCGTGCAAAGGTCCAGCACACAGGGCAGTTGATAAGGGGCAGCATGGGATCTCCAGTACTGGGTTTGGGCCATCATGGGAATCTGATATGAGCAGCAGAGGGGTGATTGGTGTGGCAGGGGGAATTACAGGAACTGATCCCCTGTGCAATCTGTCTCTGCAACAGCTGAAAGCTGGCTTCTCCTCACCTCCCTATCAGCAGCTTTTAGCTGCTGCAGGGAGAGACAAACAGGCGATCGGTTCTTGTAATTGTCCTTCTGCCTCACCGATCATCCTCCTTGTGCTTACTTTGCTTCAGTTTGTGAATGAACATGAGTCTCTGTACAGATGCTTGAGAGGGATGGAGGAATCTATGTCTTCAGTCCCTTTCTCTGTCTCAAAAGTGAGACATCAAGGGTCTGTTTAGACCCTTGATATTTCACCAAAGCCCCCACCACCACCACCCTTATCCAACAGCATTGTGAAAAATTCCGAAACAAAAACAAAATTAATGTAAAATGATTAAAAGCCAAATTAAAAAAGTAAGGGCTCATTAACACGGGTTCTCTGGTCCATACAGTGTGAATGAGTGGTTTGTTTGTGCAGCTGGAGCCACCTATTACTCTATGAGGATGCTGTGGCTGTATGAACACAGCTGCAGGTCCTCATTTGACAGGTGTGCAGGTGTGGGTAATTGGCCCCCGAATGCAAACTGTCTGTGTTCGGGTCCATACACCTGCATCCACACGTCTGTCAAATTAGGACCGTCATCTGTGCCCCATAAGGTAACATCGCCTACCTACACACAGCTCCAGCCACATTAAAAAAAACACTGATTCACACTGTACAGGCCACAGCACTCATGTGAATGAGCCCCAAGCCACTACAGTTTTATCTTTAAGATTTAGCAGGAATTTATTCTGTGCGATTTGTGATTGATTTTAGTGTATTTTTTTTGAACATTTTAGTAGCAGTTGGGGGTGTCAAGTAGGCTGTACAGGGCCCCGTATTTCTAACAGCAGCCCTGTCAGCACGCATATGTAAAAGGTATTACTAAAAGCTTGAGAACAATAATTCTAGGGCCCTAATTCATGGTTAACTCTAAACTGATAACCTGCTTTTAAATTGTCACCTATAGATAATTTTAGGTACCATAGTTTGTCACCATTTCACAGGCATGCTGAATTTTAAATCTTGACAAGTTAGGTATCTATTTACTCGGCACAACATTACCTTTTAAAAAAAAATTTTTAAAAATGTGTATTATATTGTGTTTGTGTGCACTAAAACTCATTTAAGTGTATTTTTTTCCCTGAAAATTTGTGTTTGATAAATGACTGCTCAAAATTTGTGCAACATAAAAATATGCAACGGGCAACATTTTATATTCCAGGGCCAGTGCTTATGGAAAATATATTATGTTTGGGGTTCTAAGTAATTTTCTAGGAAGAAATGCTGATTTTTGTATGTGAAAAATATCAAACTTGCCCCAGACAACAAGTGGTTAAAAAGGCAATGCAGTAATTCTCAGTAGTTTAGAAGAGGGCTTTTTGGTTTGCTTTGACCCAAATCATTATAATCGTACGAGTTTAAAGTTAAAAGTGTTTTTTGTAAAAAAAAAAATGAGTGTTCCAAAATTTATGGGCCTGTAGCAGGGAACAAAACATTCCTGCAATGTGAGTAATTATGCAATACATTTTCAGCACCTCCATCCAGCAATGTCCCATTCCATCCATCTCTTTCCCTTGACAGGAGATTGCTGTGAAGTAATTTGTAACAGTGGAGATGCAGCTACAGCTAACAATCCAGAAAAGAAAAATCCACTGCATATAACCTGATATAAAATCACTGGTGATTCTCATGGCAAGTGTTCTTTAACAAGGGAAATATGCCATCCCTTTTTAATGCACCCTTCACAAAACACATTTTCAAGCACATTTAAGCAGTGCTAATTTGTTACTCAGCCGTTGCCTGGTTCTTGCTCCTGTCTGTTACTGCTATGTAAGATTGTAATTGATTTTTGCCTTGTTCCGTAATTGCCTCAGTAGATTCTCATTTGTAATTTATACATGAAACCAGTCAAGAGAATCTATTAAATGACAAGTCAAGTGGTATTTGGTTAGCAGCTCTTAAGTTAATTTTGGGAAACCAATCAAGACTAAGACCTGAACAGGGCAGTGAGATAGGTCATAATAAATAGACAATGCCACAAGTAATTGATAGTCAAAAATACAACAATGTTTGAGTGATCCAAGATGAGATATTGACAATGTATTGGATGCCTTAAAATAGAAAATAATATAAGTCAGTAGAGAGTTACAAGACTAGATAAATATAACTAGTGATAACAAACACTCTTATGCCGCGTACACACGAGCGGAATTTCCGTCAGAAAAAACCTGGATGTTTTTTTCGATGGAATTCCGCTCAAGCTTGCCTTGCATACACACAGTCACACAAACTTTCTCTGAACTTTCGACCGTCAAGAACGCGGTGACGTACAACACTACGACGAGCCGAGAAAATTAAGTTATTATTATTATTTAAGGTACTTATATAGCACCGTCAATTTACTCAGCGCTTTACATATACATTGTACATTCACATCAGTCCCTACCCTCAAGGAGCTTACATTCTAAGGTCCCTAATAAGTTCAGTGCTTCCGAGCATGCGTCGAATTGTTTCTGAGCATGTGTGATTTTTTGCGCGGCCGAATTGCATACAGACAAACGCATTTTCAGATAGGAACTTTTTCCGACTGAAAAATATAGAACCTGCTCTCAATCTTTTGCTGGCTAGAATTCTGCCAGCAAAAGTCTGATGGAGCATACACATGGTCGGAATTTCTGACCAAAAGCTCACATCCGACTTTTGCTGGCAGAATTTCTGATCGTGTGTATGGGGCATTAGATATGCTTATCTAGCAATCCAGTGACTATGAACATGTAATTGGCTAATTCAGAACTTTTCAGGTTCCTTTGAGTCCTTTACTAGCCTACTTCCATTTCCCGTTCCCTGTTTCAGAGACTGATTCTAACTATCATTGATACTCTAGACAACTGCAACTTGATCGGTACTGGCTAAAGTTCAATAACAATGTTTTTTTTATTGATGGGTGTGGCACATGCCTCTATAGGTGTGTTGTTTCATTATTGTGTGGATGCCTTTATTTAGACATTATCATTCTGAGTTTTGTTGGAAATGGGACAGGCTGTGAGCTTAGCTAGGAAGAGTAGAATTGGCAAGGAGTCCAGAGTGGAACGTGGTGACAAAGTCAAATACAAAGCTATTCTATAAAAATGGTTGTCAAGAATGATTTTGATGTAATTTTGCAGAATGTTTCAGAATGAAATAACTATGCAATATTCTCCTACATTTTCTATGTGTTCTTCACTTTTTATTGTTCTATACAACTAAATCAGTTTCTGTTGTGTGTGTGTGACGCTCAGGGTCGCTAATAGAAATCATGGCCCCCCTACAGCCTACCTGACAGGGCCCCCTTCAACCCAATCCTAAACCGCATACCTGGCCCCTCCCCAGACCCCACCCTGAAACCATAATCGCATGTAAAAATCGTAGAGGCTGGTTGTACCCAAGTCGATCTATCACTTGAGTACAATCAGCCTGCCCATAGATGGTTTGGATCTTTGCCAGTCTTTGCTAACCCGGGAAGATTCTAACCATCTATGGCTGGTTTAACTGACTAACTGACATCAATAGTGACACTAATACAGTGAACTATAATAATGTACAGTATACACTATATTATTGGCACTGGCTGGGTTAATATCAAAGGGCAAAGAAGGAGTTGACTGTGTGCCTAACAAGTGTAATGTGTGCTGCTTTTACTAGCAGATCTGGCTGTTTTTTTCCCTGATTTGCAGGGAGAAGAAATAGCCAGATTGCTGATCTGTGTATGAAGCCCTGTGTTTGTAAACAAAGGGACTTTATTGCTGTGATTGGCTACAGCTGATCAGCATGTCTCATCCATAAATCATTGGCCAGGACCTGCTGACAAAATCCCGCTGTAGCCAGTGACAGAGTGGGTTAGCAGCAGGTGCATGCATGCGCGTCCCTGACTCGAAACAGGCTGGATGATGTTCATGTATGTGATCCAGTCTGCCCATGTCACCCTGCCCTAGTAAATGTACTGAGGGCAGGAGGCAAGCAGTTAAAGTGAAAAGGTTGGGGGTGGGTTCACACGACAGATCTGATTAGGTCCGCCTGTCCATTTTTCAGGTGGACCTGATCTGATTCTCAATTCACTACTATAGAGAGATTGTTTTAAACTGACTTTTTATACCATTTACACCCGCCTACTTCCAATCTGATAAGCTAAACAAAACGGAAAGTGATCTGTTCCCCTCCATCTAGCGGATCGGATTGGAGGGCAGTCGGGTATATAAACGAAGTCAGTTTGTTTACACCAGCTGCCCTTAGAGCAGAGTGGGCTGTATCCTGGGCTGATGACCTGCCATCTGTCCACTCCGCTCAGCAGGAGATCAGCAGACAGATCCCCCACTGAACAAGCAGATTCCGCCCTAAGAAGCCTTGATAACAAAGAGCAACACAGGTTTTTTAAGATTATCAGCATTATGATAACACACAGGCAGGTGAAGGTGCTCTATCGTGGCTGGCTCTGTCACAGTGTTTTACATGACATGGCTGTTGGGTGCTGACCTTGTTAACTTATGGCCAAAAAGGTTAACAAAATCAGCATCCAACAGCCATGTCATGTAAAACACTGTGACAGAGCCAGCCCTGATAGAGCACCTGCATCTGCTTGTGTGTTATAGATGGTGACATAGTAATGTACATTACCCTGCAGTATATAAAGATATCAATATATCACCCACCCCCAGGCACCCCTGTGCTGCAGCCACAATGAATCTGACTTCCCTCTCCTCCTGGACACTGTTAGATGCCTGTTGCCGCCACCTGCCTCACAGCCTCTCGCTCTCCATCTCTCTTGGGCCGACTCGTGAGCGGGGAGCTGAGCGGAGGAATATCACTCCACCAGGGAAGTAAACAGGCAGCCAAAACAGGAGGCAACCGGGACTTTAAGCAGCCGATACATGCAGAGCAGGAGCGGAATGCACTGCGCATGCACCTGAAAATGGAAAAAAAGTCCCTTCACGCTCACCAACACACATTATCAAAGAGGGGTCCAGGAGATAGTAATAATACAACCCTCTAAGCTAGTAGGAGCAGCTGAGCAGGGGTGTAATTTAGAAAGCCCTTTCTTTTCTGCACTTACTGTCTGCAAGGCTGCCTGGGCCCCCCTGCTGAGCCGAGGAGGCGGGGCCCGGTATAATAGGGCTGGTTGTACTGGTCTATCAGTGGCCCTGGTAATACTCTTAACCATTAAAGGTTTCAAAAAGTCCTTCAAGTGGGATGAGCGTTTGTACTAGGAGCTCCTCTGGTTACAGCAAAGAATTTACTGTCTGGCAAATGCTCCCTTTGTCATTATCAGAGAGGTAGCAGCCTAGGATTAGAACAGGGTCCATCTATACTATATGCTTTGAAGGAAAAATCACTTTATTGTAGGTCCTTTAGAACCAAATTTCACTTTTATCCCTCCAGTGCTATCACACAGTCATCTGTTGAGTGTTTGCAACAGGGGTTCTCCTATGTTCAAGGTGCTGTCACTCAAATTAACTTCTTCTGAGAAAGACAGGTACTTATATTTGTCTATGGATACATTTATTAAAAATGAAATATGCAGGATTAACTCAGAAGGACACATGTTAGTCAGAAGGGGGAAATGTACGGTGGTGATGAGTTGGCAACTTTTCTGTTTACCTCTTACAATTCTATATGAAATGGATACTATTGTTTTCTGATCTTTTTTTTAATTTCAAGTGCACGGTTATAACAAATATTGCGTCATCCAGGATGTTAAGCAGGAGACCTAGAGACTGCCTTTATCTACAGTGAAAAGACAATGACTCACACACACTAATACCCCGTACACACGGTCGGATTTTCAGATGGAAAATGTGTGATAGGACCTTGTTGTCGGAAATTCCGATCGTGTGTAGGCTCCATCACACGTTTTCCATCGGATTTTCCGACACACAAAGTTTGAGAGCTTGCTATAAAATTTTCCGACAACAAAATCCGTTGTCGGAATTTCCGATCGTGTGTACACAAATCCGACGCACAAAGTGCCACGCATGCTCAGAAAAAATAAAGAGATAAAAGCTATTGGCTACTGCCCCGTTTAGAGTCCCGACATACGTGTTTTACGTCACCGCGTTCAGAACGATAGGATTTTCCGACAACTTTGTGTGACCGTGTGTATGCAAGACAAGTTTGAGCCAACATCCGTAGGAAAAAATCCTAGGATTTTGTTGTTGGAATGTCCGATCAATGTCCAACCGTGTGTACGGGGCATAAGCGTTACAAATAATCGAAAACTTTATTATTTACACACATTATAAGAATGCAATCTAGTCTAATATGTAAAACAAAATGTATTGCCTCACAGGTAATACCATCTTGCTTCCTGTGCAATGCAATGGTGTGCCAATGTTTATTCGGGAACCTAACAACTTATTGCTGAAAGTAAAAGTAGGATTCTAATAATCATCTTTCTCTGTGCTGCAGTGGAAACAAAATACACATAAAATACAAACACAAAATGCAGTTCAAGGTTGTAAAGGAAATAGTTACAGTGGGGACGGAAAATATTCAGATCCCCTTAAATTTTTCACTCTTTGTTATATTGCAGCCATTTGCTCAAATTATTTAAGTTCATTTTTTTCCTCATTATTGCACACACAGCACCCCATATTGACAGAAAAACACAGAATTGTTGCCATTTTTGCAGATTTATTAAAAAAGAAAAACTGAAATATCACATGATCCTAAGTATTCAGACCCTTTGCTGAGACACCCATAAATTTAACTCAGGTGCTGTCCATTTCTTCTGATCATTCTTAAGATGGTTCTACACCTTCAGTTGAGTCCAGCTGTGTTTGATTTTACTGATTGGACTTGATTAGGAAAGCCACACACCTGTCTATATAAGACCTTACAGCTCACAGTGCATGTCGGAGCAAATGAGAATCATGAGGTCAAAGGAACTGCCTGAAGAGCTCAGAGACAGAATTGTGGCAAGGCACAGATCTGGCCAAGGTCACAAAAAAATTTCTGCTGCACTTAAGGTTCCTAAGAGCACATTTGCCTCCATAATCCTTAAATGGAACCCTTCCTAGAGCTGGCCATCCGGCCAAACTGAGCTATCGGGGGAGAAGAGCCTTGGTGAGAGAGGTAAAGAAGAACCCAAAGATCGCTGTGGCTGAGCACCAGAGATGCAGTCGGGAGATGGGAGAAAGTTGTAGAAAGTCAACCATCACTGCAGCCCTCCACCAGTCGGGGCTTTATGGCAGAGTGGCCCAACGAAGCCTCTCCTCATTGCAAGACACATGAAAGCCCGCATGGAGTTTGCTAAAAAAACACCTGAAGGACTCCAAGATGGTGAGAAATAAGATTCTCTGGTCTGATGAGACCAAGATAGAACTTTTTTGTCTTAATTCTAAGCGGTATGTGTGGAGAAAACCAGGCACTGCTCATCACCTGTCCAATACAGTCCCAACAGTGAAGCATGGTGGTGGCAGCATCATGCTGTGGGGGTGTTTTTCAGCTGCAGGGACAGGACGACTGGTTGTAATTGAGGGAAAGATGAATGCGGCCAAGTACAGGGATATCCTGGATAAAAACCTTCTCCAGAGTGCTCAGGACCTCAGACCATGCCGAAGGTTTACCTTCCAACAAGATAATGACCCTGAGCACACAGCTAAAATAACGAAGGAGTGGCTTCACAACAACTCAGTGACTGTTCTTGAATGGCCCAGCCAGAGCCCTGACATAAACCCAATAGTCTGCAAGGAGGAATGGCAGAGGATCCCCAAATCCAGGTGTGAAAAACTTGTTGCATCTTTCCCAAAAAGACTCATGGCTGTATTAGATCAAAAGGGTGCTTCTACTAAATACTGAGCAAAGGGTCTGAATACTTAGGACCATGTGATATTTCAGTTTTTCTTTTTTAATAAATGTGCAAAAATGTCAACAATTCTGTGTTTTTCTGTCAATATGGGGTGCTGTGTGTACATTAATGAGGAAAAAAATGAACTTAAATGATTTTAGCAAATGGCTGCAATATAACAAAGAGTAAAAAATTTAAGGGGGTCTGAATACTTTCTGTCCCTACTGTACTTCAGTATCAGTGACCCAGTTAAAGCAGGAATTCTGAGTACCTCTATTGTCGACCCTTGATCGGTTCAGTAGCAGCCTCCCAAAAGGAATTTATCCTTTGGCTGTAGGGTAGTAGTCATAGGTACCTGTAAAGATCTGAGCAATGACGCAATGTCCATCCGGCAGCAGTTTCCTCTTAACTCTCCTGGACATTCCTTTACATAGCAGACTCCTCTAGATAGCCACCTTCCTTTTCGCGAGGCCCTAACTCAGGCCAGCTTAGGTTCGTTGAACTTTGGCTCTGGCTTCCCCTTCAAGGCAAAGGCCTCAGAAAGCCAAGCTAGACCTTTCTGGAGCTACCCCTTCCCAGGGAGTAGGCCTGAGAGGGAAAGGGACCTCTGGACTTACATCCTCCCTAAGATAAGCCTAGGAAGCAAAGACTGGACAATTCATACAAAGAAAAGACCTTTCCAGGATGTCTCTAAATTATTTATTCTCTTCCTAATCCCAGCTCTCTAGCACAAAGTAACAAATGCAAAATAAATATACATAACCCAAAATGTGTAACTTCTCACTCTAACTACTGGAAAGCACCAACAGCAGAAGGCAAAAGCACTGTCCCAGGCTTACGTAAAATGTAACAAACAGAGACAATGAAGGCAGGGTCCTTATGGCTAGTTGCCAGGCTGTCTTTATTCAAACTTTGACTTCAGTAACAACTGTGCCACTGACATGGGACAGGTGAGATGAACAGGAAACTTACAGCAAAAGTCAGGACTAATTATCTGTACTCTAGCTTTTGGGTCAGTGATCCAGAATGCATTAAAATCACAGTACTATTATGACAGTCAGACAACTGATCTAAGTGGTCTATTTAAGGAAGAGGTCAGCAATGGTGGCCTACATATTTCTCTCATGACATTATTTCTTCAGGGCATTAAAAATAATTTTTTGCAGCAGGATCCTCAAACTAATGTTGTTTTAATGGCTTTACAAAGTCTGGTTAGCTAGAAATATCAACAAACATAGAGTGTTATACAACTGAATGGATGGGCTCTATAGGTTTCACCAGCAGTGAAGTTACACAGGATTTAACAGATAAGTTTGCCTTTTTGGGCAGAATTTCAGTTTTCATAATAAATAGAAGTGTTTTCCAATGCCATTTCTGGCCCAGCCATCCTAATGTGCTTTTCTATCACTTACCTTATCCACAAAAGGTTTAAAATCTTGTCAATTTATTTGTATTTTTAAAAGGATTTTCAGATTCCATCACTTCCTAATCATTCACTTCCTGTAGGTCATCGCCCAGAAGCCTTCACTTCTTTCTTGCATGACAGAAGAGGGTGTGATAGGGTGTTTTCACCACTCTGGATCATCTTTATACAAGTACATTGGAGGGAGTGGATGGGGACACTCAGTTGTCAGGCCATGTTCATATCTCCACTTAGTGAAAACTCAAATTTCTGCATGCATTTGTTTTGGGTGTGAATGGATTCTCATTGTTCTTGTGTAAATGCAGCAATTTCACTTTCAGACCTCATTTACACCTAGAGTAGTGGGAGTGCATGTTTTGTGGCTCATTTTTCCAGTGACACACATTGGGCAGTCCATTGACTTCAATCGACTGCGCTACACGTGGCAAAGTAGCTCATTGACATTTTTGCGTGGTGCCAGTTGCGCGTTTTTACTGCATTTGTCACCCATTTTTTCATGTGGCAAAATGTGTGTTTACTTCTGTGTTTGGTGTGCTGTTAACAATTAATGACACTGCAAGTGCAACTAGGTAATTTTTGGTGTATACATGTGGCCATACACTATACAATCTGATTGTACAATTTCTGTACAATCTCATTTAGATTTACCAAAACTATCTATCCAATCACTCTATAACCAATCAGGCAGGCCCTTACACTACATCAGGGGTTCCCCGTGGGCTGCATGTGGCCCCAGGGAGTTTAGTATGCAGCCTGAGCCCATCTGAAGAGACCCTGGGGAAGCCAGGCAAATGCACGCGTGGAGAAATGCCAGGGGTTGTGAAAACGTAGTTGATGGGTGAAGGTGTGCTAATGAGGTCAGCTGGTAAACTCCATCCTGTGTCTTACTGCTTCCTCTGTCTCTGTCTGTATTCCAGGGAGTCTCTGAAGCTTTCTAAGAAATTTAGCGAGGGCTGAGGTAAGGCCTTGTTCTCAATATCAAAGAAAACTTGTATTTTTCTACAACCGAGGTACATTAATGGTATATTGGTACATAGGGGTGCTCAAAATTAGAAAAAAAAGGTGAACTAAGCCTTTAAGTAGACTGGGCCTCTGTGTATTACTACCCGGAGGAATCCAATTCAAATAGTATGGACAACTGTTTTAGTAAATACCTCTTCCTTTTTCCTGTGAAATTTTACATTGGCCAAAGATGGGTTTACTGTTGTAAACAATATTGATTACATTTTTTCACAATGGTGTAAGCAAACTAACCTAGTCTAAAATTGTTTTGGAAACCATATACCAATTGTCAGGGATTCAACATTAGTTTCCGGGTCCCAACCGCCAAGTATACAACATTAGTTTGAGGGTAACACTGCAAGATGCAGCTATGATTGTTCACAGGAATAATCTTTATTGTTTTGAAGCAAGCATTTCAGTGCTTATTTACCAGTGCTATAGAACATTTATATTAAGTAATTTTATTGCACTACTAAATAATAAATACAATGCACAGTTTTATATAAAGAATGCTATTTATAGCAAGGCTGCATGTGCTCACATTTTTATTACTATTTATGAAAATATGTATTATTTATTGTAATATTACATTTGTCTCCTAAGACCCTTAGTCCTCATTAACTGGAAACAAAAGGAAGTTTCATACTGTAGTCTACAGAAAAGCAGGTGCATGCTGAAATAATCCATAGCAATCAATTAGAAATTATCTTTCTTATTCTCTCTTTTGTCTGATCAACCTAAACGTTTTAAGAATTACTACCAGATTGGTTGATACAGGAAACTGCATAATGATTATTTGTGACCAATTCTGTTATCCTTTTTATGACCAGAGTTATTGTCTCCTTTGTAATCGGGGTGCTTGTGGACCGGAGGCTTTATCATAAGTGGTTAGACTAGTCTGGATACTGTTCATGATAAACAAATGACCTTATTCCACTTCATGTATGCATTTCAGTGATGGCTGCATGACATTTCTCAGCACTGGTTTCCTGATGGTAAGAGCAGTAGTCCATTCCAGTATAATATGTTTTGAAAAAGGTCATTTATACTCTCCATCAGAAGTCCATGTTAAAGGGTAAAAACCTAGTTGCTATATTGGGGACAAGGGAGAGAGTGTTGTCACCCTATAACAGGAAGTGCCTGAACAATAAACTTTGTGGCAGGATCACCAGGTATTTTTGTGCCATCAAAATGGTGTGGGTCCAGATTATCTTTAACAGAACAGTATATTGCACTTTGTTGAAATTAATGTAAACAGAAACTGATAGGGTTAATATAAATAAAGATCCGTCTAAAAACGGGTGTCAGCAGCCAACACAGTTATACAGTACATACACTATGAAGGCACGTTTCTATGTTTTTCTGAGATAGGGAGCAATTTCTGAGATACCTCAAAGTTTTAGAAAGTTATTGTGCAATTATAACTTTTGATGCTTTTGGAAACTGGCTATTGCTTTAAATTAACTCATAAATGGCCTGAAGGATGCAAGAAATGCTTAAATCAGTTGTTCTGCTTACAAATGGGCATAAAGGATGGCTTTATGTAAGAAATGAGGAATGATCTAAAAGACAGATGCATGACACAAAATAATTATCAGCTACCTAGAGATGGGAAAGGCCAGGAAAAAATGGAAACATTGGGAAAAAATAGGAGTGTAGAATATGTTTTTACAATGATAAACAATATATCTATAACTGCGTATTCAAACTATATAACATGAAGATTTTAATGAAAGATTTCTGGGGCTTTATGTAAAGTCTTAAATTATTGTAAGTGCTCTCAGCTGAAGACCTTTAAATCTTGGAATACAATTCAAGTAATCACATTAATCATATACACTGTGTATCTGATTAATAAAGTGCACAATAAAATAAGCCATCAAAAATGTCCATAATCCCGACCATTCCTTCCCTCTCCTCCCCTTCCTCTAATCTCTCTTCACCTCTTCGGTGCCTACCACTCTCCTTGCTCTTTCTTTTCTACTTTCCATTCTTCTTATGGTTATATCAATGGTAATATTAGATACAGATAGCAAAACGTCATTCAGATCTCGATTCTGTACAAGTTTGCAGTTGTACTTTCCATGCGAATGTATAAGTCTTTGGATATTGCTTTTGCTTTCTTTTTGTTGTTTAGTTTTCTAGTTGTAAAGGAAACAGTTATACAGAGTCCGCAGCCATCTCTGCGAATATAAAGTCCCCGGACTTTTGGTTTACGATATATCCCCGAAATCTGATGTATCTTTGATGACACATGGGAAAAATATGTATAAATCTCATTGTCAAATGTTGCACAAATATTGCCTGTTGAACTTTATGCCTTCTTTCTAATAAAACATTTTTGAACAGAAAAATGTCCATAATAATCATATGTGAACAAATCTTCTTGTGTATGCTCCAACACCGTGAAAATAAAGTGCACAACGTGCTTCAGTAAACTTGCTAAAACTTGCTAAAAGTGCTTCACCCGAAGTGATAACAAAATGCGCTCACCAGATCGCCTTGGCCACACAGTGACCTCAAAGCATGACTAATGGGAAGGACTCCTTAATTCAATGCTGTAGCTCCTTCATGCATCCCATTCCAATCAAGCAATCATATATGGAGAAAGCTGGATCCCAATCCACTTTGCAGGTATACAAATGTAGGTGTCTTCACCTTATAACATCTCTCCACTGCATATATCAACTTGCATAAAGTATGTCTGTGAAATAGCTCAACAAAGAGCCACAGAAGGCAGGATATCATGTAATACAGCTTTATGTTTTTTTGCTTAGCAGATTGTTTGTGATTTCATGCTGGACTATGTAAGTGCTCTTTTTTAAGCAATGAAACATAAAGCTGTATTACACTATATCCTGCCTTCTGTGGCTCTTTGTTGGGGAGCTATTTCACAGACATACTTGATGCAAGTTGATATATGCAGTGGAGAGATGTTATACATACATTTATAGCCTTTCCTCTCCTACTGCTCAGATTACACCATAACACCAGGCTGGCTTTTCATCATGGAGACCCATATCTCTCTTCTCACTGGATCATCCTTTATCTTTCATATACATTTTCATGAAAGATGATGTAATTACTAGAATTTAAGTAAATGCAGAGGTAATTGAATTTTAAGAAGCTTTATTAGCAACTGAGCAGTAGGGTTCAGCAGAGAAGCATAACAATTCCATAGAGATGTACAGAGAGAACCTGCACTTACATATCACCACCATAGGCTCAATCCAAAGGTGGAAGTCTGCACAGATTTACTGGAGTTGGGCCTATCAATCAGGGTAAAATATAGCAGTTCTATATTCTCTCCTATGGTTAACCTTACTGTATGTAGCAGTCCCCTTTACTGTAACTTGCCTGTCTACAAAGTACTGATTGGCAGATGAAGTCTACAGCACACATGAGTCTGCTCACAAACAATTCCAACAGTTCATAACAGGCTACAGAGCAGCTCCAGAAAACTCTAGGATTACTCTGTATTTTCACAGCTCAAAGAAACTCCTCTGCTTTTACCCATGGACACATTTCTTGCAAGGGCACGTTCACAATTGTACATGGGTGTTTTTCAATATTGACTGGATTTGAAAAGCCTTCCTGCCTGCAGCAGTTTTATTTTGCCTGTAAACTTGCAGTAAGCATGGCAAATACACAAAGAAATACGTTAAGGGGATATTAAACACAAAAGCAAAGATTTATTATATTACAGCTTACCATTTCCTAGGTGTGATGTCTGCATTTATTTTCATTTTAAGGCTTTTTTTCTTCCATTTTCATGTGGTGATCCAGCCAGTAAGTATGTCATTTTTCAAAAGAACAAGCTCTCCAGCAGAATGTATCAGTTACATAGATGAGACAAACCATTTAACAGCATCAGGGGTGCCTATATGATCAGCCTTTATTTATTTTTGTAGACTTTTTCCCCCAAAAAGAAAAAAAAAAACTTTGTTGTAACTGCTTATAATGTATTAGCTGGAGTTTGGCTTCAATTTGTTAGCGTTAGTTTAAATTTGCTGATCTGCTTTTTCTGGTCCTTGGAAATCTCCCAACAAGAACACGGATGGCAATAAAAACCTGATAAAGGCTATAACACTTTTCATTTCCATCCAAACAACATAAAACTTTTTTTTTATGGAGTTGAGCTTTAATGTAATTGTGTTCTATATTGAGAAAATAATGTAGCTGTAATTGTGCATTAATATTTTTTATGATATGTAATATCAGTTGGTTTATACATAATAAATTGTGCGCCCAGAATGAAGGGGAGCCTTATAATCCCATTGATAATATTCATGGAAATAACACAGCCCACCTTGCTTGTTCTCTCAAGTCAGTATGCATTTGGAAATTGCTGTTGCTATGAATGTATTTATATCCCAGATTCCCTGCTAGTTATATTGATCATTATAAAAAACACCACTGCTGTCTTAAATGAATTAACATATTTTAATTTGTTGTTTGGTATAAATAAAAATGTTTAGTAATGTACAATTTACAACATAGGGGGCCAATTCACTGAAGTATAACACAAAGCTGATAATTTTTTCATTTTTTTTTCAGTCTAAAAAAAGCATATACAATAGTTATCCTAGGGCAGCAGAAGGTAAAATCCTGTTTGTTTACATAATAAATAATTACATTTATAAAGAACAACCATCTAAAGCCTAGTTCACACTAGTATTTTTTTTTTTTCGTTCAACCCAGCAGGGCTTAACATAAAAAGAAAAACCTGACAGCGCAGGAGGAACCGCTGTACTAACTAACCACCGTTAGTACAGCTATTTCCCTTTCTGTGCTATTGTGTTCTGACAAGAGGACAGCTCCCCCACCAGAACACTCCGGTCAGCATTTGGCTGAGAGCGCTGATAGGGAGCCAATCGGCAGACCTTTTTTGGCCATGCCCTCTTGCTGGCTTCTGTCGGACTGACTGCAGTACACACGGGCTGAATGTTGCCTGGTTTCTATTGAACAGGCCTATACTGCCTGACATTTGGTCCATGTGTACTAGGCTTAAGGGGTGTTAGACAGAATAGGAAGTAAGGAAAATCTCTTCAACAAAGACAAAGTTTGTTATAAAAACAAAATAGATCAGGGAGTTTATTGCCATCTTTATCCCAGCAGTGCACACATTCTTTCTTCAGATGATGGCTGTCAGACGGAACTGAGAAATTTCCCCAAAAGGAACACAGACAGCAAGGATAACCCACTATGATGAGCACAAAGATTTTGCCAAAATTGATTTTGCTTCAAATGTCTCATTTTGTCTTTTCAGAAATGTTAAATTAGCCCCAAATGTCACCATGTGGACTGCTTAGGTAAAATTTCCTTAAATAAGTGATTAATCACCAATGTGATTCCTTGGCTTTATTAATAAACAGGGCCATGCCACTGCCAACTGCCACTCTTTTTCTTTCTAGTCTTGTGAAGACAGGTACCCAGTTAAAAAATACATTTTTAATATTGTTTTTTTAATTCTATAAATATCCTTTACCGGTTTTGACCATTTGTATGGAAGGTTAGGATGCCTCTGTTCCTTAATATCAAATGCTATGTTACCAGCTAACAAGAGGCCCTTTGTTGAGAACATGAACAGTTTCAGGATGGCTGAAAGGAGCTTTCCTAACCTTCCGAAGTCCTTTAATGCCAAAATGCAGCCTTAAAAAACACCTTAGTTAATTCTTCTACATTGACTCCAATGCAACGAATTTTACCAACATTTTAGTAAAGCAAAGATTCTCAACTTTACTCATCCTTGTTCTCCGCTCAGTCCAAAACTAAAGAATTTGGGCTAGATCTGGGCTTTAGCAAAGTTTGGGGTTCTTGGTGTGGAAATTTAAACTATATTGAACTAACCCTTGATAGTACCCAGACGTTCTTTAGCTCCAGTTAAGTAAATGGGCAGGAATAATTTTCTGGTGTGGTATTGGTGCTATCTATATGCACAGTGGGGTTGCTTTACTAAAACTAAAGAGTTCAGAATCTGGTGCAGCCGTGCATGGTAGCCAATCAGCTTCTAACTTCAGCTTGTTCAATTACATTTTTTCAAAAATAAAATCTGATTTAAAAAAAAAAAGGGCTTCACCAATGTTGTAGTAATGATACAACATAATTTTAACAACTTCGACTTTACCTGCTGATTAAAATATACAAAATACAAATACAAAATGTCATGTCCTTTTTCACCTTGAGGGTCTTTTCTCTGTTTAGTTATTACTTACTGTTTACTTCTACAGTATTTTATTTTCATACAATATAATATACTCATAGTGTACACTTTACTAAAAAAAAAAAATGTAAAATGAAAAGGTTTACATTAGCGCAAACTGTTTATTCACTGAGGGAAGGATCAAAGAACAACTAACTGTGAGCAGAAGCAACCAATCAAAATTCCAGTTTTACTGGTATGAAACTATTATCTAGAAAGCTGATTGGTTACCGGGAGTTAATGTACTGCACAAATTTTCTTTATACTGTTCCGTTTGATAAGCATGCATGTGCCAGTTTTTTTCTTGCATCGTGGTATTTCTTATGCTCCATTTTATTTATCAGCTCCACCAGCTGATATGTACACCAGATGTCAGACTCTTCTGCATCCTTGGTTAAGGCACATAGGCTGTAGGGGATCGTTTTTTTTAGAACTTAAAATAACTGTACTAGAACCATGTTATCTTCTCAAAATTTAGATGTTAAACTGTCACTGCTGACAGAACTAGGGTAAATTCAGTAAAATGGGAATGTCAAATCTTTTAGCTGCACAGGCTGACTTTCCTGAAGAATGCAAAAAAAAAAAATAGAGGGGCTTTTCAGTGCCAACATGCAGTGGAAATATTTTCAGCCTCTCACACCCTGCTGGGAGCAATATTTCTCAGATCAATCCTACATGTGCCTTGTGATGTACAAATACACAGTTCTATAATTAGCTAACGTCATTTATAAAAATTGCATAGTATTTATATGAAGGTATGCACAGATAAAACATGTTTGTAGCCTGATCTAGACTACATTTTTCCATTAGTGACTATGGTGTACTAATTTTATTTTGCATTATTTATTTGCACGGTGCCATCGTATTCCACAACACTTTACAAAAAACATTTAACAAGTTCCCAGGGAAGCTTACAGCTTGGTGTCTCAAACGCAGTTAAATAGATATATACTGTTTGTGACTAGCTTGAAGTTAGCTCACTGAACTACTTTTAAAGTGGGCTTGAAAAGTGAATATATTCTTTGTAAGCGGGAACATCTAGAAATGTTAATGCTGCCTAAGGCTTGCCATACATGAGTAATTTTTTTTCTCGTTCAACCAGCAGGCTGAACAAAAGAAAATTACTTTATTCTCCCATCCAAACACACTATGTGGCTAGGGGAATCTCTCCCGCTAAGTTATTGTATTCTGACAGTGTATATATCCACTTGTGTGCAACCAGCCTGCCCATACATGGATCAAAATTTGGCCAGTCCTTGTAGAAACGGCCACATTTTGATCCATGTTTGGCCAGTTTAAGCATTCCCCTGTACCTTTTATTTTGAATTCCTGCAGAAAAGTAGTGTTCCTAAGCCTTGATCCGTGTAGCTCTAAATATTCAGTGAAAAATCATCAACAACACTGCTTCATATGACTACTAGTCTCTTGAGATTTGGAGTTAGATTTGGTGACGTCACTACTGCGTTGCTCATTGTTCTTCTTGCTGGAGAGAAAGCTGTACCAGAGGACATGCAGGGTGAGCATCTCCCTGCTTTCATCCACTCTCCAGCTAAATATTGATCCATTTCTCCTGTGAGACATCTCCTTACTCCACAAGTCATCAGATCACCTGCCTTGGTGGGGGGGGGGTCATCTCTGACATCAGGGAGAAAAGTTCTACTCCTTAACCAAGATGCCACCCTTTATACAGAGACACAGTGGAGAACAAGGCATGGTACAGCCTATAAGTATTACTGATGACTAGTATGGTGTCCTATGCTTGACTTTTTTTATGGGCACAGTTCCATAGTTCATGTAATTTCCTTAGGTTCTGTTTAACTGAATTGGATAGCGGAAAAGGACCAGTGCATTCTGCAACTGGATACCATCATTTATTAGTCCATTCTCTCTCAACAGTACTGTAAGTACATAAATGCCAGCGCTTCACTAGGCTTACATATACAGTATTTTATATGGCAGGGCTACATTTTACACTCAGTCTGCCCCAAAGGTTGCCAAAGCACAATGAGGTTGATTCACTAGCAAGGGAGAGTGCAAAATCTGGTGCAGCTCTGCATAGAAACAAATCAGCTTCCAGGTTTTAGGTTAGAAGCTGAATGGCTACCATACACAGCTGGACCAGATTTTGCACTCTCCAGTTTTAGTAAATCAACCCCAGTTTCATAGTGAAATATTGGGTGCCAAGTAAAGACCTCACCTAGATCTGATGGTCATATTTAAGCAGTGTTAATTGTTGCGCCTAGGCATGTCCCCCATAAAGTCGCACACAACCACAGATACTCTTCAACACAGAAGCTCCTTTGGCATTTACCAGAGTTTTCAGACTTCCAGTCCTCCAGGCCTACTGCCCTCATTAATCAAAATGCTATTAAATGAAGACAGCAGTTATTTGCTGCATATTTTTTTAAGAAGTCCATATAAAATTCATGTTACCTAATAACGGCTTTGCTATGAGTTCCAAACTATATGATTCTGTATTCCCCTCTGTAAATTTGTTTTTACCTGTAATCCGTTAACTCAAATTCTGATATACTGGGAAACCGTATAGTTGGCATTGCATCTCTATAATATTCCCTGGGTGCAGAATGTACTGGGTGGAGAGCTATTATAGAAAGTGTACTGAATGTGTGTACATGAGATTTGAATTACTTTGGTTTGCATCATTCAGAGATCATTAATCAGTACTGTCATGAGAATAACACAGAATGTTAATGTTGTGCATTTTGTGCAATGGAACATAGGACATAGATACAATTAAAGCTGTACTCGAGGTGGATACAGTATATAAGGCGTACATTATTGCAGTCTGTAATTATCAATATATCATTAAAGCTGTGCAAGATGCAAGTGGTGTATTTTTGAATTGGTGTCAGGCTCTTACAAACAGTGTAAAGAAAAAAAAAACCCTTTGCTGCACTACTCCTGAGTGCACATTCAGCTCACCACTAAGAAGTGTTAAAGTGGTTGTAAACCTGCAAGGCAATGGGAAAATGGGCTAGTATCCATCGCATACTGGCACATTATGAAATACTTACCTTGGAATGAAGCCCTCCAGCGCTGTAAAGTCACCGCTGAGAGGGTGGACCTTCATAGCGCATGCGCCAGTGATTTCACTGGCTGCATGCAGGGTGAATATCTCCTAAATGGTGCATGTTTAGGAGATATTAATTTTACCTACAGGTAAGCCTTATTATAGGCTTATCTGTAGGTAAAAAATTACCAAGCAGTGTTTACAACCACTTTAAAATAGTGGATGATTGCCCTTCTGGCAAAGTTAAAAATTCTCTTTCATTCGTATAATTCCAAAAAAGTAGGTACACAAATGGCGCCTGAGAACTGTTAGAGATCTCTAAGTTTTCCTTTGTGTGTATGCTTTTATTTATTTTTTATAAATAAAGGAGTCATTTAAAGTGTTTTCTAAGTGACTAGCCTCAGGTGATAAAAAGAGATGAAGCATATCCTCCTACATAAGTTGTACCTGTTTATCTGCAGCCCTCTCTCCTCTATAGCCTTCTAAAACACACAGATCAAAGGCTTTTTCCAGCTCCAGATGGCAGGGGTGGGGATCAGATGTCACACACTGCATATCACAGAACACAGAGCTGAATGTAATCGGAAACCTTAGTGGAGGGAATGGACACAAACCTGCACATCTGAGGCTGTCAGTCACATGAGCTAGAGGTACACCATCTCCCAAGGATGCTTAGCTTGGAGTTAGATGGTCAGAGGAGATCAGAGAGGAATGACACTTGGTGCTTTCGATTGTGGCCAGTATACACTTAAGAGGAATATGCTTTGTTCATGTTTCATTTCAGAGGTTTACAACCACTTTAAACTTTACTGGAAGCATGCTCATTCACTATTTTAATCTTGATATCAGGTTCTTGTAGTCATCTGTCCAGTCTGTGTCCAGTCTGTGACCCCTGTGGTGGGATGACTACTTCACAACATAACAGAACCAGAACTTGCAGCAGACTTGCAGAATTTTTGCAAAGAAAGTTGATCTGGAGGCATGCAATGTGGACTTAGGTTAAAGCAAAATTAAACTCCAAACTTACTCGGCAAGTGACCCTCTCCAGAGCTGCACTGTCAGTGCTCCAGCTGTTCAGGAGCACTCCTATCGTCTCCAGGTCTTCCCTCTGGGTTTGAACTGTTTGACTGCTTGATTGGCCAGGCTGCAATGACAGTCACATCATCACTTTGATGCCATAAATGTACACTGAGTTGCAGTTGCAGACATGCAACGCTGTACCCAAATAAAATCTTTTTGTGCTGCAAACAAAAAAATTTGAAAATATCTAATTTCTTCATCAGTTTAGGCCAATGTGTATTCTGCTACATATTTTTGGTAAAAAAAATCCCAAGAAGCATATATTGATTGGCTTGCACAAAAGTTATAGCGTCTACATACGGTGGGATATTTTTATGAAACTTTAAAAAAAAAAATGTTTTACTAGTAATGGTGGCGATCAGTGACTTATAGTGGGGCTGCGATATTGCGGCGGACAAATCGGACACCTAACTGACACTTTTGACACTTTTTGGGATCAGTGACACTAATACAGCGATCAGTGCTAAAATATATGCACTGTAACAATGACCCTAGCAGGGAAGGGGTTAACATCAGGGGAGAACAAAGGGTTAACTGTGTTCCCTGGGAGTGCTTGCTAACTGTGTGGGGTGGTTGCACTGTGGGAAAGCAGAGATCTGTGATTCTGATTAGCAGAAACACAAGATCTCTGCCTGCCGCATGCGCGCCCCAGACCTGGAAGTGCCAGATCACGTACCTAGTACGTGATCTAGTGCAGAGCGGCCACCCTACCGTAGTATATCTGCGTGGGGCGGTTGTGAAGAGGTTAATTTACATTGTTACCTCTCTTTCTGTACATGGATGATAGCACTGTATATACCTTAATTAAAAAAAAAAAATCTAAATACCTTTTTCCTAATTTATATATGGCTGTCACCTGACCCCGATCTTTTCCCACTTTCTTTCTGACTGCAGGGAAACATGTGCAGGAGGAGCTTCTAGTCCTCTGGTGCTGGCCGCATATTCAAAATAAAAAGAAGTTACCTTTGGGATACAGAGTAAAAATAAATAATTATTATCAATAAAATGTTTTAAATTGTCATATACTGTATATTTGAAATCAAATCTTTATTATTATTTTTTGGCAATAAATTGCTGTGGGTGGATTTCTGCCAGTCACAGACTGTGTCACGTCCCTCCAGCTTATGTCTTAGAATAAGAGGGAGGTGAAGCATCCATTAATCTACATGTAATATCCCACCTCCATTGTGTTTATTAGTGGGCATGGAGGAGGAGGGAGGGAGCGAACTGTCATTTACACACCTATATAGTGTGACTCTATAGCCAAACGGTCTGCTCAGATGTGATAAGGAGGAAAGGCTCGGCATAGAAATTCACTGAAAACTGAGCATGTGCAGCGTTGCCTCGACAGTTGCAAAATCGCTAGCTGAATTGGGAACATGGACAGAAGGTGGAGATGGAGAGCAGCAGGATCAACCAGGTTTTTTGCAGAATACAGAAAACGAATCTCATAGTGACTGAGTGAGTATGAACAGCATGTAATACACCATTTATTGATAGTTTTTTTATGATGTGGGTTTAGTGACACTTTCATTTCAGTGCAGAAAAGTCAGATCTCCAGGCTGGCTGTTCTGTAAATTTCAAGACATTTTAATAGAATATTTAGCTGTTTTCTTGGGTTTCAGCTATAAGTCTGCTGGATATGTGAAAACTGACTATTCAATATTTGTAGTAAAATTTATGTATCAGCTATTCTGGGAAAGCTGAACACTATCTCTGGTGAATATTTAATAACTACCATAGTAATTGTACAATCCTTGCTCTAATAGGCAGAATAATCATGTAACAAGAGAGGGAAAGGCATTTATGCAATTTTTATAACACACCCAGCTATTAAACACTTATGCTGCATACACACGGTCAGAATTTCCAGCAAAAAAGTGTGATGGGGGCTTTTGGTCGGATATTCCGACCGTGTGTATGCTCCATGCAACTTTTTCTGTCTGAATTTCCACCAGCAAAAGATTGAGAGCTGGTTCTCTATTTTTCCGACGGAAAAAGTTCTTGACGGAAATTCCGTTCGTCTGTATTCAATTCCGACGCGCAAAAAAAACACGCATGCTTGGAAACAATTCGACGCATGCTCAGAAGCATTGAACTTCATTTTCTCGGCTCATCGTAGTGTTGTATGTCACCGCATTCTTGACGGCCTAAAGTTCAGAGAACTTTTGTGTGACCGTGTGTATGCAAGCCAAGCTTGAGCGGAATTACATCGGAAAAACCATCCAAGATTTTTCCGATGGAAAATTAGCTCGCGTGTATGGGGCATTACAGAGTGATACAGCGTTCTAGGATAGAATATGGACTATATATTTGTTTCATTGTTTTCTCCTATTATCCCGTTCTACAACCTCCACTGCCTTGAAAATTATGCTGTCCGGGGGGCAGGAGGCGGAGCCTAGCAGAGCAGACATGCATTGTTAGAGCTCCACACTGCTGAGGAGAGAAGAGAAGGACAAAGCGGAGCCTGCAGGCTCAAAAGGTATCCATTTGAACCTTTTTGCCCCAGGGAACAAACTGTGAAAGTTTGGGCAGGAAATATGGTACTGGGAGGAAACCGTGGCAGAAATAAAAATCACCTCACAAAGAGCTCACAGGCACTCACTGCAGCTGAAGCAGCTCCAGTCACCTCACAAGATACAGCATCAGGGCGCTCTCACAGACAAAAAATGTCACAGCAAGACTCTCCATTTGAGTCAGATACAGAACAAATCCTCTCACAAACTTCTCCACAAGCCTCCTCAGTATCCCCAGTAATATTATTACAATTTGAAAAGACGCTTCATAAGGCTTTAAAACAAACCTCAGACCAAATAACAAACAGCCTAACCAAAGAAATAAGAGAGCTGGGAAACCGCACCGCAGCCTTAGAAATAAAAATGGATGAAATTGAAATTACAACCCAAGAAAATATAACAGAATTGGAACAATTAAAAAAAGAGAATTTAATACTTCAAACTAAGCTTGAAGATTACGAAAATAGAGCCAGACGTTCAAACTTGCGCATAAGGGGAATACCTGAAACTGTGACAGACCTGCAATCTACTATTACTGCTCTATTACAAGAACTAAAGCCAGATATCCCTATTGAACGTTTAGAACTGGACAGAGTACACAGAGCCCTCACAGCCAAAAAGAAAGATGGACCCCCACGTGATATAATCACAAAATTTCATTATTACAGAACGAAAGAACAAATACTAATTGCTGCAAGAGAAAAAAAGGAACTTAATTTTCAAGGACACAATTATCAAATTTTTGCTGACCTATCCCAACTTACTATTACTAAAAGACGATCCATGAAACCCCAACTAATGGAACTGCAACGCCACAACATTATGTATCAATGGGGCTTCCCCTTTTCAGTCAGATTTAACTACCAAGGTACAATTTACAGAAGCAGATCAGCAGATGAACTACAACAAACCCTTTTAAAATTAAATCTGACAGAACCCACAAGCAGCAACACTCCCACACGCAGAAGAATGGCATCATCTTCACCTTCAGGCAGCACCCAGAAAATTCCAGAACAAAATGGGAATCATCATTCTCACAAAAGAGGCCATTATGCCACATCATCCATGGACCAAGAAGATTCAATGGACTGACATCCTAATTCCTGATATCTCTTCATTTATTATACTAAGAGATGGTTCTCTATAAAAAACCTGTATTTATAACTGAATGTAACTGCATTCTGATAGTCACACACTGTGTGGGATCATGTTACATTCCAGTTATATTTCTTATTACTTCTGATTCATATAGCCTTAGAATATATAAGTGAAATAAGGAAATTCTTGTTCAGTTATATATTATCAGGTAATAACAATAGATTTATTACTTTTTAGGACAAATATGTTCAATAATCCAGAAGTAATGGAAGCTTTTTTTTTTTTTTTTTCTTTCTTTTCTTAAAACAAATATATTATTACCTAACTAGTTCCTAGAATTATGTTTTTGTTTATTCTAATCTGAAGCAATACAACCTCAATTTTATGAGTTAACATATCTAAACAGTTACATATGAATAAAATATGTAATTGTTTACTCTAAAAGGGTTAAAATCCCAAAATAATTCAAACTATCTTCATCAATACCAAAGTTATTAACAGTACCTTTCTAACTGAATTATTTAGCCTAGGGCAAGACTAACCATATACAACCACCCGGAATAAATAATTTCAACAAAAACTATATTCTGCACTCCAACTAATGAAACATCATTTTGATGTCTTTTGACATAGCACTTCTCTCCTGTAAGCGGAAGATCCGTGTACCCCCATTAGCCCTCCTCATTCTCCCAACCATATTATGTGGGAGTGTGACGAAGGCACTTATTCCCCTGAGAGAGATATTTATTCTCTTTCACGGGTAAATTGTGATTACTTGCAAAAAATAATTTATACAATGTATCATCTAATCTCATATGTCTTTTGTTTACTCTTTACTCCAGAATTCACTGGTTTCTTTTCTATCTATTCATCTCTTCAGTCCACACAGGTTGATCTGCGCAGTCAGCTCTGCATAACAAAAAGTAAGTCAAAACTATTTGATCTATTGGGAAACAAATATTCCGCGCTTAGGATCAGTGATAACAAGGAACTGCAGCCCCCCAAGCAAAATGGAGACACCGAAGTGAAATCCACATAAACAAAATATTCTAAAGGGGAATGGCGCTGTTCGCAAATATAAAGAACCAACAAATGTGATGCGCAACCAAAAAAATGTTTTTGTTTGTAATAGAAAAAAGAAGAAAGAAGAAAAAAATATATATTTAAAACAGTAAATGTGCAAAGTGCCCCAAAGGTCACTGCAACATGTGTAAGAAAACTCTAACTGAAATAATATAAATTAAACCAATACGTGATGGCATAGGGTGTGAATGGGTGGATCACAACCATAAGTAAAAAATTGTTGCAAAATCGTGCATGGTAAAAAATATCAAAGAAATATATCATAAAAAATGTCATAAAAAGTAATGTCGTTGTTTAGGAAACCCACTGGCGCCTCAGATGACGTCTTGATGACGAAACGCGTAATGCGTGGCCATACGGTACGCACACGTCGCTTCTACGTTTCCTCTGCACTTCCGGTTTTGGTAGCCGAGCTGGTGGAACGCACGCCGTCACCTCGCTACCTATACACCATCCGCTTTTTGTTTTACCAGGAGAGCACTGTCAGCTCCCGTTTTTAAACTTTTATTCTTTTGATAATAAACTTTTATTTCCAAACGGATTTATACTATGAGGATTCCTTGTTTCTCCACACATATTTTGTTCTGGTGGATACTTATGTGAAGGACAACGTGGATCCAGAAGGAGGGGGCTCGCTGAACCTGAGAGGGGGATTTCGGGGCTTCAGGATTCCGGACACAGGATCTACTTTTGCCCTTCACCCCTGCAGGGGTTGGGCTTTCTGGTGAGTGGGGGCACAAGAGGGGGCCTGCCAATCACGGATACACCAAACATCATTGTTCGTTGAGGATAATACACCTGTCAGACATACCTCCATTGGACAATTTATATTGGACAATTTTGATTGCAATACATATGTTAATTTATTTATATTCCGTTTAACATTTTTTTATGTTTTATTTTTTACTTTTTTCACTTTCATAACACATTTTTTCATTCACTATTCACATCAGGAAGAACATTAAGTTCATTTGGGACACTTATACACATTTTGTATGTATTACATATGATATTGGACACTTGAGTGGGTTTCCTAAACAACGACATTACTTTTTATGACATTTTTTATGATATATTTCTTTGATATTTTTTACCATGCACGATTTTGCAACAATTTTTTACTTATGGTTGTGATCCACCCATTCACACCCTATGCCATCACGTATTGGTTTAATTTATATTATTTCAGTTAGAGTTTTCTTACACATGTTGCAGTGACCTTTGGGGCACTTTGCACATTTACTGTTTTAAATATATATTTTTTTCTTCTTTCTTCTTTTTTCTATTACAAACAAAAAAATTTTTTTGGTTGCGCATCACATTTGTTGGTTCTTTATATTTGCGAACAGCGCCATTCCCCTTTAGAATATTTTATTTGATCTATTGCCATGGCACCACTGAATATACTTTCCCTGAATGTTCAGGGAATAAATGTCCCTCAAAAAAGGACCAAAGCCTTCTGTACTTTCCATAACAAGAAGGCTCACATAGTATGCCTCCAAGAAACACACTTCACCAAAGATTCTACTCCAAAATATATTTCTCCTTTTTATCAACAAATTTACACGGCTTCTGCCTGTACCAAGCAAAGGGGAACTCTAATTGCATTTCACCGATCCACACCATTCACCTTATCATCAGAAATTAAAGACCCAGAAGGTAGATACCTGATACTCATGGGTTATATAATGGATACAGCAATCACGGAGATTTCCTACTACGCTCCTAACAAACAACCTACACCATTCCTCTCACATATATTACAAGTGATTAATACACACAAAATAGGAACAGTGATAATGTGTGGGGATTCGAACCAGGTCCTCCTCCCATTTCTAGATAAATCACCTTTTACACCATCCAAAATAACCTCTAGATTACCTTTTTCTCAACTTCTTTCCAAATACAATCTGGTAGATTCATGGAGAGAAAGTAACCCAATGAAAAAGAAATTCACTTATTTCTCGCACCCTCATCAAACCTTCACCAGAATAGATCATATTTTTCTAACAATAGGAATGATACCAGAAATTATTGCATCAGATATAATTCCGATTCCGTGGTCTGACCATAATGCAGTATACACTACTATAGCCTCAGTCATACCAAAAGCGCATGACCCAACGTGGTACTTACCGGACATAATGCTCAAACACCCACTACATCAGATGGCCATTGAACAAGCTTTAAAGGAATACATATCAATTAATAATACAACAGACATCTCCCCAATAACACTGTGGGAAGCTCATAAGCCTGTCTTGCGTGGTACAATACAAAGACAAATGGCACTATTTAAACGGGAACGCAAAAATCTAGCAAAAAAACTAGAACTCAATTTTAATGCAGCCTACATATCATTTCAAGATAATCCATCTCAGAGTACAAAATCTCATCTGGAAAAATCTAGATTGGAATACGATCTATTTCTCACTGAGTCAGTTGATAAATCCCTCAAACGCTCCAAACACAATTTCTACATGAATACAAACAAACCAGGTACATATTTGGCTCGGGCATTAAATTCAACTAACAAATCTTTCAAACCAATACGTTTGAAATTATCAAAAAATGTTTACTCTTGTAATCCAGTTAAAATAGTCCATAATTTTCACTCACATCTCGCAACTTTATACAAGACAAACAATGAATTTAATCCTACAGAGGCTGAATCCTTTTTCTCAAAAATAACCTTACCTGAGTTATCTCAGAATCAAAAAAGCAGTTTGGATGAGCCTATAACTATAGATGAAGTTGCTAACGCCATAAAAGACCTAAAACTTAACAAAAGACCAGGCCCAGACGGCTACTCGGCTTTATACTATAAAACATTCTCAGAAATACTCTCTCCCATTCTCACTGAAACTTTTAACAAACTTCTAGATGGACATTCTTTTCGGCAAGAAACACTAATGGCAATTGTTTGTATGATCCCAAAACCCCTTTCTGATGATACTTCCTGTGTGAATTATCGGCCTATCTCTCTGTTAAACCTCGATATTAAATTATTAGCAAAAATAATAGCAAAACGCCTCAATAGCATTATAGGAAAATTAATACATAGAGATCAAGTAGGCTTCATGCCAAATAGACAGGCAGGCGATAATATACGCAGGGCAGTGTTATTGGCACATATTGCTAAAAAACGGAAAATCCCTTTATGTTTTCTATCTCTCGATATTAAGAGGGCATTTGACACAGTATCCTGGCAATATATGCAATATTCATTACAAAAATGGGGTTTTGGACCCCACTTTTTAACATGGATCAAAGCATTATATAATAAACCCAAAGCCTATATAAAATATGCTGGATACAAATCTGAAGCCTTTAATATCGAAAAAGGTACCCGACAGGGTTGCCCATTATCTCCCTTATTATTTGCCCTTATACTCGAACCCATGGCCCAATATATCAGAACAAACCAAACTATAACTGGCATTGAAGTAGGAGGTATTACACACAAATTATGTATATTTGCAGACGATATATTACTTTTTCTATCATCACCACAGGTCTCTGGTCCTAACTTAATACCAGCTCTTGATGGATTTGCAGCCCTATCCGGCCTTATGATTAATCCTAAGAAATGCCTAGTGCTTAATATTTCACTCACAAACATGGAATTGATCCCGGCTAGGGCTGCACTCCCATTCACATGGGCAGAAAAATCAATCCCATATCTTGGAATTCATTTAACAGCCTCTCATTCTGACTTATTCTCAACCAATTATCCTCCTGTATTAAGACAGATCACAAATCTAATAAAACAATGGTCGCAACTTCCTTTATCCTGGATGGGGAAGATTAATGCAATCAAAATGACTATTCTACCCAAATTGCTTTATCTATTCAGAGTCCTCCCTATTCCAATTCCTTCCTATTTTTTGAGAATAGTACAAAAAAGAGCAACTTCGTTTATATGGGGCTCTTCTAAACCACGTATACCTATACACACACTACATCTTCCCAAAAATAAAGGAGGCCTGGGATACCCTAATTTTACTAACTACTACAGAGCGGCACATTTGGCCAGTCTGTCCAAATACCATGCAAAACAGGAAATCCCATTATGGGTATTTATAGAGGCTTCAGAACATGACCCTCTATTAATATCAAATTTATTATGGCTTGATCCTAAAGACCGCTTTAAAATTCATAATCCCATAACTAAACACTTCTTATCTCTCTGGGATAAACTAAAAACCAAATATCAGTTACAATCTCCACACAATCCTCTCCTTTCTTTTATCAGAAATCCGGCCTTTTATCCGGCATGGATCTACCCAAATTCTTTTAAAGCTTGGACAACATCAGGCATTCAGACACTAAATGACTTCATAGCATCTAAATCATTCCTTTCATTCCCATCGCTTAGAGAAAAATATAATCTACCAAACTCTGAGATATTTAGATATCTCCAAATCAAAAATTTCTATACACCATTCCTAAAGGGGGATACACCATTATCCCAATTATCCATTTTTGAATCAATCTGTACAAAAGATCCATTTGCTAAAGGTACAATTTCATCACTTTATAATCAATTATATGGAGTACTAAATCTTAATAGACCCTCTTACGTTCAGAGGTGGGAGGAGGACCTGGGACGAACTTTAGAAGACACGGACTGGTCTAACATATGGCTCACATCTAAGTCATCTTCACCCAACATCTTAGCACTGGAGACAAATTATAAAGTCCTAACTCGCTGGTACCTTGTACCCGCTAGAGTGGCAAAATATTCACCTAATACCTCAGCTCTTTGTTTTCGAGGATGCCCAGAAATAGGCACATATTTACACATATGGTGGACGTGCCCAGTAATCCAAACCTTCTGGAAGGAAGTCTTCGTGATTGCATCTAAAATATTTAAAAAAATAATACAACCAGATCCATATTTAACTTTACTTAATCTAAAACCGGAATGGTTAACACTCTCTCAATTCAAACTTATGATCCAACTAATAACGGCTGCAAAACAAACAGTGGCCAAGGCATGGAAATCTCCTACATTGGTACTAGCAGAAACAATTCACAGAATGAATAATACAATGTCCCATGCTAAGATGGTAGCCATCGATCAAAATCAAATTCCAAAATTTGAAAAACTTTGGCATCCTTGGATAAAACAACAGTTCCTGTCAAACTTCAATGACTCTGTCCTGTTGCCATGGTAACAGATTAAATGACTTACAGAGACACCCATTCTAAGGCTTCAAAGAGAACTAAAAAGAATAATAAACTGACGAGCGGGACAACCTTGTGGACCATACCTCTACCTTTCAACCCTTTTTCTTCTTTCTCTTTCCTTTTCTCCATCTTACGATTAAAGCTCATTATCAGAATTTATTTGACCTATATACACTCTACTTGTAAACAATATGTATAGTAGGTATAAATCATTTAAATACCTACAAAAGTAACTAAGGAAATGATATATATCTTTAATTTAGGTTTACGTGAACCCAATGTTTAATATTTGAAATTTCATGATATTTACCTATATAAACCCTACTGTAAAACAATGAGCTTACTTTATAGATCCTTGTAAACTTACTTTATGTATCTTTATAACATTGTATACTCAATAAACTTCTTTTGACAAGGAAAATTATGCTGTCCAAGGATCCAGATTTTTACAAATCATGGACATTTTTTAATAAACTTACAGAAATAAGAGAATCCACTGCGAAGACTAAGGCTACATGAAATATGCAGACTTGCCCCCTCGTTACTTCATTTACAATGGTTTATTCTATGGAAATAAATTTAATTACTTTGGAGCAAAGATCAGTTTAAAAAAAGATATATTTTATGTACTTGACAAATCCTTCTAAAAACAAAAGAATGAGATTTGTGAACATTGAAACAAATCCCGATCCTTCATATCAATACTTGTCTACATGACAGGGTCTCTGATGGAAAGCAACGGATTCTCTGCAGTCTTTAACCACTTCAATACCAAGGGCGTCATATGACGTCCTGGGCTTTGAGCGGGTATATCTGAATGATGCCTGTAGTTACAGACATCATTCACATTCAGATATTGCCAGTTTCAGCCGGCGAATCTCTACACCATAGGAACGATCATAGTGGCCGTTCCGCCGCTTGATCGTTCCTATGGGAGGCGAGAGGGGACGTCCCCCCCCTCCCGCCGCCCTCCGGTGCTTGCTCCGACTCACCGTTACGATCAGTGAGGCGGAGAGTGGATCCGCCGGCGCCGGATGTAGATCATAGGGATTTCCGGCGGACCAGAAGGTCCCCGGAGTCTCTATGATCGTCGGAGGCCGGGCGCGATGTTATGACGTCACGCCCGGCCTCTCCATTCAAAAAAACGGCGCCGCTTCGGGTGGGAAGCGGCGATCGTTTTATTTTTTTTTTTATTTCAGGCTTCCCAGCCTAGTGGTGAGATATGGGGTCTTATTGACCCCATATCTCACTATTAAGAGCACCTGACATGTCATATTGCTATTACAAAGGATGTTTACATTCCTTGTAATAGGAATAAAAGTGATCAGTTTTTTTTTTTTTTTCAAAAAAGTGTCAAAATAAAAAAAATAAAATATAATTAACAATAGAAAAAAAAAAAAATTTTTAAAGCGCCGATGTCCCCGTGTGCTTGCACGCAGAAGCGAACGCATACGTAAGTCCCGCCCACATATGAAAACGGTGTTCAAACCATACATGTGAGGTATCACCGCGAACGTTGGAGCGAGAGCAATAATTTTGGCCCTAGATCTCCTCTGTAACTCAAAACATGTAACCAGTAAAAAAATTTCAAGCGTCGCCTATGGGGATTTTTAAGTATCGAACATTGGCGCCATTCCACGAGCGTGTGCAATTTTGAAGCGTGACATGTTAGGTATCTATTTACTCGGCGTAACTTCATCTTTCACAAAATGCAAAAACATTGGGCTAACTTTACTGTTTTGTTTTTTTCTTAAACACAAAACAGTTTTTTTCCCCCAAAAAACACGTTCGAAAAATTCCTGCGCAAATACTGTGTGAGATAAAAAGTTGCAACAACCGCCATTGTATTCTCTAGGGTCTTTGCTAAAAAAACATATATAATGTTTGGGGGTTCTATATAATTTTCTAGCAAAAAAATGATGATTTTTACATGTAGGAGCAAAGTGTCAGAATTGGCCCGGTATTGAAGCGGTTAATGACATAAAACACCCACAATGGACCTGTTTGCTGTATAACTGTATAAGTTAAGCTGCCTAAGCTTTAGTCATACCTCCCAATTTTGTGAAATGGGAAAGTGGGACACATTATAGCATGAAGTATATAATCAAAGAACACACCCAGTTCTGGGCACCAGTCCTCAGGAAGGATGTACTGTAAATGGAGTGAGTACAAAGAAGGGCAACAAAGCTAATAAAGGGACTGGAGGATATTAATTATGAGGAAAGGTTGCGAGCACTGAACTTGTTCTCTCTGGAGAAGAGACGCTTGAGAGTGTATATGATTTCAATTTACAAATACCGTACTGGTGACCCCACAATAGGGATAAAACTTTTTCACAGAAGGGAGTTTAACAGGACACGTGGCCACTCATTTAAATGAGAAGAAAAGAGGTTTAACCATAAACTACGAACTACGTAGAGGGCTCTTTACTGTAAGAGTGGCCAGGATGTGGAATTCCCTTCCACAGGCGGTGGTTTCAGCGGCGAGCATCAATAGTTTAAAAAAACTATTAGATGAGCACCTGAATGATCACAACATACAGGGATATACAAGGTAATACTGACATATAATCACACACTTATGCCCTGTACACACGGTCAGATTTTCAGACGGAAAATGTGTGATAGGACCTTGTTGTCGGAAATTCCGACCGTGTGTAGGCTCCATCACACATTTTCCATCGGAATTTCCGACAGAGTTTGAGAGCAGGCTATAAAATTTTCCGACAACAAAATTCGTTGTCGGAAATTCCGATCATGTGTACACAAAACCGATGCACAAAGTGCCACGCATGCTCAGAATAAATTAAGAGATGAAAGCTATTGGCCGTTTATAATCCCGACGTACGTGGTTTACGTCACCGCGTTCAGAGCGATCGGATTTTCCGACAACTTTGTGTGACCGTGTGTATGCAAGACAAGTTTGAGCCAACATCCGTCAGAAAAAAATCCATGAAATTTGTTGTCGGAATGTCCGATCAATGTCCGACCGCGTGTACAGGGCATTAGATTGGACTTGATGGACTTGTGTCTTTTTTCAGCTTCACCTACTATGTAATTATGAAACACCCCACCAGGCCTCCAATAACACGAACTATGAGGATTAATACTCAAATATTTATTGGTTTAACCCAATTTTTCACAACTATTCCTTTACGTTGGCTTTTTAAAATAAAAAATAGAATCAATAACATTTGAGATAAAAGGTTTAGTGTTGTGAAACACTTTTGATAGTTAAATATTATATGTATTTTTTAGAGATCCTTACATCAGGCCAAGAAGAGGGACAAAAAAACATGAAAGAGGGACAGAGGAATTTGGTTCCAAAAGACAGACAGTCCCTCCAAATCAGGGACAGTTGGGAGGTATGTTTAGGTCACTTTAGGGAGCTCATGTACAACAGTTTTTTTGTTCATGGCTAAAAAAAATGTTACAATATGTAATCTAAAATAAATAAATAAATAAATAAATAAATAAATAAAAACATGATTTGTAAATGCTAAATGTCCTGCTGATTCTAAAAAGTGTGAAATTTAAGTCAACATATAATTTTTTTAAAGCAGTCAGTAGCTAAATTTGAGCTGATATGAGTCTCTTACAGTCCCTGTCCAAGAAAGCTGGGAAAAGGAGCACAAGGAGCCAGTCAGGTGTTCTGAATTGCTCCTGTGCTAATTAGGTGCATGTTGAGAGAAGGAAAACGCAGAGTGACAAGGAGATTAGCTCAAAAGTCTGCTGCCAGTCCATTAATGTGGCAGAGAAGGCAAGGATTGTAATTGTTATCGAACTGCAGCAGAAAAGGCATTTAATTTCCATGCCCATCTGTTTGCCTGGCATTCAGTTTTATGTATTTAAATGTATCTGATTTATATAACCCTAAAGAAATGGGATAAAATAAACAAAACATTTGCAATATATCTAAAAAAATCCAATGCTCTTTATCCATCTGTACCACAAGAGTTATGCTCTAGCTTAGCTCTGCTTTTTTTTTTTTTAGCTTGGAGAATTATTCTTTTTGAATAAGCCATTTGCTGGAGGCAAAATATTACAGAATTAAACTTAGAGCTCCTTTTGGCCTACACAAGCAATTTTACAAAATAGCAAAATGAAATTTGGACATTGCTTTATAGTAGATACATTTATTCATATTTTACAGTCCGGTCATCCATTACCATGAAGCAACCTATAAATTATATTACTGATATTAAAAGCACATATAAAACCAAAGCCAATGTAATCTTATTAGACAAGGGGAAGTAAACAGGGTCACTTATCCAGCGCTTAGATGTAAAATATACCTAATGAAACTAAGCAGCTGCTGTATTCATACAAAACATTAGAAAAAAGAAGCAAAAAAAGATCCAAAAACTAGTCCTTTCAAGCTTAAGAAAAATAAAAAAATGAAAACACATTAAATCTA
This sequence comes from Aquarana catesbeiana, assembly GCF_042186555.1. Classification (NCBI taxonomy): domain Eukaryota; kingdom Metazoa; phylum Chordata; class Amphibia; order Anura; family Ranidae; genus Aquarana; species Aquarana catesbeiana. The sequence continues at coordinate 71,009,244 of NC_133336.1, read as the reverse complement.
AAAGTGGTGTATAAGTCCAGGTGCTGAGTGATTTAGCATCAATGTAACAGTTCATATCAAAATCATCAGCTGAGTAGACGTTCGACCATCACCACACCATGTGATTCCGCTCCTTATAAGAGCTGCACTCACCAGATTCCTAATACACAATCACCTCTGTATAGTATGTTCAGGTTTTATAATTAATATCAACAGGACATCAGCATGGAAGATTCAATATCGATCAACCAAAAGGATAACAAACGTCCTGATCCCGTGGATCCCCAGACCAGACAAGCCGCAATCCTCTCATACAGCTCGGGCATAAGGAAGGAAAGGAATCCTCATAGTGTAAAACTGTAAACTTTATTTAACAGGAAACCCAACCCTTAAGCTATTGCACTTACAAAATTAATTGTTAAAAAGAGCGTTCAAATAGATAATGCACTGTGTATATTCAGTTCCGATAGTCTCACCACCTCATATAGAGATAAGACCGTCCATGGTGATTCCCGGGAGGAACTTGGAGCCCATCACCGATGCAGCAAGCCGTGTGGTTTAGCCTAGATGCGTTTCGTCATTCCGTCTTTGTCAATAGGCGTGGCCTACACGGCACGGACTTGCATATTTATAAGCCACCCCTATTGTGCGTTAACCCCCTCTGTATGTTTGTGCCCGATCCTCTGTGGTTCCCACCGCAGCACGATCACACTCACACTGTGCACACCTTATTGATGGTATATATCCAGGCAGCATCATCGTAGACTCAGGGAATGGTGGCCAAAAACAAACCGGCAGACAAAAGAGTCATTGCATGTTCATAAAGGACCGGTTGTCAGCACCTATCCCCAGAGCTACCAAGATGAATACGTGCACATATATCAGAAGTAATCCGCATATCAATACATGATTGATGGTATAATGTATTACATAAATCTTAAACAGCAATAACCTTAGTAATTAAAGCTTGATATATTAGAGGGTGACTGCACACTACATAACTGTCTATTGACATGTATTATATCTATTCCGCAATGTGACTAGTCAATCTCCAATAATTTGATACATTATTCATTCTACAAACATCATTAATTAAAATGTGTCAGCTCCTCAAAAGGAATTAATATCTCATAAAACCCAAATTCAGAATTATTCCGGAAAAAAACAATTGGATGAACTATTATTAACAAAACATCCAAAATATTATTCCCTTTGAAATTATTAGCATAAAAATTCAATTCTACACTCCTCAAATAAATAGACAATTTAATAAAGGTGACTACGTAGAATTTTTAAAAGATTGGATATACTAAGAAATAAAATAGAAAAATAAATAAATACATTAAAAGACCCAACGTTGATTCAAAACTAAATATTGAACTTATAAAATTAATAATATTCTAAGGGTGAAAGACCCTAAAATCAAAAGAAAAGGTATGAAACAATATATATAATGCTCTTACATTCACATCAAAGGGCACCTATAGAGAGCAGTACCTTGGGTTCATCATATATTCTTTTATTTGTTGTACAGACACTAGTCTGCTAAATTAAATATAAGGCCTGGAACACATTAATTGAAGAACTGGATATCACACTCATAAAATTAAAATTAATTAATAAATGATGTTCTAAAGGAGGGAAACCCAAATGAGAATAAAGTGAAGAGACAAGATACTGCCTTTATGTTCACACTAAACCAATAAACAGCATTACCCTATATCTCCCATATACTCTCATTTATTTATACGAACACTGGTCCAATCTATTTAAATATAATTAAATGCAAGACATAGAACACCTAATTGATCTTTTCGAGATTGGCCCTCTTTCTTTTGCGTAACTAAACACGCTTGTATCACAAAAGACTACAGTATATAACCTATACACAAATAAGCCTTATCGATCAATAGTTACTGATAAAGCAGTTAAGATCAAGTTCCATGTTCAACCCTGCAGGTTGGAGAGTGTTAGTGAGACATATCCATTTTGTCTCACACTTGGAGATTTCCCTTACCATGTTTGAACCCCTCCATGTGGGGCTTAGTTTCTCTATGCCCCAAAACAGCAGACCTGAAGGATCTCTGTTATGTTTAAGTCTGAAATTAAGTGACAGACTCTGATTCTTAAACCCAATCAGGATATTGTAAATATGTATAGCCAGAGTTCTTTTTGTGTGGCCTATATACATAAGGCCGCACGGACACTGTAAAGCATAAACTATGTGTGTAGAGTTGCAAGATATAAAATCATTGATTTCAAACTCCCTACCATTCGCTGTAGACGTAAAGGATGCTAATCCTCTAATTTGGGTATTGGTCTGTGGCATGCTTTACATCTTCTCCAGGCATAGAAACCATTCCTATCCAAAAACATCCTCGGTTTTTGGGGTTGATCTATAATCTTTTTAACGACTTTATCCCCAAAAGAAGATGTCTTCCTATAAATGAACATTGATTCCTTAGGTAACACTTCCTTGAGGGTTTTGTGCATACTTAGAATCTCCCAATGTTTCTTGAAAATCTCCTCTACCTCCCTAAATTGGACATGGAAGTTGCTAATAAAACCCCACTCTTGTCTCTCGTTCTTAGTCCTCTCTTTATCTTCCAAACACAAGGTTAGTGAAGATAGTCCCACGTGTTGTATAGTTGAGTCTAAAATATCTGCTTGGTATCCTTTCTCCATAAATCTATTTTTTTAAGATTTCTGATTGGGCCTGGTAGTCAGATTCAAAAGTGCAGTTCCTTCTGACTCGCATGAACTGACCCTTTGGTGTATTTTGGAGCCAGGTTGGGTTGACCGCTATGTATTGACAAATAACTGTTTCAGACTGAAGATTTAAAGTATACTTTGGTGATCTGTTTAGACTGTTTCAAAACAGTGACATCCAAATAATTCACCTGATCTTTACTATGTTGGTGCCCCAATTTGATGTTATTAGGATTAGAGTTTAAAAAACTTAAATATAAATATAGAAATAAATATATAAAGATAAAATATATAAAGATAAAATCCTTCAGTGACTGTTCCGTACCTGCCCAAACCAAGAACAGGTCATCAATATACCTTATAAAGAACAACTCAGTCCTTCTTTGGGCATAGATGAATTTATCATCCCACTCACTCATAAAGAGGTTGGCAAGGCTAGGCGTGAATTTTGCGCCCATTGCAATGCCCCTCCTCTGTGTATAAAAATGCCCTCCATACCAGAAATAATTGTGTGTAAGGCAGTACTAGCCTCAAAAATTTCTTTTGGATATAGGGAATGTCATCCCTCTGGCTTAAAGCCCAATTAAGGACTAGTAATGCATTGTTGTGTTGTATGATTGTGTACAACGACGATACATCTGCTGTTACCAAATAGGTCTCGATACCTTGGAGCTTGATTTTACTAAGACACAAAAGAAAATCTTTGGTGTCCTTAAGATAAGCTCTGGTGCTAGTCACACTAGACTGTAAAAAACAATCTAGGTACTGTCCCAATCTAGCCGAGACTGAACCTATATTGTTCACAATAGGTCGAGCTGGAGGGTTAGTCATATTATTATGGACTTTCGGGAGGATGTATATTGTTGGTATACGGCTAAAACTAGGTACCAAATATCTTTTTTCTTTTTTTGTCAATACTCTATTATCAAACCCATACTCCACAAGGTTCATTAAGTCCTGCCTATACTCTCTGGTGGGATCTCCCTTTAAACGAGTATATGTGTTCTCATCTGTTAGCATCTCTGTTAATTGGGAGTGATAAAATTCTTTAGACAGAATGACCACGCCCCCCCTTTATCTGCCGGACGGATGATAATATCCTTCCGTTTTCTAGGGCACTAATCCCCTAATCCCCTCTATGTATCTTGGATTCATATTTCGTTTAGGAACAATTTTGTCCAATGCTTTCAAAATTAATTGTTTAAATACCTCTATATAGTGATTAGATGTAGAGGGAGGATTAAATAATGATCTGTTTTTCAAGCCACTATCCACTCCTACCAAGATATTTTCCATGGGCCTTCTTGTATGAGGTTGGTTACTCAAGAAATACTTTCATATTCATTTTACGTACGTATTTAGGAATATCAGTATACACATTACATTTATTTATATATTTTTTTGTGGAACATTTCAAACCTGTGTATTAATATTAATTTCCTTGTCAGTCAAAGCAATATTAGTGAGATTATAAATCCCTGTTATTCGGTTTCCCTTCTCATTTTTCTCTTGGACTTTTCGTCCTGTCCTACACCCTCTCGTTGATTTTGATTCCTTTGTTCCCCTATCTGTTATGGGTAAGGTCTGTCCATCCCTGGGGGGCACCACCAACCCTGCTCTCTAGGTGATTGGTAAGGGCTGGGTGGACGTCCCCTCCACGTTTGTCCCCCCATCCTCTGGAGGGTCCCCTCCCTCCTCTCCCTAAAAAAGGCATAGGTGATGTGTAGGAATAAGGTGAAGGTGAATTTTAAGCCTCTCCATAAGTTCAATATTTAGTTTTGAATAAAATTTGGGTCTTTTAATGTATTTATTTATTTTTCTATTTTATTTCTTAGTATATCCAATCTTTTAAAAATTCTACGTAGTCACCTTTATTAAATTGTCTATTTATTTGAGGAGTGACTAAATTTAGAATTGATTTTTTATGCTAATAATTTCAAAAGGAATAATATTCTGGATGTTTTATTAATAATAGTTCATTCAATTGTTTTTTTCCAGAATAATTCAGAATTTGGGTTTATGAGATATTAATTCCTTTTGAGGAGCTGACACCTTTTAATTAATGATGTTCGTAGAATGAATAATGTATCAAATTATTGGAGGTTGACTAGTCACATTGCGGAATAGATACATGTCAATAGACAGTTATGTAATGTGCAGTCGCCCTCTAATATATCAAACTTTAATTACTAAGGTTATTGCTGTTTAAGATTTATGCAATACATTATACCAATCAATCATGTATTGATATGCGGAGCTCTTCTGATGTATGTGCACATATTCATCTTGGTAGCTCCGGGGATAGGTGCTGAAAACTGGTCCTTTACGAACATGTAATAACTCTTTTGTCTGCTGGTTAGTTTTTGGCCACCATTCCCTTAGTCTACGACGAGGCTGCCTGGATATTTACCATGAATAAGGTGTGCACAGTGTGAGTGTGACCGTGCTGTGGTAGGAACCACGGAGGATCGGGCACTAACATACAGAGGGGGTTAACGCATAGTAGGGTGGTTTATAAATTTGCAAGTCCATGCCGTGTGGGCCACGCCTATTGACAAAGATGGAATGACGAAACGCATCTAGGTGTGACCACACGGCTTGCTGCATTGGTGATTGGCTCCAAGTTCTTCCTGGGAACCACCACGGACAGTCTTATCTCCACATGAGATGGTGAGAATATCGGAACTGAATATACGCAGTGCATTATCTACTTGAATTGTTTATCCTTTTGGTTGATCGATATTGAATTTTCCACACTGATGTCCTGTCGATATTGATTATAAAAATTATAAAAGCTGAACATACTATACAAAGGTGATTGTGTATTAGGAATCTGGTGAGCGCAACTCCTATAGGGAGCGGAATCACATGGTGTGGTGATGGTCGAACATCTACTCAGCTGATGATTCTGATATGAACTGTCACACTGATATTGTCAGGCTCCTACTTACCAGACCGGTGAGTCCGCTTGGGCAGAAGGTAGGCTCCTTTACGCGTCCGACTCGCGGCCCCTGGTGAAGCAAACAGAAGGCTCAGGAGTATGGAGTGGTATGAGAGCCTGTATGCAACAGTCCAGATACTGCAGGATGAACAGGTGAGATGGCTGGAACTGGCTGGAACACAGGCAACAAGACTGAGCAGGATTGTCAGGAGACAGGCTGGGTTCGGCAACAGACAGGCAGCAGAGGTACAGTGGAGCAGGCAAACGGATGGTCAGGAGGCAGGCCGGGTTCAGTAACAGACAGGCAGCAAGGTACAGTGGAGCAGGCAAACGGATAGTCAAACAGGCAGAGGTCAGGTACAGGCAGAGTTCAAGGGAAGGTCCAGGAGACAAGGCCGGGTCGTCAGGTAATCAGGAACAGTTCAGATACAAGGGTCAGGCACTAGGACGGCAAGCTGTTGATCAGGCAGCACTGATCACAGAGGGACGCCAGCTTAAATGGGCCGTTTGGCGCCAAACGACGTGCACGCGCGTGCACCAGCACACACAGGCGCGCGCACCCGCCAACGCCCGCGCGCGCGCCCCCGCACACCGGCGTGCACAACAGGCCGACCCCGGACACACACGCCAGCACCACGAGGAACGCGCACAGCGGAGTCCACAGGAACGCGCGCGCCAACGACGCACACCGCCGCGAGCACCCTGCCCGCCGAGGTACGCTCTCTGACAGTGCCCCCCTCTCAAGGGCAGCCTCCGGATGCCCAGCTGGGCCAACCTGGTTGCGTGAGAGTCTTTGAAGGCTTGTAGCAATTCCTCAGCATGGAGATTACTTTCAGGCTCCCAAGAGTTGTCCTCGGGTCCATACCCCCTCCACTTAATGAGATACTGGATCTGATTCTGTCTTTCTCTACAATCCAGGATTGCCTCGATTTCAAATTCCTCCTCATTATTGATCATAATAGGCTCAGGTGGCTTGGCATTACGGTCAGAGAAGGAGTCAGGAACAACTGGTTTCAGAAGTGATACATGAAAAACCGGGTGTATTCTAAAAGAATCCGGCAGGTTGAGTTCATACGCAACATCATTTACTCTTCTTTTTACCTGGAAGGGACCCATAAACTTAGGTCCCAATTTTCTGGAAGGACAAGCCATCTTTAAATTACTTGTGGATAGCCACACTTGGTTACCAGGCTCTAGGATAAGTTCCCCACGTCTTTTCTTGTCAAACATCCTCTTAAAAGATGCCTGGGACTGGGCCATGGTCTCCTGCAGAATCTTACAATTAGTAGAGAAGAACTCCATTGTTTCAGTCACTGCTGGAAGGGCACATTCCGGGATAGAGCTGGGAAGGAAGGAGGGATTGAATCCATAATTGGCAAAGAATGGCGTTGGTTGATGGCTGAATGCAGAGAGTTATTGTATGAAAATTCAGCGATAACAGGGACACCCAGTCATCTTGCGAAAATGCAGAAAAGCAACGGAGGTATTGCTCCAGCGTCTGGTTAGTTCTCTCCGTCTGGCCGTTTGTCTGGGGGTGATAGGCCGAAGAGAATGCCAGCTCAATTTCAAGAGCACCACACAGTGCCTTCCAGAACCGGGAGGTGAACTGGACACCACGATCTGATACAATATTAGCGGGTACCCCATGTAGTCTCACTATTTCTTTGACAAAGATCTTCGCCGTTTCTACGGCCGTGGGTGTACCCTTCATGGGGAGAAAGTGTGCCATTTTGGACAGTCTATCAATCACAACAAAGATAGTCGAGAAACCTTCAGATGGGGGTAGTTCTACGATGAAATCCATCGAAATCATTCTCCAGGGCCTGTCAGGAATTGGTAAGGGTTTCAACAAACCCCAGGCCCTTGTGCGATTACTCTTGCTCCGGACACAAGTGTGGCAAGAACTGACATAATTCCTACAATCCTCAATCAATTGTGGCCACCAAAAGGTGCGTTGCACCAGTTCAGTTGTCTTCCGGGCCCCGAAATGACCTGCCAGCTTGTGGTCATGGCACAATTCCAGTACCGGCACTCTAAGTTTCTCAGGAACCATGATCTTGCCTTCGTGCCAAAGCAACCCGTCGCTTAAGCTGGTCCCAGTAGTTTGGGGAATTTCTGAGGAGGCTTGCCTAATTCTGGAAATTAAATCTCCCTGAAGAAGTAAAAAATTTCCCGCCGGCAGGATAGTGTCTGGAGGAGCGGTTTCTTTGGAATCATGAAACATTCGTGACAATGCATCTGGTTTCACATTTTTAGAGCCAGGTCTGTAAGTGATGTGAAATAAGAAGCGGGAGAAGAAGAGCGCCCATCTAGCCTGTCGTGGTTTAAGTCTCTTGGCAGATCTTAAGTATTCCAAGTTTTTGTGATCAGTATAGATGAGAATAGGATGTACAGCACCCTCCAGAAGATAGCGCCACTCCTCCAGAGCTGTCTTGATGGCCAAGAGCTCCCGATCTCCCACATCATAATTCCTTTCAGACATAGAGAGTTTGCGAGAAAAGAACGCTATTGGGAACAAAAGAGCCTTGGGACCCTGGCGCTGAGAGAGTACTGCCCCTACTGCGATCTCCGAAGCATCAACCTCCAGCACAAACGGTAGGGCAGGGTTAGGGTGCTTGAGGATAGAGGCAGATGTGAACAGACGCTTTAATTTTTCAAAGGCCGATTGTGCCCTGGACGTCCAACAGAATCGGGTTCCCTGTTTTGTAAGTTCCGTAATGGGGGCAATGATTTTAGAAAAGTCTTTAATGAATTTCCTATAAAAATTGGAAAATCCTACAAAGCGTTGGACCCCTTTCCTGTCTGTAGGTGCAGGCCAATCCAGGATGGCGGACACCTTCTGTGGGTCCATCTTAATACCTTCAACAGAAATAATGAGTCCCAGAAATTGGATACATTGGAGTTCGAACTCACATTTGTCAAGTTTAGCGTATAAACCGTGTTGCCTGAGCCGAGCAAGGACATTCCGGACGTGCCTGCGATGATCAGCCAAGGAAGGGGAAAAGATAAGAATGTCATCCAGGTAAACGATGACGTAGAGGTCCAAAAATTCCCTAAAAATGTAGTTCACAAAGTGTTGGAAAGTGGCTGGGGCATTACAAAGACCGAAGGGCATAACGAGATACTCGAAATGCCCAAAACGAGTGCGAAAAGCGGTCTTCCACTCGTCTCCCTCTCGGATGCAGATTAGGTTATAGGCTCCGCGAAGATCCAATTTCGTGAAAATTCTGGCAGTTCCCAGCCTTTGGAATAACTCAGGCACCAGGGGTAGCGGGTAGCGATTTTTAATCGTTATCTTGTTTAATTCTCGATAATCGATGCATGGTCGAAGAGAATGATCCTTCTTCTCTACAAAGAATAAGCCAGCACCGGCCGGGGAAGTGGACGGGCGGATAAACTTCTTCTTCAAATTTTCGTCTAAGTACTGCTTCAGGGTGCCCAGCTCCTGCTCAGTCAACGGAAAGATCCGGCAGAAGGGTACCTCGGTTCCAGGTAGCAACTCTATAGGACAATCGTAGGGCCTGTGTGGAGGTAGTATCTCTGCACCTTTCTTGCTGAATACATCCGAGAAATCTCGGTAGGGCTCTGGAATAGCTTGGAGCAGGTTGGCATCAGGATGTAAACAGAGAAGTTGGGAAACCTCAAGGTCGGCTCTTTGCAGACAATGTTGTTGACAGTACTCTGAGAGAAACTCAATACTTCCAGCAGCCCAGTTGATTTGGGGGTTGTGAACCTGCAGCCATGGCATTCCAAGAATGACTGGGAAGAGAGGTGAGGAGATAGCATCCAAACAGAGATATTCCCGGTGCTGAGGGCCCATAATAGCTTCTAAGGGGACGGTTTCCTGAGTGACCGGGCCGGAACGGAGGGCAGAACCATCTGCAAGATGAACAGCCAGGCTTTGAGTCTTGGGTTGGAGAGGTATGTCATGTTGAGTAGCAAAGGTCAGGTCGATAAAACAACTGCAGGCTCCGGAGTCAATGATGACTGGAACTTGGATAGCCTTTCCGGGAAGCTGTAAAGTGACAGAGATAGTTAGATGTGTACCAGGTGTTGGCAAAATAGTGGCACAGGTACGAACAGCGGAACGACACTTACGCGTCTTGTTAGGGCAAAGGCTGGCGTAGTGCCCAGGTTCTCCACAGTAGAGACAAAGGTTATGAGCCCGTCTGCGTAACTTCTCTTCAGGAGTCAAAGAGGGACGAAGCAGACCAAGCTGCATGGGTTCTGGTGCATCACTAGCCGGAACTGGTGGTGGAGCGGGAGGCCTACTGGGAGGATTGGGAACTTGTGGGAGCATCCAGGTGGGACGATAGGTACTGGTGGATCTTTCGGTGCGTCGTTCTCTCAACCTACGATCAATTTGAATGGACAGGTTGATTAATTCTTCCAGAGTCTGAGGCACCCCAACCCGTGCTAGCTCATCCTTGAGAGGATCTGACAAGCCCATCCTAAACTGATGGCGCAGGGCTGCACCGTTACACGCCGTATCAGAGCTCCAGCGCCTGAATTCGACAGCGTAATCCTCTGCCGCTCGACGGCCTTGACGGAGGGAGTGTAGGGTGGCTTCTGCAGTGGCAGTTAGCTGGGGGTCTTCGTAAAGTTGAGACATTGCCCCAAAGAAGGCATCCAGACTTTCCAAGACGTCAGATTTTTGCTCCAAAAGTCGGTGGGCCCAAGTTTGAGGTTCACCAGATAACAAGGAGATAACGAAGCCCACCTTAGTAACCTCTAGAGAGAAGGTTCGTGGCTGAAGGGTGAAATAGAGATTACATGCATTCCGGAAAGCACGATACCTACTTCAGTCTCCAAAAAATCTTTCTGGTACTGGTACTTTGGGCTCTGGAGGTAGCATGACTACGGAGGGTGCTGAGGTTGCGGCTGCGGTCCCTTGTGGACCGGAGGGTACAGATAGGGCCTGTACACGCTCTTCCAGACTTGAATATCCCTCTTGTAAGCTTTTCACCGCTTGGGTCAATCCCGCCAGATGTCTGCAGAGCTCATCCATAGGGGAAGCCCCCTGCCCGGACTCGGTCATGGCTGCCTGATACTGTCAGGCTCCTACTTACCAGACCGGTGAGTCCGCTTGGGCAGAAGGTAGGCTCCCTTACGAGTCCGACTCGCGGCCCCTGGTAAAGCAAACAGAAGGCTCAGGAGTACGGAGTGGTATGAGAGCCTGTATGCAACAGTCCAGATACTGCAGGATGAACAGGTGAGATGGCTGGAACTGGCTGGAACACAGGCAACAAGACTGAGCAGGATTGTCAGGAGACAGGCTGGGTTCGGCAACAGACAGGCAGCAGAGGTACAGTGGAGCAGGCAAACGGATGGTCAGGAGGCAGGCCGGGTTCGGTAACAGACAGGCAGCAGAGGTACAGTGGAGCAAGCAAACGGATAGTCAAACAGGCAGAGGTCAGGTACAGGCAGAGTTCAAGGGGAGGTCCAGGAGACAAGGCCGGGTCGTCAGGTAATCAGGAACAGTTCAGATACAAGGGTCAGGCACTAGGACGGCAAGCTGTTGATCAGGCAGCACTGATCACAGAGGGACGCCGGCTTAAATGGGCCGTTTGGCGCCAAACGACGTGCACGCGTGCGCACCAGCACACACAGGTGCGCGCACCCGCCAACGCCCGCGCGCGCGCCCCCGCACACCGGCGTGCACAACAGGCCGACCCCGGACACACACGCCAGCACCACGAGGAACGCGCACAGCGGAGTCCACAGGAACGCGCGCGCCAACGCGCGCCGACGCGCCCCGATGCACACCGCCGCGAGCACCCTGCCCGCCGAGGTACGCTCTCTGACAGATATGCTAAATTAGTCAGCATCTGGACTTATGCACCACTTTTAGATTTAATGTGTTTTCATTTTTTTTATTTTTCAGTGCTGCTTAAGCTTGAAAGGATTAATTTTTGGATCTTTTTTTGCTTATTTTTTCTGATGTAATTTTATTATCCATATTCTTAATTAATAAAGATTTAAATAGCACATAAACTAGACTAGAATATTCTAGAAGAGGGGTGGTCAAATACTTTTTCCAAGGGATCACACGAGAAACTGTGATTGTTGTGGAGGGCCGTACTTAAAAGAGAACTATAGGGTTTTGTTTTTTTTTAAGAATCATACTTACCTAGGTGGATGGTGCATCTGTCCCCCACCGGCTCTAACATTGAGAACCAATCGGGGCGGGCAGTGAGAGATGATGTCATCTCGCTGCTCCCCGCCGCACCTCCGACAGTGAAGCAAGGGGTCTGGATGCAAAGTGGAGCACCACCGATGACAGGAAAAACGTGACCTCCACTCCACCCTGCTATGAGGGCGGAAGAATGCTGATGTGTGGCAGGCAGTGAGAGATGATGTCATCTCTGCTCATCCGCTTGCTCGCTTCTCTCCTCTCCTTCGCCTCTCTCATGCAGCCAGCCCGCTGGTTAGGCAGGGGCCCTGCGGCAAGAGACTCGGGGCTATGGGCCCCAGGTTCAGGGCTATAGCCCCAATAGCCACCCCCTAGCAACGCCCCTGTAACCTACCCATACTGTAAAATAACAGCTTTCCAAGGCTGTTCACATGACATAGCATTTTTAACTTGGGCTGCAGAGTTTGACAAGCAGCGCTGCTTCTCAAACTTGCCTATTGAGTTTAATAAGGCCGTGCCACAGCTGCATGCAATGCACAGGATTGCAGCATGATAGTGCAACATTATAGGGTTAAATCAGGCATTGAGGTCATGATATAACACCTGCCCACTGCCTGTTAAACGCCCTCTGAAAAGCACTGTGACTGGAAGGAGAGAGTCTGCGAGCCTGATATCAGAACAGCGGGGATTTTGGCAGATCCTGACTTTGAATGGATTACAGATGCACGGCTCCTGGGGTTAGCAGCGGGCAGGTGCTAACACAAGAAGACATTTACCAGGTAGCAGAGTGGTGTGAGAGCATCGGGATATCCTCTAGGCCAATGATGGTGCACCTTGGCACCCCAGATGTTTTGGAACTTTATGATGCTCAATTACACTGCAGAGTGCATGAGCATTATGGGAAATTTAGTTCCAAAACATCTGGGGTGCCAAGGTTCGCATTAACTGCCCCAGGCAATGCTCTCCCACCAGAACCGAGCTCCTCTGGCTCTCTCCTTCCAGTTCTTTCAGCTCTCCACTCGGACATCTGTCAGAGTGCTTCTCTGAATCAGCTTGACAGGCTCAGACAGGCATGCTGACTGTAAAGGCATTGAGATGCCGGATAGGGGCAGCCAGAGGGCCATATGTGGCCCTGGGGCTGCAATTTTCCCAGGTCTGGTCTAGAATGACCAATAACAACATGGGTATGCTGTATGGAAATGGTTAGTGCTCTTAGTATGTATTTCATTATGTGTAAGACAAAAATAATGCTTTTATTCCTTTTAATCAAGTATAGATAAAAATATTTTGTAGCTACCCTTCCTTAAAAAATAAGTACCATTACAAGTTAAAAATATTTATTAAATCCTTTAGAGGACCAAGTGCTTGTAGCCTTTGCTCCTGTTCTGATCCATCACCTGGTAGTTTGAGCACTGTGGTTGGACAGCTCGACCCCCTCCCCCCACAGCTTTCTGACCACACTGCTAGAAAGGAGACAAATAACTGGTGAGGGCTGATTGACATCTCTTGTCTCCAGCAGCCAAGATGAAAGCTGCCATTCAGCACACCAGGAGGTGGCATAAGCTCCTTCCATTGACTCAATCACTGTTTGTTTATTCACAAAAATAAATGATCAATCAGCACTGTGGGGCTGTGTGATGTATCTGTCAGTGCTATATACTGTATGCTTACTAGCGTCCGTCAGACACAGCCTGACAATGCTGTTAGTTCATTCATAATAGTAAACGGTCAAACTGTAGGGGAAGATGGCGGGGAATCGGTCTGTGCAGTAGCCCCCCCTCCATAGCAATCTGAAAATTGGGCTTCATTCATACAGGGAAAGTGCTACAGTACTGGCAGAATCATAAAGTAGCTTTCCTAAACCACAGCATAGATCATTATGGGACCAAATGCTATATGGCCCATATGGTCTTTAACAGGCACCAGGAAACTGAAACGGTGTGATGACATCATGATGAAGGAACCAGCGGTCAGCTTCCACAGACTGCAGCACTGGGTCCATGAACCCCATGACTGAGCTCCGGGGCGGCAGAGCAAAACCTGTTGGGAGTGTGGCCTGGTCAGAGTCCAGGCTGAGGATGCCACTCTATCCACCTCTCTAGGATACCTCAGGTGTGCGGCATACAGGGGTCACCCCTTTTCCTTGAACTTATTGCAGGAGCTAGGACAAGCTCCATCCCCTGCCAGCACTCTCAACAGCATTTGCGGATGAACTAGTTTGTTTACCCCCCATCTATTGAGCCCGAGCAACACACTACACACCATGAATCACTGGGTCACTGGTCTCTACCCTTAGAAATTAACTTTAAGAAAAAAATCCAGTTGCACCTGGCTTTAAATGAGAAAATATTACTAACAATGTTATGTATATCTATGTTAATTGATTCTTTCCTTGAGGCTGGGTTCACACTAGTGCGAATTGGATGTGGGATTCCCATGGAATAGGTTCACACATCTCCGGAGTGGCTACAGAGCAAATTGCACAGAGGTCCTGTGCATCTTTGGCTCCATTGTAGGTCCGAATTCAGGCAAAAATTCGGCCTGATTCATCCCTGAAACAGAGAACAGGGACGCACCGGACCCCTGCTGTCAGCCCCGCATCTGTCTGCAGTATGAACCCAGCCTTATCCTTTCCTTATCAGTGATTTTCCAGCTAGCGTGTATAAGACTATTTATCTGTTTTATCCAGAGCTGCATCCACATCAGCTAGTTTAACATGGCTGCAGGGATTTTACAAGCTGCATTGCTTTACAATGTGCCTCATCATTATTCCTATCATGAAGAATATTGATGACAACACACAAAAGGGCCGACTGACAATCGATAATGGCAAAATGCCAGCCAACAAGAAAGTCTCTCCTCTGACCATTTCCTGAGGGTCTTTAAATCATAGTGAACAACTACAGGTTCCGTTATGCTAAAGGGCAAATATCATTGATCAATTAACATTTACCAATATGTATGGATATGTAATCATGGCTGTTATGGAAATAAGATATTTGTCATTTATGCAGCTTTGTTCGTTCTACATTGACTACAGGTTTATAATAAAGAGGTTTAAAAGAATCAGTACGGAATATTTTTATGAGGGTTTTTGGGAGAGGAAGCATTTGCGTCTTGCCAAATATTTTTCTTCACTTTCATTTTAAATATATTCAGTTCTAATCAAGGTCACTGTCTGGAAACTGCTGCCTTGCAGAATAGTGATGGTTTATTGTTTTTACTATGAAGCCAAGTTCATGTTTGCATTGCAGTTTTTAGCTGGTGCCTTTTTTTTTTTTAAAGCACCTCACCGTACATCCCTAATGCACCACAAGAAACCTGCATTTCAGTGCATAGATGTATGTATTTAGGTCCGTGTGGTACATTTGAAGCCCATTCAAAACTAATTACCAGCAATAAGGGTGGCACTTCTCCACTGACCACCAGCAAGATGGCAATTGTCCACTGACCAGAAACAAGAGGAAATTGTATAGCACAAAATAAAAAAATAGAAGATAATAGAGTAAAACAGAACAAAATAGAATAGAAAATAAAACAACAGAATAGACTAGAATATAATAGAAGCAAATAGACTAAAATATAATAACATAGAAAAAATATAACCATCTTCTGAAATTCGAATTTCAAATAGAATAAATTTGAATTCAAATACATAAGAAAAGAATAGAATAGAAGAAAAAAGAATAGAATAGAATAGACTATAATAGAATAGAAAAAAATAGAATTAAAAAAACAATAGAATCGAATAGAATTGAAAGAATATAACCATTTCCCAAAATTCAAATAGAACCAATTTGAATTTAAATAGATTAGAAAAGAATAGATTAGAATAGAATAGAAAATAACAGAATAGTATAGATAAATTGAATAGAAAAGAATAGAATAGAAAATAAAACAATGAATAGAAAAGAATAGAATAGAATAAACAAATAAAAAAAAGAGTATAATAAAAAAAAAATAGAATAGATTAGAATAGAAAGAATATAATCATTTCCCAAAATTCAAATTTGAATTTGAATAGTATAAAAAAGAATAGATTAGAATTGGAAGATGGGTATATTCATTCTATTCTATTGTTTTTTTCTATACTATTGTGTTATTTTCTATTCTATTCTACTCTATTTGTTTCTATTCTATTCAAATTCGAATTGATTCTATTTGAATTTTGGAAAATGGTTATATTATTTCTATTCTATTCTATTTTTTTTATTCTATTGTTTTCTATTCTATTCGAATTTCAGAAGATGGTTATAAATCTTTCTATTTTATTTTGTTCTTTTTTATTCTTTTCTATTCCTTTCTATTCTATTCTATGCTTTTATATTCTATCCTATTTTGTTCTGTTTTACTCTATTATATTAAATTCTTTTATTTTCTGCTATATTCTTTTATTTTCTATTCTATTTTTTTCTATTCTATTCCTTTATTTTCTATTCTATTTTATTCTCTTTGGAAATTGGAAAACAATTCAAATTCCAAAACCTTTCGAAATTGATTCGAAAATGAACAAAACTAATTCCGAAAGCAAATTAAACGAATGAAAGAAATGTTATCTAAACAAATTTATGTAAATAACAAATCGAACAAAATGAATTTTTTCGTTCTGCACATGTCTAATATGTACATCACATATCCCAGGAGGCATAGGCTTGATGCGGGATAGAGCTGTGGCTTGGCCGTGACTTGATCTCAGAGGGTCAACACTGGATCCACTGGATGACTGAGTATCTGAAATGTCCAGATAACACCATCAGGTAAGGGGAGCAAAAAAAAAAAAAAACTGGGGAGGTTGGACACAGTTCCTCTTTAAGTTAGTTTAAAAAGGTACCCTTCACTTAAACAAATATGTGAGTTTTGAGTGGTTGCTGGTATGGTGAACAAGAAGTTGCCTTCCTTTATTTCCCAGGTGCCCCATTGTTTAATGTTCATCACCAGAAAGTATCCCTCAGTTCTGCCCAAACAATTAAGTCATTACAAAGCCAAATGGTGTCACATGCCTCAGATACATTCCTCGGAAAATGGAGCAAACAAATAATTGGAGAATCCTGCTGTCATTGCACATACACTGTAAATAGTCATGCACTAATCTATTATTGTGTATCTAAAGCATTTTTTTAAAGTTTTGGATGGTGTGAAAAAGATTTGGGATACCTGTTAGGTTTTTTTGCTGATTGAGTTTTAGAGATACTTTAAGATTTTACTTTTTTCACGGGGCAGTGTTTTCCTTGGGTAACAACCTAAACAAGTAAGAGGGCATATAAATCAGACAAGAACTCCAAATTACAATTTCTGTATCAGGATGTGAAGTGGCATGTTATTTTGTGATTTATTGTTACCTCATTTATTTTCTGATGAGAGCTGGGGGTGGGAGGAGAGACTTATTGAAAGAGAAGTTTAGGTTTGTTTTTGTTTTTTTTTTAAATCATACTTACCTAGGTGGATGCAGCATTGGTGCAATGCTGCACCTGCCCCCTCCTCCCCATCTCTAAGGGTGAGAACTGAGCAATCAAACACAGCTGATCGCTCAGTTCTTCTCCTTGCCACTCTAAGCAGAGAGCTGGTGACTGTCAGTCACTGCTGTCTACTCTGGCATCCACCCCTGCCCCGGTCTTACTTGAGCTCTGAGCTCCTAAACGGCCAGTGATGGCGAACCTTGGCACCCCAGATGTTTTGGACCTACATTTCCCATGATGCTCATGCACTCTGCAGTGTAGTTGAGTATCATGGGAAATGTAGTTCCAAAAGATCAGGGTGGGGCAAGGTTCGCCACCACTGTTCTAGGCAGATCACTGAGAGGCTGAGCCAGGTGCTGGCCCAGGCTCCTGGATGGATCCCGACCATATGGCCAAGATCTTTCTAAAATCTGGATCGGCTCTGTGATGTCAGCTGACAGCGGGCTTCAGCCCGCTGTCAGCTGAAATCGAATCACAGGAGTGCAGAGCAAACTGCACTCCTGTAACCCACAGAAGAAGTACAGCCAAACAAGGTTTGACTGTACTTCTCCTTTAATGAGCTTTGTATGAAAAAATGGAACTGGTATGTGGTTCAAAAGCAGAACTTGGCCATGCTCCCTCCACCCAGCCATGTCTTGCTATTGTAAAAATAGTAGAGGGTGCCACAAGCTTGACTTTTCAAGCAAAAGTTGAGTTGTGCATATAAAGGCCTACCTACGTTTTTGCTTATTTTTTAATGATGTAAGCAGTAGGAGTTGCTTTGTTATGTGACTCATACTTCTAACTGGCTTTCATAACCACTTATTTCTCTGAGTTCAGCTATTGATGTTTTTTCTTTTATATAAGTCATTATAGGAGAAAGTGCTTTGCAGTTTAAAGACAAAAGTGTCAGCAAATTCCTTGCCCAGCCTATTTGCTGTGGTCAGTAAATCACTGCAATGTTTTTCATTGTCACAGCTGCAACTCTGCCATAGGAACCTAAAAATAAAGTGGTTTGAAACTCCTTACGTGCAGGCAATTCATCAATTTCAATTAAATAGATGAATTAACTGCACTGTTTAAGTATGCTCAGCAAGGCTGCTGCCACGGGCCTGACTTCCTTTACATGGGAGCATTAAATTTACCCTTAAGTGGAATGCTAAATGTTACCTGGGGACTAGATGCCAAAGTAAATTCAGCATCAAGTTAGCGAACATTTAGGAAGTGTAAAGAAAATTACATCTATATAGCGTTTATATAGTAAGATAAACAGCTATGTACAAAGTGCTGTAACACAGAAATGTGTTAATTAAAGTGTTACGAAACCCAGGACCCTGCATTCGCTATATCTGCTCTCCCACAGTAAACAGAACATGGAAATGCAATTATTTTAGTAAATATAAACTCCTAAATACCTTTTCTCATCAGCAGTTAGAGCAGTCTTGTGACTTCTATCAGTGTCTGGTTAAAGCTTGTAGGAGGAATCTTCATTCTCCTACGATTGTCCTCTGGGGCTGCAGGACCCCTGACCCTCTGTCTGGACAGTGCTGATTGGCCCTGTGCTGATCACATACACCTTCCCAAGAAAAAGAAAAAAAAAACTCTTTAGCAATACACACCATACTGAGCATGTGCAGGGTGCCCCCAAGGCTTTGTTCTGTTAGGAGATGGATTGGGGACTGTGGAAGATGGGGAGGATCCGAGAAGACAGGATCAAGCAGCCTTTTTACACAATGCACAGGATTAACCCCTTAGGTTATACGGTGAGTATAACAAGCATGCTTTACTGCATATACAGACTAATTTTACTGTTGTGTGTTTAGTAACAATTTAAGGGGGAAAACGTTTGTTTTCCTTTGGCGGGCAGAAAGGGGGGTTCACCAGCAGACTCGTAAGTAAAAAAGTCTGTTCTTAAAGGATACAGTCAGGTCCATAAATATTGGGACATCGACACAATTCTAATCTTTTTGGCTCTATACACCACCACAATAGATTTGAAATGAAACGAACAAGATCTGCTTTAACTGCAGACTTTCAGCTTTAATTTGAGGGTATTTACATCCAAATCAGGTGAACGGTGTAGGAATTACAACAGTTTGTATATGTGCCTCACACTTTTTAAGGGACCAAAAGTAATGGGACAGATTAACAATCATCCATCAAACTTTCACTTTTTAAATCCTTTGCAGTCAATTACAGCCTGAAGTCTGGAATGCACAGACATCACCAGACGCTGGGTTTCATCCCTGGTGATGCTCTGCCAGTCCTCTACTGCAACTGTCTTCAGTTCCTTCTTGTTCTTGGGGCATTTTCCCTTCAGTTTTGTCTTCAGCAATTGAAATGCATGCTCAATCGGATTTAGGTCAGGTGATTGACTTGGCCATTCCATAACATTCCACCTCTTTCCCTTAAAAAACTCTTTGGTTGCTTTTGCAGTATGCTTCGGGTCATTGTCCATCTGCACTGTGAAGCGCCATCCAATGAGTTCTGAAGCATTTTGATGAATATGAGCAGATAATATTGCCAGAATTCATCCTGCTGCTTTTGTCAGCAGTCATATCATCAATAAATACAAGAGAACCAGTTCCATTGGCAGCTATACATGCCCATGCCATGACACTACCACCACCATGCTTCACTGATGAGGTGGTATGCTTTGGATCATGAGCAGTTCCTTTCCTTCTCCATACTCTTCTCTTCCCATCACTCTGGTA
Source organism: Aquarana catesbeiana (assembly GCF_042186555.1). NCBI lineage: Eukaryota > Metazoa > Chordata > Amphibia > Anura > Ranidae > Aquarana > Aquarana catesbeiana. The sequence goes on along the minus strand of NC_133336.1, from coordinate 70,989,333 downwards.
CAAGTTGATCTTGGTCTCATCTGTCCATAGCATGTTGTTCCAGAACTGTAAAGGCTTTTTTAGATTTTGTTTGGCAAACTCTAATCTGGCCTTCCTGTTTTTGAGGCTCACCAATGGTTTACATCTTGTGGTGAACCCTCTGTATTCACTCTGGTGAAGTCTTCTCTTGATTGTTGACTTTGACACACATTCACCTACCTCCTGGAGAGTGTTCTTGATTTGGCCAACTGTGAAGGGTGTTTTCTTCACCAGGGAAAGAATTCTTTGGTCATCCACCACAGTTGTTTTCCGTGGTCTTCTGGGTCTTTTGGTGTTGCTGAGCTCACCGGTGCGTTCTTTCTTTTTAAGGATGTTCCAAACAGTTGATTTGGCCACACCTAATATTTTTGCTATCTCTCTGATGGGTTTTTTTTTTTCAGCCTAATGATGGCTTGCTTCACTGATAGCGACAGCTCTTTGGATCTCATATTGAGAGTTGACAGCAACAGATTCCAAATGCAAATAGCACACTTGAAATGAACTCTGGACATTTTATCTGCTCCTTGTAAATGGGATAATGAGGGAATAACACACACCTGGCCATGGAACAGCTGAGCAGCCAATTGTCCCATTACTTTTGGTCCCTTAAAAAATGGGAGGCACGTATACAAACTGTTGTAATTCCTACACCGTTCACCTGATTTGGATGTAAATACCCTCAAATTAAAGCTGAAAGTCTGCAGTTAAAGCACGTCTTGGTCGTTTCATTTCAAATCCATTGTGGTGGTGTATAGAGCCAAAAAGATTAGAATTGTGTCGATGTCCCAATATTTATGGACCTGACTGTATCTAAACAAAATCATAAAATGTAATAATAATAATAGTTTACCAGTCTTGAGGTGCAGTGGCTGCATTATGTCTGTGAAGGTTCCCAATTACCTAGGTCATGGTGTAGTTAGTAGTAGTTAGTCACAATCAGTTAAACCCTAAACCAAAAATGTATTATACTGCGGCTTACCAATCATTAGATGTGGTAGATGCATCAGTCTTCATTTTGTAACCCTTTCTCTGTATTCACCTGGTGATCAGGTTAGTAATACGTCTCCTGTATGGAGGGCATGTGAAGCCCACAAGCATAAACTTCCTGGATGCAGTGAATGTTGAGCTACCAGCATTCACCGCTCCTTCCAGTGCAAGCTCAGTCTGTCCGCTGCGGAGCGCCGTAAACTTCCATGTTGCCATCACAACGGGCAGCGTCGTCAGAAGTTCCCACCCTGTTGTGATGGCAACAAAGATAACGCGGTTTCGGGATCTCGCAAGAATTAGTGGCGGCCATCCACACTGACTCCTGGGAATAATGACACTTAGCTCCCAGGATACAATGCCCTGCCGGAGATGACGACGATACCCGCCCATACCTGTGGGGGTCAGAAACAGGAAACGACATCTAAAACACAGCTAGACAGGTACCCACTTAAAAAAAGAAATTTTGTTATTTGACAATGTATGATATGCGAGGATGGGATTAAGGTTAACTTAAAAAATTGTGTGGACCTCCGCTTTAACAACCAGTAAACAACATGGTTGTCAAGGAGTGAACAGCTGCCATGTCCTTAACAAGCTATGAGTCATCAGCTGTCAGCAGGGATTCCCGCTGACAGCTGAATGTAAAGAAATGTAAAGAGCATAGGTGGGCCAAGCCTATTGCATTAGGGTGTGCACCCCAAAGCTCAAACACACATGCCTGTGTGTGTGTGCATGTGTATACATATTGACAGTGTCAGTAGAGCAATGGACAGTGTCACAAGGGAAGAGACTGGTGTCAGTAAGGCAGTGGCCAGTGTCAGTAGTTTTTATTTTTATTATTTTTTCTATTTAATTTTTCTAATTACAATTTGCTTAGGAGCCCCATCAGATTTGGTGTTTAGGGGTCTAAACAGGGAGAATCTGCACCACACAGGGTGATTAGGGTGTGCCCAGGCACACCTGGCACACCCTGTGCGCACGCCTATGGTAAAGAATGTAAAGAAAAGAATTGCTGGCAATAAAAAAATAAATCAGCTGACAGCTGATGTCTCAGCGGTTGTTAAGGATGCGGCGACTGCCTGCTCCTTAACAACCATGTTGTTTACTGGCTGTTAAGGATGCCAGCGGCTGCTAGTTCCTTCATTGTTGCATGCCGGAACCACTACTTATCTACTGCATACATTTATTTATTTAAAACCTTTTGTGATTTGACTTTAACTCCTGTTTTATGCAGTATTTTACAGGGTATATTTGCTTTATGCGGTAAATACCGCATAAAGGATTGCATTTGCTATTTGGGAAAATACGTAAATGTCCCCTTTTTTTTACTTTTGTGAATGGAGCCCAGTGTCACTGCCCCCCATCCACCTCAACCCCCCACCAACACAGTGGTCACTTCCAGCAAACAATGTGTGAGTAGGACCAAGAAACACACACACTGGGGTTAATTTACTAAAGGCCAGCTGCTTAGTGAACGTGGTGAAGTTTCACTTTGCAAAGAATACCTAATCATATGCAAGAAAAGTGTAAAAATAAAAGCATCTTGCTTGCACATGTTTGGATGAAGAACTTAAGCAGAGCTTCATCTCATCTCTTGGGAAAATTACCTTGTAAAGTGAACAGCCAATTTGCCTTTAGTAAATAAACCCCACTGAGTTTGGACTGAGGAATCTCAGTTGGTGCGTCTGCCTAAGTGTAGCAGCTGGGTATGGAGCTCAGAAATGCTAAACCTGTGATTTTACCAGACTCAGCATTACTGAACAGCCTCAGCCCTTCCATGAGTGCGGATTGAGACAGCCTGCTCAACTTGCCCCATGGTAGGAATGCCCCTGGCTGCCTAGTCTGCTTAGGCTGAATATATTGAGAAAAGAATGACTTGATGGAAATTAAAGAAATATCTGATGGGGTGAATTATGAATATCCAACTAAGTTTCTATTTGGGGGAAATAAAAAGGGATTGTGTACTATTTTTTTTACATGTTTTCTTTTTGTATTTATTATGATCAGGACTAAAAAAGTATCATTTGAAATGTTGCATATTTAGATTTTGTGTACTCCCCATTTGATCAAAGACGTTGAGCTTTAGGCTCCTTATTGCCTGTTTTCTTTTTTCAATTTCCTATTAACCCTATACTAAGGCATTGTTCACACTAGTGCAATTTGAGATGCGACTTGAGTCGCACAGAACCGCTTGACAACAGAAATCATATTGTTTTCAATGGTGCCTGTTCACATCAATGCAGCCTCCTGTACTACTTTGGTGCCATTCCAGCATGATTTTGACCCTATAGAATATAAAAATCACATCCAAGTTGCATCCAAGTCGCATTACATAATCGCACTGAAAGTCCAATCAAAAATCGGATCACAGCAGTGTAAACCTAGCCTAAAATGCCTAATGAGTGGAGCTTATAGTAGATATCTAATAATAAACCATATATAGCAATTATAAGAGGAATTATAAGGGGAAAAATATTGGAATATTGTACCAAACAATATGCCGCATTTTGGTACCACATATAATTGTTATATATGGTTTGGTATTTTATTTAAGTTTAATACATTTTTATTGCATATTTTGAAAGGTTACGTAGAACAAACAAAACATCATACGAAATAGTGTACAGCAGGGGTCTCAAAGTACTGGCCCGTGGGCTGTAAATGGCCAGTACCGGTTACAAATGGCCCGCAGGCAAGGCCGATCCTAGGCGGGGGGGCAGCGGCTGGGAGCTTTCTCTCTCCGTCTCCTCTCCCCCGCATGCTGCTGCAGCCCAGAGCGGAGGGAGGATCTGCCCATCACCCCACCCACCTAGTTCTAGCAAATAGTGCCCAGGACGAACTGCGCATGCGCCGTATGTAATACCACAACAGCTGATTTTACGATCAGCTGTTGTGTCAGCGAGACGGTGCCTGCGCACAATAGCCGACTGAAGACATTTTTCAGTCAGATTGTGCCGAGGCATGTTCATATGGGTGAGGGGCGGAGTTTAACATGAAGGGGGCGGATGTTTTCATTGATGGCCAGTGCTGATCTAACATGAAGGGGGCAGATGTTTTGATTGATGGCCACTGCTGCAAAGAAGGGGGCAGAATTTTAAACATTTAGCTAGCTAAATAAGCCCTCCAGGAAGAATAGCAGATAAAGATTTGTTTAGCAGATTTGTTTGGGCATCGTAAAAAATTTCACCCCCATCTTTGCAGCACTGGCCATCATTGAAAACATCCGCGCCCTGTATGTTAAATTCCACCCCTCACCTACATGAACACTCCTCGGCAGCACAAGGCACAATCTGACTGAAAAATGTCTTCAGTTGGCTATTGTGCGCAGACGCCGCCTCGCCGTAACAACAGCTGATTGTAAAATCAGCTGTTGTGCTATTATGTACACCTCATGCACAGTTCATCTTGGGCACTATTTGATAGCGGGCACTTCTCGGCAGAACACTGGCCCTGGATCCAGGGTCCTGCTGCCACCTCGGGGCGGAAGATTGTGGCATTCTCAGGGAGCCCTGCCACTAGGCCTGTGATGAAGCCATGACCTGACAGGAGGAGAGGACTCGGCAGGCAGAAGATCAGGCCACCAGCTGACTGCCAGGAGGAGAGGTAAGTGAGCCATCGCACAGAGGCTGAGCAAAGTCCTTAGTTGCGTGACTGGGGTTGAAATTTGTGAAGAGGGGGTATTTGTGGAGTGTGTGTGTGTGTGTGTGGGGGGGGGGGGGGGTTGGTATTTGTGGAGTGTAAGGGGGGATATTTGTGAAGTGGAGTGTGGGGGGTATTTTTGTAAAGTGGAGTGTGGTGGTGGTGGGGTATTTGTGGAGTGTAGGGGGTAATGCTGGATGTTAATAGTGCGTCCGCTGACACCAATGCTGGGGGTTAATAGTGCATCCGCTGACACCAGTGCTGGGGGTTAATAGTGCGTCCGCTGACACCAGTGCTGGGGGCTGGGGGAAAGGACAGTTTGCATGCGGCCCCCATTGGATGTGAAAGTTTTTCCTGTGGCCCTCAGGTTGAGTTTGCACATTATTTTCATTTTTTTTCAAATTTTGTAAAGTGAATTACAAGGGTGCTAGCTACTAGGAGTGAGAGGGAAATTAGACATCACTATATTATTTTTAAAATTTATACTGAAAGACCTGTTGCTTACACAGCTCAGTAGCTCAATATGAAATTTACACTCTCAAGTTAGTGAGTCATAGCAGTGACTAATAGCAGTGATTCATCCCTTTATTGGACAGCTTAGTCAGAGATTTGAATGAGAGCCAGTCTTCCTGAAAGGAAACAAATACTGCTGTGCTTTCTATTTATTTAACCCATATTGCTTTTGTCATTTATCACATTTTTGTTAAACAAGGGTGCAATACACATAGTTACTGATACTAAACATACAATGTTTGATTGCCATGAGCCCTTCTATTTATGTATAAAGATCATGCACTGTATTTGAATATAAAATAAGTACCTTAATTAAAGCGGACCTTCAGTCATTTTTTCAACTTTCCATCTATTAAATCTTCTGCCCTTGTTGTTTTACCTTTGGATAGTAAAACATTTTTTTGCCAGTAAATACCTTATACAGCCCACTTCCTGTTTCTTGTCTGGCAAAAAGCCTAGCCTTTTGACATCATGCACAGCTCTCACTGTCATGAGAGTTTGCAAGGAATGGGGGGGGGGGGGGGGGGGTTTGAGTCATAAGAGGGCCAATGAGAGCTGCAGAGATGGAGGTGTGCCTCTGTGTGTCTGTGTAAATCCAGGAAGCGAACAGGCAACAGCTTCAGCTGCCCACAGTTAAAATGGCTGCAGCCAGACCTGGTGGAGAGAGATTTCTGCAGCATATTTGGCAAGTACAGAATCACAGTACTTATAAAATAATATGCAAAGTGGTTGGAGGGAAGCTTCAGAATGGCAAAGATGTTTTTATTACAAATCATGTGAGCAGACTGTAGTACCTATTTAATCATTGCTGCTCAGAGGTCACATAAGGTTTCCCAGGTCTTTTCTGTCCTCAGAGAAAGCTCTGAAGGAGGAGTTTCTAGTGCTATGAATCTGTGTGTGCACAGCGTTGAATGGTGCTATGCCAATCCCATGACATAAAAAAAAAGGCTTTCATAATAGAGGATTAAAATAAATAATTAATAGCAACAAAGCATTTTAAAGCTTTATGCAAATCTATATTTCAAAGCAAATGTTTATTATTTTTTGCAATAACATGGTGTAGGTGGAGTTTAGGTTGATTGACAAAAGCCTTCACTTTGTTCACACTGAAAAAAGCTTTGGAGGAGGCTCTGCCACTCTGCCATTCACAGGCTGTGTCACGCCCCTCCAGTCTGTGTCTTTGGTGTGTTGCTGGGACTATCAGGGAGGTGAAGCTTCCTATTATATCCCACCCCTATAGTGTTTAGCAATATGAGGACATGGAGGAGAAGGGAGGGAGGGGAGTATCATTTACCACTGTGTCTTCACCCATAAGCTTGACTCTATAGTCACATGGGCTGTACAGATAAGAAAAAGGAGCAAATTAACAGCTTAGAAGGGAAATGAAACTGGAGCATGCTTAGTAGATGTCAACAGTTGGTCTACAGAATCTCAGGCTGCAGCAGGGACACAGACAAAGAGGGAAGGCCAGTGGACAGCAGGATCAACCAGGATTTTTGCATTCTACAAAAAACAAATGCTTCAGTGGATTAGTAAGTATGAACATAATGTAATATAGCATGTGTTGACAGTTTTTAATGATTTAGGTTTAAAAACACTTTAAAAAAAGAGCTCTAAAACCACAGTTTAAAAATGTATAAGGATAAATAAAATATAAAGTTAAAGCTTAACTTTAGACATAATCATACCCTCCCCAACTAAATGCTGAGTTAGTTAAAAAAAGAATGGACTCAAATTGCGCCTTTACTCACCAAATATGTGGTCACATAATGTGCTGGGTCCTGAGTCTTCTATCTTCGTCCCTGCAGAGTGGGAGAGTCGTTCTTCCGGTGTCCACATCACTACCTGATTAACATAGACACTTCCTAATGGCTTTCAGTAGGAGGGGTGTTCTCATGATCCAGAAGACTGCAGTGGAGTGATGGCATCATAATGAAGCATCTGTTTGGAGGATTCTGAGACTGCAACACTGGATCCTGGAAATGGTGCCAGAGAGGGTAACAGAGAACACAAAGCAGCTTACCAGATAGCCAGCAAGGAAAACAAAATATGTTGTCTAACAATATGGATTACAGACAAAGATTTCAGTTGCACAATATTTGAAAATATATGGAAAGCCACAGTGACTCGTCCAAGGATCCTTTGTTAAGTGCAGCCATTAACTCTAGTTTATTAGAGCCTCCATGTTGGAGCATACTGTATATAGCAATGGATATATTGAGGGCAGGTATGCCTGGAGGCAGTCCATTCCTCTTTAAAGATACAGGGACACACCAGAAACCAAGCAAAACACAATGGAAGCTAAAAGTGCCCAATGTGCCCACAAGCCAATTCCAGTAAATTAACCAAAAATGACAACCTCCCCATTTATAAATATTTTTAGTGTAAGGTGTACATGTAAGGACTTGGCACAGAATAAACAAAACAAACATTTTTACCAGTACTTACCAGCTAATCAGCAAGAAGAACAAATTGCACTGTCTAACAAATTGTGGCGATTGCCATTTTTGTTCGGCGAGGGCCACAAATGATGATGGAATTAGATAAATACAAACAAGGCTTTATAAGGTATTTATCTTTCTAACAAGTGCTGAATGGGTGAGAGGGGAGTGTGAGATAGGTTGTCCTTTGACTGGAGATGGACTTTAGCCTAAAACCATTATATTTTCCATTTAACTGTTCACCTCAAATTATTAATGTGTGAATATACAAAAACTCTTAAATCCCAGAACACACATGAAGCCCAGTGTGAGGAAATACATATGAGGATGCTTTTACTGAAAATGTCTCTACTGTGCTATCTCTGGGAGAAAAATAAGCCTGTCAGTAAATCCCCCAAGGTGTGCCTTTTCAGGAAGTAGCTTTCTTTTATAGCATAATACGATTAATGTCAATACAATTTGGAATTAGCATGGGATGAGATTATCATGATAGTGGATGGTTCCAGAAATTCCTTAGGTTGGCTTGATAATGGATATGTGAACACGCAAATTACATATCAGGTATCTGTGACAGCTATGCTGAGATGGGCAGAGAATGAAAAGGAAAATTTTAATTTGGACAAAATAAAACTAGGAAGTATGATAATCAGAGGATATATTCATTGTGACAAGTTGTGATTTTCTAGCTCATTGGTAGTGCCAAACAGTGAGTTTATTCCACACCAGAAGTGTCTTTTCAGGACTTTTTCACAGTTCACAGTTCACAAATTAATCTCTTCCCATGCAGGGGGTTCTCACCATCAATGCAACAAGACATAGAATTCAGCTTCCTGGCTCTTTATCAGCCCTGTGCCTCAGGCCTCAGTCCTCCTGACTGTCAAACACACAGTGCCAGTGCTTGTGCACACACTCTGCCAGCTTGGCTTCTTATCCTGCAACTTCCCAGCTGCTCTGTCTCTCATAGACTGTCTTACTCAGGCTCGGGCCTTTGTCTGTCCAGACCTGGGCAGTACAGTGCAGATGTGCACCTCTCCCTGCTCCCATCACACACTGACCCCCTCAGGAGGGGCACTGAGCTGTAACTTTAGCTCTAATATGATTGCAGCACACACACCAGCATCATTAATGTGCATGTTTCCTCCAAAATGTGGCCTAGACTGCCATTTTAGACATGGGCTCACCCTGCCAAACCATGTATTTATTTTGTCCTGTAATTTGTATCAATAATTGTTAAAAAATACGTGCATGTCACTCTCCATGAAAGCTGGGTGCAAGACAAAGTTAAAAAAAGCTTTAAAACATATTCCAAGTATGGCAATTTTTACATGGTTGCATTGGTCCACCTTAGACCAATATAAGTATGCATGTGCCATACTTGTGGGATCCCCCTGGAAGCTGAAGATCCTTTTAGCACTCACCACTACTACAGTGATATCCACTATCCGGGTCCTGTGCCAAGTGGTTGCCCTGCTGCATTCTGAACACAGCGGGTCACTCACTCGGCATGGGTGCCATTGAGAGAACACTGTGCATTTTTTCCATAAATGCACAGTGTATTCGTGTATTCTATAAGAGGAATTGGTAAAAAATGTAGCGCTAAAGGATGAAAAGCAATAAACAATAACAATATACCAAATATTGCATACAAATAGTGAAAACATATGGTGAGAAACAATCTCCAATGTAATAAATATGTGAAAATACATGTATATAATGGGTAAAGTTCCGAAGTGGGAAAAATCATTGTGTAGAGTCCACCACAAGAAAGTTGTTGCTCAGAAGTGGGGTACAACGGCCTTGGCAGGCATGTAGAACATCAGGGATAGTGTGTCCTCCATCCAAGGTGAGGGGTATGCACTCTTACTGGAAGTAATGGACACGAATGTCAGCGACAACGAGTTAATCATGCGAGGACAGCCCAATCGGCCAACGCGTTTCATCCCAATGGACTTCAACTGGGGCATATGCCCCAGTTGAAGTCCATTGGGCGAAACGTGTCGGGCTTGGCTTTTAGCTCCCCACAGTTTTACTTTTATGGATGTATGTTGTTTTTTTTCTATAAAACCCACCTTTTTGGCCTACACCATATGGAGGCATTTTTTCTTTCTATATACCCTCGAATGAGAGTTTTTGGCTTTCCAATCTGGCTCCCTAACATCTGAGTTCCAGCCTTATGTTTACCTGCATGATTTTCTGGATCCTGCCCTGGAGTTCGCTGGATTCCCTGGATCGTTTCTGGAAGTCGGCCGATCGAGCTGTCCTTGCATGATTGACTTGTTTTTGCTTACATTCAAATCCACTACTTCCGGTAAGAGTACATACCCCTCACTTTGAGTGGAGGACACACTATCCCTGATGTTCTACATGCCTGCCAAGGCCGTTGTACCCCACGTCTGAGCAACAACTTTCTTGTGGTGGACTCTACACATTAATTTACCTTAGGATTTTTCCCACTTCGGAATTTCCCACTTGTGTCTCTACCCATTATATACATGCATTTTCACGTATTTATTACATTGTAGATTGCTTCTCACCATATGTTTTCACTATTTGAATGCAATATATAGTATATTGTTATTGTTTATTGATTTTCATTCTTTAGCGCTACATTTTTTACCAATCCCTCTTATTGAATTCTTGTCACATTCCGATATAGCAGCTGTCCTTTCCTTGTTGCACACTGGGTTAGCACAGTAATATCTCTTATTTACATTATTCGTATATTCTGACTGGATGGAATAGAAATTGTGACATCATCTCCCTGCTTCTCCACCTTGTTCAATCAGAGAATGGTTTGCATTAATTTAAAAAATGCAGCAGAAAACACTCAGCATAAGACCCTAAAGTGATTTCCAGTTTCCAAGCCAGTGTTCCTCAATTCCAGTCCTCATGGCGCACCAACAGGTCATTTTTTCAAGCTTTCCATTATTTTGCACAGCTGATTTGATCAGTTTCACTTCCTTAGTATTTACCACGGCCGTTTCATCTGCGGGAAATCCTGAAAACATGACCTGTTGTGGCACCTTGAGGACTGGAGTTGAGAAACACTATTCCAAGAGGTCTCACAGGTATGCCACATACATACATTAAACCAGAGCAGGGCGGTATAGCTCTTTGCGTACTTCCATAAGAAGTAGTGAGCTTTCATAGTGAGGGTTTGAAAGCATTGCTACCAAGTAGACTTCATGCTTAAAGTGGAATGTTACTTAATATTAGGGATGGGCGAACGGTTCGGCCCGAGCATGAGTTCACGCCGAACATTTGCCTGCTCGACCTTTCGCCGAACACCCGAATACCCCGACGAACACCCTGCAATGCACTGAGCACTGCACAGTGCATTCTGCTCCCTGATTGGGCAAAGATTTGCCCAATCATGGTGCAGTTTAAGCTGCTTGTTAAGAAACGGGGCCAGGAAGCCGGCCGCCGTGTCCTTCACAACTGATGAGTCATCAGCTGTCAATGGGTTTCCCTGCTAACAGCTGGACAAAACAAAGTGCCTGTAAAAAAAATAAAGAAAAAAATGGCTTTGGGTCTGGTATGGATTTTAAGGGGAACCCCACGCCAAAATTTTTTTTAAAAATGGCGCGGGGTCCAAAATCCATACCAGACCCTTATCCGAGCATGCAGCCTGGCAGGTCAGGGAAGGGAGGGGGATGGCGAGCAAGCCCGCCCTCTCCTGAATTATACCAGGCCACATGCCCTCAACATTAAGGGGTGGGTGCTTTGGGGCAGAAGGGCTCTGTGCCCCCCCACCCCAAAGCACCATGGGGACAAGGGCCTCTGCGTCTAGGGGGCTTATCGGAATCTGGAAGCCCCCATTCACCAAAAAAAGTGTCAAAAAGTAAGAACCACAGGAAACAGTTTTTGACAAATCATGTGACATCAGAAGGGGGCGGTGCCACTGGGTAGTGTAACCGGGTGGCCCCACCCCTTGCCTATATAAGAACTGTCAAAGTGCAGAGCGAGTAGACGGCGGGTGACCTCCCAGGAGGTGGAAGCGTTTTCATTTTTTTATTTTTTCCTATTTTTCAGGTCCGTCGGGCGCCGTGATTGGCGATAGATTTACATCGAACACCTTTTTTACCCGATACCCTTTCACATGGGGGGGGTGGTATCTGGGGGCGCTTCCAGATTCCAATAAGCCCCCCACCTGCAGACCCAAACAACCACAGCCCAAGGTTGTTGGAAAGAGGCCCTTGTCCCCATCAACTCATTAAAAAAATGTTTTAATTGCTACATGTTACCCAGGGCAGTACCCAGACCCCAATACCCCTTTTATGGCCAATTACTTGCCTTCAAAATTGCCACTTTTGATTTCTCCTGTTCGGCTCCCATAGACTTCAACACTGTTCACTGTTCCTATCAGAACATTTAAAATATTTACAGTGCCATCATCTACATACAGGAATAGAAAGGATCATGTAAATTAATCAGTGTGTGTTTAGTATCTGCCTGCTCACAAATATTAATATATTAAGTAGGGATAGGTCGAACAACCCCCTGTTTGGTTTGCAGCAGAACTCCCAAACAGGGAGATGTTCGGCCTATCCCTGCTTAATATATTAACATTTGTGAGCAGGCAGATACTTAACACACACTGATTAATTTACATGATCCTTTCTGTTCCTGTATGTTGATGATGGCACTGTAAATATTTTATTTAAAAAAAAAATCTATTTACCTCTTTTTCCTAATTGATATACAGCTGTCACATGACCCAGCTCTTTCCCGGCCTGCCTGTAGGAAAACAGTGGCAGGAGGAGCTTCTAGTCCTCTGTTGCTGGTCACATGTTTAAAAAAAAAACTTGACAATAACATGGTATGGATGGAATTCTGCCAGTCACAGGCTGGCTCACGTCCCTTCAGCTTGTGTCTTAGAATGACAGGGAGGTGAAATCTCCATCAATCAAGATGTAATATCCAACTCCCATTGTAATTAGCTGGTTAGTGGGCATGAAGGAGCAGGGAGGGAGTGGGATGTCATTTACCATTGTGTATACGCCCACATTTGTGACTCTATAGTCACATGGGCTGTTTAGATGTAACAGGGATGACATTCTCAGGGTAGAAAATACACTGAAAATTGAGCATGTGCACTGCTCTGCATAATCCTCAACTGCAGTGGGGACACGGACAGAAGGGGGAAACAGAGAACAGTAGGATCAACCAGGTTTTTTGCAGAATACAGAAAATAAATCCCATGGTGACTGAGTGAGTATGAACAGCATGTAATATAGCATTTATTGATAGTTTTTAATGATGTGGGTTTAATGACACTTTGAAATATTCTTACCTGCTTGTTCACAATGTACCTTGAGCTGTGCACACACAGCTCAATGTACAATCTCAGCATCTCTGGATTAAGCGGGGGAGGGATATTAAGTCAGCCTGGTCTGGTCAAAATAGTTGAAGACTAGAACCCAGAAGAAGCCCAGCTGAAGATATCATTGACTGACGAAGATGCTTGTGGACACTGCATTGCTGGAGTGGAGGTGACTATAGTTCCCCTTTAATATCAATGATATGCTTGTCACTCTGCAAAGAGGCATGCATGGAGCATGCTATGCTTTCTGAATTAAGTTTTAATTGAATCATTCTATGCCCCACTGTTGTTTTTTGGCACTGATATAATCATCATCAATATCATTAACTTAAAGTGTTAGTTAAGCCAAAAAGAAAATATACACATCCTGGTCCCTTAAAGTAGTTTAAACAGCACAGTGCTTGTGCTGTGTAATCTGCTCCCCTCTAAACTGTAAAAAATCCTCCCTAAACCTGCCACTTCCTGTATGCCCTCTCTATACTGACCAAGATAACCAGAGCTACTGAGCCCTGACCACCGTCATCAGAGTGCATCCCTCCGTCATACACTGCTGCCCCTCTGCTCTCCTCTCTCCCCCTCACCCCCCTCCTTGCTGCCTGTCAGCTCCCTCTCTGTGTCTCCGTCTCCGCCACTATTATTAAAAATTATAAATGAAAATTGTCACTGCCAGACCCTATTAAAGTCTAGCATTCCACACTAAGGAAGTTATTTTAAATAAGGTCACATGACTCGCGACTGCTTTACAGCTACGAGACAGGGCTTCTGCGGGAGGAGCCAAGCGGCCATGTGATCTCCCCGGCTGATGTGAGCCTGGAGACAGCTGTAAATAGGTATTTAGAACGCTAATTTTTTAAAATAACTTCCATAGTGTGGTATGCCAGGCTCTAGTAGAGGGTCAGGCAGTCACTTGCAAATTAGCCTTAACAAACACTTTAAGTTAAGTCTCCTATGAAAGGGGTCAGTTTCTTCTCCAAGGTGCACCATGTGCCACATCACCTCTTCTTCTTTGTCTTCAGCCTATACGAACTGATAGCCCTACGTACCCTTCTCCACTTGTTTCTGTGCCATACCCCTAATCCCTACATGCAGGTTACTGCACTGTAGCTTTATAACACTAAGACATGCTAAAGTAGGTGCAAATTCTGTTAATCATGCCTGGGTGCTTTTTCAACCCTAGAAAGCTTTTCAGTAGGGATTTCTGCACCACTAAATTATTGATATTAGCTGAGAATGGAACATGAGTCTTCAGGTTTTGGCAACTGCAGTGCTGTGACAATACTCTGACCCCGAGGCCTTGACTACCATTTGGAGATAGTGAGGGAAACTAACAGGTGTTGTCTGATGAATGTAATGCTGTGATGAATGATGATGACGTGACATCCCTCAATGTATTGTGATTCACCATGGCTGATAGTAGCACTGAGTGTAATTAATGTGTAATTCCAGCCAACACTTTTTTCCAGTGTTGGACCAAGTAGAAAAGGATTAGAACTGTTGTGAGTTTTTTTAATTTCTATGTGCAAACTGTTTAAGGTGATGTCCCTCCACTTCTTGACATCAGTAAAAAGCTGATGGAGGGGTTCTTGCCTAATTTCCTCTTTTTATTGCTGTCTTTATCCCTGTTGGAGTTTCCCCTTACTTCCTGTCCAGACAGTCTCTAGGACAGGCTGCAAGGGGTAATCTCTTGAACAGGGACACAGAGACTAGTACTAACTCATAAAAAGTCTAATAGGGCGTACACACGGTCGGACTTTGTTCGGACATTCTGACAACAAAATCCTAGGATTTTTAGTTGGCTCAAACTTGTCTTGCATACACACGGTCACACAAAGTTGTCGGAAAATCTGATCGTTCTGAACGTAAAACACATACGTCGGGACTATAAACGGGGCAGTGGCCAATAGCTTTCATCTCTTTATTTATTCTGAGCATGCGTGGCACTTTGTCCGTCGGATTTGTGTACACACGATCGGAATTTCCGACAACGGATTTTGTTGTCGAAAAATTTTATCTCCTGCTCTCCAACTTTGTGTGTCGGAAAATCCGATGGAAAATGTCCGATGGAGCCCACACACGGTCAGAATTTCCGACAACACGCTCCAATCGGACATTTTCCATCGGAAAATCCGACCGTGTGTACGGGGCATTACAATTCCCTATTTTTCTAAAATACTGGCTGGAGATGCACTTAAGGTGACAGTGTCCAGCACTATCAGGAAATAGCAGTTACTGCTATATTATTATATAGACTGATTGATAGAAGGCATAATGGCAAGAAAAAGAGTGTTGAGATGTCCACCAGATTTTTCTGGGAATTGTATTTTTTTTGTAAGGATGGACAAAAGGTTGCTATCTGCACTAAGTGGATTGATGCAATCTGGATTAAATCCCGATTCATTAAAAATGGTTTGCTCAACTCTACAGGCAATAATTCTGTCATACTTTTTGCAATGTGCTTCGCACTTGGAAAATCAAAATGGCAGGATGCCAAAGCCAGCGAGACTAGTAACATCATAAATCATTCTTTGTGGAAAAAAACAAACAAAACCGTTCGAGAGAAGACTGGCAGGAAAGTTGCTTACACTTGCACTTTAGTAAATCTGCAAAGTGAAATAACAAATAAGTAGGATGGATTAACTTTGTTTCATGTTTAGTGTTGTATGTGTTGTGACTGTGAAGATAGTAATCCACCAGTTGACTGCAACATCCTGGAAGTGCCTGTACGTAGTTTGAGTTTCCTTACAGAGTGGCCCAATAACCTTAAAACCTGGACAGACTCTTATTCAAAAAAAGCAAGTTCACTGTGCACTTTTTACCTTCCACTCTTCACTCTTGGTCAATCACTTGGGCAGACAGTCTCAATTACCAATTGTGAATCACGGAAGGGGCTACATTTCTGGTTTGACTTCAACTTTTGGAATGGATGGCCTCACATTCTCATCAAGCACACTTTGATTTGATGCAGAACTCATAGAGGACTTGATAACTGCAAGCTGCCCAGGCCCTTAAGCAGCAAAGTAACCCCAAAGCATAACATTTCCACCACTGTGCTTCAAAATTGGTATGATGTTCTCCAGAAATTTTATTTTAGGTTTACCATAAACATCTAATATAAGTGTGGCCACACTAATAAGACCACTAATAACATTAGACCATTCAGAGTATGAATCATTAACCACTACTCTCTGTATTCTGTCTTTTAGCCAATTTTCTATCCATTTACAAACTGATTTTTCCAGGCCTGTAGACTTTTCCTTACACATTAGCCATGTGTGGGGACCTGTGTATAATAAATTCACAGCCACTTCTTTGTCTAAGGCTTTACTTATTTGTTCATCAATTCACAGCATAATGTTCCACAAGGCCTGGTCCTTGTCTTTATGTTTTCAACAGCAAACTGTAATCTTGCTATGATGTTCATTTTTACATAGCAAAGGATTTTGCCTGGCTCACCTCCCATGCAGGATTAATTGGTGGAATTTTTTTTTTATTTTTATTGTAGATTTTGTATTTTGTCACCTACTTTTGCCAGAGTTACCTGCAGATTTGCAATGAAATTTTGAGGTTCATGAAGACCTCCTTTAGCATCAAGTAGGCATTTATTAGGTAGGCATTTGCTGGGCCAACTAGATCTGAACAAAAATTAACAGTCCTTGAAATTGAAATAACTTGAACATACAATGGAAGTTGAGCTGCATTTTTACCATCCTTGGCCACTTCCATCTAAGCTGGAATGGCAGCAGAGGGCAGTGTACATATGCTGCAACAGTGATGCTATGCACCGAATAGGGGAGCACCGCAACAATGTGCAGTGCAAATGTTTACGGCTTACTAGTGTGGGGTTTATGGCATTAGAATAGGTGGTGAGGAGGCAATATAACTGTCTATCAAATGCCCTCTAAAGAGCGACCAAATGGGGATAGCTCTCTTTAGTAGGCAACACAATCATTAACAAGGCCAATGGGTCCTAGACAGCTCTTTTGATCTTGGCATGATGACACCACACAATACCCCTAGATATCCGAGATATCCTGGTGTAGCACCCTCCTAGTTCAGAGTAGGCAGTACATTTAGTTAGCTCCTCTGTAACAGTGGAGCAGGGGTTGATTACTTAGGGCTGTTTAGTGTCTCACAGGCTGCTGTTCTGCTACTCCCCCCTGTCTTCTCGAGACTTCTAAAAGTATAGTGGGAAGGAGAACAGGACAGGCAGCCTGAATATTTATGGAACTACAGTCAATCCCTAGGGAGGTGTGCCCTGAAGGTGGAGAAAGAGCAAATAATTATTCCTGGGTCCAGTCCTTCAGGAGGAGACCCCTGTATAGGGGCTCTGCCCCTGGGGCAGGGAGAGAGACAGAGAGGAAGCCAGGGGAGCCTTTGAAGACATCGAAGTCCCAGCTATGCTTAGCTGGGGTGCCTACCTAAGAGAGCTGTGTCTAGTGATCGGGAGAGCCAGAAGAGAGTTGGTGGGATGAAGTCCAACCATTTTCGGACCAAGTGAATAACTGATCCTGCTATACAGATGAGAGGTGACTATGGGGTGGTCTAACCCTCCCAAGCAAGTGCAGTGCAGCCAGGAATTTTACAAAACAGTCAGGAGCATGTGATGCTGCTTAAAGGTTTGGCCTGTACAGCCAGGAGTTGTTCAAGACAGCCTAGAGAGTACAGTGCAACCAGAGGTTGTAACATACAGCGTGTGCAACCAGAGGTTTTTCACAGACCAGCCAGAAGCTACTATAGTTTTTCTACAGTTCCAGGGTATCCAATGCTTCCCATCCGTATCTAAGTTACTGTTCCAATAAAAACTCAGAAGGAAACCCCTAGACTGATATTTGAACCAAAGGAAGAATGCTGAAAATACCATGTGCCTGGCTGTGTATGCTGTGACTGAGGGAAATAGGCCCATATTTCCAGCAGCTCATGCAGGGGTAGCTCTACACTGGGAATGCCTGATTTAAACATAAGTGGTCAGAACAGAGAGGACTAGGGCCCTACTCAGAGAGAGTATAACCCCCCCCCCCAACGCATGAGCCAAAAGTTGAGTCTGAGCCAATGTGGCCCTCTGACCCTCTGTCTCTGCATTGGTAACTTGCCATGTGCAGTGCTAGGTGAATCCAATAGGGGTTCGCACAATCTTCACTGCTGTGAAGAGGGAAGGGTAATCCCTCTGTACTGGGAACTGTGGGCTGCCGAACCCTAGGAACTGTCAAAGAATCACTGTGCTTTCTGTGGGAGCAGCATCGTGGAAATGGACGGAGCATGCCAAGAAGAGGGAAAATTGCACATGTATGCACAGTAGGGCTGGGAAGGCTAAAGCTGTGCATACACAAGGGCACCCTGTGTGTCAGATCCTACAATAGAAAAAGGCTGAAAAGGGCATCAAATTTAAAATGTCAGTGCTTCCACTTTATGGCTAGGGCACATAACGTAAAACTGTCTCACCCCACACTCCACTACAAGCCACCAGGAAATTGGGACACCATCTCGTAGGGGGCTAAAGAAGGGCACTAAGCCCACATCTTACGAAGGCAGATGTCTTCATCAATCAGAGCATGAACAAACTCAAACTTGGCTTCAATTTTAAGCTTTTTACTTCATTTTTTACAGTACATAACACATTTGAATTTAAAGTGTATTTAAAGTCAAAACTTTTTCTTTGGTTTTGAAAAGAATATGAGATAGTTAAAACCCTTGTCAGTTTTTTTGCACTCTGAGTCCCATTGGGAAAGTTTCCTTTTTCTTACTGCCCCACAAACACTATAGAAAGTGAGAAGAGATTTCTCAAAATTGAGGGGTGTCCCCTATAGAAAATTTTTTCCCACTCTGTTTCAGAGACAACTGTAAAACTTCGGATTTGCCATCATTTTTAGTGCCTATGACAAATAGAGAGGATACATGTAAGGCAAGATAAACCCCCTGCTATTACTAGTGCAAAAAAGAAAAGACAAAATAAAGTTTTCAAAATCATTTAAGAGAAGCTTGACATGTCCTGGAAGATGTCAGTTGTGCCCAAATGCGTAGGGTGGAGCCTGTTATGACACCATCATGTTTTACTGGAAGTGAGCCATAATTGCAATGTCTGCTTGTGTTTTGGTATTTTAAACAATGCTGGTGACCTTTTAATCTTCTCTGAGTGCAATTTTAGCTATAGTTGTTACATCTTATGGTTTTCACACTATGTGGAGCATGTAATTTATTTATTTTTTGGGTTCTTACCTGCACGTTTTGAGCTTTGAGCTGGCAGGAGTTGCGATGGATTTTCTCGGTGGAGTGGGATCATCTTCTAAAGAGAAGGATGCCTGAAGAGCACTGAAGTTGCCCAGTATGGAGTTCTTATAAATCAGGGGTCTCAAACTGGCGATCCTCCAGCTGTTCCGAAACTGCAAGTCCCATGAGCCATTGCAAGGCTGATAGTTACAAGCATGACTCCCACAGGCAGAGACATGATGGGAGTTTTGCAACAGCTGGAGGGCCGCCAGTTTGAGACCCCTGTTATAAAGTGTGAAGGGACTCTTTATGATATGAAAGTCATATCCATTTGGTAAGCAGATTTAAGACTCTTTTTGGTGGCGGTGGAGCAAATTGGACGTGGTGTTTTTGAAGACTGATTATTCTCTTTTCACATTTATTAAAAGAGACTTATATATTCAGGACTTTTAAATTTCATGTTTGTTCTTTTGGAACTATAGCGCAGAACATTTTGTACAGATAATCATTGCTGTAATAAATATCTCATAGTGTGCTGGCAGCTCTTCTACCTGTTTTTTTTGTTTTCCAAAATGCAGTAACAACTTTATTAATACTGTATCTAACAGGCCAAAAGGTAGATATAAAACAAAAAGTTCATTGTTAGGGATTACATACACATAAGGCCTTATGCACGCTGGACGTTTGACCATCTCTCCTGGAAGCATTTTGGCATAAAAACCTCTTGACGCTTATGAACGCATGTAATGCGTTTAGTCATGTCAAGCGCTTGGGCATTAATTAATTTCATTAGGCATTAATAATCTATTCCACAATCAAAATTAATTGTGTGCTAAACGCTAAGTGCTAAACACGCCTAACATTAACGCGTTTAGATGCATTGACATGTGTCAAGCATTTTTTTCTGCCAAATCATTGCTGCCCCAAAACGAGCTGGCAGTGGGGTTTTTTTTCTGTCTTTAAACGCTTCCTCTAAATGCCTATATGTACATGGACACGTAGGCTAACATGCAGGGGCATGCCAGACGGCCCTAACAGCAGCGTTAAAAATGTTCAGTGTGTATAAGGCCTAAAGAACACCACTTAGACAGGCGCTGGGCATTTTTTTCCCCAGTAAAAGCACCTTTATGTACAGGTGCAGGAACTTCCCCTTTCTGAGTCACCCCTTTTCTCCTCCCCCACCCACCTCCGAGCACCATTCCTTGGTTCCACCCCCTACCTACCTCCTAGGACTGCCCTTTTAGAGAATACAGAACCACATATCATTTTGTGGTGCTAAGTAATTTGTATGGAATTTGGTAATGATAACAAGAAAAGAAGTAAAATAGATCCCCAGTAACAATAGGGCCCCCTGCCAGTAACAATAGATCTCCCTAACAACAATGGACCACCAGCAACAAAATTTTCCCCCTAGCAACAATTGACTCCCAGCAGTAACAACAGATCTCCCCGCAGCCAGCAACAATAGACCCCTCCCTCAACAATAGATCTCTTCCAACAACAACTGCCCCCCAGCAATATAAGATCTACCCCCAGCAACAGTAGGTCCCCCACCAGCAACAATAGACCTATTCATCAACAATAGACTCCCCCGCACCAATACATCCCCTCCAGCTAGAATAGATCCTTCAGCAGCCAGAATCAATAGACCCTGCAGCACACCCCAGCAACCCTTGCCATCACATACAGTCAGTGCTGGAAGTGCCAGAACTGTGTTTCTCCACGTTCTCACTGAATGAAAACCCTGAGCGTCTACAGGCATATTAGAGGAGGAGTGTTTAAAGGCAGAAAAAAAACCACCAAAGGTGTGTTCTTGAGAGTAGCCAAAGAGCAGAGAAAATGCGAAACGCGGTAAATGTACATCTTAGTGAATGTGGTAAAGCTTCACTTTGCAAAGAATACTCAATCATGTGCAAGGAAAAAAAAATGCATTTTCTCTTGCATGTTATTAGATGATGGAAGTCAGCAGAGCTTCCCCTCATTCACTATGTTTGGGGGCAAATCCACATGCAGAGTGTAACTGCTCTTGCAAAGTGATCACTCTATTTGCTTATAGTAAATCAACCTCACTGAACAACAAACTGATTAAATACTTTTGTAGGTAGGCAATGACTGCTACTACTGTTTGAAACCCTTTCTTGGCTGGAGCGTCACTTTAAATAAAATATGTAATATTGAATTCTTTTTACATACATTAAAACATACAAATATGAATTTCCCTGATTAAGATATTGCTGCGAGAGTAATAAATGAAGAGACACCTCTGGATTTCATAACTTGTCAGCTGCCGATGTATCACAATGCTTTAGAGAGCCATGAAATGTACAAGCTGGAAGTTCCAGGAATTATTACTGTCGGGGACCCGGAGTGAATAATTACCGAGGTATGCTTCGTTTGTCCCGGCTTACTGATTGGACATGGATATGTTGCATAAGGGAGGGACTTGGAAGGAGACAGGGCTATATTTCTGGGATGTGAATGAGGTGCCACAGGCATTGGCATCTGCAGGAAAAATGATATTCATTTTGTTGCCATTACTCCTTTACAGCATTATTTGGGTTTAATCGGTTGAGGAATCTGCAGTGCTATGCAAAGGTTTCTCTTATTAATATTAATGACCCTAACCAAAACATGAAAACCTTGCAAGAAGTCTGCAGAAGGTAGAGGTGTAGTACAGTAACCTGCTACAAAGATGCAGTGACTTTGGGTTTTAGGATTAAATACAAAGATTGCAAAGGAAAAGCAATAGCAGAACTTAGATATAAAACCCAACACAAAATACAGAAGTCAGTAACTGTTTTCTCAGTTTTTTTTACAATACGTAATTTTTACTAAGAGCCCTTTCACACTGGGGCGGGGGGCGGCGTCGGCGGTAAAACGCCGCTATTATTAGCGGCGTTTTACCGTCGGTATGCAGCCGCTAGCGGGGCGGTTTTACCCCCCGCTAGCGGCCGAGAAAGGGTTAAATACCACCGCAAAGCGCCTCTGCAGAGGCGCTTTGCCGGCGGTATAGCCGCGCTGTCCCATTGATTTCAATGGGCAGGAGCGGTAAAGGAGCGGTATACATACCGCTCCTTCACCGCTCCGAAGATGCTGCTGGCAGGACTTTTTTTACCGTCCTGCCAGCGCATCGCTCCAGTGTGAAAGCCCTCGGGGCTTTCACACAGGAATACATACAGCGGCACTTTCGGGTCGGTTTGCAGGCGCTATTATTAGCGCAATAGCGCCTGCAAACCGCCCCAGTGTGAAAGGGCTCTTAAGCAGAACTGAAGGTTGCTCAACGCTTTTGGCCTTACTGAAAGCCCAACTCTAGAAGTTAGAGCAAATCTATCCTTGCAGTGCCCCCCTTCACCCACACAAACCTACACACTGCAAGGGTTAAATGCTTGTTAGGTCTATGGAGAGCTGAAGAGCAACATTACTTAAAGAATTTGTTACCCCAACACTTCATATTCTTGATATGTACCTGTTGTACCATGTGTTTGTATGGGAAAAGTATCCTGTTCTCTTTGTATTGCATCCTTTATGTGAAATCACTGGTGTTCCAGCTAGTCCCTCTGCTTTCCTATGAAAAACTGACCATGCTAAGCAGGAGAGCACACTGTGGTCAGTTCTCTAGCTAAGATGGGAACTCAACCTGCTCTCCTCCAATAATCAGACTTGTCCTGACATGCCCCCGCTGCACAGCCATTCACTGGGAAGCTCAGTGTGCTGCTCCCCCCCCCCCCCCCCAGCTCTTATGCAGCTGAGAACAGAGGGAATGTGATCACTTATAAAAAAGGGGATAGGGTATTTATAATGTTTTGTTATATCTATACGAATATGTTTTGCCTTCCATTTCTATTTTAAACTGAATAGGTCGTTTTACAAGGTGATCGATTACAATCACTTTAAGCAAAAATTTGCATACCTAAATCATTTTTATATTCTTTGTTATTAACTTATAAGCCTCGTATTTCTTATGCTGTTTATATATTTATTATTATTTTTTTTTATATATAAATGTTTTCTAAAACGTGCATGTGGTAGTTTTTAAATCTGAACAAGTATACAAATCACAAATTAATGCTGCTTTGTAATTGTAAATATACAATTTACAGTATGTATTTCTTAAATACAAGCAGTTTAAGTACTCCAATTTCACTTGAAACAGCTTCATGGTGCATGAGAGGTAGAAGAAGCCAATCAGTTCATGCATTGCAAGAAGCATACTGATAGCATAAGAGAGCAGACTGACAGAGAGTTGAGCTCATCACTGCTCTGCTTCAACTTTTACTCACCAGCCACAGGCTGAGGTGGGTCCAGGAGGACCTGGGCTTAGATAAAGTGGGTTGAATGATGCTGGCCATCAGACTGAGGACATCGGGGAGCAGAGAAGAAATACAGTAGGGGAAATCTCTGGACTGAAGGTAAATCTTGCAGCAAGAGCTGCTGAAGGATAAAAGTATGCTTTTTGTGGCATTTTTTGACACATGTATTGCACTGTGACACTTGCATCCTACAGGATTTAAAGTGTTTGTAAACTTAAACATAAAATGTATTACATCTGTCTCTTTAAGGATTTTATATGTGATTTTTGTATAAGCACGTTATTTGTGCTGTATCTACTTATGTCTGTATCTGCTGTATATTACCAGGTTGACCCTGCCAGTTCCCCACTTCCTGGTTAAAAACTGACCACGCTAGCAAGAAAGCCAATGTTAGCATGGTCAGTTTGTGTCTCACGTCATCCCTTCCTAAGATACAGGCAGGCTGTGCTAGCACGCAGCCTGCTGTGGCTGGGACAAGGGGTGGGCAGGAGGGGCGGCTGCCCTGGGCACAATGATTTATTGCAGGGATGAGGGCTCCTTGTGCCAGTTGCTTCTGTTACAAGGCTGACAGGAGTAGTGACAGTGACATCACTCTTAACCCTAATCCTAAAGGAAGGGGGCTCAGTTTGGCATCTTTGTCCTTGCCGCTGAATGACCTTGTCCGGCACTGCAGCCTGCCTGTATCTTTTGTGATCAGTGTGTAGCCACGCCCCCGCCCATCCCTCTTCCCTTAATGGACAGCAGCTTCTCCAGCCAAATCGATGGGCATGTAGGTCATTTGTGAGATGTGCTCGCATTTGTTTACCATGGAAACGCTGATGCTTGGTGGCAAACGTCACTTATGTCACATCTTATGCGCTTAGCTAGGAAATGGAACATGTAACCTGCTCTTTCAGGATGAAAAAAATATGTACGAAACTTTTTTTTTGTAAATACAAATACAGACGGATTGTTTAAACTTGTACATTTAGCTCCTGGGGAAATCCACAAAGGGTATATTGGTTGTACAATCTTTTTAATTTGTTGCTGTGCACATTAACAGCTGCAGCCATGATTGGCTGTCGTAGTATTTGCTGGATCAGGAACTATGATCATTGATTACCGATCAGTAGTGTAAGACCAGCACTGTTATCAATGTAGATTAACATTCTTTCAGCATAGGGCACCATGCCTACAGATGGGTTAAAGCTGAGCTCCGCAAAAGACAGAAATAAGAACAATATTCCCTTGCATTGCGGCTGCCCTCACAGTGCAAGGGTTTAATGTTTTCTTATGTCTAGAGGAGTGCAAAAATCAGTTTTACTTCCTTTGCTCCCTCCTTTGGGTTGTAAGACCGGCCCCTGTAGCTTCCCCCCCCCCCCATCCCCATCCCCACTTACCTGTTATGCTGTTAAATTTAAAATACATACTCACCTGTCCAGCGAATCCTGGGTTGTCCCATTTAGCTGACTGTGCCTGTGTCCTGTGCCTGTGTCCCATGCTGCCATCCATTCTGGGTTTAAGCCACCCAGTTCTTAACTGCTCTGTGAATGGGCTTCCACAGCCTCCTGGGATATGTGACGGGGTGACGGGGTTCCCAGGGGGCTGTGGGTAGGGTTGCCACCTGTCTGAGATTCACCTGGACAGTCCGGGTTTTGAATCATGTGTCAGTCCGCTGAAAACCAGACACATTATTCAGACCGGGCCGTGGCTCCCTAAAATAACTGGAGAGAGGATTAGGCGTTCTCCTCCCTCCAGCCTTCAGGGGGCAAACTAACCTTAGTCTCAGCAGCATTGCTGAGGAATAAAGAGTGTCTGCAGACTGGAGAGAGTAATGAGGAGCTTCTTTGCAGTTTGTGATCTGTGAGTGCAGAGGGAAAGGGGGAAACTCTGATGTGTGGTGGGACACCTAATGGTGGCACCTGATGTAAGGGGGGGCTGTGATGTGTGGAAGTACTGTGATGGGGGCATCTGATGTAAGGGGGAACTCTACTGGGGACACCAAATGTAAGGGGGGACTCTGATGGGGATACCAGATGTAAGGGGGGACTTTGATGGGGACACCAGATGTAAGGGGGGACTCTGGTGGGGGCACCTGATGTAAGGGAGACTCTAATGGGGGCACCTGATGTAATAGGGCACTCTACTGGGGATACCAGATGTAAGGGGGGACTCTCATGGAGACACAGTTGTAAGGGGGGCTCTGATGGGGACACCTGATATAAAGAGGCACTTTGCTGGGGACACCTGATGTAAGGTGGTTTTATTTTCATTTACTTGAAATATGGATGTGATTGGCCTACTTTTATGTTATATTAGGAAGCAATTCGGACCTCAGCTGAAAGAAAATTTTAGATAGACATTTGTGCATTGCAGGAATTTGCACAAAATTGTGTGCATTCCTGCAATGTACAAAAACACACAGCCCTTTTCCAGGTGTACAGTGGTGCTATTAAGTCCTAATGGCACAACCACACACCTTGCTTTTGCGCTCATTCACCTGCGGCAGAATGTGCAGTAACAAAACGCCATGCGATTTGGTGCAGCACAAATTTTAAAAAAGGTTATACAGGTTTTACATCAATTTGTACTACATTTTGTTTTTCATACTACAAAAAAAATTAAAAATGCAGCACCGCTAAAGTATTCAGGTTTGGCTTGAGGAAAAGGTGGTAACCCTAGATGTGGGAGCAGACATTGTTATGGTCTAGAGTGGAATGGTGGCGGGGGCGTGCCTGCCATAAAAAAAAAACAAAAAAAACAGAAAAGCCTTAAAATTATTATTGTGGAGAGGGGGGCAGAGACATAAAGCGGAACTTGAAGCACAACTCAATGACAACTGCTGCTGACAACACCGCTAAAGACATTGGTAAAACAATGTTGCACTTTTGCATTTTTTTACCCGGCATTGGTTTTATAATGCTTGTAAGGCAATATGGCAGTTTAGAAAGAGTGCAAAAATCTAGTTATATGCTGTCCTCTAGAGGGCACTACCAAAGGCTCCCATTTCATGGCAGTGATAACTATGGGCCATGGGCAGAACTCCATTTTCCATTTTTATACAGGGCCTGAATCTGTTGAAAAATTCCAAATATGTATCAGCGATTTATTTTTTTCTCTTTCCACATCTTCCTAAAGCTTTTTCCTAGACATCACAGCTGCACGTCTGACAGTTTTCTTTTTTTCTTACTCCCAATGCTATCAATTATAAATAAAACCTGAAAAGCGGCAATCTGCTTCCCTGCTGAGAGAAAATCGGACCCTCAGCATAAGTCACCCCGATCTGCAATTTCTGTAGCTTTGGAACCAATTGTTCTTTTTCTTGCCTCTCAGTCTTTCTACAAAAGATACTTTTATATATGGAAATTGTCATTGTTAAGCCAAAATGGATTTTCTGTTTTAGGATGACGGAGAGCCATCTAGTGGCCAAAAAGGAAAATGTAATCTTGCGCTATTGGGAACATTTCAATGAAAACAGTTTCATGAGACTAGCTAATAGTTTTTTTTTACACAGTGATACAATTTGCAGCTTTTTATCTTTTGTTCTGTAACAGCTTGTCTGATATTTCTGCTGGCTTTTGATAATTTATCAAAACATGCAACAAAACATTCATTATATTTGTTGCACTTTGCCACCAAATCCCTTGTTTATCTTTCCTTCCAGATAACAATGATTTCACTTTACAGTTCTTATTGTTGTATGAATCCAATGACAAGCTCCAGCTTGAGTAAATTAAAAGTGGAGGTATTTTCAGATTTAGATGATCTATTTCCATTTGCCATTTTAAAGGGAAAACTATTATAATAATTGGGACCATTTTAGTTTGGATATATATATTGTATATGTTTTTAAACCTGTTTCATAAATTTTATAAAATTAAATTTAGTTTGCTAAAGCACAGTGTATCTTAAACAATTGCCATTTTTAATGAAACTTTCCTTCACCTTTTGTTCATCTTTTGTTACATTCAAATGCCGCTGATCTCCTATAGCCTCTTCACAGCCACTTCCTGTCTACAAGCACTCCAGCATTTCTGAGGTTGGGCTTCCTGATGGTGACAACAACAGTAGACCATGCTTGTGTAAGTGATATAAAGTGATATTAAAGACTTGTTTTTTTTTTTTGTTTGTTTTTTTAAACAACAAGCATGTTATACTTACCTACTATGTGCAGGGGTTTTGCACAAAGCCGCCCAGATCCTCTTTTTCTTGGGTCCCCTGCCGGTGCTCCAGGTCCTTCCCTCCTGCTGAGTGCCCCCCAAAGCAAGCAGCTTGCTGTGCGGGCACCAGAGCAGGCTCGCTCCCAAGCCACTGCTCTGCGTGGCCATTCACATGCAGACCCGCAGCTCGGCCCTGCCCCCTCTTTCTCCTAATTGGCTCACTGTCTGTGATTTGCCTCAGGCAATGAGGAGTGAGAGTCCCTGGAGAGCCGAGGGTCTTGTGCACATGGCTGGATCACGATGGGGGTCAGGTAAGTATTAGGGTGGGGATGGGGGGGAGCTGCTACACAGAGAAGGTTTTTCACCTTCATGCATAGAATTCATGAAGGGGAAAAACATTGAGACTTTAGAATCACTTTAATTGTAGTGCACCCTGAACACAAAATTCAAAGTGAATTCAGATGTGAGAAGGTGGCTTGTTATCCTCCGCAGAGACAAAGGGCCAGCCAGTGTTTCACCAGGGACCCCCTCAAAGTGGTTTGGATTTGGCTGTGTGCTGATGCCAGCTGGCAACGCCTAGATTCCCACAGTACCAGAAGCACATGAGTGCAGATGCATTCTAGTGGCATCGGTGTAGACAGGAACCGTGCTGTGGAGATTTAAGACCCCAGACCTTCCTGGGCTGGAACACGGCAAAGATGAAAAAGGACTGCAATACAGGCCAGGGAATGGGGCAGGCAGCAGACAAGTGAATCTGAAAAGAAAGTCAAGGTTGATACACTGGAAGCTGGTCCAGAAAAAGAAACAGACAGAAAACAAGCGCACAAGAAGGAAGCACAAAAGCCTTGGTCAGGCACCAGACATGTGAATGCAGATCCTTTATACACTGTAGGTGGCACACACAGTGGCTAAGTGGCTAGCACTTCCACCTGGCAGCACCAGGGTCATCGGTTTGAATCCCAACCACGGCATTTCCTGCCTAGAGTTTGCATGTTCTCCCTGTGTCTACATTAGAGGTGAGCATCTTAACTGGTCTCACGATTTGATTATGATTATCCTATTAACGATTCGATTCCACAATGTAGCAGGATTACTGACCATCGTTTTCATCAAACACCCATCAGTGCAGCCTTATATGTGCCCATCAGTGCAGCCTCATCAGTGCAGCAATATCAATGCAGCCTCATTAGTGCTCATCAATGCAGCCTACCAGTGCCCATCAATGCAGCTTATCAGTAGCAATCAATGCAGCCTCATCAGTGCCCATCAATGCAGCCTACCAGTGCCCATCAGTGCCCGGATCACACAGAGCGGGGATCTCCTGCTGTTACACAGAGCTTGGATTTGAATTGCTGGTGGCCACTATCAACATAGTCCCGCCTCCTAGACTGGCTCTTATGACACACATCACACTGATTCAGTTTCCCAGCATAGGATCAGCGTGCCGTCTATCATAGGAGCCGGTCTAGGAGGCGGGACTTTGCTACAGTGACCGCCAAGCATTTCAGATCCAAAGCCAATGTCACAGCGGGAGATCCCTGCTGTGTGTGATTACACGTACACATTTAGGCATGGAGTGGAGGAGAGGAGGAGGGAGGGGAGGACTCTGACAGGGGCCATTGACGTTATTGATGCAATCGCGATGCAGTCATTCTCTGCACTGATGCAGAATCATTTAAGGCTGCATCGCGATGCATTGATTACATGATTATTTTCAACACCTCTAGCCTGCGTGGGTTCACTCTGGGTACTACAGTTTCCTCCCACACTCTAAAGACAAGCTGGTAGGGTAATTAGCTCCTAAGTTGGCCCTAGTATGTGCATAAATGTGAGTTAGGGACCTTAGAGTGTAAGCTTCTTGAGGGCAGGGACTGATGTGAATGTATAATATACAGTAGATGTAAAGTGCTACATGAAATTGACAGCTCTATATAAGTACCTGAAATAAATAGGTGTGGCCCCTTTTAAGGAACTTGTGTCTATGACATCTTTAGCTACAACTTCTCAGAAGAAAACTGAAAGCCTCGCCGAAGGGTGAAGGTGGACACCTATGGTGCAGAAGCGAGGAATGTAAGTGACACAGGGCATTATGGGTTCCCTAAAGACAAAGGGGTTGCTTTACAAAAACTGAAGAGTGAAAAATCTAGTGCAACTCTGTATAGAACTAATCAGCTGCTAGTTTTTTTGACTCAAGCATAATCGAACAAGCAGAATTAGTAGCTGATTGGCTACCATGCACAGATGCCCCAGATTTTGCATTCTCCAGTTTTAGTAAATCAACCCCAAAGCATACCAGAAGCTTTTAGCAAAGTTTGCTTTTAGCCAATCTCTCTCTAACTTATTTTACCAACATATTAAAAGCAGGTAGGGGAAGGAAGGATAAGTCGCTTCTTCAACTAAGTTGAAGGAGGTTGAGATACTGAATGCAGTACACATCTGGCCTCTGTTAGCTAAAATTGCTAATGCTAGTTTGATTATTGTAAAAAAAAAGAAGACTAGAACTTTCTGACAGAATCTTGAATAATACCGCTGACTACTTGCCATTGTGTTCCCAGCAGGGAGATTTCCCCTCACTTTTTGCCCTGGTGGCCTCTATCAGGAAGTGAGAGGATATCCCTGATAACCCTTCCACACTCTGGTTTCTGTGTTTCATTGCTATATGAGGAATCTCTCCTCATTTTCTGTCTGTTACACCCATCAAGAACGCACACATTAAAGTTCACTAAAACTGGAGCACTCAGAATCTGGTGCAGCTGTGCATGGTAGCCAATCAGCTTCTAACTTCAGCTTGTTCAATTAAGCTTTGACAATAAAACCTGGAAGCTGATTGGTTTCTATGCAGATCTGCACCAGATTTTGCACTATCCAGTTTTAGTAAATCACCCCTACGATGACAAATGCCTAACAGAAGTGGTAGCCCTTGCTTATTTAATCCACAGCAAAG
Source organism: Aquarana catesbeiana (assembly GCF_042186555.1). Classification (NCBI taxonomy): domain Eukaryota; kingdom Metazoa; phylum Chordata; class Amphibia; order Anura; family Ranidae; genus Aquarana; species Aquarana catesbeiana. The sequence goes on along the minus strand of NC_133336.1, from coordinate 70,958,815 downwards.
AAAACAGGGAAGGTTTTGGCTGTAAGTGCATTTAAATATAATAATAAAAAAAAATACCTTTCTTTCTCTTTTAGAAAATGTCAAATGTTGCAGATATCTGCAGGGTCTGTTCTGTGCTCTCTGTATAGAATGTTCCCAGAAATCTTACACAAGGTCTTTGTCAATGGGATTTGGACTTGTGTTGATGGCATCAGGCTGACATCAGATTGAGTTCAGAATTTACAGGTGTATTTGGCCTGCAGATGACCTCCTGCTTCAAGCAGCTTTTGCATTCCCATGGGCTGATATAGGAGTGCAAAACCCTTCTGACATGAAAAAATCCCATTGACTTGTTATATACTCTATTTAATCTATGTCCTTGTTTTAAATTTTTAGCCATCTCCAGCATTTTCCTTAGGTATGATGCAAAGAACCTTTTACCTCTGGTGATCTTATGGCACATTTAGAGGGATGTTGAGATGCAGGTTTCCTCTTTTCCCAACAGTGGAAATGACTGTACAATACTGGACTCTAGCAGTAAGACCTTTCTAATGTATAATGTCAGTCTGTATGAAGATGGTATTGAGTATCTACAGAACTGAATCATGCAAGAATCTGCAAGGTTTTCAAAATTTTTGTAGTGAACACAAGTGGCCTTAGGATTTTTTTTTCTTTTGGTTTCAAGTAGCAGATTTATGATGTGTGGCAGGTGAGATGATGCTAGATGTCTAGATAAATTTCATAGTTTATAACACTGTTAAACAAACCCATTCTCTAAAGCAATGGTCGTCTGACACGACCCTTTGCTTGCTTTTATATGGCCCTTGGGGAACTATTTCATCCACTGACACCAATGAAACGTCACAATTCTTCTCAAAGACTCCATCGATGGGGTTCGATTTCTACCAATGACACTAATGATGGGGCACAGTTCCTCTCAGTAACACCAACAATTGGGCCAAATTACACTATTGATGTGGCACAGTTCTTCCAATGACACCAACGATAGGGCACAATGACACCAATGATGGGGCACAATTTCTCCCAATGACACCAATGATGGAGCACAATTCCTCCCAACGACATCAACGATGGGGTACAATTCCTCTCACTGACTCCAAAGATGGGGATGTTTACTCCCACTGATGCTGGGACATTTTCTACTTCTGATGGTCCCAGTCCAGCCCCTATAAAGTCTGAAGAACAGTGAACTGGCACTTTGTTTAGAAAGATTGTAGACCCCTGCTCTAAAACACCCAAAAAAGTTATAGCTAGTGCGTAACTTTTTTTTATTACCTTTTTTGTTAATGAAATTGGAGGACAACTGCTAAAAGAAAGTATCTGCTGGCTTCTAGACCAAACTGTTGGGGTTTTGTGGAAGGTTTACTCTTGCATCCTTTTGTGTCTCCAGTACTAAAATTGAAGGGAAATCTCCCAATGGGACATAGATGGCAAAAAATAAAAAAAACAAATAACAGATTTTAATGTTTTGATCCGGCCAGGGCCTCCTTATGCCCCTCTAACTAATTTATAGCTTTTTACAAATTACACCAAAAGCCCAAAATTCTAACCTGAATTTATCGTCACATGATGCGTCATATCTTGAATCTGCTATGCAGAGTGGGAAGGTCCTTTTTTGGATACCTAAGATAGTTCCCAGTGAAGGACATCCCTATTGCCTATCTACCAGCAGGGTCTAGAGGTTGCTGGAGAAGCTGGTCAATGGTGCACACAGACTGCACCAGCCTTTCATATCTGAAGAGGTTCCAAAGAGGGTCATGAAACTGTAGACTCAAGTGTGGTAACTTTGGAGTGCTTTAAAAAAAAAATGGTGAATGGTTGGAGCAAACCCTCTAAAAAAACAAAACACAGATTACTCTAATAAAGTTTTTTTTTAAAGAGTCATTTTTACAATGATCCAACAAACCTGTTTGCTAGTAAAAAATTCAATCAAAGTCATGGGAAAATTGAGGTTTTTTTTCCCCCAAATGGATTGATAGCGTGAAAAGACAACAGCACCACCAAGCCAGCCAAGCCAAATATAGTCCATAGTGTAGTCATTGCTCTATGGAGGTATTTTCTGTACAGTTCTCCTTTACAAAAAAAAAAAAAAAAGCAAGCACGTTTGATGCTTTCATAGATGAATAGTAGGACACACAGGCAATATTTTTATTTTCATTATAGGAACATTTCTCTGTTCTAATGATTTTCAACGTTTTATGGGTTTTGCTGACAAGAAGCAGCTAAACAGGTTTCCTCTGCACAGCTAAGCTTGTTGCTGCCATATGCTTCACTGTGCATCTGTTCCTGTGTGCATTGCACACCACTTAAGCATATGTCCCTAATAGATTTACTATTCTACTAAATTGGAGGAGATGGAGCTCTGAGACTAATTCCGCAGCTGGATGTTGTTGCAATACATTTGCATATTTTAGATTTATAAAGGTCATTGGCATTGGCCAGCTAAAAATCAGGCTTCAGTAGAAAGTATACGACTTATGAGCACCAATGGAGCTCAAAGAAATTCAAGATGTCCACTTAGTAGCAATGTTATCCCAATACTAACAAATTCAGGAGGACGCATACAAATAATATGTGTTTAGGGTGATGTCGGACAGGAGCAGAGATGTAATTGTATATCTTGCCACTCCATCACTGTATCATTATGGGACCCCCACTATCTAGCTTCCATTTTACAAGACATTTCCTATTCTTAAACAGTTACTAATACTGTAGCATACTAATTGCTTTCATAACAATCTGACTAAGGTTCTTGAGCTGTGTTAGCATTCAAGTTATCAAAAATTATTTGCTAAGTGCTATTGAGATAGATTGTTATCCAAGCAGACCATATTCGCCATTACTATTTACAAGTGCTTTTTATTCATCCTTATGATCACGTTCAGTACATCTGCAGTGTACTGCACCAGTAGTGCTCTAAGCATGCCTGTGGTTGTTTTCCCATTCAGGGCAAACAACAAGTTCCCTTTACTGACCCTTTCCAAGCTTCGCATACAGTCCTGTCACATACGCAGCTCAGGACCCCTGGTAAAGTGAACAAGCGGTGCAAGTGCACAGAGTGGCACGAGTACCTCATAGTTGTTGCCACCAGCTGGCACAGGTAGATATGTCAGCAGAGTCAGACCAGGCAGCAGGCAGAACATCAGCAAAGACTGGTTGGATAGCAAGAGGATGATCAGCAGGCAGATGTTCAGTAGAGATCAGCAGGTGATTAGCAGAGCCTGCCTGGGCAGCAGGTAGATGACCAGCGAAGTCAGGCAAGCTGGGTCGGTAACTGATGATCAGACTGAGCATAATCACTTTGGTAGAAGCGTAGTCAGAATTCAGGTCAGAGTTAGAAACAGATGAGCAGGCAGAAGTGGAGAACAAGTGCAAGCCAGGGTCGGTACAGGCAGATATCATAAGAAGTCAAGCCAGGCTGAGTTGATAATCAATAGTGAAATACAGAGTAGCAGATGGTAAGTTTCACCGGAATGTAGACAAGATGGCATTGGTCATGTGGAGCAGATCAGTTTAAATAGCCTACTTTGTGTCTACAGTAGTGACAGAGGTGCGTGCACCTGTACATATAAGCAGCACACATGTACCTCTGTGGGCGTATGTGTGACTAAGTAATGACCGGAGCCTGCAGACAGATATTCACCCCGATGCGCTATTCTGTATACTAGTTTGTCCTTTCTGACAACCCTTTCACATTGTTATTTTAACTTAAATATATTTTTCTGTTTAAAGTATATAACAAAATCAAGCCTTTTTTTTGGATATGGTATGGAACAGTTAAAACTTTGTTCAGGATTCCTTTGCCATTTGCATCCCATTGGAGAGATTTCCTTTTACTTGCTATCCTTTAGAGCAGTGGTTCTCAACTCCTGTCCTCAGGACCCTCTAACCAGCCAGATTTTAAAGTATTACCTTGGGGAGATGCAGACTAGAATACTGCAATCACTGAAGAGAAAATGATATCACCTGTGATGTATTTCAGTTATCTTGCAAACCTGGCCTGTTAGTGGGTCCTGAGGACGGTAGTTGAGAACCACTGCTTAAGGGTCCTTTCACACGGGACGGATCCGTGATGATCCGCCCCATGAACATCCGCTTGCTTACCGGGGATCGCTCCGTGGATCCCCGCTGAGCAGGCAGATGACAGGTCTGTCTCCACACACTGTGCAGCGAAGGACCTGTCAGAGTGCCGCTCTCCCCTATGGGGGATTGGATGATGACGGACCGTAGAGTCCGTCGTCACCCGATCCGATCCGAAAACGGATGGAAAAGTAGGTTTTTCCTCCGTTACACTTTTTCGGATGAGAGCAGGTCGGATGTCAGCGGACATGTCACTGCTGACATCCGACGCTCCATAGAGGTCTATGGAGGGTCCGTTCAGGTCCGCGTAAAAAACTGACAGACGGACCTGAACGGATCGTTCATGTGAAAGAGGCCTTAGACAAAAAAGCAGATAGAGAAAATCTCTCCAAAGTAAGGGGAAATCTTCTCTTAGACAGCTGTCACTGCAACAATTGTCCCCATTGGAAGTTTCCCCCCATTCTTGTTCCTGCAACAACTCAAAATTGTGGATTTTCCCAGTTGCAGTGGCAATGGTTACTAACATAAATGGAGAGGGTGAATTTCCCCAACTGGGCACAAAACCTTTCTGCATTGCAAAACCCTTGCGCATGTTAACCAAAACTAATTAAAAAAAAAATGGTTTGGGCTTTTGATACACTTTAACCGCTTGCCGACCAGCCGCCATCGTTATACGACGGCAGGTCAACTCTCCTGCGCAAATCGTCGTAGCTGTATGGCAGCTTGCGCTGGCAGTGCCACACACTCATGCCCGCTCCAAGCTGGGGGAGCGTGCCCACACGTCGGGCAGACTCAATGTCCGCCGGCGACCCACAATCGCTTATTACAGAGGCAAAACGGGGAACTACCTTTGTAAACAAGGCAATTACCTGTTCTGACAGGTGACATGACAGGGATCTACTGTTCCCAGTGATCAGGAACAGTGAACTCTGTCATGTCCCTGGCAGCCCCTCCCCCCTACGGTTAGAACACACCTAAGGAACACATTTAACCCCTTTGATCGCCCCCTAACGTTAGCCCCTTCCCTGCCAGTGTCAAAAGTTTCCGATCTGTCCACCGCAATGTCGCAGTCCCGCTAAAAATCGCAGATCACCTCCATTACTAGAGAAGCGCTTACCCCCGAAGGAGCGGCTAAATAATTGTTATATCCTTAATTCACATTTACCACCTAACCCATCGCAGCCCATAAAATCCAAACACAGTCCATAATGCTTTTTCTCTTGCTTTATTAATATTGACATGTTACATCTCATACTTCAAGCATTAGGTTGGCATACATTACATTAAAGACATCATCTTGTCTTTACTCATAAAGAACATCAACACGGGAAATCACTTTGTGTGATTTCTTCAATCAGGGAAGATGGAAGTAGATTTGACAAAGAATAATCGATAAAGAGTCACTCTGAATAACTTCTTCATCTGCATGACTTTTCAAGAACAGTCTGTATCTCTATATGTGTGCTTGCAGCTTCACCGCTACCTTTTTACCACTACTTCCCATCTGCATGGTACTTCCAAGTTGAGCCGAGAAAGAGTCACTCTGAATAACTTCTCCCGCCCGACTGATTGGAATCCCGGGGCATTGCTGAACCCAAAGTCACAGGCCATCACCACCTGTCTCACTGACTCGCGTACCAACATCCCTCAGTCTCTGGCAGTACCCTTCCCTTGGGCTTTCACTCACATGATCAATAGTCCATGTGCCTCTCATAAACGATCGATCGCCCAGTTTCCTTCCGCTTTGTTGCTACTTCGCCTGCAATAATTCTTAGTTCCTTTCTCTCCTTTATGGCCCGCTCCCCTCCCCGCAGGGGCGGCCAACGACACCAGCGAATACGTGCTGTAAGATGTCGTCTCTTCCTCCATGGAAAGCGGTTCCCCACCCTTCTCGCAAAGGGGGGAAGCTCCATTGGCTCCCCGGAGGGGGAAACCTCTCCCCTTCGGGAGCCAGGCTGGTTTCTCCAAGCTCCAACCGGAACCCCGGAAGACCCTTTTTCAAGCATGTCACCCCACTTTTATATGAGAGTCCCGGGCATTACCAAGCAAATTAATGATTGGCCGAGACTAGCATACAAACTACTTGCCATTCAAATGAGAAATGAACGAAAATAGGCCTGCTGTAATAGCACATGCCTGTCTAAATTTACCTGACTTAGTAAATTACCAAAAAAAATCACCTACCTAAAAGTAGGTGTCGGCTACACTAGTAAAAAAATAAAAATAATAAAAATGCCATAAATCTATCCCTTATTTTGTAGACGCTATAACTTTTGCTCAAACCAATCAATATATGCCTATTGCGATTTCTTTTACCAAAAATATGTAGAAGAATATATATCGGCCTAAACTGATGAATGAATAGATTTGTTTTTATATGTTTTTCTTTATTATAGCAAAAAGTAAAAAATATTGTTTTTTTTTTTCAAAATTGTCGCACTTTTTTTTTTTATAACGCAAAAATTAAAAACCACAGACGTTATCAAATACCACCAAAAGAAAGCTCTATTTGTGGGAAGAAAAGGACGTAAATTTTGTTTGGGTACATTGTCAGTTAAAGCGACGCAGTTCTGTATCGCAAAAAAATGGCCTGGTCATTAAAGCGGAGGTCTGCCGAAATTTTTTTTTTTTAAATCAGCAGCTACAAATACTGCAGCTGCTGACTTTTAAAATAAGGACACTTACCTGTCCGGGGCTCCCGCGATGTCGGCACCCAAGGCCGAACCGTCCCTCGGTTCTCAGGTGCTGCCGTCGCCATCTTCAGTAAGGGTATCAGAAAGTGAAGCCTTGCGGCTTCACTTCCTGGTTCCCTACTGCGCACGCGCGAGTCGCCTGCTGCGCAATCCGAATGGTCCCTGCTGTCTCTGGGACCCGTGTGTGTCCCAGCAGACAGCGGGGGGGGGGGGCGGGAAGTGGCGTAGACCCCCCACGGAGTCTATGCCTGGAAGTGGGTGCAAATACCTGTATTATACAGGTATCTGCACCCCCCTCCCCCCTGAAAGGTGCCAAATGTGACACCGGAGGGGGGGAGGGTTCCGAAAAGCGGAAGTTCCATTTTTGTGTTGGACTCCGCTTTAAGGGGGCAAATCCTTCCTGTCCTTAAGTGATTAACAATGCATTTAATTTGCAGACATGTACATATTTTTAAATAAACAAACAAAAACGTGCGCTAAAAATAGTATATATGTGCAAAAGCAAATCAAATAGAAGCAATCCACATTAATATAGATCATAAATTATGATATTATTATATGAGAATAGCCAATAATCAAAAAGGCTAATGATAATAAAGTGCAAAATGTGTTATAGTGTTAGCAAACATAAATGAATGAAGCAGCTTACATATAAAGTGCAAAGTGTACTGGAAAGCAGCCAGACTTCAACAAATGGACAGCTTAAATTATCCCACATTAAATGCAGGGTAACACTAAACAGTCCTGTAAAGCATGAACCTCCTCAGCAGTGAGAAGAAAAAATAGTCCATAATTGGATGTCAGAAGGAAGAAAAGGGAAGTTCCATGCACAAAGCACCACTTCAAGGGGACACCTGAAAGTTTCCACAGTCAGTCAGGTCACACAGCCAAAAGGTACATGAAGAGGAAGGAGATGAAAGATTCCCCGTGCTCCAAAGATGTAACAGATGGACTCTTACCCGAACTGATGGACCTCCCTTCTGGCGAGGTCGTACTAGCAGGCAGACTTAGCCCTCTGCAGGGACTGTGGATGGCTCCGAGTCCTCCGGTGTATCCTCCGTCTGCGATCTGGAACAAACCAATGCTTCCTCCTGCGGGGGGGTGACAGACCCACTCAACCCGGAGGGGAGTGGGTAAAAAGTAGAGAAAAAGCTCCGATAGTGTAGTATATAAAAAAATGTATTTGTTTATTACAAACAACATGGCCACAACAAATGGGCTCTGTGACAATTAAAAAACAAACGTAAAAATCGCCGGCATAAAAAATAGCATACACCCGTGCAGATCATGGGGCAGGCTGAGAGATGGCTCACGATGCGTAGCCACGCCCTACATGTTTCGTCACACTCTGACGTCTTCAAAGGGGACGTCTTCAAGGGCCCCTTTGAAGACGTCAGAGTGTGACGAAACATATGTATCACCCCCCCCGCAGGAGGAAGCATTGGTTTGTTCCAGATCGCAGACGGAGGATACACCGGAGGACTCGGAGCCATCCACAGTCCCTGCAGAGGGCTAAGTCTGCCTGCTAGTACGACCTCGCCAAAAGGGAGGTCCAACAGTTCAGGTAAGAGTCCATCTGTTACATCTTTGGAGCACGGGGAATCTTTCATCTCCTTCCTCTTCATGTACCTTTTGGCTGTGTGACCTGACTGACTGTGGAAACTTTCAGGTGTCCCCTTGAAGTGGTGCTTTGTGCATGGAACTTCCCTTTTCTTCCTTCTGACATCCAATTATGGACTATTTTTTCTTCTCACTGCTGAGGAGGTTCATGCTTTACAGGACTGTTTAGTGTTACCCTGCATTTAATGTGGGATAATTTAAGCTGTCCATTTGTTGAAGTCTGGCTGCTTTCCAGTACACTTTGCACTTCATATGTAAGCTGCTTCATTCATTTATGTTTGCTAACACTATAACACATTTTGCACTTTATTATCATTAGCCTTTTTGATTATTGGCTATTCTCATATAATAATATAATAATTTATGATCTATATTAATGTGGATTGCTTCTATTTGATTTGCTTTTGCACATATATACTATTTTTAGCGCACGTTTTTGTTTGTTTATATGAATGTTTTTTACACTGATATTGGTGTTATATTCGTGCAGCTTTGAGCTTTGAATATTCTGAAGCTTTAGCGCGGTTATAACTTTTGTTTTATTTTCTGTTATGTACATATTTTTTACAGCATTTGTCCAAACCAGTACAGCATATGATTCTCATCTTAAAGGATGCAAGGAAAAATGCAAGGAAAAATATTCTTGCAGTGTATCTTTCTGTGTTTTCTATAGGTTTTCTTCTATAGCTACTTGTGGCATATGATTCATGTAGCACTTACTTCCTGTAATCCATCTGCCCTTAGCTCAGCTTAGTTCCTCCTCCCCTCCTGAAGACTCCTGTGATGTATGACATCATTTGCCTAGGCCTGGAAACCAGGAAGTACCTGAAAAAGTTTAAAACAAGTGAATATGATATACTTTCCTGTCTATTTACTGATGCTAGCAGCATATTGATTACGAACAGTCAATATTAATTGAGAGAGTGAAGTTCTACTTTACATAATTAAAGTGTAACAAACAAGATAATTAAAACAGTTGTGAATAAAGTTTTGTTAATGCTGTTTGGCTATTCTAGCCAAAATGATCAATTCAGTTTTGTGGTTGAACTTACCATATCTTCACTGATTATGTTTCCTAAGTATCCTTAGTAGATGCACCATTGCTTTTATTCATATGTTAATGTTAGTAGTGTAATTGGTTTCTGACTAAACTGTTCCTGGAATATGCGTGTCTAGCTTTAAATGAGGCATTATACAGAAACCTCCATAGGACCCATCACTAATGTGAATGGTGCAATATTTTTGTAATTAGATGTGCAATAGGTTTGTGCTATATAAATAAGGACTATTAAATGTAATATGGAAATAAAGAGGACATTTCCCTTTTAAAAGTCTTATGTAGAGGACGGGCTTCTCTTCTGAGCTTTCTTGAAGTAGAAATCTGCCTTTGCAGAATTTGTGTACTTGCAGCCGCTTTTAAAACCAGAGAACACCTTTTTACATGGAGGGTCCCCAATCAAATAAGAGATTTGCATTTTTTTTTTTAAATTTACTTCACACTTGCACAGAATTTCAAGCATTAATATACATTTAGAATGGCTAACAATGACCAGCAATGAAAAATAAGCCAGGCCTGCACCTTTTCTAAGACAACACATGCAATGAGTGTTGTGGTGCACTACAGGGTGAGTCCACTGGCACCTACAGTTGGGGATCCACTGGCTCCTATTAGTGTTGAGGTATCATTCTAAATTAGTGCCACTGCAATGCACCACACAGTATCGTGCATTACTGTGCATTGTGGTATTGTAAAACACATGCTTTGCTTTCACATAACACATAGGCGTGAATCCAGTCTACAGTGTATTCAAGTAAAAGAATAGGAGTGCAGTGGCTAAGGAGGTCAAGTAACGGACTGCAAGGCCACCTGGATCATGTGTCATTGGTCCCAGGCCTTGGTTATGCCAGATTATGGGATCTATGTTCTGGTGATCAATGAGCTGTTTGCCAACAATAGTGGCTTCTATTTCTTTCCCTCCCAGTGCCTCAACAAGGTCTTCCCCAGATCTATGAGAGTTACTGCCTGAGTGAAGGTGAATAGGCACCAAGGGGTGTACATGTAAGGACCTGAGCCTGGGACATAAGCATGGGAACACTTCTACATCTACTGTGTACATGTAGAAGTGCAGGGAACATAAGAACACAGCCTTTATGCTCGGGACTTTTGATGTTCCTCTTAGCAGGCCTTGAGTACACTAGGTACTCTTTCCTGAGTAAGGGTAGTGATGATTTAGGAAGACCCACTCCTGGGCCTGCAATCCTATAAGATCATGGGTTTTCAATTCCACCCACCAAAGTCTCTCTGCCATCTATTTATCCAAACTAATGATTCTCTCAGATCTTGCAGACCCCTGATTATTTATTAGAAAGTTATTACTGCAATGCACCTCCCTGACTTCTATACAGGAAGCTTTGCAGGCAAACCAACATCGTTTTTAGGCATAGGGTCATGCAACTCACAATGGTTGACAAAAGGTTGCAGAGGTACTGTGAAAGCCTCAAAAGGTCTTTCTACAAACCAGTTACAAACTCTAATTTTCTCATCCTTTACCTAGAAGAATCATTGAATCCAATACCAAAAAATGTTATATAGTGCAGCTTATTAAGCCTAATGCCCTGTACACACGTTCAGACTTTCCGACGGAATATGTGCGATTGGAGCTTGTTGTCGGAAATTCCAACCGTGTGTGGGCTCCATCGGACTTTTTCCATCAGAAGGCTACTGCATTTTAGGCAAGATCGACAGGTACCCTATATTACCAAAAGTATTGGGACGCCTGCCTTTAGACGCATATTAACTTTAATGGCGTCCCAGTCTTAGTCCGTATGGTTAAAAATTGAGCTGGCCCACCCTTTGCAGCTATAACAGCTTCAACTCTACTGGGGAGGCTGTCCACAAGATTTACCAGTGTGTCTATGGGAATGTTTGACTATTCTTCCAGAAGCGCATTTGTGAGGTCAGGCACTGATGTTGGACGAGAAGAAATGGCTCGCAGTCTCCGCTCTAATTCATCCCAAAGGTATTCTATTGGGTTGAGATCAGGACTCTGTGCAGGCCAGTCAAGTTCCTCTACCCCAAACTTGCTAGATTGCAGACTGCAAGCCAGGCCTTCTCTCCAACATCAGTGCCTGACCTCACAAATGTGCTTCTGGAAGAATGGTCAAACATTCCCATAGGCACACTCCTAAACCTTGTGGACAGCCTTTCCAAAAGTTGAAGCTGTTAAAACTGCAAAGGGTGGGCCAACTTAATATTGAACCCTACGGACTAAGACTGGGATGCCATTAAAGTTCATGTGCGTGTAAAGGCAGGCATCCCAACACTTTTGGTAATATAGTGTATATTCTGTATTTGCTGAAAATGTTGTTACCCTGAAAAAAAACAAAAGAAATGCAGCTGCCACATTTAAGGACTGTAATCTGCACAATTTTGCAATTTTGTTCCTGGGTTTATGTAGCAAGGTACCAGGCCTCCTTCGGTCTATTGAGAACCTCCTGGGCCAGAAATAGCTGACATCCTTCTGTATGTAGTGGGTTGTGAGGCATAGTGGGTGTAAAGATGGTGAAAGTCATTTGGCGCCAGACACTTCTTGGATGTTGGATGTTTTATTTCTCTTAACAGTCCTTTTTTTATCTTTGGGGGGGAGAGAGGGTTAGGGCCAGGACAGAGAGTTGCAAACTCAATTACCAGACTCAGAGACTTCAATAGGAGGACACTCATGCAGGGAGAGGCCTCCAGCAAGAATCCACTGCACGTGCAGGAATGCTGTCTTCTATGGCAACAGTCTTTAACAGTTCCTAACACAAAGCGTAAGAGTTCTTTCAGCTTTACTACAACTTCTCCTTGTAGTTGTTCTATACACTGACCTCCTCTGACCACTAGACCCTCTGATTCACTGCCACTGAATCCCTTGAGCTCCTCCAGTATTCAGGGTTGTATCTTCCTCAAACGTCACCCCCGTCGCTCTACTGGGTCCCTAGCTTGGCACTCTAGATGCCTCTCAAGCTTCACCCACGCTGGCCTGCTCGGTCCCTGGCTTGGCACACAAGGCTGCTCTGCAAGCCTCACCTCCACTGGCTGGGTCCCTGGCTTGATTCCCACTGAAGTTTCCCGATTCTTCACTGCCCCCATCTGGTGAGAATTCTGCTCCGGTACTTGCTTCAGCTACTCACTGTGGTCCCTTGTAATAAGGCAGATAGTCTCTTACTGGCGACAGCTTCCCCTCTACCTCCGACCACAACAGGTTCTCCAGCCGGCACAACTGTAACTTTTGGTTGGACAGCAAGCCACAATCCCAACCCTGCGCTGCTCTCTTAATTCTGGGTAGGCCCTCAGCCCGGGCAATATGAAACACGTCCACCCAGACAGCCATCCAGGTGGCACAGAACATAGATCACCTAACTCCACCCGAATATATAAGTTCTCTCAGCAGGCAAAGGGATTCAAGAAAACCCCTGCCCATTGGCTGAGATACCCCACATACCCATAACCTGACCTTGGGTTGCCTTTCTCATATCTAGTACCACAGAGTACCCGGCCACCTAGTGGTAGAAGAGAAAAGTGCAACAAGGCCAAACTTAGGGAGAAATCAATAGATCTCTATCAACCAGGATAACTACTCCTGGCAAGTAAATTTGCAAAGAGCTCCCTGCCTAAACTACAGGGTGGTACATTTAGTTATCCTGTGCTGTGTGACACCAAATGGCAGTAGGCTAAAATTCTGCAAGAGGCACAGTGAAAAACATGCGAGGGAATGTTAAAAATATATAAAAAATTAAGATTAATGTAAATTAAGTTGCATTTCTCATTTTAGTACAGTTGCTTAGTTTTATAGCCATTCATTAATTGATTTTATCTATGTTCTGGAGTTACTTATAATTCAAGTAACAGATAAAATTTCAAAATAAATTTTATTTCTATAAAAAATTATTGTATTTCATGATTTCATATTTTGTGGCCTTTGGTTATGTATGACAGAGTAGCACAAAAGCTTTTTTTGTTCTATGACTGTGTGTTTGACTATCCAGTCTCTGTTGGAGGCTTAACTTGTTCCTCAATGCACTAAGCAGACTTGAATGATGTGTAATTAGGGGGAATTAGTGCAGTCTGCTTTTGTGTTAATTCCCGCCTCTAAAGCCTCGTACTACGAGGAATTTCAGCTCTTGAGCGTCACCTTTTGGGCCCCTTCTGCTAATTTCGTGTTTGGTGAGCATTGATTCTGAGCATGCGTGTTTGTACTTTCGACTTTTGTGTGACGGATTTATGTACTGACCATATGAAAATCTGACAACAAACCGTTGTCCGACGAAAATTTACTAGCCTGCCATCCAACATTTGTTGGCCGAAAGTTGGACAACAATTGTCAAAAGGAGCGTACCAATGGTCAGATTTTAGGACAACAGTCTGTCAACAGACAATCCCCTGCCAACAATGGCATCGTGTGTACGAGGCTTTAGTCATAACTGCTCACTTCAGCCATAATTAATTCTCCTTAATCACATACCCTTGTGTTTGGCAGAGTACTGAAAGACCACTGTCACTGGATCAAGTAATATCTTTCCACACTAATCAGGCCAGATGCAAGTAAAAGAGATTATATGCTGCTATGATCTGAAGTGTTTATATTTATAATAAGGTTATTAACCCATATTTATATAGTATACTGTATCTACAACCAGACTAAAGATGTTCCCATTTTTTTAAATGAAGACAACTTCATTGTAAACAAGAAGTCTACCAAAAAAAGTCAGACTGGATCCTATTGGGTCCGATTGTTTAGCTCTTCCTGCTTTGCTTTGTAGAGAGGGACTCAGTAAAGTTAAAGCCAATCTCCAGGTTTACTTTCACTTTATTTATTTGCACTTACAGTTAGCTTTTCAGGACAAGCTTTTAGGAGTCTATTAGCTGGCAGGTGGAAATCAGGGAGAGGGTCCCTTAGGGGTTGCTCCCTCCCCTCTGGTGGAGAGCGTTCTGGAAACCCTTATAAAAGGTGGGTGGAGCAGGGGCTCAGTGTCTTCCAGCCGGGGTTCTGACAAAAAAGACAGACCTGCAGGAGGTGTTCGTGCTCACCCCCTCTGTCGGAGAAGCTGCCTAGTGGCTTAGCCACCCAACAGCATCTAGCTCTTGGGGAGAAAGTAATGCCAATTTGGGGATAGACAGTAGACTTTTGAGAGACTTATGGTCAGAAGGTGGTGTTTCCATTCTCTTTCCTCTTCATCAATATTTCACAGACTGTGTTAGCAAGGTCATGCAGGGGACCAACAATACTACAAGTTACTTTATAATGATTTCATCCTACAATCTTATACCATTATTTGGATTACTGCACTGCCATTATCTGAACTGTTTTTATACCATGTTCTGGACTGTCTTGCCTTTACCCTTGCCCTAATGAAGTCAAACCTCTATGTAAATAATTGATAAAGTATTTTTTATAGTCACTGCCTTGGGAGTGAAGTGAGAGATGCGTCTACTGGTGCCAACCTAGTCGGCCAGAGTCCTGGAAATGTGCGCTTGGACAAAATGTGTGAGTACTTCTGAGAACAGGGGATAACGAGGCAGAGGTTAGGAGCATGAGAAGCTTTGGCCTCCGGCCACCATCCATGTGTGGCATAGTAACAGGTTGGGCCTTGAAACCTGTATGTTAGGCAGTAAACCAGCTACGTGCGATGGCCACATGCGAGTGGTACTGCCCATATACTACTTTAAAGGGTTAAAGAAATACTGATACATAAAAGTTTAGTGGAATGTTAAAGTGTTTGTTAACCCCCCCCCAAAAAAAAAAAATCAGATCCTGGTCCCTTAAAATTGATTAAACAGCACAGTGCTTGTGTTGTGTAATCAACCCCCCTCTAAACTCTAAAAAAACCTCCCCGAACCTGCCACTTCCTGTATCCCCTCTCTGTACTGACCACGAAAATCACCGTGGTCAGAGTGCATCCCTCTGTCATAAGCAGCTGGACTCTCTGCTCTCTTCTCTCCCCCTCACCCCCTCCTCTTTGCCTGTCAGCTCGGCCCCCTCCCGCAGAAGCCATGTCTTGGAGCTGTAAAGCGTTTTCGAGTCACATGACCGGCCTGAAGATAGCTCTAAATAGGTATTTACAACACTCGTTTTTAGAAATGACTTACATAGTGTGGTATGCCAGGCTCTAGTAGAGGGGCTGGCAGTGATTTAGAATTTAGAGTTAACAAACACTTTAAAATGTAGGGTTACCCCTGGAGGAGTCACTGTATTTATTGGATCCCTCTGCCCTGCTCCAGTGATGATCTGTCTTGTACCTGAACTCAAGTAACACCACAAAACCTGAAATTGTTTAAATGGACTTTATTGACAGGACAAGCCGTGCAATGAGAGTTGGGTTAAGCAATAAAGAACAGTATTGCAAAGACTGTACTACACATATGGCACCCTTAACAAGGTAACTATTGTTGTTCCCCAAAACCACCCATGGAATAACCAGTCCTGAACACAGACAAGGCCAGTAGGAGGGAACAACACTTACACAATAAACAGATGTAACTTTCCTCCACCTTGTAGAACAGTACATGAGTAAGGTCACTGATAGCAGTAGAAATACCTGCAGCAAGTGTAGTGCAGTCTGTCTAATACTGGCCCTACCTAACCACTTGGTGTAACTTAAACTTAGTCCTTCCAGTGTTGTTGTCCCTTCCTTTACTTACAGCTCACACCCCCACAATTCACAGAGAGAGAAAAACAGTCCCTTCCAGCAAATATCCTTTTCAAAGCAAACCATACAACAGCAAACAGTACATCAAGGGGGCAAAAGGCCTTTCACTACACTTGTATTAGGGTAGATTCTTCCTTGACGCAGTCTGATCAGGCAATAGCTGCTCTCACATTCAGGAGGAAGAGGACAAAACTAGGTTGCAGCTCCTGAGTGTAAAGGTAGCCCTCCATGCTTTAAAGTGGATGTAAACCTCAGACATGAAATATGAACAAAGGATATCCTTCTATAGTTTGTATTTGTCTCAGTCCAGAGCACGAAGTGTCATTTCTGTCTGCTGCCTCAGTCCTCTTCTATCTACATGAGTCACTTCTGACATGTTTACCTGACACCAAGAGATAAAAAAGTGACGGGGTCGTCCCTTCCCTTCCCTTCAACCAGCTCCTTCTACTCACTGAGATCTGCAGAGTGAAACTTCAGCTCCCCGCCTCCTACTTTCTGAAAGTTCAGACAAGCTGAGAAAATTCTAAACTTTAAACAGCTGTAGAGGAGAGATTGCTGCAGATAAACAGGTACAACTTATGTAGGAGGATTGGTTTTATCTCTGTGTATCACCTGAGGCCAGTCACTTCACTTGGTATATGTAAGGGTTTACAAACACTTTTGGTCTACTTTTCAAGCCTGTGCCTTTTGGTCTCTGTGCAGTATGATCCTTTCTTGCAGGACAGCAGCTCAGTCCCAGCGCTTATGGTCCTACACAGCAGCATTGGAATGGTAGTACTGCACACAGTGCATGGATAAGATACAGTAGTGCAGCCTTTGAATGGTACACAGTACAGCTTTTCACATATTTTCCCCTGGCTCCATCAGCTGCCCCAGCCTGCTAGGGTGTAGCTCACCCTAGGCTCCTGACATGCTGACATTGCCCCCAAGCCTGTACACATGTGGGCAGGTGCAGTCTACTTTCTCCATGACAGGTGGCTTTCTATGCTGTGGCACTGTTGTCGGAGGGGAAGTCAAGAGGAACAGGGTTCCTCTATGGTTTCCTGAGTTACTGGGGGAGCTATCCTATTGGATGCTGCCACATCATGTGGCTCTGGCTGCCATCTTGGGTCAGGTAGAGCCTATTTAAGGCCCTGGCTCCCAGTTTTGGCACGCTTTTGTGAATGGGCAGAGTAGGGAAAGGTACTCCACCTGTTAGAAACAGTATTTGCGGTAGGAAGAGGTTCTTGGTAAGGAGGGAAAGTGTAGGGTCTGTTACTCTCCTGGAAATCTTCCTGATTGGGCACAAGATGACAAGGTAGCATTCTGCCCTCTTTACAAGCACTTTTAGTCCATCTGGACATCACTTTGTTGTGAAGCCAAGGCACCTTGCTGCACACCACTTAACCACAGGCTCTTGGGCTAAGTGTAACTCTGGACAAGCATGTTCACTAATCCCTGCAGGTCCTAGCAGATCTCATTTTCTGGTGGTGGGTGTGGCTATTTCAAAGAGAAGCAAAGGCGCTGTTCACCAACCATGTGCATAACTACGTAGATGAACGTGGCCTCAGCCTGCGCCTCTCCAGCCACGCCCCCCAAGACACTGGCTGAGGCCAAATTCATCTATGTAGTTATGCACAGGGTTGGCGCCTCTTCCTTTCTTTGATAATGCTTTTACACCTTTGGTGCACTGATACCAGCTCCCTTCACTGCAACCGGCAGGGAGATCTCTGTCTCAGCCTAGAGCACCACTGCAAGTTTCATTTGGATCACGGTGGGTGTGGCTAAACACAGCCTCAAATCCATTCTTGTCCCGGTTGGGCCTGTCCAGGCTGCAGTAGCAGCCATTAAAGATCCTTTCTGCACCCCCTTTCCCTGCAGCTGCCCATGGAGCAGCAGGATTTGCAGCGAGGGAGCAAGGTTCTGCTGGGTGGCTTAAAAAGACCACGTCTATAAACAGGAATATCACCTTTAGCCCAACTATTTACAAACACTGACATCATATCATGTTTTCATAAATTCATATAGTTACATAGTAGGTGAGGTTGAAAAAAGACTCAAGTCCATCAAGTCCAACCTATGTGTGTGATTATGTGTCAGTATTACATTGTATATCCCTGTATGATGAGGTCGTTCAGGTGCTTATCTAATAGTTTTCTGAAACTATTGATGCTCCCCGCTGAGACCACCGCCTGTGGAAGGGAATTCCACATCCTTGCCACTCTTACAGTAAAGAACCCTCTACGCAGTTTAAGGTTAAACCTCTTTTCTTCTAATTTTAATGAGTGGCCACGTGTCTTATTAAACTCCCTTTAATTTATCCCTACGTGGGGTCACCAGTACGGTATTTGTATATTGAAATAATATCCCCTCTCAAGTGTCTTTTCTCCAGAGAGAATAAGTTCAGTGCTTGCAATTCCTTACACTGTTAGTTTTTCTTGTGTTTTAAAAACATGTTGCATTTTCTTCTCCTACAAAAAATCTAAAAGAAAATCATTTACAGTTTATAGTGTAAACTAAACAGATGCAACCTACTGAGGTTTGTTGTCATCTGAAAAACAACAAGTAGTAAGATGTGTTTCCTGGCATGTTAGCATACCAGAAACGACCCTACAACTGTCTAGTCATTACAGTAGCCATTGAACCAAAACCAACTGACAGTTTTTCCTTCTCCTGAGACATGATACTATAGTCTTCCTAAACAGTAAGCAAAGTTAATGGTTGGATGGTCTGTCATATATAAGGCTAGATTCAAACAACGCCTCATAAAACAGAACTGGGCAACTTTATCTGCAAAAACCCCCAGCATGATCGCTCTTTATTTTAGTCATTGGTTGAAATATAGACCGTGTCTTACTCAAATTGATTTTCTATTAACCAGAGTGGTCCCTCTGCTTCTAATGTTGATTCTGTTCATCACTCACCGACTACGCTGCCTGGATTTATTAGTACAATAAACACTATCAAGCTTCATATCAATCAGTTAGTCATTTCAGCAAAAGATCTTCAGTGCTGCAGAAGGAATTCTGAAGTACAGCTATTGTCAGAAAAGGTCTGATTTATTTCAAACTGATAGAAAGCTTCAGCTATGATAAGCATATACAGTTACGGATGCCTGAATTTCCTGCACAGCAGTACTTAGACTGGGAGAGGAGGGGGAAAAGCTCTGAGCCAATCAGGTTCTGTTGCATTCATATTTGCTAATTAGAAACATGCTGCTAAAAATAAGAGAAGAGGCCTCATTAGTCTGCTGATGTTGCATTACTGTCCAATCAGGGGAAGACAAACCATTTTTGCACACTGTGCAATGGCCCTTTGGGATATATGGGCCCATTTATACTAGATCAGCCTTTCCCAACTTTTTCAATACAGAGGAACCCTTGAAATAACTTCCCAGTCTCAGGGAACTCCTGTTAAAAAAAATATATCTACAACTCCAGATACATTAGTGCATAGCTCCCAACTGTCCCTGATTTCGAGGGACTGTCCTTGATTTGGAGCAATGTCCCTCTGTCCCTCATTCCTCTTCATTTGTCCCTCATTTTGGTCTGATCTATATAGATGTTTTTAAAATGCACTTTTTATCTATCAAAAAGTTCTATCAAAATTCTCCTTTAAGGGGGCATGGCAGGGGGTGTGTCCTATGCCTGCATGCTTTTGCTGATAGGTGTCCCTCATTCCCATCTCAAAATGTTGGGAGGTATGTTAGTGTGATGGTCAGTGGGAAGAATGCTCCTTACACTTGTGGTCATTGGGATGAATTACCCCCTTACAGATAGCTAAAACTTTCGATGGTGTCAGTGGGAACTTATCTGAGGGGGAAATTTCTCATTTCTCAAGGAACCCCTAGCAACCTCTGGAGGAACTATAGAACTGGAGAAACCCTGTACTAGATGAAGAGCGAGTGCCAGGACCCCCTGCCGCTGTCACACAGACCTGAAAACTGCTTACTTCAGGGCAGGTGAGAAGCTGGATTCCCTATCCATGTTCCTGGTTTGTTATATTTAGGTGGTATCAGACTTCCATTCAGACTGGGATCTATCTATCTATCTATCTATCTATCTATCTATCTATCTATCTATCTATCTATCTATCTATCTATCTATCTATCTATCTATCTATCATGAATAGATAGATGACTACGTTTGTATTCTGTAATTCAAAGGGGCCCCAAAAATTGTTCTTGAACAGGTGGCCTTTGATGACCCTCACTGTGTCCAGTCACTGGCAATGGGCTGGATATATATTGCTTAACTGCATTAAAGATCAACGACCCGGCTGTGATAAATGCGGCAGAGCTGTGTAAGGTTGGCCATAAATGATACAATTTTCCTTTAGATTTACCAAAACCATATAATTTGAGGTCAAACCTAAACACTTTCAATTTGTATACAGTCAGGCCGCCATTGCACTACATAGTTGAAGGTAAATCCAAAGGAAATTGAAGAGGAAAATTGTATAATTTATGGCCAACCTAAATCTCTGTATTGGCTGGATGAAATCACAAGTAATCTGACAGGTAAAACAGCCTCCATAAATATATATATATAAAGGGGTAAGAAAATAAAAGAAATAAAATAAACCACAATACCATACAGCAGCTATGCACTATAACCCAGACAGTAGGCACAAAAAGCAAATATAGCAAGAAAAGTGCAGCGCTATGGATTTAGGATAAAATTAATTAGTATAAGTGAGTATTAAAGTGCTGTGATACAAAAAATATCCATGATAGTGAACCATATAGATCAAAAAAATGCACATCAAGAGTTAATTGAGGAAAAGTCCAATATATCAATGCTGAACAAAGTAAGTAAGTGATTTGAGTTCATATAATAAATTCCTGGTGCACTGTGAAGTGAGTCATTCCTGAATAGTGAAATAAGAAAAACTTGGCCACGTAAGACCACCACCACAGATAGATAGGAGGCTTAGCAGAAAGCCATTGACCACCCTTATTTAGGCGGGGGGGGTCATACAAGGCTTGTTGGATCTGTGATCCGTTAGAGATGTAACTGGAGCCTGGAGCGGTATCCCAATATGCTGGGCCTTCCCCTCTGAATGGTGTGTACAAACACTGGCCGATAGTTTGATCCAATCCACGGTCAAAGTGCAAGTGGGCAAATATAAAAGAGAAGAGGAGAATCTCCAATAGCGCAATATTGCCGAAAAAAGGTGCTTTATTTAGAGGGGAATGCACTGCTGCATAAAACGAGATGACCCACAAACGGGTCACTTGAGCAATCAGATAAAAATGGAATTCCAGACAAAGTAAAAATCACATCAGTGTGTGATAGCGATCGCGCGTGCGCATAGTAAGTGAGCGTGGCGTCCCGATGATCATTTCGTCATACATGACTTCATCAGGGGTACGCCCACACGCCTGCGCCAACGCTCTAAATAGTGCTGGACAGGAAAAGGAAGCACTGTCATTGGTTAGTTCGAATGATCCGAAGGTGCTGGTTAAACATAAGTATTAAAGAACCTAGAGCACCATAGCTATGGTATTTAGGCAGATGGAATTATCCCTTAGCCAATGAGAGCGCACACTAATGAAAGCATATCACACTCATGTTGATACATATAAAAAATATCGCCATCTTGTGGCCAAAAAATAGCTTCTTTGATATTTACTTATTTAATTTCTTTTTTAAAAGGGGGGTTTTAAAAAGGGGAGGAAACTTTAAGACGACATGCTTCTGTATGCTGCCAGTATAAACAATGCAGGAAGCATATAATATATATCTCGTAAACTCCCTAATATAGAGACATGTTAAATCAATAATCCCTATTAAAAAATTAGTGGGAACAATATATTAATCCATCCACAATTCAACACAGTATGTAATCAAAATAAAATATAAAATAAAAATTATATATGCATAAAACATATATGTAGTAGAAAAAATGAAAAGAGAAAAAGAAAAAAGAAAAAAAGTAGTATCCCAACTTAAATTCAGTAGGGGGGACATCAACTGTTATTAATAAAACAGTTGATGTCCCTCTCCACATTGAGACCCCCAGGAACATGAGACTCCAATTTAAATATCCAGTTTGTTTCAGTCCTGGAGATATTGAGCCTACCATTGCTACCGCACCAGTGGGGTACATAATTTTCAAGAGCCACAAAAGTGGTACCATTAGGATCACAATTATGTTTCAAAGCATAATGCTTTGAAACATTATGCTTGTCAAAACCCCTACGAATGTTTGCTATGTGTTCCCCTAGTCTAACATGCGAATAGTGCGCCCCACATACTCAAGGCCACAAGGGCACCTGAGGAGGTAGACCAGACACTTTGTTTTGCATGTAATAAATGTCTTTATGGGATAAGTAAGACCTGTACCAACTGATGTGAATTCGGTGATCCTTCTACCTTGATGAGTATTGATTTTACAAGCATGGCATTTACAACACAAGTAATACCCCTTCAAGTCACCAAAGAAGGTTGGTCTAGTAGGGGGACCCCCAGGAACATGAGACCCCAATTTACATATCCAGTTTGTTTCAGTCTTGGAGATATTGCGCCTAAATGGCAGGTTATATCTGCCACCACCTCTGTACCCCCCATTCCTCTCCCTGATTCTGGGGGACAAAATATAGTATCCCCGTTGATCGGCTCTAGAGGTGGTAATTATAATCAGCCTTCAGTACAGGACCTTCGAGGGTATATGTGTCCTGCATCCCCAAACCCTCATGGGAGATGGGTGGATTCACAGCAGTATCCCAGTGCATGCGGAGGTCGTGGTGGTAGGGGAAAACAGGGTCCCCGTTGCAATCAACAATCAGCTTATGGTGGATCTCCTCCACCATGGTGTTATACTGAAGGAAATTCCACACATCACACTAGTCTGCATTCACAAGGCCCCTATGATGTGAGGGGCCGATATAGAGTTGATACTCATAATAGATATGCTCCCCTTGGTAATACAAGATATTTGGAACCCAGGATTATTATTAATTACTCTGCGCCCCATTCTTCATATAACCAACACCCTCTAGGTAACCATTCCCAACGGGATTTTCAGGAGGGCACCAGAGGGGGACACAAAAGAAATGGGGACGCAAGAGAGGGAGCAGAGGGGGGAAGCTTCTTCACTCCAAAAAGAAGGAGGACTTAGATGCAAGTGCTATCATTAAACTTAGCACTAAATACCTTCATAAGGAAGAGCTAATAATTCTCAAAAGGGGCTGAAATATGCTTCACCTTGGAATCTGAACAAATTTCAGACCTTTATTGACATACAGAAGTACACACGCAAATTGAATATCATGAGGTACATTTTGAGTAACCCCACCAGACAGCTGGTTAGAGATTCATCAGCTATATTGCACTCAGGCTTGTTCAACGCATCATTGTTTAACCCCCCAGGAAATGTTACACCTAATATCATTATGTCTTTAGGGATTTAGTAGTAAAGGACTTGGAACCTTTAAGGCTGAGGCCTGCACAATAACAACGTGATTCTAAGATAGGACTGCAAACCTTGTGTGAGAGGAAGGACATAGTGGTCTGTCCTGCAGACAGGGGGGGCAATTGTAATCCTGGATAAAGGATCCCACATGCAAGAAATGTCCAGAATTGTGTCAGATACCGACACTTATACCCCATTACTTATGGACCCAGCAAATAAATTTAAAAGAGAACTAAAAGATCTTGTAGAAAAAGGTTTTGACATGGGGATTTTGAACAAAAAGGAAAAGGAGCATTTAGTGCCCCTGGCCCCTCGTCTGCCAATAATTTATTCACTACCCAAGGTTCATAAAACCCTATCCAATCCCCCAGGTCGACCCATCATCAGTGGTATAGATTCCATTACGTCACGTATTGGTAAATACATTGACTTTTATCTGCAACCACTGGTGATGGGTACCCCTTCATTTTTAAGGGATACTAAGCATGTTATCAATATTCTAAGTACCATAGAGTGGCAACCAACGTATTTATTGGTCACGCCAGATGTTGCATCATTACATACGTCTATTTCGCACCAATTAGGACATGATGCGGTGCAACACTTTCTTCGTAGAGATTCTACTATCTCTACTACACAGGGCAATTTTATATTGGAATTGTTGGATTTTTTCAATGACCCACAATTATTTTTGGCATAATGGAGCTTATTTCCTCCAAATAAAAGGAGTGGCCATGGGAGCCAAGTTTACCCCAAGCATGGCCATTCTTTTTATGTCAAAATGGGAGGAAGGTGTGATTCTACACAACAGGCGTTCAGAGCTTGTTGTGTGGAAAAGATTCATTGATGATATTATTTTTGTCTGGGATGGGGATATTGAATCTGCTCAAGTTTTTCTGTCCCACTTGAATGGTAATGACAGAGGAATTGCCCTTACCCACGAGTTGAGCTCTACTGAAATCTATTTTTTGGATCTCAGGATCTCAATACAAAATGATAGGATAGCCACTTCCACCTATTTCAAGCAAACCGATAGGAATGGGTACATTCCTCTTGATTCTTGTCACCATTCCTCTTGGTTGACTGCTATACCCAAGAGGCAGTTCCTACGCTTGAAAAGGAATTGTACTGACCCTGTTAATTACTTTAGGGAAGCCTCAGTCTTGAGAACAAGGTTCTTGGCTAAAGGCTATGATAGTGAGGTCCTGGACTCCCTTATAATAGAGATTGGCAATAAAGATTGCCATGAACTTTTGGGGGATAGAGTGGTGTCGGTTGCTAATACAGAAGATTATGATCTGGCCTTTTTCACCACTTTTTTCCAGCCAACATTGGGTGATCAAAAGGATTATTAAAAAACATTGGCCCATTTATAAGAATGACCGGGTATTAGGTCCTCTTTTGTCTGGCCGTCCTCGTGTTATCTTTAGGGGGGCACCTAACCTAAGGAATTCAATAGCACCTAATGTCCCCGACCCCCCCCCCCCCCCACTAGAACAACCTTCTTTGGTGACTTGAAGGGGTATTACTTGTGTGGTAAATGCCATGCTTGTAAAATAAATACTCATCGAGGTAGAAGGATCACCAAATTCACATCAGTTGGTTTTACTTACTCCATAAAGACATTTATTACATGCACAACGAAGTGTCTGGTTTACCTCCTCAGGTGCCCTTGTGGCCTTGAGTATGTGGGACGCACTATTCGCATGTTGCATGTTAGACTAAGGGAACACATAGCAAACATTTGTAGGGGTTTTAAACAAGCATAATGTTTCAAAGCATTATGCTTTGAAATATAATTGTGATCCTAATGGTACCACTTTTGTGGCTCTTGAAAAATATGTACCCCACTGGCGCGGTAGCAATGGTAGGCGCAATATCTCCAGGACTGAAACAAACTGGATATTTAAATTGGGGTCTCATGTTCCTGGGGGTCTCAATGTGGAGTGGGACATCAACTGTTTTATTAATAACAGTTGATGTCCCCCCTACTGAACTTAAGTTGGAATACTACTTTTTTCTTTTTCTCTTTTCATTTTTTCTACTACATATATGTTTTATGCATATATAATTTTTATTTTATATTTTATTTTGATTACATACTGTGTTGAATTGTGGATGGATTAATATATTGTTCCCACTAATTTTTAATGAGGGATTATTGATTTAACATGTCTCTATATTAGGGAGTTTACGAGATATATATTATATGTTTCCTGTATTGTTCATATTGGCAGCATACAGAAGAATGTAGTCTTAAAGTTTCCTCCCCTTTTTAAACCCCCCCTTTTAAAATAGAAATTAATAAGTAAATATCAAAAGACGCTATATTTTTTGGCCACAAGATGGCGATATTTTTTATATGTATCAACATGAGTGTAATATGCTTTCATTAGTGTGCGCTCTCATTGGCTAAGGAATATTTCCATCTGCCTAAATACCGTAGCTATGGTGCTCTAGGTTCTTTTTTTTTTTTTTTTTAACAAGAAAAGGTGCTCTAGGTTCTTAAATACTTATATTTAACCAGCACCTTTGGATCATTCGAACTAACCAATGACAGTGCTTCTTTGTCCTGTCCAGGACTATTTAGAGCATTGGCGCAGGCGTGTGGGCGTACCCCTGATGAAGTCATGTATGACGAAATGATCATCGGGATGCCACGCTCACAATGCTTTTCGAATGCACGATTTCTATCATACACTGATGTGATTTTTACTTTGTCTGGAATTCCATTTTTATCTGATTGCTCGAGTGACCCGTTTGTGGGTCATCTCGTTTTATGCAGCAGTGCATTCCCCTCTAAATAAAGCATCTTTTATTTGCAATATTGCGCTATTGGAGATTCTCCTTTTTACTTTTATATCTGCCCACTTGCACTTTGATCGTGGATTGGATAGAACTATCGCCCAGTGTTTGTGCACACCATCCAGAGGTGAAGGCCCAGCATACTGGGATACCGCTCCAGGCTCCAGTTACATCTCTAACAGGTCACAGATCCAACAAGCCTTGAATGACCCCCCCTGAATAAGGTCACTGGCTTTCTGGTAAGCCTCCTATCTGTCTTACATGGTCAAGTCTTTCACTATTTATTATTTCACTATTCAGGAATGACTCACTTCACAGTGCACCAGGTACTTATTATATGAACTCAAATCACTTACTCATTTTGTGCAGTATTGTTATATTGGACTTTTCCTCAATTAACTCTTGATGTGCATTTTTTTGATGTATATGGTTCACTATCATGGATATTTTTGTTTTAATTAATAATTTAATTTTAATTAATATTATCCTAAATCTATAGCGCTGCACTTTTCTTGATATATATATATATATATATATATATATATATA
Organism: Aquarana catesbeiana; assembly: GCF_042186555.1. Taxonomy (NCBI): domain Eukaryota; kingdom Metazoa; phylum Chordata; class Amphibia; order Anura; family Ranidae; genus Aquarana; species Aquarana catesbeiana. Next base: position 70,931,985 of record NC_133336.1, on the reverse strand, counting down.
TATATATATATATATAAGTTCAATTTTCAAAAAGAGTTCTGGACATACTGAAAAACAGGATAACAAAATTAAAAGTGCTAATAGACTGCTCCTAATATCCCTGTGCTGTGTCTAATTGCTGTTACATGGCTGCATAGTTAAATGGAATAACAGCCATACAAAATAAGTGGAAGTCTACCTAAAATGTTTTTTTTTCTAGCTTAAAGGGTAAGTTCACCTTTGTACACTTTTTTTTCTAAATTCCAGCTCCCCTATGCACCAATATAGCATTCATGTACTTTTTTTGCAAAAATATCAAAGCTTTCCATTAAAGTGTTTGTTAACCCCCCCCCCCCAAAAAAATCATATCCTGGTCCCTTAAAGCAGATTACACAGCACAGTGCTTGTGCTGTGTAATCTGCCCCTCTCTAAACTGTTAAAAAACCTCCCTGAACCTGCCACTTCGTGTATGCCCTCTCTATACTGACCACGAAAATCATGACCACCGTGGTCAGAGTGCGTCCCTCCGTCATATGCTGCCCTGTTCTCAGCTCTCCTCTCTCCCCCCTCACCCCCTCCTTCCTGCCTGTCATCTCCCTCTCTCTGTCTGTCACAGCTCAGCCCTGCCCCCCTGCCGATATTTTTGAAAAAAAACCCCTACAATGCCAGCCCCTTTATTAGAGGTTGGCATACCACACTGTGCAAATCATTTAAAAAAATGAGCAGTGTAAATACCGATTTTAAGGCTGTTTTCAGGCCGGTCATGTGACTCGCGTCTGCTTTACAGCTACGAGACAGAACTTCTGCGGGAGGAGCCGAGCGGCAACGTGATCTCCCTGGCTGACATCAGAGGGAGATCACGAGTGCAAAGTGCACTTGAAATTGCACTGAAAGTGCACTTGGAAGTGCAGTCGCTGTAGATCCGAGGGGGACATGCAAGGAAAATTAAAAACAGCATTTTAACTTGCACATGATTGGATAATAAAATCAGCAGAGCTTCCCTTTATTTCAGATCTACCCCTCAGATTTACAGTGACTGCACTTCCAAGTGCACTTTCAGTGCAATTTCAAGTGCACTTTGCACTTGTAGTGCAAAGTAAATTTGCCTTTCGTAAATAATCCCCATAGTGTGCTATGCAAGAAGGCTCTAATAGAGGGTCTGGCATAGACTTATACAAATGGGTTCACAAACACTTTAAATCTACAGTCACTTACTGTTCTTGTCCAAATCCATGTTTCCAGACTTTTCCATTTGTAATGTCTTTTGTTCCTGATCAGACTTTAGGTTATGACACAGGAAGGAGTTGACCAGCTGTCCTCATTAGCAAACACCCTGCATCATCCACCTACCCATTCCCAGGTGCATGTTTTTTAAATGAAATGCAATCAATCAGTGATCACCCTTTTCACTAAATACACAATATACAATCAGATTGCATAGTGTATGCAAGGTATTATACACCTAAAATTACTAGCTTTTAGTGCCATTAATTGTTAACGGCATACCAAACACAGAAGCAAACACACATTTTGCCATGTGAAAAAACGAGGGGCAAATGCTGCAAAACGCACAGTAAAAAACACACAACCCACAAAACGCCAAAATGTCCCCATTAACCACATGTAGTGCAGCGAATTGAAATCAACAGGCTGCCTTATGCTTGTCAAAGGAAAAGCAAGTCACAAAATGTGTGCTACCACTATGCTAAATGTGAATGGGGCCTGAAAGTGAAATTGGTGCGATAACACAAGAACAATGAGGCTCCATTCACATCTGTGCATTTCCTTGCATTTCAGAAATGCGCTGCACCAAAAATCACAGTAAAAAACACACCAAGCTCCACTCAGGTGGATGGGCTGCCCTATTTGTGATGAGTGAAAATGCTCCAAAATGGAAATGCCCCCCCCCCCCCCGGTAAAAAAAACGCAAGTGGGATTGCGAGTTCCTGCTATGCAGAGTTGTGAACGGACAGCTGAGTGTTTCTGTCCACTCTCTCCTATGTACTTGTATAAAGATGGCCATACACTATGCAATCTGATTGTGTATTTATTGAGAAGGGTGATCACTGATTGTTTGCATTTCATTTAAAAAACATGCACCTGGGAATGGGTGGGTGGATGATGCAGGGTGTGTGCTAATAAGGACAGCTGGTCAACTCCTTCCTGTGTCATGACCTAAAGTCTGATCAGGAAGAAAGACATTACTAATGGAAACATCTGGAACCATGGATTAGGACAAGTAAATTAAGTGACTGTAGATTTAATGGAAAGCTTTGATATTTTTGCAAAAAAAAGTACATGAATGTTATATTGGTGCATAGGGGAGCTGGAATTTAGAAAAAAAAGGTGTACAAAGGTGAACTTACCCTTTAAAGAGACACTGTGCAGATGTGCAGGGGATTACAATGGTGGGGCAGATGTGAAGGGGTTGCAGTGGTGGGGCAGATGTGCAGGGGGTTACAGTGGTGGGACAGATGTGCAGGGGGTTACGGTGGTGGGGCAGATGTGCAGGGGGTTACAGTGGTGGGGCAGATTTGCAAGGGGGGACAGTGATCTGTGGTGAGGTGCAGGAACTGGGGCTGACCTGAAGTGTGGAGTTGCAGGAATTGGGACTGATCTGAGGCGTGAGTGTAGGATGTTAATATCTCATGACTACTCAAGTAGTTTACAGCATTTACTTCTATAAAAAATACTTTTCGTGATTGAGAGTGTGAAGTTGGCTTTTTTTTTTGTTAAAAAATCGGCACACTCAATTTCTTTGAAAATATTTTTCGGCACACTGTGCTCAAAAGGTTGCCTATCCCTGGAGTAGAGCATGTCCACTTTTCAAAGTGAATTTTTATAGTTTGCACTATCACTTAGCTTAGTCGGTGAGGTGCAAATTCACTTTACAAAAGAAAGCCCAATCACATGCAAAGAAGATTCAAAGGAAGTGAATTTTTGCTTTCATGTGATTAGATGATCTAGGTCTGCAGAACTTCACGTTATTCACTAAGTTAAAGCAAAAATTATTTTACGAAGTGTGATAAATCTACACTTCTTTCGAACAAACCCCGAACAAACCCCACTTTGACAGAAAGTTAATGAAGAATTATCTCTTTGGGGAGATTCCTGTCATAGTATTGTCAGGGGGGAATCTCCCCAGCTATGCTAAAATAGCAATAAATACCTGACAGAAGAACTAAGTAATTGAGTAGTTTACAGGGCTTTTTTTCAGCAGGAACATGGGGGAATGCAGTTCTGGCACCTTGAGAACTGAATGTACGTAATGGCAAGGGGTGCTGGAGGGTCTATGGATGCTGCCTGCTGGGGAATCTATTGTTGCTGGAGGGGATCTATTTTTGCAGAGGAATGGGGTCTATTGTTGTTGGGGAGGACTTCTGTTGCTGGTGGGGGATCTATTATTGCTGAGGGTGGGTCTTATGTTGCTGGGGGGTCAGTCGTTGCTGGGAGGGATCTACTATCCAGGGAGGGGTCTTTGTTGTTGGCTGCTGGAGGGTCTATTGATGCTGGCTGTTTAGAGTCCATTGTTGCTGGGGTGGATCTATTGCTACTGGGGTGCCCATTGCTGTTAGATCTATTTTACTGCCTTTATTGCTGTCATTAACAAATTCCATACAAAATACTTGGCACCACAAAATTATACTTGGTTCTGTATTCTCTAAAAGGGATGGTACTGGGAGGTGGATAAGAAGTAGAACCAAGGAGCGGTGCTCGGAGGTGATTAGGGGAAGAGTCCAGGGGGGATTCGGAAGGGAGGAGTTGCTGCACCTATTCTCTGAGAAAAAAAGCCCTGGTTTCCACATACGCATCATGCTGGAATCCAACAGCACCTTATTTTACCTAAAAGCTTCTTTTTATGAATCTCATTTCTAAGCTGAGCTGTACAAACGTGAGCAATCAGCAAAGAAATTGGATCCCTTCTGCAAGTGAATATTGCAAATGAAAAGAGCAACTCCTGAGATGATTAGATTATGGTTTTCTAACTTAATTTCAAATCAATTGCTAATACAACTCTAATATTAATGAAATGGTTTGTGGCTGCAGTAAAAACATCAGATGTATGGTCTCTTCTCTTCGAAATGCTTGCTCATTATTGATTGTGAAAATAAAACAAATGCATCCATTAGCAGAGAACAATTAGCTTAGGTAGTAAAAAGCCTAAATTAGCTAGAAAAAAACCTTGTGATATTATGTTTCAGCATCTGGAAATAACTTACTTTTTTTTTTCTTTCCATTTTGATAGACTACTTTTAAAAGCTGAACTCTGGGAAGAAGTTAAATATGCATTTTAAATATGTAAATGAAAGCTGCTTGCCTGCCAAATTGATTGTAATTCTGTGCAGCTGGTCATGTAACACCCCTCCCAAACAGCACAGCGAGACCCTCGATCTCCAATCCAGGCTCAGAACACCCTCAACTTATTCATTGTGTAGCGTTTACCCCCACAGAAGCCACTGGTGATGATGGGTTCTCTGTTCTGCCACAACTTTCTCAACTGCTTGAGCTCCTCTGATACCCTTGGTCATGAACTGAAAGCTGTTTATCCCTATGTGACCTAAAAGTTACTGAGCTACCCCTCTATAATAATGCACAGGAAATAGGCCACAAAAACTTGTTAAACGTATTAAAGCAATTGCTCCATGCATCAATGAACAAATAATTGCCCAAACTTAAGGGCACTATATCAGGCGAACAGTCATTAACCCACTAACTGTCCCTCAAAAGATGAATTCAAAGTTAAATAAAACTATCACAGGTGCAACTAGAGTCTGTAGAACTACATCAACTAACTCAGAAGAATAGTACAGTCTATGTGTGCACACCATGCATATAAACCCAGCAGTAGGGGAGAGTATGCGTTCCCAATGTATGGGGTACCCTTTGAAGGTGATTGGAAGAACCTGGCACCTAACAGTTAACATTGGTCGGGTTTTGGTGGGGTCCTTCTTTAGGTGGAACATGTGAACTGTCTCTTTCAGAGAGTTGGCAGTGAACATAAATTAGTAGCTGAGTAAAAGTGGTCTCTAGGGTGTTAATGTTGAGTGACTTAAGGTTAAGATGTGCAGTTCAGCTCACCCCTCTTCACAGGTGATTGATCTGGTCCCACTGGCTTGGCGATCAGGAGGTTTCAGATTTCAGATCCCAGTGGCTCAATCTCTTGGCCTGGATCTTAACACAGGGCGTAGTCTCTCAATTCCGGGTCTGTAGATGCAGTGACTCTCTCCCTCAAGCTCAGTTTCTGAAAGCAGCTCTGCAAGACTCACATGCTGGTCTGTCCTCTATTCCTGGTAGAGGTGAGTAGGCACCACAAAAGGGCCTCTTAGCTCCTCTCCTGATGGCTCTGGTCTCGACAGGCTGAGAGCACAGACCCTGACTACAGGTCTGCACTCTTCTGGGTAGACTGGCTGAGATGTCTCCCACTCTGCCCGGGGAAAACGGTGAAGCTCTTCTTCCCATAGTGCAGTGGCTTGTGGAAATTGAAGTCCAATTGCCATTAGCCTCCATTCACAAGTATGGTGCAGTGCCCATTTAAGGACTACAGCTCCCATGATCCATGACGCCTGCCCAACAAGTTCTCCCTGATATCCCCATTTCCCATTGGCTCCTTTCTTTCCCATCCTCTGTATGGATCCAACCAGCCTGCCAGCAGGGGGGGGAGGAGAGTTGGTGGGGAAAGTACACAGAACCCACACACAGTGCTTGTCCCTTCACATTACAGTGGTGAGGAAGACAACAGTGAGAGCTGCCTAGTACAATTCAGTCCCTTCCTCTGCCCAGTGGCAGGGGATGGAATGAAGAGCCCCAGTCCTTCCTGTCAATGCTCATGGAGGGCTACAATGAGCAGTGACCGGAAGGACTGTCACTGCCACTGGGTGTCACAAAGCCATCTAGGTGTTTGCAAACAGGAATTCTGTACAAATCTATAACAGGCTGATACTGTATGCAGCTATTCGCATGTAATTGCACATAGGAGTGATTATATGTGGTTAGGGACAGCTTAGCAACCCTGCTCACGACAATTCATCTGTCCCTAAGCACAGGCAATTGCTCTGTGTGCAATTACATGTGAACAGCTTTGGATCGCAAGCACCTGGCCATATCCATTGCACAAATACACTGACCTGGGCAGTGTATGACCCTCGAAGGCTTTGTCAAAAGGCCTTATGCTACTTTTGCATTCCCATAGATTTGTATTGGGAGAGAAGCAGTTCTGAAGTGGGCATACACCTGTCTACACTGGCCCTAATAAAGTCATTCCTGTGCTCACGCTGCTCTTCCCTCCTGTCAACATGCTTACTGTGTGCATGCAACAGATCCTGATTAACTCACAGTGCTGCTGTACAGGGTATTACAGGAGGTTCATATCAAGACGTATACTTATGCTAGACAAATTTAAAGAAACGCTTGGTGGAGTATCATTTCATTTTAGGGACTGATCTTTACAATAGTGCAGCAATGTGTACAGAAGGGTGGACCAATGTAAAATTGCTATACCTTGTTTTCAGATTTAAGCCAATCTAGCATTCTGTGAAATCAGCTCCAGGCAGCAAATCACTGGATATTTCAACTTACGACTCCTTGGGGAGATTCTATGATATTTTAGTCAAGGACCAAGCTTCTACCTGGCTTCTGTAGTACCCCATTTAAGCTCAGGTTCCTCTATGATGCTTTGATCCCCAGTTCCCAGCAAACTAGTCATCAAACCCAGCCTAAGGGAAGACTGTTGCTCCCAATGTTTAAACCCTCTCCCAGCCTGCACCACTGGCAATAAACCTCCCAGCATTTGGTCGGGGAGATATAGATATGTATAACTCAGGTGAGTGCAGATTCCGACTCTATTACCAAAGGAACTCCCCTGGAGAATTTAGCAAACAATAACAAGAACATAGGAGAGACCCACAGAAAGCTAAACTATCAATCAGGCATAGGCTGACTGCAGCCAAGCTACTCAAATTTTAAATGGGCACTTCTGTTTGGGGCAGGGTGGCTACATACTGTACATGTTCCATCAAAATCAAAAACTTAACGTGAGAAACTGTGCTAATGGTGAAACAAATATTATATGAATATTATCTGCAAGCACGCTAGGAAATATTTACCATAGCATACTATTTAGTAAATAATAACGTGCTGTGCTTTAATAAATAGGAAAAACACCACCCTGCTAGACAGCAGTGTAAAGAAAGTCCACAATACAAATCACAAGGATCCCAATGTATAAAATGTCCAAAAATATATTACAAAGTCCACTTGAAGACAATGTGCACAGGTGTTTTGCACAGAGCAGGCCAGATCCTCCTCTTTTCGCGTCACTCACCGGCGCTCCTGGCCCCTTCCTCCTGCCGAGTGCCCCCACAGCAAGCAGCTTGCTATGGGGGCACACGAGCAAAGCCGCTGCTCTGTGTGTCTATTCAGGCATGCGGCCGCGACTCGCCCCTACCCCCTCTCTCTGCTCATTGGCTCACTGACTTTGATTGACAGCAGCGGGAGCCAATGGCGGCCGCTGGTGTGTCTCATCCAATCAGGAGGGAGAGTCCCGGACAGCTGAGGCTCTCATGCAACATCACTGGATCGAGATGGGACTCAGGTAAGTATTTGGGGGGCTCCTGCACACAGAAGGATTTTTACCTTAATGCATAGAATGCATTAAGATAAAAAAAAAAAAAAAAAACTTCTGCCTTTAGAATCACTTTAAGTTGGTGAAAAGCGTACTGTGGTTATATTAAAATTACCACTGACTCAAAGGCGGAGTTGTACTTTAAATTGGCACTATGTGCAAAATCAAAAGTGGTATATATTATACAGTCTGTCACTAGCATAAACAATGCAGTTTTTATCTTTCAGAGTCTTCCCATATAACATGATTTTATTATAAGTTGATCATGCCAGTTGAACAATTGATTAAAACACTTTCTGCAACATGGTGACATTGCTGTACGTTCTGCGTATTGCTGCCCCCATGTGGACAGTGTAGTCTTAGATGGACATTTAATTTTGGATGGATTTTAGGAAAGATTCAAACTAATTTTATCCCTACTCTATCTAACACATTTTAAACAGTTATGACAACACATTTTTCCTTTGGAAAAAAGATTAACCACATTAATAAATGGTGACTGTGAGGGGTGTATATTTCCCAACCTCTGTAACTGTCATTTTTGCTGGGAAGCTTGGTCTGCAAATAAAGGTGGAGAAAAACATAACTAAAAGCATGTTGAAATGAAAAAGGAATTGATATGCTGAATACGATCATTCAGGTATTAACAATATACAGTTATCCAAATATAAGGTTTTTGGCTTTTAGACTTTTTTATGTTTTATAAATATTGCAATGCGCACACATCAAAAAGAGCAGTAGAATGGAGAGACTATATTTTTTTTGTGGTGATTAAGCTTAATTCAGATTATTGGATGGATGTTTTATATTAAATTGACATACTGTTACACTATTCACATTACAAATTCCATTTGTAGCCCAAAATATCAATGTAGCAGCTAAAGAGAAATTAATATGTCAGTGTGCTGTTATGTTCAGATTCAAAGCAGAAACATACGTTTTCATATAAAGTATGTAAAAGAGATATTAAAAGAGATTTCTGTGCAAGCAGATCTGTCTGACAGCAGCGACACCCTCCTTATTTTACAGCGTTGGTTTATCGCACCAGATAACAGATGTTCCCAATGAAAGGCTTTGAGTACCAAGATCAATTCTACATAATTACCTGTGAGGCCATGCCCTGGACTGTCCTCTTTATTCCTTTACATGACCCTAACAATTAACCCTACCCTGACCTACACTCCAAAATTAATTTAAAAAAATGACTAAAAAAGAATATTCTCAGACTTATTCATTCAAAAACTATTGAAAAAACCTATAAATGCAACTAATGTATAGTATATACCTTATTTGAATTTGGTATTAGCTTCTTACTCTTCTTTGTACTATAAAACTCAAAGGACTGAGAAAGGTAGTGAGGCAACATTCTCTGAGGAATTCATTTTGCTTCCTGCACTATTATAATGTTGCACGAAGCTCTCAGGAGTGGCTTGTGTCACGTTAACTAATGCCGCGTACACACGACCGGACTTTACGGCAGACTTGGTCCGGCGGACTTTTCAACTGACTTTCCGACGGACTTTCCGAATGAACGGACTTGCCTACACACGATCAACTAAAGTCCGACGGATTCGTACGTGATGACGTACGACCGGACTAAAACAAGGAAGTTTATAGCCAGTAGCCAATAGCTGCCCTAGCGTCGGTTTTTGTCCATCGGACTAGCATACAGACGAGCGGACTTTTCGACCGGACTCGAGTCCATCGGAAAGATTTGAGACATGATTCATTTCTAGGTCCTTCGAACTTTTGGGAAAAAAAAGTCCGCTGGAGCCCACACACATGATCGAATTATCCGACGGACTCCGGTCCGCTGGACCAAGTCTGCCGTAAAGTCCGCTCATGTGTACGCGGCATAAGCAGATAGACCTGTTTCTGGTCTATTTGCGCCCCCTGAGCCAGCTTCCATTTCAGAGTGAAAAATAAATTGGTGCAGGTCTGTACAGTATTATCAGAGTGAATGCAACTGTTTCCCATATAGAAAACTGCAGCAGATTTCCCCCAGCAGACAGCTTACATCCCTCTCTCTGCTTGTGCAGTGATTACACTACACAAGCAGAGCCTGCAAAGTTAACAACCCTCCTCCTCCCTCTGAGCCAAGTGGTCAGTTGGATGGCAGAGAGATCGGAGTATGTAGCTGCAGCTCTTATGTTCTCTGTGCTGCCTGTCAAAGACATGGTACAGCAGACAACTGATTGCTCCTAATTAACAAAGGGGCATGCACCCCTTTTATTGCTTGTGAGCAGTACCTGCTGCATTTTTTTATGTTTAGAAGAGTGGTGCAAGTATTGTGCTTGCATCACTCTTTGGTAATTTCCCCTCTAAGTCAATCAGGTGTACAGCATGCCCATGTGCTGGAAAAGAACATGCTGACAGTAGAAAAAAGCAAACGATCAGAATGATCTGCTGCTCCCATATTATCCAGTCCTTTCCTGGAGGAAAGGGCAGGCAGGGGTAGGGAAGTGACCAGGCTTTTTTAATGAATTCTTTATTGAAAGGAATCAACAATGCAGGATCATGCAGTCAGGGGAGGCAGGTGAGGTAGAGCAATGAGCATAAAAAAACAAACAAAAAAAAAAAATGATTGACTTCGAGGGTCGTAGCTTGGCAGAAGGTAGCTGAAGTCCTGGAAATTTTGAGAAAACCTTGTGAGCTGCTATATAATATCAAAAAGCTGCTTACAAAATATGTGAAAATACTAAATGATACAAAATAAGTGCAGTGCTATACCAAAAATTTTAAATCAAATGTGCATATACAAATTATATACAATTAAATATATAAAAAAAGGGCAATATGCTGTAAATTTCCTGATACACAGTGCCCTTATAAATTCCAATCAATCGTGCAAAAGAGAACGATCGTGCAAAAAACAACAAAAAGAGAACGATCGTGCAAAAAACAAACAGACAATCCATTTGGTGATCTGTGATATCACTAGATGAATGAAGGTAAATATCTTCACTCTAATCCACCTCTGTGCATCTATATATATATATATATATCTCCTCGTGTCACCGTCACCAACCTTACAGGCTTAGTAGCTACGCCTTTAGATTATAATCAATCTTCTGCTTGGCCTCTTTAGATTTTCCTCCTTCTTATGGCTTATCCACTTATTCAGGCATCTCATATCACAGGGTATACTCCATCCTAATTAATTTACCATTGGATTCCATTCACATTGCCCACATGCAAGGTAATAAAGCTTACAATAGTGCTTTACCGTTTTAAAAGATTTATTTATATAAAACATAAGGCAGATTACACTCACATTTCTTCAGATTAAAATAAGCCTTGATATGTGTATCCACGAGTACTAGGATAAAGGTTTCACCTCATAGCCAGCTCTGCAGCCCCGGTTATCAGCACTCCCCCTGTCCTTTACACTGGCTCTTTTTTCCTTTGATGCTTCCTGGTTCCTCAGACATCAAACTCTCAAGCCCTTCTTACTAGTTTCCCCACTCCTCGTGACTTCCTCTGGGAGATGAAGTCCTACCCCACCACTGGTCAAAATTTGGGGCTCCTATTATTTATGGTTCCAGAGATACGGGGCTTCTTGCGCAGCCTGTCAGAAGCTACATATGAGCAGCCAGTTTAAATACAAGCTGGCACACTCTGTTTGCAGCAGACTGAGAGGATGAGCTCACAGTGCCTCTCACTTCTTGTCAGAGGCACTGATCTCAACGGACAGCTTGGAGTTTTGGACCAATGGTAAAGTACCATTGGCCCAAGCTGTCCAATAAAAATGCTGCAGTGGAGGCTGTCCTCTCACTGCAATGTCATAGAAGGGGGCTTGTGTCTAAAAGACTAATATTCCCTTCCAGCCCAGCCCTCTTAAAGTGGGGTTCCACCCAAAAAACAAAAATACCTGGAAAAATTCTAAAAACAAAAAAACAAAAAAAACATTTGGATATTTTTTTTTTTTCACTTACCTCTAAATGCCTGTTGCTAGGTGGTCCCTCGTAGTCTGCCTCTTCCTTTGCCTGGGCTGGTGACATCACTTCCCCCCCAGGCACAGGAAGGGCTCCGCTCTGCTTCCTCCCTCCTGTCAATCATCTGGGACCCATTACAGTTCCCAGGTGATTGAGCGGCCAATCACAGCGTGCGGTGCCGCTCGCGCATGCGCGGTGGGTGCCAGGCTGTGAAGCCACAGCCCGGCGCCCACAGTTGAAATGCCGGCGCCGACGAGCGAAGGGGGGGGACGAGCGGGGCTTCGATCCCCCGCATCGCTGGACCCAGGGACAGGTGAGTGCCCAATTAAAAGTCAGCAGCTACAGTATTTGTAGCTGCTGACTTTTAATTTTTTTTTTTTTTTTGACGGCCCCCCCTGGGTGGAACTCCTCTTTAACTAGAAGGAAAAAACATGGGCTTATGGGTATAAGATTTACCCATAATCCCATATTTTTCTCACACAGAGGGAGAATGAGAATCTGCTGCTGCTGAAAGGGTACAAGCTAAATCATATATTAGTATGCTATATGTTTTAAGATAATAATTTATTATTTATCTATTTACTGTGAAATTACTGGTTGGAAGTTATAACTTCAAACTTCAGTAATTTGTCCATTAAGCCACCTGCTTGAGTACAGTTTTTGAAAATATAATAAATTACCTTAAAAATAATATATAATAATTATTTGTATATTACTTACTTATGGTAATTAACCCCTTGCCACCCAGGCCAATTCTGACACTTCTCTCTTACATGTAAAAATCATATTTTGTTTTGCTAGAAAATAACTCAGCACTCCCAAACATTATATATATTGTTTTAGCAGACAACCTAGGGAATAAAATGGTGGTCATTGCAACATTTTATGTTACACGGTATTTGCGCAGCAATTTTTCAAACATATTTATTTGGAAAGAAACTGTTTCATGAATAAAAAATAAATAAAAAATAAAAACACTAAAGTTAGCCCGATTTTTTTTGTATACTATGAAAGATGATGTTACGCCGAGTAAATAGATACCCAACATGTCACACTTTAAAATTGCGCACACTTGTGGAATGGAACCAAACTTCATTACTTAAAAATCTCTGGCTGAACAGAAACTCTTTGGCATGTAAAACAGCCACCATATTGAAGGATTGGTAGGTTGCAATACGTTGCATTTTTGTTCTTGGATTTGGTTTTGCTTTAATATTCAGAAGTGACTCTTCCCTGCCTTGGCTGAGCAATGATTGGGGTTCCAGAGAGTAGGGATTGCCACTGCTGAACTTCTCTTTAGTTTAGTGCATGCCCCAAAAGCTCCATAGATTAAAATTCATCCCTGTCCAGGAATACAGAAAAACAGTTATGGCCTATAGTGTGGCAAGGCTTGTGTACCCAACTTAGGCTGTTCTCTCCTTTCACTGTCTGGGTGGGTTGAATGATGCTGGCCACTATTTAACCTGGACGACTGGTAGCAAATATCGGCAAAGAAGTACTACAAGGGACAGCTCCTGATTACCACTGAGTATTGCAGCAAGACATGATTTTTATTTATTCATTTATTTATATATTTTACTCTTAACTGGTGGATTCCATATTTATATTTCTAAAGCTGGAGTTCAGCTGTTATTTACTCTTGGAAAACCTATTTAAATTAGTTTACATTCAAAAAGTATGGTAAGTAAAATAAGTGTCAGCATTAACATGCAGGGGTGTGTTTGTTGGAAGGTACTTTGCCAGAGCAGTAGAAATGAAGACAGCATCTGCCATACAAGTAAGACTGAAAACTGTGTTCAGTTCAATTTAAAGACGCAACTGGTGGTTAAAAATAACAATTTTATGAAGAGCACACATTGGGATCTGGTAATTGTTTTTTGAAACATAGAGAAAAGGTTTGAAACTAGGTCTAGACTGACCTAAAGATAAATTATACAACTGTGTTAGGGCCACAAGATGTGATTACAGACCATACAGGCACAAGTGACTGGTCTTTTGATTTCACAAAAAATCTTTGAAAGTGGAAACTGGCGTTCCCATCAAACTTTTAGGTAATGATAATAGTTACATAGTTACATAGTTACATAGTTAGTCAGGTTGAAAAAATACACAAGTCCCTCTAGTTCAATCATAATAAATAAATAAATAAATAAATAAAATAAAAAATATCATACAATCCCATATACCCAATCCTATACCCACAGTTGATCATAATGGCTGCAATGGGTAGGATAAATTGAACTTTTAGATTCAGAGGACTTCCAGATAAACCTTTAAATTACAACTGTGAGCAAAATGTATTAAAAAAATCATGCAGTCTGTCACTCTGTCGCCCTGTATCATGGTTTTATTATATGCTGATTCTTGCAGTAGATCGGGTGGCCACACTAATCATTCTGCAGTGTAATCACTGCAGTATGGTAATAAAGTGGACAGGTTAGACTGACTATACATTATACAATTTTCTTGTACAATTTTCCTTTAGATTTACCAAAACCACATAATATGAGGTCAAACCTAAACACTTTCAATCTGTATGCAGTCAGGCAGGCCCTTGCACTACATAATTGAAGGTAAATGTAAAGGAAATTGAATAAGAAATGTATGGCCGGCTTTAGTCTTAAATGGATGTGTAGGTTTAGATTAATTTCAAACTGGACTCTGGGAATTAGAAAAAAATTATCTTTGCAGTGCCCCCCTTCACACTACAAGGGTTAAATGCTTGTTTAGTCTAGGGATGAAGGGTAAGGTGTATGTATTACTAACCTTATTCCAGCAAGCTCCCTCTATCTGTGCAACCAGACCAGTGCTGCTGTCTCTTTACGATGCTTTGGGCAATAGTCAGGAGAGGAGTGTGGAGGGTATGACAGTGAGCAGTATGTACACAAGAGGAATGAGGAGGGTATGACAGTGGGCATTATGTACAGGAGTGAAGTGTATGACAGTGGGCAGTATATACAGGAGAGGATTGGGGGGGGGGGTATGACAGTGAGCAGTATGTATAGGAGAGGATTGTGGGGGGTATGACAGTGGGCAGTATATACAGGAGAGGATTGTGGGGGTATGACAGTGAGCAGTATGTATAGGAGAGGATTGTGGGGGGTATGAGAGTGGGCACTATGTATAGGAGAGAAGTGTGGAGGGTATGGCAGTGGGCACTATGTATAGGAGAGAAGTGTGGAGGGCATGACAATGGGCACTATGTATAGGAGAGGAGGGTATGACAGTGAACAGTATGTACTGGAGAGGAGTGTGGAGGGTATGACAGTGAGCAGTATGTACAGGAGAGGAGTGTGGAGGGTATGACAGTGGTCGGTATGTACAGTAGAGGAGTGTGAAGGGTATGACAGTGGGCAGTATATACAGGAGAGGCTTGTGGAGGGTATGACAGTGGGCAGTATATACAGGAGAGGATTGTGGAGGGTATGACAGTGGGCATTGTGTATAGGAGAGGAGTGTGGAGGGAATAACAGCGGGCACTATGTACAGGTGAGGAGGATGAAGGAATCTATGAAGGAAAAATGTAAAGGTTTGTGGAAGGATGTTTAGGGACTGCGTAGTGGTTAAGCGGGCCATACATGGATTGAAAATAAGCCAATTAAGCAGAGACCAGCCATAGTCGATCTATGTATGGGCTAGCATGGTTGTACACAAGTCATTCTATTAATCAACTTGAGTACAACCAGCCTGTCAGTTTTTTTCCAAAACAATCAGTGCTTCCAGCTATAGTTAGCTACACTTATCATTGTATTGTGTGGGTAGGGAAGGCTCCCCACTGGCAGAATACAATAAAACTGCAGTAATGATTGCCCCATCCACAGGTCAGCAGGTGAGAGGGTGTGTGGGGACAGGCTGGGGTGAGAGATCTGTCAGCAGGGGGGTGTGGGTTGGTAATGGAGGGATATCAATCAGCAGGTGGAGGGAGTAACTGGGAGTGATATCTTTTGGAGTAGGGTCTGTCATCTGTAGGTTGGGAAATGGTCACCTGTGATATAAGTTGAAGGGAGGTGGCTAACATGGGAAGTGGCTTGGGAGTGACCTGATTGGTGGTGAGTGTGAAATGGATGATGTGTTTCAAGTTTCTTTCACATTTGCGGTAATGCTTACTGCCCTCTGAAAAGTGATCTGTGGTGGATTGCTTTTCAACAAGTGGTATAACAGCAGCTGACAGGCATTCATGAGGTGCTACAGCCGCCTCCTTGGGTTTTTTTTTTACATTGCTGAATGGTATTTTTACATTGTTGGATTATGCTGCTAATGCGAACGAGTTTGGCTTGCAGTTGCAGAGTGGCCCCATTGATATCAATAGGCGAGTATGACAGGCGGTGCTGCCTGTCAAACTCTGCAGGGTCCAAGCTGTCCATTGAGCTCAGTGCCTCTGACAAGTAGTGAGTTGAGGCACTGTGAGCTCATCCTCTCAGTCTGCTGCACAGTGTGCCAGCTTGTATTTAAACTGACCGCTCCGTATGTAGCTTCTGATAGGATGCACATTTTTTGGCAAATGGGCCCATCTTAAGGTAAGGAGACTGGAGCTGCAGCTCCAATAGCCCCTATCTTAATCTGGCCCTGCCATAGAGAGACACCAAGACATGCATTGGACACCAAGGATCTATGAGCACCCTGCCGTACAAGAAACGATATCCAATATCTTATCAGTCTTTCAAGGCATGAAAAAACAGCCTTGACTGCAATTCAAAACATGATTAATAAAACAAACAATCTTTATAGAAATGAGGCATTAAGAAGTAATCTGCAGGATAAATATCCACAGTGTACAAGTCTGACATGCTTGGTTAGCTACCAGCGATGATGTACGGATTTCTAAACACACAAATATTACATGAATAAATAATGAAAATGAGGAAATCATCTCAGCACATGATAAAATAGATGGCAAAAATATCAGACCATAGCTTCTGTATGGAAAGTTGTGCGTAAAAAACAGGAGGAGGTGGCAGCTGTGTTTTTCATAGAAGCCAATCAGATTTCAGTAGTAATCTAGTAACCTGCTCTAGCAGAAAACTGAGTTATAAAACTCATTGGTAGATATTAGGTGGATGTGCATACATAACCCAAATAATGAATAAATATTTAATATACCATATATATATATATATATATATATATATATATATATATATATATATATATATATATATATATATATATATATATATATATATCTTTTAATACTGCACACACAATGAGGATGTTGAACAATTCCATAAGCATGTGCACTTGGAGCCATGTAATATCTTAGGTGTGTGGTGGTGACGAGACACTGAAATCCAACCTTTTTGAAGAAAAGTGCCCATGTATGTAGTCTAGAGTAGACCAAACATTTTTCATCTAATGGGGTTTATTTACTAAAGAAGCAGAGCCCATTTTCTTTGCAAAATGAATGTGAACAACCCTTACTACCTTAGAAAACAATGGGGGAGATTTACTAAAACTGGTGCACACAGAATCTGGTGCAGCTGTGCATAGTAACCAAACAGCTTCTAACTTCAGCTTGATCAATTAAGCTTTGACGATAAAACCTGGAAGCTGATTGATTACTATGCACAGCTTCACCAGATTCTGTGTGCACCAGCTTTAGTAAATCTGCAGAAAAGACATAGCAGCGCTAAATAACAAAAAGGAATGAATAGGTAATATTAAAGGTATTAACCAAAAAATAGATATGAATAACCCAAAACCAATTAATCAGTGAAATAATATATAAAAAAAAGTCCAAGGTGTATAAAAATAGAACACAAAAACAGTTTATAATATGGTGTAGGTAGAACTCTTCTACTGTGATCGCAATCACAACCAAAATCTGTGAAACAAATAATTATATAAGTTGAAAAAGTGACGATTCCTCCACCGCATCCAAAATGTGAACACCACATAAAATACGTGCTTACCATGTGGCAAGCTAGATAAGCTTGTGACCAAATACCCGGTCAGGGCCTTTATCCAAATACATAAATCAGTGCAACAAGAAGTACCAAACAGGCATACAACAAACGAGCCGCAAGCTCGCCCACGTCACCTCCGGTTCCCACACGTGCTCGTCACTGTCGCATGACTTCACCAGTCATGCAACACTGTACCCATGTGAAATTTTTGTCCTTTTTTCACACAAATGGAGCTTTCTTTTGGTGGTATTTAATCACCACTGGGTTTTTTATTTTTTGCACTATAAATGAAAAAAGACCGAAAATTAAAAAAAAAAAAAAAAAATCATTTTTCTTCATTTCTGTTATAAAATTTTGCAAATTAGTAATTTTTCTTCATAAACTTTGGCCAAAATGTATACTACTACATATCTTTGGTAAAAATAACCCAAATAATTGTATATTATTGGGTGTTTGTGAAACTTATAGAGTCTACAAATTATGGTGCCAATCATTAAAAATTGATCACACCTGATCACACCTGATGTACTGACTGATCTCATTTCTTGAGACCCTAAGAGCCCTTGCACACTGGGGCGGTTTGCAGGCGCTATTGCGCTAATAATAGCGCCTGCAAACCGCCCCGAAAGTGCCGCTGCTTTCATTCCAGTGTGCAAGCCCCGAGGGCTTGCACACTGGAGCGATGCGCTGGCAGGACGGTAAAAAAAGTCCTGCCAGCAGCATCTTCGGAGCGGTGAAGGAGCAGTGTGTATACCGCTCCTTTACCGCTCCTGCCCATTGAAATCAATGGGACGGCGCGGCTATACCGCCGGCAAAGCGCCTCTGCAGAGGCGCTTTGCGGTGGTATTTAACCCTTTCTTGGCCGCTAGCGGGGGGTAAAACCGCCCCGCTAGCGGCCGCATACCGACGGTAAAACGCCGCTAATAATAGCGGCATTTTACCGCCAACGCCACCCCCCGCCCCAGTGTGCAAGGGCTCTTTCAAGCCAGGACAGTACAAATACCCCCCAAATGACATCTTTTTGGAAAGTAGACAGTCCAAGGTATTTAGTAAGAGGCATGGTGAGTTTTTTGAAGTTGTAATCTTTTCCCATAATTCTTTGCAAAATTAGGATTTTTTTTGCTTTTTTTTCACAAAATTGTCATATTAATAGGTTATTTCTCACACACAGCATATGAATACAGTACTTGCAATTACACCCCAAAATACATTCTGCTACTCCTCCTGAGTATGACGATACCACATGTGTGAGGCTTTTACACAGCCTGGCCACCTACAGAGGTCCAACATGCAGGGAGCATCGTCAGGTGTTCTAGGAACATACATTACACATATAATTTCTTGACTACCTCTTACACTTTTGAAGGTCCTGGAGCACCAGGGCAAAATCGAAACACCCCAAAAATGAACCTATTTTGGAAAGTAAACACCCCAACGTATAATCTATGAGGCGTAACGAGTATTTTGAACATGTCAATTTTTTCACAAGTTTTTGGAAAATGTGTAAAGAAAATGAAAATGCTTTTTTTTTTATACTCAAAGTTGCATTCATAAGATATTTCTAACACATAGCAAAAGTCCCTATGTGTTTCTAACACATAGCAAAAAGTCTAACAAAAATCTGATGGACTTGTCTGACGGACTCGAGTCCGGTCGAAAAATCTGCTCGTCTTTATGCTAGTCCGATGGACGAAAACCCACGCTAGGGCAGCTATTGGCTACCGGCTATCAACTTCATTATTTTAGTCCGGTCGTACGTCATCACATACGAATCCGTCGGACTTTGGTGTGATCGTGTATAGGCAAGTCCGTTCGTTCAAAAGTCCATTGGAAGTCCGTCGAAAGTCCGTCGGGAAGTCTGTCAGACCAGTCCGGTCGAAAAGTCCGCCCGTGTGTACGCGGCATTAGACTTAAACTGTTTTCTAACTAATGCATGAATAGGATCCCGTGATGAATAAAAAGTTTTTTGAGGTTCCCAATATATTTACTTCAATGGGTAACTAGGTCTGCACCACTCAAGTATGTGGCCAGACTACGTTTATCAACTGGTTTGGTATTTTAATAACATACATTATTGGAATTTTTAAAAAAATTTCATAATTTTTTAATATCCATCCATATGTATATTTTACATTAATTCAAGTGTATTACATTATGAAGTGTTTAATTATTGTGCTAGTATACAATTAATTGTTTATTAATTATGTCGGGACTATGTGGGATTTGCATACTCTGCATGGGTATTCAATGCATACAGTAGATAATAAGATCAATAGAAAGCTGCATGAATAATTTTCGTGCGTGTGGAGGCCGGAGAATTGTAGATCCAACAATCGCAGTCATTTCCTAGCCATATAGGGCGAGCATGCCCAGTGACCGATACGCTTCCTGATGACGTAATTCTTACGAAACATACGTTGAGGCGCTTCCGGTCAAGTCTCTTCCAGATCCCAGCTTCCGTTTTCTCCCCTAGCACGAGTGGAACGCACGCCAGCTTGGATGTAAGCCCAGTGGTGAGTAGCTCTCATATTGCAATTCATGCAGGCTATCCTCAGTGCCAGGCTAAGGCACCCACTAATGTAAGCAGACACCCTGCCTTTTGTTTGTATTATTTGTAAATAAAAATACAGTATTGCGCTATGGATTGTCCTTTTGTTTCCTTATGAGATATTTTGGAGGGGAGGAGGACACAGCACAGAGGATTCATCCATTAACTAAGGGTACCTAATAGGATTTCTCTGCAGCGCATTAGACCGCATTAGTCTTTTTAATTAAAGAGGTCATATCCATCTGGTGAGCAGTTTGCATATCTGAGCACTTTTGGTGTAGTTTTTATGTTAACAGTGAAGGAATTCTTCTCTGCCATCAAGATTTAAGCCACTATCAAATTACATTATGGACTTTATCACTTTTTTATGTTTTTATTATTAATTATCTCACATTGGCATATTGATTGTTTCACTTTATATTGGAATTGATTTATCTATGTCCTATAGTACTTTCAGGCAGGTAGTAGTTATCTCATTTGCACTTTTATTGCACATGTCACTTTATTCCATGTTATATGGTCTTTAAGATAAGGCACTTATTATTAGTTACACAACACCCCACTATCACCTATCTTCCAATTGCACAGTGTTCTTTCATTGTTTTGGGGAGCAGCTATATATATTAGGTTTGTTTTATTAATTATTGTTAGGCGCAAGGTTCCCTTTTTTTACAATATAATTGTAGCACTAACTCACGGTGGAGCTGCTGGTTTAAGCAGGTCTGTTACCTTCACCTTGCTTCCCTCTGTTTCACCGGCCCCAGGTCTAGGGTTCCGTTGAGTTTACTTCTGGACGACACACACACCAACACTGGAGTACGTTTTCAATGCTTTATTGAACAGAGGAAAGAGGCAAAAAAGGAAATGTCAGCAAATGTCCTGGTAGAATTCAGAAAATTAGGTGGAATGCGCTCCCCTTGTGGGACACACTCCTTGCTTGTCTGGAGAGGCCTCTCTCACCGGTCTAGCAGCCAGTACGCAGCACGAATCAAAAGTCTCTGCCACAGACTTGTTTGGGGGGTAAATCCATACGATCCTCTGCCACAGGATGTATCAGATTTTTCTGCAGTGAAAGTCAGTCACAGTGCCTGAACCTTTAAGCCGAACCGGCAACACTATGCTGTATAGTTACTTTTTTTGGATACGTCCTTCAGCCGAGTCACCAGGCCCCTCTATAGACCAGCACTCTGCGTGATCTCTCCAAGACGGGTCCTCCCCTGGGATCTCCTCGGCTGTCCAGCTTCGTCACACAGAACTGACAGCTCAGGACCATTCCTTGGCCGCGGTGGTAGACCCCAGACAAGCTTCTGGACCCACCCCTGCGCCGCTGTATCATGGGCCTCCCAATCGGAGGACCACGAGGTAGCTCCTTAACGCATACCTGTTGGCCAGGAGGGCCAGCAGGTGGCTGTAAAAACGACCCTAGAACATGGCGTCTGTCCCATAAATACCCTCTTCCCAGAATGCAACTCGGAGGACCACCTCCACCGAGCTTGTCTCCGAGACAAAGGAGCATCTATACATTGCAACACGTTGCCTTTCCAACACTGACCAGTAGCAACAGCGACACCCACCGGTCAGCACAGAAGCACACACAACGTCAGCCAAGCTGGAACAGAGGCGAACTTTTAACCTTCCTAACACACAATTTACTAAATTTACCTAACCTGCGGTAGATTGTAATTCTACCAGCGCGACATACTCCCCCCACTACAATAGACGTTGTCCCCAACGTCTGTCCCAACACAGTAACAGTAACTCTCAAGCCTGAGAGTAGCATTTGAGTTTCTCATAACTTTAGATAGGCAAAGAGAGAGAGAAAGGACAGTTTAAAGACATTATGAGACTTATATCTTATAAAACATTATGTTCACAGCCGCTAACAAAACCACAATATAATTGTACACAACCTCACTAACTAACTAGCTGAAAAGCCTCCCAGCTATACATATGATCCGATGATCCCTGAAAAGGAAACATATTTAAACACACATATATACATCCTGCGCAACACCAGGAGCAAAGCCTCATTTAAAATGAGACTCTCTTCCTATGATTTATATTAGAAAAAATATATACTTTTGAAGTCCATCCCTGCATAAGAACTTTTCTTATAAAAGAAATCTGGCTAGCAAACAGAAGTCCTTGGATTTAAACACAGAACAGGATCTGTAGATCTTGACCACGCAGATCTCTTTACCCTGTCGCTATCTAACTAGGTAACTTCAAAGTGATAGAGTCCATAATTACCAGTAAAACTGAGGATCTGGCAAAGTCACATATTTTCCTTCTTTATCCGCAGTGGTAATAAAATATACAGCATTGTCCTTTCCCGGTCTGCAGATTACCACTTTATCAGCATAGATATGCCGACCATAGTTCCAATGTACAAAGCATCTGTTGAAACGTTCATCCATCAGGACAGAACATCCAGTCTTTCTAAAGGGCTTAGGCACAGACAAGTAATCCCAAATAGCGTCACTGTACCAAAGCTCCCGATTAGCTTCAACCTCCCGCATTACATCCTGGGGCACATAGGAGAACTCCAATCCATACTCTGCAGCCACACGCTTGTTTAACATCCTTTGCAAGTGGGCAAGTTTTGGCAAAGATCTGTCTCTCCCCATACCAGGCGGTACACAGGAATCCAATGACTTTATCACCATAGACCCAGCCGGTGTCTGTAGCGAATCAATAACTTTTGACAAAGTCCCAGCAACAGCACTGTGCGTCTCCACACAGGGTGACGTCTTCCCAGAACTCATGGCAGTCCATTCAGGAAGAGTCATTGTTGAGGCAACATCCTCGCCTTGTGACCACAATAGCTCTTGCGACATGGTTTCAAATAAGTCATCATCCCCAGAAAGATCCGACATGGATTCTATTTCCGAGTCTCTCAATTCTTCCGCTGGCAAATATTTATTTACAGTCCCCAACAGTGGCTTACCCGTTCCAGGCGTAGACTCTGGTAGCTCCGGCTCAGGTAACCTCTGGGGTAGGCCTCGACCACGGCCGCAGGAATCCTTTACATCGCCCACCTTCTTCTGAGTAGGCACCACTGGAACAGGCGTAGTGGACTCAGAAATCAAAGTAATGTCTCCTGATGAGACGGCAGCAGCAGTGTCTCTTTCTGAAACATTGTCGGTAGCAACAGGCAAAGTAGCGGCCCATCGCTCTCTCTCTGTAGCGGTAGCAGCTTCCACTGTAGCGATACCTGTCACCCAATCCATCCGATAGGCACGGGGTGGCATAGTAGGTGGCTCCACCACAAACAAGTACTCTCCACACTGCGGACATCGGCCGAATGGACGAAGATGTACGGCCAATCCTCCACATCGATGGCAGGTCATGCCCAGTCCCTCAACATCTCCCGAGGTATACAGGACAAACTTCCCCTGTGGCTTCATTCAAACTCTAGTATCCGTGAGCAGAGTTCCAGATTGCACAGTATTCAGATTGCAACGTCGGAAAAGACATGGCCACACTCTGATCTTCTCAGCACGATCACGAGGCCTCTCTTCTCCTCTGGCGCCAAGCACACTACACGCGTCCCATGCGGTAGCAAGTAGGGTAACTCCTCCCACTTGTTCTTTCAGTCACGTAGCTCCTGGGCCTCTTCTGGCGCCCAGCGTCTACGTACTCAAAAGCAAAGTCCTGCAGTTTAACCTTTCCTCTTCCTGAAAAGATTTTTCTCCAAGTCCAGCTCTCCCTGTAAACTCCCGGTAAAACACTCCACTGAGTTGCAACAATTGATGGTCAACAAATCCCGGACAACGACCCCACATGTAGCACTAACTCACGGTGGAGCTGCTGGTTTAAGCGGGTCTGTTACCTTCACCTTGCTTCCCTCTGTTTCACTGGCACCGGGTCTAGGGTTGGTGTAAATAGTGTAGCGCTAATTATGATACAAAGATTTTGAATTACAAAAAAGTATAAACCAAACAATCGTTCGTAACAACATATGTCCAGAAGAGATATTGAAAAAATTTTTTTTAGTACACATCAATTGTATAAAAAAGTCTGAGGACTGATAAAGGTCCCATATAGATGGTAGTATTATACACCACGTGGATAGCAGATTGAAGGGAGTGACACAGAAATGTTGAGTCCCCCGTGTGGAAGCAATGCAGGCTTACCGGAACCGTTGGACTCATAGAAACATACGTCCCCTGAGTCAGTAATGCTTGTATTGCCAACAGACAATGAAGTGGGGTCTCCCCGCAGAACGATGTGGAATCTAGATGTTGTTTCTAGGACTCTAGGCAAAGCTCTTCCATATGTAACTCAATTTCATGGTGGCCCATAGAAGGTAAAAGAAAAGGGCCGCATAGTGTAATAAAGTTTTTAAAAGAAATTTATTTAAAGGTAAAACACTTACATTCTCTGTGTTAAAAAAGCGCTTGTAGTAAAATTGTGGCAGGCAGTGGAGTCTCCCGACGCGTTTTGTCTACTCAGACTTCATCTGGGGTACCCTGCCACTGCTGCCATACTTGCTTATATAGGTATCAAGACCCCCCTTGATGAGAATCCGGCTTGTGCCCATTGTTTACATGAACTTCCGGGTATCGCCAAAATGGCGGCCCCGCGTGCGTTCCAAGCCTCTTTGTGTTGTCTACTATGCGTTCCAACGTTTCTCTATAAATGCTGTATAAAAGATTTTATAAATAAACTAATTTGCCACAAGGTGTGTAATTTACAAATCATAAGTGTCTAAATTGGTACGTATGGTAAAAGATGATGAACAAATAGTGTGAATAGAGACGGACCATCCGGATATCACGCAGGAAGTGCGAGGAGCGGGATGGTCGCTTCTAATGACGCGAATAGCATCATCTTCCGCCTGAGTGGAGCGCAAAACGAGCGGCCGTCTGCCGCATGCGTGTCACGCCTCCGTGTGGTGATGGACGTAGCGCGATGTCGTCATTAGCAATCCGGTTTGACGACACGCCCTCTGTTATGGGAGTGACGCGCTATCGTCTAAACAGTGTTCTATGTGAAAAGAACTGTGTGTATGAAATAGCCTGATGCTAATTCAATCTCTAGTGTGGTTAAAGAAAAAAACAGTATAAAATCCCTAATATGCAAACTAATTGTAATGTGGTTGTATAAAAATGTGGAATAAAGTTTAAAGAAAATTTGAAAAAAATTTTTTTTATTTATTATAAATACAGCAAATGTGCTGTATATATAGTGACAAGTGGTATTCTGGGTACTAAATTGTAGGTGTATAGATTTCACTGGGTCAATACTTCTGGGTATATATATATATATATATATATATATATATATATATATATATATATTTCCTCAATTCACACTCAGTATAGCTGTCTGCACTATGTGTGAAAAAAAGGTGGCCAGAAAAATAAAGTATATATAGAAAATTCCCTATATTTCATAGTCCTAGAGGACATATAGGTCTAGGACGGATTCTCAATGATGATCTGAATACCTCAAATGTATATACACCACGTCAAAAAAATTATAATAATTATAAAAACCATACAGTATGTGTACGAAATACACACACAATTATAAAAAATTATAAAAATAGAAAAGAAATAAAAAATTCATGTATAGAATATCTGTTTGTCTATATGGATATATCACATCCCACCAACTATTGTGACCCTAAGATTCATTAATGAAAGCATTAATGTCTAGATCTACATTCATACCCCATGGGTGGAGGGACCGTAATTTGTGGATCCAGAACGTTTCCAGACGGGAAACGCCTCTGGTTAAGGCCCCGCCTCTCCATGGGGGAGTATATTTGTCAATTATCATAAATAGTGAGCCACCAGGGTCGCTGTTATGACACTCTTTGTAGTGTCTGGGGACACTGTGTTTTGAGTCCCTACTTTTAATGAGACTGCTATGTTCACTCACTCGTATCGTAAAGGTTCTGGTCGTTCGGCCAACATATTGTTTGCCACATGGGCAAACAATTAGATATACTATATATCCAGTGTTGCATGTACAAAAGGGTTTGATAGTGTATCTTTTCCCTGTGACAGTTGACATGGATTCAGTTAATTTTCGTCTTATCGGCATATTATGTCGACAAACGACACACTTTTTACAAGGATAGAACCCTGTCCAGTCATGAAAAAAAGATGGACGTACTGGAGGGTTAATGATATTGGGTGCTACATGTCCCTGTAGGGATGGTGCTCCTCTAAAAATAATTTTAGCTTGTTCCGGTAATACCCTTCTCAAGATATTATCTTGTCTTAAAACCCCCCAGTGTTTTTTCATGATACTCTTGATTTGTTTGTGTTGTATTGAGTATGTGGTTGACAACGCCCATTTATATGTAGTGTCTGGTTCTCTCTCAAGTTTCGTTGTTAGAAGAGTATTTCTATCTGTATTAATAACTCTCTGGAGTTCAGTATCCCGATCTACCTGATTCTATCCTTTATCCAGGAATCTCTGTCTCAAAACTTTTGCTTGGGTAGTGAATGTGTCTAAATCTGTACAGTTCCTCTGGAGTCTTAGGAATTGGCTCCGGGGGACCGCATTAAGCCAAGAGCTGTGATGACAGCTATCCCTGGGGATAAAACTGTTTCGGTCCATTGATTTAAAGTAGGTATTGAACTTGAATTGACCGTCCGCAATCTTGATTTCCAGATCGAGAAAATGAATCCCCGTTTTGCTGGCTTCGTATGTGAGAGAAATCCCTCTGTCGTTAGAGTTCAGGTCATCAAAAAAACTTTTCAGAGTCTCAAAAGTACCACTCCATAGGAGGAGGATGTCGTCTATATATCTTGCCCACAGCACCAATGATGTGGTATGGTGGGCATAGACGACATCCTCCTCCCACTTGGCCATAAAGAGGTTCGCAAGACTTGGAGCGAATTTTGCTCCCATGGCTACACCGCGCTGTTGAAGATAGTATCGCTGGTTAAACCAAAAATAGTTGTGTTCCGTTGCGAATTCTAAAAGTTCTATCACATAATCACTCTGAAAGGATGCCAAGGACTGCTCCTGGTCCAGGAAATGTTTGACCGCTTCTATGCCTCTTTCATGTGGTATACATGTATACAGAGATGCTACATCCGCCGTAGCTAAGATGTAGCCATCTCGTATATCTATATTTTCTAGAAGTTTAATTGTGGAACTCGTATCCTTCAAAAAGGAAGGTGTTTTCGGAAGCACCAGTTGCAAGTAGAAGTCAATATATTTGCCAATTCGTGAGGTGATGGAATTAATACCACTCACGATGGGTCTACCTGGAGGGCAAGTCGGGTTTTTGTGGATCTTTGGCAAAAAGTAAATGGTGGGAATTCTGGGTGCTTTAGGTATCATGAATGCTTTTTCTTTTTTGTTCAAAATTCCTCGGTCATAACCTTTATTTACCAATTTTTGAAGTTGCTTTTTGTATGTGTTGTGGGATTGTTAGCAAGTTCGGTGTAGGTGCCTGGTTCGTTTAAGATCCGGTACATCTCCTCCTCATATTTGTCTTTGTCTAAAATCACTATACCCCCACCTTTGTCTGCCGGGCGGACAACTATATTTTTTTGTGAACATAGAGACTGCAGTCCGATATTGGGGGGTGTCTAATGCGTTTCTCAGGTAATTTCGCAAGGTTGTCCAATACCAAATCTCTGAAGATTTTAACGACAGGTGCCATAGGGACAGGGGGGTAAAGAGCGAAGGGTTAGATAGTCTGGAATGTACAGTCCCTGAGGTGGCTGCCGGATATTAATTTTGCGTATAT
The DNA here is from genome assembly GCF_042186555.1 of Aquarana catesbeiana. Classification (NCBI taxonomy): domain Eukaryota; kingdom Metazoa; phylum Chordata; class Amphibia; order Anura; family Ranidae; genus Aquarana; species Aquarana catesbeiana. Next base: position 70,904,279 of record NC_133336.1, on the reverse strand, counting down.
ACTTGTGGACATCTATGTATGTATGGAATTTGTTTAGTTTATTTGGTGGGGCGTATTTAAGACCTTTGTCTAATACTGATATTTCTCCCTGAGTGAGTGGCTGGGTACTTAAATTGAATATACCCTGTCCCGCTAAACTCTTTTTCTTTTCTCCTCTGTAATTTCCTGCCTCCCCGGCATCCTCTCTTAGGTCTGGACCTCGTTTTCTGGCGTGGCGATCCTCACGAAAACCCTGGTTCCCATAGGTGTTAGAATTGTATATGTATGAAGGTTCCCCGTGATCACCCCTCCTGTCACTAGAGTTGTGTGTATCTTTAAGGGGTGAATACCGGTTATGTGTGGGGAATGGAGAAGAGGGGTAACGATAGTATGAATTTTCTTCATGGTAAGGATCTTGCCGTGTCCCTTGTCTCACCAGGGAGCGGTGATAAGGCTGATTTTTGTAATCTCGATATGGCTGGTTTTCATACTCACGATAGGGGCTTGTATCGGGGTATTGGGTGTTACCTCTGAAGTTACCCCTACTCCCACGTTTACCCCTATAGTTGCCCCTACCTCTTGAGGGTCGTCTGGGGTCCGTTGAGTTTACTTCTGGATGACACACGCACCAACACTGGAGTACGTTTTCAATGCTCCATTGAACAGACAAACTTTAGGAAGTAGCAGGAAAGAGGCGAAAAAGGAAACTTTCAGGAGAAACTCAAATATCTTCTTATAGAATCTTAGCGGCAAATGTCCTGGTAGAATTCAGATAATTAGGTGGAATGCGCTCCCCTTGTGGGACACACTCCTTGCTCATCTGGATAGGCCTCTCACCAGTCTAGCAGCCAGTATGCAGCATGAATCAAAAGTCTCTGCTACAGACTTGTTTGGGGGGTAAATCCGTACGATCCTCTGCCACAGGATGTATCAGATTTTTCTGCAGTGAAAGTCAGTCACAGTGCCTGATCCTTTAAGCCGAACCGGCAACACTATGCTGTATAGTTACTTCATTTGGATACGTCCTTCAGGCGAGTCACCAGGCCCCTCTACAGACCAGCACGCTGCGTGATCTCTCCAAGACAGGTCCTCCCCTGGGATCTCCTCAGCTGTCCAGCTTCGTCACACGGGACCGACAGCTCAGGACCATTCCTCAGCCGCGGTGGTAGGCCCCAGACAAGCCTCTAGACCCACCCCTGTGCCGCTGTATCGTGGGCCTCCCGATTGGAGGACGACGAGGTAGCTCCTTAACGCATACCTGTCGGCCAGGAGGGCCAGCAGGTGGCTGTAAAAACGACCCTAGAACATGGCTTCTGTCCCATAAATACCCTCTTCCCAGAATGCAACCCGGAGGACCACCTCCACCGAGCTTGTCTCCGAGAGAGAGGAGCATCTATACACTTCGACACGTTGCCTTTCCAACACTGACCAGTAGCAACAACGACACCCGCCGGTCAGCACGGAAGCACACACAGCGTCAGCCAAGCTGGAACAGAGGCAAACTTTTAACCTTCCTAACACACAATTTACTAAATTTACCTAACCTGCGGTAGATTGTAAATCTACCAGCGCTACATAATTGAGGTCTGAAAGTGCACACGCTCAGGTTTATTTTGAGGGTATCTACATCCAAATCGGGGGAAGGGTTTAGGAATTACAGCTCTTAAGATAGCCAACCCCCCCTTTTTCAAGGTTCCAAAAGTAACTGGACAATTTAGTCAAAAGCTGTTTCAAGGCCAGGTGTGGGCTACTCCTTCATTATTTCTTTATCAGTTAAGCAGGTAAAAGGTCTGGAGTTGATTCTAAGTGTGGTATTTGCATTTGGAATCTATTGCTGTAAACCTACATCATGTGTTTAAAGGAGCTATCCATGCAAGTGAAACAGGTCATTGGAAGACTTCAAAAATGAAACAAATCAATACGATAGATAGCAGCAACATTGGGAGTGGCCAAATCAACAGTTTGGTACATTCTGAGGAAAGAAGAATGCACTGGTGATGTCAGCAACATAAAAAGGCCAGGACATCCATGGAAGACAACAGTGGTGGATGATCACAGGATCCTCTCTATGGTAAAGAAAAACCCATTCACAACATCTAGACAAGTGAAACACACTCTCCAGGACCACTACAATCAAGAGAAGATTTCATGAGAGCAAATACAGAGGGTTCACCACATGGTGCAAACCATTCATAAGCCTGAAGAATAGAAAAGCCAGATTAGACTTTGCCAAAAAACATTCTTTGGACGGATTATACCAGGCCCGGATTGGCCACAGGGCAAACTGGGCACTTGCCTGGTGGCCTGGGGCCGACGGGCCGCATGTCCTTGTAGGGCCCAAGGCAGCTGGGCTGCTCTTTAAGCCTGTGCCACTCCCCCGGCCTCTCTGCGGCCGCCAGGCTACCAGTGCAGCTCAGTCATCGCCACCAGGGGGACGGAAACATGAAGGGGGAGGAGCTAGAGGAGACACCTTCGGTCTCTCCATGGCCACCAGTATAGTTCAGCCGTTGGTGCCAGGGGGCGTGACCATGAAGGGGGGAGGAGCTAGAGGAGACACCTGCTGCAGACACCATGGAGTCGGATCAGAGAGAATGTGAGTGCGCCCCCCGTAACCTGGATAGGAGGAGCAGTGGGGTGGCTGCATATAAAAGAATCATTCTCCCCATCTTCCTCCTGTAGTTTCTGAATGCCTGCTTCTGCTCCTCTTCCTCTCACAGGCTTTCAGAGACTGCGGGAGAAAGATGGAGAGAATGATTCTTCTATATGCAGCCACCCCACCGCTCCTCCTATCCTGCTTATTTCTGCTGCCCCCCCAGTGCTCTCTAGCCCCCCCAGTGCTCTCTAGCCCCCCTCCCAGTGCTCTCTAGCCCCCCAGTGCTCTCCAGCCCCCCTCCCAGTGCCCTCTAGTCCCCTAGTGCTCTCCAGCTCCCCTCCCAGTGCTCTCTAGCCCCCCCAGTGATCTCTAGCCCCCCAGTGCTCTCCAGCCCCCCCTGTGCTCTCCACCTCCCCCCATGCTCTCCAGCCCCCGTGCTCTCCACCTCCCCCATGCTCTCCAGGCCCCCCAGTGCTCTCCACCTCCCCATGCTCTCCAGCCCCCCCCCAGTGTGCTCCAGCCCCCCCCCAGTGCTCTCTGCCTCCTTACTGTGCTCTCCACCTCCCCCATGCTCTCTACTGCCCCCCTGTGCACTTCACCTCTCCCCCAGTGCTTTCCAACCCCCTTGTGCTCTCCACCTCCCCCCATGCTCTCTGCTGCCCCCCTGTGACCTCTGCCTCTCCCCTAGTGCTCTCCAGCCCCCCAGTGCTCTCCAGCCCCCCTGTGCTCTCCACCTCCCCCCAGTGCTCTCCAGCCCCCCAGTGCTTTCTGCCTCCCCCTGTGTTCTCTACCTCCTCCCATGCTCTCCACTGCCCCCTGTGCACTCCACTTCTCCCCCAGTGCTTTCCAATCCCCACTGTGCTCTCCACCTCCCCCCATGCTCTCTGCTGCCCCCCTGTGACCTCCGCCTCTCCCCCAGTGCTCTCTGCCCCCCCAGTGCTCTCCAGCCCCCTGTGCTCTCCACCTCCCCCTGTGCTCTCCACCTCCCCCATGCTCTCCTCTGCCCCCTGAGCCCTCCGCCTCTCCCCAGTGCATAACAGCCCTCCCAGTGCTCTCCAGCCCCCCAGTGATCTCCGCCTCCCTCTGTGCTCTCCACCTCCCCCATGCTCTCTGCTGCCCCCCTGTGCCCTCCGCCTCTCCCTAGTGCTCTCCAGCCCCCCCCCCAGTGTGCTCCAGCCCCCCCAGTGCTCTCTGCCTCCTTACTGTGCTCTCCACGTCCCCATGCTCTCTACTGCCCCCCTGTGCACTCCACCTCTCCCCCAGTGCTTTCCCACCTCCCCCCATGCTCTCTGCTGCCCCCTGTGACCTCCGCCTCTCCCCCAGTGCTCTCCAGCCCCCCCTGTGCTCTCCACCTCCCCCAGTGCTCTCCAGCCCCCCAGTGCTTTCTGCCTTCCCCTGTGCTCTCCACCTCCCCCCATGCTCTCCACTGCCCCCCTGTGCCCTCCACCTCTCCCCCAGTGCTTTGCAACCCCCGTGCTCTTCACCTCCCCCCATGCTCTCTGCTGCCCCCTGTGACCTCTGCCTCTCCCCCAGTGCTCTCTGCCCCCCAGTGCTCTGCAGCCCCCCCTGTGCTCTCCACCTCCTCCTGTGCTCTCCACCTACCCCCATGCTCTCCTCTGCTCCCTGAGCCCTCTGCCTCTCCCCAGTGCATAACAGCCCTCCCAGTGCTCTCCAGCCCCCCCAGTGATCTCCGCCTCCCCCTGTGCTCTCCACCTCCCCCATGCTCTCCACTGCCCCCCTGTGCCCTCCACCTCTCCCAAGTGCTCTCCAGTTCCCCAGCTATCTCTGCCTCCCCCTGTGGCTCTCTGCCCCCCTGTGCTCTCCTCCCCCCTCATGCTCTCCTGCCCTCCCTGTGCTCTCCGCCCCACCCTGTGTTTTTCCTCCCCCTCTGCTCTCCAACCCCCCACCCCTGTGCTCTCCAGCCCCCCCAAGCTGTCCGCCCCCCTTGTGCTCTCCACTTCCTCCCTGTGTTCTCTGCCTCTCCCCTTTGATCTCCACCCCCCCATGCTCTCCGCCTCCCTGCACAGTGCTCTCCAGCCCCCCTGTGCTCTCGCCCTACCCCATGTTCTCAAAGTTCTTCCTTGTGCTCTCTGCCCCCCCCACCCCTGTGCTCTTTCCCTGTCCCCCTCACCCTCCACACCTCTACTGGGTTCCCCCTCCCCTCTCCCGGGGGAGCCATCAGGGTGGAGAGTGGGGAAAGGGACGGTTAACATGTCATGGGCTGCTTATTCCAAAATGCCAGGCCTATTTTTTGTTCCAGTCTGGGCCTGGATGAAACTAAGAATAATCTGTACCAGAATGATGGGAAGAAAAATGTGTGGAGAAGGCTTGAAACAGCTCATGATCCAAAGCACACAACGTCATCTGTAAACTGGGCCGGACTTACCATTGGTCTTGACTGGGCTCAAGCCCATGGGCCCTGGCCAATAGGGGGCCCTGCTGGCCCCGCCCGCTTCAAACGCCGCCGAGATACACAGGACATCTGGCTCTGTATCTCAGCGGCGACATTTTTAAACTGAAAGGCTGCAATGACAAGGCAGCAATGACACTGGCGCAAGTCTACACTGACAAGTCTACAAATGACACTGGGGCAAGGCTACACTGACAAGTCTACAAATGACACTGGGGCAAGGCTACACTGACAAGTCTACAAATGACACTGGAGTAAGGCTACACTGACAAGGCTACACTGACACTGACAAGGCTGCAATGACACTGACAAGGCTGCAGATGGACACTGATAAGGCTGCATTGATGGGCATTTAAATGTAAGTTTTTTTCCTTAAACTTCCCTCCTAAAAGTTTTTTTCCTTAAAATTCCCTCCTAAACTTGGGGTGCATGTTGTACGCCGGCGCGTGTTATACGCCGATAAATACGGTAATTATCATTTTATCCATTTTTATTGCTTTTATTATTCGTGGACCCAGGACAAATACCAGTACAGTATCCCCCACTTATACACTTATATATTATCTACTTTTGTGAGTAGCCATTTGGCTGTTTTGTGTTGTCAAATTAAACAGAAGTTCTTTAATACTGCACTGAGTCTGACGCACCTTGTCCTTTTCTATTTCTGTTTTATAGAGCTGTGCATATGTATAGAAGATAGGGCCTGAAAGTGAGTCAAGCCCAGGGGCCCCCAACATCCTAAGTCCTGCCTTGTCTGTAAAACATGGTGGAGGCAGTGTGATGGCATGGGCCTGCACGGCTTCCAGTGGCACTGGGTCATTGGTGTTTATTGATGTGACAGAAGACAGAAGCAGCCGGATGAATTCTGCAGTGTTTAGAGATATACTGTCTGCCCAGATTCAGACAAATGCAGCAAAGTTGATTGGACGGCGCTTCACAGTACAGATAGATAATGATCAAAAACACACCACAAAAGCAACCCAGGAGCTTTTGAAGGAAAAGAAGTGGAACATTCTGCAATGGCCGAGTCGATCACCTGGTTTCAAACCAATTGAGCGTGCATTTCTAAAGGCAGAAAAATCCACAAACAAAGGTCAACTGAAGACAGCTGTAATTAGATCCTGGCAAAGCATCAGAAGGGAGGAAACCCAGTCTTTGGTAATGTCCATAGGTTCCAGACTTAAGGCAGTCATTGCCAGTAAAGGATTCTCAACAAAATATTAAAAATGAACATTTTATTTATGATTATTTTCATTTGTCCAATTACATTTGTTCCCCTGAAAATGGGGGGATTGTGTATAAAAATGGTTACAGTTCCTAAAATTTGTACTTGATATTTATGTTCAACCCCTTGAATTAAATCTGAAAGTCTGCACTTCAAATTCATTTGGATTGTTTCATTTTAATTGTATTCTGGTGGCATACAGAGCCAAAAGTATGAAAACAGTGCCTGTGTCCAACTATATATTGACCTAACTGTACATTTCAAATCTAATTATTCTACCTATTACACTTTTGTGAGGCACTGATGGGCACTGCAGTGGTATGGATATGGCACGGATGAGCACTGATGTGCACGGATGAGAACTGATGTGACATGGATGAGCACTGATGTGGCACAGATGTGGCATGGATGTGGCACTGATGAGAACTGATGTGGCATGAATGAGTTCTGATGTGGCATGGATGTGGCACGAATGAGTACTGATGTGGTATGGGTGATCACGGATGTGGCATGGCTGGGCACTGATGTGGCATGGATGATCACTGATATGGCATGGATGAGCACTGATGTGGCATGGATGATCACTGATATGGCATGGATGAGCACTGATGTGGCACGGATGATCCCTGATGTGGCCTGGGTGAGCACTGATGTGGCATGGATGTGGCACGGATGAGCACTGATGTGGCATGGATGTGGCACGGATGAGCACTAATATGGCATGGATGTGGCACAGATGATCAATGATGTGGCATAGATATGGCACGGATGATCACTGATGTGGCATGGATGAGCCATAGATGGAGATGGATCATGAATGAGCATGAATGAGGACAGATAAGCCAGGGATGGAGCATGGATGAGCATGAATGTGGTTGAATGAGCCAGGGATGGAGCATGAATGTGGATGGATGAGCCAGGGATTGAGCATGAATGAGGGTAGGTGAGCCAGGGATGGAGCATGGATGAGCATGAATGTGAATGGATGAGCCAGGGATGGAGCATGAATGAGGGTAGGTGAGCCAGGGATGGAGCATGGATGAGCATGAATGTGGATGGATGAGCCAGTGATGGAGCATGAATGAGGATGGATGAGCCAGGGATGGAGCATGGCTGAGTATAAATGTGGATGGATGAGCCAGGGATCGATAGATGAGCCAGGATCATCAAGATCAGCGCTGTGGGCACTTCAGATCCAGCCCGCAGCGCTGCTGCACCGACTCCCTCCTCTCCTCACACACTATACCGATTGGTGTGGGGAGAGGGGAGGAGCCGAACTGGACATGCTCCAGTTTGTTTACAAGTGATCACTCCATCATTGTAAGGAGTGATCACGTGTTAAAGGGCCGCTGTTATTGGCTCTTTACCCCAATTCGTAACACGCTGGGTCTAGGTGACCTGACAGTCACGGACATTTCCGAAGTGCAATTCTGGGATGACGTTATAGTACGCCCTCCCAGAATTATCTGACCATGCTGTAGCTGTAATTTGGTCTGTAAGCTGTTATGCGGTGGGAGAGGTGCCCCCCCTGTAAGCTGTTAGGCGGTGGGAGAGGTGCCTCCCCCCCATAGGTGGTGGGAAAGATGCCCCCCGCACAAACACATACGTAAGTCGTGCCCAGTGTTTAAACCACACATGTGAGATATTGCCACGATCTTTAGACAAGAACAGTACTTCTAGCACTAGATCTCCTCTGTAAATCTAAACAGGTAACCTGTTTTTTAAGAACTGTAGTTTATCGCCATTCCACAAGCGTGTGCAATTTTAAAGCATGACATGTTAGGTATCTATTTACTCGTCGTAGCATCATCTTTCCAATTATGCAACAAAAATTGGGATAACTTTCCTTTTTTTTTTTTTTTTATTATTCATTAAGGCTCGATTTACACCATGCGCATGACAAGAGACTGACCGGCTCTCAATGGAGCCAGTACACAAAACCCCGGGGCGGTCACGGAGCGCACAGCAGAAGGGCCCTGTGCATCTTTGGCTCAGTTTCAGGCCCAAATTCAGGCAAAAATTGCGGCCTGATTTGTCCCTGAAACTGAGAACAGGGAAGCACCGGACCCCTGCTGTGAGCCGCGTCCGCACACAGTGTGAACCCAGCCTAAAGTGTATTTTTTCCAAAAGAAAATTGCATTCAAAAGACCACTGCGCAAATACAGTGTGACATAAAATATTGCGATGAGCACTATTTTATTCTCTAGGGTCTCTGCTAAAAAATATATATATATATATATATATATATATATATATATAATGTCTGGAGGGGGTTCTAAGTAATTTTCTAGCAAAAATTACAGATTTTTTCTTGTAAACAACAAATGTCAGAAAAAGGCCTGGTCAGCAAGTGGTTATTGCTCTGCTATTTTTTTTTTTTTTTTTACACTGGATTATTGCACAAATCTGAAAGAAAAACACAAAGCACGCCAGGATTCAGGTAAGAAAACTCATGGCTCTTGTATTATGACAATGGGGAAGATTTACTAAAACTGGTGCACTCAGAATCTGGTGCAGCTGTGCATTGTAGCCAATCAGCTTCTTACTTCAGCTTCTTCAATTAAGCTTTGGCAATAAAACCTGGAAGCTGATGGTTTTCTATGCAGAGTTGCACCAGATACTGCACTCTCCAGTTTTAGTAAATAACCCCCAATATTTGTTGATCCTGGTGTTCAGCTTTAAAGCTACATTCACATGGGTAACGAACCCTGAAGAGCATTGAATGGTATTGTTTCACCTTCCATCCAGCCCATGCTGCTATATCATTTTTATTATAACGGTACTGATGTGATTAGCATAGCGTGGTGCTGTACTATGCACTATTAATAAGTGTGTACTTGGCTGTTTAGTGTAATATAATATATTTTAATAAATGGTTGTAAGAAGGATGCAGCTGTGGGTGCCTCTGTCAGGATGACATAGTACATCCACCCATAAAACATTAAAACCAGTAGGTCATCTATTATCCCTGAGATGCTGATTCATATCCAACACCTCCGTAGCCCTATCGCCTACACCTGCCATGGTAACAGGCTACCAGTACAGAAGCACAAAAGATTACAGAAAATCTCAAATATGACACTATTAAAATACGTAAGAAATACATTATTATTACTACTTTAACCATTTGTAGACACTGGATGAATAGCTCCCAACTGTCCCTGATTTGGAGGGACTGTCCCTGATTTCGAGCAATGTCCCTCTGTCCCTCATTCCTCCTCATTTGTCCCTCATTTTGGTCTGATCTCTATAGATGTATATAAAATGCACTTTTTATCTTTCAAAAAGTGTTTCCCAGTGCTAAACCTTTCACCTAAACTGCTGCATTTGTAAATTCCAAAAGCCAATATAAAGGAATAGTAGTGATAAAAAAAAGCACTTGTGGGTTTAACCAATCTTTTTTGTACAATTCACCTTTAAGGGGGCGTGGCAAGATGTATGTCCTATGCCTGCATACTTTTGCTGATAGGTGTCCCTCATTTCCATCTCAAAAAGTTGGGAGGTATGTGGATGTGCTACACATGTCAAAAAACGTAATAGAAGTACACAGGACACGTGTAGTATGTCCTATTCTGCTGCTGCTCCCCCCTACCCTCTCACATTTGAGGAGTTGTAATAGCTGCTGTGCCATACAGAATCTATAAAATCTGTTCTGAGGCCCCATTCAGATATCGCATTGTGGGAATGAGCGATCCCGCCTGCGATTCTGAAAGCGTGATTTACACGTGTCTCTGCCCGCCGCGCATAAGGCACCCCTTTTGCTTCAGTGGGCTGCCATATGCGCGTTTGTTGCCCAAAAAGAATCTCCCATTCCTTTTTGGACGACAAGCTTAGAACGTTTTTTTAAACATGCCTTTTGTTGTGAGATTCTGTCAGATGACAATCATGACACAATCATACCACGTTTGGGGTGCCATTAAGATGAATTGCACCCAAATGCGCATTTGTGCGTTTTACCATAATTTGGAATTGCGGGTAGAATCGCAACAATTCTGCCCGCGATTCAAAATCGCCTAATGTGAATGAGGCCTGATGTGAGATAAGGGAAAATTGTTATCAATACTTACCTTAATTTTCCTTTCCTGGCTCTGCCTCATGCCAGCTGACTGTGGGTCAACTCCACCACTGACTGCAGTCAGCTGGCATGAGACAGAGCCAGGAAAGAGAGATACAAAGTAATATTGGGGTCGATTTAGTAAAAAGGGTGCATGCAAAATCTGATGCAGCTGTGCATGGTAGCCAATCAGCTTATAGTATTTATTGTCAAACCTTAACCACTCGCCAACCGTATACTGTACACATATGGTGGCAAGGCAGCCCTCCTGTGCAGGATGATGTACTGAACGAGTGTGATCCTGCACTTCTGGGTCTGGGGTGTGCATGCGTGCCCTGGTGACCCACTCCCGTTGTGCCAGCGGGTCCAGTGGGCGCGGGGGTGCCGATGCTCGTGGCCGACGGTCGCGACAACCGTAGGCCATGAGCAATCGCGAGCAGGAGGAACAGAACATGGAAGTGTGAGTGTAAACACACAAATCCGTGTTTTGTTCTGAGAGGAATGACAGATCGTGTGTTCTTATTAGCTAGGAACCACGATCCGTCACCTCCTCTAGTCAGTCCACTCCCCCTTCAGTTAGAATCACCGCCCAGGGAACACAGTTAACCCCTTGATCGCCCCTAGTGTTAACCTCTTGCCTGCCAGTGACATTTTTACAGTAATCAATGCATTTTTATAGCACTGATCGCTGTATAAATGCCAATGGTCCCAAAAATGTGTCAAAATTGTCCGATGTGTCTGCCATAATGTTGCACTCAGGATAAAAATCCCAGATCGACGCCATTACTAATAAAAAAAAAAAAAAAAAATAACAAAAATGCTATAAATCTATCCCCTATTTTGTAGACGCTATAACTTTTGCGTAAACCGATCAATATACGCTTATTGCGATTTTTTTTTACCAAAAGTATGTAGAAGAATACATATCGGCCTAAACTGAGAAAAAATTTGCTTTTTTTAAAAAAAATGGGTATATTCATTACAGCAAAAACTACAAAATATTGTTTTATTTTTTCAAAATTGTCGCTCTTTTTTTGTTTATAGCGCAAAAAATAAAAACCGCAGAGGCGATTGAATACCACCAAAATAAAGCTCTATTTGTAAGAAAAAAAGGATGTCAATTTTGTTTGGATGCAATGTTGCACGACCACGCAATTGTCAGTTAAAGCGACGCAGGGCCGAATTGCAAAAAATGGCCTGGTCATTGAGCAGCCAATTCTTCAGGGGCTGAAGTGGTTAAAGATCAACTACCCGGCTGTGCCTTGCGGCAGAGCTGTGTAAGGTTGGCCATACATTATACAATCTTCCGGGGCTGAAGTGGTTACAAAAAATAAAATTCCTAATTTCCGTTATAAAATTTTGTAAAGTAATTTTTCTCCTTCACTGATGGGCACTGATGAGGTGGCACAGAAGGGCACTGATGAGGAGGCACTAATATGCAGCACTGATGAGCACTGATGGGCGGCACTGATAGATGGTACTGATGGCACTGATAGGCAGCACTAATAGGCAGCACAGATAGGTGGCACTGATGGGCATAGTGGCGTACCAACGAGGGGGTGGGCGTTCCGCCCCTGGTGTCACACATTGGGGAGGGGGTGTTGTCAGCAGTGGCGTCCCTGTGGTGGTGCGGGGGTGCAGGTCACAACCGGGTGACACCCACCAGAGAGGTGACACCCAGAGCTGGCCATCGAATTGCCTCTTCAGCTCACTAAGACAGGAGAACGGAGCAGGGAGCAGGAGGCAGAACGGGAGAGAGAAACAGCAGTGCTGAACAGACAGCGAAAGCTTCCGAAGTTAACTTTCCAAGTTAACCAACAGTTGATTGGTTGCTAGGACCACCTAGCAACCAATCACCTGCTGGTTAACTTGGAAAGTTAACTATGGCAGCTCCCGCTGTCTATTTAGTGCTGCTGTTTCTCTCTCTTGTTCTGCCTCCTGCTCCCTGCTCGGCTCTCCTGTGTCTCCCGCTCTGCATGCCCGAATAAGGTAGGAAGGGGCAGACCTGCGGGGGGTAAGCTGTGAAATGTAAAGGGTTCCAGAGGTGTGGGGGAGCTGTGTAATGTAAAGGGATCCAGAGGTGCGGGGGGTATCTAATGTAAAGGGGTCCAGAGGTGCAGGGGCTGTGTAATGTAAAGGGGTCCAGAGATGCAGGGGCTGTGTAATGTAAAGGGGTCCAGAGGTGTGGGGGCTATGTAATGTAAAGGGGTCCAGAGGTGTGGGGGATGAGTAATGTAAAGGGGTCCAGAGGTGTGGCAGCTGTGTAATGTAAAGGGGTCCGGAAGTATGGGGGCTGTGTAATGTGAAGTGGTCCAGAGGTATGGGGCTGTGTAATGTAAAAGGGGCCAGAGGTATGGGGGCTGTGTAATGTAAATAGAGTGTCCCTACATTTTACCTGCAGTTATAGCTAGAGTTCTATAGATTTCTATTAGGTTCTGCGTTTTTTTCCTGCATTTTCTGAAAGCGAACCAAAAGTCCTGCATGCTGCATCTTTGCCGCACTTTCAGAAAACAATTTTTTTTTTTTTCCGGGGGGGGGGGGGGAGGGGGTGGGACGGGACCATATTTTACTGCACCAGGTGACACCAACCCTAGTGATGCCACTGGCAGTAGCACATAGTAAGTGTGCCACTGCCAGTTACATGTATTTCTGTATGGCGCCGGCTGCCCGATGACAATCCTCGGGTCGAAGCTGTTTTTGCAGAGGAGGAGAAGGGGCCTGGCCACCCGGAGGAGCAGAGGGAGGAGGATTCTTCCGGGTTCTGGGCCACAGTGCGTGGAGGTGCTACACTTGACGTCACTTGAAGTCAACGTCAGCACGTCGTCGTGCAGTGTGCTGCCTGCCTGCCTGGGGGGGCGCCAGATATAGGATCCGCCCCGGGTGCCAAATGCTCTAGGTATGCTCTTGGATGGGCAGTACTGATGGGCAGCACTAATGAGTAGGTACTGAAAGGCAGTACTGACTGGCATAACTGCTGGGCACTGATTGGCATCACTGCTGGGCAGTGGCACTGATTGGCATCACTGGTGGGCACTGACTGGCATCACTGCTGGTCACTGCTGGGGCTGCACTGATGATCAATGCCCTGATTAGCTTTGCAGATCTCGCCTGTGAGGAACTCTGTCAGTGTGAGGAGAGGAATGCCAATAACCAGCATTTCCTTGTTTAAGTGTGATCAGCTGTGATTGGACACAGCTGATCACATGGGTAAAGAGCTGTGTCATTGGGTCTTTACTAAGCTCGGTGATGGACCGCGTCCCAGGGACACATCTCACCACCGATCGATGCGAGAGCCGTAAGGCTTTAATGACGGGTTCTCTTACTCGCAATGGAGGCAGCATGCACCCGACAGCTGATGGAAACATCATCTGCGTTGCCAACATCGCTGGACTCCAGGACATGAGAGTGTCCGATTATTAAAAGTTTAATAATAATAAACTTTTAATTTTTGCAGTGGTGGGCAGACCTCCGCTTTAACCATCAATGATGGTGATGGTGATCATCTGATGGTGCTAGAATTATTGCTCTCAGTCTGGCATTCATGGCAATATGTAACGTGTGTTTAAGTATGTACTGTATGTGTGAGTGTGTGGTGGGCTGTACCTTTTTTTTTGTTTTTCAAAAAAGTTTTTTTTCACTTAACTGTATTGTTATCACAAGGGGGCAAAAGCACCTAGAAAAATATAAAGAAAATTGCACTCGGTGCTGGAAATTATATAACCTATACACAAAAAATGATTGTCTTATATAAATATAAACAATAACACGACTCATAGATACCTCAATACACAGATACCAGGAGGAGTTATAATCTACCTATTTCATGTGTTGTACACACATTAAAAAAAAAAACGTAAAAGTTAATATATACTTCAATATAACAATAGATCATAAGTCCATTAGGTAAAAATAATAGTGCATTCATAAACTCATGAATGATAAATCCAGTGGTGCAAAAGACTGCTCGTGCCTTCACCGACCACCTATTAGCGTGATCACCACCACCATCACAACGCACTTAAGAGCATAAGACCCCGCTCTTTCGTCTCCTCCTCCCATGCTCGTCTCCAGGATTTCTCTCCCATCCTCTGGAACTCGCTACCTCCACCGGTCCGGCTATCCCCTACTCTTGCTACCTTCAGGCGATCCCTGAAAACTCATCTCTTCAGGGAAGCCTATCATGTCTCCAACTAATCTCCTACCACTTCCATCAGCTCATTCCCCACAGTTACAACCTTTTGTACCACCTGCCCCACCCTATTAGATTGTAAGCTCTTCTGAGTAGGGCCCTCTTAATCCTCTTGTATTTTATTGTATTGAAACTGTATTGTCTCCTTTTATATTGTAAAGTGCTGCGTAAACTGTTGGCGCTATATAAATCCTGTACAATAATAATAATAATAATAATAATTACAAAGGTCAAGCCACGCTAATCATTAAATCATCCAAAATGCAAAGGAAATATTGGATTTAGAATATTATGGACTTTCATGATACCATACAAAGGCTTAAGACACAAGGTAAATCTAAAAAATACATTTTTATTACAAAAAAAGATTTAAAACAGACTTATGTAGAAAAAGGCACCCACAGTAAAATTGGAAGGCATCCACTCTCATACCAGAGGGATGGACTCTTCTGTGTTTCCAGCAATTATTATTATAAACTTAGACAAGAGAAATGAGGGAGGGCAACCCTCTGAGGATGTTCTGTGGAATGAAAGCATAAGGGCAGGGCCATTAGTAGTGACATCATCACACTGGCCAGGTCCAGCAGTATTGTGTATACATGTTTTCAAATGCTCTTGCAATTGTGAGTATAATTTTATATATTTAAATAAAATTATCCCAATGTGCTACACTATGGGGTTTCCTTCTCTCCTTTCTCTTGTTTGAGTTTATTATAACAAGTGCTGGAAGCACAGAAGAGTCATTCCATCCTTGATAGTAGTTCTCCTTGGTATAAGAGTAGATGCCACATTACAACACACCCATTAAACAGGGCTATCCAGGCCATCTGTCTAAGGCCTCACAGACCTGCCTGTTTGGCATACACGTGCACAGATGTTGAATTGAGCCCTTTGTGCTCCATCCCCCTGATCCAGGTCCACAACACCCTCAAAAACCTGGAGCACACTTCATGCAGGGCCCTGAAGTTCCAATGTTGTTCAGATTAGGGCTATGGAAGTTCATCTGAACACCCAAGCCCATGAGACATGGGAGGCCTGGTCACCTGGCACCGTATTCTTTCATTGAAAATAAATATTTCAAGCATGGCGCATCACTTGAATAGTAGATAACAGGTACAGTTCCAATGGCATAGCCTAACTTGGTTCCACACACGTGAAAGGATTAAAGTCCCGCAAGGGGGTAAGCCTAGCCCAATTGCAAGAGAACTGAGTGTCCACGAGAATGTTCCTATTGTAGGCGTTACGGGAAGGATGCTGCGGTTTTCATGTTACTCTTGTACAGTAATCGCTCAAATAGGATCTCTGTTTCCACTTTTCCAAATACATGCCTGAGGCCTCCGCCCTTACCCCAACAGGGAAAAGCGTAAACTTGCATCCTTTCAGTACTATATCTTGTCTTTCCCTCTTCCTCTCAAGTCTCATGCAGAAATTGCTTCTTGGATAGTTTGCGGATGCAGACCTGTTTCCCAATAGGGGCAGCCATGTGCATTTCTCTTTGCTGCTACATAAGGACTCCTCATAAAATGGTGGGCACATAATATACAGTATATATCATGACAACATCAAAATGCCCATCCACATCTCGTTGGATTTCAGTGTCAATCACAAGCACTGTTCCCCAACAGAGCTGCCTGGAGCCCATAACAGAGGACAAATAAGCCCCCCGATGAGTTCCTGCAAGCCTTAAAAAGCGACACAGCACCATCTTCAGGTCAGCAAACAAACTGCAGCACAATACCTGCTTATACAGTCAGCTCAGACTGCTGGCAGCACAGTACCATGAAATACAGTATATACAGTAGATATAAATTCCTTAGAAATTTAAACTAAACAGCAAAAGGGGAAGCTGCAAAGCATGCAGGGAATCCAGGAAGTTGTGGAAAGAGATAGACAGTAGTCAGGGAGAACTCACAACATGAAAGGAGATTTTCCAAAAAAGCTTACATTGGATTGTGAACTATAGTTATTGTTTGTATTGTTATTACAATGCTAATGTTATCAAAATAAAAGTGTATGCTGTGACCTTCGAACTCCTCTATACCTATCTGTACACCTATGCGTAGGACCGTCATTGCATGCACAGAATGCACGCTGTCTGCTTTAGGGGACACACACCCACTCTAACCAAAACAAAAAGAAAATGTTGCGCTGCAGATACATTTTTATATTTACCCAAATCTGTAGATTTAGGCTTCGTTCACACAGACGTACTTAAACATACACCTGTGTGAGGGCTGTGTTTTGGCTGCACAGGATGCATAGATGTTCCAGGCATCCATGTCTCATTCATGTCTCATTCATGTCAATTGGGACACAGCCACTGCTCTCAGTTTATTAAAGGAGAAGTAGGGCCAAAGCTCTCTTGGCCCTACTTCTCCTGTGGGTCACAGGAGTGCATTTCAAAGTTTGCTTTTGGCTGACGTCACTCATACAGTCCAGACTCTGGAGGGATCCTGACTTTAATGTCGGGATCCACTCAGATGCCTGGACCACCAGCTGGCTCAGCCTATCAGCGATGTGCTGAGAGCCTGAGCCAGCAACTCATGGCCCCTCTACAGCCCAGCACTCCAGTGAGGGCTGGAGGGGCAGAACAGAGATCCGATGACTAACTTGACTTCCTTTGCTGCATGACTGCAAAACTTATAAAATTAAAAAAAAAAATCAAATAAAATTGAACCCAAATCATTAAAGTTCTCCTTTTTTTTTTTTGAATACATAACTGGAAAAAATACATTATTTTTTATATCTGCTTGAAGCTCAGCTATAATCCTTAGCAATAGAAAGATATTGTGTTCATTTTCAGTGTGAACTATTAAACTTGGTCTTTTAATGACCATCTACAGAATTAAAATAATCGTAGAGTACCAGGATTCAGTAATGACTCCAAAAGTCATTACTGCAATCAGAGTTTACTAAGAAGCCTATTTATGCAGAAAGGTTGGATTCAGGCACGTTCCACTCCCTGAATTCGCTGCACGTTTGCTGACAATTGGCAGTAACAATTTCTGTTTCAATCGTTTTTATTGTTTTTGAAAAAAGTAAAAATTAAAAGATCATTTAGTGGAGCAACAAACAATCCTCGTCTGCTTCAAACATGTAACGAGGAAACGTACAAATACAAGGTTTGGAAGAAACTGGTGGGGACCATAGTACATAGGTAAGATCTGTTGTGGGGCCCTCTAGCGGACATAAATTGTATTTGAGAAAGACATCAACTTATTATGTACTACTAGCGTTTGAATAACATAAACGAGAGAGGGTTACCACCCTGTTAACCCGCCGATGAAGCATATATTTATATATATATACGAAAGATCATGGACTTGGAAGCAAGACATTATTATAACTTAATCACAATGAAGTAGTATTGAGGTCATTAATGCCTCTTAGTCACATTGTGCGTTAATTAAGGCACTTGCAACTATCACCATTGCCACTATCCCATATGAGGGATCATATTCCCCAAAATATGCCCAGGAGAGTCTGGGTTACAGAAAAAGGGCTACACACACTCAATGCCAATATTGGCAAAGAACAGTGAGAGCAAAAGAAAAGATGGAAACGGGAATAATGAGAAGGAAAATCCATCCAGGAACCTCCCATCAGTCGACATAAAAAGTATCTCTATGTATTAGGGACCTGCAAGTAGGCTAGCCAGGGGGACCATATTTTATCGAAAAGGGATTGTTTGTCACGTAGAACACTCACTGTTTTTTCGTTCAACATGATCCACGTAAGTTTGCGTTTCATCATTGCTTTGTCTATAAAAGGGCTTTTCCATGCTGTGGCAATGGCAATTTTGCCTGCTAGGAACATAAAATGAACAAAGTTTAAGTGATTGTAAAGCATTACATTTTATTTCTTAAAAATAACAAACGTGTCATACTTATCTGCTCTGTGCAATGGTTTTGCACAAAGCAGTCACGAAACTCCTCTTCTACGGTCTCCTGCTGGGGCACCTGGCTCCTCCCTCCTGCTGAGTACCCCCATAGCAAGTCATTACTGAGCCGCCTCCGTGTCCCTCTTCACTGGCTGTGATTGACAGCAATGGGAGACAATCTCCTCTGCTCTCGGGCACAGCCTTGGATCGAGATTGGGCTCAGGTATGTATAGGGTGGGAGCTGCATGCAGAAGGTTTTTTTATCTTAAAGTAGAACTATAGGGAAAACATTTTTTTTTCATTTTGCATAGAGCAAGGGAGGGTTATAACCCTTGTCAGATTTTTTTTTTGTCATCTGTGTCCCATTGCAGAGATTTCCCTTCACTTCCTGTCCCATAGCCAAAGAGGAAGTGAGAGGAAATCTCTGCAAATTAAGGGAATCCCTTGGGGAACCCCAGGTCACCAGAATTAGTGTCCCCATTGGAAGATTTCCCCTCTATTACTTTTCTGGGGACAACCCAAAATTTGGGATTTTCTTTCAGCCAAAAGCCCCGTACATGTGATCGGAATTTCTGACGGGAAATGTTGGATGTCAGACTGTTGGCGGACAATCCAACAGTGTGTATGCTGGCTAGCAGGTTTTCAAATTTTCCACCGACAAATGTGTGTTGTCGGATTTTCCGATCGTGTGTACACAAGTCTGTCGGAAAAAAGTCCAAAGTACAAACACACATGCTCGGAAGCAGAAGCGGTCGGTCCTGTAAACTAGCGTTTGTAATGGAGAATTAACAGTCGTGACGTGGCAAATTATGAAATCTCCAAATGCAGCGCACAATTCTCTTCTTCTTTAATGGGATAATAATGAAGCTGATTTGCTGGTGATACTGATGGAGTTATTGCAAACGAATTTTCAAAGGCTTTTTTTTTCTAGTGATATCAAGAATAATATCATTATGTTTTTTTTTTTTAATTTATGCAAGTTACCACAACACCATTATCCCCTAGTTTTTAAGAACAAAGATACAACTATGTTGGTGTCCCTTGCCATTTTTTCATTGTATTTTTTAAAATGTAACTGCCTACTCCCAAACTGTCATTTGAAGTAAAACACATAGCCAAGTATTATTCTCCACAATTTTTTTATTGTGCATTTAAAAAATAAAAATTAGACATGCTATCTGCCAATAGAACTTAACCAAAAAGTGCATTCTGTGCATCCAAAAATATAAAAAATTTACCAAATCAAATCATTATTCAACCAAAAAAATTATGTCAAAGCAATAACTCCAAGGCCAATAATAAATAACACATTATCTCCTCCGATTCCGCAACATGTCTGGTTGACGAACGGCCGTTCAGAAATAAACTGAAAAGCACGAAATGAAAAGAGCTAACCGAAAAGCGCTAAATGAAAAACACGAAAAGAAAAGCGCGAATCAACACTCACCAAACTTCTACTAACACGGAATTAGCAGAAGGAGCCCAAAGTGTGCCGCTAAGGAGCTGAAAAACCACGTAGTACGCCTAGTACGTTACTACGTTCGTAATTGTTGGCCAACATTTGTGTGACCGTGTGTATGCAAGACAAGTTTGCACCAACACCCTTCGGACAAAATTCCACGGTTTTGTTGGCCAACAATGCGATCGTGTGTACGAGGCATAACTCCATGTTTTAATGAACTGTAAATAGTTCATGTAGACCAGCTTGGTCTACATGAACTATTTAACCATTTGAAGACCAGGCTTATTTCTGACATTTGTTGCTAAGATAAAAGCCATACTTTTTGCTAGAAAATTACTTAGAACCCCCAAACATTATATATTTTTTTAGCAGAGCCCTAGAGAATAAACTGGCGATCTCTGCAATATATTATGTCACACTGTATTTTCACAGCGGTCTTTCAAACGCAATTTTTGGGAAAAAATACACTTCAATGAATTAAAAAAAGATCAAAACAGTTAAGTTAGCCCAATTTTTTTGTATAATGTGAAAGATGATGTTACTCTGAGTAAATAGATGCCTTGTCATGCTTTAAAATTGCTCACATTTGTGGAATGGGGACAAACTATGGTACTTAAAAATCTCCATAGGCGACGCTTTAAAAAATGTTAACGGTTACCCGTTTAGAGTTACAGATGAGGTCTAGTGCTAAAATTATTGCTCTCATTCTAATGATTGCAGGGCTACCTCACATGTGTGGTTTGAACACTGTTTACATTCGCGGGCAAAATGTATGTATGCGTTTACTTTGGCGGAGGGATAGGGCGCTTTAAAAAAAAAAAAAATTCTGATTTGTCTTTTTATTTTTACACTGTCCCTTTAAATTTTACTTTTAATTTCACTTGTATTGCTTTTATTGGTGTCACAAGGAATGTAAACATGATTAGTCACATATCAGGTATTTTTTTGAAGGGATTTGGGGTCTACAAGACCCCAAATCCCTCTTTTGCACTTAAAAGCATTCATAAGGCCAAGTTTGCTATTTTAAATACTGACATATTTTTAACTCTGGTACCTTTAAGGCTCCTGTAAACCGAAAGTGACATTGTGATGGGTTTCTAGATCCGAGGCCCGATCAAAGCCGATTCCGGCTTTGTTTGGGTCTCTGGCCAGCCGGTGGACGTACCAGCTGGTCGCTCGGGCCTCCTGGTGGAACAGGGGAGCCCGGGCAGTGTGGTGGAAGGCGGCAGGAGAGGGGGATGTCCCCTCCCACTGCTCGTGATAACAATTGAGCAACTGCGTAGCCGCATTTGTTATCACAAGAAAGCTGACCGTTGGCTCTAAAAAATGGTACAACGTAGCAGAATGACGTACCGGTATGTGATTTTGGGACAAGTGCTTAAAGTTCACTAAAGCATGGTGTTAGACTTTAAAATATTGCATGCTTTCAAATGTTTTCAGTGTTTTAACTAGCTACAGTATTAGTGTAGTTATATTCCTTGTGTTGTTTGTTAGCCTCACCTTGTAATGATGGATTCACATGTTGTGGCTGTAGTTTGTAGTGTCATAGCTGATCGATTCACCTATGTCCATGTATTGCTTCAGCTAGCTTGTCCCTATTTTCTAAAGGGACAGGAAACATCTTGTTCTGGGTCACACACGTCCAATGCATGACTCGCCATTTTCTCTGTGTTGGATCACAAATGGTGATCTCTCTGCTAATTGTTCTGCCTGTTTGTGCCAGATCCAATTTTTTAGCTTTCACATGCCAGTGCTAGACTGAGAGACCCAGGAATTGTGGGGTATGTAGTTTCTTCACAGGAAGTGTCAGTTCTCAGACTACAGGCAGAGGTCAAGCATTAACCACTTCAGCCCCGAAAGGATTGGCCCCCTTAATGACCAGGCCAACTTTTACAATACGGCACTGCGTCGCTTTAACTGACAATTGCGTGGTCCCGCGACACTGTACCCAAACAAAATTGACATCCTTTTTTTCCCACAAATAGAGCTTTGTTTTGGTGGTATTTGATCACCTCCGCAGTTTTTATTTTTGCACTATAAACAAACAAAAAGCGACAATTAAAAAAAAATTTTTTTTAACTTTTTGCTATAATACATATCCAAAAAAAATGTAGAAAAACAAATGTATTCATTAGTTTAGGCTGATATATATTCTACATATTTTTGGTAAACAAAATTGCAATAGGCGTATATTGATTGGTTTGCGCAAAACTTATCGCGTCTACAAACGATTTAAGGACTTTTATTTTTATTTTGTATTGTTTTTTCTGTTAATCTGTGATTTTTAGCAGGACTGCGACATTGCAGTGTACAAATCTAACCCCAAATGACACTTTTTGGGGACCAGTGACATTATTACACTGATCAGTGCTGTAAAAATGCACTGATCAATGTATAAATGACTCTGGCAGGGAAAGGGTTAACAGTAGGGGACGATCAAGAGGTTAAATGTGTTCTCTCAGCGTGTTCTAACTGTAGGGGGGAAGGGTTGGCAGGGACATGACAGAGATCACTGTTCCTGATCACTGGGAACATTAGATCAATGTCCTGTCTCCTGTCAGAATGGGGATCCGCCTTGTTTACAAAGGCAGATCCCCACTCTGTCTCTGTATACCGCGGTCGTGGGTAGCCAGCGGACACCAAGTGCGCCTGGCCCGCGGGCACGCTTCCGCAGCATCCAGCGGGTCGGCTGGTCGGCAAGTGGTTAACCTCTGTAGTGGCATGTCTCATGTTTGAATACAACAGAAAGACTCCGGAATGTGAAGATTTTGTTGGGTTTTACAAATGCACACCACACTTTTCAGATATTTATTTTGAAAACCATTTATCATTTTCCTTCCACTTCACAATTATGTGCCACTTTGTTTTGGTTTATCACATAAAATCCCAATAAATACATTTACGTTTTTGGCTGTAACATGACAAAATGTGGAAAATTTCAAGGGGTATGAATACTTTTTCAACACTGTTGTGTCCCTGAAGAGTTCTTTTGCTGAAAAGTCAAGTGGGCATCTCATAATACCCTTATCCCTAGCCAAGTTTAATACCCCTAATAAATAAAGAAAACAAAGTTGCTGGACTGTTTCTTGACTCAAGTGTGCTGTGGAAATTCGGTGTGCTTGGCTGTGCAAGGTGGAGGATCCCGATTCACCAGAGGCTCCTACGGGGGGTAGCGCTACAAATAAAAGAAGCCTTCCATTCGAACGACAACCGTGTTCATTCAACGACCTTCCTCTAAGCCCACGCTGCAATGGACACTCCCTCAGCCTAGGGTTGCCACCTTTTCTTCAAGTCAAACCCAAACACTTTTGCGGCGCACAGCAATCTTTTTTTATAGTATGAACTATACATATATTTTGCAATTAAATAACATTTCTAATCAAATTAAGTTAATCACAAGAGTCCCCCTTTATATCAGAGTCCACAGAGTTCCCTTACACTGTAGGTCTGATGTGAGGGAGAACTCTGGGAACTCTAACATAAGGGATGCTCTGAGAATCCTGATCTAAGGGGGAACACTGAAAACTCTGATGTACGGAGAGGACTCTGATGTAAGGGGGTACACTGTGGCCTCTGGTGTAAAGGGGAACTCTGATGTAAGGGGTGCTCTGAGAACCCTGATTTACCTTAGTTTACTCACTCAGTGGCAGGAGAGAGAATGGGGGGGGAGACTTCAGTCGCAGACTGGGATGGATGGTGAGCTTACTCACCCCTTGGCAGTCAGCACCTCTTATCCGGATGTAGCTCAGGCTGCTGGAGTGTAGGCAGACACAGAGTTGTAGGGGTGGGAGGAAGATGAGCAGATCCAGCCCTTCCTCTTCTCCCATCTGTTTGGAGGGAGGGGTAATTGTTGGTGCTGGCTTTGGGCAGTGTGAAAGAGAGTGTAACAGACAATCTCGGCTTACATAACTGCAGCCAGCAACTCTGCTGGGAAGCCATAGTGTGGTCTGAATAATGTGTCCGGGTTTCATGCGCCTACCTCCCAACATCTTGAGATGGAATGAGGGGCACCTACTAACAAACGTATGTAGGTATAGAACACGCCCCCTGCCACACCCCCTTAAAGGAGAATTAACCAAAAAAAAAGTTTAATTAAATCCAAGGGCTTTTTTTTTTTTTTTTTTTTTTTTTTTTTAACCACTACTATTCCTTTATATTGGCTTTTAAAATGTACAAATGCAGCAATTTAGAATTTGGATGAAAGGTTTAGCTCTGGGAAACACTTTTTAAAAGATAAAAAGTGCATTTTATATACAACTATATAGATCAGACCAAAATGAGGGACAAATGAGGAGGAAAGAGGGACAGAGGGACATTGCTCAAAATCAGGGACAGTTACTCGAAATTAGGGACAGTTGGGAGCTATGCATGCGGTCTGAAACCCAAACGCATGATTCCAAACTTGAACTGTCCGGGTGAATCCCGGACAGGTGGCAACCCTACCTCAGCCTGTCATTCAACAAGTAAGGAGAAGCGGCACAGTGATGAGATCATCTCTCTGTTGCTTTGCTTTCTCCTCCTATGAGCATGTTCACTGTGTGCATATGATTTGATATGATTCTGGTGCTGCCTCTTTCATTTTTTCAGTTTTGCTGTAGAGGAACTGCAAGAGGCTGATACCAAATCAAGCTTAGATATTTACAATGCTTGTGTAAAAATCTACATGAACGATGATGTTTTCAAACATACAGAAATTAACAAAATGTTGTGTCTTTTTATATCTGCATAGTGCTTAGATTTGGGTTGTCATTTGATGTCATCAGCTGTAATGCAATAGCCTGCAGGCACATACAGCAAGTAACTGCATACCTCCCAACATTTTGAAATGGGAATTACTGGGGCACTTACTAACATACTAACGTATATAGGCATAGGACACGCCCCCGCCACACCCCCTTAAAGGAGAATGAACCAAAAAAAGGTTAATTAAATCCAAGGGCTTTTTTTTACCACTACTATTCCTTTATATTGGCTTTTAAAATTGAGATGGGAATGAGGGGCACCTACTAACAAATGTATGTAGGGATAGGACACACACCCTGCCACACCCCCTAAAGGAGAATTAACCAAAAAAAAAGGTTAATGAAATCCAAGGGCTTTTTTTTACCAATACTATTCCTTTATATTGGCTTTTAAAATGTACAAATGCAGCAATTTAGAAATTGGATGAAAGGCTTAGCACTGGGAAACACTTTTTGAAAGATAAAAAGTGCATTTTATATACAACTATATACAGTGGGGATGGAAAGTATTCAGACCCCCTTAAAATTTTCACTCTTTGTTATATTACAGCCATTTGCTAAAATCATTTAAGTTCATTTTTTTTGTACACACAGCACCCCATATTGACAGAAAAACACAGAATTGTTGACATTTTTGCAGATTTATTAAAAAAGAAAAACTGAAATATCACATGGTCCTAAGTATTCAGACCCTTTGCTCAGTATTTAGTAGAAGCGCCCTTTTGATCTAATACAGCCATGAGTCTTTTTGGGAAAAATGCAACAAGTTTTTCACACCTGTATTTGGGGATCCTCTGCCATTCCTCCTTGCAGATCCTCTCCAGTTCTGTCAGGTTGGATGGTAAACGTTGGTGGACAGCCATTTTTAGGTCTCTCCAGAGATGCTCAATTGGGTTTAAGTCAGGGCTCTGGCTGGGCCATTCAAGAACAGTCACGGAGTTGTTGTGAAGCCACTCATTCCTTATTTTAGCTGTGTGCTTAGGGTCATTGTCTTGTTGGAAGGTAGGTCCTGAGCACTCTGGAGAAGGTTCGTCCAGGATATCCCTGTACTTGGCTGTATTAATCTTTCCCTTGATTGCAACCAGTCGTCCTGTCCCTGCAGCTGAAAAACACCCCCACAGCATGACGCTGCCACCACCATGCTTCACTGTTGGAACTCTATTGGACAGGTGATGAGCAGTGCCTGGTTTTCTCCACACATACCGCTTAGAATTAAGGTAAAAAAGTTCTATCTTGGTCTCATCAGACCAAAGAATCTTATTTCTCACCATCTTGGAGTCCTTCAGGTGTTTTTTAGCAAACTCCATGCGGGCTTTCATGTGTCTTGCACTGAGGAGAGGCTTCAGTCGGGCCACTCTGCCATAAAGCCCCGACTGGTGGAGGGCTGC
Organism: Aquarana catesbeiana; assembly: GCF_042186555.1. Lineage (NCBI taxonomy): Eukaryota > Metazoa > Chordata > Amphibia > Anura > Ranidae > Aquarana > Aquarana catesbeiana. Next base: position 70,878,357 of record NC_133336.1, on the reverse strand, counting down.
AGTGATGGTTGACTTTCTACAACTTTCTCCCATCCCCCGACTGCATCTCTGGAGCTCAGCCACAGTAATCTTTGGATTCTTCTTTACCTCTCTCACCAAGGCTCTTCTCCCCTGATAGCTCAGTTTGGCCAGACGTCCAGCTCTAGGAAGGGTTCTTCCATTTAAGGAAAGTCTTCCATTTAAGGATTATGGAGGCTGACATGCACTCTTGGGAACCTTAAGTGCAGCAGAAATGTTTTTATAACCTTGGCCAGATCTGTGCCTTGCCACAATTCTGCCTCTGAGCTATTCAGGCAGTTCCTTTGACCACATGCACTGTGAGTTGTAAGGTCTTATATAGACAGGTGTGTGGCTTTCCTAATCAAGTCCAATCAGTAAAATCAAACACAGCTGGACTCAAATGAAGGTGTAGAACCATCTCAAGGGTGATCAGAAGAAATGGACAGCACCTGAGTTAAATATATGAGTGTCACAGTAAAGGGTCTGAATACTTAGGACCATGTGATATTTCAGTTTTCTTTTTTAATAAATCTGCAAAAATGACAACAATTCTGTGTTTTTCTGTCAATATGGGGTGCTGTGTGTACATTAATGAGGAAAAAATGAACTTAAATGATTTTAGCAAATGGCTGCAATATAACAAAAAGTGAAAAATTTAAGGAGGTCTGAATACTTTCCATCCCCACCGTAGATCCGACCAAAATGAGGGACAGAGGGACATTGCAAAATGTCAGTGACCTGTTAGAGGTTTGAACACTGCAACTCTTTGCTAAATATATCAGTATCAAAAAAAAAAAATTAGGCCATGCAGAGGCTCTAGACAGTATATTCAAAATGTGTCTTACATTTTACAGGTAAAGGTGATTCTTTTTGCCTCAGCATATAGTACTATCTGGGTTATGGACTGAATCTAGACTTCACTCTATAATTCTGCATATGAAGCCAGCAATCAGTCAATAGGCTCAGATAGTAACTGCACAAATGAATTGCTTCTGTAAGGGTGAATAATAGACAGCCGGCACTATCTCACACACCGCTGAGTTTATAGAGTTATTTTGCAGCTGCTGAATTCTAATTTGCTCTGTAGAAACATTTGTGACATTAGCATATTGGAGCATATGACATAACAAAAGAGTTCACTTCATTATTTAGAGGGTGGCTCCATAGTTCTCTTTGAATGCAGAGATGGACTGTAGTGCGTTGTACGCCAATATGTTCCATGCTGCGCAGACAGAGTGCCCCAAGGGCATGAAAGATCCAAGGATTTTCATCGTCCAAATGAATAAACAAACAAATCCCAGTGGAGGTCATGGAAAATGATATTCATTAATTATGGAAAATAGCCAGAATCATGAATAGGATTAAAGGCCAACTCCACTCAAAATGGATACTTTATTCATTTTGTTCCCACTCACAAGGTCATCAGAAAGGCAACATGTATTCGAAACAGGGTGATACCATTATTGGACTCTGTGAGGAGCAAATCATGTCTGCAATTCTTGTGTTGACCTGTTCTTGCATGCCCTCGAAATCTCCATCCCTTTAGACCTATCAGTCTAAAGTACACCAGTACTGCACCAGTACAGTATCTGGAGGTGCTTGGTAGCAACTCATTTCTCACTGGTCTGCTGTTTTTCATAGCATTGGTTAATTCACACAAGATCTAGTGTATGTGACCTGGCTTTTGACTGAAAAAACACAACAGCTAGTCATAATCTGGGAAAGGGCACCAACACTATATTGTCAAAAGTATTGCGACACTTGCCTTTACGCGCACATGAACTTTAATGGCATCCTAGCCTTAAGGCCCGTACATACGATATGGAAATCAGATGGGAAAATTCGTATGACGAGCTGTCTGCCGATTTTTGGATCATTAGTACGGTGCTTTCGACAGCCGATTACACTTTTTTGTCAGACAAAAGCTGGATATGCAGACTATAAAATGTTTGTTGTATGTGAACTCAGCGTCTGATTTTCGTTTCATTAGTATGCATCATACAAAACTATTCAACACATTACATCTCTTCTTACGTTATATTCTGCCGTGCGAAAATTTTCGTATTGTTAGTAACCTCTTCACTTTTGACAAGAGACTAGCATGCCACAAAAATTGGACGTTCGGTCATTCGAAAATCTAAGTGTGTGTACGAGGCTTTAGTCCATAGGGTTCAATAACAGCTTCAACTCTTCTAGTAAGGCTGTCCACAATGTTTAGGGTTGTGTCTATGGGAATGTTTGACCATTCTTTCAGAAGCGCATTTGTAAGGTCAGGCACTGATGTTGGACGAGAAGACTTGCCATGCAGTCTCCACTCTAATTCATCCCAAAGTTGTTCTATCGGGTTTAGGTGCAGGCCGATCAAGTTCCTCCACCCCAAACCTGCTTATCCATGTCTTTATGGAACTTGTGTGCAGTCATGTTGGAACAGGAAAGAGCTATCCCCAAACTGTTCCCACAAAGTTGAAAACATGAAATTGTCCAAAATGTCTTGGTATGCTGATGCCTTAAGCGTTCCCTTCACTGGAACCAAGGGGCCACGCCCAACCCCTCAAAAACAACCCCACACCATAATCCCCCCTCCACTAAATGATTTGGACCAGTGCAAAAAGCAAGGTCCATAAAGACATGGATGGGCAAGTTTGGGGTGGTGGAACTTGACTGGCTCAACCCGATAAAACACCTTTGGGATGAATTAGAGCGGAGACTGCAAGTCAGGCCTTCCTGTCCAACATCAGTGCCTGACCTCACAAATGGGCTTCTGGAAGAATGGTCAAACATTCCCATAGACACACTCCTAAACATTGTGGACAGCATTCCCAGAAGAGTTTAAGTTTTATAGCTGCAAAGTGTGGGCCAACTCAATATTAAACCCTACGGACAAAGACTGGGATGCCATAAAAGTTCATGTGCATGTAAAGGCAGGCTTCCCATTTCAATTTTGCCATTTGCCATTTCAATGCAGACCCGCAGATAAAAAATAGCATTGTCCAAAATCGCTAAAATAAAGTACAGTAGTAAAGAGATTTAGACTGGATATATCAGTCCCTTTATAAGTCTGCATACATGTATTCCTGATATTTTTCCATATACAGCATCACAAATTTTTCAAAAAGCTTTATGTTTCATCTTCAAGGAGGGGTCCTTGAGTTCCAGCCAAGTGCTTTTGGGCCTGAGCTCATAGGTGCGGTTTGGCATTATATGTCATAAATCTGCTTTCCTCAGTCTTCTCTCTGTCAATACCTAGTAGTAGTTAGTCACATTCAGCTCGACTTGTTCTGTAATGTTGAATAGCTTACTAAGTGTAGCACCCTCTACTAAAAGGTAGGTGCTAAAATAGGATCTTTCTGGGTTGAGAGATCAGTGTAGGCAAATTTAGACAGGCCTGTGCTGTAAGTCAGGCCTGTGAGTTTTGATTTGAGAATGGGAGTGTGTAGTATAGTGGTGGGTGTGACCACCTGTGCGCTGCCGCAAGGCGTCCCCGCGTGGGGGGTGCGCCGAGCGCTGAGGAGGGATGGAGGAGCTGCTAGGATGTATTCCTGGATAAAGATCTTATTCATGGAGTTGGTGTCAAACTGCTGTGACTGGGGAACACAGGACTTGTACACAGGAGAAGATCGGTGACAGAGAAGTAACAGTAGGACTGAGAAGAGCAGAGTTCTGTGACTGGGGAACACAGAGTTTGCCCTTTGGAGGAGGTCAGTGTACAAGAAGCAAAAGGAGAAGTGTTGAGAGTAGTGCAGAATGCTGTGGCCGCGGAACGCAGCATTTGCAATTATGGACTGGCTGGGAACAGCAGTCGTCCTATTACGGTGTGCTAGGCCGTCGGGGAGAGGTACCGAGTATCTCTGGCCTGGTAAAGAACTCTGGTAATATCTTTCAAAAGACGGTGTGGCTACCAAATTCACTGCGCCACCGGGGAGAGGTAATTGCATGCCTCTGGCTTATTGATTTGCTATAGCAACACCATTCAAGTACAACTAGCAAACTGGGATTATTCAGAGTGGTCCCTTTTTGTAATACTGGAAGTGAAGCAACAGGAATCTAACAGTTTTGCAGTAGAGGATTTGTACAAGAGGAGTGATAGTCTACAGGAGTGAGTGCAGAGGAAGAGGAGCAATAGTCTGCATTGGAGATATGCAGGGGAAACAGACTGTGAATGTAATGCCCCGTACACATGGTCGGACTTTGTTCGGACATTCCGATAAAGAAAATCCTAGGATTTTTTCCGATGTTGGCTCAAACTTGTCTTGCATACACACGGTCACACAAAGTTGTCGGAAAATCCGATCGTTCTAAACGCGGTGGTGTAAAACAAGTACGTTAGGACTATAAACGGGGCAGTGGCCAATAGCTTTCATCTCTTTATTTATTCTGAGCATGCGTGGCACTTTGTCCGTCGGATTTGTGTACACACGATCGGAATTTCCGACAACGGATTTTGTTGTCGGAAAATTTTATAGCCTACTCTCAAACTTTGTGTGTCGGAAAATCCAATGGAAAATGTGTGATGGAGCCTACACACGGTCGGAATTTCCGACAACAAGGTCCTATCACACATTTTCCGTTGGAAAATCCGACCGTGTGTACGGGGCATTAGAAGTGCATCATTTTCAGGGCTAAGGCTGTTAATCAATGTTCTACAAATGTGATGACAATTCATTAAGTCCTATGGGCATCTCATATCTTCCTTTACCCCAACCAAGTTGTATCCCGCAATGAACGCAACAAAACTACACAAATGACTGCTCATTGTCTTAAATAATGGGGGTCTGGCAGCAGGGTGATTGGTGGATTGTTTGTCAGGAGTGCTCGTCACCATGGCTACACATGCCACTTCTTAGAGTGTCAGGAAGATACCCCTGCATTTATAATCACACCTTAGGACACTTTAATCCAGTCACCATTAAATATGTAGGTGTTGATTTCCAAGGATAGAATGCGATTTGTGAAGGCTGTGGTGACATCCTGGTGACGTAACTCCATTGTTGTTGTTGAGAAGCCTGCATAGGTGCTACTTCCTTGATTTACATAGTTTAAGTTATAAAATTGCTGTCAAAACAATGGGGCAGAGATGTTATAATGGCATTATATGTGGAATAAAGGGATGGTTGTTCCATTTTGATGTACATGGTCTCTTTTATGCCTCTTGTGAACCAGTTGTTGTCCATGTCCAAAAATGTGCACCTCACTAGAATGTCTCTTTTCTTTAACCATTTGGCGTCTGCGCTATAGCCGAGTGACGGCCACAGCGCGGACATGAATTTCCGAGAGGCCGTCATATGACAGCCTCCAGGCGTGCGCAGCGCGCGCTCTGATCACGAGCCACTGCGGCCCCGAGTAAGGGGCTGTTCCCGGCCCCTTACCACAAGATCAGCTGTCAGCCAATGACAGCTGATCACATGATGTAAATAAGAGGTTGGTAATAGTTTTTTTCTCCTCACGCTGACAGCGTGAGGAGAAAAAAAAGCTGATCACCGGCTTATGTGCAAGGGACATCGGTCCCGAAGAGGAAGAGGCAATTCTGCCTCATCTGTGCCCCCAATACCCCCTGCCAGTGCCACCTGCCATTGCCACCTGCCAGTGCCCACAGTGCCCACCAGTGCCACCTATCAATGCCCATGAGTGCCACCTATCAATGCCCACTAGTGCCACCTATCAATGCCTACCAGTGGTGCCAATCAGTGCCACCTAGCAGTGCTGCCTATCAGTGTAACCAAACAGTGCCAATCAGTGCCCATTATTGCCACCCATCAGTGCCCATCACTGCCACCCATCAGTGCCTATCACTGCCACCTATCGGTGTCCATCAGTGCCACCTCATCAGCGTACATCAATGAAGGAGAAAAATTACCTGTTTGCAAAATTTTATAACAAAATATTAAAAAATATAAAATTGTTTTTCAAAAATTGTCTTTTTTAATTTTTTTAACAAAAAATAAAAACCGCAGAGGTGATCAATACCACCAAAAGAAAGCTCTATTTGTGGGAAAAAAAATAATAAAAATTTCATTTGGGTACAGTGTTGTATGACCGCGCAATTGTCATTCAAAGTGCATCAGTGCTGAAAGCTGAAAATTGGTCTGGGCAGTAGGGGGGTTTAAGTGCCCAGTAAGCAAGTGGTTAAGCTGTAGGAAAACTGCAGAATTCTGGCCTGTAGAATTTGTCCTCCTATGTTGAGCCATTCATTTATTGAGAGGTTATTTTGTTTCTCCAATATACAGGTCTTTTCATTCTTCAATTCACTGCACTGCATAAACCAAGTTAGTTAGTTTGCTCGTGTTTGGATGTTGGGTCTTTAAGATGTACAAGCTTCTGTCTTATGCCCTGTACACACGATAGGATTTTCCGACAACAAAATCCATGTTTTTTTTTCCGACGGATGTTGGCTCAAACTTGTCTTGCATACACACGGTCACACAAATCTTGTTGGAAATTCCGAACGTCAAGAACGCGGTGACGCACAACACAAACGACGAGCCGAGAAAAATGAAGTTCAATAGCCAGTGCGGCTCTTCTGCTTGATTCTGAGCATGCGTGGAACTTTGTGTGTCGGAATTGTGTACACACGATCGGAATTTACAACAACAGATTTTGTTGTCGGAAAATTTGAGATCCAGATCTCAAATTTTGTGTGATGGAAATTCCGATGGAAAATGTCCGATGGAGACTACACACGACTCCCATAGAACATTTTCCGTTGGAAAATCCTATCGTGTGTACGGGGCATAAGTGTACTGCTGGGCGTGAAGGACACAGAGATGTGATGTTGGTTAATATCCTTCAATGACAAACAGGATGACTAGATTGCTCCCTGTGTTCTGCTTCGCTTCTCACCTATGTTTGATGGTCCGTAGTTTTTACTTGACCTGGAAGATCTAATAAAGGCCTATTCTGGGTAGCCACAAACTTTCAAGGTACTACTGACAAGTTCTTTGTCTTTGGACTCACTGACTGTTGTTACCATCTCAGCCTAATGCAGTATTTTGCCAGACTGCTCTCTTTTTATAATATTCAACCTTTACAGAAAACGAACATTCTCTTTTGCCCCTTTTGCATGGAACAAATGCACCAAGGTTTTACTTGGCAAATTTCTTTTTTTGTAATGCACCTCTAAATCTCTATATCAGCAGTTCTAAAAGTCCAAATATGGGCAATTGTGTTGATGGAAATAATTCCCATTTGAAGGCTATGTGATCGACCACTTATAATTACAGGTGCCCATACTGTTTTGTTAATTAATTTGGTGACCTCCAGGCAGTTTTCTAGACAGTGAGTTAGGAATGTGAGATTGGCAGCAATCAGCATTTTATTGAACTGGTAATATCCCTTTACCAGTTTGGCTGGAAGTGGTTCACAAGACAATAGCTATCCTGCAAGAGAAGAAGATCCCCTAAACCAAAAACAGGGCACCATAAAGTTCCTGTCCAAATTTCACATTTCTGAAAGCGTAGAACTTCAGCTTAAATCAACGGTTAACTAAACCCCCCCCCCAAAACCCGCTCCCATGGCCACCATTAGTTATAAAAACATATTCTTTTTTTCTGGAGCCTTTTCTTTTCTGGCCGTAGATGGTACTTCTTCCTTGACTGAGCAATGCTTATGTAATGAGGTAATGATGCTACCACAGGGTTGGGTCTATAACTGCCTAGGCTCACATGAAGTGGGATTAATTACACTGGCCATTATTAAACCTAGGTCTGAAGGCATCTAATAGCAGGAAAGAAGTACTGTGGGGTACAGCTCAGGACTGATGGTAATATTGCAGAAAAAGCTGCAGTACAAAAAAAACATGCTTGGCAACAGTTTAAAAAAACAAAAAGAAAATGGAGTTCTGCTTTAAAGCCCATCCCCACATATATTTTCGATAGCCCCTCTGTATTAAAAAGAAATTGCACAGCCCTACTCACCATCTCCATGTCCCCGCACCGCCTCCTTGTCCTCCTCTGTCTGGGATTGCAAGTATCTTCCAGATTAAATGTTGCGAGCATCATAACTGACTTCCTGTGAGCCCAGGGCATCATGGCTTCTAAGGGGTTGTTAGTGATTTCTTGAGCAGTGGTGAATTGATCTCCTACCTACACACTGACTACCAATGTAAGAGAGCAAGTTTCCACTGACTATGGGGAAGGGAGAGGGGCGGATTACCCACCTGAAGTTGGCCTTTCAATGTGCTGTAAAATGTTACTAAACCCCGGACCCTGCATTCACTATATCTGGTCTCCCACAGTATACAGAACATGGAAATGCAATAGTTTTAGTTAAAGCGGGGTTCCACCCAAATTTTGAACAATATCTGTATGTATTCTCTTCCTTGCCTAGATGCTGACATGCCATTTAAAAAAATTTAAATCGCTGTAATTACCTTTTATTTTTCTATTCTTCTTTGCACTTCCTGGTTCTCCTCCCATGGGAGTTTCTAGCCTCTCCCAGACTCCTGGGAGCTAGTCTCAGGCTTCCCAGGATGCCACTGAGCATGTGCGGGAACGAGCGGTGAATGCTGGGAGCACAGCATTCACCACATCCAGGAAATAAATGCTTGTGGGCTTCAAATGCCCACAATGAAGATGGAAACCGCCTGCAGTGAATAATATAAGTTATTCTTTCCGACGAAATCTGACACAGGCAGACATATTACACACAATATGTGAGTATGTAATGCTGAGAAGAAAAGTTTGTGAATTAACTCAAAAAAAAAAAAAAAGATAGATAGGTGGACCCCCGCTTTAATATAAACTGCTAAATACCTTTACTCATCAGCAGTTAGAGCAGTCTTGTGACTTCTATCAGTGTCTGGTAAAAACTTGTAGGAGGAGTTTTCATTCTCCTCTGACTGCCCTATAAGGCTGCAGGACCCGTGACCCTCCGTCTGGACAGTGCTGATTGGCCCTGTGCTGATCACATGCAGTCTCCCAAGAAAAAAAAACTCTAGCAATACACACATAACCGAGCATGTGCAGCTTGTCCCCTGACTATGTAAATATCAGGTTATTTTTTGGAGATGATGATGATCAGAGAAGACAGGATCGAACAGCTTTTTTACACAATGCAGAGGATTAACAGTGAGTATAACAAGCATTCTTTACTGCATAAGCAGACTGATTTTACTGTTTTGGGTTTAGTAACACTTTAAGGGAATGAATAATGGCCCATCATTTGTGTCAGTGTAAGAAATAGTGCCCCATCATTAGTGTCAGTGGTAGGAATAATTCTTCGTCAATAATGTCAGTGAAAGGAATAATGTTCCATCATTGGTGTCAGTGTAAGGAATAGTGCCCTATCATTGGTGCTAATGGAAGGAATAGTGTCCCATCATTAATGTCAGTGAAAGGAATAATGCTCCATCATTGGTGTCAGTGCAAGGAATAGTGCCACGTCATTGGTGTCAGTGCAAGGAATAGTGCCCCATCATTACTGCCAGTGAAAGGAATAATGCTCCATCATTGGTGTCAGTGCAAGGAATAGTGCCACATCATTGGTGTCAGTGCAAGGAATAGTGCCCCATCATTGGTGTCAGTGCAAGGAATAGTGCCCCATCATTAATGTCAGTGAAAGGAATAATGCTCCATTATTGGTGTCAGTGTAAGGAATAGTGCCCATCATTAGCCGCTTAAGGACTGCCCCAGGTACATTTACTGCGGCAGGGCGGCCCTTGAGCGGAAAATCACATACCCCTTCAGGGTCTGGTGCGCGAACGCGTGCTGCTTGAGACCCGCGGTGATTGGACACAGTGGGAACCTGGCGATCGTTTGTAGAGAGGCAGAACGGTGGTATGCCGATGTAAACAAGGCAGATCACCGTTCTGCCCCAAAAAGTGTCATTTAGTGTCAGATTCGTCTGCCGCAATGTCGCAGTCCCACTAAAAATTGCAGATCGCCGCCATTACTAGTAAAAACAATTAAAAAAATTAAAAGTCCATAAATATATCCCATAGTTTGTAGATGCTATAACTTTTGTGCAAACCAATCTATATACGCTTTTGGGATTTTTTTTACCAAAAACCTGTAGCAGAATACATATTGGCCTAAATTGATGAAGAGATTTGATTTTTTACATTTTTTTTATTGGATGTGTTTTATAGCAGAAAGTAAAAAAATATTGTTTTTTTTTTTCAAAATTGTCAGTCTTTTTTTTGTTTATAGCGCAAAAAATAAAAACCGCAGAGGTGATCAAATACCACCAAAAGAAAGCTCTATTTGTGGGAGGGAAAAAAAGGAGATTTTATTTGGGTACAGTGTTGCACGACCGCGCAACTGTCAGTTAAAGCAACACAGTGCAGTAGTGCAAAAAATGGCCTGGTCATGAAGGGAGTAAAAACTTCCGGAGCTGAAGTGGTTAATGTCAGTGGAAGGAATAATGCTTCATCAGTGTTGTCAGTGGAAGGAATAGTGCCCATCATTGGTGTCAGTGGAAGGAATAGTGCCCATCATTGGTGTCAGTGGAAGGAATAGTGCCCATAATTGGTGTCAATGGAAGTAATACTACCCATCATTGGTGTCAGTGGAAGGAATAGTGCCCATCATTGGTGTCAGTGGAAGGAATAGTGCCCATAATTGGTGTCAGTGGAAGGAATAGTGCCCATCATTGGTGTCAGTGGAAGGAATAGGGCCCATCATTGGTGTCAATGGAAGTAATACTGCCCATCAATGGTGTCATTGGGAGGAATAGTGCCCATCATTGATGTCAGAGGGAGGAATAGTGCCCATCATTGATGTCAGAGGGAGGAATAGTGCCCATCATTGATGTCAGAGGGAGGAATAGTGCCCATCATTGGTGTCAGTGGAAGGAATAGTGCCCATCATTGGTGTCAGTGGAAGGAATAGGGCCCATCATTGGTGTCAATGGAAGTAATACTGCCCATCAATGGTGTCATTGGGAGGAATAGTGCCCATCATTGATGTCAGAGGGAGGAATAGTGCCCATCATTGATGTCATTGGGAGGAATAGTGCCCATCATTGATGTCAGAGGGAGGAATAGTGCCCATCATTGGTGTCAGTGGAAGGAATAGTGCCCATCATTGGTGTCAGTGGAAGGAATAGTGCCCATCATTGGTGTCAGTGGGAGGAATAGTGCCCATCATTGGTGTCAGTGGGAGGAATAGTGCCCATCATTGGTGTCAATGGAAGGAATAGTGCCCATCATTGGTGTCAGTGGAAGGAATAGTGCCCATCATTGGTGTCAGTGGGAGGAATAGTGCCCATCATTGGTGTCAATGGAAGGAATAGTGCCCATCAATGGTGTCAGTGGAAGGAATAGTGCCCATCATTGGTGTCAGTGGAAGGAATAGTGCCCATTATTGGTGTCAGTGGGAGGAATAGTGCCCATCATTGGTGTCAGTGGAAGGAATAGGGCCCATCATTGGTGTCAGTGGGAGGAATAGTGCCCCATTATTGGTGTCAGTGGGAGGAATAGTGCCCCATCATTGGTGTCAGTGGGAGGAATAGTGCCCAGAGGGTCAGATAAAAACAAGCAAAGATCCACACCTGGCCCCCAGGCCATAGTTTGGTTAAGAACAAGGAAGAAAGGTGACTGGCAGGATCAGACAGCAACTTCAGATGAAAGAAATACATGAAAATGATAGAAACTATGATTTATAAAATACACGTACAGTATGTGAACACACATAGAGGAAAAAAATATTTAGGGGACATACACTTTAAATTAGTGACAGGGTCTCTTTAGTGTGAAGCAGGCTTAATAAAGGAAGTTTATTGCACAATGCAGAGATTGGAATATTTAATCCCCCCCCCCCCCCCCCATCATGTTCCCCCAATATCTCTGTATCGTTTTACAATCTCCCCATATTCTGTACAAAATAAAGAAGAATCCCCCTCGGGGTTGATCTCTAGGATTTGGGGAGGTGGGATTGTTCCATCTCTTGCACAGTCACCGCTGAGCCCAACAATGGAAGGCCGGTAAGTGCTGCTGGCAGAGGTCGGGGATTGTTTGAATGTGTTGCAAATGGTTTCCCGGGGCAACAGCAAATCAGGAGCTCGGGCTCAGTGATGCCTCTTCCAAAAGCGACAGGCAGGTAGGATGAGAGCTCAGAGCTCGGAGCCGGGGAGAGGAGAGGAGAGCGGTGGAGAGGAGGGATGAGTGGCGGAGTGTGAGCAACACACAGGAGGACAGAATGAAGAAACACTCGGCGAAGGTGGCCCCGGTCTCGTCCTTCAGTGTCTCCGAACTACACGCCGCGATCATAGACGGTAAGTACCATCGCCGGGCTCGTCTCCTTCCAATCACTGCAGAGACCTCCAACTTCTCCGCGCAAGTTCATTACCGGAGACATCAATGTGATCCTTCTTCTCCAGGGTGATCGGGGGGCTGGAGCTGTGTGTGGGGGCTCATCGTATCCTCCATAATTGATATTTACTAAATACAGAGTATTCTACAGCTGTCAGTACAAGGCGAGGATCTGACATATTATTCAATATGCAGAGAAGTCTGTCTGTGTGTCTGTCTGTCCGGGGATCTGTGTGCACGTGGTATGCATGTTAGAGTGACTGTATATATCTATAGGTGTCTGTCTAGATATAAAGGATATATATCTATATATTTAAATATAGATATCTAGATATATATATACACAGATATCTATATATATATCCAGAAGAGATGTGTTATATCATATTACTTTTTATTATGATTACTACATACATACTTGTTACTTATTACAATTACTGTCTATAGTTCTATCTATCTATCTATCTATCTATCTATCTATCTATCTATCTATCTATCATCTATCTATCTATCTATCTATCTATCTATCTATCTATCTATCTATCTATCTATCTATCTATCATCTATCTATCTATCTTTCTTTCTATCAATATAGGATATCTGCATATCAGTAAGAGCTGTTTAGCAATATATTACTTTTACAATTACTGCAATTGTCACTTATTGCAATTACTATCTATAGTTCTATATGTTGTAGATAAATATGTAATTACATATCAAGAACAGATACTTTACAATACAATTGGTACTTATTGCAACCACTCTATTATTCTATCTACTAATAAATCTAGGAAATATACATATGTACTTACATATCAAGAACGGTCAGTTTCAATACAATTGGTATGTAATACAACTACTATCTATCTATCTATCTATCTATCTATCTATCTATCTATCTATCTATCTATCTATCTATCTATCTATCTATCCATTTTATATATCTATCTACTATCAATACAGGATTATACATATCAAAAATATCTGTTTTACAATATGTTACTTTTACTATTAGTACAGTTGTTATCTCTTACAAATACTATCTATATATGTACTGTATATCAATACACACACACACAGTATATATATGGTCTTTATACTGTATAAATTTATATATATATATATATATATATATATATATATACACACACACTGTATATACACGCACGGTATATATAGGATCTATATGCTGTATAAATATATATTGTATATACACATACATATCCATAACAATAACACACTAAATATATGTTAATAACAAATATATAATTTAATTGCTACTTTAAAAACAGAGAACTGTATGCCCTTCGTGTAGTAGTTTCGTATTGCTGGAACTTTGACAGATGTTACCTGTGCCTATACCTTATTACCGCAGACCCATATGTGCCAACATGCAAGATGGAGAGACGTTTTGGGCTTACAAGACCGACAAGAGTTTGTCTGTTTATAGGAGGCATAGGAAGTTTTCTGTAGATAAAAGTGGACTGGCATTGGCTGCAGTCATGGGCAGATAAGTGCTGGGTCCAGAGACTTGTGCTTACTGCAGTCTGCCTTTACCTTTCCACTAGCAGCATATAATAGGCACTAAGAGAACTGATAATGGATCTCATGGTCACAGTTAGCCGGTGTTGTTAGCAAGGGATGTGCTGGGGTACAGGCTGCAGTGTGTAGTCTTTGTTGCAGGCAAGGGATGCTGTTTAGCTCTAAGATCGCCTTGTCAGGCTAGGATGCGCCGATCCTGCAGCACTAACTGCTCTGGCAATATTCAAGTCTTGTCTGTGGTGACAACAAACTTGACGTCAGCCCTATGGCTTGGAGAGGGGGAGAGAAGGGGGGATATAGCGACTGTTAAACTGTAGCATTAATACATGGCTGTCCGGATAACCTTGTCAGCAGCACTTCATAGGATGCGCAGAAAATAAAATGCGGAATATCTTTCGCATGGGAATTTTATTGCAAGCCTCTGCTGTACAAGTGTGACAACTGGAGGAAAGAGAACTGCAGCTGATATGTCTACAAACCAATCAGGACATGAGGAATCAGATGCCATGGGAAAAAGCTGTACATTTGCTCCAGTTTTAAATCAGAAATGTTAAAAGGAACCAGTGCTGAGAAAGATGTGAAGGCTGCCATTGCTGAAAATGCTAGACAGCTGGCTGCCTTTGGCTTCCATACTTTCTGAGTCACAGATCAGGAATAAACATGCAGGAAGTGGAGACTGAGAGATGTCAGAACCCCAAATCTGCATGGTTGTTCTGGGTCAGTGACTCCAAGTGTATCGCTACCCCGAAGGAGCTGTTTTTGTTTATTCATTCCGTTACTCTGCCTCTCAACCCTAATAACAGCCTCAGCCCCCTCTGGCACACCTGGCAGTAGTGTAAGTGCAATGACCAATGAGAAACACACACGTTATGATAAAACACAGACATTTTACTGCAATATTTCTGTGGAAGAATAACAGACAGTAACAGTGTATATTCAAACAATCAACTGGAGAGCAATAACTGAGATCAAGAGCAATATAGCTCTCAATCCCATATTCAAGCTGCTTTCAGGGGATTCCAAACCTGAGAATGTCCCCAAGAGCAGAGGCACACTTAAATGGCAAATAAAGCACAGTATGACACTTTAAATCACATTGGTTACTTTAACTCAGTTTGGCTCTATGAGTCCAGGCAGGAGGAAAGCAGAAGAATGACTCCCTTTGTGTCAGGCCTCTCTTTCCTGTCCCCTGACACCACAGGCCCAACTTCAAACACTTTACTCAAATCAACAGGTAATGGCTTAACGTCCTAGATAAGCTGTCCCACACACCCACTGCATATGCAGAGCCCTGAATATGTGTGTGCGGATCCGTATGGCGCTAGTAGCTCCAGTCCTTTTGAAGAAAAGATAAAACTTTGTGTCTTCAGCTAGCCACTTTCAGTGGTGCATTTAAACTCCTGGATAGCAGGGCCAATCAACACAACTGGGCCAGATTATCAAGTGAAGCAGGCAGGATCTTTCTCAGCAAGGTGAAAGGACAATGATGTCTGTATACAGTGTCCCCAGAAATGGATGGCCTTATCCTTTATCCCTGTGGCACTACAAGTGTAAGCAAGATGACTACCAGCAACACCCAATCCTGCAGTCAAGACCTAAATGAACGCCCTGGAACAGGCAGGCTCTCCTGGCGACCCGACTGGTCACCTCACACTGAAACGCTTCACTGTCGGTGCAGGATGTGCACCTGGGATCCTCCACTCTCAGGCTGGATGTCCCAACTGGCGGAGGCCTGAATTGAGTGGTGAAATCATCTGAGAGATCTCTTCCTCTGCCTCGTGCTGACTGAATTCTTCTCAGAGAATCAAAATGTAGTTTCTCCTTTCCTGCCAGCAGAGCATGCTGGGATTAGGGGATTAGTAGTCCTGCCTCTTTAAAAGTCAGTAAGGCCGCTATGTGCTGAGACTTCATATTCCAGAGTCCTTTGAAGCTGCTTCCTGCAGCTTAGTACAGTCCCTCTGATAGGCTGCTGTAAATGTGCCTTTAATTGGCTCCTCTTTTGCCAATAGGAGCACATGGGAAGAAAGCAGAGAGTGGGCAGATGCCTGCGTTAATGAGGAGAAGGAGGGGGGAAAAGTCCCCTGCAGACAGGCACACTCTCCCCCTCTCAGGCTGGAAAGCCTGTGTATATTGCGATGGCCAGCTTGGCAGGGTCGCAGGTGACAGAGTGAGGCACCCGCTACACACTCCCCCACCAAAGAACCTTTGCTTCTTCAAAGGAGGTAGATTCTGTGACCTGTTACATGCTTTGTATATACACGTGGAGGAAAAGCGGGTTAGTGTACACAGGAAAACACAGGAAGTTTGCAGAACCTGGCAGAGGAACCTCTCACCAATGAGCATAGGAAGGAAGGTTGTCCTGCCTACAAGCCACCTTAATTGGAATGGCCCAGCTAGATGTGCCAGGGGGTGAGTTAAGTTTGCCTTTCACCAAATCTGTGGTGAGAAGGTCAAAGATAACTTCTTCAGTGCTCTCGCCCAACACATCACAAGTCGGTCTCTTGAGAGGATGCCTAACTCTTCGCTTTCTCTGTTCCACTGGCTCAGGCATGGTAGGCTCACTAACCTCTTCTTACTGCTTAACTACCTCTGCCTCCTGCAGATTAGTTTCTTCCACTTCTGTTATGCGTCCTTCTTCATCCACTGTGGAAGAGGGAGACACTTCTGGCCCTCCTTCTGGCAGTGAGGGTAAGGGATCACATCTGGGAACAACAGGGGCTAACAGCCACTTCACCAGATCTGTGTTGGTCCCTATGATTAGCGGACTTCCTGTGGACCGTGCCAACCGAGAACACACAATAGCCAGTGTGTCAAAGTTCTGAGGCTTCCCAGCCCTCAATGGGTCACACGACAACTTGAGCTGCAGATATCCATCACAGGGGTAATCATCCATTTGAATCCCTGGATCTCCATATCTTCCAACTTTTGCAGGGGTATGTACGATAAATGCCTCTTGTAAGAGCCTCTGGTCAATAAGGCCATCTGAGCATTGGAGTCGAGGATGGCTCTTGTGTAGATTCCTTCCAACAAAATAGGCACTACAGACAAAGGGCCTACTAACTTGGCAGAAGGTTTGGTGGAAGCATTTGGAATATCAGGCTTGCTTGCCTGGACTTGTACTTCTCTTCTCTTGTGGTGTTGAGAAATCTGTTTCCGTTGACATCTTGGAGGCTGGTAGGCATTCCTCACTGAGACAGCATGAACTGCAGGTGTTCTCCATTGTTCCCTTGTGGATTCAGTGAAAGTTCTCCCTGAAGGCCAGGGTCTTCTCTCCATCCTTGGGTCACTTCTCTGAGGTCCACGTCAGTCTTCTGTACTTTTCGGTGAGCTAAGACATACTCGCTGGTAGTGACCTACATCCCCACAGTTTAGACAGACATCTTGATTCGTTGGCCTCTTGCCGGACTCAATAGGCGAGTCCAGGAGTACCTTCTGCCCCGTCACACCCTTGTCGGCCAACTCAGTACATGTTGCTGCCAACCGGTTCATCACTTCCATCATCTGGGATACCTGCATTTTCAGTGCTGCTATCTCAGACTTGAGATCCAATGGTTCAGTCATCATCTCTATCAGCTGTGACACCTGAGTCTTGAGAAGTTCGACCTCAGAGTTGTCACCAGCTGCATAGGCCACTCTGACTCCAACAACCGATTCAGACTTTTAACTCTTCTTCTTGTTCTCCAGAATGGCCTCTTCTTCCCGCACAATCTTGATCAGATCTGGATACTTCAGGATGCCACCATCTTGCCTGGTTTTCAGCAGGATGGTGATGGGGTCCAAAGGCTGGGCACCCAGCAAGACTTGCTGTGAATGGACCTCATCTACTTTCCAGGGATCCAAACCCTTCAGTAGGATTTGATGCAATATCTTATCCAAACGCCTCACATAGTCAGATAACTTTTCCCCTGCATTCTGGTAAGTATGCTCAAACTGGTACATGAGGTCAGAAGTCTTTTCAGTGCACCCAAACACATCCTGCAGAATGTTCAGGTAGTCTTGAACGACTCAATCTTTCTTACTGAGCTTCAGATTAAGGATAGCTTCTGAGGCAGAGCCCCTTAGACTCTCTATAATTCTCTGCTTCTTGTGAGTCTCAGAAATGTCCCATTCATCCAGGGCTTGCATGGCCTGGTCCAGCCACTCTTCAAAGTTGTCCTCCCCTGTAGGCACTGGATGTCTCCAAAGGAAGGTCCTGAATTTCTGATACCCACTTTCAGAGTACATTGGAGTATCCCTCTGGCACTTTGCCACAAAGTCTCCCAAGGCAATGAAGAACTCTGGTCCAATCGTGGCCAGGGATGCCGTGGAAGGGACTTCTTCTTTCATGGCTTCAGCTTGACTAGAACTTGCTGGAGACATGTCTGGTGTACTTGGCTATTAAACGAGACTCAGTCTTGTCAGCCAACTGCACGCTGGTTTCTTGGAAAGGGTCTGGAATTCCTAGCTTCCACTCTAGTAGTGCATAGCTGTGAGAGGTCTTTTGGTCTGATCTGACAGCAATCAACCACGCCTTTTGGTCTGGAATCAATGTCTGCACCTCCTGATTAATGACAATGAAAAGCTGTTGCCCAGAGGATGCAATCAGGTACTAAGCCGCTGATTTAAAACACTGATGCAAATTTTAGGATTAATATGATTGCTACAAGAAAACTGGTTGGTAGCTGTGAGTAATAATTCCACCTTTTCAAAAATCACCTTTGAGTTTAATTTGTCTATGAAAGAATACAGGATGAACTGGATCAGTTACTGAGAAGTCCCTATTTTCCTTTGCTGTTAAAGAGTTAAAACCTGCCTGTGTGAACGGCTTAAAAGGTATGAAAATGTAACAGGTATAATGTAAAAATTAGAATTATTAAGACTGTACCTAGGCTGTTGTGTCCCCTACACCATATCAGACTGTCGTACCTCCTGCCCTTTATAGGACTGAAGAGCCCAGCTTAACTTATCTTACTGTTGCACCCCCTGCACCATATCAGATTGCTGCACCCCCTGCACCTTATGAGATTGCGGCACCCCCGTTTCTTATTAGACTGGTGCTTCCTGTGCACATCATCAGGCTGTGGCACCCGAAGTGCCTTATCGGACTGTTGCACCCCTTACACTTTATCGGGCTGTTGCACCACCTGCATCTTATGAGACAGCTGCACCCCAACAGACTATTGCATCCCCTGCACCTTAACAGACTATTGCACCCCCTGCATCTTATGAGACAGCTGCACCCCAACAGACTAATGCATCCCCTGCACCTTAACAGACTGTTGCATCCCCTGCATCTTATTAGATCACTGCACCCCCTGCACCTTAGCAGACTGTTATACCCTCTATACCTTGTCAGACTGTTGCAATCCCTACAGCTTATCAGACTGTTGCACACCCTGCACCTCACTGTTGCATTCCCTGTATCGTATCAGACTGTTGCGCCTCTTACACCTTATCAGACCGTTGCACCCCCTGCATTTTATGAGACCGCTGCACCGTAGCAGACTGATGCACTCCCTGCACTTTATCAGACTGCTGCAGACTGTTCCATCATCTCTGTGACAGTCAGCAAAGTCTCCTTAAGCATAGGTTCATGTATGGTTTGGAAATATTTCTTGCTGGAGACCACAGCAATTAAGGAGTTGAGCACTGCAGGAGCACTGCAATCTGCAATGTTTAGGAAATGGTGTGTGTTTGTGTGTGTGTATATATATATATATATATATATATATATATATATATATATATATATATATATGTATATTCTATACTCTGGCTTCAAGTCTGCTGTAGTTTGTGCGTCTGTTCTATGTTTGGATGTTGTCTAGCAGGCTTTCAGTAATTGACAATAAAAACTAAATACTGAGGTGCACTTTTTCTTGCTTGTATATTATGCTGCTTTTATACATTTCTAGATGAGCCTCTATTTAACCTAAAGAGAAACATTAAACTAAAAGCAAGACATGAAAAAACTCTTAAACCAGTCCGCTAATGGTCATAAAAAACATATCATTTAGCTTGTGAGTCAGCTTAAGCAGAGCTCAGTATAATGCGGATGTCTACAGAAATTATAGCAGGAAAATGTTGTCCTTATAAAAAACTGCTGCCAGCTATAGTATTTCATTCTAAAGCACAAAACACAACTAGTAGTGTAGCAAAGTCCCTATTTACTCACCATGCTCAGATGCAGGCACAGTCCCATTTAACAAGATTTCTCAGAAGTCCTTGAGGTGGTTGTAGCCATATTAATGCACTTGCAAACAAAAACAATTATGTTCTGTCCATGATACTTTTTTATTTGCACTAACATCCAAATTTTCAGGACAAGCTTTTGGGGTGTACTCCCTTCTTCAATGTCCAAGCAATACTGTGTTCTGGAAATTTTATAGAAAGGCAACTCCTATCCTCATATCGATTAGTGGTTCCAAATCAATAATAACTCCTGCAGTAGGGAACAGTTATTTTGGAAAGATGCTGAATGTAACTTCTTGTGTCTGTTCCCTACTGCAGTAGTTATTATTCATTTGGAACCACCAATCGATATGAGGATAGGAGTTGCCTGTGACAGGAGTCACTTTGGGCGGAGGGCTTGTGGAACCCAGCTTACCTTACAGAGCTCTGGAAGCTCCTTGTCCAGCTCCCCTGGCCCCTCATATGTGTAAGGCACCCTGTGTCTATTAGGGGCACAGGGTAAATGAGAACCCCAGTCGGGTCTGCACTAATCAGACTCATCGTACAACCACATCGGACTCAGCATTTCCTTTTACCCCCGTTATCCTGGGTTCTATATGTGTGGTGTGTGGAAAGAATAAGGGGGCTCTTTCACTTGGGACAGTAACATGTCTGAACAGTATCCCTCAAGAAATATATGAAGATAAATTCCACCTTTCGTCTGAGACCATTGCTAGATAGTTTGAGGTGGGGTGGGGGTTGTTATGTGTTTGTTAAGTGTCTGTATACCATTGTTCTATTGTTTCTGTCTGCCTTGGGAGCAAAGTATTATGGGCTGTATATGTGCACATATGTACACATATGTGTATGTGGATTAGATGCTAGAGGCGGAGGGAGATTTCTCCAGCAGCCCCTCCCAAAGATGGTCTACTGTTGGAAAGTTGAATACACCTGTGTGTCATGTTACTGGAGGAGGTAATGTGGGCTAAGGGACCTTGGATTGTGCTGGACCGGGCAAGGTAATCTTATACTGTGGACATACTCTTGAGTACTGGGGTCCGTCACATTGCCTATCTATAAAATTTCCAGAACAACTGCTTGAACCTTGAAGAAGGGGTTACACCCCAAAAGCTTGTCCTGAAAATGTGGATTTTAGTGTAAATGAAAAAAGTTATACGGACAGTACTCAATTGTTTTTGTTCACAGGTCCATGAGTTCCTGAACTCCGCGGAGGCGTGTAAATTCCTCAGCTTCCCTCCCTCAGGAGCCCAGAGAGGCCACACCTGATGAGACAGAGGAAGCTGGGTAAGTGATCTCCAGCCAAGTGGATCGAAATTCCTGTTGAACCTGCCAAATTACAATCTATATATGGCTGTTCCTGTTCATGAGAAGTCGCTCTATTGACTTGTAAGGGGTTGTTGGTATGTTTTCACTCTATCAGCGCATGCAACCAATAAGCTGCAGCACTGATCAGTGTATTCTGATGCACACAGTGGATGTGTGGCTGGAGAAATTGGTTCATTTTTTTTTTGCTCAACTGACTTCTTCAGAAGACTTTGTGGGGAGGGCAGATTAAACTGTGGGGAACCCTTTCCTGATTGCTATGACAGTACTGCAGTTCCAGTGGTGTGGTCCTTTGTCCTTGGATCCTTTCAGCTGTTCACCTGTGTTACCAGAGCTACCCTGGACTTCAGTGAGAGGGACACTGTTTATGAAGATAACTGCAAGTAGCTATTTGTATTTTGAACTGTTTTCCTAAATGAGTGACTCCCAGCTAGACTCTCTGCTGTTATAGAGCCTTTTAGAGACTATGCTGTGCAACCATGTTACCCTTATTGAGTCGCAGAGACATTGCTGTGAAGAGTCCATGTTTGTGTAGCTTTTATAACCTGATGTTCATTATTCAGCAGTGCATGCACACTTTTTGCCATTGTGAGCCTGGTGTGCATTATTGATTCTATTTTAACTTTTCAACCATTCAGTAAACTGCACGTTACAGTTTCTCCCCGAGAGTCTGATCATTCGACTGATTGCTTATTCTGTTAAAGTAAGAATATGCACCAACTGAGTACTTAGATTTGTTTTTAGTTCATTGTTGCATATGCATAATCATTTTCCTGTATTCCTTCTAAATGCGAATATTTTAGCATATAACAGATTTGAGTGAATCTCTGTATGTGTGATCAGATATACACCTGTTGGAAACATAAAACTTTACTTTAGTGGCTTCAAATGGAGCCACGTTAATAAACAGTCTTTAGCTGGCTGCCCTGAATCATGGTGTGCTAATAAGCATTACATTTTCCAGTAGTGATGAACTTATGGGGGTGAATGGGAACTGGTACAGAGTCATAGTGCTATATGTCCATTATTTGGTTGAGCACCTTTGGCCTACTACAGTATATCTATGATGAATGACCTTATTCGGTGAAAATGAACACGCAGAATATGTAGGTCAGCATTCCACACTGCCAGGAAAGTTGTGACTCATTAATTATAGCAACTAGAGATATATTTGATTTACTAAAACTGAACAGTGCAAGATCTGGTGAAGCTTTGTATAGAAACCAATCAGCTTCCAGGTTTTATTGCCAAAGCTTAATTGAACAAGCTGAAGTTAGAAGCTGATTGGCTATACCACACACAGTTTTAGTTAATCCCCCCAACAGAGTACCCAGCATGTGGTGAAATTGTGTTCATGCACCATTTGCTTCCTGCATTGTAGTTCTGGAGCCTGTTTATAGTAGAACTAAACCAGGTTGCTAAAATCCCATATAATATATAATATAATAAGGATGTTAATGGAATGTCAAAAGTGTTTTTTATTTTTATTTAATTCTCAAGCTTTCATAAAAAAATGGGTGATCTTGCCAAAAAGGTCCTTGTTCGGATACATCTTGTAATAGAGTGATCTCATGATTGTGCCTCTGCATTGGGGGCCATGGTGGAGACTACAAGTAGCCATGCAGACACACACTGCGTAGGCATGGTATACTGTTGTCACTATCAGTAAACCAGTCCAGAACACTGATGAGCAACTGATGCTGGCATGATTGCATGTAGTTAGAAAGAGGCTGAAAGAAGCTGGAGAAGATCAGCAGCACTGAGATGCAAAAAAGGATGGGAAAAATTGTATTTTGTGAAAAAAAGAAAAAAGGGTTATGGTATTAACATGCATTTTAGGCCATTTATACTGGATATAAGTTAGGTTGAGTGAAATTTACTGTCACAAAATTATATATCTCTGCATGTATTTGTGTCTTTTGCAGCCTAGGCAACTGTTTTAAAATGTAAACCTTGTTCAATCAAGAGCAAGTCGAGTTGTAATTACATTAAAATGGAACTATACCCATTTCTAATCCAGCATGGTGATTTCCCAGAGCTCCCTCACTGTCTGCTGACATCTTTGGCCAGTTTTGCACTGGGTTCCAATCTTTGACAGTTTTGATTGGCTAGGCAGATGCCGAAATTGTACACTAAGCTGCATTTTTTTTTTAAATCAAAGTTCCACTTTAAATCCAGGTTGACAAGTGGGTCTTCAGGACTTATCTTCCTATAAACTCCTTGCCTGACTTGTACAGAGAGAACACAGTAGTCACACCTGGATACATTTGACTATATTAACCTTATGGGCTTTCAGTAGAAGACAAACTTTGCAAAGAATATCAAATAGTGAGCCAAATATCGATCAAGTCTCAGCAGTGTCTGTACTTTAAATATAACAGCTCATTTGTCTAATTTATTAGCTTTTTTAAAACTATTTTTAGACATTAGGTGTAAGAATCCATAGCCCACTCCTGCCTCAGGGATGTCACGAAAACATTTCTACCTTGCTGTGCCACTAACAGAGTGAAGACTCCATCATTTCAATTTCAAAGCCTTGCTCTGGAAAGGGACAACTGGATTCTTAAAATAATCTCTAGTGTTGAATAATTCCCATTTCCCATTACATTGAGAAATATGGTATTTAAAAATCAAAGTTGCGTTGTAGGTGCGGTAAATTGTCAGGGGCAGGCTATGCATTTTAAAGAGCACCTGTCAGTTTGTGGTTGTCAAAAAAGCATGTAAAGTGAAGAATTGGCTCATACAGTCTGTGTTGCTTTAAAGCAGTGGTCTCCATTATTTTAAATACAAGGCCCATATTGTATATTTTACAAATAATCGTGGGCTGAAAAAACAACATTTTTTAAAATGAATGATAAATAAGTGAATAAACACACTCCAAGGAATAGCTTCACTATCGTATCAGAGCCCCCTTTTCATATCAGAAGTTTCCCTATCACATTAGAGCCCCCCTCCATCACAGTCCCCATTTCACATCAGATTTCCCTTTCAAATCAGAAGCCCCCATCACTTCAGAGTACCCTTTCATTTGGAAGTTCTCTATGACATCAGAAGCCCCTCATCATATCCGAGTTGCTGCGGTCCAGGTAAAATCTTGTAGAGGACCAGATGTGGCCATTAGACCATAGTTTTGAGACCCCTGCTCAAAACAACCAGTCAGATTTATTCTTTAAAGTGTAGCGCCTGCTGGCTCCCAGAGGCATGATGGTAACCCCCAAAGACTGAGTGGGCCAACATTTCACCTCAGGGTGTAGATTACTTAGGCAATAGTGGGATGTGAACAGATGGGCACCAGTCACTTTTAAAGAGAAGTATGGGATTTTTTTAAAATCATAACTAACCAGGTGGATGCAGCATTGGTCAGATGCTGTATCTGTTCCCTGCCAGCTGTGAGGCTGAGAACCGAATGATCAAACACCGCTGATCACTCGGTTCTTAGAGCTCCCTCAGCAGAGAGGTGGTGACTATCAGTCACTGGCTCTCTGCTCTGCCCCCCACACTCACTGGAGCACTGGGCTGTGGAGGGGTGGGAGAGGCTGTCTCAGGCTCTCAGCGGCTCGCTGAGAGGCTGAGCCGGGTGCTAGTCCAGGCATGTGGGCGGATCCCAACCATATGGTTGCGATCTTTCCCAGGCCTGGACAGGCTCTGTGATGTCTGCTGAAAACGGGTCACAGGAGTGCAGAAAGATCTGCACTCCTGTGATCCACAGAAGTACAGCCAAACAAGCTTTAAGATACAGTCCAAAAGTAGCTTATTTCCCTGTTACTGGCCTGCAGACTCAATAGCACAACAAGAAGAAACACCAGTACAGAAAAAGAGCCTTTAAGCGAATCCTAGCAATCTACCTTCTTAGTAGCAGCTGTCTCCATTAGCAACCAAATCTTTCCAAGTTGCAGCAACAGTAATTTTGATGATTCCTTCTTGATGCTTTCCCAGGTTCTCCACAAGTTCCTCACCCAGGACCTCATGTGGCAGAGTGGCCTCTGGAACTTCATCTCAGACATCATCCATTCCTCTCCTGTCCTCCCTGTGGCTCCCAGACCACAGAGCCTCAAGCACCAGGACTGGACAGGCAGACTTCTTCTGTTTCAAGCACATGTACAGGCTTCAGGCCTAATCACTCAGCTGCTCTGCACACACCCACCCCAGACCAGAGCCTGGGGGGAAGAGAGAGATCACCTGGCCCTCTCCAGATATTTATACCCCCCAGCATGCACCAGTGGCCATAAACCTCCTACTGATTGGCTAGGGTAAGCATGAATATTCAGTCAGTTTTACTGTAGTTTCCCATACTAATACCAGAGATGATAGTGCCAGCTAATGTCAGGAGGGAGAAACCACAGCCCCACTAAATTTAGGGGAAACCCCAAATGAACCAGTAGACTATGAGTCAGTGAAAAATGATAAGGAACCATCAACTCACTATTGTATATGCGCTGCACCATCAAGTTGATGTGCGTAACAGGTGCAGTATCCCTCAAGATGCAGGCTCACCAAATATGGTGCGGTCTCTGGGGCTTAAAATTCTAACAAATATAGAGCAGGGGGAAAGAAGACCCCCTTGAGAAAGGAAGTCACAGG
The DNA here is from genome assembly GCF_042186555.1 of Aquarana catesbeiana. NCBI lineage: Eukaryota > Metazoa > Chordata > Amphibia > Anura > Ranidae > Aquarana > Aquarana catesbeiana. Next base: position 70,852,496 of record NC_133336.1, on the reverse strand, counting down.
TGGACTAAGCTGCTTATCAAGGGAATTTTATAATTGCACAATTAATGAAAACAAGAATACAAAAACTAGGTACCCACCACCAACACCTAGACTAATATTAAAATAAGAAAACGTCTATATAAAAGCAGCTGCGTCATGTATACATCAAGCACACACAAGGATCCTTGAAAAACCCACGTGATTGGGTGAAACATGTCGGCAAAGACACCATGGCAGTGACGCGATATACGTCATGGATGACGCACCGCGTCACGTCAGCGCAAGCGCACCACACACTATGAGGATAGTGGGAGCTATCTCCAGCTGAGATATAAGGACGGTGTGCCGAGACTTCACAATGCTTCACAACGCTACATCACTACAGCGGTATCAGCAGATGTATACTGTGGAACTCCCTGGACGTCTGCATGGCAATCGAGCACCCTGCATTACAGGATCTACATTACAGGATCTGTGCAGTGCAAGATCCCCTTATAGATGGCATCTTATGAAGATACCTGGGACATCTGCCAGCTATTAGACACTCTTGTTCACAACGCTTGGTTGAGCGGACCATTGGTCCTGTGATTGTCTACATCTTTGCACAATACTTCTGTCCTGACCTGCATATGAGCTTTACCCACTGTCCTAGTTACTTTACACTGGGTTACCCTTGCTTATACAGCTTGTCCTAAAGCTGAAAACCTGAACGAATTACTGACTGCTTGTGGCTATATGCCACCCTCTATACAGTGTTTATCACCAGTGGAATAAGAGTCAAGTAAGCTAACCCAATGGTATCGCTCTTTATAGAGTCTACTTTTCAAGTGTGTGGATTCCCAATATAATACCCCTTTATGCCCAGCTGGGGGCTTGATGGTTAATAGTGATGGGATATGCACATCTAGTGATAGTGCTAGTCACCAGGACTAGAAACTGCCTATTTACTTGGGTGTACATGGTGTGTGTGCTTGATGTATACGTGACACAGCTGCTTTTATATAGACAAGGTTGTCTTATTTTAATATTAGTCTAGGTGTTGGTGGTGGGTACCTAGTTTTTGTATTCTTGTTTTCAATAATTGTGCAATAATAAAATTCGCTTGATAAGCAGCTTGGTCCGCCCATGACTTCCTTTCTCAGGGGGGTCTTCTTTCCCCCTGTTCTATTTTTGTTAGACTATAAATCAGCTAGGTTGTCTAGCACTAGTCAGAACTAAATTTTATTAGTAGCCCCTCTTTAGGACAGGGTGGCTGCACAGCATACCTACACCACCCAAAAAATGTTATATCTTGCAATTTACCAGTCAATAGGTGTGGTGGCTGCATTTGTTTCATTTTTTCCTTTATTTTCACCTGGGGATCTGAGCAATAATACACTTTGTACACTCACTTACCTACTGTATCTACGGAAGAACAGAAAAGCCACAATCACGGCAGGTGTTGCCAGAGCCACGGAGAAGGGGGGGACGGACCTTGGTTTGTGCACTGGTGGAACAGGAAGGGGCCATCCCCAAACTGTTCCCACAAATTTGGGAGCATGAAATTGTCCAAAATGTCTTGGTCTGCTGACGACTTAAGAGTTCCCTTCACTGGAACTAAGAGGTCAAGCCCAACCCCTGAAAAACACCTACCCTAAAGCCTTGGAGAGAGTAGGGTGCAGAATTAGTTGCCAATCAAGCTCCTCTACATGCACTGATGAAGACAGCTGCGTCAGCATAGTTAATTAATTATCAGTGTGTTGATGCCCCTTTTTAGTCCAATTAGCAGCCCGCAAGTGGGGGGAAGTGACACCACTGTATTCCTTTATTTTTGCAGAGAAAATGGTATTCTCGCTTTGGTTGTGCTGCCTGGTAGGAATGTATGAATTTCAAGGGGCAGGAGAAGAATACAAATCTTCAGCAGATAATACAGTTCACATATGTGTACAGAGTGACGTGTTTTTAGTTGTTAGCCTGGAGTTCAGCTTTAAAGCATAATTCCACTTTTGCACTCAAGTTTGAGAAAATCCCGCTCTATGTTTGTTATGTGTTTCCATTCATGCAGAATATAAAAAAAAAAAAAAAAATATATATATATATATATATATATATATATATATATATATATACATAGTTGTATGCAAAAGTTTAGGAACCCCTGACAATTTCCATGATTGACATTTATAAATATTTGGGTGTTTGGATCAGCAATTTCAAGTTGCTCTATCAAATAACTGAAGAACACAGTAATATTTCAGTAGTGAAATGAGGTTTATTGGATTAACAGAAAATGCACAATATGCATCAAAACAAAATTAGACAGGTGCATAAATTTGGGCACCCTTGTCATTTTGAATACCTGTAACTACTTAGCATTGATTAATTGGAACACACAATTGGTTTGGTGAGCTCATTAAGCCTTGAACTTCATAGGTTCATCCAATCATGAGAAAAGGTATTTAAGGTGGACAATTGCAAGTTGTTGTTCTCTTTGACTCTCCTCTGAAGAGTGGCAACATGGGGGGGCCTCAAAACAACTCCCAAATGACCTGAAAACAAAGATTGTTCTACATTATGGTTTAGGGGAAGGCTACAAAAAGTTATCGTAGAGATATAAGCTGTCAGTGTCCACTGTGAGGAACATAGTGAGGAAATGGAAGATCACAGGCACAGTTCTTGTTAAGGCCAGAAGTGGCAGGCCACATAAAATATTGGAGAGGCAAAAGCGAAGGATGGTGAAAACGGTCAAAAACAGCCCACAGACCACCTCCAAAGACCTACAGCATCAACTTGCTGCAGATGGTGTCACTGTGCATCCTTCAACAATTCAGCGCACTTTGCACAGGGAGAAGCTGTATGGAAGAGTGTTGCAAAAGAAGACTTTTCTGCACACACGCCACAAACGCTTGAGGTATGCAAACACACATTTGGACAAGCCAGCTTCATTTTGAAATAAGGTGCTGTGGACTGATGAAACAAAGATTGAGTTATTTGGTCATAACAAGGGGCGTTATGTATGGCAGCAGAAGAACACAGCATTCTAAGAAAAACATTTGCTACCAACAGTAAAATTTGGTGGAGGTTCCATCATGTTGTGGGGCTGTGTTGCCAGTGCCGATACTGGGAATCTGGTTAAAGTTGAGGGTCGCATGGATTCCACTCAATATCAGCAGATTCTTGAGAATAATGTTGAGGAATCAGTCACAAAGTTGAAGTTACGCTGGGGCTGGATATTTCAACAAGACAACGACCCAAAACACTGCTCAAAATCTACTCGGGCATTTATGCAGAGGAACAAGTACAATGTTCTGGAATGGCCATCCCAGTCCCCAGACCTGAATATCATTGAACATCTGTGGGGTGATTTGAAGCGGGCTGTCCATGCTCGGCAACCATCAAACCTAACTGAACTGGAGATATTTTGTAAGGAGGAATGGTCCAAAATACATTCATCAAGAATCAAAACACTCATTACAGGCTATAGGAAGTGTCTAGAGGCTGTTATTTCTGCTAAAGGAGGCTCTACTAAATATTGATGTGATTTTTCTGTTAGGTGCATAAATTTGGGCACCCCGTCTAATTTTGTTTTGATGCATATTGCCCATTTTCTGTTAATCCAATAAACCTCATTTCACTAATTTAAAATTTGAAATATTACTGTGTCCTTCAGTTATTTGATAGATCAAAATGAAGTAATGAAATTGCTGATCAAAACACCCAAATATTTATAAATGACAATCATGGAAATTGTCAGGGGTTCCTAAAATTTTGCATACAACTGTATATATACATAAATATATATATATATATATATATATATATATATATATATATATATATATATATATATATATATATATATATATATATAGTGGGGACGGAAAGTATTCAGACCCCCTGAAATGTTCCACTCTTTGTTATATTGCAGCCATTTGCTAAAATCATTTAAGTTCATTTTTTTCCTCATTAATGTACACACAGCACCCCATATTGACAGAAAAACACAGAATTGTTGACATTTTTGCAGATTTATTAAAAAAGAAAAACTGAAATATCACATGGTTCTAAGTATTCAGACCCTTTGCTCAGTATTTAGTAGAAGCACCCTTTTGATCTAATACAGCCATGAGTCTTTTTGGGAAAGATGCAACAAGTTTTTCACACCTGGATTTGGGGATCCTCTGCCATTCCTCCTTGCAGATCCTCTCCAGTTCTGTCAGGTTGGATGGTAAACGTTGGTGGACAGCCATTTTTAGGTCTCTCCAGAGATGCTCAATTGGGTTTAAGTCAGGGATCTGGCTGGGCCATTCAATTACAGTCATGGAGTTGTTGTGAAGCCACTCCTTCGTTATTTTAGCTGTGTGCTTAGGGTCATTGTCTTGTTAGAAGGTAAACCTTAGGCCCAGTCTGAGGTCTTGAGCACTCTGGAGAAGGTTTTCGTCCAGGATATCCCTGTACTTGGCCGCATTCATCTTTCCCTCGATTGCAACCAGTCGTCCTGTCCCTGCAGCTGAAAAGCACCCCCACAACATGATGCTGCCACCACCATGCTTCACTGTTGGGACTGCATTGGACAGGTGATGAGCAGTGCCTGGTTTTCTACACACATACCGCTTAGAATTAAGGCCAAAAAGTTCTATCTTGGTCTCAACAGACCAGAGAATCTTATTTCTCACCATCTTGGAGTCCTTCAGGTGTTTTTTAGCAAACTCCATGCGGGCTTTCATGTGTTTTGCACTGAGGAGAGGCTTCCGTCAGGCCACTCTGCCATAAAGCCCCGACTGGTGGAGGGCTACAGTGATGGTTGACTTTCTACAACTTTCTCCCATCTCCCGACTTCATCTCTGGAGCTCAGCCACAGTGATCTTTGGGTTCTTCTTGACCTCTCTCACCAAGGCTCTTCTCCCCCGATAGCTCAGTTTGGCTGGACGGCCAGCTCTAGGAAGGGTTATGGTCATCCCAAACGTCTTCCATGTAAGGGTTATGGAGGCCACTGTGCTCTTAGGAACCTTAAGTGCAGCAGAAATTTTTTTGTAACCTTGGCCAGATCTGTGCCTTGCCACAATTCTGTCTCTGAGCTCTTCAGGCAGTTCCTTTGACCTCATGATTCTCATTTGCTCTGACATGCACTGTGAGCTGTAAGGTCTTAAATAGACAGGTGTGTGGCTTTCCTAATCAAGTCCAATCAGTATAATCAAACACAGCTGGACTCAAATGAAGGTGTAGAACCATCTCAAGGATGATCAGAAGAAATGGACAGCACCTGAGTTAAATATATGAGTGTCACAGCAAAGGGTCTGAATATTTAGGACCATGTGATATTTCAGTTTTTCTTTTTTAATAAATCTGCAAAAATGTCAACAATTCTGTGTTTTTCTGTCAATATGGGGTGCTGTTTGTACATTAATGAGGTAAAAAAATGAACTTAAATGATTTTAGCAAATGACTGCAATATAACAAAGAGTGAAAAATTTAAGGGGGTCTGAATACTTTCCGTCCCCACTGTATATACACACAGACACATTATATATATATATATATATATATATATATATATATATATATATATATATATATATATATACATAGACATGGCAGGGGGACATGGTTACTGTCTTGGGGGGTCTGAACGAGGAAGGTGGAAGTCAAAAATCTATCTCCTTCCCCCGGGATTCTCTCTTCACTCCCTGATTCTCCACCTCTGAGCTGGTGAATCGGGGAGGGTGAATTCTGACACAGATCGCCAGTAAGTGCTGAGATCACAGCTTCATAAACTGTACGTTTCTGTGTCAGTCAATCACAGATTCTCAGTATGTGGAGATCATCGGCGGAGAACATGTTCTCTCCTGATCATCTCTGTTTCATAAACTGTTTATGGACTGTGATCAGTGGTGATCCTCGGGATTACTGCTGTTCACAGTTTCATAAACGGACACCTACGGAAGGCATTGCTTTACAATGATGACATTACATAAGGCATTTTATTAATGTATTTTCTCACAGGCTTCAGGAATTCTTAATAAAAGATTTTTTTTTTATGAAATCTCAAACTTTTATGTAGATGAAACGAATATTATTTTCTGGAAGCTGTGCTCAGAATTTGTAGTATACAAGCATTAAAACCCCAGGCAAGCTTTGGTTAGAGGGACCAAGTGCAAAGCTAAAAGATGTTGCCTGCATTGTTACAATAACATTACAACCGAAATATATTTACAATTTGCTACATGAAAATTTCAGTTTTGTTGGCTTTTATATAAACAAGAATAACAAACATTTAACTGTTGCAGTGCTGGAGGAACTCTGCTGCAAGTGTCCTTTTTTCAAAGAGAAACACCAGCAAGAGACATAGGAACTTCATGCTTATACCTTGGTTAAATACACATATGCTATATTGCCAAAAGTATTGGGACACCTGCCTTTACTCGCACATGGACTTTAATGGCATCCCAGTCTTAGTCCGTTCAATATTGAGTAGGCCCATCCTTTGCAGCTAAAACAGCTTCAAGGGAAGGCTGTCCACAGTTTAGGAGTGTGGCTATAAGAATGTTTGACCATTCTTCCAGAAGCGCATTTGTGAGGTCAGCCACTAATGTTGGATGAGAAGGCCTGGCTCGCAGTCTCCGCTCGAATTCATCCCAAAGATGTTCTATCGGGTTAATGTCAGGACATTATGAACTTAAATGATTTAAGCAAATGGCTGCAATGTAACAAAGAGTGAAAAATTTAAGGGGGTCTGAATACTTTCTGTCCCCATTGTATATATATCTATATATCTATATATCTATATATATCTATAGATATATAGATATATATATTTCTTACCTTATAGATGTTGCCCAGGAAGAGGTGTCATAGCTGACTGCTAAGTTTTTTTTGAACAATGGGTGAGCCTGTCCCAGATCTGTCTTCTTTAACATATAATTCAGGACACCCAGCCTTTACACTTTTAACCCTGTGCCAGGGCAGACAGTGATCAAGTCTGGTTAAAACTGATAATGAATATCTCCCTGGACAGTACAGACAGGGTAATTATGGCAAACACAGCTCTCCGGCCCCCTTATAAACAGAGAGAACTACCTAGGATTTTCTCTTGCTGGAAGTTCCAGAATAGAGCATCTAAAAAAGGTAAGCTGCCTTTTTATTTTGTGGTTATGCTACAGTATGTGAATGGGGACATGGAACAAGTATAAAGTAGGTGTTATCCTTATTCGGCTGAAAAAGTGGAACTACACTTTAGGCCTCCTCATCATTAAAAAATAAAATAATCAACATAATAATTCTGGCTGTTCTTCTATAACCAGCTCATTTGCAGTGGTAAGTTTACTACATATTGGCACTGTTTTTTAACTTTTGGTAACTGGCACACATAGTATTACCAGAATGTAAAGCGGATCATCACTCCTTCTGAGCACCACAAACCAAAAACACTATTTAATTCATTTTTGATATTCAAAAAAACTCTCCCAGTCATCCATGTCTCTATGCTTTATATTATTGAGAAATCACTTTGAACCCCCCCCCCCCCAGCATTTCTATCTGTGGCCATCTTGAGTAAGGGCAGATGATTCATGTAGCATTTACTTCCTGGAATCCATCTGCCATTAGCTCAAGTATGCTTGCAAGAGAGTGTGCTTAGCTGAGGGAACCCCTCCTCCTCTGCTCTCCTCCCCTCCCGAAGACTCCTGGGATGTATGACATCATTTGCCTAGCCAAGAAACCAGGAAGTACCTAAAGAAATGTAAAAAAAAAAAAGTTTAAAACAGGAAAATATAGTATACTTTCCTATCTACACTCACCGGCCACTTTATTAGGTACACCTGTTCAATTGCTTGGTAACACAAATTTCAAATCAGCCAATCACATGGCAGCAACTCAATGCATTTAGGCATCTAGATGTGATGAAGACAACTTGCTGAAGTTCAAACCTAGCATCAGAATGGGGAAGAAAGGAGATTTAAGTGACTTTGATCGTGGCATTGTTGTTGGTGCCAGACAGGCTGGTCTGAGTATTTCAAAAACTGCTGATCTACTGGGATTTTCACACACAACTATCTCTAGGGTTTACAGAGAATGGCCTGAAAAAGAGAAAATATCCAGCGAGTGGCAGTTGTGCGGACGAAAATGCCTTGTTGATGTCAGAGGTTAGAGGAGAATGGGCAGACTGATTCGAGATGATAGGAAAGCAAAATTAACTCCAATAACCACTCGTTACAACCAAGGTATGCAGAATACTATCACTGAGCACACAACATGTTGAACCTTGAAGCAGATGGGCTATAGCAGCAGAAGACCACACCGGGTTCCACTCCTGTCAGCTAAGAACAGGAAACTGAGGCTACAATTAGCACATGCTCACCAAAATTGGACAATAGAAGATTGGAAATTGCTTGGTCTGATGAGTCTCAATTTCAGCTGCGACATTCAGATGGTAGGGTCAGAATTTGGTGTAAACAACATGAAAGCATGGATCCATCCTGCCTTGTATTAATGGTTCAGGCTGGTGGTGGTGTAATGGTGTGGGGGATATTTTCTTGGCACACTTTGGGCCCTTTAGTACCAATTGAGCATTGTTTGAACACCACGGCCTACCTGAGTATTGTTGCTGACCATGTCCATCCCTTTATGACTACAGTGTACCCATCTTCTGATGACTACTTCCAGCAGGATAATGCACCATGTCACAAAGCTCTAATCATCTCACCACTGGTTTCTTGAACATGACAATGAGGTCACTGTACTCCAATGGCCTCCACAGTCACCAGATCTCAATCCAATAGAGAACCTTTGGGATGTGGTGGAATGGGAACGAAGGCAGTTTTGAAGGCAAAAGGTACTAGCAAGGTGCACCTAATAAAGTGGCCGGTGAGAGTATTTACTGATGCTAGCAGCATGAGTATTCAAACTAATCAATGTTGATTGGGAGAGTGAAGTTCCACTTTAAGAATGGAGCCCCTGTGTATGTATAGCTAATGAAGCTCCAAATCTCAATAAATCATGTCCACTATTGATGGGGCAAATATTGGGACCATGTAATGGCAGAATCGTCAATTCTACGGTTGTACTTTTTTCTATCACAATTATTGAGTGCAGTTATTAAGTCTCTGACCACGTTTTACTGCCAGATATTCCTGATACATGTTTGCTTTTCCCCTGATATATCTGGTTCGAGGCTGTAAAGTACATCCATTGTATTGTATTTACATACAGCATTCTGTATATTCTTTACATACACAATAGCATGATATTATTTTCTGTTAGACTTCAGCTGCCCCCAATGGCTGTATTAGCACTTAGAGAGAGTTTTCAAAGCGGCCAGCTTTGCTAGAGGTCAGTGAGTGCAACCTCATCTATAAGCATATGTTTGTGTCTGTAGGGGTAATATAAATGAAATTTAAGAGATGAGCACACCTGCACCTAATAGATGGATAAAGAAGCAGATATAAATAATAACTAAACATGGTCTTTTGGTCAAACCTTATATGTACATAGCGAAACACAAATGTATTCTGTAATCATAAAATAATTGCAGCAATTTCTTTGTTGTTCTTCTAAGCATCTGAGTGCAGAGGTGCCCAGGAGGGAGATGGGGCCAGTACACATCTGAAAAAGGATAGTAAAAAAATTTGGCTTGCATGCTGTATTCATCAGCTTCCCCCTGGCAGTAAAAGATCGCTTTTGATTTCTTTGCATTTATTTAATTGACCCAGGCAGCTAAGTTCATGCTGACCAAAAAAGGAGAATCTCCTCTCCGAGAACAAGGTCAGAATTAAGCCTCGTACACGTGATTGAATTTTCCGCAGACAAAACTTTGGACTTTTGTCCGAAGGCACGTGCCTGGATTTTGTCTTGGATACAAACGGCAAGGAATTATCGGCCAACAAACACGAACGTAGTGACGTACTATGTGGTTTTTCAGCTCTTTAGCTCCACCTTTTGGGTTCCTTCTGCTAATTTCGTGTTAGTAGAAGTTTGGTGAGTGTTGATTCGCACTTTTCATTTCACGCTTTTCATTTAGCGCTTTTCATTTTGTGCTTTTCAGTTAGTCTCTGAATGGCCGTTCATCAACCAGCCATGTTGCGGAATCAGAGAAGATAACGTGTTATTATTGGCCTTGGAGTTATTGCTTTGACCCAAGTCCAGTCCAGGAGGAGGAGGATTTATTGGACCAAAAATTGGTTGCTTTATTAATCGTGACCAATTATGTCATATCCCTGTGCTGCGGGAGCTCAAGGAGAATAATTCAGATGATTTTCGGAACTCTTGGCATTGTTGACCCCCTATATTAAGAAGCAGGACATATGCATGAGGCTTTTATTTTATTTTTTTGGTTAAGTTCTATTGGCAGATAGCATGTCTAATTTTATTTGTTTTCTTTTTTTAATGCACAATAAAAAAAATTGTGCAGAATAATACTTGGCTATGTGTTTTACTTCAAATGACAGTTTGCATGTTCTCCCTGTGTCTGCGTGGGTTTCCTCCGGGTACTCCGGTTTCCTCCCACATTCCAAAGATATGCTGGTAGGTGAATTGGCTTCGGTAAAAAAAAAAAAAAAAAATGACAGTTTGGGAGTAGGCAGTTACATTTAAAGTTAAAAAAAATACAATGTAAAATTGACAAGGGACACCAACATAGCTTAACATGATCTTAAAAACTACAGGATAATGGTGTTGGGGTAATTTGCCAAAAAAAAAGCATAATAATATTATTCTTGATATCACTAGAAAAAAAAAGCCTTTGAAAATTTGTTTGCAATAACTCCATCAGTATTACCAGCAAAGCAGCTTCATTATTATCCCATTAAAGAAGAAGAGAATTGTGCGCTGCATTTCGAGATTTCATAATTTGCCACGTCACAAATGTTAATTCTCCATTACGAACGCTAGTTTACAAGACCGACCGCTTCCAGCTCATCCTTGCTTCCAAGCATGCGTGTTTGTACTTTGGACGTTTGTCTGACGGACTTGTGTACACACGCTCGGAAAATCCGACAACAGACATTTGTCCGCGGAAAATTTTAAAGCCTGCCATCCAACATTTGTCTGCGGAAAATCCGACAATTGTCCGATGGAGCGTACAAACGGTTGGATTTTCCTCCAACAGCCTGTCATCAAACATTTCCCGTAGGAAAATCCGATCGTGTGTACGAGGCTTTAGCCGTGCTTGTGCCTGCTAATGGTAAAGTTGCCCATTTAGATGATCTAGCTACCTGTAAAGTGTTTAATTCTAGTGATCACCAGTGTTGAGGGGTATCAAAAGGACCCCATAAGGGTTTATTATAACCCACCCACTTATGACCACCAGTGTCAAGAGGTAGTAAACAGGGGCACATTATATGCTGGCCATCTTTGACAACTCCATGTAAGAGGGTATAAATGGGGTTGCATTATAGGTTGCCTCTAACAGATGGAATCCCTATCAAAGTTTTGCTATTGGACCCTGTGATCTATAGTTACACCCTTGCTGAGAACGTTACCAGGTTGCCAGGTTTTCTGCTGGGCCTATAGAGTCAAAGTTTACGATAAGAAATTTTATTCTGACCACACAGTTTACTGATTATAAATTAGAAGATTATATACTGAAACAAGAGACTGGAAATCCGATCCTGTGAGGTTAATTTTTACACCAGTACCCCGCTCATAGCCTCTGCAAGCCACTTCTGTAGATCAAAGGAGCTGGCGACTTGGTGTATTGCAGTTAGACTAACTTTATTCCAGATCAACCAATACAGGGGGTGACGTTATGAGCAAGGTCTGTAGGGGCTGAAATGTGTCGATGTTGCTGTGCTGGATTTTACTCCACCTATATTGTTTGATCTGCAATAAAATTTGTTTAACTGCAATACACAGAGGTGCCGGCTCCTTTGATCACATCCACAGATTAGAAGATTATACCTGTATTCGTGGTTTGCATGATGTACATATAACACAGTGCTGTATGCATTACATAAAATATATCATATGGAGTCACTGGAATCAAATAGGAATAGGGTTAAAATAACCCATGCACACATTAAAGACCAATTGAAGGCAATGAGTGAAAGCATTTAGTGAGCTGTTATTATTATCCAGTACACATTGCAACTGTGCTAAAATCTGAATGTTAACTCGATATATCTTAAACTTAGTTTTGTGTAATCCCCTGCAGAATGCTTTTGTGTGAGTCAGAGGGCCAGCAAGAAGGCAGGATTAGTAACATTTAGAAAACTGTGCATTGGTACTTTCTCTTTCTCTGCTTCCCACACCCCCCCAGTCACATTTGGGGGGTTTAACTTGAGCGTTGTTTTTTTTTCAGAAATCTTCGCTTTTAGGAGTATCGCTGTCCTGATCCCCTGGCACAAACTGTGCTTCCTCCATCTAATCCTAAGACCCCTTTCACACTGGAGGCGTTTTTCAGGCGCTTTAGCGCTAAAAATAGCGCCTGAAAAAAGCCTTATCTGCAATCCCAGTGTGAAAGCCCGAGTGCTTTCACACTGGTGCGCTGCGCTGGCAGGACGTCAAAAAAAGTCCTTCAAGCAGCTCCTTTGAGGCGCTTTAGGAGTGGTGTATACACTGCTCCTAAAGAGCCCCGCCCATTAAAAAATAATGGGCAGCGCCACCAAAGCCCCTGCAAACTCCTCGGCAGCGGCGCTTTGCGGGTGCTTGTAACCCTTTATTCGGCCGTTAGCAAGGTTAAAAGCACCCCGCTAGTGCCCAAAAAGCGTTGCATAAACGACGGTAAAGCACCACTAGTTTACCGCCGTTGCCCGGGCGCTGGCAGTGTGAAAGGGCTCTTACATAACTACTGTTTCTTATAGTGATGTAGGTGATCAAAGGATGGAACCACTGAGCGCAGAAGGGATTGACACTCCCAGAAGTGTCAATTTCTGATGGAACTTCAACCAGTGATTTCTCTTTAATGGCATGGCTGTTGGTCACACAGGTGGCAGGAGAAGTAATTATTAACTTTCTTCTTTATAGATAGAACTTGTATTAGATAACTCCATACCCTTGGCCACATCCTTTAGGTATCTGGGAGTCCTGGTGACGCCTACGGTAAGGGAATATGGGAGGCTGAACATCTCCCCACTACTGCAGAGATTTCGAGATCGGATTAAGATGTGGAACTCACTCTGCCTGTCGATAGCTGGTAGGGTGAATCTGATCAAGATGATCCTTATGCCCCAGTTATTATATGTGCTCCACAATTCTCCAGTAGTGGTCCCTTTGAAGACATTTAGAATTGTGAACTCCCCCTTCTGCCTACTAATCTGGAAAAATTGCCCCCCCAGGATTAAACTGGAACATTTACAGCATCCTAAGGATGAGGGGGGACTAGCCCTACCGAACCCATGGTTATACTATTTGGCAGCGCAGCTTCAACACCTAATAGGGGTTATGGGCGGGGAAGCTGACAGAAGGAGTAATGCCCACAGCTCTTCAGAGAATGTGATGTTGCACACGGTAAAACGAGACTCGATGCCAGTGGCACTGGAAGCTCTAGTCTTTGGGAAACCAAATAAGAAGTACCTGACCTATAATCTTCTCCAGAAAATTTGGAACAAAATCAGATATATACAGGGAGTGACGGGATACATGGAGTTTAGCCCGATATGGTCCAACGGGACTTACCCTGAAATAGCACAGCTACAGCATGGGGCCTAATGGAAGAGATATGGGGTGATATAAATTCAGGAAATTTTTCTAAACGGTATTCTACTGCCCTTTGAGGTTTTACAGGACAGACATGGCTTGCCGTCCAATATGCGGTTCCATTATATGCAATTGAAACATGCCGTGAAGGCACAGAGCAGTGCTTCTGAATGGTCTCCTTTACCAACACCATTATTTAACCTAGTCCTGAGAGCTACCAACACTAAAGGTTTCATTTCAAAATGCTATAATATGCTCCTGCAGAGTTTTCTGAATAAACACCCCTTGAGAATGATGAGCAAGTGGGAGAGAGATGTGGGACAGATAGATGGAGACCAGTGGGAGGAGATTTTACAGGCGGTACCCACGAGTTCACTGAATGTATCGCAGAGGCTAACACAATTATATATCTCATCTTGAGGGTGTATTATACCCCACATAGATTACATAAAATGGGTCTCAGACCTACCCCGATGTGCACTAGATGCAAAAGAGATCATGGCGATCTGATCCATCTACTGTGGAGGTGCCCGAAGCTTCATTCCTATTGGAGTGGAGTGGTGAATAGCATAAACAGGGTATTTCAGATCTCTATGCCCACTGACCCAAAACACTGTTTGTTAAATGTATTGGAGGTCTTTGAATGGGAGGAGAGTGTCAGAACAGTAGTTACTAGGACCCTACTGTTAGCAAGTAAGATGATAACGCTCCACTGGATTTCAGAGGACCCTCCCACAGTTAAGGAATGGATTTCCGCAGTTGGGAATATGATCAGAATGGAGAAAATGGTATACAGGGGATGCTCCCGATGCTCCCGAAAGTTTGAGAAACTTTGGGGCCAATGGCTGGATGTACCTGGACTGGTTCCGGTGGATCTAGTGATGGGTAGATTACTAGGTTTGAATAGCTGGTTAATTGCACTTGTACAGATTATTGGTCAAACTGGAAAAAGAAGATGGGTCACAGGGGAGTACAGGAGGGGCAAGAAGTAAAGGTAGAGGGCAGAAATAGAGCGTGTTGTGCCTTACCTATGATGGAATTACAGCCAATTTTTAATGAGATTTTGCAAAATATGCTATGTAACGGTGTATTATTGATGATGTCAAATACTAATGCGCAAACCATAAACCTCAGACCAATAATATAAGTAAATAAGAGAAATAAAAATAGCTGATACAGCTGCCACCATATAAGTGTTCTCACACCAATAAAGGAACTCTAACAAAAGATGAAAAGTGGCGCTTAATCAAATCAATTAAAATATGTATAACAACCAAATATAAATGGAAATTCAGTGACGGAAAATCCAATAAATACTCATGTCTACATCATTAATCTTCCATTACATTGAGTAACTAGGATAAAAATAAATCAAAGTTACTTCAAAAAATGGATCCCAAAAAGCTCTCAAAAACGACTAATAGAGCCTTACAAAAGGAGGATAAATACATCCGGACGAGAATCTGATGATGAAATTACTTATAAAAGTATCAAATACAATTAACCTAACATAATTAATGACATATTAGTGTGAATAGATAAAAAATATAAATTAAAAAAAACGATTATAATGATTATATGTGTAAACAGTGAAGCACAATAATTGTGCAGTTCCCCCAGAAAGCACTATATTTACACCTTTAATTAATTGATGGCACTGGGAATCCTTTGATGAACTATTTCCTTCACGTTTTCATTGAGATCGTTCATCTTTTGTTAAGGGTGTATTATTGAAGCCTGGTTATGTCTGTTTATGTTGAACTTAATAAACTTTTCTTTGGATAAAAAAAGAACTTGTATTAGCATTTTAGGTTTGGCAACAGAGTCACTTTAAAAAGAGAATTATGATCAAATGCCATAGTAGTGTACGGTTTATTGAGAGGACATTCTGTTCTTGAACCAGGTCAGATTTATATTTAAAACCGAGGAAGCACTCCTGCACAAAATAAAAGCTTAGCTGTCCAATAGTTCTGCCAAGGTAAGAATGTCATACCAATGAAGGAAAAGAAAAAGTTACAATGAAAGATCTGCTGTAGATTTATCAGACGCACAACCTTACATTATCCTAATCAAGTGCCTTTTAGTTGCAAATATGATAAACCATTATGCAGTTTTTAAAAAAAAAAAAATTGTGTTTATTAAATAGTGTAATGTCGCGTACACACGATCGGATTTTCCGACGGGAAATGTTGGATGTGAGCTTGTTGGCTGAAAGTCCGACCGTGTGTATGCTCCATCGGACATTTGTTGTCGAACTTTCCGCCAACAAATGTTGGCTAGCAGGTTCTCAAATTTTCCGGCAACAAAACTTTGTTGTCGGACTTTCCTATCATGTGTACACAAGTCCGTTGCACAAAAGTTCACGCATGCTCGGAATCAAGTACATTCTGGAAGCGCTCGGTCTTGGAAAAATTGCGTTCGTAATGGAAAAACAACATGACTATTAAACTTCCTTTTTATCGGCTCGTTGTATGTCACCATGTTCCCACGTTCGTAATTGTTGGTCTGCAAGACAAGTTGGAGCCAGCAACCTTCGAACAAAAATCCACGGTTTTGTTTTCGGAAAGTCTGATCGTGTGTACGGGGCATTAGAATTCTTTAAATTAATTTTTAAATAGTGATGCCTATGCATTCTGTTATTTAGACACTAGGTGGCACTGATGATTTGATTTTTTTTGTTTTGTTTTAATTATATTCCAGGTGAGGCATTGGTTATGGTAGGTGCCATAGAAATAAATATTGGTATTCTGATAGACCCTGTTTTCTGTCTGGGAAATATGTTTAATGCAGCTTAGCCTTACCAGTAAATGAATAAGGTTTCCCTCTTGCTTTTCCATTCTTGCTAACATCTACAGATTAAATACTAAGTCAAAGTAGGCTCCATCTTATTGACTATCTGTCCATACCATGATCAGTCACAAAACAGTAAAGCTATATCACTGTAGGTAAATTCTTACAACATAAAACCATGCCAACCAATTCTTTGTTTTAATTTTGATAGAGTAGAGATAGAAAGGAACATCTGTTGCGTATTTATTGTTGCCTCAGTACCTGTCCAAGTGGCAAAAAAAAGTGAAGGGTTTCACCAAACCAGACAAAAAATGGCAAACTTCTAAACTCCCCCTACAAAAAAGTGTAATATTTACATCATGTATCCTTGTTGGAGACATTCCCCTGTCCTGGTGACCACACAGAATGTAAGAAGGAATCCCCCCACATGGGCCACAAAACTCTAAAACACATAAGACTAGGTTTACATCTTCTCTACTTGTTTTGGCTTAAGTGAGGCTTGAACCTGTGATGTTATGGCTTTTTTTTATTCTTTAGTCATACATTCCAAGTAAGCTACTTTCCATGACAAAATATGGCAGATATAAGCATTTACATTATTATCAGGACAGTTACATACAGTGCCTTGAAAAAGTATTCATACCCCTTGAAATTCTCCACATTTTGTCATGTTACAATCAAAAAATGTAAATTTTATGTGATAGACCAACACAAAGTGGGACATAATTGTGAATGATAAACGGTTTTCAATTTTTTTTACAAATAAATATGTGAAAAGTGTGGCGTGCATTTGTCTTCAGCCCCCCCGAGTCAATACTTTGTAGAACCACCTTTCACTGTAATTACAGCTGGAAGTCTTTTTGAGGATGTCTCTACAAGCTTTGCACATCTAGAAAGTGAATTTGTTGCGCATTCTTCTTTGCAAAATAGTTCAAGCTCTGTCAGATTGGATGGAGAGCGTCTGTGAACAATAATTTTCAAGTCTTGCCACAGATTCTCAATTGGATTTAGGTCTGGACTTTGACTGGGTCATTCTAACATGAATATGCTTTGATCAAAACCACCAGATTCTTCCACCTGAGTTGTGGATCTCTGCAGCTCCTCCAGAGTTACCATGGGTCTCCTGGCTGCTTCCCTGATTAATACTCCCCTTGCCCATCCTGTCAGTTTAGGTGGACGGCCATGTCTTGGTAGGTTTGCAGTTGCAGTATTGTGCCATACTCTTTCCATATTCTGATGACGGATTGAACAGGTCTGTGAGATGTTCAAAGCTTGGGATATTTTTTTATAGCCTAGCTTTAACCACTTGCTTACTGGGCACTTAAACCCCCCTCCTGCCCAGACCAATTTTGAGCTTTCAGCGCTGTCGCACTTTGAATGACAATTGCGCGGTCATACAACACTGTACCCAAATGAAATTTTTATCATTTTTTTCCCACAAATAGAGCTTTCTTTTGGTGGTATTTAATCACAGATGGGATTTTTATTTTTTGCTAAACAAACAAAAAAATATGGAAATTTTTGAAAAAAAAAAATCATGTTTAATAGTTTGTTATAAAATTTTGCAAACAGGTAATTTTTCTCCTTCATTGATATGCGCTGATGAGGCGGCACTGGTGGGCACTGATAGGCTGCACTGATGGGCACGGATAGGCACAGATAAGGCGGCACTGATAGGCACAGTTAAGGCGGCACTGATAGGCACAGTTAAGGCGGCACTGATGGGGACAGATAAGGCGGTACTGATGGGGACAGATAAGGCGGTACTGATGGGGACAGATAAGGCGGTACTGATGGGCACAGATAAGGCGGCACTGAGGCCACGGATGGGCGGCACGAATGGGTGGCACGGATAGGTGGCACGGATGGGCACTGATAGGTACCACTGAAGTGGGGCACTGATGGGTGGCACTGATGGGGGCACTGATGGGTGGCACTGATGGGTGGCACTGTGGGCACTGATGGGTGGCACTGTGGGCACTGATGGGTGGCGCTGATTGATGGCACTGTGGGCACTGATGGGTGACTCTGGTGGGCACTTGTAGGCAGCACTGCTGCCTATTGCTTTGTGTTGTAAGAGCGCCGTGATCGGGACTGATGTCCCGATCACGGCCGCCGGTGATCGGGTTTTTTTTTTCCTCCTCACGCTGTCAGCGCGAGGAGGAAAAATATCCGATTACTGGCTCTGTTTACATCACATGATCAGCTGTCATTGGCTGACAGCTGATCATGTGGTAAGGGGTCGGGACCAACCCCTTACTCTGATCTGTGATCAGGCGAGTCTCATAGACTCGCTGATCACCGAGCGCGCCGCGCGCGTCCTGCAGGGGGCGCGCAGGCCGCTCGTGCACGGGACGACGTCAATAGACGTCGTCCCGGCAATTTAGATCCGCGCTGTTGCCTTTATTTGGCAATGGCCCGGATCTGAAGCGGTTAAACTTCTCCACAACTTTACCCCTGACCTGTCTGGTGTGTTCCTTGGCCTTCATGATGCCTATTGTTCACTAAGCACAGCCGTATTTATACTGAGATTAATTTACACACAGGTGGACTCTATTTACTAATTAGATGAATTCTGAAGGCAATTGGTTCCACTAGATTAGGATTATTAGGATTAAGAGTAAACGGGGCTGAATACAAATGCACGCCACACTTTTCATATATTTATTTGTAAAACAATTTGGAAACCATTTATCATTTTCCTTCCACTTCACAATTATTTACCACCTTGTGTTGGTCTATCACATAAAATCCCAATAAAATACATTTATGTTTTTGGTTGTAACATGACAAAATGTGAAAAATTTCAAGGAGTATGAATACTTGTGCAAGGCACTGTATATGTAATAAAAGGAAGCCACATCTTAAATGGTTATGGGTTCTAGATTTTCCAGAAATTAAGTCAACTTTTGCAATGTTTCTGCGATCCAGGTGTCAGGTATGCAAGCAGCTTCCTGGTATTGTCAGCTAAACCAGTGGTCTCCAAAGTGCAGCTCGTGGGCCTTATGTGGCCCTTTGCTTTCTCTTTGGGCACTTTACCTCCCACTGATACAAGACACTATTCTGCCAACTGACATCAACAATGGGGCACCAGTTCTCCAAACTGTCACTAACAACGGAGGCAATATTCCTCCCACAATACTAAATGTCACAATGTTTACTCTTACGGATGCCAGGAAAGTTTCCACTCCTGCTGGTTACAGTCTGGCCCCCCTGAAGTCTGAAGGACAATTTGTTAATACATTTTTGTGATCCTTGCTCTAAATGATTGATCTCATTAACTATGGCAGTCCACATCCCTGTAGTGGGGGGGGGTTAATTTTAACCCCTTCACGCCGACCGTACGCAGATATGCGTACTCGGCTTTCCGGGGTTATACCGGGATGATGCCCGCAGCTGCAGGCATCATCCCGGTACCGTTGTTTACAGCGGGTGATCGGCTACCCGAGTATAACATCCGATGCGGCTAAAAGCCGCTCGGTTGTTATACCGGAGGAGCGGAGGGGACATCCCCCCTCCCACCGCCTCCCGCCGCTGTTACCAGGCCTCCCGTGCGATCGGGAGGCCCGGTGTCTGATCGTGTGCCTTCGGCGGCTGGGGGCGGGCTGGAACGAAGTTGTGGGTGGCTTCGTTTCAGCCTTCTCATTGTAAATGCGGAAGTGACGTCATGACGTCACTTCCCGTTTACTCGGCTGCCAATGGCGCCGAATTTAAAAAAGTACACAGTATTCAGAATCGCCGTTTTCGGCGATCTGAATACTTTGAAGTGCAGAGGAGGGATCGGGGGTCTTTTAGACCCCCGATCCCTCCATAAAGAGTACCTGTCACCACCTATTACTGTCACAAGGGATGTTTACATTCCTTGTGACAGCAATAAAAGTAAAAAAAAATTTTTTTTTTTAAAACACAATTTATAAAGTAAAAAAATAAATAAAATAAATAAAAAAAATAAAAATTTTTAAAGCCTTCCTGTCCCCGCGAGTTCGCGCAGCGAAGAAAACGCATATGGAAGTCACGCCCGCATATGTAAACGGTGTTCAAATCACACATGTGAGGTATCGCCGCGATCGTCAGAACGAGAGCAATAATTCTAGCCCTAGACCTCCTCTGTAACTCAAACCTGGTAACCGTAAAAAAATTTTAAAACGTCGCCTATGGAAATTCATAGGTACCGTAGTTTGTCGCCATTCCACGAGTGCGTGCAATTATAAAGGGTGACATGCTTGGTATCTATTTACTCGGCGTAACATCATCTTTCACATTATACAAAAAAATTGGGGTAACTTTACTGTTTGGATTTTTTAAAATTCATGAAAGTGTCCCTTTTCCAAAAATTTGCGTTTAAAACACCGCTGCACAAATACCGTGTGATAAAAAATATTGCAACAATCGCCATTTTATTCTCTAGATTCTCTGCTAAAAAAATATATATAATGTTTGGGAACTCTAAGTAATTCTCTAGCAAAAAATACGGATTTTAACTTGTAAACACCAAATTTCAAAAATAGGCATAGTCATGAAAGGGTTAATACAATAAATAGGTAGTAAATAACCTTGATAGAAGCAGAAATTATCATTAACTGTTGTTTTCATATTCAGCATATTCCATATGATGCAAAAGTGTACTGAATAATAAAGTCAGAATGAACAGGTTGCATGGAATCTGATCATGTGAGTCCAATGATGCACTTTCTTTGATTTACTTGCGACAGTGTCTTCGGCGGTCTCCCCTTCTTTCTCTATAGTGTTACACTATATTATTGCTAGGAAGACCATTTGGATACAAGCCCACAAGGGAGATCTGTGTTTACAGTGTTTAAACCAGGACCAGGAGGATCTTAGTTATGAGGAAAGGTTGCGAGCACTGAACTTATTCTCTCTGGAGAAGAGACGCTTGAGAGGAGATATGATTTCAATTTACAAATACCGTACTGGTGACCCCACAATAGGGATAAAACTTGTTCGCAGAAGAGAGTTTAACAAGACTCGTGGCCACTCATTAAAATTAGAAGAAAAGAGGTTTAACCTTAAAGTACGTAGAGGGTTCTTTACTGTAAGAGCGGCAAGTATGTGGAATTCCCTTCCACAGGCGGTGGTCTCAGCGGGGAGCATTGATAGCGTCAAGAAACTATTAGATAAGCACCTGAATGACCGCAACATACAGGGATATACAATGTAATACTGACATATAATCACACACATAGGTTGGACTTGATGGACTTGTGTCTTTTTTCAGCCTCACCTACTATGTAACTATGTAACTATGTGACTAATGAATAAAGCATACATCTCAGGACATATTGTAAAGCCTTAGCAGTCACTTGAGGGTTTTTCCGTATTTTACATAGGCACACAACCCTAATCTACATAAGTAATTGGCCAACATATGATCACCCAAAAGAAGCGTTGTAAAACCTCTTGTGCTTCTAGCTGTCTATCATCTGATCTTTGCCTTCCCAGATTAGACAGCGCACGTCCGTTTCTCCTTTCCGTCAAGATGCAGACTTCAGATTTACTGTCTCAGGACCAACAAATGACATTCCCGAAGGCTTTCTAGCTCTGTCGGTACCTAAGAGCGTTGATGGATTACCGCATTTCCTGCCTTCTCTAGAATCCTCAATTTTTTATTTTTTTTTAGCCATAGGGGATCTCATAAGAGTTCTGGAGTGTTTTACGCTGTATGGCCAGCAGGTGAAAGGAGATAGTGACTAATATCGAATTAAAGATTATGTTTAGTGCAATGAAAGGATCAGGCCCTGCATTACATGCAAGACACGTCAAATAATCATCATTGGCAATGCTGTATTTAAAATGACGGAGTCTCGCGGCATGCAATTTTCATAAGCTGAATGGCTTCCAGTACTTAGCAACTGTCACACATTTTGTGTGATTTTCCAAAATGCTTCAGAACACAAAGGAGTCAAATTTGATGGCATTTAAAGTCCATTTAGTCTGTAAGTTTAGCATTCAGCTTTAAGGTCAAACTTGTACAGAAAGGGAAAAATACATTATTTTATCTGCGTGATCGGAGTGATAGCTGAGCAAATCCACTATACTTTGAGGTGCTTATCTGAAAAGCATACACATCAGGACTTGAAATAGAATTGTTTAGACATAATGAACCCATAAGCAGCTGCATAGACAAAAAGAACATAAATAAAATCCCGGCATCATTCTAAAAGCAGGTGGTGTTTGTAGAACACAAACAATGTATAGTGTTTTGTATATAGTTTTTTCTTTTTTTCTTTTCTTTTTAATTTAGTTTATTCTAATGAATATGGAATATTGAACGTGTACAGTTTATATTTATTTTTGCAGGCCAGCAGGGGGCATGTTCAGTACCTTGTTACGTGTTCTACAGGATAATTCTTGAAGCTACAGTGCCTTGCAAAAGTATTCACCCCCCTTGGCATTTTTCGTGTTTTGTTGCCTCACAACCTGGAATTAACATGGATTGTTTGAGGATTTGCATCATTTAATTTACAGAACATGCCCACAACTTTGAAGAATATTTTTTTTTTTTATTGTGAAGCAAACAACAAATAGGACAAAATAACAGAAAAAGTCAATGTGCATAACTATTCACCCCCCTAAAGTCAATACTTTGTAGAGCCACCTTTTGCGGCTATCACAGCTCCAAGTCGCTTTGGATAAGTCTCTATGAGCTTGCCACATCTTACCACTGGGATTTTTGCCCATTCCTCCTTGCAAAACTGATCCAGCTCCTTCAAGTTGAATGGCTTGCGCTTGTGAACAGCAATCTTTAAGTCTGACCACAGATTTTCTATTGGATTGAGGTCTGGGCTTTGACTAGGCCATTTCAACACATTTACATGTTTCCCCTTAGACCACTCAAGTGTTGCTTTAGCAGTGTGTTTGGGGTCATTGTCTTGCTGGAAGGTGAACCTCCGTCCTAGCCTCAAATCACACACAGAGTGGTACAGGTTTTTCTCAAGAGTATCCCTTGAGAATTTTTAGCACCATCCATCTTTCCCTCAACTCTGACCAGTTTCCCAGTCCTGACCGCTGAAAAACATCCCCACAGCCTGATGCTGCCACCACCATGTTTCACTGTGGGGATGGTGTTCTTTGGGTGATTATGATGTGTTGGGTTTGCGCCAGACATAGCGTTTTCTTTGATGGCCAAAAAGTTCGATTTTAGTCTCATCAGACCAGAGCACCTTCCTCCATACATTTTGGGAGTCTCCCACATGCCTTTTCACAAACTCAAAACGTGCCATTTTGATTTTTGCTGAAAGTCATGGCTTTCTTCTGGCCACTCTGCCATAAAGCCCAACTCTATGGAGCGTATGGCTTATTGTCGTCCTATGTACTACAGTCTCTGCTGTGGATCTCTGCAGCTCCTCCAGGGTTACCTTAGGTCTCTGTGCTGCCTCTCTGATTAATGTCCTCCTTGAGTTTTGGTGTGCGGCCGTCTCTTGGCAGGTTTGCTGTTGTGCCATGTTCTTTCCATTTGGTTATGATAGATTTGATGGTGCTCCTAGGGATCATCAAAGATTTGGATATTTTTTTATAACCTAACCCTGACTTGTACTTCTCAACAACATTGTCCCTTACTTGTTTGGAGAGTTCCTGAGTCTTCATGGCAGTGTTTGGTTAGTGATGCTCCTTGCTTAGGTGTTGCAGCCTCTGGGGCCTTTCAAAAAGGTGTGTATATGAAATGACAGATCATGTGACACTTAGATTGCACACAAGTGGACATCATTTCACTAATTATGTGACTTCTGAAGGTATTTGGTTGCACCAGAGCTTTTTATGGGCTTCATAACAAAGGGGGTGAATACATACGCACATGCCAATTATCAGTTTTTTATTTCTGAAAAATAGTTTTGTGTATATATTTTTCTAATTTTACTTCACCAACTTAGACTATTGTGTTCTGATCCATCACATATAATTCAGATTAAAAATACATTGAACTAAAGGCTATAATGTAACAAAATAGGTAAAAAGACAAGAGGGTGAATACTTTTGCAAGGCACTGTATATTAGACTCAGTACCAAAAATGTAATATATTGCAGCTTATTGATCATTAGATGTGGTGACTGCATTAGTTTTCTTAGGCTTTTCTCCTCTGTTTTCACCTGGTGAGCTGGCCAGTAACACACCTTCTGTATTAGAATGCTCCTACTCTTAATGAAGGAGCACAGGTGGCATCTTTGGACAGCAAAATTAACAGTCTGAGGGGAGGGGAGTGTTAGATGCAGGGCTTTTTCTTTCTCAGAGAATAGGTGCTGGAACTCCCCCCTTCGATATCACTTCTTGTCTCCGCCCCCTACCCACCTCTGAGGACTGTCCCTTGGTTCCACCTCCTACTCACCTCCAAGCACTGCCTCATTTATAGAATACAGAGCCCAGTGTCATGCTAAGTTATTTGTATGGAATTTGGAAATAAGCAGAAAAGCAGTAAAATAGATCCCCTGCAGCCAGCAGCAATATGTGTCCCCCCCAAGCAACATAGGGCCCCTGCAACAAAATATCACCCCAGCAACAATAGACCCCCGGCAGCAAGAACAGATCTCCCAGCAGCCAGCATCAACAGACCCTCCAGCAGCCAGAAACAATAGACCCTTCCCTCAGCAGTAGATCCCTTCCAGCAACAATTGATCCTTTAGCAACATAAGCTCCCTCCAGCAACAATAGGTCACCACACAAAAATAGATCCCCTCCAGAAACAATAGATCCCCCAGCAGCCAGCATCAGTAGACCTTCCAGCACACCCCTTGCCATTACATACATTCAGTGCTAGAGGTGCCAGAACTGCGTTCCTGCACATTCCTGCTGAAAAAAAAGCCCTAGTTAGATGCAATAGCAGATTTAGATAAACTAGCAATTTGAAGCCAAACTCCAGCTAGAACTGCAATTACACCAGCAGTTACAAGGAATGAAAGCCTAAAAAAGAAAACGAATGCAGCCATCACATCTAAGAATTGGCAAATTGCAATATATAAAATGCTTTGGGGGTTAATGAAGCTTTGAAGCTGAGCTGAACCCACCCATTTAAAGCAGAACTAAACAGCTTGGTTCAACTATAGCTCCCAACTGTTTCTGAATTGAAGGGGCTGTCCCTGATTTAAAGGGACTGTCCCCCTTTTGGGACTAAGTCCATCTGTCCCCTGTTTTGGTCTGATTAACGTGTATACCTGCATAAAAATATTTATCTATTAAAAAGTGTTTTACAGTGTGAAAACTTTCATCCAGTTTCTAAATAGTTGCATTTGTAAATGTCATACGGCAGTATAAATGAATGGTAGCGAATAAAAAAAGCACCGTAACCCTTTTCATTTTTTTGTGTATTAAACTAAACCCATTGATTTAACAGTTTAAAAAGACAGTTACATTACCTACATGTGGCTGGGAATGTAACTGTCACATTGGTTGTGCTCTCAACCAAACTGTCAAACCATCAAATGGCTGGAGTCATGACTGATCACATTTGCAGCATCATGGCAGTTAAAAATCAGAGGCCAAGATGGCAGCTTCCTTATCTGAAAACGATAGGAGGGTTTAGTTCTGCTTTAAAGCGGAGGTCCGCCTACCGCTGTAAAAATTAAAAGCCAGCAGCTACACATAATACTGCAGCTGCCTGTTTTTAATAATCGGACACTTACCTGTCCTGGAGTCCAGCAATGTCAGCACCGCAGCTGAGGCTTCTATTAGCTGTCGGTTGCTGCTGCCGCCATTGCGGGTAAGGGAACCCGACAGTGTAGGATTACGACTTCACATCCCTACTGCGCATGTGCGAGGTACCGCTGCGCTCTCCTACTGGCCCGGCGGTGGGGGAAGGAGGAGGGAGCCGAGCCGCTGACGTAATTCGCCGCAGCCCGGACTCCTGGAAGTGGGGGCAGAATACCAGTCAAAGACAGGTATCCGCTCCCCCCTTCCCCACAAAAGGTGCCAAATGTGGCACCGGAGGGGGGAGGAGACAAATGAGTGGAAGTTCCACTTTTGGATGGAACTCCACTTTAAGTCTCCAGTAATGGGTATGTGCTTTGCCTACTTACTTTTTTGACAATAGGCGTCCCTTATTCCCATCTCAGAAAATTGGGAGGTATGACTCAACTGTTTTCCAAAACAGTTACATATAATAAGGCATGCAGGAAATGGTAACTGTCACAGTTGCTTTTGCTCTCAGCCAAATTGGCAAGCTATCAAATGGCAGATCAGAGAAGGGAAGCTGGCCATAGATGGCTCAGGTTTTTTTTGTTCAACCATTGGGTTGAATGAAAAAACTGACCCGATTCCCACAGCTACACATTCCAGGTGGATGAAGGAATCCGCTGAGTCATTGTATTCTTACAGCGCAGACACTCCCCCACCATCAGAATACACAGATCAGTTCTGCAGGCTTGGCCTTCAGTGCTGATCGACAGGAAATTTTCCAACAGGGAGGTTGAACAGAAGTCAATCTGTAGATTGACTTCTGTACATCTATAGTGCACATACATGAATCGCTGCTTCAGCTGGGAGTGGCCAAATTGTATGTAAAGGATAGGAGAGTTTAGTTCCACTTTAATGGTTTGCCAAAACAGTCACATTTAGACATGTGCAGAATGAAAACATTTTTTGGTTTCATTTCAATTCATTATTAACATAAATTTGTTTAGTTAAATTTGTTTCAGAATTTGTTTCGTTTATTAAAATTAGATAAAAATTTTGGTCGAGTTCAGAAAATTCTAATGGATTTTGAATTCAAATCGAATTCCATTCTAATATAAATTTATTCTATTCGAAAGTCTAACTTTGGAACATGGTTATATTCTTTCTATTCCATTCTATTCTGTTGTTTTTTCTATACTATTCTATTTTCTATTCTTTTATATTCAAATTTATTATATTCGGATTTCAGAAGATGGTTATATTCTTTCTATTCTATTGTTTTTTCTATTCTATTTTAGATTGTTCTTTTCTATTCTTTTCTATTCTATTCAAATTAAAATTTTGTATTTTTTAAATTCTAATTTTAGATGGTTATATTCTATTATATTTCATTCTATTCTATATTTTTTTCTATTCTAATGTATTCTTTTATTTCTATTGTATTCTTTTCTATTATATTCAAATGTATTCTTTTCAAATTTCAGAAGATGGTTATATTCTTTCTTTATTCTATACTATTGTTTTTTTTTCTATTCTATTCTATTCTTTTATTTTCTATTCTACTCTAATCTATTATTTTCTGTTCTATTAGAACTCAAATTTATTCTATTTGAATCTTGGGAATTGGTCATATTCTTTCTATTTTATTCTTTTCTATTCTTTTATATTTATTTCTTTTCTATTCAAATTAGAATGTATTCTATTAGAATCTGAATTTATTCTATTCAATGTCAAAAGATGGTTATATTCTTTCTATTTTATTCTAGTCTATTTTTTTTTCTGTTCTATTCCAGTTAGAATTTATTCTGTTTGGAATTAGAATGTCAGAAGATGGTTATATTCTTTCTATTCATTTCTATTCTATTCCTTTATTTTTTATTCTATTTTTCCTGTTCTTTAAATTTCTATTCTAATCTAGTCTATTCTTTTCTATTATATTCCTTTATTTCCTATTCTATTTTATTTTATTGGGAAATTTTGAATAGAATTCGAAAAACGTTTTGATATTAATTCAAATTTCGTACGAAAATTTTGTTTTATATCAGCTTTGTTCAAATTCCTTACTATTGTATCCAAATTTCCAAATAATTAAAAATTTGATTCCGAAAAAGCCGCACATGTCTATACATTCAAGGTATGCCTTGAATGATAACTGTTATGCCGCGTACACACGGTCGGACTTTTCGTCTACAAAAAGTCCGACGGACGCCGACGGACTAAAGCCGGCTGACAATCCGATCGTGTGTGGGCTTCCCCGGACTTTCAGCGGACTTTTCCAGCCGCAAATCTGATGGACTTTAGATTTGAAACACGATTCAAATCTTTACGTCGTAACTACGCTGGACCCAGAAATCCGCTCGTCTGTATGCTAGTCCAACGGACAAAAACCCACGCTAGGGCAGCTATTGGCTACTGGCTATCAACTTCATTATTTTAGTCCAGTGTACGTCATCAGGTCCGTCGGACTTTTGTGTGATGGTATGTAGGCAAGTCTGTTCGTTAGAAAGTTCTGCCGCAAGTCCGCCAAAAGTCCGCCAATTGTCCGTCGAAAGTCTGTCGGACGGGCTGTCGGACTTTTGTAGCCGAAAAGTCGGACCATGTGTACGCGGCATTACAGTTGTTTGTGCTCTCAACTGAACTGGCAAGCCACCAATGGCTGGTGTCATAACTGATCACATGTGCAGCACCTTGACAACTGCAGATCAAACAGAAGCTAAGATGGCAGCTTCCTTTGCTGTAAAGAATAAGAGGGTTTACTTTCGCTTTAAAGCTGAAACCCAGAGAAATGGCTATCCTTGCAGTGGGCTTTAGCAGCCCATTTTAGTCCAGAGTGTCTTAACCACTTCAGCACCGAAAGAATTTAACCCCTTCCTGACCGGGCCATTTTTTGCAATTCGGCACTGCGTCGCTTTAACTGACAATTGCGCGGTCGTGCGACATTGTACCCAAACAAAATTGATGGCCTTTTTTTTCCCACAAATAGAGCTTTTTTTTGGTGGTATTTGATCACCTCTGCGGTTTTTATTTTTTACGCTATAAACAAAAAAAGAGTGATAATTTTGAAAAAAACTATATTTTTTACCTTTTGATATAATAAATAACCCAATTAAAAAAAAAATGTAAAAAAATGTTTCCCTCAGTTTAGTATTCTTATACGTATTTTTGGTAAAATAAATCGCAATAAGCGTATATTGATTGCGCAAAAGTTATAGCACCTACAAAATAGGTTATTGATTTATGACATCTTTATTATTATTTTTTTTCTAGTAATGGCGGTGATCTGCAATTTTTATCGGGACTGCGACATTGCGGCAGACAGATCGGACACTTTTGACACTTTTTTGAAACCACTGACATTTATACAGCGATCAGTGCTATAAATAGCCACTGATTACTGTGTAAATGTCACTGGCAGGGAAGGGTTTAACACTAGGGGGCGATCAAGGGGTTAAATGTGTTTCCTCACTGTGTGTTCTAACTGTGGGGGGATGGGACTGACTGGGGGATCGGTAATCCTATATACTAGGAACACACGATCTGTCTTCCTCTCTCCTGACAGAACGTGGATTGTGTGTTTACACACACAGATCCACATTCCTGCTCTGTCAGGAGCGATCACGGGTGTCAGACGCTCTAGAAACTTGTGAACCGGCTCCATAGAGAGCTGGTCATATTCTCCTGCTATGCGAATAGGATGTGGAGAAACCCGCATCCAATTTGCATAGGTGTGAACCCAGCCTTAAAGCGGCTTTAAACCAAAAACCAAAAATGTAATATATTGCAGCTTACCAATCATTAGATGTGGTGGCTGCATTGGCTTTCTTTTTTTTAAGGCTTTTTTCCCTGATCTAGCCAGTAACACATCTCCTGTAGAGGAGCAAGGATGAGCCAGAAGCGGGCGGTCTTCTAAACTAGCCTTCGTAATGGAGAATTAACATTCGTGACGCGGCAAATTATGAAATCTCCAAATGCAGCGCACAATTCTCTTCTTCTTTAATGGGATAATAATGAAGCTGCTTTGCTGGTGATACTGATGGAGTTATTGCAAACTAATTTTCAAAGGCTTTTTTTTTTTCTAGTGATATCAAGAATAATATTATTATGTTTTTTTTTTTTTATTTGAGCAAGTTACCACAACACCATCATCCTGTAGTTTATAAGATCAAAGATACAACTATGTTGGTGTCCCTTGTCAATTATACATTGTATTTTTTTAAATGTAACTGCCTACTCCCAAACTGTCATTTGAAGTAAAACACATAGCCAAGTATTATTCTACACAATTTTTTATTGTGCATTAAAAAAAAAAAACAATTAGACATGCTATCTGCCAATAGAACTTAACCAAAAAGTGCATTCTTCAACCATTATTGACTATTGAATCATTATTCAACCAAAAAATTAATGTCAAAGCAATAACTCCAAGGCCAAAAATAAATCTCCTCCGATTCTGCAGCATGTCTGGTTGACGAACGGCCGCTCAAAAATGAACTGAAAAGCGCTAAATGAAAAGCGTGAAATGAAAAGTGCGAAATGAAAAGCGCAAAATGAAAAGCGCGAATCAACACTTACCAAACTTCTACTAACACAAAAGTAGCAGAAGGAGCCCAAAGGGTGGCGCTAAAGAGCTGAAAAACAACGTAGTATGTCAGTACATTCGTGTTTGTTGGCCGACAATTCCTTGCCGTTTGTATGGAAGACAAGTTTGGGCCAACACCCTTCGGACAAAAGTCCATTGTTTTGTTGACCAACGACTTTAGTGTCTCGACCTTCTGCCGTAATATTGCAGCCCCACTATAAGTAGCTGATCGCCGCCATTACTAATAAAAAAAAAAGAAAATGAATAAAAATATCCCGTAGTTTGTAGACGCTATAACTTTTGCGCAAACCAATCAATATACGCTTATTGGGAATTTTTTTTTACCAAAAATATGTAGCAGAATACATATTGGTCTAAATTGATAAAGAAATTGAGATTTTTTTCAATTTTTTTTATTGGATATGTTTTATGGCAGAAAGTAAAAAAATATATATATTTTTTTTTCTTTTAAATTGTCAGTCTTTTTTTGTTTATAATGCAAAAAGTAAAAACAGCAGAGGTGATCAAATACCACCAAAAGAAAGCTCTATTTGTGGGAAAAAAGGACATCAATTTTGTTGAAATATAGCATCGCACGACTGCGCAATTGTCAGTTAAAATAACGCAGTGCCATATAGCAAAAAATGGCCCGATCAGGAAGTGGGGTAAATCTTCTGGAGGTTAAGTGGTCAATACCGCTGTTCCCCAGACAAAAATGAGCATTTAACCCTTGCAGTGGGTAGTTCTGTCATGTCCCCCAAACGTCAGCATTAACTGCTTTGCTGAAAACAACAGTTCAATGAATCAGCCTCAGATTACACACACAGCTGAATCATCCCCATCCCCTGTATAGTTCTGTACAGGGTTTTAATAAGGAATAGACACTCTGAAAGGAAACGGCTTCTCTCATTTCTTCTCTGCAATAGTACTCTGTGAAACCAAAGTCATGTGTGTATAGATTTTATAGAAACTATAACTATACTATAGAAACTTAAAAAAGCATAAAACCTCAGTCTATTAACATAGGAAAAATACATTAGGCTAGTTTCCAAATAATGTACATAAAGAACAGCCTATTTTTTTCTTTAATAGGTGTGAGTAAACCTCCTGCTTTTGGCTCTTTGGTTGAAGCTGCAAGTGACTTTTTCTTAAGCTGGGGCACAGCTTAGCCGTCCACTTTTCTATAGAGGGTGACTAACTGCATTAGTCAGTCTTCTCAATGGGAGTGGGTGTCTGTTTTGCTATTTCATTTAACCTATTTTGCTGCAGAGAAATAAATACAATCCAATATTTTTAAAGATGAACTCCAGAAAGCTAAGAAATAACTCTGTTGCAGTAGGGCTGTGCAAAGGCTAATGCAGCGTACACACGGGCGGACTTTTCGATGGACTAGAACGGACTTGCCTACACACGATCAACCAAAGTCTGACGGATTTGTATGTGATGACGTACGACCGGACTAAAACAAGGAAGTTCACAGCCAGTAGCCAATAGCTGCCCTAGCGTCAGTTTTTGTCCTTCGGACTAGCATACAGACGAGCGGACTTTTCGACCACACTCGAGTCCGTCGGAAAGATTTGAAACATGTTTTATTTCTAGGACCATCAAATTTTTGGGGAAAAAAGTCAGCTGGAGCCCACACACGATCAAATTATCTGACGGAGTGCGGTTCGCCGGACTAAGTCTGCCGTAAAGTCCGCTCGTGTGTACGCGGCATAACAGTCCTTTATGCCTAGGAGATGTAGTGCAGCACTTGTACCTACCATATTGTCCGCTCCTGCAGGCTCCTCTGTGTTGCTAGATGGGTCCCTGCAGCATCTTCTCCCCGACGCTCCAGAGTTCTTCTGATATCATCAAAACCAATGCAGGGCCCATAGCCAGAGTGAAGGAGAGAGCCAGCATACTGTCAGAGTGAAGGAGAGAGCCAGTATACTGTCAGAGTGAAGGAGAGAGCCAGTATACTGTCAGAGTGAAGGAGAGAGCCAGTATACTGTCAGAGTGAAGGAGAGAGCCAGTATACTGTCAGAGTGAAAGGGAGAGCCAGTATACTGTCAGAGTGAAGGAGAGAGCCAGTATACTATCAGTGAAGGGGAGAGCCAGTATACTGTCAGAGTGAAGGAGAGAGCCAGTATACTGTCAGAGTGAAGGAGAGAGCCAGTATACTGTCAGAGTGAAAGGGAGAGCCAGTATACTGTCAGAGTGAAGGAGAGAGCCAGTATACTATCAGTGAAGGGGAGAGCCAGTATACTGTCAGAGTGAAGGAGAGAGCCAGTATACTGTCAGAGTGAAGGAGAGAGCCAGTATACTGTCAGTGAAGGAGAGAGCCAGTATACTGTCAGAGTGAAGGAGAGAGCCAGTATACTGTCAGAGTGAAGGGGAGAGCCAGTATACTGTCAGAGTGAAGGAGAGAGCCAGTATACTGTCAGAGTGAAGGGGAGAGCCAGTATACTGTCAGAGTGAAGGAGAGAGCCAGTATACTGTCAGTGAAGGAGAGAGCCAGTATACTGTCAGAGTGAAGGGGAGAGCCAGTATACTGTCAGAGTGAAGGAGAGAGCCAGTATACTGTCAGAGTGAAGGGGAGAGCCAGTATACTGTCAGAGTGAAGGGGGGAGCCAACATACTGTCAGAGTGAAGGAGAGAGCCAGTATACTGTCAGAGTGAAGGGGAGAGCCAGTATACTGTCAGAGTGAAGAGGAGAGCCAGTATACTGTCAGAGTGAAGGAGAGAGCCAGTATACTGTCAGAGTGAAGGAGAGAGCCAGTATACTGTCAGAGTGAAGGAGAGAGCCAGTATACTGTCAGTGAAGGAGAGAGCCAGTATACTGTCAGAGTGAAGGAGAGAGCCAGTATACTGTCAGAGTGAAGGAGAGAGCCAGTATACTGTCAGAGTGAAGGAGAGAGCCAGTATACTGTCAGAGTGAAGGAGAGAGCCAGTATACTGTCAGAGTGAAGGAGAGAGCCAGTATACTGTCAGAGTGAAGGAGAGAGCCAGTATACTGTCAGAGTGAAGGAGAGAGCCAGTATACTGTCAGAGTGAAGGGGAGAGCCAGTATACTGTCAGTGAAGGAGAGAGCCAGTATACTGTCAGAGTGAAGGAGAGAGCCAGTATACTGTCAGAGTGAAGGGGAGAGCCAGTATACTGTCAGAGTGAAGAGGAGAGCCAGTATACTGTCAGAGTGAAGGGGAGAGCCAGTATACTGTCAGAGTGAAGGGGAGAGCCAGTATACTGTCAGAGTGAAGGGGAGAGCCAGTATACTGTCAGAGTGAAGGGGAGAGCCAGTATACTGTCAGAGTGAAGGAGAGAGCCAGTATACTGTCAGAGTGAAGGGGAGAGCCAGTATACTGTCAGTGTGAAGGAGAGAGCCAGTATACTGTCAGTGAAGGAGAGAGCCAGTATACTGTCAGAGTGAAGGAGAGAGCCAGTATACTGTCAGAGTGAAGGGGAGAGCCAGTATACTGTCAGTGAAGGAGAGAGCCAGTATACTGTCAGAGTGAAGGAGAGAGCCAGTATACTGTCAGAGTGAAGGAGAGAGCCAGTATACTGTCAGTGAAGGAGAGAGCCAGTATACTGTCAGAGTGAAGGGGAGAGCCAGTATGCTGTCAGAGTGAAGAGGAGAGCCAGTATACTGTCAGAGTGAAGGAGAGAGCCAGTATACTGTCAGTGAAGGAGAGAGCCAGTATACTGTCAGAGTGAAGGGGGGAGCCAGTATACTGTCAGAGTGAAGGAGAGAGCCAGTATACTGTCAGAGTGAAGGGGGGAGCCAGTATACTGTCAGAGTGAAGGAGAGAGCCAGTATACTGTCAGTGAAGGAGAGAGCCAGTATACTGTCAGAGTGAAGGGGGGAGCCAGTATACTGTCAGAGTGAAGGAGAGAGCCAGTATACTGTCAGAGTGAAGGGGGGAGCCAACATACTGTCAGAGTGAAGGAGAGAGCCAGTATACTGTCAGAGTGAAGGGGAGAGCCAGTATACTGTCAGAGTGAAGAGGAGAGCCAGTATACTGTCAGAGTGAAGGAGAGAGCCAGTATACTGTCAGTGAAGGAGAGAGCCAGTATACTGTCAGTGAAGGAGAGAGCCAGTATACTGTCAGTGAAGGAGAGAGCCAGTATACTGTCAGAGTGAAGGGGGGAGCCAGTATACTGTCAGAGTGAAGGAGAGAGCCAGTATACTGTCAGAGTGAAGGGGGGAGCCAACATACTGTCAGAGTGAAGGAGAGAGCCAGTATACTGTCAGAGTGAAGGGGAGAGCCAGTATACTGTCAGAGTGAAGAGGAGAGCCAGTATACTGTCAGAGTGAAGGAGAGAGCCAGTATACTGTCAGAGTGAAGGAGAAAGCCAGTATACTGTCAGTGAAGGAGAGAGCCAGTATACTGTCAGAGTGAAGGAGAGAGCCAGTATACTGTCAGTGAAGGAGAGAGCCAGTATACTGTCAGAGTGAAGGAGAGAGCCAGTATACTGTCAGTGAAGGAGAGAGCCAGTATACTGTCAGAGTGAAGGAGAGAGCCAGTATACTGTCAGTGAAGGAGAGAGCCAGTATACTGTCAGAGTGAAGGGGAGAGCCAGTATACTGTCAGAGTGAAGGAGAGAGCCAGTATACTGTCAGTGAAGGAGAGAGCCAGTATACTGTCAGAGTGAAGGAGAGAGCCAGTATACTGTCAGAGTGAAGGGGAGAGCCAGTATACTGTCAGAGTGAAGGAGAGAGCCAGTATACTGTCAGAGTGAAGGGGAGAGCCAGTATACTGTCAGTGTGAAGGAGAGAGCCAGTATACTGTCAGTGAAGGAGAGAGCCAGTATACTGTCAGAGTGAAGGGGAGAGCCAGTATACTGTCAGTGAAGGAGAGAGCCAGTATACTGTCAGAGTGAAGGGGAGAGCCAGTATACTGTCAGTGAAGGAGAGAGCCAGTATACTGTCAGAGTGAAGGAGAGAGCCAGTATACTGTCAGTGAAGGAGAGAGCCAGTATACTGTCAGAGTGAAGGGGAGAGCCAGTATACTGTCAGTGAAGGAGAGAGCCAGTATACTGTCAGTGTGAAGGGGAAAGCCAGTATACTGTCAGTGTGAAGGGGAGAGCCAGTATACAAAAAAAGAGCGACAATTTTGAAAAAAAAGCAATATTTTTTACTTTTTGCTATAATAAATATCCCCCAAAAATATACATAAAAACTAATTTCTTTCTCAATTTAGGCCGATATGTATTTTTCTACATATTTTTTGTAAAAAAAATCGCAATAAGTGTATATTTATTGGTTTGCGCAAAAGTTATAGCGTCTACAAAATAGGGGATAATTTTATGGCATTTTTATTATGAATTTTTTTTTTATTAATAATGGTGGTGATCTGCAATTTTTATTGTGACTGTGACATTATGGTGGACACATCGGACACTTCTGACACTATTTTGGGACCAGTGACATTTATACAGCGATCAGTGCTATAAAAATGCACTGATTACTGTGT
Source organism: Aquarana catesbeiana (assembly GCF_042186555.1). NCBI lineage: Eukaryota > Metazoa > Chordata > Amphibia > Anura > Ranidae > Aquarana > Aquarana catesbeiana. The sequence goes on along the minus strand of NC_133336.1, from coordinate 70,816,465 downwards.
AAATGACACTGGCAGGAAAAGGGTTAAACACTAGGGGGCGATCAAGGGGTGAAGTGTGTCCTAGTGAGTGATTGGTCGGCATGTGGTTAATGCATAGAATGCATTAATGTGAAAAACCTTGAGCTTTTACAACCCCTTTAACCCCTGCGGTGCTGAGGCAACCCTACTGCAAGGAAGACTTTTTAGTTAGTTCCCTGGAATTCAGCTTTAAAATATTGCTGTCCTCTGCTACTTGGAAACATCTCGCTGTTAGTAGTCCAGCATTCAGAGACACTTGATGAGCATTTTAAAGTGACCGTACGCTATACAATCTAATTGTACAATATCCTTTGGATGTAGTGAAACAGCACTCATTGGATACAAATTGAATTGATTGTTTAGGTTTGTCCTCAAATAAAATAGTTTTGGTAATGCTGAAAGAGATTGTACAATAGGATTGTATAGTGTATGGCCAGCCTTAAAGCAGAGTTCCACTTTCAGGACTCCTCACCCCCCTACATGCCACATTTGGTATGTCATTTTTTTAAGGGGGGGAGTGGGCACATACTTTTGACAGGTACCCAGCTTCCACTTCCACTTGGGCCGCCTAGATGACTCCCCCTCCCTCCCTGCAATCTTCTGGGACATGTCATAGGTCCCAGAAGATTGCCTGACCATTGAGGAGGCGCAGCGCGACTCGCTCTCGGCTGTGAAGCCGCAAGCTGTCACAGCTGGGTGCCCACACTTGTGATGCCGGCGCCAGGGAGAGGCGAGGGAGAGAAGCGCGGGTTCGGATGGTCGCATCGCTGGATCATTGGACAGGTGAGTGTGTGTTTATTAAAAGTCAGCAGTTACACTTTTTTGTAGCTGCTGACTTTTAATAAACACAAAAAGCACTGTAACTCCGCTTTAAGTGGCATTGCCTAGGTGAAGACAGGAAGTCCAAGAACCCTGTTTGCCTCTCATTTAAAGATAAATTCCAAGAATTCGGCTTCTTTGTAAAAAATGAAGGCACACTATGAGTTAAGTCCAGCAAGGTGCATGACTCCTTCTGGGCTTAGCTCCATTATTTATATCTGATAGCTTTATAGTACTCCCAGAAGACGGCTTTCCCTGTAGTTTGAGGAGAGCAATGCTGATCCTTCTGAGCTTTGCATCTTGAACAGCAGAGTCACAGCAGCTGGTATGCCCGCCCCTCCCCTCCTCCTGCCCAATCGCAGAAGCCTTGGTATTATGTGAACACATTCACAAACTACAAAGGCTTCTGTGAATGGGCAGCAGAGGTCAGGGGCAGGCATAGCTGCTCATTGTGTTTCTCTCCTCTCAGATCCCCAAAGTGTCTCTCTGGCAGAACAATAAACCTATCTAATGTAAATAATAGAGCTAAGCCCAAGAGATGTCATGCAGCTCCTTAGAACTAACTCCTATGCCATGTACACACTATTGGACATTTCGACAACAAGATCCTGGATTTATTTCCGATGGATGTTGGCTCAAACTTGTCTTGCATACACACAGTTGCACAAATGTTGTTGGAAATTCCGAATGTCAAGAACGCAGTGACGTACAACACGTACGACGAGCTGAGAAAAATGAAGTTCAGTAGTCAGTGCGGCTCTTCTGCTTGATTCTGAGCGTGCGTGGAATTTTGTGCGTCGGAATTGTGTACACGCGATTGGAATTTACGACAACGGATTTTGTTGTCGGAAAATTTGAGAACCAGATCTCAAATCTTTGTTGCCGGAAATTCCGACAACAAATGTGGCGATGGAGCCTACACGCGGTCGGAATTTCCCACAACAAGCTCACATCAAACATTTGTTATCGGAAATTCCGACCGTGTGTACGTGGCATTAGAGTGTCTTTACTTTTTACAAAGTGGCTGAGTTCCTGGAATTCAGTTTTAAAGTCTGTATCTTCTGGAAGTAAAGAAAATACCTGCTAAAAATTCATGAAGCTCATAGCTTCCTGTAGTGAACTGACAACGCTGCCTCTGCGGCACTGAAATCCCAAGCAGTGTTGTCAGCCTCACCTAAGTTCTCCACATCTGGAGTACAGAACACCTCCCTCTCTTTTCAGCTCTATAACATAAAGCGAAGGTGTTCTGTAATCAACAGAGAATTTAAAGTGTTACTAAACCCAGGACCCTGCATTCACTATATCTGGTCTCCCACAGTACACAGAACATGGAAATGCAATTATTTTAGTAAATATAAACTGCTAAATACTTTTTGTCATCAGCAGTATATAGCAGTCTTGTGACCTTTATCAGTGTCTGGTTAAAGCTTGTAGGAGAAGTTTTCATTCTACTCTGACTGTCCTGTGAGGCTGCAGGACCCCTGACCCTCTGTCTGGACAGTGCTGATTGGCCCTTTGCTGATCACATGCACTCTCAAGAAATAAAAAAAATTCTCTAGCAATATACACCAAACTGAGCATGCCCAGAGTGCCCCCAAGGCTCTGTACTATAAGGCTACTTTCACAACGGCAGCGCTGGCTGTTAGCGCTAAAGCACTGCTAGTTTTTACGGCACTTTAGCGCTGTTTTAGCGGGGTGCTTTTTACCCCCCAAAAAAGGTGAAAAGTCCTGCTTTGCGGCGCTTTCAAATTGCTTTTAAGGCGCTTTGCAGAGGTACAGCACTCACAACCCGCCCCAAAGATGCTACAGGACTTTTCATAACGTCCCACAGACATACACTTCATTCAATGCAATGTCCAGCAGCGCAGTGCACAGTGAAAGTGCATTTTATCGCAGAACACTGCAGCACAGCACTATGTTGCGTTACAGTGAATGGGACACATAGGAAACAATTGTGACAATTGCGGTAACAGACATTCTACCATGCTCTAAAACGTCTGTCAGAGCACATAGTGTGAATTGGCCCTAAATCCTGGGACCTGTGCAATTCTTGGCCATGTTCACAAACATCTAACACAGATCAGTCCCTGTTGCAGCCTCTTACTTTATTACCAGCTACCAAGTTTCAATGTTGTAGTTTGATCACTAGAGGAATGGAGACTAGGAAAATGCTTCCTCTTGCTTGCAACAGACTGATGACATCTTTTATATTTGGGCGGCTTCGTTCCAGCCTCCTAATCGTAAACCCGGAAGCGACGTCATGACGTCACTTCCCGTTTACTTGGCTGCCAATGGCGCCGGTTTAAAAAAATACACAGTATTCAGAAATGCCGTTTTCGGCGATCTGAATACTTTGAAGTGCAAAGGAGGCATCGGGGGTCTAAAAGACCCCCGATCCCTCCATAAAGAGTACCTGTCACCACCTATTACTGTCACAAAGGATGTTTACTTTCCTTGTGACAGCAATAAAAGTCATCAATTTTTTTTTTTAAAACACAATTTATGAATATAAAAATAAATAAAATAAATAAGAAAAAAAAAAATTTAAAGCGCCCCCGTCCCTGCGAGCTCGCGCAGCAAAGAAAACGCATACGGAAGTCGCAGCCGCATATGTAAACGGTGTTCAAATCACACATGTGAGGTATCTCCACGATCGTCAGAGTGAGAGCAATAATTCTAGCACTAGACCTCCTCTGTAACTCTAACCTGGTAACCGTAAAAAAAATTTAAAGAGTCGCCTATGGAAATTCTTAGGTACCGTAGTTTGTTGCCATTCCACGAGTGCGTGCAATTATAAAGCGTGACATGTTTGGTATCTATTTATTCAGCGTAACATCATCTTTAACATTATATAAAAACATTGGGGTAACTTTACTGTTTGGATTTGTTTTAATTCATGAAAGTGTCCCTTTTCCCAAAAATTTGCATTGAAAACACCGCCGCACAAATACCGTGTGATATAAAATATTGCAACAATCTCTATTTATGCTCTAGATTCTCTGCTAAAATATATATATAATGTTTGGGGGTTCAAAGTAATTTTCTAGCAAAAAATACGGATTTTAACTTGTAAACACCAAATTTCAAAAATAGACTTAGTCATGAAAGGGTTAATGATAAAGGGTAGAGCTTTTTTGAAATCCAGAAAAGAAAGGAACCAATAGAAGAGGACTTCGGAAAGATTATGAACCCAGAAAAGGGAAACTGCATTATCTAATGGATAGGAGTCTCAGGGGTCTCATCAAGTCTATCATGTTCAACACGTTGTGTGGCCACAGCGTTTTATAAAATCTTTATTTTACAAATAAACATTAAATACACCTATAACACTTGTGTTTAGAACTATAATGGGTTTTCTAAAGAGAGAGCACACCAGGAGCGTTCTCTTGCAGTCTCTCTCTCTCTCTCTCCTTAAATCCTTGATTGGGCCACAAAGAAAAGGCAGGAAGGGAATGAGTTATCCCTTTGAGTCATCCAATCTTCAGTATGAATTTGTGTTTGAGCTATTGAGCTCTCCACACAACATTTTATTTTCCTGCAAAACAGTTAAGCTGCTTAAACTGTAAAAAGGAGCCTGGAGCACCACCTGTTGTCTGAAAATAATTATGTTGTAAAACACATCTTTTATATTTGCTTCATTTTAAAATGTAATGTATGATTTATCCAAACCTAATACAAATGAGCTATACATGACAACAATATAAATTCACTTTTATTTTATTCCACTGTCATTTGCCATTTACTACAAATTTCTGTTTATGAAAATATAATTATATGGACCGTGTAATATATTTTGCTGGGCAATTTGTTGTTTTGCGAACCAAGATATGTAAAAATAATTCACTCAAGCATAATAATGTATTACAGAGTTGCAAATATTGCTGAATTTTGAGTGCTCTGGCTTAGAATTCATTAAATTGAATATATGAAGCCTCTGTATTATATTCACTTCTGTTTAATTAGTTTTATTAATAGCCCGCAGTTGTGCGGGGAAAGTATTGTCCCGGTGTTGGCAGACAATTCTAAACTGAGTGCAGTGATAAATACACAAATTAGATACTTAGGGAAATCACTTATTAACTCAGTGAAGCCTTATTGTCTGTTAGTAGCTAGAAATGGGCTGGTTTGGATCTATCTGTTCCCATACAATTCAACACTTACTGTAGATCCCTTTTGCACCCAACACAAATAAATGCTATACAGTGCTCACTGGGCTATTTCGAAAAAGTGCGATCGGATTGTGTTGTCAGAAATTCCAATCGTGTGTGGGCTCCATCGGACCTTTTCCGTCGGAATTTCCGACACACAAAGTTTGAAAGCAGGATATAAAATTTTCTGACAACAAATTCCGATCGTTTAAATTCCGGTCGTGTGTACACAAATCCGATGCACAAAGTGCCACGCATGCTCAGAATAAATTAAGAGACGAAAGCTATTGGCTACTGCCCCGTTTATAGTCCCGACGTACGCGTTTTACGGCACCACGTTCAGAACGATCGGATTTTCTGACAACTTTGTGCGACCGTGTGTATGCAAGACAAGTTTGGCCCAAAATCTGTCGGAAAAAATCTGATGGATTTTGTTGTTGGAATGTCCGATCAATGTCCGATCGTGTGTACAGGGCATTAGACCCCTTTCACACTAGAGCAGGTGCTATAGTGTTAAAAATAGCTCCTGCAAAACGTCCTAAAACAGCTGCTCCATGCACTCCAATGTGAGAGCCCGAGGGCTTTCACACTGGAGCGGTGCGCTGGCAGGGCGTCAGAAAAAGTCCTGCCAGCAGCTTCTTTGGAGCGGTGAAGAAGCTGAGAACTCACCGCTCCTCCACCGCTGCCCCCCATTGAAATCCGGCAGCGTATTGTGGTTAAAACCGCCCTGCCAGTGGCCGAATAGTGCCGCTGAAACGACTGTAAAGCTGCGCTAAAAATAGTGCCGCTTTACCGCTGACGCCCAGGGTGGCTCGGTGTGAAAGGGCTCTAATACAGGGATCTCCAAACCATGGCCCTCCAGCTGTTACAGAACTACACATCCTATGAGGCATTGTAAAACTCTGACACTCACAGACATGACTAGGCATGATAGGAATTGTAGTTCCTGAACAATTGGAGGGCCATAGTTTGGAGACCCCTGCTCTAACACATTGCAGACTGTCTTTTTGCAAGATTTTGGCTCTGCATGTCAGGCTTGTGACATTAACCTCACGTAGGCGCTGTGGGCAGAAGCCGGGGTAAGGTAACTACTGTATTAGGGATGCACCAATATCTTTATTTTTACACTACCGATACTTTTTTTTTTTTTTTAGTACCTTCCGATACCAATTACCGATACCTACCGCAACTTTTTTGTTTATACTTCAGCTGTCGGCAATGGTACAAAGCATTGAAAAATTATTTACAAATTAAATTCTTCTTTTTTTTTTCTAATTTTGCGCTCTTTTCTATGTGTAAAAATATTAACCAACAAAGCAAACAATATACTAAGTTGATTTATTAATATTTTATTAAATAGAGGTAAAAAAAAAAACAGCAGGAAAATAATAAATGGAGGAGAATAAGGAGTTAATTAAAGCTGATTAGAGTAAATTAAGGGTTAATAAGGGGTTAAACAGAGGAACATTTAATTAAAAAAAACAAAAAAAATGTTTTTTACTTGACAGGTTGCTTTAAACTGACTTCATCTGCAGATGACATTCATCCCTTTGATCTGTAGTTGAAGAAAAACAGTAGGATACAAAAAGAAAAAATGTTTTCTTTCTATCTTTTGGCAGAGAAGCTGAGCAATGTTGTTGCTTTTTTTTTGACAGCTCCAATTGCCGGGACTTTGTTTACAGTTCAACTGTCAACAGGGGAACCCCACTGACAGCTGAATGAGTCATCGGTTGTTAAGGACGTGGTGTGACGTGACTTCTTAAAGGAGAAGTGCAGCCTGAGCTTTTAAAGCTGGGCTTCTCCTATGGGTCACAGGAGTGCAATTCATTTTGCACTCCTGTGACCCGTTTTCAGTGGAGAGCGGTCTGAAGTCCGCTCTCCGCTGACATCACTGCCATCGGTCATGGCAGCGCGTCATCCCGACTTCCCAAGTCTGGATCCGCCAGTTGCCTTGACTGATGGCAGTCTCAGCGAGCTGCTGAGACGGCCGCTCCCTGCCCCTCCACAGCTCATCGATTTAATGAGCGTGGAGTGTGGAGACAGTCAGTAGCTCTCCTCTCGGGGATCTGTGAAAACCGAGCCATCGGTGGTGTTCGGTGGCTTGGTTCTCAGTGCAGAGACTGTGGGGGACAGATGCAGCATCGGTCTGATGCTCCATCCACATAGGTAAGTATGAATCTTTAATAAAAAAAAAAAAAAAACACACCTCTTTTAATAAACAATAATTGCCAGCTTTTTTTCTTTTTTACATTTCAGCTGTCATTGGGGGAATCCCACTGTCAGCTGAAAGACCAAGAAAAAGTACCCCCTAGATGGGACTTTAATAGACCACCAACACTGGATAAGTGTAAAAAAGTTTATTGCACAAATGTTGAACAATTAGGCAGGTGAGCAAATATGAATATAAAAAGCTGTATAACATCTAGTAGTGCGTGTAACAAAGCAAAACACAAAAACAACAAACAAAATACAAAAATGACACTGATACTCTCCAATGGGTGAATGCCCTAATACCCGATGCGTTTCCGTTTTTTTACATCTTCGTCAGGGGTACAGGATGGAGAATGGTCACATGGATTAGCTCAATTGAAGCGATTCCATATCAGGAGCTTGAAAAAAGTCAAATGTCAGGAGAGGCACAGAACGCCATTCAGAAAAGTTGTTGGCATGAAGAAATCTATTCCCACATCGGTGTGATAACAAGTGTGTGATAATGATTAGATTTCGGCTGTAAACAATGTGTACTTTTTAAAGGGCAGATAAGACGGAGACAGATCAGAGCCTTGAATAGGCCTACTTGGTTAGCTGTGCTAGCTAGTGGTCCCAGACTCCCTATGCCCTGTAAAAGCGTTATCTATGTGGAGGAACGTAGCCCCTGTGTGGCTGTACCTGTTGGAAACACGTCGGGTATTAGGGCATTCACCCATTGGAGAGTTACAGTGTACATTTTTATATTTTGTTTGTTGTTTTTGTGTTTTGCTTTGTTACATGCACTACTAGATGTTATACGTCTTTTTATATTCCTATTTGCTCACCTGCCTAATTGTTCAAAATTTGTGCAATAAACTTTTTTAAACTTATCCAATGTTGGTGGTCTATTAAAGTCCCATCTAGAGGGTACTTTTTCTTGGTCTGTCTAACTAGGGAAGGGACCACCACACTTTTTCTGACATGGTGGAAGCCTCTCCTTCTTCTACACTGGGAAACAAGCCTGAAAGTATCGATTTTATGTATCAGAGATTTGCACAGGTGCCGATATTTGTGCAGCTGCTTAGTATCGGCACTGATACTGGTAGTGGTAGCGGTGCAACTCTCTATACTGTATATTTACAAACTTGTTTCCCCTCAGCCACTATTTAACATGGAGGACTTGTTGTATTAATCTGACCTTACTTCTTTAGCACAAGGTCCACTTTAAAGTGTCGTTAATCCCACATCAATAAAAACTGTCAGTACATGTTATATTACATACTGTTCATAGTCACTTTGGAATTCATTTTCTGTATTCTGGTTGATCCTGCTGTTCACTGTCCCTCCCTCTTTGTCTGTGTCCCCACTGCAGCCTGAGATTATGTAGACTAGCCATTGCTACAACTGCTGAGCATGCTCCAGTTTCAGTTCCTTTCTAAGCTATTCATTTCCTACTTTTTCTGAGCAGCCCATGTGACTATAAAGTCATACATGTGGGTTTATACACTGTGTTAAATGACAGCCCACTCCCTTCCTCTTCCTCCTTACCCACTAAATAGCTAAAAGGAATGGATATTACATGTTGATTGATGAAGGTATCACCTCCCTGTAACTCTAAGCACATACAAACAATAGACATAGGCTGGAGGGGCATGAAACAGGCTGTGATTGGCAGAATCTCCCCTAGATAGCCCATACCATGTTTTTGCACAAAAATAATAAAAATTTCAGTTAGAATACACATTTGTATGACAAATTAAAACATGTATTTGGTATTAGTAAGTGTATTTCCTCTGTATTCCGAAGAATGTTTCTTTTTTTTGAACATGTGACTGGCAGCAGAACTAGAAGCTCCTCCCGCTGATGTTTCCCTGCAGACAGGCTGGGAAAGAGCCGGGTTACGTGACAACTGTATATCGATTATGAAAAAAGGTACTTAGATTTTTTTTTATTAAAATAATTACAGTGCCATCATCCATATACAGAAAGAGAAACAGTGTGTGTTTAGTATCACTTTAACTACTTTAATGGAAGGTTTTACCCCCTTAATGACCAGGCCATTTTTTGCGATACGGCACTGCGTTGCTTTAACTGACAATTGTGCTGTCATGCGACGTTGTACCCAAATAAAATTGATGTTGTTTTTTACCCCACAAATAGAGCTTTCTTTTGGTGGTATTTGGTATCTGCGGTTTATATTTTTTGCGCTAGAAACAAAAAATGACTGACAATTTAAAAAAAAAAAAAAAAAAACTATATTTTTTACTTTTTGCTATAAAACATATCCAATAAAAAAAATTAATAAATCTAATTTCTTCATCAATTTAGGCCAATATGTATTCTGCTACATAGTTTTGGTAAACAAAATCCCAATAAACATATATTGATTGGTTTGCACAAAAGTTATAACGTCTACAAAATAGGGAATAGATTTATGGCATTTTTATTTATTTTTTTTTTACTAGTAATGGCGGTGATCAGCGATTTTTAGCGGGACTGCGACATTGTAGCAGACAGATCGGACACCTGACACTTTTGACACTTTTTTGGGAACCAATGACATTATTACAGTGATCAGTGCTAAAAATATGCACTGACACTGTATAAATGACACCGGCTGCTAAGGGATTAACATCAGGGGCGATCAAAGGGTTAAGTGTGTTCCCTGTTTCTGCTTTCTTACTGGGGGGGGGGGGGGGGGGGGCTCAATGCATGGACACAGTGATCTGTGTTCCTGATTACCATGCCTGACAGAACGGCAGTCTGCCTTGTTTACATCAGCAGACTGCCATTCTATCTCTCTGGGGAACGATCGGCGGCCAATGGGCGAGCGGGTGGTCGCACGCGCGCGCCACCCAGTGGTCATTGCACGGAACGACGTACAGGTAGGTAGTTTCTTGCAGCTGTCCCATCTTGCTGCAGTACAACTGCAGCAGGTGGTCGGCAAGTGGTTAAGTGGTGACAAATGATGCAGACTAAGGACCATTAACAATTGCACATTGTGGTAACACACACTTAAATTAACATATTATTGTACGCGATCACAGTGCATGGCACCCTCTCTGTTTGTGGTGCCATTCGTTATAACTTGATCCTTAATGTTACAATGGGGTTCAACATACAGCAGTGCACCACAATGATGATACCAGGCATTGTGGTGCCTGTGTTACTGTAATGGTGCCTATAGATATTAGAAAGCAGTCTCCCAGTCCAGCCCTTTTGGCTGTTTCTGACAACATCCTACGTCCATGGGGCAGCACCCAACAGAATTGAACAACTGTTGTCTATGCAGCTTTAGAAAACATTCCTTGATTATTGTTTTTGCCACCACCAGGACTGTCTGTTTGTGGCTCCCCTTCCTCTTCCAATGCCATAGACAGGAGCACTCATGTGTCTAAAGCATCCCTGTCTAGAAGTCAGGTGTGCTGTCCAATTGTTCTGTCATGCCTACGGCCAGCTTTGGTTGTGCTCTGTTTCCAGAGAACAATAGTGAATTAGATGAAATTTTGCAATGCAGGCAGGCTTGCTTCCAGTACTCGGAAAAGATCTGCCATCATGTTCATTGCATACTCAAATTATATCAGATTGCTGGATGGCAGCAATAGAATTGTATTTAGCTTATAAACTGTCTCTGTTTCTGAAAGGTACACTTCAGTCAAAACATTTTAGGCCTTTTCCCTTTATTTTCACCTGGTTATCTGGCCAGTAAGTCTGCTACTTTTCATTTTTAACAGACCAAGCTGTCCAGCAAACGTTAGACGATTTAGACAAACCATTTAACACTGACAGGGGTGCTTACAATGATCTGCTTTTATTTATTTATGTAAAACTTTGATCCAAAAGGACAAAAAATGCTTCTGGAACTGCTTAAAAGTGTTAGCTTTAGTTATGCCGTGTACACACGGCCAGACTTTTCGACCAAACTTGTCCGACGGAACGAATCCGTCGGATAATTCGACCATGTGTGGGCTTCATCGGACCTGCAGAGGACCTTTTCTGTCGAAAATGTGACGGACTTTAAATTTAGAACATGTTTCAAATCTTTCTGAAGGACTCGAGTCCAGTCGAAAAATCCGTTCGTCTGTATGCTAGTCCGATGGACAAAAACCGACGCTAGGGCAGCTATTGGCTACTGGCTATGAACTTCCTTATTCTAGTCCGGTTGTACGTCATCACGGTCGAATCCATCGGACTTTGGTGTGATTGTGTGTAGACAAGTCTGATTTGAAGGAAGCCCGTCGAAAAGTCTGTCGAAAGTCTGTCAAAGTCCAACGTGATTCCGTCCGTCGAAAGTCCGATCATGTGTACACAGCATAAGGCTTTAATTTGTTAGTTACTTATTATTATTATTATTCACAATTTATATAGCGCCAACAGTTTACGCAGCGCTTTACAATGTATAGGGGGGTCAAAACAATTACAGTACAGTTCAATATAAAACGTACAGGAGGGCCCCGCTCGTAGAACTTGCATTCTAAGTGAGGGGGTGATGGTACAAAAGGTAATAGCTGCAGAGAATGATTTGATGGGGTTGGCTCGGGGACAGTTGTTAGGTGGGTGTCGGATAGGCTTCCCTGAATAAATGCGTTTTCAGAGATCTCCTAAAGGTGGACAGGGTAGGGGCTGATCGGACATACTGGGGTAGGGAGTTCCAGAGGATGGGAGAGGCTCTGAAGAATTCCTGAAGGCGAGCATGGGAGGTGGTAACAAGGGAGCTAGAGAGCAAGAGGTCCTGGGAGGAGCGGAGGGGACGATTTGGGCGATATCTGCAGATGAGGTTGGTGATGTAGATGGGGGCGATGTTGTGGATGGCCTGGTATGTTGTGGTTAGCATTTTGAATTTTACGCAGTGGGGTAGGGGAAGCCAGTGAAGGGATTGGCAGAGAGGAGCAGCAGTCATGGATTGGTTAGTGAGGTGTATTAGTCTAGCAGCAGAATTCATAATAGACTGAAGGGGGGATAGCCTGCTTAAGGGTAGACCATTAAGGAGAGAGTTGCAGTAGTCAAGGCAGGAAATAATCAAGGAGTGAATAAGTTGCTTTGTGGTGTCATTAGTCAGGAAGGGTCGAATTCTGGAGATGTTGCGGAGGTTAAGGCGGCAGGATTTAGCCAATGATTGGATGTGGGGGCTGAAGAAGAGGTCAGAGTCAAGGATTACACCCAGCACCCTGGCATGTGTGGAGGGAACAATGGTTGTGTTGTTGATATTAATGGTGAAGTCACAGGGGGGATCGTGAAGGAGGAAATATAACAAGCTCAGTTTTAGAAAGATTGAGGAAGTGGTGTGACATCCATATCGATATGCCATTTAGTAAGTTTGAGATCCGTGAGGAAATTGAGGGGGTGAGTTGAGTAGTGGAGAGATAGATCTGGGTGTCGTCAGCATAGAGGTGGTATTGGAAGCCATGGGAGGTTATCAACTGGCCCAGGGAAGAGGTATAGAGTGAGAATAGGAGAGGCCCAAGGACGGAGCCTTGGGGTACCCCAACAGAAAGAGGAAGGGGAGCGGAGGAGATGGAGTTGTAAGTGACACTGAAAGTGTGCTGAGATAGGTAGGAGGAGAAGCAGGATAAAACAGAATCACGGAGGCCAAGGGAGTGTAATTTGCTGAGGAGGAGCAGGTGGTCAACTGTGTCAAAGGCAGCAGAGAGGTCTAAAAGCATGAGTATGGAGTAGTGCCCATTGGTTTTAGCAGTTAGTAGGTCATTGGTTAGTATTAGTAGGGCAGTTTCAGTAGAATGTTGTGGGCAGAAGCAAGACTGTAGGGGGTCGAGAAGGTTGTTGTCCGTGAGGTAGCGACTCATTCGGTCATGGACAAGGCGTTCAATGAACTTGGAGGCAAACAGGAGCAGGGAGATGGGTCTTAAGTTATTCAAATAGGTGGGGTCTAGTGAGGGTTTTTTGAGTATGGGGATAACCAGTGCATGCTTGAGCGGGGAAGGAAAGGTGCTGGAGCAGAAGGAGAGGATGGAGATGTGGGCTAGGGAGTTGAGGATAGAGTGAGAAGGTGGTCGCAGTAATTGAGAGGGGACAGGGTCCAGGGGACAGGTAGTGAGGTGGGCAATGGAGAGGAGTTCATGAACTTCATCTGTGGTAACTTGGCAAAAGGAGGAAAGTATTGAATGTGGTGTTGGACCCGATGTGTTGGGTAGGGGAGGAGTTTGAATGCTGGATATCTCCTTGCGAATTGTGTCGATTTTGCAATTAAAATGGGTGGCAAACTGTTGAGCGGTAAGCAAGTTGGTGGGTGGGGGCAGTGGGGGGTGAAGTAAGGAATTAAGGGTAGAAAAGAGTTGATGAGGTTTGGATGAGAGGGTTTTGATGAGAGTATTGTAATAGGTTTGTTTAGCAGTGTGGAGGCAGGAGTTGTATTTGAGAAGGGCAGATTTGTAGAGGGTAAAGTCTTGCAGGGATTTGGTTTTACGCCATGCTCGCTCAAGAGCACGGCTGTGTCTCTTAAGACTTCTGGTGTTGTCTGTTTGCCAGGGTTGTGGCAGATGGGTGTAGAAAGAGGAGCAAGTATGTCTAGGGAGGATGACAACATGGTGTTGTAGATGGAAGTGGTTAGGTCTGGGCAGGACAGAGGTGCGATTTTGTCATAAAGGTCATCACAAGCAGAGTGAAGAAGGGAAGGGTTGAGGTTGCGAAGGTTTTTGCGGGTAGTGGTTTGTGAGTTGGCAGCATGGGATGTAGGAGACAAGGAGAGTGTGAAACGGATAAGGTTGTGATCAGAGAGAGGAAAGGGGGTGTTAGAGAGATTGCAGGGAGTGCAGCGATGGGAGAATACAAGGTCAAGAGTGTTGCCATTGGAGTGAGTGGTGGTTTGTGTCCATTGTGTTAGGTTAAAAGAGGAGGCTAGGTTGAGTAGTTTAGAAGTGGTAGCAGTATTAACATTGATTGGAATGTTAAAGTCATCTAGGATGATGGCAGGCACTTCAGATGAGAGAAAATAGGGTGGCCATGCATAGAAGTCATCCAAAAAGCGTGACACTGGTCCAGGAGGCCGATAAATGACTGCGACTCTCAGACAAGCTGGAGAGAAAAGACGAATGCAATGCATTTCGAAAGAGCAGGGGGAAAGAGAGGGAGGTGTGGGAAGTACCTGGAAGGTGCATTGTGGGGAGAGGAGAAGTCCGACACCACCTCCTTTTCGTCCACTGGGTCTGCTGGAGTGAGTCCAGAGGAGGCCACTGTGGGACAGGGCAGCTGGACAGGTAGTGTCCTGGAGCCAGGTTTCGGTTATAGCAAATAGATTAAGGGATTTGGAGAAGAAAAGGTCATTGACAGAAGCTAGTTTGTTGAAGACCGAGCGGGCATTCCAGAGGGCACATGAAAGAGGGGGGCCGATTTGTGGAATCAGGGGAATTGGGATGAGAAGGTTGAAGTTATGACTACTGTTGGAGGAGGTAGATGGCCAATTTTGGCGTTGGGAATTGGGTGTGGGAGGGCCGGGGTTAGGTGCAATGTCCCCAGACATTAGGAGTAGTAGGAGGGTGAGGGTGAATGGAAGAGGTGATACTGTGAGGGCTTAGAAAGAGCAGGAGGGAGAGAGGGAGATATGTACAGGTTAGGGGCTGGAGTGGGGGATAAAGAAAAGAGAGTTTGAGGAGAGAGAACGTTATAACAAAGATTAGTGTGATCATGTTGGATGGTGGGAAGAGAGGAATAGAAGGAAGGCTGAGGAAAGTTAGAGAATGAAGAGGAACTTCCTGGAAAATAACTGTTGAACAATAATGTCTGTACTTACTTATCTCATTTCACAAACGCAAACACCAAACTCCAATTTTTTTGTACTGTAATGAGATGCAGATTGGGTTTTTCCGAGGCAATGGCTTCCGTGAGCTGCTTGGTGGGGACTGACCCGGCCCATTGGAGTACAAAAAAAGAGGAAGTTTGGTTAGGCCGGCCATACACGGTTTGAATCTTGGCTGGTTTATCAGGAACCGACCTAGATTCAAACCTTTAATGGGAAGGCTGAATGTGCCAAGTTGATTGATCAATCAACTTTGGTACAACCAGCCTGCCGGATTCTCTTGCGATTATATTGCATAATCACTGTCTTCTCTCAGCCATGGTTGCAGAAAAAAAGAAATTTGCACCGTGTATGGCCTGTCTTAGAGATGAGTTTGGAGGAAGCCCAAGCTCACTTCTAAGCCTAAGACAGGAATTGTGTTACTGGCCAGATCACCACTTGAAAAATAAGCTTAAAAAAAAGAAAACTGATGCAACCACCACATCTAAGAATGGGAATCTGCAAAATAATACATTTTTGGTTTTGGGGTTAGACATACTTTAGGTGAAAAGTATACAGGGAAAACAACTCAGTGTTTCAGGTTTTGCACGAGTCTGTTACCCACCCTTTTGCTGAAATTCTGGTTATCTGAGATCTCATTTTGATTACTTGGTTATAATGCAGTAAAGTATTCCTGAACACACCCACAATAGGGTCATTAAAGTGACTGCCAGTTTAGAGAAAAACCAGACCTATGGGGGCTACTGCAGGTTCCTGCACCTTATACCTGCAGTGTCTCCATAGCTGTGTAATTATGGCTCATCATAGTGATGGGCCAGTAGGAATGTGTAGAGGCTGGAGGTAGTGTTTCAATACAACCCAAAAGCATCCAAGCTTTGCCTATTTTTCAGCCACAGCAACAACATTTTGGAGACGGCTGCAGGCACTTTACACCTTCTACTTTATTTTTTTTAACTGACAGGGCAATGCAGAATACTTACTGTAGAAAGTGTGCATACAGTGGGGCAAAAAAGTATTTAGTCAGCCACCAATTGTGCAAGTTTTCCCACTTAAAAAGATGAAAGAGGCCTGTAATTGTCATCATAGGTATACCTCAACTATGAGAGGCAAAATGTGGAAACAAATCCAGACAATCACATTGTCTGATTTTTGAAAGAATTTATTTGCAAATTATGGTGGAAAATAAGTATTTGGTTACCTACAAACAAGCAAGATTTCTGGCTCTCACAGACCTGTATCTTCTTCTTTAAGAGGCTCCTCTGTCCTCCACTCATTACCTGTATTAATGGCACCTGTTTGAACTTGTTATCAGTATAAAAGACACCTGTCCACAACCTCAAACAGTCACACTCCAAACTCCCCTATGGGGAAGACCAAAGAGCTGTCGAAGGACACCAGAAACAAAATTGTAGACCTGCAGCAGGCTGAGAAGACTGAATCTGCAATAGGCAAGCAGCTTGATGTGAAGAAATCATCTGTGGGAGCAATAATTAGAAAATGGAAGACATACAAGACCAGTGATAATCTCCCTCGATCTGGGGCTCCACGCAAGATCACACCCCGTGGGGTTAAAATGATCACAAGAACGGTGAGCAAAAATCCCAGAACCACACGGGGGCCCTACTGAATGACCTGCAGAGAGCTGGGACCAACGTAACAAAGGCTACCATCAGTAACACACTACGCCGCCAGGGACTCAGATTCTGCAGTGCCAGACGTGTCCCCCTGCTTAAGCCAGTACATGTCCGGGCCCGTCTGAGGTTTGCTAGAGAGCATTTGGATGATCCAGAAGAGGATTGGGAGAATGTCATATGGTTAGATGAAACCAAAGTAGAACTGTTTGGTAGAAACAGAGCTCGTTGTGTTTGGAGGAGAGAGAATGCTGAGTTTCAACCAAAGAACACCATACCTACTGTGAAGCATGGGGGTGGCAACATCATGCTTTGGGGCTGTTTCTCTGCAAAGGTAACAGGACGACTGATCCGTGTACATGAAAGAATGAATGGGGCCATGTATCGTGAGATTTTGAGTGCAAACCTCCTCCCATCAGCAAGGGCATTGAAGATGAAACGTGGCTGGGTCTTTCAGCATGACAATGATCCCAAACACACTGCCCGGGCAACGAAGGAGTGGCTTCGTAAGAAGCATTTCAAGGTCCTGGAGTGGCCTAGCCAGTCTCCAGATCTCAACCCCATAGAAAACCTTTGGAGGGAGTTGAAAGTCCGTGTTGCCTAGCGCCAGCCCCAAAACATCACTGCTCTAGAGGAAATCTGCATGGAGGAATGGACCAACATACCAGCAACAGTGTGTGACAACCTTGTGAAGACTTACATAAAAAGTTTGACCTCTGCCATTGCCAACAAAGGATATATAACAAAGTATTGAGATGAACTTTTGATATTGACCAAAAAATTATTTTCCACCATAATTTGCAAATAAATTCTTTCAAAAATCAGACAATGTGATTGGTTATAAGACTGCTTGAAATTTTAACCACAGTGCACAGAAAGGTATAAACTCACAGGATTTGTAGATCAAAAGTTATTTCTTCTGTACTAAAAAATGTACTTAAAAAACGAATGTAGCCACCATATTTAAATACTGGTAAGCTGCAGTAAAGAAATGTAAAGCTGAATGTCTGGCATATAGAATAGGCACACATTATGACAACTGTATCATAATTAATACATCATTAAATGCTATTTCTGTGTATGTGCTTTTGGTAATCTATGCTGCCTTCAAATTCTTTACCTCTGTCCATATCACTGTGATGTTTATTTTGCTTTCTTATTGTCTATACCTAAATTATGAGCTGTTCTTATCTTTATGACCGTGACCCTTCTGCTCTCTTGCTGTGTCTTGTAGTCTACCTTGGTGTGAGAAGTTCATTCTGTTAGCCATGTGTTCCCCCTATGCAATCCTGACTAATTAATTGGTAATACCCCCACCCAAACTCAGTATAAATTTAGGCCTTCTCTAGGGGATGCACAGCCAGGGGTTTGCACAGGCAGGGATTGCATTGGCAACTATCATCTTGGATAAAGTATTCATATTGGATTAAGTATTACACTTCGGCTCAGCACCTCAGTGAATGCACAAAGCAAAAAACCACAACAGACTACTGCAGAACACTAAACAGACTACAGGTGAACTGATTCTCCATCAAACTTTTTCATCTCTCTTCCAAGCTTCCTCTCAATCTCACCACTCTGTATCATGCACTCCCTACTTTTCCTTCTCAAAGTTGCATCCTCTCTCCCTAAACTCTCTCTTCTTCATCCCTCTTCTCCACCCCACAGCTTATATATATCACCCTCACTCCTGTCTTCACCTTATCACTGCACACATCAGCTCCTGCTAATTCTGAACCCATATACCAAGAAAACCTGCAGGACACTTAGACATGTCCCCCCACATAAGGCACACTCCCATATCACCTCTCTCACCCTTCTGATTCTCCTAACTTCTGGAGATATTTCCCCAAATTCTGGACTGCCATCATTTACCTTTGGCCAACGTACCCGACACCCCCCATCCTCTGATAGGAGCCGCAATCCACACAATCTAATTTCTATTCCTCTTCTGCCTAGAACCAGCCTCCCCTTCTCCTGTGTCATTAGGAATGCCTGCTCTGTTTGTAACAAACTCACCACCGTTCACGAATTTATTATCACAAACTCCCTGAACCTACTTGCAATTACTGAGACCTGGATTCAAGAATCTGAATTTCCTTCTCCTGCTGCTCTCTCCTAAGGTGGCCTCCTGTGGACTCACTCTCCCAGGCCTAGTGGACAGAAAGGAGGTGGTGGTGGAATCCTCCTATCCCCTCAAAGCACTTTTCAGGTTCTTCATCCACCCCCTCTCTGTCCCTCTCCTCACTTGAAGCTTACTGTATTCGTCTATTTTCTCCAGTTTCATTAAGAATTGCTGTGATCTGTCGCCCCCCCTAGACCGGTATCAAGCTTCCCTGACGACTTCTCTGCCTGGCTACCCTACTTTCTCTCTTCTGAAATTCCAACAATCATTCTTGGCGACTGTAACATCCCTGTTAATCTTAACACTCCCGCTGCTTCTAAGCTGCTGAGCCTAATATCCTCTTTTGACCTAAAACAATGGACACACACTTCTACTGACTCTGTTGGCAACTGCCTTAACTTCATATTCTCCTACCTATGCACTCCACACAACCTCTCCAATATTCCTTTTCCTCTCTCTGATCACCACCTTATTAGTTTCACTCTCTTCCTATCTTCCTCCTCCTTGCCTTCCAACTACCAAACTATTACCTGTAGAAACCTTCGCCATCTTAACCCTTCTCTTCTTTTTTCTGCTACAGATTGTCTCTACGACAAAATCTCACCCTTGTCCTGCCACAACTTGGCCACTTCTTTCTACAACAGTTCACTGTTATCCACCCTGGATACCTTCGTCCCCCTCACTACACACAGAATCAGGCCCGACCGCTACAACCCTGGCAGACAGACAATACCAGAAGCCTCAAAAAACAGAGCTGCACTCTTGAGCGTCTGTGGCGTAAGACTAAGTCACAGCAAGATTTCAGCCAATATAAATCTGCCCTCCAAAAATACCATTCCTGCCTCCACACTGCCAAATAGACCTACTTTATCACTCTCATTAACACCCTCTCACGCAGTCCCCATCAACTCTTTTCTACCTTTACCACGCTACTTCCTCCATTACCTCCACCCACTAACTTACTCACTGCCCAGGAGATTGCTAATCACTTCAAAAATAAGATTGAGACAATTCGTCTCGAGATCTCCACTCTACAAATATCTCCCTCACTTTACACTCCTTGTCCTCCTGCACAATCAATACTTCCCTCTTTTAACCCAGCTACTATAGAGGAAGTCACTAAACTTTTTTCTAACGCCCACCTAACCTAGTGCCCCATGGACCCTGTTCCTTCTCAAATACTACGGTCACCATCTGGCTCTATCCTACACTCTTTAACTCATATCTTCAACCTCACTGTCTACTGGCATCTTCCCCAACCCTCTAAAACATACGCTAGTCACTCCCATATCAAAAAAGGCCTCACTAGACCCCACCAATCTTAACAAGCTAAGACCCATCTCTTTACTCCCTTTTGCCTCCAAACTTCTTGAACGTTTAGTTTACAACCGACTGAGCGGCCACCTAATTGAGAATAACCTTCTTGATCCCTTTCAGTCTTGATTTCACCCACAGCACTCCACAGAAACTGCCCTCCTAAAACTCACAAACGATTTACTAACAGCCAAAACCAACGGTCATTATTCCGTACTCTTACACTTGAACCTTTCCACTGCCTTTGATACAGTTGACCTCCACCTCCTCAAAAAAAACTCAATTTGCTTGGTATCCATGGCTGTGCTCTCCGTTGGTTAGAATCTTACCTATCTCATCGCACCTTCAATGTCACTTCCTCCTCTCCAACTCCTCTTACCATTGAGGTCCCCCAAGGTTCTGTCCTTGGACCTCTACTATTCTCGATCTACATGTCCACCCTGGGTCAGCTGATAGCCTCCCATGGCTTCCACTACCATTTATATGCTGATGACACCCAAATCTATCTCTCTGCCCCTCAGCTCATCCCATCAGTCTCCTCACACATCATTGATTTACTAACAGACATATCGGCCTGGATGTCAAACCACTTCCTCAAACTGAATCTATCGAAACTGAGCTCTTAATATTTCCTCCTCCGCGTGCCCCTTCCCCTGACTTCTCTGTCAAGATCAATGGCACATCTATCAGTCCATCCCCACATGCCAGGGTGCTAGGGATAACCTTAGACTCTGAACTGTCCTTTCAGGCCAACATCCAATCCCTGTCCAAATCATGCTGCTTTAGCCTCCGCAACATTTGCAGAATATGCCCCTTTAATAATGACACCACCAAGCTTCTAATTCACTCCCTGGTTATCTCTCGCCTCGACTACTGCAACTCCCTCTTCATTGGATTACCTTTACATAGACTATACCCCCTTCAGTCCATAATAAATGCCCCTGTAAAACTCATCCACCTTACCAACCATTCAGTGTCCTCCACCCCTCTCTGCCAATCCCTCCACTGGTTTCCACTCACCTAACAAATAAAATTCAAAGTACTAACAACAATTTACAAAGCCATCCATAACTCTGCCCCCAGCTACATTAGTAACCTAGTCCCAAAATACCAACTAAGCCACTCTCTTTGGTCCTCCTAAGACCTCCTGCTCTCTAACTCCCTTGTCACCTCCTCTCATGCTCGCCTCCAGGATGTCTCCAGAGCTTCTCCCATCCTTTGGAACTCCCTACCCCAATCTGTCCGACTGTCCCATAATCTATCCATCTTTAGACGATCCCTGAAAACCCTTCTCTTTAAAGAAGCCTATCCTGCTTCTAACTAATACACTGTTTTACTTCCTCCATCAGCTCATCCCCCACAGCTATTACCTTTTGTATCAATTGGCCCTCCCTTTTTAGATTGTAAGCTCTAATGAGCAGGGCCCTCTGATTCCTCTTGTACCAAATTGTAATGTAACTGTAATGTCTGCCTTTATTTTGTTAAACGCTGCGCAAACTGTTGGCGCTCTATAAATCCTGTATAATAATAATACAAGCAGTGTAAAAACCTTAATTTGCCTTGGTCTTAGCAATCTACTATACAGCAGAGATCAGAGAGAGGAAAGAGGAGACAAAACCAGGAGACAATTATTTGTGTTGCACTGCAAGGAGCATGCTGATAGTAGGCGAGCAGAGTGGCAAAGAGATTAGTTCATCAGTGTGCCAATTCTTCTTTCATTGTCCGGGCATGGGGTGGGGGATCAGTATGGGAAAGTGAAACTGCAGCATAGGAAGATTAGGCCCTCTGCCCTCTTCCCTGCAATTTTAGACCTGAATGGACAAAAATATAATTCTTTTATAGGTAAAACGGCTCTCATAAATGTATGTTATCAGGGTATTTAATTGGTTGCCTGGGGGCACCTTTTTCTATATAGTAGGTCATATGTAAGTTGATTTATGAGCTTTCAGTTGGCAAATAAGTTACATTAGGAACATATTCATGTCCTTTTTACCTATTTATGTAGGACCATTATGTAGGACCAAGAATTTACCCCCTTCCTGACCAGAGCACTTTTTGCGATTTGGCACTGCGTCACTTTAACTGACAATTGCGTGGTCGTGCGACGTGGCTCCCAAACAAAATTGACGTCCTTTTTTTCCCACAAATAGAGCTTTCTTTTGGTGGTATTTGATTGCCTCTGCGGTTTTTATTTTTTGCGCTATAAACAAAAATAGAGCGACAATTTTGAAAAAAATGCATTATTTTTTACTTTTTGCTATAATAAATATCCCCCAAAAATATATGTAAAAACAATTTTTTTCCTCAGTTTAGGCCAATACGTATTCTTCTACATATTTTTGGTAAAAAAAATCGCAATAAGCGATTATTGATCGGTTTGCGCAAAAGTTATAGCGTTTACAAAATAGGGGATAGTTTTATGGCATTTTTATTAATTTTTTTTTAAAATGGCGGCGATTAGCGATTTTTATCGTGACTGCGACATTATGGCGGACACATCGGACATTTTTGACACATTTTTGGGACCATTGTCATTTATACAGCAATCAGTGCTATAAAAATGCACTGATTCCTGTGTAAATGACACTGGCAGTGAAGGGGTTAACCACTAAGGGGCGGGGAGGGGTTAAATCAGTACTAGGGAGTGTTTTCTAACTGTCAGGGGGATGGGCTGTGTGTGTAACGTCACTGATCTCTGCTCCGATGACAGGGAGCAGAGATCGAGTGACACTGTCACTAGGCAGAATGGGGAGAAGCTGTTTACATCAGCATCTCCCCGTTCTTCTTCCCCGTGAGGCGATCGCGGGTATCCCCGCGGCGGTCGAGTCCGCGGGACCCGTGACCCGACTCACAGAGGTTGCCGTGGGCGCGCGCGCCCGCTGGCCGCCTCTTAAAGGGCAACGTACAGGTACGTGATTTTGCCTGTACGAGCCCTTCTGCCGCAGTATATCTGCGTGAGGCGGTCAGCAAGCAGTTATGTATAGCTCAATTCGCACTGGATACGCACCAAAAATGTACAGGGCCCTTTTTTTGTCCACTAAAAATCAGATCGCATGGGTGTTCAGATCCATGCGATCCGATTCCATCTGATTCCACAGTGTAATTCTGCGAACCGATTTGGGGTGTCTTTAACCTTATATTGACACCGGTAGCGGTTTGCAGAGAACAGTGTGAACTGCTTGCGATTCTGATGCAATGCAGCAGCCGCACAAGAATCGCTGCAGTTCCCGCACCACATCAGTGTGAACCCAGCCTTCAAGAGGATTACATACACAGGCTAGTGATCGTCTCCTGTTGTCTACACTTCCACTATCAAATTTAAAGTATCCTTGTAGAGCATTCTATTTGCTTACATAACGTAAGCATAGATTTTGAATTTGCAGCACATTATTGTACATCTTCTCAATGTCAAGGTACTGAAATGGCAAGCATGAATTCATTTTTCAGCTTTCTGTGCATATTAATTACATCATTTGCAGGATAATTTGTTTTCCTGCTATGTGTAGGATTACCTTATTTTTATTTTGCCTGACAGACAGGATGATTGTTAATAAAAAATTACCCAAATTAAGGTAATCATACCTAACAGAAAAGGGTGAAACTTCCAACAGTATTAAAGCTAAATGCAAGTATTTATTGAACCAGCTTCCTGCAATTCTAATGAAACATTTTCACAAGCCAAGGTAACTGTGACTGGGTTTATGATGGAAAATTTTTCATGAAAAAATAGCCATACCTTGAATTCTTCGTTAGTTACATTGGTCCAGCTTGGACCAATGTAAGTATGCGTATACTATAGCTGTGGGATCCCCCCTGCTTACACAAGCTTATTGTGAATATAAACAGAGTTTGCAAACCCATTTCATCATTGAACCCCTTCTTTGGGCTTCTACAGTCCAATGATTTAATATATCCAATAGCAATGGATATTGCAAATTTTTGGGATTGATGCTTGCTGTGATTTTAGGCCAGGAGTCTCTGAATGCCTTCCAGATTCTTCTTGGTAATTTAGGCAATGTGGTATGTTTCACATCCTGCGTGATTAAAGATAAATAAAGACAAGTGTCATTTTAAGTTAAGAGAAACCAACAGATGTCTAGTTATTTTGTTTTGTATTCAGTAAAATGTTATCTCTTATATTTATAACCAACCAGTTACGACTAAGAAAGTACTTATGCAGGTGCCATGGAAGCCTGGTGGCTATAGCAAACGCCCTATTGTTCCTGACTTAAGGCAATTTCTTCAGAACAAAGGTTACTTGTGCCATTTCAGTCACAGTATGAGACTTGAAGAAAGAAGATTGTGAAGAGTCAGCACTTGGCTTTTGTCTGCAGTAAACATATATAGCTGCAGTCCTTGCTAATAGTGGCCTTTTGGTATGGATTCTACTGAATGAAATGGAAACATGGAATCCTGTTTTGTGTTATGGCAATTGGATGTCTACCTATCTTGCATGGCATCAGTCCTAAGAAGACCAAACTTCATCTGGTTCTAAAAAAAAGTGTCAAGCTTTGGACTCAGAAATAAGACTATACAGACTATACTGATAACCCTCGGGTTCTTCAGACTTTGCAGTGGCCCAGTAGTTGTTTTTGAACTTTTTGGAAAAAGGAAAGTGATATCAGTCCACGTATCCACTGACAGTTTTTTCAGTAGCGTGAACTAAACAAGATGCCAGAGACATATTTAGCCTACTTGTTGGGGTCGATATTTTCAAGATGATGTTTATAGAGACTTTAGAATTGTCACATTTATGAAGGATGTTCATAATCTGCTGGGCCAAATTCATTCCGACTCTTTCTTCTCAGATACCACGCATTCTTCTGTTTCTCGATGTCACACCGGAATGACATACTCAAACTCATGCAATAGCACAAGAAGGAAGCTCTTCCACATGTCATCAACTGAAGACTCTTCCTCTCCAATTTTTGAGATGGATAGTAGAAGTTCCCAATCAAGCAAATCCAACAGAATTGAAAGTAGTTCAGGTATGGCTTATAAAAGTACTGGCATTCTAAACTGGGCATTCTCGTGTTTGATTCATATGGACCATATTATCATTGCCTGCAACTTTATATTATTATCTGTTAGCGTTTTCATGGCATGATGACATAATCAGAAAGGAATATTATACACATTAGGCTAGATTTTAATATATTTTAGCAAAGATTTGAAGCAAACCTGCAAAAACAATCCCTGATTCTCCCACTTAAAGTGATAAAAGGTAAAATATAGCATAAATACGTCTGCTGCATATAATGCTGCTTCAAGATTCCACAGGAACCTAGACATCCCTCACATGGTCTCTGCTAAAAGGATGATTGTCCAGTTAGAGGCTCTAGCTGAATCCTGATCCTCTGTTTCAGCAGAGATCACATGATCCATGCCAATGGATCATGGAAGAGTAGAATACTATGCCTTGTGTTACTTTCATGACTTTGAACCAGTGAAATTTGCAGAGTAGCGGAATTGTTAAAGCTACCCTGTCGCTAAAATTAGTTTTCCAAAGTGTTGCCTGTTAAGGAAGAGTGTAAATACTTACATTTCCTGGTGACCACACTGCTGAATGACTCTCTGCTACAGAAATCACCATCGGAAGTCTGCTCAGAAATCTACATTTCCAGGAGTGTTGACTTCCTGGTCTCCTGTCTTGGCACTGTGGTTCCTTCCATTACTACAGTCTCCTATAGCGGTGGGCAGGATGTACCACTTAGTTCAGTAGGAGACCAGAAGGTTCCAGAAATGTTTCTGAGCAGACTTTTGAGGACAATTTCTCTGTATCAAAAAATCATTCATTCATGTGGGCAGGAGGAACCACTAAGCTCAGCAGTGGACCAGGAGATTGACACTTCTAGAAGTATTAGTTTCTGAGCAGACTTCAAATGACAATTTCTGTTTCAGAGCAGCATTCAGCCATGTGGGCAGCAAAGAGGTGGGTATATTGTTTTCTTTTACAGACAACACTTTTTTTGGGCACATTTCATCTTACGCATTCCGAACACTTTGCAAGTTATGGAAACTGGGAGCTTACATATTCTCCCATCTTTTTCCTATTTGGTGTTTGGTTTGTTGTGGTCAGCTCCAGCAATGTTATCTCAACTCATGGCCTTTGCAGATGACAGATTATCCTGACACTGTTTAGAGAATTCTCCTGCTCACAACTGTCATTTTTGCTAAGTTAGTTTTATGTTATAAAATTACTCACTAACGCACTTTTGTAAAATGTTATTAAATCCATAAATTATACAGCTTCATGGACTTGCAACATCTCAACCAAAACAATCCCTAAGTACTTTGCATTCAAAAAGGTAAAATTGCATCTTTTATACTTCTAACGGGGCTCATATACAAGAGTCCTTGGCATTCTATTACTCTATCAATTTCCATCCTGACATACCGGGCATAAGATTCAGTGTAATTGAGCCCTCTTAAGTATTTGTATGCAGCTAAAGATGCAATACTTCTGATATATAATTTATATGGAATTTATTTTAAATAGAATTTATAATGAATTAAAATATATCTGTCACTTGAATAAGAAAACTCATCAGTCATTATTATACAGGTTGATGAGTCCCTGTCTACCCTATTTTCAGATGTATGCTGTCCTCAGATTTTAGTGGGTTTAGAACACTCCCAATTGATGGTACATTTGGATTAAAATGATGGTCTTGTTGGTTTGTAGTCTGAGTTGAAAGGCAATTCCACTTGTTATACAGTAATTTGGAAAGCTCACAGTTTGCATTATAATAGTTTGAAGCCTATACTAGCTACATAACTTTGTTTAAAGCTGAACTCCAGGCAGATATAAAAGACATAAATTAACACAGCTTATTAATATTAATTAATTAATTAAGGTTATTAATATTCAATTAAATATGTGTTTTTTAATGTAAGCAAAGTAAAGCGCATGTGTCAATAGAAGAAGAAAGGGCCACACACAGATGTGTACTAAAACCAAATAATTCAGGACACTCAATCCACTCTGTCACATGCCGCCTGTCAAACTACCAAGCTCCAATGTGTTCCGCCTCTATGAGCTTAATCATAGGGACGCTATGATTGAGCCCACACCTGGCCTTAAAAAATAGGTTTCAGCAAAGTGATGTTGTTGGTGCGTTGCCCTTTCTTCTTCTTTTCACATCAGGTTTGCTGAGCTGGGACAAGCTCTCAAGTGGGCACATAATTTACCCAGGGATGGAGGAGAAGTGAATGTTTTAGCTTTATTTGAAACGGATTGTACTAATGGTGTAAAATCATGTCACATTTGCAAGCTTGCCGTGACAGGATTGGTAAAATGTAAAGGGAGAACACTCACCTGCTTGTATGTGTTGTCTGGTGAGAGAGTGACACATGGAGGTGTTTCACCTCCCTGCTGTGTCTTCCATGTACATCTTATACAGAAAGGCTCAAAATGGGTGAGGAAGAAGCAAAACAAGGAGCTAGACAATTGTGCTTCAGTGCTCATGTGCTAGCAAGGAGCATGCTGACAGGGGGAGAGCGCGGTGTGACAGAAAAATTATCTCATCAGTGTACTGCTTCTTCTTTCACTGTCCAGATACAGACTGGGACAGGGACAAGGCTTGTAAGTGTTACTTAACTGCAGCAGAGTAAGACAAGACTATGCTGTGTGGCAGATCTTAGAACTAAATGGACAAAAGTATAAATCCATTGTTAGGTAAACAGCTCCAATATATGTATTTTATCTGACTCGTTAGCCTTCTGCCTAGAGTTAAGCTTTAAAGTGTTACTAAACCCACAACAGTAAAAACAGTCTGTACAGTGCCTTGAAAAAGTATTCATACCCCTTGAAATTTTCCACATTTTGTCATGTTACAACCAAAAATGTAAATGTATTTTATTGGGATTTTGTGTGATAGACCAACACAAAGTGTAACATAATTGTGACGTGGATGGAAAATGACAAATGGTTTTCAACATTTTTTACAAATAAATATATGAAAAGTGTGATGTGCATTTGTTATCAACCCCCTCAGTCAATACTTTGTAGAACCACCTTTCGCTGCAAATACAGCTGCAAGTCTTTTTTTTTTGGGTAGGTCTCTACCAGCTTTGCACCTCTAGAGAGTGACATTTTTGCCCATTCTTCTTTGCAAAATAGCTCAATCTCCATCAGATTCAAGTCTTGCCACAGATTCACAATTTAATTTAGGTCTGGACTTTGACTGGGCCATTTTAACACATGGATATGCTTTGATCTAAACCATTCCATTGTAGCTCTAGCTGTATGTTTAGGGTCATTGTTCTGCTGGAAGGTGAAGTCTCTTGCAGACTCTAACAGGTTATCTTCAAAGATTGTCCTGTATTTGGCTCCATCCATCTTCCCATCAACTCTGACCAGCTTCCCTGTCCCTGCTGAATAATAGCATCCCCACAACATACTGCCACCACCATGTTTTACGGTGGGGATGGTGTGTTCAGGGTGATGTGCAGTGTTAGTTTTCCGCCACACATTGCATTTTGCTTTTAGGACAAAAAGTTCAATTTTGGTCTCATCTTAACAGAGCACCTTCTTCCACATGTTTACTGTGTCCCCTACATGGCTTCTCCCAAAATGTAAACGGGACTTCTCATGGCTTTCTTTCAACAATGGCTTTCTTCTTTCCACTCTTCCATAAAGGCCAGATTTGTGGTGTGCACAACTAATAGTTGTCCTGTGGACAGATTCTGCCACCTGAGCTGTGAATCTCTGCAGCTCCTCCAGAGTCACCATGAGCCTCTTAGCTGCTTCTCTGATTACTGCTGTAAATACCTATCAGTTTAAGTGGATGGCCATGTTTTGGTAGGTTTGCAGTTGTGCCATATTCTTTCCAATTTTGGATGATGGATTGAACAGTGCTCCGTGAGATGTTTAAAGCTTGGCATATTTTTTTATAACCTAACCCTGCTTTAAGCCTCTCCACCACTTTTTCCTTGACCTGTCTGGTGTGTTCCTTGGCCTTCATGATGCTGTTTGTTCACTAAGGTTCTCTAACAAATCTCCCGAGGGCTTCACAGAACAGCTGTATTTATACTGACATTAAATTACACACAGGGGGATTCTATTTACTAATTAGGAGACTTCTGACGGCAATTTGTTCCATTAGATTTTAGTTATGGGTATCAGAGTAAAGGGGGCTGAATACAAATGCATGCCACACGTTCAGATATTTGTAAAAAAATTTGAAAAACATTTATCACTTTCCTTTCACTTCACAATCAAGTGCCACTTTGTGTTAGTCTATCACATTAAAAGGCAATAAAATACATTTACTATTTTGGTTGTAACATGACAAAATGTAGAAAATGTCAAGGGGTATGAATACCTTTTCAAGAATACTTTCAAGAATACAATTTTTTATATGCAGTAAAGCATGCTTGTTATAATCACTGTGGAATCTAAGGGGTTAATCCTCCACATTCTTTAAAAAGGCTACTTGATCCTGTATGCACAGATCCTCCCCTTCTTGCTTTGTCCCCAAAACATCTCGGGATAAGACAGAGTTATTGGAGTCAGTCTGCACATGCTCAGTTTGTTGTGTATTGATAGAATTTATTTTTCTTGGGAGAGTGCATGTGATCAGCACAGAGCCAATCAGCACTGTCCAGACAGAGGGTCAGGGGTCCTGCATCCTTATAGGACAATTGGGGGGATAATGAAAACTCCTCCTACAAGCTTTAACCAGGCACTGATAGAAGCCACAAGACTGCTAAATACCTTTTCTCATCAGAAGTATATAGCAGTTTATGTTTACTAAAATTATTTAATTTCCATTTCTGTGTACAGTGGGAGATATAGTGAATGCAGGGTCCTGAGTTTATTAACACTTTAAATCAACTGAGCTTCAGCTATAAAGATACTCAGCCAACTATGGAAGAGTAAATGTCATTGCTGGGGTGATGATTAGGGGTCCAAAGGCATTCATAGAGTATAGCATATAGATCAAAGAAAAGAAGGGTAAATTACAATTTTAACCTCTAAAATGTATCAAGATTTATCTTTTGAATTATAGAAAAAACGAAATGTGGTTGTTAGATCCTGAGCTCCAATGTTTGTTCTATAGTTCATAATTCAGCTCTAATTTGTTAAGGCTGACATGCTTAGGGCTGTTTTATTAAAAAAAAAAGCAACTGAGGTTAGACAGCTCCCAAAAATGTCCCACCAATACTTAAACATTTCAGCCGCTCTGGAAGATGTCAAAAATGCCAGCAAGTCAATGAGCATTCACCTCTGATAGGGCAAAGCAAGACACTTTCTCAGCACATTTATGAGGACAGCAAATCGGAGTCTAGCTCTTGTTCTGGACATCATCAGAGAGACAGATAGGCCTGCTCAGGGATTTATATTTTACATCTCTGAATCATCTTGAGCTATAAAGTAAAAGCAGGCAGCTCTGCAAGCAGGTTTCTCTAGGGTACTTTCTAATTCAGTTTTATGTTCCGTTGAGATAAAACACTGGAAAGGAATCTAGGAATTTTGAATGTATTTAAATATCGGTAAAAAGAGTAAGTGCAGGCTGTAGTTACGGATTAATAAAAAATAGAGCCTCGGTACTTCAAGGAGGCTAGATTTCTCATTTATACAGCCCTCTTCTGCTTGCAGAGGAATTTTATCTGTTATTATCTTGGTTTCAGAACAAAGGGCAAGTGTTATTGAACTTAAAAAGGATTATAAGCTTAATTGTCTATTAGAGATCCTTTACCATTTGGACCGCCTTAAAGCAGTATTAAACCCAAAAACAAATTTGCATTATGTTGCAACCTACCAATCCTAAATGTGGTGGATGCATTAGGTCTCTCTTTTTAGGTCTTTTTGGCTTTGTTTTCACTTTGTGATACAGCCAAAAAACCTGTTGTTTTTTTTTTTTTTTTTTTAACAGACCAAGATGCCCAGCAAAATTGGTAGTTTGAGGCTTTATACAAACCATATACCACTGACAGAGGTGCTTACAATTGGAAGCCTTTATGCTTTCATGTAAAATTTCTATCCCAAAAGTTTGGAGTTTCCCTGGAGGATGGTTTTATTAATTTTTTTTCAAAGATAATTTATTGGTTTTTATCTTTGTAATACAAAGCTAAAAGAAAGCAATTGAACAGAGGTAAAAAACAAAACAAAAAACAATTGCAATGTAGCAAGTCATTGGATTAAATGATGTAGGCTAGAAGAGGTGAAAAGGTGAAAATATGCAGAAAAATCATGAGGTAATCACGTGGAAGTGTGGTGTTATTTTAGATGATCTGTCCATGTTATGTTGTTGAAGGTGCCATTACGGTCATGAATAGCAGAAACGTTTAGGAGAAGGAAACGGAAAAATGGCTAATGTTAGAAGATTATAAAATTCAATAGGGCAGTGTTCCTTATATAATGGCGAGGCTTTATTTGTGCCTTTAGCTGGAGATGAGGGAGTTTTTGGGGCATTAGTGGTAGTCGGGAAATCCTTTAAAGATGAATTCTTGTGGTCCAGTAGCACTCTAGCTATGTATAGGCCCCACTTGCGAATGAATTTGAATGTTGTTTAAATATGAGAAAGGATCAGGTCTAGTTTTTCTTTCCACAGTAAGTTCAGCGGGTAATTTTTAACATCCTTGATGGTAGGAGGGGAGGATGAAGTCCAATGTTTAAGGATGGCTCTTCTTACTGCCATGTACCATGCGGCCAGCCTTGCTTTGTTGTGTTGAATAATTTTGGTTTGCATTCTCGGTTGGCCGGGAGAAGGGATATCCAATGAGCCAAAAAGTAGAGATGAAATATCCTTACGAGGTTGGAGTCCAGTAACCGTGGCAGCAAATATCTCAAGTTGTTCCCAAAAACGTGAGATGAGGGGGCATGACCAGAGCCTGTGTAGCAGGGAGGGCCTGTGATCATTGCATAAGGGACAGTATTGACGGTCAGAATATTGAGCTTGCCTTGAGTGGGGGATGTATGCCCAATGCATAATCCTGTATTGCTGCTCACTCCAGAATTTGTTCGTTATAAAAGAGCAGGTAGTGTTGTATCCAACCAGGATGCAGTGTTTTGCCAGAGCAAGTCTTTGTTCCATGATGTTGCTGCAGTAGAGTGCAACGGTTTCATGAATAAGGAGTTCAATGGTTTATACAGGTGAGAAATTTTGGGGCATTGGAGATCCACAAGAGAGTCTATAAGAGAGGTCTTGAACCCCAAATCCCTGGATGTGCATATTTTGCACACGAAGCTGATTGCTTGTTGGGTATGGATTAGGTGATGTGGGTGGGTTATAGCTCTGGGCTAACTAGGGAAAGGGTAGGGGTTTTCCCGAGGAGATGTCAAATAATTGTATGAAATTAGTCAAACCCCATGAAGTCCATGTGGCAAAGGCCACATGTTTCTGCGCTTGTGGAGGGGTGAGAGGGTGCTTGGTAATAGGTAGATGGTGGGAGAGAAGGGGAGAAGGGGAGATTGCCCCATTTTCTTCCTAAGCTCTCTCCAAGCTAGCACAGTGTCTCTTATTAAAAAGATTTTGCCTTAGTGCGGCATTGCTGGCAGACCATAGGGGCTCCCCATCTGAGATTCTAATTCGAAGTTAGAGTACCTAGAGGTTTGTGTCAACCAGTCTAAACCCCCTCTCAAGAGACAGGACAGGCTGTAGAGCCTTGTGTTTGGCAGATTGCACCCCCCTTCATGTTTAGGGAGGTATAGCTTGTGAATAGAAATCTGAGGGCGACGGCCCTGCCATAAAAAATTATTAAGGGCTCTCTAGAGTCTTTGTAGGTCTTTGTGCTTTATTATTAAGGGGATGGTCTGTAGGGGGTAAAGGAGTTTTGGGAAGCTTACCATTTTGTGCAGGTGGCATTTTTCGAAGAGTGAGAGAGGGAGATTTACCCAGTTTTCCATTTCAGCTATGTTTTGGAGAGGATGGTGTTTTACCAATTATAATTCCCAAGTAGGTAATGTGGTTTGTGGCTACAGGGAAGATAGAGCCAGTCGCCCAGGGAGGGGGGCGGGTACGAAATAGGCATAGTATTTCGCTCTTGGTGACGTTAATTCTTAGACCTGAACATGTCCTAAAGCATGTGAAGATTTTGTGGATATGGAGCATATCTACGTGTGGACTTGACGTAAATATTAGTATGTCATCTGCAAATAGGGCAATCTGTAGCTCTTGGGAGCCCACCCTGACCCCATGCAGCTCTGAATGGAAAAGTAGGTAATGGGCTAGGGATTCGAGTGCAAGGTTCAATAGTGGGGGCGAAAGGGGACACCCTTGACCTGTACCTTTATGTAGATCAATGGAGTTGGAGAGAAGGCCTGCTGCAATGACGTTTGCAGAGGGGTGAGATAAATGGCGGTGATGAGATGGAGAAAAGGGCCTGAGAAATTAAATTTAGTGAGGACCATTTTCAGCCAGTGGAAACTGACATTGTCAAAGGCCTTTTCGGCGTCAGGGGTGACAATGGCAGTATCTTTGTCTGGGTTGGCTCTCGTGTGTTCTAAGACTGCAAGAACCTTCCTTATATTGGAGGTAGCAGATCTTCCTTGGGTAAAGCCTGCTTGTGTAGGGTGCATGAGGGTTGGCATAATTGAAGCCAGTCTGTGCCCCATTATTTTAGATAGAAGTTTTGTGTCAATGTTTAGCAGGGATATTGGGCGGTAGGAGCCAGGTCCCATGGGATCTTTCTCTTTTTTGGGTATCAGTTTAATGTGTGCTTGGAATCCTGAGGGAAGGTAGGGATTTCCATCA
The DNA here is from genome assembly GCF_042186555.1 of Aquarana catesbeiana. Taxonomy (NCBI): domain Eukaryota; kingdom Metazoa; phylum Chordata; class Amphibia; order Anura; family Ranidae; genus Aquarana; species Aquarana catesbeiana. The sequence goes on along the minus strand of NC_133336.1, from coordinate 70,782,767 downwards.
AGTATTTTTTGGAAAACTGAAGCTAGGGTGGGGGATATAGTGTCCATAGACAGTTTGTAAAATTCTGATGTGTAACCGTCAGGGCCTGGGGCTTTACCAATAGATAGGGATTTGATTGCATCTGTGATTTCATCTATTGAAATCCGGGCATTGAGTCGAGCGAGGTGGGCGTCATCGATGGTAGGAGCGAGATTTTATCTAAGAAGTCTTTTGCTGTATTCTTGTCAATGGAGTCAAGTCTGTGGAGGTTTGCATAGAACCTCTCTAGGACGGTGTTGATGTCCTTGGGGGATGTAAAGAGATTGCCTGATTTGTTTTTCAGGGCCGCTGAGTAGGAGTGTGAGGGCCTTTGCATAAACTGGCCAGTAGTTTTCCTGCTTTATTGCTGTACTTATAGAATTGCAAGTCTAGGAGAGACTGGTGCATTTTTTCCTGTGCCTCTGCCCACAAATTGAAACGGCTTTTGGCGTTGCGCCAAGATTTCCTACTCTCTGGGGAGTTATGTTGGGATAGTTGTGACTGGGCTACACGCAAGGCATTGTTCACCTCACAGTATTCTCCGGTGAGCCTTTTTTTGTAGGCTGAGGCGTAGGAAATTATTTTACCCCTTAACTCGGCTTTCCCAGCATCCCATAGTAAGTTCGGGTTGTCTATGTGTGCTGAGTTCCTAGCTGTGTAGTCAGCCCAAGTGTCTCGAATGATCGATTGAAGTGTTGGATCATGGGCCAGGTAGGATGGAAAATGCCAGATTTTGACTGAGTTTGAGGTGATGAAACCTGAAAGGTCTACCAATATTGGGGAGTGGTCAGATATGTATGTGGGGGTCAGTGATGTGTTCTAAGAGGGCAGCATTACCAAAGGTATAATCGATCATGGACAAGATCTTATGTGGGGAGAAAAGAAGGTAAACTCTCTTCTGTCAGGATTTGAAAGTCTCCATAGATTGACTAAGTTAAGGCTTTCCGTGAAGTTCAACAAGAGGGAGCTAGTACTGTGGGGGTTAGCATAGGAAATCTGAGTGTGGGGGTTATGAAGTTAGATCTGAGAGTGTAGTTCACACTTGGGCATGCCGAATTCAGCAAGGTTTGTAATGACCTGAGGCATTGGAGAGACAGAGTCTCTTAGGAGGGTCCTTTCTTGTGGTGCGCTATTCTCTGGAATCCAGGCGGGAGGGAGCTGGTGTGATAGAAGTATGCATAGGAATATGGAGATAGGTTTGCAGGTAGTGAGAAGCTTCTTCTGGATGTGAGAAGGGTTTAGGATCTCCTGATGAATCTGTGAAGCGAAGGATCACTGGATATGTGTGAATTTAACTCCTTTTTGGTAGAGTGCTACGCAGACTGATTGGAAATCTTTTTGTCTATGTGAAACTTCTTGTGAATAGTTTGCAAAGAGAAGCAGTTTGTGGCCGTCAAGTTGAAGAGACTTATGCCCTGTACACACGGTCGGATTTTCCAAAGGAAAATGTGTGATAGGACCTTGTTGTCGGAAATTCTGACCGCGTGTGGGCTCCATCGCACATTTTCCATCAGAATTTCCGACACACAAAATTTGAGAGCAGGCTATAAAATTTTCCCACAACAAAATCCGTTGTCGGAAATTCAGATCGTGTGTACACAAATCCGAAGCACAAAGTGCCACGCATGCTCAGAATAAATTAAGAGATGAAAGCTATTGGCTACTGCCTCATTTATAGTCCCGACGTACGTGTTTTACAACACCACGTTCAGAATGATCGGATTTTCCGACAACTTTGTGTGACCGTGTGTATGCAAGACAAGTTTGAGCCAACATCCGTCGGAAAAAATCCATGGATTTTGTTGTCGGAATGGCCAATCAATGTCCGACCGTGTGTACGGGGCATAAGAGTTGTGAAAGGATTTCAGGATATTGACTCTGTCTGTGTAGTTAAGATAGCGGACTGTCACAGGGCGTGAGGAGCGTCTGTCATTTGAGTGGGCTCCCAGGCGATGTGCTTATTCCACAGTACAGGGTGAGGTGATACCCAAAGCAGTCAGGATGCGTTGGGCACAAACATCATGTAATGATTCAGCATTATAAGATTTAGGGAACCCTATGACCCTTAAATTATTACGTCTGGATCGGTTTTCAAGGTCATCAAGCTATCCGAGCTTATCCAGAATATACTGCTGTGTGGTTTGATTCTGCTGTTCAGTGGTATAGTAGCTCTGCATTTAATCCTCCAAGTCTGATAAGCAGTGTTCTACTTCAGACAGGTGCTTTGTGTGATCTCCCAGCTCTTTCCTGAGCTGGGTGATCCCTGCTGCAATTGCCCTGTCCACTGCCGCTGTGATTGTGCATGAAAGGAGGGCTGCCACAGCCTGAGCCAGTCCTGCATATTGTTCCACTTGGATGGAGGGAGCCGCGGATATGTGTTTAGCGGGGCTCGGCGTGGAGGACATTTCCCCTGCTTCCGCCATGTGAGCTTGGCGGGGAGAGGACAGGGTGAGTGGCTGTGGCCGTAGTTGCGGGGCCATGTAAGATGAACCTGTTCATGCCAGATGGTTGCAGGGAAGCGGCAAACATGGTGGTGGGGTCGGATGCCGTCCCCGAGCTGAAGGAACCGTTTTTTATGCAGGTTCTCCCGGAGCCACAGTTCAGAGCTCCTTCACATGTGGCGCCGGAACCGGAAGTTGGTTTTAATTTTTTAATTAAAGCGGTTGTAAACCGCTGAAGAAAAAAAATAAAAATAAACCTGCAAGAAAATGGCATAATGTGCTAGTATGCATCGCATACTAGCACATTATGAAATACTTACCTTAGAATGAAGCCCTTCCAGCGGCGCCCACTCACCACTGAGATGGCTGACATCTTCCCCCTATGTTTCTTCCGGGTTTGCGGGCTCCGGCACTGTGAATGGCCAGAGCTGCAATGACGCCACTCCTGTTTCCAGCACGGGCTTTGAAGGTCCGGCACTGTAAGCCGGACCTTCAGAGCGCATGTGCCAATGATGTCATCGGCTGCATGCACTCTAAATATCTCCTAAACAGTGCAAGTTTAGGATAAATTCACAGTACCTACAGGTAAGCCTTATTATAGGCTTACCTGTAGGTACAATTGGTGTAACAGAGTTTACAACCACTTTAAGTCCATTTAAATTTGCTAGTGCATCTAATACTACATCTCACCAGATTGACAATGTTACTGTCCAAGATTGGCTTCTCCAGGGGAGTGAAGACACCCTAAGCCAGGAAGTGTGTTACTGACCAGATCTATCAGGTAAAAAGAAAGGAAAAAAAAGCTTACAAAAAGAAAACAAATACAACCACCAAAATTAGGGATTGGTAAGCTGCACTATAATGAATTAATGCTGCTTTACGCCAGTAAATACATTGCTTCTGTATTGAACCTGGGCATAAATGTTTCATGCTGGGATCTGGTAATCAAGAATTTACTTCACATGTAATGGGGTCACAGTTGCTGTCAGGGGTAGAGAAGATATGTGGTATAAAGCTGTTTCTTAGCTAGACTGACATTTTTAGACTGCTAAGAAACAGAATAGTAGATCTCAGGCTGACAGTTTATTAGGTATTCTGTCTATTAGGTTAGCAGAAATAAATCTGAGAAAACCAACAAGCAGGCTTATCCTCGCTGACCAGACTATGGCATCTTGTGTGCAATTTGAAGTTTGATACCATTTTGGTAAACATTCACATTAGTACAGTTAACACAATTGTTACATTTACAATAGTTGTAATTGTGAGTAATAAAAAATCTGTATAGCGTTGTCTTCCTTTGTACAATATGCAGTAGCAAGAGGCCAGAGACATGATATAGCTTATTGAACCCAGGCTTGTGTCTGGATGATTGTGCAGCCTTTCAATAGGTAACCCCTCTTCCCCGTAGGCTAACAATTAGTCATTGGGAAGGTGTAGCATTTTAAAGGAAAACTTAAGGAGGGAAATTTGAAGGTTGCCATTTCTAAAAAAAAATACTAGTTGCCTAGCTGTAAAGTCTATTTTCCAAATTCTGATCAGCCTACTTGCTCTGGGTTAGCCACACAGCAAGTATTTAAACCACTAAATAAGCATGACAACCAGACATCTAGCATTTTTATAAGGAGGTCAGCATAACAACCTAGGTATTTTTCCTCAATAAGGATTTCGTTTTTAGATGTCCTGTCTGACACCATGCTCAAGAGGAGAGCAGAGCAGTGCATTTTGGAACATACCATAGATAAAACATGTGCTTTGTAGTTCCAAGATTTTAGCTTCAGTTCCCGCCAGGGATGTTATCTGCATGGAGTTTATATGCCTACCCTGGTTTATGTAGCTTTTCAAATTTTTAATTCTAAATACATATTTACATATCCCAGTCATCTTCCACTAAGGCGTGTGTTTCTGAATGTAGGGACATTAGATTGTAAGCTCCTCTGGGGCAGGGACTGACATGAGCGGTTTTGTGTGCCCATTAAAGAGATGCAGAATGTGTTGGTGTTCTATAAATATTAAAAACAAAATAAAGAAATAAATGTAGTTTGTGGTCTGGATCCTGCTCCATGACATGTCTTGTATCTACTCACCACGTAGCCTTACAAAATTAACATACACAAGATTGGAAAGTGAAACTTAAGGCAAGCGATAATCCTTGAATGTTGCTGGAATTGGTCCTCCAACTATCACAATGTTCAATAATCTTACAGTTAAACAGAAAACGCCTTAAAAAGGTAACAAACAAAATACGAGAGGAAGGCAGACTGAAGCAGCCTTAGAAGAATGCGGAAACAAAGAGCCTTAACTCTCAGAAGACTGCTGCAAATAGGCAATACTAACACCATGACCAAGTTGTCCTGGCTAATCAGCTCAACCTTTAGTGTCTCTTTCATCCAGATCAAGTTGCCAATTCTCAAAAGATTGTTTTTCCCGTCCTCAGCTTTGCAACATTATCAAGCTGACACATTTGAATGAGCATGCCTTCTTTAATGTAGCTGACTGAGCATAATGCAAACAGACTCAGACTAAGAACAATAAGGATTATGAAAAAGGGACACGTCTGCCGCCAGTGGCATCGGACCTCATAGGGACATCCGTTAGATGAAGACTTTTTAGAATGTCTGGTAACGTTATAATGAAACACTTCCATTGTTTATGCTGACTTAAAACTTATCACATTTTATAATGATTCACTGTGGTTTCTCGCTGTGTGACCCTTTAGCTGTGTGATTTAACAGGTACACATAGGACAAGACATGCTTGTGTTATGTCTGTTGTAGAAGGTTTTGAAGGACTCTTTCTGTACTGCACTGCAATCTTATTATTATTGTCCAGTAAGCCCAGCTTGATTGACTGTGGCCAAGAAAATTTGTAGATTCTGCCTCTAAAAAGAATAAGGCAACTGTGGTGTAACAGTGCATCACAGCATGTATTCACAAAACACACTCGCACTTTGCGCACCCACTGGTGTGAATGGGTCCTAAAGTTACAATGTTGCATCCTAATCACTGGGAAGGACTGAGGAAATGCTCCTCCTGCCTGCTATGGACTCATGATATCAATTAGACCTAGACAGAGTCAACTGACTAAAGGGCTCATGCATATTGAAAAACTCCAATAAATGCTGAATTCACCTGCCAATGATAAGAGGTACAACTTTTTGGAAATGTTTAATGTTGTTATTGTATACTATCGAATGTTTTCTTTGTTTTAACTAAGATATTAGTGTAGTTATATTCCCTGTGTTGTTTGTTTGCCTTACCTTGTAATGATGGGCTGGCATGTTGTAGCTTCAGTTTATAGTGTCATGGCCGATCAATGTTTATTCATTCACCTAGCTTGTCACTGTTCGCCAAAGGAATCCTGTCCCAGATCACAGAGCATCCAATACCTGCATTACCACCCTCTCTGTGTCGCATCACAAATGTGGGAGTGTCAATGTAATAAACAAAAAACATCTTCCGGTGGCATATATGAGTTCTGTGTATATGTGTGTGCCCTCAGCCTGTTTTTGTGTCTGTATCAGATTGAATTACTATTTAGCTCTCACCTGCAGAACACTAGACTTGGAGAGCTGTGGGATATGTAGTTTCTTTGCAGGAAGTGTCAGTATTCACACTACAGGCAGAGGTCATGCATTACCTGTGCAGTGCTAAGTGCAATTCTTCATGTTTCAGCACAAACAGAAACCGCTGACTCAGGAACATGAAGATTTACTCTACTATAGGCTGTACATACAGACCAGTAACTTACACTATAAATCTACATATCAATGCACATTTAAAAAACACAAGGTCCCAGTAGGAAGGTTTACGTTGCCTTTAAAAACAACTATATAAAGTCTTTGTACAATGCCATTTTTTTCATACCTATATACATACCGCAGCCTTACTTGCTCATTAGCTGACATGCCACGTACTGTCCACATCTGCCTCTTGTAGCTGCTGATTAGCAATCAGCCCCCACTGGTGAAATCAGATGTTAAATCAAGGAAGGAACCTCAATCCAGTTTGCAGTAAAAAGAAAAGATTGAGATTTGTGTGAATAGAAGGCCAATATTTACTAACAGTGCATTAAAAATCAGATAAAGAATATATACAGAATATATAGCACAAGGTTTTAAGTACTTCAAGAAAAATGACCAGTTATAACCATTAAAGTGGTTCTAAAGGTTGGAAAGGAAAGTTTTTTTTTTTTTTTTTTTAATAACAAACATGTTATACCCACCTGCTGCTCTGTGCAAACAGCAACCCCGCTTGTCCTGGCTCCTCCCCCCTGCTAAGGGCCCCCAATAGCAAGCCGCTTTTCTATTGTCCATTTACAATCAGAGCGCAGCTTGGCACTCTCTCCTTATTGGCTTACTGGCTGTGATTGACAGCAGCAGAATGGCTCCTGCTGCTGTGTGAGCCAGTGAGATGGCAGAGAGGCTGCTCTCCTGCACGTCCCTGGACAAAGATTGGGCTCAGGTAAGTATAAGGATGGACTGGGGGGGGGAGCTACATCCAGAAGGTTTTTTACCTTAACCACTTGCTGAGCAGCCGCCGTCATTATACTGCAGCAGGTCGGCTCGTTCCCGCAATCCGCTGTAGCTGTACATCTGTCCCTTTAACAGCTATAGAAGGCGCGCACCCGCTGTACGATGGGGGAGCTGATGCACGTGCCACCTGCGATCGCTCCACAGAGAACCAAAATGGGGATCTGTCAATGTAAACAAACAGATCCCCGTTCTGACAGGGAAGTACAGAGTGATCGTCTGTACCTGGTGATCAGGAACAGCGATCTTTCTGTACTCCCAGTCAGTATACTCCCCCCACAGTTAGAAACACCTCCCAGGGACCATTCCCTGCCAGTGTCATTTATACAGTATTCGGTGCATTTTTATAGCACTGATCACTGTATAAATGTCACTGGTCCCAAAAAAGTGTCAAAAGTGTCCGATCTGTCTGCAGCAATGTCGCAGTCCCGCTAAAAGTCACTGATCACCGTCATTACTAGTTAAAAAAAAATGTAATATTAAAAATGCCATAAATCTATCCCTTATTTTGTAGACGCTATAACTTTTGCACAAACCAATCAATATACGCATATTGCGATTTTTTTTTTTTTTTTACCAAAAATATGTAGAAGAATACATATTAACCTAAACTGATGAAGAAATTTGTTTTTTTGGGGGGGGGATATTTATTATAGCAAAAAGTAAAAAATATTGTGGTTTTTTTTTTCAAAATTGTTGGTCTTTTTTTGTTTTTAGCACAAAAAATAAAAACCGCAGAGGTGATCAAATACCACCAAAAGTAAGCTCTATTTGTGGGGAAAAATTGACATCAATTTTGTTTTGGTACAACATTGCGTGCCCGCGCTATTGTCAGTTAAAGCGACATAGTTCTCTATCGCAAAAAATGGCCTGGTCATTAAGGGGGGAAATCTTCCGGGGCTGAAATGGTTAACGCATAAAATGCGTTAATGTAAAAAACCTTGAGCCTTTAGAACCATTTTAAAACTCTTCACTCAGTATTTGATTACTTTACCCCCTGCACTTCATAACTGACTTACTACATGTACATATGAGTCATTTTTTGTTTACTCAGTAATGGTCTTATCGGGATTTGTATTGCAATTATAAGAATGTCATGTTTGAGGTGACTTTCCTGCTTTTTTCTTTCCTTATTGCTCCATATGCAAAATCTTACATGTATCTTAAAAAGAGAAAAACATTTTTTAAAATGTTAAAAATGAAAAAAGGGGAAAACTAATGCACAAACCACAGGGGAAAAATGAGTAATATAAAGCCTATAATATAAAGCCTAGCAAAGTAGCTGCCAACATGAAGGTTTTCTCATACTGGATATAGATAGAAATAGAAATATTAATGTGGCGCTTGCTCAAAATGGTATAACAACCATACTAAAATAATACATCTTTGGAAGTTCCAAAGGGATAAATCCAAAGGAATAATGCGTCCTTGGATTAATCTCTCATCAGATTGTATAGCCAGAGATTAGCAAACCAATGCTATAACAATAAACGAATGACCATCCCAAAGCAATATGTGATATTAACCACAAAAAATAAACAATAACAGACTAACCCGCCGCTCCCAAACACAATCCAATTCAATCCAAGGGATCCCAGGAACGGATCGGCCAGTGTGGATCTGTCAGTAAGGCTTATTGTTTGCATACACTGAGGTGAGAGCCTGGGAGAAACATTACCACGTACACTGGAGATTGGTTGGACGGGGTTTTTTGACTATTTGATGAATTGCATCCCACATTCAGAGACTGTCACAATTGGATTGCACTGTATATGGGATCCCGTTTTTTTCACAAATCCTTGGATGCATCTTTTCTTTCATTAACTTTCATTCAATGATTATTGCATTTACCTTTTTGAGCACTTTAATGAATTATTTTGGACATCATTTTATTGTTAGTTGTTGCATTGCTTTGCATTATCATTGCTATTTGCACATTGTTTGTTACAATCTAGTCTACACTTGCACAGAATATTTTAGTGTTTGCACAATTATTGTTGCACTCCTGATGTGTGTCTATTTTGCACAGATTGTGGGTTTTGCACATTTACCTTTTTCAAATTAATTATTTTTATTTATATATTTGATATTTTTTGTTTATTTGCACAGATTGCTTATTTGCACTGGGGTTTTTAAGATTTCAGACATTTTTTAGGATTTCAGACATTTTTTCAGCAAGTAATTTATTCATTTGCATATTTTGCACTTTTTTCATTATTAGTATTTTAGAGTGTAATTTATTTCTCCACACGGATATTTATTATTGATGACCTTCACTGTATTGCTGCATAATTTTTTCACCTTCTTATGCCGCGTACACACGAGCGGACTTTACGGCAGACTTTGCCCGGCGGACGGGATTTTGTCGGACAATTCGATCGTGTGTGGGCTCCAGCGGACTTTGTTTTCTCAAAAGTTGGACGGACTTAGATTTGAAACATGTTTTAAATCAATCCGTCGAAATCGAGTCCGGTCGAAAAGTCCGCTCGTCTGTATGCTAGTTAGACAGACAAAAAGCCACGCTAGGGCAGCTATTGGCTACTGGCTATGAACTTCCTTGTTTTAGTCCGGTTGTACATCATCACGTACGAATTCGACGGACTTTGGTGGATTGTGTGTAGGCAAGTCCGTTCATTCAGAAAGTCTGACGTAAAGTACATTGAAAAGTCCGCCGGGCAAAGTCTGCCATAAAGTCCGCTCATGTGTATGCGGCATTACTGCATTGGTCTTGATCCAGCAGAGAATTGGATTGTGTTTGGGAGCGGCAGGTTAGTCTGTTATTGTTAATTTTATGTGGTTAATATCACATATTGCTTTGAGATGGTCATTCATTTATTGTTATAGAATTGGTTCGCTAATCTCTGGCTATACAATCTGATGAGAGATTAATCTAAGGACGCATTATTCCTTTGGATTTATCCCTTTGGAACTTCCAAAGATGTATTATTTTAGTATGGTTGTTATGCCATTTTTAGTAAGCGCCACATTACTATTTCTATTTCTTTTTTTTTAAATGTTATTTTTAAGTCCTGACATTAACCACTTGCAATCCGGAAGATTTACCACTCTTCATGACCAGGCCGTTTTTTGCTATACTGCACTGCGTTGCTTTAATTGACAATTGCGTGGTCGTGCGATGTTGTACCCAACTAAAATTAATGTCCTTTTTTCCCTCAAATAGAGCTTGCTTTTGGTGGTATTTGATCACCTTTGCGGCTTTTATTTTTTGCGCTATAAACAAAAAAAAAACCTGACACTTTTGAAAAAAAAATATATATTTTTTACTTTCTGCTATAAAACATCCAATAAAAAAAATGAAAAAAAATCACATTTCTTTGTGAATTTAGGAAAATATGGATTCTGATACATATTTTTGGTAAAAAAAAATCCCAATAAGCGTATATTGATTGGTTTTGTGCAAACATTATAGCGTCTACAATCCATGGGATATTTTTATTTATTTTATTTTTATTTTTTACTAGTAATGGCGGTGATCAGCGACTTATAACAGTGATCAGTGCTAAAAATATACACTGTCACTGTACTAATGACACTGGCTGGGAAGGGGTTAACATCAGGGGCGATCAAAAGGTTAACTGTGTGCCTAATCAGTGTTTTCTCACTGTGTGGGAGGCTCTTTTACTAGTGGAAGGCATTGATCTATGTTCCTGCTTTACAGAAACACAGGATCAATGCCTTCCGTTCTGCCTGTGTACCGAATGATCGAGGGGTGCCGGTGGACAGCGGGAGCAAACCGCAGGCAGTGCCAATACCCGGACGTGCAGGATCATGTATATATACGTGATTCTGTGCAGCGTGGCCGCCCTATAGCGGTAAAACTGCTATAGGATGGTTGGCAACTGGTTAAAGCGTGTTTACACTTTTGCAGCCAAATTGGGATAACACCTACTTTATATTTGTTACATGTTCCCATTCACATAGCATAACTTAAAAAAAAAATTGCAGCTCACTTTTTTATTTTTTAGATGCTCAACTCTGGACCCTTCAGCAAGTAAAAATCATAGTTAGTTCTCTTTGTTTATGGGGGGGGATGAGGGGGCTGGGCAGTTTGTCATAATTAACCCTGTCTATTCTGTGCAGGCATATGTTCATTATCAGTAGTAACTAGATTTGAACAATGTCCTAACAAAGGGTAAAGGTGTAGGGACTGGGTTTATTGCATTGTATGTTAATGAGAACAAACTTGGGACAGGCTCACTCTAACATTGTTCAAAAAACCTTGCAGTCAGCCAAGGCACCCTCACTTGATAAACATCTCTAGATCATAAAAAATATATATATAAAAAAACTATTTTCCAGCATGCTGTGTGAATGGGAACACATAACAAACATATAGCAGGGGTTTCTCAAATTTGTCTGCAAAAGTGGAAATACACTTTAAAGAGGCACTGTCACCTTGCCCATTTAAGCATGGAGGCCTTATACATACGCGTTGCCCATTCAACCCTTCATACTCCTTACCTGCTTTCCTTATGGCTCCTGCCTCCATCGCAACCTGGAGAAGGAGCATGTGACCCAATTGCTAGGACCAACTAGTGTCACATGATCGGAGTAGAGGAATCACTGAAAATTAGTAATCATTTCCTACTCTATCCAAAAGTTCAAAAAAGTACTGGCTTAGATATACTTTATGGGGAACAGTGACTTTTAGGCTGGGTTCACACCATAACGTACAGCTGCTGGAGCACTTTACTGCTCCAACAGCTGTTTCTTGCCAGCTGCAGGAAGGGGGCAGTGTGGTGTATGATGTAGTGCATTACACGGCTCCCTTTTGTTTTTTACAAACTTTATGTGAAGTGTACAAAAAGTACACTTTATTCATGGCAATTTACAGCAGTGTGATGCACTGCTGTACAGTACCATGCGATTCGGCATAGTGCAAAGCGATAAAATGCAGCATAGCTAGGCTGCATTGCAGTGTGAATGGGACACATAGGAAGCAATTGTTTCCTGTGTGTCCTTGCGGTGACAGACGTTTTACAATGCATTAAAACGCCTGTCCCCACCCATAGTGTGAATTAGTCCTTAATCAGACCTTGTTTGACAGGGTGAAAAAAAAAGTCTGCTCTTTGCTGAAAGATTTTATTAAGACATATGGTTCAAACAAAGCACTTTTTGTGAACTGAATTCTGTGAGGCAAAGTGAGCACACCAGAGGAGCAAGCATAGCTACCTAGAGACAGTATGCGTGTTTTTCACAGGATCACTGAAAAAAGAAGTGCCTGAAAAAAATTATGCAAGTACTTTATATAGGGCAGGTAAGCTGTACAATATACTTTTTTTTTTGGATTTGTGTGTATTTTTAAGCAAAATATTGAGCCAGGAATATGTTCTTTTTTAGCTTGAAACACAATTTTGGTGGTCCTGCCTTTTCTCATATTATTATAACACTTGTAAACTTTTACGAATAAAGAAGGGGAGTAATTTATGGGGGCAGAGGGAAATTAAAGCTGTGAAAAAAAATGGGTATACATGTACATGTCTTGGTAACATTTAACTTACATAAACCCAGGATGCACAGATATGTTTCCATTGCCTGTTATTTCAGTTATATTCTTCCTTAACCAGTTGGTCCTATGGCACTCTGTGCTACCCATGCATGCATCACCAATCTTGCATTGAGAGATTTAAAATTTTAGTATCTATGCATTGGGAATACACATACATTATATTATCAAATGTATTGGAACACCTGCCTTTACACGAACATGAACTTTAATGGCATCCCAGCCTTAGTCCGTAGGGTTCAATATTGAGTTGGCCCACCCTTTGCAGCTATAACAGCTTCAACTCTTCTGGGAAGGCTGTCCACAAGGTTTAGGAGTGTGTCTATGGCCAGTCAAATTCCTTCACCCCCAAACTCGCTCATCCACACTATATTGCTAAAAGTATTGGGCCACCCCTCCAAATCATTTAGTGGAAGGGGGATTATGGTATGGGGTTGTCTTTCAGGGGTTGGACTTGGCCCCTTAGTTCCAGTGAAGGGAACTCTTAAGATGTCAACAAACTAAGACATTTTGGACAATTTCATGCTCCCAACTTTGTGGGAACAGTTTGGGGATGGCCCCTTCCTGTTCCAACATGACTGTGCACCAGTGCACAAAACAAGGTCCATAAAGATAAGGATGAGCAAGTTTGGGGTGGGGGAACTTGACTGGCCAGTACAGAGTCCTGACCTCAACCTGATAGAACACCTTTGGGATCAATTATAGTGGAGACTGCAAGCAGGCCTTCTCGCCCAGCATCAGTGCCTGACCTCACAAATGCGCTTCTGGAAGAATGGTCAAACATTAGACACACTCCTAAACCTTGTGGACAGCCTTCCCAGAAGAGTTGAAGCTGTTATAGCTGCAAAGGATGGGTTAACTCTATATTGAAGATATTGCGTGTAAAGGCAGGCATCCCAATACATTTGGTCATATAGTGTAGATTTGTGCAACCAGGGCCTTCCTTAAGGCAGGGCAAAAGGGGCAGCTGCCCAGGGCCCTGTCATTGTTGTGGGGCCCAAAGCAGCTGCCTCATACTTGCCAACTATCCCAGTTTAAGTTCCCTTGTCCCTTGAGGTTTTAGTCCCATGTTCTGTCCTGATATTTCAGTGTGAAGTTCTGTTACTAATGCTGCCCAGCTCTGCCTTATTGCTGTATACAGATGACTCACCTGTAGACCCTGTGTTTACATGTAAATACCAGTATTGATATTTAAATAGCGGTGTCATTCATATGTAAATAGCGGCAGACCGGCAACGTTCATATGTAAATAGAGGCAGTATTCATATGTATATCATGCCCCCTGAGGTCATATCCACCATCACCTAAACTGAATGCTGCCAACTGGGGAGATAAAGGGGCATGCTTGAAAGTCTTGCCTACAACTGTGGTCATTAAGCCTAATATCAGCCTGTTCTGCAAAGGTGAGCAAATTAGTGTGGGGTGGGTAGTGTGGGGTGTGCAGAGGTAGGCAGAGAAAGAATTACAGTTTGGGGTGCACAGATGAGCAAGGAGGGGGATGTCTGGAGGTAAGGAAGGTGGGTGCAAAGATGAGCAGAGGAGGCAGGTAGAGTTAAAGGGAAGGGGGGTTGGAGTGTAGAGGATGGGGGAGGTTTGGGGTGCAGAGGTTAGCATGGGTTTTAGGATGCAAAGGTGTACAGTACTGACAGGGTGGATAGAGATGTAGGTCATGTGTAAAGCAGCTCATTCATTTCAGTGGGCTACTCTATGCGCTACAAATGCAGAAGAAAGTCCCACACCCTTTTTCAAAATCACACAGTGCCAAGGCACATGTTAGCAGATGCGTGAGGGTGTCATTAAAGTGGTGTTGCGGCTGAAATGATACTTCTTAAATAAAAATACCCCTATAATACACAAGCTTAATGTATTCTAGTAAAGTTAGTCTGTAAACTAAGGTCTGTTTTGTTAGTTCATAGCAGTAGTTTGTTATTTTATAAATTTACAGCAGGCCGTGGCCATCTTAAGTGTGGGCATCTGAAGCCAGACTGTATTTCTTCCTGGATCTCATCCTTGCAGATCTCGCACATGCTCAGTGCAGCACATACAGTGTAATAGGTTTCAGGTCAGGTTTCCACAGCAACGGCAGTTTCAGAGGAAGTTGCCGCCCCTTCCCAGAAGGCATTGCAAACAGGAAATGATGCGATGGGCCGTGGCCAGGGAGGAGGAAGTGAAAAATGAATACAGCAGATATACAGTAGGTGCTGAGAAAAAAAATTAAAAAATATCCAATTTGTTTACAGTGCACAGTTTAGTGAGGGATGCTGAAGAGTTGTAAAAGTGGGTGGAACTCCAATTTAATAATTAATGGAACTTCTGTGTATCTGCTAAAGGGCAGCCCGTTTCTATGGTGTCAGGAAAGCAATTTTGCATGCATTCCCGACAAACACAAATTTGAACGCAGGCTAAATGTCTCAGTTACATTGGTGGTCAGTGTAAATCTTCTCATTACATTGGTGCTTGGTATAGAATCCTTTCATTCACACTAGTGGCCAGTGTGAATGTCCCCCTTACTTTGGTGGTCAGTTTAAATCCCTCCTTACATTGGTGGTTACTGTGAATGCTTCTATTACATTAGTGGTCAGTGTATACCCCTATTACATTAGTGGTCAGTGTAAACCCCTATAACATTGGTGGCCAGTATTTAAACTCCTCTTTATATTGGTAGTGGGTAAAAAAAAATCAGCATTGCCATTGATCATACCCTCCCCCCAGCACTGCCACTGATCCCAGGAGTCCTAGGATCCATAGGAGTTTTCTGTCCATTAATGGGTCCCCTCACCTCCTCGGTCCATTGTGAGGCAGTGAGGAGATGATGTGCTGTAACCTCTAGCAACCAGTCAGTAAGCAGTAATGATGTGCAGTAACCTCTAGCAACCAATCAGTGAGCAGTATTGAAGTACAGTAATTTCTAGCAACCAATCAACAAGCAGAAATCATGCGCTATAACCTCTAGCAACTAATCAGTGAGCCATAATGTGTGCTGTAACCTCTAGCAACCAGTCAGTGAGCGGTAATGATACACTGTAACCTCTGGCAACCAATCTCGCAATCGCTGCCTGATCTGATTCAGTAAACAAATTTTGAGTCTAGCTGCTATTTATTGTATTTCTCAGAGCAGGTGGAGAGTGAAACTGCATGGATGGGGAGGTGCGACCCAAGAAAATTTTTGCCCAGAGTCCAATCGATATTAAAGATGGCCCTTTGTGCAACTACAGCTTCAAAAGGACAAACTAGTGACATATCAGCCATCCAAAAAATAAAATAAAAGAATCTATAGTTCCGTATATAAACCCAATAACTGTATCTCTTGGATTATCTACCACTGCCATGTATATCTTATATAGTACTACTGATAGATTAAGGGGGTACATCTGCTCCGTAAAGTGAATTAACCTATATCCATTTAAAGGTTTAGACATTTCATGTATGCAACATACCTAAAATAATATTTTCAATATAAACATTAGAATTAGGCAATTAATTTATCCATGCCAAGGGATGGTTGAGATAAACCTATAAACATCATAGGGTGTATTTGTTAAAAATGGCTTTGACAAAGGGGAAAATATTCTAACAGCCAAAAAAACACTGCTGTATTTTATCATAGGTTGTTTCTACAGTGCAGCAATATTTCAGTACTGGCTTTATTATAATCAGAATATATTTTCCTATATAAATATGAATATAATGTAAGACCTTGGTGGAAATATAATAGCTAGATTGCATGTTAGTAATCTTCTGGCTCCACAAAAGTACTGATGAGATCATTTGTGGTAAAATACACAGTATTGGCTCACTTGGTAATGTTAGCATGTACCAGAGCTGAATAAAAATCAGGCTAGGCGTACTGGTCTACAGCTGTGATGGTGGAACAATAATTTGCCATAATAGATGAATAATAGAGGGTGCTTTCGGATGACAAAGTGATAGTTTAAGCATGTGACTTGAGTACTGATGCTTTCTATGTGACCTTGTTGCTGGTATGACTTTGAGCTGTGTGCTGGTATTCATGCAGCCTCTTTCAATAAGACAAACAGCAATGTGTTATACAAGGTAACCAGAATTTCACAGTTATTGATCAAATCATCTTTCACTGATCAGTTTTCAAGAAAATAAAACGTGAGCAGTTACTGGGCTTAGTACACTCGGTAAATCTTCCACATGCTTTTCATTGCTTTATTGAAGCTTAGAAGTGCTAATTTGATCCTACACTTGCTAAATCCTGGATTTGTGAAAAGGTCATATAGGTATGAGCTTGGGAAAGTAAAAGTTTAGGTGTGTAGAAGAGTGAATTTGTAGTTATGTTTCCACATTTCTTTAACCACTTGCTTACTGGGCACTTAAACCCCCCTCCTATCCAGACCAATTTTCAGCTTTCAACGCTGACGCACTTTGAATGACAATTGCGCGGTCATACAACACTGTACACAAATGAAATTTTTATCATTTTTTCCCACAAATAGAGCTTTCTTTTGGTGGTATTTGATCACCTTTGCGGTTTTTATTTTTTGTTAAAAAAATGTAAAAAGACCGAATTTTAAAAAAGAATTTTTTTTTTTTTTTATATTTTGTTATAAAAATTACAAAAAAGGTAATTTTTCTCCTTCATTGATGTACGCTGATGAGGCGGCACTGATGGGCACCGATAGGTGGCAGTGATGGGCACTGATGGGTGGCAGTGATGGGCACTGATGGGTGGCAATAATGGGCACTGATCTGTTACACTGATAGGCAGCACTGCTAGGTGGCACTGATTGGCACCACTGGTGGGCATTGATAGGTGGCACTTGTGGGCATTGATAGGTAGCACTTGTAGGCATTGATAGGTGGCACTCATGGGCATTGATAGGTGGCACTGGTGGGCACTGTGGGCACTGTCAGGTGGCAATGTCAGGTGGCACTGGCAGGGGGTACTGGTGGCACATATGAGGCATTATTGCCTCTTCCTCTTTGGGACCGATGTCCCTTGCTGATGAGCCGGTGATCAGCTTTTTTTTCTCCTCGCGCTGTCAGCATGAGGAGAAAAAAAAGACGATCACAGAGCTTTTGTTTTGATCATGTGATCAGCTGTCATTGGCTGACAGCTGATCACATGGTAAGGGGCCGGGACCGGGCCCTTACTCGGATCGGTGATCACCCGAGTCTCAGTGACTCGGTGATCACAGCGCGCTCCACGCGCGCCCAGGGTACGTGCACAGGGGAGGCCATCATATGATGGCCTCCCGGGAATTCAGGTCCGCGCTGTAGCCGTCATTCTGCTATAGCGCGGATGTCAACTGGTTAAAGAAACATACTCGCAGAAGCCTCCCAAACCCCCCCCCCAGTTTTTGCAGGCAGACCTTAGGCACTTCTGGAATAGCTTCCTTATTTGTCTATCGCTATGATGGACAGCAGGGCTGGCGCTAAACTATTTTGTGCCCTAGGCAAGACCAGCTATTTGCACCCCCCCCAAAATAAAAAATAAAATTGTACACACTGTCCCCTTCCTGCACATAATGCACCTATTTCCCCTTCACACACTGCCTCCCTTTAATGATACACCCCTTTCTGCACACACTAGCCCCCCCTTTAACGCTACACCCCCTTCCTGCATACACTGCCCCCCTTTAATGCTACACCCCCTCCTGCACAAATTGCCCCCCTTTCTGCACACACTGAGCCCTTTAACCCTACAACCCCCCTTCCTGTATGCGCTTCCCCTCTTTAACACTACACACCTTTCCTGCATACACTGAACCCCTTTAACGCTACACCCCCTTCCAGAGCACACTGCCCCCTTCCTGCACAAACTGTGCTCTTTAACCCTACACCCCCTTTCTGTACACACTGCCCCTCTTTAACCCTACACCCCTTTTCCTGTACACACTGCCCTCTTCCTGCACATATAGCCCCCCTTTAAGTCTACACCCCCCTTCTACACACACTGCCCCCTTTAACGATACACCCCCTTCCTGCACACACTGTGCCCTTTAACCCTACACCCATTCCCTGTACACACTGCCCCCCTTTAATGCTACACCCCCCTTTCTGCACACACACTCTGCCCTTTAAACTTACACCCACATTCCTGTGCACACTGCCCCCCCTTTCAGCACATATAGCCCCTTCCTTTAATCCTACATCCCTTCCTGTATACACTGCCCCCTTTAACACTACACTCCCCCTTCTTACACACACACTGTGCCCTTTAACCCTACACCACCCTTCCTGTACACACTACCCCCTTTAACCCTTCATCTCCGTTCCTGTACACGCTGCCCCCTCCCTGCACATATAGCCCCCCTTTAATCCTACACCACCTTTTTGTATTCACTGCCCCCTCCTTCCTACACACTCTGCCTCCCTATTTCCCTTGCACATACTGCCCCCCCCCTTTAACCCTACACCCTCGTTCCTGCACACACTGCCTCCCTTTAATGCTTCACCCCCTTCCTGCACACAATGCTCCCCGTTAACGCTACACCCCCTTCCTTCACACACTGCCCCCCTTCCAGCACACACTATTCCCTTTAACCCTACACCCCCTTCCTGTATACACTGCCGCCCTTCCTGCATACACTGCCCTCCTTTAACCCTACACCCCCTTCCTGTCCCCACTGTCCCCTTTTAACCCTACACCCTCCTTCCTGCATACACTGCCTTCCTTTACTGCTACACTCCCTTCCTTCACACACTGCCCCCCTTCCTGTACACACCATGCCCTTTAACTCTATACTCCCTTCCGGCACACACTGCCCCCGTTCTGTACACACTGTCCTCTTGTTGCACTACACCCTCCCCATTCTGCACACACTGTCCCCCTTTAACACTACACCCCCCCTTCCTACACACACTGTGCCTTTTAACCATAAACCCCCTTCCTACACACACTGCCCCCCTTTAACCCTACACCCCCTTCCTGCACACACGGCCCCCTTTTGCCTACACCCGCTTCCTGCACACACTGCCCCTTTTACCCCCTCTCTTCCTGTACACACTGCGGCAGGATCCTGAGAAAAAATGCAAGTGGACTGAATTTCTGGAGATTACTTCTTGTGTGCGGGGGGTAGGAAGTGGACTAAGAGCTATGGAGGGCTGAGGGAGGTGGACCTGGTGAATGGCAACAGCAAGTTCATGGAGCAGGTGACCAGTGATGATTGAAGAGGTGTGGCATAGAAAGTGCCATATGGGGGTGGATGATTATTTTGTCATAATTTAACAGTTCCGTGATGATGTGGGAGTGGTAGATGAGAGTTATGTTATTGGCATTGGGTGCTGGAGCCTGCATTCTTGCACCCTGTGCCAGCCCTGGGCACGGAGTAGGGAAACTAGTGGCCGTGGCTGTGCCCTAGGCAGCAGTGCGCCCTTGGTGGCTGCCGAGTGTGCCTAGTGGTAGCACCGGCCCTGCCCCTCACCTTCCTTTTAGAAGCTCTTAGTGAATGCCAGCCTTCCACTGTATAAGGACACTTACATTAACCGAGGGTGAACTGTCTGTTTCCATGTTGATGTGAGCCACACCACATTGTTTCAAGTATTGCCCTTGCCTGTCACCGCGCCTTTTACTTGCTGCTCACTTGCAACTTCTGCACAGGTCATTTTCTTAAATTACTGTTTTCTATGTTTTATCTGTTTTCTATGTTCTATTTTTTTTCTTTGACAGAGCATCAATAAACGGAAAAAAAATGGTTAAGATTCAAATTGTGATCAAGCTGTGATTATACTCTAGACACAGGGACCAAACTCTTAGAAATTTGGGATGAATATCATTTAAGGAAGAGATAAGTTTCTCATGAATCGTGGTACCAAAGATCTGCTGCTTTTCTGCAGTTATATTTCAGGTGGACTGTCTCCAAGTTTTAGCTCTAGTTTGGTGAGTAGCTAGGAAGATAGGGGCAGTCAGCTTTCATTCCTTTTTGAGATCTGGTACCCAAAATTGAACTGCGTATTCCAGATGAGGTCTTACTAAAGATTTGTACAGGAGCAAAATGATATCTCTCTCTCTCTCTCTCTGGAGTCCATACCTCTCTTAATACTAGAAAGGACAGCTTTGCCGCAGCTTGGCATTGCTATTAATAATTGCTAATAATTGCTATTATTAAGCTTATGATCTACCAAAACCCCCAGATGCTTTCTACTATTCGTTCCCCCAGTTGTATTCCCCTAGCATGTATGATGCATGCATATTCTTAGCCCAAGTGCATAACTTTACATCTATCAGCATGAAACCTCATTAGCCACATAGTTGCCCAATTAGTGCATTGAGGTCGTCTTGTAAGTTGGAGACATCCCAATATATAATTTATAAAGATATTAAAAAGTAAGGGTCCCAACACTGAACCTTGGGGTACACCACTGATAACCTTCGACCATTCAGAGTAAGAATCATTAACCACTGCTCTCTGAATTTTGTCTTTTAGCCAGTTTTCTATCCATTTACAAACTGATCTTTCCAAGCCTGTAGACTTTACCTTACACATTAGCCATGTGTGGGGAACTGTGTCAAACGCTTTTGCAAAATCCAAGTATACCACGTCCACAGCCACCCCTCTGTCCAAGGTTTTACTTACCTCCTCATAAAAAGAAATCAGGTTTGTTTGACAACTTATGTCTTTCATGAATCCATGCTGTCTGTTGCTTAAAATATTTTTTTCCAGCAAGAACTCATCTATGTCTTTTATTAAACTCTCCAGTATCTTCCCGACTATAGAAGTTAAACAAACAGTTCTATGTTAGGGATAGACTTTGATCCCTTTTTAAATATAGGCACCACATTGGTCTTACGCCAATCCAGTGGTTCTATTCCAGTCCTTAACAAGTCCCTAAAAATTTGAAACAATGGCTTTGAAATGACAGAGCTTAATTCTTTTAGGATCCGTGGCTGGATGCCACCCGGTCCAAGTGCTTTATCCACCTTTATTCTGTCTAAATATTCTTGGACCATATCACTTTTGAGTCATTGTGGATCATTCCGGGCTGTGTCAATACCACCCCCATTATGGACTTGAGCTCTCCGATGCTCTTTTGTATACACAGAGCTCAAGAAGGTATTTAATACATTTGCCTTCTCTTTGTCCCCATTTACACATTCCAGATTATTTTGTAAAGGATCTACGTGCTCAGACTGACCTTTTTTACTAATAATATACTTAAAGATTTTTTGGGGGTTTGTTCTACTATCTTTTGCAATCTGTCTTTCGTTTTACATTTCTACCGCCTTGATTTCCTTTTTACATAGTTTGTTATATTCTTTGTAACATTTTAATGATGATAGCGTTCCTTCATTTTTATATTTTTTAAAAGCTCTTTTCTTATGATTTATAGTTTTTTTAACTTTAGCCGTGAGCCACATAGGTTTTATTTTTAGCCTTTAAAACTTATTGCCCATAGGAATATACTTTGCAGTGAGTTTGCATACAGTCTTTAAAAAGAATTCCCATTTCTGTTCTGTGTTCATTTATGCCAATTTTCCCTTCCAGTCTAATGCCCCGTACACACAGTCGGACTTTGTTCGGACATTCCGACAACAAAATCCTAGAATTTTTTCCGACGGATGTTGGCTCAAACTGGTCTTGCATACACACGGTCACACAAAGTTGTCGGAAAATCAGATCATTCTGAACGCGGTGACGTAAAACACGTACGTCGGGACTATAAACGAGGCAGTAGCCAATAGCTTTCATCTCTTTATTTATTCTGAGCATGCGTGGCACTTTGTCCGTCGGATTTGTCTACACACGATCGGAATTTCCGACAACGGATTTTGTTGTCGGAAAATTTTATAGCCTGCTCTCAAACTTTGTGTGTCGGAAAATCCGATGGAAAATGTGTGATGGAGCCCACACACGGTCGGAATTTCCGACAACAAGGTCCTATCACACATTTTCCCTCGGAAAATCCGACCGTGTGTACGGGGCATTAGACTTGGAGAGCAGCCCTCATCCTTGAAAAATTTGCTCTCATAAAGTTAAGTGTTTTTATATTTCCCATGTTTGTTGCTTACAGCTAACATTAAGCAAATCATGTTATGGTCACTGCTACCCAGATGTTCTTTTATATTGGTAATAAGCTTTGCATGGTTTGAGATTACCAGGTCCAGCAGAGCATCATTCATAGTCGGGGCCTCAATAAACTGGACCATACAATTGTAATAGGTTTATAAATTTTAGCCCTTTGACTGTTCCAACAGTGCCATTACTCCAGTCAATTTCCAGGTAGTTAAAATCCCCCATTACTATCACTGTTGCAGCCCTTTCTATCTGTGCAAAGAGCTGAGTCTCCACCTCTTCATTAACACTGGGAGGTCTATAACAAATTCCAATGATAACCTTTGTAATATGCACACCCATATACAGTTCCACCCATAATGCTTCAGGCTTATCACACTCTCCTTCAACTAGGTCCTCTTTCACACTCGCTTTGAGATCACTTATCACATAGAGACATACACCACCAACCCTCTGTTTTACCATGTCTTTCCAAAAGAGAGCAAAGCCAGGAATATTAATAGCCCAGTCATGTGAAGAATGAAGCCAAGATTCAGCAATACCAATTAAATCATAGTTTTCCTTGTGCACCAGAGTTTCCAATGTACCTATTTTGCTTGGCAGACTTCTTTTGGTATGTCATTATCTGATAGACTGCTGAAGACTGCCATGAGAACGGCTTAAAGCGGGGGTCCACCTATCTATCGTTTTTTTTTTTTTGAGTTAATTCACAAACTTTTCTTCTCAGCATTACATACTCACATATTGTGTGTAATATGTCCGCCTGTGCCAGATTTCGTCTGAACGAATAACTTATATTATTCACTGCAGGCGGTTTCCATCTTCATTGTGGGCATTTGAAGCCCACAAGCATTTATTTCCTGGATGTGGTAAAGGCTGTGATCTCAGCATTCACCGCTCGTTCCCGCACATGCTCAGTGGCATCCTGGGAAGCCTGAGACTAGCTCCCAGGAGTCTGGGAGAGGCTAGAAACACGCCTACTCCCATGGGAGGAGAACCAGGAAGTGCAAAGAAGAATAGAAAAATTAAAGGTAATTACGGCAATTTAAATTTTTTTAAACGGCATGTCAGCATCTAGGCAAGGAAGAGAATACATACAGATATTGTTCAAAATTTGGGTGGAACCCCGCTTTAAGCACGAAGTAAGAATAAATGAGCTCACAGTGCACATGCCCAGTATAATTAGGATCTGGCCTGGGACCTTGTTGGAGGAAAGATCGCTGGTTCAGGAAGGAAGGTAGGTATTATCCTAGGTGGGCTGAACTCAAATTGGAAAGCGGGATGTATTATTAGACAACTTCAATAAAGATGACGTTGTTCTTTAATACAGCATGCATGTATGACTTTTCTGTTTTGCAAAGAGAGAAAGCACTGCAGAAGAATGTCTATCTATAATTAAATGTCTGTTTGATGCTGCAGTGATGGAGCTCTGTAGACAACAACCATTCTTCAGCAAACCAGTTAAGATTAGCCAGGTAAACTTCTGAAGGAAGTTTAGAGCTTTACCATCTGGCTAAAAATATAATTTTAAAACATTTATATTTTTGGCCTAACATTAAAGAAAGACAATATATACCAATACTATCAACTTCATTTAAAGTGGTTGTAAAGGTACAAGGTTTTTTTCTTCTGTGTCTAGCAGCCCTCCAGCCCCCCTAATACTTACCTAAGCCCCATCTCAATCCAGCGATGTGCACGAGAGCCTCAGCTTTCCCAGGTCTCTTCCTCCTTATTGGCTGAGACAGCAGTGGGAGCCATGAACTACCGCTACTGCCAATCACAGCCAGTGAGCCAATGAGGAGAGTGGGGGTGGAGCCATGTGCGAATGGACACACAGAGCCACGGCTCAAGGGCGAGCCTGCTTGGGTGCCCTCCATAGCAAGCTGCTTGCTATTAGGGCACTTGGCAGGAGGGAGTTGCCAGGTGCGCTGTGGGGGACCCAAGAAGAGGAGCATCGGGGCTGCTCTGTGCTAACCCACATGTTTATTATTTTTAATTTTAAAAAAATTGCCTTTAATAACACTTTAAACCTGGTATTGTTAAAACACTCAAATGAATGCTGATTCCAAAAACTCCATTTATATTGTACTC
This sequence comes from Aquarana catesbeiana, assembly GCF_042186555.1. Lineage (NCBI taxonomy): Eukaryota > Metazoa > Chordata > Amphibia > Anura > Ranidae > Aquarana > Aquarana catesbeiana. The sequence continues at coordinate 70,758,179 of NC_133336.1, read as the reverse complement.
TAGGCAGAAAAGTTGAATTGACATTATTTAATTACTCCTGTATGCTTCATTCATCTAGAACAATATCAGGATCATATTTAATTGTATTCGTGGAGTCCACAGATCTCCTTATCTGGCAGGGCACCTGACAACTTCACATTTTCAACATGCTGCCTCTCGTCTTTATAAAGAGTTGCTTCCTATAATATATGTGCATATTTTGTTTGTTTGGAGATTGTCTCCACTTCTGCCAAAAAATGTTGGTCACATTTGCAATAATTTGTGTACCAGCTGTATTTTACAAAAAAGGGGTTTTCTGCTTTCAACAATAGAGAATAAATCTCCACCTGTGATCTGATTAGTAGGGTTGTCCCATTTTAAGGGTTTGCCCTGTGGCTATTGTTATAGTCATATTCCTATTGATATACTTAATATACTATACCTGAATTTCTTTATAGTTGAATTATATCTATAGCTATTTTAGTAGTTTGCACAGGGCAGGAAATTATGAAACACCATGTCATCATTTGCTGTAGTGTCTATTTGGGGGAATTACATTTACTTCCTGTAATGTAGACACAACAGGAAGTGAAAGCACATTTCTACATAGTGAGGTAAATCACTTCTTAGAGAATTGTACCAGAAAAAGAAAACAATTCAAGTTCTTAGAAACCTCTTTATAGGCAACCGAAAAGGGTGGAAGTCAGATGCGCCAAGAAAGGAAAATTACGGAAAGGTGTGTATACAATTTTCCGTTTTCCTGTTGCATCATGGCAGCATACACTTGGGGATTAACTCACGACTTTCCAAATGCCATAGTAGTCAGCTGTGCAAAATCCACTTTATAATGTGACATGAATGTGTTTCTGGAGGACCAAGTTGCAGCTTTACATATTGTCTCAGTGGATATTCTACAGTATGCTGCCCATGAGGTCGCCACCGCCCTGGTAGAATGAGCTTTCAAGCCCTCAGGTATTGGAATGTGCTGAATTGAATATTTTTTGATGGATCTTAACAACCATGAAGCAATGGTGCGGGGAGAGGTGCGCCTTGCCCCTTTTGAAGCCATGAGGAATCACAAGGAGGTTGTCTGTTTGCCTGAAAGAGCTAGTTGCCTCGAGGTACGCAGAGATGTTACCTTTGACATCTAACAGATGCGGATCACCCTGGATCGTGAGCAAGGCTGGAAGATTTATTTCTTGGTTAAAGTGAAACAAGGAGGCCACCTTTGGAATGAATCGGTCCGAAGGTCTTAGAACTACTCTGTCCAGATAGAAGATCAAGTAGTGTTCCTTTGTTAGTAGCGCTTGTATTTCGGATAACCTCTTCGCCGAAGTTATGGCGATGAGATATGTTATTTTCAAGGTCAAGTCCTATAAGGATATAGACTTGATAGGATAAAAGGGTTCATGAGATAATACTTTTAGTACAATCGAAAGATCCCTGGCTGGAAAGGTAGGTTTTCTAGGAGGTTTTAGTTTTAGACAGGCTTTTAGGAATTGTATGATGAGAGGGTTCAGGGCCCACTTGACTCCTGTAATGGCCAATAGTGCGGAGACTTGTATCTTAGGGGTGCTTGAGCTTAGGCCTTTCTCTAGACCTGTTTGGAGAAAATCAAGGATTTGAGATACGTCAAGAGATGATGTACTCCAAGATTGTTGTTGTGCAAAAGAGGAGAAACTTTTCCAAATTCTACTGTAAGTGTTGTTGGTAGTGGTCTTTCTGGCTTGAAGCAGTGTTTCTACTACTCTTTGAGAACATCCCTGGGCTAAAAGCCTAGACCTTTTAACTTACAAGCCATCAGACGTAACCTTTCTGGAGCTGGGTGAAGGAACTGGCCTTGGGAGAGTAGGTCTGGTGTGACTGGTAGAGGCAATGGGTTCTCTGTGTTCAGTTGAAGGAGTGTTGTGAACAATGGTCTCCTTGGCCAGTAAGGAATTACTGTTATCACCGTGGATGTTGTCCTTTGAGTCTGAACAGGAATCCTGTGATTAGGAGAGTTGGAGGAAATATGTACCCCAACTAAAAGTTCCATGGGTGTTGTAGACAATCTATCCCCTCTGCCATTGGATAAGCTGTTCTTGAAAGGTATCTCAAGCATTTAGTGTTCGCTGGGGTTGCAGCTAGGTCTGTATCTGGAACAATCCAAGTTTGAGTTATGAGGGAATAAGCCCGAAGATTCAGAGGCCATTCGTTGTTGGATAAAAAGATCCTGCTTAGATCGTCGGCCAGTTGATTGTGGACTGCTGGAACATACACCGCCTTCAGGTCTGCTAGGTTTACCTGGGCCCATTCGAGGATGGGACGAACTTCTCCCATAAGAGTACGACTCCTGGTACCCCCTTGCCTTTGGATGTAAGTTACTGCTGTTTTGTTGTCCAAGTGTATTAATACATTTTTCCCTTTCAAGTATGGGCTAAATGCTAACAGGGCCTGAAAGGCGGCTCTGAATTCCAGTATGTTGGAGATGATACCTTGTGAATGGAATGGCCAACGGCCCTGGACTGCCTGGTCTCAATAATGAGCTTCCCACCCATACTGGCATTGGATGTGACCATTTCTTGTAGAGGGGGAATTATATGTCTGAACCTATAAGTGAGCATGGGTCCATATTGTGAGCATGGGTCCATCACCATATGGACTGTTTACTGCCTTGAAACACTGCCAAAGAAACTAATTCTGGAATGTTCTCATGTGCCACTGTGCCCATTGAACCATTGGAATGGTTGCTGACATAGACTCCAGAACACTGAGGCAGGCTCTGGCAAGCAAGCATACTGCTACCAATAACTTCTTCATTTTCTGAATCAAAGTGATTAACTTCTCTTGAGGTAGTTCTATTCTGTTCAGTCGTGTGTTCAACTCTGCTCCTAGGAAAATCGTCTTTTGTGTGGGTTGAAGATTCTTCTTCTTCCAGTTTATCACCCAAACGAACTGTTCTAGTGTAAAAATCAGTATTTTCTGGTGATGGATGAGCGATTTTGGATTGGCTGCTAGGAGGAGGATGTCATCCAAATAATGATGGACTCTTAGGCCTTTCTCCCTCAGAAGGGCTATTACTGGAAACAGGACCTTTGTGAAGGTTCTGGGGGCAGTGGAGATTCCGAAAGGCAGACTATTGAATCCTAAAAGTTGGTGGTTTACCGAGAATCAAATAAATTATTGAAACGTAGGATATATGGGGACGTGCAGATAATCGTTTAAGTTTATTGCTTAAAGGATTGTTTGAAGGCTTTCCATATTGAATGACTGGACTAGACTTTTTATGTCCAATACAGGGCACAGGTCTCCTGTCTTCTTTTTTACCAGGAATAATGGGGAGTAAAATCCTTTCACCCTCTGGGCAAATGGCAGTTCCATTATTGCCTGTTTCTGAAGTAATTCTTGAACATATCCAACTAGCAGCTTTAATTTCTCCTGAGATGCTTGTGGTCTGAGGAAAACTGGTTCCTGGGGACTCGACTCTTGAACTTCAATCTGTGGCCAAGTTTAATGGTAGACACCGTCCATCATCCTTTATCCTTTATGTTTTTTGCCTAGACCTGCGAGAATAGATTCAGTCTGGCTCAAACTATCGCTGGCTGGACAGGAGTACCTTCAAAAGGGCTTCTGTTGATCCTCCACGGCAGAAGATTTTTGTTTTTGGAACTTCAAGAAGGAGGTTTGAGGATTCCTCCAGTTTCTCTTGTATTTTTTTCCTGTTCTGTATGACTTTATCTCCCTGTACCTATCTGGGAGAAACAGAAAACAACATATAAGAAAGGCGCTCGGAGTACTTGATGGAGCAACAGCAGTCAGGCAGAAACAGCTCTAGGTCATTCTAAAAAGGAACATAAAACAATGGGTCCATACATAAGTCTTTGGTGGCTGTAGTTAGCTGGTAGAAAAGATGAAGGTATCACAGTCAGCACAGGGCAGCTCTTCTTAGGAGTGAAGTAAACTTGGAGTCATCCATAAGAAAAAGAAAGAGAGAAGTAGCACCTGTAGTTAAAACTGCTTTATTAGATGCGGTAATAAGTACAATAGCCACTTACATTTCAGCAAGGACCGGTACTCACAGTGAGCCGATGGCTAAAAGGCAGGCTGCCTGCCTGGGAGATTAGGTCTAAAGAGTGGTGGCTTTTGCCGTTTCGTTCTTCTGTCTGAAGGGATAAGACCTGATTTTCCGCCCGTAACTTTTGAGATTGCTGAGTCTAATCTTGCTCCAAAGAGGTTCCGTCATAGGGGATCTTACACCAATTGGTTTTAGAGACAGCATCCGCTGCCCATGGTGTGAGCCATAGAGCTCTTCTGGCGGCGGCCAGCATTGCTCTAGCGGAGGATCTGATGACGTCCACTGAAGCCTCCGCCACAAAGTCTCTTGCGAGGCTGAGCTCTTGAAGGGCTGTTTTAACCTTTTCTTGTTCCACTCTGTCTAGAATTAATTTTTCTATGTTGGATGTCAAGCTGAAAATGTCTCTACCCACAGCTGCTAAGGCAATAGCTTCTCTGCAGGTGCCCCCCACTGCCGAATATGCTCTTTTTAGGTCGAGATTGATTTTGCGGTCTAACACATCTCTGAATGTTACAGCATCCTCAATGGTTAGTGTTACGTACCTGGCCAGATGCATGAGTTATACGCCTACCACTGGTGCTGATATCAACGGGTTTAAGTTCTTTCAGTGGATAAAGTTTTGCTAGTATGTTATTAAGACTAGTTTTTTTATCTGATTTCTGCCACTCTTCCTTGATCAGGTCTTCCAATTCATCTATAAATGAAAAGGATTCAGGATCCTTCTTTAGGTTCGGAAAATATTTTCTGGCTTTGCATGGAGCTTCCTTGGGCTCTTCCCAACTGATTGCTTCTTTTAAACATTTGACAAAAGGCTCTATTCGTGAAAAATCAAAACCTGCGGAGGCTACTATCTCTTCACTGTCTGATGAGTTATCTGATTTTGCTGATGCTTGTGGGACACCTGATATACTTTGAGCTGCTTTGTCTGTCTTGGGGGCAGCCACCTGTAGGATTGATTCTCGGACTGACTCTCTGATGTCTATCATCTCCCTTCAAAGAACTAACGGCATGCTATTTTTCCTGGAAGCGCAGAGGCGTCACAAACCCAGTATGCGTTTTCAGCTGGCTTATAACGATGACTGCCTGATGATGGGGGATGGCGTGAAGAAGATCCCCTATGGTGTAAGTGACGATGTCGGGAATAAGATCTTAAGCGGCTTCTTCTGTGACCTTAGCGTTCCCTGTGTCTGGAGTCTGACGATCTTGCAGACCTGATAGGGCTGTCCAATAAGCATTAGTGGCCAGGCTCTCTTTTTCAATATCTTCACTACTTACCAATTCCCCCCTTACCCATTAGTCGGAGGATGGTCTGCTGGGGCAGCGGCATCCATGAGGAGTGAACAGAAGCTTCCACCTAGAATATATATATAGTGAGATTAGCAGGTATAGAGGAGATAGTAATCCTGTCACTAATAGAGGGAGAGAGATAGAGAGGCCGTGCTTACCTTGGTGGAGGAGCAGGTATAAAGAGGTTGACAGACAGAGGAATAGCTGAAAGGTGTATCCCCATGTGTATGACTAGTGTGTAACTAAGTACCGCAGTATCAGTGGAATGTATGGGCTGGAGGCTTTTTAAAATCACCACCGTCGCGGTGGAAGTGATGTCACGCTTGTGCATGCGCACTTGCGCATAGAGGAGCCCGGCGCCATATTGGAAACTGAAAAATCGGGCTCCCGGCAGCATCACTTCCACTCACGCAAGCGCAGAAGCGGCTGAATGCTTGGGCAACATCTTAGGAATAGCAGGATGGCTGTGTGGGACTACAGAACCCAGAAAGACCACGCAAAGTGCAAGAAAAAAGATATGAGGACCGCTGCAGATAATCTAAGCCTGTTTAAGGCTGGTATCACACCAGGCAACATATCCCTGAGACCAACAGAGTGGGGTTCCTTCCATCTAGCTCGTTTAGAGACTGTACAGGCAAGGACTTCCATCCAGGAGAGGCTGAACCTGGCTGGGGCGAGACCGGTAAGGGGTGCTGAGCTTTCCATCAGTCCTGGACAGGTGAAGAAAAAAAAGAGAATGTTGTGGTGGGGCCCTCTCTATCTTTTTATAGCTATTCAGTCCTGTCAGGTTGTGAGGGGTGGAGTCACAACCCAAGTGTATGCTGCCATGATGTGACAGGAATTCCTCCCAGTAACTACAACCCTGTAATTTTTACTTCTGTAGTGTTGAAGATATTTATGGCATGCATAAAGAACCACATACAAGGGTATCGACTAGAAAACAATATTATAAGTGATCGCCCTGATTACCTTGAGGCCCTATTCACACCAGGTGTGTTGGGCTGTCCTGGGAAGTCTTTCCTGAACAGGTCCAACACAAAGACAAGGAAATTTCGCCTTGCTTACAAATTTACGTATTTGGTCAGTGGCATCACTGAGGACCTTGTGATGGTCTGATGGTGATGGATGATGACCTTGTTTGGATTTGAAGAGGGACCCCAATGCATGCAAGAAAAGCGCAAAAAAAATTGTGTGGGGTTCACCTAAAACTCAGAGCGGACTTCTATCCAAGTATAAATAAAGTGTGTATATGTACTGGCATACTAAAAATGGACAATATTGGGAGTACATATTGGGATTTACAGTCATGAAGTTCATTCACAATCCAAAATGGTAGAGGTCTAGGTCTTTCAAGTCCAGAAAACAGCAGGAAGAGACAGAGGAAGAATCGTGACTGAAAAAAGAAAAAGCAGAAAGTGCAAAACAGCCTCATGCATTACTAACACACTGACTTCAAATAGATACACAGTGCACTCACAATGGCAGAAAAGAGTGATGTCTTCAAATGTTATTTTGATCCAGGCAGATTCTGACAACAGGATATGAACTCCAGATGTAGGGATCTGAAAACCAGAATGACCCATGCGGACAAATATTTGTACATGCAAGGAACTGGGAGTATAGCGTTCAACATTCCAGGAAGATGTGCATTACTGCCTTCTCATAGTGAATGTTCATGAGTAGTCTGTGGATGCACAGAGGCATTGGAGCCCTCTGAGCTAGAGAAAGTTGACATCAACAACCTGCCCAGCTGCAAGGTCTGCATCCAGGTAGCATTGCCGTAACCAGGCAATGTGTTTTGAGGAGTTTTACTTATTGGGAGTATAGCATTCAACATTCCAAGAAGATGTGCAATAGTGCCTTCTCATAGTGAATGTCATGGTTAGTCTGTGGATGCACAGAGGCATTGGAGCCCTCTGAGCTAGAGAAAGTTGACATCAACAACCTGCCCAGCTGCAAGGTCTGCATCCAGGTAGCATTGGCGTAACCAGGCAATGTGTTTTGAGGAGTTTTACTTATTTCTCAAGCTTGATTCCCCTGGTTTTGAGAAAGAGACATTTGTAGTCATCATTATTTTATGCCATTGTGAGTGCATTATGTATATTTACTATTTGAAGCCAGTGTGTTAGTAAAGTCCCCCATCTCAACTCTTTGCAAGTCACCTTGTCCCCATGTTGAGTTGACAAAGGTCTCATCCCCACATCATTCTCTGAGAGTAAATAAAAACATCCACATTGTGAAAAAGTCCTTTAAAAAAAGAAAATTATCCCCAGATGTAAATCCAATGTCAATCATATTATACAGCAATTTAGATCATTGTCAATCAAGAGGATCTGCTGCCCGATGATGTTTCCACACACTCAATGCTGCTACAATGACCCGCTATGTGGTATTGCTACCCTTCTGCTGCTCCCGTTGCAAATGACAGATCCCTAGTTGGCTACGGAGTGTAAGCAAACCAGCTAGGGATCCTGGGTGATGTACTGCTCTCTAGAGTCATGTACTGATTTAAGGCATCCCCCCATCCTATTATTGAAAGTATATATGTATTTATAATGTTGTCCTTTAAGTTATGTTAACCAGATCCCGTCTGGCCTATAGCGTCCTGTCACCAGGCCATCAGTACTGCCATCAGTGATCTGTCACACAGGATGTCAGTACTGCCATCAGTGATCTGCCACACAGGCCATCGGTACCAGCTGCCATGTCCAAAAGATTTTTTACACCTGAGGAGGCATATACAATCCTTACTATGTCGGATGATGAGAGCAGTGGGGAGCTCTCATCATCCAATTATGGTTCAGAATTCGAGCCAGTAGAGAGTAGTGAATTAGGGACCAAATCAGAGGAGAAAACAGTCCATCTTAAAAGAATAAGTAGAACAACAAGATTTGAAAACCTGCCTATGACCAGCAGCACCATACACCCCAACGGCTCCAACACAAATGGAGCTAGACCCCAGTAAGAGGAGCTCAGTACCAGCACTGGAATAACATCACCAAACCCGAAGAATCCGGGCCCAAACCTACCTTCCTGATGCCCTGGCAAGCCCCTTATGGCTGCCTTCCATCTCAGGGTCAACTACGATCCCCCTTTCACCGCAACACCAGGTGTGCAGCCCAACACTACCAATTTTTCTCAATTAGATTATTTTTATTTGTTTTTCCCACAAGATCTGCTGAAGTATATCATAGACCAAACAAATCTCTTTGCAGAGCAATTATTGCCTCTAACCCCAATTTGTCCTATGCCTGTATGTTTCATTGGTGATGTCTCGCAGTAGAAGAGTTAAAATTGTTTTTGGGCCTTACATTCAATATGGGGCTTACAAAGGAAAACTAAGTGCATGCCTGCTGGACCACCCACCCCATCCACCACATGCCTATTTATTCTGTTGTCATGTCCAGGACATGTTATGACATGATTATGTGCTTCCTATATTTTAATAACAACGCGCAGTGCCCTCCCAGAAGGTAATCCCAACCACGATAAATTATATAAAATACGCCCCCTAATAAATTATTTTTCCAAGCGATCTGCTGAAATGTATGTCCCAGACCAGAACATTTGTGTCGATTAATCCCTTATCCACTTTACTGGCCGGCTGCACTTCAAGCAGTATATTCCCAGTAAGAGGGCCAGTTACGGGGTAAAACAAAATAAACTTTGCAAAAGAGCCACAGGATAAGTGTATGCCTTCCGTGTGTATGAAGGCAAAGACTCCCAGCTCCAGCCCCTTGAGTGCCCAACATATCAGAAGCAGCCAAAAAATTGTCTGGGACCTGGCATACCCCCTGCTCAAAAAAAGCTATCATATATACTGTATGTGGACAATTATTACATCAGTTTGTCTCTTTACGTCACCTTCCCGTAAAAAAACCCTGGCCTGCGGTACCTCCAGGGCTTCCCACAAAATTTTGTAACAAAAAGGCTAAAAAGGGGGAATCCGCAAGTCTAAGGAATGAGGAAGTGTTGGCTGTGAAGTGAAGGGACAGGAGAGATGTTTACCTCATGTCCACCATCCACAATGACACCTTGGTGTAGATTCACAGACGACGTGGCCCCATTGTAAAACCTAAATGTGTCCAAGATTATAATTAGTTCCAGGGGGGGGGGTGGATTTAAGTGATCAGATGCTACAACTATATTTATTAACACGACAATCCCGTTTCATGGTATAAAAAAGTTGCATTTTATCTCATCTATATTGCCATGTATAGTTTGTATGTCATGTCTGCCTATCGAAAGTCAACAGAAAGCCAACCCAGCACCTACCTCAAATATATTGAAGATATTGTCACTGCCCTGATCTACCAGCAAGGACCCATCCCAGGATCTGATTGTGTGAGTCGACTTCATGAGCAACAATTTCCTGATAACATTCCCCCCACAGAATCAGGAAGAGGACTCCAAAATAAATGTGTATGCAGCAGAGGAGTAGTTAGAAGAGACACTAGTTATCATTGTCCCAAATGTCCCTCCCAACCTGGCCTATGCATCAGAGAATGCTTCAGAAGGTATCACACATCCATAAGATATTAGTTCCCCTTATAGTTCCCCATTTCAAATACCTGTGTGGATCATTTGCCTGCTACCACGTTTCTACCTTTCACGTTAACCGACCCTGGCCTGTTTACCGACTATGCCTTTGCCTGCCGTTTTAAACCACATTTCTGGCTTCCACATGCACTGACTACGGCCTGTTAACTGACGGTGTTTTTTTTGCCTGCCACTTGGACTGATCTTTGTTCCTTCTACTTTAGTACACAGGGGTCTCATATATGTGAGGGACTTCAAAATAGTGTTTCCCAGAACAGGGTCTGGAGTCGGAGGCTTGAAAGAGATTTGGGTGGGAGAAGCCTCCACCCCTGTGACCATTCGTTTCTGACAGAGGCCCTAAGCTTGATGGTCCTTCTTGCTGCCTGGACCAATACTTTGGCTGTGCTGATCATATCACTGCCTGTAATGACCCAGGACTTTATGGACCATGTTCCTTTCTGCTGCCTGGCCCAATACTTTGGCTGTATTGACCATATCTCTGCCTACTGCCTGTACTGACTATGGACAGTATTGCTGCCTGGATGATTCCTTTTGCTGCTGCTGACCACATCTCTGCCTGCTACCTGGACCAATGCTTTGGCTGTGCTGACAGTATCTCTGCCCGCTGCCTGTACCGACTATGGACAGTATTCCTGCCTGCAGCCTTGACGATTGCTTTTGCTGTCGCTGTCCACATCCCTGCCTGCTGCCTGGACCAATGCTCTACTCTGTGGAACACTGCACTATTAAAACCACAGGTAATCTTTTGTTTACCCTTTGCGCAGCAGAATGTATTTTGGGGTGTAATTGTTATGTACATGCTTTGTGTTAAAAATATGAAGGGCCTTCAAAAATGCAATAGGTTGTCAGGAAATGAGATGTATAATGTATGCTTCTAGAACGCCTGAAGGTGGCTACTTGGATGTTGGGCCTCTGTATGTGGCCAGGCTGTGTAAAAGTCTCACATATGTGGTATTGCCATACTCAGGAAGTGTAGCAGAATGTATTTTGGGGTCTAATTTCTGCTAAGTACATGCTATGTGTTAGAAAGATCGTATAAATTGACAACTTTGTGTACAAAAAAAAAATGTTTTCATTTTCTTTCCACATTTTTTCAAAAACTTGTGGAAAAAAATTACATGTTCAAAAGACTCATAATATTTCATAGAATATACGTTGGGGTGTTTGCTTTCCAAAATGTGGTCATTTTGTGGGCGTTTCCATTTTCTTGGTGCTCCAGGGCCTTAAGAAGTGTGATAGGTCGTCATGAAATTAGATGTGTAATTTATGCTCCTAGAACACCTGGAGGTGCTACTTGGATGTTGGGCCTTTGTATGTGACCAGGCTATGTAAAAGTCTCACAAATGCAGTATCGCCATTCTCAGGAGGAGTAACAGAATGTATTTTGGGGTGCAATTTTTGCTATGTACATGCAATGCGTTAGAAATATCGTATAAATGGACAACTTTGTGTAAAAAAAATATGTTTTCATTTTCTTTCCACGTTTTCCAAAAACTTGTGGAAAAAAATGACATGTTAAAAAGACTCATAATGCAAATAGGGTCATTTTGTCCTGGTGCTCCAGGGCCTTCAAAAGTGTGATAGGTCATCATGAAATTACAGTAGATGTGTAATTTATGCTCCTAGAATGCCTGGAGGTACTACTTTGATGTTGGGCCTCTGTATGTGGCCAGGCTGTGTAAAAGTCTCACATATGTGGTATTGCCATACTCAGGAGGAGTAGCAGAATGCATTTTGTGGAGTAGCAGAGTAGCAGAATGCATTTTGTAATTGGAAGTATGCATATGCTGTGTGTGAGAAATAACTTGTTAATAAGACAATTTTGTGTTAAAAAAAAAAATTGTGGGAAAAAAATTACAACTTAAAAAAAACTCAATATGCTTCTTACTAAATACCTTGGATTGTCTGCTTTCCAAAAAGGGGGAATTTAGGGGGAATTTGTACTGTCCTGGCTTGTCAGTTTCTCAAGAAATGAGATAGGCCATCAGTACATCAGGTGTGATCAATTTTCAATGATTGGCACCATAGCTTGTAGACTCTATAACTTTCACACAGACTAAATAATATACACTAATGTGGGCTATTTTTACCAAAGATATGTAGCAGTATAAATTTTGGCCCAAATTTATGAAGAAAAATTACTTATTTGCAAAATTTTATAATAGAAGCTAAAATCTTTAAAAAACCTTTGCTTATATCGCAAAAACTAAAAAACCAGTGGTGATTAAATACCACCAAAAGAAAGCTCTGTTTGTGTGAAAAAATAACATTTTTGTTTGGGTACAATGTAGCATGACTGCGTAATTGTCATTCAAAATGTGAGAGCACTGAAAGCTAAAAATTGGTCTGAGCAGGAAGGGGGTATAAGTGTCCTGTATTGAAGTGAAAAGATCTGCTTCCCGTTGAGCAGTGTTTTAATTGTTTTTTTTGCATTGGTACATGGCAGTACCCAGCTACCCATGCCCTTTTTTAACAAAGCTTTCTAATTAGCCTCAAAAAGACCACAAAACAATAACATGATTCAGCTCCTAAAGACTTCAGTGGAGGTAGGTACAGTGTTTGGGCTTTGCACACTTTCCGTCAAGTTCGTCCAACATCCAGCAATCCAAACTATGCCAGGTCACTCATCCCCTTTGCCAGGATATTAATTAAAGTGACCCTGTCATTAAAAACACCCTCAAACAGAGCTGCTTGCAAAAAAAGAGACACTCACAGAATTATTGATTTCCTTGCAGCACTTTAAGGAAGGATTTTTTTTTTACATTAGTGGTGTTTCGAGATGTGGTCAGAGGGAAGGGTAAATATTAACTTTAATCTTTTGCATGTAACCCTTTTTGGGGATTTTTTTTTTTTACAGAGTCATTTTAATATCCTAATTTATCAAAATGTAAGTACAATCACATTTAAATGCATATATCCCCCCCCCCCCAATTTCTCAAGGCAATTACTGCCACTTTGATATATGAGGATCTGACTGTCATAGTTTTACTAATGTCATAGGCTGCTGTAACATTATGATTTCCATTTTCACGTTTTCTAGAACCAAAATGATCAGGGTGCATACATAGAAATATACAGTAGGTAGGGCCAAAACATTTTTTTTTGTTTTTAGTAAGGAATAAAATCTGTCTAGTTATTTTTTTGTTGTTTTTGTTTTATGCTGTCTGTGCCCTGTTGAGCAGATTTAGCATCACTTCCTGACCTGGACAAACAACAGGAAACAAGTGAAAAACTCTTCAAAATTTCCACTGTAACATTTGCCCTGTAGTCCTTTTCTGGTAACAATGGTAAAAATTGAAATTTCCCATCACTCTTTGTATTTTGACAATGGTTATCAAGACAAATAGAGAGGCTGAATCTTCACAGCAGGGCACAGACAGCAGTACTTGACAGTGTTTCAACACTTTCCCCTCTATACAATACTAGCAACTGACTTCACATAAAGTGCCTTGAAAAAGTATTCGCACCCTTTGAAATTTTCCACATTTTGTCATGTTACAACCAAAAACGGAATTGATTTTTTGGGGGATTTTACTTGATAGACCTACACAAAGTGGCACATAATTGTGAAGTGGAAGGAAAATGATAAATGGTTTTAAATTTTTTTTTACAAATAGATAGGTGAAAAGTGTGGCGTGCATTTGTATTCAGCGCCCCTGTGTCAATACTTTGTAGAACCACCTTTCGTTGCAATTACAGCTACAAGTCTTTTTGGGTATGTCTGTACCAGCTTTGCACATCTAGAGAGTAACATATTTGCCCATTCTTCTTTGCAAAATATCTCAAGCTGTCAGATTGGATGGAGAGCTTTTGTGAACAGCAATTTTCAAGTCTTGCCACAGATTCTCAATTGGATTAAGTCTGGACTTTGACTGGGCCATTCTAGCAAATGAATATTCTTTGATCTAAACCATTCCATTGTAGCTATGGCTGTATGTTTAGGGTCGTTGTCCTGCTGGAAGGTGAACCTCCGCCCCAGTTCCAAGTCTTTTGCAGATTTTAACAGGGTTTCTTCTAAGATTGCCTGTATTTGGCTCTATCCATCTTCCCATCAACTCTGACCAGCTTCCCTGTCCCTGCTGAAGAAAAGCATCCCCACAACATGATGCTACAACCACCATGTTTCACAGTGGGGATGGTGTGTTCAGGGTTGATATGCAGTGTTAGTTTTCTGCCACACATAGTGTTTTACTTTTAGACCAAAAAGTTACATTTTGCTCTCATCTGACCAGAGCACCTTCTTCCACATGTTTGCTGTGTCCCCCACCTGGCTTCTCTTGAGCTGCAAACAGGACTTCTTATGGCTTTCTTTCAACAATGGCTATCTTATTGCCACTCTTCCATAAAGGCCAGATTTGTGAAATGCACGACTAATAGTTGTCCTGTGGACAGATTCTCCCACCTGAGCTGTGGATCTCTGCAGCTCCTCCAGAGTTACCATGGGCCTCTTGACTCTATTTACTAATTAGATGACTTCTGAAGGCAATTGGTTTTAGATTTTAGTTAGGGGTATCAGAGTAAAGAGGGCTGAATAAAAATGCACGCCACATTTTTCAGATATTTGTAAAACAAAATTTAAAAGCATTTATCATTTTCCTTCCATTTCACAATTATGTGCCACTTTGTGTACTTTTTCAAGGCGCTGTACACTTCAAGGGAGATTTCTATCAGATAGAAAATGACTGGTCTGATTGTGACTCCTTCTGCTTTTATAATCATTTGGCTGCACCTCCTTTTGTCTCCTTGTAAACATTTGCAGCTAATTTGCTAATATTAGGCTGAAAGTCTACTATTGATTGCAACGATTCCTATACAATATTACGATTAACAATGTAGTTGGCCATGTTACATCATTACAGCCTTTCTAGTTTCACCTGTAGTTTTGAGTGGGGATTTTCTGTATAGTTCCTAATTTAGGTAGGCATATCTACTAATGTTGAAATGTGTTCTTATTGAGTTTCTGGGGTGCGGTCCAGTATTTTGTTCCATGATAGTAGTGTCTTCTAAATGACCACCAAAGTCCAGTGAAGGAAACACATTTTACCCATTGTTTAAAACAGGGTTTCTCAATCAGGGTTCCATGAAACCACGGGGTTCTTCCAGTGGTTGAAAAGGGTTCCTTGGGAAATGAAGGATTTCTAAATCCTACTAACCATTGATATAATTATATATTTAGCCAGGTGTAATAGGAGGGGGGGGGGTTCCTACTGTCAGCAGTGTTAAAGTGTCTTTTTCTCACTGACAAATACTATAAAGGGTTCTTTTCCCAATAGAAGGGGTACTACAATTTTCACAACTAATGTTTTTTTTTTTTTTCTGGCCATTATTATTATTTGTTCTAATTTATGATTGTTACTGAAACAACTATCTGCTCTGGGTGCCAAATATGCTAGATACACTATTCTTTATACTTTCATATATTATTAAGCTTACAACTTACTGACAACTTACAATGTGCCGTGAAATCTAGAAATGCAATAATTTGGCAAGGGTTCCCTGTAACATGAAAATTATTTAAAGGGTTCATCTGTATTAAAAATGTTGAGAAATGCTAGTTTAAAGTATAGTTCTCGCTCTAGTATGTTGTTATTCACACTAAAGTGAACCTATTCTCACACAGAAAAGATTCCACTCTTAAGATGGCTACCAGGAATCACAGTTATTGAACAACAGTGAGGAAATTTATACCAATGAGAAAATATGGCTGCCCTATGTAAAACATACTGTTTAGATATCTATATATATATATATATATATATATATATATATATATATATATATATATATATATATATATATATATATCATGGAAATATTCATATAACTGGGACAGCAAGTAAAGGGAAATTTTCCAAATGGTATCCAGAAAGCTCAAAAGTAACCGGCCAGGACTTTCTACTCTATTCAAAGCTTAAAAAAAGTTTTGGTTATACATATGTTTTAATTTTAGTGACAGGCTGATATGTCATTCTTTATTTTATGTATAGTTACACTTTAACATAGGAAGGAAGAAGTGAAATAAAAACAAATGTTTATGGTACTTTTTTGCTGTTCTTTTTTAGGTGGAGAAGGAGGACAATCAAACCAAGAGAATCAACAGGAAAATCATGAGAAATCTCGATGTCAGTCTTGTACGTCAACTTTCCTTAAAGTCATCTGGGGCTTTCTGATAATCTTATCAGTTTCATCCTCTTGGGTTGGAACCACACAGATAGTAAAGATCACATACAAGAACTTTTACTGCCCATTCTTTATGACATGGTTCTCAACCAACTGGAATATTATGTTTTTCCCAGTGTACTACTCGGGTCATCTAGCAACAGCACAAGAGAAACAGTCGCTAATACAAAAAATTAGGTATGAGTACACATTTTACTCCCGTGAATGAATATGAAAATATTATGTTGGGAAAAGCATGGCATATTTGATGTGTTTAATACAGAGCGTCTTTTAGCTTCTCTGAAACTTTTGCGTTTGCGCTGGACCTCAGCAGAAAAATCCAGGAAAATCGCGATCATCTTGTTACCATGGGGAATATTTCTCCTCTCTCTACTCAAGCGCAATATAGTGTCCTGGTCTCTATAGTTAAGAAATTTTGCAATGAAGGTGCGCGGTGGGGCCCTGACCGGGGGTGGTCTCCCAGACATGCGGTGGGCCCGTTCAACAACAAATGTGGGGGAAAAAGCCTCCTTACCATACGTGGTGCACAGGAGTTGCTCCAAGAATGAGGAGGGGTCTGCTCCCTCTTCTCCCTCAGGCAGTCCGATGAATCTCAGATTGCTCCTTCTAAGCCTGTTCTCCATTTTGTCTTGCTTCTGTAGCAATTGATTTACTTGCAGCTGCATGCTTTCTGTAGTATTCTGTAGGGGGGAGGGAATCCTCCACAGTGCTCAGCCGAGTTTCTGTGTCCTTGACTCTGTCCCTCAGTTTCTGGAAGTTCTGCCTTACCAGAGAAATGTTCACCTTTACTTCCTCAATCCTGGCAGTCAGGGTGGTTTGGCAGGACATTATGGCTTCCTGGCAGGCAGTAATAGCATCAAGTTGTGTTGGCCCCTGCAGCTGTCCCCTCTCCCAGCGTGGCGCCACCATCTTGCTCCTGGAGGTCATGTTCTTTTCGGCTGTATTTGTCCAATTTGGCAGCTGCTTCAGTGCCTTTTTTTTGTTTGAACATGTTCCCTGAGGGCACTGGGTGTGCAGGCAGTCAAAAACGGGTAGATTGCGAGTGATCTGGTCCCAGGATGAGTCGTTAAGGATATCGGCTGGCGGAGCTCAGGTCACCATCGTCCTACTGCATGCCACTCCAGGCCACACCCATTTTTGACATTATTGTTCGAAACTATAGATTCCCTGTGTGTTATGGAGCATGTTATGAAGGCTTCATGGACGCATTGATTCTGTAACCAATGAATGAATGATGGACAACATTTCTTGAAAGCATAGATTTAAGCTTAGGGTTCATAGAACAGCCAATAAACAGAAATTAAACAGAACAATTAACAGCCTTTATAGCTATATATGAATTGGATATAGATTTGGGGAACTGAATATATCTGAGATATATGTGTTTTCTTGGGAGGATATATTTTATGTTTAATTCCGGTTCATTACATTTTTTTTTGTAACATTTGCTGGTACATAAAGCATAACAAAAGATAACAGGGTAATTCCCCACTGGGTAAATAACAACGAAATATAACTGCCATAGTAGGTGGGTAATGAGACAGTCAAGAGTCAAACAAATGTTCAGTATGAAGCCTCTAAAATATGTCATATGCCAAAAACAGAAAACATGAAAAGGCATTCACACGGAGAGGAGTAGAAATACCTCTCTTGGGCGGACAGGTAACAATAATATGACTGTGACCAGACAAGCATGTGGAATTCCTGATGGGTGTTTAGCATCCAGAAAACGTGGATAAGAAAGAAAAGTCATATTGTAGAATCAAAGAATGTAGAGAGAAGGAAAGGAAAATGCAAAACCCAAGCACTATGAGGAAGAAAGAAGTTGGGTATCCAAAAAATTATGGCAAGTATTATGACAGGGAAATCAGAGGTAAGGGGCAAATTTAGAGGAATGTTGGAAGTGATTCCCAACCGACCATGTAAGAGTGTAATCTTCAGTTTTATCTGTTTCCAAGGAGATCAGATCCTAATAGCAAATGGAGTCCATCTCACGGGCCCACTCCACAAAGGACGGAGCCTGTGGTTTATGCCATGCCCTAGCGATCACAGTATGTGCGGAAGTCAAGAAGTGTCGGAGAAGACTTTTTACATTTTGTTTAGAGGATTCAGGCACCACTGATTTCAGAGTAAAAAGAGGAGAATGAATGATTCTGTCCCCAACTAAATCATAGTAGAGGTGAAGTATTTTGTCCAAGAAAGGAGTTATGAGAGGGCAGATACTCCAGATATGAGTCATAGTACCTGGGGCCTGCAAACATCGGAATCGATGGGTCTATTTTGTGTAGAGTAGTAGAGCACCAATAGCACCAGGTAAGGATTTTATAGTTGCGCTCCTGTGCTCTAGAATATATGGAAGTCTTATAAGTAAACAGATCTTATAAGTCAAAATCAGGCACCCGCTCCCCCAAAAGGTGTCAAATGTGGCAGCGGAGGGGGGAGGAGGCAGACAAGCAGAGCTTCCTTTTTTGGGTGGAGCTCCGCTTTAAGGCTCCATTTACGCCATGGCGTTTTTCGTTTTGCAGGCAGCGTTTCCTGACATATCGCGGTAAAATCACACAAACAGAATCGCGGGATGCCTGTTGCCCAAAAGACATGGTGTAAATGGAGTCTTAGTACTTTATGGCTCACAGACCCTAAGGCTCGGTTCACACTGGGGTGACTTGTTAGGCGACCTAATCGCCTGACAAGTCGCGCTCCATTCAGTGCAATGGAACCGTTGAGTCGCTCCAACTTAGAAAAAGGTTCCTGTACTACTTGGGGGCGACTTCCGAACGGCTTGCATTGACTTCTATTAAAGAAGTCGTTTGCAAGCGCCGCTAAAGTCGCGCTGTGTGGGGCGTCTTCAAAGTCTGGCGACACAGTGTAAACACAGCCTAACACCTATGCAGATTGGAAGTTCTGATATGCAACAGGTTTATTTTGGATTAGTAAGATAGTCATTCAGTGGCATTACCATGTATTTTTTCTTTTTTTCCTATAGCAGTTGCTAACAGACTACATTTTTTATGGTCAAAATCTTTTGTGTTATCTTTTACTTAGACAAATAACCATTCTTTTTTTTTCAATTACAGGTTTTGAAATACATAATGCGATGTAGGGGGTCAAATTCAGGCACTTACATTTCTTACAATTACAAAATACATTTAATGATGTATTAACGATTGCAGAGCTGCAATTATTTGTTTTGTTTATATCTGCCTGGAGTTTAACTTTAGGGTGGAATAATTAGTAAGCTTATTAATACATGTGCATGAACACGCTTCTTTATCAAGGGATGCATTATTAGCAATACATTATTAGTAAAAAGAGATTACAATTTGTTAGTACATTTAAATCTAAACAATTTATAAAGGAAGGGATGTTGCCCCCAGACATAAACAGTAGCGCTGCTTACAAGATAACTTTTAGGCTGCATGAGTGTCTTTGAGCGTTTTTACATCCTTTTTTTGCGCGTTTTTATGTGCGATTTTGGCGTGTTTTTTTAAAGGAGTTCTATTATCTTCCTAGAAATACATCAACGTAAACATAAAAAAATCCCTTTGTCATCATTTCTTTATTTGTCTCCAAAAGAATGGGACCAAGCAGAAGCAGCAGCAGCAATTTATTGGTCCTTAAAGAGATTGTAAACCTCCGATAAACAAAAAAACAAACCCTGCAAGACAAAGGCATAATGAGCTAGAATGCATCGCATTCTAGCTCATTATGAAATACTTACCTCAGAATGATGCCCCGAATCGGCATCGGCACTCCGAGTAAACGGCGAACATCTTCCACCGGAGTTACTTCCGGGTTCACGGCTCCGACGCTGTGATTGGCCGGAGCCGTGGTGAGGTCACTCCCACGCATGTGAGCAGGAGTCGCCGGTCACGGGCTGAGCCCTGAAGAAATGGCACCAGCAGGCGGTTTCTTCAGTGTGCATGCGCCGATGACATCGGCAGCAGCGCATATACTGAATATCTCCTAAACTGTGCAAGTCAATTGGGTCACCTACCTTTACACGCACATGAATTTTAATAGCATCCCAGTCTTAGTCCAAAGGGTTCAATATTGAGTTTGCAGCTTTAACAGCTTCAACTCTTCTGGGAAGGCTGCCCACAAGGTTTAGAAGTGTGTTTATGGGAATGTTTGACCATTCGTCCAGAAGCACATTTGTCAGGTCAGGCACTGATGTTGGACAAGAAGGCCTGGCTCACAGTATCTGGTCTAATTCACCCCAAAGGTGTTTCTATTGGGTTGAGGTTGGGACTCTGTACAGGCCAGTCAAGTTCCTCCACACCAAATTCACTCATTCGTGTCTTTATGGACCTTGCTTGGTGCACGGGTCCAAATCATTTGGTGGAGGGGGGATTATGGCATGGGGAACTTGACTGGCTTGCACAGAGTCCTGACTTCAACCCGATAGAACACCTTTGGGATGAATTAGAGCGGAGACTGCGAGCCAGAACTTCTGGACCAACATCAGTGCCTGACCTCACAAAATGTGCTTTTGGAAGAATGGTCAAACATTCCCATAGACACACTCCTAAACCTTGTGGACAGCTTTCCCAGAAGAGTTAAAGCTGTTATAGCTGTAAAGCTTGGGCTACCTCAATATTGAACCCTACTGACCAAGACTGGGGAGTCTTAAAGTTCATGTGCATGGAAAGGCAGGCGGCCTAATACTTTTGGCAATGTGGTGTATGTAGTCATAGCATCAGTTAAAAAACCTTTTTGCAGGCTGGGGGTGGGGGTGGGGGTGGGTCATGCCGGTGGTAAGCAATTTTTTGCTGGCAAAGGCTGGTGTTGGCATTTCAATCATCATGGCACCATGGTTGATATGGTGTCAGGGTGATTGAAGCGCATTGTTTCTATCGTTACATTCTAATATATAATGAAGTGGTTCAACTCACCATAATGCACAATCAGTGGGAACCCTGGGCGTGTCACTTGCCACATCTCCTGCCACCAGATGCAGCTTTTTAACTTGCCACTGTCACCTGCCACTGGATGTGAATTGTCACTTGCCATGTCGCCTGCCTCCAGATGTGGATTGTGACAAGGCTATATTTATACCTACCTCACTTATATACTTAATGATACATAAGTGATTAAAACCTTTTATCTATATATGAATCAACCATGAAATTAAGGACGAATAAAACCTGTGCGAAAAGGGTAACAATCTAATTTATTTAAACTTACTATTGTACAGAAAAGAAACTTGTATTAATATGAGATTAGCAACTGTAACATAAATGATACAACCTTAAAAACAACAATGTTACCAATGATAATAAATATTGCTATAAATATTGCTATAATGCTATCAAGAGTTTAATAATGTATTAAGGCAAAATCCTACAATAGAAAAAGTTAGGGAAGAAAAGAGACATAAGAGATAATACAGATACATTGTATAGAGAGGTCTTATGTGTGGCCATCTTCCATCTAGACTGTAAGCCCAAGAGAACTAGCATCTCTAGGTTTTTTGTTTTATGTTGTTAGAACCCACTCCCACCAATCAGAACTCAGGGTCACCTCATTGGTTCAGAAGTGGCACTGAATCCTGATTGGCTGCCCCTGAAGCCTAAGGTACATTGGTTAAGTTGCCTCAACTTCTGATTGGCTGTAATTTCAAGCCCAGTTAAACATCATGCTTAAACATTAGACTCTCTGGTGCCTCTGAGTCTGCCTCAAACCAGTTAACTCTGTTTGATCTCAATATAGCCAATTCTGAAATTAGCATGTCAAAAGACCCCCCAACCAGGTGGTGAATTATCACCTGCCTAAAACATTCAACAGCTTTTGAGAACCAGGAAAAATCTAAGCTGGGCTCAACCTGATATCACAAAAAATAGTCCTTTTATTAGAGAGTTCCCCTGAAGATATAAATATAGACTGCAAAATCTCCACCACAATTGTCAATTGCCACGTCACCTGCCACCATTTGCAGATTGTCACTTGCCACGTCATCTGCCACCATTTGCAGATTGTCACTTGCCACATCACTTGTCACGTCACCTGCCACCATTTGCAGATTGTCACTTGCCACCATTTGCAGATTGTCACTTGCCACCATTTGCAGTTTGTGACTTGCCACGTCACTTGTCACCATTTGCACATTGTCACTTGCCACCATTTGCACATTGTCACTTTCCACGTCACTTGCCACCATTTGCACATTGTCACTTGCCACGTCACCTGCCACCTGATATGGATTGTCACTTGCCACGTCAGCTGCCACCATTTGCAGATTGTCACTTGCCACGTCACCTGCCACCATTTGCAGGTTGTCACTTGCCACATCACTTGTCACGTCACCTGCCACCATTTGCAGATTGTCACTTGCCACCATTTGCAGATTGTCACTTGCCACCATTTGCAGTTTGTGACTTGCCACGTCACTTGCCACCATTTGCACATTGTCGCTTGCCACCATTTGCACATTGTCACTTTCCACGTCACTTGCCACCATTTGCACATTGTCACTTGCCACGTCACCTGCCACCTGATATGGATTGTCACTTGCCATGTCAGCTGCCATCATTAGCAGATTGTCACTTGCTATGTCACCTGCCACTAGATGTGGGTTGTCACTTGCCAACTGATGTGGATTGTCACTTGCCATGCCAGCCAGTGCCACCAAATGTACATTGTCACTGCATTGGTGGCAGGCTGGCAGCACTGGTCCATTTAGTGAGGGCAGGAGAGCGGAGATGCGGGGCGGGCGGTGAGAGATGATGTAATCTCTCTGCTCTCCTCCACACCTCCGACATTGAAGTGGCCCGCGCTGTGATGGCGGAAGAGCGCTGATGTGTGGTGGGCAGTGAGAGATGATGTCATCT
This sequence comes from Aquarana catesbeiana, assembly GCF_042186555.1. Classification (NCBI taxonomy): domain Eukaryota; kingdom Metazoa; phylum Chordata; class Amphibia; order Anura; family Ranidae; genus Aquarana; species Aquarana catesbeiana. The sequence goes on along the minus strand of NC_133336.1, from coordinate 70,735,292 downwards.
CTCTGCTCCCTGCCGCACATTGCTCCCACATTGAAGTGGCCCGGCTGTGAGAGCGGAAGAGTGGTGACGTGGAGCGGGCGGAGAGAGATGACTTCATTTCTATGTAGAGGTCATATTATGAAAGGGAGCTAGTTGGAGTGACTTGTGAGCTTTTTCACCATTATTTTTATATCACTTGATTAGTGAAAGCTTTTCCTGTGAATTGAGTTTAGTGAGGGTAATAAACTATTATATACTAAAGACAAATTGACCATTCCCTTTACAAGGGAAGGTATGCTTTTGCAGGGAAAATTTCCCCAGAGTTTAGTGAGTTTAGTGAGCTGAAGTTCTGCTGACTTCCATCATCCAATCACATGCAAGCAAAATATTATTTTTTATTTTCCTTGCACAATTGGGTATTATTGGTAAAATGCAATGTCACCACATTCACTAGCTGTGGTGGCATTGCTGAAGCTGTGGGGAAAATCCCTTACAAAATGCAACTTCTATTGCAAAGTGAATAACAAATAAAAAACAAACCAACATATTTTTGCTTGCATGTGATTGGATGATAGAAGTCAGCAGAACTTCACTTTATTCACTAAGCTCTGGGGAAAATATCCCTGCAAAGTGGAACTTCCCTTGCAAAGAGATGGTTTATTTACCTTTAGTATATAGGGTTTATTGTGTTGTTTTAAAATTTGTATCTGAAAAGTGTTCTTTCTGTTTACATATTTAGTAAATCAACCCAAAAAGCTTTTAATCTGCAAACTTCTTCCAAGACAGTAATTCTGAAAGTACAAAAGGCAATGGGTAAGCATGATATATGGGGAACTGCAATTTTCAGTACAAGATGTAAGCAATGGCTATCTTCATATGTTGTCACCATAGGTTTTAGTTTAAAATGACCCTGTCAGCAGTATCAGCAACTTTAGGCAGTGCCCTGCAAAGAAACAATGCGTACCTACCTGCTGCCTGATACCTTTGGGTGTGTCAGGTAGCATGTCACCTGCTGGATCCTGTATAATGTAATTGTACCAGTGCTCCGAGACATTTAAAACAGCAAAGATTTCACTTTCCGCCTGCAAAAAACATAAATATACACCATGTTTCTTTACAGGGCGCTACTAGCTAATAGGTTCACTTTAAATCTATTTTGCCATGGCAAAATGAACAACCCAATCACCCCATAAAAAAAACTGGGACTCTTATAGAATATTTCCAAGTAAACCAGCAAAGAAGGAATATCACAGAAAAAGCAATGCTATTGAATTGATGCCCAACAACAAAAAGATAGCAGAAAACTATAGACATGAGGTGCCCTGATTGTGATGATGATGTGATGTTCTTTTCGTGTATTACAAACTGAAAACAACATTTAATAAGACCCCAGTAGACTGTAGGCCCGAGCAATTTTCAATGATTTTTTACCCTTGGCAGACCTTTACTTTGATTGTTAGCACCGTGAAGTTTGCTAGAACTTGCAATCTATCTGGAGTGCCCTTTCTACTTTGTCTGTTTATATATCACTGGTTCATGAGTGTTTTATCAATATACTGCTGTGAAAAACCAGCCACATGGTAAGCTTGATTTTCCACCCAATAAAGATTACATATTGTGTAAATAAAGGTGGCAAACCTCTAAGCCACGCACCCTGGACACCACAATTATACATGTAACCAAATATAGAGCAGCTCATAGTATAACCAAAGGTCAAATAGTGAAAGGAAAATTAATAATTAATTTCACACCGAGCTCAAATATATAAATAATATTGAAAATATAAAAATGCAAATAAGTGTATAAAAAAGTGTGGTCAAATAATGTTCAAATGTGAACATAAATTTTCAACAAAGTCCAAAAAAAAAAAAAAAAAACAGCTACCACTGACGAATCCCACTCACTATGACAGGTGTCAGATAAGCAGAAAGATATATCAAGATGTATCCATCCATATCGATGCCTCTCGCCAGCGATGTAAAGATGTAACCACCAATGCCGACACCTCTCATCAGCGATGTAGCCAGACTGTGTTTTTAAGTAAAGGAGAAAAGAACTCCTCATAGCGTAACTTGTAGCCATTTATTCATAAAAATTTGTTCTAGTAAAAAAAGCACATAAAATGGAGCCGGTACACCAATCTGTGTTCCACCTGCGCTCCAGCACAATGGCAGAAGTGACGTATCACGTATTGCATAACCCGACTCGTTTCGTCAGCACGTCTGACGTCATCAGAGGTCATGTGATCGGACTCGTAACTTCCTCCGACATAATTTATACAGCCATGGTGAACTGGATATCCACTCTACTCCAGTCCTCACCAAACAACTCCAAATAAGGAGTCAAAAATGTACATAATTTACCTACACATTAGTGGTCTAATTGTTTCTAGGATTATATGTTAAAAAATATTAAATTTGAAAAACGTATTAAAATATATATTTGGATCCTTCATTGCACGCTCTCTATTGGTACGCCACAGGTAATGGTCCAAAAGAAAAAAGACAAAAGAGGAACATAATCCAATGAGAGTGCCATCTTGTGGAAAAAAATGGCACTACTTGGATGGTAATCAATGTACTAAATACAAAAAAAATTACACAAAACGGAGGGTAGGACATGTCAGTTAAAAATTTGAAATGTAACAATTCAAATCGATGTCTATGTTGATACCAGCAGGATATAAAGTACCGCGTCATCCATGATGGGAATATCCTGCAATATACTCATCAAATGTTTACTATCCCTAAGATATGAAGGGCAGGCTTGAACTATGGGCTGCAGGCATAGGCGTGCGCACAGGGTGTGCCAGGTGTGCCTGGGCACACCCTAATCGCCTTGTGTGGTGCATATTCCCCCCTGTTTAGACCACTGATATTTCATCCAAAAAAAAAAAATGTTACAAAATAAAATAATTTAAAAAGAATAAAAATAAAACTACTGACACTGTCCACTGCCCTGTTGACACCATCAGTACATATACACATGCATATGTATTTGAGCTTTGGGGTGCACACCCTAATGCAAGAGGCTGCGCACACCTATGGCTGCAGGAAATAGTCTATGTACTCTCCCACCCTGGCGAAAATGGAATTAATACCACTCAATATGGGTCTCCCAGGCGGACACAGACTGACTATCCTTGTGGATTTTTGGGAGCTGGTAGATCTAAACCTCTATCTGGTGCATATTTCAGACAGAGTTCTAAAACTCTTAAGTTCGTTTGTAGTAAAAACGTCATCATTAGGATTGAAAATTCCTCTGACTAATGATCCCTATTTCTTTTTGTTCTTTCTCCCCCCTGTTCTTTCTCTGGGGCGTCTCGTGGGGGACTCTGTTGTTGCCAATGAGGGGCCTCCCACTCTTGCCAACTGGGTGGTTCCGGTGGGTACCAACTCCCCGGAGGTCCTCCATGGTATGGGGCCCATGGTTGATGCCATTGACCCCCTTGCCCTCCCCTGGGGCCATATGGGCCTCTGTGATGAGACAAACCCCCTCTCCTGTAGGAGAGGGGGTTGGTCTCCTGTAAGTTGGTCTCATCACATTTCCTGCAGCCCATAGTTCAAGCCTGCCCTTCATATCTAATGGGGCGTACACACGGTCAGACTTTTCGACCGGACTGGTCTGACGGACGCCGACGGTCCAAATCCGGTGGACAATCCGATTGTGTGTGGGCTTCACCGGACCTTCAGCGGACTTTTCCAGTCACAAATCTGACGGACTTTAGATTTGGAACAGGCTTCAAATCTTTACGTCGTAAATTCGCTGGACCCAGAAATCCGCTCGTCTGTATGCTAGCCCGACGGACAAAAAACGACGCTAGGGCAGCTATTGGCTACTGGCTATCAATTTCCTTATTTTAGTCTGGTGTACGTCATTACGTACGAATCCATCGGACTTTGGTGTGATCGTGTGTAGGCAAGTCCGTTCGTTAGAAAGTCCGTCGGAAGTCCGTCAAAAGTCCGTCGAAAGTTCGCTGGAAAGTCTGTCAGACCAGTCTGGTCGAAAAGTCCGCCCGTGTGTACGCGGCATTAGGGATAGTAAATGTTTGATGAATATATTGCAGGATATTCCCATCATGAATGACACAGTACTTGTCACCATTGATGTGGAATCATTGTATACTAGCCTCAAACATGGTGATGTCATTGCCACCACAAGGAAGGCTTTAGATACACATACAACTCTTAAGACTCGACAGAAGAAATGTATTATTTCTCTATTGGACTTAGCTATGACCAACAATTATTTTTGGCATGAGGGCGCATATTTTAACCAGATCAAAGGCGTAGCTATGGGGGCTAAATATTCCCCCAGTGTAGCCAACCTTTTACTGAGCCCTTGGGAAGAACAGGTCATATTCCTTGGACACATTCCAGAGGTGATTTTGTACAAACGGTACATTTATGTTATTGTCATCCTCTGGAATGACAGTATGGAAAAACTGTCTGACTTCCTTACCCAAATAAACATCAATGAATATGGGCTAAGATTCACCGGAGCATGGAATTTACACCAGATAAGTTTCCTGAATTTGGTACTCACCAAGTCCAGCAGTTGTATCATTACAAAAACATTTTTAAAGGAAACTGATAGAAATGGTTATATACCAACAGCCAGTTGCCACCACCAAAAATGGTTGGGGGCGATCCCCAAAGGACAATTTATGCGCATTTGGCATAATTGTACCAATGTTGAGGATTATGCCCTACAATCAGAGGTGGTGGCGAACAAATTTAAAGAGAAGGGCTATAGCGAAGATGTTTTAACATCCATCCAGACACAAGTACAACATTTAGACTGATGGGACCTATTGGGGAACGAGCCAAAGAGATCCTATGATAATAAGAACAACTTAGCATTCCTGGCGGATTTTAGCAGGGATTACAAATCTCTAGAATATGTCATTAAAAAACATTGGCCCATACTTTTGAGGGACAACACTCTAGCCAGTCTTCTCCCAAAGCAACCCAAATTCATCTATCACAGGGCCCCTATTTTAGGAATTGGACTTTCACCAAATGTCTACAACCCTCCCAAAAGGATCTGTACTTTCCTTGATTCAACACTCTAAGAGATGTAAGGCGTGTAGGACAACCAATATAATTAAGAGGAAGGTACAGACCTTTAGCTCTTCAAGTAACCGTAATTCATTTCTTGTGATTCCACCCATGTTACCTACCTGATCTCCTGTCCGCGTGAGCTCCAGTATGTGGGACGCACAACCAGAAAATTGGGGGTCAGACTAAAGGAGCATTTGAATAACATAAAAAATAGGTTTACGAAACACAGCCTGTCCAATCATTTTAAGATCTAGCACAGCCAGGAACCAAGTTTGGCCACTTTTTGTGGGATTGATAGGATTATGCCACATTAGAGGGGGGGGGTGTATGAGACAAAAAGTGTCCAAAATGAAACAGAATGGGTTTATCAATTAAATACTTTATATCCTGCTGGTATCAACATAGACATTGATTTGAATTGTTACATTTCAAATTTGTAATTGTCATGGAGTTCCAATCATGTCTTACCCTCCATTTTGTGTAATTTTATTTGATGTATTTAGTATATTGATTACCATCCAAGTAGTGCCATTTTTTTCCACAAGATGGCACTCTCATCAGATCATGTTCCGCTTTCTCCTTTTTTCTTTTGGACCATTACCTGTGGAGTACCAATAGAGGGCGTGCAATAATGGATTCAATATATATTTTTATACGTTTTTCAAATTTAATATTTTTTAACAAATAATCCTAAAAACAATTAGACCACTAATGTGTAGGTAAATTATGTAAACTTTTGACTCCTTATTTGGAGTTGTTTAGTGAGGATTGGAGTGGATTGGATATCCAATTCACCATGACTGTATAAATTATGTTCGGAGGAAGTGACGGGTCCGATCACATGACCCCTGATGATGTCAGACATGCTGACAAAACGCGCCGGTTTGCGCAATACGTGATACGTCACTTTCGCCATTGTGCTGGAGCGCAGGTGGAACGCAGCTTGGCGTACCGGCTCCATTTTATGTGCTTTTTTTACTGGAACAAATTTTTATGAATAAATGGCTACAAGTTACACTATGAGGAGTTATTTTCTCCTTTACTTATAAACACCATCTGGCTACATCGCTGATGAGAGGTGTCTGCATCGGTGGTTACATCTTTACATCGCTGGCGAGAGTTGTCTATATGGGTGGATACATCTCGATACATCTTTCTGCTTATCTGACACCTGTCATGGGTGTCTGATGAATCTGGTGAGTAGGATGTTTGCCTAAACTTGTAGAAGATGGCACTTTCTACACTTTTTTATACATTTATTTGCATTTTTATATTTCCAAAATTATTTATATATTTGAGCGTGGTATGAAATTAAATAATCATTTTCCTTTCAAAGATTACATATTGACACTCCATTAGTAGACTCCTGCTATGTCTAAATGTAATACATATATAACCACAGCAGTGTAGATTTTTAAAAATATTTTCCATCTTCAGATTTATGTTTCGACTGTTAACACTTTAAAGAGAATCTGTTAGGGGACCTCTGCTAAAGAACTGTTTAAAGGGACACAGAACTCTGAGGAGGTGTCTCCCTGGGGTTGCTTGCAACATATCAGGTACTAATTCTGTCTTTGTATCTAATGCAGTGCTTGAAGCTGAAGTGTAGCTATTTTTTTTTTCTCTACAGCTTCAGTGACCTAACTTACCTTCATTGAAGTATGTTACACATTTTGCAGGCTGCTGGAACCTGTAGAAATCTTCTCTGCAGTATGCCCGGTTCTCTTCCTGGCACTGAACTTTTGCTGTGATGGTTAATAGCTTTGAGTACTCAGGCAGAACTGCATTAGAGATGGTCTGATGGGGATCTGCTTTCCTTCTCCATTGAGAAGAGTTATTTTGTTGTTTACACAGAATGTAGCCAGATCTCTTAATAGGCGAGATTTGGACGATTTACAGAATCCTCTCCCACTCTACAATACTCTGGTCCATCCGCACCTGGAGTATGCCGTCCGGTTCTGGGCACCAGTCCTCAGGAAGGATGTGCTGGAACTGTAGAGAGTCCAGAGAAGGGCAACAAAACTAATAAAGGGACTGGAGGATCTTAGCTACGGGGAAAAACTACAAGCATTGAATTTATTCTCTCTGGAGAAGAGACGCTTGAGAGGGGATATGATAGCGATGTACAAATATCATACTGGTGACCCTAGTATAGGGAAAAAACTTTTCAGTGAAAGGGAATTTAAAAGCCGGCCATTCACTGAAATTGGAAGAGAAGCGGTTTAACCTTAAAGGAATTGTAAAGTCAGAAGGTTTTTCTGTGTGCAGCAGCCGCCTTCAGCCCCCCTAACACTTACCTGAGGTCCCTCTCTGTCCAGCGATGTCCACGAGTATCTCAGCCTTCCAAGATTCTCCTTCCTGATTGGCTGAGACACAGCAGTGGCGCCATTGGCTCCCACTGCTGTCAATCAAAGTCAGCTAGCCAATCGGGAGAGAGGGGGCAGGGCTGGGTCAAGGCTTCGTGTCTGAATGGACACAGGAAGCTGTGACTCTGCTTGGGTGCCCCCATAGCAAGCTGCTTGCTGTGGGGGCACTGAACAGGAGGAAGGGGCCAGGATCACAGAAGAGGGACCTGAGAAGAGGAAGATCCGGGCTTTTCTGTGCAAATCCACTGCAACAGAGCAGGTAAGTATAACATGTTTATTATTTTTATAGGAAAAAAACAAACTTTACAATCACTTTAAACTGCATAGAGGGTTCTTTAATGTCAGAGCAGTACGGATGTAGAATTCTCTTCCACAAGCAGCGGTATCAGTAGGTAGTGTAGATAGTTTCAAAAAACTATTAGGTGGGCACCTTAACGATCACAGCATGCAGAGAAGCATGCAGAGATATACGATGTACTATTGACATAAACACAAGCACACTCACACACCACAGGTGGAACTGGATGGACTGGTATCTTTTTTCAGCCTTACCAACTATATGTAACTCTTCCAGTTTCAGAGATCATACTACCTTTAGTGTAAATAGTGAAAGATTTTTTCTTGTCGGAAGATGAGGGAAGGGGAGGGTTCACGCCAGACTCCAATGCAGTTCAGCCCAAAGACCCGAAGCTATTAACCATTGCAACACCAAAATTTCAGCATCAGGAGGCATCAGGACTGGCATCCCTGCAGAGAAGATTTCTACAGGATACATTAGCCTGTACGATATGGAAAAGAAAACAGGTACAGATTTTTGGTCTGTACACACTGGTTAGGCGCTTATAAGCTGAATTGTTTCTATTTAGAAGGTACTGTATTTCTGCTAACATTGGCAAAAGGATCCTTTAAAACATTTCCTCCCATAAGTATCTGCACTCCAAGCAAGGTCTGCTTATTTGGTGTGGGCCAGATCTGGGGAGAAGACGCTCCAGCATAGTGCATGATCATCTTCCTGCAAGATTTGGTCTACTCAGCATTCCCTGGGATCTTGCCATAGGATGATGTCACGGGCATAAACCAGGGAAAAGCATAACAGCTATTTTGTTCCCCCAACAGAGTTTTTTTTTTGCAGTTTAATCCAGCATTTTAGCAGGACAAAAGGGCTCATAAAAAATAAGCAGACCTTGCTATTTTAGTGCAAAGTCACTTTAAATTTAACACAGAAATGCTGAAACTGAAATCTTTGGAAGATCTGGCACAGTATCTATCTTTCCTACCCAGGGCTGCTGATAAGCCAGTACAACTGGCCCTGTTTTACCAGGCCCGGCCAGCAGGGGAACCTGGGTAATCTGACAGAGAAGAATGCATGCAGAACAAAAAAAAAATGTCTTCAACCAGCGCCCCTCCCCCCCTTCCTCTCTGCTCCAACTTATCTGCAGGTTTTTTAACTTTCTGGGTCTGTAGATGTTCTTGTGGGTGTGTGGGAAGGGACTATTTCGTGTGTTTCGGCTGAATGTCACTTCCGCGGCCGCTCCGCATGTCAGTGCTGGCTCAAGTCCCAGCCTGCCTTCCCTGGCGGAGTGATTTATTTCTCTCCACTCATTCATGGGGAATCTCCCGCTGTGTCATGGAGCTGGGGTCTGAACTGTTCGCTGGCCGTCCACTCACTGTAACAAAGCCCAGCCTCCTAGACCGTGCTGGACGGAACACTGATCCAATGGTGGGAAATTGAATCCATGTTCCGTCTATCACGGTCTAGGAGGCGGGGCTTTGTTACAGTGAGTGGATGGTGCCGAACAGTTCAGACCCCAGCTCCATGACACTGCGGGAAATACCCGCTCTGTGTAATCAAGGTATTGGCGAGGCTGCAGATGGGCACAGTAAGGGTGCAGATGGGTACAGTGAGGCTGCAGATGGGCATAGTGAGGCTTCATTGATGGCACAGTGAGGCTGCAGATGGTCACAGTGAGGCTGCATTGATGGCAGAGTGAGGCTGCATTGATGGCACTGATGAGGATGCAGATGGGCACAGTGAGGCTGCAGATGGGCACAATGAGGCTGCAAATGGGCACAGGGAGACTGCAGATGGGCACAGTGAGGCTGCATTGATAGCACATTGAGGCTGCATATGGGCACAGTGAGACTGCATTGATGGCACAGTGAGGCTGCATTGATGGGCAGTGGTGAGGCTGCATTGATCTCTTGTATCATGTCTGCAGTCTCTGATCATCTCTTGTATCATGTCTCTAGTCTCTGACCATCTCCTGTACAGTGTCTGCAGTCTCCGACCATCTCTTGTATCGTCACAGTATTTCTTTTGGATAATCAAACTTATAACTGGCTGGAGAAACATAAATATCACTTGAACATAAACCTGTACTTTGTTTCAAGGCGGGTCTGGGGAGGGGCCAGGGGTGGGGCTGGATGAGGGGCCAGGGGTGAGACCAGGGGTGGAGCTGAAGGGGCCCCCATCAGGTAGGCTTTACGGTGCCCCGTGATTTCTATGAGGGGCCCTGTTCCTACCCTTTACAGCACTGCTTACCATTCAAAGATCACATACTGTAACTTTTTGTTGTAAATGGTTGCACTGTAAAAGGCAATCATTAGAATATTGGAACTGGGTTTCAACAGGTTAACTGCTTAAAAGTATTATAAATATAAAACACTGTGCAGGTCATTGTATTTTATTGTTACATTGCCGTTGGTTTAGTGCAGCACTAGGATAATACTTCGGTACTAGAGGGATACTTACATCAATGGCTTTATTGGGCTGCTAATGTAAGATAAGCCATAGAAACCATTCAGCTATACTCAGATGAATCAGCTATAGCCACACTCTTTGTTTTGTCTTCCTGATTAATGAGTTGGTTGCTCAGTAGAACTTGGTAACATCTATGACTGTGAAACACATGGTGTGCTCGTACTTGTCTGAATATATCTGTAGAAATTGCATGATTGTCACCAGATTAGGAGAAGGACTTTTATAGACCCAAGCTGACCTCTTCAACAGACACATCTCATCACAGAATCCATACTGGTAATTTGGTGATTTACTGTTCATTATCTTATGCTAATATTGTTTGGCATTCTCATTGTACCTTTGGGTCATGTTGTTTTAAGATCAGTGAACTAGAATAAGATGACTTGATGAAGGTCCAAAAACAATTTAAACAGATTCACAGGCTAATTGGGACAGATGAGCTGGTAAGGTGCCAATTGTGAGTCAAATAAATATATGCTGGTAAATGGTCCAAACGCATTTGGTTAAAAAAATTCCCCTAAAAAAAATTTATCTGACATCTATCAACTTTAGAGGTCTTTTGCAGAATAAATAATTTAAATAATAATAACAATAATATACATAATATTTTTTATAATGCTCATGAGTTTCACAACCCAGTACACATTGAATCTACAGATGGTACAGATGATGGCAACACACACACACAAATACATAAAAATAGGAATAAGAGTCCCAATGTAAAGAAGGAGCAGATCTAACATGCATGGAAAACTTGACCCACAGCCTTATCTACAAGATGGCTACTGCTGCCAAATCTGCCGTGCATCTGATCTGCTAATTCTTTACATTGGGACACTTATTCCTATTTTTTATGTATTTGTATGTGAGTTGTTACCATTTTACCATCTGTAAAATTCAGTGTGTACTGGGTTGTGGAACTCATGGGTATTATGAAAAAAATGTATGTATATTATTTTTATTATTTAAATCACATGCATTCTTGATAAAATGGAAACAGTGTGCAGTCAATTTTACACCATTACCTATTTGGACAGTTTAAGGAGACCCTGTCTTATAAATGGGAAATATAAATCAAATGCATGCCAATAAAGAAGAGACTGAATACTTACATCCCCTTGCTGTTTATACTGATGAACCACACTCCAGTGCTGTGAAATGGCCTCCTGAAGTCCCATGGGAAAACAAAACTTCCAACAGAGTTGACCTCTGTTGAACCTATTGGTTGCTCCTGCTGACTTCCTTGTCCCTACAGCACACAGTAATGACTTAAGGGTCAAGGAGACCAAAGAGATTGACACTCATAGAGGTTTATGATTCCCAATGGACTTTACATTCTGTTGCTGACACTTACTGACACTTCATGTGGGAGGGTGTTAATGAACAACGTTCTACTCTAGCAGCAAATTCAAAAGTCTGGGCCCATTCTCCTCCATATAGTCCTTAGTATATAGAGTTATTTGGTTCTTCTTCTTCTCTATTTCTTTTATGGTCTTCCAAATATTGTTTCTTTTTGATTTTGTTATGTCCAATTTTTTGATATCCTCCTCCACCATTTTTTTAAAAACCCACTAGACTCTCATTTTGTTGTGTCTTTGGGTTAAAAATGGAATTGTTCTTTAAATAAGATCATGTCTTAATGGGGAAAATCTATTCCGATGTCTGAGTATTCTTTGTGTGTTTGAAGCTATATAGGACTTGCTTTTTGACTAATTTTTAATATCATTACGTAGCTTTGCTCTATCAGATTCTCACCGCATCCGAGGCTTCATACTTTTATCATATATTTTTACCATATTTTTTATCACATTTTTAAATTTTTTTTTTTTTAATATTTTTTTTTCAATAGTTTTGACTAATTTATTAATATTTGATTTAGCTTTAGGTGCATTTTATAAGCTTTCATATAAGCATTGCACACATATAACATTGCATAGGCACACCTCATCATAATTTTTCATGCATGTCATTATGCTATCATCAATATTTTATGTGTCTGTATGCATCATTTATTATGTACCATACACATTGATGATTATGTCGGGTACTTGGTTTTTTATATATATATATATATATGTATATATATTTATATATTTATTATATAATTTTTTATGTTCAATACTTTATTTTCATTTTTATTTTTATATTCAATATTGCATTTCATGTCAAGTTGATATTGATATTTTGCATGGTGGACCAATAATGGAGGCTAGTCCCGTTGAACAGCATCTATTTATTTATTTAATCTACGCTGATTCAGTTTCAGATTCAGAAGTACACTTATAATGCATAAGCAATTTAACATGGGATGGACTTCGGTCTGTAATATCACATCCAAAATGGCCGCCGAGATGTTTCCTATCTAAGCATTCTAACACTTGACGGACTTCGGTCTGTAATATCACACCCAAAATGGCCGCCAAGATGTTTTGTGTTTGGGCTTCAGTCTCCATAGCACACACAAAATGGCTGCCGGGACTTCGGGTGGTATACAGACATCGTGGCCGTTCTGATAAATATATCAACATCCCCTAAATGGATTTAGCTCATTTTACTAAGGGGCCAAAATATATTACATCACCATAGTCTGTTATACTACACTAAACCCGGGAACCTTTCACACTATTATTTCACATACAAGAGGCTTCGGTCTGTAAAATCATACCCAAAATGGCCGACGGGACTCCCTCCTTCTCTTTCCATTATGGAATTTCATCATAGTCAACATTAAAGACGGAGTTACCCTGCATTGCTACACAGTGGCATATACTGTGGATGTGTGAGACCCCAAGAGGGGGTGAAGGATCTGGTGAGTGCAGTCACTATAGGAGCACAAATAAGGATCCCATTTGAAGAAGTCTTTTTTGACGAAACATGTCTGGGGCATTGTTATACGGTATTCCATCGCACTGACATTAGACACTGCTGTCTGTGGAGGACTACACCGATCGGATTGCTGGGCCTTAGAAGATTGGGTGAGAGATACACCAGATCACACTTCAGGTCCGCTGTGACCGCGGTGCACCGTTGGATCACTGATCCTGTTGCTTGCTGTGCTTGCTGTGGTTTTGTTCAAAGGCTTTTTTGTTTCAGTTTAAAAGTGAGTGTAACCATTGAAGTGTGTTTGGAGTGATTTTAATAAATCTGTCAAAATGGTATCATGCTATGTGGAGAACATTATTCATTTTTTTACATATGGAGCTGGCTTGATTGGAGTCACGGTTCATCACATGCAACCCAGGTGTGGTTCAATTGCTGTTTTGCCGAACACGAGAGTGGGAGGCTATACAATCTGGTGAGTTCGCTCTTCAGAGGGAGTGGTGTCACTATCACGGTGGTGTGGTGGAAGAGTAGAAGATTTATCACACAAGGAGATTGAAAAACAACAGTTGAACTTGATCATTCAATTCTTGTAATCTATTATATATAGTCACACTTTTCACTGGGTGTTGAAAAAAATTTTTTTTTTTCATAATACTATTATTTTTATGTATAAGTAGAGGGTCATAGGCATCATGCTGCTCTGACTCATTATTTTACACAATTTATATTAGCGCCACTATCTCTATCTGTACACATGTGAGAGGTATAGTTTTGGCATACTTACAAAACAGTGTAAATTATTTGTGGGCAAAAGGAACTGGCATTCCATTTACCCACCATTCCACTTTGTGCCATGTGCAAATCATTACCCATAAATATTATGTTTACCTGAAGCACCTAAATAATTCAGGTGTGTATTTATTTAAAAGAATGACATGTATTTTAAATGCAAGGTAAGTTCCTGAATTTGACATTGTATGAGCTTCATGTTATCTCTTGTACAGCAGCACTCAGACTGGTAGAGGGAGGGGTAGTTCTAGGAGCCAATCAGGTCTGCTATTTGCATGTTCTGGCAAGGAAAATGCTGATAGGCGAGGAGCAGTAGGGGGAACTGCTATGCTTTCTCACTGCCCAATTACAAGCTAGGGGCAAGAGGGTGACCTAGCTCTTATTGTGTAGCTGCAGCCGGGAAAAGTCGTGTCACTGACCTGGCTCTATTTTGAAGGACCGTGTAAATCTTACGACTGGGTGGATAAACATATACAAATCCTTTGGCAAGTTAAACATTTTTCATATGCATTATATATTTATATTGAGTATTTAGACATTTGCCTGGAGTTCAGCTGTAAAGTAAACCTGTTACAAACCAGGGCAGTTCATACCAAGCATATGACGAAAACTGCATAAGCAGAGGGCACCTTCAGTGGAAACTGTATGTAAAAACATTCACTGGATCCCAAAATATAGTCAGCTGAGAGTATAATAAAAATGTCAACTTGTAAAGACCGCATGCAAGTGTCTGATTTACCAGCAATGTATTATGCGACAGTGAAAACATTTTTTTTTACTCTTCCGCAGGGAATGTAGCCGAATATTTGGAGAAGATGGTTTGACACTGAAACTCTTTCTTAAAAGGACTGCTCCCTTTTCTATCCTATGGACTTTGACGAATTACCTCTACTTATTGGCGCTCAAGAAACTGACAGCCACAGATGTGTCAGCTCTCTTCTGCTGCAACAAGGCCTTTATGTTCCTACTTTCATGGATTGTATTGAAAGATAAATTCATGGGTGTACGGGTAAGGGCTCTGGCCATCTCTCATTTTTACATTTATTGTACCTATGTTGGCTTATTTCATATGGCAGTAAGCAATGTGAAAAGTGCATTAACCCTTATTAATCAATCACAATTTGTATTTTACTGATCTGATTTCAATACAGTGAAATTGCAATGGTTTGCCTCACTTTGCACATTATCATCGCTTCTATCCTATCTACTTAGTAAGTTCAACAATGTTTCCTTGATTACATTTTCATTCCTAGCTTTCTTGATCCTTATATTTTTCCTCTTTCTAATCTTTCACTTTATATCCTTAAAACAGGGGTTTCCAAACATTTCAGTATGGGGCTGCATTGTATACTTTACAAATAGTTAAACTTTAGTTAGTAGTTAGTACTTTACAAAGCAGAATAATAAATCTTATTTTATAAATTAACAAATCAAATTTAAATGAATGGATACCTTTTTGCTTGGAATTTATTGTAATCAGCGCGATACGATTTAGAACAACAGGAAAAAAACTTCAGTAGATTAAAGCGCAGAAATTCCCAAAAAACTTGAGCCCATCAAAGTCCTCTAACATCAGAGTCGCCCCTTAGGGGGATCCCCATATGAGTCTGCTAAGTAGGCTGCAATATAATAAATGTTTGTTTATGCGTTTAATACCTCTTTAATATGTGCTGTAGTAATGTGTGGTAAAATGTTTCTTTTACTGCAATTTACTGCAAGTGAAAGGCCAGCCTAAATGAAAATGAAAAAACATTATGTTGGCATGAATAGATTATAATTATTATTTGAATTGAAAGATAACAATAACTACAGTAAAGCTTTGGTTTTTTTTTTTTTTTTTTTTTATACTTTTTTTTTTTGGTTAAAGAAAAAGTACAAAATTACACAAATAAATGTAAGACTGTGGAACAGTATGACATGAGGATGTTATAATAATAGACAAAAAGTCTCACATAAAAGAGCCATAAAAACAGAGGAACTAGAAATGTAAACAATAACATGACAACCTATAGGAAAGCAAAGTTAAATCAGCAATTGCCATGTCCCATGCAGGGTGGTTGCAAAGGCTGGTGTTACAATGTTGCATAAAATTTCATGTCAACATATAGGAAAGAAACATTTAATAAGCAATTGCAACACCCCCTACCATGCTGCCATGTGGTAGTAGCAAAGGACCAGTTGCTTGAAAATCAAATAAAAGAAGTTGAGGATACCTCTAGCATACAAATTGACAGGTAACAAATGGAACAAGGTAAACAAAAGTACAGGGCATAGTATTAGGATGGCGGTTCAGTGTAGAAAGTTATTCTGGGGATGGTGGAGGGAAGTATGGAATAAAGTTCCTGAAATTGCACGTATGAGATGTACAGCAGTGTAGTGGAGTTTGGAAGGTATGGATGAGGGAGGGTCCTAGAAACCAGTGTTATGGAGTATTTCAATTGAGGGAAGCACTTCCGCTATTTTTAAGCTAGTGGACCCAGTGTCTCATAAATCTGGGGAGTTAAAGGTGGGCTTTGGCAAATGAGTGTTTCATTAGGAAATAGTCATTAGGGTTTGGATAATTCCCTGTAGAGGAGTGGTGGTTTTTTATATTTACATCTCCTTGCTATACCCAATTGGGCTGCTATGAGGACATGTGTGATAAATGCTTGCAATGGTTGAGGCATGTTGGTTAGTCACAATACAAGTAGGGCCAGATGTGGGGAAATAGGCAAGGGAAAGTAGAAGAGAGAGTCAATAAAATTATTAGTAACACTCCCAAATGTGAAGAGAGCCAGACAAGTCCACCAAGTGTGGTATAAGGTGCCGCATTCACTACAATTGCACCAACAGTTTGACGATTGATTTGGGAAAATGGAGGCCAGTCTGGAGGGTGTGTAATACCACCTATGAAATATTTTTTGGCGCAACTCCCAATGTGAGAGGCATTAAGAAAATTGTCCCTGTTTTGCAAGTGTTAAGTAGGAGGAATCCAATAATGGAGGAGGTCTTCCCAATAGATCATCAAGGGTGATTTATTTTGAGAGTCCTGTTTGAGGAACAGACAGTAGAAAAAGGAGATTCTTTTGGGGAGAACGGTGGAGTCCTTATAATACTTCAAAGCATTCTCATTCCATTCGGTAGTGGAGAGAATAGTTCAGAGTCCGATGTCTATATTGTCGATAGGGTATCAAAAGGTTATGTAGATCTTAACTCCGAGAAATTGTTAATGACTGCCAAGTGATACAGGTCCCAGATAGATCAAATGCAAGCACAGACTCATCTCTGCAAGGATATGACAGGAGAGAGCAGTTCCAGCGACTGTAGTGTCAATAGACGAAGGAGATGTTTATGGGTGCCTTTACTGATCTGTATGATGATAAATCAGACTCACAGAGTAGCTGTGACTGTGCATAGGAAGGAATAGTGAGGTCGGGGGCACAGTAATAAGGCACTCATTAAGGTTGAAGAGCTTCCTGCTCTATCCGTGTCCAGGATGTTGCTGCCAAGGAGGTCCACTAGAATCTGGTTTGGTCAAGGATGACCACTCTATAATACACTAGGACATTAGGTACACCTTGTCCAGCCTGTGAAGCCAGGGATAATAGCATTGAACTGTGTATATGTGGCTGTTTTTTGTCCCATATGAATGAGCTTGGGATAGTTTCTGAATGTGTGGGCAACAGGGGAATACGAAGGGTCCTAAACATATACAGGATATGTGGCAAAAAGGACATTTTGGATACAGCTATACAGCCATACCAGGATGCTTTAGTTAGATGGAGGTCCTGACAGATGTGTACAATCTCCCGAATAGAGAATTATAATTAATATTAAAGCGTTTGTTAACCTAAAAAAAAAGGGATCCTGTTCCCTGAAAGCATGTTATACAGCACAGTGCCTGTGCTGTGTAATTTGGCCCCCTGTATCACCTGAAATACCTTGCTGATCCTGCCAGTTTCTGCCCTCCCCACTGTAAACTGACAATGGTTAATCATGGCTGCTGAGCCCTGACACTGTGGTCAGTTTACATGCCTCCGTCATCCGCAGCCCTGCTCTACTGAGTCTCCTGTGTCCTCCTCCCCTTCCCTGCCTGTCAGATAGTCTGTGTGTGAGCCGCCCCTCGTCTCCCCTTGTAGCACCGCTCTGAGCAGTGCACACATTACTGCACACAAGCACTGCCAGCCCCACAGCTAGCATAACCTGTAATATATACTGCATGTCGTTTTTTTTAATTCATCTTCCAAATACCTTATCCTTTTGCCCCAATCAGTGGTCACGTGACCGCCCATCGCTCTCTTCCTCCGATGTATACACTAGGGTGGGAGGTCAAGTGCTCGCCAGGCAGAAGTCAGAGGGAGAGCTCAGCGCCTCCCTCCCTAGTACATACACATACATCGGAGGATGAGAGTGATGGGCGGACCGCTGATCTGGGAGAATAAATAAGGTATTTAGAGGATGGATTTTAAAAAACGCCATACAGTATATAGTACAGGTTATGCTAGCAGTGGGGCTGGCAGTGCCTGTGTGCACTGCCTTAAAAACCCCTTTAAGCAATTTGACAGAGGGCGATACTAGCTGAATTCCTAAGTAAGTTAGGGAGGCCAGGAGTCATGGCAGAGATCTGAGTTTTGACTTAACCACTTGAGGACCGCCGCACAACAATATACGTCGGCAGAGCGGCACGGGCAGGCAAAAGGGCGTACATTTAGGTCCTTGCCTTCCCGCGGATGGGGGGTCCGATCGGCGGCAGTCGCCTTTGGTCTGGCAGCGATCAGAGATGAGGGGGGGGCCATCCGATCGTGGCCCCCCCCTCGCGTTCGCTCCCAGCCAATGAGATTCTTCCCCTGCCTCTGTGTAGTAAACAGAGGCAGGGGATGTGATGTCATCTCTCCTCGGCTCAGCAGTTTCCATTCCGGCGCTGAGGAGAGAAGACTGAAATGTGAGTGCACCAAACACATACACACAGTAGAACATGCCAGGCACACATTACACCCCCCTTTACCCCCCGATCCCCCCCCCCGATCACCCCCCCCCCCCCCGTCACACTGACAACAAGCAGTTTTTTTTTTTTTTTATTACTGCATGGTGTCAGTTTGTGACAGTTACTGTGTTAGGGCAGTTAGTATTAGCCCCCTTTAGGTCTATGGTACCCCCCTAACCCCCCCAATAAAGTTTTAACCCCTTGATCACCCCCTGTCGCCAGTGTCACTAAGCGATCATTTTTCTGATCGCTGTATTAGTGTCACTGGTGACGCTAGTTAGGGACGTAAATATTTAGGTTCGCCGTCAGCGTTTTATAGCGACAAAGGACCCCCATATACTATCTAAGAGCCCTTTCACACTGGGGCGGGGGCGGCATCGGCGGTAAAACGCCGCTATTATTAGCGGCGTTTTACCGTCGGTATGCGGCCGCTAGCGGGGCGGTTTTACCCCCCGCTAGCGGCGAGAAAGGGTTAAATACCACCGCAAAGCGCCTCTGCGGTATAGCCGCGCCGTCCCATTGATTTCAATGGGCAGGAGCGGTAAAGGAGCGGTATACACACCGCTCCTTCACTGCTCCGAAGATGCTGCTGGCAGGACTTTTTTTACCGTCTTGCCAGCGCATCGCTCCAGTGTGAAAACCCTCGGGGCTTTCACACTGGATACACAGCAGCGGCACTTTCGGGTCGGTTTGCAGGCGCTATTAGCGCAATAGCGCCTGCAAACCGCCCCAGTGTGAAAGGGCTCTAATTAATGTTTTAACCCCTTGATTGTCCCCTATTTAACCCTGTCATCAATGATCACCGTATAACCGTTACGTGTGACTCTGGTTAGTTTGCAGAGTCAGGCCTGATCCCTGCGATCGCTAACAGTTTTTTCGGTAGCGTTTTGGTGAACTGGCAAGCACCAGTGGCCTAGTACACCCCGGTCGTAGTCAAACCAGCACTGAAGTAACACTTGGTGACGTGGCAAGTCCCATAAGTGCAGTTCAAGCTGGTGAGGTGGCACGCACAAGTAGTGTCCCGCTGCCACCAAGAAGAAGACAAACACAGGCCCGTCGTGCCCATAGTGCCCTTCCTGCTGCATTCGCCAATCCTAATTGGGAACCCACCACTTCTGCAGTGTTCGTACTTCCCCCATTCACATCCCCAACCAAATGCAGTCGGCTGCATGAGAGGCATTTTTATGTCCTCCCGAGTACCCCTACCCAGCGAACCCCCCCCCAAAAAAGATGTGTCTGCAGCAAGCGTGGATATAGGTGTGACACCCGCTATTATTGTCCCTCCTGTCCTGACAATCCTGGTCTTTGCATTGGTGAATGTTTTGAACGCTACCATTCACTAGTTGAGTATTAGCGTAGGGTACAGCATTGCACAGACTAGGCACACTTTCACAGGGTCTCCCAAGATAACAATCGCATTTTGAGAGACCCGAACCTGGAACCGGTTACAGTTATAAAAGTTAGTTACAAAAAAAAAGTGTAAAAAAAAAATATATATATATAAAAAAAAAAAATAGTTGTCATTTTATTTTTCTCTCTCTCTCTCTATTCTCTCTCTATTGTTCTGCTCTTTTTTACTGTATTCTATTCTGTAATGTTTTATTGTTATTATTTTTTATCATGTTTGCTTTTCAGGTATGCAATTTTTTATACTTTACCGTTTACTGTGTTTTATTGTTAACCATTTTTTTGTCTTCAGGTACGCCATTCACGACTTTGAGTGGTTATACCAGAATGATGCCTGCAGGTTTAGGTATCATCTTGGTATCATTCTTTTCAGCCAGCGGTCGGCTTTCATGTAAAAGCAATCCTAGCAGCTAATTAGCCTCTAGACTGCTTTTGCAAGCAGTGGGAGGGAATGCCCCCCCCACCGTCTTCCGTGTTTTTCTCTG
Organism: Aquarana catesbeiana; assembly: GCF_042186555.1. Classification (NCBI taxonomy): domain Eukaryota; kingdom Metazoa; phylum Chordata; class Amphibia; order Anura; family Ranidae; genus Aquarana; species Aquarana catesbeiana. Next base: position 70,714,656 of record NC_133336.1, on the reverse strand, counting down.
GCTCTCCTGTCTCAACAGGGAACCTGAGAATGCAGCCGGTGATTCAGCCAGCTGACCATAGAGCTGATCAGAGACCAGAGTGGCTCCAAACATCTCTATGGCCTAAAAAACCGGAAGCTACGAGCATTTCATGACTTAGATTTCGCCGGATGTAAACAGCGCCATTGGGAAATTGGGAAAGCATTTTATCACACCGATCTTGGTGTGGTCAGATGCTTTGAGGGCAGAGGAGAGATCTAGGGTCTAATAGACCCCAATTTTTTCAAAAAAGAGTACCTGTCACTACCTATTGCTATCATAAAAAAAAAAATGAAAGGAACAGTTTAAAAATAAGATAAAAAAGCAAAAAAATAATAAAGAAAAAAAAAAAAAAGCACCCCTGTCCCCCCTGCTCACGCGCAAAGGCGAACGCAAGCGTCGGTCTGGCGTCAAATGTAAACAGCAATTGCACCATGCATGTGAGGTATCACCGCGAACGTCAGATCGAGGGCAGTAATTTTAGCAGTAGACCTCCTCTGTAAATCTAAAGTGGTAACCTGTAAAGGCTTTTAAAGGCTTTTAAAAATGTATTTAGTTTGTCGCCACTGCACGTTTGTGCGCAATTTTTAAAGCATGTCATGTTTGGTATCCATGTACTCGGCCTAAGATCATCTTTTTTATTTCATCAAACATTTGGACAATATAGTGTGTTTTAGTGCATTAAAATTTAAAAAAGTGTGTTTTTTTTCCCCAAAAAATGCGTTTGAAAAATCGCTGCGCAAATACTGTTTGAAAAAAAAATGAAACACCCACCATTTTAATCTGTAGGGCATTTGCTTTAAAAAATATATAATGTTTGGGGGTTCAAAATAATTTTCTTGCAAAAAAAAAAAAAATTTTTCATGTAAACAAAAAGTGTCAGAAAGGGCTTTGTCTTCAAGTGGTTAGAAGAATGGGTGATGTGTGACATAAGCTTCTAAATGTTGTGCATAAAATGCCAGGACAGTTCAAACCCCCCCCCCCCAAATGACCCTATTTTGGAAAGTAGACACCCCAAGCTATTTGCTGAGAGTCATGTCGAGTCCATGGAATATTTTATATTGTGACACAAGTTGCAGTAAAGAGACAAATTTTTTTTTTTTTTTTTTCCACAAAGTTGTCACTAAATGATATATTGCTTAAACATGCCATGGGAATATGTGAAATTACACCTCAAAATACATTCTGTTGCTTCTCCTGAGTACGGGGATACCACATGTGTGAGACTTTTTGGGAGCCTAGCCGCGTACGGGACCCTGAAAACCAAGCACCGCCTTCCGGCTTTCTAAGGGCGTAAATTTTTGATTTCACTCTTCACTGCCTATCACAGTTTCGGAGGCCATGGAATGCCCAGGTGGCACAAACCCCCCCCAAATGACCCCATTTTGGAAAGTAGACACCCCAAGCTATTTTCTGAGAGGTATAGTGAGTATTTTGCAGACCTCACTTTTTGTCACAAAGTTTTGAAAATTGAAAAAAGAAAAAAAAAAAGTTTTTTCTTGTCTTTCTTCATTTTCAAAAACAAATGAGAGCTGCAAAATACTCACCATGCCTCTCAGCAAATAGCTTGGGGTGTCTACTTTCCAAAATGGGGTCATTTGGGGGGGTTTGTGCCACCTGGGCATTCCATGGCCTCCGAAACTGTGATAGGCAGTGAAGAGTGAAATCAAAAATTTACACCCTTAGAAATCCTGAAGGCGGTGATTGGTTTTCGGGGCCCCGTATGCGGCTAGGCTCCCAAAAAGTCCCATACATGTGGTATCCCCATACTCAGGAGAAGCAGCTAAATGTATTTTGGGGTGCAATTCCACATATGCCCATGGCCTGTGTGAGCAATATATCATTTAGTGACAACTTTGTGCAAAAAAAAAAAATTTGTCACTTTCCCGCAACTTGTATCAAAATATAAAATATTCCATGGACTCAACATGCCTCTCAGCAAATAGCTTGGGGTGTCTACTTTCCAAAATGGGGTCATTTGGGGGGGTTTTGTGCCATCTGGGCATTTTATGGGCTTCAAAACTGTGATAGGTAGTGAGGAGTGAAATAAAAAATGTACGCCCTTAGAAATCAAGAAGGCGGTGATTGGTTTTAGGGGCCCCGTACGCGGCTAGGCTCCCAAAAAGTCCCACAAATGTGGTACCCCGGTACTCAGGAGAAGCAGCTGAATGTATTTTGGGGTGCAATTCCACATATGTCCATGGCCTGTGTGAGCAATATATCATTTAGTGACAACTTTGTGCAAAAAAAAAAAATTTGTCACTTTCCCGCAACTTGTATCAAAATATTAAATATTCCATGGACTCAACATGCCTCTCAGCAAATAGCTTGGGGTGTCTACTTTCCAAAATGGGGTCATTTGGGGGGGGGGGGGTTGTGCCATCTGGGCATTTTATGGCCTTCAAAACTGTGATAGGTAGTGAGGAGTGAAATAAAAAATTTACGCCCTTAGAAATCCTGAAGGCGGTGATTGGTTTTTGGGGCCCCGTACGCGGCTGAGCTCCCAAAAAGTCCCACACATGTGGTATCCCCGTACTCAGGAGAAGCAGCTGAATGTATTTTGGGGTGCAATTCCACATAGACCCATGGCCTGTGTGAGCAATATATCATTTAGTGACAACTTTTTGTAAATTTTTTTTTTTTTTGTCATTATTCAATCACTTGGGACAAAAAAAATAAATATTCAATGGGTTCAACATGCCTCTCAGCAATTTCCTTTGGGTGTCTACTTTCCAAAATAGGGTCATTTGGGGGGGTTTTGTACTGCCCTGCCATTTTAGCACCTCAAGAAATGACATAGGCAGTCATAAACTAAAAGCTGTGTAAATTCCAGAAAATGTACCCTAGTTTGCAGACGCTATAACTTTTGCGCAAACCAATAAATATACGCTTACTGACTTTTTTTTTACCAAAGACATGTGGCCAAATACATTTTGGCCTAAATGTATGACTAAAATTGAGTTTATTGGATTTTTTTTATAACAAACAGTAGAAAATATCATTTTTTTTCAAAATTTTCGGTCTTTTTCCGTTTATAGCGCAAAAAATAAAAACGGCAGAGGTGATCAAATACCATCAAAAGAAAGCTCTATTTGTGGGAAGAAAAGGACGCAAATTTAGTTTGGGTACAGCATTGCATGACCGCGCAATTAGCAGTTAAAGCGACGCAGTGCCAAATTGGAAAAAGTCCTCTGGTCCTTAGGCAGCATAATGGTCCGGGGCTGAAGTGGTTAAGGAGCTAAGCCTATATCGAGCATACATTATTTGGAGTAATTTGTCTTGCATACAGAGATTGAACTGAAAGTTTCTAGCGTAAATTGTAAGGTGGGTAGCGACTTAAGGGGGTCAGATATAGAAAGTAGGACATTGTTTGCATAAGGTCCGATCTCATGTTCTTCCTGTCCGACTGAGACACCTGAGATGAGAGGGTTGGATTGGATGGAGGCTGCTAACGGTTCCATCACCAGGGAAAAAATAACTTGCGATAGAGAACATCCCTATTGGCTGCTATTGGTTATGACAAATTGAGTGGATAGGAGCTCTGAGGTCCACACTCTGGCACTTGGCGTAGAGTCCTAGGTTAGTTGGCAATAATTTGCCTTCAATGCCAAAATACCAAAATCGGCTGCTCCTGCTCTCTCCACAGCCCAGCCCAGTCCAGTGAGCGAGGAGGGGGCAGAGCAGAGAGTTGGTGACTGACAGTCACCAGCTCTCTGCTCAGGGAGCCCCAAGAACCAAGTGATTGACTGTGTTAGATTGCTCAATTATCAGTTTTAGAGGCACCGGGGGGCAGATGCAGCATCGGAGTGATGCTGCATCCATCTAGGTAAGTATGATTCTTAAATAAAATAAAAAAGCATACATCTCTTTTAATGGCTTCTAGTTGAAAATCCAGTGCACTTATTGTAGGTTTTATAGCATTGATCAATGGCTTATATGTAATGTTTGCTTTAAAAGGTAACAGTTTTTCATTTACCTTATTCACTAGTTTACCTTCACTCAAAGAGAAGTGCTTTGTGTAGCAGAAACACTTGCAATACCACAACACAATGGTGTTAATGGAGCCTAATTAGGAGCTGTTAAATCCACTAACTGCATTTTGCTGTTGTGTCACTCTTCACTCCCACAGTGTCATGCTGACTGACCTATTGTACTATGGAATAACCATCTATTTTCCTGGATTAGATTGTCTCAGGCATGATGAGGAAGAAGACTGGCCACACTAATTATTAAAACCTTCTTACATTAAGTTGACTGCAGGATCTATAGAAATACCAAACACTATTTTTTTAAAACAGAAAAAGATTTTTATTTTCCTAAATTTCATTGCGTTAATATTATGTGGTCAGGTCAGATGCAAATTGCATGTTGCAGCGTTCTCTTTTTCTGTGTTCTTTATTTCTGTAGTTCTGTATTTTCTATATGAAGCTAAGATTAAAAACACGAGGACATGACCTCCAACTTGCAAGTTCAAAACTAACCTTTGAAAGTATTATTTTAGCAGTGCTTGGGACTGACTTCTATCATAGGCTCGATTCACACCTATGCATGTTGCTTTTGAGCGTTTTTGGAGGTTTTTTTTTCATGCTTGCCACGTTTTTGAGCAGCGTTTTTGCCGCGTTTTTGCCGCGATTTGCGTTTTGCGTTTTTTTTTTTTTTTTTTTTACAGTTTTTTTTTACAGTCTAAAAAAAAAAAAAAAAAAAAAAAATTAAAAAAAAAAAAAAAAAAACGTCAAAAATGCATCAAAAACGCATCAAAAACGCTGCAAAAACGGTGCAAAAACGGTGCACTTGCGTTTTTGATGCTTGTCCATTGAAATCCATTACATGCAAAACGCTGCTTTTTGCATGAAAAAAAGTCCCCGACCCTTTCCAAAAATGCAGAGAAACAAAAAGGCATTGATGTGAACATGTTCCATAGGAACCCATGTTAAAAAATTCCCGTGCATTTCTGCAAAATGCAAAATGCATCAAAAAACGCGCTAGTGTGAATGGAGCCATAGGCAGTAAATCAATCAACTGTTAGGCTCCATTCACACTAGCGCGTTTTTTGATGCATTTTGCATTTTGCAGAAATGCATGGGAATTTTTTAACATGGGTTCCTATGGAACATGTTCACATCAATGCTTTTTTGTATCTCTGCGTTTTTGGAAAGGGTCGGGGACTTTTTTCATGCAAAAAGCAGCGTTTTGCATGTAATGGATTTCAATGGACAAGCATCAAAAACGCAAGTGCACCGTTTTTGCAGCGTTTTTGCAGCGTTTTTGGTGCGTTTTTGGTGCGTTTTTGCCGTTTTTTTTTTATTTTTTTTTATTTTTATTTTTTTGTAATTTTTTTTTAAGACTGTAAAAAAAAAGAAAAAAAAAAAAAACGCAAAACGCAAATCGCGGCAAAAACGCAGCAAAAACGCTACAAAAACGCTGCTCAAAAACGTGTCAAGCATGAAAAAAAAACCTCCAAAAACGCTCAAAAGCAACATGCATAGGTGTGAATCCAGCCTTAGGCCTGGTTCACACCTATGCATTTTTAGTGCGTTTTCAGTTTTGCAGAAACACACTACAGTACAGTCCATTTAACATGGTTTCCTACGGGTCACGTTCACATCTATGCATTTTATGGAAAGGGCCAGGGACTTTATTCTGGTTTTTTGGTTCCATAAACTTCAATGGATCAAAAACGTGTATTGAAAAACTCTAAATTCACCTGGAGTATACAAACTGCAACCTGTGAACTAGGCCTTAGGCCTGATTCACACCTATGCATTTTTAGTTCTTTTTGCATTTTGCAGATTTGCACTACAGACCATTTAACATGCTTTCCTATGGAACACGTTCTGTAGTGCAAATCTGCAAAATGCAAAAAGCACTAAAATGCATAGGTGTGAATCAGGCCTTGGTGAGTTAAAACATGTTTGGGACAAACACAGATCTATACTCAGACAAAAAGGTGGAAAAAAGAAAAGGGAGGAGGAGGAAGGGGGGAGGACAGAGTTGATGGACCAATTGGTATTTTTCTGCCGTCATTGTTCTATGTTAAAAAAAAAGGCTAATTCAGAGAAGACATGCCACAGTGGTTCAATGAATCTTAAGAAGTGGGCAGACTGTCCTTATAGTCTTGCCAGTGTATGGTTTGGTTTTAGCAAGATAAGCTCTGTGTCTGAGCATGCGGAAAAGCAACACAGGTGACTGGTCCAATCTACAATTTTCCTTTCTCCATGTCCATCTCTTTCCAAAACTGCCACTTAGGTTTGCCACAAACATTGTAGGCAGTTGCAGTTGTCCAAACAGCAAAGAGGGAGCTTAAAGTGAACTATTATAAATGTTACGGCGACACTCTCAGCCTCATCCTGCACAATAAAAGCCCCAGTAGACTGAGAATGATTATCACTGAGACAAGTTAACCGAGCAGTTAACCAGTTACACACACACAGTAGCTGTGCGTGGAAACACGAACTGGAACCGTTCACATCATCCGCTATTAAAATATCTGTATCAATTGCTATCTCACCCAGACAGGACTGTAACAAAGTTTGCACTACAGTAGCATCTGCAAAGAGGTCAAATTCTTAATTTTTAGTTAGAATAATCAGAGATTCAGCTTAGCAATTTTTAAATATTGTTTTAATAAAAAGAGGGAAAAAAAACAATGCAGGAAAGATATTGCAAAACAGACATAGCAACAGTAAAATAAAGGGATTTTAAAAGTGAAAAATACTTCAGTGGCATTCGTCTGGTCTTTGGTTCAGAGTTTGAATCACTTGCAAATTAAGTCAATCTGATGTAACAGAGTCACTGCCCCTCATAAATTACTGTTATTTATCCTTAATAATTACCATTGGTATCTTCTTATACATTTATATAACCACTTTTATGAAGGTAACTTCATTACAGCAGAAATTGTGGAATATGTATAACAGTTGGCTATGGGAGTTCAGTTTTTTTGTCAAAACCCCCAGGATCAGAGATGTATATTACTAAGCTGCATACCAAACTATTTAGAACAGGGCCTCATCAGAAGTCTTTTGCAGACCCTGCTAGTGGAGGTTTATGATGTATAGCCTTCCTTCTATTTAAATCTGATTGTTTTCATTACAGACTTGCAAATTCTAGGGAAAATGAGAGTGGCTCAGTGTTTTTACATAAACTAAAAAAAAGCAGTAATAGCAGTTTAAAACAAGCCCCACTGACCTCTGTAGCTCTAGGCATTGCAGAGAAATGTATCTTCAATGCAGCAGCATTCTTATCATATCTGGCATAAACATCCTCCTTCAGAGCGAATGGAAAGTATGGAAAGTAAGGCAGAGAAATCAGATTGAACACCACATCCCAATTTTTCCCGAAACAAGAAGTGGGGGGGGGGGGGGGGGGGGGTAACAAACCCCGGGATTTTTAAGATGTTTAAGATAGAAAAAGTGTGAAGACACAGTTACAAAATCAATAAAATTTAATATTTTATTACAAAGATAAAAGACATGAGGAAATTAAACCATCCATAGCAAGAATTTTATGTTCCAATAAGAAGCATATATACAGACACTACCACTCAACATGTTTCGCTTTTTTGAGCTTCTTCAGGAGATTCTGGTGGGATGTATAATATGTTAAGGATAACAAAGGAGACAGGAATGAGACCTCATGTTGATTGTTTTGATCAAACGAAAAAAACAAACAAATCAATACTATTAATCAATTAGATCAGAAATAAAACGGAGGATGATGACATCACTTATAACTTAGTTTTGCTGTGATTTTACACTGTTTTTTTTTTTACAATAAATGAATCATAGGTAGAATGAGGAGAGCTGTTTGAAAGGTTGGGAGCTGTCTTGTTGATTTCCTGGAGATCAGCTTTTGGGATTAATTAGTTCATAGTAAAACTAGAGAGGCCAAAGATTGCTTGCTTTAAAGTTGTTTAACCGCTGGTTAAGAATATGTAAATACTTTATGCCCATAGCATAGGAATAAATGCACTTTAAAGCAGTCAAGTAATTTATCTGAAGACCTTCTATGCACAATCATAACCATTCTTAGGTATTCTACACACATACATATCCAGCCTATGGCCTTCTTTACATAAGCACTATCATCCTAAGGGCACTACCCTTTAAAGAATAAAGCCAGCCATACATGGATCAAAATTTGGCCAGTTCAGCAGGGATCCATGTATGAGCTAGCTGGTTGCCCACAAGTTGATCTATCGACTTGTGTACAACCAGGCTGTCAGGTTTTTCCCGAATGATCAGTTCTGTTGGCTATAGCCAGCAACACAGATCATTGTTTACTGCTGTGAGAAGGATTCCCCCATCAGCACCAAGTGTGTTGATGGGGGAATTGGAACTTTTTTTTGTTCAACCCGCTGGTTGAATGAAAAAAAAAAAAATATAATGAATGGCCTGCCCAACTTTTTATCATCATTAGTTCAGGCAATTGACAGTGCAACAAGTTGTCAGTCATCCTATGACACCTAAGCACATATTTTGAATGCTAAGAGTAAGGCTTGGACCAAATAACTAAGGCCAAATAAATGGAATAAAATTACTCTTTCACTCAAAGAAAATTCTCTAAACCAGGTACATAGCACCAGGCAGCTGGGACACATGCCTCACATTTGCTGCTCAGTGCCCTGGGCCCAGCCACCTGTTTTCTTCAATATGTCACTAATGCAGATGTCTGATTTTGTCCTGGCCTGCCGCTTGCACAACCTGTAGAACAGAGCATTTCCCTTGGCTCTGTGCCACAGATCTGACAGGCGGAAGGCTGGCTGGTGGAAGGGGACAGAAGCCGATAGCTGCAAAGGAGACATATTGAAGAAAAAAATGCAGGTGGTCACCACCACCACCACCTTGCTTTGTGCACTGGTCCAAATCATTTAGTGGAGGGGGAATTATTTTGTGGGGTTGTTTTTCATGGGTTGGCCCCTTTGTTCCAGTGAAGGGAACTCTTAAGGTGTCAGCATACCTAGACATTTTGGATAATTTCATGCTTCAAACTTTGTGGAAACAGTTTGGGGATGGCCCTTTCCTGTTCCAGCAAGAGTGCGCACCAGTGCACAAAGCAAGGTCCATAAAGACATGGATGAGCGAGTTTGGGGTGGAGGAACTTGACTGACCTGCACAGAGTCCTGACCTCAACCCAAAAGAACACCTTTGGGATGAATTAGAGGGGAGAAACTGCAAGCCAGGCCTTCTCGTCCAACATCAGTGCCTGACCTCACAAATGCTCTTCTGGAAGAATGGTCAAACATTCCCATAGACACACTCCTAAACCTTGTGGACAGCCTTCCCAGAAGAGTTGAAGCTGTTATAGCTCAATATTGAGCCCTATGGACTATAGCCTCGTACACATGTTCAAATTTTCTCATGTCGAAAGTGAAGAGGTTACTCACCACACGAAAATTCTCCCATGATAGAATACAACTTCAGAGGTGACGTCATATGTTGGATAGTTTTTTATGTGTTCTTTAGTTTCTGAGCATGCGTAGTCTTGGTCTTTCAGTTTTTTTCGGACGAAAACCGCACTAATTAAATGAAAATCGGATGCTGAGTTCACGTATGACAAAAATTGTTTGGTCTGCACATCCAGCTTTTATCAGACGAAATATCTGAATCGGCTGTCGAAAGCACCATACCAATGATCCGAAAATCGTTCGTCAGACGAAATGTAACTTCCGATTTTCGTATTGTGTGTGCAGGCCTTAAGACTGGGATGCCATTAAAGTTCATGTGCGTGTAAAGACAGGCGTCCCAATACTTTTGACATTATAGTGTATGTTATGCACTCCTTATCCCTGTACTCTGATCCCTGCAATAGACCCCTGATGAGTCTGAACTCCAATGTGTTCAAAAGTTACACCCTCCAGCATAGGATTCAGTATTCAACGTTTCTGGGAGTGTCAGAAGCCTGCTTCCCCCACTTGCACCTTCATCACTACAGAACACAATAATTACATAGGGACAGATAGAAAAAACATTGTGCACAGCAAGGGGACCAAGCATGGCAGGGATATGCAGACTTCATGGAGGCAGTATCGCTTAAACATAGTGAATTTTAGACTCATCACCTGCTGAAGATTTAAAGTGATTGTAAACCTTTTTTTTTTTTTTTTTTTAAATAACAAACATATCATACCCCCACTGTGCAGTTGGTTTTGCACAGTGAGGCCCCGAACCTCGTCTTTTCGGGTCCCCTGGCGGGACTTGCGGCTCCTCCTCTTATCAGATAACCCCCTAGGAGAAGCGCTCTCCAGGGGGGTTACCTTGCTGGCGCAGTCCCAATGCCTTGGCTGTGCATTTTGGGTCATTGTCATGCTGGAATACCATCCACGACCCATTTTCAATTCCCTGGCTGAGGGAAGGAGATTCTCACCCAAGATTTGAGGATACATCGTCCCTTTGATGCGGTAAAGTTTTCCTGTCCCCTTAGCAGAAAAACACCCAAAAGCATATTTCCACCAACATGTTTGATGGTGGGCAGGGTGTTCTTGGGGTCATAGGCAGCATTCATCCTCCTCAAAACACGAGGAGTTGAGTTGATGCCAAAGAGCTCGATTTTGGTTTCATCTGACCACACTTTCACCCAGTTCTCCTCTGAATCATTCAGATGTTCATTAGCAAACTTCATACGGGCCTATACATGTGCTTTCTTGAGCAGGGGGACCTTGTGGGTGCTGCAGGATTTCAGTCTTTCATGATATAATGTGTTACCAATTGTTTTCTTGGTGACTATGGTCCCAGCTACCTTGAGATCATTGACAAGATTCTCCCATGTAGTTCTGGGCTGATTCCTTATCGTTCTCATGATCACTGAAACTCCACGAGGTGAGATCTTGCGTGGAGCCCCAGACCAAGGGGGATTGACAGTTATTTTGTGTTTCTTCCATTTACAAATAATCACACCAACTTTTGTCACCTTCTCACCAAGTTGCTTGGCAATGGTCTTAATATACTAACTATACTATACTAATAATATACTAACCAGGCATACACTGGTTAGTATATTATTCCTGATTGAACCTGTCCTGCTGTTGGCCAATTTTGCACAGCTGTGCACTCTGTAGGATTTTCATGCTTGCAGTAAAGCCCCAGCCTGTCTCTAGTAAATTTGGGTCTAGCCTTGCATCATTTCTAGTCTCCCAATTTTAGTAGAAAGACATCTGCCTGTACTCTTTTTCTAGTACATCTTGACCAATTTTCCCTCATAAAAATATCCTACTGCTGGCCAATTTTACAAGTATCATGAGTGGTCTCTTAATTCTCAATTAGAATTTGACAGTATTGCACCAGCGAGGATAGAGAATTTCACTTTGAAGTAAACCATATTGGGTTACCACTGCTTCTTTGTAAGCCAAGCTAATTGTAAAAAAAAATATGTGAGTGTACACCATTGCTGATATTGTCGGTAAAAATGTCACTGTTCTGTAACACTTGTACAGTTTAAAGCCGTTGTAAAGGCATAAGGTTTTTTTACCTTCATGCATTCTCCTTGTGTGCAGCAATCCCTCCACAGCCCCCCTGAGCCCCATTTCGATCCAGCAATGTCCAGGTGACCCTTGCCTCTCCAGGAACCTGCACTCCTGATTGGCTCACTGGCTGTGATTGCCAAAAGCCAATCAGGAGATGGTGGGGCGGGGCTGAGCTGCGGCTCCGTGTCTGAATGGACACACAGGGTAGTGGCTCAGCTCGGGTGCCCCCATAGCAAGCTGCTTGCTGTGGGGGCACTTGGCAGGAGGGAGGGGCCAGGAGTGCCGACTTGAGAAGAGAAGAGGAGGATCGGCGCTGCTCTGTGCAAAACCACTGCAAAGATCAGGTAAGTATGATATGTTTGTTATTATTTTTTTCAATAAAAAACAAGACTTTAATATCACTTTAAGGCACACCCCAAACGTTATTTGAGGGTTTTTGTATTTTCCATGTTGCCCCCAAACTGCATGCTTTGCTGTACAGTATTTATTTTTCTTTTTGCATTGGTACATGTTAAGTCAGTGGTGTCATGAACATCCCCACCTCTTTGTGTACATCAGCTGCAGAGCAGAGATTCCCCAACCCACTGCTCATTGGCCCAAGACTGACAGTTTCCTTCCAAGTTCAGATCCACACCTTATTTGGAAAAATGGAAGCTCATCCCTAATTACAATGAATAAAGAACCAGCAAGTTTACCTGCAAGCTTGGTATCATCGCGGTGAAACACCTACTTGTTACAACATGATCATTGCCCTATCTGTTTGGTTAAAAAGGAACTGCAGCTTCCCTCCAACCACTTTGTATATTATTTTATATATACTGTGATTCTGTACTTGCCAAATATGCTGCAGAAATCTCCCTCCACTAAGTCTGGCTGCAGTCATTTTAACTGTGGGCAGCTGAAGCTGCTGCCTGTTCACTTCCTGGATTTACACAGACACACAGAGGCACATTTCCAGCTCTGCAGCCCTGCAGCTCTCATTGGTCCTCTTATGAATCACCCCCCCCCCCCCCCCCCTTCCTGGCAAACCTTCATGAGAGTGAGAGAGCTGTGCATGATTTCACAATCCTAGGCTAATGACCAGACAAGAAACAGGAAAAAAAATGTTTTACTATCCAAAGTTAAAACAAGGGGAGAAGATTTAATAGATGGAAAGTTGAAAAAATGACTGAAGGTCCACTTTAATAAGTGATTCTCTGTTTGTGCACAGCTATGAACTGCTTCATTTTTAGGCAAACCTCTGCTTTGCCCATTAATAGCCAAACATCAGGTTTACTTTAATCCCCCAACCATTCAAAGGACTTACCTTTCCTTCATTCCTTCTATTATCCCAGCAGCTGCACAGAATAGCAGGGGGACAAAGATAAGGTTCGTACTCTGATGATGAGGGTGAAAATGAAACATTAATATTGCACATATTCTGCAACTGCCAACCTCCATTTCAGAGAAATAAAGCTTTTAGTATGCCTTCAAGCAGCAACTATCCCTTTGGTCATCAGTCAGGCCAGCCTGACATTGCTGCACACTCTACTATCCCATTCACAGCTTAGCTGCAATTTTCTGAGTCGTATGTTTTAGTTATAACATCCATGACAATGCAAAGAGCAGGGTATGATGTAATCCATGAAAGACAAAAACAGAACATTCCATAGCTCAACTTACCAACCAGTCTGCCAACTGACCAAATTAACCTGTCCAACAGTCTGCGTTAAAAACAGGGGTTTAGTTAGCACGCATTTGCAAACGCATGCATAAGCTGCAAAGCCTCTTCACATCACCCTTTGTATGCTTGCAGTCCTAACGCTAATGAATTTATAAGTGTCTCCACAATGGAAGCACATGCATTAAATGGATAGATGAGGGGCAGGTGGGCCTGGAGGCAGCCCAATTCCCCTTAAAGGAACAGGAACACACTGGACACCCAGCAAGAGCACAATGGCAGCAAAGGTGTAAAGTGTGTCCCCGGACCATATTTTACACCAGTAACAAACCAAAAGGCCCCTGCCCCACCTATAACTGGCCTTCACAGCAAGGAGCACATGGAAGGGCAAACACATGAAAGACAACAGAACATTCCATAGCTCAACTCACCAACCAGTCTGCCAACTGACCAAATTAACCTGTCCAACAGTCTGCGTTAAAAACAGGGGTTTAGTTAGTACGCATTTGCAAACACATGGATAAGCTGCAAGGCCTCTTCACGGTAATCCATAGCAACATAAAGAATGAGTTCACTTGCAGAAAAAGTGCACTTATCATTTTACCCTCTACCTCTCCACATAGAGTATATATTAATTATCTTTATAGCTGTTTCAAAATTAGGCTGGCTATACAATATACAAATCTCTTGTACAATTTTCCTTTAGATTTACCAAAACCATATAATATGAGGTCAAACCTAAACACTTTCCATTTGTTTGCAATCAGGCAGGCCCTTGTACTACATAATTGAGGGTAAATCTTTTTCCTGAATAAGAAAATTGTAAAATGTATGGCCAGCTTTAGTATCTGCCATTCAAATGTAACATTTCGGTTGGTAATAGAAAGACATCCCATTGGATAGTTGGGGCATGACTAAGCTCTTAACTTAGAGTCTATTACTGCATATATCTGGGTTTGAAAAATCCTGGAGAAAAGTTTGAAATAAATACAGGCAGTCCCCGAGTTACGAACGAGTTAGGGACTGCCTGTTTGTTCTTAAGTCGGATTTGTTCGTAGGTCGGAAGCGAATGCGCAGAACGGCGGAGACGTCGTTTTCCGATGTTTTCCAATGTCGTTTTCCGCTGTTTTCTGATGTGCCCGCCGACGCCGCCTCCCGTTCGTAAGTAGGAGTTGTTTGCATGTCGGAGGTTCGTAACTCAGGGACCTCCTGTATAGGTTATTCAGGCAGTTATTTGGTATGGGGCTTTTGGCTCCAAGAAAGATGGAAATTAATTTGCATATATTTAATTTTGTGATCTGTAACCTATAGGTACACCTGACATAAAACGCATCCTCCTTGCTCTGAAACATAATTAGCCTAATAAACAACCTGTACACTAACACCCAGTTTTTACCTTAATCTTAGGCCGATTAGAACCCTTAAAGTGAACATGACTTGGCCTAAAAGGTTCATAGGGTCATAAATAGTGCTAAAATGCAGGCACATACCTATGTTAGTCTTTAAAACTTAACTCCAGATACTTAAAAGAACACAGATCCATACTTCTGTGTTCATTAAAAATAATACATGTTTTTAAAAGCAAGTAAGTATCTGAATTAGTTTTGATGTCAGTCTCTTTCAATCCCTTAACAGGAGAGCTCAGACTGGGAAAGAGAAAAGCAGCACAAAAAGTTAGTCAGTTGCCCCACAATGTCCACGTGCTAACAAGAAATATATTGAGGAAAAAAAAAGAGAGCAGCGTGATAGAGCTATGAGCTCATTAGTTTTTGATATTATTATAAAAGAAACTCAATTTATATGTATTGTTTTTTATGTGTGTATAAATGTACGTATGTACACTATATTGCCAAAAGTATTGGGACACCTGCCTTTACACGCACATGAACTTTAATGACATCCCAGTCTTAGTCCATAGGGTTCAGTATTGAGTTGACCCACCCTTTGCAGCTATAACAGCTTCAACTCTTCTGGGAAGGCTGTCCACAAGGTTTAGGAGTGTGTCTGGGAATGTTTGACCATCCTTTAAGAAGTGCATTTGTGACGTCAGGCACTGATATGGGCGAGCAGATCAGAACGGAGGGAGGAGCCGGATGTGGGTGAGGTCGGACTGAGAGCTGTGAGCTAGGAGTTGGAGGCTCGGCGTCCCTCCAGCCGTGATGTGCTTCAGGAGCCCGCGGATTGAAAGCTAACCCTCCGTCCTCCCGTCCCCCCTTCCCGGAGAGCAAGGCAGTGTTTGCGGCTCTCACTCTTCCGCCTCAAGCGAGACCCCTCCCCGGCTCTGACAGCAAAAGCAGGGGGGAGAGCGGGGACCAGAGCAGCAGCCGACAGGAACAGTGAGCGGCCGGGACCACACGCTTGGCCTCGCCGCACCCCCCCTCCCCGCTTGATGCAGTGAACGGCGGATCGTCAGGAAGCCTCAGGAAGTCTCACAGGAGGAGATCTAAAAAGTGACTACAGCCAAGGCCATCGTCGCAGGGGCCAAACACCCACGAAAGACAGCACCATGAAGGAGAGATTGTAAAGCAGGGGAAGCACCCAGGAGGTACAAGGAAAAGTATCAGGAAGGTATCAGGAAAACTGCAGCCTGGTGGGTAAGATCTTGCAAAGTTTCTATTTACTCCCAGCAAGGAGGGTAAGTGACTTTCTTCTTTACTTAAAACCTTATTTAAGAGTGAACTGTATGAATAAGTACCTATCCCAGGAGTGTACGCAGCACCACCTATATCTGACACCCCACCTGCAATATCACAGGAAGGACTGATTGCTCACAGCCCTCGCACACCTTCGGCAGTAGCCCCTACTAGGTGCGTAAGAAGACACACTTTGTAGTAGGGTGGTTGTGAACAGAGGAGCGAGTGAAGGTAAAGGTGGGAGGGAAAAAAAAAAAAAAAAAAGAGAAGAGGCGTAATAAAATTACTAGCAGCTACTGACCACCCCTGTTGCTGCGGGTACCTGGAGGGAAAGAAGTGGGGTTCACCCCTCTGGGTTGGGAGGCCTGAGACGGTGTGAGAAGGTAGGGCAACCAGCACTGCTGTACAAACCCCAGACCGAGAGTCCAGATTGGAGTAAAAGGAGTGAGAGGACTGTATTAGACAGGGAGAAAACCCCCAATAAACTCAGAATCTAACTGGGTAAGGAAGGGAGAAAATGCAAATAAAATCGGTTGACTAATTACACGTCAAATACCACTCTCTTAGATCCCCCTGGTGGTGGTCCGCCTATACTGAACACCCTACTGACCAGCCTTCTGAAGGGCCAAAATAAAAAAAAAAACAAAAAAAAAAAAAAAAACATAAAAATGAGAGGCAAATCGACGAGAGGGACCACAGCGAACCCACCTAGGACAAGTGCAAGCCCAGGTACAATTAGGAGATATATGGTAAATGGTGGGGGGAAGGAGAACCCGGGGGACCCAACTGGGGCAACAGCGGCTATTGGGGTAAAAAGTAAAACGCCAGAACGCCCAGGCAAAGCGGAGTCAAGAAGGCAAACGATTGAGGCCGAAGCGCTAGTAGAAACTCCGCATAACAGTACACTCCCCACCAAGGAGGAAATCGCAGAGATGTTCGCAAGGTTGGAGATGTCAATCAAAGAAGAGTTCAGCACGGTATGTGAAAATATGGGTCATATCCTCAAAAGAGTGGAGGAGGTTGAATCTTCAACAGATAAACATGGAGCTGAAATACAAAATTTAAAACATAAGATGGAGATGATGCAGGTGGAACATAGAAACATCAGATACGCCTTGGAGGATCAGGAGAACCGTAGTAGAAGAAAAAACCTACGGATTAGAGGTCTCCCAGAAACGCAAGAAGGAGAGAACTTGCAACTTAAAATGGAAGAAATCTTCAGAGACCTGATGGACCCGGTAGAAGCCGGCAGAAAGCTCAAACTGGATAGAGTGCACAGAATAAGAAAACCACCAGAAATCAGGGGAGATGCACCACGCGATGTCATCGTGCGATTCCACAATTACGCGGATAAAGAACAGATAACCGCTAACCTAAAGAAGAATCGCCAGGCCAAATATGGAGAAACAAACCTTCACATCTTCCAAGACCTCACAGCGGCGACCCTAAACAGGAGAAGAATTCAGAAACCCCTGCTAGCAACTTTAAAATCGCATGGAGTCCAATACTCCTGGGGCTTCCCTGCTTGCCTAATCGGACGCAAAGAAGGCCGAAAGGCGGTGCTCAGATTCCCGGAAGACACACAAAAATTCTGTGAACGCTTAGAGATACCCCTGGTGGAAATGCCAGGCTGGTGGGAGAGGAACGCTAGCCAGGAACCAACAGGGGGGACACCTAGCTGGAGGCTAGTAGGCAACCCATAATGGACCTGCAGTAAACCTAAAACTCAAATCAAACACAAGGGTTAACAACGAGGGAAACACTAGGGAAATAAATAAATTAAAAAAAAAAAAAAAAAAGAGAGAAGAAGAAAAAAGATAGAGGAATGGGTAATGGGGATTCAACGAAGAGTATTAGTGGACCTTGGTGTAACCCAATCAATGAGGACTCAATAGGCCATGGAGCCGGTGGGGGGGGAGCTGAGGGGGGGATCGGGATGGGGGAGGCGGGAGGTACGAGGGGGGGACTGCCGGGACCGATAGCTACCTCACAAGCAACGAAAAACCTGCAGTTTCGATCTTATCCCGTGCCGAGTTCAACCTCAGGGGGACGACCGGGGGGCCAGGAGGTGGAGGGGGGCCACGGTTATTTATCAGGTCAAGCTAAGACCTGTTGCACCCCAATAATTAGGGGAGGGGATTGGGGGGGGAGGGGGGGTGGGGGGTTCTCCGAAGGTCGGGAGGGGATGGGAAGAGGGGGGAGGTGGGGGGACAAGAAAGAGCCCATCAGCGCCAGATACGCCAGGGGCCTGTTGGCCAGGAATTGGAAAAAAAAAAAAATAGAGTGCAATGACAGCTAGCCTAAAAGTCATCTCTTACAATGTAAGGGGTTTAAATGCCTGTGTAAAGCGAGCCAATATCCTAGGGGAGTTGAAATACATGAAGGCCGAAGTAGCAATGCTTCAAGAAACGCATTTTAGCAACAATAGAAACCAAAAAATCTACTCAAGTGAATTCCCAAGGTGGTACTACAGTGACTCCCCTACTAGGGGTGCAAGAGGAGTGGCCATAGGGTTTGCCAAGGGAACTCGATTTGAACTAGAAGAGAGGCTGTCTGACCCGGAAGGGAGGTACCTATTCCTCAAAGGAAAAATTAACGGCTGGAATTTTTCCCTGGCAAACATCTATGGGCCAAACAAAAATACTCATAGATATGTAATGAGCATACTGACTAAATTTGGGTTATTTAAGTCGGGGAGAGCTATAGTGGGGGGAGACTTCAACCTGTGTCTGGATCCGGAGAGAGATTGTTCGTCTGGTGCGCGGGGGAGGGGAGGAGTGTGGGCCGAGAAACTAAAAAAAAAGATGCATCAACTCCAGCTGGTAGACGTCTGGAGGATACAGTATGGCGATGTAAGGGACTACACTTACTTCTCCCCCATGCACGAGACGTATTCAAGACTTGACTTTTTCTTGGTGGAACATAGGCTGCAGGAAGAGATCATGGATGTGGCCATCGGTAACATGACATTCTCAGACCACTCACCTGTGACCCTGCATATAAAGCTAGGAGAAGCCGATAGGCAGAGTAAGAGGTGGAGATTGAATGAGGATTTGTTAGCTGATAAAGATATTCTAAGGAGAATAAAAGTAGAGCTGGAGTGGTTCTTTAAGATCAATACCCCCGGGGAGGTAAATGAGGCCACAATCTGGGAAGCCCACAAATCCTATATAAGGGGGATCCTTTTGATGATTGGGGGGGAAAAAAATAAGAAAGCAAAGAACCACAGGATAGCCCTGGTTAAGGAGGTACATGCTCTAGAACAACAACATAAAGCGTCAGGAGGGAGGGAGATAGGGGCAAAATTACTTAGAAGGAGGGAGGAGTTGAGGACCGCCCTGGAATATGAGACACGCAAAACGTATTTTCTAGTGAAAAAAGAGAGATATCTCAATGGAAACAAACCCGGTAGACTCCTAGCAAGCGCCTTAAAAAAGAAGAAAGCGAGCCAATACATTGAAAGAGTCAGGACCAGTTCGGGCGAGATTAAGCACAGAACGCAAGATATAGCTAACGCTTTCCAAGCATTTTACAAGTCACTGTACGCAATTAATGCGGATGAGTCTCGGGAACGGGATAAACATAAGCAGGAGGCTAGTAAAAAGTTCCTAAAGGAGGCCAATCTAAAACAGATCTCGGAAGAAGACAGTAACACACTAGATGCCCCGGTGACCCTACAGGAACTAAGGAAAGCTATCCAGGACATCCCAAATGGGAAAAGTCCTGGACCAGATGGGTTGACTGCCCTCTACTACAAAAAGCTACAGGAGCCATTGCTCCCCATATTGTGTTCCTATATCAATGGGATAGGGGAAAGCTGGGAAATGCGAAAGGAGGCCCTAGAAGCTCACATCACTGTCATAAAAAAAGAGGGAAAGGATGGCACCTTGTGTTCCAGTTATAGACCGATCTCGCTCCTGAATGTAGACACGAAGATCTACGCAAAGATCCTCGCTGATAGACTTAAAAAGGTCATCAAAGAAGTGATCCACTCGGATCAGGTAGGATTCGTACCCGGGAGGGAGGGGAGGGACAACAGCATCAAAACATTGATGCTGACCCAGATAATGAGGGATAGGGGAGCCCCAGGTCTACTCCTGTCGATGGATGCGGAAAAAGCTTTCGACAGGGTAGACTGGGGCTTCATGTGGAATACCCTGGAAGAGATCGGTCTGGGGAAAAAAATGATTGGAAGGATCAAGGCCTTGTATACCAACCCCACCGCTAGAGTGAAAATCAACGGCACCCTGTCCGGTCCCATCGCGTTGCGGAATGGTACCAGGCAGGGATGCCCGCTTTCCCCGCTGTTGTTCGTGTTGACACTGGAGCCGTTGTTGGCTAAGATAAGATCTAGCCCCGACATTAGTGGAGTAAGAATCGGGGATGACGAGTTCAAAATAGCAGCATTCGCTGATGATGTCCTGCTATATATTACCCGCCCGAGGATAACACTCACCAATTTATTAGAGATCCTCAGAATATATAGCCAGATATCCAATTTTCGGGTGAACACGACCAAGTCGGAAGTATTGGAAGTGGTAAAAGATAAGGAGGGGGAAAAGGCCTACCAAAAGAGCTTACCATTTAAGTGGGGAAACAAAGAACTGAGCTACTTGGGGGTCAAAATAACATCAACAAAAGAGACAATGTTCCAAGCCAATTTTATGACCCTCTTAAACGAGATAAGGGCTGAGTTAAATAGATTCCCACGGAATCGACTTTCTTGGGGAGGCAGAATAAACCTAATCAAAATGTCAATTCTCCCCAAAATCACATACAAAATACAAATGCTCCCATTAGCAATCCCACAAAGTTTTTTGAAGAAAATACACACAGTTTTTTTAAGATTTATTTGGAGGGGGAAAAATCCACGGGTAAAGTATGCACAATTAGTGAATGCTAGAAGGAGGGGGGGTTGGGGGGCACCAGATATTAAAAGATATTACACAGCAATAATATTATCACGTATTCCGGAATGGATCAACAATAACACTGACAAACAATGGGTGAGATTAGAGAACACAAGGAGTGGGGTAGACTTAGGGAAAAATGTTTGGATACCGCCAAAATTTAGAAGTATGAGCACAAACATATTTGACATCACAAAACACGTCCTGAGCACTTGGGACACAATATTCACCAAAGAGAAGTGGAGATACAATTCGCCATTAGTCCCAATTAAGGGAACGGATTACTTCCCCCCGGGGAGGGAGGACATAGCGGGAAGATGGATTCTAAAGGATGAACTACAGCTCAAAGATATTACCAGCCAGGGAACGATACGTACTTATCAGGAACTCAAGGGGAAAGAAAATTGGTTTGTTTTGGATAATTGGAAATACAGACAACTGAAGCACTTCGTAGAATCCCTCCCACAGCCAATTCGGCCGATAGAAGGCCTGTACCCCCTGGAAAAAGCCTGTATAAAAAATAGGAGAGGAGGAATGTCCAGGATCTATAGAACCTTGGTAGGAATGGGGGAGGTCGAGCGACCAGGATTTCTTCGGAAATGGGAGGAGGAGATAGGTAACAAGATTAGTGATAAGGAGGCGAGGAGGGTTCTGAGTAGAGTAAATGACACATCAGTTAATTATAAGATAGCGGAGATGAATTTCAGAATTCTGGCTAGAATGTACTTTACCCCAGACCTGGCGCATAAGATCCAGGACGGGACCTCACAGTACTGCTGGAGGGGATGTGGAGAAGTGGGGACAATGCTACACGTGTGGTGGACGTGTCCGGTAATGAGAAAATTTTGGGAGGAGATAAGGAAGTTTATATACTTGATCACCAACCAGAATGTACCGGATGACCCATGGGTATGCCTGCACCATGGTAGCGATGTCTCCTCCAAGTGTTACAGGAGAACACTTCTACCACATCTCCTCAACGCAGCTAAGAGTCTCATCCCTAGACACTGGCGGGAGACTAGGAGACCCTCATTACGAGAGTGGTTTGACAAAACAGACGAAATTTATTGTATGGAATACCTAAGATACAGCGAGGGGCTGGAGATGGAGGATTACGAGGAGATATGGAGAGATTGGGTCAGGTTTAAAACATCAGACCAGCTGGCGGAGATGAGGGAGGAAGACGCAGACAACTCGCTTTAAATAGTAAGAATAATAAAAACATTGAAACATAAGAGCAGATAAAAATTACACAAAAATCTATGAGTAAGCTAGGCACTCAATAGGCTCTAGGAAGAGTTGATGGATAAGGAAGGGCGCTGATGGAACTCTCGGGGGGGGGGGGGGGTTTGGGAGGGGATGGTATGCTGAGGCACCGCAATGGGGATCTCGTATGGGTTGAGGGATAAATTACTTTTTATATTTAATAATGTTTGGTAAATAAAGACTGAGGGCAACAAGAAAAAGCCACAATGATGTGAAAGTATTGAGGTACAAGGTTGACTGGAAAGTTGATATAATATCTCCTCATGAATCATACTGAGCTGAAGTGGCAAAAAAAAAAAAAAAAAAAAAAAAAAAAAAAAAAAGGCACTGATATGGGCGAGAAGGCCTGGCTCGCAGTCTCCACTCTAATTCATCCCAAAGAGGGTTCTATCGGGTTAAGATCAGAACTCTGTGTAGGCCAGTCAAGTTCCTCGGCCCCAAACTCCCTCATCCATGTCTTTATGGACCTTGCTTTGTGCACTGGCGCACAGTCATATTAGAACAGGAAGGGGCCATCCCCAAACTGTTCCCACAAAGTTGGGAGCATGAAATTGTCTTGGTATGCTGACCCCTTAAGAGTTCCTTTCACTGGAACTAAGGGGCCAAGCCCAACTCCTGAAATACAGCCCCACACCATAATCCCCGTCCACCAAATGATTTGGACCAGTGCACAAAGCAAGGTCCATAAAGACATGGATGAGCGAGTTTCCATTGCATAGTGCAAATCCCCTTGCAAAATGATCATCCTATTTCCCTTTATTAAATCAGCCCCATTCTGTTGCTGAGCTGGGGATGGGGAGGACAATAATATGTTTGATATAGATATTTTCCAGGGATACTATTTTGTTAGAATGGGGACAGTGGTGTATTGAGCTACAGTTTGTTGGTAAGCCAGAGGTAGAGGCACTAGGACATTTCTAAGGAGTGAGCATGGGGCCACTGGGTGTGCTGCTGAGTCATAATAGGGGGACTTTCAATTTTCCAAATACAACGTGGTGCTAAGTTGGAAATGAAGGACATAGTAGTTTTTAGATACAGTGTGCTGTGGAATCACAGATGGACATTTCCATTGACTTTGTGGTGTTGAGTTTGCGATGTGGGCTGTTAGTTTAGCAAAAGCGTGCTAAATTAGGGGTAGGGCCTTGGTCCAATCTCAACATTACTTCCTCGATGCAAACTACGCTTAAGGTATAGGGTATCGTCCGGGCCAAGGTTGAAAAGTCTAATAGTTGGTCTCCACATACCCCACTGTGGGGTAACCCGCGGCTGCCTCATTTTCAGTCCATTCCCGATCCTGTGCTGTGGGCCTGCTTTGAAATTAAAACTCTGGGAGATATTGTCTCTCGTGGTAGAGTGCTCAATTTTTACGATCTTAAACGTTGACGGGGTCTACCCAATCGCATGTTCTTCAGATACTAACAACTACGCCATGCTTTTCAGGCTCAATTTTCCCATCCTATAACGTTGGAGGTCCATGATATTGCAAGCCTACTGATAACACCGGAGGGGAGTAAACCCCTCTCCGCTCTCTACTCTGCCTTGGCCAGGCGCGATCCCTGTAAGGTCTCTCAGTTATTCTCGGCATGGCAGGTAGATATACCTGCACTAGCCATTGATGACTGGGAAGAGGGTCTCCAATAATATTTCCCCCTGATGATTTCTGTGAGGGATAGATTTATTCAACTCAATTTTTGCACCGGGTATATTATTCCCCAGAGTGGCTGGCTAGAATTTACCCTGACAGAAGATCGGTCTGCCCTAGATGCGATTCGAAGGTGGGCTCCTTTATTCATCTTGTATGGTCTTGCCTGCAACTGCAGGTCTTTTGGAGAGGAGTGGTTAATGACATCAATTCAAGAGGTAAATTACGAGTTCCCTGTGATCCGATACCTCTACTACTTGGTATTTGTGATAGGTTGGAAGCCCCCCAATCTAAAAAATGATTTGTATTTTATGCAGCTTTCTACGCTAGGAAAGCAATCCTTATTCAATGGAATAAGCCTCGCCCCCCAAGGGTCCATCAGTGGAAAACCCTTGTGAACTCAGCCCTACCTCTATACAAGCTGATGTATATGGAAAGTAACTGCCCAAAAAAGTTAGGTAAGCTTTGGGTGGCGTGGGTCCATTAGAGGCAGCTGACTCTAGAGTAGGGTTCGGAACCCTGCGGTGCTCCCAATGAAACTCATACCTCTTTCTTTAAAAACTTTCTTGAAATCTTAGATCGCTACCACTCTCCACATTTGATTATTGATGGAGATTTCAATTCGGCTGCTCATCCTGCGCTTGATAGAAGCAGAGGTGTACCTTCTTCCAAAGCATTTCCTAAATTTTTAACCCGTTCCTTGAATAACCTCCAAATGGTGGACACCTGGAGAGTTCATAGTGTTGGTGTTAGGGCCTATACCTTCTACTCCCACCCCCATAACAGTTTTGCTCCTCTGGATTACATATTTAGCACCCCAATACTCTTAGCTAACTCCTCTTCTGCTGATATTTACTCATGTCCTTGGTCTGATCATCATATAGAATCCTTCACTACATCACAAGCAGGCCTAGCCCCTACTCCTCATACATGACATCCTAATGATTCCTTATTGACAGACCCCAATACTATTAATCAACTATCCTCATGTTTAGACAATTATTTCACTCTAAACACCACTCCAAATATGCCTCCTACCTCCCTTTGGATGGCACATAAGGCAGTTATGAGGGGACATCTAATTAGTATTGCTTCTGCCAAAAACAAAGCAAAACTTGCAGGTGTTAGAACCCTCACTAGAGACATAGATTGCCTTTATAACAAGCATAGCCAATCCCCATGCCCTAATCTTCTTAGCCAAATACAAAATAAATGTCTTGATTTAGATACTTTATTATCATCAGATACTGAAAAGACCTTGAGATGGTCTAAAGCGAAATTTCTTCTGCATAGCAACGCTGCCTCTACCATGTTCACAAGAAAATGAAATCAATCCATTAAACCTACTCATGTATATAAACTACGATACCAAGCTGGTAACTTGAATATCTTTGTAGACTTCTATAAAAAAATGTATTTTCCTCTTCTCCATCATCTCCCCATCCATCCTCCTTAGATTGGCTTGAGGGGATTTTGCTCCCCTCTCTGACCAGCCAGCAGACTGAAGCCCTTTAATGCCCCTTGTACAGTCCTTGAAGTAACCAATATTATCAAATCTCTCAAAACTTCCACTGCACCAGACCCGGATGGGTATACCACCTCATATTACAAAAAGTTTGCATCCTCACTGGCCCCCTCATTTGACTAAACTATCCAATCATAGTCCAATGGGGAATTACTTTCCAGAAGAAGCATGTCCCTTTTAACTAAACCTCAAAAGATCATACTCTTCCACAAAATGTTCATCCTATTTCTGCTATAAATAATGACCTTAAACATTTTGGAGCATCTGCTGGCAGACTGGTGTCAGTTATCCCCTCTCTGATCCACCCAGACCAAACAGGATGTATTCCAGGCAGGAAAATTACAGATAACTTCTGTCTGGCCTTTAATATAAATCAGAACTCAAATTTACATTGTCATCCATCCCTCATCCTCAGCCTAAACATACACAAGGCATTCAATAGTGTGCGTTGGTCCTATTTAAGCAGTTTACTTCCCAGATTTGGAAAGTAAATATAAAGATCCACAAACCAGAGTGAAACTTCCAGGTAGCTATTCTGACTAGAGAGAGGCACAAGACAGGGGTGCCCAGTTTCTCCACTTTTATTCCCTTAGCGATGAAACCCCTGGCTTGTGCAATAAGGAGCAACATAAATATAAAATTATATCCCAAAGGCCCCTTGAGTTCAAACCAAGTCTATATGCAGATGATGTTCTCCTTTTTTTTCAGATCCCCTTATCTCTTTGTCAAATCTCATCACTATATTGGATTCCTTTAAGGATGTCTCAGACTTATTTGTCAACTTATCAAAATGTTCAGCTATGCCAAATAACCTCCCACCTTTATTAGAAGCCTCTAGGCGGGAGAGATTTCCATCCTCTTGGTGCTCACATTCTTTCCATTATCTGGGTATTCATCTTACCCCTTCTTACAAATCACTATTCCAGGCCAACTGTCTATCACTCTTTACACATATCAAATCTCTTCTAAAACTATGGTCTTCCTACCATATCTCATTCCTCGGTAGAATAAATGCAATTAAGATGGCTATACTACCTAAACTACTATTCTATTTCAGAGCCCTGCCATTACTTATTCCAAAAGCTACCCTGAATTCACTTCAAAGGGATATGAATAAATTAGTTTGGCTTGAAAAAAAAACAGATTTGGTAACTCTGTCCTGCATAGACCTCAATCTTCAGGAGGATTAACCCTCCCCAACCTATGGTTATACTATTTATCCGCTTGATTTATCCACTTGATTTATACAATTAGCCCAATGGTATGCCCATGACAACACAGTTCCTTAGCGTTTATTTGAGGAACTCTCAATCCACTCTTTTCAACCTACAAGGGTTACTTTGGTCCAAGTAGGTCCCCCCTTGCAAGTTTATATTCTTTGAACATGGTGGCTGCTCACTCCTATCATTTATGGTGTCATCACAAAGAAAAATTTAGTATGGCCTCTACCACTCCCCCTTTGGCCTCATTCTTGGGAGACCCTTGTTTCCCTCCTGCTTTTAGGGAGAACAACCCTTTTGCCCTTTGGATTTCATATAACCTTACAAATTTGAAATCTCTTTCTTTGGGTAATAAATTTCACTCTTTTGCCCAACTGCAATCAGATTTTACTTTGCCTAGTACAGAATCTCTTCGTTATAACCACATTCAGGATTTCTTTTCAAAATACTATTCTTTAATGCTTCAGACCCCATATATGTTGTTTGAATATTTTTGTATCTCATCGCCTAGAGTTTTATTTCCCACATATGTGGATACCTTAATGAATTTTCTCTCCCCGAGATATCCATGCCAATGCTTCAGTGGGAAAAGCACTTGGACAGCCCATTTACTTCTGTAGACTGGGACAGTATGATTAATAATTTACTCAAATGCGCTCAATTTCTATTAGGGAAATTGCGGTTAAATTACATACTAGATGGTATATGACCCCTGCTAAGACACATTCCATTTATCCTTCGGCCTCCCCCTGCTGCTTTAGAGGATATCCAGATCCAGGCACATTTTTACATATCTTCTTGAGCTGCAAACTTCTACAACCTCTATGGCATCAAGTTAAATTCAGGTTAACAGGAATCATTGATTTAAATCTTGAACAAGAGACTGATTATCTCTCTGAATCATTAGATTCTTTTGGATGCACTTTATTATTGGATTTCACTGAATCAGTTTAATTGAATGTTATCATAATGTGATGCACTTTATTATTGGATTATTTTTATTGCACGTTATTGGATTATTTTCATTGAATGTATTCCTATGAATGTTTCTATATAAGATACACTTTGGGAAGAATTACTGGTATCTTTCTTCACTAGCACTTTATTTCTGGTTACGTTTTCAAGTAATTAGTGCTGCTTCATTATACATATATACATTTATTGGTGTTGGCAACACTACAGAAGTTTAGCTGCTTTTTACTTTTTTCACTAAGCAATTTACATTTAAGCACTTTTATTTGTTATTTACACTTGTTTGGTAGCACATTAGTACTCTACCTTTCATTTATTTTCCTTCCACTTCACAATTATGTGATACTTTGTGTTGATATATCACATAAAATCTCAATAAAATACATTTGCGTTTTTTTTTTTAACCTCACAAAATATGGAAAATTTCAAGAAAATTTCAAGAATACTTTTTCAAGGCACTGTATGGAAAGACTTTGGCCTTATTTTGTTTAGTACTTTACACACACAATCTGCATATTGTTTGTACTTTGTATCAAATAAAATTAATATGTGGCGCTGCCCTATCCTTGTGTACCAACTCCAAATCGGGGAAATAAATAATCACACAGTGCAACAAAAATATATCCTCCTCATAAAAGTGCAATGTGCATATATAATCTAATAACAATGCCCTGTGATAACCAAATGAGGTCTACTTCAATACATAAATGATGTGACATAAATCCAAGAAAATAGTGCATCAAACTATTATAGTATGATTCCTAGTGCTCATAAATATAATAAAATGTATATTAAAGTGCCCCGTGCATAGTGCAAAAATTGCAACTCCTGTTGCGACTATTATGACATAAAAAATATTCAAAAGTGTAAAATTCACATAAAGTGCATATGTGCAACTATAGATGCGACTAAATGCGATTCCTTCATCATCACCTGGGATCATTGTGAGTGACGGTGAGGTCTGCAGAGAGCCATATCCACGGATGTCCTCCCGGGAACTGTGATTTCCTTAGAAGACCCATCCCTTATACAGATCATCATCCACCTGTGCATTTTCGCTTGATCCGGCCCATTGGTGGCCGCCACTGCAGGTGAAAGGCTGGGGGAAAGTGTCACACATCTGAACAAAATTGGAAGAATTTATCACAAGTCACCATTATCTGCACTTTTTAATAGACTTCCCCTTGCGGACATCACGGTCGCATTAGGAGTCGCATTGCATGAAAGAAGTTTTTGTGGACTTTATTGCACAACTGTCACTTTAGATGTACTTTATTGCTTATGTATTTATGTGGGGTTTTTTAGTCGCATCTATAGTTGCACATATGCACTTTATGTGAATTTTGCACAATGTGTCACTTTTGAATATTTTTTATGTCATAATAGTCGCAACAGGAGTTGCAATTTTTGCACTATGCACGGGACACTTTAATATACATTTTATTATATTTATGAGCACTAGGAATCATACTATAATAGTTTGATGCACTATTTTCTTGGATTTATGTCACATCATTTATGTATTGAAGTAGACCTCATTTGGTTATCACAGGGCATTGTTATTAGATTATGTATGCACATTGCACTTTTATGAGGAGGATATATTTTTGTTGCACTGTGTGATTATTTATTTCCCCGATTTGGAGTTGGTACACAAGGATAGGGCAGCGCCACATATTATTTTATTTGATTAATTTTCTGTCAGGGTTGTGTGAGTACACTGATTTATGTTGGAGGCTTCTTGTCTGGTACTATCATCTACCTATTTATTTTGTGGTTTTGCGCATTAGTTCCTGTATATACTTTGTACTTTGTATGCATTATGTTGTACTCTCCTTTTTTTCTTGCCCATTAGTATTTGATTTTGACCTTCCTAATAAAATAGTTTGTAAACAAAAAATAAAAATTATTATTATACAAGATTTATATTGTGCCAACAGGGCTTTACATGGTTTGTTTCGTGTTCTAAAGTTCAAAAGGGTATACTGCCTGTGAAGAGGAGGACTTTGGTATGAGGAAGCCATGCTCCAGGCTGCAGTAATGTATAACATAGTCTTGCAAGTCCTAGGTTTGTCTGCTATATACAGGTGTGCGTGGTCAACAAAGAGAATACCAACTAAGAACCAGGAAAAGAGAAGGAGACTTAGAAGTAAGAGAGAAAGAGAAAAGCGTGTATGGTAGTAAGGGTAGTAGGTGGATGAGGGAAGGCTTCAAAACCCCCTGAATGTTCCCCTCTATATTGGTACCCTAAAAGGAAGTTAACAAATTATATTTTATTACACACTAACAAAATAACTACACATGAAATAATGTACCCATACCCCAAATAACTCTGTTCATGGATAGGCATATAGCTGGTTGTAACTAAAAAAAGGCCAACACTTTGAAAGCTTGCATTGCATCATGAGAATGCAAGTTTTTCCTGGTCTAGACATACCAGCTATAGGTCTAGGGTGAAGAGGATGGAAGCAGAGGCATGGCCTGAGGTAGAGGCATGACTACACACTAGGACAAAAATTCCATCTCATCTACAGTACATTTCCTAACAGAGTCATGATGCCACTATAAAAAGTTATTTGATTTTACAGGAACTTTATTTCAAATAAATTGTTGTAGGTACAAATGTTGCATTCCATAATTTCTGTTTAATAATATCATTATCATGGGTCAATTGAAAAATGTTAACCACATCATTAATACCATTTTCCAAAGTGATGCTAATCGGTTCATCGTTGGAGCTTTACCAAAGATAACTCAGCAATTCTGTTGCTTCAACATCCTTCTTTCATATATCAAATTAGTTTTCTTGTTTTATTGATGTTGGATTCCATCCCATGACTGGCAGTGAAAATGTCAAAGCGTTTCCTTCTTTTTCTTTGACACAGATAGTTGCTACAATAATGGCGATAACAGGAATTGTTATGATGGCGTATGCAGATGGTTTCCATGGTGACTCAATTATTGGAGTGGCTTTGGCTGTTGGATCTGCCTCAGCATCTGCACTTTACAAAGTAAGAAAGAAAAGAATGTATCTGTTGATGTTCATATACTGTATATAATTGTATTTTTTGCAGGTGTCTTGAGTATGTGAGTCACAATAATATAACTTTGAAACTTTAACGTTTATAGTCCCACCAACCTTTCACCTCCATAGGTTACTCTAATATCTAATTATCTCCAGAGCAACTGATGTGATTTTTATAGGGCCCTGTGACAAGTACACCTCCTCGTCTTCTTCCATCCTGTGTTTTCAAAACCCCAGCACACAACTATCACAGACCTACAAATCACCAATACAGACCCATGCCTCTTAGACCTATGTCAAAAAGAATCACAAAATTCAATCAACATTGTCCTGTGGAGTTGTACATTTTTGGCATGAAACCAATGTTAAGTTACTGCTCCTTCTCCAATGACCAGGATAAAGAATTATTTCAAGCAGCAAAAATCAACTTTCACTACAGATAATGAAAGCTGGATTTCAGTGATTCTGCCACTGGCAGTGTGTTGGTGGTTCGTCCCACTATTTGTGTTGCTGGCTGGGGAAGCCAGCTTACAAATTTCATTTTTTAGGACTGATAAAGCAATGAAGGCTGCCATTGTTGACAAATCCTTTTGAATATTTTTTTTTTTTTGACTGTCCTGCTGATTCTTTTGCTCTGATACACTAAGAAACTGACTTTTAAAACAATGCATTTGACGACATTTGCCTTTCCTGATTTGCATTCGTTCAGTGAAGATCTGTTTGGCAACCTGTCAGCTAACATTTTCAGATAGAGGTCTACAGTGATACCTTTAATATTTTTCTCTCTCTATAATTCTAACCTTACGCTTAATGTTTAAATATATCCGTACTTTGAAATAATCTCTAGTTCCCTACTGATCCATTCAGCTATTAGGAGTGAATGCAAAGCCCTTTGTAAGCTAGTCACTAGAGTCATATCTTACACAGGGCTATAGACTCCCCGTGAGACAACACTGATTGGCCCTAAACTGTCACACTAAGTGAGTCATATGCCCTTCCATACCCAAAAGCGATCGGTATTTCTTTCAGCTCTCAGCACTGAATGGAACAGTTGAAGTAAATATAAGTACCTATATACTGCTAGGAAGGCATTGATCATTGTAGATACGTGCAGAACTGATGTGCAGAACAGAAAATGTGTTTTGTTTCGTATATATTCGTTATGTTACTAATTTTGTTTTGTTTCAGAATTCGTTTTGTGTGGTTTCCGAATTCATAAAATTTTGTTTCATTTATTAATTTTCTAAGGAGTTCCAAATTTTTAGAACGATTCGGTTCGGTCGAAAAATAATCAACCAATTCGAATTACATGTGAAGAATAGCTGGTTGTTAAGCAGGGGGCCGGGAAGCCTAGAGGCAATAGAAAATGTAAGGGCCATATTGATGGGGACAAGGGCCTCATCCCCACAACCATGGCCGGTGGTTGTGGGGGTCTGCGGGCAGGGGGCTTTTCGGAATCTGGAAGCCCCCTTTAACAAGGAGACCCCCAGATCCCGCCCCCCCATGTGAATGAGTATGGGGTACATAGTACCCCTACCCATTCACCAAAAATGTGTAAAAAGTGAATACAGACAGTAAAGGAGTTTTTGACGATTCCTTTATTAAAAAATAAAAAACAATGTCCCCTGATGTAGATCTATCTCACCCTTCTCGCTGAACCACCAAATCTGAAAAAAAGACATTTCTTATATAGGTAAGGGCGGGGCCACCTGGTGACCCTGCTCCATGTGATGTCATGTCATCGGGTGACTCCGCCCCTTAGCTAGATAAGAAATGTCAGACGAAGAGATGGCAGTCCGCAGGAAGCATTCATCGAGGCCAGATGTTTTTTCTTTTTTTCGGGTTCGGCGGATCGGTGGATGACGTGAGATAGATCTTCATGGGGGGGACACTGTTTTTTATTTTTTAATAAAGGAATTATCAAAAACTCGTTCACTGTCTTTATTCACTTTTTACACATTTTTGGTGACTGGGTAGGGGTATGTACCCCTCACTCATTCACACAGGGGGCGGGATCTGGGAGCCCCCTTGTTAAAGGGGGCTTTCAGATTCCGATAACCCCGATGCCCACAGACCCCCACAACCACCGGCCATGGTTGTGGAGATGAAGCTCTTGCCCCCATCAACATGGGGATAAGGTGCTTAGAGGTGGGGGGCAGAGCCTCCTTAAAAATAAAATTGGCCTGGTATGGACTGGAGGGGCAACCCTACTCCATTTTTTCTGAATTTCTATTGCCGGTATTGTTGTGTTTACATTTCAGCTGTCAGTGGGGAAGCCAGCTGACGACTCATCAGTTGTTAAGGATGCGGCGGCCGGCTTCCCGTGCGGCTGCTTAACAAACAACTATTTTTCACACAGCATTCAAATCAGTCAATAACTTTTTTGACCGATCCGAATTCGAATCGTTTTGAAAAATTGGAATTCATTAGAAAACGAATAAACAAAACAAATTTTAATGAATTTCAACAAAATTCATTACTATTTCATTCAGAGATTTGGATACATCTAAATCTCCGAATAACAAAAAAGTTGTCCGAAGTTGTATTCGGACTGAAACTAATTGCACATGTCTAGGTTAATGCATACCTGTTGCTTTGCCCTAAATGGGCAAAGCTAGGGTTTGCCTTAAAGCCCAACTCCAACCAATTTTTTGTTTTGGATAGTGTGGGGGAGATCTCAGTGAAGTCATTATTTCTGTTGGTGACTCCATTGGGATTGTTTCGCCTTGTTTCCTATCTTTGTGACCTATACAGGAAGGCATATAAAGCAATAAAAAAATTGCCAGAACCATTCCCCTGTACTAAAAAAGTGTTTTTGTTTGCATATGCATTATAGAGATTTCTAGCCAGCTTCTGGAGGCCCTTCCACTCTTTACACAGAAAATGTTGGCTGGAATTGGATTTTAACCCCTTAAAAGCCTTATTGGCACCTATCAGTCCTTTGCCAAATTATATCATACTATCTTCCTCCTCTGTTATCCTAGGCTGGCTATACATGACTCCTTTTGTTTTCTGTTCAACCAGTGGGTTGAACAAAAAAAGAGCCAATTCCAGCATTCACACAGTGGGGATGGATGGGGGAATCTCTCCTGCTGAGTTATTGTGTTTTTCGACAATGAGGAGACTTCCCCACCATCAGAATACAATGATCAGTTTTGCCAGTTATAGCCATCTGCACTGATTGTTTGTGAAAGAACTGACAATTGGTTGTACATAAGTCGATCAATAGATCGACTCATGTGCAACTAATCAACCCATACATGGATCGAAATTTGTCCGGTCCCTGCTGAGCAGGCCCAATTTCAATCCATGTATGGCTGGCTTTAGAAGTCATATGTAGTAAAAATTGGTAAAGTTAAATTATATCAATTATTGGTTTAGCAGTTTAGAGTTGCAGTATGTCTGCAACATGTGGGGTCTCTTCCTCAGACATGGTATTAAATACTCACACCATAAAAGATATCATTTAACTTAACCTTTTCTTTATCAGGTCATAAAACAACATATAGGTGTTAATTTGCTAAAGCTGAAGAGTGAAAAATCTGGTGCAGCTCTGCATAGAAACCAATCAGCTTCCTTTTTTTTTTTTTTGCCAAAGGTTAATTCAAAAATCTGAAATTAGAAGCTCATTGGCTACCATGCACAGCTGCACCTGATTTTGCACACTATAGTTTTAGTAAATCAACCCCATAGTTTGTTTTCATTTTCTATGTATTTATGTTGTAACCTTGAAAGTCAATGGTGCTGTAGAAATAAATAATAATTGATGGCTAATAGACTGAAATTTTACCAGTTGTTTAATTTTTCTTTCCTCTTATGTTTTCACCATTTACAATTTTTATTGAATATCCCTAAAAAGCAACAGGCTCATCCAAAGTTCATCCAAAATTGATCTATGTTTATTGTTCCAGGTCTTATTTAAGATGTTTCTGGGAACGGCAAACTTTGGTGAAGCGGCACATTTTTTCTCTACTGTAGGCTTCTTCAATTTAATCTTCATATCATGCACACCAATCATTCTTTATTTTACCAAAGTAGAGCACTGGTCCTCATTCTCAGCCCTGCCATGGGGCTATCTATGCGGTGTCGCTGGTCTCTGGTTAGGTGAGTAGAAATCTTGACTGCTACATATTTTTTAGTTTCTGTATATGAACCCTCTTCCAAACCTAAATATTTAAAAGGCCATAAAGGTGTAAGCAAAGGGTAGACAAGTATCACATCATCTATGTGACCCTGTTAACTGAAAATTAGAGTCTAATGCCGCGTACACACGGTCGGACTTTCCGGCATACTTGGTCCGGCGGACCAGAGTGTGCCGGACAATCCGCCCGTGTGTGGGCGGCGGCGGACTTTTCCGGCGGACTTCTTCCCAAAAGCCCGCCGGACCTAGATTTTAAACATGTTTGAAATCTTTCCGTCGGACTCAGTTTCGGGCGGAAAGTCCGCTCGTGTGTGTGCTGGTCCGACGGAAAGCCCGCTCGTGTGTAGGCTGGTCCGACAGACCAAATACGACACGAGGGGATGGTATTGCATCTCGCGCTCGCTGCAATAGGAAAAACAAATCTTCCTATTGCGGCGAGCGCGGGGCATACCAGGCCCTTAGGTCTGGTATGGATTATAAAGGGGAACCCCGCTACGCCGAAAAAACGGCGTGGGGTCCCCCCTAAAATCCATACCAGACCCCGATCCGAGCACGCAGCCTGGCCGGTCAGGAAAGGGGGTGGGGACGAGCGAGCGCCCCCCCCCCCTCCTGAACCGTACCAGGCCGCATGCCCTCAACATGGGGGGTGGGTGCTTTGGGGGAGGGGGGCGCCCTGCGCCCCCCCCCCCCCAAAGCACCTTGTCCCCATGTTGATGAGGACAAGGGCCTCTTCCCGACAACCCTGGCCGTTGGTTGTCGGGGTCTGCGGGCGGGGGCTTATCGGAATCTGGGAGCCCCCTTTAATAAGGGGGCCCCCAGATCCCGGCCCCCCACCCTATGTAAATGAGTATGGGGTACATGGTACCCCTACCCATTTACCTAGGAAAAAAGTGTAAGTAATAAAACACACCACACAGGTTTTTAAAATATTTTATTAAACAGCTCCGGGGGGGGGGTCTTCTTCCGGCTTCGGGGGTCCCTCCGCTTCATCTTCTCCCGGCGTCCGGTTGGTTCTTCTCCGCTCTCCGGCCTCTTCTCCCGGTGTCGCAGGTCTTCGGCCGGCCCCTCCGCTCTCTTCATGTAGCTCTATTGCGAGCGGAGGTCCGGACTTCTTGGCTTCTTGGCTTCTTGGCTTCTTGGCTTCTCTTCTCTTCTCTTCCCCCAGATGTTGACACGACGCTCTCTCCGGCTGGACTGGTGTCTGAGGGCTGCGTTGTGACTTATATAGGCGGAGACCCCGCCCCCATATGATGTCACAGTCCCTGGGCATGCTGGGACTGTGACGTTTTAGGGGGCGTGGTCGACCACGCCCCCTAAAACGTCACAGTCCCAGCATGCCCAGGGACTGTGACATCATATGGGGGCGGGGTCTCCGCCTATATAAGTCACAACGCAGCCCTCAGAGACCAGTCCAGCCGGAGAGAGCGTCGTGTCAACATCTGGGGGAAGAGAAGAGAAGAGAAGCCAAGAAGCCAAGAAGCCAAGAAGCCAAGAAGTCCGGACCTCCGCTCGCAATAGAGCTACATGAAGAGAGCGGAGGGGCCGGCCGAAGACCTGCGACACCGGGAGAAGAGGCCGGAGAGCGGAGAAGAACCAACCGGACGCCGGGAGAAGATGAAGCGGAGGGACCCCCGAAGCCGGAAGAAGACCCCCCCCCCGGAGCTGTTTAATAAAATATTTTAAAAACCTGTGTGGTGTGTTTTATTACTTACACTTTTTTCCTAGGTAAATGGGTAGGGGTACCATGTACCCCATACTCATTTACATAGGGTGGGGGGCCGGGATCTGGGGGCCCCCTTATTAAAGGGGGCTCCCAGATTCCGATAAGCCCCCGCCCGCAGACCCCGACAACCAACGGCCAGGGTTGTCGGGAAGAGGCCCTTGTCCTCATCAACATGGGGACAAGGTGCTTTGGGGGGGGGGGGCGCAGGGCGCCCCCCTCCCCCAAAGCACCCACCCCCCATGTTGAGGGCATGCGGCCTGGTACGGTTCAGGAGGGGGGGGGGGCGCTCGCTCGTCCCCACCCCCTTTCCTGACCGGCCAGGCTGCGTGCTCGGATCGGGGTCTGGTATGGATTTTAGGGGGGACCCCACGCCGTTTTTTCGGCGTAGCGGGGTTCCCCTTTATAATCCATACCAGACCTAAGGGCCTGGTATGCCCCGCGACGGGGCTCGCAAGGTGTCAATCTAGCCGATAAAAGCGGCAAGATTGACATCCTTTTCTAGTCCCGTCGCACCTGAGTCACGTTCAAAATGAACGGACTTGTCCGTGTGTGGGCAAGTCCGTTCATTCTGAAAGTCCGCCGGAACTCCGGCGAAAGTCCGTCGGAAAGACGGGCGGACTTAGCCCGCCGGAAAATCCCGGCGTGTGTGGGCAAGTCCGTTCGTTTTAAAGTCCGGCGCACCTGGCGGACAAAGTCCGTCGGAAAGTGTGCCGGACCAAGTAGGATAGAAAGTCCGCTCGTGTGTACGCGGCATTATACTTACCTCTCTAAATACTGTAAATACCCATGCTGTGGAATGTCACTTCTTTGATGAGGAATTGTCCCACTAATTCTTGAAAACCAACACTTCTATGAGTGCCAGTCTTCTGTTTCCCCCATTGCGCTCAGTGTGGGTTCTCCTGTCGACCTCAATGTTCCTACTGTGTGACATGGAGGTCAGCAGGAGAAACCACTGATTATAGCAGGGGATACAAGAAATTAAATACTCTTGGAACTGTCGGTTTCCCAGCAGCCTTTAGGAAATGATTCCTCTTCATCCTCTTCAAGGGAGCAGCTCAGACAACAGGAAAGATGAGGGTGCGGCAAGCAGTAATGTCATCTTTTTGGTCTAATAGACTGCTGTCCACTAATTTGACAGTCATTAGGCTGGTTTGTACTGTAGGTTAGCTGTAGGTTAGACACCTGTGTCTCGACTTCTTTCATGGGAAATATTGATTGGACATATATGAAAGCCTTCTAGTAAATCTCCTGAAGTTAGCTGCTTCTAGGGGGTGTCTGTCTGCACACCCCCCTCCTAACCCCGTCCTCTTTTATCTATTTAGTTTATCCTCTTAAGTCTATGTCCACCTTTAGACACCGTACCCTGTGAAAATAAAGACACAAATACAGCAATGGAAGTCACAGGAGGAAAAAAAGGGGGGAAAAAAGAATGAAAGTAACTTTAGTGTATTCTACTGAGTCATATTTTCAATCATCTATACAGAGTTCCCAAGGACATTTTCTTATTGTGTGTGTCTATTCAACCACAACCAACTATAAAAGAGGAGCACAGCTCAGCACTTGAGAGATCAAGCAGGTCAGAATTCAAAGGCTAACCAACATATAGACACTTTCTATTAAACCTGCATGCAGTAATGTCACCGCAGTTGCCTTTCTGGAAACTAAAAGCTGCGCAATGTATAGGAAAAAATGTTTATCCCTATAGCAGATAGTACTGTTATTTAACCACTTCAGCCCCGGAAGGATTTACCCCCTTAGGCTGGATTCACACCTATGCATTTTTAGCTCTTTTTGCATTTTGCAGATTTGCACTACAGTACATTTACCATGGTTTCCTATGGAACACAATCTGTAGTGCAAATCTGCAAAATGCAAAAAGCAGTAAAAATGCATAAGTGTGAATCCAGCCTTAATGACCAGGCCATTTTTTGCGTTACGGCACTGCGTCGCTTTAACTGACAATTGCGTGGTCGTTTGGTGGTATTTGATTACCTCCTGCGGTTTTTATTTTTTATGGTATAAACAAAAAAAGAGCGACAATTTTGAAAAAACAAAACAAAATGTTTTACTTTCTGCTATAAAACATTTCCAAAAAAAAAATTTTGTCCAATTTGTATTCTGCTACATATTTTTGGTAAAAAAAATCCCAGTAAGTGTATTTTGATTTTGTGCAAAAGTTACCGCGTCTACAAAAAATGGGATAGATTTATGACATTTTGTATTATTTATTTCTTTTTTACTAGTAATGGCAGTGATCTACTAGAGATTTTTAGCAGGACTGCGACATTGTGGCGGACAGATCGGACACCTAACGGACATTTTTGACACTTTTTTGAGAACCAGTGACATTGATACAGTAATCAGTGCTAAAAATATTCACTGTTATTGTGCTAATGACACTGGCAGGGAACATCAGGGGCGATCAAGGGGTTAACTGTGTTCCCTCACTGTGTGTTCTAACTGTATGGGGGAAGGGGCTCACTGGGACAACACACAGATCTGTCTTCCTGCATAGCAGAAAGACAGGATCTGTGTGATCTTCCCTGTCAGAATGGAGATTTGCCTTGTTTACACAGGCAGATCCCCGTTCTGTCACTGCGGGGAACAATCGTGGGTGGCCGGTGGACATCGAGTCCACCGGACCCACTGAATGGCTCCCCCGCTGGCCAATGGGAGCACACGAGCGCCCACAGATCGCCGTGTACGAGCCCAACGTACACCTACAATGGTTTGTGCAGCCAAGCCAACCTGCTGCAGTATAACTGCGGCGGCTGGTCGGCAAGTGGTTAAAGTGACACTGGACTTTGATGTAGAAAAAAACATTCTATTCAAGTATGTATTCTTAACATAAAAAAAGTACCTTCCATTGCTCTCTGCATTCTTCAAATCTCCATATTCCTTTTTTTTTTCTGCTGTGATCTGACTTTCTGTTGAAGAGAGTTTACGTTGGTTTTCAATGGTCCCACTGTATGTAGGAGCATAGCCACCCCTCCCTTGCTTGCTCCTGGACTAGGGACTATGGACTATGGGATTTGTAGTGTGCATAGAGCAATGCATATAACTGCAACTAATATGCATTTGCATTTTTTTAAAAACAGCCCAAAGGCTAACGCTGCGCTAGAACAAACAATAAAAACTTTTATGTATGTAAACACAGCTGCTAGCACCCCAAAGTCTATATACAAACGCAAACAAATTTATATATACAAAATAGATGCAGCGCTAGTGATATTGCAAAATTACAAAATTTACAAGTGAAAAGAGGCTAAAAATAAAAGACTAAAGCAGAGTCTCGAGATTTCAGTCCATAGGTGAAAAATGACAACAACCATCCGTGCTTAGTATAGATGATAAGCTGTAGGAGAGGCAAAACATGAAAATCCTTCACACAATGTGCATCCAGCTCCGCACCCAAGTGAGCAAGTAGCCT
Source organism: Aquarana catesbeiana (assembly GCF_042186555.1). Classification (NCBI taxonomy): domain Eukaryota; kingdom Metazoa; phylum Chordata; class Amphibia; order Anura; family Ranidae; genus Aquarana; species Aquarana catesbeiana. The sequence goes on along the minus strand of NC_133336.1, from coordinate 70,675,030 downwards.
GCTTACCAGCTCTCCGTGACCACTAGAATAATGGTCTCACCAAGCTCAGGGAAATACGTCTCCCCAGGAGCCTTAATAGTGTTTGGAACTTCCGCTTTACTAATAAGACTCGGAAATATAAAAAAGAATTGCTCCCATAGTGCATCCCGGACAAGCGAACCACCAAGTGAAGTGAAGCCTGTGGAGACGCCACGGTTTTTACCATACGACATACTGTTTTGCTGCCCACAAAGGGCTTTTATCTTGTAAGTGCAACCCACCTATTTTATTAAATACAGTAAGAAATACTTTAAAGCGGTAGTAAACCGCACAATTTTTTTTTTTTATTCTGCATAATGTATTAGTGTGCATCACATATGAGCACATTATGAAATACTTACCTTAGAAAGAAGCCCTCTAGCGGTGCGCTGTCACCACTGACAAGCGTTTTCATCTTCAGTCTTCCTTCCGGGTTCGCGTCCTCCAACTTTCTGATTGGCTGCGCCGCAATGACGTCACTCCTGTGCATGTGCACAGGAGTCACGTACTGCGGCACGGAGCTCTGAAGGGACGGTACTGGTATGTTGCCCCTTCAGAGCGCATGATGTCACTGGCTGCATGCAGTGTAAATAACTCCTAAACCGTGTAGGTTTAGGAGATACTCTCCAAAAATAACCATACACATCCACTAGTTAATGGCTCAGTAATATATTTTTCATTAACGTGGAAGTAAAGCCTTTTTGGGCACTTGTACCTACAGTGAAGTAAGAGAAAAAAAGTATTTGATCCCCTGCTAATTTTGTACGTTTGCCCACTGACAAAGAAATGATCAGTCTATAATTTTAATGGTAGGTTTATTTTAACAGTGAGAGACAGAATAACGACAAAAATATCCAGAAAAACGCATTTCCAAAAAGTTATAAATTGATTTGGATTTTAGTGAAATAAGTATTTGATCCCCTATCAATCAGCAAGATTTCTGGCTCTCAGTTGACCTCCGCTGAGCATGTGGATGACAGGTCCGTCTCCGCTCACTGTGCAGAGACGGACCTGTCAGAGTCCCGCTCTCCTCTATGGGGAGATCGGATGAAAAAAAGGACTGCCTGTCTGTTTTCATCCGATCCACCAGACGGATGCAAAATAGGACCACCATCCATCTGGATTTGGCAGATCGGATAGAGGTGGATGTTAGCGGACATGTCACCGCTGACATCTGTCGCTCCATAGAGGTGAATGGATGTGTGAAAGGTTCCTAAAGGGAGTGCTCCTAATCTCAGCTTGTTACCTGTATAAAAGACACCTGTCAACAGAAGCAATCAATAAGATTTCAATCTCTCCGCCAAGACCAAAGAGCTGTAAAATGATGTCATGGACAAGATTGTAGACCTACAAAACCATCGGCAAGCAGCTTGGTGAGAGGGCGACAACAGTTGATGTGATTATTCGCAAATGGAAGAAACACAAAATAACTGTCAATCCCCCTTGGTCTGGGGCTACATGCAAGATCTCACCCCATGAAGTTTCAATGATCATGAGAATGGTGAGGAGTCAGCCTGGAACTACATGGGATAATCGTGTCGATGATCTCAAGGCAGCTGGGACCATAGTCACCAAGAAAACAATTGGTAACACACTACCCCGTGAAGGACTGAAATCCTGCAGCGCCCACAAGGTCCCCCTGCTCAAGGAAGCACATGTACAGGCCCGTATGGAGTTTGCTAATGAACATCTGAATGATTCAGAGGAGAACTGGGTGAAAGTGTTGTGGTTAGATGAAACTAAAATCAAGCTCTTTGGCATCAATTCAACTCGCCGTGTTTGGAGGAGAAGGAATGCTGCCTATGACCCCAAAATCACCATCCCCACCATCAAACATGGAGCTGAAAACATTATGCTTTGGGGGCGTTTTTCTGCACGGGGACAGGACAACTTCACCGCATCAAAGGGACGATGGACGGGGCCATGTACATCTTGGGTGAGAACCTCCCTCCCTCAGCCAGGGCATAAAAAATGGATCGTGGATGGGTAATCCAGCATGACAATGACCCAAAACACAGGGCCAGGGCAACAAAGGAGTGGCTCAAGAAGCACATTAGGTCCGGGAGTGGCCTAGCCAGTCTCCAGACCTTAATCCCATAGAAAATATGTGGAGGGAACTGAAGGTTTGAGTTACCAAACCTCAGCCTCAAAACCTTAATGACTTGGAGAGGATCTTCAAAGAGGAATGGGACAAAAGTCAACTACAAGAAAAAGGTCTGACCTCCGTGATTGCCAACAAGAGTTTTGCCACCAAGTACTAAGTCATGCTTTGCAAAGGGGTCAAATACTTATTTCACTCACTAAAATGCAAATCAATTTATAACTTTTTTGAAATGCATTTTCCTGGATTTTTTTGGTTGTTATTCTGTCTCTCACTGTGTTAAAATAAACCTAAATAAAAACTGATCATTTTTTCATCAGTGGGCAAACGTACAAAATCAGCAGGGGATGAAATACTTTTTTCCCTCACTGTACAGGTAAGCCTATAATAAGGCTTACCTGTAGGTACAAGTGCCAAAAAATGCTTTACGTCCACTTTAATGAAAAATAGATTACAGGAACGTTCTTGGAGAATAAGGATATAGTTTAATTCCACTTTAAAGTGGGCTCTCCCGGCCCAACAGGAAGATGCTATGATGGTGGAGAGCTGGAGAAAGGCTTGGAACACTTCCTGGATCACATTGCTGAAGGGGATGACCTCACAGGCTTGATCGCGACATGTTTCTGGGCTGGCGCACCCTGGTGGTGGGAGGAATGTGCGCTCCTTTTTTAAGCTCCAGTACCAGCGCCACATGTATATTTGTTTGTTACCTACTGTATATCCAGCAACAAATCTTATATTGGAATAATATGGAGTTCTAGGAAGCAACATTTACAGATCCAAAGCAAAGCTGACATATGTATCTTGTATCATACGGTATTAAGCTCCAGTTGGCCCCATAGCAATGTGAGGAATCTGCAACTCTCCCTTGACTGCACTCTGCTGGCAGGTAGCAGCTTCGCTCAAGGATAGCTAACAGCAACTGCAAATATGCTGCCATTTCTAGAAAACAAATAGTTAAGAAATACCCGTACAAGGAACGTAGATTCCTCTGATAAGCTGGCTCTCCTCCAGGTCCCCCCCAATCCCCTATTCAACATCAGGATGACATACGACAGTAATAATGTGAAAAGTCCAAAACAAATAGCAGAATGCACTGTAGAAACGGGGAGGTTAAATCAAGTGCCACTACCATTCAACAGAAGTTGATCTACTTCCGTTAAACGTATCTGTTGGAATAAAGACGCTCAATCAGCAGCCGCAGCCAATGACTGCAACATTGATCTGTGTATTCTGACAGTAGAGGTGTCCTCCTGTACAATACAATAGCGCAGGAAGATTGCTCCCTCCACCTCAATTCGGATGGGAGAATCAGTACAGTTTTTTTGCACATGATTTTTTTGCACGTGAGCCTCTTGCACATGATACTCCTGTTTGAGCATCTACTTTTTCAGACTTTTTTTGTATGTATTTGTGCGCGTTTACGTAAATTTTCGTGTATATGCTTTTGCGCGCACATTTTTGCGCAAATGCGTGAAAACTTATTCTCATGTTCTCATTCTGCACAATATGTTAATGTGCATTTGTGTGCATTCGCGCGTATTTGCATGCATTTGCTCACATGAGGTGTAAATTAATGACCAAAAAGGCTGATTTTTCTATTTATTTATTTTTTACCAAAGAATGCATGGCGCTTGTTTACGCGCCTGTGTGCATAGGCACATTACAATTAATGGGCTGTATTTTAGCTCAGTAAAAAAAAAAAAGTGCAAGAGGCCTAAAAGGAAAAAACTGAGCCGTGTAAGGCCAACTTTAGAAGGATAAAGAGATGAGAGTGACAAAAAGCTGTGACAGGCAGACACAGGAATCTGACACCGCCAAAAGTGTAAAATTACTGTAAATCTTATAATGATTGGTACTGAAAAGGTACAAAATGATTTATAGAAAAAAGAACAATCCTGTAATGATGTAATGATAAAAATAAAAATGAAGGTCTAGGGACAGGGTCTCTTTAACAATTCGCCTATCTATATTTCCCCAGGCTCAGCATTAAACTTGCCCTCAAAAAATAACATCTTGGAAATAAAAATGTGAATGCAATTGGTGGTTTTTCTGCATTAACAGCCATTCGTATTACCTTGGGCCAATTTTCAGAGAAACCTAAAGAAAAATGGACCAGCTGCAGTGACCAATCAGGTGTCATCTGACAAATGAAGTTTCTGCCTGTTTATTTTGGTCATCTGCTTTCTTTCCTCACACCATTCTTTCTAAATTGGCACTTTCAGGGCTTTTTTTCAGCAGGAACTTGGGGGAACGCAGTTCCGGCACCTCCAGAACTGAATGGCAAGGGGTGCTGGGGTGGGCTGGAGAGTCTATTGATGCTGGCTGTTGATAAATCTATTGTTGCTGGAGGGGATCTATTTTTGGGGAGGAAGGAGGTCTACTGTTGCTGGGGAGGACTTCTGTTTCTCGTGGGGGATCTATTGTTGCTGGGTGTGGGTCTTATTTTGCAGGGGGTCAATCATTGCTGGGAGAAATCTACTGCTGAGGGAGGGGTCTTTGTAGCTGGCTGCTGAAGGGTCTATTGATGCTGGCTGGTGGGGAATCTATTGTTGCTGGATGGAATCTTTTTTTGCAGGGGGGTCTATTGTTGCTGATGGGGGATCTATTGTTGCTGGGGGTGGGTCTTATGTTGCAGGGGGTCAATCGCTGCTGGGTGGGATCTACTGTTGAGGGAGGGGTCTAATGTTGCTGGATGCTGAAGGGTCAATTGATGCTTGCTGTTGGGTATGCATTGTTGCTAGAGGGGATCTATTGTCGCTTGGATGTCTATTGTTGCTAGATCTATTTTATTGCCTTTCTTGTTATCATTAACAAACTCCATATAAAATATTTGGTTCTGTATTCTCTGAAAGGGGCAGTACTGGGAGATGGGTAAGGGTTGGACCCAAGGAACGGTGCTCGGAGGTGGGTAGGGGGCGGAGTCAAGGGATGACTCGGAAGGGGGGTTCCTGCACCTTCTCTCTGAGAAAAAAGCCCTGGGCACTTTGCATAAATAAGATCCACTACGGAGACAACAATGATGCATTTTATAATCCCAAGCAGCCAATCAGATTTTAACATTTAGTATAATTAGATTATTACTATTATACAGGATTTGTAAAGTGCCAACAGTTTGCACAGCATTCTACAAAATAGTGAAGATAGTACAGTTACAATACAATTCAGTGCATAAGGGTTAGCTGCTCCTGAGAGCTTGCAATTCAAAGTAAGGGGCAAGTGATACAAATAATATTAAAGTGTAAATAAACCTAAAACCAAAAATTAAATTTAGAGCAGCTTACTAGTCTTCAGGGTGGGGAATGTATTAGGTGGAGGAAACCACGGTTGTCACCCTTGGATGCTCTCCTAATATGGCCTAAAAACAACTCCATAACTCTTCACCTCCATTACATGGGGGCAAGGCAATTGATAGATTACACAAGATAGCTAGAAAGGAATATATTCTTCTGTGTTGCTCACAGGAAGTGGCAAGGACGCTGCATTTCTGGCCAAATCAACAAGTATTTTCTATGTTTGTTGAAAATGTTCTTAGCTTCGAAAAAAAGAAACCTAATGCAGCCACAACATCTAAGTACTGTAAGCTGCAATATATTGCATTTTTTTCTCAGATTTAGTTATCTTTAAACTGTGAGGGATGAACTCATAGAGAAAGTAAGAGAACAATTTTTAGGTAGAGACAGGATAGACTTCCTTGAGGGGATGAGTTTTCAGGGATCGCCTAAAGGCAGACAGAGTAGGTGATAGCTGGACACATTGGGGTAGGGGGTTCCAGAGGATGGCAGAGGCTCTGGAAAAGTCCTGGAGATGAGTATAAGTGGAGGATGCTAGAGAACAGGGGGTCTTGGGAGGAACGGAGTGGGCTGTTTTGGTGATGCTTTAAAATTGTTGGTGATTTGGTTGGGGGCAGAGCTGAGGATGGCTTTGTATATGGTTGTTAATATATTGAATTTTATTTGTTGGGTGAGCAGAAGCCATTGGAGGGGTTGGCAGAGAGGGGCATGACCACCGAGCATTCAGTAAGGTGAATAGTTCTACCTGCAAAATTTATAATCAACAAATAATTGTTTCTTATTGGCTTTTTGGGGTTACTGCCCTTTTCACTACAGTCATTATCTTAAAATATTATATTTTGATTATGTATCATGTGGTTGTATTGATTATCACATTTGCTCTATTCCTTTTATTTGCTATTCTGAAGGTGAGTTACATGATGCCTGAAATTTTTGAGCAGAAAATGCTAGCTGTAACTATTCAGGCTACAGGTAAATGCATGCGTACACATTTACAGTTTTAAAAGGAACTTAGTTATCTGAATAACAACCTCCCACTGATATTTCCACCATGCCTTCTGGCCTGTTCGTTTCTCTGTCGGAACCCTTGGACATACCAAATGTACTTCCACATTTGGGGAATCATGTGACAGTCTCTTGTTCCTCCCAGAATGCAGTAATCATCACAGTGGCCAATCACCAAGTTTTACAATGTCACATGTGGAGAGGAGAAAGTCAATAATGTAAATGTAAAACTTTATAAAAAAATTTTTGATGTGGAAAAAAAGTGGAAAAGAGTCAGAACCTTTGTAAAGTATTTATTGCTAGAAGAAAGATAATGGTTTTAATCTCTAATTTCTTTCAAAACTATAATCTGTCCTGTGGTTAAAAATGTAAAGTGAATGTAGAGACAGAGGTTAGGTTAAACTTAGTGTGTGTAGAGGTAAAGGTGAAGGTAAATTGTCCAATGAGGACAAATGCTTTGATGGGCATGTCCCCCACTTTGTTGAGATTTCCTGTTGTGTCTCCATGACAAAAAGTGAAAGGAAATCTCCTAAGTGAGACAAGACTATAAAAAAAAACTGCTAGGGGTTTAACCATACCCTACTCTACCTGATACTAAAAAAAAAGCTTTACGTACTCTTTTGGCTTTAAATACAGTATAGATGGGCCTGTGTTTATTTATATTGACTATTATTTTTATTAAGATTATTTCTAATGCGGCGTACACACGACCGGACTTTCCGGCAGAAAAGGTCTGACGGAATCATTCTGTCAAACATTCCGATCGTGTGTGGGCTTCATCGGACCTTTTCTTTCTAAAATTCTGACGGACCTAGGAATAGAACAATGTTTCAAATCTTTCCAACGGAATCAATTCCTATCAGGAAGACCGCTCGTCTGTATGCTATTCCGACGGACCAAAAACAACGCAAGGGCAGCTATTGGCTACTGGCTATTAAACTTCCTTTTTCTAGTCCCGTCGTACGTCATCGCGTTCTAAACGATTGGACTTTGGTGTGATCGTGTGTAGGCAAGTCCATTTCAGCGGAACTCCGTCGGAAAGACCATTGGAGTCTATTCTGACAGAAAGTCCGGTCGTGTGTACGCGGCATAAGGTGTCTTTCCAGTTGGTGGTTTTGGCTACAATAATCTTTCCCTACTAAACTTTTTTATTGCTGTCAAAAATGTAGTTACAGTGGTTGTAAACCTCACACATGAAATGAAAAAAACATATCCCTCTATAGTGTGTACTTGTCTCAATTAAGAGCACTAAGTGTCATTTCTGTCTGCTGCTTCATTCCTCTGTGATCAGCATGAATCACTTCTGACAAGTTTTCCTGACACCAAAAGAAAAAAGTTGACAGCGGAGGGATCTCTAGCTGATTGACAGCCTCAGCTCTGTGTGCTGTGTGAAGGGGGATGTGTCCCTTCCCTCCAATCAGCTCTCAGAGCTCTTCTCACTGAGCTCTGCAGAGTGTGACTTCAGCTCTCCGCCCACTTTTTTCTGAATGGACGTAGAGCAGAGAAGACTGCAGATAGACAGGTACAACTTAAGGAGGACAATTTATTTCATCTCTGTGTATCACCTGAGGCCAGTCACTTCACTGGACATATATGTAAGGGTTTACAACTACTTCAAAGGAAAACTCTGTGAAAGCACTGACAACACCAACACTGAGCTTACAAAAGAGTTATGCACCGTACACACGATAGGATTTTCCGACAACAAAACCGTGGATTTTTTTTCCGAAGGATGTTGGCTCAATTTTGTCTTGCATACACACGGTCACACAAATGTCGGAAATTCCGAACATCAAGAACGCAGTGACGTACAACACGTACGAGGAGCTGAGAAAAATGAAGTTTAATAGCCAGTGCGGCTCTTCTGCTTGATTCCAAGCATGCATGGACTTTTGTGCGTCGGAATTGTATACACACAATTGGAATTTCCGACAAGTTTTGTGGTCAGAAAATTTGAGAACCTGCTCTCAAACATTTGTTGGCTTAAATTCTGACAACAAATGTTCTATGGAGCATACACACTGTTGGACTTTCCGACAACAAGCTCACATCCAACATTTGTTGTCAGAAAATCCTATCGTGTGTACAGGGCATTAGTCTCCGGCAGGGCAGCAGGGAAATGTGTGAAAGATGAGTAAAAAGGGAATGGGGGAGATTCTTGCCACTTTGTAAATTCAACACACATTTCCTTTTATTTGGAGAGTACTAAAATGCTTTCAATATTTACTAAATATAAACTTTCTTGCGTTTTTTGCAGCTTTCAACATACTAGTGAATGTTGGGGTTGTCCTGACATATCCAATCCTAATTTCTATTGGCACAGTTCTCAGTGTTCCCGGTAATGCAGGTAAGTAACTGATTAAAGAAACATCCACAGCTGCAGTAATGATACATGCCCAATACTCATCCATAAATGGGTTTTGGCAGAACTCCAAGTATGATCTTTATTGCATACTCACATTGGTCCAGCTTGGACCAACCTGAATATCTATATCTCATGCCTGATTGGCCTCTGGGGAAGCTGACAATCATTGTAGTAGTCGGTGCTACCATAGAAGGGGCATGCACTTACTCATTTTTTCATTTGGAATGAGTAGAAAACCCCTGTTATATTCCAACTGTGAAAAAAAAATTTTTTTTGGATGAATATCTTAATATTTAAAAAGTTTTTACTAGCACTCACATGTCTCTTTTTAAATGCTGCTCGATTGCCGATTTAATTGAGCAAGATCTCTTTTATTTCTTGTTCTTTGGCTATTACCATCTTGCTTGTGGGCATGTGAAGCTCACAAGCACTATCTTCTGGTCTCAGGTGCAGCTGAGCGACCAGCATGCACCGCCCGTCTTCGCGTATGTATGGCGCAGCGCCGTACACTTCTGACGTTGCCGTCACAATGGACGGTGACATCGGAAGTGCCCGCCCCCGTTGTGATGGCAACTAAGCCTTCAGCGCTGCCCACTGACTCCTGGGTAATGATGACAAGCATCTCCCAGGAGCACTAGCGAGCACGGGCGCCAAGGCAAATGCAATGGTGCCCCTAGGGAGGGCCAGAGGGGGCCCTGACCCCCCCCAACATTATGCTGTGCCCCACCATGTGCCCCCCCCCCCCCCCCAATAAAAAAAAATATATATTTTTTTTTTTTTACAAAAAGGCCATGTCTAAGAGGGAGAGCGTCCCCAGTCTGCTCCTGTGGGTGATTCCTCCCCCTCCCTCTGCTCACTGACACTGCATAATGCGAGCGCTCACACAACCACGGCCACCCGATCTGCTCCTTCCCCTGCATCCTCATTGGCAGGGAGAAGAGCGAGTTGCAGGAAGAACTCCACCAGGACTCTCAGTTACTGAAAAAACAGACTGATTTCTCCCGTCCTTAGGACAGGAGAACCAGCCTGTAAATTTCAAGAGATGCCAGACCAGAGCTGTCAATAGCAGGGGCAGGACAACAAGAGGTGGCTGGGGAACCCCACAGTGGCAGAACACCAGGGCCCGGTGGCAAGACATCCTTTGCAACCCTGATAGTTCTCCCACTGATTTGGACCCTTATATTTTCTTGGTATGTTGGTGACATATATCTCTTGTTTTATGCCACCCTGGGGGGCCCCAATACAGTAGGAAGGGAGCTCACTGCAAAACATGTGAAAGGGCCGTTGTGGGATCGTAGTAAAGGGCCCCAGGATATATATATATATAATTGCATTTTATAGTTGCCCCCCTACTTTTGTCCCTGTCCCTCCCATGTGCCCCCCCTAAATATGAAAGCTGGAGAAGCCACTGGGCAAATGACGTCAGGCGCCAGGGTAAGGAAGAGGCAGATTACGAGGGGCCGCTTAGCAACAGACATGAAAAGGTGAGTAAAAAAGAAAAAACATTTCCAAATGTTGTTAATTGTGTTTAATGCTGCTGAATAATGCAAACTTAATTTTATGAGTAGAACTCCGCTTTAAATTGGAAAGAGATTCCTCCTCTTCATGTCCTGTAAAACACAAGAAGTGAGAGGAAATCTCATCATTCATAGAACACCTTGTATATTTTTTTGCTAATGAATACAAGAAAATCTCTGATTGGATGAAGTAGAGATTGTGACCACACCAATCTTCTTCTCCACCTCCTCCACCTCATTCAATCAGAGATAGCGTTGTATTTATCGAAAAAACAGAACCCAGAAGATTGTGGCTATCACTGTAGTAGGGCCAACTACTACAGTGGTAGCTTCCTCATTGGTCCATCAGGTATGAGATCCTAATACTCATGTTGTGCCAAGCTGAACCATTGTAAGTATGCAATAAAGATCATCCATGGAGTTCAGCTTTAAGGCCAAAATTCAGGCCTTCATTAGAAAATGATTAAGTATATTTCTAATAACTATTTAGCATAAAGCTAGTATTTATGCCTGAATCTCTCTTGGTATCAGTTTTCTACATGCCGCATAAGTACAATAACGCTTAGGGATCGTATCTGTTCTCATCAGAACTGCTTCTCTTCCCATACAAATAGAAATACAAAAGCAGCCTCAGGCAGGTCAAATGTAGGTCAACTGGAGGTCAAATACACCTAGTGGATTCTTAATTATATCAGAAAAAGATCAAACTAATGTGAAAAGTAAGCTACGTGTGCTCACTGAAACCAGTCAATACTGGCCTTTCGACTGTGGAAAGGGAGGGTCAGCAGTATGAGCCAATCAGGACTCTATTTCTTTTCAAAGTGCATTCTTACAGGATGGGAAAGCAGAAGGATGAAACTCTAGGTAGCCTTCTCTGTGCTGCCTGGCAGGGTTCACCTAGATCATAGGACTGGTTGAACAGAATTTTAAACCTTTGATTATAAAAACATTCATATTTATTCATTTGTATATTGTGTAATTTGTGCCGACATCAAGCCCTTATAAAAAAATTGCTGATCTCTGCGTCATTAAGTGGAATTCTAGGGAGAATTCTGAAAACAGAGTATAGCATATGTATTATTATAACAAACCGCGCTATAAATAACCCAAATAACCAATATAACCAGCAGCTATATTATATATAAATATATAAAAAAACACACTCCCCAGTGCTCTTTATTGTCACAAAAACAATATCATATATTATTTGTATGTTTATCTATTTATTATTTTAACAAAGCATTTGTAATTCTGTTCAGCTAGCCTGTAATTTACACACCTCTACTACTTCTCGATTCAGCTTTACTGTTTCCAGATTCATTTCTCTGCTCAGGCCTCATGCACACAGGACATTTTAAAAATTCCAGTGCTACAGCAGCGCTAAAAATGCCTGTTTTTTCGCGTTTAGCCGCTTTTTTACATTAGTTTTTTTGCATGTTTTCCCGCATAAGCTTTTTGGGCGTTTCTAATTGAAAACACTCTCTATAATGTAAAAACGCCTAAAAACGTCAAATGCAGCTTGACGCGTTTAACCAAGTTTTTTGGTGTTTTTCATTTTTACTGCTCCTGGAAGCACAGGCTGGCTGTTTTTTTTTACTGCCACTAAACGCTTATGCCTCCAACCGCCTCTGACAGTTTATGTGTACATGGACACATAGGCTAACATGGAGGGGCATTTAGAGGCAATTATAAAAAAGGTCAATTGCCCCTAAAAGCAGCTGTAAAAACGTCCCCTGTGCATGAGCCCTTAGGGTCATCTTTCTATGGTGCTCTCAGCCGCGGTCATGTGCTTGCCCCTGTAGCACCCTCCTAGATAGGTTCTACATTTAGATAGATATAACTAGTTTGTGCTTTGGTAGGTAAATTTAGTTTCCATACTGAAGTCGGTGTGGCTGTGATCAATTAGTTAGGTCTGCTCAGTGTGGTCAGATGCTGCCAGTCTGTCTGATAGCTTCCTCTGTATCCAGGGAACTTTAGAAGTTTCTGGATGATAGGTGTTTAGCTATGCAGATGACAGCATGAATATTGATATAGCCCTGGCCTATCCCAGAGAGGCAGGCTCTTATGGTAAGCTTGGAGATTGTATATATTCTGTGAGCCCACTGAGCTCTGGGTCTTTACCTGGAGATGATTAGTTCACCCTGGAGGGCAAGCTGCCCTCCCAGGCAATGCTGCTATGTGTGCTGTTGTGAGGCCTCAGGTGGGAGACCTGAGGGCCTGGATGTTGTCTACTGAAGATCTAGTCTAGTATCACTTGGAAGCCGGAAGGGGCAACCAGCTGTTCCTTGGGCCTTGTGTGAGTACAGATACTTTGAAAGATCTTGGGGACCTTTGTACTTTTGCCACCCTTCTGGTACTAGAGAAAGTCAGCTGTGGGTCTATTTAAAGAGAATACTGGCTGGTTTCCTGAAGAGCTTTGTCTGGCTAAACAGCTACTTAAAGAGACTGCTTTTGTGGCTCTAGGAAAGAGATTTACAGTAAACTACGATTACTACTGCTACTACTACTACCTTAAAGCTGAATCCTACTGTTTGCTACAAGCACAGACTTTAATAAAGCTTGTCCTGAAGAATACCAAAGTCCTCAAGTTCTTGTTTTTGGAGTATCCCACCTACTTCCCTCAACCCTATCCAAGTCCTCCAAAAATCAAAACAAAAACACCCCTAGACTGGTCATTGAAGAAATATGTGAATGAGCCTGTGTGCCTGGCTGCTTCCTGGCTGGAAAATTGTGGGGAAGCCTGGACAGTATTCCTGCAGCTCATACGGGAGTAGCAGTACACCTCAATCACGTACAATGCAGGGTTAATAGCCCTGTATTGTATGTGATGACTGGGGGCCCACCCACAGCCCAGAACTTTGAGCAAACGAGAACAGCCTTGGAGAATGCCAGACTGAGGGATAGGGTAATTAACACACCTTATCCCAGTGCCCCTAGCTAAAGGAGCATTTACCACTTTCTGTGCAGGGGGTCTCCACTACAAGGGTAGATCTAGATTTCATCTAGTTCCTGAAGTTTAGCTTTCATAAATGCTTCCAATATGTTGTTTGGCAATGCATTAATTAGCTGTACTACCATTTCAGTAATGACTCAGTATTCGAGAGGTTTATTTGTCATGAAAATAAATAAAAAAGATTTCTGTACCTCCATGCAGCTATTGATCTTCTGAAGCATGAAGTGATCTTCAGCGTTGTGAGACTCGGGGCCACCATCATCATCTGTATTGGATTTCTTCTGATGTTGCTTCCAGAGGAATGGGATGAGATCACACTGAGATTCATCAACAGTTTGAAGGAAAAGAAAACAGAGGAACATGCAGAAGACGTAGCGGATGCTGGTGTGCACACAAGAAGCAGGAGCAGAGCGAACGGCACAGTGTCTATACCACTGTCTTAAATCCATCATTATTTAAATGCACGTGAATGTATATTCTGTGAATATAATTTATTTCAATAATTGTAATGTAAAATCACAGTATTAATTTACAGAGAATTCTAAGTTATACATGAAAAATGTTTACATTTATACACCTAAGTGTAAATAAACACAATAAAGATTTTTTTTTTTATTGAAATCATCCGGTAATGATTTTCTTATTTTTCTGTTGAAGATATTTTAGACTTTTCCAAGCAAGGTGAAGTCACAGTAATTGTAGACAGTAGAAGGTGATTGACCAAAAAGGCCAGACGCTGATTGTAGTATTGTGGATTAATAGGTTTCAGCAAATTCAGAATTAGATTAAAAAAAGAGGGAGAAAACCTCTGGCAGTTTGTTCTTGTTTTTCTAAATCAGCTTTTATAACAATTAAACATAAACAAAAAAAAAGAACAAATAAATATACAGTCCAACGTCAAATCACTGTTCCAAGCAATATTAACATTGATGCATTTAATATATCATCATCTAGCTTTTCCCAAGGTATTTACAGGTAAAAATATTCAAAAATATTCATAGATATACACAATAGTTTTGAAATACAAAAATATTCAGAAATTCTCAGAAGTAGATAGCATATACGGTAAGTCCTTGACAGGCCACCCAACCCCCCCCACCACCACCACCACCACCACACACACACACACTATTTCCACATCCTCTATTTACAGTGCCTTGAAAAAAGTATTCATACCCCTTGAAATTTTCCACATTTTGTCATGTTACAACCAAAAGCATAAATGTATTTTATTGAGATTGTATGTGATAGACCAACACAAATTGGCACATAATTGTGAAGTGCAAAGAAAATGATAAAGGGTTTTCAAATTTTTTTACAAATAAGTATCTGAAAAGCCCCCCTGAGTCAATACTTTGTAGAATCACCTTTCGCTGCAATTACAGCTGCAAGTCTTTTTGGGTATGTCTGCACCAGCTTTGCACATCTAGAGAGTGAAATTTTCGCCGATTCTTCTTTGCAAAATAGCTCAAGCTCTGTCAGATTGGATGGAGGAGCGTCTGTGAACAGCAATTTTCCACTAATTGCAAATTACCACAGATCCTCAATTGGATTTAGGTCTGGACTTTGACTGGACCATTCTAACACATGAATATGCTTTGATCTAAACCATGGGTGCTCAACCTGTGGCCCTCCAGCTGTTGCTGAAGTCCCATGAGGCATTGTAAGGCTGACAGTTACAAGCATGACTCCCAAAGGCTGAGGCATGATGGGACTTGTAGTTTCACAACAGCTGGAGGACCACAGGTTGAGCACCCATAATGTAAACCATTCCATTGTAGCTCTGGCTGTATGTTTAGGGTAATTGTCCTGCTGGAAGGTGAACCTCTGTCCCAGTCTAAAGTCGTTTGAAGACTCTAACAGGTTTTCTTTTAAGATTGCCCTGTATTTGGCTCCATCCATCCTCCCATTATCTCTGAGCAGCTTCCCTGTCCCTGCTGAAGAAAAGCATCCCCACAACATGATGCTGCCACAGTAGGTGTGTTCAGGGTGATGTGCAGTGTTAGTTTTCTGCCACACATAGCGTTTTTCTTTTAGGCCAAAAAGTAAAATTTTGGTCTCATCTGACCAAAGCACCTTCTTCCACATGTTTGCTGTGTCCCCCACATGGCTTCTCGCAAACTGCAATCTGGACTTCCAGTGGCTTTCTTTCAACAATGGCTTTCTTCTTGCCACTTTTCCATAAAGGTCAGATTTGTGGAGTGCACGACTAATAGTTGTCCTGTGGACAGATTCTCCCACCTGAGCTGTGGATCTCTGCAGCTCCTCCAGAGTTACCATGGGCCTCTTGGCTGCTTCTATGATTAATGTTCTCCTTGGCCGTCCTGTCAGTTTAGGTGGGTGGCCATGTCTTGGTAGGTTTTCAGTTGTCCCATACTCTTTCCATTTTCGGATGATGAATTGAACTGTGATCCGTGTGATGTTCAAAGCTTGGGATTTTTTTTATAACCTAACCCTGCTTTAAACCTCTCCACACCTTTATCCCTGACCTGTCTGGTGTTTTCCTTGTTCTTCATGATGCTGTTTGTTCACTAAAGTTCTCTAACAAACCTCTGAGGGCTTCACAGACAGCTGTATTTTTACTGAGATTAAATTACACACAGGTGGACATCCTCTTTACTAATTAGGTGACTTCTGAAGGCAATTGGTTTCACTAGATTTTAGTTAGAGGTATCAGAGTAAAGGGCGCTGAATACAAATGCACATCACGCTTTTCAAATATTTATTTGTAAAAAATGTTGAAAACCATTTATCATTTTCCTTCCACTTCACAATTATGTGCCACTTTGTGTTGGTGTATCACATAAAATCCCAATAAAATACATTTACATTATTGGTTGTAACATGACAAAATGTGGGAAATTTCAACGGGTATGAATACTTTTTCAAGGCACTGTATAAAAAATTTAGATTGAAATTAGAATGTGATGCAGCAATCCATTTACTCCAGATCCTTTTACATTTCCAAGAGACATTATGTTGAACGTACAGTAAGTGTATTTTTCAAACATTACATATTTATCCATTACCTGAATCTAGTCCCGTAATGTAGGAGGATCGGGTAAGACCCAGTGAGAGACTATCAACTTGTGTGCAACTTGTGGGCAGTTTGTTTTTACTGGCTGTGTCCCAATGAAGAGATTTCTCTTCATTTCCTGTCCCAGTAAGAGAGTAAATCTCTACAAAAAGAGAGTAAATCTCCTCTTAGGCGTGATTCACACTGCTGCAGTGCACCACTGCACAAAGCTTAGCACAATGCACAATAATGTGTATTGTTGTCCTGCGATGCAATTCATTCTCAAAGGCACCCCAATTCACCTTGCCAACAGATGCTGCAGTGCACCATAATGCACGGTAATGCACTACCATGTGTTATGATGCACTGTTACAAAAATAGTACATGCACCTCTCTTATTGTGTTTTGGTGCTTTAGGAAGCCCATTCAAATGAATGGTCTGCCTTGGCGCAATGCTTGTTAATACATGATACATGTTATCTTCTATGCTGCAGGAGCCCCCAGGCCAGAAACGGGGGATTGGGGTTGTTCTGTGCAAAACCACAGAGCAGGTAAGTATGACAAGAATGGTTTACCTAGGCTCTATTAATAAAGGGGTTAATGTTCCACTCAGTGTATAAACTGGACGGAGAGTGGGACTGTAATTCGTATGTAGCACCCTCTACTATTAGGTAGGTGCTAGATTAGTATTTTTTCTAGTTGGCAGGACTAGTGGCAGGTAAATTTAGCTAGGCCTGTGTTTCTATTCCAGGCCTGGTTGTTTTGATTTGGGAATGGGAGTGTTAGTATAGTGGGGGGTGTGGCCACCTACACTCTGGCTCAGAGATCCTCTCCTGCTTTCAGTGGAATTGTTCTGGAAGGGAGGTTGGACTTGAGACCTGAGTGTCAGGCAGCTCATGTGGGGGGGCTCTGACCAATCATTAATTTGCATTGGCAGGGGGCAGGCCTCCTATATAAGCTGGGGTCACATGCTTCCAGGGAGGAGTTGTGGAGGACAGGAAAGACAGCATGGCGTGCTGAGGTGCTATACCGGACATCCCCATGCGGGGATGTGCCATGTTCGGAGGAGGGATGGAGGAGCCACGGGGAAGGAGCTAAAGTTGAGGATCTTCATCTCTGCGGAGTGCAACAGGTTTCTGTGACCGGGGAACACAGTGCTTGACTATAAAGAGGATCAAGTGGAGGAAGTAGGAGTAAAGCGGCAGATGGTAGACCATCTTATCGGATTTCTGTTACCGGGGAACACAGGACTTTGATACAAAGGAGAAGGTCAGTGTAACGTTGAAGAAGCAGAAGTACTGGAGAGAGTAGCGTAGCATACTGTGTGGCCGGTGAACACAGTATGGACAGAAGTGGATGGGCTGGAGCAATAGTCTGTCGTTTATCATGTGCCAAGTTCACGTTTGCAACAACTTCCAGAGATTGTGGGGCTGTTAGTTCATGGAGCCATGTAAGATAGGTGGTATAGGCCTTTGGCTCTCTACTTGTAGCAGGAATACCACATCAGTCTAATACAGGGGAATTATTCAGAGTGATTCATCTTGTTTAACTGGAAGCCGTGAGTAGTAAATCTTCAGTCAGATAGATAACAGAAGAAGCAATAGTCTGCAGTGAGGACTTTACAGGGGAAATCCATTAACAAGGCCAAGGCCATGGATGATAACCTATCCTTTTGAAATCTTCATGGGCATCTCATACATCCCTCATATCTCTCCAAGTTTATCCCGCAAATAAAAATCAAGAAAACGGAGGGGGTTTTCAGCAGGGTGATTGGCGGATTGCTATAACCACATTCGCAGCCCCTACGGGGGTACCGCTACACGTATATATTCAATACGTTTCTAAACGTGAAATGCTCCTGGTCATAGCTCCACCTCTCCAGGGGGGGATATATCTATCAATAATGAGAAACTCTGAACCTTTGGGATTACAATAATGGTGTTCCCTATAGTGCCTAGGTACAGTATGTTTAGTATCACCACTAATTATTTTAGCAACATGTTCGCTTACTCTAGTGGTAAATGCACGTATGGTTCGCCTAACATATTGTTTCCCACAAGGGCACGTAATCATTTAGACAACATGTCTAGTGGCACATGTACAGAACTGTTTGATCCGATACACACGATTAGTAACATTAGATTTGGATTCCAAAGTTTTACATCTATCTCATGTGTTGTGTTGACACACAACACACTTCTTACAGGGGTAATAGCCAACTAAGTTAAGTCCACTTCTCTTGGGTTATAACCTTTTTCTATAAACCTCTGTCTGAGGGTGGAAGCTTGTATTTTGAAGGTCTCAGTATCGGTACAGTTCCTATGTAATCACAGAAACTGGCTACGAGGAACTGATGAAGCCAAGATCTGTGGTGGCAGCTGTCTATGGGAATGTTATCTTCTATGGCAGAGGAGCCCCCAGGCCAGAAACGGAGGATTGGGGTTGCTCTGTGCAAAACCACAGAGCAGGTAAGTATGACATGTTTGTTATTTTAGTTTAAAATAAACTGGAGGTTTAATATCACTTTATGTTATGTCCCTTGTGCTGTTTTTTTTCTATTTTGACTGCACTTAGGTTGATGAAATAGGTTGATGATGTTCTTAACCTTTAAAGCCTGCTCATCAACCTTTTTGGTGGGTGCATGACTGGATTGTTCACAGTGGGCAAAGACCACTTGTCAATAAATTGCCTTGGAAAGGGAAAGCAATTCTTTACATTGTTAGAGGAATCCCATGATTCCACAGGTAGATTCCAGGCCTCATAAATGATGGTTTTATAAATGGAGTGGAATGAAAGGGTCTTTGCAGCTACAGCTCTGCAATGCCTGGAACAGCAGGTGGATCCCCTATTTGCAGGATAGAAGTCAGAAGATTGATACATTCTTATTCAATTTCCTTAAGATTTACCTTCAACTATGTAGTGCAAGGGTCTGCTTGTGTGCATACAAATTGAAAATGTTTAGGTTTGATCTCATTTTATATGGTTTTGGTAAATCTAAAAAAAACAAATTGTACAAGAAAATTGTATAATGTATGGCCAACCTAAGTCATACGGGTGTTCTTCAGTAAAAGGATGTAGAGGCGCTGAATCAAAATCAGAAATTGTAATGGGACTTATGGAACACTATTTGGTGGGGGCACAGTAGCAGGTTCGGGTGTAGTATGTAGCAAGGTGCACTTAGACTGGTTAGTGAGCTCTATATACTAGAGAGGCATTCTCTCTGTTTGTATGAATGCGGGAAAGCTAAAACGGGACTAAACTGCATCTGAGCCCCACCAACTAAAAATGCCTTTTAACTCATTTTTAATACTCAAAGCTAAAGTACCTGAACATCCATGTCTCCATTCTTTATTTTGATGTGAACAAACTTTGAAAAACACCCCCCTAGCATTTCTAGCTGAGGCCATTTTGAGTAAGGGCAGATGAATCACGTAGCATTTACTTCCTGGAATCCATTTGCCCTTAGCTTAGGCATGCAGGCAGGAGGGTGTGCTTAGCTAAGAAAGCCCCTCCTCCCTTGCTCCAGATGAATGGAAAAATTGTTCATGAAGCAAGGACACAAGCCAAAAAACATCGAAAGGCAAACAGCAAGGTTCAGGAAAGTAAAGAGTCAGGATACAAAACGAGGTCAGTTCACAGCTGGGCAGTGAGGTACCAAATCAGGAAGCAGAATACAGAGTTCAAACACAGGCTGAGGTCACAACAGGCAGACTGGAATCCAAAGATAAGTCAAAGATAAGCCAGGCTGTGCACAAGAAAGTCAAATGGAGTGGGTAATGGAACTGGTAAATCAGGGAATAGCTGAAGACCGCTCTGCAATCTGTTCATATCACAATCCAGCTTAAATAGGACATTTGGCGCCAATACTAGTGCCGAGCGTGCATGTGTTCTAGTTTGTACTGGACTTTTCTTACACCCACGTGTCAACAAGGGTAGAAGTCATCCGCACAAAATTACCGTATGGTTCCTAAAGGTAATTCAAAGAGCCTACTATATTGTGGGATTGGAGCCACTGCATTGCTGCACATTCGACCAGATGCATCTTTGACATCAAGAGCACTTTGCACAGGGGTGTTGATGTTAATGAAAGGCAAGGCAGCCAGCTGGTCCCTTTATGGCACCTCAACACTATTAGTGGGCTCAGCAGTTCTCACTACAGCTCATTCTGGAAGGAAGGCTACAGCTTGAGTTTCCCTCCCTGGTAGCTAATTATTGGTCTACTACACATATGCTGCCATGTTGGTGTCAGAGAAATGGAAAATTGTATCATACTTACATATCATTTTCTTTTCCTGGCACCATTTCATGGCAGCATACTGAGCCCACCCAGTTTGTTCCTAACGTTTTACAGGGAATGGACTTTTATGGGTGTCAACATTTTTAGGCTATGCTCTGGCAATGAAGGCAGAAGTAGGCTGGGCTACTACCACATGAATACTGCTATGAATTGGTGGCAGTAAAAGAAAATTACAGGTAAGCATGATACAATTTTCCGTATTAAAGCCTCAGGCCTCAGGACATGCATGCCAAGGGGCAGAGCGAAACTCATTGGGGCATTGGTGGGAGCCCATTTTTACCATCACACAGTCCCGTGGATGTGTGGCGCCAGGGACTCCTTTCCTTCTCTCTCAGGACATGCTATCTTTGTCCTCATTTGGAAAGATTTTAATTCACTTCAGGACAGGAGGTGATGACAAATATCTCACCCAGCCAGTGTCATTAGTACAGTGACAGTACATATCTTTAGCACTAATCATTGTATTAGTGTCACTGGTTCCGAAAAAAGTGTCAGTTAGTATCCGATTTGTTTGCTGCAATATTGCAGTCCCTCTATAAGTCGCTGATTGCCACCATTACTAGTAAAAAAAATTAAAAATTCCATAAATATATCACAAAGTTTGTAGATGTGTTTTATAGCAGAAAGTAATTTTTTTTTAAATTAACCATCTTTTTTTGTTTATAGCACAAAAAATAATAAATGTAGAGGAGATCAAATACCACCAAAAGAATTTTTTTATTTGTGGGGAAAAAAAAGGACATAAATTTTATTTGGGTACAGCGTCGCACGACCACGCAATGGTCACTTAAAGTAACGCAGTGCAGTATTGCAAAAAATGGCCTGGTCATGAAGGGGGATAAATCTTCCAAAGCTGAAGTTCACAGTTCCTTTCATCATCATCGCACCCTATCTTTCCTTTTATTAGAATCTTGGAAGTGATAGTTTTCCATCTGTACTATGACTTGACGGGAGTTGATTATCCTAGAAATGTTCTGATCTGCTTGATGGCGTCCTCATAGCCCCCTGGTCCAGCACACTTGAGGACTACCTTTATTGCAACTGTTATATAATTCTTTTACATATGAGTATTTGTCACTTTATTTAACCTTATTCAATCTGTGTGGTTGATGCTGCCTCCTATTTATTGGTTGAAGCAACCTCAGTTCCACATATTTTACATTTCACCATAGATAAAATATATCTACTTCAGTGCAGGGCATGATTGCTTAGATTTCATAATTAGGGCTTCTTCTCACCTCTGCTTGGGTCAGCTATGTGAGTGGATTCCAATAGCTGTCTCGCTCAACCATAACCATACAGGCCACTTGTCTCCGAGAGAGCAAAAGTGAACCTACCTACCCAGTTGTGATGCCATAATATTTGTAATGCCCTGTACACACGGTCGGACATTGATTGGACATTCCGACAACAAAATCCATGGATTTTTTCCGACGGATGTTGGCTGAAACTTGTCTTGCATACACACGGTCACACAAAATTGTCGGAAAATCTGATCGCTCTAAACGCGGTGACGTAAAACATGTAGGTCGGGACTATAAATGGGGTAGTAGCCAATAGCTTTTGTCTCTTAATTTATTCTGAGCATGCGTGGCACTTTGTGCGTCGGATTTGTGTAAACACGATCGGAAATTCCGACAACGGATTTTGTTGTCGGAAAATTTTATAGCCTGCTCTCAAACTTTGTGTGTCGGAAATTCCGATGGAAAATGTGTGATGGAACCCACACACAGTCGGAATTTCCGACAACAAGGTCCTATCACACATTTTCCGTCAGAAAATCCGACCGTGTGTACGGGGCATAAGTATACAATAGACTAGAACAGAAGAGTAAGGACACTGAACAGAAGCCGGGGGAAAATATGACAATACTCTTCCAGAGTAATCAGAGGGGACCGAGCTGGCAACCTGGGAGAGAAGTAGCTCCACTGACTCAGGCCCTGACCCTCCATCAGGGCACTCTGCCGAAAAAAGTCATTGACAGAATGATCACTTTCTTCATTTTTACAGGAAAAGATACATTTCTTTGAAATATTACAAGCTTAGAGGAAGGACTGGACCTTTAGATCAGAAAATCAAAACATTTGTTATAATTGAAAAATTAAAAATGCACTTTATGTCAACTGTTGCTTTTCTGCAGATCCTTAAAGTGGATGTAAACCCGAAAAAAAAAAAATTTTTATATCATACTGTAGAGTATAAGATTTCCTATCATTTGAGCCCAGTCTTGCCACACAGAGTAAATCCATCTCTGAGCAATCCTCATTTATTGTTCAGTGAGACAATTCTTGACAAAATGAGAAAAACTTTGTCAAATCCTCCCCCTTGCTGTGAGTGACAGGTGATTTATATCTCGTGCTTCAGCCTAAGAGACATGCATTATTTTTGAATTCCCTCCCACTCCTTTCTTCAGCAGCTCTGCAAGGATTGGCTGTTCCACACCTCAGCATGATTTGGCATGCTGAAGTCATGTGGTTACTTTCCTGTCTTTTCACTGGATGTTAGAGATCATAGCAGAAGTTCAGCAGAAGTTCAGTGTAAGAAATACACAGAGAAAATACATATTGACAAGGGGAGTGTAGAGGTGGGCGGGGAGTCTACTGACATCACGACTCCACCCACCGAGCTCCAGACAACAGACACACCCACAGAATCTGCCGTTTTTCAGCTCTCATAACAGAGGGGAGATATTTAACAGGTAAATATACATGCAGGAGACATGTATATCCTTATAGATAACCCCTATGGCAGTAGTTTAGAAAGGATAACATTGGGTTTACATCCACTTTAATGTAAATGTAATGCCGTGTACACATGTGCGGAGTTTTTGGCATCAAAGGTCCGATGGGCTTTCAACTGACTTTTGACGGACTTCCGACTGACTTTTCAACCAAACGGACTTGGCTACAAACGATCACACCAAAGTCCGACGGATTTGTACGTGATGATGTACACTGGACTAGAATAAGGAAGTTCATAGCCAGTAGCCAATAGCTGCCCTAGCGTCGGTTTTCGTCCGTCGGACTAGCATACAGACGAGCGGATTTTTCGACCGGACTCGAACCCGTCGGAAACGTTCGAAACAAGTCCGTCTGATTTTCGACCAAAAAGGTCAGTCGGAAGTCCGATGAAGCCCACACACGGTCGGATTGTCCGACGGATTCGTTCCATCGGTCCAGTCTGGTCGAAAAGTCCATCCGTGTGTACACGGCATTAGCCACAACTTAATGATATTCAGCTATTATGTTTGTTGTATTAAACAATTGCAACACATTTTCTTTTTGGAAATAAAATACTATTTTTCTTTACCTTTTCTCATCCATTGTTGCATCTCAGTGCAGCTGTTCTCCTGCAGCATCTTTACAGCTGTTTCCTATCAACATGGACTTCAATGATAGTTCCCTGTTGTTTCTCTGGCTGGGTTCACATATGTGTGGCTGCGATTTGCAGTCCGTGGTCCGGTTTCTTTTTACCAGTTCAGGTGCGATTCAGGTGTTAATTTTTGCCTGTATTCGCACCTGACCTGGACCCAAAAATGCACAGGACCCTTTTTAAAACTGCACCGGGGCCACCCCAGAGATATGTGAACTGGCTCCATTGAGAGCCATTCAAATTCACATGTCATGCGACTTGGATTCGGTTTAAAACGCATCCAATTCGCATATATGTGAACCCAGTCATATGGTGTGTTTCCTGATTGCAACAACAGTGGATCGTGCCAGTGTAATGTGTTCAGAGACAGCAACTTGTAGTCAGAAGTCTGTGTGTCAGGGTGACAATACAGGAGCACAGCTGGGAAAAAGAGAGAGAGTTTTTTCCACCTAAAGCCGGCCATTTATGGATCAAAATTTGGCCAGTTCATCCGGGCCCGGCCGAATCTCGATCCATGTATGGGCAGTGTGGTTGTACAGAAGTCGATCTTCCAATAAACTTCTGTACAACCCCCCTTTCAGATTTTTGCCCCTTGATCAGTGCTGAAGGCTATAGCCAGCAGCGCTGATTAGTGTATTCTGATGGGGGGGGGGGTTAAGCCATGTACACATGATCGGATTTTCCGACGGGAATTGTGTGTTGACAGACTGTTGGCCTAAAATCCGACCGTTTGTACGATCCATGGGACAATTGTTGTTGGATTTTCCGTGGACAAATGTTGGATGACAGGCTTATAAATTTTCCGCGGACAGCGGTCTGTTGTCAGATTTTCCGATTGTGTGTACACAAGTCCGTCAGAAAAAAGTCCAAAGTACAAACATGCATGCTCGGAATCAATGCTCACCAAACACATTAGCAGAAGGTGTCCAAAGGGTGGCGCTAAAGAGCTAAAAAGCCACGTAGTACGTCAAAATGTTCATGTTTGTTGTTGTGCCATTTGTATGCAAGACAAGTTCATGGCCAACGCCCTTCGGACAAAAGACTGACAATTTGTCTGCGGAAAATCCGATCGTGTGTACGAGGCTTAAGTCTCCACTGTGTCAGAATACAAAAACTTAGGGGAAAGGATTCTCCCAATCACATCAAATGTGTGGGTGGGGGAATCAAGTTTTTTTTTTAATTCAACCCACTGGGCTGCTTAACACAGGAAGTGCCTGAACAAGGACCTTCATGGCAGGATCACCAGCTATTCTTTAAACAAAAGCTGCATATAAAAAAAAAAAAGAAATAAAATAAAAAAACATGGTAAAGCGTATATGAGATTTTAGTTAGTTTGTGTTTACCTTAACTATACTGCATCTGTATCGGAAATAGTGACATAGACCTCGCCATGCACTCTATAATAGACTAATAGATGGGAAAGCTTGCCTTTACTATGAACACATGACCCTTCTCAGTGCTGAGATGAGAAATACTTCAACTACAAGAGATACTTTTATTTTGACCCCAATTTCTGTTCATGCTTCTGTAAACCAGTCACATGAGAAGGGAATGGGATATACAGTATGGTGAGTCCTGTAGTTAAAGTGGAACTTTACCGATAACAACTTGATAAAAAAAAATAACGTTTTTATTTTAGCAAGGAACATACATTCCATATTAACCACTTCAATACAGGGCACTTATACATCTTCCTGCCCAGACCAATTTTCAGCTTTCAGCGCTGTCGCAGTTTGAATGACAATTGCGACATACAACACTGTACCCAAACTACATTTTTATCATTTTGTTCCCACAAATAGAGCTTTCTTTTGGTGGTATTTGATCAGCTCTGTGGTTTTTATTTTTTGCTAAACAAATAAAAAAAGACCGAAAATTTTGAAAAATAAAAGTTTTGCTTTTGTTTCTGTTAAAAATTTGTGTAAATAAGTAAGTTTTCTCTTTCACTGATGGGCACTGATAAGGTGGCACTGACAGGCACTGATAAGGTGGCACCGATGAGGTGGCACCAATCAGCAGGCACTGACGGGCACTGACGATGGGCACTGATATGCGGCACTGATGGGCACTGGTAGGCGGCACTGATCAGTGGCACTGATATGCAGCACTGATGGGCATTGATAGGCGACACTGATGGGCACTTATGGGTGGCACTGGGTGGCACTGGTGGGCACTGATGGGCACTGATAGGCGACACTGATGGGCACTGAAAGGCTGCAAAGATGGGTTCTTATGGGTGGCACTGATAGGCGGCACTAATGGGCACTGATAAGCGGCACTGCTGGGCACTGATTGGCACTAATAGGCGGCACTGATGGGCACTGACACGTGGCACTGATATGAGGCACTGATAGGCTTTCCTGGTGGCACTGGCAGTGGTAGGCATTGTGAGTGGGCACTGATTGGCAGCTGCCTGGGCATTGATTGGCAGCTGCCTGGGCACAGATTAGTATTTCCCTGGGGGTCTAGGGGGCATACCTGGTGGTCCAGTGTGGATGGCTTCCCTGGTGGTCCTGGGCGGCTTCCCTGGTGGTCCTGGGTGGGATCCGAGGGGGGGGGCTGTCAGGAGAGCAGCCGATCGGCTCTCCTTTACTCGCGCGTGTCAGACGCGAGTGAGGTAAAGCCGATCACTGGCTCTTCCTATTTCCATCATGATCACCTCTGATTGGACACAGCTGATCATGTAGTAAAGAGTCTCCGTCAGAGACTCTTTACCTAGATCAGAGTTGCGGTGTGTCAGACTGACACACCGCAACAACGATCGCTGCGATGTGCGCCCCCGGGGCGCACAGCTGCTTAATATCCTGAGGACGTCATATGATGTCCGGTCAGGGTGTTAAAACCACTTTGCCGCTGTGGCACGTGGGTGGCAAGTGGTTAATAATCATGCTACCAAAAAATTGTGTGTGCTGTAAATTACTTCCAGCATTGCTCCTGTTTCTTCTTGCTGGAGGCTGCCATGAAGCCCAGAGCCCCTGAAAAGCAGTAAATCATAAAGCAGAACTAAAAAAATCAATTGAACGGTTTCAAAAAACAAATACATTCCTGGAATGCCGGATGGCTAATTGTCACATTTGCTTGTGTCCTCAACCAAACTGTCAAACCATCAAATAGCTGGTGTCATAACTGATCACATGTGCAGCACCATGGCAGTTGCAGATAAAACAGAAGCAGCTTCCTTGCCTGTAAGGACAAGAGGGTTTAATTTCGCTTTAAGGCTGTCAGCAGATCGACCTCTACAAACTCAGCAGAGCCTAAAAATGCCTGAAAATGGAGAGCAACTGAGCATGTGCAGAGCAGGGTGAGACAGTGTATTACTGGATGTGAAACAGTATAGACACGTATTTTTAATGTTTTCCATAGCTATACCTGCAAAAGGGGCCAGCCTGAAGTCATCTAGCAGGACTTAATTTTCTGACTAAAGTTCCACTTTAAACTTGCATACACGGAGCAAATTTTGACCGATTCCAAACAAAGCAGCTGAAATGCACTCTGTGGGTGGCCCTTCCAGCACCCTCAAATGGAAATCCTTTGAATGAAAAATTGAAGGAACCTGGAAGAAAATTGTCTGCTGAACAACGCCTGCATGCAATCAGATGCCGGCACAGTCTGGGTACTCTGACAGCCAGCAATGCCATAGGAGATTTGTCCATCTGCTTTGCTTAGGGGACCATACATGGGACCTGCTGAATTTGAATCCATGTATGGGCAGGCAGGTTGCACACAAGTCGATCTATCTATCGACTTGCTCTCTCTCGCTCCACTTCTGTATAACCAGCCTATCAGGTTTTTCCCAAACGATCAATTCCGTTGACTATAGTCAGCAACACAGATCATTGTATTCTGATGGTAGGGAAGGTTCCCTAGTGTCAGAACACAAAAGCACAGAAGGAGTGAATTGAATGTGTGGTTAAGGTAATTGGATCATTTTTTCTATTTAACCTGCTGGTTCAACAGAAAAAAATAAACAGGCCAGTCTTAGCATGGATCGATGAATCTGATTAATTTTTTTTATTAAGTTTGCAGACTGAACAAAAAAATCTATGAGCATGTGTGGCAAGAGTACTGTTAAAGAAACAGTTTTGGCAGTTTTAGAAAATAATAATAGATACATTTTACTAACAGCTGCAGGTCAGGCGATGTACCTGTATGTCGTGGCCTCACTTCCAGGTTTGGAGCATGCATGGAGCATGCATGTGCGTACCCCCTGCCGACCCATGCTGTGATTGGACACAGAACGAGTTTGGCAGCTGATTTCAGCCAATAATTTTGTCTGAAGTCAGTTGATCGACTGTGTCCAATCACACATAGAGTCCTGTGTTTGCAAAAACACAGACCTCTGTGTACTATGAACAACGACTTGGCTGTTCCTTCTCCCTGCAAAGCAGGGAGAAAAAACAGCCAGATAGTAAAGTAAAAGCAGCACATATTACACACATTACACTTGTTAGGCACGCGGTTAACTTGATTGCCCCTAGGTGTTAACCCCTTCCCAGCCAGTGTCATTATTGCAATTACAGTGTACAGTATTATCACTGCTCACTGTATTATTGTCATTATTAATGTCAGTGTCAGTTAGTGCCAGATTTCCCACCACTCTATTACAGTCACTCTATAGGTTGCTGAGCACAGCCATTACAGTATAGCGTCTATAGCTCCGTAAATTCCAGTATATAAACCATAGTTTAACTTTCACACTAACCAATTAATATACACTTACTGGGATTTTTTTTTACCAAAGATATGTAGCAGAATACAATTTTGACAAAATTGATGCAAATTTTTTTTTTTTTTTGGATATGTTTTATAGCACAAAGTAGAAAATAACGTTTTTTTTTTTTTTCCAAATGGTTTGGCCTTTTTTAATTTATATGTCAAAAAATAAAAATCCCAGTGGTGATCAATACTACCAAAAGAGAGCTCTATTTGTGTGAAAAAAAATGATAAAAGTTTGCTCAATTGCCAGTTAAAGTAGCGCAGTGCTGAATAACAAAAAATGGCCTGGTCATGAAGGGAGTAAAATCTACTCTCTCACTGAATTGAAAATGTAAATATAAGATTTGCCTGCAAAGTGGTTAGTGACACGTACCTTTGCCACTGCCTGCATCGCCAAACGCTGCTTCACTCAATATGAATCATCACTCAAAGTTTCCTAAGATGCCAACACTTCCTGGAGTGTTGATCTCCTGTGCCAGCTACTGTGTCCTGAGAGTGGGAAGAGCCACTGAGCGCAGTGAAGGGACCAGGAGATCAACACTCCCGAAAGTATTGAAATCTAAATAATTTTTCTAGAGACAATTTTTCCTTATGGTGGACAGTGGGAGAGGTAAATATCTTTACAGGGTAGGGTTGCCACCTGTTCAGGATTCACCCGGACGGTTCGGGTTTGGATTCTTGCGTCCAAGTTTCATACTGTCTAAGACCCGGACACATTATTCAGACTGGATTAAGTCTCCCCCCTTCTCTCTCCTTCCTCTAAGTGAGTATGCTAAGGTAAATCAGGGTTCTCAGAGAACTCATTATATCAGAGCTCCCCCTTACATCAGAGTCCTCATTGTACACAAGAGCATCCCTTATGTTAGAGTCCCCAGAGTTCTCCCTTACATCAGAGTCTGCAGAGTCCCCCTTGTAAAGGGGAACCCTGTGGACTCTGATGTGAAGGGGGAACTCTGTGGACTCTGATATAAAGGGGGAACTCTGTGGATGCTGATGTAAAGGAGGACTCTTGTGATTAACTTCATATGATTAGAAATGTTATTTAAAAGCAACATCTATGCTTAGTTTATCTATGCATACTATGAAATAAAATTGCTGTGCGACGCTGAAGTGTTCGGGTTTGACTTGAAGAAAAGGTGGCAACCCTTTTACAGGGACATCTATTTTTTACTTTTTCAGATTAGGTATGTATTGATATGCAAATCAGTTTGCAGTTTTATTGTTTTAAAGTGCAAAATGACTTCTCTATAAATCATACTGTATTGCATATATTGCATTTTTTTTTTTTTTACATTTACTTCTTTAAATTTAAATTTTTATAGATTGTTTTTTCCCCTAATTTCTTTTTCTAATATTTTTCGTAATATTGCAAATATTTTTTGCAAGATATTCCTAATTGGAGCTATTAGTGTGGGTTTTTGAAAGTTACAGGTTCTGTTGTCACTTTGTCATCAAATTCACAATAAGTTGACTTTGTTACTGAAATTACATAATATATATTATCACTGTTTTACACAAATTTTGTAACTTCTGTAAAGCTTTATTATCTAATTATAATATGTAAATGTTTGCTATATGACACCTGCTCCCAGGATGCAGCGTGATGCTTAGACCCAGATGCACAGTAGCAGGTAGTCTTTGCTCACAGGCAGATATGAATAACAGAGACAAACAAAGCCAGCTGTGATCACACTGCATTTTACAGGTTGGCATGGCGGGTACATTCCTGCTCTGGCACATTGGCCTCAGTCCCAACCACAGTGATACGTGTACTGAGGCTTTATAATCTCTCCATATACATATTTCATATGTTTCTACTGACTGATCATAAAAAAATTAGATTGTAGGCTCTGATGTGCAAGCAATGTAAAAGTCTCTGTTCCCATAGAATTGATGTACTATAATTAAAAGACAAGTCTATCCAAAACTCTCTAAAGCTTCTTCTAGCTCAATGAATTTAGGGGAGAAAAATATGTGTTTTTGTTTCCAGTTCCACTAGCCCCCCCAATAACAGACATCAAAGCAAACCATGCCATTTCTCCTGATATCCCATAGAGGCTGTTCTAATCTTTTCAATGTTTATGTCATAGGTATCTGGCAATTACCAGGTAGCAGCTGTGAAAACTCTTTCAAAAAATTCAACTTCAGAAGTCAGATGTCCTTTATGACATTCCTGTTTTTTTCCCACCCAATGGTTGGGTATTATCAGTTGCTGTATTGTTTTTTTTTTTTTTTTTTTATACTGGATGACAATACAGTTAATATAAGAAATATTACAATTCCAGCCAACAGGAAAATTAGCTATGGACATTTGACTTCTGCAGGTAAAGCCATGTTTTATAATGAACCATCTGAAATGTGAGCAGTGGGTGGCCCTGTTGGTACCCTACAGTCCAACATCCTTTTACCTAAAAATCGAAGTAGCCAGTGTGGATAATTGTCAGACAAATAATGACTGCAGGCAATCAACTGCAGTCACTGTTTGGCAGTGCCCACTGTATTCTATCAGCTGCCACTGTTGGCTGTCAGAATACATTTGCTTCAGCAGGAGCCTCATCCATCCAGTGCTGTATAGCATTACCCTCCTAAGAGCAATCTGTGTTAGGATTGCTCTTCAGAGGGCATTTGATAGGTAGTGAGGAGGCATTATATCATCTCTTCACCTCCTGTTTTAACCCCTTAACTCGCACAATAGCGTGCTGCAACCAAAAGCAATGCACCCCCATTTAGTTGAATGGGTCGTGATCAGTGGGTGGTACTGCCCGCTGAACAAACCAGCGAGGATAAATTTTGCTGTGCCACGATGTACAGCATTGTAGTTGTTCCATATGCTCCCTCCTCTGTTTTTTTCAGCATAAGGGGGAGCAGTTGGGGAGCGGTAAAAATGCAGCTCTGACGCATTTTTACACACACCCTCCCCCCCAACACAAGGCCTTAGTGTAAACAAGGCCTTAGTGTATGGCCAGCTTTACTGTCAGACCACCAATGTGATGGGCAGCCACACTGTCCAGGAGGAATGTGCAGGAGGTAGAAAGGAGTGTGGGGAGGAGGGTAAGGTTAAGCTTTGACACTATCAGGAATTGCCAACATTTTGCCTGTCAGAACAGCCCAGCATTCAGCTATGACACAAGGGTTTGGGAGGCCGATGCATAACGCTTCATCATTTTTATTGAATGTCACCACATTTTGGAGGTTCTATTTTTCAGCGGCTCTGTAACCACATCTGTTTTCCAAGACAGCCCTGTTATAAGTGCATGACTTCCGACAAGGCCAACATATATACCAAGTAGTCCTCAGCTATTGTAAGACCTGCAGTTGCAGTAGATTGACACCCAACAACTGCCTGCAGGCACCGAACGGACACAGTTATGTCACCCTTAATACACTAGCAGAGAACAATTCTATTAATACATTTCACACTGATCAGTAATTTGTTTTCAGTGAGTCCAGCAAGCCCCAGAGGCCTGTGTGTGTGTGCTGTATCAGCCACTATTTGCTCAGTCCCATCCTTTTGATTGGAGAAGGTTCCTGCCTAAAGGATAAAATCCCAGCTGGTTTTCTGTTTCAACATTAAATGCCTTTGGTGCTATCATACAATGCTGCCAGCCCTTCTGATTATATATAAATACTACAAGCTTGTTTAAATGCTACTGGCGGTGCTTTCTAAAAATAAGGAGTTTTCACTTGAGAAATCTCTTAAATTGTATTTGTGTCAAGGTGGTTTGAACAAATATTGAAGACAGCCAAGCAAGCCTTTTTACATTACGCTAATCCTGATTTAGTAAGATACAGTACAGAAAAGGAAAAAGTTCCCTAATGGTTTCTAATATATAAGGTAGGCATATGTCTCCCCATAGAAACATTGGGCACAGATATATCTGCCCACTCACTTCCTTCTGCTGTTTTTCACATTTTCATCCCCCTCTACCTCGACCCCACACTAATTCTCAGGCACCTTACCCCCCCCCCCCCCCCAGTTTCTTGTGCATCTCACCTGTGCCCCCTTCACTGATTCTCATAAACCTCACCTAAGACCCCCACTGTTTCTCATACACCTCATCTAGGACCCCCACTGTTTCTAATGCACCTCATCTGAGACCCCCACTGTTTCTCGTGCATCTCATCTAGGACCCCCACTGTTTCTAATGCACCTCCTCTAAGACCTCCACTGTTTCTCATGCACCTCATCTAGGACCCTCACTGTTTCTAACGCACTTCCTCTAAGACCCGCCACTGTTTCTCATGCACCTCATCTAGGACTCTCACTGTTTCTAACGCACTTCCTCTAAGACCCGCCACTGTTTCTCATGCACCTCATCTAGGATCCCTACCATTTCTAATGCACCTCATATAAGACCCCACTGTTTATCATGCACCTCATCTGGGACCTCCCTGATTCCCATACACACTTGGGCAGCTTAAATGGTTAGATGAGCTCATCAGTTCCTCTTTGTGCAGCTGTAAATGGCTTAATGCTCACTGAGTCTATTATTCCACTTTTTATGGCCACTCTAAAGACCAGCTCTAGTTCCCCTGTTCCTACCCTAGTTCCCTGACACTTTCTCAGTTTTTTTTCTGCAGATTTAACCTGCTCATTTGCTGTACTTATACTGTTTTTCACATTTTCATCCACCTCACATATGACCTCACACTAATTCTCAGGCACCTTAATTTGGACCCCACCCCCAGTTTCTCGTGCACCTCACCTGTGCCCCCATCACTGATTCTCATAAACCTCACCTAAGACCCCCACTGTTTCTCTTGCACCTCATCTAGGACCCCCACAGTTTCTCATGCACCTCATCTAGGATCCCTACCATTTCTAATGCACCTCATCTATGACCCCCCTGTTTCTCATGCACCTCATCTGGGACCTCCCTGGTTCCCATGCACACTTGTGAACCTTAAATGGTCAAATGAGCTCATCAGTTCCCCTTTGTGCAGCTGTAAATGGCTTAATGCTCACTGAGTGTATTATTCCACTTTTTATGGCCACTCTAAAGACCAGCTTTAGTTCCCCTGTTCCTACCCTAGTTCCCTGACACTTTCTCTGTTTTTTTTCTGCAGATATAACCTGCTCATTTGTTTTTCACATTTTCATCCACCTCACCCATGACCCCACACTAATTCTCAGGCACCTTAATTTGGACCCCACCCCCAGTTTCTTGTGCACCTCACCTGTGCCCCCTCACTAATTCTCTTAAACCTCACCTAAGACCCCCACCGTTTCTCATAAACCTCATCTAGGACCCCCACTGTTTCTAATGCACCCCATCTAAGAGCTTCCGCTGTTTCTAATGCACCTCATCTTGGACCCCCATTGTTTCTAATGCACCTCCTCTAAGACCCCCACTGTTTCTCATGCACCTCATCTAGGATCACTACCATTTCTAATGCACCTCATCTAAAACCCCCACTGTTTCTCATGCACCTTATCTGTGACCTCCTTTGTTCCCATATCAGTTCCCCTTTGTGCAGTTGTAAATGGCTTAATACTCACTGAGTGTCGTATTCCACTTTTTATGACCAACTCTAGTTACCCTGTTCCTACCCTAGTTCTCTGACACGTTCTCTGTTTTTTCTGCAGATATAATCTGCTCATTTGCTGTACTTATACTAAGCTGGCTTATGGTTCTTGGCTGATACAGCTCATTCGCCCACATCTCTCTATACACCCTGAACTCAGTTGCAAAGTTTCTTTTTGGTAAGTGAAATAGGACCTGCTGGGGAATGTATATGTTACTTAGCTTTATTATCATTTCTCCAATGTTCAATGTGCTGAAATATTGCCTTACTTTGTAGGCATCATCAGCTCTTACATAAAAGCCATGCAATTGATCAAGACATGGTGCCCTTCATTGCTCGTACCAAGATTTTTTCTAGTGCCTTTATCACCCCTTTCCTGCCTGCAAACTTGTGATTGGTCAGGAAAAGTCTGCTGTAAAAAATATTCTCCCCAAAGTTTCCACCAATTACTAGTGTAGTGCAAACTCCTTACGCTGATTTGTCCCCAGGTTCTCTTCCCATCTGGGTCCCTAGGCAGCCAGGCACACAACACTTGAACAGTCTCTCTCACAATAACCAGTTAGTGGATGTTTTTTTTTGGCTTTATTGCTGGTTAAACTTGGATAGGGTGCGGGGAAGCTTTGAGATACTCCAGAATTTAGTACACAAAGTATTTGGAGGACTCTCCCTCTATTGTGTCTACTCTCTTCAGATGCATCCCACACTCATGGCAGAGACTAGAGACACAGGCATTTTTGGGGCTCCCAGCAGGGCAAATACTACTTTAGCAGCACTAATACAGTTAACAAGGGGTTGGACAGTAATACAAGAAATAAGGTCCCTTGATTGGAGAGAATTTTATCTTAAGGGCTAATAAATACTACAGTATTTAAAAATGTGAAGGCTATGTTTTTTTGGTTCTTTTGTATCTGTTAAAATAAAAAAAGGTAGCCTTGCTGCATTACTCACCTTATATCTTTGGCTGTTTTTCGCCGTACTTCTTCTCTGCCACTAGATGCCGCCAGTCTTCCAGGTTGACTGTGACATTCACTCCACTTCCTGTGTGACCAGGCGGTTATTGATCTGCTCCCTCAGGGGCGTGCAGCTTGGGCCCACAACACTCCTGGACTGAGCAGCCCTTACATTTCATTCCATGAGTGCTGTTTAGTCCAGGATGACCCCCCCTGCCTTCAACAAGAAAGAATAGGAAGCTATTTCATCAGACCAAGTCAAAGACATCAGGAAAAAAGGACAGCTTGACGTCTACTTTAAATAATGAATACAATTTTATAAAAATTGACCTTATAAATTAGTTAGGAGAAATAAATAAAAAGCTATCATGACATTTACAATACACAGCTATAGCTATCACAGCTTCAGATATTTAATGATGGATCTGGAAAAAAAAACCTTTCACAGATGTTTTATTTTAGTTGCACAGAACAGCAGAGGAACCGCTGACCTTGCATTATAAGGTTGAGGCCTGAGTGATTATGTCAGTCTCTCTCCCTGTACAAGGAGAAGAATGCAGTGTTTTCACAATGACATCAGGGAAAGTGGTTTACTACCCTGAAGAGTGAAGATCAATAGAGGAAGAGAAAAAACATCAGAGGCCAGGTGTCTATAGAACTGTCATTATGTGAAGTCTTCATCCTGGATTTAACCCATTCACTATGATCATAGAGCACAGTGCACTAGGAACACTCTGTACAAAGTACTGTGATGAGAGGCTTGAGCTCTTACAGCCAATGTGACAATGTAATTTTAAAAACTCGACATGTCTTATATAAAAATATTACTAACATTAATAAATATAAATGTAGAGATGAACAGTATCATGATCAGGATTTCAGTGCAAACCTTCAAATGGGGTCTATGGTAAAAACAGGATGGTAGGCTCATTTCCCTGACCAATACTTTAGGTTTTCTATGTGTTTCCAAAGTAATTCTAGGCCAGATAAGTTCTTTAATCTTTTTGGCATATGCTAGCTCATTTCCAGACTTTTTCTAGTCCAGAATGCCTCAACCAACTCTGAAGTGGTCTACTGTGGGGACATCAATATAAAATGTCCAGATGGGCTCATAGGGAATATATAACTTTTTAATATACAGTACTGTGCAAACATTTTGGGCAGGTGTGAAAAAATGCTGTAAATTAAGAATGCTTTCAGAAATAGAAGTGTTATTAGTTTATTTTTATCAATTAACAAAATGGAAAGTAAATGAACTGAAGAGAAATACAAATTAAATCAATATTTGGTGTGACCACCCTTTGCCCTCAAAACAGCATCACCTCTCCTATGTTAGGAATCTTCAAACTACGGCTCTCCAGCTGTTGCGGAACTACACATCCCATGAGGCGTTGTAAAACTCTGACATTCACAGACATGACTAGGCATGATGGGAATTGCAGTTCCTGAACAATTGGAGGGCCATAGTTTGAAGACCCCTGTCCTAGGTACTCTTGCACACAGTTTTTGAAGGAACTTGGCAGTAGGTTGTTCCAAACATCTTGGAGAACTAAGCACAGCTCTTCTGTAGATGTAGGCTGTCTCAAATTCTTCTGGCTCTTCATGTCATCCTGGACAGGCTCGATGATGTTGAGATCAGGGCTCCGTGGAGCCAAACCATCACTTCCAGCACTCCTTGTTTTTCTTTACACTGAAGATATTCTTAATGACATTAGCTGTATGTTTGGGGTTGTTGTCCTGCTGAAGAATACATTTGGGGCCAATCATACACCTCCCTGGTGGTATTATATTATTATATCAGCAATGAAAACGTTTTGTATGAGTATAATATGGGACTTAAGAGTGTTTTTAAATGTGCCTAGAGTTTTGCTTTAATTTTCTTCCATTGAAGTCTATGAAAAGTCTATGAAAAATAGCTGGTTCATTGGGAATGATTAATGTTGTGTAACCTATGTGGTGGCATTGCAGCATCAGCAGTTGCACGCTATAGATTAAACATAAAATCCAAGCTACTGTTATGTAAATGAGCTACTAATACCATTTATAAATATTTATGGCAAATTCCCTGCATCTGTGCAAAATTTGAGATATACGCCCTTGAATTAATGACTGCTAGGAAGCCAAGTGCCACCTATTGTTCTAGGCTATTAGCCATTTTATGCCAAAAGAGACTGCCTCATCTTTTCTTTATAAAGAAACTGCAGTGTTTTCAGTATGTACACCTTCTGAGTTATTATTGTAACCTTTCCTTGAAAGCAATTTCAATACTTACTTGATGTTCCGGGGATCAGGATCTTACCTGTTGGAACAAAATGGGCCATGCTTCATAAGGGGTTTTGTCATTTGTTTGATCAACTGCAATCTTAGAGTCTGGCATTTCCAAGGTTGTTATATTATTATATTTTGTCTTTTAATTGAAATTTTTTTTTTTTAAAAGAGACTTGTCTTTTTCAAAATATATACGCAACAACGCAACACCTGCTGATGATAAGACTAATCTGTTTGCTGCTGTTAGAGCTGTTTTGCGTTTTTTTTGCACACGTGCTTAAAAAAATCACTTTAGGCCTTAAGATTAGATAAATCTCCAATCATTATTATTATTATATATTCTGAAAGCAAACACCCTGGAGAATATAATAGTGGTGGTACCAATTTTTTTTATTAGTAATGAAAAATGCGTGCCTCTCAGGCTACAAGGGAAAACAATCCTCTATCCACCACTGTGAATGCCAGCCAGGGAAGGAGCTTGTATTAGCTCCAAGGAACTGTAAGGCAAAAGATAGGTACCATATCAATGCAGACCCGCTTTGTATTGGAATGAATGGCATTCTCATCCTGGGTTCCCGCCTCTGACTAGGCCATGCAAGGACATTCACCTTTTTCTCCTTCAACCACTGTGTGCTCAGTTTTGTTGTGTGTTTTTGGTCATTGTCATGTTGGAAGCAGGGGCGGACTGATCGGTCGGTCAATTCGGCCCTGGGCCCCCCAGTGCCACCTGCTGAAACTCTCTGGGCTCCTGTGGGCCCCTGGCGACCATCTTTTCAGGCACACCCGGGCCCCAGCACTGCCTCGGAGGGTAAGGGGGTTGATCGGGAATGACTCGCTTACCCAGCAACTGCTCTGTCATCTGATGACAGTGTGATGTCCTTTGACGAACGTCACACTGGTCCAATGCGGGGGGGAGGGCATCGGATGACAGCGACTGCCAGGTGTAACAGCGGGAGATCTGTGTGATCCAGCGGCTCTCCTCTCTAACCCCCATACACTTACCTGGCTGCATTAGGGGCACCGGTGGTAAGGCTGCATTATGAGCACTGGTGGTGAGGGGTGCATTATGGGCACTGGTGGTGAGGCTGCATTATGGGCACTGGTGGTAAGGCTGCATTATGGTCACTGGTGGTAGGGCTGCATTATGGGCACTGGTGGTGAAGCTGCATTATGGGCACTGGTGGTGAGGCTGCATTATGGGCACAGGTGGTGAGACTAAATTCATGGGCACAGGTGGGGAGACTGCATTCATGGGCACTGGTGAGGCTGCATTAAGGGGCACTGCTGAGACTGCATTGAGGGGCACTGCTGAGACTGCATTAAGGGGCACTGCTGAGACTGCATTGAGGGGCACTGGTGAGGTTGCATTGATGGGCACTGGTGAGGCTGCATTGATGAACACTGATCAGGCGCTGCTTTGATGGGCACTGGTGAGGCTGCATTGATGGGCATTGGTGGGACTGCATTGATGGGCACTGATGAGGCTGCATTGATGAGCGATGATGGGGGCTCTTTCAAACATAGACTCTCAAATTGACACAGAGAGGACCTGCATGCATGCAACGTCATCATGTGTTGGGCCCTGGGTCTGCTGCAAACCTTCTAGTTCTACTGTCCCAGATAGGGCAAAGGCCACTGCCTGCCTCCAAGTCCCTCCCTCACCTCGGTAAACAATACCCAGAAAGGCAGAAGAGGAGGGGACACACCAGCCAACTACAGCAGGGCCAGGGTGTGAGCCAGGCAGCCACCCATGCCGGTGACCCACCCACAGTAGGACCAGGGTGCCAGCCAGCCACCCATGGTGACCCATCCACAGCAGGGTCAGGGTGCCAGCCAGCCAGCCACCCACGGTGACCCACCCACAGCAGGGCCAGCCAGTCAACCACCCACGGTGACCCACCCACAGCAGGGCCAGGGTGCCAGCCACCCACGGTGACCCACCCACATCAGGGTCAGCAAGCCACCCATGGTGACCCACCCACAACAGGGAGTCAGCCAGCCACCCACAGGAGCCAGCCAGCAACAGAGGATGCGGGAACCAGCCACAGCTACAGTACCCATAGTTAAGGTAAGAGGAGCGCTACACAGTGCCAATTTTATTTCTACTTTGTGAGAGGTTGGGGCATGGGTGAGAGTTATGGCACAAAGAGGGGGTCCCATGAGGACCAGAGTGAATGAAGGTGTTCACTGTACACTCTGTTAGAAAGAGCCCCCCCCTCCAGGTCCCATTATTTTCATTTGTAGTCTCTAATGGGACCTGGAGGGGGGGGGGACTCTTTCTAACAGACTCTATAATGGACACTGTAAGGGCCTCTGTTAGAAAGACCCCCCCCCCCTCCAGGTCCCATTAGACTCCTTTGTAGTCTCTAATGGGTCCTGTAAGGGGGCTCTCTCTAACAAAGAATCTCTAATGGACACTGTTAGAGAGAGACCCCCCCCCCCAGGTCCCATTAGACTCTGTTGTAGAATCTAATGGGGCCTGGAGGGGACGCTTTCTAACAGACTGTCTAATGGACACTGTTATAGAGAGACCCCCTCTCCAGGTCCCATTAAAAAAAAGGCAGAAGTTGTACTTTGTGCAAAACGTAGGGATGGGGTCAGGGACAGGCCATGGGCTGGGTCAAGGGTGAGTCATGGGTGGGGCCTGACAGGGGGCCCTTTCTTTATTTGGTCCAGGGGCCCTGAGTGTTGTCAGTCCATCCCTGGTTGGAAGGTAAACTTTCTTCCCATTGACCACTTCCTTGCAGAGGGCAAGGGATTTTCCTCAAGAATTTTACAGTATTTTGCCCCATCCATTTTTCCTTCTATCCTGACAAGTGCTCCAGTCCCTGCTGCAGAGAAACGCCCCCATAACAGGATATTAGCAATTTCACGCTTTACTGTGTTATTTGGATAGATTTCAGTTGGTTTTGAGGCCAAATAATTAAATGATATTCTCATCTGACCAGAACACCTTTTTCCATGTAGCCTCAGAATCTTCAAGGTGCGTTTTGGCAAAGCTCAGTCGTGACTGCATGGGGCCTTTCTTGAGTAGTGGCTTTTTTCTTGCAACCCTCCCATACAAGCCACATTTGTAGAGAATTTTTTAATATTGCTGTCACATGCACATCATGACCACTCTTTGTCATAAATTCCTTCATCTTCTTCACAGTTGCTGTGGGCCCCTTGGTAGCCTCTCTGACCAGTTTCCTCCTGGCTCTTTCAAGCAGTTTGGAGCGATGTCCTGATCCAGGAAGGGTCTGTGTTGTACCAAATACCTACCATTTCTTAATAATAGACTTCACAGTGCATCTAGGCATTGATAAAACCTTTGACATTTTTTTTAATCCATCTCCTGACTCGTGACTGTCCACAATTTTATCCTGGAGATGTTTTGCCTTGCCACCCATAGTTGATTGTTTACTTCAGTTGCAACACCAGGGACAGAAATGCTCCAGGAAAGCTCTTTTTATGCTGAGCTAATCAAAATGACCACAACTGATCATAGTTGAAGAAGGTGAGAAGGTGATTAGCTACACCGGATTGAGTATTAGGAGGGGGTGATCCTTTTTCCAACTAAGTGATTCTGTTTTTTATTTTTTATTTCTGACATGTTGGTGTTATATCTTTCACTTGGATGTTATAAATATCTTTATTTAGCTGGATAAAACAAAAACTGTGTCTGTCTTCATTTCAGGCTGCAAAGCAACAAAATTTGATTATTTTAAAGGGTGGTGATTCTTTTCTATACCCACTGTATCGCTGAGGGTATCACTGAGATATTTTATGTAATTTGTTTTTGTAATTTGACTTTTCTGTCCCTATTGTAGATGTTGTAGATTTGTAGGGTTTTTTTCTATCATATTTATGTCCTAAACACAAATTTAGCCTTTAAGAAATGGAATACCTGAGAAACGTGTAGACTAATGTTTGGACATGATTACCTCAAATGTTGTGCTTATAATGTGCTTCTAATGTTTTTACTGTTAACAACAGAATTTGAAATGTTTGTAATAAATACTATGGTTGATTTTAACAAACAAAGTATTTTGTATAAAATTCTCCTATGTATCTCCCTGTTGGTCATCTCAAAAAATCCCCTTACTTTTGTCTACATTTGGTTTATTAGGTAAAGTTTACTGAATTGTGTTCTGAACACACATTGTTGTGTCTGTTACCCCCAGGCTGGTAAATGTACTTTCATAATCACAGTCAGTTATTCTACCTCCGCTCTTGCATCATGTAAATGTTTAACTCTAGAGCAGGCTAGGAATTCTAGGTCAGCTAGAGAGTGAGGAATCCAGAGACTTCTGACTTTAGAAACAGATTGTACTTTCAAGTGGATACATTTTTTGGGGGGGATATCTATGTATTTTGGTTTCAGATGAACATTTTATATTGTGATCGGCTATTCCTGCCATGGGGCTGAACACTTCTAAGTTGAACCACAAGGTGAGGAAGGTGGTGCCTCTTCATGGTAAAGATGTATTTGTGTCTCCAACAACTTCATCAGGATTTAATGGACTGAACAGCTATTCTGACTTTGGGAAAATGGATCACAGGAACCCAAAATATGAATGCCAGCTTCCACCTCTCAGGGAGACGTTGCATGGAAGAGGTCCAATAGGTAAAAGGTGTGAGTGATTGTTGCATGTATTCAAGTCATAGGACAGGCACAGCGGGATAAGGTATGAAAAACTGGAGCAAAAAATGAGAAGCTGTGCCCACCATCATCACAGGAAGCTGCATTAGGTGGACTTGCAGACACTGGCAGGATCAAAAGGTATTTGTGAGAATTTGCAGGGGGACTAAGAGAAAACTGTAAGTGCAGCACACACTGTATTTTTAAGGGGGGGGGCATAGCTATACTACAGCGGAGGAAAAACAGGTCTTCCCCTCTGCCAGACAGGGTGATAAATCCCAGGCCTACATGATTTAACATAATTCCATTTTTTTTGGGCAGATAAAACAGCTCTCATATAAGTATATTATCTGTATATTTACTATAGCTGTATACCTGGAGTTCACCTTTAAAGTGTAAAAACAAAAAATGACACATATGATGCAGTCTGTCACTGGTCTTTGTTTCCTCTGGTTTCCTCTGTGACAGTTTTATTACCTGTTGATCCTGCCAGATCGTGCCCTTAAAGCAAACCTGTGTTTAGCCCATCCAAGGAACCGTGGGGGTACAAAATGAAGATAAGGACAGGTTCACGTTAAGGAAGCCTGACCTGGTTAGTGAAGCCTCAATTTTTTACTCATCCTAGATTGTTTGAGAAAAAAAATACTTTTCTCCGTTTAGAACTGATTTGGGATACCCCTATGGCCATAGCATGTGCAATTTAATTGTGTCTTGAAGTAAAAGTCCATGTTAACCACTTGCCGACCAGCCGCTGTCATTAAACGGCAGCAGGTCGGCTCGTTCCCGCAAATTGCCATACCGGTATGGTGGTCCCTTTAAGAGCTATAGCAGGCGTGCGCACGGGCCCCCTGCATGGCGGGGAGGTTGATGCGTGTGGCAAGCGGCTGCGATTGCTTCACAGAGAGCAAGAACGGGGATCTGTCAATGCAAACGAACAAATCCTCGTTCTGACGAGGAAGTACAGAGTGATCGTTACATAGTTAGTAAGGTTGAATAAAGACACCAGTCCATCAAGTTTAACCTGAGCAAGTGTGGGTGCGTGTCTACAACTATCCCTATTTTTATTTAAGGTACCCATATCAAGGAGCCCACAATCCAAGGTCTCTAACATTCATATATTAGGGCCAATTTTGGACAGAAGCCAATTAACCTACTAGCATGTCTTTGGAGTGTGGGAGGAAACCGGAGTACCCGGAGAAAACCCACGCAGGCACAGGGAGAACTTGCAAACTCCAGGCAGGTAGTGTCATAGTTGGGATTTGAACCAGCGACCCTTCTTACTGCTAGGCAAGAGTGCTACTCACTACACCACTGTGCTGCCCATCATCTGTTCCTAGTGATTAGGAAGAACGATCTCTCTGTACTCCCGGTCAGTCTCCTCCCCCAACAGTTAGAAGCACCTCCCAGGGAACATGTTTAACCCCTTGATCACCACTAGTGTTAACCCCCTTCCCTGCCAGTGTCATTTATACAGCAATCAGTGCATTTTTATAGCACTGATCGCTCTATAAATGTCACTGGTCCCAAAAAAGTGTCAAACATGTCCGATCTGTCCGTCCCAATGTCGCAGTCCCACTAAAAATCGCTGATCACCGCCATTACTAGTAAAACAAAAAATTTATATTAAAAATGCCATAAAACTATCCCCTATTTTGTAGGCACTATATCTTTTGCGCAAACCAATCAATATACGCTTATATATACCAATCAATACATTGCGATTTTGTTACCAAAAATATGTAGAAGAATACAAATACAAATTTTTAATTTTTTTTTTTTTGGATATTTGTTATAGCAAAAATTTAAAAATATTGTTTTTTTTTTTTTTTCAAAATTATCGGTCATTTTTTGTTTATAGCGCAAAAAATAAAAACCGCAGAGGTGATCAAATACCACCAAAAGAAAGCTCTATTTGTGGGAAAAAAAGGACGTCAATTTTGTTTGGGTACAGGGTTGCGCGACCGCGCAATTGTCAGTTAAAACAACGCACTGCTGTATCACAAAAAATGACCTGGTCATTAAGGGGGTAAATCCTTCCGGTCCTTAAGTGGTTAAACTGTATTTCTGTTAGGAGTGTGCACTTATGAGCTGCTCATGGGTGTCCCAGCACTGAGATCTCAGTGTCTGACTTCCCAGTTATTCCCCTACTGCCATCACCAAAGAACATTCCTGCAGAAACCTATGTGCACATATATGTTCATACCCTACTGAATCCCTTTTTATACCAAATCTTCACATTCCACACATGAATAAAAAAATACTCTGCGTAATGATTTATTAAATATATGCTTTCACTTGTTCGTGTATTTCTCAGTTGCTCAGGGATTCTGCTGTCATTAAATCATTAACAGAGGTTAATGACAACACTTAACTATTCAACATGAAGTGAATTCCACACTGGGCAATGAAAACATCCACTATGAATACAGAAATGTTGTTAATGTTTAATGTAAAGTAGGTTAATAATTACTTGCTGATTCGAGCAATGTCTCTATGGAGGGGCTGTTATGTACCTGGTAAAGACCAATATGATGACAGCAGCCTCTCCAGCTTAAGCACCCCTTATTGGAGCAACAGGTAGCACAATGGCAGTGTAACGGCAGATGAAAATAACTGGGATGACTGGAGAGTGGAGGTCCACAAAAGCATGATAGTTGTAGTACAAGTGGATTGATCAAGGATCAGGAAGTAGGCAGCAGGTC
The DNA here is from genome assembly GCF_042186555.1 of Aquarana catesbeiana. Classification (NCBI taxonomy): domain Eukaryota; kingdom Metazoa; phylum Chordata; class Amphibia; order Anura; family Ranidae; genus Aquarana; species Aquarana catesbeiana. The sequence continues at coordinate 70,630,310 of NC_133336.1, read as the reverse complement.
ACACAGCATAATCAAGGAACAGGCCAGGGTCGGTAACAGATGAGCAGCAGGGTATCATATCCGAGATATGGCTCAAGTTAGCAATAGACAAGCAGCAGAGACAAAGTTGAAGGAATGTGCCAGAGTTGGTGAAACAGGTTTAATCAGAAGTAGGAGAATCCAGAGAAAATCAAGGCGGGTCAGGAATGAAGCACAAATCAGAGCATCAGGTAAGAATGCATTTTAAAACCACTTAGGCAAGCCAGGCAGACCGGTTACTGCCAATGCCAAGCAAATGCACACACTGTGAAGCGTAAATGTGTGTGCCCGGGCTTGCAGAGGCACGCACATCAGTAACATCAAGTGAACATGCTGGTAGGCTGATTGGATCCTGTCTAAATTGTCCCTAGTATGTATGAATGTGAGATAGGTACATTAGATTGTAAGCTCCTTGAGGGTAGGGACTGATGTGAATGTACAATGTATATGTAAAGTGCTGTGTAAATTGACAGCGCTATATAAATACCTTAAAATAAATAAATAAATAAATAAAGGCCACATGCAGATGACCTTTAATGGAACCTTTCTGACAGTGACCTAATAAATAATAATATCCAATGGTTTATTTTACCAATTAGGGTGACCATGGTTGGCTCTATGGCTCTTTAGGTACAAGATACCCTGACAAATTTTGAACTTCACTTGCCATTCATGTGCCATTGTTAGCATTGGACAAGAGTAGGGATGAGCTTCGTGTTCGAGTCGAACCCATGTTCGACTCGAACATCGGCTGTTCGATCGTTCGCCGAATTGCGAACGTTATGGGCCGTTCGCGCTAAATTCGTGTGGCGCGTCACGGCCCATAATTCACTGCGGCATCGCAGTGCATTGCTGGCTGATGATTGGCCAAGCATGCACTATGACCCGCATGCTTGGCCAATCACAGCGCTGTCAGTAGAGAGAGCTGTAATTGGCCAAAGCCAGGGTGGCTTTGGCCAATTACGGCTCAGGGCATTTAGTACACACCCCACACTATATAAGGCCGCCTGCACGGCGGCCCTGTGTAGTGTGTGTTCCGGTGTGCTGAGAGATAGAGAGAGAGAGAGACAGTGTCATTTGATTTGAGTTAGATAGATTAGGCAGAACAGTCAGTCAGTTAGCTGCACTTACAGTGTATTGTGTATATATATGCATCCCAGGTGTTGCATATATATATATACACTGTATTCAGTTTAGCTAGATCCGTTCCTGTTATCTTCTATCTAGACTATTTACATTTAATGCAGTGCGTCCTGCTCACAGTGTTCAGCTAGATCCGTTCCTGTTATCTTCTAGACTATTTACATTTAGTGCAGTGCGTCCTGCTCACAGTGTTCAGCTAGATCCGTTCCTGCTATTTACATTTAGTGCAGTGCGTCCTGCTCACAGTGTTCAGCTAGATCCGTTCCTGTTAAATTCCTACTGACCGGCAGGCTTGTCTGGTTACAGTATATAAAGCTACCTGAAGAAAATTACAGGTGTTCTATTTGATCCTATTAGTACCACGGTCAGGCAGCTAGACTATTTACATTTAGTACAGTGCGTCCTGCTCACAGTGTTCAGCTAGATCCGTTCCTGTTATCTTCCTACTGACAGGCAGGCTTGTCTGGTTACAGTATATAAAGCTACCTGAAGAAAATTACAGGTGTTCTATTTGATCCTATTAGTACCACGGTCAGGCAGCTAGACTATTTACATTTAGTACAGTGCGTCCTGCTCACAGTGTACAGCTAGATCCGTTCCTGTTATCTTCCTACTGACAGGCAGGCTTGTCTGGTTACAGTATATAAAGCTACCTGAAGAAAATTACAGGTGTTCTATTTGATCCTATTAGTACCACGGTCAGGCAGCTAGACTATTTACATTTAGTACAGTGCGTCCTGCTCACAGTGTACAGCTAGATCCGTTCCTGTTATCTTCCTACTGACAGGCAGGCTTGTCTGGTTACAGTATATAAAGCTACCTGAAGAAAATTACAGGTGTTCTATTTGATCCTATTAGTACCACGGTCAGGCAGCTAGACTATTTACATTTAGTACAGTGCGTCCTGCTCACAGTGTTCAGCTAGATCCGTTCCTGTTATCTTCCTACTGACAGGCAGGCTTGTCTGGTTACAGTATATAAAGCTACTTGAAGAAAATTACAGGTGTTCTATCCCAGCTTAGTGCAGCTACAGGCCATTAGTATGTCTGGAAGGCCAAGAAGGAGAGGCAGACAGTCACAAGCCAATAAGAGAGGGCAAGCAGGCTCTGTGTCTAGTGCTGGTCGTGGAGACGGTGCATCCTCATCAGCACGTGGCCATGGGACACGCTTGGCCTTTTTTTCGGCAGCTGGCCATGTTGAGCCGCAACATGCGGAAGACTTGGTCGAGTGGATGACCAAGCCGTCCTCATCCTCCTCATCCTCTCTCACCCATGCCCAGGGTGCTTTGTCTGGCAAAGCAGCGGCCTCTTCCCTCAGCTCAATGTCATCAGTGACTCCTTCCCTAGCTCCACCATGTCCTCATGAGGATTCCCTCGAACTGTTTGACCACAGTGTTGGGTACATGCTCCAGGAGGATGCCCAGCGTTTGGAAGGCTCTGATGACGATACTGAGCTCGATGAAGGCAGTAACATGAGCGCGGACAGAGGGGGTGCCCAAGAAGGACAGCAATCTGGCAGTCATGCTCCCCCTGCTGCAGCATACTGCCAGGTTTGCTCCAGTGATGAGGAGGGAGGGGATGATGAGGTCACTGACTCAACGTGGGTGCCTGATAGGAGAGAGGAGGAGGAGGAGGAGGAGGAGGAGGAGGAGGAGGCGGCAGCACATCACCAACGAGGCAGGATGCCCTCCAGGGGCCAGCCTAAGGGCAACACATTGACTGCATCACACCCCAAAGCTCCACATGTGCAGGGCGCTGCAGTCTCTGCGCGTTATTCAAAAAGTTCTTTGGTGTGGGCCTTTTTTGAGACGAGTGCATCAGATCGCACCGCTGCTATTTGCAACATATGTCTCAAGCGTATCTCGCGTGGCCAAAATATCTCCCGCTTGGGTACCACATGCTTGACCAGACATATGTTGACCTGCCATGCAGTTCGTTGGCAAGCGTATCTAAAAGACCCACACCAAAGAACAAAGAGGATCTCTCCTTGCTCCTCATCAGCTGAGATTTCCAACCCCACTAGACCTTCAGTCCTCTCTGAGACCTGCAGTGAGAGGAATGAAGGTGTAGAATTAGGTGTGTCACAGCCAAGTACTTGTGGGCAATCTGCTTTTGGTACACCGACGTCAGATTGTACCAGGCAAATTTCCCTGCCCCAGCTGCTGCACCGCCGAAAGAAGTTTGCTCCCAGCCATCCACATGCCCAGCGGTTGAATGCTAGCTTGGCAAAATTGCTAGCACTTCAACTGCTGCCTTTTCAGTTGGTAGACTCTGCCCCCTTCCGTGAGTTTGTGGAATGTGCGGTTCCTCAGTGGCAGGTACCCAAACGCCACTTTTTCTCACGGAAGGCGATTCCGGCTCTCTACCGGCATGTGGAAGGCAATGTCCATGCCTCGCTGGACAGGGCGGTCAGCGGTAAGGTGCATATTACCGCTGACTCATGGTCCAGCAGGCATGGACAGGGACGTTACCTAAGTTTCACGGCGCATTGGGTGACTCTGCTGGCAGCTGGGAAGGATGCAGGACAAGGTGCAGTAGTGTTGGAGGTTGTTCTGCCACCACGCCTCCAAAATGCTGATTGTGACACACCTCTCTCCTCCACCCCCTCCTCTTCTTCTTCCTCCATGGCCTCTTCCTCGGAACCAGCGGTGCTCCGTAGGCGTTCAAGGGGCTACGCAAGTACGCAGGCCAAAAGATGCCATGCGGTGCTTGAGCTGGTGTGCTTGGGGGACAGGAGCCACACTGGGGCAGAGGTTCTGTCAGCTCTGCAGGGGCAGGTTCAGAGGTGGTTGACGCCACGCCAACTTAAGGCAGGAATGGTGGTTTGCGACAATGGCACCAACCTCCTCTCTGCCCTCCGACAGGGACAAATGACCCATGTGCCCTGTTTGGCTCACGTCCTTAACTTGGTGGTGCAGCGGTTCTTGGGCAGGTACCCGGGCTTACAGGATGTCCTGAGGCAGGCCAGGAAAGTCTGTGTGCATTTCCGCCGGTCATATAATGCCAGTGCTCGGCTGACGGACCTCCAAAAGGAGTTTAACCTGCCCAAGAACCGCCTAATCTGTGACATGCCCACCAGGTGGAACTCAACGTTGGCCATGCTGCAGCGGCTGCACACGCAGCAGAGGGCCATCAATGAGTACCTGTGCGACTATGGCACCAGGACAGGGTCAGGGGAGCTTGGTTTTTTTTCCCCACGCCAGTGGGCCATGATCAGGGATGCATGCACTGTCCTGTCACCATTCGAGGAGGCCACGAGGATGGTGAGCAGTGACAGTGCATGCATCAGTGACACTGTCCCCCTTGTCCACCTGTTGGAGCACACGCTGCGTGGAATAATGGACAGGGCACTTGAGGCAGAACAGAGGCAGGAAGAGGAGGACTTCCTTAGCTCTCAAGGCCCCCTTTATCCAGACAGTGTTCCTGCGTGCCCGCCGATCACACAGGAAGAGGACGAGGAGGAAGAGGAGGAGGAGGAAGATTGTGTCAGTATGGAGGTGGAGCCTGGCACTCAGCATCAGCAGCAGTCTTTAAGGGATCAGTCCCAAGAAACACATGGACTTGTACGTGGCTGGGAGGAGGTGGCTGCGGACCATGTCGTTCTTAGTGACCCAGAGGACTCCGGACCGAATGCCTCAGCAAACCTACGCTGCATGGCCTCCCTGATCCTGCAAAGCCTGCGTAAGGATCCTCGTATTCGTGGTATCAAGGAGAAGGACCAATACTGGCTGGCAACCCTCCTTGATCCACGTTACAAGGGTAAGGTTGCGGACCTTATCTTGCCATCGCAGAGGGAGCAGAGGATGAAACATCTTCGGGAGGCCTTGCAGAAAGGTCTGTGCAACGCGTTCCCAGAGACTGGGAGGTTACAAACTCCTGTTTCTGGACAACGTGTTGCTGAGGCTTCGGTCAGTCAAAGAAGGAGCGGTGGAGAAGGTGGCCGTCTGACCGATGCGTTCAGACAATTTTTTGGTCCGCAGCCCCAAGGTATGATCGGTTCCAGCAACCATCGCCAGCGTCTGTTTTACATGGTGCAGGAATACCTAGGGGCAAGATCAGACTTGGACACCTTTCCCACCGAAAATCCTCTGGGTTACTGGGTCTTGAGGATGGATCACTGGCCAGAGCTTGCACAGTATGCAATTGAGCTACTGGCCTGTCCTGCATCCAGCGTTCTTTCGGAACGCACATTCAGTGCTGCTGGAGGCGTGGTAACCGATCACAGGGTGCGTCTGTCCACCGACTCGGTCGATCGGCTGACCTTCATAAAAATGAATGAGTCTTGGATCACCACCAGCTACCAAGCACCTGATGCTGATGTAACCGAATAATTTTTTTTGAAATCTCAGATCCCTTCAAAGACTGCCTATGCTGATGCTGAGTGACTATCCCTGAGTAATTATCCTCTTCCTCCTCAATCATCACGCTGATAGCTTGTAAGAACATTTTTGGTTCTGGGCGCCACCACCAGTGCCTAAGGCACAATTTTTCAGCCCCTGTTTAACAGGGGCGTGTAATTACAATTTTTGATGTAATACTTTGCAGCAGGGCTCGTTCCTGCATTCCAACTAGAGTGTCTGTGAGGGGTTGCAGTGTTGTGGCACCAGCACCAGTGCCTAGGGCCCAATTTTTCTGCCCCTGTCTAACAGGGGCGTGTAATTACAATTTTTGATGCAATACTTTGCAGCAGGGCTCGTTCCTGCGTTCCAACTAGAGTGTCTGTGAGGGGTTGCAGTGTTGTGGCACCAGCACCAGTGCCTAAGGCCCAATTTTTCTGCCCCTGTCTAACAGGGGCGTGTAATTACAATTTTTGATGCAATACTTTGCAGCAGGGCTCGTTCCTGCGTTCCAACTAGAGTGTCTGTGAGGGGTTGCAGTGTTGTGGCACCAGCACCAGTGCCTAAGGCCCAATTTTTCTGCCCCTGTCTAACAGGGGCGTGTAATTACAATTTTTGAAGCAATAATTTGCAGCAGGGCTCGTTCCTGCGTTCCAACTAGAGTGTCTGTGAGGGGTTGCAGTGTTGTGGCACCAGCACCAGTGCCTAAGGCCTAATTTTTCAGCTCCTGTTCAACAGGGGCATGTAATTACAATTCTTGATCTAATATTTCACAGCAGGGCCCTGTGAGGGCTTACAGTGTTGTGGCCACAGCAACACCTAAGGCCCAAATTTCTGCTGAGTATATAGGGCAGGACCCTACTTTCAAACATCTAACTTACAAACGACTCCTACTTGCAAACGGAAGGAGACAACAGGAAGTGAGATGAAATCTACCCCTAGGAAGGGAAATTCTCTCCTGTAAGAGTTAATATGGGAAAACAATTTCTCCTTTCCACTGATGCTTTCCAATCCTTGTTCCACAAAAAAACCCAAATTTTCAAAAAACATTTTTCATTGGGACAAAAAAGTGAGGTGAAATCTTCTGAAGAGGAGGAAAGACAGCAAAACAAATGTCACAGGGGTGATAACCCTTCCCTATGTTTTCCAAAAAGCTTAGAAAAGATTTTTTGGCTGGAGCTAAACACGTTAAAAATGTTCAAAATTACAAACAGATTCTACTTAACAACAAACCTACAGTCCCTGTCTTGTTTGCACCGCCTGTATACTGCTGTTCAGAGTATATAGGGCCTGGTGGCCCCACACCTTTCCTTATTTTAATTTGGGTGCGGGGTTCCCCTTAATATCCATACAAGACCCAAAGGGCCTGGTAATGGACTGGGGGGTACCCATGCCGTTTGTCTCACTGATTTTCATCCATATTGCCATGACCCGACATGACATTAAACCCGCAAGCAGTTTTAAATGAGATTTTTTCCTTTAAAAATGACATTTGGTGCAGGGACTGTTCTAAACATGGGAAACACGCGTCACTTTACAGGCATACTATAGACACCCCCCAGGTACGATATTTAAAGGAATATTTCACTTTTTTTTTTTTACTTTAAGCATCATTAAAATCACTGCTCCCGAAAAAACGGCCGTTTTTAAAAGTTTTTTTTGCATTGATACATGTCCCCTGGGGTAGGACCCGGGTCCCCAAACCCTTTTTAGGACAATACCATGCAAATTAGCCTTTAAAATGAGCACTTTTGATTTCGAACGTTCGAGTCCCATAGACGTCAATGGGGTTCTAACGTTCGTGCGAACTTTCGGTCCGTTCGCGGGTTCTGGTGCGAACCGAACCGGGGGGTGTTCGGCTCATCCCTAGACAAGAGTCACGGTCATCTTTGCACCCAGTAGCTTTGTGCAGGAGGGGCAGATATCATCCAAGCTTTCGTTCTCAGAAAGATATCTGTCCATTTATGGACAGCCTCAGATGAAAAAAAAAATACATTTTAAAGTGGATGTAAACCCTGTCCTATACCCAGTGAAGTGAACAGCCTCAGATGATACACAGAGATGAAACAAATCTCCCTATATAAGTTTTACATGTATATCTGCTGTCTTCAGCTTTCTATATTCTTTAGAATTCTAACATCGTGTAATGCCCCGTACAAACGGTCGGATTTTCTGATGGAAAATGTCCGATCGGAGCGTGTTGTCGGAAATTCCGACCGTGTGTGGACTCCATCGGACATTTTCCATCGGATTTTCCGACACACAAAGTTTGAGAGCAGGATATAAAATTTTCCGACAACAAAATCCGTTGTCAGAATTTCCGATCGTGTGTACACAAATCCGACGGACAAAGTGCCAAGCATGCTCAGAATAAATAAAGAGATAAAAGCTATTGGCCACTGCCCCGTTTATAGTCCCGACGTACGTGTTTTACGTCACTGCGTTTAGAACGATCGGATTTTCCGACAACTTTGTGTGACCGTGTGTATGCAAGACAAGTTTGAGCCAACATCCGTCGGAAAAAATCCTAGGATTTTGTTGTCGGAATGTCCGAACAAAGTCCGACCATTGTGTACGGGGCATTAGAGTTTTTAATTCCTCATTCAGAAGTAGGAGTGGAGTCTTGGCATACACTGTGTGACAGCTGACTGGAGGAAGAGCACACATCCTGTTGGAAGAAAAACAACATGTAATGTAAAGTTGCTTATATAAATTGAACAATATACACTGTGTGCATTATACCTTTCTATCCAGCAGGTGGCACTGTAGTGTTATGGTTTGTATTTTATGGTAATGTGATAACAGGATGTTCTGTCTTCAGCGTATGTACTTGTATCCTCCTGTTTCCTGTAAGACACGATGAAGACATCCTCCATGAAATTAAAGTATTCTCTGCATACAACAAGCTTCCAAGCGCATGATTCAATAACCTGCTAATAGGTTTAGGGCCCAGGCACCCAGGCATTGGAGAGGATTTCCCAGCGCACCCAGCGTACCCAGCAGCACCCAGAGGCACTGGAAAGAATACTCAGTGCATACAGTGAGTCAGTGAATACTGTATACAGACTGCTGAAAGATAGCAAGTGGTTCAGATGTGAAGTTTGCAATAGCAAAGCTGAACAATGCCAATTACCAGCTATGGAAGTTTAAACTACAAATGTTTCTTAACAAAGATGACTTGTGGCAAGTGCTGAATACAGACAGACCCGCAAACGGAGAGACGGAGGAATGGGACAGGAAGGATAAACAAGCAAAAGTGATTACAAGCTTATTAGTGGAAGATGACCAGCTTATCCACATAAGAACAGAGAAAACGGCTAAAGGTATGTGGACTTCATTACAGAAACTGCATGAGCATTCAAGTCTCAACAGCAAACTGTTCTTGCTAAGAAAGCTTTATAAATTAAACTATTTAAAGGCCAGCAATTGTGTGACCATGTGAATGCTATGCTAGAGATCATAGAGCAGCTACGCATCATCGGAGAGGACATCAAAGATAACCATATTGTTGCCCTGCTCCTCTGCAAACTTCCAGAGACATATACTGCTCTCATTAACGCTTTAGAAATCTGACCCAAGCAGGAACTGACACTGGAATATGTCAAAGGGAAATTAATCGATGAATATGACAGAAGGAAAGAAAATACGCACCATGATGACAAAGCTCTTAAGACGTAGGCACAAAGCACAACAAAGAAAGCAGAGCCTGTTTTTGCTGTAAAAGGACTGGTAACGCTGGAAAGCCGAGCAGCGAAAGCTAAAGCTATCCAGAAAAGAAAGAGTCAAAGCAATCACAAAGGAAACTGAAGACACATCATGGAGTGGCACCTTTAAAGTGACACAGAGCGGCAAGCCACCCGGCTGGTGCATAGACTCAGGAGCGACAAGTCACATGACTAGCGATGATACCTTCTTCCCAAACATTGATTAGAGTGCAAAAGACAAAGTTATCCTAGCAAACGTGAAAAGCATCACATCAGAATGTAAGGGCCAGGGCTTCCTGAACTGCATTACACCACAAGGCAAGCAGAGTATCCTTGTAAAGAAAGTGCTGTATGTTCCAGAACTAGAAGGCAGCCTTCTATCAGTGAAAAGTCTTGCAAACAACAGTCTCACAGTTAAGTTCCAGGGTGATGAATGCACAATTCACAATAATAGGCAATTCCTCACAAAAGGAAAACTGGATGATTACCTATACAGGCTCATCACCACAGACCAGCAAGCCAATATAGTCTCTAATGACATACACCAAATGTATTCGTTTATGGCACAGGCAGCTGGGGCACAGAAATCCAGAAGCTATACAGGACATTATAAAAAGAGGTTTATGAGAAGATTTGACAATAGCGCCTTGCAAAGTGCTCATGAAATGCAAGTGCTGTATTGAAGCAAAAGCCACACATGCTCCCCTTTCACAGGCATCTCAAAGAAAAACCACCCACCCCCTGCAACTCATACACAGTGACGTATGTGGTCAAATGAAAACACCCACATCAGGCGGGAACAGATTAGGGCTGAAACAACTAATCGATTAATCGACAACTAATCGATTAGGAAAATAATCGATTACTATTTTCATAATCGATTAATCGGCCAGTAACATAATGGTGTTAAAAAAAATTAAATTGAGCCTTTTATAGTACAAAAAGAGCAAATAATCGCTACTGTAAATGTTACTTTCACAGTTCTACAGTAAAAAAATGAATACCTTACAATAGAGATTATCTGTTTTTTTTGTACTATAAAAGGCTAATTTTAGTTGTTTTTTTTTAACCCCATTATGTTACTAGACATCTTAGACCTGGTTCACATCTATGTGTTTTTTGGTGCTTTTTGCAGAAAGGCACTGCAGTTCATTTACATGGTTTCCTATGGGACACATTCACATCTATGCTTTTTTTTTAGCCGCTGCGTATTTGGAAAGGTTCAGGGACTTTTATGCAAAACTGTGCTTTTTTGGTTCAATACACTTCAATGGAAAAGCTGCAGAAAAGCATGTAATGCGTTTTTTGTAGCAATTTGTGTTTTTTAATCTGCCCAACAACAAATTGGCCAAAAAATGCAAAAAAATGCAAACTGCAGCAAAATCATGTGTGCAAAAATCAAAACGCACAGCAAAAAGCACTGCAGAAACATATCAAAAGCAAACTGCATAGGTGTGTACCGAGCCTTATGCTGGCCACACCGATCAATTTTCAGAAGAGAATATTCAGACGAAAAATCTTTGTACATTCGCTGAATGAAAGAATGTTTGAAATTTTCACTTGTTTTTAACATTGTGTTTTTAAAATGAACAAAAACCACATACACTGTCTGAAAATTCCTTTGACCAAGAAGTTTTTCTATTATTTCCAAATTGTCACCGTGGTTGAAAATGAATGTCAATTTGACCCCACTAACGATTAGAAAATCGAACAAACGTTCTTAAAATGCCGTTTTTATTTTTTTTTGAAGGAAGACATTGTTTTTTAAATAAAAAAAAAATGGTCTCTGAGTCTGATGATATTTACCAGATTCACCCTTTTTTAATAGTATATATCCTCTAATAGCATATACAGTATATCTCTCCTCTAATAGTATATACAGTATATACAGTATATCTCTTCCATCTGTTATTCTCAGAGCGGATTAGATATGTTGCTCCCTAACCATATAGTTATTTATATTTAGCACTGCATAGAGATATTTAAGAATAAATTGCCTTTTTTTTTAAACTTTACATATTAACTAAATTATACACCACACTTATTTTTTTTAAGCTTATCAACCGATTAATCGATTAATCGAAACAATAATCGGCCAACTAATCGATTATGAAAATAATCGTTAGTTGCAGCCCTAGAACAGATATCTACTGACTTTCATTAATGATTATTCCAGGTACACAACTACTTATCTGTTGAAACACAAGAATGAAACATCAGAGAAACTTCAAGAGTTTGTTGCCATGTCTAGCAACAAATTCCAACACAAACCAGGAATAATATGTACCGACAATGGGGGAGAATACATAAGCAAAGAAGCGGCCCCATATCTTAAGAGACAATAGTACACCAGACAAACACATCATACACTCCTGAACAAAACGGTGTAGCAGAAAGGAAAAATTGCACTCTTATAGAAATGACCAGATGCATTTTTTCGGATGCCAACCTACCTCACAAGTACTGGGGAGAAGCAGTTATGACTGCAACCTACCTACAGAACAGACTACTGTACCCTCAACAGCCATTATTTTTTTTTTTTTTTTTCCACTTCAGCGAAAATTTTTCTGAGAGACATTATTTCTTTATATGTCAAACTTTATCTCTTCTCATTTTTCACATCATTGTGGATTGTTTCCGTCACATCTTTATTGTTTTCCCCTTCTAGGATATTATTTAATAATTTTAAAAATCGACGACAAAACGCCTCCTATAAATATGAACCGACTATTATCTTATTCTCTCTCAGTCCCTCTTATTTCCCCCCACCCCCCCTCCCCCTCCCCTGTGTTTGGTCCGTTCCTTTATGTTATTTATTTATCCACTTGGCTCTGCACCTATTCTTTCTTTTATCTTATCTAAATAAATGTCTGAGACTTTGTATTTTTTCCAACTTTCTCATCTACTATTATCCCTTTTCTCTCCTCCTTCCATTTTGTAGTGATAATCTATTTCCTTTAGCCAGTTTCTAATGTCTGGTTTTCCACTTTTTAGCCAATTCTTGGAAATTAAGGCCTTGGCCGCATTCAGGAGGTTAGGTACTATTGATTTTCTATATTGTTTCTTAGGTTTATTATAGATATGGAAGAGGCAAGTCCAGATGTTTTGTTCTATTTCTTCTTCAGTTATTTCTTTTATGTTATTTAACACTTCCTTCCAGTACTCCATTATTATTGGGCATTCCCACCATATGTGTATGATCGTTGCTATTTGGCCACATTTTCTCCAACACAAAGAGGTTTTGTCTTGATGAAATCTGTGTATTCTTACTGGGGTCATATACCATCTTGCTACTAGTTTATAATTCATTTCAATAGTCTTCATGTCCCAGGCCTTATTATATCCCATTTCTATCATTTTTTCCACTTTTTGGTTATCTATTTTTATATTCATTTCTTTTTCCCATTGATTTATGTATTCTGGTCTTTCTTGTGCTTCCAAATCTGTCAGTGTACTATAAATTTTTGATGTTCCGTTTTTCAATGGTATTTCATTGCTACATAGCTTTTCCAGTGCGGTTAATTTCGTTTCGTCTCTCAGTGGGTGTGGTATTGTGCTTACTAAGTGCCTTAGTTGATTATAATTCCATTCATTCATCTTCCATCCATTCCTTTCCTCTATTTCTACGCGTGTTCTTATTCTGCCATTTCTAGTGATATCTTTCAATTGTGGGTTACGTATTCCTTGAATTCCAAATATTTCCTTCCCAGGGGTGAAGAAATTCGATCCTGTGAGTGCTAATAGTGGTGAATTATATTTCCATTCATTCTTTAAGTGAATAGTGTCCCAAATTTTAAATACATTTTTTGTTATTTCGTGTGTGTCAGTGTCCAATGTTCTATATTTCCGTGGAATCCAAATATTCTTATGTAATGTGACTCCGCTTATTATGTTTTCCATTTCCACCCATTTTTTTTCATTTTTCTCATTTGTCCACTCTAACATTCGTGTTAAAACTATGGCTTTATAGTACCTACTTATATCTGGAGCGGCCAGACCTCCGTGCTCCTTTTTCCTTGTAATCAACGTGTATTTGATTCTTGGTTTTTTATTAAACCATATGTATTTTAACAAAATTGTTTTAATTATTTTAAAGAAGCTCTGCGGGATCTTTACTGGTAACATCTGTAATCTGTAATTTATTTTGGGTAGTATCATCATCTTGAACATATTTATTCTTCCAATCCATGAAAGTGGCTGTATTCTTAACTTTTTCATTTCTTCTTTGACCTCATTGATCAATGGGATAAAATTTGCCTGGTAAATTTTTTCGACTCTAGGAGTTATTTTAATTCCAAGGTAATTTAGTTCTTTTACCCACGTAAATGGGAATTCTTTTTGTAAAAACTGAACTTCCTTTTTCTCTAGTCCTATGTTTAATATTTCCGTTTTTATTGGATTAATTTTGAAGTTTGACAGTTCTCCGTATTTTTTTATTTCTTTCAATATGTTTGGGAGTGACACTCTTGGGTTGGATACGTACATCAAGATGTCGTCCGCGTAAGCTGCGATCTTATGCTCTTTTCCTCCTAGTCTCGCTCCTTCTACCTCTTTGTTATTGCGGAGTGTTGCTAATAATGGTTCTAAAGCCAATACGTATAATAGTGGAGACAGTGGACAGCCTTGCCGTGTTCCGTTCTGCATCTTAATTTTTGGAGAGAGTCTACCGTTTACTTTTACGACTGCTGTCGGGCCATTATACAAATTTGTTATCCACTTCATCATTTTTGTCCCGATACCCAAGTGCCGCAATGTATCCATCATGAAACCCCAGTCTACCCTGTCGAATGCTTTTTCTGCATCCAATGACAGGAATAGAACTGGGGTCTCATTCTGCACCTTCTTGTGCAACAACAGTAATGATTTTAGGCTGTTGTCCCGCCCCTCTCTCCCCGGGACAAAACCAGTCTGGTCCGGGTTGATCCACTGTGGGATTCGTTTTTTTATCCTAGTGGCTAGGATCTTGGAGTACAGCTTCGTATCAGCGTTCAATAGGGCTATTGGCCTGTAGCTTGAGCAGTTAACTTTGTCTTTCCCTTCTTTTGGTAGTATTGTGATATGAGCTAGTAGCGATTCACTTCTTATTTCTTCATCTTCCCCTAAGGAATTCATATATTCTAATAGTTTTGGAGTCAGCTGTTCTTCACATTTTTTATAGTATTTGACCGTGAACCCGTCTGGTCCTGGACTTTTTCCTACGGGAGTTTCCTTTAATGCCAGTTTTACCTCTTCTTGCGTAATATTTTTTTCCAATTCTTCTAGTTGGTCTATTTTTATTTTTGGTAAATTTGCTTTTTTTAGATATTCTTGTATCCTCTTTGTTCTTGTATTCGCTTCTTTCCAACTTTCCTGTCCTTTTATTGCATATAGGGAGCTGAAGTATTTTTGAAATGTTATCGCTATATCTGTAGTTTTATTTACCACTTCTCCTTTTTCATTTTTGATCTTCTCAATGTAATTCAAAGACTTCTTTTTTTTTACCAAATTTGCTAGGTATTTTCCTGGTTTGTTACCCCATTTGTATTTTTCTTGTACTACTCTGTTGTACTCCTTCCTTTCTTCTTGTTCCATCCAGTCTTTTAATTGCTCTCTCTTTTGAGATAATAGGCCGAAGATTTTGTTGTTTACTTGATTTTTGTGTTTTCGTTCCAATTCATAAATTTCTTTAATTATTTGTTGCATGTTTGTTTTCCTTTCCTGTTTTTTTCTTGCCCCTATGGCTATTAATTTGCCCCTAATAACAGATTTATGCGCCTCCCATATAGTTGCTTTCGATACCTCTGGTGTATCGTTTTCCTCAAAATATCTTTTAATTTCTTCTATGATACTTTTTTCGGTCTCGCTGTCTTCTAATAAAGTTTCGTTGATTCTCCATGGACCCCTTTCAAAGACTTCTCCTTTTATTTTCATTCTCAACGTTACTGGGCTGTGATCTGAGGCGGTTATTATACCTATTTTTGTTTCTTCTATTTCTTCCAAGTTTCTATGTTCGACCATGATGTAATCCAATCTGGAGTAACTTTTGTGTACTGTTGAGTAGAATGTGTAGTCCTTTGTGCTGGGGTGCTGAATTCTCCAAGGATCTATTAGTTGCTGTTCATAAAGTGTTCTTTTTAATTTCTTTAGTTGTTTTACCTCTTTGTCCCTTACTATTGAGGTGCTGTCCATTTTGTTATCCATGCTGAAGTTGAAGTCTCCGGCTAGTATTAATTTTCCTTGTTTGAATTCCATTAGTATTTTAATGATATCTATCAAATATTTTTTAGGGTTCTTATTAGGACAATAGACATTAGCCAATGTATATTTTACCCCTTGTATAGTTCCTGTAATAAAAAGATATCGACCCTCCGGATCTATTTTCCTTTGATCTATTAGAAAACGTACATTTTTCCCTAAACCGATGGCTACTCCTTTGGCCCTTCTTATTGGCGAGTCTCCTTGATACCATGTTGGTATGTTTCTTGAATAAATTTTGGTATTTGAGTTTTGGGTTATATGCGTCTCCTGTAGGAAAATTATTTCTGCTTTACTTTTTTCTAGTTCTCGGAGAATGATATTTCTCTTCCCTGGGGAATTTAGTCCTCGGACATTATAGGAGATTATTTTTATGCTGTTTACGTTTTCCATTCTTGTGCCTTTTCTTCCCCGCCCATCCTCCGGCCCTCCCCCCCACCCGATCCTCTTAGAAGGCCGGGTGGAGGGGACACCCAGCGGACGCACGGGGTCTCCTCATCTCTTGTCTCAAAATAGGTGCGCCTATGTAACCACTCATGTGGATCAGACCTTTCCCTCCCCTCCCTCCTTCCCTCCCTTTTCCCTCCTCCCACCCTCCCCCTCCCTTTTTTCTGATATGGGTTTTTTACCCCCATATTCTCTAGAGCTGAGAGCATTTTACTTTGTTTTGTGGGGCACACCCTGCCCCCTCTGCTCTATTTATTGTGAGGCGGAGCTCTGTGAGACACCCTATTCCCCCCTCGCCTAAGCACTAATAGGGCGACCCCCTGTCCACTCCGTGAGTCCCTGTCTTCCTCTCCCTGCATTTTTGTTGTGTTTTACCAATCCTTTCACTTTCCTTTTTTCCCGTCCCATCAACCCCAGCCCCCCCCCCCCTCTCCACTCTAAGGCCCCTTGCACTAATGTGTGGTATTTTCTCAGTTATTAATTTCCTCGAGATTCCACATCTTGATGTCTGTTCCTTGAATTTAATTGCCATTGCAGGTCATCTCCTGCCGTTATTCGCTCCTGTCTATTTGCATATTTTTCCAGTTCTGGGGAGGGGATTTCTAGTTTGTTGCAAAAGTCCGGAATCTCCTCCACATATCTTAGCCTCGCACTTATTCAGTTTTTCCTTGCTATTAGACATGCTGGAAAACCCCAGTTGTATTGAATTTCTTGCTCCCGGAGGATTCCTAATAGTGGTTTTAATGTCCGTCGTCTTTTCAACGTTTCTTGAGACAAATCTTGAAATATTTGTAATTTACCTTCCGCAAACTCTATTTGTGTTTTCCTCTTTAGGTTTATCCAGATCTGTTTTTTTTCTTCCCATTTTTCGAAGCGTACTATTACATCTCTAGGTGTTTCCCTTGAGAACCTTTGAGGTTTTTTTTACTCGAAAGACACTTTCTATTCCTATTATGTTGGTTGCATCCTTTCCCAAGATTTGGTTGAAGAGATTGTTCATTTTTTCTATTAGGTTTTCTGCTAGTTCTGTTTCCGGTAACCCGCGTATTCTCAAGTTTTTCTTTTTATCTCTATTTTCTTGCTCTTCTATTTTATATGATTGTTCCTGTTGTTCCCGTTTTAGTTTCTTTATTTCCTCTTCCAGTTCCTTTATGTTTTTTTGATGTAGGTCTACTTTGATCTCTACTTCTTCCACTCTGTTTAACATATATCCCATGTCTTTATGGAGTGTTGATATCTCTGCTTTTAGGGAATTCTCTAGTGCCGCAAACATTTTTTCCATATCCTGTTTTGTTGGCAACTGTGGCCCTTGTTGTCCTTCCTCCTTTCCTCTGTCTTCCTCTCCCATTTCTGGCTCCATTCTGGGTTCTGAGAGGTGGCTGGTTTCTGTTTGTACTTTATACTGGCCTTTTTTATCCTTGTTGTCCTTCTCTTTTGTATCTATTTGTCTGCCCTTTGAACCCACTTGTTTCTCTCCTTCTCCGATTCCTTGCTGTATATACCTGTTCATAGGGCCTGGACTTGGGCCTAGGCTGGTCCTAGGTGATTTCGGTATTGCTCCCGCACTTCTTGTTGTTTTCCCCTTCATGTTTGTTTCTATGGCTGGATTTATAAGATCTTCGAAGCTGCCTTCCAGAATACCCCTTGGTTGGGGTCTCTTAATGATGAAAAAATCTCCCAGCCTTCTTAAATTGACTTATTTTTACTAATATTTCTTTTGTTCCGTTCTCATACCCACCATCCTCCTCACAATCCAATAATAGAGATAATTAATGAGATATGAGTAGTCTCCGTTTCCCAGAAGTTATGTTACTACCTTAAGTACATTAAGCATTCCTTGGTGCTGTTCAATTGTTTAAACCATAGTATTAAGTCCCCATGCACACGGACATCTCTACAGCTGCTTTTCTAAGCCCTTTCTGCAGCTCAAAAAGGCCTGTCTATGTTAGTCTATGGCTTCATGCCCACCTAGGCGTCTCTGAGCTGCAAGTGGCATAGGCATTCCTAAGCTGCAAAAAAAAAAAAAAAAAAACCCAGGCCCAATGGGTTCTGAGAGACGTTTTTCAGCTGCAAAAACGCTCCATTGCTAAAAAACACTCAAAAACGCCCAAAAACATCATTCTCCAACGTCCTCCAGCGTTTTTGATCCATTGAAGAAAAAAAAAAAAAAAAACGCTCAAAAACGCTCAAAAACGCTATTGCAAAAACGCTGCAAAAAGCTGAAAAAAGTTAAAAAAAGTCACTGCAAAGACACCGGCGTCTTCACAGCGCTTTTCTAACAGCCCGTGTGCATGAGGGCCCAGGTGCTCATCAAAATAATTCAAATGTTTTAGCGATATAATGCAATCTAATTCAAGTATTCAGCAAGAGGATTTATATATTCAGCAGTATAGTTCCAGTATGAGCTTATATGTTCCACATCTTTGTTACTATGAAATTTCTTCTTATTCTATAGTTTGTACTATCAAGCCTATAGTTAGTACCATTTGCAAAAAAAAAAAAAAATCCCAAGAAAGGGAGATACTGCAGCAGCAGCAGCAGCAAGCAGGTGGGGGCTGGGAGACAACTCTTCCGTTGGCTTGTCTCTCTTTCACCTTCTCCTTCTCTTCTCCCCTGTTCCCCCCCCCCCTGTTTTTATTGTTTTTCTTAGCTCACTTGATTCAACTTTTTCAGCTCTTTCGCCTTCATTTACTTTCACTTTTCATTCCATTTTATTTCAATGTGTTCTTTCCCTTTCCCTTTCTTTTGTTCTATTACTTTTCCTTTGCTTGTTCACTTCAAAAAAACAATTGCAATAGAAAAAAGCCAAAAGAGGAAAAAAAAAAAAAAAACGCTCAAAAAACGCTATTGCAAAAACGCTGAAAAAAGCTGAAAAAAGTTAAAAAAAGTCACTGCAAAGACACTGGCGTTTTCACAACGTTCTCCCAACAGCCCGTGTACATGAGGGCCCAGGTGCTCAGCAAAATAATTCAAATGTTTTAGCGATATAATGTAATCTAATTCAAGTATTCAGCAAGATGATTTATATATTCAGCAGTATAGTTCCAGTATGAGCTTATATGTTCCACATTTTTGTTACTATGAAATTTGTTCTTATTCTATAGTTTGTACTATCAAGCCTATAGTTAGTACCATTTGCAAAAAACAAAAACAAAAACCAAAAACAAAAACAAAAAAAAAAAAAATCAACAGCCATTAAAAGTACTTCCTTTGGAAATGTGGCATGGATCAAAGCCTAGCATAGGGCACATTAGAGTGTTTGGATGTAAAGCATATGCCTATATTCCAAGTGAAAAGCGATCCAAGCTGGAGAACAGAGCCATAGAGGGCATTCTAGTAGGCTACAGTGAGCAAACTAAGGGTTACAGAATCCTACACCCAAAGACTGACAGATTGACAATAAGCTGTAGTGTTTATTTTGATGAGAGACCATCACTAGAAACACCGATCCCTGAAAGCTGTGAAGTGAATATGCCAAGCAAACTAGAAGAAAAAGGTCAACCAAAGCAAACCTTTGCAGGAGTCAGAACAAGAGGTGGCACTCACAATGCTTATAGTGGTGTTCCGGCCAAAATTATACTTTTTAAATAAAAATACTCATATAATACACAAGCTTAATGTATTCTAGTAAAGTTAGTCTGTAAACTAAGGTCTGTTTTGTTCGTTTATAGCAGTAGTTTGTTATTTTATAAACTTGCAGCAGGCCGTGGCCAACTTAAGTGTGGGCATCTGAAGCCAGACTGTATTTCTTCCTGGATCTCATCCTTGCAGATCTCGCATATGCTCAGTGCAGCACAAGCAGTGTAATAGGTTCCAGGTCAGGGTTTCCATAGCAACAGCAGTGTCAGAGGAAGTTGCCACCCCTTCCCAGAAGGCATTGCAAACAGGAAATGATGCGATGAGCCACGGCTAGGGAGGAGGAAATGAAAAATGAATACAGCATATATACAGTAGGTGCTGAGAAAATTTTTTTAAAAATATCCAATTCGTTTGCAGTGCACAGTTTAGTGAGGAATGCTGAAGAGTTGTAAAAGTGGGTGGAACTCCACTTTAAATCAAGTTCCCCGCCAGATCCTGCTGAACTGCCTGAAGTCAGAAGATCCACTCGGACTACAAAGGGGATAGCACCCACAAGCTGTCATACACTGTCAAAACACACAGCATACTTGAACCAACATCCTGGGAAGACATAGAAAAACTACCAAAACGGGAAGCCAATAAATGCAGAAGAAGAATTAAAGTCACTTCAAGAAAATAAAACCTGGACACTCACAGAGCTCCCTCCTAACAGCAAAACTATAGGAAGTAAGTGGACTTTCAAAAATAAAGTCAGATGCAGAAGGGAATAACCACAAATACAAAGCCAGACTAGTTCCCAAGGGTTACTCTAATGCCGCGTACACACGGTCGGACTTTTCGTCTACAAAAGTCCAACGGACGCTGACGGACTAAAGCTGGCTGGTAATCCGATCGTGTGTGGGCTTCTCCGGACTTTCAACGTACTTTTTTAGCCTCAAATCCGACGGACTTTAGATTTGAAACATGCATCAAATCTTTTCGTCGTAACTACGACGGACCCCGAAGTCCGCTCGTCTGTATGCTAGTCCGACGGACAAAAAAACGACGCATGCTCATAAGCAAAAACTAAACGGAAGCACTCGGTCTATTAAAACTAGTGTTCGTATTGTAGGTAGCACATTCATCACGCTGCAAAATCTGTGATCGTTGAATGCAGCGCATTTTATTTCTTCTTTACGAATGCTCTAAAGAACGAAGGTGTTTTGCTGTTCATAATCAGAGTTCTCCCAAACTGATTTCTGGATTCTTTTTCTCTTTGATCTCATGAATGATATAGTATGCATTTTAAAAACAATGTTTCCATACTAATAATACTTTTTCCCCTTTTTTTTTTTTTTTTTAGGTTTGTAAAGTTACCACAAAGAACCCATTATTCTTTTTTTTTTTTATAGTGATTATTTTTTAGTTTTTAGATAAAGTTAACCCAAAGCACCGTTTTTGGTTATGTAAATTTTTTTATTTTCAAGACTTACCACTTGAACATTATTAACATTAGTAATGTATTTTTGGTGTGTTTTTTCCAAACTCAATGAGATTGTTGTCCCTTGTTAATTTAACATTGTGTGTAAAATCAATGATTTAAAAGAAAACACATAAAGTCTTTTGCTAAACTCAAAAAAGATCCATTTATTCATGGTCAAAATAAAATAAAGAGGAAGTCAACGCTGGAAAAAGTCGGTGTACAAGAAAATTGGGATCTTGCGGAGTCCATATAAGAGGGAGCACAATCTGGTCCAAGAATCCCAGAGATCAACAGCACCAGCAGATGATCTAGATGTCCCCAGACTGTGGTCCTACAACAGCCTGCGTCTTCTGTCAGACCATGTAGTTGGGTGTTTTGTGTTAGTGTGCCCTGCAGCCCCTTATGGATTGTTTCCCCAAATAGGCGCTCACAAATGAGGCGCTGCTCCCAATCCATCTGAAGAAGCCTGCTGGCTAAGTAGCAGCCATAGGATTCTTCCGCTTCGGGGGGGCTCCTTAAAAAACGGTTGGCCTCTTGCATGAGGCGCAGGGATGCGTCCTGTGTGACCATCCCCTTCCTGGCCCTTTTTTTGGGAAGGTGGAGGGGAGGCACTTGGGATTTGGTCAGGCTCCTACGGGGCCCAGCCACCTCACTTGGCCCAGCCACCTCACTGGGAGCAGCCACCTCACTGGGAGCAGCCACCTCACTGGGAGCAGCCACCTCCTGCCTGACACTGGGCCCAGCCTCCTCCAGGATGATGGTGAATCCGGCCTCCTCCAGGCTGTCCATGGGCCCGGTCTCCTCCTGCCTGCCACTTTCCCCACATTCCTCCTGGATGGACTCATCCTGTGTATAAAAAAAGGACAATAGTTTGAGTATATTTTTTTGGGTTCATCAATGACACACAGTTTGCTTCTCATGAATAGCAAATTCAATGTGAATACATCTCTTTAATAAAAGAGTCTAATCAGACACCCTAATTATTTCAAGCAGGTGCCAAACATATTTAGCCACTACTGTCAATTGATATGTATACACAATTTTGAGTGACAAATTATTTTAGACAATTATAAAATCCAGTTAACATCATTAATATTAGTACAGTAAATATTTGTTAAAATAATTTACCTGACTCCAGATGGTCATATCTGGTTCATCCAGGATGGAAGACCCAGCTTGCTCCTCATCAGCCTCTGCTGGGGTGGAGGGAAGGGTGGAGGGAAGGGTGGAGGGAAGGGTTGAAAGTGATGGCCTGGCTTCATTCTGGTCATCCAGAAAACGGAGTTGATTGTAGTACCACAGCCTGGGTACATAAACATCATCTGCTGATGCTCCTGATCTCCTTGATTCCTGGATCTTCTTATGCTCCCTCTTATACATGTTCCTCAAGACCCCAATTTTCTTGAGCAATGTCTCCATTGTTGCTTCCGGGATGGTCGCCTGGACAAAGGACAGAAGTCTCTCCAGCGTTGACTTCCTCACATGCTTTGCATAATACTGAGGGTGTTTCACCTCCCACAAATTCCTCATCTCTCGATATTTCGAAATAAAAGCTGTAAGGAACTCTGGATCCTTAAATAGGGGATTCATTATATCTGGAAAAGATGAAGTCACAAGACAAAAACACTTTTATTATAGGTTTCTGCTAACCCCTCATCATCTTCTCCCTATGTAGGCCTCATCAATCTATCAAGCCATATAGGCCGCTTGCTACAAAGTCATGACCATAAAACCCAAAAAATATATATCTAAAATTACCTTCGTTTTGTAACGTCCTGGTCCACTATCACCTACCACAGAACGTATGTACGACACATGCGCAAGGGCCCTCTTTACACACTACGCATGTGTGAAACTCCGCCTGCGTCGCCCGCCCCTGACGTTCGAAATTAACTCATGTTCTCCGCCCCCTAATTCGACGCACAGAACGTACGTACGACACGTGCGCAAGGCCCCTCTTTATACACTACGCATGTGTGAAACTCCGCCTGCGTCGCCCGCCCCTGACGTTCGAAATTAACTCATGTTCTCCGCCCCCTAATTCGACGCACAGAACGTACGTACGACACATGCGCAAGGCCCCTCTTTATACACTACGCATGTGTGAAACTCCGCCTGCGTCGCCCGCCCCTGACGTTCGATTTTAACTCATGTTCTCCGCCCATTTTTTGTTACGGCGCGTAGTGGAGTTAAATAATGGCGGAGACACCTGAAATGTTGACGACCTCAGGTAGTGGAGACAGCCCGGAGGCTGGAACGTCAACCAAATCTATGAGGCCTAGATTTAAGGCCTCTAATATGAGTTTTAAAGAGATGGTGGAGATGGTGGCCATTCTTCACAAAGACGACTATGATGGGAAGTATGGGCCGTACGCACGGCCAAATTTGCGCAAGGCCAAAATAATGGCGAAGGTCGTGGACACTTTGCAGGCATCTTTTGGGGTCCAGCGCTCCAGAGATCAACTGAGAAAAAGATGGTCTGACCTGAAACTCAGGGAGCCGGATCAATACCGACGTATCCGGAAAGTTCTTAAAAAAAGTAAGTACTTGTCGTGTTTTTCTCTTGTGTTTATTACCTTGTATACTGCTCCATGTGCTTTTCCTTCCTATACGATTTTTTGTTCATCGTTTTAAACGATCTTTTAATAAACCTCGTTACATATCTATAGATAGATCTATCTATATATATATAGATAGATCTATCTATAGATATGTAACGAGGTTTATTAAAAGATCGTTTAAAACGATCTATATATTTCTCTCTCTCTCTCTCTATATCTATATATATATCTATATCTATATATATATCTATATATCTATATATATATCTATATATCTATATAGATCTATATATATATATATATATATATATAGATCTATATAGATATATATCTATATATATATGTATCTCTATCTATATCTATCTATATATATATAGATATATATATATATCTATATATATAGATATATATATATATCTATATATATAGATATATATATATATCTATATATATAGATATATATATCTATATATATAGATAGATATATATATCTATATATATAGATATATATATCTATCTATATATATAGATATATATATATCTATATATATAGATAGATATATATATCTATATATATATAGATAGATATAGATAGAGATACATATATATATAGATATATATCTATATAGATCTATATATATATATATATATATATATAGATCTATATAGATATATAGATATATATATAGATATATAGATATATATATAGATATAGATATATATATAGATATAGAGAGAGAGAGAGAGAAATATATAGAGAGAGAGAAATATAGAGATAGGTAGATAGATAGATATAGAAATGTAAAACATTCTTTTTGAATATTTTAAGTTATCTTTATTTTTTTTCTTTACATTTAGTTAGATATTTAGAGATTTTGTTCCAGATATAGAGAGAGAGAGAGATCAAAAGATTATTAACTATATTTTGAGATATTGATATCTATCTATCCGATATGTCTTTATAATTTTAAATATTGAGGTAAAATAGGAACTCTACACAAACCACTTCACTACAAATGTTGGAAAATTACTATGTACTAAAATATCTGTGTGCTAAGTAGATTAATAATTTTTTGTTTCACATAGGGGAAAAATCACTCAGCCAACAAGAAGACAGTCCACCCCAAGC
Organism: Aquarana catesbeiana; assembly: GCF_042186555.1. Lineage (NCBI taxonomy): Eukaryota > Metazoa > Chordata > Amphibia > Anura > Ranidae > Aquarana > Aquarana catesbeiana. Next base: position 70,605,697 of record NC_133336.1, on the reverse strand, counting down.
CAAACATGATTGGGAAATCAGCCCAAGTCCCACTGAGGATGTGGAGGAAGGAGAGGTGGGCGACATGGGCACCCCACCAGGTGAGTGTCTGACACACCAGCTTACGGTAATCTATGCATGGCTGCCTTTTGTTTAATGTAATTTGTCTACTCTATTTTAGGGGATCTGGTTGTGCTTGATTCAAGCAACAGCACCACCCCCGAGGATGTGGAGGAATTATGCTACATGGGCACCCCACCAGGTCAGTGTCTGAGACAACAGCTTTATTATGGTAAGGTAAACTATGTATGTGTGCATATTTCTAAAGACATTTTTTGGTTTCATTCCACTTTAGGTACAACAAGAAGTGACTATTTCACCTCTGAAAGTGCCCAACGGCTAATTGGTCAAATAATGGCCTGGAATAAAGACATCGATGAAATGCGTAATCGGCTGGATCATATGCAGCAGGAAATGAAGGACATGATTGATGTTTTGGGTCGAATCTAAATGCCCTTTTTTAAACCCCAAAACATCAATCATGTCCTTCATTTCCTGTTTTGCTGACCCCATTCTGGGCCTTCTCTTTCTTTTTTTGGCTGAACATAAATGGCTGTTTAACCTAATTTAAAAAAGGAGGGCTGTTTCTCGTAAATACCTAAAAAATCCACAAAAAAATAAAACTTGATTTTCTCAAAAACCCCAAAAAAATAAAAAAAAATTGATTTTAAAAAACCAAAAAAAATAACAAAACTTGATTTTCAAAAAACCAAAAAAAATAAAAAAAAATTGATTTTAAAAAACCAAAAAAAATAACAAAACTTGATTTTCAAAAAACCAAAAAAAATAAAACTTGATTTTAAAAAAACAAAAAAAATAACAAAACTTGATTTTCAAAAAACCAAAAAAAATAAAAAAAAATTGATTTTAAAAAACCAAAAAAAATAACAAAACTTGATTTTCAAAAAAAAACAAAAAAAAAAAAAAAAACTTGATTTTAAAAAACCAAAAAAAAAAAAAAAAATTGATTTTAAAAAAACAAAAAAAATAAAACTTGATTTTAAAAAAACAAAAAAAATAACAAAACTTGATTTTCAAAAAACCAAAAAAATAAAAAAAAATTGATTTTAAAAAACCAAAAAAAATAACAAAACTTGATTTTCAAAAAAAAACAAAAAAAAAAAAAACTTGATTTTAAAAAACCAAAAAAAAAAAAAAAAAAACTGGATTTTAAAAAAACAAAAAAAATAAAACTTGATTTTAAAAAAACAAAAAAAATAACAAAACTTGATTTTCAAAAAAAAACAAAAAAAGCCTGTTTGCGAAAATCAAAAAGCCAAAAATATTTTTTTGTGGCTTAGGTAGAAATATTTAAATATAATTATATTTTTCTACATTATTAAGATATCATTATATTTTTGTCTATGAACATTTTATACTAAATGCAGAACTGAATGCATAACAACCATTAATAAAAACATCTCCTTATAGGAATTAAATAAATGTGTGGTTTGTTATTTCAAGGCTCAGTATCAGTTTGGTTATAATTGTAAAAAAGTTGTTTACAGTGGCAATGGAGCTTATTTAGACATTTAAAATTAAAATACAGTTGGCACTACAACTGCTCGACCATAACCTAGGAGACAGCCCAAAAGAAAGGCAAGCAATAAATATAATGCAAGATTTCCTCAATATTTTTTTTATTGTAAAAAATTATATATCCTGGCCCATTGCAATGGCCCCCCTACCCATAAAATAATTAACATATTGCTGTCTAACTTGACGGGCACTTTGGGGGGCCAAGCCAGTACGGACAGTATCCAGGCCCGTAAGGTTGGCATCTATTTGTCCGGCCTCAGGCCCAACTGTGCCTATATAATTCGGAGAATGTTTGTTTAAAAAGTTGTGCAGAATGCAGCACGATAAAATGATAAAATTAAGTTTGTATTCCGCCAAATTAATGGCTGTTTGAAACAGGCGGAACCGGCTGGCCAGAATTCCAAACGCATTCTCAACCACTCTTCTAGCTCTGGCCAGCCGGTAATTAAAAACCCTCCTCTCCGGGGTGAGGGTTCTTTGGGGGAATGGCCTCATGAGGTGCTTGCTGAGAGCGAAGGCTTCATCGGCAATGAAGACAAAGGGGAGTCCTTCCACGTTATCCGCATCAGGTGGCAATCCCAGGCCACCACTCTGGAGACGCTGGCAGAACTCCGTCTGGGCAAATACTCCTCCATCCGACATCCGGCCATTCTTCCCCACGTCCACATATAAAAAATCATAGTGTGCCGACACCACCGCCATTAAAACAATACTGTGGAACCCCTTATAATTAAAATAGTATGACCCCGAATGGGGTGGTGGCACAATGTGGACATGTTTCCCATCTATAGCCCCTCCACAATTGGGAAAGTCCCAACGGCTGGCAAAATGGGATGCCACAGTCTGCCATTCCTGTGGCGTTGAAGGAAACTGGGGAATCAAACAAGAAAACCAAAATCAATTAATTTGGAAGCTAACATTGCAAGAAAATTAGACAATTAAAAACATTATTCCCCAGCATCAGTATAACATTAAATAATTTAATTCTTCTGGAATAACTAATATGGAAAGGCACACTTATCAGATTGCTCACCCCCTCTGATGGAACATTGATTACATTTTAGGGGGTTGTGAAATCCCTAAAAAAGATTACTTTTAGGACACGCAGGAATTTAGGGACTAAAAAGGCTACAAGACTGCAGTTGTCGCACTCTGCAGGTGCAGTTGCTAACCAGCTTACAGTAAATGAGGTAATGTAAAAAGGCATTCATGTTGCAAGGAGTACACAATCACAGGCAAGGGCAATTAATGAAAACACTTTGAGGCTTGCATATGATTTGATGATGGAAATCAGCAGAGCTTCTGCTCATTTACTAAAGCACTGGAACAAATGCACTTGTAGAGTGCACATGCATTTTGCAAACTGCAACATATATTTGCTTTAGACAAATCAACACCACAGAACATTCAAGCAAATTTTTACGAGGGTGGGGGGGGGGGGGGGGGGGTTGTGAAATCTAGATAATTGCTAATTAGCAGCACACTATTTGGAGTGAGTTTAGGTGGGGGTGGGTGGGGGGGTTGGGAAATCTAGATAATTGCTAATTAGCAGCACACTATTTGGAGTGAGTTTAGGTGGGGGTGGGTGGGGGGGTTGGGAAATCTAGATAATTGCTAATTAGCAGCACACTATTTGGAGTGAGTTTAGGTGGGGGTGGGTGGGGGGGTTGGGAAATCAAGATAATTGCTAATTAGCAGCACACTATTTGGACTGAGTTTAGGTGGGGGTGGGTGGGGGGGTTGGGAAATCTAGCTAATTGCTAATTATAAGCACACTAAATACACTCAAACAAAATACATTCAAAATGAGTAGACTAGGTGGATATGTTCCCATCACTTCATGCTGGGAAGGTTATTGAAGGAAAATATACATGCATGACAAAAAATAACAGGAAAAAAATCCAGCATGTGTGAGGATAAAAAGGGGACATTCACACTATATTGCAATGATGGTAAGTAGTGTTTGAAGCAAGAAATACATTACATTATCAAAGATTACATAAAAGAACATGTGATGCTAATAAAAGAAAAATATCTTACCTTAATATAGTCCTTCTGCAGGACCTGGATGATGGCAGAACAGGTCTCTGGGATAATGATCCCCAGAGCCTGGGGGGAGATGCCTGTCGAGAACTTAAGGTCCTGCAGGCTTCTCCCTGTGGCCAAATACCGCAAGGTAGCGACCAGCCTCTGCTCCGGAGTGATGGCTTGCCTCATGCAGGTATCCTGCCTGCTGATATAGGGGGTCAGCAAAGCCAACAAACGGTCAAAAACGGGGTCCGTCATCCGGAGAAAGTTCCTGAAATCCTCAGGATTATTCTCACGGATCTCACGGAGCAAAGGCATGTGACAGAACTGGTCACGCTGAAGCAACCAATTCTTGGTCCATGAACTCCTCCTCACCCTGTTCATGGACTGGTCTTGGGCTGAAGAATAAACTACAGCACCAAGCACATACAATGCACGAGCTCTACGACGAGTACGTACAGGTAACATGGTTTCAAAACGGTCGGCTGGTCAGAACGCACTAAACAGAACGCACTGAAGAACAGCAAGGCCTGTGAAGAACGACCTGAAAATCAGGAACGAGCGGCCAATAAAACAAAGATTTCTCAATGCCAACTGACCAAACGCACTGAAAAGCAGATACAAACCTCACAAGCACAGACTGAACAACAGTTAAAACGAACTGAAAAATACGAGTCTCACAAGCGCGAATCGTCTCTCACCAAACTTCTACTAACACGAGATAAACACGAGATTAGCAGAAGGAGCCCAAAGGGTGTCGTACGGGCTATTGAACTTCCGTTTTATAGTCTCGTCGGACTTGGTGTACGTCACCGCGTACTAGGCTGTCGTACTTTTGTGTGGTCGTGTGTAGGCAAGTCCGTTCGTAAGAAAGTCTGCCGCAAGTCCGCCGAAGGTACGTCGGAAGTATGTCGGACAGGCTGTCGGACTTTTGTAGACGAAAAGTCCGACCGTGTGTACGCGGCATAAGAAATTTGGTGAAAAGTACAATGAAACATTCGCTCCCGTCATAAAACACTCCACCATCAGAGCGCTTCTCAGTGTTGCAGCCGGGAAGGGCATGCAAGTCAAACACCTAGACATTTAAATTGCTTTCCTATATGGAGACATTAAGGAAGATCCCTACATGGAGCAATCACCAGGGTTTGAGCAAGGAGACAACCTCTTGTTTTAACTTCAGAAGAGCATCTACAGTCTTGGGCAATCTGCAAGGATGTGGAATGAGAAAGTGAACAAAGTACATACCAGAGAGGGATTCTCAAGAAGTAAAGTCTCTACTCCAAGAATCAAGAAGACAGATGGATATACATCCTTATCTATGTTGATGACATTATAACTTGTTTTAAACAAGAAGGGGATTACAATCAGATAGTTCACAATCTGAAAGAAAACTTTGAAATCAAAGAGCTAGGGAACATTAGCTACTATCTGGGAATCCAAATAGAGAGAGAAGAAGATGAAAGTTATCTTCTCAACCAATCTCAGAAAATCTCAGAAATCTTGGAAAAATTCCATATGCAAGATGCAAAGGAAATGAAAACTCCTATGGAACCAGGCTATCTAAAGAGCAATGAAACTGAATACTTGCTACCCAACACTGATGCGTATTGCAGAGCTGCTATACGTTGCCACCGTGACAAGACCAGACATAGCCGCAGCAGTGAGCATAATATGCAGGAAAGTCTCAGCTCCCTGTCAGCATGACTGGAACGCAGTAAAAAGAGTGATGCAGTACCTCAAAGGAACAATTCAGATGAAGTTACGGTTACCAGCAACATCGAATCCAAAACTGGTCAGATATGTGGATGCTGATTGGGCCAGAGACTGCACAGACCGCAAATCCACAAGTGGATTCATCTTCCAATATGTGGAAGGAACCATAAGTTGGTCTAGTCGAAAGCAAGCAACTATCGCTCTTCAACTGAAGCAGAATACATTGCAGCAGCACACGTGTGTCAAGAAGCGATATGGATTCGGCAACTTTTTGAGGACATTGGGATAAACATGTCAAAATCAATTCCCATTTTTAAAGACAACCAGGGATGTATAAAGCTTACGCAATCAGAAAGGGTGAATCCTAGGACTAAACATCAACATTAAATATCACCTACTGAGGGACAATCAAGAGCACGGTGTTATTGACATTCAATACTGCCTGTCTGAGGAGATGACTGCTGATGCACCCACCAAGCCTTTGTTGAAGGAACGTCGTAAGTATTTCCAGAAGAAGCTGGATGTTATTTGAAAAAGCACATGCTGTTGAGAAGGGGTGTTGGAAGAACAACAACATGTAATGTAGAATTGCTTATATAAACCTGTTTCCTGTAAGACATGATGAAGACATCCTCCATGAAAGTAAAGTATTCTCTGCATACAACATGCTTCCAAGCACATGGTTCAATAACCTGCTAATACACCCCCCCCCCCCCCGCCTCCACATAGGCAGAGAAATGAAGATTCTTGCAGAAATGTACTGTAACAAGACAGGCTCTATCTATTTATAGCACCCACACAACACAAATTTTCTGATGCTTTTATCTCCCGTCTTGTAGAACTTGTCAGAAGTTATTATACTGATAACAGAGGAGCAAAATAGCAGAAAGACACGGGACTTAGTGCCTAGGTCAAATTTAATGAATTGGGTTTTTCATCCACTTTAGGAGTCTAGTCATGCAACAGTTATAGTACTCAGCACCATGGTTTAGCCTCCCAGTGGTCTATGTATATGAGACATATAGAACCTCTATAGACGAGATGCATGCAGTGTTCTGTATACATTCAGTACTACTGGTACTACTTAAAGGAGAAGTACAGCCAAAGCTTGTTTGACTGTACTACTCCTGTGGCTCACAGGGGTGCAGTTCAATCTGCACTCCTGTGACCCATTTTCAGCAGACAGCAGGCTGAAGCCCACTGTTGGCTGATGACACAGAGCGGGTCCAGGCTCGGGCAAAATTGCGACCATACGGTTGGGATCCACTTAAATGCCTGGATCGGCTCAGCGAGCCGAGAGAGCCTGAGCCAGCTGCTCCCGCCCCCTCCAAATCCCAGTGCTCCAGTGAGCATGGGGGGGAGCCGATGACTGACTTCACCAGATATCATCTTGCTCAGGAAGTTGTGAGAACCGACCGATTGGTGGTGTTTGATCGCTCGGTTCTCAGTGTTATAGGGCGTACACACGGTCGGACTTTGTTCGGACATTCCGACAACAAAATCCTAGGATTTTTTCCGATGGATGTTGGCTCAAACTTGTCTGGCATACACACGGTCACACAAAGTTGTCGGAAAATCCGATCGTTCTAAACGCAGGGACGTAAAACACGTACGTCAGGACTATAAACGGGGCAGTGGCCAATAGCTTTCATCTCTTTATTTATTCTGAGCATGCGTGGCACTTTGTCCGTTGGATTTGTGTACACACGATCGGAATTTCCGACAACGGATTTTGTTGTCGGAAAATTTTATCTCCTGCTCTCCAACTTTGTGTGTCAGAAAATCCGATGGAAAATGTCCGATGGAGCCCACACACGGTCGGAATTTCCGACAACACGCTCCGATCGGACATTTTCCATCAGAAAATCCGACCGTGTGTACGGAGCATTAGAGCCAGCAGGGGACAGATGCAGCATCGTACCGATGCTGCATCTACCTAGGTAAGTATGATTAAAAAATATATATGATTCCCATACTTCTCTTTTAAAGCTGAACTAAAACAAATCCATACAGCTTTAGTCAGGTCATTTACCTGTAATGAAGTGTGTCCCACCTTGTACAGGCAGCTGTATTCTGGAGAAATTTTGACTGCAGAGATGCCCCATCCTCTTCCTGTCTCTGAACTTCCAGCATTGCAGTGGTTAACAGCATTGGTTCATTAGGCAGAACAACAGCTCAGATGGTCCAATGGGGACCCTTCCCCTCCTTCCTCCTCCTCCATTGAGAAAAAATCTTTTATTGATTACACTGCTTGTAACAGGATCTGTGAAAGGTGGGAAGAGTATAATCAGTCACAGGATTTCCTTCTTCACCATGGTGCTCAGAGGACAGCCTGTTTGCTCTTTGCCTTGGAAAAGCCCTCAGCGGAGAACCTGTTGCTCTTTAACGTGTAGAAAGCCCTCAAAGGAGAGTCTGTTGCTTTTTAACACATAGAAAGCCCTCAGAGGAGAGCCTGTTAATCAACATTTATACTTGTCAGGATGTTTGAACGCTTAAGTCAGCGATATTGGTAGTTCAATCATTTGATGTATGGCAGTGCCTCCAATATGAAAATAAATCATGAAATACCGACCAATTAATTATTCCCTGAAAATTCTGGTTCTATGATATTCTTCAAAAAGAAGTATGGGAATCCCAAAAAAAATCATACTCACCTAGATGGCTGCAGCACCAATCCCAGCTGCAACTGTCCCCCACCAGCTCTTCCCAGAGAACCGAGTGATCAAGCAGATTACTCAGTTCTTCCCTTCCGCTCTGAGTAGTCACCGGCTCTTTGCTCTGCCCCCCCACGCTCACTGGAGCGATGGGCTGTTGAGGGGGTGGGAGCGGCTGGCTCTGGCTCTCAGCTGAGAGGCTGAGTCAACTGCTGGTCCAAGCTTCTAGGTGGATCTCGATTGTAAAGTCGGGATCTTTACCGATCCTGAACCAGCTAAGTGACGTTAGCCGACAGCGGGCTTTAGCTTCAGCCACCATCGGCTGAAAATGGGTCAAAGGAGTGCAGAACGAACTGAAATTCTGTGATCCATATGAGAAGTACAGCCAAAATAGCTTTGGCTATACTTCTCCATTAAGCACAATAAAATTGTGTGAAAATATGGACTATGAAACTAGAAAAATAAATTTAAATTCAAAAAGTCACTAACAATCATGGATAGCAATATGAATAAATTCACCTCCACTTTAGATATAAAACATACACGTGGTAAAAGTGGCAAGCACAATTTGCAGGTGACTCAGTTAAATTGATGATAGGCAACTCCTATCCTCATATTGATTAGTGGTTCCAAATTAATAATAGCTACTGCAGTAGGGAACAGACACAAAAGATACGCTCAGCATCTTTCCAAATTACTGTTCTGCTTTATTATGACGCAATTGAAGGTTTTTATGCACATGATTACGTAGGTATCACATTAATATTACAATTGTACATTTATGGTAACAAGGGGCGTTACATAGGCAGGCTAATTCTAATCAGGACTCGAAAGAATGTAAACATGTACTGAAAACATAATTAGTGCTGTGTGCACAGTGAGGGCAATGTGCAATACATACAAAATACAATACAATTATATACAGAACTTACAAATTTCCATTACAGTCTCCCCTCTTTTGATCAATATTTTGATCACTAACCATACCTGCTATAACCTTTAACCTGGAACCTCCACACGCTTAGGTGGAGAAAATAATAGCTGAGCAACTTTTTCATTACCAAATGACTTTTCATTGTGAAAAACAAATGATTGATAAGACATATTTACAGAGTACTGGCTGTACACTCCTGTGACCAGAATGGCCTTCTAGCTTAATTGTGGGCATGCTGACTTATCGGCATATGTAAACACAGACAATTCTACATAAAATGGAAGACATACAAAAGACAAAATATGACTTCAAAATGGCTGAACTACTTTTCAAATATATATATCCCGTACAATTAAAGTAATTTAATCAAAAAGTACCCTAGACTGTGATCACAAGAGGGAAACAAATCAAACTCAGAGATTTCTTTAATTTAGTCATTTTTGCAGTGTCTGGTGTGGATCCAGGTGACTTTTTCTTCACGTTTTGCAAAAACTGTACATGAAATAGATGCTGTATTGAGTCTCCAAACATTTCCTTATATATAAATGTCTCTTAACAATCCACAAGTCACCTGGCTTTAGTTTTAGATCCTTCCAAACTTTTAGGATCTGAAATTGGGGAGAAAACACATAAATCAGTTTGTCAAAAAACCTTAAAAGATCAGCAACATTATCTGTGAGATCCGAATAGAGGACTTCAGCTGCTGAGACAAAATATAAGCAAGTGAGTAACACACTCCCAAACAAAATCCCATAGGGAGAGAGTCCAACATCCCCCTTAGGGGCTTCATAAAATATAAGAAAACATTCAGGCAAAAGTTTTCTAGTTTCTTACTCTACTTTGTCCGCTACATTGTAGACAGTAAGGGGTGTAAAAACAAAACCTCAAAACTTCTATTAAGGACTCTCCTATAAAAAATGATTTCCTCTGTTACTCTCTGTACTTTCTGGCACTCTGTTCTTACAAACTACTTCTGATAACACTTTTTACTGTGGCCTTTGCAGTAGCATTTGCCACTGGACATCCAAAAAACATGTCCATACAGACAAAATGCATACTCGTAAGATCCTAACTTGGGCATCTGGATATATCTTTTTTGTAATCTCTGGGAGGGATGTTCAGCTTTTGGTAACACCTTTGGTAACAGGTAAAACAAGAAGTGGTATGTTATAAAAACAACTGTGGTGATCCCTGGCTCTATCCCACGCTCATTTACTAAGGCAGCCATAACTACTTGTGACTGATGACACGGTCCATGTGTCAAGCTGGAGGGAAAAGAGTGGCTGGCAGACATAAATGATCACCTTTTCCAAAGTCCTGTTTCATAAGAAGTTGCCCCCTGTGGACCACTTGTTCTTCTCATTCTGGGGTCCTTAAAGTTTAATTATTAATCCCAGCTATACTGGGCCAGAACTAGGGCAGAATCTGTGAGTTGCACAGACCCATCAAGTGTCCGGGGCTGTAATTGCAGCATCCTTAGTGCATCCTGGTCTGCTTCCATGTGTGAAAGTTAATATGGCTACCTCAGTAAGAACCTGGAAGGCTGAAAACAGCCGATCAAATTAACTTGGCATGCTTGGTTGGTTTACCTGCTGAAGTAAAAACAAACTTCTGGCCCTTTAAATGGAACCAAAAGCTCTCTATATCTCAACTATCTATATAAATATACATTCTTTTTATAGGGAGAACCCTCCCGCTACCTCTCGCAGGCTTTACTAAAACATGGAGCTCTGCTTCTTGAGCTGGGGAAAAAGGATCCAATGACTTTGAATACAGAGTATCCTTCTGGGTGATAAACTGCATACTCAAATCTACAAAAAATTTAATATCTGGGCCTTCAGGGAGTGTGTCCCGCACTGGGCTCACAGCAGCTGATTCCTACATCATCAATTTAACACACGTGTCTTCCTTTGTCTCCAGCCTCCTCCAATAGAGGCAATAAGGTGTCTGGATTCAAATGTACGCATTTTTCATTGTTAGATTTGTACATAAACAAACTCATATTTTAAACCTTTCATTAGACAGACATTTAGTTATCTGTATATTTGCTGCACAGAATGTCGGACCATTAAAAATTAAATGTTTGACCAAAACAATATCTAACTTTGTCTAATAGCACCTTTGCATAAAAGCTGCAGCTCTGATATATCGGGATGAACCCTTAATTACTGGGTCCAGCTTGCATAAATATATTACAATGGATTGTTTTCTATCACGCTGTTTGTGTAAGAACTCCAGTTTCATGTTTCAAAAGACAACTTCTTCCTGGCAATATTATAATAAATGATAACAATACCCTGCGGTCATGCAGAGATGCCCATAAATCCAAAATATTCTTCTGCTTATACCACTGTACTTATAAGAAAAAGGGGCACATCATTTCACAATCCACACATTCTGCTTTGGATTTCAAAAATAAAAATAAATAAAACAAAAGGATCAACAATCTGTATGATGGACCAGAAAGCATCAAAAACTATAAAACAACTGGCTGCAGGTGGCATCTATCCAAACAGGGTGTGTGGATTTGATGTGATGGGTCTGTTATATTTACATTCTATTTATTATAACTCTCACATCATGGACCGCACATCAAGTTGTTATCAAAAACCTTAAAATTTCATTTTTGTAGAAGAACTTCTTATGTATTCCATCCATCTTGACTTTGTTAAATATTATGGCAGCTTTATTCAAAATAACAACCTAATCTTAATCTTTTTTTTCTCTCAATAAGGGCTTTTTGTATAAATGTAAAATGACAAAATTGTTATCTTAATCTAAACTAATCTCATTCATTACAAATTTCCCCAATAACCTGGATTTCATTTCCAACCAAAGGTTGTCTAAAACAGTTTCAATATATCTATATTATTAATAAAATTGTTAAACTCATATTAGAAATTAATACTCATTATTATTTAATTTTACTTAATTTCCCTTTTTTAAATGCACTGTTTCCACTATCAAAGGATATTCAATTTGTGTAATACACGGGTAAATGTAACCTTCATTTTACCATGTTTGGAAAACAGATTCAAAATAATTGTGATCACATTGTTTACCATTAGATTTGTTAACCTGGCACATTTTGTTATAAATGTTTTGTCTAAAAAACAGAAATTGGCATGGTGTCCTTCCAGCTTATCACTAACCTTTCATCCCAGCCACATTTCTTTCATGAGAGCGCAAAGGAGGGGGTCACATCTGCGTACATGACACACACAAGCAATAGAACTAAAGGTCCCAGCATTCGCACACACATACACCAATATCTCTCTCACTTTCTTTTAACTCTCATTAATATTTTCCTGTCTAAATTCTACTTTCTTTATTTTGTTCAGATATCTTTTATATCTAGCTTCTATGATCAGACGGGCAGCCACAGTGCTCATCCCATCTTCCCTCTCTGACAACATATAAAGTATTCTGTTTTACCTCTCATTTCTCTGTTTCTGATTCTAATAGTTGTAGTGCCTGACCCCAAATTCATCCCACAACTTAACATGAAAATGTCCCTTTCTGTCTAGTGTTAATGTCACCCTTGATCCATCCTGCTCACATAGATAGCTGTTTCTCTAGCTGTTTACTCTGCATGATTCTTAGTCCCTGTGGACCTTGGTAACCCAGTTACCCATTGTGGATCCCTGTCCACTCTAACCATTAATCTAGGGGCTCAGTATAGGCGGAACCGCACCTTTGGTTAATATGTAGCGCTCCTCTTGCGCTGGGCATTTTTGAGGGTCTCTTACCCTTCATTCCCTTACTTAATTCAATGCCCATAATGACTGGCCAGTCTTCTCTCTTCTCTACTTGTGCCTATACCCTCTTGCCTCTAAACTACTTTATCTAGCAGATTTATTACATATACCTGTGAAGAGCACTATTCTTCCCTTTCTTAACTATAACACTCCAATGGACAATAGACAGGGACAACATAACATATAACCACCAATCAATACAGTTCGATTAAGGGGAGTAAAATAGGTACCCTTTGTCCCGAAAATGCCTTACCGATCAAGGAAGTCTGATAACTCAAATGTAAGCAAAAGGCTTACCTCAGCCGGCTGATTATCAGAAATTCCCGGATCGTCTCAAGCTCCTCGTTTCGGATACTCAGGGTCACCTGGAATCCCCTCCTCAGGCAAAGCTCGCCATGCTGACTCAGTTAAATTGATGATAGGCAACTCCTATCCTCATATTGATTAGTGGTTCCAAATTAATAATAGCTACTGCAGTAGGGAACAGACACAAAAGATACGCTCAGCATCTTTCCAAATTACTGTTCTGCTTTATTATGACGCAATTGAAGGTTTTTATGCACATGATTACGTAGGTATCACATTAATATTACAATTGTACATTTATGGTAACAAGGGGCATTACATAGGCAGGCTAATTCTAATCAGGACTCGAAAGAATGTAAACATGTACTGAAAACATTATTAGTGCTGTGTGCACAGTGAGGGCAATGTGCAATACATACAAAATACAATACAATTATATACAGAACTTACAAATTTCCATTACACAGGCAACAAATATTAAACTGTATTAGACCTCATGCACATGGACGTTTTAAAAAACCTGCTGTAAAGCTAGGTCCGACGCCTGGAAAAAGCGTCGCTAAAAACTCGATTATTACCGCGTTTTGCATTAGCGTTTTTGTGCGTTTTTTAGCGTTAAGTAGCGTTTTTTTAAAGAAAAACACATCTCTCAGCTATATGCACTCTCAAATTTCCCGCAATGCCACAGAAACCAAAGAAAAGGTGTTACTGAGCATGTGTCGGTGCCATTTTGGTAGGAGAGAGCATTTCAGAGTCTGTTTGAGTCTTTGTTCAATTTGTGCATTTTTCCGAGAAATATGAATCCTGTCGTCCAGAAGATCGATGAGGCAATCCTTCTGATTGTATTGCAGAGGCTGTGGAGAAGGAGACAGGAGGAGGAGAGAAGCAGCAGACGTCAATTTTGGGTGCATCCAATGCTATCCAATCGATTGTCTATGGGGTACTTTGCCAATATTTATTCCCAACTGCGCTCATATCCGACAAAATTCCTTAACTTTACAAGGATGTCTGTGCCGCTCTTTGATGACCTGTTGGAGAGGCTCAGGCCAAGGCTCACAAGGATGGACACTGTGATGCGTAGCTCTGTGTCACCGGAGGAACGGCTGCTAGTGACACTCAGGTAAGTGAATACACATATGGGTTATGGTTAGTGAATAGGGTTAGGGTTAGGAGATAGGGTTAGGGGATAGGGTTAGGCAACAGGGTTAGGGGATGGGGTCAGGGGTAGGGATTAGGGTTAGGAGATAGGGTTAGGGGTTAGGGTTAGGCAATAAGGTTAGGGGATAGGATCAGGGGTAGGGATTAGGGTTAGGAGATAGGGTTAGGGGTTAGGTTTAGGCGATAGGGTTAGGGGATAGGGTCAGGGGTAGGGATTAGGGTTAGGCGATGGGGTTAAGAGATAGGGTTAGGAGATAGGGTTAGGGGATAGGATTAGGGTTAAGGGTAGGGTTAGGACTTATTTTTATGCTTTTCTCTTTTAATAACTACATTTTTTATGTTATCTTAGGTTCCTTGCCACGGGACAAAGTTATTCCTCGTTGCATCATTACTTCCTCCTTGGCATCACAACGGTGTCAAAAGTAACAAAGGAAACGTGTAGCAATATGGGAGGAATTGCATGAAATTGTAATGCCAGAGCCAACAGAAGACATCTGGGAATCAGTTGTTGACACTTTTTGGGAGAAAACTCAGTTCCCAAATTGTATTGGTGCCCTTGATGGGAAACACATCAAGGTCAAGAAGCCTCCCCACTCTGGATCGTCATATTTTAATTACAAAAAATATTTTTCGGTGGTCCTCCTGGCATTGTCCGATGCACATCTTAAATTTCTTTGTGTTGATGTGGGAGCATATGGAAGCCAAGGTGACGCCCGCATATTCCGTGAATCGGCCTTCGGACGTCGTCTACATGAGGGACGACTCAATATTCCTGAAAGCAGGCCTCTACCCTGCACTGAGGAACCCAGCTTGCCATTAGTCATGGTGGCAGACGAGGCCTTTGGACTGGCTGAAAATGTTATGGGGCCATACAGTGGCTATGGACTCAGCCAACAACAAAAGATCTACAATTATAGGCTCAGCCGTGCACATGTTGTTGAATGTGCATTCGGGGTGTGCACTGCCAAATGGCGAGTTTTGTTTAAGTATGCAACTTGATGTTGAGAACGCCATTAAAGTCGTCCTGGCATGCTGCATTCTGCACAATTTTCTGCGGAACAGTGACAGAAATAATGTTGAACAGGAGCCAAGTAACCAACTTCAGAGGGTTCAATTTACGGACTTGCGTTCAATGGCATGTGTCATGAGCATTCGAAACCAATTTGCAGAATTTTTTGAATCCCCTGAAGGAGAGGTATCATGGCAGAATGATTATGTGTAAAAAAAAGTGGAATACATCTAGGTTTGCTTTCTTGTGTTTTTTGAAATAAAGCATTTCAAAATTGAAGTTTGTTCTTTTTATGTCCATTTTTCAACGATTGTTCAACAAGTCCATTTGACTCTGCCTTCGGGGTAAGCCTAGGCTAAGCCCAAAAAGAGCTAGCTTATGCTTGTCCGAAGACAGAGTATGAAAGAGTCCTTTGCACTCTGCCTTCGGGGCAAGCAGAGTGCAAAGGAGTGCTGTTGTGCGTCATATAAAACACAAATTGAAAAGAGAAATAACCGCGCTAAATATTGATGAAACATGTGAATTAATCTTGAAAACTTCCGTTAGAAAATACATATGTGTGTGCAAAACATTGATAAATAAAAAATGAAAAAATGCATAAGTCCATACATATATCTATGAATCAAAAATTAGTGTCCATATATAATGGATGGAAATCATTATGTGAAGTGATTATCCAAAATCAGTCCGAAAGAGACCCTTGAGTAAACACAACCAGACTCAGTGGTAAGGATGAAAGAGACACCGCATACAGTGATCTGCCACCACACAAATATTGCGCTTACCACAAGGCAAGCAAAAAACAGCCTGTATCTCGTCCTGGTATGGAAAATCCAGATGGTGTGCTTAGACTGCATGCAGCATGGCTAGAAGGATGTAGTAAGGACTCCAGACTTCCATCTCACAGGCATGTAAATAAAAAGAGACTGGCCATAGTGTAATACTGGCAAAATGATTTAAATGAAAGAAGGTAGAAAACTTACATTAGTACATTAAAATACAGCAAAAGAGAAACCCTTGAGTGAACACAACCAAACTCAGCGGTGAAGATGAGAGAGACACCACACTCAGTGATCCGCCACCATACAAATATTGCGCTTACCGCAAGGCAAGCAAAAACAGCCTGTATTCCGTCCTGATATGAGAAATCCAGCTGGCGTACTTAGACTGCTTACAACATGGCTCGAAGGATATGGCAAGGACCACAAATTAACATCTCAGAGGCATGTAGATAAAAAGAATGGGAGGTTCTGCCTTGATGAGAATCACCTGAGCAGATCTGCTCAGGTGATTCTCATCAAGGCAGAACCTCCCATTCAGGAAACAGTCTGGGGTAGAAGGACAGCACACAGCGATATCTTCTGAACAAAGTTGTGACGCTACTTGTATATCAAGACATCGCTTGTATATCAAGTCAAAAGTATTACACTATGGCAAGTTTCTTTTTATCTACATGCCTGTGAGACGTTAATTTGGGGTCCTTGCCATATCCTTCATATGGACTTATGCATTTTTTCATTTTTTATTTTTCAATGTTTTGCACACACATATGTATTTTCAAGATTACTTCACGTGTTTCATCAATATTTAGCGCGGTTATTTCTCTTTTCTGTTTGATATTTTGGTGCACATCTCACTGTTTAACTGCTGCTTTTGGGGGTTCAATATTTAGTGGTAGAGCAGTATATATCTTTTTGTTTTTGTTTTTAAAACACAAATTGAACAAATTTATTTTCAGTCAAAAAAAGATATTTATTATAAAAAAATAAAAGCTTTGGGATCACAACTGGTGATAGGTGATGGTGGATGCTTGATCACTTTGGGGATGTGGGGATTGGGGACGGGGTAATGCTTGGGTCTGGCGAACAAGCAAAAAATCCTACTGGTAGTGGGGTCCAGCATATTAGGGTTGAAAATGGGAGGTGGAAGGTGGAAATTCACCATAGGAGTGCGGGGTGTAGAATGAGGTCTGGGACGGGATAGGTGGTGGTTGGCGTAGAGGAGGGGGCTGATATTGAGAGGGGGTGCTAGCACTGCTGAGGTCCCAGGGGCCATCGGGGGATCATGAGAAGCATTATATGGATAGCATGGAGGTGGCCCACCACTTAGTGTTGCTAGTCGGTATTGCATAGCAATACCATAAATGCGATCCATACAATGCTTCTCTTGGTCTCCCTTGTCCTCCAGGATGTGGTATAGGCTGCGGCAGAAGCAGGCGCGTGGGTTGCTGGTATCCAAAAACGCATCCATACTGCGTCTCTCCTGCCACACTTCCTGCAGCAGTGCTAGCACTCTGTCATCTGCCTCCATATTGAAGCCGCCCCTCGTCTGACGTCCACGGCCACGAACACCACCACGACCGCGCTGCTCTCCACATTGTTGACTGGCAGTCGATACCGATTCCAAGGCCCTGGATTCCTGCAAAAGAACAAAAATGTTTACATTGACATGTACATGGACAGACAGACAATGAGATAGACAGGCAGACATAAGCAGTTACCTCATCTGTGCACTGAACACCTCCCTCACTCATTGCACGTGGAGATCCAGTGCTCACCATGGGACTGGTGGGTCTTTCAACCTCTGCCTCTTCTGCAGCCACCTGTCTTTGTCTAATGTTAGAAGTTGTCCTGCAGACAATACAAAATGAATAAACATAACCACTTCAGCCCGGACTATTTAGCTGGCCAAAGACCAGAGCACTTTTTACGATTCGTCACAGCGTCGCTTTAACTGACAATTGCGCGGTCGTGCAACGTGGCTCAAAAAAAATATTGACATCCTTTTTTTTTTCTACATATTCTTATATGTATTTAATGTATTATATGTATTTATGTATGTATGTATATAAATATGTATTCTTCTACATATTTTAGTTAAGAAAATTGGTTTGTGCAAAAGTTATAGTGTCTACAAATTAGGGGATAGTTTTATGGCATTTTTATTAATAATATTTTTTTACTAGTAATGGTGGCGATCAGCGATTTTTATCCTGACTGTGACATTATGGACACATTGGACAATTTTGACACATTTTTGGGACCATTGTCATTTTTACAGCGATCAGTGCGATTAAATTGCAATGATTACTGTAAAAATGACACTGGCAGTGAAGGGGTTAACCTCCTCCTCTCCGTGAGATGATCGCCGGACCCGCGGTCGGACTCACGGACCTCGCGATGGGAACGCGCGCCGCCACGGCGGCAAATTAAAAGGGACGTACAGGTATTTGTGCAGCCATGCCATTCTGTCTCCTACCCAGAGCTGATGGTAATAACCTATTCAAGGTATAGCAAGGGCTAATATAGTTGAGGGGTATAGCATCTGACTTTGGGGTGAGAGGTTATAGATGTAGGAAGAGAGGAGGGAGAAAGAAAAAGTAGAGGGGAGAAGAGGGAGGGAAAGAAAGGACAGGGTAAAGGTGGAGGGGGCTTGAGCAGACCTCGGTGTGACAGACCTGCAAGATGTGGTCAGGCTGTGTGTCCTGGTTGACCCTGAGGCGTCAACAAAGTTTTCAGGGAGTCTGAGGCACAGTAATCGATACAGATGAGCCATAGGATCCTAAATTTGTCAAAGGTGTCTTTATCAAGGGCTAACATCTCCTCCATGCCCATGATGTCATTGACTATGGAGACCCATAAGGCCAGGGGGGGCTAGTGGTAGTTTTCCAGGGATAAGCTGTCTGGTGGCTGATAGGAAGAAGCGCAGTAAGGTGCGTTTCTGGGAGGCTGTGGATTGGGCCCTTTTTAAATATTGGTGCTACATTGGCTTTTCTCCAATCCGGTGGTACCATTTCAGTCAGTAGACTGTCGGGAAAAATTAGGAAAAATGGTCTGGCAATTACTTGACTGAGTTCCTAAAGTACCCTCAGGTGCAAGCAATCTGGTCCTGGTGGTTTATTAATGTTAAGTTTCCCAAGTCTAATTCTAATTCTGTCCTCTGTTAGCCATGAGGGTGCTTCCTGTGATGTGTCACGAGGATAAACACTGCAGTTTTGGTTACTGAAGCCCCCCGATTCCCTCGTGAAGACTGAGGAGAAGAATAAATTCAATACCTTCGACATCTCCCCATCCTTTGTAACCAGATGTCCTTCCTCATTCTTTATGGGGCCAATATGGTCTGTCCTCCCTTTTTTTACTATTTACATACATAAAGAATTTCTTGGGATTTTTTTGCTCTCCTCCGTATTCTATCTTAGCCATCCTAATTGCACCCTTACATTTCTTGTTGCATTCTTTATAAAGTCTTAATACTGATGATGACCCCTCAAACTTGTATTTTTTGAAGGCCTTCTCTTTTGCTTTTATACGCATTTTTACATTGGAGTTAAGCCATCCAGGACTTTTGTTTGCTCTTTTAAATTTATTACCCAATGGGATGCACTGGCTAATGCCCTATTTAATGTGCTCTTAAAGCGAACCCATCTCTCCTCCATGTTCTTTGTTCCTAAGATTTTATCCCAATTTATGCCTTCTAGCAAGGTTCGTAGTTTAGGGAAGTTGGCTCTTTTGAAATTCAAGGTCTCTGAAATTCCCACAAAATCCAAATCCTCCTTCTACAACAGTATCTCTAATTCACCCATCTTGTCCGCCAGGCTCCTGGCATTGATGAACATGCCACGTAGTTTAGACCGGTCGCATACTATCCTCTTATTGGGTGTTCCAAGATTGCAACTAGGATTTGTTACTATACTTACCTTGGCTTTATGTGCTTTAGTCAACCTACCACTATTGCCCCCAATACTACCCTCTGGACTATGTTCCGCGCTGACTATCTCTATCTCTGGACCCCCCCCCCCCCGTCACCTAGTTTAAAAGCCCGTCTAACTTTTTGGCCATCTTTACTCCCAGCAGATCTGTACCCTCCTTATTTAGTTGCAGTCTGTCCCTTCTATAGTACTGGTGACCGACTGAGAAGTCGGCCCAGTCCTCCAGGAACCCAAACCCGTTGTTACTACACCAGCTCCTCAGCCACTTGTTTACTTCCCTAATCTCCCTCTGCTTTTCTGGTGTGGCTCGAGGTACCGGTAGTATTCCTGAGAATACTACCTCAGAGGTCCTTTTCCTCAATTTAGCTCCCAAGTCCCTAAAATCGTTCTTTAGGACACTCCAACTGCCTCTGACTTTGTCATTGGTGCCAACGTGCACTATGACAGCCAGGTCTTCCCCAGTCCCTCCCAGTAATCTGTCCACCAGATCCGTGATGTGCCGAACCCGAGCGCCCCATAGACAGCATACAGTTCAGCGCTTCAGGTCTTTGTCACAGATTGCCCTCTCTGTCCTTCTAAGAATTAAGTCCCCTACCACCAGAATCTGTCTATCCTTTCCCTTTGCTCCCCACCCACTCTCACTGGAGGAGTTCTTCCCCTGGCAGCTAGGAGAGTCCCTCAGCTTCAGCAGTGCTGGTCCCTGACTGGTTTCACCAATGTCACTCAATGGAGCGTACTTATTGGGATGCTCCAGCCCCGGATCAGCCTCCCTGGCACTTCCTCCCTAACGGCACCTACCGGGTACGTTCCTGGCTCTCCTTTAGTATGGAGGGTCTTCTCAGTGCTGACAGTTGCTTCCCTAGTTTCAGTTCTACTGCTTGCAGAGATGCTAGCCCACCTGGCTGCCACCAGCCCACCTGGCTGTTTTCTCTTCCCAGTCCTCCTGACTGTCACACACATGGAGACTCCCCAGGGCAAGGTTGGATGAACACTTGGCACACCACTGTCTTTAAGAGAGCACTGCTACAGCTGGCAGTCTTTCCCCTACTCACTGCCTCTCCTTGCTCTCTCTCTGCTGCCTCTTCAGTTATGGTCCCTCCAACTGCCGCCTGTGGTGGGATACCAGGCCATCCTCATGAGCTCCAGCCTGAGGTAAACCCCCTCCCCAGCAGGGGTCCTTCAAGGGCCACCGACAGACTCCCTTCAGCATTGCTTCGCCATCTTCCACTTGACCCTCCTACTGGCATGGTTCATGTTTATTTAAAGGCTTCTTAGTTCCCTGACAGGCCCGTAACCTGGGGATTGGCTAAGGGCCCCTAAATATTCAAGGCAACCCCTCGTAGCCTCCACCCACTATCTTCCAGAATGTTCTCCAACATTCTAGAAATGGGGGGGGCACCAGAGAACTGCCAGAATGAGTCATCAAGCTTTGGCCTCTAATAACCCTGACCCAGATTCAGTGATTCAGGTTTATCCCTTGGCCAGACTATGGTTTGATTACATCTCTAATTCTAGTAGCACACATTAGAGGGTTCTACATATATAAAACATCAAAGGATTGTGGCAAAAAGAGAGGGAAGTCCTCCACCTTCACCTCGGCACAGCCTCTTGCCCTGAATTGTGGACCACCTAAGATATAAGGGGTTAAACAGCGCTCAAGTAACCACTGCAGACCATCAGATTTAGGCAAATTCTATAGGGGCTATGGCTTATACAAAGTCTTCACTTTCAGATAGTCTACGACACATGACGTCACCACACACGAGGACCGTAGCCATGTTGCTGGTTTGACATTTTTAAATTTTTTGATGACATGCTTGTTTTATTGTGAACAATGTATTAGTATTGAGTATGAGTATTTTGGAGTTGTAATAAACATTGAATTGTTCTTTATTACTACACCATGAGGCGGTTCTGTTCTTCTTTTTCATTTGTATGGGTTGGTGGCATGAGTTTTGGAGTGACTATCTAAGAGTGAGGACTCCGTACAAGCCATAGCCCCTATGGAATTTGCCTAAATCTCATGGTGTTCAGAGGTTACTTGAGCGCTTTTTGACTGCTTATATCTTAGGTGGTCCACAATTCAGAATAAGAGGCTCTATGTGCTGAGGTGAAGGTGGGGGACCGCCCTTTCTTTTTGCCATTATCCTGTGATGTTTTATATATATCTGAGGTGCCTTCTCTGTTCCTGGCTTCAAGGAACTCTTTATAGACTATTGGGAAGGCCTTTCTTTACTTATTTTAAAAAAGTGCTGCATTTTATTTTAATACAATCATGGATAGCAGTAAGATTAATATAGTATGACAGAGACACAGCAATTATATTTCACAATGAAATTCCTCAGTTCACAGGGCTAAAATATATTTATATATATCAAGGAACTAGACTGAGTCAAATAATTAGTTTCCTCTAGTAGATATCATAAGCAAATATTTTTAAGCCTAGCAGACAATTAATCTGCTATTATCAGACTGTACCTATTGCTCTTCTGCAGTAGGAAAAAGAGGCCAAGTCTCAATAAAAGCTGCGCCAATACGGCTAAAATGTAATCATCTAATCCCTAGAATTTATGAAACCAGGAGCGTGATCTTTCATTAAACAAGCAAAATCTATCGTAAGTGGAAACTTACATTTAACAAGCAAAAATCATCTAGATAATAACATACCATTAGTTACCCTCAGAAGTAAGATGGTGGTGGATGACTTTGTATGGATGGATATAGCCTCAAGATGGATGCCGATGAAGACGATGATGATGATTATGAATGAAGCTCAATATGGAGTCTGATAAGGATCGATGAAGCTCAAGATGGACTCTGGTAATTAAACCTTTGACTGATCATTCAAGATGAAGCCAATCATGTCTATAAGCTTAGCTTTTTATCTTCACAAAAATTGCCTTAACTAGGGATCATGCCAGAGGGTGTAGTTTGGAATATTTACCCACCGCTGATTGGAGGGTAATATTACCGATTAACCTCTTCCCACCTGCGCTATAGCTGAAAGACAGCTACAGTGCAGGCTTACATTGCTGGGAGGCAAGCCCTCTGGATTGGAATAAAAATCAATGAGTGATGTTGCGCTCTAGGTATTAGCTAAAATAATAATAGTGGATATATAATAAGGCACGTATGGAATAAATCCTAAACGCTAATTGTACAGTACTAGAGAATAGCCACTATAAATGAATAAATATAAAGTGCAAGTGATAAAAGTGATAATAGTGAAATACAATCTTCGTATAGGCTAATATTAAAGTGATGGAAAAGTCCACATAAGTAAATCTTCAGATATAAATATTAAAGTGCTACTAGTATAAAACAAGTCCATATAAGAGTGAACTGAAGCCGTGAAGTGCTGCTCCAAATGACACTCTGTGCAGATCCAAAAATTTGTGACTTGGTGACTTGGTGATTAGTTTCTTCAGTGCAATTACACCTCTGTGTAAGGTGGTCCCTTACCTTACCGCCATAAGTTAACAGCATGAGGAAGTATAAAGCTGACCAAGGTAGTCCAGGTTCCTGCCATAGACAAGTAAGGGTTTCTCCTCTGTGTAACTCAGCGGTAGGAATAAAAGAGGAGCTCCAGGTCCAATGCAGTGTACAGAGGAGAAACTAGATACGTTTATTACAAAAGCAGCCGATTGTCAGGGCTGGGCTCAGCCCTTCCTTCTCAAAGCTGGCCGCTCAGCTGTTGGCTCATTGCCAGCTTCTTTCTTTCCACAGTGACTCACCTGTTAATGATATTCTGCTCGTCAGTCTTGCCTACTTAAGCCATCCAGCCCAGATGATCTCTGCCTTCGCCTTGGTCACATCTCTAGAGACGCTCTCCTGTGTTCCTGTTAAATACTTGCTTGGCTGACATTCCTTCTGGCTCTAGATCCTGCTTGCTGTTCTACTACGCTCATCTCTGGCTTCCTAACATTTTGGCTTGTCTGACAATCCATTCCGGTTCCTGAACTCTGGCTATGTTTTGACTATGTTTACTCTGTTTACCTTTTTATTATTATTATTATTATTAAACAAGTGTGATTTAACGGTACTTCTGCCTCAGTCCGATTCATGGTTTCTGACAGTAGGTCGAAGGCCATAAATTCAGAAGATGCAGTGAATCCACTTGTTGGTAATATTTTTTCCAGTTTGGATGAGCAGGATTACCGCATGGATCAGTTTGCCATGGCGTTACAAATGCTCCTGAGTCCCACGGCTCACCTGGAATCTCCCACTCTAGCTGCTCCGATACAACCTGTGTTGCAGACCGTCCCTGCTGCTGCTCCAGTCTCTGTGCAGGTACCCACCTCGAGTATTACCTCTATAAGAGATATGTCCGGTTCCGTTCCACTTCCCCATCGATTTGGGGGCGATCGAGTCCAATGCAGAGGGTTTTTGAACCAGGTTGAGATATACTTTGAGATGCTGCCCCAGGTGTTTCCCACAGACAGAAGCAAAGCAGGTTTTGTGATATCTTTGCTTTCTGAGAGAGCCTTGGCCTGGGCAAACCCTCTATGGGAGACACAAAAACCTGTTGTCTTGAGTTTTCCCAGAGTTTGTGGCTTCTTTTAAAAGGGTATTTGACGTTCCCGCATGCTCCTGTCACGTACCTTATAGTGGAACCCGAGATGATGAGGGTGGCCTCTTGCACGGTTCCTGACCAAGCACTCCTGGTAGTGGAGACAGGGACTGCTAGGGCAATGGAAGGGCGCAGGCACCTGGCAGCTGTGGGAGCGAGATGCAGGAGTACTTGTCGTGGTGGCAAGGAGGCTGATTACAAGTCTTGTTTAGCGGGAGCCGGGCAGACAGGCTCAGAATCAGGATCAGTTGCAAAGTCAGGAACAGGCAGAGGTTGGTAATGTGCTGACAGTGGGGTATCCGATCAAGAGGCAGAGTCGTAGTCATAAGTCAAAGCCTGTGTCATTAAAGCCTGTGTCGTCGGGCGTCAGTGCAAGGTCCCTCTGATCCCTACAGCCGGATCTCTCATGCAAAAAAAAAAAACAAAACTCTTCCCCCTTCCTTGTGCCTTGTTATGAGTTACTCCACTTTCACATTGTTAATACTGCTCAAGTCTGATGGTGTCTTGCGCTGGCCCATGAGAGATGTGGCTGAGCTATAGCATCTTGACATGAAAATAATCTTGCATATAATGTAACTTGTTTGGCAACTATATTGTAAATAATTGCATGTGTCCCACTCCCTCCATCAGTGCCAAGTGTGAGCTGTACTGACTGTGAACCTGCCATATTCCCTGTACACTGCCTGGGCTATGGAGTACACAAACCAGGGACGTGTAGTCAGGGAAGGCAGGTGAAGCAAAGACTCATGTGGCATTAACATAAAAACCATATCATCTATGGTTCAGAAGATACGGGGCTCCTTGCACAGCCTGTCAGAAGCTAAATACAGAGCAGCCAGGTTAAATACAAGCTGGCACACTGTTTGCAGCAGACTGAGAGGATGAGCTCACAGTGCCTTTTCTCACTTCTTGTCAGAGGCACTGAGCTCAATGGACAGCTTGGAGCCTTGGGCCAATGATAAAGCACCATTGGCCTAAGCTGTCCAATAAAAATGCTGCAGTGGAGGCACGCCTCTCACTGCAGTGTCATAGAAGGGGAAATGTGTCTAAAAGACAAATGCTCCCTTCCAGCCCAGCCCTCTTAACTACAAGAAAAAACATGGGTTTATATGTATAAGATTTACCAATAATTCCATGTTTTTCTCACACAGTTAAGAGGGAGAATGAGAATCTGCTGCTGCTGAAAAGGTACATGATAAAGCATGTTATAAGATAATAATTTATTATTTGTCCATTTACTGTTAAATTACTGGTTTAAAGTTTTAACTTCAAACTTCAGTAATTTGTCCATTAATCCAACTGCTTGAGTACAGTTTTTGAAAATATACTAACTTACCTTAAAAATAATATATAATAATTATTTTTATATTACTTACTTATGGTAATTAACCACTTGCCACCCAGGCCAATTCTGACACTTCTCTCCTACATGTAAAAATCATCATTTTTTTTTCTAGAAAATTACTCAGAACCCCCAAACATTATATATATTGTTTTAGCAGACACCCTAGGGAATAAAATGGCGGTCATTGAAACTTTTTATGTTACACGCGTTCAAACACATTTTTTTTTTTTTGGATAGAAACTGTTTCATGAATAAAAAAAAAAACTCTGAAGTTAGCCCGATTTTTTTGTATAGTGTGAAACATGATGTTACGCTGAGTAAATAGATACCTAACATGTCAAGTTTTAAAATTTTGCACGCTCGTGGAATGGCGCCAAACTTCAGTATTTAAGAATCTCCATAGACAACGCTTTAAAAGTTTTATAGGGTACCTGTTTAGAGTTACAGAGGAGGTCTAGTGCTGGAATTATCGCTCTCCCTCTAACGTTCATGGCATATGTAACTTGTGTGTATCTGGCTCTGATACTAGCCAGTGCCTCACCTCACCAGCCACTGACTTCACCGCATGTCCCTGACACAAACATGCATGTCCCCAGATGATAAGACTTACCTACAGTGGGTAGCAGCAAGGAACACTCACAATGAATGTCACACACCCTCCTCTTCGGGGGGGGGGGGGGAAGCTGTCCGGTCATGGGCTTGGGACTATGGAGGAAGAAGAAGAGCTCACTCCCCACTAGCAGCAGCTTCTGAGGTGACAGGAGAAGAGCTGTCAGCCTCTGGCACCGTTATCTGCACAAACAATTTGCCAGCCGCCACCGCACTTTCCTGACTGAAGCTCTTCAGGAACGTCTGACACTCGGGATAAGTAGCAGGTGTTTGCAGTTGTCTGCCGCGGCAGCCGCACAGGCCCCCTGGAGCAATTGCGATCCCTGAAGTTCCCGCCACTGCTGGAAATGCAGGCTGAGCGGAGGCGAGGCAGAGTTGTGGGGGCGAGGCAGAGTTGTGGGGGCGGAGACAGGGCTAAATACTACGTGTAAGAGGTAGAGAGGCACCAGAGAAATGCGAGCAGAACGGGAAGGTGCATGGAGGGTGTGGATGGTGTTCGGAGTCCAGGACATGGAGCACAGGGGTCTGTCTACAGAGGCGAAAGGGGCATTTTACTGCCCCCCTAGCCTGGGGCCCTAAGGCGGCTGCCTGTGCTGCCTTATGGTGGCGCCGGCCCTGCATACATGTGTTGTATCGTTGCAAACGTCTGAGCGAGGGAAATAATTCTAGCACTTGTCCTCCTCTGTAACTCTAAACTGGTAATCTGCAAAAATGTTTAAAACTTTGCCTATGGAGAATTTTAAGTACCGTAGTTTGGCACCATTCCACGAATATATGCAATTTTAAAGCGTGACATGTTAAGTATCTACTCAGTATAACATCATCTTTTAAATTCTATCAAAAATTGGGTATTATATTGTGTTTGTGTGCAATAAAATTCATTAAAGTGTATTTTTTCCAAAGAAAAAGCGTTTGAAAAAGCGCAAATACTGCATGACATAACAAATTGCAAAACCCATCAATTTTATTCTCTAAGGCCTCTGCTAAAATATACATATATATATATATATATATATATATATATATATATATATAATGTTTGAGAGTTTGAATTTTCTTGCAATAAAGGTCGATTTTTACATGTACGAGAGAAGTGTCAGAATTGGCCTGGTTAACAAGTGGTTAATATTTTGTAGTATGGAGCATAGCTTAGAGAAGTTGGCTCTTTTGAAGTGGTCCCGAACCTGGTCTTCTGGGGTCCCTCGGTGGCTGTCTCGGCTCCCCCCTGCAAGGACTCAACACTGTCATGCGCGCTCCCTCGCATGGTGTTGAGTGCTTGTGGGCGCGCTCCCGTGATACAGCCGGCGGCCATAGCCGCTCACTGTATCACTCGGCCCCTCCCCCTGGTGCGCCGCGTCATTGGATGTGATTGACAGCAGCGCGAGCCAATGG
Organism: Aquarana catesbeiana; assembly: GCF_042186555.1. Classification (NCBI taxonomy): domain Eukaryota; kingdom Metazoa; phylum Chordata; class Amphibia; order Anura; family Ranidae; genus Aquarana; species Aquarana catesbeiana. Next base: position 70,577,935 of record NC_133336.1, on the reverse strand, counting down.
CTGCGCTGCTTTCAATCCATCCACTGTAACCAATCAAAGTCCATGCTGAGCGGCGAAGAGGATGTTGGGGGCGAGCGCGGGACTTTCGAGGGGTCAGGTAAGTAAAACGGGGGGCTGGGGGGGCCGGTATTGTCAGATGTTTTTTCACCTTAATGCATAGAATGCATTAGGGTGAAAAAACTTTTACCTTTACAACCCCTCAAGTTGTCCCATAAATCCACATCTGCGATCAGATCTGTGTTATTTGTAATTAGTCGATCTATCAGAGCATTATTGCTAGTTGGGGCATCCACCAATTGACCCATGAAGTTGTTTTGCGAGACATTTAAGAAATGGCGAGCCTTAAATGAGTGACCTCTGTACGCAAACTTCGTGGGGAAGACAAATAATTATGTAACACATTTGTTTTTGCTCTATCTGAAATTCAGACCAGTTTTTCTCAAAACCATATTTTATAGTTTAGAATCAGAGATCATATGTCATAGAGGCTTTGACATACTTCTGTTCTCTGACTGAATAGAGAACTACATGGAAATACATGGTAAATGGCCGCGATGTATAGTATGAGTGACACTTGTCACCAGTGTATATCTAAAATTTTAAATACACTCTGCGACAAGTGTCAGAGGAATATCTTGATATAAATAAAAAAATATAAATATTTATGAATGGAGCTTTTCACAAGGTATTTTAAAAACTTTTTTTAACGAGAAAAAACCCACACTAGACCCCAGGGTCCCCTAAGCAATTGGGTATTTTATTTAGGGGTTAAAGTCCCTCAACTTTTAGAACCCATAGGGGCATGGAGATTTTTCAGGGTGGCCACCACATATACACGTGTGTGTATGTATATGTGTATCTTCACAGAGTGATGCATATGTAAATGAGCCCTTACTGCTTTATAAATACGAGCTATTAATATGAGCTTGTCTAAACTATTGAAGCAGATTATCTAACTCACCATTGCCTTTCAGAAACCAAACAATCAACTTTGGATGAAGTTTTCCTATATATATCTATATAGATATATAGATATCTATATAGATATATAGATATCTATATCTATATCTATATCTATATATATATATATATCCAAAAGTATTGGGACGCATGCCTTCACATGAACTTTAATGGCATCCCAGTCTTAGTCCATAGGGTTCAATATTAAGTTGACAAACCCTTTGCAGCTATAACAGCTTCAACTCCTGTGGGAAGGCTGTCCACAAGGTTTAGGAATGTGTCTATGGGAATGTTTGACCATTCTTCCAGAAGCACATTTGTGAGGTCAGGCACTGATGTGGAAGAGAAGGCCTGGCTCGCGGTCTCCACTCTAATTCATCCCAAAGGTGTTTTATCGGGTTGAGGTCAGGACTTTGTGCAGGCCAGTCAAGTTCCTCCATCCCAAACTTGCTCATACATGTCTTTATGGACCTTGCTTTGTGCACTGGTCCAAATCATTTGGTGGAGGGGGGATTATGGTGTGGGGGTTGTTTTTCAGGGGTTGGACTTGGCCCCTTAGTTCCAGTGAAGGGAACTCTTAAGGCATGAGCATACCAAGACATTTTGGACAATATCATGCTCCCAACTTTGTGGGAACAGTTTGGTGATGGCCCCTTCTTGTTCCAACATGACCACGCACCAGTGCACAAACAAGGTCCATATAGACATGGATGAGCAAGTTTGGGGTAGAGGAACTTGACTGGTCTGCACAGTCCTGACCTCAAACCGACAGAACACCTTTGGGATGAATTAGAGCAGAGACTGCAAGCCAGGCCTTCTCATCCACATCAGTGCCTGACCTCAGAAATGTGCTTCTGAAGGAACGGTCAAACATTCCCATAGACACACTCCTAAACCTTGTGGACAGCCTTCCCAGAAGAGCTGAAGCTGTTATAGCTGCAAAGGGTGGGCCAACTCAATATTGAACCTTACAGACTAAGACTGGGATGCCATTAAAGTTCATGTGTGTGTAAAGGCAGACCTCCCAATACTTTTGGTAATATAGTGTGTGTGTATATATCAAAATCCCAAACCCAAAATCTACTTTGGGTGAAACGTTCATATATATATATATATATATATATATACATACATATATATATATATATATATATATATATATATATATATATATATATATGAATGTTTCACCCAAAGTAGATTTTTTGGTCTCTGAAAGGCAATGGTGAGTTAGATAAAATGTTATATAGTATGATGATTAATCTTTATTACTTTTAAGCGATAATGGTCTGAACATTGTTTTCTTTCTTTGTTTAAAGTACACAGGCCAATTTCTTTTGATGTTCCACTGGAAGATGGTGACACAACTAGTATAATAAAGAAGCATCCTCCCCGACGACTCCATGTAAGATGAATTTACCAGACTGTTTCTTGTATTTCATGGCTTTCATCTTCTACCTAAATTTTCTACTGTAAAATGTTTGCCTCTATGATATGTGACTGGCAGTCAGGAAGAACCCTGGACCAAAGTAAATCTAAGCTCTAGCTGGGTCACTGGATGATATTTAGTTTGCTAAAGCACTCACCCAGAAGCTCAAACATGTGCATCTCAGTTATATACGTGAACCGTTTGTATAAATGTTCCTCCAGAAATATAAAACAGTAACTTAAAATGTTTCAATAACTAATTTACAACTATATTGCAGGTCAGGCAATTTTACAGGCCATTCAGAAACATGCAGCTACCTGGTAATGTAGGCTGTGGCTATAAATAACTGGAGCCAACTAAATATCCCATTTGGCTTGGAGGTAGGGTCTTTGTGTAAACACTTACTAAACTGAGTATGTTCAGAGAGGATAACGCAAACTGACAGGCTCTGTCAGTGATTTGATCAAACTGCTCCTGAGAATCAAACTGGCAATCCTAGGTGAGCAGAAACATGGTGGGTGTTAAGGCAGAATTGTAGCATGGCCAAGGGTAGGCAGCTCTTGCCATAATGTGCAAATATACGCAGCACACTTGTACATTATGGCGGAGTTACCTCTAAGTTTGCCCCCTAGTAGTGGGTTGTTTAGCCAGTTCCCATGCCAGAGGGCCTCTAAAACCATTCTCATCTGCTGGGGAACTCCTCACATGCCACCTTATGTCCAAAGAGCCACCAGGAACTCATACGAATTGTCATGCACAAGTCATATACGTCAGGCCCGTATGTCAGGCCCAGTGTATCAACCCTTACACTGGTTAGACATATCCCAGCTCTCCTAATAATGGAATGTCTAATTGGTGTTTACTTTTCTAAATGCTTTACTTAATTGTTGTTCCAGCAAGTGGAATAACAATTATCCAGATAGGAGATCACATCATCCTGTACAAAGGGGTTGGTTGCCAGTACTCTGAGTCTCTGCATGGTTAATCTCCCAATATATCACCTGGGGGGATATTTCACAGGCCCAAGCTGAGTGAGGACCACAGATGGGAAGAAGTCCAGCACACACTGCTAACCCCCTGTTTCATGCATACATTAGTGAAGGGCTTTTCCTAATGTGAAACTAAACCTAATTTTTAAAAGACTGCGAGCAGGCAACTCCTTATTGCAGAAGAGACATGCTAAATTTTTCTGCAATAACACACACCTGCCTGCTTGCAGTCTTCTATTAAATACACACCTGGCACACTATAGCCAATTACTTTGTAAAGGCATGGGTGGATGTCATTCTCCCGCTGGCCAATCAAGGGGCTGAATACCCGGTACCTGGAAGAAGATGACAGTGGCCAATGAGGAATGTAACTGCCGCATTGCTGGAAGGTGAAGGTAAAAATTTCTGGAGGAAGGGCTAAAACCTCTGTCAGGTTTTTTCTGCCTATTCCCCTTTTGAAGAGATTTCCCTTCACTTCCTGTCAGGACAAGGGTGATGAGAGTTCTCTCTATAGTGGGGAATGGTTAGAAATTCTTGCAATGTTTTCATTTCTGTCTTTGCCTTCCTGTTCCAGTGACAACCCCTATTTTATGGGCATCAAAGAGACAGTAACAGGATCACAGACATGAATAAAACCTCAATGTATTTTTGGTTAGGCTTTACAATTTTATGTAAGGCAAGATTTTTAATTTCTCTGAGATGACACAAGATTTTGAGCACAGTTATCTTAAAATGTAACTAATGTTGTTAAACTAACTGTTGAAAATTAGTCTTGCTTGAGTTGACTATTTTTTGTCTATACTATCGGTCTGTAGAAACTTGAACCAGCACTACTGCCATCCCTAGTATCTACAGAGACCATTATCAGTAAGCAAGAAGCTGCCGCAGCACGAAAAGGAAAGGTAGGTAATCAGGCAGACTGCTGTGCAGTCTCTTTAGCTGACCATTACTGCTTTGCCAGCTCTGTCACTTCTATATACTGCTGTGCTAGCTCTTTAGCTTACCTACTACTGTGTTGGCTCTTTAGCTAACCAATACTGTCTTTCTGGCACTTTAGCTAACCCATAGTGCTTTGGGAACCCTGTGGCCATCCATTCAGACTGGATTCACACTTTTGTGTTTGTGCTAACATGATTTTAACCTAGGTTTTATTATGTATTACAACAAAGCATAGTAATGCCCCCTATACACGATCGGACTTTCCGCCAATCAAACTTGTCTTGCATACACACGGTCACACAAATGTTGGCCAACAATTACGAACATGAGAACGCGGTGACATACAAGACGTACGACAAGCCGAGAAAAAGGAAGTTCAATAGCCAGTGCAGCTCCTTCTGCTTGATTCCGAGCATGCGTGAACTTTTGTGTGACGGACAAATTTGAGAACCTGTTATCAAACATTTGTTGGTGGAAAGTCCAACAGCAAATGTTCGATGGAGCATACATTTGGTCGGACTTTCCGACAACAAGCTGACATCCAACATTTCCCATTGGAAAGTCCGACCGCGTGTACGCGACATAATGTATGAGACGCTCATTCAGAATTCAATGACAAGTGAATTTGACCAGCAGGTGATCTCCTTCTGACCTGCATTTGACCTGCTTTAATCAGATTTTTCATTCTCGTCGACATATATCTCGTAGACATATATGAGGTACATTGGGGTCCTGTACAATTTAAATGGGCTGCCATATGGCAGTGTATGTCAACACAGTCCTGTGTCCTTCCATACTGTTTCCAGATTTATAATGGCAGCCTTAGAAGATTAGACTTTCTTTGGCAGACATCACTGTTTTTAAAGGAAGCAGGGATTCATGCTTCACTGGATACATGCTTTTTCATTGACTGATGAGGTAAGGGTCTTTGTTGATGGGCTTACATTCTATTCAAGTTAGTTTTGCATTCCCATATATGTCTACGAGAATGAAAAATCTGATTAAAGCAGGTCAAATGCAGGTCAGAAGGAGATCACCTGCTGGTCAAATTCACTTGTCATTGAATTCTGAATGAGCGTCTCATACTAATTATCAATGAATTCTGAATGAGCATCTCATATTAATTAGTAGTATAGTGTTAAACCGTGCTTAGTGTTCAGAATATAAAGCAGCCCGCACTACAAGAGACAACTTGTGCAAAAAAAGGGTATAAACAGTGCAGCGCAAAAAACATAAATCATACAAATATGAATTAATATGAATCATAACGTGAAAAAATTATACAAGTGAATATATAGAAAAACTCATAAGCTCATAAACAGTTCAGTTTTCGAAGGAGAGTCCATATATTCATGATTCAAATATTATTGTTCAATCACCCAAGTGAAAAGAAATCATCGCTGTGAAAACCTTCTGCCACCAAATATAGTGTAAGGAGGCTTACCGGAACAGTGGGACCCTATTTAGCATATACCAAATGGGTCAAACGGGCTTTGGTCTCTCAACACCTGAATAGGGAATCTTCACTGGAATCATCGCCAAATGCCGACAACCACCGTAGCCAATGGATTGGTATGTAAATATATAGAACCTTTCAGAGTGCGGAGTCCTCTCATCAATACTCTCTTGGGACATGAGAGAAAAGATAGGAAACTCGACATAGTGTAAAACCGTACATAAAAAGGTAAAACACTCACATTTTAGTAAAACATCAAAAGCATAGAAAGTCAAGTTGTAGTGGCATAGACAGGACAGTAGGGTACTGACGTGTTTCGTCTCAGTCAGACATCATCTGGGGTGTCCTGATGTCTCTGCCACCCTAAGTTTATACAGTCATGTAAAAAACAGGTGACCACGCTGTCTGACACAGCCTCTAATCATCCTAAGGTTTCCAGGGTCATCAGCAAAATTGGCGCCAAAGCATGCGCATTAGGCCTCAATCTGAAAGTGAGGTGTGCACGTCAAGCCTCGAAATGAAGCAAGGTGGGAGACTGGAAATGACGACAACACGGAAGCGGTTCAAGCCTCGTTTAGAAACCGAGGCATAGACTCGGTCACGTCACATAAAAAGCGACCCATTGTACATCACTCTAGCCCCCATGTGGAGAAACAAGATAATGCAACTGTCAGCATCAAACGAAAAGGTCAAGCCTCATCCGACAATCAAGACAAAAACCAAGCAGGATGACGCCTAAATTGCAAGACAATCCTCAACATAGAAAAAAGGATAAACAACATTTGATACAAATACAATGTTAATGGATTGAGAGAAGGTTTTAAACAAAAATACAAACTTAATATCAATTAAATAAAATTGGAAATTTAGAAACCCCTAATCATGTATATTAACTAAAATAATAATATTTACGCTTTATTTAATGCTTGATTAATAAAAGTGTTAATACCCCACTCTACGTTCATCCCGAACGGAGAGTAGGATTGTAATTGGTAAATCCAGAATGTCTCAAGTCCCGAAACACCTCTGGTATAAGCCCCTCCACACCAAGGTGGTATGTAATGATCAATGACCAAAAATTGTGTACCCCTAGGATCTCAGTTATGATATTTGCGATAATGCTTAGGAACGCTATGATTAGTCAATCCCTTTTTGATTATGGCTATATGTTCGTTAACTCGTACAGAGAACGAACTAATAGTTCTATATTAAATTAATTTCAGAAGTACTAAGTAATCCTGAACCCAGCACTCAATCTAAATGTGTAATCTGCACATTCAGCCGCTATTATAAAATTCAAAAACCAGTATCAAAATACATGCCTAGTTATAAAACAAAGCATTAACAGCGCTCCATATGAATAACAAAAAATATTCAACAATATGATGTCTCATATAATGCAGTAAATAAATCAGTAAATAAATTCTCTCATGTTTTGTGACATCATACATGAACCATGAGAGGCAACATCCACTTAAATGTTTGTCAATCCACTAAAAATTTGCATATAAAGAGTGGTGCAAAGAACCCGCTCCTCCTATTGACAGTTCAGTGAAGTGAAATTCGTATAATCAAGGCGTTGTAGTGTGCTTCTGATCCAAAGAAGATCTTATTACGTGAATCATTAGCTGCTACACCTTCACTAATCCACCTCGTGCACACCCCTTTGTATATCTGCTTACCAGAGGTAAGTATTGACAGGGCCTGTAGATTCCTTCCGAACGCAAGTCTGCAGCGCTCTTACTGGAAACTCAGCTCTCCTTGACAGGAACGGTTCAGTGAGGTGGATGTGTCATGTAAGAATACAAGGGAATGCTTTCCATAGTGTCAAACAGTTTATTGAAATAGCCAATCCCCCTTCACACAAATTATGCTTACTAGAAAGATATTAGTAATCCAGCATATCACAGTATTAGCATCAAGCTCACCGCCGATCGAAGTTCCAAACGAATCACCCATCGCGATGAGTCCTGGGATGAGGCTTACTGTGTTGAGCTGGTGAGTCATGTGGTCATGCCCTAATGATCACTAATAGTTCTGCCCACATATTGTTTGCCGCATGGGCACGTAATTAGATTTACAATATGTCTAGTGTCGCATGTGGAAAAATGTTTCATATCATAAACATGATTAGTAACTGTAGATTTAAATTGTGTAGTTTTCTTTTTACCACATGTATTCTGCAGACAAATATTGCATTTTTAACAGGGGTAATAACCTACGAGTTTGTGAAAAAATGTGGGCTTGACTGGAGGGTTGATGATTGGGGGCAATTTTGCTTTGTAACGATGGGGCACCTCTATAGATGATCTTGGCCCGATCTGGCAATAGTGGGTCCAGAATTCGGTCATTTTTTATGACATTCCAATGTTTGTCTAAAATCTGTTTTAACTGTCTATGTTAAGTAGAGAATGTAGTGAACATAGACCATTTAAAGGTGTCATCCTTTTTCTGACGAGGTTTAACCTCCAAAAGTAAACTTCGATCAACAGTACAAACTCTATGTAGTTCTGATTCTATATCAGCCTGGATGTAGCCCTTTCAAGAAATCTCTGTCTAACTATAGAGGCTTGTTGAATGAAATCGTGTATGTCAGTGCAGTGCCGACATAAACGTAGGAATTGACTCCAAGGAATAGGCTGTAGCCACAACTTATGGTGGCAAATGTGTATGGGAATAAGACCGTTACAGTCTGTGGGTTTGAAATAATTTTTAAATTTAAATTGCCGATTACTCAAACTGATATTCAGACCCAAAAATGTATTCGTTTTCTACTGGACTCATGTGTGAGTACAATACCTCTATCGTTTCTGTTCAATGACATAAAGAACTGATCAAGGGAATCAGAAGGGCCATCCCATAGGAGGAGGAGGTCATTTATAGATCTGGCCCAAAGGAAGCATAGACAACATCCTCCTCCCACTTGGCCATAAGTAGGTTGACCACGCTGGGGGCAAATTTAGCCCCCATTGCCACACCGTTCTGTTGTAAATAATATTTGCCGTCAAACCAGAAATAGTTATGCTTAGTAGCAAAATTCAAAAGTTCTATAATGTATTTACGTTGGCGTCGGGATAGTGAATCGTCTTGGGCCAAAAAATACTCCACAGCCTCTATGTCTAATTGATGAGGTATACAAGTATAGATGGAGGCCACGTCAGCTGTGGCCATGATGTAATCTCCTTGAATTGACGTTCTCTAATAATCTAATAGTGTCTTTAGTGTCTTTAAGGTAGGACAGGTTTTTTTTAACTAGCAGTTGCAGAAAAAAAACAATATACCGCCCTATACGTGAGATAATGGAGTAAATTCCACTTACTATAGGGCGGCCTGGCGGGTGTATGGGATCCCTGTGAACGTTTGGTAAATAATAAATGGTTGGTATTCTAGGGACAAGTGGCCCCAAAAATGCTTTTTCTTTTTTATTCAAAATGTGTTTATTAAATCCTCTCTCAATAATGACATTTAGATCCTTTTTATATAGAGAAGTAGGATTATTGGCCAACTCTCTATAAGTATCGCGATCACTTAAGATTTTAATCATTTCTCTCTGATAAACCTCTTTATCAAGGACTACGATACCATCCCCCTTATTGGCCGGGCGGATAACTAGGTCCTTCCTTTCGCACAAGGATTATAATCCGATATTCATTCTTGTTTGAACAAAAATTTTTTTTAAAGGTAGAGTCTAGATCTTTGAGAACTAAATCCCTAAGCCCCGGTTCACACAGAGGCAGCGCGACTCTGTAAGGTGACCTGCACACGACTTCAGCGTCGGCTTGTAAAATGACTTCTGTATAGAAGTCAATGCAAGTCACCCTGAAGTCATCCCGAAGTAGTACATTAACCTTTTTCTAAGTCGGAGCGACTTGAGTTGTTTTTATTAGAATGGTTCCATAGTACAGAATGGAACGCGACTTGTCAGGCGGCTAAATCGCCTGACAAGTTGCCCCTGTTTGAATCGAGTCTAAAGACTGTGACTGCTGGAACTATAGGCACTGGAGGATTAAAAAGAGATGGGTTGGATAAACCAGAATGGACAGTTCTTGATGTGATGACTTGTTGGCATATCCTAGTTGGATTTGAAATTAAATAAATTTACAAATTATGTTTATGTATGTCTACAAAGGTCCCGAATTTGTCCAACTTTTTAGGAGGGGCAAACTTGAGACCTCTATTAAGGACTAATTGCTCTTGTTCACTAATTTCCTTATTACTAAGGTTAAATACTCCTTGGTTGATTACACTCTCATTTTTTTTCCTCTGAAGTCTCTCTTTGGTTTGGCCCTGTTTTTTTCCCCTGGGTGTCCCTGGGAAAAACCTGATTATCACAATTGGGATTGTGTTGGTTGTAGTTATAGGGTGAGTGTGTATAAATATTGTTCATCATGGTGAGTATCTCTTAAGGGGGAGTATCTACTGTATACAAGTAAACTTGGATGGTTGGAATAGCATTGATTAGAATTGTTTGATGTTTGATAATTACCTATTACCATACCTTGCTGAGGAGTCTCTCCCATAGTTACCATCTTGACCAATGTCCCTATAGTGACTGCTGTGATTGCGTTGGTGGCCCCTGTGGGAGCCCCTACCTCCTCTTCTGTTAGAATAGGAACCTCTGTCCCTCTGTTCGTTATTAGGGGTGTGGAAACTAGAATGTTGTCCTCGTTGGAAGGGGGAACTATCTCTCTGGTTGGGTCTTCCCTCTTCATAAACCTGTGTAGATCCATTATTGGAAGAGGGACCAACATCAATTCCCGGCTGATTCACCTGAGCATTCACAATGCCAGAGGAGTAATTTGGAATGGTTTCTAAAGAGATCTTTTTTCGCCAGTTAAACACTATTCCTGTTTTATAGTCTCCAACATCTCTATAATACTTTTTCTGTTTTCTATTTCTTTGATCTTTCTCCTCTTTCTCCAGATGATTTTGGAGGTTAGAAGAGAGAGAACTATATTCAGCCATACTCTTTACGGGAATAAGTTTATCCTTCAGATCTTTAATTTCTTTGTCTAAAGCAATCTATTCCTATTTTTGGTAATAAGGAAATTAAGAAAATTGGTACAGGCCTCATTAAAGTACTTAAACCATGACTCCAGATCAGAATCACCTTGTTGGGGGTTGATATCCCACCTAAGGCTCCTTGGCACCATGTGTTCAGAAACATATTGTTCTAAAAATTATATATCCCAAAATAAACGAATTTCAGAGACCATAACATTCTTTAGTCTAGTGAATAAACCTCCAATTTCTGTGTCACTATTAGTGATCACAAATACACCATCTGTGTTGAAAGTGCATGCAGCTCTGAGTCTCCTATCTTTTCTCCTTGGATTCATGTCCTAACGGAGTATTGATGAGAGGACTCCACACTCTAAAAGGTTCTATAAGTTTACATACCATTCCATTGGCTACGTTGGTTGTCGGAATTTGGCGATGATTCCAGTGTTGAGACACCAAAGTCTGTTTGACCCATTTGGTATATGGAAATAGGGTCCCACTGTTCTGGTAAGCTTCCTTACACTATATTTGGTGGCAGAAGGTTTTCACAGCAATTATTTATTTTTACTTGGGTGATTGAACATAAATATTTGAATCACGAATATATGTACTCTCTTTGAAACATGAACTGTTTATGAGCTTATGAGTTTTTCTATACAGTGCCTTGCAAAAGTATCCACTCCCTTGGCATTTTTCGTGTTTTGTTGCCTCACAACCTAGAATTAACATGGATTGTTTGAGGATTTGCATCATTTAATTTACAGAACATGCCCACAACTTTGAAGATGTTTTTTTTTTTAATTGTGAAGCAAACAGCAAATAGGACAAAATAACAGAAAAAGTCAATGTGCATAACTAATCACCCCCCTAAAGTCAATACTTTGTAGAGCCACCTTTTGCGCCTATCACAGCTCCAAGTCGCTTTGAATAAGTCATTATGAGCTTGCCACATCTTACCACTGGGATTTTTGCCCATTCCTCCTGGCAAAACTGCTTCAGCTCCTTCAAGTTGGATGGTTTGCAATTGTTAACAGCAATCTTTAAGTCTGACCACAGATTTTCTATTGGATTGAGGTCTGGGCTTTGACTAGGCAATTCCATCACATTTATATGTTTCCCCTTAAACTACTCAAGTGTTTCTTTAGCAGTGTGTTTGGGGTCATTGTCCTGCTGGAAGGTGAACCTCCGTCCTAGCCTCAAATCACACACGGAGTGGTACCGGTTTTGCTCAAGAAAATCCCTGTATTTAGCACCATCCATCTTTCCCTCAACTCTGACCAGTTTCCCAGTTCCGAATGCTGAAAAACATTCCCACAGCATGATGCTGCCACCACCATGTTTCACTGTGGGGATGGTGTTCTTTGGGTGATTATGATGTGTTGGGTTTGCGCCAGACATAGCATTTTCTTTGAAGGCCAAAAAGTTCAATTTTAGTATAATCAGACCAGCGCACCTTCCTCCATACATTTTGGGAGTCTCCCACATGCCTTTTCGCAAACTCAAAATGTGCCATTTTGTTTTTTGCTGAAAGTAATGGCTTTCTCCTGGCCACTCTGCCATAAAGCCCAACTCTATGGAGCGTACGGCTTATTGTCGTCCTATGTACAGATACACCATTCTCTGCTGTGGAACTCTGCAGCTCCTCCAGAGTTACCCTGCCGTCTCTTGGCAGGTTTGCTGTTGTGCCATGTTCTTTCGATTTGGTTATGATAGATTTGATGGTGCTACTAGGGATCATCAAAGATTTGGATATTTTTTTATAACCTAACCCTGACTTGTACTTCTCAACAACATTGTCCCTTACTTGTTTGAAGAGTTCCTTGGTCTTCATGGCAGTGTTTGGTTAGTGGTGCTTCTTGCTTAGGTGTTGCAGCCTCTGGGGCCTTTCAAAAAGGTGTGTATCTGTAATGACAGATCACATGACACTTAGATTGCACACAGGTGGACATCATTTCACTAATTATGTGACTTCTGAAGGTAATTGGTTGCACCAGAGCTTTTTATGGGCTTCATAACAAAGGGGGTGAATACATACGCACATGCCAATTATCAGTTTTTTATTTCTAAAAATAGTTTTATGTATATATATTTCTAATTTTACTTCCCCAACTTAGACTATTGTGTTCTGATCCATCACATATAATTCAGATTAAAAAAACATTGAACTAAAGGCTGTAATGTAACAAAATAGGTAACAAGCCAAGGGGGGTAAATACTTTTGCAAGGCACTGTATATTCACTTGTATAATTTTTTTCACTTTATGATTCATATTAATTCATATTTGTATGATTTATGTTTTTTGCGCTGCCTGTTTATACCCATCTCATATTAATTGTCATTGAATTCTGAATAAGTGTGTATTATACTAATTTCAGGCTGGGTTCACACTGCCACATAAAGCGGCTCACAGCAGGGGTTTCGGTGCGTCCCTGTTCACTGTTTTAGGTCCGATTTCAGTTCAGATTTTTGGCTGAATTCGGACCTGAAACGGACCAGAAGACGTACAGACTCCTGTGCAATTCGCATTGGAGCCGCTCCGGAGATGTGTGAATCGGCTCCATAGAGAGCCGGTCACAATCTCCTGACATGCGAATTGGATGTGGAGAAATCCGCATTCAATTCGCAATAGTGTGAAATCAGCCTTAAACTGATGACATTAAAACAAGCCATTAAAACCTGCCCAAAAAAGCCATTATAAGGATGACAGTTTTTGGTCTCACATTTCTCACATCATCAGTAGTAATGAAGATATCACACATAAGCTTGTTGAGAATAGATCATAGTGCACACACAGATCTTATTAACCACTTAAGGAACAGGCCTATTTTTTAGACTTGGTTTTTACAAGTAAAAATCTATTTTTTTGCTAGAAAATTACTTAGAACCCCCAAACATTATATATTTCTAACACCCTAGAGAATAATTGTTGCAATACTTTCTGTCACACTGTATTTGCGCAGCGGTCTTACAAGTGAACTTTTTTTGAAAAAAATACACTTTTTTAAATTAAAAAATAAGACAACAGTAAAGTTAGCCCATTTTTTTTATTTTGTGAAAGATAATGTTACACCGAGTAAATTGATACCCAACATGTCATGCTTCAAAATTGCGCCTGTTCGTAAAACGGCGACAAACTTTTACCCTTAAAAATCTCCATAGGCGACGTTTAGAAAATTTCTACAGGTTACCAGTTTTGAGTTACAGATGAGGTCTAGGGTTAGAATTATTGCTCTTGCTCTAACGATCGTGGCGATACCTCACATATTTGGCTTGAACACTGTTTTCATATGCGGGCGCTACTCACGTATGTGTTCCCTTCTGCTCGCGAGCTCGTCGGGATGAGGCGCTTTAAATTTTTTTTAAATTTTTATTTATTTTACTTTTTATTTTTTATTTTGACACTGTCTTTTTAAAAAAAATTGGGGGCTACCGGCTTTAAAGATTGACCTGTGGGGCTACTAATAAACACTGCAATGTATACAAAGAAGAAAGCTACCCAATGCTATGTGGGGGGAGGGAAATTTAAAATCAAGCAAAAATACTTTGTATAGGCTTATTCATTAAATACCCAGATAGCAAGAAATTGTACTGCAAGTTTAAAAATGACTTGCTAAACTATTGCTAGACTAGCCAGGTTTCACAAGTTTGTGAAAATTGCAGCAAGCCTGCATTGCATGACTCCAGATCAACTTTCTTTGCAAACATTCTGCAATTCTGCTGCAAGTTCTGGTTGAGGTATGCTGTGCAATAGTCATCCCACCACAGGGGTCACTGTTGCTGAATTGTCATGCTGTAGACTTGCAGAACTCTTGCTGTAGACTCACCACTGCAACTTTGCTCTTGATAGAGACTTGCCATGCAAAATCTACTACAAATTGGAAAAGTTTCAACTAGAACTTGTGCTTCTGCAAGTGTACAACTTGCCAGTGAAAATGTGCACAACAAGGCTTACAATTCAACACTGCCACAAATTTATGGCAAGTTATCCTTGCTATCGGGGTACCAATGTACAAAATACAGCAAAACAAATCTTGTCTCACTTAACCACCTTTAAAAGTTAGATTGAAGTGAAATACATAGATATGCAGTCAAATAGACATTGCAGTAACTGCCCTTAGGCTGCTTTCACACTGAGGCGCTTTACAGACGCTATAGCGCTAAAAATAGCACCTGTAAAGCGCCTCTAAAGCGCCTCTACTGTCACTCCAGTGTGGAAGCCGAATGCTTTCACACTGGAGTGGTGCGCTGGCAGGACACTAAAAAATTTTCCTGCAAACAGCATTCTTGAGGTGCTTTAGGAGCGGCTCCTAAAGCTCCCCTGCCTATTGAAATCAATTAACCTTTTAACCCATTTTTGGCTGCTAGCGGGGGTTACAAGTGCTAGCGTCAGAAAAGCGCCGCTAAAATGACAGTAAAGCGCCGCAAAAATAGCAAAAAACGCTCCAGTGCCTCAGTGTGAAAGTGCCCTTATTGTCATAATCTTGCCTGCTACTATAGTTATAAAAGGTGTCTACACATGATTTTACAGTCCACAGATGCTGATTCACGCTGGCTTCACACATATGTGATGCCAGACATTGCATTGCTGTGCACATCACATGTGATGTCTGTGTGATGCGAATTCAGTTTGAAATCGCATCGCATTCGCACCAAAAATGGTGCAGGACCCTTTTTTTGGTCTACACTGGAATCGGATCGCATGGGGGTGTACCCCCATGCGATCCAACCAACTCCACAGTTCGCCCTGCGTTCTGCTGCATTCTGCAAACTGATTTGGGGGTGTCATTAACTTTCTATTGATGCAGCAGCTCACATAGAGCAGTGTGAACTGCCTACGAGTTAGATGAGGTGCGCTGGTCCCCGCATCGCATATGTGTGAACCGAGACCGAACACACTCAGTAATCAGCTATCAGTAATACAGGTGGTTTAACACACCTCTCCTCTTGTCTGCAATACCAGTCTGTTTGAGGACACTTGTGCTGAAGTGTGTGTGTGGTTGTTCCTTAGCTCTGCCATCATGGGGGACTGTAGTAAAAAGAAAGTTTCAGCATTTTAGCTGAAAAGATTGTATTTTATGTCAAAAATCTGGAAAAATAAAGGAAAAATTATTTTGAAATTATAACATAATTTGAGATTTCAATTTGGCATTTAATAATGAGTTTTGGGTTGACTCCTGCTTTATAGAGAATAAGAGAAATAATATTATTTGTGTCTTAGGTGCTGGAAAAGAAAGCATTAATGGGCAAACAATCTTCAGTGAGGAGACAGCACATTCACAAGATGCAAATGCAAGAAATAAACCGCAAGCGCGAAGAGGTGAGAGAAACAATGGTGGATAATACAGAGTGGAAAAACTCTGGTGCTTTTTTGATTTGGCATCCAGAGCAGAAGAGCGCCCCTTCTCCTCATACAGACCTATTTGATAAGGAAAAGAGTGGTAACTAATGGCAACCAGTCAAAAGTTCAGCTTTCTGTTGTATGACCAATGAAAGGCTATCTCTGATTGGTTGCCAAGGTTTACAGAGCTCCTGTTATTTGCTAGAAAGTGTTATATTGGTTCCCATAATTAGCCAGCAAATACATAATCATATCTTGAAAGTCAAAACTAATTTAGAATTTTGCCGCACATACAGTATATACATACCAAAAGCAGTGAAAGCAGAACTCTGGGAATTGGAATGAAATGATTAAAGCTGAAGTTTAATCTACTTATATTTTGCTTTCCCTGGAGGAATCCTTTCCCTCGTCATCAACATGCTAATTACATGTTTTAATAAAACCTTTCCGTTTTCTTTACACACTGTTCCTAATTGTAGACCCTGGTAACATCATCACTGGGTCTCTATGCAACATGGGCAGATCATAGATGGTGGGTGGGACCACCAGGGTGTTAAATATAGTATCCTGAAATCATCACAGCACCCTGTCTCAGTACTGCTCCCAAGAGCCCTTGGCATGGATGCAAGCAGTGGCATGGCTCTTGGGAGGAGTAGTTATTCAAATACCAGAATGCCTTGATGGGTGGATGTCAATATAGAAGAGTGGGGATTCTTAGCCAGACTGTATTTGTATGCAGGCTCACTGGGGAAACACCCACACGTAATGCTGAAGTCCACCAAATGAAAAGGGGTGCGAGCCATGGACAGTCCATCCAAGAAGGAAAGAGCCTAAGATCGAGAGCAGCGGTGGAGGCAGCTGCATATAGAGAAACCAATCTCTCCATTTTTCTTCTGCAGCCACTGAATGCCCGCTTCTCCACCTCTACCGCCCGCAGGCAATCAGCAGCTGCATAAGGAAAATGTAGAGATCAGTTAATCTATATGCAGCTTCCCCCACCGCTATTCAGGTGTGCATGGGGGGGTCGCAATTGAGACCCATATAGGTACACATCTAGATAGCAAGGTATGCACTGGACGCTGTGTGACCGAGAACAGGATGTTTTCTTGTCCCTTTGGCACATAAGGACTAGTTAGCTGAACCAATACATAGACATGGGGAATCAATCAGTCATGACACTATTAAAATTTCAACCACAACATGTGAGCCCAACTTACAGTAGCTCTACTGTATGACAGGGTTGCCTGAATCATAAGAATGGCTGAACAGAACTGGAAATCTTTTGGGAGGAAAAAAGTTCCAATATACTGTATGTATTTCAACTGTCTATTTGCCTGAAGCTTCTCTTACTGTTACTTTAAGGAAATATTTGAAAGAAGAATTTAAAATGATTGCTACTTATACAGGGAACTAAGAGTAAAGCTAGGACATGACCACTCGTCCATTTGCCATCGCTCTTTGCAGTGACATCTCTCGTGTCTTTTGCTTGTACAGATGAATCACTTAAAGTCTCAGGCAGAAGTGAAGAAGAACATCCACCGAGAGAGTAAGATCAATAAACATAAAATGAAGGAAATGAAGGCTAACAAAGTGAGAGGAAATACAATGAGGTGTCATGAAGATGAAGATTTCCTGCCGATGGAACATGATGAAACTTTTAATATGGATCATGGTGAGATTTACAGTGTAAATATATTGCTAAGCCTAGACTCAGAGCACTTTCACTGTAGCACCGAATATATCCTTCACCTTTCCCCTGATAAAAATCTTATGCCTGCTGTGCTTGCTGATTGTTAGAGCTAATGTATATTTGGTTATAATGAGCTGTAAATCAATTTTTCCAAAAAGTGTGGGACATTTAGGACCAATGTAGGTTGTTCACGCTCTCATATGGTAGGTGGCATATGACACTGCAGAGCTGAGGGTTTCTGTACTGCTATGCAGGAGAATATACTCACTTTTGCCAGCTGCTATTGGTAAGCATGGACTGATATGTGTTCCAGGGGATATTGCAGAGCTGATTATATTCTGGCAATATTTATTTATTTATTTATTTCAGGTACTTATATAGCGCCGTCAATTTACGCAGCGCTTTACATATACATTGTACATTCACATCAGTCCCTACCCTCAAGGAGCTTACAATCTAAGGTCCCTAACTCACATTCATACATACTAGGGACAATTTAGACAGGATCCAATTAACCTACCCGCATGTCTTTGGAGTGTGGGAGGAAACCGGAGTACCCGGAGGAAACCCACGCAGGCACAGGGAGAACATGCAAACTCCAGGCAGGTAGTGTCGTGGTTGGGATTTGAACCAGCGACCCTTCTTACTGCTAGGCGAGAGTGCTACCACCACACCACTGTGCCGCCCACAATATACTTATTACAGGTCCCTATTACACATACACACACATACTAGGGCCAGTTTGGACAGTATCAGCATGTCTTTAGAGCAGTGATTCTCAACCAGGGTTCCGTGGAGCCCTAGCATTCCTCCAGAGGTTGCTATAAGTTTTCAGAGTATCCATTTTAATGGTGATTATTTGGCCGAACCAGGGTAGGACAGTGCCCCCCCAGGAAGCAAAGCCTTTCCGGAGACGGGAGAGGAGAGGGATGTAGTTCAGTGAAAAGAGGTTAGAAAGGTTGACAGGTATCATTATGCCCAAGTAGGAGATGCCCTTGGTCTGCCATTGGAAGGAATAGTTGGAGGGAAGTAAGGACATTGTGGGGCGGATAAGGAGATGTTGAGGGGCCTCTGTTTTGGAGATATTGAGCTTAAAGTTATTAAAAGAGCCGAAGCGCTTGAACTCAGAAAAGAGTGAAGGCAGGGTCATATGGGGTTGCCGGGCATATATCAACAGAACATCCACGTAAAGGGACAGTTTATGGTGTTCGGAGGGAGTTTGGACTCCTTGTATGGAGGCGTTCTGACGGATGGCGTTCTGACGTAGGCACAGGGAGAACGTGCAAACTCCAGGCAGGTAGTGTCATGTTGGGATTCGACTCAGCAACCCTTCTTGCTGCTAGGCAAAAGTGCTATCCACTATACCACTGTGCCACCCAAAGGTAGGGGAAGCTCTCTGGGGACACTGATTTAAGGGGGGGCTCTCTGGGGACACTGATGTAAGGGGGGCTCTCTGAGGACACTGATGGAAGGGGGGATTTCTGGGGACCCTGATGTAAGGGGAGGCTCTTTAGGGACACTGATGTAAGGGGGGCTCTCTGGGGACCCTGATGTAATGAGGGGGGCTCTGGGGACCCTAACATAAGTAGGGAGGCTCTCTGGGGACCCTGATGTAAGGGGAGGCTCTCTTGGGACACTGATGTAAGGGGGGCTCTCTGGGGACCCTGATGTAATGAGGGGGGCTCTGGGGACCCTAACATAAGTAGGGAGGCTCTCTGGGGACCCTGATGTAAGGGGAGGCTCTCTTGGGACACTGATGTAAGGGGGGCTCTCTGGGGACACTGATGTAAGGGGAGGCTCCCTGGGGAACCTGATGTAAGGAGGGGCTCTCTGGGGACCCTGATGTAAGGAAGGGGCTCTCTGGGGACCCTGATGTAATGAGGGGGGCTCTGAGGACCCTAATGTAAGTAGGGAGGCTCTCTGGGGACCCTGATGTAAGGGGAGGCTCTCTGGGGACCCTGATGTATGGGGAGGCTCTTTGGGGACCCTGATGTATGGGGAGACTCTCTGGGGACCCTGATGTAAGGAGGGGCTCTCTGGGGACCCTGATGTAAGGAAGAGGCTCTCTGGGGACCCTGATGTAAAGGGGAGGATATCTGGGGACCCTGATGTAAGAGCGGTGGCTCTCTGGGGACCATAATGTAAGAAGGGGCTCTCTGGGGACCCTGATGTAAGGAAGGGCTCTCTGGGGACCTTGATGAAAGGGGGGGCTCTCTGGGGACCCTGATGTAAGGAAGGGCTCTCTGGGGACCTTGATGAAAGGGGGGGCTCTCTGGGGACCCTGATGTAAGTGGGGGATCCACACTCAGATATGTATATATATATATACACACTCATATATACACACACACACACATGTATATTATATACATGTGTATGCCCGCCCAAGTGTATGACTTTCTTTACTTCACTACTATGGGCTCTAGCCCGAGATCTTTTGTAACCTAGCAACGCCCCTGGTGGGGACTAGGGATGAGCTAAACACCCCCCGGTTCGGTTCGCAGCAGAACTTGCGAATAGGCAAAAAATTTGTTCGAACACGCGAACACCGTTAAAGTCTATGAGACACGAACATGAATAATCAAAAGTGCTCATTTTAAAGGCTTATATGCAAATTATTGTCATAAAAAGTGTTTGGGGACCTGGGTCCTGCCCCAGGGGACATGTATCAATGCAAAAAGAAGTTTTAAAAACGGCCATTTTTTTGGGAGCAGTGATTTTAATAATGCTTAAAGTGAAACAATAAAAGTGTAATATTCCTTTAAATTTACGTAAACGGGTGACCCCGCACCCCACGAAAGTCACAGGGAAGTCCCCGTGCGTCAGAGGAGGGTGGGATCAACGGGTGGCCCCGCCCTCCGTTATATAAGAAATGTCAGAAGAACCGATGCGTCACATGGCAGAAGACTCCCACTGAGGCGGATCGTGCGGACAGAGCGGAGAAGATGCCTGGAGGAAGATGCGGGACAAAAAGAGCAGAGGAAGAAGAAGATGGAGAAGAAGAAGATGAAGAAGAAGATGGAGGAAGGCCCTGAAGGGCCTGGTATGGAATTTAGGGGGACCCCCACGCATTTTTTTTTTTTTTTTTAATTTTGGTTCGGGGTTCCCCTGTGGGGAAATCCCATGCTGTTTTTATCAATGAACTTTTATGTGTATTGTTGGACCGACAATTCATTAATGGCCGTGAGTAGTTGTCAGGGACATGTCAGCAGTCGTCGGGTGAATCTGCGTGCACGCAGGTCCACAAGAAATGTTTCTAGGCGAATTCAGCTAAATTCCCCACCAGGGGGCGCCGGCGCGCTTCCGCGTGCGCCCGTACGGGCATTCGCGGGTGCGCGCGCGCGCCAGTGCGCGCGCCCGTTCGCGCTAGCGCCGTTTGGCGCCAAGGGGCCTTTAAAAGAGTCACAGGTGCTCATATCAGGTGCTGTTCGTCTGCAGCTCTGCACCTGAAAGTTCCTGTATCTGCTTGCTGATTGTTTGCTATTGACCCGGCTACGTCTGACCACTCTCCAGTCTCCAAATCCGACCCGGCTTGCCTGACCTTGCTTATTCTGTTACCTGTTGCCAAACTCCTGCCTGTCTGACTATCCTTGGATCATCCCTCCTGTTTATACCTGCCTGATCTCCTGCCAACACGGACTGTCTGACCTTGTTTGCCTGTGTCCTGTGACGCTGCTTCCAGCCTGCTTGTTTGCTTCCAGCTGCTGTCATCGCATCTGTCCGCCTGCCCTCCGGCCTGCACCAGTTGCCTGCATCCGCGATTCAGCCATCCCTGAGGGACATCCTTCCAGTTCCGGTGTCTGCTTCTGCTGGAACCTACATCAGGCCCTCCTACCCACTGTGCTCAGGAGACCACTGTTCCCACTTCCAGCGGCTCCTGAACCAGCGTTTAAGAGAGGTCTCCTTCCACCAGTCAGGCTCAACTACCAGGTACATTACAGTAGTTTTAAATGACTTTTTTCCTTTGAAATGTCATTTTGCTGTCAGACTGTTCTAAACACGGGAAACATGCGCCCCTTTACAGGCATACTATAGACACCCCCCAGGTACAAAATTTAAAGGAATATTACACTTTTATTGTTTCACTTTAAGCATTATTCAAATCTCTGCTCCCCAAAAAACGGACGTTTTTAAAACTTCTTTTTGCATTGATACATGTCCCCTGGGGCAGGACACAGGTCCCCAAATACTTTTTATGACAATACCATGCATATAAGCCTTTAAAATTAGCACTTTTGATTTCTCCCATAGACTTTTAAAGGGTGTTCCGCGGCTTTCAAATTTGCCGCGAACACCCAAAATCGTTCGCTGTTCGGCGAACTGGCGAACAGCCAATGTTCACGTCGAACTCATGTTCGACCCGACCATAAAGCCCATCCCTAGTGGGGACCCTTTGTGGTTTCTTGCACTGGGGCACTGAAGATTCTAGTTACGCTTCTGTGGTGGTGGCAGCACCCAAGAGCCGATTGAAAAATCGGCTAGGGTGAAGACACTGCTGGATTCGTGGATAGGCAGGTGTCCTAATATTAAAAGTCAGCAGCTATCGTATTTGGAATTTATTTACATTTTATTAAACATGGAACTATTGTTCAAATCTACTGTACGTATTATTTTCAGTGTAGTTCAGTTACTACTTCATATACTTAGTTATTGCTATAGTGTATATATTTTTCCATTTAGGAAATAGCTGGCATTGGACCATGAGGGAAGTTGACGGTACACCGGATTGCCATCTGCAGAAAAACAAGCTGGGTTTGTGGTTTCAGCTCCATAAACAAGGGATTGAAACTAGTTATGACAGTTCAAGCAGTGATTCCCTGGACAGCTGGATCAGAGAAGATGCACAGAGTCATCGGAGACCTCCCTTAGTGAGGACGAGGACTGAGAAAATCCCAACTTTTGATGAGTTCTATGATCGTGAATTTTAAGACTAGAGTTAGTTTGATAACTATTTTTTTCTGACTAAAGGAATTTCTTTCCTGTAAATGATGACAACTGATGGGATTTAAAGAGTTAAATCTGAACTACAGGTATGATCTTAATTGCATACTTACATTGGTCCAGCTTGGACCAATGAACAATATGTATGCATATCGCATATTTGAGAGACCTCTGTTGAAGAAGATA
Organism: Aquarana catesbeiana; assembly: GCF_042186555.1. Taxonomy (NCBI): domain Eukaryota; kingdom Metazoa; phylum Chordata; class Amphibia; order Anura; family Ranidae; genus Aquarana; species Aquarana catesbeiana. The sequence continues at coordinate 70,555,005 of NC_133336.1, read as the reverse complement.
ATCTTGTAGACAAGGTTTGTATGAGGTAGAGATTGTGACAATATCACCTCTCCTCTCCATCTTATCCAATCAGAGAATGGCTTGTATTCATTAATATATTGAAAGACCTCAAAAATTGTATCATTTTGATCATAAAACAGTCTGAAGTTTTAGACTGTGAATGTTTTGAATAGTTCTAATTAATAGTTTTATATTAAAATTACTTGAAATTATAGCAAAAAAATAAAAAATATGAAAATAAATAATCAATTGATGTTTTTAGTTGTTTTTTTAGTTTCTTATGTACAGCATATAGGTACAGTACCTTGAAAAAGTATTCAAACCCCTTGAAATTTCCCACATTTTGTTGTGTTACAACCAAACATGTAAATTTATTTTATTGGGATTTTATGTGATAGGCCAACACAAAGTGGCACATAATTGTGAAGTGGAAGGAAAATGATAAATGGTTTTCAAAATTTTTTACAAATAGATATGTGAAATGTGTGGCGTGCATTTGTATTCAGCCCAATGAGTCAATACTTTGTAGAATCACCTTTTGCTGCAATTACAGCTGCAAGTCTTTTTGGGGATGTCTCTACCAGCTTTGCATATCTAGAGAGTGAAATTTTTGGCTATTCTTCTTTGCAAAATAGCTCAAGCTCTGTCAGACTGGATGGAGACCATCTGTGAACAGCAATGTTCATGTCTTGTCACAGATTCTCAATTGGAATTAGGTCTGGACTTTCACTGGGCCATTCTAACACATGAATATGCTTTGATCTAAACCATTCCATTGTAGCTCTGGCTGTATGTTTAGGGTCATTGTCTTGCTGGAAGGTGAACCTCCGCCCCAGTCTCAAGTCTTTTGCAGACTCTAAAAGGTTTTCTTCTAACATTGCCCATCTTCCCATCAACTCTAAACAGCTTCCCTGTCCCTGCTGAAGAAAAGCATCCCCATAACATGATGCTTCCACCATGAGCGTCCGCAGGTAGGGGCAAGGGGGGTCAAGTGCCCCCCCCCTGGAATCAGGGATTGGATTATTCAGCACAGTGGAGTCATTATGGGGGATGCTGTCAAGCCCCCCCATCTTTTCCCTGCTCAGTCCAGCAGAGAACTCAGCGGCGCTGTGTCAGGAGAAAGGCGAGCTGCAGGCAGTTAGAGGTTTACCCTGCTCGCCCCCCCCTTTTCCTGTCAGCAAGAAGAGACAGCGGCTTCACAAATTTCCCCGCCCGCTCCGTTTCTTCCCCATTGGCCATAACTGAGGGCCAATCAAAGGAGACTAGGAGAGCATCATGGGACATGTAGTCCGGAAGATTGGTGGCCCCATTTTCCACAGGAAGGAGGCAACAGCTCGATCAAGAGAGAGATTGAGAGACTGCAGCCTGGAAAAAAGCTGTGGGAGTGAGTGCTACAGGACAAAGAAAGAGGTGTGTGCTAGGCGGAAGCCAGAGACAGAGCCACGCTGTCCAGTGTCACCAGAGAGAGAGCCACGCTGCCCAGCGCCACCAGAGAGCCACACTACCCAGTGCCACCAGAGAGAGCCACGCTACCCAGCGCCAGAGAGAGAGCCACACTGCCCAGCACCACCGGAGAGAGCCACGCTGCCCAGCGCCACTAGAGAGAGCCACGCTGCCCAGCGCCACCAGAGAAAGACTGAGCTAATGCCAGGGTACAGACATGCTACACTACTGACCAGAATCACTCCCGGGGAACCCAGAGTGAGCGATCGTCCAGCCGGAGGGATCACTGCTGTAGTTTCGCTAGGTCTGGTAAGAGGGCCTGTCGGCCATTATCCATTACTTATCCTAGGGACTGTACTACACCTGCTGTCTCTGTCCATAACAATGTGATAATGACAGTGTCGAAAAGGGGTGGCGCATGGATGACCCTAAAACGATGCTCCCCCGAAAAAAGTTCTGCGGATGCCCATGGCTGCCACCACCATGTTTCACTGTGGGGATGGTGTGTTCAGGGTGATGTGCAGTGTTAGCTTTCCACCACACATAGCGTTTAGCTTTTAGACCAAAATGTTCAATTTTGGTCTCATCTGACCAAAGCACCTTCTTTCACATATTTGCTGTGTCCCCCACATGGCTTCTCGCAAACTGCAAACTGGACTTCTTATGGGTTTCTTTCAACAATGGCTTTCTTCCTGCCACTCTTCCATAAAGGCCAGATTTGTGGCTAATCGACTAAAAGTTGTCCTGTGGACAGATTCTCCCACCTGAGCTGTGGATCTCTGCAACTCCTCCAGAGTTACCATGGACCTCTTGGCTGCTTCTCTGGTGAATGCTCTCCTTGCCTGGCCTATCAATTTAGGTGGACGGCCAAGTCTTGGTAGGTTTGCAGTTGTGCCATACTCTTCTTTCCATTTTCGGATGATGGAATGAACAGTGCTCCATGAGATGTACAAAGCTTGGGATAGTTTATTATAACCTAACCATGCTTTAAACTTCTCCACAACTTTATTCCTGAACTGTGTGGTGTGTTCCTTGGCCTTCATGATGCTGTTTGTTCACTAACAAACCTCCGAGGGCTTCACAGAACAGCTGTATTTATATTAAGATTACATTACACACAGGTGGACTCTATTTACTAATTAGGTGACATCTGAAGGCAAATGGTTCCACTAGTATTTAGTTAGGGGTATCAGAGTAAAGGAGCTGAATACAAATGCACGCCACACTTTTCAGATATTTATTTGTAAAAAATTTTGAAAACCATTTATCATTTTCCTTCAACTTCATTATTATGTGCCACTTTGTGTTGGTCTATCACATAAAATCCAAATAAAATACATTTAAATTTTTGGTTGTAACATGACAAATAGTAGAAAATTTCAAGGGGTATGAATACTTTTTCAAGGCACTGTAAGTAGGACTATAGTTTGGTAGCAATTTTGTACACATATATTTTTATTTCGTTAGAATTTATTAAGAATAAATAGCTAAAAATTAAAAAAATATTCCTAAATTTGCCCGAAAATATCATCAACAAATTCTGCTAATAAAAATGATAGCACAGTTGTGCGATTTTTATGTAGCGCAGTGGAATGGTAAAGCTCATTGCGAACATAAATTAACCCAGAGTTAATGTGTATGTATATATATTTCCAGTACTGTTCAAAAGTTTTAGGCAGGTGTGAAGAAATGCTGAAGGTGCGGTGAGTTTGGTAAGATGAGAACCAACGAAGAGTACAGACAAAGAGGCCAAGGGAATAGGGTTTTTTTTTGAGGAGGGGGTGATCAACTCTATCAAAGGCAGCAGAAAGGTCCAGTACAGAATAGTGACCATTGGTTTTAGTTGTTAGTAAGTTGTTTGTGAGTTTTAGGAAAGCAGTTTTTGTGGAGTGTGGCGAAATCCAGACTGAAGAGGATCAGGAAGGGTATTCTCAGTGAGGTGGTAGATTAGGCAATTGTAGACTAGGCGTTCAAGAAGTTTGGAGGTAAAAGGTAACAAGGAGATGGGTCTTAGGTTGTTAAGATTGGTGGGATCAGTAAGGGCTTTTTAAGTACGGGGGTGACCAGTGCATATTTTAGAGGGTAGGGGAAGATGCCAAAAGAGAGGGAGAGATTAAAGATGTGAGTAGAGAGTGTAGGACAGAGCAAGAGGGTGACTGTAGCATTTGTGAGGGAATGGGATCCAGGGACCAGGTGGTTAGGTGACACTTGGAAAATGTTTAGTGACTTTTTTTCTGTAGTAGCAGACTTAAATGAGGGAAGTATTGAGTGTGCAGGTGGACACGGAATAATAGGTAGGGAAGATATCTGTAGAGTGAGGATCTTATCATGAATTATATCAAGAGTATTTTTTAAGTGATGTGCGATTTCCTGGCCATCGAGTGAGTTAGTGGGTGGAGGTAGTGAAGGATAAAGTAAAGAGTTAAAGGTAGTAACGGGTACTGTGTGAAATGGTGTTGAGAATGATAAAATAGGTCTTTTTGGCAGTAAGGAGACAGGAATTGTATTTTTGGAGGATATATTTATACTGGATGAAGGCTTGCTGGGACTTATACCACAGATACTCGTTGTTGTTGTTGTTGTAAAGTCATGACAAGGAGCAAGCACTGCAGCATGGTGGATAATGACTGGATGGATCGTGGTGATTGTTGATAGCATAAGGCTACATTAATGAAGACACTGGCACAGTGAGGCTGTATTGATGGGCACACTGGCACACTGAGGCTGCATTGTTGGGCACACTGGCACAGTGAGGATGCATTGATGGACACACTGGCACACTAAGGCTGCATTTATGGGCACACTGGCACAGTGAGGCTGCATTGATGGGCACACTGGCACACTGAGGCTGCATTGATAGGCACACTGGCGCACTGAGGCTGCATTGATTGGCACACTGGCACAGTGAGGCTGCATTGATGGGCACGCTGGCACACTGAGGCTGCATTGATAGGCACACTGGCACACTAAGGCTGCATTGATGGGCACACTGGCACAGTGAGGCTGCAATTGATGGGCACAGGGAGGCTGAAATTGATTAGCACAGTGAGGCTGCATATGTTGTGCGCAGTGAGGCTGCAACTGATGGGCACAGCGAGGCTTCATTTGATGGGCACTGTGAGACTTCATTTGATGGGCACAGTGAGGCTGCATTTGATGGGCACAGTGAGCCTGCAATTGATGGGCACAGTGAGGCTGCAATTGATGGGCACAGTGAGGCTGCATATAATGTGCACAGTGAGGCTGCATATGATGTTCACAGTGAGGCTGCATTTGATGGGCACAGTAAGGCTGCATTTGACAGGCACAGTAGGGCAGCAGTTCATGTTTTTTTCAGTATTTTTCAGTTTGTTTGCGCCCCAAAAAGCGCAAACCAGCCGCCACTGCCACTGACATTACCTGATAGGTTGCTAGTGTGTCATCAACAGGGAAAGTGTTGTTCCTTACTGGGGTACTGCGTAAGTGGATCATATTAGGGTTTTTTGTTTGAAATTTATTCTAAATAGTGTAGCTCCCTGATGTTTAGGCAGGGTTGCTAGCAAATTTACCGGCCAAGTGATAGTTGCTTTGGACGATTGATAGGAGGTCAATTGATTTCACCCTAATTCTGGAATTGCTGCACTTCTCTCTTCTGTCACTAGATGGCCAGGTATCTGGTGGCATTAGATAAGACAAGGGCATTGCAAGGACAGATTAGGAATAGATGAGGTGTCTCAGCCAATGGGCAGAGATTTTCTTAGGTCCCTTTGCCTGCTGGGAGAGCCTATTTATTTGGGTGAGGTCAGGTGATCAGGGTGGTGTGCCACCTGGATGGCTGTCTGGTTTGATGTGTGTTGTGCTGCCCCGGGCTGCTAGGCCGGAGCCTGAGGCCTATCCCGGGGACATCTTGCTGCTAGGCTGTCTGAGGGCCTATCCAGAAGCAAGAGAGCAGTGTAGGGTTGGGATTGCGGCTTGCAATCCAACCAGAAGTAACGGTTCTGCCGGCTGGAGAACCTGTCATGGTCGGAGGTAGAGGGGAAGCTGTGGCCACTAAGGCACCATCCACCTTACTACCAGGGGCCACTGAGCGTAACTGAAGCAAGTACCAGAGCAGTATTCTCACCAACTGGGGACGGTGAAGAATTGGGAAACTTAAGCATATGTCAAGTCAGGGACCCAGCCAGTGGAGGTGATGCTTGCAGAGCAATATTGTGTGCCAAACCAGGGACCGAGCAGGCCAGTGGGGTAAAGCCTGAGGAGTATCTGTGAGTGGCAAGCTAGGGACCCAGCAGGGACGCGGGGGTGACGCTTGAGGAAGATACTCCGTGAGAAGATTGGAAGAGCTCAGGAGATCCAGTGGCATTGGATCAGCGGGTCTAGGTGATAGACTGGGAGCTCAGTTGAATGAAGATCTAAAAAGGTTATTGTGGAGGAAGTGAAAGAGTTCATTACAACCTTTGTTAGAAACTGTTCAAGATAGTTGCCATAGGAGACAGCATGTCTACACATGCAGATGTGGTGTCCGGCTGGGTGCCTTTCCCTGCATGGCTGTCTACCTATAGAAGTCTCGGAGTTTGCTAAATTAACATTGCAACTACTAAAGGGTGTCCTGGCCCTAACGCTCTCTCCCACAGTTCTGTTTAAGAGACAATAAATCTCTTTGCATTCAAGAAGTGTCTGGCGCCCATTAATCTACCTTGCATTATACCCGCCATGCCTCGTAACCCACTCTACACAGAACGATGTTGGCTGTCTAACTCTGGGGGTCACCATTAGGCCTGGAGAGGCTTGGGACTTGGCTACAATAGGAATTGTGTATACTGAGCATTGCAGCATCTGCCTACAACAGCATGTGTGAAGGAATTATGTTTATCTGCAGTGAGGAAGACTCACAAACTCACAAACAAAAAATCCATTAACATCCCTATCTAATCAATATTATTCTTTATGTGTACAGAACTGCAATGCCCCAAGCTCTAAAAAATATAACTACATTTATTATGTACTCATCTCCCAAATTGTGTACTCATTAGGCATGGTGTGAAGCTAAGATTAATACATTTTCACAGTTTCCATCGAATTGCAAACACTGGTAGAACAAAAGCCTAGAGCCAGTAATGTAATCAGAGAGATCCCAATCTTCAAATAATGAAAAATGTAACCAAGTGAAATGTGGTTTGATTTTTTTTTTTCTTTACATATGTTTTTTTTCACTAAGCAGATCTCCCTCATTACATATTTACATAGTTTAGCTTAAAACGAATTGACACTGGTACTGGTAAAAACAAAGCCTTCTGCCAACGCCACCCCAACATCCAATATTTGAAAGACACAAACCCCACAAGTACAACACTTCCAAAATTATAACTGCATACAAGAAAAGCACTGCTCAGTCTGTGAAGCCACTGGTAAGATAATAGAAAAACAACACACCTACTCCAGGCACTCTGGCTTGGGATGTCCTCCTTCCATCCAGCTAAGATACTTGAGAATAAAATGAAATGCCGGCAACTCTGGAAATTCTTCTGTAAACTTTATTATAACATGACCATTAAAGCGTGATGGCTGATGCGTTTTGGCACAAGCCTTATTCACAGCACAGTCACCATAGAAAAATACAACATATAAATAGTGTATAGATAAAAGGATAATGCAGGTCACTCCCACTAATTGAATGATGTCAGTAATTGAAGATAAACGAAAACGCTGCTGCAGGTGTATTGTTCTCAGGGAGTGATGACCAACAAAACTTATCATGACATAGATCACTGAGAAAGGAAAGAAAACATGGATCTGTGTAAAAAAAACACAGTATGTAAAAAAAATAAAATAAAATATAAAGATAAAAATGAAAATAGAAAAATTAAGAAGTATATCACAAAAACATCACTAAACCTATTGGAGAATAAGATCAACATCATAGTGGAGATTCATTCCTGAGGGCACTCTAGTTTGTAAATGAAAGATCCACCAGACTTCTCTTTCAAGAAGCCTGCGATGTAGATGCCCCCCCCAGGTCGTTTTTTAATCCCTTCTAAGCCATAGAAGTAGAAGGCAGACATATTCCCTACATGGAGATGTTTCAAATGTTTTGATACATTGGATAGTCCCTTGTCTGATGGATAAGATGCTCCATGGCAATGCTCACTTATCCATGTTCTCAAAGGTCTTGTGGTGCACCCTACATATTATAGATTGCAGGAAGTGCACTCTACTGAATAGACCACATTATTAGTTCCACAATTAATGTAATCACAGATTGTGAGCTCTTTACCCGTGGAGCACGACTTAAACAATCTGTTTTCTTTTATGTTTCGGAGAGAAGCGACAAGTGCCGAGACCAGAAGCATAAGATCCTGTGGTGTGCAGCCATGTGCCTCCAGAAACTTTGGACTGTTACAAACTAGGGCAGAGAATAGCACCCAAAGTATTAAAATTAAAATTTCTGTCATGGAGCAATTGCGCCTGCCCCTAATACACTCGCCCACTGGGACTGACCGTATAGTTTGCGTGGGATGGCAACTAGTGGCCAATAACAGTGAATTGCTAGCACACTCCTTTTGGTAAGTCCGAGGATGTACAGTCCCATTGAAGATTGAACCCTCCAAGGTAATATCCAAAAAATTTATGGTTTCATGATGATTGTCAAAACTAAATTCTAAATTAAGAGAATTTTTATTGAGATAGGTGACAAAAGACAAATTATCTGCAGAGGCTCCAACCCATACAAGAAGTAGGTCATCTATATAGCGATTAGTAATAGCGATACTATTGGATATGGCAAATGAAGGGATTGGAGGGAGAAAAGAGAAACCTTTTGTCAGAGAATTAGTAAACCAGACTGTGTAGACTGCACAGAGGAAACCAGAAATGCATGTAAGTGAATAATAATGGTGTTTATTTACATAGGTGACAAGTAAGTGAATATAACAGTGCACAACCAGCCACAAGACCCACAACAACAAAATAGTATATATAATAAATGGGAGATACCAGAACCGTAAACAAAATCCAGGCCGAGGTCATACAGCAGGAGATCAGCAGATGGGTAAGGACGGGAAACCAACAGGACAGGGAGAAGATGGATGGATAAGATACAGGGCAGGGATCCAAGGTAATCAGGTAACAGGAGGGACAGGTCCAGGAAGGGCTCCACCAACGGGTGAACCCTTTCATGACAGTACCCCCCCTCAAAGGAGTGGCCTCTGGACGCTCCAACTAGATGTAATTGTCCAAAGTTTATGGCCTCAAACCGAACAACGGATGAGGGCACGTCAGGCTGGGCATCGGGTATTTCAGACTGGGCAGCGGACACATCAAACCGGGCAGCGGGTACATCAGAGCAGGCATCGGGCACATCAGAGCAGGCAGCAGGCTCTGGGTCATCGAGCTGGGCAGCAGGCTCCGGGTTGTCGAGCTGGGCAGCAGGCTCCGGGTTGTCGGGCTGGGCAGCAGGCTCCGGGTCGTCAGGCTGGGCAGCAGGCTCCGGGTCATCAGGCTGGGCAGCAGGCTCTGGGTCGTCGGGCTGGGCAGCAGGCTCCGGGTCGTCGGGTTGGGCAGTAGGCTCCAAGTCGTCGGGCTGGGCAGCAGGCTCTGGGTCATCGGGCTGGGCAGCAGGCTCTGGGTCATCGGGTTGGGCAGGTGACAGGAACACATCAGGCTGGGCAGTAGACAGGAACACATCAGGCTGGGCAGCAGACAGAGGCTCATTAGGCTGGGCAGCAGGCAAAGGCACGTCAAGCTGGTCAGCAGGCAAAGGCACATCAAGCTGGGCAGCAGGCAAAGGCACATCAAGCTGGGCAGCGGGCAGAGGCACATAAAGCTGGGCAGCAGGCAAAAGAACATCAAGCTGGGCAGTGGGCATAGGAACCTCAAGCTGGGCAGCAGGCACATCAAGCTGGGCAGCAGGCAGAGGCACAGGCACATCAGGCTGAACAGCTGGCACATTAAACTGGGCAGCGGGCACAGGCTGGGCAGCAAGATTTGGGTCATCAGGCTGGGCAGCAGGCAAAGGCACATCAAGCTGGGCAGCGGGCAAAGGCACATCAAGCTGGGCAGCGGGCAAAGGTACATCAAGCTAGGCAGCGGGCAAAGGCACATCAAGCTGGGCAACGTGCAAAGGCACATCAAGCTGGGCAGCAGGCAAAGGCACTTCAAGCTGGGGTGCAAGCAGCGGTACTTCAAGCTGGGCAGCAGGCAGAGGCACATCAAGCTGGGCAGCGGGCAAAGGCACATCAAGCTGGGCAGCAGGCACATGCACATCAAGCTGGGCAGCAGGCAAAGGAACATCAAGCTGGGCAGCAGGCAAAGGCACTTCAAGCTGGGCAGCGGACAAAGGCACTTCAAGCTGGGCAGCAGGCAAAGGCACTTCAAGCTGGGCAGCAGGCAAAGGCACTTCAAGCTGGGCAGCGGGCAAGGAACATCAAGCTGGGCAGCAAGCAAAGGAACATCAAGCTGGGCAGCGGGCATAGGCACATCAAGCTCAGGCAGCAGGCACAGGCACATCAAGCTGGGCAGCAGGCAGAGGCACAGGCACATCAAGCTGGGCAGTGGGCTCCAGGCATAGGCTGGGCAGCAAGCTCTGGGTCATCAGGCTGGGCAGCAAGCTCTGGGTCATCAGGCTGGGCACCAAGCTCCGGGTCATCAGGCTGGGCAGTAGGCAAAGGCACATCAGGCTGGGCAGCAGACAGAGGCACATCAGGCTGGGCAGCAGACAGTGGCACATCAGGCTGGGCAGCAGACAGTGGCATATCAGGCTGGGCAGCAGACAGTGGCACATCAGGCTGGGCAGCAGGCAGTGGCACATCAGGCTGGGCAGCAGACAGTGGCACATCGGGCTGGGCAGCAGACAGAGGCTCATCGGGCTGGACAGCAGACAGAGGCTCATCGGGCTGGACAGCAGACAGAGGCTTATCGGGCTGGGCAGCAGACAGAGGATCATCAGGCTGGGCAGCAGACAGAGGCTCATCAGACTGGAAAGTGGGCACATCAGACTGGAAAGTGGGCACATCAAACTAGAAAGCGGGCACATCAGACTGGAAGGCAGGCACATCAGAATGGAACACTGGCAGCAAAACTTCAGGCTGGAACAAGGACACAAGGTCATCAGACCAGTCAGCAGGTACTGAAACATTAGACTGGGTAGCAGGCACTGGGACGTCAGACTGGGTAGCGTCAGACTGGGTAGTAGGCACTGGGACGTCAGACTGGGCAGCAGGCACTGGGACATCAGACTGGGCAGCAGGCACTGGGATGTCAGACTGGGCAGCAGGCACTGGGACGTCAGACTGGGTAGCAGGCACTGGGTTGGCAGATTTAGGTGGGTCATCAGGTTCAACTGGCATGAACGCAGGCAGGAACAGGTTGGTTGGTGTGGAGGCAGGTTGGTATACTGGCAGGATTGTGTGGGTTGGGAAAAACTTTTGTTTCTTCTTTGGTTTAGCCACTGCAGCCTTTTTGGTAACAGCAGGGCTGTAAGAAAAAGATGTAACTGGGCAAAAGGAAGACAAAGTAATAGTGGCTGGAGGAGGGTTTTGTGGGATTGTTACAGGTGGAGGAGAAGAGGCAGGTGGATTGAAAGCAGGATAGGTGCAGTGAGTAGAGACTGGGTAATAGTACTTGGTGGAAAGCTGTGTATACTGGGCTGTAACTGAGGTTGCCATGAACGATGGGGAGATAGATTCTTGGGAAGGCAGGTGATTATTGGCACGGCTGGGTTGTTGTGGCTTTGCTAAATACAGGAGATCTGACCATGCCTGTAGCACAGGTTGAACAAACATTGATCCACACACAGCTTGACTAACCAGAGATTGCACTGAATAGATGCAATCAGACAACACCTGCTGGGAACAAGAAGGATAACGCTCCATGAAAAAGGCTGGATCATCCTCTAACAACCATACCTGAGACTCAACCTGGCCATAATTGAAGGGGGAAAAAAATCGTCACTTCCTTCGGGAATGCATGACAGGGCTGGTTTTGCACATAACCGGATCAGGGGCTGAACATCTTCAAATGATATATAACCCTGATCCACTAGGGAATAAGCTGATTGGATCGTTTCCATCAGCTGGTCACTGGTCCAATCTTTTAAAGTCTGGCGGCAACATTCACCATCCTCTTCCACCAGCAGAGAATAATAGATAATTTCATTAAAATCCATCTTAACACGCCCAGCAAAACAGGGTGATTCCTCAGTGCAGCCACGTCCGGTTAGGGATGGCCTTGGTATACTATCAGAGAATTAGTAAACCAGACTGTGTGGACTGCACAGAGGAAACCAGAAACACATGTAAGTGAATAATAATGGAATTTATTTACATAGGTGACAAGTAAGTGAATATAACAGTGCACAACCAACCCCAAGACCCACAAACAACAAAATAGTATATACAATAAATGGGAGATACCAGAACCGTAAACAAAAGCCAGGCCAAGGTCATACAGCAGGAGATCAGCAGATGGGTAAGGATGGGAAAACAACAAGACAGAGCGAGGATGGATGCAGGGCAGGGATCCAAGGTAATCAGGTAACAGGATGGTCCAGGTCCAGGAAGGGCTCGGGATAGGGATTGGATCAGATCAGGTCAGGTCAGGACAGGACAGGACAGATGCAGGCTCAAGGTCAGGATTACGGGCAGTGAGGTCAGGGCGCAGGGAGAAAGATACCAAGGCAAGCACGTGAGGGCTTGCCGGGTATTTATGAGACTGCCAGTAATTGACCTCACGTAACACCTGAGCGCATGAGGTGCTGTCTGCTCCACACTGCCGGAATTCACCCACTGGTGGACACTGGTACTACGGCCCAAGGATCCAACAGTGCCACCAACAGGCAAGTCCTCTTATTACAGGTCCTGGGTGTTGGAAGACACCCGCTGGTAGACACTGGTGCTGCGATCCAAGAGACCGACAGCGCCACCAACGGGTGAACCCTTTCATGACACTTTTCTTCCCACCATCCCATATACAAATTTGCCAAAGACAGTGAAAACTTAGCTCCCATTGAGGCACCTCTGCATTGGAGGTAGTACACATTATCAAAAATAAAATAGTTGTGTCTAAGTAGAAAATCGACTGCCATTATAGTAAATTCCTTCAATTTTCTATTGGAAAAAAATATACTATAGCAAGTTGAATTTCAAAGCCTCCAGAGCTAAACGAATACACGATATACACGAATATACACGAATATACACGAATAGAGGGACTTGACATCCAGGGTGAGCCAATGAGAGGCATCAGTCCATATAATGTCCTGTATGCTGGCCAAGACAACCAAGCTATCTTTAATATAGCCCGGAAGCCTAGTAACCAGAGGCTGTATGTATTGATCAACCCAGTGGCCCAGTCTCTCAAATAGTGACCCAATACCCGCAACTATGGGGCGACCTTGAATAGGTACAGTATGTTTGTGTAACTTGGGCAGGTGATGAAAGACTGGGACCACTGGGCTGTTTACAGAAAGATTTTCAACCATACTAGAAGACAAAATGCCCATATTACATCCTGTGTCTAGGAGATGAGACAGCTGCTGTCTGAAAATGAATGTGGGATTATTTGGTAAAACATGATATGCTGAAGCATCACCCAATTGACGCAATGCTTCTGTTCCATAATCCACAGCATTCATGACAACAACCGGTCCTCCCTTATCGGCTTGTCTGATAACCAAATCTCGTCAGGATCTCAAGGTTTTAAGGACAGATCTCTCAGCCCATGTTAAATTATCTTTAGAGAAAAAGGCAGTTTTCTATACTATTATTGTCCAAATCAGCTGTCACCTGCATTACGGTTTCCTGTTCCTTGCTTGTCGGTGATAATTTTGCCTTCTGTTGTCCCCGTCGTCCTTGTCTCATTTTCCTTTCTTTTTCTTTACTTTGTCATTTGACATCACTGGGCAGTTTTTTGAAGAATTATTGCCACGTCCAATCCAATGGTATGGTCGCTATATAGATGACCTACTTCTTGTATGGGTTGAGCCCCTGCAGATATTTTGTCTTTTGTCACCTATCTCAATAAAAATTCTCTTAATTTAGAATTTAGGTTTGACAATCATCATGAAACCATCAATTTTTGGATATTACCTTGGAGGGTTCAATCTTCAATGGGACTGTACATACTCGGATTTACCAAAAGGAGTTCGCCGGCAATTCACTGTTATTGGCCACTGGTTGCCATCCGACACAAACTATACAGTCAGTCCCAGTGGGCGAGTGCATTAGGGGCAGGCGCAATTGCTCCATGACAGAAATTTTTTCTGAAGAGTGCAGAGTTGTGTCCTCTAGACTTTTAGCACTTCAGTACAAACAAAGGGACATTAATAGGGCCATATGTGTGGCCAAAAACAGGGATAGATCTACCCTCTTAAAGAATTCTCAATCTAAAAATAATACAGTTTGAGAGGCCAATCCAATTACTTTTGTAACATACTCACAGGAATTTAACTCGATAAAAAATATAATTTTGAAAAATTTACCTATTTTGTCAACTGACAAAGATTTAGCATCTGTTATAAAAGCCGGCTGTAGATTCAGCAGTCGGCGGGCTAATACTTTGGGTGCTATTCTCTCCCTTAGTTTGTACCAGTCCACAGTTTCTGGAGGCACATGGCTGCACACCGCAGGATCTTATGCCTGTGGTGTCGGCACCTGTCGCTTCTGTCAGAAACATATTAAAGAAAAAACAGATTGGTTAAGTAGTGCTCCACGGATAAAGAGCTCGCAATCCGTGATTACATTAATTGTGGAAATAATAATGTGGTCTATTCAGTAGAGTGCACTTCCTGCAATCTACAATATGTAGAGTGCACCACAAGGCCTTTGAGAACATGGATAAGTGAGCATTACCATGGAGCATCTTATCCATCAGACAAGGGACTTTCCAATGTAGCAAAACATTTTAAACATCTCCATGCAGGGAATATGTCTGCCTTCTCCTTCTATGGCTTAGAAAGGGTTAAAAAACGACCTGGGGGGGTGTGTGTGTGTGGGGGGGGGGGCGATCTACATCGTAGGCTTCTTGAAAGAGAAGTCTGGTGGATCTTTAATTTACAAACTAGAGTGCCCTCAGGAATGAATCTTCGCTATGATGTTGATCTTTTTCTCCAATAGGTTTAGTGATGTTTTTGCGATATACTTCTTAATTTTTCTATTTTCATTTTTATCTTTATATTTAATTTTTTTACATACTGTGTTTTTTTACACAGATCCCTGTTTTCGTTACTTTCTCAGTAATCTATGTCAAATAAGTTTTGTTGGTCATCACTCCCTGAGAACAATACACCTGCAGCAGCGTTTTCGTTTATCTTCAATTACTGACATCATTCAATTAGTGGGAGTGACCTGCATTATCCTTTTATCTATACACTATTTCTATGTAGTATTTTTCTATGGTGACTGTGCTGTGAACAAGGCTTGTGCCGAAACACGTCAGCCGTCACATTTTAATGGTCACGTTGTATTAAAGTTTCCAGAGTTGCCGGCATTTCGTTTTACTTCCAAAATGATCCAGGGCACCTAATATCCTAAAGAACACAGCACATCATATCTAAAAGATTATATTTTATATTCTTCTTGTTATGTTTTAGCCCTGATGAAGGGGGAGATGTGTGACCCCAGTTTATGTTGCCTCTTATACCTAAGTAATGTTTGCAATAAAACCTTACTTTGGACATACTTACTTAGACATTTTGATGTGGTGCTTTGATTTTAGATTCAAATATTGTCCTGACATCCTGAGGTTACTGTGGTAGTTCCTCAGTGCACAGAAGCTGCCCATGTATCACCCAGATTTCCCACAGGAACATCATTAGCACAGCATTTATAAAATCAATTTTTAGTACTCAAGCGTCCCTTACTAGTTTTTGAAGGTTTAATCGCCATTAGTCTGCTACTGTAAACATATCTAGATAACAGACAGAAGACCTGGAAGGTTACATTGAGGCCTCATTCCCACTGCATAGGATGTAGGAGAGCAGGGCAGCATTCTTCCCACAGCTGGACCACACTTGCGACATTGTCTGAATTCTGCAATTAGCATTTGGGCCACCAAATCACAATGTCTGTGTCCACCCCAGTGTAAACTGAGTAATTTGTGTCACTGCATATGTTTAGACCTGGCATCTGTGTGGAAGCTTGGCATAGGTTGGAACTGGCAAACTAATTCTCCAACACTGCTGGAAAAGGTCATAGTGTGACTGAGCCTTTTAATGAACCTGTGCTTGGCCAATGTTGGGCAAATGCTGCCTTCTGTAGCAACTTATACTTTGCCTTCATTCCACTGCTACTTCATTCACCTATGGCAACAAAATAAAGAAGTCCAGTGTAATCTGCAAGTAGCAATCCCCTGTGCTGATTGCCTGAGCAGCCAATCACCAAGCACTGATTCATACACGGGAAGAGTATGGATGAGCCACAAGCTTCTCCATACCAAAGTTGCCAACATTTAACAATGCCATTTTTGTTATGTGTCCAGTAAGCCATTGTAGGTAGAGAATGTACTTTACTTAGTGAAATGGCATTCTTTTAACATAAACATACATTTAACATGGTCTACAAGAAGGCATATTGTTAACCTGTTGTACGATTTCATTTTAAAATACTGTACATACAGGAAGAATTATCATAACATAACATCATAGCATCCTCCTAGCTAGGTTCCTATAGTTTAGGCAAATGTAGTTTATGGCTCCTCTGTAAAAGAAGAGCAGTGTTCAATTTTTTTTTTTTTGGCTGTTCTATGTTCTGCTGGTGCAGGTTCATGGGGTCAAGGTGCTTTGGGGTGGGGGGCAGAGTCTTACCGCCCCAAAGCACCCACCCCCCCATATTGAGGGCATGTGGCCTGGTATGGTTCAGGAGGGGGGCGTTCACTCGCCACCCCCTTTTCTGACCTGCCAGGCTGCATGCTCGGCTAAGGGTCTCGTATAGATTTTGGGGGGACCCCACGCTTTTTTTAAAACAATTTTGGCGAGGGGTTCCCCAACACCTGTTATGGACATGGGGGGGACCCCACGCCGTTTTTTTTTCCAGAATTTTCTTTTGCTGGCATTGTTTTGTTTACATGTCAGTGGAGAAGCCAGCTGACAGCTGATGACTCATCAGTTGTTAAGGATGTGGTGGCCTGCTTCCCGGCCCGCTGCTTAACAACCAGCTATTCTTCACACAGAATTCAATTCAGTTGATCATATTTTTGGCCAATCCAAATTTGAATCGTTCTAAAAATTTGGAATTCATTAGAAAATTAATAAATGAAACTAAATTTAACAAAAACAAAATGAAATTTAATGAATTCCGAAACCACACTAAACGAAATCTGAAATTAAACAAAGTTAGTAACATAGCGAATATATACGAAACAAAACACATTTTTCCATCCTGCACATGTTTAATGCCTGGGTATCTGTGTGTATGCACAGTTTAGGTGAACAGCATTTCACCTCTTGCCCTCTCACCAGTTTCTTCAATGCTTCCTCTACAGCACCAGACCAGGACTCACCTTCTTCCCCTAAGGAAGTACTGTCCCTCCCCTCTAATGCGCAAAAACACAAGAATAAGCCGTGGGATTTGCATATAAATGAGCTGCAGCTGATGTGCAAGGGAGGGGCTCTAATTTGAAAAGGAGACTCTGATGTGTAACGCCCCTTTCACACGATCGGACCGTCTATCTGTATTTCTTTCATCCGTCAATGGGCGACAATGCATTCCTATGGGCAAACGGATGACCATCTGTTACCATTCGTTCTTATCTTATCCATTTTTTTTAACGTACAAGTATACACCAAGATCTGTGAAAACAGATATTAACTGACGTTAACGGACGATGTCCGTCAATGTCTGATCAGTTGAGATTCGTTTAGAATAAATTAAGGTTTTTTTTGTTTATATGTGAACTCAAACTATGACCCAGGTAGTAGTTGGACAATAGGAAGTACATCCCCAAGGAAAAACATGGGCAGAGATTTCTCCCAGGAGCAACTAATAAACCTGGTGCATGAAAGGCCAGGCTTGTGGGACTCAACATGTCGGGACCACAGTGACAAGTGGCAACACAGAAACTATGGGAAGAAATCTATAACCTTGTGACACCAAATTGGTCCACCTTGACTATCAAAGAGTGTGAGGCATGTGGTAAGTGTTGCCCGACTGCAGCATGCTCTCTTGTCGGTGTTTTTATGGAATCATGAGATTATAAAAACATGTGAGTAATGTACTGTTCAGTCTCTCGCTGCAGCAGAGTCAAACCATGTGGCACTCTGCTTTGTATGTATTGTTATTTACCTTTTGTAGTAATGCATGTGAATTTGAGGTCATTGCACATTCTTTCTGGCCACTCTTATGAAGTGTGCACCTTGTCTCAGAAGGACATAATTTCTGTGTCTATTGCTGTCCTTGTTGCACGCTGAATTTGTGGTGACCTAAGTATAATAATATTCAACATATGCCAAGTACTGCAATGATGCCTTGTTGTCCATCTGACAGCATTCTGTACACATGATGTTTAACATTGTGAATAGGCAAGGGCATGCTGACTCCTCCACAGACTATGGAGTCCTATTGGTTATAGGTTTTTTCTTTGCCACTTTACTGAAAATCTTTCTCAATGTGTGTTACAGTATTTGAAATTAACAGAAGGTGGCGTTTTCTCAGAGACCGTTTTTGAAGAGATTTGAAGAATGAGGCAAAGAGTGCAAGTGGTTCCGGAGCTAACAAAAACAAAAACTCAGTCTTCTTTAAAATGTTGTCCTTCTTAAGTAACGTCATGGACGTTAGACCGTAAGTGACGTTTGGATGTTCCATCTAGAGAGTGACCAAAAGTTCTCCTTTTTTATTGTAGTACATCAAACATCTCAAAGTGTGAGAAGAACGCTGAAGAAAACCGTAATGAGACAGAAGCAGTGCAGGGAGGTAAGCAAGCCATTACTCAAGAGGGAGAAGGCCAGTCCTAATCTGTGAATGAGACAACACGTCCGAGTGCACGCCCAGACCTTTCGCAAGTATCCGTACATGTAAGCATACTATTGATTACTAAGCTTTATCAGATGTACACCAAGGCATCATTGCATTTCTCTCTACAGGTTAGGCATGACAGGACAACAACATCAAGATCCTTGCGACATGTCAAAAGGCCTGAAAATAATGAGATGGACAAAGCCATGAAGTCCTTCATAGACGAGATGAGCTCCTTTAAAAGACAGGAGAGTAAGGATCCATTCTGTGATCCAAATATCTCAAATGCATTCTTCCTGAGGACAATTTATCATACACTACAAAAAGCACCAGCAGAAAGGCTGGTGGAGATACATATGGGTATATTTATATATGTGGGGGGATGTATTAGAGCTGCCGAGTCAGGAATGCCATTGCCCACTTTTAGCCAGTATGAACCCCCTCAGGGGTCATACCGTCAATATCCTTCCGGCCCAGCCATATCTACCACCCTATCCACAGACCCAATTGCATTCATACAGCTCAATACACAATAACCAGAGGCCTATGTATGTAAATTCCTCTCCTGCTCAGTCTTTACAGGGAACATATCCTCTGGGTTTAAAAACTAGCTCAAATTCCACAGATGTTTATCAAGCTAATAGCCAAACCAGCTCTGGTTCTTCTTCCCAGCCTTCTACTTCATATTCTCCATCCGGGCCATCCCCCACCTCTTTTTATCAGGATTTGTAACTGGGTTTTTGTGTTAAAATCCTTTCTCCACATATAGGCAAATATGACAAACAATGTCACGCTGTCCTAAAAATAGTTGGAATCGATCGCACAATGCAGATAGCACACACAAGGACAAGGACAAAGCAAGGACACAGCAAGGACAAGTCACTCACTGAAAACTGCAATACAGCATGGGAGGAGCAATGCTTTCCGGGTAATGTCATCAAAGCCACAGAAACTACTGTAAACAGATCAAAACGGATGCAAAAATGAATGTAAATGGGTAAATTAATGGATGTAAACGGATGATAACAGAACGGATGTAAACGGAGATTAACGGAACTTACGACGGATGAAGACAGATGGAGATGGATAAAGCAACGGATAAGAAGTGTTACGTTTTCAACTGACGGTGCCCATGTGAAAGGGGCCTAAGGACAGACTCCTATGTGAGAGGAGGCTCTGATGTGCAAGGGAAAATCTGATGTGCAAAAAGGGCTCTAATGTTATAGGGAAACTCTGATGTACAAGGGAGGGGTCCTAATGTTAAGGGGGATCCTGATAAGATGGGGGCTCCAATGTGAAGTGGAGCTCTGATGTGCAAAAGGGGCTCTGATGTAAAAGGGGGGGGGGTTCTGATGTCCAAGGTGGGGCTCTGATGTGAAGGGGGTCTCTGTTGAGCAAGGGGGGCTCTAAAATGCAAGTGGCACTCCACAGTACAAGGGGGAACGCTGATGTCAGAGGGGGCTCTGATGTGAAGGGGGAACTCTGATATGATGAGGGAACACTAATGGATTGGTGGCTCTGATATGGAGGGGAGATTCTGATGGATGGAGAGCTCTGATGTAAAGAGGGGCTCTGATGTGAAGATGGGCCCCTTTTAGAAGGGGGGCTCTGATGTGAAGAGGAACTTTGATGTGAAGGGGGCTTCTGATATAAAAGGGGAACTCTGAAGTGAGGGGGACACTATGATGTGCAGGGGAAACTGATGTGAAGGGTGGACTCCACGTCCCAGAATGCATCATTGTCTGTCTGTCATCTAAACACTATCATGTCTAAATATCAATTGATATAAAAAAATAAATAAACGTCATGTCCTCCAACTAAATCATTGAACAAAAACATTAATGAGAGTTTAAAATTGTTTTCAAAGACCTTGGATTTCACTTGCCACTTTAACACACAGCAATTACCAAGGGTAGCACATAGAAAATTGATTATTCATCTGTACAGCAGCAAATAATTATAACAAATGAGCGCAGCAATTCCCTCTACAGGCTCCATTTACCAGGAGCCTCTGAAATGTCCTCCAAGTGTAAATGTCTGCACATACATTTAAACACAGGCCAAACAGAATATATTCAATTGTACTTTGGACTGTATTCATCATAAAGCACTTGTATGCCTTTCCTTTTCATAAAGCACTTGTATGCAGTGGTGGCTAGTGCTCAAAAATTTTTTTTTTTTTTTGGGGGGGGGGGCGCAAACAAATTCAACTGTTAGTAATGCAGGACTGTAAAAAGCCATTAATCAGATGATTATGCATCATTACTGCTAAATAAAATATTGAAAATGTTAATGTTAAAGTCAAATGTTATAGAGTGCAATAAATAAAAAAAATCTAAACCAACTGAAGCCTCACTGTAGCCATCAAATGCAGTCTCACTGTGCCCATCAATTGCAGCCTCACTGTGCCCATCAATTGCAGCCTCACTGTGCCCATCAATTGCAGCCTTATTGTGCCCTTCAAATGCAGCCTCACTGAGCCCTTCAAATGCAGCCTTACTGTGCCCATCAATTGCAGCCTCACTATGCACTTCATATGCAGCCTCACTGTGCCCTTCAAATTCAGCCTCACTGTACGCATCCATTGCAGCCTCACTGTGCCCATCAATTGCAGCCTCATTGTGCCCATCAAATGCAGCCTCACTGTTCACATCAAATGCAGCCTCACTGTGCCCATCAATTGCAGCCTCACTGTGCCCATCAAGCGCAGGCTTACTGTGCACATCAATTGCAGCCTCATTGTGCCCTTCAAATGCAGCCTTATTGTGCCCATCAAGTGCAGGCTCACTTTGCCCATCAATTGCAGCCTCATTGTGCCCTTCAAATGCAGCATCACTGTGCCCATCAATTTCAGCCTCACTGTGGACATCATATGCAGCCTCACTGTGCCCTTCAAATTCAGCCTCGTTGTACGCATCAATTGCAGCCTCACTGTGCCATCAATTGCAGCCTCACTGTGCCCATCAAATGCAGCCTCACTGTGCCCATCAATTGCAGCCTCACTGTGCCCATCAATTGCAGCCTCACTGTGCTCATCAAGTACAGCCTCATTGATTGTGCACATCAATTGCAGCCTCACGGTGCTCTTCAAATGCAGCCTCACTGTGCCCATCAATTTCAGCCTCACTGTGCACATCATATGCAGCCTCACTGTGCAGATCATATGCAGCCTCACTGTGCCCTTCAAATGCAGCTTTACTGTACACATCAATTGCAGCCTCACTGTGCCCATAAATATGCAGCCTCACTGTGCCCATCAAATGCAGCCTCACTGTGCCCATCAATTGCAGCCTCACTGTGCCCATCAATTGCAGCCTCACTGAGCCCATCAAAGGCAGCCTCACTGTGCCCATCAAATGCAGCCTCACTGTGCCCATCAAATGCAGCCCCACTTTGCCCATCAATTGCAGCCTCCCTGTGCACACCAATTGCAGCCTCACTGTGTTCATCAATTGCAGCCTCACTGTGCCCATCAAGTGCAGGCTCACTGTGCACATCAATTGCAGCCTCATTACCCTTCAAATGCAGCCTCACTGTGCTCTTCAAATGCAGCCTTACTTTGCCCATCAATTTCAGCCTCACTGTGCACATCATATGCAGCCTCACTGTTCACATCATATGCAGCCTCACTGTGCACGTCATATGCAGCCTCACTGTGCCTTTCAAATGCAGCTTCACTGTACACATCAATTGCAGCCTCACTGTGCCCATCAAATGCAGCCACACTGCCCATCAAATGCAGCCTCACTGTGCCAATCAATTGCAGCCTCACTGTGCCCATCAAATGCAGCCTCACTGTGCCCATCAAATGCAGCCTCACCGTGCCCATCAAAGGTAGCCTCACAGTGCCCAGCAAATGCAGCCTCACTGTGCCCATCAATTGCAGCCCACTGTGCCCATCAATTGCAGCCTCACTGTGCACACCAATTTCAGCCTCACTGTGCACACCAATTGCACCCTCACTGTGCACACCAGTTGCAGCCTCACTGTGCCCATCAATTGCAGCATCACTGTGCCCATCAAATGCAGCCTCACTGTGCCCATCAAATGTAGCCTCACTGTGCCCATCAATTGCAGCCTCACTGTGCACACCAATTGCAGCCTCACTGTGCACACCAATTGCAGCCTCACTGAGCCCATCAATTGCAGCCTCACTGTGCCCATCAAATGCAGCCTCACTGTGCACATCATATGCAGTCTCACTGTGCACATTATATGCAGCTTCACTGTGCCCTTCAAATTCAGCTTCACTGTACACATCAATTGCAGCCTCACTGTGCCCATCAAATGGAGCCTCACTGTGCCAGTCAATTGCAGTCTCACTGTGCCAATCAATTGCAGCCTCACTGTGCCCGGCAAATACAGCCTCACTGTGCCAATCAAAGGTAGCCTCACGGTGCCCATCAAATGCAGCCTCACTGTGCCCATCAAATGCAGCCCCACTGTGCCCATCAATTGCGGCCTCACTGTCCACACAAATTTCAGCCTCACTGTGCACACCAATTGCAGCCTCACTGTGCACACCAATTGCAGCCTCACTGTGCCCATCAATTGCAGCCTCACTGTGCCCATCAAATGCAGCCTCACTGTGCACATCATATGCAGCCCCACTGTGCACATCATATGCAGCCCCACTGTGCCCATCAATTGCAGCCTCACTGTGCACATCAATTGCAGCCTCACTATACCCATAAAATGCAGCCTCATTGTGCCGATCAAATGCAGCCTCATTGTGCCAATCAAATGCAGCCTCACTGTGCCCATCAAATGCAGCCTCACTGTGCCCATCAATTGCAGCCTCACTGTGCACACCAATTGCAGCCTCACTGTGCACACCAATTGCAGCCTCACTGTGCACACCAATTGCAGCCTCACTGTGCACACCAATTGCAGCCTCACTGAGCCCATCAATTGCAGCCTCACTGTGCCCATCAAATGCAGCCTCACTGTGCACATCATATGCAGCCTCACTTTGCTTGTCAATTGCAGCCTCACTGTGCCAATCAAATTCAGCCTCACTGTGCTCATCAATTGCAGCCTCACTGTGCCCATCAATTGCAGCCTCACTGTGCCCATCAATTGCAGCTTCACTGTGCATATCATTTGCAGCCTCACTGTGCCCGTCAATTGCAATCTCACTGTGCCCATCAATTTCAGCCTCACTGTGCCCATCAAATGCAGCCTCATTATGCCCGTCAAATGCAACCTCACTGTACCCATTATAAGGTGTTCCCACCATCCCTGTGCTGAGTTCTCGGGTCTGGACACCAGCTGTGCCCATTATGACAGGTTCCCACCATCCCTGTGCAGAGTTCCTAGGTCTGTACACCTGCTGTACCCATTATGACAAGTTACCACCATCCCTGTGCTGAGTTTCCAGGTCTGTACACCTGCTGTGCCCATTATGAGGGGTTCCCACTATCCCTGTGTGGAGTTCCCAGGCCTGTACACCTGCTGTGCCCATTATGAGGGGTTCCAACCATCCCTGTACTGAGTTCCTGGGTCTGTACACGGGTTTGTACACCTGCTGTGCCCATTATGAGGGGTTCCCAGTGATGCAGCGCAGACAGCAGCAGCAACACACAGGGACTGGGAGTCAGGGACAGCGCGACTTGCAAGTACTGGTGCCCAGTCTGAAGTCCACCACCAGCAAACACATGACTTAAGTTACTACATACCTCCCAATTTTTTGCGATGGGAATGAGGGACACCTATCAGAAAAGGTATGCAGGCATAGGACACACCCCTTGCCAATTGCAATTGCAGCCTCATTATACCCTTCAAATGCAGCCTCACTGTGCCTTTCAAATGCAGACTTACTTTGCCCATCAATTGCAGCCTCACTGTGCACATCATATGCAGCCTCACTGTGCACGTCATATGCAGCCTCACTGTGCACGTCATATGCAGCCTCACTGTGCGCGTCATATGCAGCCTCACTGTGCCCTTCAAATGCAGCTTCACTGTACACATCAACTGCAGCCTCACTGTGCCCATCAAATGCAGTCTCACTGTGCCCATCAATTGCAGCCTCACTGTGCCATTCAATTGCAGCCTCACTGTGCCCATCAATTGCAGCCTCACTGTGCCCATCAAATGCAGCCTCACTGTGCCCATCAAAGGTAGCCTCACGGTGCCCATCAAATGCAGCCTCACTGTGCCCATCAAATGCAGCCCCACTGTGCCCATCAATTGCAGCCTCACTGTGCACACCAATTTCAGCTTCACTGTGCACACCAATTGCACCCTCACTGTGCACACCAATTGCAGCCTCACTGTGCACACCAATTGCAGCCTCACTGAGCCCATCAATTGCAGCCTCACTGTGCCCATCAATTGCAGCCTGACTGTGCACATCAAATGCAGCCTCACTGTGCCCATCAATTGCAGCCTCACTGTGCACACCAATTGCAGCCTCACTGTGCCCATTAAATGCAGCCCCACTGTGCCCACCAATTTCAGCCTCACTGCGCACACCAATTGCACCCTCACTGTGCACACCAATTGCACCCTCACTGTGCACACCAATTGCAGCCTCACTGTGCCCATCAATTGCAGCCTCACTGTGTCCATCAAATGCAGCCTCACTGTGCCCATCAAATGTAGCCTCACTGTGCCCATCAAATGTAGCCTCACTGTGCCCATCAATTGCAGCCTCACTGTGCACACCAATTGCAGCCTCACTGTGCACACCAATTGCAGCCTCACTGAGCCCATCAAATGCAGCCTCACTGTGCCCATCAAATGCAGCCTCACTGTGCCAATCAATTGCAGCCTCACTGTGCCCATCAAATGCAGCCTCACTGTGCCCAAAGGTAGCCTCATGGTGCCCATCAAATGTAGCCTCACTGTGCCCATCAATTGCAGCCTCACTGTGCACACCAATTGCAGCCTCACTGTGCACACCAATTGCAGCCTCACTGAGCCCATCAATTGCGGCCTCACTATGCCCATCAAATGCAGCCTCACTGTGCACATCATATGCAGCCTCACTGTGCACATTATATGCAGCCTCACTGTTCCCTTCAAATGCAGCTTCACTGTACACATCAATTGCAGCCTCACTGTGCCCATCAAATGCAGCCTCACTGTGCCCATCAAATGCAGCCTCACTGTGCCAATCAATTGCAGCCTCACTGTGCCCATCAAATGCAGCCTCACTGTGCCCAAAGATAGCCTCATGGTGCCCATCAAATGCAGCCTCACTGTGCCCATCAAATGCAGTCCCACTGTACCCATCAATTGCAGCCTCACTGTCCACACCAATTGCAGCCTCACTGTCCACACCAATTGCAGCCTCACTGTGCCCATCAATTGCAGCCTCACTGTGCCCATCAATTGCAGCCTCACTGTGCCCATCAATTTCAGCCTCACTGCGCACATCATATGCAGCCTCACTGTGCACATCATATGCAGCCTCACTGTGCACGTCATATGCAGCCTCACTGTGCCCATCAAATGCAGCCTCACTGTGCCCATCAATTGCAGCCTCACTGTCCACACCAATTTCAGCCTCACTGTGCACACCAATTGCAGACTCACTGTGCCCATCAATTACAGCCTCACTGTGCCCATCAAATGCAGCCTCACTGTGCACATCATATGCAGCCCCACTGTGCCCATCAATTGCAGCCTCACTGTGCCCATCAATTTCAGCCTCACTATACCCATAAAATGCAGCCTCATTGTGCCAATGAAATGCAGCCTCACTGTGCCAATCAAATGCAGCCTCACTGTGCCCATCAAATGCAGCCTCACTGTGCCCATCAAATGCAGCCTCACTGTGCACATCAAATGCAGCCTCACTGTGCACATCATATGCAGCCTCACTTTGCCCGTCATATGCAGCCTCACTTTGCCCGTCATATGCAGCCTCACTTTGCCTGTCAATTGCAGCCTCACTATGCCCATCAAATGCAGCCTCACTGTGCCCATCAAATGCAGCCCCACTGTGCCCACCAATTTCAGCCTCACTGTGCACACCAATTGCACCCTCACTGTGCACACCAATTGCAGCCTCACTGTGCCCATCAATTGCAGCCTCACTGTGCCCATCAAATGCAGCCTCACTGTGCCCATCAAATGCAGCCTCACTGTGCCCATTAAATGTAGTCTCACTGTGCCCATCGAATGTAGCCTCACTGTGCCCATCAATTGCAGCCTCACTGTGCATACCAATTGCAGCCTCACTGAGCCCATCAATTGCAGCCTCACAGAGCCCATCAATTGCAGCCTCACTGTGCCCATCAAATGCAGCCTCACTGTGCACATCATATGCAGCCTCACTGTGCTCATTATATGCAGCCTCAGTGTGCCCTTCAAATGCAGCTTCACTGTACACATCAATTGCAGCCTCACTGTGCCCATCAAATGCAGCCTCACTGTGCCCATCAAATGCAGCCTCACTGTGCCCATCAAATGCAGCCTCACTGTGCCAATCAATTGCAGCCTCACTGTGCCCATCAAGTGCAGCCTCACTGTGCCCATCAAAGGTAGCCTCATGGTGCCTATCAAATGCAGCCTCACTGTGCCCATCAAATACAGCCTCACTGTCCACACCAATTTCAGCCTCACTGTGCACACCAATTGCAGCCTCACTGTGCCCATCAATTGCAGCCTCACTGTGCCCATCAAATGCAGCCTCACTGTGCACATCATGTGCAGCCCCACTGTGCCCATCAATTGCAGCCTCACTGTGCCCATCAATTTCAGCCTCACTATACCCATAAAATGCAGACTCACTGTGCCAATGAAATGCAGCCTCACTGTGCCATTCAAATGAAGCCTCACTGTGCCCATCAAATGCAGCCTCACTGTGCCCATGAACTGCAGCCTCACTGTGCACACCAATTGCAGCCTCACTGTGCACACCAATTGCAGCCTCACTGAGCCCATCAATTGCAGCCTCACTGTGCACACCAATTGCAGCCTCACTGTGCCCATCAAATGCAGCCTCACTGTGCCCATCAAATGCAGCCCCACTGTGCCCATCAATTGCAGCCTCACTGTGCACACCAATTGCAGCCTCACTGTGCCCATCAATTGCAGCCTCACTGTGCCCATCAATTGCAGCCTCACTGTGCCCATCAAATGCAGCCTCACTGTGCACATCATATGCAGCCTCACTGTGCCCATCAATTGCAGCCTCACTATACCCATAAAATGCAGCCTCACTGTGCCAATCAAATGCAGCCTCACTGTGCCAATCAAATGCAGCCTCACTGTGCCCATCAAATGCAGCCTCACTGTGCCCATCAATTGCAGCCTCACTGTGCACACCAATTGCAGCCTCACTGTGCACACCAATTGCAGCCTCACTGTGCCCATCAATTGCAGCCTCGCTGTGCCCATAAATTGCAGCCTCACTGTGCCCATCAAATGCAGCCTCACTGTGCACATCATATGCAGCCTCACTGTGCCCATAAATTACAGCCTCACTGTGCCCATCAATTGCAGCCTCACTATACCCATAAAATGCAGCCTCACTGTGCCAATCAAATGCAGCCTCACTGTGCCAATCAAATGCAGCCTCACTGTGCCCATCAAATGCAGCCTCACTGTGCCCATCAATTGCAGCCTCACTGTGCACACCAATTGCAGCCTCACTGTGCACACCAATTGCAGCCTCACTGTGCACACCAATTGCAGCCTCACTGAGCCCATCAATTGCAGCCTCACTGTGCCCATCAAATGCAGCCTTACTGTGCACATCATATGCAGCCTCACTTTGCCCGTCAATTGCAGCCTCACTGTGCCAATCAAATTCAGCCTCACTGTGCTCATCATTTGCAGCCTCACTGTGCCCATCAATTGCAACTTCACTGTGCATATAATTTGCAGCCTCACTGTGCCCGTCAATTGCAATCTCACTGTGCCCATCAATTTCAGCCTCATTGTGCCCGTCAAATGCAGCCTCCCTGTACCCATTATAAGGTGTTCCCACCATCCCTGTGCTGAGTTCTCGGGTCTGGACACCAGCTGTGCCCATTATGACAGGTTCCCACCATCCCTGTGCAGAGTTTCTGGGTCTGTACACCTGCTGTACCCATTATGACAAGTTACCACCATCCCTGTGCTGAGTTTCCAGGTCTGTACACCTGCTGTGCCCATTATGAGGGGTTCCCACCATCCCTGTGCAGAGCTACCGGGCCTGTACACCTGCTGTGCCTATTATGAGGGGTTCCCACCATCCCTTTGCTGAGTTCCCAGGTCTGTGCACCTGCTGTGCCCATTATGAGGTGTTCCCACCATCCCTGTACTGAGTTCCTGGGTCTGTACACGGGTCTGTACACCTGCTGTGCCCATTATGAGGGGTTCCCAGTGATCCAGCGCAGCCAGCAGCAGCAACACACAGGGACTGGGAGTCAGGGACAGCGTGACTGGCAAGTACTTGTGCCCAGTCTGAAGTCCACCACCAGCAAACACATGACTTGAGTTACTACATACCTCCCAACTTTTTGAAATGGGAATGAGGGACACCTATCAGAAAAGGTATGCAGGCATAGGACACACCCCTTGCCATGCCCCTTTAAAGGAGAATTGTACAAAAAAACAAGATTTGTTAAACCCACAAGTGCTTTTTTTACCACTACTATTCCTTCATATTGGCTTTTGGAATTTACAAATGCAGCAATTTAGAATTTGGATGAAAGGTTTAGCACTGGGAAACACTTTTTGTTAGATAAAAAGTGCATTTCATATACATCTATATATATCAGACCAAAATGAGGGACAAATGAGGAGGAATGAGGGACAGAGGGACATTGCTCCAAATCAGGGACATTTGGGAGGTATGGTTACTAAGCGCAAGCAACTACTCTTCCCTTCCCTGCAGAGATATCATGTAGCAGCGGCCAGCAGTCTATGAGACAGCAGTTCAGCAGTGAGCTCCCAGTTTGAAGACCACCGCTGCAGATAGAGGAGACCAGATAGAGGGACAGGACATGATAGAGAGGTGTGGAGGGGGAGTTGGAGGAGAAGGCTTCACATTAGAATGGGAGGAGGGAGGTAGAGAGAGAGAGAATTGCAGCCTCACTGTGCCCATCAATTGCAGCCTCACTGTGCCCATTAGGGATGAGCTACGTGTTCGAGTCGAACCCATGTTCGACTCGAACATCGGCTGTTCGATCGTTCGCCGAATTGTGAACGATATGGGCCGTTCGCGCCAAATTCGTGTGGCGCGTCACGGCCCATAATTCACTGCGGCATTGCAGTGCATTGCTTGCTGATGATTGGCCAAGCATGCACTATGACCCGCATGCTTGGCCAATCACAGCGCCGCCTTAACAGAGAGCCATAATTGGCCAAAGCCAAGGAGGCTTTGGCCAATTATGGCTCAGGGGATTTAGTACACGCCCCACACTATATAAGGCCGCCTGCACGGCGGCCCTGTGCAGTGTGTTCCGGTGTGCTTAGAGAGAGAGAGAGACAGTGTCATTTCATTTGAGTTAGCTAGATTAGGCAGGACAGTCAGTCAGTTAGCTGCACTTAAAGTGTATTGTGTATATATATGCATCCCAGGTGTTGCATATATATATATATATATATATACACTGTATTCAGTTTAGCTAGATCCGTTCCTGTTATGTTCTAGACTATTTACATTTAGTGCAGTGCGTCCTGCTCACAGTGTTCAGCTAGATCCGTTCCTGTTATATTCCTACTGACAGGCAGGCTTGTCTTGTTACAGTATTTTGAAGAAAATTACTGGTGTTCTTTTGATCCTATTAGTACCACAGTCAGGCAGCTAGACTATTTACATTTAGTGCAGTGTGTCCTGCTCACAGTGTTCAGCTAGATCCGTTCCTGTTATCTTCTTACTGACAGGCAGGCTTGTCTTGTTACAGTATTTTAAAGAAAATTACTGGTGTTCTTTTGATCCTATTAGTACCACAGTCAGGCAGCTAGACTATTTACAGTTAGTGCAGTGCGTCCTGCCCACAGTATTCTGCTAAACCTACAAGTAAGTGGGGTGCGTCCTGCTCACAGTGGTCAGCTAAACCTACAAGTTAGTGGGGTGCGTCCACCTCACAGTGTTCAGCTAAACCTACAAGCTAGTGGGGTGCGTCCTGCTCACAGTGTTCAGCTAGATCCGTTTCTGTTATCTTCTTACTGACAGGCAGGCTTGTCTTGTTACAGTAAATACAGCTACCTGAAGAAAATTGCTGGTGTTCTTTTGATCCTATTAGTACCACAGTCAGGCAGCTAGACTATTTACAGTTAGTGCAGTGCGTCCTGCTCACAGTGTTCTGCTAAACCTACAAGTTAGTGGGGTGCGTCCTGCTCACAGTGTTCAGCTAAACCTACAAGTTAGTGGGGTGCGTCCACCTCACAGTGTTCAGCTAAACCTACAAGCTAGTGGGGTGCGTCCTGCTCACAGTGTTCAGCTAGATCCGTTTCTGTTATCTTCTTACTGACAGGCAGGCTTGTCTTGTTACAGTAAATACAGCTACCTGAAGAAAATTGCTGGTGTTCTTTTGATCCTATTAGTACCACAGTCAGGCAGCTAGACTATTTACAGTTAGTGCAGTGCGTCCTGCTCACAGTGTTCTGCTAAACCTACAAGTTAGTGGGGTGCGTCCTGCTCACAGTGTTCAGCTAAACCTACAAGTTAGTGGGGTGCGTCCACCTCACAGTGTTCAGCTAAAGCTACCTGTAGAAGGTTGGTGGTGTTCTCATACTACAGGCAGGCAGTTGATTTTGCTAGCTGCAGTATCAGTACATATATATATATATATATATATATATATATATATATATATATATATCCCAGCTTAGTGCAGCTACAGGCCATTAGTATGTCTGGAAGGCCAAGAAGGTGAGGCAGTCAGTCACAAGCCAATAAGAGAGGGCAAGCAGGCTCTGTGCTGGTCGTGGAGACGGTGCATCCTCATCAGCACGTGGCCATGGGACACGCTTGGCCTTTTTTTCGGCAGCTGGCCATGTTGAGCCGCAACATGCAGAAGACTTGGTCGAGTGGATGACCAAGCCGTCCTCATCCTCCTCATCCTCTCTCACCCATGCCCAGGGTACTTTGTCTGGCAAAGAAGCGGCCTCTTCCCTTGGCTCAATGTCATCAGTGACTCCTTCCCTAGCCCCACCATGTCCTCCTGAGGAGTCCCTCGAACTGTTTGACCACAGTGTTGGGTACATGCTCCAGGAGGATGCCCAGCGTTTGGAAGGCTCTGATGATGATACTGAGCTCGATGAAGGCAGTAACACGAGCACGGACAGAGGGGGTGCCCAAGAAGGACAGCAATCTGGCAGTCATGCTCCCCCTGCTGCAGCATACTGCCAGGTTTGCTCCAGTGATGAGGAGGGAGGGGATGATGAGGTCACTGACTCAACGTGGGTGCCTGATAGGAGAGAGGAGGAGGAGGAGGAGGAGGAGGAGGAGGCGGCACATCATAAACGAGGCAGGATGCCCTCCAGGGGCCAGCCTAAGGGCAGCACATTGACTGCATCACACCCCAAAGCTCCACATGTGCAGGGCGCTGCAGTCTCTGCGCGTTATTCAAAAAGTTCTTTGGTGTGGGCCTTTTTTGAGACGAGTGCATCAGATCGCACCGCTGCTATTTGCAACATATGTCTCAAGCGTATCTCGCGTGGCCAAAACATCTCCCGCTTGGGTACCACATGCTTGACCAGACATATGTTGACCTGCCATGCAGTTCGTTGGCAAGCGTATCTAAAAGACCCACACCAAAGAACAAAGAGGACCTCTGCTTGCTCCTCATCAGCTGAGATTTCCAACCCCACTAGACCTTCAGTCCTCTCTGAGACCTGCACTGAGAGGAATGAAGGTGTAGAATTAGGTGTGTCACAGCCACGTACTTGTGGGCAATCTGATTTTGGTACACCGACGTCAGATTGTACCAGGCAAATTTCCCTGCCCCAGCTGCTGCACCGCCGAAAGAAGTTTGCTCCCAGCCATCCACATGCCCAACGGTTGAATGCTAGCTTGGCAAAATTGCTAGCACTTCAACTGCTGCCTTTTCAGTTGGTAGACTCTGCCCCCTTCCGTGAGTTTGTGGAATGTGCGGTTCCTCAGTGGCAGGTACCCAAACGCCACTTTTTCTCACGGAAGGCAATTCCGGCTCTCTACCAGCATGTGGAAGGCAATGTCCATGCCTCGCTGGACAGGGCGGTCAGCGGTAAGGTGCATATTACCGCTGACTCATGGTCCAGCAGGCATGGACAGGGACGTTACCTAAGTTTCACGGCGCATTGGGTGACTCTGCTGGCAGCTGGGAAGGATGCAGGACAAGGCGCAGTAGTGTTGGAGGTTGTTCCGCCACCACGCCTCCAAAATGCTAATGATTGTGACACACCTCTCTCCTCCACCCCCTCCTCTTCTTCTTCCTCCATGGCCTCTTCCTCGGAACCAGCGGTGCTCCGTAGTCGTTCAAGGGGCTACGCAAGTACGCAGGCCAAAAGATGCCATGCGGTGCTTGAGCTGGTGTGCTTGGGGGACAGGAGCCACACTGGGGCAGAGGTTCTGTCAGCTCTGCAGGGGCAGGTTCAGAGGTGGTTGACGCCACGCCAACTTAAGGCAGGAATGGTGGTTTGCGACAATGGCACCAACCTCTTCTCTGCCCTCCGACAGGGACAAATGACCCATGTGCCCTGTTTGGCTCACATCCTTAACTTGGTGGTGCAGCGGTTCTTGGGCAGGTACCCGGGCTTACAGGATGTCCTGAGGCAGGCCAGGAAAGTCTGTGTGCATTTCCGCCGGTCATATAATGCCAGTGCTCGGCTGACGGACCTCCAAAAGGAGTTTAACCTGCCCAAGAACCGCCTAATCTGTGACATGCCCACCAGGTGGAACTCAACGTTGGCCATGCTGCAGCGGCTGCACACGCAGCAGAGGGCCATCAATGAGTACCTGTGCGACTATGGCACCAGGACAGGGTCAGGGGAGCTTGGTTTTTTTTCCCCACGCCAGTGGGCCATGATCAGGGATGCATGCACTGTCCTGTCACCATTTGAGGAGGCCACGAGGATGGTGAGCAGTGACAGTGCATGCATCAGTGACACTGTCCCCCTTGTCCACCTGTTGGAGCACACGCTGCGTGGAATAATGGACAGGGCACTTGAGGCAGAACAGAGGCAGGAAGAGGAGGACTTCCTTAGCTCTCAAGGCCCCCTTTATCCAGACAGTGTTCCTGCGTGCCCGCACACAGGAAGAGGACGAGGAGGAAGAGGAGGAGGAGGAGGAGGAAGATTGTGTCAGTATGGAGGTGGAGCCTGGCACTCAGCATCAGCAGCAGTCTTTAAGGGATCAGTCCCAAGAAACACATGGACTTGTACGTGGCTGGGAGGAGGTGGCTGCGGACCATGTCGTCCTTAGTGACCCAGAGGACTCCGGACCGAATGCCTCAGCAAACCTACGCTGCATGGCCTCCCTGATCCTGCAAAGCCTGCGTAAGGATCCTCGTATTCGTGGTATCAAGGAGAAGGACCAATACTGGCTGGCAACCCTCCTTGATCCACGTTACAAGGGTAAGGTTGCGGACCTTATCTTGCCATCGCAGAGGGAGCAGAGGATGAAACATCTTCGGGAGGCCTTGCAGAAAGGTCTGTGCAACGCGTTCCCAGAGACTGGGAGGTTACAAACTCCTGTTTCTGGACAACGTGTTGCTGAGGCTTCGGTCAGTCAAAGAAGGAGCAGTGGAGAAGGTGGCCGTCTGACCGATGCGTTCAGACAATTTTTTGGTCCGCAGCCCCAAGGTATGATCGGTTCCAGCAACCATCGCCAGCGTCTGTTTTACATGGTGCAGGAATACCTAGGGGCAAGATCAGACTTGGACACCTTTCCCACCGAAAATCCTCTGGGTTACTGGGTCTTGAGGATGGATCACTGGCCAGAGCTTGCACAGTATGCAATTGAGCTACTGGCCTGTCCTGCATCCAGCGTTCTTTCGGAACGCACATTCAGTGCTGCTGGAGGCGTGGTAACCGATCACAGGGTGCGTCTGTCCACTGACTCGGTCGATCGACTGACCTTCATAAAAATGAATGAGTCTTGGATCACCACCAGCTACAAAGCACCTGATGCTGATGTAACCGAATAATTTTTTTTGAAATCTCAGATCCCTTCAAAGACTGCCTATGCTGATGCTGAGTGACTATCCCTGAGTAATTATCCTCTTCCTCCTCAATCATCACGCTGATAGCTTGTAAGAACATTTTTGGTTCTGGGTGCCACCACCAGTGCCTAAGGCACAATTTTTCAGCCCCTGTTCAACAGGGGCGTGTAATTACGATTTTTGATGTAATACTTTGCAGCAGGGCTCGTTCCTGCATTCCAACTAGAGTGTCTGTGAGGGGTTGCAGTGTTGTGGCACCAGCACCAGTGCCTAAGGCCCAATTTTTCAGCCCTTGTTTAACAGGGGAGTGTAATTACAATTTTTGATGCAATACTTTGCAGCAGGGCTCGTTCCTGCATTCCAACTAGAGTGTCTGTGAGGGGTTGCAGTGTTGTGGCACCAGCACCAGTGCCTAAGGCCTAATTTTTCAGCTCCTGTTCAACAGGGGCATGTAATTACAATTCTTGATCTAATATTTCACAGCAGAGCCCTGTGAGGGCTTACAGTGTTGTGGCCACAGCAACACCTAAGGCCCAAATTTCTGCTGAGTATATAGGGCAGGACCCTACTTTCAAACAACTAACTTACAAACGACTCCTACTTGCAAACGGAAGGAGACAACAGGAAGTGAAATCTACCCCTAGGAAGGGAAATTCTCTCCTGTAAGAGTTAATATGGGAAAAACATTTCTCCTTTCCACTGATGCTTTCCAATCCATTGGGACAAAAAGTGAGGTGAAATCTTCTGAAGAGGAGGAAAGACAGCAAAACAAATGTCACAGGGGTGATAACCCTTCCCTATGTTTTCCAAAAAGCTTAAAAAAGATTTTTTGGCTGGAGCTAAACACGTTAAAAATGTACCCGTTCAAAATTACAAAGAGATTCTACTTAACAACAAACCTACAGCCTGTATACTGCTGTTCAGAGTATATAGGGCCTGGTGGCCCCACACCTTTCCTTATTTTAATTTGGGTGCGGGGTTCCCCTTAATATCAATACAAGACCCAAAGGGCCTGGTAATGGACTGGGGGGTACCCATGCCGTTTGTCTCACTGATTTTCATCCATATTGCCAGGACCCGACATTACATTAAACCCGCAAGCAGTTTTAAATGAGATTTTTTCCTTTAAAAATGACATTTGGTGCAGGGACTGTTCTAAACACGGGAAACACGCGTCACTTTACAGGCATACTATAGACACCCCTCAGGTACGATATTTAAAGGAATATTTCACTTTTTTTTTTTACTTTAAAGTGATACTAAAGGTTCATTTTTTATTTTCTAAATATGTTTCTTTAAGGTAGTGTACTGTTGGTTCACTTACCTTTTCCTTCATTTTCCTTTGTAAATGCTTTTTTTCTGTGTGTGAATTTTACACTTCCTGTTCCTCCTCTAGAAGCTTGCCCCCATCATCCGAGCCATTCTGGCTGGGGGTTAGTCAGCATGTTCGCCCCCTCCCTTGGGACTACATCCCTGCTGGGAGACACTGTGTGTGTTCACAGGCACGGGAGGCAGGGGAGCCTTCCTTTAAAGCCGTGACGATGCTGCACGGAGGACGCTCGAAAACCCAGAAGTTGAGGAGAACATACAGAGAGGAAAGGAGGAAGTGCTGATAAAGCCTCTTTATCTAACAGGTAAATAAAAAATTTCGGCAGAAATAACAGCTAGATTCATGATCTATATAGCATATAGATCAAATGTTGCAAAAAATGTTTTTAGCTTTACAACCCCTTTAAGCATCATTAAAATCACTGCTCCCGAAAAAACGGCCGTTTTTAAAAGTTTTTTTTGCATTGATACATGTCCCCTGGGGTAGGACCCGGGTCCCCAAACCCTTTTTAGGACAATACCATGCAAATTAGCCTTTAAAATGAGCACTTTTGATTTCGAACGTTCGAGTCCCATAGACGTCAATGGGATTCTAACGTTCGTGCGAACTTTCGGTCCGTTCGCAGGTTCTGGTGCGAACCGAACCGGGGGGTGTTCGGCTCATCCCTAGTGCCCATCAATTGCAGCCTTATTGTGCCCTTCAAATGCAGCCTCACTGAGCCCTTCAAATGCAGCCTTACTGTGCCCATCAATTGCAGCCTCACTATGCACTTCATATGCAGCCTCACTGTGCCCTTCAAATTTAGCCTCACTGTACGCATCCATTGCAGCCTCACTGTGCCCATCAATTGCAGCCTCATTGTGCCCATCAAATGCAGCCTCACTGTTCACATCAAATGCAGCCTCACTGTGCCCATCAATTGCAGCCTCACTGTGCCCATCAAGCGCAGGCTTACTGTGCACATCAATTGCAGCCTCATTGTGCCCTTCAAATGCAGCCTTATTGTGCCCATCAAGTGCAGGCTCACTTTGCCCATCAATTGCAGCCTCATTGTGCCCTTCAAATGCAGCATCACTGTGCCCATCAATTTCAGCCTCACTGTGGACATCATATGCAGCCTCACTGTGCCCTTCAAATTCAGCCTCGTTGTACGCATCAATTGCAGCCTCACTGTGCCATCAATTGCAGCCTCACTGTGCCCATCAAATGCAGCCTCACTGTGCCCATCAATTGCAGCCTCACTGTGCCAATCAAACGCAGCCTCACTGTGCTCATCAAGTACAGCCTCATTGATTGTGCACATCAATTGCAGCCTCATGGTGCTCTTCAAATGCAGCCTCACTGTGCCCATCAATTTCAGCCTCACTGTGCACATCATATGCAGCCTCACTGTGCAGATCATATGCAGCCTCACTGTGCCCTTCAAATGCAGCTTTACTGTACACATCAATTGCAGCCTCACTGTGCCCATAAATATGCAGCCTCACTGTGCCCATCAAATGCAGCCTCACTGTGCCCATCAATTGCAGCCTCACTGTGCCCATCAATTGCAGCCTCACTGAGCCCATCAAAGGCAGCCTCACTGTGCCCATCAAATGCAGCCTCACTGTGCCCATCAAATGCAGCCCCACTTTGCCCATCATTTGCAGCCTCCCTGTGCACACCAATTGCAGCCTCACTATGTTCATCAATTGCAGCCTCACTGTGCCCATCAAGTGCAGGCTCACTGTGCACATCAATTGCAGCCTCATTACCCTTCAAATGCAGCCTCACTGTGCTCTTCAAATGCAGCCTTACTTTGCCCATCAATTTCAGCCTCACTGTGCACATCATATGCAGCCTCACTGTGCACGTCATATGCAGCCTCACTGTGCCTTTCAAATGCAGCTTCACTGTACACATCAATTGCAGCCTCACTGTGCCCATCAAATGCAGCCACACTGTGCCCATCAAATGCAGCCTCACTGTGCCAATCAATTGCAGCCTCACTGTGCCCATCAAATGCAGCCTCACTGTGCCCATCAAATGCAGCCTCACCGTGCCCATCAAAGGTAGCCTCACAGTGCCCAGCAAATGCAGCCTCACTGTGCCCATCAATTGCAGTCCACTGTGCCCATCAATTGCAGCCTCACTGTGCACACCAATTTCAGCCTCACTGTGCACACCAATTGCACCCTCACTGTGCACACCAGTTGCAGCCTCACTGTGCCCATCAATTGCAGCATCACTGTGCCCATCAAATGCAGCCTCACTGTGCCCATCAAATGTAGCCTCACTGTGCCCATCAATTGCAGCCTCACTGTGCACACCAATTGCAGCCTCACTGTGCACACCAATTGCAACCTCACTGAGCCCATCAACTGCAGCCCCACTGTGCCCATCAAATGCAGCCTCACTGTGCACATCATATGCAGTCTCACTGTGCACATTATATGCA
The DNA here is from genome assembly GCF_042186555.1 of Aquarana catesbeiana. Classification (NCBI taxonomy): domain Eukaryota; kingdom Metazoa; phylum Chordata; class Amphibia; order Anura; family Ranidae; genus Aquarana; species Aquarana catesbeiana. The sequence continues at coordinate 70,516,785 of NC_133336.1, read as the reverse complement.
GCCTCACTGTGCCCTTCAAATTCAGCTTCACTGTACACATCAATTGCAGCCTCACTGTGCCCATCAAATGGAGCCTCACTGTGTCCATCAAATGCAGCCTCACTGTGCCAGTCAATTGCAGTCTCACTGTGCCAATCAATTGCAGCCTCACTGTGCCCGTCAAATACAGCCTCACTGTGCCAATCAAAGGTAGCCTCGCGGTGCCCATCAAATGCAGCCTCACTGTGCCCATCAAATGCAGCCCCACTGTGCCCATCAATTGCGGCCTTACTGTCCACACAAATTTCAGCCTCACTGTGCACACCAATTGCAGCCTCACTGTGCACACCAATTGCAGCCTCACTGTGCCCATCAATTGCAGCCTCACTGTGCCCATCAAATGCAGCCTCACTGTGCACATCATATGCAGCCCCACTGTGCACATTATATGCAGCCCCACTGTGCCCATCAATTGCAGCCTCACTGTGCACATCAATTGCAGCTTCACTATACCCATAAAATGCAGCCTCATTGTGCCGATCAAATGCAGCCTCACTGTGCCAATCAAATGCAGCCTCACTGTGCCCATCAAATGCAGCCTCACTGTGCCCATCAATTGCAGCCTCACTGTGCACACCAATTGCAGCCTCACTGTGCACACCAATTGCAGCCTCACTGAGCCCATCAATTGCAGCCTCACTGTGCCCGTCAAATGCAGCCTCACTGTGCACATCATATGCAGCCTCACTTTGCTTGTCAATTGCAGCCTCACTGTGCCAATCAAATTCAGCCTCACTGTGCTCATCAATTGCAGCCTCACTGTGCCCATAAATTGCAGCCTCACTGTGCCCATCAATTGCAGCTTCACTGTGCATATCATTTGCAGCCTCACTGTGCCCGTCAATTGCAATCTCACTGTGCCCATCAATTTCAGCCTCACTGTGCCCATCAAATGCAGCCTCATTGTGCCCGTCAAATGCAACCTCACTGTACCCATTATAAGGTGTTCCCACCATCCCTGTGCTGAGTTCTCGGGTCTGGACACCAGCTGTGCCCATTATGACAGGTTCCCACCATCCCTGTGCAGAGTTCCTAGGTCTGTACACCTGCTGTACCCATTATGACAAGTTACCACCATCCCTGTGCTGAGTTTCCAGGTCTGTACACCTGCTGTGCCCATTATGAGGGGTTCCCACTATCCCTGTGTGGAGTTCCCAGGCCTGTACACCTGCTGTGCCCATTATGAGGGGTTCCAACCATCCCTGTACTGAGTTCCTGGGTCTGTACACGGGTTTGTACACCTGCTGTGCCCATTATGAGGGGTTCCCAGTGATGCAGCGCAGACAGCAGCAGCAACACACAGGGACTGGGAGTCAGGGACAGCGCGACTGGCAAGTACTGGTGCCCAGTCTGAAGTCCACCACCAGCAAACACATGACTTAAGTTACTACATACCTCCCAACTTTTTGCGATGGGAATGAGGGACACCTATCAGAAAAGGTATGCAGGCATAGGACACACCCCTTGCCAATTGCAATTGCAGCCTCATTATACCCTTCAAATGCAGCCTCACTGTGCCTTTCAAATGCAGCCTTACTTTGCCCATCAATTGCAGCCTCACTGTGCACATCATATGCAGCCTCACTGTGCACGACATATGCAGCCTCACTGTGCGCGTCATATGCAGCCTCACTGTGCCCTTCAAATGCAGCTTCACTGTACACATCAACTGCAGCCTCACTGTGCCCATCAAATGCAGCCTCACTGTGCCCATCAATTGCAGCCTCACTGTGCCATTCAATTGCAGCCTCACTGTGCCCATCAATTGCAGCCTCACTGTGCCCATCAAATGCAGCCTCACTGTGCCCATCAAAGGTAGCCTCACGGTGCCCATCAAATGCAGCCTCACTGTGCCCATCAAATGCAACCCCACTGTGCCAATCAATTGCAGCCTCACTGTGCACACCAATTTCAGCTTCACTGTGCACACCAATTGCACCCTCACTGTGCACACCAATTGCAGTCTCACTGTGCACACCAATTGCAGCCTCACTGAGCCCATCAATTGCAGCCTCACTGTGCCCATCAATTGCAGCCTGACTGTGCACATCAAATGCAGCCTCACTGTGCCCATCAATTGCAGCCTCACTGTGCACACCAATTGCAGCCTCACTGTGCCCATTAAATGCAGCCCCACTGTGCCCACCAATTTCAGCCTTACTGCGCACACCAATTGCACCCTCACTGTGCACACCAATTGCACCCTCACTGTGCACACCAATTGCAGCCTCACTGTGCCCATCAATTGCAGCCTCACTGTGCTCATCAAATGCAGCCTCACTGTGCCCATCAAATGTAGCCACACTGTGCCCATCAAATGTAGCCTCACTGTGCCCATCAATTGCAGCCTCACTGTGCACACCAATTGCAGCCTCACTGTGCACACCAATTGCAGCCTCACTGAGCCCATCAATTGCAGCCTCACTATGCCCATCAAATGCAGCCTCACTGTGCACATCATATGCAGCCTCACTGTGCACATTATATGCAGCCTCACTGTTCCCTTCAAATGCAGCTTCACTGTACACATCAATTGCAGCCTCACTGTGCCCATCAAATGCAGCCTCACTGTGCCCATCAAATGCAGCCTCACTGTGCCAATCAATTGCAGCCTCACTGTGCCCATCAAATGCAGCCTCACTGTGCCCAAAGGTAGCCTCATGGTGTCCATCAAATGCAGCCTCACTGTGCCCATCAAATGCAGCCCCACTGTACCCATCAATTGCAGCCTCACTGTCCACACCAATTGCAGCCTCACTGTCCACACCAATTGCAGCCTCACTGTGCCCATCAATTGCAGCCTCACTGTGCCCATCAATTGCAGCCTCACTGTGCCCATCAATTGCAGCCTCACTGTGCCCATCAATTTCAGCCTCACTGCGCACATCATATGCAGCCTCACTGTGCACATCATATGCAGCCTCACTGTGCACATCATATGCAGCCTCACTGTGCCCATCAAATGCAGCCTCACTGTGCCCATCAATTGCAGCCTCACTGTCCACACCAATTTCAGCCTCACTGTGCACACCAATTGCAGCCTCACTGTGCCCATCAATTACAGCCTCACTGTGCCCATCAAATGCAGCCCCACTGTGCACATCATATGCAGCCCCACTGTGCCCATCAATTGCAGCCTCACTGTGCCCATCAATTTCAGTCTCACTATACCCATAAAATGCAGCCTCATTGTGCCAATGAAATGCAGCCTCACTGTGCCAATCAAATGCAGCCTCACTGTGCCCATCAAATGCAGCCTCACTGTGCACATCAAATGCAGCCTCACTGTGCACGTCATATGCAGCCTCACTTTGCCCGTCATATGCAGCCTCACTTTGCCCGTCATATGCAGCCTCACTTTGCCTGTCAATTGCAGCCTCACTGTGCCCATCAAATGCAGCCTCACTGTGCCCATCAAATGCAGCCCCACTGTGCCCACCAATTTCAGCCTCACTGTGCACACCAATTGCACCCTCACTGTGCACACCAATTGCAGCCTCACTGTGCCCATCAATTGCAGCCTCACTGTGCCCATCAAATGCAGCCTCACTGTGCCCATCAAATGCAGCCTCACTGTACCCATTAAATGTAGCCTCACTGTGCCCATCAAATGTAGCCTCACTGTGCCCATCAATTGCAGCCTCACTGTGCACACCAATTGCAGCCTCACTGAGCCCATCAATTGCAGCCTCACAGAGCCCATCAATTGCAGCCTCACTGTGCCCATCAAATGCAGCCTCACTGTGCACATCATATGCAGCCTCACTGTGCTCATTATATGCAGCCTCAGTGTGCCCTTCAAATGCAGCTTCACTGTACACATCAATTGCAGCCTCACTGTGCCCATCAAATGCAGCCTCACTGTGCCCATCAAATGCAGCCTCACTGTGCCAATCAATTGCAGCCTCACTGTGCCCATCAAATGCAGCCTCACTCTGCCCATCAAAGGTAGCCTCATGGTGCCCATCAAATGCAGCCTCACTGTGCCCATCAAATGCAGCCTCACTGTCCACACCAATTTCAGCCTCACTGTGCACACCAATTGCAGCCTCACTGTGCCCATCAATTGCAGCCTCACTGTGCCCATCAAATGCAGCCTCACTGTGCACATCATATGCAGCCTCACTGTGCTCATTATATGCAGCCTCAGTGTGCCCTTCAAATGCAGCTTCACTGTACACATCAATTGCAGCCTCACTGTGCCCATCAAATGCAGCCTCACTGTGCCCATCAAATGCAGCCTCACTGTGCCAATCAATTGCAGCCTCACTGTGCCCATCAAATGCAGCCTCACTGTGCCCATCAAAGGTAGCCTCATGGTGCCCATTAAATGCAGCCTCACTGTGCCCATGAAATGCAGCCTCACTGTCCACACCAATTTCAGCCTCACTGTGCACACCAATTGCAGCCTCACTGTGCCCATCAATTGCAGCCTCACTGTGCCCATCAAATGCAGCCTCACTGTGCACATCATATGCAGCCCCACTGTGCACATCATATGCAGCCCCACTGTGCCCATCAATTGCAGCCTCACTGTGCCCATCAATTTCAGCCTCACTATACCCATAAAATGCAGACTCACTGTGCCAATGAAATGCAGCCTCACTGTGCCATTCAAATGCAGCCTCACTGTGCCCATCAAATGCAGCCTCACTGTGCCCATGAACTGCAGCCTCACTGTGCACACCAATTGCAGCCTCACTGTGCACACCAATTGCAGCCTCACTGAGCCCATCAATTGCAGCCTCACTGTGCACACCAATTGCAGCCTCACTGTGCCCATCAAATGCAGCCTCACTGTGCCAATCAATTGTAGCCTCACTGTGCCCATCAATTGCAGCCTCACTGTGCCCATCAAATGCAGCCTCAGTGTGCCAATCAATTGCAGCCTCACTGTGCCCATCAAATGCAGCCTCACTGTGCCCATCAAAGGTAGCCTCATGGTGCCCATCAAATGCAGCCTCACTGTGCCCATCAAATGCAGCCCCACTGTGCCCATCAATTGCAGCCTCACTGTGCACACCAATTGCAGCCTCACTGTGCCCATCAATTGCAGCCTCACTGTGCCCATCAAATGCAGCCTCACTGTGCACATCATATGCAGCCTCACTGTGCCCATAAATTGCAGCCTCACTATACCCATAAAATGCAGCCTCACTGTGCCAATCAAATGCAGCCTCACTGTGCCAATCAAATGCAGCCTCACTGTGCCCATCAAATGCAGCCTCACTGTGCACACAAATTGCAGCCTCACTGTGCACACCAATTGCAGCCTCACTGTGCACACCAATTGCAGCCTCACTGAGCCCATCAATTGCAGCCTCACTGTGCCCATCAAATGCAGCCTTACTGTGCACATCATATGCAGCCTCACTTTGCCCGTCAATTGCAGCCTCACTGGGCCAATCAAATTCAGCCTCACTGTGCTCATCATTTGCAGCCTCACTGTGCCCATCAATTGCAACTTCACTGTGCATATCATTTGCAGCCTCACTGTGCCCGTCAATTGCAATCTCACTGTGCCCATCAATTTCAGCCTCACTGTGCCCGTCAAATGCAGCCTCATTGTGCCCGTCAAATGCAGCCTCACTGTACCCATTATAAGGTGTTCCCACCATCCCTGTGCTGAGTTCTCGGGTCTGGACACCAGCTGTGCCCATTATGACAGGTTCCCACCATCCCTGTGCAGAGTTCCTGGGTCTGTACACCTGCTGTACCCATTATGACAAGTTACCACCATCCCTGTGCTGAGTTTCCAGGTCTGTACACCTGCTGTGCCCATTATGAGGGGTTCCCACCATCCCTGTGCAGAGCTACCGGGCCTGTACACCTGCTGTGCCCATTATGAGGGGTTCCCACCATCCCTTTGCTGAGTTCCCAGGTCTGTGCACCTGCTGTGCCCATTATGAGGGGTTCCCACCATCCCTATACTGAGTTCCTGGGTCTGTACACGGGTCTGTACACCTGCTGTGCCCATTATGAGGGGTTCCCAGTGATCCAGCGCAGCCAGCAGCAGCAACACACAGGGACTGGGAGTCAGGGACAGCGTGACTGGCAAGTACTTGTGCCCAGTCTGAAGTCCACCACCAGCAAACACATGACTTGAGTTACTACATACCTCCCAACTTTTTGAGATGGGAATGAGGGACACCTATCAGAAAAGGTATGCAGGCATAGGACACACCCCTTGCCATGCCCCTTTAAAGGAGAATTGTACAAAAAAACAAGATTGGTTAAACCCACAAGTGCTTTTTTTACCACTACTATTCCTTCATATTGGCTTTTGGAATTTACAAATGCAGCAATTTAGAATTTGGATGAGAGGTTTAGCACTGGGAAACACTTTTTGTTAGATAAAAAGTGCATTTCATATACATCTATATATATCAGACCAAAATGAGGGACAAATGAGGAGGAATGAGGGACAGAGGGACATTGCTCCAAATCAGGGACAGTCCCTCCAAATCAGGGACATTTGGGAGGTATGGTTACTAAGCGCAAGCAACTACTCTTCCCTTCCCTGCAAAGATATCATGTAGCAGCGGCCAGCAGTCTACGAGACAGCAGTTCAGCAGTGAGCTCCCAGTTTGAAGACCACCGCTGCAGATAGAGGAGACCAGACAGAGGGACAGGACATGATAGAGAGGTGTGGAGGGGGAGTTGGAGGAGAAGGCTTCAGATTAGAATGGGAGGAGGGAGGTAGAGAGAGAGAGAGAGGGGAGAGAGAGGGGGGGAGAAAGGGATGGTGGGAGAGAAAGGGGGAGAGAGAGAGTGATAGGGGGAAGTGGGAGAGAGAGAGAGGAAGAGGGGGAGAGAGAGAGGGAAGAGGGGGAGAGAGAGGGGGAGAGAGGGGGGGAAGGGGGGGGGGAGATTGCTGACAAGGCTTAAGATAGATGGATAAACACAAGTCTAATTATTGGCTTTCTGCTGATTCCAGTGGAAGTCTATTGAGATACGATCAGTTAATGCTCATTACTTCACAATGTGCTGCCTCTGAATATATCAGGTCTCATCCAATATCCTTTACATTACCTTGTTACTAACCAGGGCTACTTTCAAAGGGAAACAGCCAACAAAATATTTCTGAGACTCCATTCCTAGTTCAGAATACAACCAGCAATGATATGTTGTGTAGACATTGGATCAGATGTTACCTTTCTCGGTGATTGGATGCTATGGGGGATGCTATGGGTCTTCTGCACTGCTTACAATGGATGAAATTAATCATGTCTATCTCATTAAAACTCAGAAGAGTTTTGTGAGCTTTGGCATTCAGCAAGCTGTCCCTAATAACAGAGGAGAGTGCGCCAAGAGAAAACCTTTTGTTTCTGAGTAGCCAATATGTAAAAACAGCAATAATGTTCATTAAAAAATTATATAACGCAGCCTAAGACGTGGACTTAGGTAAATTGCAATCACATCCTGCTATCACTTGTAGCCAGTCCTACCAGGATGATCTGTCATGGGCCATGCAGTGAGAAGGGTTGCTGCACATTATTCTTATTCTCACCTCCAGGGAAGCCTTCTTCCCCCCGGCTGGACGGGTAGCACTCTAATTCCCCGCACTCACCTCCAGACTCTGGCCACATCGCGCTCATTCCCGGGCTCTGCACTGCCATCTCCGCGCCCATCCGCCGCATCAGTGTTATCCTCATCAGTGATTTGCTCACATCACAGGGTGAGGGGGTCACACATCTTCCCAGTTTGTGATTCATGCCGCCCCTGCTTACCGGTCTGGCCGAGAAATAGAGAGAAGATTTAGGCCTTGTGTTCCATCCAGTGCCAGGACCATAGGATGTGCACCGCCCACGTCCTATGGATCGCGCCAATCACAAACCCCACAGGCAGAATAATGCTAGAGTGGGAGTGTTTGGGTCGCATCACTCTGAGACCAGAAGACTCTCCAAGAAAAGCCAGTGAAGCGCCTCAGCCCCAATCATGTGATTGTGAAGACATCACTCTTCCTATAGACAGCTGTGTGTCCGGTGCCCTGCACACACTTAAAAGGCCATTTTTTTTAATAGACTAGCTTGGAGGGGGGGGTGGCGCCACTGCGCCCCCTATGGACGGGCCGCCACTGCGCCCCCTATGGACGGGCCACCACTGCTTGTATGCCTGTCCTTATCATAAAGCACTTGTGGGCCTATAAGACTTCAAGACTGCAAGACTTGTAAGGTCTCTGTCACATGCCTGTCATTAGTGGCCTGTGGCAACAAGGGCTACATGTATAAGGTTTGAGCAAGCACTGAATTTAGCTCAAAACGCATCACCTTTTAATGTTCCTGTCATACCTGTGATGCTTCAATAAAGATACCAAGGAGTGCAGCAATATTCCAGGATTTGTGCATGTTACCTATCTATACAAACCCTTATGGACACCTTCAAAGGTCAGCATCAGCAAAATAATGATACTTCGCAAACCACATATTATTTAGAGTGTCAGTTTTGAACAGTGACAAAAAGCATGTCTAAACTTGAAACCAATAATGTAATAGATTGCAGCTTAGCAGTCCTTACGATGCAGTGGTGTATTTAGGTTTTGTGCTGCCCTAGGCCGGACTAAACCCACGCACCCCCTAATTTAAATATGACCCACCCCTTCCTGTCAAGGTCACATGCCTTCCTTTTTAAGACCCACCCTGTCATCTTCATGGGAGGAGGACAGAGGGACGCCGTGGGAAGAGGACAGAGGGACACAGTGGGAAGAGGACAGAGGTACGCCGTGGGAGAAGGACAGATGGACACCATGGGAAGAGGACAGAGGGACGCCGTGGGAAGAGGACAGAGGAACGCCATTAGAAGGTGACAGAGGGACACAGTGGGAAGGAGGACAGAGAGGGATGCCACAGGTGGAGGACTGAGAGGGATGCCGCGGGAGGAGGACAGAGAGGGATGCCGCAGGAGGAGGACAGAGAGGGATGCTGGGGGAGGAGGACAGAGAAGGATGCCGTGGGAGGAGGACAGAGGGATGCCATGGGAGGAGGACAGAGGGATGCCGTGGGAGGAGGACAGAGAGGGACGCGGCATCTTTAAATTTGGGGCGAGAGGGGGTAAGGGGATATGTGCTGGGTGCTTTGGGAGGGTAGAGGACATGTGCTAGTGGGGGGGTGGGGATCAGACCTCCCACTATGACATATTCTCTCCCCTCCCAAAGTACCCAGCACATATTCCCTTACCCCCCTCTCCCCCACCCTTCCCAGTTACTGTGTCCCCCTCCACTGTAAACTATACACAGATCTCAGACCAGCAGCGTGGCTCTTGCACTAAAGTTGTGTCCCTCCTCTGTGGCTCCTCCTCCTGTGTACACTAGAAAATTGGAGCCGAGGAGGAAGAGGAGCCGAGGAGTGTGTGAGGCTGTCAGTGGGGATAGAGGTGTCGGCTGCTACGGAAAGCCGATCGCCGCTTGCGGGACCCCGGGCGGCAGATGTCCCTGGTGCCTACGCTAGCGCACCCCTGTCTGGCCAGTTACCGGAAGCTCAGTGCCAGAACTTGTTGTGGCACTGGGCTCCACGACAGTGGCGTCACTAGGGTTGGTGTCACCTGGTGCGGTAAAAATGGTGTCACCCCCTATTTTTGGGCCGGAGGCCCAGCGCTGGAGCTCGTTGTAGCGGTCAATAAGGCCTAGAGGATAGCAGGTTAGGCACTTCCAAATGGCTCAGTCCGTAAGAACAGTAATGGATAATGGCCAACAGGCCCTCTTAACAGACCCAGCGAAACCGCAACAGTGATCCCTCTGGCTGGACGTTCGGTCACTCTGGGTTGCCCAGGCTGACTCTAGTCAGTAGTGTAGCATGTCTGTACCATGGCAGTGGCTCCATCTTTCTCCCCCTTTGGTGGTGCAGGTACAGCGCGGCTTCCTCTCTGGTGGTGCAGGTACTGCATGGCTCCCTCTCTAGTGGTGTGGGTAGAGCGTGGCTCTCTCGCTGGTGGTGCGGATACAGCGTGGCTCTCTCTCTGGTGGTGCGGGTACAGTGTGGCTCCCTCTCTGGTGGTGCAGGTACAGCGTGGCTTCCTCTCTGGTGGTGTGGGTACAGCGTGGCTCCCTCTCTGGTGGTGTGGCTCTCTCTCTGGTGGTGAGGGTACAGCGTGGCTCCCACTCTGGTGGTGTGGGTACAGGGGTACAGTTTGGCTCCCTCTCTGGTGGGGCGAGTACAGGGGTACAGCATGGTGCCCTCTCTGGTGGTGCGGGTCCAGGGGTACAGCATGGCTCTCTCTGGTGGTGCCGGTACAGGGGTACAGTGTGGCTCCCTCTCTGGTTGTGTGGGTACAGGGGTACAGCTTGGCTCTCTCTCTGGCTTCCCCCAGCACAGTCCTCTCTTTTTCTCTTCTCCTGTAGCACTCCGGGTTCCAGGTTCTCTCTCTCCTCCCCCAGAGTGCATGCATGCTGGAGGCTGTAGCTTGCTGTCTGTGGACACACTGGGGCCGCCAATCTTCAGGGACTACATTTCCCTTGATGACCCCCAGTGGTTTCTGATTGGTCCTTTGCTGTGGCCAATGGGGGGGGAAACAGAGTGGGCAGATGTCGCGGCGAACCAGATTACAGCCACTTTCTCTTCTTTCTTTCGGCTAACAGGAGAAAGGGGAGGGGGCGAGCGGGGAGATACACAGACAGCCGGAAGCTCTCCTCTCCCCTGTCACAGCGCCGCTGTTGAGTTCTCTGGCAAACAGAGCAACGAAAAATTTTACCGATGGTGGGGGGAGCTTGACAGCACCCACTAAAACTGCTTCCTGGTGTCGTCCCCCTGGTGGGTGTCGCCCGAGTGCGGCCACCCCCCCCATCCCCATAGCGACGCCACTGCTCTGGGATTCAGCTGTACTCTCCTGATGGTGGCCCTGAGTGCGGGAGCCCGGAGGATGGTGCGGTGCTTTTTTCGTGCGGGGTGGCTTTTTTACCCCCCGGCAAAGTGCTGCCCTAGGCCTGGGCCTTGTCGGCCTTGGCTAAAACACAGCACTGCCTGGGGGTCCTCTTGTATGCCTGTAAAGTGGCGCATCTGTGTAATGTATAGAACATGCTGTAGCAATAATGACCATTATAAAGGAAAAAATTTAATTTAACCACTTCCCGCCGCCCCCCGTCAAATGAGTGCGGCTCTCGTTCTGGGTGGACGTCAGCACAGGGATCGCGGCTGCACCGTGTTGCTAGGACAAGGCGTGACCCCGATCTCTGTAAAGAGCTCTTTAACCATGTGATCGGCTGTGTCTAATCCCCATCGACCCTTATTAAAAAACAAAAAATAAATAAATAGTGTCCCTCGATGTATCCATTATCCATCACGCAACTGGCAGGACCTGAAAAATAGAAAAAAACGCTTCGCCTCCTAAGAGGCTACCTGCCATATGCCCTCTTCAGCTTTGACAGCTCTTATATAGGCAAGGGGCGAGACCACCCGGTTACGTCACCCGGTGGAACCACCCCTTAATGATATCACATGACGTCATGTGACGACAGAAGGGGGGGTGCCACTGGGTGACGTAACCGGGTGGCCCTGCTCCATGCCTATATAAGAGCTGTCAAAGCAGAGAGGAGGCAGACGGCCGGAGGCCTCCCAAGAGATGACAACGGAGGGGTGGTTCTATTTTTGTGGGCGGCGTGATTGACGATGGATGTACATCGAGGGAAAAATGTTTTTTTTCATTTTTAAAAAAGGACTTGTCAAAAACTGTTCCCAGTGGTTATTACTTTTTGACACTTTTTTGGTGAATGTACCCAATACCCATTCACATGGAGGGGGGGGTTGAGATCTCGGGGCCCCCAGACCTTGACAACCACAGCCCAGGGTTGTCGGGAAGAGGCCCTTGTCCCCATCAACATGGGGACATGGTTCTTTGGGGCCTGGTATGGATTTTGGGGGGACCCCACGCTGTTTTGTTTTTTGAAAAAAACACAATATTTTGTACTTTTTGCTATAATAAATATCCCCAATTTTTTTTTAAAAAAGCAATTTTTTTCTCAGTTTAGGCCGATATGTATTCTTCTACATATTTTTGGTAATAAAAATCCCAATAAGCGTATATTGATTGGTTTGCGCAAAAGTTATACCATCTACAAAATAGTCGATAGATTTATGGCATTTTTAATTATTATTTTTTATTTTTACTAGTAATGGCAGTGATCTGCAATTTTTATTGAGACTGCAACATTATGGCGGACACATCGGACACTTTTGACACATTTTTGGGACGATTGACAATTATACAGCGATCAGTGCTATAAAAATGCACTGATTACTGTATAAATGTCACTGGCAGTGAAGGGGTTAACACTAGGGGGCGATCAAGGGGTTAACTGTGTTCCCTAGTATGTGCTCTAACTGTGGGGGGAGGGGACTGACTATAGGAGATGACAAATCGTGGTTCCTAGCTATTAGGAACTCACGATCTGCATCTCCTCTCCTCACAGAACAGGGATTTGTGTGTTTACACACACACGTCCTTGTTCTGCCTCGAGTGCCCGCGATCGCGCGTGGCCAGCCGTCATCACGACCGCCAGTCACAAGCATCGGCACCCTCCGCAGTGCCTGCTATAATACCTAAAGGAGCCGACGTACAGCTACGACGGTTTGCGGGATCGTGCCAAACTGCTGCGGTATAATGACGGCAGCTGGTCGGCAAGTGGTTAATCACCACTGGGTTTTTTATTTTTTGCGATATAAGTAAAAAAAGAGTGAACATTTTGAAAAAAAAAACACTTTTCTTTTAGTTTCTATTATAAAATTTTGCAAATAAGTAATTTTTGTTCATAAATTTGGGCCAAAATGTATACTGCTACATGTCTTTGGTAAAAATAACCCAATTTAGTGGATATTATTTAGTCTACATGCTATGGTGCAAATCATAAAAAAATGATCACACCTGATGTACTTTTTGGAAAGTAGACAGTCCAAGGTATTTAGTTTTTTGAAGGTATAGAAGTTTTTTGAAGTTGTAACTTTTTCCCACATTTCTTGGGAAAATAAAGAAATGAATTGTTTTTTTGTTTTTTGTTTTTTACACAAAGGCCAATAATGGCTCTCACATTACATTGCGCTGTGATTGGCCTAAGCATATAGGTCAGGTGCATGCTTTGGCCAATCAGCAGCCATCAATGCACTGCGATCTTGCAGTGCATTATGGGGCGCTCGGCGGCGGGTGAACGTCCCTCGAGCACCCCATTTGTTCTAAGAACAAACGAACACCCGGTGTTCAGGTCGAACTTACGAAACTCGAACATCAAGCCCATCCCAAATTTGGACCAGTGCACAAAGCAAGGTCCATAAAGACATAGATGAGCGAGATTGGGGTGGTGGAACTTGACTGGCCTGCCTCAACCCGATAGAACACCTTTGGGATGAATTAGAGCAAAGACTGCAAGCCAGGTCTTCTCGTCTACATCAGTGCCTGAGCTCACAAATGCATTTCTGGAAGAATGGTCAAACATTCCCATAGACACACTCCTAAACCTTGTGGACGGCCTCCCCAGAACAGTTGAAGCTGTTATATCTGCAAAGGGTGGGCCAACTCAATATTGAACCCTAGGAACTACAACTGGGATATACTTTTTTTTTTTTGCAATGACGTTTATGTACATTTTTATAAGTTTTCTTCATGACATCCTTTTTATTGGGGCCTTGCTAGTTCATTTCTTTAAAAAAAATGTTTTAAAAAAAGGGTGCTGTACCCTGGTAATCTTTGATGTCTTCCATGCTGATCTTCACCTCTCAAAGGTTGCTTACCCCTGGTCTATATTGCTCAGAAAAAATAGCTTCTTTACCTCCAAAGGTAATTGAAAAACTACCTGGAGCATCCTCTTGCAAATGATCTTATATTTCATATTAAAGCGGAGTTCCACCCAAAAATGGGACTTCCGCTTTTTGGAATCCCCCCCCCCCCTCCGGTGTCACATTTGGCACCTTTCAGGGGGGAGGGGGGAGCAGATACCTGTATAATCCAGGTATTTGCTCTTACTTCCGGGCATAGATAGCCGGACTTGCTGAAATTAAAAATCTTTGATATTTTGATGTTTACTTCGATTTTTTTATATTTCTTTCACTGTGCACTTGCTTTACAACAAGTATTTCATTTATATATTTTTTTTACCATTTATATTCTGTTTGGGAATTCAAGTTGCTCCAACATTCACTCGCGTATTGCCCATGGCAGTTATATATATTTTTTCACCTGAGTGAGTGATATATCACATAGCGCTGCATTTGTTTTTGTTTTTTTTATATAATACAGTGCAGCCGGTGTACAGTTTCTAATACAGTGCAGGCAGTGTACACAGTATATAATACAGTGCGTACATTTTCTAATACGCTTTAGGTGGTGTACACATTATATAATATAGTGCAGCCGTTGTAAAGTTTCTAATACAGTGCAGGCAGTGTACACAGTATATAATACAGTGTAGTGCGGTGTTTAAAAAAAAAAAAATCATCATGTCCGGAAGGCCACCAAAGAGAGGCAGACGCTCACAGGCCACTAAAAGAGGGCAAGCAGGCTCTGTGTCTACAGTGAACAGTGGTGGTCCTGGACATGGTGCATCCTCTGCAAGTGGCCATGCGGCACGCTTGTCCTTTTTTTCTGCTGCTTGCCGTTTATTGAGCCACAACATGCAGAAGAGTTGGTGGAGTGGATAACAAAGCCGTCCTCATCCTCTCATCCTCTGTCACCCAGGCTCATAGTAGTTTGCCTTCCAATGCAGCTGCCAAAGCGGCCTATTCCACTGGCTTCTTGTCCACATTTACTCCTTCCGTAGCCCTGCCAACATGCACAGAGGAGTCACCAGATTTATTCCACCATAGTGTCGGTTACATGCTGCTGGAGAATGTCCAGCAATTTGAAGGCTCTGATGTGGGTTCCCAGGTTGAGGAAGGGAGTAACGTGAGCCTAGAGAGAGGGGGTGCCACAGAAGGACAAGAAACTGGCAGTCATGTTCCCCCAGCTGCAGCATACTGCCAAATTTGCTCCAGTGATAAGGAGGGAGGGGATGATGAGGTCACTGACTGTACTTGGGTGCCTGAGAGAAGAGAGGAGGAAAGTGAGGAGAGGAAGGAGGTGGAGGCACAACTGCAACGAGGCAGGATGTCCTCCAGGGAGCAGTTTAAGGGCATACACCCTATTGCATCACACCACAAAGCTCCGCAGGTGCTGACTCCCCGCTGACTTGCAAAAGTTCCCTGATGTAGGCTTTTTTTGACACGTGTGCAGCAGATCGCACCGTTGCTGTTTGCAACCTATGTCTGAAGTGGATCAAGCGTGGCCAGAACAGCAGCCTCTTGGGCACCACATGCTTGACCAGACATATGATGACCTGCCATGCAGTCCATTGGCAGCAGCATCCGAAAGACCCACATCATAGAAAAAAGCAGACTTCTCCTTGCTCCTCATCTGGGATCTCAAACTCTACTATACCTCTAGTCCTCTCAAAAACCTGCACTGAGAGGAATGAAGGTATAGCAATAGGTGCCACAAGTACTTGCAGCCAATCTGCTAGCAGTACACCAACAGTTGATTTCAGCAGGCAAATATCGCTACCCCAGTTGCAGAACCATAAAAAGAAATTCTGTTCCAGCCATCCACATGCTCAGTGTCTAAATGCTAGCTTGGTCAAATTGCTAGGATTGCAACTGCTGCCTTTTCAGCTGGTAGACTCTGCCCCCTTTCGTGAATTTGTGGAATGTGCTGTACCACAGTGATAGGTTCCAAAACGGCATTTCTGTTCACGTAAGGCCATTCCGGCTCTCTACCGTCATGTGGAAGGCAATGTTTTGGCCTCGTTGGATAGAGCGGTCAGCAGCTAGGTTTATATTAACGCTGACTCATGGTCCAGCAGGCATAGGCAGGGACGTTACCTTTCCTTCACGGCGCACTGGGTAACTCTGCTGGCAGCTAGGAAGGATGCAGAACAGGATTCAGTGTTGTTGGAGCTTGTTCCGCCACAACGCCTCCAAGAAGCTGGTGGTGATTCTGCCACAGCTCTCTGCTCCACCCCCTCCTCTTCTTCTTCCTCTATGGCCTCTTCTGCAGAATTGTCCTCTGAACCAGCAGTGCTCCGTAAGCATTCAAGGGGCTATGCAAACAGTGTACACAGTATATAATACAGTGCGTACATTTTCTAATACGCTTTAGGTGGTGTACACATTATATAATATAGTGCAGCCGGTGTAAAGTTTCTAATACAGTGCAGGCAGTGTACACAGTATATAATACAGTGTAGTGCGGTGTTTAAAAAAAAAAAATCATCATGTCCGGAAGGCCACCAAGGAGAGGCAGACGCTCACAGGCCACTAAAAGAGGGCAAGCAGGCTCTGTGTCTACAGTGAACAGTGGTGGTCCTGGACATGAAAAAAGAAATTCTGTTCCAGCCATCCATATGCTCAGTGTCTAAATGCTAGCTTGGTCAAATTGCTAGGATTGCAACTGCTGCCTTTTCAGCTGGTAGACTCTGCCCCCTTTCGTGAATTTGTGGAATGTGCTGTACCACAGTGATAGGTTCCAAAACGGCATTTCTGTTCACGTAAGGCCATTCCGGCTCTCTACCGTCATGTGGAAGGCAATGTTTTGGCCTCGTTGGATAGAGCGGTCAGCAGCTAGGTTTATATTAACGCTGACTCATGGTCCAGCAGGCATAGGCAGGGACGTTACCTTTCCTTCACGGCGCACTGGGTAACTCTGCTGGCAGCTAGGAAGGATGCAAGACAGGATTCAGTGTTGTTGGAGCTTGTTCCGCCACAACGCCTCCAAGAAGCTTGTGGTGATTCTGCCACAGCTCTCTGCTCCACCCCCTCCTCTTCTTCTTCCTCTATGGCCTCTTCTGCAGAATTGTCCTCTGAACCAGCAGTGCTCCGTAAGCATTCAAGGGGCTACGCAAACAGTCAGGCTAAAAGATGCCATGCGGTGCTTCGGTTGGTCTGGCTAAGGGACAGGAGGGATACTGAGGCAAAGATTCTGACAGCTCTGCAGGGGCAGGCTTAGAGGTGGTTGACGCCACGGCAGCTTGAGCCAGGAATGGTTGTATGCGACAATAGCACCAACCTTCTCTCTGTCTTCCGAAAGGGACACTTGACCCATGTTCCATGTTTGGCACATGTCCTGAATATGGTGGTGCAGCGTTTCTTGAGCAGGTGCCCAGGCTTACAAGATCTCCTGAGGCAGGCCAGAATGTCTGTGGTCATTTGTACTGGTCATACAATGCCAGTGCTCGGTTGGCTGACATTCAAGGGGAATGCAACCTGCCCACCAACCTCATTTGTGATATGCCCACCAGGTGGAGCTCAACATTGGCATTGCTGCAGCAGCTGCACACACAGCAGAGGGCCATTAATGAGTACCTGGGCGAGTATGGCACCAGGACAGGGTCAGGGGAGCTTGGCTTCTTTTCGCCACACCAGGGGCTACTGATCAAGGATGAATGCACTGTCCTGTCAGCATTTGAAGAGGCCACAAGAATGGTGAGCAGCGACAATGCATGCATCAGTAATACTGTCCCTCTAGTCTCCCTGCTGGAGCACACGCTTCGTGGAATCATAGGGCACAGGGCACTTAAGGCAGAACAGCGAAAGGAGGACTTCCTTTCCTCTCAAGGCCCCCTTTATGCAGATAGCATTCCTGCGGGGCCACCAAACACACAGGAAGAAGAGGAGGAGGATTGTGTCAGCATGGATGTAGAGGATAACACACAGCAGTCTTCAAGGGATGGTTTTCAGTCCCCAGAAACCCAAGGAGTTATACGTGGCTGGGAGGTAGTTCCGGATAATGTCATCCTTAGAGACCCACAGGACTCAGAATCAAATGCCTCTGCAAACGTACGCTGCATGGCCTCTCTGATTCTGAAAGCCTGCAAAAGGACCCTAGGAATCGTGGTATCAAGGGAAGGGATCATTACTGGCTGGCAACCCTTCTTAATCCACGTTACAAGGGTAAAGTTGCAGAACTCATCCTGCCTTCACAGAGGGAGCAGAGGATGAAACATCTTCAGGAGGCCTTAAAGAAAGGTTTGTGTAACTTATTTCCTGACCCTGGGAGGTTACCATTTCCTGGTGCTGGACAACGTGTTTCTGAGGCTTTGTTCGGTCAGAGGAAGAGCGGTGGAAAAGGTGGCCGGCTGACCGATGCCTTTAAACTATTTTGCAGTCCTCAGCGCTAAGGTCTGATAGGTTCAAGCAGGCATCGCCAGCGTCTGCATTATATAGTCCAGGAATATCTAGGGGCAAGAGCAGACTTGGAGACCTTTCCAACAAAGCATCCACTGGGTTACTGGGTCTTGAAGATGGACCACTGACCAGAACTTACTCAATATGCAATCAAGCTACTGGTCTGTCCTGCATCCAGTGTGCTTTCTGAATGCACATTCATTGCTGCTGTAAGGTTTGTAGCAGATCAAAGAGTGCACCTGTCCACAGACTCCGTTGATAGGCTCACATTTATAAAAATGAATCATTCCTGGATCAGCAGCTATCAAGCCCCTAATGCTGATGTAACTGATTGAATTTGCTATGGATCTGGGATCCCTTGAAGACTGCCTATGCTGCCTATCCTATTCCTCCTGAATCTTGATGATTCTAGCTCCCAACAATATTTTAATAAAGGGGCATATAATTAAAATTTTTGAAATGATATTTAACAGCATGGCCCGTTCCTGCGCCCAACAAGAGTAACTGTGAGGGGTTACAGTGTTCTGGCACCACCAATGGCCCAATTTTTCTGGCTCTGTTTAACAGGGCATGTAATTACAATTTTTGAAATATTTAACAGAAGGGCCTGTTCCTGCGCACAACAAGAGTAACTGTGAGGGGTTACAGTGTTCTGGCACCACCAGAACCAAAGGCCCAATTTTTCTGCACCTGTTTGACTGGAGCAAGTAATTACAATTTTTAAAATAATATTTAAAAGCAGGGCCCGTTCCTGCGCCCAACAAGAGAAACTGTGAGGAGGAGTTACAGTGTTCTGGTACCACCAATACCTAAGGCCCAAATTTTCTGCAGAGTATATAGTGAAGTCAGTATAGTATATATACTGCAGTTTAGAGTACATAGTGCAGTCCGTATAGTATAAATACTGCAGTTTAGAGTATATAGTGCAGTCAGTGTAGTTACAGTATATATAATACAGTGCAGGGTATATAGTGCAGTGTACAGTATATAATAATAATAATAATAATAATAATAATAATAATAATAATAATAATGTGTATTGAAGTGGTTAAAGGGAACCCTATGACAGGATTAAGAAAAAAATGGCATGGGATCCCCCCAGTCCATACCAGGCCCTTTGGGTCTGGTATAGATTTTAAGGGGAACCCTGCGTCAAAATAAAAAGAATGGACTGGGGTCCCCCCCCCCCAAAATCCATATCAGACCCTTATCCGAGCATGCAACCTGGCAGGCCGCATGCCCTCAACATGGGGAGGGTGCTTTGGGGTCCCCCTACCCATTCACATAGGGGGGCTGGGATCTGGGGGCCCCCTTGTTAAAGGGGGCTTCCAGATTCCGATAAGCCCCCCACCCGCAGACCCCCACAACCACTGGGCAAGGGTTGTGTGGATGAGGCCCTTGTCCCCATCAACATGGAGGCAAGGTGCTTTAGGGGGACCCCAAAGCACCCTCCCCATGTTGAGGGCAAGCGGCCTGGTATGGTTCAGGAGGGAGGGTCGCTCGCTCGTCCCCCCCTTTCCTGGCCTGCCATGGCTGCTTACTCGGATAAGGATCTGGTATGGATTTTGGGGGGATCCACACACCATTTTTTTTTTGTTACAAGGTTCCCCTTAAAATCCACACCAGACCTGAAGGGCCTGGTATGGATTTTGGGGGGGACCTCACGCTGTTTTTTTTTTCTTTTCATTTTGGCGTGGAGTTCCCCTTAGTATCCATACCAGACCTGAAGGGCCTGGTATGGACTGGGGGGGAACCATGCCGATTTTTTAATTGATGTATATCTATTTTGCCGGGAGCCGATAATACATTACAGCCGTGAGCCATTTTAAATGACATTTATTCTTTGGAAATAAATAATAATTTGCCACTTTACAGGCAGACTAAGGGGACCCCCAGGCACGTTATTTAAAGGAATATTTCATTTTTATTGTTTCACTTTAAGCATTCTTAAAATCACTGCTCCTGAAAAAACGGCCGTTTTAAAAACACATTTTATGGCAATAACTTGCATATAAGCCTTTAAAATGAACACTTTTGATTTTTCACGTTCGTGTCCTATAGACTTTAATGGTGTTCGCACAAATTTTCATGTTCTGGTGCGAACCGAACCGGGGGGGGGGGGGTGTTCAGTCCATCCCTACTGGGAAGGAAGATATTCTTCAGTGCAGCTCTCAGGAAGTGACAAATACACTGCATTTCTGGCAAAATCAACAGGTATTTTCTGTATTTGCTGAAAATATTTTTAGCTTGAAAAAAGGAAGCATCAACGAATATGATTTTCATTTTTGTATTGTTGTTGTTTTATGAAAAAATTTAATAAAAAAATGATTTGATTCAAACAACAAATATGATGTTTTTTTTATTTTGAGCAGATAAAAGAAGTTACATAGTTACATAGTAGGTGAGGTTGAAAAAAGACACAAGTCCATCAAGTCCAACCTATGCTCGGACCCTTATCCGAGCATGCAACCTGGCAGGCCGCATGCCCTTAACATGGGGAGGGTGCTTTGGGGTCCCCCTACCCATTCACATAGGGGGGCTGGGATCTGGGGGCCCCCTTGTTAAAGGGGGCTTCCAGATTCCGATAAGCCCCCCACCCGCAGACCCCCACAACCACTGGGCAAGGGTTGTGTGGATGAGGCCCTTGTCCCCATCAACATGGAGGCAAGGTGCTTTAGGGGGACCCCAAAGCACCCTCCCCATGTTGAGGGCAAGCGGCCTGGTATGGTTCAGGAGGGAGGGTCGCTCGCTCGTCCCCCCCTTTCCTGGCCTGCCATGGCTGCTTGCTCGGATAAGGATCTGGTATGGATTTTGGGGGGATCCACACACCATTTTTTTTTTTGCTACAAGGTTCCCCTTAAAATCCACACCAGACCTGAAGGGCCTGGTATGGATTTTGGGGGGGACCTCACGCTGTTTTTTTTTTCTTTTCATTTTGGCGTGGAGTTCCCCTTAGTATCCATACCAGACCTGAAGGGCCTGGTATGGACTGGGGGGGAACCATGCCGATTTTTTAATTGATGTTTATCTATTTTGCCGGGAGCCGATAATACATTACAGCCGTGAGCCATTTTAAATGACATTTATTCTTTGGAAATAAATAATAATTTGCCACTTTACAGGCAGACTAAGGGGACCCCCAGGCACGTTATTTAAAGGAATATTTCATTTTTATTGTTTCACTTTAAGCATTCTTAAAATCACTGCTCCTGAAAAAACGGCCGTTTTAAAAACACATTTTATGGCAATAACTTGCATATAAGCCTTTAAAATGAACACTTTTGATTTTTCACGTTCGTGTCCTATAGACTTTAATGGTGTTCGCACAAATTTTCATGTTCTGGTGCGAACCGAACGGGGGGGGGGGGGGGGTGTTCAGTCCATCCCTACTGGTAAGGAAGATATTCTTCAGTGCAGCTCTCAGGAAGTGACAAATACACTGCATTTCTGGCAAAATCAACAGGTATTTTCTGTATTTGCTGAAAATATTTTTAGCTTGAAAAAAGGAAGCATCAACGAATATGATTTTCATTTTTGTATTGTTGTTGTTTTATGAAAAAATTTAATAAAAAAATGATTTGATTCAAACAACAAATATGATGTTTTTTTTATTTTGAGCAGATAAAAGAAGTTACATAGTTACATAGTAGGTGAGGTTGAAAAAAGACACAAGTCCATCAAGTCCAACCTATGTGTGTGATTATGTGTCAGTATTACATTACATATCCCTGTATATTGCGGTCATTCAGGTGATTATCTAATAGTTTCTTGAAGCTATCAATGCTCCCCGCTGAGACCACCGCCTGTGGAAGGGAATTCCACATCCTTACCGCTCTTACAGTAAAGAACCCTCTACGTAGTTTAAGGTTAAACCTCTTTTCTTCTAATTGTAATGAGTGGCCACGAGTCTTATTAAACTCTCTTCTGCGAAAAAGTTTTCTCCCTATTGTGGGGTCACCAGTACAGTATTTGTAAATTGAAATCATATCCCCTCTCAAGCGTCTCTTCTCCAGAGAGAATAAGTTCAGTGCTTGCAACCTTTCCTCATAACTAAGATCCTCCAGACCCTTTATTAGCTTTGTTGCCCTTCTTTGTACTCGCTCCATTTCCAGTACGTCCCTCCTGAGGACTGGTGCCCAGAACTGGACAGCATACTCCAGGTGCGGCCGGACCAGAGTCTTTTAGAGCGGGAGAATTATCGTTTTATCTCTGCAGTTGATCCCCCTTTTAATGCATGCCAATATTCTGTTTGCTTTATTAGCAGCAGCTTGGCATTGCATGCCATTGCTGAGCCTATCATCCACTAGGACCCCCAGGTCCTTTTCCATCCTAGATTCCCCCAGAGGTTCTCCCCCCAGTGTATAGATTGCATTCATATTTTTGCCACCCAAATGCATTATTTTACATTTTTCTACATTGAACCTCATTTGCCATGTAGTCGCCCACCCCATTAATTTGTTCAGGTCTTTTTGCAAGATTTCCACATCCTGCAGAGAAGTTATTGCCCTGCTTAACTTAGTATCGTCTGCAAATACAGAGATTGAACTCTTTATCCCATCCTCCAGGTCGTTTATGAACAAATTAAATAGGATTGGTCCCAGCACAGAACCCTGGGGAACCCCACTACCCACCCCTGACCATTCTGAGTACTCCCCATTTATCACCACCCTCTGAACACGCCCTTGTAGCCAGTTTTCAATCCATGTACTCACCCTATGGTCCATGCCAATGCACCTTATTTTGTACAGTAAACGTTTATAGGGAACTGTGTCAAATGCTTTTGCAAAATCCAGATACACCACGTCTACGGGCCTTCCTTTATCTAGATGGCAACTCACCTCCTCATAGAAGGTTAATAGATTGGTTTGGCAAGAACGATTCTTCATGAATCCATGCTGATTACTGCTAATGAAATCATTCTTATTACTAAAATCTTGTATATAGTCCCTTATCATCCCCTCCAAGAGTTTACATACTATTGATGTTAGGCTAACTGGTCTGTAATTCCCAGGGATGTTTTTTGGGCCCTTTTTAAATATTGGTGCTACATTGGCTTTTCTCCAATCAGCTGGTACCATTCCAGTCAATAGACTGTCTGTAAATATTAGGAACAACGGTCTGGCAATCACCTGACTGAGTTCCCTAAGTACCCTCGGATGCAAGCCATCTGGTCCCGGTGATTTATTAACGTTAAGTTTCTCAAGTCTAATTTTAATTCCGTCCTCTGTTAACCATGTAGGTGCTTCCTGTGATGTGTCATGAGGATAAACACTGCAGTTTTGGTTACTGAAGCCCCCCGATTCACTTGTGAAGACTGAGGAGAAGAATAAATTCAATACCTTTGCCATCTCCCCATCCTTTGTAACCAGATGTCCTTCCTCATTCTTTATGGGGCCAATATGGTCTGTCCTCCCTTTTTTACTGTTTACATACTTAAAGAATTTCTTGGGATTTCTTTTGCTCTCCTCCGCTATGTGTCTTTCATGTTCTATCTTAGCCATCCTAATTGCACCCTTACATTTCTTATTGCATTCTTTATAAATTCTGAATGCTGAGGATGATCCCTCAACCTTGTATTTTTTGAAGGCCTTCTCCTTTGCTTTTATATGCATTTTTACATTGGAGTTAAGCCATCCAGGATGTTTGTTCGCTCTTTTAAATTTATTACCCAATGGGATACATTGGCTAATGCCCTTATTTAATATGCTCTTAAAGCAAACCCATCTCTCCTCCGTATTCTTTGTTCCTAATATTTTATCCCAATTTATGCCTTTTAGCAAGGTTTGTAGTTTAGGGAAGTTGGCTCTTTTGAAATTCAGTGTCTTTGTGTTCCCTTCATGTTTCCTATTTGTGTGATTTATACTGAAACTAATTGACCTGTGATCGCTGTTACCTAAATTGCCCCGTATTACCACATCTGTTATCAGGTCTGTATTGTTGGTAATCAGTAGATCTAGTAATGTTTTATTTCTAGTTGGTGCGTCTACCATCTGACCCATAAAATTGTCCTGCAAGACACTAAGGAACTGGCGAGCCTTAAATGAATGCGCGGTTCCCTCCGCCCAGTCTATGTCTGGATAATTAAAATCCCCCATTATGATAACACTTCCCATCCTTGCTGCTAATCCAATTTGTGATAGGAGATCCGTCTCCACTTCCTCCCTCAGGTTTGGGGGCCTATAGCATACTCCCAGTATTATTTTCCCCTTAGCTTCATCCCTTTGGAGCTCTACCCATAAAGATTCCACCTCCTCCCTAGCCCCCTCAGTGATGTCATCTCTCACACTCACTTGTACATTATTCTTGATATATAGGCATACCCCTCCCCCTTTTTTACCTTCTCTATCCTTGCGGTATAGGGTATACCCTTGAATGTTTGCCAGCCAATCTTGAGAGCTGTTGAACCAGGTCTCTGAAATTCCCACAAAATCCAAATCCTCCTTGTACAACAGTATCTCTAGTTCACCCATCTTGTCCGCCATGCTTCTGGCATTGGTGAACATGCCACATAGTTTAGACTGGTCGCATATTGTCCTCGTATTGGGTGTTTCAAGATTGCAACTAGGACTTGCTACTATACTCACCTTGTGTTTTTGTGCTTTGGTTAACCTACCACTAATGCCCCCAATACTACCCTCTGGAATATCTTCCGCACTGGCTATCACTGTCTCTGGACCCTCCCCCCCATCGCCTAGTTTAAAAACCCCTCTAACTTTTTGGCCATCTTCATTCCCAGCAGATCTGCACCCTCCTCATTTAGGTGCAGTCCGTCCCTTCTATAGTACCGGTTACCGACTGAGAAGTCGGCCCAGTCCTCCAGGAACCCAAACCCCTCCTTACTACACCAGCTCTTCAGCCACTTGTTTACTTCCCTAATCTCCCTCTGCCTTTCTGGTGTGGCTCGATGTACCGGTAGTATTCCTGAGAACACTACCTTGGAGGTCCTTTTCCTCAATTTAGCTCCTAAGTCCCTAAAATCGTTCTTTAGGACACTCCATCTGCCTCTGACTTTGTCATTGGTGCCAACGTGCACCATGACAGCCGGGTCTTCCCCAGCCCCTCCCAGTAATCTGTCCACAAGATCCGTGATGTGCCGAACCCGAGCGCCCGGTAGACAACATACTGTTCGGCGCTTCAGGTCTTGGTTACAGATTGCCCTCTCTGTCCTTCTAAGAATTGAGTCCCCTACCACCAGAATCTGTCTTTCCTTTCCCTTTGCTGCCCCCCCACTCTCACTGGAGGAGTTCTTCCCCTGGCAGCTAGGAGAGTCCCTCATCTCCAGCAGTGCTGGTCCCTGACTGGTTTCACCAATGTCACTCAATGGAGCGTACTTATTGGGATGCTCCAGTCCTGGAACGGCCTCTCTGGCACTTCCCCCTCTACCCCTCCTGACTGTCACCCATCTACTCTTTGCTAGTGCCTGCACCTCTTTGTCTCCACCCGCCTCTGTGCTGGCCCCTGCCGGCACCTGCCATGTACGTTCCTGGCTCACCTTTAGTATGGAGGGACTTCTCAGTGCTGACAGTTGCTTCCCCAGATTCAGAACCTGGGCTTCCAGGGAAACAATGTGCTTACATTTTGCACAGCAGTATTCGCCCTCGATCGGATGATCAAGGAACGCATACATGCGGCAAGATGTACAAAGAGCCGCCTCTCCACACCCGCCGGGCATCGTACCTATTAAATTTAGTGAGGATTGGGGATTTTACCCTGTCCAAATTACCTAACAGCTAGCTTCCTGGCACTAATACTCAAGACAATACACAGGTACACAACAAGACAATACACAGGTACACGACAATACACAGGTACACAATACACAGTACTAACGATCCACACACACTACTCAGACAACACTCAGATACTCACACTACACAGGTACTATGACCACTGTTATAACCTCCTGTTTTAAACTCTTGTGTTTAACTCCCACTTAATCCAGCTCCACTTACACCAAGCTCCACTGCTTCAAACTGAGCACGCTCAGACTGAGCCCTACAACCAGTTAAATAGTCACCTGTGAGCAATTAACCACACCCCTTAATTGATAGACTGATGAAACCAGGAAAAAAAAAAAAAAAAAGAGCTATTTAAAAAGTGACAGCAAAAGTCAAAGGAAAAGCCCCCAAAAAGCACCCCAGCAAACAGCAACAGACAGCAGACAGCAACAGACAGCAGACAGCAACCAAACACCAAGACTTGTATACTCTAACTCTTGTGTTTAACTCCCACTTAATCCAGCTCCACTTACACCAAGCTCCACTGCTTCAAACTGAGCACACTCAGACTGAAGATAAAGAGAAGGGGACACCTTGAGTTTCTCAGAAATAGGTTCAGGGGTGTGTGGAGGGGGTTCAATCACCGGCCAAAGTTTGCCTACCTTAATTGTTATACCCCTGATGTCACAAATGCCAATTGTTGATTGATCCGACGATACTTGGTCAACAATCAAACAGATAGTTGTTCAAGGGACCATATAACATATGTGTGGGAGAGAAAAATAGGGACAAAAGGGATTCCCCAAAGAAAGATGGTCCACTCAAGAACAATTATTGTGAACCTAAGTAACTTTATTGGGTCATATTAAATCTAGAAACATCTATCCACAAACCATGTATTAAAAAATAGGCTTGGTCCTATTGTGTGCAGGTGGCCACCATAGACAATCCACATACATCAATCACTCATGCACTCACACTCATAACAATCATTAAAGAAAAGACCCGGGTCTGTGAAATTTCCACAAAGTTCCTAAATAGGGTGAATTAAATACGTGGTATGCCTTCGGTCTTTATTTAATAGAGTGCAGCTGCTAGTGATGAAAGTCCATTTAGATGTGATCCCAGTAGCTAAACAAGAATTCATGTAACAAAACAACACCACCATAGAGAACTTGAAAAGTCCCGATTAGGTCAATTAAGTTTGCAGCAATTCAAAGGGCTTAATTCACATCTTATATATGAAAAAACAGACGGTGAATGACCATAAACATCGTGCCTTCTGATACTGGAGTACAGTTTAGCTCACCATTTGACGTTTTCAATGAAAGGATGATGGAGCCCGAGAAGATTGCTGATAACCTCGCTGATGTGTTTGACGGGGATCGTTCATGCGGTGTGTTTGTTTGTTGCAGATATGAGCTTTCGTTTCCGGATCTTCTCCAAGGGGAGATACGGTGAGTCGCAGGGTTCAGACATTCAGGTGTTCCGCCCTTGGTCTGTCAGGTGATTTAGAAAGAGCACTTGGTCTCAGTGTCCACCGCAAGACTCAAACCATTGTCTAAGATCCGATCGGGATATTCACATCCAAGTGAAGGGGGGTTTTCTTCATTGATGTGTGGAGGTCTCAGTCCCACCTGTACATGGGTCAGACGCTTATGCG
Source organism: Aquarana catesbeiana (assembly GCF_042186555.1). Taxonomy (NCBI): domain Eukaryota; kingdom Metazoa; phylum Chordata; class Amphibia; order Anura; family Ranidae; genus Aquarana; species Aquarana catesbeiana. The sequence continues at coordinate 70,489,231 of NC_133336.1, read as the reverse complement.
TTTCGCTTGTTTCCAAGCTTCTTCAGAGCTAAATTGGTGCCAGTAGTTGGGTGTTTAAATAGCATTATAGCCAGTATTCAATATCCTGTCATTATAATCAACACCTGGACACCAAAGTCTGACCATCATTCACCAATTTGTGCAGACACACTCATGCATACACCTGTGTTGCAGGTTCAAAGTAAACCATTGGTAATAGTGAATATATAGGGATTCAATCGAATCGATTTATGTATATAGTTTAAAAGTTGATATTACGTTATTATTGCTTTTCTAAGGAGTGGTAAAATAGCTAGTTTTGTAATTGCTATTGGTATACAGAGCCGATAGTTAGCGAGTGTTGCGGTATCAGGCTGATCGGCTAGTGTATGGCTATGTGATGGACACAAACAAGGGAGGGGAGAAAGAGATATAATAAAATAATAGAATTAAGGAGGTAGAGAACAAACTGTCATATCATTTAACTTGTCTTGCTCATGTTGGGTGCTGTCATATATGTGAAGGACAGAGGTATTAATTGCAAATAGATTTACATACGATCTGTCATCTACATAGGGTGATCACAGTCGGGAGAAAATGTGGACCCTCAACCACAGATTTTTTAGCCACCGGATGAACTAAACTAGATTGTTTACTGTTAAATTATTGTTCCAAAAAAGGAGACAGATTAAACTCATTGTTCAACCCGGAAGGCTGCATACTGTTTAAATAGAAGATCCACATCTTCTCCTTTTGATACAAAATCTTATCAAAATCTCCACGTCTATGGGGCAAATTAAGTTTATATATGCCTTTAACCTTAAGGCCATCTGGTTTGCCCCCGTGCTTTTCAAGGAAGTGGAGGGACAGAGGCCGATCGTCATCCTTATTGAGGATACTCTGGATGTGCTCGCCAGTCCTGATTCTAAGTTCTCTTTTTGTCTTACCGACATATATAAGACCACACGGGCAGGTCAGCATGTAAACTACCCGTGTGGTCATACAGTTAATAAAACTGTTGATTTTAAACTGTCTTTTGTTATCAGAACTGGCGAACACATCCGTTCTGTCCACATACCTACATACATGACACCTACCACAACGGTACATGCCCTTAAGTGGTGGGAGATCAGTGAGCCAATTACGTGTCTTGGGGCGGCTATACTCTGAATGTACCAGACGGTCCCTCAAATTTGTTGCTCGACGAGCAGTAAGTAGAGGTTTTTGGCTAACCAGATTTCCCAAACTAGGGGCCTCAGATAGAATGTGCCAATGACGGCCTAGAATCTCCTTAACTTGGTCCCACTGGGTACCAAATTTGGTAATGATCCTTAACGGGGGATGATTTGAGGTTTTTCCCTTTTCTTTTTGGGTATGATTTGTTAATAGGGATAATCTATTGGTTTGCAATGCTCTTTTTTTGGCACGTCTGATACATGTATGCGAATAACCTCTGTCACGAAACCTCCCATATAGGTCATACATTTCCCTATGGAAGTCACCTTCCTCCGTACAATTTCTTCTCGCGCGGAGGAATTGACCCACCGGGATGCCCTGTTTGAGGGAAGTAGGATGGTGGCTGGATGCCAGCAGCAATGAATTTGCTGCTGTATCTTTTCTGAAGGTCTTTGTATGTAATTTGTCATCTTTTACAAAAACCGTAAGGTCCAGAAATGACAAGTTATTAGTATCATACGTATATGTTAGCCTGATGTTACGGTCGTTGTCATTGAGTTCCTCAATAAATCGTATCAGTTCAGTCGGTGAACCATCCCAAATCATGATCACGTCATCGATGTACCTCAGCCACAGACGACAGTGGCTGAGGTACATCGGCGAAGGGTACACGCATTCAGTTTCCCAGAGGCCGAGATGCAAGCAGGCATATGATGGAGCCCACGGAGCACCCATCGACGTGCCTCTAATTTGTTTATAATATATCCCAAGAAACTGAAAATAATTATTCTCCAACATAAATTGCAGTAGGTCAATGATAAATTCGTTTTGCCCTGCCAAAAGTGGAGATTTGCTGTCTAAGAAGAATTGTGTCGCTCTTAGTCCCCATCTATGTGGGATTGATGTGTACAGCGACTCTACGTCTATTCCAACAAGTAACATACCCTTAGGTAAAGATATGTCCTCCAATCGCCCCAAAACATCCCGAGTATCCTGAACATATGATGGTAGTTCATGTACAAGTTCTTTTATCAGCGAGTCCACATATTTCCCGACCCTCTCAAGGGGACCTTTGACAGCCGATACTATCGGTCTCCCTGGAGGGTCGGTAATGGACTTATGTAGTTTGGGAATGGTATATAGGGTGGGAGTGTTAAAGTCACTGACACTAAGGTATTCACGTTCTTTTTTAATGATAAGGCCTGCTTCTTGGGCTAACTCAAGTTTAAAATTCAGATCTGACACCAGTTGGGGGAAGGGATTCTGATGTAACCTTAGATACGTGGCCTCATCACGGAGGAGACGCATGGTTTGTTCCTCATACATGATATGAGACATAAGGACCGTATTGCCTCCCTTGTCGCTTGCTTTAATAACTATGTCCTTTGCGTCCTCTAATTCCCGTAGAGCCCTTCTTTCTTCTCGGCTAAGATTGTCATGTCCTTTATAGTCCCAGTTAACCCCAGCAAGGTCCCTTTTGACCTGTTCTAGAAAGAACTGGATATGTCTATGTTTGGACAAGGGGGGCATTTTTTGAGACTTAATCACCAGTTGGGATGGACGGGGACAGCTGGGTGACAGCTGTGTAGCTTCCCCTTCTAGATTCCATTCTTGGTTTTCATCAAGAAGGGTGATCAGGGCCTCTAAAGCGTCCCGCTCTTGTTTATCTAACTGATTCATATCAGTATCTTGGGTGCCCCTATTCGCGTGCCAATACCTGAAAATTAGTTTTCTCAAAAACAAATTAATGTCTTTGAAGACCTCAAATTCACTCATTGTTGTGGTGGGAGAGAAAGATAGGCCCTTTTGTAACAGGGAGATGTGGTGATGGTTAAGGGGGAAGTCTGATAGATTTACAACCTTCAGGTCTAATTGTGGTTTTTCTAGATGTTGACTAGGTAAATTCAGTTGCCTATCTAGAACTTGCGTGTCCCTGACCTGAGTTCCCTTTGGTTTTCTCTTCCTTCTCTTCCTTTTCCCCTGTTTCCTCTGTTGGTTTGGGCCTGGGTTTTGATCATGGATGTAGTTGGTTGGGTACCTGTCCTGGGGATGACGTCCCCTTCCTGATCTAAAAAAGCCACAGTTTTTTCAGGCTGTTCAGGGTCACTATCCGTAGATGTATGTCTGGATCTAGATACACCTGAACGATTTCTCCTGCCCTTACGTGATCTACTCCTCCCTCGAGGTACTGTAGGGTCAAAACAATTTCCCTTCTCCCAGTCAAGAAGATTCTGTTTGAATTTTTCTTGCTTAGTGGACTTGAGGATTTTTTGAGTTTTTTCAACCTCCTTTTTAAGCAGGTCATTATATTTGTTAAAATCCTGATCATTCTTAAATGGTTCTAGCAGTTGTGCACTGATATCGATTTCTTTTTTAATTTCGTCCAGTTGTATTTGTTCCTCATTGATAATCATATGCAGAACTGCTAGTCCACGATCAAGGCAGCTTTGTTTCCATATTTCCAAAAACCGTGGTGTATGTAAGTGGGCAGCAGGTACTACCTTTTCTCTTAACCCTTTAGGTATGATTTTATGTTCAATATGGGACTTCAATGAAGAGATGTCCCATTTCCTATTGAGATATTTAATTGTTAGTTTTTTATGATTCTTGAATAATTTTTTAAGGGTCTCATCACTTTCAGATACGGCTGGAGATTGGTTGGAAAACGCGGATTGTATTTCCAAATCAATCTCATCTGCCAGTAAGCAGGCCATATTCTCAGGGAAGAGGGGGGGGGGGGGAAGGGTGGGGGGATTGGGAAAGGTGTAGGAAGGGGTGGAAAGAGGGGGAGGGGAGGGGGGGGAGAGGGGAAAGGGAAGGTAAAAGGAAAAGGGGGGAGAGGGGAATCAATGGAGAATAAAATAGCAATTGCTCAAAAAGCTAGTACAAATATGCTCAGAAAACAATCGTTGTATCTTGTTTTTAAGAAGTATGCACTTGAGTGTGATATTTAAAAACATGGAGTGGATAGTGTTACTGATCCGACAAAGAGACTCAGGGTCCAGAAAGGAAGTCAAATCCTATTGTAGTGCATATAAGAAGATAAAGAGAAGGGGACACCTTGAGTTTCTCAGAAATAGGTTCAGGGGTGTGTGGAGGGGGTTCAATCACCGGCCAAAGTTTGCCTACCTTAATTGTTATACCCCTGATGTCACAAATGCCATTTGTTGATTGATCCGACGATACTTGGTCAACAATCAAACAGATAGTTGTTCAAGGGACCATATAACATATGTGTGGGAGAGAAAAATAGGGACAAAAGGGATTCCCCAAAGAAAGATGGTCCACTCAAGAACAATTATTGTGAACCTAAATAACTTTATTGGGTCATATTAAATCTAGAAACATCTATCCACAAACCATGTATTAAAAAATAGGCTTGGTCCTATTGTGTGCAGGTGGCCACCATAGACAATCCACATCCATCAATCACTCATGCACTCACACTCATAACAATCATTAAAGAAAAGACCCGGGTCTGTGCAATTTCCACAAAGTTCCTAAATAGGGTGAATTAAATACGTGGTATGCCTTCGGTCTTTATTTAATAGAGTGCAGCTGCTAGTGATGAAAGTCCATTTAGATGTGATCCCAGTAGCTAAACAAGAATTCATGTAACAAAACAACACCACCATAGAGAACTTGAAAAGTCCCGATTAGGTCAATTAAGTTTGCAGCAATTCAAAGGGCTAAATTCACATCTTATATATGAAAAAACAGACGGTGAATGACCATAAACATCGTGCCTTCTGATACTGGAGAACAGTTTAGCTCACCATTTGACGTTTTCAATGAAAGGATGATGGAGCCCGAGAAGATTGCTGATAACCTCGCTGATGTGTTTGACGGGGATCGTTCATGCGGTGTGTTTGTTTGTTGCAGATATGAGCTTTCGTTTCCGGATCTTCTCCAAGGGGAGATACGGTGAGTCGCAGGGTTCAGACATTCAGGTGTTCCGCCCTTGGTCTGTCAGGTGATTTAGAAAGAGCACTTGGTCTCAGTGTCCACCGCAAGACTCAAACCATTGTCTAAGATCCGATCGGGATATTCACATCCAAGTGAAGGGGGGTTTTCTTCATTGATGTGTGGAGGTCTCAGTCCCACCTGTACATGGGTCAGACGCTTACGCGTTTCGCTTGTTTCCAAGCTTCTTCAGAGCTAAATTGGTGCCAGTAGTTGGGTGTTTAAATAGCATTATAGCCAGTATTCAATATCCTGTCATTATAATCAACACCTGGACACCAAAGTCTGACCATCATTCACCAATTTGTGCAGACACACTCATGCATACACCTGTGTTGCAGGTTCAAAGTAAACCATTGGTAATAGTGAATATATAGGGATTCAATCGAATCGATTTATGTATATAGTTTAAAAGTTGATATTACGTTATTATTGCTTTTCTAAAGGAGTGGTAAAATAGCTAGTTTTGTAATTGCTATTGGTATACAGAGCCGATAGTTAGCGATGTTGCGGTATCAGGCTGATCGGCTAGTGTATGGCTATGTGATGGACACAAACAAGGGAGGGGAGAAAGAGATATAATAAAATAATAGAATTAAGGAGGTAGAGAACAAACTGTCATATCATTTAACTTGTCTTGCTCATGTTGGGTGCTGTCATATATGTGAAGGACAGAGGTATTAATTGCAAATAGATTTACATACGATCTGTCATCTACATAGGGTGATCACAGTCGGGAGAAAATGTGGACCCTCAACCACAGATTTTTTAGCCACCGGATGAACTAAACTAGATTGTTTACTGTTAAATTATTGTTCCAAAAAAGGAGACAGATTAAACTCATTGTTCAACCCGGAAGGCTGCATACTGTTTAAATAGAAGATCCACATCTTCTCCTTTTGATACAAAATCTTATCAAAATCTCCACGTCTATGGGGCAAATTAAGTTTATATATGCCTTTAACCTTAAGGCCATCTGGTTTGCCCCCGTGCTTTTCAAGGAAGTGGAGGGACAGAGGCCGATCGTCATCCTTATTGAGGATACTCTGGATGTGCTCGCCAGTCCTGATTCTAAGTTCTCTTTTTGTCTTACCGACATATATAAGACCACACGGGCAGGTCAGCATGTAAACTACCCGTGTGGTCATACAGTTAATAAAACTGTTGATTTTAAACTGTCTTTTGTTATCAGAACTGGCGAACACATCCGTTCTGTCCACATACCTACATACATGACACCTACCACAACGGTACATGCCCTTAAGTGGTGGGAGATCAGTGAGCCAATTACGTGTCTTGGGGCGGCTATACTCTGAATGTACCAGACGGTCCCTCAAATTTGTTGCTCGACGAGCAGTAAGTAGAGGTTTTTGGCTAACCAGATTTCCCAAACTAGGGGCCTCAGATAGAATGTGCCAATGACGGCCTAGAATCTCCTTAACTTGGTCCCACTGGGTACCAAATTTGGTAATGATCCTTAACGGGGGATGATTTGAGGTTTTTCCCTTTTCTTTTTGGGTATGATTTGTTAATAGGGATAATCTATTGGTTTGCAATGCTCTTTTTTTGGCACGTCTGATACATGTATGCGAATAACCTCTGTCACGAAACCTCCCATATAGGTCATACATTTCCCTATGGAAGTCACCTTCCTCCGTACAATTTCTTCTCGCGCGGAGGAATTGACCCACCGGGATGCCCTGTTTGAGGGAAGTAGGATGGTGGCTGGATGCCAGCAGCAATGAATTTGCTGCTGTATCTTTTCTGAAGGTCTTTGTATGTAATTTGTCATCTTTTACAAAAACCGTAAGGTCCAGAAATGACAAGTTATTAGTATCATACGTATATGTTAGCCTGATGTTACGGTCGTTGTCATTGAGTTCCTCAATAAATCGTATCAGTTCAGTCGGTGAACCATCCCAAATCATGATCACGTCATCGATGTACCTCAGCCACAGACGACAGTGGCTGAGGTACATCGGCGAAGGGTACACGCATTCAGTTTCCCAGAGGCCGAGATGCAAGCAGGCATATGATGGAGCCCACGGAGCACCCATCGACGTGCCTCTAATTTGTTTATAATATATCCCAAGAAACTGAAAATAATTATTCTCCAACATAAATTGCAGTAGGTCAATGATAAATTCGTTTTGCCCTGCCAAAAGTGGAGATTTGCTGTCTAAGAAGAATTGTGTCGCTCTTAGTCCCCATCTATGTGGGATTGATGTGTACAGCGACTCTACGTCTATTCCAACAAGTAACATACCCTTAGGTAAAGATATGTCCTCCAATCGCCCCAAAACATCCCGAGTATCCTGAACATATGATGGTAGTTCATGTACAAGTTCTTTTATCAGCGAGTCCACATATTTCCCGACCCTCTCAAGGGGACCTTTGACAGCCGATACTATCGGTCTCCCTGGAGGGTCGGTAATGGACTTATGTAGTTTGGGAATGGTATATAGGGTGGGAGTGTTAAAGTCACTGACACTAAGGTATTCACGTTCTTTTTTAATGATAAGGCCTGCTTCTTGGGCTAACTCAAGTTTAAAATTCAGATCTGACACCAGTTGGGGGAAGGGATTCTGATGTAACCTTAGATACGTGGCCTCATCACGGAGGAGACGCATGGTTTGTTCCTCATACATGATATGAGACATAAGGACCGTATTGCCTCCCTTGTCGCTTGCTTTAATAACTATGTCCTTTGCGTCCTCTAATTCCCGTAGAGCCCTTCTTTCTTCTCGGCTAAGATTGTCATGTCCTTTATAGTCCCAGTTAACCCCAGCAAGGTCCCTTTTGACCTGTTCTAGAAAGAACTGGATATGTCTATGTTTGGACAAGGGGGGCATTTTTTGAGACTTAATCACCAGTTGGGATGGACGGGGACAGCTGGGTGACAGCTGTGTAGCTTCCCCTTCTAGATTCCATTCTTGGTTTTCATCAAGAAGGGTGATCAGGGCCTCTAAAGCGTCCCGCTCTTGTTTATCTAACTGATTCATATCAGTATCTTGGGTGCCCCTATTCGCGTGCCAATACCTGAAAATTAGTTTTCTCAAAAACAAATTAATGTCTTTGAAGACCTCAAATTCACTCATTGTTGTGGTGGGAGAGAAAGATAGGCCCTTTTGTAACAGGGAGATGTGGTGATGGTTAAGGGGGAAGTCTGATAGATTTACAACCTTCAGGTCTAATTGTGGTTTTTCTAGATGTTGACTAGGTAAATTCAGTTGCCTATCTAGAACTTGCGTGTCCCTGACCTGAGTTCCCTTTGGTTTTCTCTTCCTTCTCTTCCTTTTCCCCTGTTTCCTCTGTTGGTTTGGGCCTGGGTTTTGATCATGGATGTAGTTGGTTGGGTACCTGTCCTGGGGATGACGTCCCCTTCCTGATCTAAAAAAGCCACAGTTTTTTCAGGCTGTTCAGGGTCACTATCCGTAGATGTATGTCTGGATCTAGATACACCTGAACGATTTCTCCTGCCCTTACGTGATCTACTCCTCCCTCGAGGTACTGTAGGGTCAAAACAATTTCCCTTCTCCCAGTCAAGAAGATTCTGTTTGAATTTTTCTTGCTTAGTGGACTTGAGGATTTTTTGAGTTTTTTCAACCTCCTTTTTAAGCAGGTCATTATATTTGTTAAAATCCTGATCATTCTTAAATGGTTCTAGCAGTTGTGCACTGATATCGATTTCTTTTTTAATTTCGTCCAGTTGTATTTGTTCCTCATTGATAATCATATGCAGAACTGCTAGTCCACGATCAAGGCAGCTTTGTTTCCATATTTCCAAAAACCGTGGTGTATGTAAGTGGGCAGCAGGTACTACCTTTTCTCTTAACCCTTTAGGTATGATTTTATGTTCAATATGGGACTTCAATGAAGAGATGTCCCATTTCCTATTGAGATATTTAATTGTTAGTTTTTTATGATTCTTGAATAATTTTTTAAGGGTCTCATCACTTTCAGATACGGCTGGAGATTGGTTGGAAAACGCGGATTGTATTTCCAAATCAATCTCATCTGCCAGTAAGCAGGCCATATTCTCAGGGAAGAGGGGGGGGGGGGAAGGGTGGGGGGATTGGGAAAGGTGTAGGAAGGGGTGGAAAGAGGGGGAGGGGAGGGGGGGGAGAGGGGAAAGGGAAGGTAAAAGGAAAAGGGGGGAGAGGGGAATCAATGGAGAATAAAATAGCAATTGCTCAAAAAGCTAGTACAAATATGCTCAGAAAACAATCGTTGTATCTTGTTTTTAAGAAGTATGCACTTGAGTGTGATATTTAAAAACATGGAGTGGATAGTGTTACTGATCCGACAAAGAGACTCAGGGTCCAGAAAGGAAGTCAAATCCTATTGTAGTGCATATAAGAAGATAAAGAGAAGGGGACACCTTGAGTTTCTCAGAAATAGGTTCAGGGGTGTGTGGAGGGGGTTCAATCACCGGCCAAAGTTTGCCTACCTTAATTGTTATACCCCTGATGTCACAAATGCCATTTGTTGATTGATCCGACGATACTTGGTCAACAATCAAACAGATAGTTGTTCAAGGGACCATATAACATATGTGTGGGAGAGAAAAATAGGGACAAAAGGGATTCCCCAAAGAAAGATGGTCCACTCAAGAACAATTATTGTGAACCTAAATAACTTTATTGGGTCATATTAAATCTAGAAACATCTATCCACAAACCATGTATTAAAAAATAGGCTTGGTCCTATTGTGTGCAGGTGGCCACCATAGACAATCCACATCCATCAATCACTCATGCACTCACACTCATAACAATCATTAAAGAAAAGACCCGGGTCTGTGCAATTTCCACAAAGTTCCTAAATAGGGTGAATTAAATACGTGGTATGCCTTCGGTCTTTATTTAATAGAGTGCAGCTGCTAGTGATGAAAGTCCATTTAGATGTGATCCCAGTAGCTAAACAAGAATTCATGTAACAAAACAACACCACCATAGAGAACTTGAAAAGTCCCGATTAGGTCAATTAAGTTTGCAGCAATTCAAAGGGCTAAATTCACATCTTATATATGAAAAAACAGACGGTGAATGACCATAAACATCGTGCCTTCTGATACTGGAGAACAGTTTAGCTCACCATTTGACGTTTTCAATGAAAGGATGATGGAGCCCGAGAAGATTGCTGATAACCTCGCTGATGTGTTTGACGGGGATCGTTCATGCGGTGTGTTTGTTTGTTGCAGATATGAGCTTTCGTTTCCGGATCTTCTCCAAGGGGAGATACGGTGAGTCGCAGGGTTCAGACATTCAGGTGTTCCGCCCTTGGTCTGTCAGGTGATTTAGAAAGAGCACTTGGTCTCAGTGTCCACCGCAAGACTCAAACCATTGTCTAAGATCCGATCGGGATATTCACATCCAAGTGAAGGGGGGTTTTCTTCATTGATGTGTGGAGGTCTCAGTCCCACCTGTACATGGGTCAGACGCTTACGCGTTTCGCTTGTTTCCAAGCTTCTTCAGAGCTAAATTGGTGCCAGTAGTTGGGTGTTTAAATAGCATTATAGCCAGTATTCAATATCCTGTCATTATAATCAACACCTGGACACCAAAGTCTGACCATCATTCACCAATTTGTGCAGACACACTCATGCATACACCTGTGTTGCAGGTTCAAAGTAAACCATTGGTAATAGTGAATATATAGGGATTCAATCGAATCGATTTATGTATATAGTTTAAAAGTTGATATTACGTTATTATTGCTTTTCTAAAGGAGTGGTAAAATAGCTAGTTTTGTAATTGCTATTGGTATACAGAGCCGATAGTTAGCGATGTTGCGGTATCAGGCTGATCGGCTAGTGTATGGCTATGTGATGGACACAAACAAGGGAGGGGAGAAAGAGATATAATAAAATAATAGAATTAAGGAGGTAGAGAACAAACTGTCATATCATTTAACTTGTCTTGCTCATGTTGGGTGCTGTCATATATGTGAAGGACAGAGGTATTAATTGCAAATAGATTTACATACGATCTGTCATCTACATAGGGTGATCACAGTCGGGAGAAAATGTGGACCCTCAACCACAGATTTTTTAGCCACCGGATGAACTAAACTAGATTGTTTACTGTTAAATTATTGTTCCAAAAAAGGAGACAGATTAAACTCATTGTTCAACCCGGAAGGCTGCATACTGTTTAAATAGAAGATCCACATCTTCTCCTTTTGATACAAAATCTTATCAAAATCTCCACGTCTATGGGGCAAATTAAGTTTATATATGCCTTTAACCTTAAGGCCATCTGGTTTGCCCCCGTGCTTTTCAAGGAAGTGGAGGGACAGAGGCCGATCGTCATCCTTATTGAGGATACTCTGGATGTGCTCGCCAGTCCTGATTCTAAGTTCTCTTTTTGTCTTACCGACATATATAAGACCACACGGGCAGGTCAGCATGTAAACTACCCGTGTGGTCATACAGTTAATAAAACTGTTGATTTTAAACTGTCTTTTGTTATCAGAACTGGCGAACACATCCGTTCTGTCCACATACCTACATACATGACACCTACCACAACGGTACATGCCCTTAAGTGGTGGGAGATCAGTGAGCCAATTACGTGTCTTGGGGCGGCTATACTCTGAATGTACCAGACGGTCCCTCAAATTTGTTGCTCGACGAGCAGTAAGTAGAGGTTTTTGGCTAACCAGATTTCCCAAACTAGGGGCCTCAGATAGAATGTGCCAATGACGGCCTAGAATCTCCTTAACTTGGTCCCACTGGGTACCAAATTTGGTAATGATCCTTAACGGGGGATGATTTGAGGTTTTTCCCTTTTCTTTTTGGGTATGATTTGTTAATAGGGATAATCTATTGGTTTGCAATGCTCTTTTTTTGGCACGTCTGATACATGTATGCGAATAACCTCTGTCACGAAACCTCCCATATAGGTCATACATTTCCCTATGGAAGTCACCTTCCTCCGTACAATTTCTTCTCGCGCGGAGGAATTGACCCACCGGGATGCCCTGTTTGAGGGAAGTAGGATGGTGGCTGGATGCCAGCAGCAATGAATTTGCTGCTGTATCTTTTCTGAAGGTCTTTGTATGTAATTTGTCATCTTTTACAAAAACCGTAAGGTCCAGAAATGACAAGTTATTAGTATCATACGTATATGTTAGCCTGATGTTACGGTCGTTGTCATTGAGTTCCTCAATAAATCGTATCAGTTCAGTCGGTGAACCATCCCAAATCATGATCACGTCATCGATGTACCTCAGCCACAGACGACAGTGGCTGAGGTACATCGGCGAAGGGTACACGCATAAGCAAAAGTCAAAGGAAAAGCCCCCAAAAAGCACCCCAGAAAACAGCAACAGACAGCAGACAGCAACAGACAGCAGACAGCAACCAAACACCAAGACTTGTATACTCTAACTCTTGTGTTTAACTCCCACTTAATCCAGCTCCACTTACACCAAGCTCCACTGCTTCAAACTGAGCATGCTCAGACTGAGCCCTACAACCAGTTAAATAGTCACCTATGAGCAATTAACCACACCCCTTAATTGATAGACTGATGAAACCAGGAAAAAAAAAAAAAGAGCTATTTAAAAAGTGACAGCAAAAGTCAAAGGAAAAGCCCCCAAAAAGCACCCCAGCAAACAGCAACAGACAGCAGACAGCAACAGACAGCAGACAGCAGACAGCAACCAAACACCAAGACTTGTATACTCTAACTCTTGTGTTTAACTCCCACTTAATCCAGCTCCACTTACACCAAGCTCCACTGCTTCAAACTGAGCACGCTCAGACTGAGCCCTACAACCAGTTAAATAGTCACCTGTGAGCAATTAACCACACCCCTTAATTGATAGACTGATGAAACCAGGAAAAAAAAAAAAAAGAGCTATTTAAAAAGTGATAGCAAAAGTCAAAGGAAAAGCCCCCAAAAAGCACCCCAGCAAACAGCAACAGACAGCAGACAGCAACAGACAGCAGACAGCAACCAAACACCAAGACTTGTATACTCTAACTCTTGTGTTTAACTCCCACTTAATCCAGCTCCACTTACACCAAGCTCCACTGCTTCAAACTGAGCACGCTCAGACTGAGCCCTACAACCAGTTAAATAGTCACCTGTGAGCAATTAACCACACCCCTTAATTGATAGACTGATGAAACCAGAAAAAAAAAAAAAAAGAGCTATTTAAAAAGTGACAGCAAAAGTCAAAGGAAAAGCCCCCAAAAAGCACCCCAGCAAACAGCAACAGACAGCAGACAGCAACAGACAGCAAGACAGCAACCAAACACCAAGACTTGTATACTCTAACTCTTGTGTTTAACTCCCACTTAATCCAGCTCCACATACACCAAGCTCCACTGCTTCAAACTGAGCACGCTCAGACTGAGCCCTACAACCAGTTAAATAGTCACCTGTGAGCAATTAACCACACCCCTTAATTGATAGACTGATGAAACCAGGAAAAAAAAAAAAAAAGAGCTATTTAAAAAGTGACAGCAAAAGTCAAAGGAAAAGCCCCCAAAAAGCACCCCAGCAAACAGCAACAGACAGCAGACAGCAACAGACAGCAGACAGCAACCAAACACCAAGACTTGTATACTCTAACTCTTGTGTTTAACTCCCACTTAATCCAGCTCCACTTACACCAAGCTCCACTGCTTCAAACTGAGCACGCTCAGACTGAGCCCTACAACCAGTTAAATAGTCACCTGTGAGCAATTAACCACACCCCTTAATTGATAGACTGATGAAACCAGGAAAAAAAAAAAAAAGAGCTATTTAAAAAGTGACAGCAAAAGTCAAAGGAAAAACACCCAAAAAGCACCCCAGCAAACAGCAACAGACAGCAGACAGCAACAGACAGCAGACAGCAACCAAACACCAAGACTTGTATACTCTAACTCTTGTGTTTAACTCCCACTTAATCCAGCTCCACTTACACCAAGCTCCACTGCTTCAAACTGAGCACGCTCAGACTGAGCCCTACAACCAGTTAAATAGTCACCTGTGAGCAATTAACCACACCCCTTAATTGATAGACTGATGAAACCAGGAAAAAAAAAAAAAAAGAGCTATTTAAAAAGTGACAGCAAAAGTCAAAGGAAAAGCCCCCAAAAAGCACCCCAGCAAACAGCAACAGACAGCAGACAGCAACAGACAGCAGACAGCAACCAAACACCAAGACTTGTATACTCTAACTCTTGTGTTTAACTCCCACTTAATCCAGCTCCACTTACACCAAGCTCCACTGCTTCAAACTGAGCACGCTCAGACTGAGCCCTACAACCAGTTAAATAGTCACCTGTGAGCAATTAACCACACCCCTTAATTGATAGACTGATGAAACCAGGAAAAAAAAAAAAGAGCTATTTAAAAAGTGACAGCAAAAGTCAAAGGAAAAGCCCCCAAAAAGCACCCCAGCAAACAGCAACAGACAGCAGACAGCAACAGACAGCAGACAGCAACCAAACACCAAGACTTGTATACTCTAACTCTTGTGTTTAACCCCCACTTAATCCAGCTCCACTTACACCAAGCTCCACTGCTTCAAACTGAGCACGCTCAGACTGAGCCCTACAACCAGTTAAATAGTCACCTGTGAGCAATTAACCACACCCCTTAATTGATAGACTGATGAAACCAGGAAAAAAAAAAAAAAAAGAGCTATTTAAAAAGTGACAGCAAAAGTCAAAGGAAAAGCCCCCAAAAAGCACCCCAGCAAACAGCAACAGACAGCAGACAGCAACAGACAGCAGACAGCAACCAAACACCAAGACTTGTATACTCTAACTCTTGTGTTTAACTCCCACTTAATCCAGCTCCACTTACACCAAGCTCCACTGCTTCAAACTGAGCACGCTCAGACTGAGCCCTACAACCAGTTAAATAGTCACCTGTGAGCAATTAACCACACCCCTTAATTGATAGACTGATGAAACCAGGAAAAAAAAAAAAAGAGCTATTTAAAAAGTGACAGCAAAAGTCAAAGGAAAAGCCCCCAAAAAGCACCCCAGCAAACAGCAACAGACAGCAGACAGCAACAGACAGCAGACAGCAACCAAACACCAAGACTTGTATACTCTAACTCTTGTGTTTAACTCCCACTTAATCCAGCTCCAAGTCCACAAGGCAATGTGTAGAAAACATGTGGTCTAAGAGGACTTGTTTCTGATGCTATTTATTGGAGAGATATATGGGGTTGATTTACTAAAGGCAAATAGATTGTGCACTTTTTTAAGTGCAATTGCTCCAGAGCTTAGTAAATGAGGTAAAGCTTCACTTTACAAAGCACACCCAATCATATGTAAAGAAATTTTTTTAAAAAAAACAGCATTTTTGCTTGCACATTATTGGATGATGGAATTCAGCAGAGCTTCTTCTCGTTTACTAAGCTCTGGAGCAACTGCACTTGCGAAAGTGCACAGTCTATTCACTTTTAATAAATCAACCCCTATGTGTCTTATTATGTGTGACTAAGGAATTTTAATTTAATTTAATTTAATTTGTTTTAGTCATTGTATATTTGAGGTATTTTGGATAATGTGTCTTTTTGTGTGTACCTTATTGGTGTTGTAAATGTATTGCCACAGTATGTTATGTCATTGTGTAACATGTCTTGTATTTGTTTAAAAGGTTGAAAATAAAAGAAAACATGTTTAAAATAAATAAAGAAAAGAAAAGAAAAAGAAAACTAATGCAGTCATCACATCCAAGGACTGTAAACTGGAATATATTACATTTTTGTTCTTTGGTTTAGTTATCCTTCAATGCTTGTGTGTTTTTTATATATACAGTCATTCATTGTTATTTTTATTTTTTGTATAGCTTTTCTGACATATTAGCAAATAGTCTCTTCTTGGGTACCAGTAGAATAACAACTTTATTTGGGTCCTGAGATTAAAAAGTTTCAGAAACCCTGGTTTCATCTAATACAATTAGATGTATGAGTTTATAACTGGTTGCACAACCAATTTCAAAATTGTATGTGATTTAGCTGTTATGAAGGGTGCATGTGGAAGACCCTAAAATGTGTTGGGAATATGTAAAATAAGGGAATAAATATTCTGTACTGGACTCATAACCAGTGGCGACTGGTGTTAAATATTTTGGGGGGGTGGGGGCGGTAAACTAATGCCATAAACCCCCCGGACAGATGGGAAGGCGGCAATCACTGCAAACACACCAGTGACACCCCCCCCCCCCGCAGGCATTAGATGGGTGAGAAGGCGGAGGCGGAGACTAACCTTAACATAGGAGGCAGGGGGAATGTAGAGTCGAGCCATTCTCCTCTCCATTCTCCTCTGGGCTGAACAGGAAGTGGGTCCTGAGACACGATTGGCCAGTGTGTCCTGAGACACGATTGGGAGTCCTAAGACTCCCTGGCCAATCAGGGTCTCAGGAGCTGCTTCCTAATTGGCCAGGAGGAGAATCAGGAAGACAATATCAGGAAAACAAGAGGGTGGGCTCGGGCGCAGTGCTCTCCGCCGATCTGAGCCCACCCTTTTTTGAAGCCAATTAGAGCCTCAGGCTCTAATCATGTGCTTAAAAAAAAAACCCATTGGAATCCATGTGTCCGGCGCCCTGCAAGTAGATTAGGAGCTAGGCGCATGGATTAGAGGGGCGGTGCCCCTGCGCTCCAAATGGATGGGCCGCCTCTGCTCATAACAAATGATATGGTGCTCCATTCTTCTTTTTGTCGATTTGACCTAAAGTCCCCTCGTGTGACCCTTTTGGGTTTAAACCAACAGCGCCAGGGATGTTATACTACCTGTCATGGAAGCTTTTTATCTAAGAGAAGCCTAACACATTACTCAGCGCATTCCATTTACAAGTTCACACATTTCACGTATCTTTCATTACAGGCTTTTAGGATCGCAAAAAATTTTATTTTCTCTAAAAGTGACTTCCACCTTTTTTTGTTACTGCTGGCTGACAAATACCATCTGTGTTGTATCTTGGTAACACAGTTTGGAATGTAGTGACAAAGTATTTATTCTTGCAGTGTCACTCTCAGATACACGGTCACTAGCACACACCTGTCTACAACTAAAATAAAGAGAGTAAAAATCTTAAATTACTTTACTTTAACAGTATCAACCCCGGGGCATGCAGAACAGGCGCTTCCTTTTTTTTTTCTTCTTCAACTGACTAAATAAATAAATGCTACCCAAATATAAGCCCATAATAGAAGAATTCACAAATTGTAGTGGATTTCATTTCTCCATAAAAAGGAGTGCCATTCCATTCAACAGTACATTTAGGAAATAGATATCATTGTAACAGTCTCCGTTTGTATCATCTTTGTTGCGTATATGGAAATTATAAATATTATTCTTCCATCATAAAATGGAAGAGTGTAAATCTAAGCTTTTGTTATGGCCCAAACTGTCTGATATAATTGCACTCTGTACAGATATTTGCAAGCGGCTCCAAATCGTGTTTCCCTGTTATTACCAGTTTTTTTAAAAAAAGAGTTTATTGTGTAACAAGATTATAATGCCGCAGAGATTGTATTATGGGGAAAGGACAACACTGTGGAGTATGTCACCTCCTAGTGGTAGAAGATTATTAGCACATGCAGCAAAATCAACTCATATAGACAGTTGAGCCATGGGTTTACTGCCCCTTGGACAAAAAAAGCAGGAGGCCATAGCTATATAGATGCTGTGACCATGATGCTTTGTCACACAGTGCAGCAAAATTTATATCCCTGGTTGCATTTGCAGATCATTTTAGGTGAAAAGGACCGCACTGCAACTAAGGTTGCCACCTGTTCAGAAATCAACTGGACAATTAGGGTTTTGAATCATGTGCAGTGGCAGCCCGTCCATTAGGGGTGCCCGAGTGCCACCCCCTCTATCCACGGCCCACCACCGCCATGCTCTATCCAGTCCACGGCAGCCACCCCCTATTCATGCGTCCGGCCCCTTTCAGGACGTCGGGCTAATGAATTAGAACGGCGGGGGTGTTTTTTTGAAGCACCTGATTAGAGACAGAGGCTCTAATAGGCTTTAAAATAGGGTGGGATCGTGGCTCAGAGCATTGCGCTACAAGCCCACCCAGTTGTTACAACAGCGAATGAATATTCACTATTGAAACACTGAACCTCAATCTGGCCAATCAGAAGCGGGTTTGAGAACCATTTTCCGATTGGCGGAAAAGAATACAGTCCCAATTGGCCACTGAGGAGGAGGGAGGAAACGGAAGCTGCCATGATGCCCATGGAGAGCAGGGGAAGGGGAAGCCGCCGAGCAGGGGAAGCCGGGGAGAAGCACTGCCCACCATAGATGGGGTAAGTGCTCCAGACCCTGTTTGCCGGCCCCCCCCAAAAAAATTACCCCCCGGCGGCCACTGATCATGTGTTCAGGTTTCGAACCACCTAAAACCCGGACACATTATTCAGACCGGACTGTGGCTCCCCACACTCCAGGGGCCCGTGCAGCCTCCCTGTCACACCTGGATAGGAGAGGCGGTGGGGGCAATACTGCTCTCCTTGAGCCACCTAAATGTGTCCCAGATCACATTTATAGTGCAGGGCTCAAAATTGAGCTACTAGCCAGGCCTTAAGAGTTACTCGCCACCCGTTGTCCCACCCAACCCCTACCCTGCCCCGCCCCTAATTCCACCCCTAAACACACCCTCATAAATGATCTCATGAAATAACACTGTTAAAAGGTTTATGCAGAATCAAGTTACAAAAATAAATATTAACAACAACTTGATCAGTGCCCATCAGTGCAGCCTCATCAGTACCCATTAATGCAGCCTATCGGTGACCATGAATGCAGCCTATCAGTGCCACATATTAGTGCAGCTTATCAATGCCCATAGTATCGGCCCATCAGTGGAGCCTCATCAGTAGTAACACAGGACAGTGCACCTGTGCCCACACCGAAAAGTTGGAGCTTCATGCACCGGGCCTAACGTGTAGGTGAATGTAAGCAACTCTGACATGAACAATAGAGAAGGATTGAAATTCGAATTTAAGAAGATGGTTATTTTCTTTCTATGTTATTCTATTCTATTTGTTTATATTATATTCTAGTCTATTCTGTTAATTTTTTTCTATTTTGTTCTCTTTTACTCTATTCTATTCTTTTAATTTCTGTTATATTCTTTTCTAGTCTATTTTTTTTTCTATTCTATTCCTTTATTTTCTATTTTATCCTCTTTGGAAATTCGAAGACTATTCGAATTCGAAAACTTTTCGAATTTGAAAACTATTTGAATTCGAAAAGTATTAAAAAACGATTCAAATTCAAATTTTGACAAATGTTTTTTTTTGTTATTTCGGTTTCATTTAAATGCGGTACTATTGTAATTCGGAAATTCGGATACATCCGAATTTCCAAAAAACGAAAATTCATCCGAATTTTAATTCGCGACAAAACGAACCGCACATAGTTACATAGTTACATAGTAGGTGAGGTTGAAAAAAGACACACGTCCATCAAGTCCAACCTATCTGTGTGATTATATGTCAGTATTACATTGTATGTCCCTGTATGTTGCGGTCGTTCAGGTGCTTATCTAATAGTTTTTTGAAACTATCCATGCTCCCTGCTGAGACCACCACCTGTGGAAGGGAATTTCACATACTTGCCGCTCTTACAGTAAAGAACCCTCTATGTAGTTTAAGGTGAAACCTCTTTTCTTCTCATTTTAATTAGTGGCCACGAGTCTTGTTAAACTCTCTCCTGCGAAAAAGTTTTATCTCTATTGTGGGGTCACCAGTATAGTATTTGTATATTGAAATCATATCCCCTCTCAAGCGTCTCTTCTCCAGAGAAGTTCAGTGCTCGGCAACCTTTCCTCATATTAGCTTTGTTGCCCTTCTTCGCTCCATTTCCAGTACATCCTTCCTGAGGACTGGTGCCCAGAACTGGACAGCGTACTCTAGGTGAGGCCGGACCAGAGTTTTGTAGAGCGGGAGAATTATCATTTTATCTCTGGAGTTGATCCCCTTTTTAATGCATGCCAATATTCTGTTTGCTTTGTTAGCAGCAGCTTGGCATTGCATGCCATTGCTGAGCCTATCATCTACTAGGACCCCCAGGTCCTTTTCCATCTTAGATTCCCCTAGAGGTTCTCCCCCCAGTGTATAGATTGCATGTCTATTTAATTACACTTCAATTAAATTTTCAAGTAGATAGAAGTGTTACCATATACCCTATGCAGTCTTAGCTCCCATATGTACATCAAACCTATGCAAGGAGGGGCAGCAAAGACATTAATTGGCTCCAAACTATTTCTGTAAGCCAGAGCCACAGTGATCAGGGCTGAAAAGCTCAGACTCATGTAAAATAGTTTAGCTCTAAACCAGACATCACAAAAAAAATATGTCCCCTTTTTATTGGTTGAACTAGATGGACTTGTGTCTTTTTTTTTCAACCAGACTAACTATGTAACTATGTAAATGGTGGACTGCGATCCAGATCTGGACCGAGTCACTATCCCATCTGGACCGGCCACGGCCCCAACAATTAGGAGCTGGCTCTTCCACTCAGCTACCGTCACTATTGTCATCCTCTTTGAGCTGACATTGGAGACAGGACAGCTCCGGATGGATGGTGGGAAGTACATCAGTCTAGAGCTGACATCGGAGGCAGGACAGCTTTAGATGGAGGGCAAGAGCTGCCAAGTTAACTTATTAAGTTAACCAGCAGGTGATTGGTTGCTAGCAACCAATCACAAGCTAGTTACCAGAAAATTCTGTGCAGCTCCCGCCCTCTATCTAGACTCTCCTGCCTCTGATGTCAGCTCTAGACTGATGTGCCTCCTGCCTTCCGCCTTGTGGAGGTAGGACATGGAAGAGAGCTATATCACTGCTGTGAAGGATTTAAGGAATACAAAGGGGGATGTGAAGGGAGAACCTGGAGGAGGGGGGTGATATAAAGGCGGGGGAGGGGAGGACAGGAATGTATAGGGGGGAGTGAGGACAGGAATGTGTAGGAGGGGGGTAATGACAGAAATGTGAAGAGGGATGATATGAAGGGGGGCTGAGGAAAATAATGTAAAGGAGGAGGGGGTGGGCTGAGGACAAAAAATGTAAAGGGGGGGTTGAGGGCAGAATGTGAAGGACGAGATGGGTGAGATAAAAGGGGCTGGTGAGGATATGAGTGTGATGGAGGAGGGGGATGATATAAAGGGGGGCCGAGGAAAGAAATCTGAAGGGGGAGATAGAAGGGGGGAGCGGCTGAGAACATGAATGTAAAGGGGGGGATGAGGGCAGGAACGTGAAGGAGGAGGTGGGTGATATAAAGGGAGCATGAGGATAGGAATGTAAAGGGTAATGAGGACAGGAATCTGAAGGAGGAGGGGGAATATAAAAGGGGGCGTGAGGATAGGAATGTAAAGGGGGGGACAGGAATGTGAAGGTGGAGGGGGGTGATACAAGGGGGGAGACGACAGGGATGTGAAGGGGGTGGTATGAAGGGGGGCTGAGGACAGTAATGTGAAGGAGGAGGGGGCTGATATAAAGCGGGCAGAGGACAGGAATGTGAAGGGAAGTGTATATTAATGGGGGCAGTGATGTGAAGGGGGGGACTGTGATGCTGTGATGCTGTGATGTAAAGGGGACTGAACTGTGATGTGATGGGGGGGCCATTATGTAAAGGGGGGTTGTGATGTGCAGGGAGGATAGGTTTACATCATTGCCTGACTCTAAAATGAATTCTTTTACTGCCCCCCCCCCCCGGTATACAGCACCTGTGCTGCTTGCCTTCCTTCCTACAATGAACTGTGCTTTTAATATGTGCATTTTTCACAGAATCATTTTATTTTCTCTTTCCCATAGGCCCCAGACAGCTGCCCATTCTGCCCTAATTATAATGGGGCTGTATAGTGATCACTTGAGCCATCAGTGGGTTCCACTTTTAGGCCTCCTTCACATGGGGTGTACATACCCGTACATCCATCCCCATGCAGGCTGTCTCCTTACTGTCGTTTGGAACACCGCCACTGCTCCCAATGTGACATCTGTGCAGGTGTGGGTGCATCCAAGTTGCATTCAGGACTGTGCACCTGCATGGATATCAGCTTTAGGACTACAGGTTTTCCTGCGTACATTTCCAAAAGGTCCCTATTATCCAATCGCACTGGCCAGAACGGATTACCTGACCATAAGCACTTCTAAAATTACCATCATAAGTAATATAATAAGTAATATTATATAATATATAATATAATATAATATAATATATAAGTAAAATAATTACCATTTAAAGTGTTACTAAACCCAGGACCCGGCATTCACTATTTCTACTATATAGCAGTCTTGTGACTTTTATCAGTGTCTGGTTAAAGCTTGTGGGAAGAGTTTTTATTCTACTCTGACTGTCCTAGGACCCCTAACCCTCTGTCTGGACAATGCTAACTGGCCCTGTGCTGATCACATTCACCCTCCCAAGAAAAAAAAATATCTAGCAATACACACCAAACTGAGCATGTGGAGAGTGACTCCAAAGGCTTTGTTCTATCAGGACATGGATTGGGGCTGTGGAAGAAGGGGAGGATCAGAGAAGATACGATCAAACAGCATTTTAACACAGTGCGGAGGATTAACCCCTTAGGTTCCACAGGAAGTATAACAAGCATGTTTTACTGCATATACAGACTGACTTTACTGTTGTGGGTTTATTAACACTTTAAACTGTTAATACAGTTTGTAGTTATATGTGTAAATGCAGGAAAACTCGTGCGCTGCTATGTGAAACCTTAAATTAGTATTAATTAGTAGTAATGTGAACAGCTGCAACCACTAGGGAGTGCACTCAAAACACTAACATAAATTATTAAACAAGGATAATGGTGCGTTTATTCAGTACAAACCCACAATCATTGATTGCATCAAACAAAAATAAAATAAGTGACAACTGAATAGAGTGAAAAAACGTGAAACAAAGCAATAAATAAAACGAATAAATTCCAAAAAAAAAAAAATATACCGGTATATAAATATATTATTTGTATAAAGTCCAGTGCAGAAAATGGTAAAAAAAAAAGTGTCCAAGTGCAAAAAATAGATGAATATATCAATGACAAATTAGTCAATATGATAAAGGAGAAACCAACTTCAATGGTGGAGGAGATCGGACAGAAGAAACCATCACCAGTAAGTGTATAAATTGGCCGCTCACCTCCAGATATGACCAAAGGTAAGATAAAGCTCAATGAATAGTTGATGGGAACCCAGCTGGTACATATATGTAGACACCCTCCGATCTCTTGCCTCCATCCTCAACCACCACTCAGATATAATCATAGGGTCAAAGAAACATCAGATCTCCAATGAAGATTCCAATAGGTCTGTATGGACTTGCTCCAATAATGTGCCTCAAACACAACCGTCACTCAAAGAGAACATAAATATCCATATTGCAATAATGCAAATTTAAAAATAACAATTTATTAAATAACTACTTACATAAAGGTACCCACCACACTTCTGGACACCAGAAGTGACATCACAAGGCTTCACCCGACGCGATGCATCACTGGTCACGTGACTTCCTCAGGGATAGGAGCCATATGACGAGCGCCGGGTGTTTAAAACCCAACTGCACCAATGGGTTTGCCTTAGTAACAAGTGACTCATAAGTTCATGAACGTCTAAATAATTTGATTGGCCATCAATAATGGTTAAAAAAACTACCCAGCAACAGAGGCCAATACACATAATCAAATACTCATATTAAACACAATAGATGGCATGCGGAATAGACATAAAATATTACATAGTTCAACAAATCTTAGAAATTAAAAACATTAATATATCAAAAACATTAATATATAAAAAAGCAATAAATTAATATATAGGTAAATATCAATCCAACGAATACTTGAAAATTAATGAAATATATATAAAATCAAAGAAAGGAAAGATCAGTGCCATCTAGCGGGCAAGCATGATATCTAAATACATCTCAACCAAAGTGAGCCAATTAGGCACCAGTGACACCAAGTGGGCCAGCAAGGTATCTACATCAATCTAAGGAGCTAGAAAATATTGGTAACAGATAATAAAAAATAAAAAAATTGTAACAGATATATTATACAAATTGTAAAAAATATATTATGTGTTAAAAAATATTCAAAATTACTATAAGACCATAGCAGGGGTATAATGTGGAATGAAATCAGAAGGGAATAAACATTAATAATCAGAAATAACACAATTAAGGTCAAAATCAATATTTAACCCTTGAGGATGAAATGACTTCATTTCAAAAATCCATTTGGATTCAAATCTACTTAACACATTGAACCTATTGCTCCCTCTCCAATGTGGTGTATATTTTTCTATTGCCCAAAATTTTATTAGAGAGGGATCTTGTGAGTGGTATTGGTCAAAATATCTATGGACATTAGCAAATTTTTTGTATGTGCTCTCGAATCCTTTTCCACATAGAGCGTTTGGTCCTGATTATATACTGTTTCAAGCATGGACATTGAAGGACATAGACCACACTTTCTGTCCTACATGAAATTAAGTCTTTATTTGTGATAGTTGATGTGATAGTCGATTTAAATCTGTCACCCTTTTGGCCATTAAGTTTACTATCCTTACATGCATAACATCTCTTACAGCGAAAAAAACCTTTTCCCTGAAAGAAGGTGAAACTAGCTGATTGGTTTGGAGGATCAGGGATATTTTTTGTGATTATATCATGTAAAGTGGGTGCTCTTCTGTATGTAAATTTTGGGACTTCTGGTAAGATGGTACATAGTTGTGTGTCAGCTCTCAAAATAGACCAATGTTTTTTTTAAATATTTTTTCAATTTGCTCATGCTGGGAGACGCATGCGCGGAGTGTAAGATGGTGGACGTGTGAGAGCCGAGCTCCGTTCCCCGTATCCTTGTCCGCAGCTCCTGCACTGATAATATAGCATCCTAAGCCTCAGGAGCAACCCCACCGACAGCCAGTGGCCCCCAGACATCCTATGGGAAAGACTGGCTTCCAAAAAGGTATATATTGCGGATTTATCCCACCGTCAAAGATCCGGCCCGTCACCTCATGGAGCGCTTCTTTTATAGGCCGCAATCCCCGGCCTCAAGTAGCTCGGCCGTAAAAATTATTGTGGCGCTAAAAAAGTTCAAAATGAAATTGAAGAGTGGGAGGAATCCAATCACCAAATATATTGTGCAGATGTAGAAAGAGTCACTCGTCACCACGTGGTAATGTAGTCTGCTTACCAGAAGGTGTTAAGGATTAGGCATAGATGATAAATTCTCAATAGCATCCAGCAAATCCAGCCCACTGGAACCCCTCATCAGACCACAACATCCGTGGGATTTCCTTCACATATAAACATCTCCCAATGGTCACTTCAGAATTAGGCATTCAGGCATGTAGTCATCATATATCCGAGAAAAGAAAATGAAGGACCCATAGTGAAGCCCGTAATGATAGATAAAAAAACTTTTATTGTAGTAACTTACAGTTGAAGCTTAAAACAGCATGCATCAATGATAGGAACAAACGGCTGCAGCAATCAGCGTACGGATGTCAGCCTGCCTGACATGTTTCATAATAACAGATGTCTTCAGAGGCATGGCTACAGCTACAACCGCACGCTATATATATGGTATGGTTAGTGGGTGGATCAGAGGGGATATAATCAAACTCATCACTAACAGCTGGGTAGGATGTGTGTCTTGTGCAGCGCGCCCTGGTGCTAACAGGATAAACCTGGTTAGCAACTGATGACGCGACAGCGCACGGCCAATTAGAAAAAAGAGAGGATAGGAACAAAAAGAGGATGGCAACAGATGACTCAGTGCCACCTCATTGGTTAACCTATCTCTCAGTGAACAGAAACATTGAAAAATGCCAGATAAGCATGAACAGGCGACGAGGAAGAACGCCGGCTGTGCGGTCCGGCTCAGGGGCATGAAAAAGGCTAAAAATGTATTTTTGATTGATCAGACAAAAACCTGATATCATATAACTCAATATACAAAATAAAAAAAATGGAAAAGAATTAACATCCGCACAGATAAGCTATGAAATTGCTGTCATGCAGTATAGATCAAAGGCATAAAAAAAAAAGCTAGACTTTGTATAACAAATCAGTGCCTGCATGGGAAAAAAACACTAACCTATGTATAACAAACCAGCGCTTCACATGCAACTAAGCAATAGACATTGTGAATGCGATTAATCGCACACAATTCAATAAAAATACATGCATGCAATATACATCAATACATGTGTTAAAATCAATACAGATAATTGTAAACATCATTAAAAAATATTGTTTTAAAAAAACTGACCTAGACCCAAAATTTGCAAATAAATTAAGGAGAAAAAACAAAAAATAAATAAATAAAATGAATAAAGGAGTGTATTGATGCTAACTGTTATTAATGAAGCTATTAACATCCCACTCTACGTTTAACCCATATGGCGTATAGCATTTGAGGGTGTGTATCCATTGCGTTTCCAACCTCGAGATTTCTCTCTTGGTGTAACTACCTCTCCAATGGGGTGTGAAACGCTCAATGGCGGTAATCAGAGTCCCTACTGGATTTCTGTTATGACATTCTAAATAGTGACGTGAGACCGTGTGCTTAGGAAAACCTTTCTTTATGTTTTTTATATGTTCCTTTATTCGCACATTCATGGCTCTCATAGTGCGGCCTACATACTGTAGACCACATGGACAAGTCAATAAGTACACAACATTTTTTGAGGTGCAGGTGATGAAAGTATCTATATCATAGACCTTTGTGGTGGAGTTAGATTTAAATTGACAAATTTTCCTATTTTTATCGCCATTTATGCGACACACTTTACATTTGCGACATAGGAAAAAACCTTTTGAGTTCTGAAAAAAGGGGACCCTATTGGGGGCATCAAGAACATTAGGGGCAACCTGCAGCCTTAGGGGGGTACTCCCCTATCGATAACTTGTGGACGTTCAGGTAAGGATGGGCCCAACACTTTATCGTTTTTTAACACGGCCCAATGTTTTCTAAGAATTTTCTTTATATCGTAATGTTGTCAAGAGTAGGTGGTCACTAAAGAAAACTCATGAATATTATTATTCTTAGTGATTCTATCTGTGCCCTTTATCATATTGGCCCTATCCAAGCCAGCAACCTCATTTATGGTTTTGTACAAGTCTGCACCAGAGTACCCCTTCTCCACAAATTTGGTTTTTAAGTCAGAGGCCTGTATCAAAAAGTCATGTTTAAAGGTACAATTACACCTTTAGGCGAATAAACTGGCTTTTAGGAACCGCTTTCAACCAGGAGGGATGGTGACAACTCCCCTGACTAATATAGCCATTACGATCTGTCTCCTTGAAAAAAGTGGTGGTTGTAAATTTATTGTCACAGATGTGTATATCCAAATCCAAAAAATGGATAGCAACCTTGCTCATTTCGAATTGCAGAGAGATACCAAGGGTGTTCTTATTCAGCTCCTGCATCCCATAGGAGGAGGATGTTGTCTATATACCTGCCCCAGTACACAAATTTTTTACTTGTTTTATGCCAAGTAGCTCGGCCGGCCCACCGGGACATGCCGATCTCCACCTAACAATGGAAAACGCACTTCCAGAGGACCACAGGTCCCAGCAACCCCAGCCACCTAAATCTACAGCAGTGGTGACAGTAGCTGTGCTGGGTTTAAAGTTGCAATCCTTACTCCAGGACCTGACTCACAACATAGCCAAAGAGGTAGGTAAAATTGCACACAAGCTCAGAGGGGAGATAGATCTACTTGGGAAACGCACCGATACTTTAGAAAAAAAATTTGATGAACTAATTCGGTATGCACATGTTTTAGAGGAAGATAATGTTGCCTTGAAACACGTGGTTTCACAACTCCAACTACAACAAGAGGATTTGGAGAATAGGGAACGCCGTCAAACCTTAAGGATTCGTGGAGTCCCTGAGTCTTAGTGACAAAGAGCTGCGTTCATACCTCCTGGGCCTATTTGTCACCCTGGCACCCCACAACCCAGACATCGATTGGCGCCTTGACAGAGCCCACAGATCCCTGGCTCCCAAACCTCCCCCTGGCTCCAACCCCAGAGACATTATTGTCCGGTTTCACTACTATGAAAGCAAGGAAGCTCTCATTGTCGTAACCTGCAACAAATCTCATATAGACTTTAAACACGCTAATATTCAAATTTTCAGTGACCTCTCCCCATCACATTGGCTAAAAGGCACAGTCTTCGTCCTGTCACCACTGATCTAGAGAAGCATCAAGTACCCTATCGATGGGGGTTCCCCTTTCATTTGTCTGCCTCTAAATATGGTGTCCAGTTCTCGTTGAGAGACCTCTATGAAAGTGACGCCTTCGTCCACAATTTGGGACTCCCACCCATCCCAGAGGATGAACTAGAACCTCCTGTCCCGAATCACAAACCACTCACGACACCAGCCAAGATCTGGACCCCAGTTCATTGGAGATTGCAAAAGGCCTCTTCAACCCCTCAACTAGCTAACACTTCCAGATTCCCAACATGAGAACTTACCACCTCCAGCAGATTTTTTCTCATTACCATAGACAAACAACGATTAATTTGTCTATGCTACCGACTCCACTATGGGCGTCAAATTCCTCTACTTAGAGGTTCTTCTTTCCGGCTGTTTTAAAGTATTTACAATTTCTGAAATTTTTGAAGTTTTTACTATACCTTTAATTATGCCGCTTTGCCTCCCACTTAACTTTGTTACCTACTATCTCAGAGGGGACAGGACCCCACCGTCAGATCTTGCAGGCAGCCATGTCCCTGAAGAATGTTTTCTCTTCAGGCCTCTCAAAGAATTGTTTTTATATGATTTTTTTCAATTTTTCTTTTTTTGTTTGTTTTTGTCTACTTCATTTTCCAGGTCTTTTTTTACCTTCTTTTGGTTTTCAGCGCTTTTTTTTAGCACCATTTCAACATATATGTTTTTTTTTTTTTTTTTAATAAGTTTTTATTGAAGGATGTAACATACAGGGAATGACATCAAAAAACAGTATCATTGTATTTTGTGTTTTATACAAAAATAACAAAGAAAAAACATCAGCTCGATACAGAGTAGAAATGTCGAGCAGCTGATAAATACTAGTAACCTGGGGAATGTGGAGAAAGGTAACCTTTTATGTGGAAAAGAGGAGGTGAAACTGGATGGATCTAGATGGGGGGGGGATTCCCTGAGGTTGCTAACAGGATGTTACTGGATGTACCCCGCGTAGAGTGGGGGAAAGCCAGGTAGATGCAGATTAACAACATCAGGGGGGGGGGGGGGGGTGAGAGGGAAAGAGCACCAAGATTAAGTTTTAGACAGAAAATGCAGCCTGTGGGTTGAAAATACAGGTTAAGATGATAACAATAAGGTTAAAATGATAATACTAATTTTGGTTTTGTGGTAATGTCGTTTATGTCTTTTGTAACAGTTGTGGCCACCACTTTCCTATTTGGAGAGAATATGGAGTTTTGAAGAGCGTGAGGACGTTCTGGTTTATGTTGTGGTAGTTGGTAGGAGTTGGCTTCCTTGTATTGTAGAATCTTGGTTTGGGGGGATCACTCCGTCTAAGATGGGGGAGGAAGGTTGATAGTAAAGGAAAGAGAAAGTTTCCAGATGAGCTATATCCGTGGGGGAGAGTGTTGAGGTCATGAAAGTTCCCCATTTGTGGTGGAAGCGTATCCTGGTTCTTTCATTCGTGAAGTCCGTGTTGATCCTGTCTTTGTAGAGCAACTGTAGGAGTTCTCTTTTGATTTGAGAGGTGTTGGGACAGGAGTTGGAGGTCCAATTTTTTAATATGGCTCTTCTAGCGAGGAGGAGGCATATCAGGATCCAATCTTTGCATGAAGGAGTAGAGATTGAAGACCAGGGTAGCAGTTGGGGGTCCCAGTGTCCGAAAATGAGGAGTAGGGGGTCCTTAGGTATTTTTAGCAGGGTCACCTCAAATATGTATTGTAGGACCTGGTCCCAGAAGCTGGATATGTAAGTGCATGCCCAGAAGCGATGAGTTAAAGAAGGTCTGGGGTGAATACATAGGGGGCACGTGGAGAAGATTTGAGCTTGTTTATTCAAGAGGAAAGGTATGTGGGCTCGATGGACGATCTTGAGTTGGGTTTCCCTCCAGGATTCATTGGGCACCAGCTTGTGAATAGTGTTGAAGCCTTGAAGAATTTTGTTGACCAAGTCGGCATCAGGGAAGTCTTTTGCCCAGTTAACTACTGAAGAGGTCTCCAGTGAGGGGGTGGCTTTTAGTAGGAGAGGTTGATAAATGTCTGAAATTTTGTAGGAGCCCTTTGAAAGAAGAGAGTCCGACAGGGAAGTTCTAAATCTTTTTTGATCGTCTCTGCAGGCGTTCTTGAGGAAGCTTATACATTGACCATAATGGAACATGTGTGACTGTGGAAGTTGGAATGTCTCCGCTAATGACTTAAAAGGAATGGGGCGGCCAGATTCTGGATCGCATAGCGAAGAAAAGTTGGAGATGCCCTTTTGTAGCCAAGTATTATATGGCTGACGTTCCAGACCTGGGGGAAAGCTCGGGTTTCCTTGTATTGGGAGGTGTCTAGAGATAAACGGTGAAAGTTTGAGGGTTTTCCGGATCTCCCTCCAAGCAATTGCGGTGTCCCGGAGTAGTAGGTTATGTTGAAGGGGTGGGGGGGTGGATTTCCACTTGCAGTGGAGGATGGCTACCAGGGAGTATGGTTTGATCATTTCGGTTTCGAGGTGAAAGTTGGAGTAGCGAGATGTTTGCGCTACCCAATCTAGACTTATCCTCAGAGGGCAAGCTAAGTTATAGATCCTGACATTAGGGAGACTAATACCCCCTTCGCGCCTGGGAAGGTATAGTTTAGAGAATGCAATTCGTGGTCGTCTATTCCGCCATAAAAATTTGGATATTGCCTTGTTAAGACTTTTAGTATCTTTATGTTGCAGGAGTAAAGGAATGGTTTGTAATGGATAGAGTAGGCGGGCGAAGCTGACCATTTTCACTAGATGACATCTTCCCAGTAGCGAGAGGGGGAGATCCATCCAGTTTGCTAGCTCCTGAGAGATCTTTTTGAGTAAAGGTGGGTAGTTGAGGTGATAAAGAGAGGAGGGTAATTTTCCTATTTTTATGCCTAAATAGGTGATGTGGGAATGTGCTACCGAGAATATGGAGTTCTGTGTCCAAGGGGGGTTGGATACGGTGCCTAGGGGGAGGATTTCACTTTTGTTGTAGTTTATGCGAAGGCCCGAGCATAATCTAAATTGGTCAAAGATTAGCTTAATCGTGAACATGTCAGAGGAGGGGTTTGCTGTGAATATAAGGACATCGTCGGCAAAGAGGGAGGTGCGAATTTCCTGTTTGCCGATGGGTATGCCATTTAGTGGGGCTACGTGTGATAGGTACCTAGATAGTGGTTCTAATGCGATGTTAAAGAGGAGAGGTGATAGGGGGCAACCTTGCCGAGTTCCTTTGTATAGGCGGAATTCTTCTGATAGGAGGCCTGCCGCTACCAGTCTAGCGGCTGGGGCGGTGTACATAGTGTTTATAAGATGGGTGAAGGAACCGGAGAATCCCATTTTGTTCATGACCAGAGAAAGCCATTCGAAGCTGACGTTGTCGAAGGCTTTCTCCGCGTCCAGGGTAATAATAGCATATTTTCCCTCTGAGTTGCATTTGGCATGTTCCAGGGCCATCATTACTTTCCTGATGTTCATAGTGGCAGTTCTGCCTTTTACGAACCCTGATTGGGCAGGGTGTATCAGAGAGGGAATGATGTCCGCTAGCCTTGTGGCAATAATTTTAGAAAGGATTTTGACATCTAAGTTTAGAAGTGAAATTTGCCTATAGGAGCCTGGTTCTTGGGGGTCTTTACCTTTTTTGGCTTGTAATTTGATAGTGGCTTGATTGCCCGTGGGAAGGTATGTTCCCCCTGACCAGATATGTTGATAAACTTCATGAAGTGTGGATTCTAGGAGTGGTTGTAATGACTTGTAGAATTCTCCCGTGAATCCGTCAGGACCTGGGGCTTTGGAAGGGGCTAGGTTTTTAATTGTAGTGGATATTTCAAGAGGGGATATTGGGGCATTTAGTGCTTCTAGTTGTGAGGGTGTTACTTGAGAAAGAGTTACCTTTTCAAGAAAGGATTGTGCTTGTGTTGGGTTTATGGGATCTGGTCTGTATAGGGATGAGTAGTAGTGTAACATGACTCTATTTATGTCTTTTTGGGTGGTGTTTATGTTGCCCTGAGAGTCGCGGAGAGATGTGATGTGTGTCGGTCGGTAGGGTCCCTTACATAGGTTGGCGAGGAGTTTACCTGCCTTGTTGCCGAATTTGTGGAGGGTGGCATCCATGTGTGCTTTTTTTATTTGTTCTAGGGTTTCAGCCCAAGTATCAAAGGATTGTTTTGCTGATTGCCAAGCCTTCCTGTTGTCATTGGAGTTATTAATGTAGAGTAATCTTTGGGCTAGGTGCAGTTGGGAGCTGGCTTGTTTGTATTTTTTGAGTGCGTTTCTTTTAAAGGATGCTGCGTATGAGATTATACGGCCTCTGAGGAATGCTTTGCCTGCTTCCCAGAATAAATTGGGGTTGTCAGAATGTTCGCCATTGGTCGAAGTGTATTCAGACCAGACGTTTTCCATGTACTGACGGAAGTCAGAATTGTTATGGAGATAAGAGGGGAAACGCCATAATTTAGGATTCGGGTGCAAGTCAGGGTTATCAATTGTGATCGAGATTGGTGCATGGTCGGATATGGCAATATCGTGGATGTCTGCGTCTGATATCAGTGGTAGAAGGTCGTCCGAGCAGAAGAGGTAATCAATTCTGGTGAATACATTGTGGGGATTGGAGTAGAAGGTAAAATCTCTATCAGCTGGGTGCCGGAGTCGCCAAATGTCGTGTAGATGGAGGGATTCCATCGTTGAGGCTAGTAGAGTTTGTGTATCGAGATCTGAGGGGAGATATGTGCGTTTTGAGGTGGATCTGTCGTCTATCGGGTGTATTGTGGAGTTGAAGTCTCCGCCAGCTATGTGTGGGAGAGTCGGGTCGCTGAGGAGCCATGTTGACAGTTCACTATAGAATTGTTTTGTGGGGTTATTGGGCGCATAAATGTTTGATATTATCATTTCCTTGGTTCCTATTTTGATGTGGGCTGAGATAAGGCGACCCTGTGTATCTGCTTTGGTAGATAAGACCTCACAT
Organism: Aquarana catesbeiana; assembly: GCF_042186555.1. Taxonomy (NCBI): domain Eukaryota; kingdom Metazoa; phylum Chordata; class Amphibia; order Anura; family Ranidae; genus Aquarana; species Aquarana catesbeiana. The sequence goes on along the minus strand of NC_133336.1, from coordinate 70,455,979 downwards.
GGCAGGTTTTTGTGGATGAGTATCAGGACTCCTGCTTTGCGTCCAATTGAGTCTGAGCCTAGTACTGTACCTACCCACAGTTTTTTCATTCGGTGAAAGTCAGGGGTGGAAAGGTGGGTTTCTTGGAGTAGGGCAATGTCAGTTTTAAGTCTTTTGAGGTGACGGAGGATTTTCATTCTCTTATTGGGTGATCGAAGCCCCTTAACATTCCAGGAGACTAGTTTCATGTAGGGGGGGTCACTGGGGGGGGTATGTGAAGATATTGTATAATTTTTGCCTGTTAATAGGTTGTGATGTGGTGTGGAAATAGGCTGGGATGTAGAGGGGGTTGTTTTGTTTGAGCGAAGGTTTGTGTGGCCGGTAAGGGCGTGTGTTCCATAAGATGGGGGTGCGTGGTGTAAGGAGGGGTGTAAAAGGGAGGGGGTAGAAAAGAGAAACAATAAAACATATTCAAAGAACTTCACTTTTTTCCGCATGGAGTCGACTGTGTAGTCCACCTCCCATCGCAGGACTCAGAGGCTGTTGTATTTGAGAACCCTTATTAGAAGGGTGGATTGCATTGGCAGCTTGAGTTGTGCAGTAATTGACAGGGGGGTTAGATACACAGGTGAGCCAGAGGAGAAATTCAAAACCTTGGTTGTCACAGAAAACAAAATGACCAGTTAGTAACATATAAACCGTAAGTATAAAATATAGGAGAGAGTGAAATCGCTTGGCCTACCAGTAGCTATCATGCCTGGTAATGAGGAGAGAACAAGCTTGAAGGGGAACCCTTTAACTTCGTCTCTTGAGTGGGATATCTCGTTAAGAGTTAGACCACCATAACCGTAGAGGCGAGGCGGTGTGTGGTAGCAGTATGGGACCGTGCTTGTGGTCTTCAGTAAGGTGTGGAGCGGTGTTGGTCCGGTGCTGATGCTCTGAAGCGTTTTGGAGAGTCTTTGCGTGGGCTCCTTTGGTCTAGAGCACGGTTGATAGGAGCCGCTCTGGGAGAGGGGTTGAGGTTGGAGCCTGGGTGTAGCGATCTTAGGAAGGCCTCAGCTTCTTTCGGGTCTTGGAAAGAGAGTTGGTTGCCATTTGGGGCTCTGAGTCGGAGGGTGGCTGGAAAGGCCAAAGTGAATTTGAGTTGTTGATGATGCAGTTCCGAGCATATCTGTTGAAAGGCTTTCCTCTTCTGGGACACTTCAATAGAATAATCTGCGAAAATCAGGATTTTCATGCCGTCGATTTGAAGAGATCTAGATTGCCTGAATTTTTGCAAAATGTAGGCTTTATCCGAATAATTGAGGTATTTTACAATTATGGGACGGGGCGATTTGCGTTCTGGATTAAAGGATCCCATGCGATGTGCCCGTTCTACTGTGCAGGGGCCTGGCAGGCCTAATGCTTCAGGGATGCGTTTGGCGCATAGGTCAGTGAGAGCTGAGGGTTGCAGCGATTCAGGGACGCCCACAAATCGCAGATTATTCCTTCTGGATCTATTTTCCAAATCGTCCAGCTTTTCAAGAATATATTTGTTAGTTTTATTTAGGGCCTGTACTGAGGATTGAGAGTGGTACAGTTCTTCCTCTATATTGGTTATACGGTGCTCAGATTCATTAAGCCTGGAGGCATGTTCCCCTAGCTGAGATTGTAGTTGTTGCATGCCTGCGCTGACTGCTTTCTCCACCGAGGCTGTAATCATTGGGGAGAGGAGGGCTGCTACAGCCTGTGCTATCATTTCTATATTGGATGCACTAGATGGGCTGGACGGGCTTGTGAGTTGTGGTATTCCATCAGCAGGTGAGGAGGGGGCCGCAGCGCCGCTTACCTCCATGTCAGGCTCTGGCTCTGTGCTGGGCTCCGTGTAGGCCGAAGCCGGGGCCTCGATTTGCGGCTGTGGGGTCCGCGCCGCCGCGGCCGCGTACGATCGCGTGCCGGTTTTTTCCACAAATCGATCCATCCTGTGCCCTGGGATGGCGTGGGGTGATTGCCTGTGTTTTTTTGTGGGTTGTCTGGCTTTATATGCCGATTTTGGAGTCGAGCTGCGGGAGCTGGTGAGAAGGGCAGCTACTCCATGCGGCGCCGGAACCGGAAGTCCGCCAACATATATGTTTTAATGTCTTTGTGTTTTTTGCACCACGGCTCAAAATCTGTTTGTTCACAGTCTGTATCCCATTAGCTATATGCCTATTTGATGTATCATGGCTCTTAAGATCTATTCTTGCAATGTGAAGGGCCTGAATTCCATCCAGAAAAGATGGCTAGCTTTAAAGGAATTTAGGTCCTCCAGAGCGGAGATGATTATGATTCAGGAGACCCATTTCAGACCTGGAGGTTCCTTTAAGTTTGCCTCCAAACATTTCCCTACAGCCTTTATGGCTTTCAAACCCTCTGGGAAAGCTGGAGTTGCAATTCTCAGTAAAAGTGCCAGCCCAATATGTGTCCTTTCTTCCTATATGGATCTCCATGGTCGTTTTGTTCTCCTGAGTTCTCCTGAGTTGTAGTCACCAATATACTCCATTTACCCTTGCTAATATCTATGCCTCTAATGTGGGACAGATTGGGACAGATTGGTTTCCTTATAAAGGTGCTTGAGAAGCTGCAATCCTTTTCACAGCCTTTTATGATAATAGGAGGAGACTTTAATGTGTGCATGTCCAAGGGTAGATGTGCTCTATTTCAAGACACCCCACGGATCCCAACTCAGAAATTGTCCGCCTCCTTCTGTAAATTGACTAGATCTCACAACCTTTAGGATACGTAGAGAGTAGGTGTACAAATTCTATTCCCCCCCTCACAAGCTATATTCTAGTCTAGACCATTTCTTTGTAACTGCCCCTCTACTATCCTATGTAGTCTCATCAGAGATAAATTCTATAACTTGGTTGGACCATGCACCCATTGATTTAGATATTGTTTTATCCGCCACAACGCCCAAAACCTGTCGTTGGCATCTTAATGAATCCTTGATACGAAACCCCGGAGATTCAACCCCAATAACAACTAAAACTGTCTGAATTTTTTTAATTGAATGAAGGTTCGGTGTCGGAGATTTCCACACTGTGGGAAGCCCATAGGGCTTTTTTTTTTTAATGCGCGCTCTTGTTTAAAACGGGACTGAGAGCCGCAGAGATGCACCTACTTGAATCCCCCACGGTGGAACGATTGAGAGTTGTCATCTCGATCCGCAACTGCATTAAATCATTTGACATGAGCAGTATATCCAAATCTTTATTGTGGTCCAGACAAAAATTCTATGAGTATGCCAACAAACCACATAGCATACTGGTTAATAGACTTAAGTCTTGCCCTTTCCTATCAATCCCTGATCACCTAATGCAGCCAGATGATACTCCCACGTATTGTCCCAAGCCCATGTCTAAGGTGTTTGGCGACTTCTACCAGGGACTTTATAATTGTTTGAGCTCCGAATCTACTCCCCAATTCGCACAGGCAATGTTTGACGACTTTATGGCCTCCTTAAACTTACCTAAGATTTCCCCCGAACAAAGTTCCATACTTAACGCACCTATCACTTCAGAGGAAATAACAGAAGTGATCAAAGGTTTGCCATCCCACAGGTCCTCAGGACCAGATGGCCTCCCTATATCTACTACAAAACATTCTCCCCAATTTTAACCCCGTACCTACTGACCTTGCTCAAAGGCACCATCCCACATTCACAATTTCTGCATGCATTTATAACCGTTATTCCTAAACCGGGTAAGGAGCCCTCATTGCCAGACAACTACCAACCCACCGCTATATTAAATTCAGATTACAAAATCACTAAAATATTAGTCAATAGACTTTCACCGTTGCTGACAACATTAATACACAGAAACCAAATAGGCTTTGTCCCAACAAGACATGCAGGGGACAACATGAGACGGACAATAGACCTGATAGACCTCTTGACCAAGACTAAACACCCCGCCATTGTTCTTAGTCTAGATGCACAAAAAGCCTTCGACCGCCTAAGTTGGCCATTTATGTTTGCAGTTCTTTCTAGATACGGGTTCTGTTGTAGAATCTCATATTAGCCAATGTATTTCATATTATATATATTGATTTGCATATATTTTATTGATAATTATTATTATTATTATTATTCATATTATTATGTTATTATATAATTATTAATGTATACTGTGTTTTCCAGATTTAGAAAGTCTTCATTTTTAAGTGTTGAACTTTAAATGACCTCTGCTTTATGACAAGTACTTGTACACAGGTGTTCTCGAAAATGTATTAAGATAGTCTACTGGGTGAAAGTTCATTAGAATAGATTCAAGTTATATAGAATTGTCTCAAGTCTGAAATGCATATAAATCAGACAGATAAAGATAAGAAAACAGGTGGTTTAGAAATAATTAAAGTTATGTACAGTACATTAAATTAAGTTTGACAGGGTCAAACAAAGGTCTGCTTGTGCCCTCATTAAAACTGTTAAAATACATACATATAGTGAAACATATAACACATCTGGTGGGGTTATTGAAAGTTCATTTTCCCAAATGTCATAAATCTGTAATTCTTGAACTTAGTTAAATCTTATCAAGATAAGGAGAGTTTGATAACACAGCTGGGTGCCAGACTGTCTCTATACAGGTGTTTTTATTTGGACAAAACCAGTTATAAATCACTTTAATGAACATATAGGAATTTTGGGAATAATTAAGTTTATCTGGTTGTAGAACAGGTGTCAGATTTATGGTTAGTTACATTGACGTAGATCTTAGTGACCAATCATATGTAAGAGAGATGTTAAGATAAGACTTGTAAAAGGGTATATAAATGCAAGCTCTACAATTGTTAGACAGACAAGTCAGATAGGAGCTCATAAGGCTGAACTCTGTGTATGCTGCCCTATTGCACGGGTCATAGAGGTCAGAACCAATGGGCAAGTATCTGTCATAACTTGTCTCCTCGTACGAGTCAGAGAAGACTTCTTAACTTGTTCCAGAATGTGGTCTCAGGTGAATTTCCCTCACAAACTTGGTCGAGCTGGATCCCAGAACTCTGTGAGGGGACCAGACCACTGGCTGATTGACTGGTCCCTATCAGGTGACAGGTTCCCAAGAATTGGCAGTAAAGACCCATTCTGGTTCAAGGTGAGAACAATTCACAATTGTTTCAATTTAGTTAGAGGATAAGAATACCTTTATCTAATATGCTTGCACTGTAAGAAACTGTATAAATTAGACCTGTATCTTATAAGACTTTGAACATAAACCTGTATGTTATCAGCTGTTAATAAACCTGCATTGCTGAAGTTCTGCCTGGTTCGATACTTTACTATTCTACTTCAGTTCTCAGGCCCTTTTATTCAAGCCTTACAGGCTTTATACTCTAATCCTTCATCCCAGGTACAGCTATCTTCTCATCTCTCGCAGAGGTTCCCCCTAAGCAATAGTACCAGACAGGGCTGCCCTTTCTTACCCCTGCTCTTTATTTTGAGTCTGAAACCCCTTGCCTTGGCCATCAGGTCCCACCCGGATATTCGGGGGGTGCCACTGCGACAGCGACTTTTTACCGATGACATTTTGTTGACTCTTACCCACCCCCATACCTCTTTACCTTTCCTACACAACACCCTGGCCTCCTTTGGAGCCATATCGGGGGTTTAAAATTAATCCTTCAAAAACTGAGGCTCTACCCATTAACATCCCATCGGACCAACATAACTTCAAATACCGTTGGTGCAAATACTTGGGCATCCATATCACACCCTCTTACTCTTCCCTATATCAAGCTAACTTCCCCCCTATGTTCACGGAAATAACCCATCTTTTAAATCAAGGGACCTCTCTCCCTTTATCTCTGCTTGGAAGAATTAATATTCTCAAGATGTTGATTCTTCCCAAACTCCTGTACTTTTTTGAGACGCTCCCAATCTCAGTTCCAATGTCGCAATTGAAGGCTCTCCAAAGGAAATGTCTCCCCTTTGTATGGAATAACGTCTCCCATAGGATTGCAAGCTCAGTAGTCCTAGCCTTAAAGAATAGGAGAGGTCTGGCCGCCCCAGGCATCATTAAATATTACTATGAATCTCATCTCCGAGTATTGACTTCCTGGATATCTAAGAAGGCCCCAAATAGATGGGCTGAGATTAAAATGGGGTTTACCGACCCGGTACACTCTTGTTACATGTTATGGCCCTCCTCAAACAAATACATGCCTCAACTAAGATCCCTATGCTTGGCTCCAATGCTTTTTACCCTATCTATTTGGAGGAAATGCTCAGAGCGGTTCTTCTTCTCCTCTCCCTGCCCTCCTTTTTTGAATGTACTCTTCAATCCAGACATCCCTGATGGACTATCCTATGTGCGGATGCTCCCATGGACTCATGCGGGAATCTTTCAATTGTGACAAATTGTACACCCAGTTACATGTAGACTCCTGTCTTTTGCAGACCTTGCAGAAAATTTCTGCTGCACTTAAGGTTCCTTAGAGCACAATGGCCTCCATAATCCTTAAATGGAAGACATTTGGGACAATCAGAACCCTTCCTAGAGCTGGTCGTCCAGCCAAACTGAGCTATCGGGGGAGAAGAGCCTTGGTGAGAGAGGTAAAGAAGAACCCAAAGATCACTGTGGCTGAGCTCCAGAGATGCAGCCGGGAGATGGGAGAAAGTTGTAGAAGGTTAACCATCACTGCAGCCCTCCTCCAGTCGGGGCTTTATGGCAGAGTGGCCCGATGGAAGCCTCTCCTCAGTGCAAGACACATGAAAGCCTGCATGGAGTTTTCTAAAAAACACCTGAAGGACTCCAAGATGGTGAGAGATAAGATTCTCTGGTCTGATGAGACCAAGATAGAACGTTTTGGCCTTAATTCTAAGTGGTATGCGTGGAGAAAACCAGGCACTGCTCATCACCTGTCCAATATAGTCCCAACAGTGAAGCATGGTGGTGGCAGCATCATGCTGTGGGGGTGTTTTTCAGCTGCAGGGACAGGACGACTGGTTGCAAGCGAGGGAAAGATGAATGCGGCCAAGTACAGGGATATCCTGGACGAAAACCTTCTCCAGAGTGCTCAGGACCTCAGACTGGGCCGAAGGTTTACCTTCCAACAAGACAATGACCCTAAACACACAGCTAAAATAACAAAGGAGTGGCTTCACAACAACTCCGTGACTGTTCTTGGATGGCCCAGCCAGAGCTCTGACTTAAACCCAATTGAGCATCTCTGGAGAGACCTAAAAATGGCTGTCCACCAAGGTTTACCTTCCAACCTGACAGAACTGGAGAGGATCTGCAAGGAGGAATGGCAGAGGATCCCCAAATCCAGGTGTGAAAAACTTGTTGCATCTTTCTCAAAAAGACTCATGGCTGTATTAGATCAAAAGGGTGCTTCTACTAAATACTGAGCAAAGGGTCTGAATACTTAGGACCATGTGATATTTCAGTTTTTCTTTTTTAATGAATCTGCAAAAATGTCAACAATTCTGTGTTTTTCTGTCAATATGGGGTGCTGTGTGTACATTAATGAGGAAAAAAATTGAATGAAATGAACTAATTTCATCCATATATAAAATCTTACATGAATCCCCCCCTTTAACGGAGTCCACCCATAACTATATGAAAAAATGGTCCCATATATTACAACGACCAATATCTTTAATAGACTGGGGAAAAATTTGGGAGTCCTCGTCAAAAATCTCACGCTGTGTAGTGCAGAGAGAAGCTGCAATTAAGATTTTGCTTTTCTGGTATAGAACCCCAGACATACTACACGCCCACAACCCAACCGCCCCTAAACAATGCTGGAGGTGTAATGAAACTACGGGCACTCACTTCCACATTTTTTGGGAGTGCTCTTCTATCGGCCCTTTTTGGATTCAAATCCAAGAGCTCTTGCAAAAGTTATTAAACACCTCCATACCTCTAAACCCCATACACTTTCTATTATTCCTCGCTCTTCCGGGTACCTCTAAAGCATTAGGGAAGCTAATGTCTTTCATTCTACTAGCTGCAAAACGAGCTATACCTAGAAATTGGCTGTCCACTTCAACCCCCACATTCCATCAATTTCTCTCTATAATGGCTGATATACGTAGGATAGAACACCTGACTGCAATGATTGTAGACCTTTACCCTCTTTTTATAAGATATGGAAAGCTTGTGATGATTCTGAATATTCTCTTGAAAATGATACATCTAGAATGCCAGGTTTCACCTGTACCACATGTTATATTTCTGATGACACTTGAATTTCCTGACCCTCCTGGAGCTATTAGATATGTTGTCTTTCAGACCTATTGATGTTCCACTTTCTTGTATTATTTTGTATGTTATAATAAATATGGGTAGTTGATCCAAGATGGAAAACGTTATTATCTAACTATACCATGCTCTTAATATGTCTCGCTCACTTGCATATGTAATGCTCTTTATCTTTATATGTTAAAATGCCTCACTGTATGTACTGTATTGTAAGATTTCTAAAAATGTTCAAATTAAACAATTAAAAAAAAAAATCATAATGATGGGTAAATCGTATGTAGTTCTCTTATTTCTAGAACGAGCTTGGATCAAAGATGTTCTTTCCATTCTGGTAACCTCTTCAATTTTTTGGTTAATAAACTCCTCATCATAGCCTCTTTGGACAAATCTTTTGTGTCAGAAACCATGAATCAGACTGAGACAGAAGTACAGTTAAATCACACTTGTTTATTATTAATAATAATAATAATAATAAAAAGGTAAACAGAGTAAACGTAGTCAAAACATAGCCAGAGTTCAGGAACCGGAATGGATAGTCAGACAAGCCAAAACGTCAGGGAGCCAGACCTGAATGTAGTAGAACAGCAAACAGCATCTGGAGCCAGAAGGAGTGTCAGCCAAGTAAGTCTTTAACAGGAACACAGGAGAGCGTCTCTAGAGATGTGACCAAGGCGAAGGCAGAGATCATCTGGGCTGAACGGCTTAAGTAGGCAGGACTGACAAGCAGGATATCATCAGCAGGTGAGTCACTGTGGAGAGAAAGGAGATGGCAATTAGCCGACAGCTGAGCAGCCAGCTTAGAGAAGGAAGGGCTGAGCCCAGCCCTGACATTTTGCCAATAAATTTTGCCTGCTCATTGAAATCTTGTTCGTTGGTACAATTTCTGCATAGTCTGATCAGCTGTCCTTTCGGGATATTTATAAGCCACTGGTCATAATGACAGCTGTCCGTTAGGATATATCTATTCCGATCGACCTGTTTGAAAAATGTTTTAGTGATGAATTTATGATTTTGTAATTCCACAATTAGGTCAAGGAAATGTATGGCTCTATCATTAAATTCCAATGACAAATATATATTTTTCGTGTTATTATTCAACCGCTGGAAAAACTCATTGAGACTCTCTTCATCGCCTGCCCACACCACTATCACATCATCAATATACCACCTACATAATAGGAGTTCTTGAGGGGGATTATTGTAAACAGTTTCCTCTTCCCACTTTGCCATAAAGAAGTTGGATACGCTTGGCACATATCTAGCACCCATAGCGATCCCCTTAATTTGTTTAAAATAATCTGAATTGAACCAAAAATAATTGTAACTAAGTCTATATTTCAAACATTTGAGTAGGTAAGATTTTTGCTTTGATGGCAACTCACTGAAAGTGTCAAATGCCCATTTCACTGATTGGAAAGCTTCATCATGTTCAATAATTGTGCATAATGATGAAACATCTGCGCTTGCTAATAGCAACCATTCATGTCTCATTTCAATTTCATCTAGAATCTGTATGAGATGTTTGGTATCCCGTGAATAAGATCAAGTTTTTGGTACCAACGGTTGCAAGAATAAATCAATATACTCCCCCAATCTAGCATTAATAGACTGTAGAGCATTTACAATAGGTGTCCCCGGTGGGTGGACCTGATCCTTATGTAATTTAAGTATAGTGTATATAACAGGTACTCAGTAAGTTTGGGGTATCAGATATTTGGCCTCTTTATCATTTAGAATCTTTTTTCTTATTCCCAACTGTATCAGACTTTCTAATTCCTTTTTATATTTCTTTGTGGTATTCCCCATCAATTTAAGGTACAGTACATATTATGATCATTCAATTGTCCAATGAGTTCATTGTTATAAAATTCCTTGGATAAAACAACAATACCCCCCCCCCTTATCAGCAGGTCTAATAACTATTAGAAAAAAAAGGGGGAAGAAACTGTGCTCTGGTAAAATTGTCAAAACCCTGAATAGTGAAACGAAATAGTTGTGCAAACTATGAGGCAGCAATTCCTCTGCGTAACACAAACACAGTATATTACAAATAGAAAAAGAATGGAATTGCGCTAAATACTGATATACATACATATACTCACTAATTCCGCAATAAATTCCTGAATGTATATCACGTGAAATGTGAACATTTGAAAAATGTCATATCACCAAAAAATATTGAATAATTATTGTTATAAACAATTAAAAATAAATGGTAAAGATAAACGTGAGTCCAAACACATGAATGTCTGTGTCACCCATGTGATAAATAGATAAAATAATGTGGAAAGTCCATCAAAAAGCTCTGCAATCCTTAATAATGTAAAGATAGTGCTCGATCCGCCACCAAAAGATGTAAGTTGGCCACTTACCAGAGACTCATGATCCCCCACTACAGAGGATCAGAGAGAGCCTGGATAGAAATCATTCCTCCGGACCACTTCCGATAAGCCAAGGTCTGAACTTGTTAAGATGTAGTGTCATAACCAGAACATAGCCACCGGAACATGTGTGTTTTAAACTGCCACATATTATCTCCAACTCGCAGATGGATGAATGCACCATGAAAGATAAAAGGCTCCAATAGTGTATAACCTTAAAACTTTATTCAGAATATAATAAAATATTGCACTCACATAGTCCTGGTAAAATAAGCGCCTAAACGTCTGGAGCGCCGGCCGGTAAGCTTACAGACTAACCCTTCCTGCTGGTAACAACAACAGCGATGAGAGGCGACACAAGCACGTCGCTCCTCCTACGCATTTCGGAACACCCCTGGATGACATAACTCTATTATGAAACGCATAGGGCAGAGCGACGCGCTTGCGTCACCTCTCATCGCTGTTGTTGTTACCAGCAGGACGGGTTAGTCTGTGAGCTTACCGGCCGGTGCTCCAGATGTTTAGGCGCTTATTTTACCAGGACTATGTGAGTGCAATATTTTATTATATTCTGAATAAAGTTTTAAGGTTATACACTATTATTAGCCTTTTATCTTTCATGGTGCATTCATCCATCTGCGAGTTAGAGATAATACGTGGCAGTTTGAAACACACATGTTCTGGTGGCTATGTTCTGGTTATGACACTACATCTTAACAAGTTCAGACCTTGGCTTATTGGATGTGGTCCGGAGGAATGATTTCTATCCAGGCTCTCTCTGATCCTCTGTAGTGGGGGATCATGAGTCTCTGGTAAGCGGCCAACTTACAGCTTTTGGTGGCGGATCGAGCACTATCTTTACATTATTAAGGATTGCACAGCTTTTTGATGGACTTTCCACATTATTTTATCTATTTATCACATGGGTGACACAGACATTCATGTGTTTGGACTCACGTTTATCTTTACCATTTATTTTTAATTGTTTATAACAATAATTATTCAATATTTTTTGGTGATATGACACTTTTCAAATGTTCACATTTGACGTGATATACATTCAGGAATTTATTGCGGAATTAGTGAGTATATGTATGTATATCAGTATTTAGCGCGATTCCATTCTTTTTCTAATGACTACTAGGGATAAGCCGAACACCCCCCGGTTCGGTTCGCACCAGAACTTGCGAACAGGCAAAAAATTTGTGCGAACACCGTTAAAGTCTATGGGACACGAACATGTAAAATCAAAAGTGCTAATGTTAAAGGCTTATATGCTTTAAATGCTTAAAGTGAAACAAAAAAATTTCATTCAAAACTGCTTGCAGCTGTAATGTATTGTCAGATCCCAACAATATAGAATCATTGAAAAAAATGGCATAGGTCCTCCTCCAGTCCATTACCAGGCCCTTAGGGTCTGGTATGAATATTAAGGGGAAACCTGCACCAAATTTAAAAAAAAATGGCTTGGGGGTCCCCCCAAAATCCATACCAGGCCCTTCAGGTCTGGTGTGGATTCTAAGGGGAACCCCACGCCCAAATAAAAAAAATGGTGTGGGGGTCCCCCCAAAATCCACACCAGACCCTTATCTGAGCATGCAACCTGGCAGGCCGCAGGAAAAGCCCCATCCTCCTGAACCATACCAGGCCACGTGCCCTCAACATGGGGAGGGTGCTTTGGGGTCCCCCCCAAAACACCTTGTCCCCGTGTTGATGGGCACAATGGCCCCTTCCACACAACCCTTGCCCGGTGGTTGTGGGGGTCTGCGGGCGGGGGGCTTAATTTTGCTGCTCTCATTCATAAAACTATGTAAAGCCCCCTGAGCCATGATTGGCCAAAAGCACCCTGCCTTTGGCCAATCATGGCTCTCACAGCAGAGCGCACTGAGATTGGCCAAAGCATGCAGGTCAGGTGCATGCTTTGGCCAATCAGCAGCCGCCAATGCACTGCGATCTCGCAGTGCATTGACGATCTTGCCGTTCATAATGGGGCATTCTGCGGGCACTCGAATTTCCCCCGAACTCCCCATAATGTTCTAAATTCGGCGAACACACGTTCAACTCGAACATCGGGCTCATCCCTAATGACTACATTCTTTCTCTCTTCTAATTCCTTAATGCCTTGTTTGATATGTTTCGGGTCCCTTACCCTCTTATGCTTTAATGTTTCTAAATCTTGTAGTATCACATGGTTAAAGACTTCAACATGTTTGTTGTTGTAAATCGACGGATTAAATAACAATTTATTCCTCAATTGTGTATACATACACTCATTGGAAAAAATATATAATCTAAATATATCAACTCGCGCTGATGGTGTAGAAAATGGGTGATAAAGAATGAATGTAGCTGCTATACACAGAGTGCTAAACACTTGACCATAGTGACAAAATATATAAATACAGAGCTCTGCTTGTGAGCGCTGTATTTATATATTTTGTTACACACTCATTGCTTTGATTGTAAGTTCTTTCGCTAGTAGAAACTGGTTTGTTCAGCATATACTTCTGAATATTAAGCTTCCTAGTATATTTCTGAATATCTATGTATGTGTCAAATTTGTTCAAATTATGTATTGGTGCAAACTTCAAATCTTTTGTCAAGTACTTTTAGCTCATTTTTAGTTAATTCAGCTCCGCTCAAATTAAACACTCCTTCCACTACTGGTCTCTTTTTCTTTTGGACCTTCCGTCCTGCTCGGCAGCCCTTCTTTGATTTGGGATTCTTCTTTGGTCCCCCATTCTCTCTTGTCGGGGTGGTGATCTTTCGTGTCTCCATTGGTCTAAAAAAGGTCTAGGTGGACCTTCTTCATAGTAGTTCCTTAACGGCTCAAATCTATTATGCGTCGGTATTGGGCTCCTCCTTGGATCATCATAATAATTCGATTGGTTGCCATAGTTGTTGTAGTGATTAAGTTGTGGATTCCTCGGCCTATTACCATTTCTATTGTGATACCAATTGCCATTGTTATTTTCATAATTGGTTCAGTGGTTTGGCACAGTGGTGTAGTGGGTAGCACTTTCACCTAGCAGTAAGAAGGTCGCTGGTTCAAATCCCGACCACGACACTACCTGCCTAGAGTTTGCATGTTCTCCCTTTGCCTGCGTGGGTTTCCTCTGGGTACTCCGGTTTCCTCCCACACTCCAAAGACATGCTGGTAGGTTAATTGGATCCTGTCTAAATTGTCCCTAGTATGTATGAATGTGCATTAGGCACCTTAGATTGTAAGCTCCTTGAGGGTAGGGACTGATGTGAATGTACAATGTATATGTAAAGCGCTGCGTAAATTGACGGCGCTATATAGTAACTGAAATAAATAAATAGATTTTGCCACCAAGGTTTAGGGGTTCTTAGGGCTTGGTGGTCCACCCTAGGTTCCAATCGAGGGGGACAAATTGGTGTCCTATAATCTTGGTCTCTCTGAGGGGAGGAAATTCGGACCTCCCTTTCAGGTATAGTGTTGGCAGATGAAAGATTACCATCTTTTAATTGGAGCTGCCATTTAAATAACTGATCGTGCTTGTAATCGTTACTATCCCCCAGATATTTATTCTTTTTCCTCTGTTACATAGTTACATAGAAGGTGGGGTTGAAAAAAGACACAAGTCCATCAAGTCCAACCTATGTGTGTGATTATGTGTCAGTATTGCATTGTATATCTCTGTATGTTGTGGTCGTTTAGGTGCTTATCTAATCGTTTTTTGAAACTATCGATGCCCCCCCTGCTGAGACCACCGCCTGTGGAAGGGAATTCCACATCCTTGCCGATCTTACAGTAAAGAACCCTCTACGTAGTTTAAGGTTAAAGCTCTTTTCTTCTAATTTTAATGAGTGGCCACATGCCTTGTTAAACTTCCTTCCACGAAAAAAGTTTTATCCCTATTGTGGGGTCACCAGTATGGTATTTGTAAATTGAAATCATATCCCTTCTCAAGCGTCTCTTCTCCAGAGAGAATAAGTTCAGTGCTTGCAACCTTTCTTCATAACTAATGTCCTCCAGACCCTTTATTAGCTTTGTTGTCCTTCTTTGTACTCGCTCCATTTCCAGTACATCCTTCCTGAGGACTGGTGCCCAGAACTGGACAGCATACTCCAGAGTCTTGTAAAGTGGGAGAATTATCGCTTTATCCCTGGAGTTAATCTCTTTTTTAATGCATGCCAATATTCTGTTTGCTTTGTTAGCAGCAGCTTGTCATTGCATGACATTGCTGAGCCAATCATCTACTAGGACCCCCAGGTCCTTTTCCATCTTAGATTCCCCCAGAGGTTCTCCCCCCAGTGTATAGATTGCATTCATATTTTTGCCACCCAAATGCATTATTTGACATTTTTCTACATTAAACCTCATTTGCCATGTATTTGCCCATCCCATTAATTTGTTTAGATCTTCTTGCAAGGTTTCCACATCCAGCGGGGAAGTTATTGCCCTGCTTAGCTTAGTATCGTCCGCAAATACAGAGATTGAACTGTTTACCCCATCCTCCAGGTCTGTTATGAACAAAATAAATAGGATTGGTCCCAGCACAGAACCCTGTGGGACCCCACTACCCACCCCTGATCATTCCAAGTATTCCCCCATTTATTACCACACACTGAACTCGCCCTTGTAGCCAGTTTTCAATCCATGTATTCACCCTATGGCCCATGCCTTATTTTGTACAGTAAACGTTTATGGGGAACTGTGTCAAATTATTTTGCAAAATCCAGAAATACCACGTCTACGGGCCTTCTTTTATCTAGATGGCAACTCCCCTCCTCATAGAAGGTTAATAGATTGGTTTGGCAAGAATGATTCTTCATGAATCCATGCTGATTACTGCTAATGATACAGTTTTCATTACTTAAATCTTGTATATAGTCCCTTATCATCCCCTCCAAGAGCTTGCATACTATTGATGTTAGGCTAACTGGTCTGTAATTCCCAGGGATGTATTTTGGGCCCTTTTTAAATATTGGTGATACATTGGCTTTTCTCCAATCCGCTGGTACCATTCCAGTCAATAGACTATCAGTACAAATTAGGAACAATGGTCTGACAATTACTTGACTGAGTTCTCTAAGTACCCTCGGGTGCAAGTCATCTGGTCCTGGTGATTTATTAATGTTAAGTTTCCCAAGTCTAATTCTAATTCTGTCCTCTGTGAGGGTGCTTCCTGAGATGTGTCACGAGGCTGAACACTGCCATTTTGGTCACTGAAGTCCCCCGATTCCCTCGTGAAGACTGAGGAGAAGAATAAATTCAATACCTTCGCCATCTCCCTATCCTTTGTAACCAGATGTACTTCCTCATTCTTTATGGGGCCAATATGGTCTGTCCTCCCTTTTTTTACTGTTTACATACTTAAAGAATTTCTTGGAATTTTTTTGCTCTCCTCCGCTATGTGTCTTTTGTGTTCTATCTTAGCCCTAATTACACCCTTACATTTCTTGTTACATTCTTTATAAAGTTTGAATGCTGATGATGATCCCTCAACCTTGTATTTTTTGAAGGCCTTCTGTCTTGCCCTCTTTTAATATGCTCTTAAAGCGAATCCATCTCTCCTCGTGTTCTTTGTTCCTAAGATTTTATCCCAATTTATATCTTCTAGCAAGGTTCATAGTTTAGGGAAGTTGACTCTTTTGAAATTCAGTGTCTTTGTCCCTTATGTTTCCTATTTGTATGATTTATACTGAAGCCAATTGACCTCAATTTCCCTGTATTTCCACATCCGTGATCAGGTCTGTATTGTTGGTAGAACTAGTAACGCTTTATTTCTAGTTGGTGCGTCTACCATCTGACCCATGAAATTGTCCTGCAAGACATTTGACATTTAGGAACTGGCGAGCCTTAGACAAATGCGTGGTTCCCTCCGCCCAGTCTCCTTCCACAATCCTCCCTAGCTCCCTTAGTGATGTGATGTAATCTCTCACATTCACTTGTACATTATTCTTGATATACAGGTATACCCCTCCCCCTTTTTTACCCTCTCTATCCCTGCGATAAAGGGTATACCCTTGAATGGTTGTCAGCCAATCATGAGAACTGTTGAACTGTTGAACCTCTGAAATTCCCACAAAATCCAAATCCAGCTGATCACATGTATAAACAAAAGATCGGTAATCGTTTTTTTTTTCTACTCACGCTGATAGCGTGAGTAGAAAAAAAAGCAGATCACCGGCTCAGCTGCAAGGGACATTGGTCCCGAAGTGGAAGAGGCACATCTGCCTCATCTGTGCCACCTGCCATTGCCACCTAACAGTGCCCACAGTGCCACCTATCAATGCCCACCAGTAGTGCCAATCAGTGCCACCTAGCAGTGCTGCCTATCAGTATAACTGATCAATGCCCATTATTGCCACCCATCAGTGCCCATCACTGCCACCCATCAGTGCCCATCACTGCCACCTTTCGGTGCCCATCAGTGCCGCCTCATCAGCGTACATCAATGAAGGAGAAAAATTACCTGTTTTAAATTTTTTATCACAAAATATATAAAAGAAAAATTTTATTTAAAAATTCAGTCTTTTTACATTTAAAAAAAAAAAAAAAAACACAGAGGTGATCAAATACCACCAAAAGAAAGCTCTATTTGTGGGGAAAAAAATGATAAAAATGTCATTTGAGTCCAGTGTTGTATGACCGCGCAATTGTCATTCAAAGTGCGTCAGCGTGAAAGCTGAAAATTGGTCTGGATAGGAGGGGGGTTTAAGTGCCCAGTAAGCAAGTGGTTAAAAAACTTGTACCACTTATCAACTGAGTCCTTATCAAGCAGACCATCATTAAGGGGGACTTCCCACCCCAGTCTCCTTGTTCTTTAATATATTGTTCATGAGTGATGAAATCCCACCACAGGCTCACCTTCTTCTCCATAAGGTGGCCACATTTCCTAAATATACTTTCCATATTTCCTATATCTGTATTAGAATTCGTAGAGAAAAATTCTTCCAAATTAACTGTGTGATTTTCAATAAATGTGAATACATCCATGGCTGCAGCACAAGTGCTATAAGAGTAACAGTGATCTGTGTATATGCAGAAAACCTTGCGCGCTGCTATGTGAAACCTCAAATCAGTATTAATTAGTAGTATTGTGAACAGCTGCAACCACTAGGGAGTGCACTCAAAACACTAACATAAATTACTAAACAAGGATAATGGTGAGCTTATTCAGTAGTCACAATCATTGATTGCATCAAACAAAAATAAAATTAAGTGACAATTGAATGGAGTGAAAAAACGTGAAACAAAGAAATAAATAAAATGAATAAATTCCAATTAAAAAATATATAAATATATTATTTGTCCAGTGCAGAAAATGGTAAAAAAATGTGTCCAAGTGCAAAAAAATAGATGAATACATGGATGACAAATTAGTCCATATGATAAAGGAGAAACCAATTTCAATGGCGGAGGAGATCAGACAGAAGAAACCAGATTGGCCGCTCACCTCCAGATATGACCAAATGTCAGATAAAGCTCAATGAATAGCTGATGGGAACCCAGCTGGTACATATATGTAGACACCCTCCAATCTTATGCCTCGATCCTCAGCCACCACTCAGATATAATCATAGGGTCAAAGAAACATCAGATCTCCAATGAAGATTCCAATAGGTCTGTACAGACTTGCTCCAATAACGTGCCTCAAACACAACCGTCACTCAGAGAGAACAAAAATACCCATAGTGCAATAATGCCAATTTAAAAATAACAATTTTTTAGGGTTTCCCCGCATCCAATTAGCATGACAGGAGATTGTGACCGGCTCTCAATGGTTCACACATCCCCGGGCAGCCACACTGCACATGGGTCCTGTGCGTCTTTGGCTCTGTTTTATGTCTGAATTCAGGCAAAAATTTGGGCCTGATTCGCCCCAGAAACGGAGAACAGGGACCCCTGCTGTAAGCCATGTCCGTATTAGGTGTGAACCCAGCCTCAATCAGTGGAAGTGCAGCTTAACTACTTTAACTGTTTAACTTACTTTAACTTTTACTTTAACTTACTCTAACTGTTTAAAGTGGAGAATGAGTGGAATCTTTCAAATATTCATTGCTGTCTGTTGAACAGTTAGGAAGCCATCACCTCACTTCCTGTCCCAGGGACACATTACCATCACAGAGGAGGAAATTTCCAAGGAGGTTACAGAAAATACAAACCTGACAGATGTTTTACTCATTCCCAGCTTTACCAGAAAGAAAACATTCTAATGGCTGTTGCTTCCATTAGAATGGATTAGTAGGATTTACCCTAAATTAAGGCTGTCTGTGGTATCAGATTCCTTATATTCTGAACATGCAACAAACGTTCCTTTAACCACGTGACCTCCAGAAGGTTTTACCCCCTTAAGCCCCCTACACACTAGCAGATTTTCTGCTGAGTTTTTCCTTCAGATTTACCAAAACCATGTAGTGCAAGGGCCTGCCTGATTGAATACACATTGAAACTGTGCCCAACAATGCAGCTTACCTGTGTCCATCAATGCAGCTTCACCTGTGCCCAACAATGCCGCCTACCTCTGTCCATCAATGCTGCTTCACCTGTGCCCAACAATGCAGCCTACCTGTGTGCATCAATGCGACTTCACCTGTGCCCAACAATAACAATGCAGCCTACCTGTGTCCATCAATGCTGCTTCACCTGTGCCCAACAATGCAGCCTACCTCTGTCCATCAATGCTGCTTCACCTGTGCCCAACAATGCAGCCTACCTGTGCCCATCAATGCTGCTTCACCTGTGTCCAACAATGCAGCCTACCTGTGCCAATCAATGCGACTTCACCTGTGCCCAACAACGAAGCCTACCTCTGTCCATCAATGCTGCTTCACCTGTGCCCAACAATGCAGCCTACCTGTGTCTATCAATGCTGCTTCACCTGTGCCCAACAATGCCGCCTACCTGTGTCTATCAATGCAGCCACACCCGTGTGCATCAATGCTGCTTCACCTGTGTCCATCAATGTAGCCTACCTGTGTACATCAATGAAACCTGCCTGTGTCCATCAATGCAGCCTACCTGTTTCCATCAATGCTGCTTTACCTGTGTCCATCAATGCAACCTACCTGTGCAGGGGAAGAGAGGAGAGGAAGAGGATTGAGGGCCGGACCATCAGAGTGCAGAGGAACATCGCTGTAATAGCTTTCATTTCAATTTCCGTGTGTTCCTGCCGCCACATACAGCCCCGCCTCCTGGCTCAGTGACTTTGATATTTGTCACACGTCCCAATATTGGTGGGGTGTTCTGTCTATCAAAGTACCCGGGCCAGGAGGCGGGCTGTATGTGACAGCGAGTGCGGGGAACACACGGCAATTGAAATCAAAGCTGCTACAGCGATGTTCCATGCTGTGATGATCTTGCTAGCTCGCTCTTCTCTCTTATTCTGGGTGATCACCGGGAGAACAGCTCCCATTCAACCCCACCTGCTGGCGGTGCTCGCCTCCCCCCCTCCTGACTCCCAGGCAGCCCACGCTTGCCAGCCCTCATTTTCCACTCGCAAAAAGCAAGTAGGCGAGTGGTAAATTTGAGGGCTGTACACAGCTATAGATGCTATACTGTAATGGCGGCGATAGGCAACTTATACTGAACTGTGATAGTGTGGCGATTATTCTGGCGCTAACAGACCCTCGCTAGGAGGTACACCAACCGCTCTAGTGACACTAATACAGTGATCAGATATAATACTGTACATGGACACTGTACTAATGATACTGGCTGGGAAGGGGTTAACATCTAGAGGCAATCAAGGGGTTAACAGTGTGCCTAAAAAGTGTTATGTGTGCTGCTTTCACTTACAGATCTGGCTGCAGGGAGAAGAAACAGCCAGATCGCTGCTCTGTGTAAAGAGTCCTGTGTGTTTGTAAACACGGCACTCTGTCCTGTGATTAGAAACAGCCGATCAGCAGGTCCACAGCCAAAATTATTGACGGGGACCTGCTGACAAAATCACACTGTAGCCAGTGATAGCATGGGACAGACTGGATGACGTACATGTACGTCATCCAGCCTGTCCGTGCCGCCAGCAGGAAATGTAGTGTGGGCGGGTGGCAAGCTGTTAAAGTAGAACACCTGTCAGGTTTTTACTGCTACCTGAGTCCCAGTTAAGGAGATTCACCCTCTCCATTTGTCCTGTTTACCGTTATCACCAAAAGTCAAAGAAAATCCCAAATTCTTGGTTGTCATCAGAGCACGAATAGAGGGGAAATTTTCCGAAGAAAAGACCCTAACCCTTCTTTACTATATCCAAAATTAAACAAAAATTCAGACTATGCTTACAGCTTCATCAGAACTGCATGAGGGCCATAACTGGCACCTCAGACCATCTTACATGCTCACAAAAAGGTAATGCCCAAGCCTATCAGCATTTCTTCCACACTGCAGTACTAATATTTCCCTCTTCCATGTGGAAGAGAAGGAGCAGAAGTACTGGTATCAGCTGCTGATCAAGATGAGCACACATACTAATAGCTACTTGTCCATCATTCTTGGGTCTATGGTGAATCATATCAGTAATACAGAGCTGATGACATTTAAGAAGTAATCAGTTGAAAATATTGTAGACACCAACAAGCTTTATTCTGCAGACTGCATTTTTTGATGCTGCTATCTGAATATAAAACTGTCCAATCTGCAGAGAATCATACAATTCATGAATCATTACAACTTAGTTTACTAAACAGCGTGCATCTCAGCTCAAATCAGGACAGAAAACAAATTAAATAAAAAATAAAAGTAATTCTTAAAAATGTAACCGCCTCCAACAGTACAGGTAATGCCAATATCTAATGCTGGCCACACAGGGCTCAAATTTTCGCAAATGCCCGTTGTATTGTTCAAAATTCAAGCCGTGGATAGCCCTGTCAAAGATGCTGGGTGGAAAAATCTCAGCCAAACGAGGATTGCTCCCAGACAGGTACAGTCACTGTTCAGTTATTTTAACGGCTGCAGGAGGTACAGCAATTGTAAAAATACATTAGCTGGCAGGGGAGACTCCTCCATCTATAGCTGTTTAGCGTGGATAAAGGAATCTATTGATTTCCCCAGTTCATCCAGTGTATGGCTAGAAAAAGGAAGGCAGCAATTGTACAAAGACAAAATGAAACAAAGCTTTTCTAGAGCACATAACAGAACAATTTTTATTGAACAGCTAACACATTAAACAAACCCACTTAAAAACATTCTCTAGACCTTCAGTGCTAAAGAAAGCGTGCAAAACCCTGCTGCATGGTGCTTTGTAGGTTACTGTAGCAGGGAAGGTTCATGTCAGAGCTAGAAAAAGGACTCTGTACAGTAGATGATGAAACACATTCTGCCTTGTATAAAAACTAGAGGGAAGGAGAGAAGGGTCACCATCTGCAGCCAGATTCCAGCAGTCCAGGGAAGTTTGGATAATGCAAGGCTTTGAATGCTACGGGCAACACGGATTATACACAGGAGGAGCACTGCACTGCAGATCACTTCAGCATAGAACTGAATTAAGGTAGAGCAAATGAAAACTTCAACATGTAATGATCAGCCTGACATTAAAGCGGAGTTCCACCTACTTTTACTACTTTATCTTAAAGGAAAGACCACCCCTCCCCCCACTCGATTTTGGAGAATTTTTTTATTTTTTATTTTTTCTTACTTACCTGTTCTGAAGTACTGAGTGTACTTCCATCCTAGCTCAGCCACGGCCCAGGGCGTCATTTCCTCTTCTCCCCCATTGCCTTCTGGGACATGTGTGTGTGTCCCAGAAGACAACGGGGCCATTTATGCATGCGCAGTAGGAAGTTGGCAGTGAAGTCTGAAGGCTCCACTGCCAGTTTCCCTTAGTTGGAATGGCGTCGCCTGCACCCGAGCCGATGGACAGATCGGTCTCCGGGGGGCCAACATCGTTGACTCCCTGGATAGTTAAGTGTCCTTATTAAAAGTCAGCAGCTACAGAGTTTGTAGCTGCTGACTTTTAAAAAAAAAGTAACGTTGAAAGAAAGAGCGAAGGTCCACAGGAATGGTCATTGCCGATTTGTCTTTCAAGGGGCAGGCTCAGTCATCCCCATCTTCGCTTCACTACCTGGAACAAGCATGTGGAAGTATGACAACCCCCTGAATTATGCACCTTCAGAACAAAGGGGCACAGAAGCAGCAACAATATTTTTCTTCAGATTCCCTTATGGGATACCTATAGACAAAATGTTCTTTTTCTTTACGTTTTGAATAGAGTAAGGCCCCAGTTTTTCAGGTGGACCTGATTGGACTCTCCAGTCTACTCTTTGGAACAGCGGATGTCAGCGGACTCATCTGCTGCCACCCGCCGCCGCCACCATCTGATCCAATCCTGTCCAGCAAAACAGACAGATGGTTGTCCTATTCCCCATCCGTCCGGCCTGCCTGCCTGTACAGGCGGTCTGTTTCCACCCGATTGCCCCATAGAGAGCAGGACTGTGTTCATTCTGCAGAGCAGACCACAGACCTGTCATTTCCACTTGAGATTTCTCCCCCCCTTCTGAGCAAGCGGATTCTATTTATCAGAGGTGCCCATGTGAAAGGGGCCTTGGGGAATCAATACCCCTGTAAGGTTTTTCTACTATTGGGGGGTTACGTGTCCATGTTGCTGCAGGAGAGAGTTTCCCTCACTCCCTTTCTGACAAATTTGTCAACAAATCAAATCTCTCAAACAGGGACCCAGACGGCAGTCAAACAGACAGGATCTGTAACAGCTCCCACTTCATCTAAAAACTAGACAAGAAAGAAAGAAAAAAAAAAAAAGCTACAAAAATCACCAAAGACGGATGGACATACTTTTCTTCCTTAAAATATGGCGGATTTGGAATTGGGGGGGGGGGGGGGGACTGGACTTGACAACATGATAAAATACTTGTCTGTACCCTCCCATATTGTACTGCTCTACTAACAAAATAGGGAGAGGTTCAAGTTGTGTCAAAGAAGCCTGATTTTTCTCTCACTCAGCTATGACAAAGTTAAAGTAGTATTAAACCAAAAAACTACATTTTAAAATTGATTTTTACCAGGGGATCCTATCAGTAACACTTCCTGGCTTAGGATGTCTCTGCTCTGGATGGAAGAGTAACAGATACACCCCTGGACAGCATCTCTGTCAGTCTGGGAAGAAGGCAGTGTTAGATGCACTAGCAGATTTCAATTGACTTAAAATTAGACAAACTCCAGCTAACACTTTAGGCCTCATTCACATGGGCAATGATGCCTATTAGTATGAACGGGCCTTTTTTTAAAATTTTTTATTTTTGCAGCATCCAACAGACAGGTGCTGCATGCAGGCACCCTTACAGGATGCAGCAGCTGCACAGGCAAAGCTGCTGGTCCTAATGTGACAGACACGTGGCCTTAACGCAGACAGTGTGTGCGTTCCAGGATGCTCATCCGCAAGCCTGTCACATTAAGACCAGCCACGTTCCTCTAAAAGCACCTGGAAGTTGAGACACAGCAAAAACATCCCAATCACGCTAACAGACATCATCACCCATGTGAACAAGGCTTTAAGCCCCTTTCACATAACCATTCCAAACAGATCTGCCTGCCAGTTTTTCAGGCAGACCTGAGCAAACAGTCTATTCACCCCTATGGACCAGTGGGCATAAACAGACTTCTTTCTTTCCAAACACCTACCTCCGATCCGGTCCTCTAAAAACCAAATGGAAGGGGATCCGTTCCCGTTCCGATTGGATCGGAAGTAAATGGACAGCAGAGGCGGTTTACACCCAACTGCCCATAGAGCAGATCGGGCTTGAACAGTGTCCATTCTGCAGATACTGAGCGGACATGGATGCTCTGATCAGCAGGGTATAAGCTTCCCCTGCTGATCAAAACAGAATGCGTCCATGTGAAAGGGGCCTTAAAGAAGAGTTCTAGGCTATTCCTTACAATGCTTAACTCTGTTCCCTACCCTGGAGAAGGCAGATGCCTATAGTTACCTATGCTGAGGGCAGTCTGGTCGCGTCATGCAATTTACTTCCAGCTGTGGCGTGAGGGGAGAAGAGGGACAGCCACAATAGATGCCCCATATCAAGTCTATGGGTGACACCACTGCACAGGCATTTCAGCCGTTGTTGGTAATCTCTCCTTTCCCCTGAAGCCGGCTACTAGAGAGATTACGCAATCAGACAGCTCCTTTCACAGGGTAGTGCATATAAAATTTAGTAAAGGGGGGGGGGGTGTGTGTCAGGACAGATTTAGGCATATTTAGCAAAAGCCTGGACTTCCCACTTTAAGCAGGTAGAGCAACAGCTTTTTTTTTTCTTTTTTTTTGGGGGGGGGGGGGGGGGGGGGGGCTTGGGTGAAGATAAAGGTTTCACATGAATAAAAGCTGACCACTGTAAGCTCACCTGTCAGTGCTAAAATTTTCATCCCTCCAAACCAAAAATAACTGACTTACTGGCAGGATCACCAGGCAGAAATACAGCCTGATGAAATAAAACTAATGCAGCCACCATATCTAAGGAACTGGTAATCTGCATTAGAAGACATTTTGAATGAATATATAGCTTTTGAGTATAATACAGCTTTCATGAAGAGATGAAAGTTTGTTTTTTTTTTTTTGTTTTTATAAAAACAACCTTGTCATTTAGCTAAAGAAAGTGGCATTTTCTTAAAAACAAGAGCTATTCTATCCATTTTCAGTAGCCTGTGTCTCCTACCTCCCCTTCATTACAGCACTGCAGCCTCCACCAAACTCCAGTATTAGACATTTCCAGGCTTCCATACAGACCATAAACCACAGCAGGACAAAGCCAGCGGTGAAGGAGTCAGAAGGATGGAACCAGAGAGGATTGGGAGACATAGCCAGGCACACTCAAAAGTGATGCATTCTGGTCAGAATTGAAGGTAGGGGACATGGGGCACCAGCAAAGTGAGTACAATAACTCCTCCATTTCAGAGAGCTGCATACATTTTATTTGCTAAAGCTAGAGTGCAAAATCAGTCTCACTTCTGCAGAGAAACCAATCAGCTTCTAACCTCAGCTTGTTCAATTAAGCTTTAAAAGTAAAACCTGGAAGCCGATTGGTTTCTATGCAAAAGAGTCAGATTTTGCACTCTACAGCTTTAGTAAATAAACCCCAAAGTGACTAACATACACTATGTATGCACCATATAAAAAGCTATAAATACAGAGATAGGAACGGTTTTACAAGACAAACAATCGGCAATCCTGTTCATCCAAGCACCTCTGTAACTTCACACTCTGCCATTGCAGGTTAACAGTTTGGTCACCAATCCTAGACAAGGTAGTATTATCCCACAGGTGAGGTTACCACTCCCTCCTGACAGGAATCGCTCAGTGTCAGACTGACAGCACTGTGCAACGTAGTGAAGCCCGACTAGCCAAGCTCAGTGTGGTCTTTCAGTCCAAGTCCTGCTAGGATGGGATTTATAGAAAACTAATCCAAAAGGATTTAACTAGTTATACTAGCTGTGATTAAAAACTACATACTAAAGTGAAACCAAAGTTAAAGATTTGAGCAGTTTTTTTTGCAGGAGACACATTATGCCTCTTTTTTTTTTTTAAAAAGCAAAGCCCCACAACCCTTACCTGCCTGCAGCTTTCTTTTGAATGTACACTCAAGCTGCATATGCACAGCTCAGCATACGTTCTCAGCACAGTGCCAGGATGAATGACTCTTGTGCACATGCATGGGAGTCGCATCATTACCGCTGGCCAATCAGAAGGTAGAAAACACGAGACCCTGAAGAAGCCTCAGGAGATGACATCAGCACCCGGTGAGAGATCATCAACGGTTGCATCATTGGAACTCAGGCGAGCGCTCTTTAGGTCCGCTTTAAAGAAAGTACAATAATACCAGGGAAGAAAGATGGGACTTTACGGTGCTCGTTATCTCAGGAATTAAGACAAGAAAAATAGAATTAAAGATTTTTTTTTTTTATTAGTTTTCAAAAGATAACAAGGCATTTCATTAACGCTCAAAGCATTAAAAACAAGAAGGAACATTGTTTATGCCAGACACAAATCAGCCTCCAAACCCCCCCCTTGACAAACAATACCATAAAAATGATATATAGCATTATAGAGACAATTACAAATCCATATAAAGACTGGTGGGTATCTATGCGTTTCGCTTTTATAGCTTCATCAGGAGAATTATTGTGTCTCAGCATATGGAACATGGCAGTTTCTTTTCATGGGGAAACACCCAGAGTGTGTTATGAGGTTTGACAGTTGTGAATTTATGTATGGTAGGGCTGAGGACACACTTCTGTGTATTTGGGCCCCGCTGCATACCAGGACAGGCAATTACCTGATGCGTGCCCTATCCTCTCTATGAATGTCAACATATGAGGATTACCTGGTGTCGTTTGCCTGGTTCGAATTGAGCCCCCTATTCAATCCTTTGTGCTGATTAGGAGTTTTTCTACACCGATATATGCAGAGACACAATTCTCCTGATGAAGCTATAACAGCGCAACACATAGAGATACCGTAGTTGCCTCGACCCACCAGTCTTTGAAATGACTGAAAAATTGGAAAAACTATCATAGTCAGCACAAAGGATTGAATGCGGACTCAAGCAGAACCAGGTAAATGACACCAGGTAATCGTCATAGGTTTACATACATAGAAGAAAGGGCACCGCACCAGATAATTACCCGTCCTAGTATGCAGCAGGACCCAAAATACAAAGATGTGTGTCTTCAGTCCTATCATAAAGTCACAAGTAGCTGGGACAGTCAAGTCTCATAACACTCCGGGTGTTTCCCCATCAAAAGAAACTGCCATATGCCAAGACACAGTAATTCTCCTGATGAAACTATAACAGCAAAACACGTAGAGATACCGCAGTCTTTATATGGGATTTGTAATCATCTCTATGATGCTATACATCATTTTTTGGTATAGTTATGTCAAGGATTCTTTGAGGCGGATGTGTGTCTAGTACAAGCTATTTTTCTTAATGTTTTTCTTTGGTCTTTAAAGTGGTTGTAAAACGTGCTCTGAAGGTTCGGCTTACAGTTCAGGAGTGAGGTCAACACAGCTCCTACCACTCAGCGCCAGAGCCCGCGAACCTGGAAGAAACACTTGGGAAAAGATGTCGGTCATCTTTGTGAGCGGGAGCCGCTGAAAGGGCATTGTTCTATGGCATTTCATAATGTGCTAGTAATGCAATGCAAACTAGCACATTATGCTATTGTCGGACAGGGTTTTGTTTTCAATTCAGTGGTTTACAACCGTTTAATTAAATGCCTTTTTATATTTTGTAAACTAATACTTTCAATTATATTTTTCTTGTCCAATTCCTGAGATTAAGCACCATAAAGCCCCATCCTGCTATAGGGAGGTGGGGCTCTATTCATCTCCCAATGCCCATTTGATTCCTATTCCGCTTTAAAGAATGTATAACACCCATAACTGCATTATAGTGTGGCCAGTTAAGTTTTAAAACAGGCACAGAAAGGATTTTTTTTGTTTTGTTTAAATTATAAAACAGCATCTCCGAGACATTTTTTTTTTTTTTTTTTTTTTTTTAAATCAAACACACCACACGTCCTTTAAAAATCCAGGACATTACAGCACTAGTAAAAAAAAAAAAAAAAACGCAAACTTATAAAGTGAACATCCCAAGTGATTGTACTCTGTCAGCAAGGTGTGAAATGATTGTATTCCATGATTTATTCAAGACACTAACATACAGTACAAACTTTGTTGTCGACAAGTCAACCAAAGCTGGACACACAACAAGCCAAAAAAAAAAAAAAAGAAAAAAAACCTCCAAAAACTTTATTTTTCTTTCAAAACGGTAAAAGCCAAATACACCCTGGAACCCTCAGACTGTAGCACACCATAGAAAAAAGCTCCAGAGGTTTGAAAATGAAAATGCCAATTTACTCATGTGCATAATTTTGTGGGCTGATATAAAAGGAGTTATTTCTCATAACCAAATAAGCTCCTATTAAAACGGATATTTACTTGCCAGTTCTTCTAATGAGGAAAAAGGAATGGGAATAATTCTATGAAGATTTAAGTCGCACACAAAGAAATATTACAAACTTGTATTGGGAAATTTTCACATTTCATATAATAAAAAAAAAAAAAAAAAATTTAATAGAAAATTGTAATACAGCAGTAAGGCCAATGTAACAATTATCTAAAGACTGATAGGAATTAATTCCATAAAGTTATTTTTGCCACAGGAGGATCTATATGTACAAATACTACAAAACGGACTTAAAAAGGGAAAAATCGGTCAAAGCGTAGGACCTGTGCGATTAGGCGATCTAAAGCCACCATTCTCCAACCTATGTGACATACTAGTTGTGGCCAAATCTCCTGCCCTGCATACAGTAACTGAGTCCAGCAAAAGATGCGTTTAAAGCCCAATCACAAAGAAAAAAAAAAAAAAAAATAAAAGTTTTACTTTAACAGATTCCCATCAAGAGAGGATTAAACTTTTTTTCCCCAAAAATTGTTCATGCACAATAGGACTGGAAACCCTTTACCAGTAAAGATTTCCCACCTTAAAAAATTAAATGTGTTTAGCTGCATTATTATCTTTAATTTATTTCCTAGATCAAGTATCTTAGAGGCTTTAGAGGATTTTGGAACAGGATACAAAAAAAAAAAAAAATATATATATGACGAGAATTATTTAAAAGTAAGAGAAATATAGTAGAGCTTTAGTTTGTTTTAAATAAAATCATACCAATTTACAATATTTTCTTTAAAATCCCTCACTCCTAAAGAAAAGTGCATTTGGAACCAGCATAGATTTATTAAGGTTTCCGTTTTAGCAGCTAATGATCAAATTACCAAGATAGCTTACACTTTCTCAATGCAATAAAAGGAAAAAAAAAATTAAAGTCAAAAAGGACAAGGAAAAAAAAAAAAATCAAAATATAATTTGAAATAATTTACTTCTAGAATTTTAAATAAAAGCAAAATATGAATTTCCTTTGTGGACGCAAAGAAAGATTACATCATGGTAAGCATGCATTTTACCGGAGGGGGAAGGAAACACTTTTTTGCTTATTTTACTTTTTTCTTCTTACAGGCACTGTCAGACTTAACACCCCTTATTTTAAACACATTTAGAATTTTTCTTCTCCAATTATATGAGGTACCAAGATTTAAAGAATTGAAAAATTCAAAAAAATAAAACCAAAAATGTTCTCTTTTCCAACCCTTTTCTCAGTAAACTATGGCAAGGTTTGTATGCAACATTAGCAATTATATATCATCACTTACAATGGCTGCTGTATTTTCTTCCCCCCTCCCCCACAAGACTTTAAGATTACAGTTCTCACATAGGTTCTCTGATAAAATGTTCATTTTGTTTTAATATAACACAGTCAGTAGATTTGCAAATGAATGAATATGTCTTGGCTAGCAACTGGCACCAAATTAAAGTTCTTCTTGATGTTTAATCGAACGGTTCGGCTTGAATTCAGGACACGCGCCATGCCTTAGTGCAACAAATATGTGCGACACGCAAAACAGATTATTGACAGGACAGCTGCATGGAAGTAAGGTCCTGAATGAGTGACGGCTGGGGATTTGTTCCTCGATGCTTCTGTCTTAACGTAGCCACAGTTTAAGACGCAGTGCATCAACTCCATTTAAATAGTATCTGAATAGGCGTTTATCCCGCACAAAACCAAGATTTTCATAAAGTTTCAAAGCAGACTTGTTTGTTATTTCTGTTTCCAGGACAACCTGTTTTAAAATAAGAAAGCAGGCAATCAGAACACACTTGAGAGGAAAAAAAAAAAAAAAAAAGAATTCAGCCAACGTTTAAGACATTGCCCACTAAAACAACTCTGACTTTACCCTGTGCTGAGAACCTGCAAGATGCAGCTCTAAAGCCTATAAAGATTTAGCTTAACTAACCCCCCCATTATACTTACATTTTACCGGCAGTCTTCTGGCCAGCCCACTGAGGTTATGGGACCACCCGCTTCTCCTCGGCTTGCAGTGGGTGGACCTTCCTTCTGGACAGCGCCATGCTGTCCAAAAGTACCGAGCCCATGCTGCAGTGATGAAATGCTTTGGGCTCTCAGAAGATAGGCTGGATGAGGCTTGGCTGTTTTTATTTATTAGCTGGTGTCACAGTCAGAATCTATGTAAAGGCCTGTGCCCACGGACATTTATTTACGTTGAAAAAGTTTCGCATTCCTATGGGAAGTCTATGAGGTTGCAAAACCTCAAGGCAGGTTAAAAAGGAGGTCAGCTGTAGTTTATATACACACACACACTCTCACATTAATGCTGCACGATTCCGGCTAAAATGAGAATCACGATTTTTTTTTTTTGCTGCGTAGAAGATGGATCACGATTCTCGCGGCGTAACATCTTTCACATTAAACAAAAAAAATTGGGCTAATGCCCCGTACACACGGTCGGATTTTCCGATGGAAAATGTCCGATCGGAGCGTGTTGTCGGAAATTCCGACCGTGTGTGGGCTCCATCGGACATTTTCCATCGGATTTTCCGACACACAAAGTTGGAGAGCAGGAGATAAAATTTTCCGACAACAAAATCCGTTGTCGGAAATTCCGATCGTGTGTACACAAATCCGACGGACAAAGTGCCACGCATGCTCAGAATAAATAAAGAGATGAAAGCTATTGGCCACTGCCCCGTTTATAGTCCCGACGTACGTGTTTTATGTCACCGCGTTCAGAACGATCGGATTTTCCATTCCTATTAGAATGGTTCCATTGTACAGAACGGAACGCGACTTGTCAGGTGGCTGAGTTGCCTGACAAGTCGTCCCAGTGTGAACCGGCTCTAAGTGAGCAGAGAAGTCTCTACACATTACATGAAAGCATCGGGAAACTCTGCAATAGAGATTGTGAGGGGGGTTGAATTGAGATCACGATTTTTTAATGATTAATTGTGCAGCTCTAACATACATACACACACACACACACACACACACACACACACACCGCAGTCTTGAAGTGGTCAATACATCTACCTGAACAACATGAAAGATCACTGGGGTTCGGCACCCTTTTTTTTTTTTTTTACAGAAATTAACTAGCAAGGCCTAACTAAATAGTAAGGAAAAACTTATAAACACAATTAAACAAATGTCACTGTAAAAATATAAATGTAGCCTATCTTAAAGTGGAGTTCCACCCAAAAGTGGAACTTCCACTTTTTGGATCCCCCCCCCCCCCCCTCCGGTGTCACAATTGGCACCTTTCAGGGGTGAGGAGGGAGAGGATACCTGTCTAATACAGGTATTTGCTCCCACTTCCTGGCCTAGATCACCGCGGCGCCCTACGCCACTTCCGGCGCCTACACTGTCCTCCCCCGCTGTATTTTGGGAGACACACAGGTCCCAGAACACAGCAGGGACCAGACGCTCAGTGCGACTCGCACATGCACAGTAGGGAACCAGGAAGTGAAGCCACACGGCTTCACTTCCTTATTCCCTTACAGAGGATGGCGGCGGCGGCAGCAGCCAAGAGCCGATGGACGGATTGGCTTCAGGTGCCGACACCGCGGGCTTCCTGGACAGGGTGAGTGTCCATATATTAAAAGTCAGCAGCTGCAGTATTTGTAGCTGCTGGCTTTTAATATTTTTTTTTCCCGACGGACCTCTGCTTCAAAAAGGAGGACAGTGTCAATAGGGCAGTGGACGATGTCAGTCAGTAGGGCAGTGGATGGTGCCAGTAGTTTTATTATGCAATTTTTTAAAATGTATTTTTACAACTTTTTTTAAAAGAAATTTTACAATATTTTTTGGGAGCCCTGTTGGGGGGGGCTTTGATGAAAGACAGAGAAAGGGACTGAGGACAGATTTCCCAGTCCCTTTTTTCTGCAGCCTTAGCTGCAAGTGACTGATGATTTGGATTTTACCACCACCCATATCCTGGTGCTTGCCCTGTCCACAGTAGTGTCCTCTGCCCCCCTTCACATTTACCCCTACAACAGTGCCCGCTGCCCCCAAATCAATGTCCGCTGCTTCTTTGACATCCATCCCTCACCACACACACACACACACACACACACACACACAGTGCCCTCATTCCCACCCCTAGCAATGTCCTCTGCTCCTTTGACAACCCCCCCCCCCCCAATAGCGCTCTCTACCCCCTATAGCAACGTCCTCTGCTCCTTTGACATTCCCCCCCACAGCAATGTCTTCTGCTGCTTTGAAATGCCAACTGCCCCCCCCCCTCCCCATAGTGCCCTCTGCCCCCCCATAGCAATGACCTTTGCTGCTTTG
The DNA here is from genome assembly GCF_042186555.1 of Aquarana catesbeiana. NCBI lineage: Eukaryota > Metazoa > Chordata > Amphibia > Anura > Ranidae > Aquarana > Aquarana catesbeiana. The sequence continues at coordinate 70,423,214 of NC_133336.1, read as the reverse complement.
AAGTCCCCCTCTGCCCCTTTACCTTACCCCCCTTCCCAGTCATGCATATATACAGCAGTGCAAAACCGCTTACTTCTACCTACATTAAGTAAACACAGGAGGCTGAACATCTCTGGACAGGGGACGGGAGCACGAGCTGCCAGAGTTACATTTCCAAAAAACCAAGCTGGTGACTTGTTGCTAGGTATCCCCTAAAGCTGATGACAGATCAGAAGAGCCCCTCCACTGGTCTAATCACTCAATTCACAAATATTTAGTAACAATAACATGGTCAATATAAAACCAAACTAGTCAGAGATGGGTCTTACCTCATCGCAATCCCCTTCAACCATGGCATAAATAGCTTTCTTAACCAAATTTGTACCTGAAATAATGAAAGGAAAAAATGTAGTTAATCTTGACTATGAAGTCAAAAGTAGATTTTATATATTAGAAGGCTTCCACCATCCTGCTGTCAACTTTCAGTGGATCAATGACAGATAACACAACACTGACAGAAGCTTGTTTTTATTCATCTTTGCTGGAGTTTAACCCACTGAACACATGTTCACAAAATGGCTGATGAACACCTATCAGCCGTATACGAGCAAAATGCCAGTTCAGTAAGTGAACAATGAGATCTGATCATTATTCATATAAAAAAATAAATAATAATAATAATAATAATAATAATATATATTTTAACATTAAAAAGTTTTAATACAGAAATGTTGGCCTTCTGAAAAGGATGTCCATTTTCAGTATAGTATGCACTCAATACCTAGTCGGGGCTCCTTTTGTAGGAAATACTGCATCCATGCGGTGTGGCATGGAGGTGGTATGGAAGCCCAGGTTGCTTTGATAGTGGCCTTCAATTCATCTGCATTGTTGGGTTTGGTGTCTCATCTTCCTATTAACAATACCCCACAGATTCTCTATGGGATTAAGGTTAGGCGAGTTTGCTGGCCAATCAAGCACAGCGATACCATAATTAAGTCAGGTATTGATATATTTGGCAGTGTGGGCAGGTGCCAAGTCCTGCTGGAAAATGAAAACAGCATCTCCATAAAGCTGGTCATCAGAGGGAAGCATGAATAGCTCTAGAATTTTCTGCTTGAGGGCTTCGCTGACTTTGGACTTGATAAAATACAGTGGACCAACACCATCAGATGACATGGATCCCTAAATCATCATTGACTGTGGAAAATGTTGCATTTCATTTGGAAAGCAACGTCCCAGAGTCTGGAGGAAGAGTGGAGAGGCACAGAGTCCAAGTTGTATGTGGTCCAATACCTGGTTTAATGATCATGGTATCACTGTGCTCGATTGGCCAGCAAACACCTAAACCCCATAGAGAAACTGTGGGGTATTGTCAAAAGGAAAGATGAGACACCAGGCCCAACAATGCAGACAAGATGAAGGCTACTATCAAAGCAACCTGGACTTCCATAACACCTCAGCAGTGCCTTGATGCAGTAATTCATGCAAAAGGAGCCCCAACCAAATATTGTTATAGCACATACTATACTGTACATGGACATTACTTTTCAGTAAGCCAACATTTCTGTTTAATTGGTCTAATGCAATAATCAAATTTTTGGGGGGTTTTCACTAGCTGTAAGCCATAATCCTCAAAATTAAAAGAAGCGCTTGAAATGTATCACTGTGTGTAACGAATCTATATAAAAATAGATGAGTTTCTTATTTGCCCTTATACTCGAACCCATGGCCCAATACATCAGAACAAACCAAACTATAACTGGCATTGAAGTAGGAGGTATTACACACAAATTATGTATATTTGCAGACGATATATTACTTTTTCTATCATCACCACAGGTCTCTGGTCCTAACTTAATACCAGCTCTTGATGGATTTGCAGCCCTATCCGGCCTTATGATTAATCATAAGAAATGCCTAGTGCTTAATATTTCACTCACAAACATGGAATTGATCCCGGCTAGGGCAGCACTCCCATTCACATGGGCAGAAAAATCAATCCCATATCTTGGAATTCATTTAACAGCATCTCATTCTGACTTATTCTCAACCAATTATCCTCCTGTATTAAGACAGATCACAAATCTAATAAAACAATGGTCGCAACTTCCTTTATCCTGGATAGGGAAGATTAATGCAATCAAAATGACTATTCTACCCAAATTGCTTTATCTATTCAGAGTCCTCCCTATTTTTTGAGAATAGTACAAAAAAGAGCAACTTCGTTTATATGGGGCTCTTCTAAACCACGTATACCTATACACACACTACATCTTCCCAAAAATAAAGGAGGCCTGGGATACCCTAATTTTACTAACTACTACAGAGCAGCACATTTGGCCAGTCTGACCAAATACCATGCAAAACAGGAAATCCCATTATGGGTATTTATAGAGGCTTCAGAAAATGACCCTCTATTAATATCAAATTTATTATGGCTTGATCCTAAAGACCGCTTTAAAATTCATAATCCCATAACTAAACACTTCTTATCTCTCTGGGATAAACTAAAACCCAAATATCAGTTACAATCTCCACACAATCCTCTCCTTTCTTTTATCAGAAATCCGGCCTTTTATCCGGCATGGATCTACCCAAATTCTTTTAAAGCTTGGACAACATCAGGCATTCAGACACTAAATGACTTCATAGTATCTAAATCATTCCTTTCATTCCCATCGCTTAGAGAAAAATATGATCTACCAAACTCTGAGATATTTAGATATCTCCAAATCAAAAATTTCTATACACCATTCCTAAAGGGGGATACACCATTATCCCAATTATCCATTTTTGAATCAATCTGTACAAAAGATCCATTTGCTAAAGGTACAATTTCATCACTTTATAATCAATTATATGGAGTAGCAAATCTTAATAGACCCTCTTACGTTCAGAGGTGGGAGGAGGACCTGGGACGAACTTTAGAAGACACGGGCTGGTCTAATATATGGCTCACATCTAAGTCATCTTCACCCAACATCTTAGCACTGGAGACAAATTATAAAGTCCTAACTCGCTGGTACCTTGTACCCGCTAGAGTGGCAAAATATTCACCTAATACCTCAACTCTTTGTTTGAGGATGCCCAGAAATAGGCACATATTTACACATATGGTGGACGTGCCCAGTAATCCAAACCTTCTGGAAGGAAGTCTTCGTGATTGCATCTAAAATATTTAAAAAAATAATACAACCAGATCCATATTTAACTTTACTTAATCTAAAACCGGAATGGTTAACACTCTCTCAATTCAAACTTATGATCCAACTAATAACGGCTGCAAAACAAACAGTGGCCAAGGCATGGAAATCTCCTGCATTGGTACTAGCAGCAACAATTCACAGAATGAATAATACAATGTCCCATGCTAAGATGGTAGCCATCGATCAAAATCAAATTCCAAAATTTGAAAAACTTTGGCATCCTTGGATAAAACAACAGTTCCTGTCAAACTTCAATGACTCTGTCCTGTTGCCATGGTAACAGATTAAATGACTTACAGAGACACCCATTCTAAGGCTTCAAAGAGAACTAAAAAGAATAATAAACTGACGAGCGGGACAACCTTGTGGACCATACCTCTTCCTTTCAACCCTTTTTCTTCTCTTTCCTTTTCTCCACCTTACGATTAAAAGCTCATTATCAGAATTTATTTGACCTATATACACTCTACTTGTAAACAATATGTATAGTAGGTATAAATCATTTAAATACCTACAAAAGTAACTAAGGAAATGATATATATATCTTTAATTTAGGTTTACGTGAACCCAATGTTTAATATTTGAAATTTCATGATATTTACCTATATAAACCCTACTGTAAAACAATGAGCTTACTTTATAGATCCTTGTAAACTTACTTTATGTATCTTTATAACATTGTATACTCAATAAACTTCTTTTGACAAGGAAAATAGATGAGTTTCACTTGTTGAATTGAATTACTGAAATAAATTAACTTTGAGGATATTCTAATTTTACGAGATGCAAACATACAGTCTATACAGCGCTCACAGTGGGTGCAACTGTTAAGGAAAGTAATTATTTGTTTTGTCCAGCTTGGTTCAACTATTTTTTAGTGACATAAACCTGGACTTAGGCTTTAAACTGTGACTGCCTGAGTTTTACATCATATTGCACCAGACTTAGCTTGCATAGCCAAAATAGAGTAGGAATGGTTAAAACCTGTCAGTTTTTTGTGTGTGTTCCGTTGGGGGACATTTTCATTTTTTTTCTGGTGTCAGATGTCAGAGGAAGTAAGGAAATCCTAACAAAATGAGGGGAATTCCAATCTTGGGACCCTCACTTATTTCCCAGCACTTTGTTTCTGTGATAATTAGCACCAGGACAAAAGGATACATTTTTTTCCCAGAAAGGAAACAAACAGCAATTAAACACCTGAAAGCAGTTCTAACCATTCTTCAATAACTAAAACTAGGGGAAAAAAAACAAAAAACAAAAACAAAAAACTTTTGGCTATACATACAGTATAAACAATCTCTGCAATAAATACTGGGCAATGGGGATGCATGGAATGTTGGTGCAGTGTTGTCTCAGTCTGTCAGTTAATTTACTAAAGGAATACAGCAAGTTCACTTTGTAAAGAGTATTTTTACCTTGCACTACATAATATCCCGTTTCCTTTACATGTGGTTGGGTATTAAAAAGTGAACACAGCTTTACCCCATTTACAAAGCTTAGCAAACATAAAACATTACAACATAAACATTCCATTTGCCTCTACTCCCTTAGGTTCACACTAGATTGCAGGAAAGGCACGTTTACTACCCTGTGTTCAAAACGCACTGCCTTTGCGATTCACTGTGAGTGCCAATACATTATTAACGGCACCCCAAATGCAGAACAGAAAATGCAGCCTGTTTGCCGGCACCAGATTGCATCATACCACAATATAATGCGGTTTGGTGTGGCATGTTTTTCAAAAGTAGGGTGTGCACTATGAGTTCCAGAACGATTTGCAGCCCATTCAAAATAATGGGCTGCAAATACCCATTGTGGGAGAACATGCAGAAATCGCACAGAACGTGGGCTGCGTTCCTGCGCAATTCTGCTGTGAATTGGCCCTTGGTGTTGACAATTTCTCAGTCTCAGGTAGAGCTCCTTGTAAAATAAACCCTTGTAAGTTGTTGGTGTTTGATGGTGGCAAAGTTGGATGAAGACTATCATCTATTGGTTGGGGGACATGGCCTGGAAGCAGAAACATTTCTGTCAGAGACACAGACAGATGTACTTTGAAGCAGGGGCGAGTTCTAGGCTCATTTTGCTATACTTAATACAGCTAGCTTCCCTCCCCCCACTGCTGAAGACAGAGGAATGCGTTGCCATGTTCATGAAGCAAATGCTGTGGCCTCATAGTCCAACAAACCATTCAAAATGTGCAAACTTGTCCGATGCATATGCACAGTAAAGGCTTATTCACACCACAACGTGTGTTAATTGCACCCCACCATACATATTGTGTTTATAACAGATGGCAGGCAAAACAGAACTTGTGTGCTGAAGTGCACCGTCTGACTTCTGTGTGTTAAACGTCTATTTAAAATGAATGGGGGGACTTAATCCAAACATCTCAGAGCACAATATGCAATTACACTGATAAATAGTGACAACTGAGATTGTGTATACTACAGCTCATCACTGCTCCATCGCTATTCCTTCAATTTCTGGGCATCTAATGTCTCCCACTCTGGAGAGAAGTGCCATTATTTTAATCCCTTCATGCCTAAGGGTAAGAAAAATCTAAATGCCCAAGCACAAATTTTGCAACTTTGACATGTGTTAGTAAAACAGTACATATGGTCACAACTACCAGGTGGATTATATCTTGTTTTTTTTCCAAGACAAATTTGGCTTTTTTTTGTGGTAAATGGTAAACTGACATCTCCTGATTTTTATTTTTTACTATCAAAGGAAAACTGGCCCAAAAAAAAAAAACCACAGCATCATACTTTTCTCAATTTAGCTGTATATTTCCTGCCATTATCATAATTTACCACCAAAGAACAACCTAAAATAAATTCTCTGGCTCCTGGCAATTGCAGCATGACCTGGAATTGACAGTGCTGGGTCCCGATTGCTGAGGAGAGCCCGGTCTCTGTGCTGGGCGCACACTGTGCAAAGCGCTCCCAGCACAAAGAAAGATACGAATATATGCAGCCCCACGGCAAAGAAGCCCACTTCCGCGAGGGCGCATATATGTGTGCGGTTGGCTGAGCACGTTTCAAGTGATATTACAGTCCGCTTTTTTATCTTGAACCTACAGGTAAGCCTATAATAAGGCTTACCTGTAGGTACAGTGGATATCTTCTAAACATGCATTGTTTTAGGAGATATTTACATGTGTAGTAGCCACTGATATCACTAGCGCATGTGCACTGCACTCTCAATGGACAGCATGCTGTCCATTGAGAGAGCTGTGCTGCATGAGTGATGTCATCATGGCTCAGCTATTCAAAATGGCAGGAGCCTGTGAACCTGGAAGGAAGACTGGGGGAAGATGCAATCCCTGTCAGCGGTGACGGGGCGCTGTTGGAGGGATCCAGTTTTTAGGAAAGTCTGTGCTAGCATTTGGTGAATACTAGCACATAGGATAATCCAATACAATTTACCTACCAATGCCCTTTCTTCTGTACTTTGAATCCACTGCTAACATGGCTATATAACCTCGGCGAAACATCTTTTTGTGCATATCCAGCTTGCAGACGATGGCACCTACACACTCATCTCCAACCATGGCCTGAAAAACAAACATTGCAAACATTTAGGTTTTGGCGTTGTGTAGGTACAGTAGAGAAAACAGTTATAATACGACAGGCTTGGTATATATATATATATTCCAGAAAACACTTATTAAAAGCGATTACAGATGTAGCCTTAGTCCATATGCGTTGCTTTTGAAGACTTCCATTCGCATCTATGTAAATAATTCCCTTTCCCTCAGGACTACTTGCCCCATAAGTCAAGCCACCACCCCCACAAACACAAGTGGCCCCACAAGCTGCTTACAATCAGAGACACAGTGGCAAGTGTGTCCAATATGCTCAAATTGTTGGTGCAAGCAGCGTAGTAGTGTCAGTCTAGTAACTATAGTTTTTTTTTTTTTTTTTTTACTGCAGTGAGGATAAAGCTTGAAGGAGCAGGATGGAATATGGTTCTCGAATGAATGCATCTAACATAGGATGTGGTTTTCATTTGATAAAGTCCATTCATTTTAAAGTTTTATTTGCATGTAGAAAAACCTGTGTGCAGCACCCCCACCTAATACTTACCCAAGTCCCATCTTGATTCAGCGATGTGCACAATAACAGCAGTTCTCCCTGGTCTCTTCCTCCTCATGGTCTGGGACAGCAGCAGGGGCCATTGGCTCCCACTACTGTCAACCACAGCCAGTGAACCAATGAGGAGAGTGTGGGGCGGTGCTGAGCCACGCTCCGTGTGTGAATGGACACAGAGCAGCGGCTTAGGGTACCGCCATAGCAAGGAGATGGGCCAGGAGCGCCGATGGGGCTGCTTTGTGAAAAACCATTAGATAAAGCAGGTAAGAATGACATATTCTATCTATATCTATCTATCTATCTATATATAAATCTGCCTTTTAAAGTTTTTAAAGCTGAGCCACTGCTCTGTGTGTCCATTCACACATGGAGCTGTGGCTCGGCACCACCCACCCTCTGACACCTAATTGGCTTACTGGCTGTGATAGACAGCAGCGAGAGCCAATGGCTCCTGCCCAAAGCCAATCAGGAGTGCAAGTCCCCATGGAGAGGCAAGGCTCTCCTAGACATTGCTGGATCGAGTAGGGGCTCAGGTAAGAATTAGGGGGGCTGGTGCACGTGGAAGGTTTTTTTACCTTCACGCATAGAATGCTACAGGGAAGTACCACAGGGGAGAAGAGCGGGCAAGGCTTATGTCAAGTCGCCTATGCCCCTTCAACAGAGATCAAGTGACCTGCCCTGGAGGAGAGAAGAGTATGCAGGATTCATACCTTAGATTGTAAGCTCCCTGAGGGCAGGGACTGATTTGAATTTACAATATATGTGTAAAGCGCTGCGTAAATTGAAGGCACTATATAAGCATCTGGAATAAAAAAAAAAAAATAAGTGGACGTTTCTTTTCATTATTTTCTGGCCTGCACTGGTTTCAGTAATTTGAGTCAATGATCTAGGGGGCTTGGCAGAACTCCAGATCTAAACAGCTAGTGCTTGATAAATTTGTTTTCAATCTAGGAGCCAGTTAAAAAAAAATAAAAATAAATAAAAGTTAGGAGCCACTTTTTTTAACAAAGCTTTAAATTTCCAAAGGACAAAAACAAACACCTTCCCTTATGTAGCCCTGATGTGCATTTTTACAGATGCACGACACAGGTATGCCTCTCAGTTTTTGCCTATTAACCTTCTTAGGATCCACAAGAACTTCGTACAATTAAAACTGTAATAAATGAGTGATAGTCTCTAGTCTCTGGCTATCCCTCACAGCTATTAGAGTTTTAAATATACTAGGTTCTTAAGGATCCTAAGCAGGTTAATAGGCAAAAGTTAAGAGGCATAACTGAGTGTAAATCTGTGTCATGTGGTCTGCGCTACTGTGCGACTGAGTGCGGTGCAATTTTCAGCCCATGCATATGAATGGGCTGAAAGTGCACAGAGGAGAGCATGTACTACTTTTGAAAAACGCACTGCTATGGCACCATGTGATCCAGTGCAGGCGATCTGCATTTTGGTTTGGAATATACTAACACCCACAGCAGAATGCACACCCAGTGTGCTCTGAACACAGTGCGTTCCCACAAAGAACACAGCTCTTTGCTGCGTTCTGGTGTGGACGCACAAGTCCTTAGCAAGCATGGAGGGAGCACAGCAAGACAAGGCTGGATTTTTTTCCTAACTCCCAGATTTGGTCTTTCAACAAATCTTGCATGATGCAAAAAACGGAGCGAAAGACACAGCCCTTAGGGCTTTGGAGAGAAATAAGTAAACACTACAGATATATGTGCCGAGGTCAGATTTCATAAATGGGGGTTACAACCACTTTAACCCTTTCACTGCCAGGTCCGTACGCTGTACAGACCTACAGAAGTCCCTGCAGGTGGCCAAGTCCGTACGAACCTCATGGTCACTTCAATGACCAAAAAGCTTACATTAGAATTGTTCAGCAGACTCTGAACAAATTTAACTCTGATCAGCGAATTACAACCAGCTGATCACAGAGTTATTAACCCCGACACCCCCCCCCCGCCCCCATGCCACCGCTTCCCTGTCCCTCCACCTGCCACAGCTCCCTTCCACCTACATTTGCACCCCCCCCAATCTTTCCTTTATCTCCTTCCCCCCCTCAGCTACCTTTGGAAGCTGGCATCCCTCCACTGCCACCGGCTTCCAGATGTATCCCACCTGCCTGTCATATCACCCCCTGCACCCCCGATCTATCCCTGCTCCGGCGGCATCCCGCAGATGCTGGCTGCATTGATCTCCGGCAATCTGACAGGCTGGGGATCGCGCGCGGGGGGGGGGGGTCAATGCAGGTGAAGTTGGGGCATGCTGGAAGACCCATCTTCAGTATTCTGGCTGAGGGAAGAAGGTTCTCATCCAAGATTTTACAATACACGGTCCCATCCATTGGCCCCTCAATGCCGCAAAGTCAGCCTGTACCTTTAGGAGAGAAACAGCCCCAAAGCATAAGGTTTCCACCTCCGTGCTTGACTGTAAGGTTGGTGTTCTTGGGGTCATAGTCAGCATTTTTCTTCCTCCAAACACGGCGAGTCCCCCTCCTTAAGAAGGCACATGCAGTCATGCCAATGAACATCTAAATGATTCAGAGAAGGATTAGGAGAAAGTGCTGTGGTCAGATGAGACCAAAATTGAGCATTAACCTCGACTTTTGTTTTGTTTCTACCTCGGAGCTTGACTGCAGGAATTTTGTTCTTAGGGTCATAGTCAGCATTTTTATTTCTTCAAAATACGTTGAGTTAATGCTCAATTTTGGTCTCATCTGGCCACAACACTTTCTTCTAATCCTTCTCTGAATCATTTAGATGTTCATTGGCATGAATGCATGTGCCTTCTTGGAGGAGGGGGACTCGCCGTGCTTGGCAGAAAGAAAAAAGCTGACTATGACCCCAAGAACACCAACCCTAAACTCAAGCACGGAGGTGGAAACATTATGCTTTGGGGATGTTTCTCTGCTAAAAAGGTACAGGCCGACTTTGCCACATTGAGGGTCCAATGACAGGGCAATGTATGGTAAAATCTTGGATGAGAACCTTCTTCTCAGAACACTGAAGATGGGTCACGGATGGTTCTCCAGTAGGACAATGACCCAAAACATACCCCCAAGGCAACAAAGGCATGGCTCAAGAAGCAGCACATTAGGGTCATCGAGTGCCTAACCAGTCTCCAGACCTTAATCCTATAGGAAATTTATAGCGGGAGCTGAAACTGAGTTGCCAAGAGACAGCCAAGAAACCTTAAGGATTTAGAGAAGATCTGTAAAAGAGTGGACCAAAATCCCTCCCGAGATGTGTGCAAACCTAGTAACCAAACTACAAGAAACGTCTTACCTCTGTGCTTGCCAACAAGGGTTTCTCCAAGTACTAAGTCATGTTTTGCTCGGGGGATCAAATACTTATTTTACTCACTAAACTGCAAGCTAATTTAGAACATTTTTTCTGGATTTTTGGTGGATATTCTGTCTATCAAGTTAAATACATCTATGAAAAAAATTATAGACCCTTCATTTCTTTGTAAGTGGGCAAACTTACAAAATCTGCAGGGGATCAAAGAATTATATATTTCCCACTGTATAGGTTTTGGGGGAGACATGGATTGTGCCTTTAAAGAATATCTAAACCCCCAAAAAAACTTAATATGGCAGCTAACCAGTCGTAGTGGCTGCATTCGTTTTTTATTTCCCCTTCAGTGTTCCCATAATTCACCTGGTAATCTGGGTGGATCCAGACTATATGGTTGGGATCTTTTCAGAGCCTGGACCAGCTCTGACATCAGCGGGCTTCAGCCCACTGTGAGCCGATGAGTCCCAGGATTGCAGAACAAACTGCACTCCTGTGATACATAGGTGAAGTATAGCCAAAAAAGCTTTGGCTATACTTTAAAATAGCAGTGAGATTACCAGTTTTTGCACGTTTCCAAAATCAAAAAGCAGCATCATTCTAAATATGAAGCTGAATGAACCCCTTAAATAATTCTAAGAAACCAAACGATTGCATGGATATGTGGAAAAATGTACTGCTCTATCACAGGCACCCGATGGCCATTTGTATGAATAAGCGTCAATTTGTGAACTGCCAACTATTCAAGGCTGCTGCATTCGAAATCTATTTGTTAGCCAATTTATTTAAACAGAAACCAATAACAGATGGCAGATTAGGACAGAAGGAATTCGTCATTAATTGCTACTGTGCAGAAAAGAAGGGGGGGGGGGGGAGGGGGGAGAAGGAGCCACCCTCAAAGATTTCTAGGATACCAGGGTTTTAAAAAGGGGTCAATCACATTATGGCTCTTCCTGGCATTCCAAGAGCTTGGCAGGCAGTTTTGACCTCACCATACTGCATTTTTTTTCTTTGCATGTACCAGAACATACTGCAAATACAAAATCCTAAAAAACACACCAACTGACTGCAAACACATGTAAAACTGCACAACAAACATGCAAAATATAGTGTAAAACAAGCCCTAAAATGTGTGGATACAAAAAGTCTACACACCCCTGTTAAAATGTCAGGTTTCTGTGATGTAAAAAAAAAAGAGAGACAAAGAAATCATTTCAGAACTTTTTCCACCTTTAATGTGACCTATAAACTGTAAAACTCAGTTGAACAACAAACTGAAATCTTTTAGGTTAAAATTAAAATATGGCTGTATAACTGCACACCCTAAACTACTTTGTTGCAACACTTTTTGATTTTATTACAGTGTGTTAGATTGCGAGGGCATCTCCTGTGCACAGCCCTCTTCAAATCACCCCACAGATTTTCAAATCGGATTCAGGTCTGGGCTCTGGCTGGGCTATTCCAAAAAAAAACCTTAATCTTCTTCTGGTGAAGCCATTCCTTTGTTGATTTGGATGCATGTTTTGGGTTGTTGTCATGCTGAAAGGTGAAGTTCCTCTTCATGTGCAGTTTTCAAGCAGAAGCCTGAAGGTTTTTTGCCAATATTAACTGGTATTTGGAACTGTTCATAAAATTCCCTCTACCTTAACTAAGGCCCCTGTTCCAGCTGAAGAAAAGCAGCCCCAAACCACGATGCTGCCACCACCATGCTTCACCGTGGGTATGGTGTACTTTTGGTGATGTGCAGTGTTTGTGCCAAATTTATATCTTGGAATTATAGCCAAAAAAAGTTCAACCTTGGTTTCATCAGACCATAACACATTTTCCCACATGCTTTTGGGAGACTTCAGATGTGTTTTTGCAAAATTTAGCCGAGCTTGAATGTTTTTCTTTGTAAGAAACAGCTTCCGTCTTGCCACTCTACCCCATAACCCAGACATATGAAGAATATGGGAGATTGTTGTCACGTGTACCACACAGCCAGTACTTGTCAGATATTCCTGCAGCTCCTTTAATGTTGCTGTAGGCCTCTTGGCAGCCTCCCTGACCAGTTTTCTTCTTGTTTTCAATTTTGGAGGGACGTCCAGTTCTTTGTAATGTCACTGTTGTGCCATATTTTCTCCACTGGATGACTGTCTTCACTGTGTTTCATGGTATAGCTAATGCCTTGGAAATTCTTTTGTACCCTTCTCCTGACCTACCTTTTAACAATGAGATGCCTCTGATGCTTTGGAAGCTCACTGCGAACCATGGCTTTTGTTGTAGAATGCTACTAAGAAAAAGTCAGGAAAGACCTAATAGAACAGCTGAACTTTTTTTGGGGTTAATCAGAGGTACTTTACATGATGGCAGGTGTGTACTGACTCCTATTTAATATCAGTTTTATTGCGTTTGCTTAATTCTGAACACAGCTATATCCCCAGTTATAAGAGGGCGTGCACACTTATGCAACCATATTTTAGTTTTTAATTTCCCCACCCTAAAAGATTTCAGTTTGTTTTTCAATTGAGTTGCAGTTTATAGGTCACATTAAAAAGGTGGAAAAAGTTCTAAAATTATTTATTTTTGTCTTTTTTTTACATTACAGAAACCTGACATTTTAACAGGGGTGTGTAAATTTTATATACACTGTAGATGATGGTTGTATGGCTTCACACAGTACTAGGGTGGGCCCCCTTCCCCTACTTGTAGGGTACACTGCAAATTAGCTGCATACAGTCTGGTGGGGCTTGGACAGCTTATTAAAATGGCTGTCTATACACAACATAACATTTACAAAACACCGTTAACCCAATTTAGTTTGGGTCGAACATTACATGCACGCAGGCGTTTGTCATAAGTTTCATAAAAGTATCAGCAGTTCATAATCGTATTGACAACTCTGCAGCATAAGAGAACTATAAACATACCTAAGATTACAAACCTCATCACCATGCCACGCAGACCAGTAAACAGGCAACCGAGTACTGGCATGTTACACACACATATTTTAAGCGACAGATAGATCTCCGTGGGTGGTAATGAGTTTTTTCATGCATACACATGAATCGCACAGTGTGTGCGATTCACATTGCATGCAAAATGCACTTAGTTTGTGATCTGCAGCAGGTGTCAATGCAAAACCCCAAACACAGGTCGCAAACAGATCATTTTGCAAGCAGCAGATTTCTCGGTACTTCTTGTACCTTGCAATCCGGTTGCAGTGCGTTTTAAAAGTAGTGCATGCACTCCTTTGGTGCGGTGCATTTTTAGCCCATTGAATTCAAAACGAACGGGCTGAAATTGCACCACACAGTACCACATGTGATGTGGTACTGATGCGATGTACCACACCCTTACATAAAAAGGAAGGTTACAAAAACATTTAAAACCTAGTACACACGATAAGACTATTGGACAAATGATCATCTGTTTCTTTTCTGTGTTTTTTTTTGTATGCCAGTCTCCATATCGAAAATGAATAAGCTGCTGAAGTCCGGAAATTCTCATACGACAATAAAAATTAAGAAGCGATGCCATTTGTATTTTCGTACGAAAACTGTACTGATTAAATGAAAAACATGCGGTCTGGTATCGCATTTGTCCCTTCGGATGATTTATGACAAAAGCATTATCATACGATCACCTTGAAAGCACCATGGTCCAAGTGGAAGACTGCATGAATACATATGTCTTCAATTATTACACCAGCATATTCATACTTTTAACCCTTTTGTATATAATACTTGATTATTATGTGGATTCTTTATATTGTTTTGTATATTTGTATCAATAAAATTGTATTTTACTACCCCATTGCCATTAAAGTCCCACCTACTATTTTGAGGGGGTTATCTTATTTCCTTGCATTAGGGATGGTGGCAACCTTCATGACCTAATTGGATGGTATTCCCTATTTTTTTTTGTAAAGTGGACATCCAAGGTGATGATTTTTGCCACAATTTTTTGGAGAAATTACCATACATGCTGAATTGGAGAGGTGTTAGAACATGGAGCACTACACATTAAATATACAGGTCATACACAGTGGGAGGATGGAAACAAAGGAGTTAACGAACAGATGTGCAGACTAAGGACAATGAGAAGGTTAATATACAGTTAGGTCAGAGACAGGGTGGAACCAAAACTAAGAGGTGCAGACAGTAGATAGGTGCAGGTCTCAGATATTGGTCACAGTTTTTTTTTTTTACTGTGCGCTGGCGTCACTCCATTCTACTCAACTCAGCTGCTGGAAGGGGAACACTCTGTACCTCCATGTATAAGTGAACATGTGGCTCAGTCCTCTTCCTCACATGACACTACTTGAGAGCATTGCATTTTGTCATGCAGTCACCCAGAGACGTCACAAGGGAGAGAGCCCTCCACTAACTGACAACTTCTCTCCTATAAGGATAGAGCGCAGGGAAGCAACTAAGGCAAACCAGGTACAAGTTTTAGAGACGCTAATAAAGTGAAAGATTTTATTACCCTTCACAGGCACAACACAGTTCCACTTAAAATCCCCAAACTAAAAACAAACCTGTAAAAGTAGTTATCCAGGCATGACGCATCTGTACAGGGATGGCACACTCTACAAACTACAGGACATGCTGGGACATGCAGCTGCCATACATTCCAGGGTGGATTTGATTTGAAATCAAGTAGATTTAAATCACTAGTAAAAAGGATTTATTTAAAACATAATTTTTAAAGCGCAACTGTCATCTCTGTCCTGCAGCGGCTCCTCCTCTGCCCAGCTGTTGACTCACCAACAGTCCCATTCACTTTAATGGGATGACTGGTGATGTGGCTTTGACACAAGGTGAGGGACGTGGCGGCAGCAGGTGAGTGGATGCCCTCTAGCAGGCTCTGCCATGATGGATTTGAAATGACAGGTGCTCGTTAAATGTAAGGACTCATTTAAAAAAAAAAAAAAAAAAAAAAAGTAAGGTATATTGCCGTGGTTTCGGATAAACATCCTATGATAAAGGATATATCAGTACAGGTAGCAATTTTTTTTAACTCTAAAATACCAGTTTTCTGTAATCGTAATGCAAATTATCAGCATATAAAAGTGGATATATAAATTTAAAGAACTAAACCAAAGAGGTATATACCTCTTAAACCAATTGTGCTATGCGCTGTCATCTCTCCAGTCCCCTGGAACATGTTCTCACAATATCATCCTACCCAGTCTATCATTCGGCTATATTTTATAATAAAATCATTTTAGATGTCACATGGTGTAGTTTCTTTTGTATTTATCCATCTGCCCCATACTCTTAAATTTTTTCTTACTTCCTCTTGCTTCATATATGTCATTTTATACAGTGTATTATTTGCATTAATTAACCCTTTCATGACTAAGCCTATTTTTGAAATTTGGTGTTTACAAGTTAAAATCCGTATTTTTTGCTAGAAAATTACTTAGAACCCCCAAACATTATATATATTTTTTTAGAAGAGAGTCTAAAGAATAAAATGGCGATTGTTGCAATATTTTTTATCACACGGTATTTGTGCAGCGGTGTTTTAAACGCAAATTTTTGGAAAAGTGACACTTTCATGAATTTTAAAAAATCCAAACAGTAAAGTTACCCCAATTTTTTTGTATAATGTGAAAGATGATGTTACGCCGAGTAAATAGATACCTAACATGTCACCCTTTATAATTGCACGCACTCGTGGAATGGCGACGAACTACGGTACCTATGAATTTCCATAGGCGACGCTTTAAAAATTTTTTACGGTTACCAGGTTTGAGCTACAGAGGAGGTCTAGGGCTAGAATTATTGCTCTCGCTCTGACGATCGCGGTGATACCTCACATGTGTGGTTTGAACACCGTTTACATATGCGGGCGCGACTTCCGTATGCGTTTTCTTCGCTGCGCGAGCTCGCGGGGACGGGGGCGCTTTAAAAAAATTTTTTTTTTATTTATTTATTTTATTTATTTTTGTACTTTTATAAATTGTGTTTAAAATTTTTTTTTTTTTTTTTTACTTTTATTGCTGTCACAAGCAATGTAAACATCCCTTGTGACCGTAATATGTGGTGACAGGTACTCTTTATGGAGGGATGGGGGGTCTAAAAGACCCCCCATCCCTCCTTTACACTTCAAAGTATTCAGATCGCCGAAAACGGCGATTCTGAATACTGTGTACTTTTTTAAATTCGGCGCCATTGGCAGCCGAGTAAACGGGAAGTGACGTCATGACGTCGCTTCCGCGTTTACAATTAGAAGGCTGGAACGAAGCCGCTCACAGCTTCGTTCCAGCCCGCCCCCAGCCGCCGGAGATTCCCGAATGGACACCGGGCCTCCCGATCGCACGGGAGGCCCGGTAACAGCGGCGGGAGGCGGCGGGAGGGCGGGATGTCCCCTCCCGCTCCTCCGGTATAACAGCCGAGCGGCTTTTAGCCGCATCGGTTGTTATATTCGGGTAGCCGATCGCCCGCTGAAAACAACGGTACCGGGATGATGCCTGCAGCTGCGGGCATCATCCCGGTATAACCCCGGAAAGCCGAGGACGCATATGTGCGTTCGGTCGGCGGGAAGGGGTTAATCTTTTCCAAGCTCCTAAGGTAAGATGATCCCTCTTTATCCAATTCAAGACAATCAGCTTTCTGACATAGTAAAACAATAATCTCAAAAACATTCTAGTATTGTTGCTCATTACATCGTCCTCTATCACCCCCAAGAGACCCAGCAGTGGGCTACATATATTCGGAAGATCAAATGTTTCTGCAACAAACTGGGTTACCTGTAACCATAAGGGTCGTACCCCACTACAGTCCCAAACCATGTGCATAAAAGTACCTTCTGCCACCAGGCATTTATGACAAATCGGGTCTGCTCTCCTGCCCATCTTATATAGTCTGTATGGGGTGTAATACATTTGATGTAGGTATCTTAGTTGGATCAGTTTATCCCTCGCAGAGATGACCGTGGACATATAGGAGGTTAAAACCTCATTCCAATGAGCCTCAGTCAACTCTGGGATAATGTCTGTCCATCTCTCTCTCTCTCTCATTTTCTTCTCTCTCGGCTGCGTTTTTTCCATAAGTACAGTATAATAAGTGGAAATACGTTTCGTGTGGTCAGGTTCTGCAAGCATTGATTCAAGTTGTGTTTTCTAACAGAACCATCCCCGTTCCAAATGGTGTATGCACAGCATGCCGCAGCCTGGAATAATGGAACGCCCATGTGTCAGGGACACCCATCTCTCTCTTCAATTGTGCAAACGTTTTAAATTCACCCCTCTCAAATAGTTGATGCACATACGTAAGACCAAATTTGGCCCACCTATATCCATCCTCCAAGCGAGAAAGGTCCTTTAGACGAGGATTGAACCATAGTGGTGTATTTGGCGATAGGTGTGGAGGTCCGTCTTGTATATGTTTTATAGAAATCTCAAGTACCCACTTAGCTGATTGAAGTACAGTTACCCCGTTTTGAGTAGGCACCATCCCTCTAAAAAAGAAATTCAAAAGTGCTTCGTATGAGGTCGCGACAGCTGCCTCCACGGCAGTGGCAGCGTTATTCAGCTGTGGAAACATGCGCCAGTGGGGCTGAACTAGTTGAGACGCCAAGTAGTACAAGCGGACGGGTATCGCCAGACCACCCCTTCCTACTGGTAGCTGTAGAACGCCCAGCAACACACGAGCTGCCTTGTCTCCCCACAAAAAGGAGGTCAACAGGGAGTCAATGTATCGGAACGTCTTTAGGGATATATAGTGGGGCGTTAGAGTATATATAAAAATTTCAGGAGAAAAATCATTTTAAATAATTTAGCTCTCCCCAACAATACGAGCGGAAGATCTTTCCACTTCTGTACTCTAGCCTTGAAGGCGATGATTACAGGCCATAGATTCATTTTCCTGAATTATTGCACTGGCAATTGGATCTGTATTCCTAAGTACTTAAACTGGTTTGTTATCAAGGACTCATTCTTGCTGGTAGTTAGAATCTTTAATACATGCAAACAAAATGAAGGTTTCCCATTTAGGATAATCTGTCAGATTAATAAAACAGCGATATCAGAACCGATTCAGTTTGTAGTGTACATAGATTTGCAAAACAATGTGGGATAAAGGAATATTCCAGAACTCCGATTTATCTCATGGTTACTGTGCCATTGTGTGAATACATCAATGCAGAACATGTTATCTCAGCTTGCAGAGCTTGGATTCATTGAATAAGTTCACCAAAAATGTAAATATTGGAGAATATACAGCCTCATGCCATTTAACTAAGTACCATTTCATGCTGAATAAAAACTAAATATATATATCTTGAATAGAAAAAACTATCTTTAGATAGATTTTTACTCCAAAAGCATTTTATTAAAATAAAAATTTGATTAAAAATAAATAAATCATTGATTTATATCAACCCTGATACATTTCCATCCTATGACTCAACAGGCACAAGTGCAGAAGCTAGCTTAGGATTAAAAATGTATATACACGTGTGTGAAAAAGTATTTGCCCTGATCTTTGTCCTGATTTTTTAATTTTTTTTGCATATATTTCTCACACTTAAATGATTCAGATCAAACTAATTTTATTACTACACAAAGATAACCCGAGTAAATCCAAGATGCAGTTTTTAAATTATTTAAGGGAAACAAGCTGTTAAAACCTGCCTGGCCCTATGTGAAATAGTAATTGCCCTATCCCATGCTGAATCATGAATGAACGGTGATTAACCACAATTTTTTGGAAAGCTGAGTTATATTTCACTTGCCACACCCAGGCCTAATTACTGCCAGACCTGTTGAATCAAGAAATCACACAAATAGAAGCTGTGACAAAGTGAAGCACGCTAACAGATCACAAAAAGCCACACATTATACCACAATCTTAAAAAAAAAAAAAAAAAAAAAACACCAAGAACAGATTAGAAACAAAGTCATGTACATGTACCATCGGTCTAGGAAGGGTTTTAAAGCCATTTCTAAGACTTTGGAACTCCAGTAAAACACGTCAGGGGCATTATCCACAAATGGAGATAACTTGGAACAGTGGTGAACCTTCCCAGAAGTGGCAGGCCTATAAAAATTACTCCAAGAGCATGACCACGACTCATCCAGGAGGTCATAAAAGAACCCAGAACAACATCTAAAGAACTGCAGGCCTCACTTGCCTCAGATAAGATCAGTTCATGATTCAACAATAAGACTGGGAAAAAACGGCATGCATGGGAAAGTTCCAAAGCCACTGCTGACCAAAATGAAGACAAGGCTCATCTCACATTTTTTTTTTTGGTAAATCTTGATTAACCCCAAGGCTTTTAGGCAAATATTCTGTGGACCGATGGAGACAAAAATGTAACGGTTTGGAAGGTGTGCATCCCGTTACATCTGTCATAAAACTAATACAGCATTTCATAACAAGAACACCATACCAACAGTCAGACATGGTGGTGGTAGCATGATGGTCTGGGGCTACTTTGCAGCTTCAAGACCTGGACGACTTCCCATAATTGATAGAACCATGAATTCTGAGCTCTACCAAAAAAACCTAAAAGGATGTCCGGCCATCAGCTCCTGAGCTCAAGTACACTTAGGTTATGCAGTAGGACAATGATCCGAAACACAACAGCAAGTCCACCTCCAAATGGTTCAAACAAAGCAAAATTTAGGTTTTGGAGTAGCCTAGTCAAAGCCTTACACAGGCCGTTCATGCTGGAAAACCTTCCAATGTGGCTGAATAAAAACAATTTCGAAAAGAGTGGACCAAAATTGCTCCACAGCAATGTGAAAGACTTATTGCCAGTTATCGCAAACACTTGATTGCAGTTGCTGCCGCCAAGGGTGGCACAACCCGTTATTAGGTTTAGGGGGCAATTACTTTTTCACAAAATTTTAATATATATCTCACACCCTTCACATTTTTGTAAATATATCTTTTCATGTGACAACACTGCAGAAATGACACTTTGCTACAATGTAAAGGAGTGTACAGCTTGCATAAGTGTAAATTTGCTGTCCCCTCAAAATAACACAGCCATTAATGTCTAAACTGCTGGTAACAAAAGAGTACACCCCTAAGTGAAAGTGTCCAAATTGGGCCCAAAGTTCAATATTTTGTGTGGCCATCATTATTTTCCAGCACTGCCTTAACCTTCCTGGACATGGAGTTCAGCAGAGCTTCACAGGTTGCCACTGGAGTCCTCTTCCACGCCTCCATGATGACATCACAGAGCTGGTGGATGTTAAAGACCCTGCGCTCCTCCACCTTCCGTTTGAGGATGCCCCACAGATGCTCAATAGGGTTTAGGTCTGGAGACATGCTTGACCAGTCCATCCCCTTTACCCCCAGCTTCCTTAGCAAGGCAGTGGTCGTCTTGGAGGTGTTTGGGGTCGTTAGGTTGGAATAGTGCCCTGCGGCCCAGTCTCTGAAAGGAGGCGATCAAGCTCTGCTTCAGTAGGTCACAGTACATGTTGGCATTCATGGTTCCCTTAACGAACTGTAACTCCCCAGTGCCAGCAGCACTCATGCAGCCCCAGACCATGACACTCCCACCACCATGCTTGACTGTAGGCAAGACACTTGTCTTTGTACTCCTCACCTGGTTCCCGCCACACACGCTCGACACCATTTGAACCAAATAAAAATATCTTGGTCTCATCAGACCACAAGACATGGTTCCAGTAATCCATGTCCTTACATAGTTACATAGTAGGTGAGGTTGAAAAAAGACACAAGTCCATTAAATGAGTGTGATTATGTGTCAGTATTACATTGTATATCCCTGTATGTTGCGGTCATTCAGGTGCTTATCTAATAGTTTCTTGAAGCTATCAATGCTCCCCGCTGTGACCACCGCCTGTGGAAGGGAATTCCACATACTTGCCGCTCTTACAGTAAAGAACCCTCTACGTAGTTTAAGGTTAAACCTCTTTTCTTCTAATTTTAATGAGTGGCCACGAGTCTTGTTAAACTCTCTTCTGCGAAAAAGTTTTATCCCTATTGTGGGGTCACAAGTACGGTATTTGTAAATTGAAATCATATCCCCTCTAAAGCGTCTCTTCTCCAGAGAGAATAAGTTCAGTGCTCGCAACCTTTCCTCCTCATAACTAAGATCCTCCAGACCCTTTATTAGCTTTGTTGCCCTTCTTTGTACTCGCTCCATTTCCAGTACATCCTTCCTGAGGACTGGTGCCCAGAACTGGACAGCATACGCCACATACTCCAGGTGTGGCCGGACCAGAGTCTTGTAGAGCGGGAGAATTATCGTTTTATCTCTGGAGTTGATCCCCTTTTTAAATGCATGCCAATATTCTGTTTGCTTTGTTAGCAGCAGCTTGGCATTGCATGCCATTGCTGAGCCTATCATCTACTAGGACTCCCAGGTCCTTTTCCATCCTAGATTCCCCCAGAGATTCTCCCCCCAGTGTATAGATTGCATTCATATTTTTGCCACCCAAATGCATTATTTTACATTTTTCTACATTGAACCTCATTTGCCATGTAGTCGCCCACCCCATTAATTTATTCAGGTCTTCTTGCAAGGTTTCCACATCCTGCGGAGAAGTTATTGCCCTGCTTAGCTTAGTATCGTCTGCAAATACAGAGATTGAACTGTTTATCCCATCCTCCAGATCGTTTATGAACAAATTAAATAGGATTGGTCCCAGCACAGAACCCTGGGGAACCCCACTACCCACCCCTGACCATTCTGAGTACTCCCCATTTATCACCACCCTCTGAGCTTGCCCTTGTAGCCAATTTTCAAACTCACCCTATGGTCCATGCAAACGGACCTTATTTTGTACAGTAAACGTTTATGGGGAACTGTATCAAATGCTTTTGCAAAATCCAGATACACCACGTCTATGGGCCTTCCTTTATCTAGATGGCAACTCACCTCCTCATAGAAGGTTAATAAGATTAGTTTGGCAAGAACGATTCTTCATGAATCCATGCTGATTATTGCTAATGACACCGTTCTTATTACTAAAATCTTGTATATGGTCCCTTATCCCCTCCAAGAGTTTACATACTATTGATGTTAGGCTAACTGGTCTGTAATTCCCAGGGATGTATTTTGGGCTCTTTTTAAATATTGGTGCTACATTGGCTTTTCTCCAATCAGCTGGTACCATTCCAGTCAGTAGACTATCTGTAAAAATTAGGAACAACGGTCTGGCAATCACTTGACTGAGTTCCCCAAGTACCCTCGGATGCAAGCCATCTGGTCCCGGTGATTTATTAATGTTAAGTTTCTCAAGTCTAATTTTAATTCTGTCCTCTGTTAACCATGGAGGTGCTTCCTGTGTTGTGTCATGAGGATAAACACTGCAGTTTTGGTTACTGAAGCCCCCCAATTCCCTCGTGAAGACTGAGGAGAAGAATAAATTCAATACCGTTGCCATCTCCCCATCCTTTGTAACCAGATGTCCTTCCTCATTCTTTAGGGTCCAATATGGTCTGTCCTCCCTTTTTTACTGTTTGCATACTTAAAGAATTTCTTGGGATTTTTTTGCTCTCCCCCGCTTTGTGTCTTTCATGTTCTATCTTAGCTGCCCTAATTGCACCCTTACATTTCTTGTTGCATTCTTTATAAAGTCTGAATGCTGAGGATGATCCCTCAACCTTGTATTTTTTAAAGGCCTTCTCCTTTGCTTTTATATGCATTTTTACATTGGAGTTAAGCCATCCAGGACTTTTGTTCGCCCTTTTAAATTTATTACCCAATGGGATACATTGGCTAATGCCCTTATTTAATATGCTCTTAAAGCAAACCCATCTCTCCCCCTATTCTTTGTTCCTAATATTTTATCCCTATTTATGCCTTTTAGCAAGGTTTGTAGTTTAGGGAAGTTGGCTCTTTTGAAATTCAGTGTCTTTGTATTCCCTTTAGGTTTCCTATTTGTGTGATTTATACTGAAACTAATTGACCTGTGATCGCGGTTACCTAAATTGCCCCGTATTTCCACATCCGTGATCAGGTCTGTATTGTTGGTAATCTTACTCTGCTTGTCTTCAGCAAACTGTTTTCAGGCTTTCTTGTGCATCATCTTTAGAAGAGGCTTCCTTCTGGGATGACAGCCATGCAGACCAATTTGATGCAGCGTGCGGTGTATGGTCTGAGCACTAGACAGGCTGACCCTCCCCACCCCTTTAACCGCTGCAGCAATGCTGGCAGCACTCATACATCTATTTCCCAAAGACAACCTCTGGATATGACACTGAGCACATGCACTCAACTTCTGGTCGACCATGGCGAGGCTTGTTCTGAGTGGACCTCCAGCTGTTGCAGAACTACAAGTCCCACGAGGCATAGCAAGACTGACAGCCACAAGCATGACAGCCAGAGGCATGATGGGACTTGTAGTTTTGCAACAGCTGGAGGTCCGCCAATTTCATATCCCTGTCCTAGGCCATCTTTATGTAGAGCAACAATTTTTTTTTTTTTTTTTCAGATCCTAAGAGTTCTTTGCCATGTCATGTTGAACTTCCAGTGACCAGTATGAGAGGGAGAGCGATAACACCAAATTTAACACATCTGCTCCCCATTCAAACCCGAGACCTTTTAACACTAACGAGTCACATGACACCGGGGAGGGAAAATGGCAAATTGGGCCCAATTTGGACTTTTTCACTTAGGGGTGTACTCACTTTTGTTGCCAGCAGTTTAGACATTGATGGCTGTTTGTTGAGTTATTTTGAGGGGACAGCAAATTTACACTGTTATACAAGCTGTACACTCACTACTTTACATTGTAGCAAAGTGTCATTTCTTCAGTGTTGTGACATGAAACGGTATAATAAAATATTTAGAAAAATGTGAGGGGTGTATGACCTTTTGTGAATCTCTCTCTCTCTATCTCCTTTACAAGCTGAGGCTTGTAGTAGCCACACAATAGAATACAATGGCAGGGCCTACCAGGAAGCACCACCACTGCCAGATGTAGATGGATTATCGTGTAACTGAAGGCTATTTTTAGCTTTGGAAAAAGTGGAGAAGGATTAGAACACCTGTCAATTGTTACTGCTGTCTGTGCCCCAATTAGGGAGATTCACTATTTGTACTGTTTACAGTTACCATTGAAAGTGAACGTAAAAGACAATTATAGGTAGATATCCAAATGCTAATAGAGGGTAAATCTTTCAATGGGGACACTAGTTTTGGTGACACCCTGGGATTCCCTTACTTTGGAGGGATTTCCTCACTTCTTGTTTTGGCTATGAAAAAGGAAGTGAAAGCAAATCTTCCTAGAGGGAAGAAAAAAACAAAAAAAACAAAACCACACCACCCACACACCTGACAGGTTATAAAGCTTCCCTACAATATACAAAATAAAAAACAAAATTGCCTTGTAATTGGAGTATCAGATACTAGGACTTAACAACTCATTTACTTACCATGTCTGCTGAGGTCTTAATCTGCCCTGAGCAACACAGACTCAATGCAAGACCATATAGAACACAACTGTAGGAAGCATCTATAGATATAGGGGTAGTAAACTTGGCTAAGCAACAGGAATGCCAAGATTCCCAGTACCCCCAGCAGCATACTGAAATGCTGAAATTCCTAGTACCCCCAGCAGCATACTGAAATGCTGAGATTCCTAGTACCCCTAGCAGCATACTGAAATTCGTAGTTCCCCTGGCAGCATACCGCAATGCTGAGATTTGTAGTTCCCCTGACAAAACACAATGACAGGACTTACTAGGAAGCAAAGTTGTGGTCAGTAAACAAGGCAGTAACAATAGGTGTCAAAGCATAGGCAAAAGTAAGCCCTGGTTCACACCAGTGCAGCTTTGAAGTCGCATTACTTCAACACAGCTTTAAAGCTATCAGTGCAATTTCATGTGTGACCTCATTTAACAGATGCCAATTGAAGTAGCACTGAAATCGCACAGAAATAGTGCAGGAACCTTTTTCAGTCGTAGCAATTCAAAGAGTTCCATTGCCCCAGGGTGCTGTGAACTGTCAAGTTGCACTTGTGAGAACCAGGGCTCATGCCAAGCTATGTATCCCCTAGCAGTGTACAGTGACAGAACTCACTAGGAAGACATGCTGCTGCCAGGTGTGGTTCTCCTGTTTAGGAGAGATGAATGCTGGGACTTGCAGTCCCCTGTATTACAAGGACAGTACTTACCAGGAAGCAGGGACAGAGTACTACTGGAACCCGTTATCCTCCCAGTACCAGGACTTACCAGGAAGCAGAGTTGTGAAGTAGTAGGCTCTGGTTTAGGACAGAAGAATGATGGGACTGGTAGCTCGCCAGTGATAGCACTTACCAGGAAGTGGATGAAATGGGCCCTGGTTAGGATAAGAGATCTTGTCCTTAATGGGGAACCCATGGTCATATTCCCCCTCCCCCAAATCCCCAGCTGTGGTGTAGCAGGCCCCAATTAGGACAGGGGGAATTCTGAGCCTTGTAGTGCCCCCAGTAGGAGTGTAGCAAGCTGGGCCTTGTAGTCCATCTAGGTGCAGAGTAGTTAGCCCTGATAAGGACAGAGAAGGCTGGGCCTTATAGTCCCCGTAGTTGCAGTGTAGTAGGCCCAGGTCAGGAGAGGAGATATGCTGGGCCTTGTAGTCCCCTTAGTGGCAGGGCAGCAGCCCCTGGAAAGGACAGAGGGATGCTGGGCCTTGTAGCCCCCCAGTTGCAAAGTAGCAGGCCCAGGTGTGGACAGAGGGGGAATGCTGGGACCTGTAGTGCCCCCAGTTGCAGTGTAGCAGGCCCTGGTGAGAGGATGAGGACTGCTAGGCTTTGTGGTCCCAGTCCCCTTAGTCGTAGTAAATAAACAAAAGTAAAAGGTGTTGGTGATAGAAATGATTATACATGAAATAGTCAACATATGTAAACCGTGTGCAAAACGCAAACTTAAAAAACAAAAAACAAAAAAAAAACGAAGTGACAACCCCAACACCATAGAATATATAAAACAAATCTTCTGGGTTTGATGTGTCTTCAAATAAATTCTTCACCACCAGTGCTCATGAGGTAGATGGCAATTCACCAAAGGCACTTTTTACGGTAGGTCAAAATGAGCTTTTATTGAATGGACCAGATAAATCCTGGGTAAACATCTCTCCACTGTGGGACCCCCTCCAACAGACAGATAATGTGGGAACAGACTCCACCAGGGACACAAAGAGCTCTTATGGTGTAGTATGTTTTATCAAAATGGTCAGAAGTTAAAACAAAATTTTGCACTCTCATGTGACTGTGCCAATCCCGGCACTAAGGTGTCTACAGCATGTGTGGATGGGTATATCAGACTCGCAGCAGCGTGTGATCCATGCTTCGTTCTGGATATACTAATTTGTTGGGTGTCACATAAGGACCCAGAAATGACAAATGTTTCACCGTACTGGTGTCATCAGGAAGTGACGACACACGTTTCCTCTTTATTTTTGTTGTTTTGACTCCCCAAACATGGGGATTGAAGACAGAAAAAAAAACGGGGATCTACCTTGTTCCCATATCCATCCATCCATCCATGCTGCACACACCTAATTATCATTTACTTTTAAGAACATATAGTATAAAATTGTAAAGTATTTACCGCTATTTTAAAATAAATATATAACCAAAATGACCCCCCCCCCCCCCCCCATCATATACATATTTTCTAGATTTAGGTATACCATGTATGGACAAACTCTGGCCCCCTCTAGTGGTAGATTGAGATAATACATTTTTGTTAAAATTATAAATGAAAAAAAAAAAAAAAAATTAAAAAATAGTAAACGTGAAGATTTATAAAAAGAAGATTGGTGAGTAGGGTGTAACCCTACTCTAACCAAGGGGTGATAACTCATGGTACGAAATAAATCTTTATAGGATGAGACTAAAAGTGAAATTTTTCAAACATGGTAACCCATTACAAATAGGGATCACATGCCAGACCTAGAACCCCCCCCCCATACACCTGGAATCGTTTAGTAAACTGTAATAAAGCATTTTAAATCTACATCCAGGTTCAAGCCCTTGGGATATAGAGACTGGAGCCCATATATCCACTTAGTTTCTATTTGGGAGACCCCTTTGGTCATGTCCACACCCCTCCAATGGGGACAAACTTTGTCTATTCCTCAAAATCTAAGTAGAGGGGTCTTTATTATGTACCAATCTAAAGCGATTAGAGACGCTATGCCTATGTCGAGGGAGGTCACATAGTGGAGAGATGTTTACCTAGGATTTATCTGGTCCATTCAATAAAAGCACATTTTGACGTACCGTAAAAAGTGCTCAAACACCTTTGGTGAGTTGCCATCTACCTCATGAGCACTCATGGTGAAGCATTTAATCTGAAGACACATCAAACCAGAAGATTTGGTTTATATATTCTATGGTGCTGGGATTGTCACTTTGGACTTTTTTTAGTTTGCGATTTGCACATTGTTCACATATGTTGAATATTTCATGTATGATAATTTCTAGCGCCAACACCTTTACTTTTGTTTATTCACCAATTAAAGTGATTTTAAAAGTGAAATTAAAAAAATAAATAAAAAAACACACACAAACATCTCACACTTACCTCCACTGTGCAGCTTGTTTTGCACAGAGTGGCCCCAAACCTGCTCTTCTGGGGTCCCCCCCCGGCGGCTCCTTCCCGCATCTGATAACCCCCTCGGAGAAGCGCTTTCCCGAGGGGGGATACCTTGCGGGCGTGCTCCCGAGTCCGGCATTCAGCGTCCATAGAGGCCAAATGCAGGACTCGGCTCCGCCCCGGCGCTCGCGTCATTAGATTCGATTGCCAGCAGCAGGAGACAATGGCTGCACTGCTATCAATCTATCCAATCAAGAGCCGAGAACCCAGGGCAGAGAGACAGCGTGTCCCTCTGGGTCAAGTTCGAGGGTTCAGGTAAGTAAAAACAGGGGGGGGGGGGGGGGGGGGGGGGGGGGGGCGCGTCATGTCGCTGACAGGTGTTTTTTCACCTTAATGCTAACACGAAGGTTTATAACCCCTTTAGGTTCATACTTTCTTAAAAGGGCAGCTACTTGGTTCAACACCTCAGACACCATCACCAGCCACAATTTTATTACCCTTAGTCGTAGTTTAGCAGGCCCTGGTGAGGACAGGGAAGGAATGCTGGGACCTGTAGTCCACTTAATTGCAGTGTAGCAGGCCCAGGTGAGAGGAGGAGGAGGAGGAATGCTGGGACCTGTAGTCCCCCCAGGTGCAGTGTAGCAACCCTAGTGAGAACATGTTTGGCCTTGTAGTGCCTCCCGCTGTAGTGTAGTAGTCCCTATTAAGGATAGGAGGGAATACTGGAACTTGTAGTCCCCCCAGTTGCAGTGTAGCAGGCCTTGGCGAGAGGATGAAGAATGCTGAGACCTGTAGCCCCCACCCCCAGGTGCAGTATAGCAGGCCCTGGTGAGGACAGAGGAGCAATGTTATGCCTTGCAGTGCCTCTTGTTGTAGTGTAGTAGGCCCTAGTAAGGATAGGGGGGAATGCTGAGACCTGTAGTCCCCCAGTTGTAGTGTAGCAGGACCAGGGGAGGACAGGGGGGGGGTGGGGGGTGCTGTGGTGTAGTAGACCCTGGTCAGGACAAAGTGATGCTGGGACCTGTAATGCCCATAGTAGCAATGTAGCAGGCCCTGATTAGGACATAGGGAAGGCTGAGCCTCGTAGTTCCCCCAGCTGTAGTATAGCAGGCCTTGGTGAGGAAAGAAGAGAAAGGGAATGACATCAATTATCTCATTACAATGGCACCTGTAGGTCAAGAGAGAGGGGGTACTGGGGCTTGTAGTCGTCGTCGCCCCCCCCCCCCCCTTCAGTTGCAGGGTCACTGGTCAGGACAGAGAGATGCTGGGATCTGTAGTGCACACAGTTGCAGTGTAGCAGGCCCTGGTCAGGACAGAGGGATGCTGGGACCTGTAGTGCACACAGTTGCAGTGTAGCAGGCCCTGGTCAGGACAGAGGAATGCTGGGACCTGTAGTCCCCCCAGTTGTAGTGTAGTAGACCCTAGGAGGGTCAGAGGGAATTCTGGGCCCTGTAGTGCCTCCAGTTGCAGTGTAGCAGGCCCTGGAGAGGATAGAGGGGGGAGGTTGGGCCTTGTAGTGGCCCCCAGCTCTAGTGTAGTAGGCCCGGCTGAGGACAGAGGAGGAATGCTGGGCTTTGTAGTCCCCCCAGGTGCAGTGTTGCAGGCCCTGGGGAGAAGAGGAGAAATGCTGGGACCTGTAGTTCCCCCAGTTCCAGTGTAGCAGGTCCTGGAGAGAGGAGGAATGCTGGGACCTGTAGTTCCCCCAGGTCCAGTGTAGATGGCCCTGGTGAGGACAGAGGGGAAAGGCTGGGCCTTGTAGTGCCCCCAACTGTAGTGTAGTAGGCCCTGGTGAGGACAGAGGAGGAATGCTGGGCCTTGAAGTGTCCCCCAGTTGTAGTGTAGCAGGTCCTGGTGAGAAGAGGAAGAATGCTGGGACCTGTAGTCCTCCCAGTTGTAGTGTAGGAGACCCTAGGAAGGTCAGAGGGAATGCTGGGACCTGTAGTAGACCCTAGGAAGGCCAAGGGAAATGCTGGGACCTGTAGTCTCCCCAGTTCCAGTGTAGCAGGCCCTGGTGAGGACAGAGGGGGAAGGCTGGGCCTTGTAGTGCCCATTTATGAATATGAGTTAGGGACCTTAGAGTGTAAGCTCCTTGAGGGTAGGGACCGATGTGAATGTACAATATATATGTAAAGTGCTGAGTAAATTGATGGCGCTATATAAGTACCTGAAATAAATACATTTGTAGTGTACCAGGCCCTGGTGATGACAGAGGATGAATGCTAAGCCTTGTAGTCCCCCCAGGTGCAGCGCGGCAGGCCCTGGAGAGGAGGAATGCTGGGACCTATAGTTCCCCCAGTTCCAGAGTAGCTGGCTCTGGTGAGGAGGAATGCTGGGCCTTGTAGTCCCCCAGGTGCAGTGTAGCAGGACCTGGTGAGAGGAGGAATGTTGGGACCCGTACTCCCCCACTTGTAGTGTAGTAGACTCTAGGAAGGACAGGGGGAAGTGCTGGACCTTGTAGTGCCCCCAGCTGTAGTGTAGTAGGCCCTGGTGAGGAGATATGCTGGGACCTGTAGTGCCCCCAGTTACAGTAGGCTCTGGTGAGGAGGACTGCTGGGACCTGTGGTGCTCACAATTACAGTAGGCTCAAGTGAGCAGGAATGTTGAGCCCTGTAGTGCCCCCAGTTACAGTAGGACCTGGTAAGGATAAATGTTGACACCTGTAGTGCCCAATTACAGTAGGCCCTGGTAAGGAGAAATGCTGGGACCTGTGGTGCCCCCAGTTACAGTAGGCCCTGGTGAGGGGGGATGCTGAGCCTTGTAGTGCCCCCAATTACAGTGAGCCCTGGTGAGGAGGAATGCTGGGACCTATGGTGCCCCCAGTTACAGTAGGCCCTGGTGAGGAGGAATGCTGGGACCTGTAGTGCCCCCAGTTACAGTAGGCCCTGTTGAGGAGGAATACTGAGCCTTGTAGTGCCCCCAGTTACAGTAGGCCCTGGTGAGGAGGAATGCTGAGCCTTGTAGTGCCCCCAGTTACAGTAGGCCCTGGTGAGGAGGAATGCTGAGCCTTGTAGTGCCCCCAGTTACAGTAGGCCCTGGTGAGGAGGAATGCTGAGCCTTGTAGTGCCCCCAGTTACAGTAGGCCCTGGTGATGAGGAATGCTGAGCCTTGTAGTGCCCCCAGTTACAGTGGGCCCTGGTGAAGAGGAATGCTGAGCCTTGTGGTGCCCCCAGTTACAGTAGGCCCTGGTGAGGAGGAATGCTGAGCCTTGTAGTGCCCCCAGTTACAGTAGGCCCTGGTGAAGAGGAATGCTGAGCCTTGTAGTGCCCCCAGTTACAGTAGGCCCTGGTGATGAGGAATGCTGAGCCTTGTAGTGCCCCCAGTTACAGTAGGCCCTGGTGAGGAGGAATGCTGAGCCTTGTAGTGCCCCCAGTTACAGTAGGCCCTGGTGATGAGGAATGCTGAGCCTTGTAGTGCCCCCAGTTACAGTAGGCCCTGGTGAAGAGGAATGCTGAGCCTTGTAGTGCCCCCAGTTACAGTAGGCCCTGTTGAGGAGGAATGCTGAGCCTTGTAGTGCCTCGACTTACCAGGAAGCAGAGCTGCGGCCAGTTGTGGATGAAGTAGCGGTAGGTGTAGATGGAGTAGGGCTCGGACAGGTCCCGGGTGATGAGCCTCATGATGTCGGGCATTTGAAGCTCGGACTCGTAGCGCTCGTAGCGGATGTCTTGCACGGTACAGGCGGAGAGCAGGGCGGGTAGGGCCTCCTCGGCCAGTCCATTGGGGGCGGCAGTCCGTGGGTCGGGGGGCAGTTTGCTCTGCAGGCTCTTGAGGTGCCGGAGGTCAGGCCCGATGAGGCCGTTAAGCTGGCGGTGAGGTGGGTGATGTCGGCGGTGGTGGCCCTTGGGGCCCTCGGAGACGTCGTTTCCAGCCGGCGTGTCTCCCCGACCTTCCTCTTCCTCCTCTCCGCAGTCCTCCTGCTGCTCCCCCGGCAGGGCCAGGCCGGCCCCGGGGTAATAGGAGAGCACTCCGGGCCCAGTCGGTGCGTCCGCCATCCTGAGGAGAGACCAAAGGGGCTCCTTGTAATCACACAGCGCGGGCCGCCCTCATCTCTGGCCCCGCACACTCGCCCCGTCTCACCCGCGGCCGTAAAGCGCTGCCGCCGGCACACAGCTTTTTACGACACTTCCGGCAGCGCTGGGCCGGGGCCTCCGGGCGGTGGGGGGAAGTCGGGAGGGCTGGAGCCTCAGTGGTAGACTCCTCCTAGGTGTCATGGCAACGCCTGGCTGCCTCCCCGCTGAGCCTGGAGGGGGATGGCTGGGACTTGTAGTTCACTTTCCTGTCATTTCTATGTCAGTGAGGAGAAGGCCTGGTCATGGTGGGGCCTCAGGAGCAGCACCCTAAGGCCCCAATCACACTTGGCAATTTGGAGTCGCCACAATTCTGCGCTGTGCAGTTTGGGGGGCATTTATTCTCAATGGCACCCCAAATTCTGTGACAGAATCGCAGCAAAACGCGCCTTTAAAAATCACACGACGCTCGTCGCCCCAAAACGGAGCAGGAGACTCTTTTGGGCGATAAACGCACATAGGGCAGCCAGTTAAAGTGAATGAGCCTTCCTATGAGCGACACGTGGACGTGCGTTTAAGTCACGCAAAAAAAAAATCGCAAGCAGGAACGCTCAATCCCAATACGCAAGTTCTAAATGGGGCCTAAAGCCAGAACATTATCACCACTACGGCTGGATTCACACTTATGCGATCCCAGACATTGCAGGTGATTCGCAAAAAAGAATGGTGGCAACTCGATTGCTTCTTCTTAAATCTTTATTGAGCACAATCAGCAGTGCGACATCAAAACGCTGCACGCCGTATTGCTGTGCACATTACATGCAATGTCTGCGGGATGCGAATTTAGCCATACAGTTTGTATAGCTGAAATCGCATTCACACCAAAATGGTGCAGGAGCCTTGTTTTGGTCCACACTGGAATCGGATCGCATTGGGTGTTCAGAGCCACGTGATCCGATTCCACAGTTCACACTGCATTCTGGGAAATGATTTGGGGGTGTCATTAACTTTACATTGACACCTGCAGCGGTTCATAGATGTCAGTGTGAACCATCTGCGATTTAAATGCAATGCAGGATCCTGCACAGGAATCACAGGGGTTCCCACATCGCACAGTGTGAACCCAGCCTAAGAGGTAAAGGGAATGACATCAATTATCTCATTACAATGGCACCTGTAGGTCAAGAGAGAGGAGGGATACTGGGGTTTGTAGTCCCCCCCCCTCAGTTTCAGGGTCCCTGGTCAGGACAGAGGGATGCTGGGAACGGTAGTGCACACAGTTGCAGTGTAGCAGGCTGGTCAGGACAGAGGAATGCTGGGACCTGTAGTGCACACAGTTGCAGTGTAGCAGGCTGGTCAGGACAGAGGGATGCTGGGAGCTGTAGTGCCCTCAGTTGCAGTGTAGCTGGCTCTGGTCAGGACAGAGGAATGCTGGGAGCTGTAGTGCACACAGTTGCAGTGTAGCAGGCTGGTCAGGACAGAGGAATGCTGGGAGCTGTAGTGCACACAGTTGCAGTGTAGCTGGCCCTGGTCAGGACAGAGTAATGCTGGGACCTGTAGTGCCCTCAGTTGCAGTGTAGCTGGCCCTGGTCAGGACAGAGGGATGCTGGGAGCTGTAGTGCCCACAGTTGCAGTGTAGCAAGCCCTGGTCAGGACAGAGGGATGCTGGGAGCTGTAGTGCCCTCAGTTGCAGTGTAGCTGGCCCTGGTCAGGACAGAGGAATGCTGGGAGCTGTAGTGCCCTCAGTTGCAGTGTAGCTGGCCCTGGTCAGAACAGAAGGATGCTGGGAGCTGTAGTGCCCTCAGTTGCAGTGTAGCTGGCCCTGGTCAGAACAGAAGGATGCTGGGAGCTGTAGTGCCCACAGTTGCAGTGTAGCAAACCCTGGTCAGGCCCTCCATAGAGAGACGGTCACAATTTACTGATATATCCAATTTGCAACAGTGTGAACCCAGCCTAAAGGGATAAGCAAGTAATTGGAAAACATATAAATGGCAGTGTCTGCTGATCATAAGTCACAATTGTGACATCTGGTAGCACAGTAACCGTAAAACAACATGACCTTGTGGTCAATGAGAGTATGGCAGCCCTGTGGTTTTGGTTCACTTACTTAAAGTATAATATAAGGCAATTTTTTTTTGGATAGAGTGGAGAGGGATTAGAACACCTGTCGGGGTTTTATTGCTGCCTGCGCCCCTCTAGGGAGAATCACCCTCTCTATTTGTCCTGTTTACCATTATCATTGAAAGTAAAAGAAAATCCCAAATTTTGGGTAGTTTCCAGAAAAGTAATAGAGGGTAAATCTTCCAATGAGGACACTAGTTCTGGTGACTTTGGGGTTCCCAAGGGATTCCCTTAATTTGCAGGGATTTCCTGTCTCTTCCTGTTTGGCTATGGGACAGGAAGATAAGGGAAAATCTCTGCAATGGGACACAGATGACGAAAAAACCTGAGAGGGGTACAACCCTCCCTTGCTCTATCCAAAATGAAAAAATAAGCTTTCCCTATAGTTCTACTTTAAATTAGTATTAAACCTTCAGAGTTATTTAGCTTGAAGTGGAACTTCAGTCATTTTTTCAACTTTCCATCTATTAAATCTTCTGCCCTTGTTGTTTTAACTTTGGATAGTAAAACAATTTTCTGCCAGATAATACCTTATACAGCCCACTTCCTGTTTCTTGTCTGGTCATTAGCCTAGGCCAGTGATGGCGAACCTTGGCACCCCAGATGTTTTGGAACTACATTTCCCATGATGCTCATGCACTCTGCAGTGTAATCGAGCATCATGGGAAATGTAGTTCCAAAACATCTGGGATGCCAGAGTTCGCCATCACTGGCCTAGGCTTATGACATCATGCACAGCTCTCTCTCTCACTCTGGTGAGAGTTTGCCAGGAAGGGAGGGCGGATGAGTCATAAGAGGGCCAATGAGAGCTGCAGAGCTGGAGGTGCACCTCTGTGTAAATCCAGGAAGTGAACAGGCAGCAGCTTCAGCTGCCCACAGTTAAAATATTTGCAGCCAGACTTAGTGGAGGGAGATTTCTGCAGCATATTTGGCAAGTACAGAATCACAGTATATATAAAATAATATGCAAAGTGGTTGGAGGGAAGCTTCAGAATGGCAAAGATGTTTTTATTACAAATTATGTGAGCAGACTGCAGTTCCTCTTTAATACAAACATCTCCCAGTAAACCGTTTGTTAAAATTCTTACCTAGCATGCACCGTTTCCAACCTTCAATGCTGGCTCTTGCTCTTCCAGTGCTACTTCCCTGAATGTCTGGTCTTCATAGGATAAAGTTAAGTGTGGACAGTTCAGTCTTTTTGCTAGGAGGGGGGAGAAAGGTGGAGCAGGGGAGTGCCTTTCCATCGTAGGGCTGTGTGCTTCTATTGATGCACATAGTGTAGGGAGACATGACTCCAGTCTCGGCATGCAAGTGTGGCTTTATAGGACGCTGCAAGTAAGAGGAGCCACCTTTCCTGGGAAACCTGACGCATCAGTCATGCAAACTCCATGCAAATAGTGTCCTGGCTGGAATTTGAACTGAGAACCCCAGTGTTGCAAGGCAAATGTGCTAAACATTGAGCCACTGAGCAGAAAGATAGTAAAGTCACAGAAAAGTATATAAAAAGAAGATAAGTACTTCAGTAGCTGAGGAGACACACCACTGTTAGAGTACCCTTTGACTCAGTGGCGGCTGGAGCTCCATCGGTCGGGGGGGGGGGGGGTGGCTGACCACAGACATCCCCTATGATGCTATGATTAAGCATCTATATTGATGTGAAATGCGTTAGCCTGACTGTACCTTTCATCATCATGATGTAAGAGATTTTGGATCTTCTACACTGTTTTGCCACAAATAAAAGGTGTTATTCGGAGTGCAGCTGTTCAGCTGTTTTCTTCAGTTTTCTACAGACACCCCCCCCCCCTGTCGCTCCAGCCCACCACCCCACACTAACCCCCCCATCGCTCCAGCCCGCCACCATACCCACAATCCCCCCCGGTCGCCAGCTCCCTCACTCTCCCTCTGGCCCGCCAGCCCTGCACTTACCCCATGCAGGTCACGGTAGGGGCGGCGGCTTCCCCCCTCCATCTCCTCTGTGTCTCGGCCGTCGCTTCTCCCCACGGCCAAAAGGCCTTCGGACTCCCTGCCAATGGGGTCTCAGGTTCCTGATTGGCTGGAAACAGGAAGACATTAGCGAGTATTAATTCGCTAATGTCTCACAACAGGGTGGGCTCAGGGCGCAGTGCTCTGCGCCCCGAGCCACCCTTTTTTGAAGCCAATTAGAGCCTCTGGCTCTAATCACGTGCTTAAAAAAAAACCCATTGGAATCCATGCGCCCGGCGCCCTGCATGCAGATTAGGGGCTGGGCTCATGGATTACGGGGGCGGCGCCCCTAATGAGCGGCCGCTACTGTAGGGTGCCCACGTGCCCCGGATTGCCTGGGGTTATCCCATAATACACATTTGTGTCCCGTGTCCCGGGCACCTTCATTCCAGGACAATACAGTGAAATAAGGTCGCACAGCCGCCATAATAAATGATTGCCAAACTGGTTGCTAGGGCCGCCCCGCCTAGTGTCTAGCAACCAGTGACGTCACATTTGCTGAGTGCCTCAGTATCAGAGGGAGGCCAAGGGAACAAGGCCTTTACCCAGTGCTGCCCTGCGCTCTCTGAGTCCGCCCGCCTCCTCTCCTCCCCCTGGCGCGACAGCAGCAGCAGAGAGAGCAGCATCTGTCATTTCTGACTCCTCCAGGGACCTCTCAGCGCCATCGGCGACTCGGCGGACGGCGGCATTCTGCATTGCCAGTGCTGGCTAGCCTTAGATCCACGGCTCAGCTGTTCCCGGTCCCGACTCCCACTGAGTCCCGCTCGCAGTGCATTGCAGCAGCTGGCGCGACATCTCCGACCTCCTCCCGCCTGACTCCCAGAGGTGGGCCCCCCATGCTGACCTGCTGCGAGACAGGTAAGTGCTGGGCAGCATCTGATGGGGCAGAGTAGCGGCAATTGATGGGCACACTGGCAGCATCTGATGGGGCACAGTAGCGGCAACTAATGGGCACACTGGCAGCATTTGATGGGGCAGAGTAGTGACAATTGTTGGGCACACTGGCAGCATCTGATGGGGCACAGTAGCAACAATTGATGGGCACACTGGCAGCATTTGATGGGGCACAGTAGCGACAATTGATTGGCACACTGGCAGCATCTGAGGGGACACAGTAGCGACAATTGATGGGCACACTGGCAGCATTTGATAGGGCACAGTAGCAGCATTTAATGTGACACAGTAGCGAAAATTGATTGGCACACTGGCAGCATCTGATGGGGCACAGTAGCGACATTTGATGGGGCACACTGGCGGCAATTTATGGGTAGAGTGGCTGCATTTGATGGCACAGTAGCTGCGTTTGACACAGTAGCTGCGTTTGATGGGTGCAGTGGCTGCGTTTGATGGGCACAGTGGCTGCAATTGATGTTTTTTTTTTTTTAGTTTGTTTGCGCCCCCCCAAAAATTTTGAGCACCAGCCGCCA
This sequence comes from Aquarana catesbeiana, assembly GCF_042186555.1. NCBI lineage: Eukaryota > Metazoa > Chordata > Amphibia > Anura > Ranidae > Aquarana > Aquarana catesbeiana. The sequence goes on along the minus strand of NC_133336.1, from coordinate 70,385,615 downwards.
CTGCTGTCCCCCACTTGTCAGCCTAATTTTTTACTGTCCCCCACTTGTCAGCCCCCCTTGTTCAGGTGTCCCTGAATGGCAGTTTGGAAATGTGGTCACCCTACGCTACTGCGATTGACATGTGGTTTCAGAACTGTTGGGACTTGATGTTCTTAAGTCGTTCTTAAGTAGCTGCGGCTACATACCTATTTGACAGTGATGTGTGTGAGGCTGCAGTCATTTGTCAAATCAAATCAAATCAAAACTGAACACATAGTTTATATTATTGCTTGTATATGCAGAACAGAGCACCACAGAAGTAACACCCTATTTTATTTCACTGCTGTTTGAGAATGAGGGATGCCACACATACTTTTACGATGACATGAGTTACTAATGCAAGATCTAAAGCCAGGCTGTAGTTATGTGGGAAGGAGGTAATTACAAATATGGCTTCACACTGTGACATGTGCTCGCCCATGCTAGAATCCTATTTGATTTGTCAATTGCATTCCTCTTCCGACAGCTGCAAGGAAGAAACTACATTACCCTGCATGCTTCGTCAATGACATCACAGGTGTCTCTCTAGTGCCCCCATGCAGCAGGCTGGAGAGTGACATGTCAGCGTGCAAGCCTATATTCTTTAGCACAATCTCAAGATATCGATATTTAGATAAAAAAAAGAGCAGGGTCAGATTTTTTTAGTTGATAGTGTGTGTGTGTGTGTGTGTATATATATATTTCTGTATTTCTACTAATGGTGAAAAATGTACAGGATAAAAAAACAACAAAAAAAAACTTTACAGTCTACTATGCCCAATGATAAATCCTTCCCTATAAAAAGGAAATTTTATTGCATTCCAAATACACAAAGAACCATTTGGTTCAATCTAGGGTTGCACCGATACAGTACTAGTACCGTATCTGTGCCGATACCAAGCATTTGCACGAGTACTTGTACTCGTGCAAATGCTCCCGGTGCTCAATCCGATACCTGGGAGTGGAGAAGCGGCGCTCGCTCCCGGAAGTCAGTGGGCAGAGAGGGCGGAGGGAAGAGCGAGTCCTCAACAGACTGGCAGCAGCGGGAGGTAAGCTGGCCGGGGCAGGGGTGCGAAGAGTTGCCACCTCATCCCTTTAAACCCGTACACATATTATTACACAGGTTCTGTGGCTGAATAAGGTGATAATTAAACTCACTTGGTGCCTTATCTGCATTAAATTAGCCTGAGAACCTGTGTAAAGGGATGAGGTGGCAACCCTAGGGCCACATGTACTGTCAGAATCGGCGCCCAGGCCGTCACATTTGGTAACGGAAGTGACGTTCCGTGTCTCCATCAGAGGTTGAACACTGCGATGCCCATCTTGGTACACCTTGCACTTAGCCACAGTAAGCCTGTTGCAGACATCTTGTTACACCCAGCCCATATAATTGACTATATGGTTTAGGTGTAACAAGATGTCCGCTGAGCCTTCTGACTGTAGGCTTACTGTGGCCAAGTGCAGGGTGTACCAAGATGGACATCACAGAATTTGTACTAGCATTGTAAAATCTTTCCTTTCCAAGTTTGAATTGTTATTGTCTCACTCTCATGTCATTATTTATTATGCCAGCAATTGCCAATTAGTGCTGCATTTCAGTGCCCATCAACGCACTGCTCATCAGTGCTGCATAATCAGTGCACTACTCATCAGTGCTGCATAATCAGTGCCACCTATCAGTGCTCATCAGTGCTGCATATCAGTGTCTATCAGTCAGTGCCACCTATCAGTGCTGCATATCAGTGTCCATCAGTCAGTACCACCTATCAGTGTTGCATATCAGTGCCACCTATCAGTGTTGCATATCAGTGCTGCATATCAGTGCCACCTATCATGCTCATCAGTACTGCATATCAGTGCCACCTATTAGTTCAGAGCTCATCAGTGCTGCATATTAGTTCCACCTCATCAGTGCCACCTCATCAGTGCAGCCTATCAGTGCAGACTCATCAGCGCACATCAGTGAAGGAGAAAAATAAATTATTTACAAAATTGTGCTTTGAAAACTATCACTTGACATTTAAAAAAGTATCGGTAATCGGTATCGACGAGTAGTTGAAAAAAAGTATCTGTACTTGTACTCGGTCTTAAAAAAGTGGTATTGGGGCAACCCTAGTTTAATCCAGTGGCATTTGGTTTAATCCAGATGTGGCCCTTTGCTTGCCTTTATTCGGCCCTTGGTGCGCTACTCCTCCAACTGACACAAATGATGGGACACCACTCCTCTCACTGACAGCATCAATGGGGACTATTCCTCCCTTTATAACCAATGACGGGGCATTGCTTGCTTCCACTGACCACAATCCAGCCTGTCCCATAGCTTGAAGGACAGTAAACTGGCTCTTTGCTTGTGCCAGGAACTGTACTAAACTAACCTCACCAACTGTTGCTAATCATCTTTATAGTGTTGGATGTGTTTGCAGTGGACCTTATCCTATAACCTGTGTGTGGTCTACACTATAATATTTTTGTCATCTGCCTATGTGCATCCTTTCTCAAGCTTTCAAACACGGAGAAAAACACAGAATATCAACCAAACATCCAGAAAAAATACATGAAACAAATGTTATAGATTGAGTTGCAGTTCGGTAAGTAAAATAAATATTTGATGCCCAAGCAAAACATGACTTAGTACTTGGTGGAGCAACCCTTGTTGGCAAGCACAGAGGTAAGACGTTTCTTGTAGTTGGTGACCAGGTTTGCACACATCTCAGGAGGGATTTACAGATCTTTTTTAAATCTTTAAGGTTTCTTGGCTGTCACTTGGCAACTCGAAGTTTCAGCTCCCTCCATAAATGTTCTGTAGGATTAAGGTCTGGAGACTGGCTAGGCCACTCCATGACCTTAATGTGCTTCTTCTTGAGCCACTCCTTTGTTGATTTGGTGATATGTTTTGGGTCATTGTCATGTTGGAAGACCCATCCATGATCCATCTTGAATGTTCTGGCTGAGGGAAGAAGGTTCTCATCCAAGATTTTACAATACATGGCCCCAAAGCATAATGTTTCCACCTCTGTGCTTGACTGTAGGGATGGTGTTCTTAGGGTCATAGTCAGCATTTTTCTTCCTCCAAACATGGTGAGTCGAGTTAATGCCAAACAGCTAAATTTTGGTCTCATATGACCACAGCACTTTCTCCTAATCCTTCTCTGAATTATTTAGATGTTCATTGACAAACTTCAGATGGGCCTGTACATGTACCTTCTTGAGGAAGGGGACCTTGCGGGCGCTGCAGGATTTCAATTCATGGCGGCGTAATGTTTTACCAATGTTTTTCTGGTGACTGTGGTCCAAACTGCCTTGAAATCATTCACAAGGTCCTCCCATTTCTGAGCTGATCCCTCACTTTTCTCAGGATCATCCTTACGCCATGAGGTGAAATCTTGCATGGAGCTCCAGACCGAGGGCGATTGATGGTTATTTTGTATTTCTTCCATTTGCGAATAACTGCTCAAACAATTGTCTCCTTCTCACCAAGCTTCTTGCTGATGGTCTTGTAGTCAATTCCAGCTATGTGCAGGACTACAGTCTTGTCCCTGACATCTTTTAACATCTCTTTGGTCTTGCCAATGATGCTGAGGTTTTAATGGAAGAAGGAGATTCTGTGGACAGGTGTTTATACACATAACGAGTCATTAGGAGCACCTTCTTAAATTGACAGGACTAATCTGTGTACCACATGAGCACATACTGTAGCCAGTCTGTGGGAGCCAGAATTATTGTTGGTTGGTAGGGGATCAAATACTTACTTTACTCACTGAAATGCAGCTCAATTTATAACATTTGTATCATGTGTTTTTTTCTGGATGTTTGATTGATATTATGTCTCTATCATTTAAAATACACCTATCATAAAATTTATAGACCTTTCATTTCTTTTTAAGTTGGCAAATTTACAAAATCTGCAGGGAATCAAATAATTATTTTCCCCACTGTATCTACAGCTCATGGTACACTAGTGTGATTGTCAGTGGGAGGAATCATTCTAACATTTGTAGTCTGTAAGACGAACCCACCCTTTCAAATAGCTAAAAAGATCATCAAATTGTCAGTGTACAAAAAAAAAATATTTGTAGCTCAAGAAACCCTTAACACTCTGAAGGAACCCTAGGGACTCTGATTATTAAAGGATGATCTAATGTGTGTCTATTGGACCAATAAATTGATATTAAGATTTCAGTTTGGTTTTTTAAGCACTTTCAACAGCCATTTTAATTATTCAATGAGTATGCATCTTCTTTAGCTTTTAATTCTTGCTTGTGTTCCAGTAAAAGTTGGTGCCATGATCACTGCACCAGGTTTTCTGTCTCAGGGTGACTCTTTTTTTCTTGTAGCATCCTATGAAGCCACCTTTGTTATGGTAGCTGAAGAAAGCCCTTCACACAGATGTATGGATCGGTACACTTGTGTGAATGAGGTCTTTGCAGCAGGACCTGAAGATGTAATTTGACACAAGGGAATCGCAGGTTTGGAGTGGGCGATCTGTATCACTGAACGATGTGATTAACGGTGGATTTACAGTGGGGAATTTTTTTTTTTTTATCGTACATCATGGGACACAGAGCAGCCATAATAACTAACTGGGTTATACGCCACCTATTGATGAATGGACACTGGTAAATCAATCAAACAAGAAGTCCTCCCCTATATAACCCCTCCTACACAGGAAGTACCTCAGTTTTTTCACCAGTGTCTGTTAGGTGGATGGTCACTGATGTGACATGTACTCTTGGAGCATGCGTGGAGGTCTGGACGGTTCTATTAGGAATCGTGGACTTCAATTGGATCCATTTGAAAAAGCTATCAGCCAAAATGGACGGTACCCGAGCCTCATTGGAAGGAGAGAAGATTCTTTGAGGTTTTGCCTGTAATGCTGCTTTATGGTGCTGGACCCTGCGTAATGGAAACCTGTGCAGTGTTTGTTCTGACCAATGTGCTTTCCTGCAGGGTGCTATACAGGTCCAGAGGAGTGGACCCCAGATTGAGGGGGACCCAGTCTTTGAAGGTCTTTTATGACAAAGCTCTCCATGATGGGTGAAGATTGGACTCCTGTTATGTTCAGAATCCTGCAGCAGGAATGTGAGGTCTGCATCTTTGCAGTTTCTCTTTAAAAAAAAAGAGAGAGATCTGACTGTCTGTTCTCCCAGTGGCCACTGGGGGCAGTGTGCTGTTTAATTACACTGTGTGCTTCTTAGTCGTGTGGGCTGCTGTTTCTCCTCCAGCCACTAGAGGGCGCAGGTCGCGCAGTATGGCCTATTTTTATATAGGCAGGAAGTGGAAGGGTGGCCATGTTAAAGCCATGTGGTCCTGGGAATACCAGGTAGGACCTCTGGAGACATAACACCAGCCCATGGATACTAGTGAAGTGTGAGTACTTACTATGTGAGAAATATGTGGCCAGATAAGTCATGATTATATACTATATACTTACTACGGGGGGGCCTGTACAACTGAAAGTCGATACACCCCTAGCAGTGCACTTTAAAGTGTTGGGAATACTGTGCATTTGGCACAAAAATAGAATGGGGCCTGGTGCAGCTGAACAGGTGCTAAACTAGTAAAAACTAGTATGGGGCCAAGTGCAGCATAGTATACATGCTTGCAAGCTTGTTGCCCTTAAACGCATGCTTGAATAAACACGTTTTTCATAGATGTTGCATACATACAGTACATGTGACATAAGCACATGTTTGGAAGAACATGGGCATCGGTGCACTTGAAGGAGTTGTGTCTCCAGAATAGCATACATTTGGTCTGCAGGAGCTTAGTTTTGGGCTCCCCTTTCACACTTGTGCGATTTTAAAGTTGTGCATTTTGGCCACAACTTTAATGCGATTTTCAACTACGTGAAGCAGTGCCTGTGTAATCTTGAGGTTTATGGACCTCAAGTTGTGCCAAGGTCCGACCGGAGTGGTGCAGGGGCTGCTTTGGGGTCGCTGCGATTTGAGGACGCACGGATGTGAATGGTACTCATTGGAAATCATGCAATGTGACTTCTCAGGCGACCTTGCAGTCCCAGGTCGCAGGACGGGTCAAACAGGTATGGTTGAGGCCTTAGGTTCTTGAAGCAGCATAGAGGCTGCATTGGATGCCTATGTTCTTGGCTAATCCTGACTATAACTAGTATGGGCCCAGGTGCGGTTGAGCATGTGCAGCATAGTATACATGCTTGCATAGAACACAAGCCTGCATAGGCACATGTTTGCAGAGGGCCTCGCCCTGTGGCCCCCGCGCCAACAAGCGGGCGGCACTCAGCATGCAGCCCCCCAAGGCTGGCCACGGGCGGCGCGTCTGCGTGGACGCATGTTGCATAAACGCAGGTTTTTATAAGCATATGTTTGTATAGATATACGTGTTTGCATAAACACATGATGCATAGACACATGTTTGCATAGATGTGTGTGGCATAATATATGCTTATTGCTTTGCTTATTCCGTAAATGCATTGGCACATATTGAGTAAGTGCATGTTTGCATGGACACGCGTTTTTGTGTTTTTGCCTAAACACATACCTTCATGCTTCCATAAACACATGCCTCTATAAATACATATTGCTTAAACACACGCTGGCAGGTTTTTATTTATACTGCATACATATATGCTTGGTTTAAACTGTCTAAATATGTGCTTATTTACAGTAAACTGTATACATATGTGCTTAGTTGCATTAAACAGTATACATATCTGCTTATTTGCCTAGGAATACATACATACATACATACATACATACTTATTTGCTTTGGGATACATACATATGTGCTTATTGCCTTGAGCTGCATACATAAATGCATGAAGGGCAAGAATACTTGTATAGCTGCATGTTTGCATAACTTAGGTACCTACATAACGGCATGCCTGGGTACCTGCATACTTACATATGTAAGGGATTGCATAGCAGTAAACCAACATTGTATAGACCTGCATTCTTGGAGGATTGTGTATTAGGTTGGCTAATATAGTTGCTACGTTATTTACCTGTTATACCAGTTAAATGGTTCCAGAAAGGAGAGCCAGCCAGGGAAGGCAGGTGCACCGCTCACAGGTTCAGAGATCTGGGGGTGTACACATCCCCCAATGGACAATGGTGTCAGATGCATCTGAGCCACTGTGGTGTTTGCATTGCAGCATTTTCCTGACACAATCATTTTTCATCAGATGTACTGTGGCCGCATCGCCTTGATCATGTCTGATCTCTGTTGATCGAAGTCTAAGCAGGATCAAGCCTGGTTAGTATATGGATGTGAGATTGCCTAAGAATACCAGATGCTGTAAGCTTTCCCCCACCTGTGTGAGGGAGGCATCTGAGGCTGCTGTGTCTTGAGAGTATCTCAGGCTAGAATATCTTAGGGCAGTCTCTGAGGTGGTTTCGCTCCATCTTTAGCCAGCAAAAGCTTGGTAGGTAGGTATGCCTCTTTTGGCCTTCGGGGTCTGCTACAGAGTTGTCAGTCTTTTGCCTTGCATTTGCAGAAGGTATGGGCTCATTATTTAAAAAAAGAAGAAACCTCAAATGTTAGCAGTCCCAAAACCAAATGGGGATATAAGGTCTATCTTAGATCTTAAGCCGCTGGACATCCTTCTGTTTCAGGTTCTGTCCATTTACTGTTGACCTCTATGAGAGGTAGATTTTGGGGTCTATGGTCATCAATGACGCATATCTTCATGTGCTGTTTTTTCCAGGCTCATCAAGGGTTTTTGCAAATTGCAGCTCAAAGTCATCTTTATTATTTTTGTGACTCTGCTTCCTGAGCTGTATGACATTTTTTCCAGAGGCTATTGTTTCTCACTCCTAGATTCATACTTCATACAGCGTGTAGTGGTCCCACATGTCAGGCCACTCTTGTGTCCTTGGGACTGGGATTTGCTCTTGGCTGTCTTTGCAGAGGCCATTTTTTTTAACCAATTGAGAGACTGTTAGTCCCTTATCTCGGAAGATGGTTTCTTTGGTTACTATAACTTCACTAAGTGGAGTGTCAGAGCTGGCAGCTCTTTTATACAAGGAGCTGTTCTTGGACGCACATTGTAAGGTGATGTTGCGTCCTAATCCATCTCTATTGTCTAGAGTGGTTTCTAGTTTTCACTTGAATCAGGACAGTGTCTTGCTTATATATTTTTCTTCTAATCCACAGTCGGCAGGAGAAAGATCGCTATCTACTCTAGAGGTAGTTCAGACGCTCAGGGTTGAGTTTTCGCTTGAGTTTTCGGCACAGTTCAGGAACCTTGATTTGTGCAGCCAGAAGAGCCCAGGAAGGGTAGGCGGCATGCAGGTTGAATGTTTAGCAGTGGATTTGCCAGTTTATCAATGATGTGGAATACTGATGTTCTGCTTGTATTGCCAGAAGGTCCCAAGAAGGCACAGGCAGCATCTACATCGACTATTTCCGCCAAGTGATTGTTCAGGCGTATGGCTTAAGGGGTAAGGCTCTGCCTTTTCCAGTAAGGGCACACTCTACCAGAAGAGTGAGTGCTGCATGGGCAGTTCATCTTCAAGCATCGATGGCTCAGATTTGCAAGGCTGCTACTTGGTCTTCGGTGCATACATTCACTAGGTTTTATCAAGTGAATGTTAGGACTCAGGAGGATGTTACATTTGGACACAGTGTACTGCAGGTAGCAACATAGATCCTGTTGTTCTAATGGTATTTCTTTGGTCATAATGGGTTCCCTCCACTCGAAAGCATTGCTTGGGGACATCCCAGTTATTATGGCTGCTCTGTGTCCTGTGATGTACGATAAAGAAATCAGGATTTCTTTTCTATAGCTTACCCGTAAAATCATTTTTCTTGGAGTACATCAGGGGACAAAGAGATCCCTGCCCTCTTGTCTGGGAAGTTTATTGCTTGCTACAAAACGGATGTACTTCCTGTGTAGGAGGGGTTATATAGGGGAGGACTTCTTGTTTGATTTACCAGTGTCCATTCACCAATAGGGGGCGTATAACCCAGTTAGTTATTATGACTGCTCTGTGTCCAGTGATGTACTCCAAGAAAAAGATTTTACAGGTAAGCTGTAGAAATAATCCTGATTTTAATGGTTTTGTAACTTTTATGTGTACTCTCATCATTATTTTTGATTTTCTGTTTGTATTTCAGAATACATTATGTTTGTACCCTGAAGAAGACTCTATTTGAGTTGAAACGCATTAGGACTCTATGTACTACGCAAACAATGGCTGTAAAATACCATGCATTGTGGTCTGATTTTAATATAATGTTATATGTGGTGTTTTTAATGATTTTTGTATTAATATAAATTGATTATATTTTTGGTTCTTGGTGCCCAAAAAATCCTATATAAAACTTGGAACAATTTTTTTTAATAAGGACACAAACTGTTTGTATGTGTTTTTTTGTTTTTGTTTTTTTTTCTTTACACTTTATTTGTTTTTTTCTTCTTTTTTTTCTTGTTTTTATGTGGGGGCAATATCTGGATTCAGATAAGCCAAACCCTTTTTCAGACCCTACAACCATCAGGCAGGTTTTCGGGAAGAGGCCCTTGTCTTCATCAACATGGAGACAAGGTGCTTTTCAAGGGGGTGACACCCCCCCTCCCCCCGGCAAGATGCCTCATTCTAATTATAGTTGAGGGCATGTTGCCTGTTATGGTTCAGGAGTGTGAAGCCACATGCTTGTACCCCTTTTTCCTGGCCTGTCAGGCTACATGCTCAAGTAAGTGTCTAGTGTGAATTTTTGGGGGGACCTCACACTTTTTATTATTTTCATTTAAGGCTGTATGAGACCACATATTGTTCAACTTGAGATGTGGTCTCATACAGCTATAATTGCTACCCTGCAATTTTATTTCCACACAGGAACTCAACAGATTATTTTCTATCTTGGATAATGCTAACATTCTTAAGAACTTAATATATGCACTATGCCCCGCCATTATTACAAATGCTTAGCTGCCTTTGAAGCACTCCTTATTGTAGTTTGGACAGTGTAGTCATCTCCAACGATTAAGCTATTACTCTTTCACCACCTGTTATCTCTATGCACACAGTGCAGTATCAATCATACAAGCTTCTTGATACAGTTGTTGATATGAGTGAGGGCCGGTTCACACTGCTGCAATGTCAGACATCACATGTGATACACACCGCACTGATGTGCAAATCACATGCGATGTCTGTGCGATGCAAATTCAGCCATACAGATTGTATGGCTGAATTTGCATTGCATTCGGACCAAACTCGTGCAGGACCCTTTTTTTAGTCTGCACCAGATTGTAGGTGTTCACATCTATGTGATCCGATTCCTGTCCCAATTGAAAATTCGCATTGCGCTATGCCAACCGATCTGGGGGTGTCATTAAATCTGTATTGACACTCCCAGTGGTTCGCATAGGGCAGTGTGAGCCGCCGACAGGTGACATGCGATGCGGGAACCCGTACTGGATTTGCACGGGTTCTTGCATAGCAGCAGTGTGAACCGGCCCTGAATGGTACAGTTATTTGCTATTTGTACACACTGTTGCTGTTTGAGTCCGGACTCTGTTTTGGTTTTGTTTTTCTAAATAACAACGTTGTGATTGGTGGAGGTGGTTCATGACATGTATATTTTGTCTATTATATATTTATATAGTCGTTAATACATTTTCTAATTTCATATTACCATTTCAGGTCGCATTATACCTGCTTTTATAGGAGCTCTTTCACCCACTGTATATGTAGTGTCTTTTTTCAACCTGACTAATAGGGATGAGCTTCGTGTTCGAGTCGAACCCATGTTCGACTCGAACATCGGCTGTTCGATCGTTCGCCGAATTGCGAACGTTATGGGCCGTTCGCGCTAAATTCGTGTGGCGCGTCACGGCCCATAATTCACTGCGGCATCGCAGTGCATTGCTGGCTGATGATTGGCCAAGCATGCACTATGACCCGCATGCTTGGCCAATCACAGCGCCGTCAGTAGAGAGAGCTGTAATTGGCCAAAGCCAGGGTGGCTTTGGCCAATTATGGCTCAGGGGATTTAGTACACACCCCACACTATATAAGGCCGCCTGCACGGCGGCCCTGTGTAGTGTGTGTTCCGGTGTGCTCAGAGAGAGAGAGAGAGACAGTGTCATTTGATTTGAGTTAGATAGATTAGGCAGAACAGTCAGTCAGTTAGCTGCACTTACAGTGTATTGTGTATATATATGCATCCCAGGTGTTGCATATATATATATACACTGTATTCAGTTTAGCTAGATCCGTTCCTGTTATCTTCTATCTAGACTATTTACATTTAATGCAGTGCGTCCTGCTCACAGTGTTCAGCTAGATCCGTTCCTGCTATTTACATTTAGTGCAGTGCGTCCTGCTCACAGTGTTCAGCTAGATCCGTTCCTGTTATCTTCTAGACTATTTACATTTAGTGCAGTGCGTCCTGCTCACAGTGTTCAGCTAGATCCGTTCCTGCAATTTACATTTAGTGCAGTGCGTCCTGCTCAGTGTTCAGCTAGATCCGTTCCTGCTATTTACATTTAGTGCAGTGCGTCCTGCTCACTGTGTTCAGCTAGATCCGTTCCTGCTATTTACATTTAGTGCAGTGCGTCCTGCTCACAGTGTTCAGCTAGATCCGTTCCTGCTATTTACATTTAGTGCAGTGCGTCCTGCTCACAGTGTTCAGCTAGATCCGTTCCTGTTATCTTCTAGACTATTTACATTTAGTGCAGTGCGTCCTGCTCACAGTGTTCAGCTAGATCCGTTCCTGCTATTTACATTTAGTGCAGTGCGTCCTGCTCACAGTGTTCAGCTAGATCCGTTCCTGCTATTTACATTTAGTGCAGTGCGTCCTGCTCACAGTGTTCAGCTAGATCCGTTCCTGCTATTTACATTTAGTGCAGTGCGTCCTGCTCACAGTGTTCAGCTAGATCCGTTCCTGCTATTTACATTTAGTGCAGTGCGTCCTGCTCACAGTGTTCAGCTAGATCCGTTCCTGCTATTTACATTTAGTGCAGTGCGTCCTGCTCACAGTGTTCAGCTAGATCCGTTCCTGTTAAATTCCTACTGACAGGCAGGCTTGTCTGGTTACAGTATATAAAGCTACCTGAAGAAAATTACAGGTGTTCTATTTGATCCTATTAGTACCACGGTCAGGCAGCTAGACTATTTACATTTAGTACAGTGCGTCCTGCTCACAGTGTACAGCTAGATCCGTTCCTGTTATCTTCCTACTGACAGGCAGGCTTGTCTGGTTACAGTATATAAAGCTACCTGAAGAAAATTACAGGTGTTCTATTTGATCCTATTAGTACCACGGTCAGGCAGCTAGACTATTTACATTTAGTACAGTGCGTCCTGCTCACAGTGTTCAGCTAGATCCGTTCCTGTTATCTTCCTACTGACAGGCAGGCTTGTCTGGTTACAGTATATAAAGCTACTTGAAGAAAATTACAGGTGTTCTATCCCAGCTTAGTGCAGCTACAGGCCATTAGTATGTCTGGAAGGCCAAGAAGGAGAGGCAGACAGTCACAAGCCAATAAGAGAGGGCAAGCAGGCTCTGTGTCTAGTGCTGGTCGTGGAGACGGTGCATCCTCATCAGCACGTGGCCATGGGACACGCTTGGCCTTTTTTTCGGCAGCTGGCCATGTTGAGCCGCAACATGCGGAAGACTTGGTCGAGTGGATGACCAAGCCGTCCTCATCCTCCTCATCCTCTCTCACCCATGCCCAGGGTGCTTTGTCTGGCAAAGCAGCGGCCTCTTCCCTCAGCTCAATGTCATCAGTGACTCCTTCCCTAGCTCCACCATGTCCTCATGAGGATTCCCTCGAACTGTTTGACCACAGTGTTGGGTACATGCTCCAGGAGGATGCCCAGCGTTTGGAAGGCTCTGATGACGATACTGAGCTCGATGAAGGCAGTAACATGAGCGCGGACAGAGGGGGTGCCCAAGAAGGACAGCAATCTGGCAGTCATGCTCCCCCTGCTGCAGCATACTGCCAGGTTTGCTCCAGTGATGAGGAGGGAGGGGATGATGAGGTCACTGACTCAACGTGGGTGCCTGATAGGAGAGAGGAGGAGGAGGAGGAGGAGGAGGCGGCAGCACATCACCAACGAGGCAGGATGCCCTCCAGGGGCCAGCCTAAGGGCAGCACATTGACTGCATCACACCCCAAAGCTCCACATGTGCAGGGCGCTGCAGTCTCTGCGCGTTATTCAAAAAGTTCTTTGGTGTGGGCCTTTTTTGAGACGAGTGCATCAGATCGCACCGCTGCTATTTGCAACATATGTCTCAAGCGTATCTCGCGTGGCCAAAATATCTCCCGCTTGGGTACCACATGCTTGACCAGACATATGTTGACCTGCCATGCAGTTCGTTGGCAAGCGTATCTAAAAGACCCACACCAAAGAACAAAGAGGATCTCTCCTTGCTCCTCATCAGCTGAGATTTCCAACCCCACTAGACCTTCAGTCCTCTCTGAGACCTGCAGTGAGAGGAATGAAGGTGTAGAATTAGGTGTGTCACAGCCAAGTACTTGTGGGCAATCTGCTTTTGGTACACCGACGTCAGATTGTACCAGGCAAATTTCCCTGCCCCAGCTGCTGCACCGCCGAAAGAAGTTTGCTCCCAGCCATCCACATGCCCAGCGGTTGAATGCTAGCTTGGCAAAATTGCTAGCACTTCAACTGCTGCCTTTTCAGTTGGTAGACTCTGCCCCCTTCCGTGAGTTTGTGGAATGTGCGGTTCCTCAGTGGCAGGTACCCAAACGCCACTTTTTCTCACGGAAGGCGATTCCGGCTCTCTACCGGCATGTGGAAGGCAATGTCCATGCCTCGCTGGACAGGGCGGTCAGCGGTAAGGTGCATATTACCGCTGACTCATGGTCCAGCAGGCATGGACAGGGACGTTACCTAAGTTTCACGGCGCATTGGGTGACTCTGCTGGCAGCTGGGAAGGATGCAGGACAAGGTGCAGTAGTGTTGGAGGTTGTTCCGCCACCACGCCTCCAAAATGCTGATTGTGACACACCTCTCTCCTCCACCCCCTCCTCTTCTTCTTCCTCCATGGCCTCTTCCTCGGAACCAGCGGTGCTCCGTAGGCGTTCAAGGGGCTACGCAAGTACGCAGGCCAAAAGATGCCATGCGGTGCTTGAGCTGGTGTGCTTGGGGGACAGGAGCCACACTGGGGCAGAGGTTCTGTCAGCTCTGCAGGGGCAGGTTCAGAGGTGGTTGACGCCACGCCAACTTAAGGCAGGAATGGTGGTTTGCGACAATGGCACCAACCTCCTCTCTGCCCTCCGACAGGGACAAATGACCCATGTGCCCTGTTTGGCTCACGTCCTTAACTTGGTGGTGCAGCGGTTCTTGGGCAGGTACCCGGGCTTACAGGATGTCCTGAGGCAGGCCAGGAAAGTCTGTGTGCATTTCCGCCGGTCATATAATGCCAGTGCTCGGCTGACGGACCTCCAAAAGGAGTTTAACCTGCCCAAGAACCGCCTAATCTGTGACATGCCCACCAGGTGGAACTCAACGTTGGCCATGCTGCAGCGGCTGCACACGCAGCAGAGGGCCATCAATGAGTACCTGTGCGACTATGGCACCAGGACAGGGTCAGGGGAGCTTGGTTTTTTTTCCCCACGCCAGTGGGCCATGATCAGGGATGCATGCACTGTCCTGTCACCATTCGAGGAGGCCACGAGGATGGTGAGCAGTGACAGTGCATGCATCAGTGACACTGTCCCCCTTGTCCACCTGTTGGAGCACACGCTGCGTGGAATAATGGACAGGGCACTTGAGGCAGAACAGAGGCAGGAAGAGGAGGACTTCCTTAGCTCTCAAGGCCCCCTTTATCCAGACAGTGTTCCTGCGTGCCCGCCGATCACACAGGAAGAGGACGAGGAGGAAGAGGAGGAGGAGGAAGATTGTGTCAGTATGGAGGTGGAGCCTGGCACTCAGCATCAGCAGCAGTCTTTAAGGGATCAGTCCCAAGAAACACATGGACTTGTACGTGGCTGGGAGGAGGTGGCTGCGGACCAGGTCGTTCTTAGTGACCCAGAGGACTCCGGACCGAATGCCTCAGCAAACCTACGCTGCATGGCCTCCCTGATCCTGCAAAGCCTGCGTAAGGATCCTCGTATTCATGGTATCAAGGAGAAGGACCAATACTGGCTGGCAACCCTCCTTGATCCACGTTACAAGGGTAAGGTTGCGGACCTTATCTTGCCATCGCAGAGGGAGCAGAGGATGAAACATCTTCGGGAGGCCTTGCAGAAAGGTCTGTGCAACGCGTTCCCAGAGACTGGGAGGTTACAAACTCCTGTTTCTGGACAACGTGTTGCTGAGGCTTCGGTCAGTCAAAGAAGGAGCGGTGGAGAAGGTGGCCGTCTGACCGATGCGTTCAGACAATTTTTTGGTCCGCAGCCCCAAGGTATGATCGGTTCCAGCAACCATCGCCAGCGTCTGTTTTACATGGTGCAGGAATACCTAGGGGCAAGATCAGACTTGGACACCTTTCCCACCGAAAATCCTCTGGGTTACTGGGTCTTGAGGATGGATCACTGGCCAGAGCTTGCACAGTATGCAATTGAGCTACTGGCCTGTCCTGCATCCAGCGTTCTTTCGGAACGCACATTCAGTGCTGCTGGAGGCGTGGTAACCGATCACAGGGTGCGTCTGTCCACCGACTCGGTCGATCGGCTGACCTTCATAAAAATGAATGAGTCTTGGATCACCACCAGCTACCAAGCACCTGATGCTGATGTAACCGAATAATTTTTTTTGAAATCTCAGATCCCTTCAAAGACTGCCTATGCTGATGCTGAGTGACTATCCCTGAGTAATTATCCTCTTCCTCCTCAATCATCACGCTGATAGCTTGTAAGAACATTTTTGGTTCTGGGCGCCACCACCAGTGCCTAAGGCACAATTTTTCAGCCCCTGTTTAACAGGGGCGTGTAATTACAATTTTTGATGTAATACTTTGCAGCAGGGCTCGTTCCTGCATTCCAACTAGAGTGTCTGTGAGGGGTTGCAGTGTTGTGGCACCAGCACCAGTGCCTAGGGCCCAATTTTTCTGCCCCTGTCTAACAGGGGCGTGTAATTACAATTTTTGATGCAATACTTTGCAGCAGGGCTCGTTCCTGCGTTCCAACTAGAGTGTCTGTGAGGGGTTGCAGTGTTGTGGCACCAGCACCAGTGCCTAAGGCCTAATTTTTCAGCTCCTGTTCAACAGGGGCATGTAATTACAATTCTTGATCTAATATTTCACAGCAGGGCCCTGTGAGGGCTTACAGTGTTGTGGCCACAGCAACACCTAAGGCCCAAATTTCTGCTGAGTATATAGGGCAGGACCCTACTTTCAAACATCTAACTTACAAACGACTCCTACTTGCAAACGGAAGGAGACAACAGGAAGTGAGATGAAATCTACCCCTAGGAAGGGAAATTCTCTCCTGTAAGAGTTAATATGGGAAAACAATTTCTCCTTTCCACTGATGCTTTCCAATCCTTGTTCCACAAAAAAACCCAAATTTTCAAAAAACATTTTTCATTGGGACAAAAAAGTGAGGTGAAATCTTCTGAAGAGGAGGAAAGACAGCAAAACAAATGTCACAGGGGTGATAACCCTTCCCTATGTTTTCCAAAAAGCTTAGAAAAGATTTTTTGGCTGGAGCTAAACACGTTAAAAATGTTCAAAATTACAAACAGATTCTACTTAACAACAAACCTACAGTCCCTGTCTTGTTTGCACCGCCTGTATACTGCTGTTCAGAGTATATAGGGCCTGGTGGCCCCACACCTTTCCTTATTTTAATTTGGGTGCGGGGTTCCCCTTAATATCCATACAAGACCCAAAGGGACTGGTAATGGACTGGGGGGTACCCATGCCGTTTGTCTCACTGATTTTCATCCATATTGCCATGACCCGACATGACATTAAACCCGCAAGCAGTTTTAAATGAGATTTTTTCCTTTAAAAATGACATTTGGTGCAGGGACTGTTCTAAACATGGGAAACACGCGTCACTTTACAGGCATACTATAGACACCCCCCAGGTACGATATTTAAAGGAATATTTCACTTTTTTTTTTTTACTTTAAGCATCATTAAAATCACTGCTCCCGAAAAAACGGCCGTTTTTAAAAGTTTTTTTTGCATTGATACATGTCCCCTGGGGTAGGACCCGGGTCCCCAAACCCTTTTTAGGACAATACCATGCAAATTAGCCTTTAAAATGAGCACTTTTGATTTCGAACGTTCGAGTCCCATAGACGTCAATGGGGTTCTAACGTTCGTGCGAACTTTCGGTCCGTTCGCGGGTTCTGGTGCGAACCGAACCGGGGGGGTGTTCGGCTCATCCCTACTGACTAACTATGTCATTTTGTTATTGTCATTTAGTTACCAGCCAGGGATCTGTTGATTCGTGATGGAGTATCAGCAGGAGACAGCATGGGACGTTACTTTATGGACATTGTGGGATGTAATTTTTTTAACCCCTTGGTGCAAGTGCCTCTGAGCCTTTAAGGGTTTTCAGATGCCGGGAGGCGGGGTAGGGTTTATGAAGATGTGACCGCAGTGATTGGCGGTCACATGATTGGAAAGCTCCCGATCGCAAGCAGCGATCAGGAGCTTCCCATTACTTGCTGGTAATTGTGCCGGGAGCGTGCTCTTGGCATAGCTGTTTTTGCAATATTGCACGCAAATATGCAGCCGCTCGACGCCAAGGCCCACCCGCTGAGAGGCCGCATATTCGCATGGTGTTGGCGCCAAGAGGTTAAATAAAGAATTTATGTACCTATATTTTATTTGCTATATACAGTAAAACCTAGGATTGAGAGAGTTTTGCAAGACGAGCAACATTTTTTTAATAAATGTTGACTTGATAAACGAGCAATGTCTTGATATATATGTAGCGTCACGCATAGGCGTGTGATGGGTGGGCCTGGGCACACCCTAATCACCCCCTGCAACTGCTTGTTTGTTGTGTAGGTGCATGCCTGCTGTCTCCCAAGATCTGCTGTGAAATGCTGCAAGAGACAGTTTCACATTGATCAGTCAGGGAGGCTTATAAGAGCCGCTAAGTGTGTGAAACTGTCATGTAATGTAACTGCATGCAGAGACCAGCTGTCACAACTCGGGTGGGTGGGACCAAACAGCTATTAACCACTTCAGCCCCGGAAGGTTTTACCCCCTTCCTGACCAGAGCACTTTTTACAATTCGGCACTGCGTCGCTTTAACTGCTAATTGCGCGGTCATGCAATGCTGTACCCAAACGAAATTTGCGTCCTTTTCTTCCCACAAATAGAGCTTTCTTTTGATAGTATTTGATCACCTCTGCCGTTTTTATTTTTTGCGCTATACACGGAAAAAGACCGAAAATTTTGAAAAAAAATGATATTTTCTACTTTTTGTTCTAAAAAAAATCCAATAAACTCAATTTTAGTCATACATTTAGGCCAAAATGTATTCGGCCACATGTCTTTGGTAAAAAAAATGTCAATAAGTGTATATTTATTGGTTTGCGCAAAAGTTATAGCGTCTACAAACTAGGGTACATTTTCTGGAATTTACACAGCCTTTAATTTATGACTGCCTATGTCGTTTCTTGAGGTGCTAAAATGGCAGGGCAGTACAAAACCCCCACAAATGACCCCATTTTGGAAAGTAGACACCCCAAGGAATTTGCTGAGAGGCATGTTGAGCCCATTGAATATTCATTTTTTTTGTCCCAAGTGATTGAACAATGACAAAAAAAAAAAAAAAAAAAAAAAAATTACAAAAAGTTGTCACTAAATGATATATTGCTCACACAGGCCATGGGCATATGTGGAATTGCACCCCAAAATACATTTAGCTGCTTCTCCTGAGTATGGGGATACCACATGTGTGAGACTTTTTGGGAGCCTAGCCGCGTACGGGGCCCCGAAAACCAATCACTGCCTTCAGGATTTCTAAGGGCGTACATTTTTGATTTTACTCCTCACTACCTATCACAGTTTTGAAGGCCATAAAATGCCCAGATGACATAAAACCCCCCCAAATGACCCCATTTTGGAAAGTAGACACCCCAAGCTATTTGCTTTGAGGCATGTTGAGTCCATGGAATGTTTTATATTTTGACACAAGTTGCGGGAAAGTGACAAATTTTTTTTTTTTTTTTTTTTTTTTTTGCACAAAGTTGTCACTAAATGATATATTGCTCACACAGGCCATGGGCATATGTGGAATTGCACCCCAAAATACATTTAGCTGGTTCTCCTGAGTATGGGGATACCACATGTGTGGGACTTTTTGGGAGCCTAGCCGCGTACGGGACCCCGAAAACCAATCACTGCCTTCAGGATTTCTAAGGGCGTACATTTTTGATTTTACTCCTCACTGCCTATCACAGTTTCGGAGGCCATGGAATGCCCAGGTGGCACAAACCCCCCCCAAATGACCCCATTTTGGAAAGTAGACACCCCAAGCTATTTGCTGAGAGGCATGGTGAGTATTTTGCAGCTCTCATTTGTTTTTGAAAATAAAGAAAGACGAGAAAAAAAATTTTTTTTTTTCTTTTTTCAATTTTCAAAACTTTGTGACAAAAAGTGAGGTCTGCAAAATACTCACTATACCTCTCATCAAATAGCTTGGGGTGTCTACTTTCCAAAATGGGGTCATTTGGGGGGTTTTTTTGCCACCTGGGCATTCCATGGCCTCCGAAACTGTGATAGGCAGTGAAGAGTGAAATCAAAAATTTACGGCCTTAGAAAGCCTGAAGGCGGTGCTTGGTTTTCGGGGTCCCGTACGCGGCTAGGCTCCCAAAAAGTCCCACACATGTGGTATCCCCGTACTCAGGAGAAGCAGCAGAATGTATTTTGGGGTGTAATTTCACATATTCCCATGGCATGTTTGAGCAATATATCATTTAGTGACAACTTTGCGCAAAAAAAAATAAAAAAAATAAAAAATTGTCTCTTTCCCGCAACTTGTGTCACAATATAAATTATTCCATGGACTCAACATGACTCTCAGCAAATAGCTTGGGGTGTCTACTTTCCAAAATGGGGTCATTTGGGGGGGTTTTGAACTGTCCTGGCATTTTATGCACAACATCTAGAAGCTTATGTCACACATCACCCACACTTCTAACCACTTGAAGACAAAGCCCTTTCTGACACTTATTGTTTACATAAAAAAATAATTTTTTTTTGCAAGAAAATTACTTTGAACCCCCAAACATTATATATTTTTTTTAAAGCAAATGCCCTACAGATTAAAATGGTGGGTGTTTCATTTTTTTTTTTCACACAGTATTTGCGCAGCGATTTTTCAAACGCATTTTTTGGGGAAAAAACACACTTTTTTACATTTTAATGCACTAAAACACACTATATTGCCCAAATGTTTGATGAAATAAAAAAGATGATCTTAGGCCGAGTACATGGATACCAAACATGACATGCTTTAAAATTGCGCACAAACGTGCAGTGGCGACAAACTAAATACATTTTTAAAAGCCTTTAAAAGCCTTTACAGGTTACCACTTTAGATTTACAGAGGAGGTCTACTGCTAAACTTACTGCCCTCGATCTGACCTTCGCGGCGATACCTCACATGCATGGTGCAATTGCTGTTTACATTTGACGCCAGACCGACGCTTGCGTTCGCCTTAGCGCGAGAGCAGGGGGGACAGGGGTGCTTTTTTTTTTTTTTTTTTTTTTTTTTTTCTTTATTATTATTATTTTTTTATCTTATTTTTAAACTGTTCCTTTCATTTTTTTTTTTTTTTAATCATTTTTATTGTTATCTCAGGGAATGTAAATATCCCCTATCATAGCAATAGGTAGTGACAGGTACTCTTTTTTGCAAAAATTGGGGTCTATTAGACCCTAGATTTCTCCTCTGCCCTCAAAGCATCTGACCACACCAAGATCGGTGTGATAAAATGCTTTCCCAATTTCCCAATGGCGCTGTTTACATCCGGCGAAATCTAAGTCATAAAATGCTCGTAGCTTCCGGTTTCTTAGGCCATAGAGATGTTTGGAGCCACTCTGGTCTCTGATCAGCTCTATGGTCAGCTGGCTGAATCACCGGCTGCATTTTCAGGTTCCCTGTTGAGACAGGAGAGCCAGAGAAAAACACGGAAGACGTTGGGGGGGGAGGGGCATTCCCTCCCACTGCTTGTAAAAGCAGTCTAGAGGCTAATTAGCCGCTAGGATTGCTTTTACATGAAAGCCGACCGCTGGCTGAAAAGAATGATACCAAGATGATACCTAAACCTGCAGGCATCATTCTGGTATAACCACTCAAAGTCGTGAATGGCGTACCTGAAGACAAAAAAATGGTTAACAATAAAGCACAGTAAACGGTAAGGTATAAAAAATTGCATACCTGAAAAGCAAACGTGATAAAACATAATAACAATAAAACATTGCAGAATAGAATACAGTAAAAAAGAACAGAACAATAGAGAGAGAGAATAGAGAGAGAAAGAACAATAAAACGACAACTATTTTTTTTTTATTTTATATTTTTGTATGTGTTTTTTTTTTTTTTTACACTTTTTTTTGTAACTAACTTTTATAACTGTAACCGGTTCCAGGTTCGGGTCTCTCAAAATGCGATGGCATCTTGGGAGACCCTGTGAAAGTGTGTCCTAGTCTGTGGAATGCTGTACCCTACGCTAATACTCAACTAGTGCATAGTAGCGTTCAAAATATTCACCAATGCAAAGACCAGGATTGTCAGGACAGGAGGGACAATGATAGCGGGTGTCACGCCTATATCCGCGCTTGCTGCAGACACATCTTTTTTGGGGGGGGTTCGTTGGGTAGGGGTACTCGGGAGGACATAAAGAAAATGCCTCTCATGCAGCCGACTGCATTTGGTTGGGGATGTGAATGGGGGAAGTACGGGCGCTGCAGAAGCGGTGGGTTCCCAATTAGGATTGGCGAATGCAGCAGGAAGGGCACTATGGGCACGACGGGCCTGTGTTCGTCTTCTTGGTGGCAGCGGGACACTACTTGTGCTTGCCACCTCACCAGCTTGAACTGCACTTATGGGACTCGCCACGTCACCAAGTGTTACTGCAGTGCTGGTTTGACTACGACCGGGGTGTACTAGGCCGCTGGTGCTTGCCAGTTCACCAAAACGCTACCAAAAAAACTGTTAGCGATCGCAAGGATCAGGCCTGACTCTGCGAACGCTGCAGTTATGTGTTTAGTGTTTTGTAAGTGACAGTGATCGATCGATACTGCACTTGGGTGGGCTGGGCTGGGCCGGGCGGAGGGGCAAAACGCAGGTGCTAGCAGGTATCTGGGCTGATCCCGCTAACACTGCGTTTGTGGGAACCCTAAACTGCTGGGGACGCTAGTATAGATCTGATCGGATCAGATATTGATCCGATCAGATACTATACCACTAAGGGAGGCGTATGCTGCGTGCGTGGGTGTTAGCGGTACTGGCGCTAACCTGACGCTGCCTGGGGCTGGTGCTTGCCAGTTCACCAAAACGCTACCAGAAAAACTGTTAGCGATCGCAGGAATCAGGCCTGACTCTGCGAACGCTGCAGTTATGCGTTTAGTGTTTTGTAAGTGTCAGTGATCGATCGATACTGCACTTGGGTGGGCTGGGCTGGGCCGGGCGGAGGGGCAAAACGCAGGTGCTAGCAGGTATCTGGGCTGATCCCGCTAACACTGCGTTTGTGGGAACCCTAAACTGCTGGGGACGCTAGTATAGATCTGATCAGATCAGATATTGATCCGATCAGATACTATACCACTAAGGGAGGTGTACGGTGCGTGCGTGGGTGTTAGCGGTACTGGCGCTAATCTGACGCTGCCTGGGGCTGGTGCTTGCCAGTTCACCAAAACGCTACCAAAAAAACTGTTAGCGATCGCAGGGATCAGGCCTGACTATGCGAACGCTGCAGTTATGCGTTTAGTGTTTTGTAAGTGACAGTGATCGATCGATACTGCACTTGGGTGGGCCGGGCAGAGGGGCAAAACGCAGGTGCTAGCGGGTATCTGGGCTGATCCCGCTAACACTGCGTTTTCGGGAACCCTAAACTGCTGGGGACGCTAGTATAGATCTGATTGGATCAGATATTGATCCGTACAGATACTATACCACTAAGGGAGGCGTATGCTGCGTGCGTGGGTGTTAGCGGTACTGGCGCTAATCTGACGCTGCCTGGGGCGACGCATATCACCGCTGGGCGATCAGGGGGCTAAACCTTTATTCGGTAATAAACGGCGGGTGCCCTGACACTATAAAAAATAAACGAACTAACCAGCGTCACTCGTAACAGTTATACGGTGATCAGTGGTGAAAGGGTTAACTAGGGGGCAATCAAGGGGTTAAAACCTTTATTAGGTAGTATATGGGGGTCCCTGTCGCTATAAAACGCTGACGGCGAACCTAAATATTTACCTCACTAACTAGCGTCACCAGCGACACTAATACAGCGATCAGAAAAATGATCGCTTAGTGACACTGGTGACAGGGGGTGATCAAGGGGTTAAAACTTTATTAGGGGGGGTTAGGGGGGTATGCTAGACCTAAAGGGGGGTAATATTCACTGCCCTAACACTGTAACTGTCACAAACTGACACTATGCAGTAATCAGAAAAAAAAAAAAAAAAAATACTGCTAATGTCAGTTTGTGACAGGGGGGGGGGGGGTGATTGGGGGGGGATCGGGGGGCGATCGGGGGGGGATCGGGGGTGTAAAGTATGCCTGGCATGTTCTACTGTGTGTGTTTGTGTTGTGTGGACTTACATGTCTTCTCTCCTCGGCGCTGGACGGAAACTGCCAGACCGAGGAGAGATGACATCACATCCTCTGCCTGTGTGAAACTACACACAGGCAGAGGAGGATTCCCATTGGCTGGGAGCGATCGCGAGGGGGGGGCCACGATCGGATGGTCTCCCCCTCGCCTCCCGACGCTCCCAGTCAGATGCCGACCGCCGATGGCACCGGGGGGGGGTCCGATGGGACCCCCCGCCCGCGGGAGGCAGATCACGTACAGGTACGTGATTCTGCCTGCCCGTGCCATTCTGCCGACGTATATATACGTTAGGCGGTCGGCAAGTGGTTAAACACCAGCCAACAGGATAGGTCCTTGGTGGGCTGCTCCATGTGTGTGTGGCTCCACCCCCTTTCTTAGGCAGCCCAATCATTGGCTGTTCTGTCCCGCCCACCTCCGACATCACTACCAAGTTGTGACAGCTTGTCTCTGCATGCAGTTACATTACATGACAGTGTCGCACACTGAGCGACTCCAATGCCGTGTACACACGACCGGACTTTACGGCATACTTGGTTCGGCGGACCAGAGTCCGTCAGACAATTTGATCGTGTGTGGGTTCCAGCGGACTTTTTTTCCCCAAAAGTTCGATGGACCTAGACATGAAACATGTTTCAAATCTTTTCAACGGACTCGAGTCCGGTCGAAAAGTCCACTCGTCTGTATGCTAGACCGACGGACAAAATCCAACGCTAGGGCAGCTATTGGCTACTGGCTATGAACTTCCTTATTTTAGTCCGGTTGTACATCATCACGTACGAATCCGTCGGACTTTGGTTGATCGTGTGTAGGCAAGTCCGTTCATTCGGAAAGTCCGTCAAAGTCCGCAGTAAAGTCCACTCATGTGTACGCGGCATTACAAGTTTTTCTGACTGCTCAATGTGATACTCCTCCTCTCCTCTATCAGTACCAATCAATACCACCTATCAGTGCTTTCATTCAGTGCCAATCCATGCCTATCAGTGCCACCTATCAGTGACAACCAGTGCCCATCTGTGCTGCCAATCAATTCCCATCAGTGCTGCTAGTGCTGCCAATCAGTGCCACCTATCAGGGTCCATCAGTGCTGCCAATTAGTCCCACCCAGCAGTGCCCATCAGTGCACTGAGTGCAGGGATGGAGAGATGGACTCACATTGTCCATGGGGGGCCAGCCTGGTGGGGCACAACTGAAATCTGTTGATGTTTATTAATGCCTCATTCCGATCTTTAGTATAATGGGTAATCACCACACCACTATTTAAAATAAACTCCTGGAGGTAAAATAAAGTGTCAGTAAAAGGTCTGCTGCTTATGTGTCCCCACACCACAAAAAAAAAGTGCAGCGCTAACTTACTGATCAATAATAGTGGAAACCCTCTCATGTAAATCTCACTAAACTTCAATATTACCACAATACCAGTCTCTGTGATATGTAACATCACATATAATACACATAAGACTGAAAAAAGACATACAAAATGAAACTTAGCAGGGATGGTGGAAATGCCTCCTATAGATAAGTGCAATAATTCCAGTGATGTGTGATTTTCACATGCAATTCTCAAAAGGAGAATAAGACATACATGTTTTTAAAACATAGCAGGGATGGTGGAAACCCCTCTACAGATAATTGCAATACAAATTAAAAGTGCAATAACTTTTTAGTTGGGAGGTTTACACCATTATAGCACTTGTTACATTTAATTTTATGTTTTAGTTACTATTATAATGGGAATTTGTGCACATTTTTTTTCCACCACCCTTGCTAAGTCCATCCTTTCTTTGCGCACTGGTGCGCAGTCATGTTGGAACAGGAAGGGGCCATGAAATTGTTCAAAATGTCTTGGTTTGTTGCCGCCTTAAGAGTTCCCTTCACTGGAACTAAGGGGCCAAGCCCAACCCCTCACAAACAACCCCACACCATAATCCCCCCTCCACCAAATGATTTGGGCTAGTGCACAAAGAAAGGTCCATAAAGACATTGATGAGTAAGTTTGGGGTGGAGGAACTTGACTGGCCTTCACATTATAGTGGAGACTGCGAGCCAGGCCTTCTCGTCCAACATCAGTGCCTGACATCACAAATGCGCGTCTAGAAGAATGGTCAAACATTCCCATAGACACACTCCTAAACCTTGTGGACAGCCTTCCCAGAAGAGTTGAAGCTGTTATAGCTGCAAAGGGTGGGGCAACTCATTATTGAATCCTACGGACTAAGACCCCATTCACACAGGGGCAACACGACTTGCCGGTCGCCTCAGCGAGGCGACCTGCAAACGAATGGCCGGGCGACTTGCAAAACGACTTCTGCATAGAAATCTATGCAAGTCGCCCCCGAAGTCGTACAGGAACCTTTTTCTAAGTCGGAGCGACTTGCGTCGCTCCCCTTAGAACGGCTCCATAGTACAGAACGGGAGGCGACTTGTCAGGCGACTAGGTCGCCTGACAAGTCGTCCCTGTGTGAATGGGGTCTAAGACTGGGATGCAATTAAAGTTCATGTGCGTGTGTATATATACACGCATGTGTGTTTGAGCTTTGGGGTGCACACTCTAATGCAATAGGCTGCGCATGCCTATGGCGTCATGTCACAACTGAGTATAAAAGAGAAGAGAGGCGCCTCTAATTGTAGCAATATGGGTACATTTAATGAAGGTGCAACATTTAGCAACTCACATGGTTAACGATTAAAACGGGAACATCTAAGTATGCAGGCATCTGAGGTAAAGCTGTCCACATAGACCATCTTCTGCACCGCCATCAACATCATCCCTTCAAAGCTGCGCTCCACGAGCGTTTCAAGCCTCGCTTTCAGATCGCTCTACAGCAGGGTACTTTTCCCCATCACGATTGCAGACTGACACAAAATGTTGTACCTTCATTAAATGTAACCATATTGCTGTCAGGAACAATGAATCAGCCTCGGTTCACACCAGAGGCGGCACGACTTGCAGGTCGCCTCACCGAGGCGACCTGCACACGACTGCCTGGGCGACTTGCAAAACGACTTCTGTATAGAAGTCTATGCAAGTCGCCCCCAAAGTCGTACAGGAACCTTTTTCTAAGTCGGAGCGACTTGCGTCGCTCCCCTTAGAACGGTTCCATTGTACAGAACGGGAGGCGACTTGTCAGGCGACTAGGTCGCCTGACAAGTCGCCCCCATGTGAACCGAGCCTCAGACTGAGACAGAAGTGCAGTAAAAATCACACTGTATAATAATAATAATAATGGTAAAATGTAAACAGAGCAAACGTGGTCGAAACATAGCCAGCAGGGCCATCTTAAGAGCATTATAGGCCCCAGGGCAATACAGTGCACTGGAGCCCTGTCTACACAATCGCGCACAGGAATAAAAATGCAAATTATCGGCAAGGCCATATTCTTTGAGGACCCGAAGGCGGCAGCACACTGGTTGGACCGGCGCGGACGCCCGGACGGATGATCGGTTTTGCGGCTGGATACTGTGAGTACTGTTGCCAACGGCAGAAGATATCAGGCTCCATTTTACTTCTAATTATCCCCTTAGCTGTGGGGGGGTAACCTCACCCCATCCCTTATATTTTCATGAACAAAATTCGAAAGCCTCCCTTTCCTTCTGTTTTTACCCCCTCCCCTCCCCCAATCTTACGACCCAAGCAATACCGAATCTGAAACTAGAGTCTTCCTCTACTAAAGACAGAGGGTCAGTTCCTCTTGCGACAACACTGGGGAGGTGGGGGAAACCCCCAGCTTGCTGACACTCGTATATAAACGGCTTTGGATTTACAGATGATTGGACTACAACCTGTGTATTGTAATGCCCCCACAGCGCATTTATGTAGATCCTGCGGCCCCAAATATCCAGCACACTAGGATGACTATACATTCTTGCAGCAAGAGACTCACTTAGACAGAGCAAGAGACTCATAGGACATCCTCTGTGACTCATCCATGTCTCACGCAGTGAATAATCGCCCCCACTTCGTATGCAACCCTTATTTTTTTCTTTTCTTTTTTATATTGAACGTTCCAGCTCATAATATCCCAAGTACTGCACCTTCAGCCAATGTTGACAGCTGGACACTAACTCATATAACAGTTGCTGGTTTAAGTAGAACACCTCCAGTCAGTTTGGAAGGCTGGAAGAAAATCCGAACAATGGTTCATGGGTACAGTATGCTTTCTCCAAGTTGGGGAGGTGAAAAGCTGGGAGGGAAGGAAAATGCTAGATCGGTAGATCAAAGCATTGGGAAATGTTGCACCGTTGTGCGCAAGTTATTGTGTTGGAAAAAGAACCTGAAATTATGTGGTTATTGTGTGAATTTTAGAGATGTTCTTAAAGTGATTAGGCAATGTGTGTTGTTGAGGTGCGCTGCCCTGCCGGTATATGTGTCCCCTGTAAGTCATGACCAAAGGGACAGATATTAAATTTATGACTTGGAATGTGCGAGGTATGCGGGATAAAATTAAAACGTACAGCTATATTAACATTTATTAAAAGACAAAAGGCAAACATTGTAGCACTGGTGGAGACACATGTCACTGGCTATCTGCAGGCAGCGCTGCGGCGCCCCTGGGTGGGATGGGCATATCACAGTACACATACGAATTTCTCCAGGGGGGTCACGGTGCTAGTGGCTAAATCCACCCCGTTTGAATTAATTGCTTTGGAGACTGACCGGCAGGGTAGATATATATCTTTATACATGCACTTGTTGGGGGAACCCACTTGCTAATCATAGGCAGCTACATACCCCCCCCCCCCCCCCCCCCCATATAAATCTGATGTTGTAACAGAGGGCCTAGCGTTTATAGTGCAACACCCGACAACACCAGCAATATGGATGGGAGATTTCAACACAACAATGTCCCAATATCTAGACCGACCGACACAAATAGGGGTCCCACTGGGCGCACCCATGCAGACCAGATTATCTCGCACCATGACGGAGTTTGCTCTGGTGGATGTGTGGAGGCACAGTAACCCAACAACCAGAGCATATACATGCCATTCCACAAGCCATAATACCATGTCTAGAATAGACTTTGTACTGGTGTCCCAGATTCTACTACCTAAACTCACGGAGTCAGGGATTGCACCAAGGCTATTATCAGACCATTCCCCATGTTGGGTGACAGTATCTCTGGGGAATGCCCCCCCTATACGTATATGGAGATTAAACCCCCACTGGCTGTCGGCCCTTACAGACCATGAATACATTGAAAGAGAGCTTAAATATTTCCTGGATAGACCTAGAATCCCACCCTCCCTCAACACATTCTGGGATGACTTTAAGGAACAGGCCCGTAGGATTCTTAATGTCAGAATAAATAGACTAAAACAGACATCCAATCTATCATTGCAATTAACAACTGACAAGCTACAAGAACTGGAAACAATTTATAACTCCAATCCCACTCCCGAAAACCTAGGCAGGGTAAAATTACAATCCCGCATGGTAACACAGTTATGCACTGAAAAGGCCAAGCAAAGTATATTTTTCTGTAGGCAGAGAGTATATGAACAGGGGGAGAGGGCAGGCAGGTTATTGGCATATCTAGCTCATATGGACGACAGGCCCCCGGTAGTAGTTTCCCTAATTGACACTGAGGGAAATAGTATTACAGACCCCTTCAAGGTAGCATCCCAGTTTTTACAATTCTACAAAAACCTATAAAAATCCCGTACAACGCACACACAAACGGAACTTCAGGCGTATTTAAACACTATCCAATTCCCCAGATTAAAACCAGAACAAGTGAAATTACTAGATGCACCCATAACTACACAGGATATTTCCGATGCGATTGCCCAACTGGCCAAGTCTAAAGCTCCTGGACTAGATGGTCTACCCCTGGAATTCTATGCAACATATTCAGAAACGCTCATACCTAAACTCAAGGATCTTTTATCAATCCATATTTGACACAAATTCGCTCCCTTTATCCATGCAAGAGGCCCAGATAATTGTACTCCCTAAGCCGGGCAAGGATCCCCATTACCAGTGCAGTCGGTCAACTTAAGCAGCAGCACTGAGGATCGGCCCTGGATCGGGCCCTCCAGACAAGTGGGGCCCCCGGGCAACTGCCCAGCATGCCCAGTGGAAAAAACGGCCCTGATAGACAGAGTTCGGTAACCAGAACGGATAGTCAGATAAGCCAGGACGTCAGTGAGCCAGGGATCAGTGTACTTCAGAACAAGCCAGGAAATCAGGAAACCGGATAATCAGCGTAGTGGAACAGCAAGCAGGATCAGGAACCAAAAGGGATGTCAGCCAAGCAAGTCTTGATGTGTTGACCAAGGCGAAGGCAGAGAGGATCTGGACTGCAAAGCTTAAAGTGGATGTAAACCCAATGTCATCCTTTCTAAACTACTGCCATAGGGGTTATCTATAAAGATATACATGCCTCCTGCATGTATCTTTACCTGTCAAATGTCTCCCCTCTGTCTGTTATGAGAGCCGAAAAACGGCATATTCTGTGGGTGGGTCTGTTGTCTGGAGCTCGGTGGGTGGAGTCGTGATGTCAGTAGACTCCCTGCCCACCTCTACACTCCCCTTGTCAACATGCATTTTTCTCCTGTGTATTTCTTACACTGAACTTCTGCTATGATCTCTAACATCCAGTGAAAAGACAGGAAAGTAACCACATGACTTCAGCATGCCCAATTATGCTGAGGTGTGGAACATCCAATCCTGGCAGAGCAGCAGAAGAAAGGAGTGGGAGGGAATTCAAAAATAATGCATGTGTCTTAGGCTAGTGCACGAGATATGTAAATCACCTGTCACTCACAGCAAGGGGGAGGATTTGACAAAGTTTTTCTCTGTTGTCAAGATTTATCTCACTGAACAATAAAAGAGGATTGCTCAGAGATGGATTAACTCTTTGTGGCAAGACTGGGCTCAAATGATAGGAAATCTTATACTCTATATTATGATAATAAAAAAATTTACATCCACTTTAAGTAACCAGCAGGACTGACGAGCAGGATATCATCACCAGGTGAGTCACTGTGGAAAGATTAGAGCTGTGTCAGAAACCATGAACCAGACCGAGACAGAAGTACAGTAAAATCACACTTGTTTATTAATAAAAATAAAAAGGTAAATAGAGTAAGCGTAGTCAAAGCATAGCCAGAGTCCAGTAACCGGATCAGGTAGTCAGCCAAGCCAGAGTTCAGTAACCAGATCTGGTAATCAGCCAAGCCAGAGTTCAGTAACCAGATCGGGTAATCAGCCAGGCCAGAAGTCAGGGATCCAAGTAGAGGAACAGCAAGCAGGATAAGGAGCCAGAAGGGATGTCAGCAAAGCCAGTCTTTAAACAGGAACGCAGGAGATGGTTTCCTGTGATGTGACCAAGGTGAAGGCAGGAAGTGAGCTGGAGATCTTAAGTAGGCGAGACTGACAAGCAGATCCACAACAGCTGGTTAACTGTGGAGAGAGATGAGAGCTGGCAATTAGCCGACAGCTGAGCGACCAGCTCAGAGAAGGAAGGGCTGATCCAGCCCTGACAGTACCCTCCTCAACGACCCCCACCCCTCGGAGGACCACCGGGCTTGAGGGGAAAACGTCTATGGAAATCACGGAGGAGGGCAGGAGCATGTACGTCCGAGGATGAGACCCAGGAGCGTTCCTCCGTACTGTACCCCTTCCAATGCACCAGGTACTGTATGCGCCTACGGGAGTCAACAATGGATTGTACCTCGTACTCCTCATGGTTCTCAACCTGTATAGGGTGAGGACTTGGCACCGAGGTGGTAAAGCGGTTCCAGACCAACGGTTTCAATAAGGAGACATGAAACACATTTGAGATGCGCATACTAGGAGGAAGGTCCAACGCGTAAGCCACTGGGTTAATCCTGCGAAGGATACGGAAAGGCCCAATAAACCGAGGTGCGAACTTCAGTGAGGGAACACGAAGTCGGAGGTTGCGATATGACAGCCAGACCCTGTCCCCAACCTGATAGGAAGGCACAGGCAGGCGTATGCTGTCAGCATGGAGCCTGTACCCATCATTAGCATGACGCAAAGCCTCCTGGACTTGTGCCCAGGTGGAACGAAGACCACAGAGATGTGTCTCTAGCACAGGAATACTCTGCGGAACAAACGAGTCAGGCAACATGGAAGGTTGGAAACCATAATTCGCCATAAACTGAGACAATCAGGAAGCAGAATTCAAGGCACTGTTGTGAGCAAACTCTGCCCATGGCAATAAGTCTGACCAGTTGTTGTGATGGTCAGAAATATAGCAACGTTGGAATTGCTCCAAGGACTAATTGGCTCGTTCAGTGGCCCCATTAGACTGCGGGTGAAACGCAGAGGAGAAAGCAAGCTGAATTCCCAGCTGTGCACAAAAGGCTCGCCAGAACTGGGACACAAACTGAATACCCCTGTCCGAGACAATCACCTTGGGTAGCCCATGTAAGCGAAAGATCTCCCCAGTTCCTTAGAAGTAGGCAACTTCTTAAGTGGAATACAATGACACATCTTTGAGAACCGGTCAATCACCATAAGGATAACTGTGTTGCCTTGGGAGTTGGGCAACTCCATAATGAAATCCATAGACAGGTGGGTCCAGGGCCTCTCTCCATTGGGTATGGGTTGTAGGAGGTCCACCGGAAGGTGTCGTGGAGTCTTCCTCTAAGCACACATGGAACAGGCAGCTACAAAGGCAGTTGCATCAGCATGTAGACTAGGCCTCCAGAATTGTTGGGAAATGGTCCAAACGAGTTGATTCTTACCAGGGTGGCCAGCTGCCTTGGGAGAATGGTAAGTTTGGAGCACAGCAGTACGGAGACACTCTGGGACAAAGCAGCGGTCACAAGGTTTCTCAGGAGGAGCATCGACCTGAGCAGCAAGAATTTTGTCACCCAAAGGAGAAGTAAGACTGGTGCGAACCGTAGCCAGAATTCGATTAGGAGGAACCGGAACCGACTCCAACTTGGAAGTGAAGGAAAATTGTCGTGACAAGGCGTCAGCCCTTACATTCTTAGTACCGGGTAAGAATGAGACAATGTATTTGAAACTTGACAAGAAAAGAGCCCATCGCGCCCTTCTGGGAGAGAGGCGCTTAGCCTCAGACAAGAATGTGAGATTCTTATGGTCAGTAAGAATGAGAACCGGCACAGTGGTACCTTTTGAGGAGATGTCTCCATTCTTTCAGGGCTAAAACGATTGCCAACAGCTCTCTGTCACCAATCTCATAATTGCACTCGGCAGGTGACAATTTCTTGGAAAAGTAGCCACAAGGATGCATAGCACTCTCAGAGGTAGGACGTTGAGACAAAAGGGCGCCAACACCAGTCTCAGAAGCATCAACTTCAAGGATAAAAGGTAACGTAGGATCAGGATATGCCCACACAGGAGCAGAAACAAAGGCAGCCTTAAGACTTTCAAAGGCCTTAATGGACTCCGGAGACCAACTCTGTGGTTTACCGTTCTTTCTGGTCATATCGGTCAGGGGCTTGACCAGAGATGAGAAGTTACAAATAAACTTCCGATAATAGTTGGCAAAACCCAGGAAACACTGCAGAGGATGTAACCCCATGGGTCGGGGCCACTGTAGGACTGCCGAAAGTTTCTCTGGGTCCATAGAAAAAAAACCAGCAGTGGAAATGACATAGCCCAGGAATTTAACCTGTTCACAATGGAATTCACACTTTTCCAATTTACAATAGAGATTGTTCTCTCGTAGTCTCTGAAGCACATGACAGATATCTGTGTGGTGGCTCTCCAGGGATTTGGAAAATATGAGGATATCGTTGAGATAAACCACCACACATAACTGCAACAAATCTCGGAGGACATCGTTAATGAACTCCTGGAAAACTGCCGGAGCGTTACAAAGGCCAAAAGGCATTACGAGATACTCATAATGACCTGATTTGGTATTAAACGCAGTTTCCACTCGTCGCGGATGAAACCATGAGAGTGCGTCTGCAACATACTCCTGCATGGCCTTATCCTCCAAGACCGACAAAGGGTAAACCCGGCCACGAGGGGGTATGGCACCAGGTTGAAGGTCAATTGCGTAATCATATGACCGGTGTGGAGGCAAAGTACCGGCTTGACCTTTGTCAAAGACATCACTAAAATCGCGGTACTCCTCCGGAAGGGAGGAGAGTGAAGAGGTGCACAGGACCTTGGCTACCTTCTGGAAGCATCTCTCACTGCACTGTGGTGACCAGGACAGAACCTCAGCACGGAGCCAATCAAAAGAAGGGTTGTGCCTATGTAACCAAGGATAACCAATAACCAGCGGAAACTTAGGTGAGGAATTAACTTGGAATTGGATTATCTCATGGTGAAGTGCCCCTATGGCCATAGACAACGGAACAGTCTT
The DNA here is from genome assembly GCF_042186555.1 of Aquarana catesbeiana. Classification (NCBI taxonomy): domain Eukaryota; kingdom Metazoa; phylum Chordata; class Amphibia; order Anura; family Ranidae; genus Aquarana; species Aquarana catesbeiana. The sequence goes on along the minus strand of NC_133336.1, from coordinate 70,351,585 downwards.
ATGAGTCACATGGGCAGGCTGTAGAGGTCTCCCATCAAGAGCTTCAATGGCAAGTGGAGTGTCATGCAGCTGCAGCGGAATCAAGTGCTTCAATACAAAGGCAGCATCAATGAACAGGCCTGCAGCCCCAGAGTCGATTAGAGCCTGTATCTCGACGGATGACTCAGCCCAAGACAGGGTAACCAAAACCAGGGGCTTATCTTTCTGGGAAACTGGAGACGAAACAGCACCACCTAAGGTCTGCCTGTGACAGGACCTCAAGGTTTGGGCGTTCCCTGGACAGGTAGGACAAGACTTAAAAAAGTGACCAGCCTGGCCACAATAAAGGCACAATCTCTCCCTCCTCCTAAGGGCTCTCTCATCCGCAGAGAGATGTGTGAAGCCCAAGTGCATGGGTTCATCTTCACAGACCGACACGGTACCAGGAGGCATGGGAGGTGAGGGAGGCAAGGGTGGAACTGCAAAGCTCGGAGACAAATGTACAGGAGGCTTGTGCCAGTGCTCCTTAAAAGAGAGTCTGGAGTCAATGAGGATGGCTAATGTGATCAACCTCTCCAGCTCAGTGGGTATATCTCGGGCTGCTATCTCATATGTTGTCCGAGAGGCCACGAGAGAAGGCAGCCACGAGGGCCTAATTGTTCCAAGCAACCTCTGCTGCCAGAGTACGGAATTCAATGGCGTAATCGGCAACAGTTCTCGTACTCTGATAAACATGAGGCTCTTGGCAGCAGAAGCGAAGCGTGCGGGAACGTCACATACCCTTTTGAAGGAAGCCACAAATTCTGAGTAACTCGGGACCATGGGTTTTTGTGTTTCCTATAGAGGGTTTGCCCATACCAAGGCTCTCTCAGAAAGCAAAGATATCACAAAACCTACTTTGCTTCTGTCCGAGGGAAACGCCTGGGGCAGCATCTCAAAGTATATCTCAACCTGGTTGAGAAACCCTCTGCATTGAACTGGATCGCCCCCAAATCGCTGGGGAAGTGGAGTGGAAGCAGACATACCTCTTATAGAGGTAATACTCGAAGCGGGTGCCTGCACAAAGACTGGAGCAGCAGCAGGGATGGCCTGCAACACAGGTTGTACCGGAGCAGCCATAGTGGAAGATTCCAGGTGAGCCGTGCGACTAAGGAGCATTTGTAACGCCAAGGCAAACTGATCCATGCGGTGATCCTGGTCATCCAATCTGGAAAAATTATTACCAACAATTGGACTGACTGCATCTTCTGAATTCATGGCCTTCGCCTACTGACAGAAACCATGAATCAGACTAAGACAGAAGTACACTTAATCACACTAGTTTATTAATAATAAAAAGGTAAACAGAGTAAGCATAGTCAATACATAGCCAGAGTTCAGTAACCAGATCGGGTAGTCAGCCAATGCCAATGTCAGAGAGCCAGAGATCAATGTAGTAGTACAGCAAGCAGGATCAGGAGCCAGAAGGGACATCAGCCGAGCAAGTCTTCAACAGGAACGCAGGAGAAAGTCTCTGAGATGTGACCAAAGGCGAAATGGCAGAGATGAAGTGAGCTGGATGGCTTTAAGTAGGCAGGACTGACTAGCAGATCATCAACAGCTGAGTCACTGTGGAGAGAAAGGAGCTGGCAATTAGCCGACAGCTGAGCGGCCAGCTCAGAGAAGGAAGGGCTGAGCCCAGCCCTTTCACTGTTCTGGTATTAAACGCAGTTTTACATTCATTGCACAATGACTGCACAATAATATATGAAAAGAACACACTTTTTGCCTTTGTAAATTTTTGGATTTTTCTTTTTTTCAGGCTTCATACAGTTTTTGGCATTTAAGATTTACTTGCATATATATAATTTTTGGAAATAGTTTTGATGGGAAGACAGCGATGGGTACACATGTTATAAATTTGTTTCTTAATCCTCTCCAACTGCACACTCACCAGCCCTTTTGGCTGATTTCTTCTGAAGATCTCTTGGCTGTGCTGACTCTTCTGCTGTCCTCACACCTTCTCCATGCATCCAGGACAGGATTCCTCTGTGTGTTCTAGAGGATCCCTCCAGCACCCGAGCCCGAGGCCTGGGGTCACCCCCCGCAGACTGGGGGTTGCCCTCAAGGGCCCACCCACAGCCTCCTCAGCACTCCATCTCCAACTTCCACCCGAACTCCCCACTGCCCCTGCTGGCCTGACCCAGAGCATTTAAGAGGTCCCTCCCCCTGCCAGCCAATTTGGCCGGGGATTGGTTGGGGCCCTCATCAATACTCTAGGCAGCTCCTTGTAACCTTCCTCCCATTCTTCTAGAAGTTTCTGAAGTTGGTCTTGCCCATGATGGTGGGTTTGAATGGAAGAGAGAGATTCTGTGGACAGGTGTCTTTTATACACATAACGAGTTATCGTTAGGAGCACCTTCTTAAATTGACAGGACTAATCTGTGTAGCACATGAGGACATACTGTAGCCAGTCTGTGGGAGCCAGAATCATTGTTGGTAGGGGAACAAATACTTATTTTACTTATTATTCCTATGCTGCCATGGGAAAAGAGATAGGGGGAACACTAGAGCTACCTATTAAATAGCCCCTGGACCTCTCAAAGACACACCCACCAATGCCAAATCTTGCTGTGTGTACCAATCGAACAAGAGGCATCCACTCAAGGGGGTTCTCTTTCCATTGGAGAACTTGCTCATAGAGACCACCCACTTCTCAATTAGGTAGTGAGGCCGCCAAATCCAAAAAAGGCAAAACGGCATAAACATTTAGCATAATAACATGTGGCCACATGGGCGGTACCGAGCATCAAAATGACCACCGTGGCCTGGAAGTGACCTTTACATTGGGGCATATAAGCAGAACCATATAAAAAGGAGGCACATCAGGGACCAACAAACAGGAAATGCGTTCTACAAATAACACTAACTTAGGATCAATGCGTGATATCTCAAACCACAAAGAAACAAAACAGCAACCATAGAGAACATCAAACAAAAACTTAAAAACAAAGTACACAAAAATACAACAAAAAATAAAAACAAAGGAAAATAAAATTGAAAAAAACTATTTATATATGGACTACCACAGCGAAGAGCAGTTGCCACTCCTGAAAGTCCCCTTAGGGCGTGTTCCACATGGGTCCTGTCCCTTTGTTCTGTCAAAGTGGCTCTGCACCAAGTTGTCTTTCAGTGATCATCCACGTAAATGTCAGGCACAGACTATCATCCACAAAATGTCTGATGATATTATCATCAGTATGTAAATGCCAATTTCTTTGCATTATCACTCTAATCTCATCACTTTAATTGCTGAACTGTATAATAGGTCTCACTCTTAAGCCTGGTGCACACTAATAGTTTTTTTTGTTCAACTCAGCGGGTTGAATGAAAAAAACCTGACAGCTCTGGTCGGAGCCTCTGTACTATTAATCCAACATTAGTACAGCGATTTCCCCAGCTGAGTTGTTGGGCTCTGACAGGGGTACGGCCCCCCACAAAGAACTCTGTTCAGTGCTCTCAGCCATTGGTTAAGAGTGCTAATGGTTTTCTAGCATGCTTGACCGGCTGACACACACATGGGACAAATGTCAGCCGTTTTTTATTGAACCAGCCGATGTCTCCCGACATTTGGCCTGTATACTAGGCATTATTCTTTCCTGTGTCTGTTCACACTGAAACAGAAGGAGCTCACATGGGCTTGATTTACTGTAGCTTTTTGATATGCCCATTTCAGTGTTTCCATTTCACTTTTTAGTATCGCCCATGTCTAAGGAACCTCAAAAGACAGCACAGTGCAGCACAGTGGTTAGCATTTTGCCTTGAGGGCAGGGAATTGTGTGAATGTACTATATATGTGTAAAGAGCTGCGTAAATTGACAGCGCTATATAAGTACCTGTAATAAATAAATAAAAGATCAGCTTGTGTTTCAAAGTCTTCATCGTTGGAGCAGTTTCTGCAGGGTCACAGGTAGTGTCCCACAGGGATACCTTTTGGTTACATGTCTGGGATGCACACTAGTGCATGCAATAGCAAATTCCCAGCAGTGGGTGTTCTAAAGAGATTGGTAGAGATTGTACCGTTCCCAACTATGTTAATTATAAGGTCCAAAAATTGTAAGGACACATAATCAAAGTTAAGTGTAAATTTTATATCCCACTTGATAATATCCAGACATTCAACAAATTCCGCCTACTTGATAATATCTAGACGTTCAACAAATTCAGCCAAAGAATTCTGTGGTCTTGTCCATATTATAAGAATGTTGTCTATATACCTTTGCCACAATGAGACATGGTGAAGGTATTTCCACATCTCATCTGAACCGAAAATCAACCACTCCCACCCCCCAGGTACAGGTTGGTATACGATGGGGCGTTGTCCCCGTTGCTACCCCCTGCACCTGGAGGTAGTAGGAGTGGTCAAAAATAAAAGTGCTGTAAAGCCTAGGACACCACTAGTTTTTTTTTTTTTCATTCAACCAGAAAAAAACTGACTGCTTAGGTTGGAGCCGCTGTACTAACAATCTGATGTTAGTACAGCAATCTCCACTGCAGGGATGGCCCCCCTGCAAGAACACTCCGGTCAGTGCCCTGGCTTCTCTCGGAAGGCTGCCATATATACGGGCCTAATGTCGAGGAATTCCACAATGAGAGCATAGTGTATAGTGATCTCTACCTCTCTCATTAACCACTTCCGGACCAGCCACCGCAGTTTTACTGCGGCAGGTTGGCTCGGCTGGGCAAATCGACGTTACCTTACGTCGCTTTTCCTTTTGGCCACTAGGGGCGTGCACCTGCAGCGTGTGCCCAGAGCCGATACGAGTGCCCAGCGGGCACGATGACTGCCGGGCACCCAAGATTACTCGTGACAGAGCGAGAACTGGGATCTGTGTGTGTAAACGCACAAATCCCGGTACTTTCAGGGGAGTAGAGACAGATCCTAAGATACTAAGTATGAACACCTATCTCTCTCTCTCCTCCTAGACAGTCCCATCCCCCTACAGTAAGAAAACACACCTAGGGAACACAGTTAACCTCTTGCGCGGCCCCTAGTGTTAACCCCTTTCCTGCCAGTGACATTTATACAATAAGTGCATTTTTATAGCACTGATCGCTGTATAATTGTCAATGGTACCAAAAATGTGTCAAAAGTGTCCAATTTGTCCGCCGGAATATCACAGTCCCGATAAAAATCGCAGATCCCCTCCATTACTAGTAAAAAAAAAAAAATTAATAAAAATGCCATAAATCTATCCCCTATTTTGTAGACGCTATAACTTTTGCACAAACCAATCTATATACACTTATTGCCTTTTTTTTAACCAAAAATATGTAGAAGAATACATATCGGCCTAAACGGAGGAAAAAATTATTTTTTTTGGAAAAAAACGTGGGATATTTATTATAGCAAAATGTAAAAGATATTGTTTTTTTAAAAAAACTTTTTTAAAAACTTTTGTTTTATAGTGCAAAAAATAAAAATCGTAGAGGTGTTCAAATACCACCAAAAGAAAGCTCTATTTGTGGTTAAACAAAGACATAAATTTTGTTTGGGTGCAACATCGCACGACCGCGCAGTTGTCAGATAAAGCGACACAGTGCCGTATCGCAAAAAAGGCCTAGTCATTGAGCAGCCAAATCTTCCGGGGCTAAAGTGGTTAAGGAAAGTTTCCACCACTCTTATGCTCCGTACACACGGTCGGATTTTCCGATGGAAAATGTCCGATCGGAGCGTGTTGTCGGAAATTCCGACCGTGTGTGGGCTCCATCGGACATTTTCCATCGGATTTTCCGACACACAAAGTTGGAGAGCAGGAGATAACATTTTCCGACAACAAAATCCGTTGTCGGAAATTCCGATCGTGTGTACACAAATCCGACGGACAAAGTGCCAGGCATGCTCAGAATAAATAAAGAGATGAAAGCTATTGGCCACTGCCCCGTTTTATAGTCCCGACGTACGTGTTTTACGTCACCGCGTTCAGAACGATCGGATTTTCCGACAACTTTGTGTGACCGTGTGTATGCAAGACAAGTTTGAGCCAACATCCGTCGGAAAAAATCCTAGGATTTTGTTGTCGGAATGTCCGAACAAAGTCCGACCGTGTGTACGGGGCATAACCCCCTTGACATGGGGGATATAGGAATAGAACCTTCTACATTGATGAGGGCTAATATTGTATGTTTCTCGACACTCAGTTTCTTGATTATTGTTAAGGTGGATAGTGTCTTTTAAATACGAGGGTAAGCTTTCTAGGCGGGGACGAAGGCAGTCGTCGACTATCTGGCTAACCCTAGATGTAAGGCTATTGATCCCAGATACTATGAGTCGGCCTGGAGGATCTGATATCTTTTTATGCATCTTTGGTAACGCAAAAAATGTGGGTATTTTTGGATGTGCTATCTTCAAAAAGTTGTCAGTATCTCTTGTAATGTTTGTGCATAAGCATTATCTATAATTTAAAAAAAGCACTTTGGAACAGAGTAGTTGCGATGGGCGATACCATAAACCATTCATCAAAATTTTCGCACATACGAATAATATTGGACAATATTGCCCCCCATTATCGGAGGGCTTAATTACCAAGTCATGATGTTTTTGTAAAATATTTAAGGCCTCAGATTCACCTTTAGTAAGGTTCAATCGTGCGCCTTTTCATTGTAATCCTTCAATATCTTCATATAGATTCATGTATTGCTTCGGGTAGGGATTTTTTTAAATTCCTTTTTTATATGTAGATAAACAGGCCTCTTATGTGGTATCTATGAAGGTATTCCTATTGGGGTCTCGATCAAACAAAAGATTCTCGAAATCCAATTCACCACTTTCCTATTCCAATTTAGTAAGGGTCTTCAAAGCTCTATAGCAGTGGTTCTCAACTCCTGTCCTCAGGACCCACTAACAGGCCAGGTTTGCAAGATAACTGAAATACATCACAGGTGATATCATTTGCTGCTCAATGATTGCAGTATTCTAATCTGCATCTCCCCAAGGTAATGCATAAAATCTGGCCTGTTAGTGGGCCCTGAGGACAGGGTTGATGACCACTGTGTTATTGTACCCTGCAAGGGTAGCTTTTTAAGTTGAGATCTTTAATTAAGTCAAAGAGGTTTGTGTTGGTAGCATGACAAATATTGAGACCTGGAACGGGCTTTGTGCTAGGAGTGGGGATTTGGGAACAGGGGGGTTTGTGCTGGGAGGCAGGATGGGGGTTGTGCTAGGAGAGGGGATGGGGGGGTTGTAGTGGGGTTTGTGCTAGGAGGGGGGATTTGGGAGCAAGGGGTTTGGGCTAGGAGGAGGAATTTGGGGGGGATTTGTGCTAGAAGGGGGAGTTTAGAGGGAGAAGAGTTACAACCTAAGATCACAGACTACATTTTAGGGCTTGTTCACACCAGGGGCAGTGAGGTAACATGTGCTAAATCGCACATTTTCCTAAACCACAAAAATGTGCTGCCTTTTGCAGTCACACATGAGTGCCATTATTTCTTAATGACACACCCAGGCATCTAGCAAATGCATGTATGTTCACATCCATTAAAAAAAGGGGCATCTGCGAACACGCAAAAAAAGCGCGTGCACGGACGCACCTCCGGATATGAACAAGCCCTGAGACTGGTTTTCCCCTGGGATTGTGTACAGTTCTAAAGGATGCCTTGACTAAAAAAATGCTACACATTATGTTAAACTTGCATGCAAATGAAGCCCTCGTTATCCCAGCTGGAGGCTGCATCCATCTTCGGCCATCTTCCTTCCGGGTCTGCGGACTCTGGCTCTGTGACTAGCTGGAGTCACGTGACATCAATCCAGCGCATGCACGCGGGAGCTGCCAGTAACGCACAGGATTCTGAAGAAACGGCACGGGTGGTCGTTCCTTCAGAGCGCATGCACTGATGACGTAATCGGCTGCATATACAGTAAATATCTCCTAAACGGCGCATGTTTAGGAGATATTTACAGTACCTATAGGTAAGCCTTATTATAGGCTTACCTAAAGGTACAAACAATACATGGAAGCTTACTAACCTTTTAAACTGAGCCTGTGCTATGCTTCAGTGCTGTCTTGTCTATAGCATTCTCGTGCATACCTGCAACCTGTTACTGACGTCTGTCTCCACCATTGCTGGACTGCCTGCTGCAAGCCTCTGCCTATATTCCTCTGGCGCCTGCTCACCGCCTGTCTGCTTCCAGCCTGTACCTGTCTGCTGTGGCCAGTGCCAGCCTGCTCCTGTCTTCTGCTTACTAGCATCCATCCGGCACTCCTGCTCTGCTGACTGTCTTCCCCCGCTTGACCCAGAGAGTCGGTCCAGCCCTGCTGCTAGCAAGACCGACAGACACTCATGCCACTCTGTACTTCTGCGCCTCCTGTCTGCTCTATTAGGGGTTCAGAGTCAAAGGTGTAAGAGAGGCCTTCCTGATTGTTTCAGGCTCTTCCACCAGGTACGTGACAGCAATTTACACTATATTACCAAAAGTATTGGGACACCTGCCTTTACACGCACATGAACTTTAATGGCATTCCAGTCTTAGTCCGTAGGGTTCAATATTGAGTTAGTCCAACCTTTGCAGCTATAACAGCTTCAACTCTTCTGGGAAGGCTGTCCACAAGGTTTAGAAATATGTCCATGGGAATGTTTGACCATTCTTTCAGAAGCACATTTGTGATGGCAGGCACTGATGTGGACGAGAAGGCCTGGTTCTAACTCAGGGGTCTTCAAATTATGACCCTCCAGTTGTTCAGGAACTACAATTCCCATCATGCCTAGTCATGTTTGTGAATGTCAGGGTTTTCCAATGCCTCATGGGATATGTATTTCCGTGACAGCTGGAGGGCCATAGTTTGAGGATGCTTGCTATAACTCATCCCAAAGTTGTTCTATTGAGTTGAGGTCAGGACTCTCTGCAGGCCAGTCAAGTATCTTCACCCCAAACTCGCTCATTCATGTCTTTATGGACCTTGCTTTGTGCACTGGATCAAATCATTTGGTGGAGGGGGGATTATGGTGTGGGGTTGTTTTTCAGGGGTTGGGCTTGGCCCCTTAGTTCCGGTGAAGGGAACTTTTAAGTGACCATACCAAGACATTTTGGACCATCCCAACTTTGGAGGAACAGTTTGGGGATGTCCCCTTCCTGTTCCAACATGACTGCAAACCAGTGCACAAAGCAAGGTCCATAAAGACATAGATGAGTGAGTTTGGGGTGGGGGAACATGACTGTCCTGATCTCAACCCGATAAAACACCTGTGGGATGAATTAGAGCGAAGATTGCAAGCCAGGTCTTCTCGTCCACATCAGTGCCTGACCTCACAAATGCACTTCTGGAAGATTGGTCAAACATTCCCACAGACACACTCCTAAACCCAGTGGCGGTTGGTGGTATCTTTTTTTTGGGGGGTAAACAATGCACCCCCCTGGTTGATCGGGTCACCTGCCCCTTCCCCCCTTTGGTTACCAGCCCCGCACTTACCCCATCTATGGCGCAGGCAGTGCTTCCCTCCAGACGACTGGCAGTGGCTTCACTGTGTCTCCTCCTTAAAAAATTATGGTGCCCGTGCATCTCCTCCCTCCTCCTCCTAGGCCAATAGGATTGCTTCTCCTTTCGGCCAATCGAGAAATCTTCCTGATTGATTTTACTCCCAGCCAGTGTGACCATAGCGAATATTCATTTACTATTGTCACACAACTGGGTGGGTGAGCCCACCCTTTTTGAAGCCTATTAGAGTCTCTGGCTCTAATCACGTGCTTAAAAAAAAAACAAAAAAAATTGGAATTCATGCGTCTGGCGCCCCGCATGTAGATTAGGAGGCCGGACACATGAATGGGGGGGTGGCGCCCCTGCGCCCTGCATTAAGGGCTGCCACTGCCTAAACCTTGTGGACAACCTTCCCAGAAGAGTTGAAGCTGTTATAGCTGCAAAGGGTGGGCCAACTCAATATTGAACCCTACAGACTAAGTCTGGAATGCCATTAAAGTTCAATACTTTTGGTAATATAGTTGTAGCACCCTGTTTATTGGGTCCCTTGGCCTGCTGGGAGAGCCTATTTATTTGGGTGGAGTCAGGTGATCGGGGTTCTGTGCCACCTGGACGGCTGTCTGGGTAGACGTGTGTTGTAATGCCCCAAGCTGCTAGGCCATAAGCCTTTCAGCCTATCCCAGGGACATCTGGCTACTAGGCTGTCTGAGGGTCTATCCAGAAGCAAGAGAGCAGCATAGAGTTGGGACTGCGGCTTGCAGCCCAACCAGAAGTAACGGTTCTGCCGGGCGGGGAATCAGTCATGGTCGGAGGTAAAGGGGAAGCTGTCGCCACTAAGGGACCATCCACCTCACCGCCGAAAACCACTGTGAGTAAGCTGAGGCCAGTACCAGAGAAGACTTCTTGCCACCTGGGGACGGTGAAGAAGTGGGAAAACTTCAGCAAGTGCCAAGTCAGGGACCCAGCAGGACAGCAGAGGTGACGCTTGTGGAGTGCCAAGCCAGGGACCTAACGTGTCAGCAAGGGTGAAGCTTGAGGAGTATCTGTGAGTGCCAAGCCAGGGACCCAGCGGTGAAGCGGGCTGTGACGCTTGAGGAAGATACTGAGTGCTAAATAAGAGCTTAGGGGATCCAGTGGCAGTGGATCAGTAAGTCTAGTGAAAGACTGAGGGCTCAGTGGAAGTGAAGTTCTACAATAGGAGATTGTAGAAGAAGTGAAAGAGTTCATTGCAACCTTTTGTTAGAAACTGTTACAAGACTGTTGCCATAGGAGACAGTGTTCCAACTTATGCAGATGTGGTGTCTACTTTTCCCTGCATGGCTGTCTACTTATAGAAGTCTCAGAGTCTGCCAATTAACATTGCATCTACTTAAGGGTGTCCTGGCCCCAACTCTCTCTCCCACAGTTCTGTTTAAGAGACAATAAATCTCTTTGCATTCAAGAAGTGCCTGGCGCCTATAAATCTACTTTGCATTACACCCACCATGCCTTGTAACCAACTCTACACAGAACGATGTCAGCTGTCCCTAACCCTGGAGGTCACCATTAGGCCTCTGGAAGCCCTGGGACTTGGCTATATGGTGTACTTTATAATGGTTCTGATGTTGCTAACTGACCAAATAAGACCTCAAGGCTCTTAGCAAATCACACTTTTCCACCATAACATTTTTCATCTGGACATCTTTCTGGATATTTGTTCAGTTTACAAAAGGGCAGCTGTGAAAATGCAAGAGGGCGATTATTTCTATTATTTTATTATAGCAAATCGGAGTACCATGTATTGGGAGACCTTTTCTTATGGTGCAAAGGAAATACAAATGTTGACTGTCCATGTAATTTAGAGCAGTGTTTACATTTTCATCTATATACACAATGAATACAAATGGCAGAATAACAACGGTGAACTTGTATAACCAGATTTTTACTGCAGTAAAGCTAAGTGGATCAAGCTACAATTCATTCACTACTGCATATCCGTTATAAGGAACGTACAAGGCCTTTGGGATTATTTTCTTTATTTATTATTCCAGGACTGAAACAAAAATAAATTTGTTTTTAAATTTTAGGTAATAATGAAATATTGTACATGCATAGATATGTAGTCCTCTTTTGGGCTGATTATGACAAATGGCCCTCCCCAAACAGTATTTTGCGCTAAACCTGAAGGCAAATAAGAGAACCAGGATCTTCCCTAAGTCGAAAAGTGGGTTTGATAATAAAGTTGGCAGTGCTTTCACCCAGGACAGGGCATCTGTGAACAGAGGGGATTCCCTTTCTGGGAAATTAATCAGTAATCTAATCAACATATAAACAAGAAAACTGAACAAGTGTGGGACCTTTAAGAAAAGGGCTAGAAAATCCAAGCTCAGGAAACACAACACACAATTTACATTAAAAAATCAAAATGTTATTAATGCATGTTAAAAATTCTTCATTGTATACGCTACTAAATATAATTCATTGTAGCTAGTCATATAACATATACATATACATGGACCATCAAAAAGTTACAAGAATGAGGTAACAATGTGATAGGTCCAATGCATTTCACAATCAAGGCTTTCTCATGGGGCTCAAAGTGGTATAACTAATAAGAGGGAAAAAAACATAAATACACAAAATGACAGAAAATAGAATAAATCTACATATTCACATTCACAATATTCTTATAATATACAGTGGAAATAGAAAATAATCACCCCTTTAAAATAATAATTTTTGTTGCTTTGCAGCCTGAAATTAGAGCAGACACAGTTTTAGTTTTATCCGACTGTATTTAGTCAGGGCAACTTATAACATCCAAGTAAAAGATATAACACCAACATGTCAGAAAAAAATAAAAATAAAATAAAAAACAGAATCACTGAGTTGGAAAGAGGATCACTCCTCTCCTATGACTTGTAAACTCAATCAGGTGTAGCTAATCACCTCAGTGGCACACAAAGCCATTTGACTTTAACCACTTGCCATCCAGGCCAATTCTGACATTTCTCTCCTACATGAAAAAAATAATTTTTTGGCTAGAAAATTACATAGAACCCCCAAACATTATATATGTTTTTTTAGCAAAGACCCTAGAGAATACAATGGAGGTTGTTGCAACTTTTTATCTCGCACGGTATTTGCGCTTTAAAAAAAAAAAAAAACAATAAAGTTAGCCCAATGTTTTTGCATATTGTGAAAGATGAAGTTACCTAATATGTCATGCTTCAAAATAGCACACGCTCGTGAAATGGCGCCAAATTTCGGTACTTAAAAATCCCCATAGGCGACACTTGAAATTTTTTTACTGGTTACATATTTTGAGTTACAGAGGTCTAGGGACAAAATTATTGCTCTCGCTCCAACGCTCGCGTTGATACCTCACATGTATGGTTTGAACACCATTTTCATATGTGGGCGGGACTTACGTATGCGTTCGCTTCTTTTTTTTTTATTGTTAATTATACTTTCTTTTTTTTAGTTTACACTTTTTTGAAAAAAAAATTTTGATCACTTTTATTTCTATTACAGGGAATGTAAACATCCCTTGTAATAGGAATATGGCATGACAGGTCCTCCTTACAGTGAGATATGGGGTCAATAAGACCCCACATCTCACCACTGGCTGGGAAGCCTTAAATAAAAAATAAATAAACCGCTCACGGCTTCCCAGCCGAGGCGGCGATGTTTTTTTTACTGCAGAGGCCGGGCGTGATATCATAACATCACGCCCGGCCTCCGATGATCATAGAAACACCGGCGACCATCTGGTCCGCCAGAAATCTCTATGATCAACATCCGGGGACCAGCGGATCCTGTGTCCGACTCACCGATTGTAGTGGTGAGTCGGTAGAAGCACCGGAGGGCGGCGGGAGGGGGGACGTCCCCTATCGCCTCCCGTAAGAACGATCAAGCGGCGGAACAGCCGCTATGATCATTCTTATGGTGTAGGGAATTGCCGGCTGAAAACGTCAATATCTGAATGATGTCTATAGCTACAGGCATCGTTCAGATATCCCCGCTCAAAGTCCATGACGTCATATGACGGTGGATGTGTTAAGGAAATGATTGAGAGCTCCAATCGAGCCCAAGGTTATCTGCTGCTGTCTCTAATTGGAAAGTGTGGCTATGCATGCACATAAAAGTAAACACTCTGAGACACGCTCAGCACCGTTACTTTTTACACTTCTAATTTATTCAAGGCGGTGCTAATGTTTTATACACAAAAATACGTCATTGCTATGTTAGTCTAATAGGTACATCTCATTGGTTAAGGTAGAAAAGAAGATGGAGAATCTTCATAACGAGGTTTGGCTGTCCTTGGTTTTATCTTCAGTTCCGCTTTCTTCTGATGTGTGGGATGTAGGGGGTACCCGCCATCTTGAGAAAATATAGGAACAGAGCTAATCTGTATACTTATATAATGAGTAAGGAGAAAAATATGTATACACATAAGAAAATAGAAATTTTCAGATTATTATTATTATTATTATTATCTACATCACATTCCTTCACAGTCCCCCCTAAAATGACTATTTTCTCTTTCCTGTCCCTAATACTAAAGGTCCTACTTTGGCCTGGCCCTTCTCAGCAACTCTTTTAGGCTATATATAGAATTGGGCAGCAACTGTTCACTACCCTCCTCAATACAGCTGGAGAGGTGCAGTCAGGTGCTATCTATCCCTATAACCCTATGATTTTACAAAACACCTCCTTTCCCAGCTAGCACCATGTCTAAGGCCATCCGGTCCTGGAATGTCATGTAGGAAGTGGGGGCTAACTGGTTAGCAATTCCCTGGAGGGCATCTTTAGTGTAATTTACAAATCTCTGTTGGTTATATGTGTAGTGTCAGGTCACCTAGAGGCTGGGTGACAGATGCACACCGTTGGGATCAGGAGTGCACCGCAAGGTAGTGGACCCTACGGCTGACTGCTGCGGATTGAACCCTGGGAGGTTCAGGAAGCAGGTCTACTGGATCACTGACACAGATCCCACTGGGAGCTAGAGCATAGATTCCCCAGGGCGCGGAGTCTAAGAGCCAGCAGGTGTTCACCAGAGCCTTTAATGGTAAGGATGGACTGCGCTGCAGTCTGGCTCCAGGTCGCGGCCCCCAGGGTCTCACAGCTCACGCTCACGGTAGACTACGGGAGAAGAGGAAGGAGGCAGCAGGCTGGAACAACAAGGAAAGTAAGGGACAAGCCAAGGTCGGGGCCACAAGCAGACAAGGACAACAGAGTACACGCCAAGGTTCAGGGTCACAGGCAAACAGGGATGGTCGGGAACACGCCAAAGTCGGTAACAGGAATCAGATGAAGGAAACACAGCAAGTACACATAGAGGCTAACACACAATGGTTGATCAGCACTGCTGGCTTGCAGTGCACAGGTTAATATAGGGTTCCCTGATAGGGCCTGGGGTGGGGCCATGCTTAGAGGAGAGGTTACAAAAGCAGTCAGGTGAGGGTCAGCTGGTCTCTAGAGATGAACACATGGAGACAGGTATGCTGATCGACAAACTCTATTGCATAACCATGACATGTAGTTAATCCAATCTACATTCTTGTTGACAGTTATTATGGGGATCAAAGACTCAAAACCAGCTTTTACCTGGTCCCTGGCTTTAAATTCATCAGGGACCCCCCTTGTAACCCCTATGACATCTATGTATACATGAGGGTCAAAGCTTCCGGAGAGAGCTACTCGCTTCCTCCTCTGACTGTGTGCTGGGTCAGTGTATGTATCAGGGGTATCTTCGGTTAGGAGATGGGGCTTTCTATTTTCATCTTTTTGTCAAATGCACTCTGTGGTCGCCCAGTCTGGCCCTGTGTTCCAACCCACTGGCCCCCCCTGGAACCACAACTCTGTCCCCAGTAACTGTCTGTGCGGCATACATATGTCCTTACCTTCAGGGATATCACTGTACCAATGGCATTGCCATGAAGGGTCAAACGGACAAGGTACTATGTCACAGTAATCTAAGGTAAAGGTGGTCACATGTGTACCTGAAGAGTTATACCAAAACGTAATTATGTTTTTATTTTTGTGATGGCCACCTCCTGGGCCCCTCCCCCCTAGATCAAACAGAAAAAGGATATGCAGCACCCGAAAATACGCTCTCCTGCAGTGATAAGCGTGCATTCAGGTGTTCGTCCTGGCCAACTTGACTGAGGTGGCTGTGGTCAGCAAAACTTGGAATGGACCATCATAACTTGGCTCAAGTATCTCCAGACAGTAGTTGGTGTGTTCCTGTATCTAATTCAGGATCTGGAATGGAAGAAAACATCTGGACATGCATTCAGGTTAATTCTCGTGATAAAGTGGTTACATAATTAGTCAACACATCAGACTGCAACTGTAACTGTTGTGGAAAGTAACAATCAAGTCTGGGAGCTGAACCAAACAAAATTTCATAAGGGGATAGGGCATGTTTCCCCTGGGGGTGTGTCTGACACTGAACAGGGCAATGGGCAAACTGTCTGGCCAACTCATGTTAGTCTCTTGGGCCATCTTTAACATCCTGTTTTTAGTGTCCCATTCATCCTTTCTACCTTCCCGCTACTTTGAGGGTGGTATGGGGTGTGTAGTGCCAACTGAACCCCCAGTGCTGCCCAAATCTCTTTAGTAAGGGTTGCTGTTAAGGCTGGGCCCTGATCTCTCAATATCACCTCTGGGACCCCAAATCTACATACTATCTCACTTAGTAGTTTCTTAGCTGTGGTCCTGGCAGTCGTGACCACTTCCACTAGGGCGTTTTCGAATCTGCCACTTCTTGGCACTTGAGAATGATCAATTTGCATCCTCTGGAATGGGGTATAGGGCTTTTGCCAGGTGCTTCTTCTGTGTTTTTTCTGTGCGTCCTGGGTTACATTTGGTGCAGATAATGCATTATCTGCAGAAGTTGTCCGTCAGTGGACTAACTCTTGGTGCAACACTTGTTGATAAGAGAGTTCATAAAAGTCTTTGTCAAGTGGGCAGCTCCATGTGCCCATTGCACCATGGCTGGGTACATACTCCTGGGTAGACAAGGCTTCTTGTTGCACTTGAATAGTCCATGCCTGAGAGTTGCTCCTCTCTGTTTCCAGCTTTCCTTCTTATCCGGACTTGCTGTTTCCTGTAGTTCTTTTAGATAAACTCTGTCCACTGGGAGAGTCTGTAAGGTAAGCACAGGGTGGTCTTCTTCTACCACCCTGCTGTCCACTTCCCGTGGACCACCAGCTGTCTGTTTGGCAGCTGAATTGGCTAGATGATTGCTTCGAGCTTCCTTTGAGTTCAGTTTGTCGTGTGCTTTTACTCATAATAGTCACTTGGGTTGGGAGAAGCAAGGCATCGATCAAGTTTTCACAGGTGTTCCTGCAGCCGTCAGGAATCCTCTGTCCTAGATAACACCATAATGATGGGCAATGCTGAAAGCATATCTTGAGTTCATATGAATGTTGGCTCTTTTTCCCTCTGCCCATTTACATGCTGTAGTAAGTGCTTACAGCTCTGCCTCCTGTGCAGACATCACCGGTGGTAAGGCTTCAGCTTGTAGAACAGTGTTTTCAGTGGTGACCGCGTGTCCTGTGTGGTCATGGGGTGACAAGTCAAGACTCTACTCCTCCTCCTCAGACTCTACTCCTCCTCCTCCTTTCCCCCCTCGAGAAGTGGAAGAAGGGTGGTAGGGTTCAGTGTTTGACAACTTAATAGAGCAATGCTGTCCAGTAGGAGGGAACACAGGAGTCTCAAGTGTCTGGTAGTGGACAAATGTTTCGGCTGGATCTTGGTTGAATATGGCAACAACGTCATGGGGAGCAAGCAGAACGAGGCAGTGTCCGAGGACCAAATTCAAATTTTTGTCAAGCAAGGCTTGTGTAGCAAAGCCAGCTCGCAGACACAATAGGCCTCCTCTTGCTACCGCATCCAGCCAACAGGAATAATGTCCTACGGGGCGTAGGCTGATGCCGTGTGATTGGGTGAGTACACCTGCAGCATGTCCCAGACATTCGGATACAAAGAGCTTGAGCGTTTTGTCATAGTCTGGGAGCCCTAGCGCCTGAGATTGCACACTTGAGGGCCTCAAACTTAGATATTTCTTCAGGAGACATCTGGAAGGGTCTGATTGCAGAACATCAGTAGGAAGGCTTCTGGAATCCATGCTCTGCACTAGGAAATTAGTCCAAGGAAGGCATGAAGGGATTTCTGACCTTGTGGCAGTGAGATATCAGAGATTACTTGCACCCTGTCTTCAGTGGGGTGTCTTGTCCCATGGGACAAACAGTGTCCAAGGAAAATGACAGGTGTTGAGCACCACTGCAATTTGGGCTTTGAGGCTCTGCACCCCTGGTTGGCAAGATAGCACAACAGGCTTTCTGAGGTGACTTCAACAGGGGGTAAGTCAGCTGCACAAAGGAGAAGGTCATCAACATGTTGGAAGAGAATCACTTGCGGGTGTTCCTCTTGTCATGTGTCAAGGATGATAGCCATAGCTTTTGCAAACTGACTTGGAATGTTCTGTGCCCCTTGTGGCACAACTGTTTAGGTATGTTGCCGTTTCTTTCTGTGGATGAATGCAAAAAGGTACCATCAGGAGGGGTGAGGGTGGACACTGAAGAAAGCGTTTGTAAGGTCCACCTCTGTGAGGTACTTTGCAGTCAAAGGCATCCACAGCAGGTACCTGGTTCTCTTTTAGGATTCTCTTCTTGGGGTTATTGTGGTTTCCGGGGCAATGATGCGCCCTCTTTTAGCTTGACTGAAACTGGTGGCACCTTTAAGTGACCGTTGTCTTCCGGTCCTGTGAACCATAGGCACGCAGGGATTCTGTCAAGTACTTCCTGCAGTATTGAGCTTGAAGTTTTTGCTTCATGAAGTGTCGTCAGGAGAGGCAGAGAACACAAAGCAGATGAGTCTTCTAAAGATAGGGGAGTATGTAACTTCATCCCCCCTTCAGGCGTGTCCTGATTGAGGCCTGTAGTCCGGACAACACATCAGCTCCTAGTAGATTCAAGGGACATGTAGAGGACACCACAAATCTGGCAAGCAAATCAGGAAATGTCCCCACTTGGAGTGGCTCAGTAAGTGGACCATCCATTCCCACGCAGGAAACGTGTGTGTCTCTTTTCATAGTGGGAGAAACTCAGATCATCAAAGGCCTGTACGAGTCTAGCATGATACTTCTTCAGACTCCCCTTTATCTTGGGTAATATCTTGGATTGTGGTGGTCTGATCCGTCAACTTCTCCTTTGCCCAGTCGTGGAGTTGTGCACAGAACTCCACGCCTGAGTTGTAGGAAGTGGCACTTGTCAGGCAGGCATCATTGAAGGCGTCTGCATGACTGGCCAAAAGCCATGTCCTGCTTTGATTTGGCATAGGCTGATCAAGTCTCTCCAGGCAGCTGAGTAAGTTTCTTGTATCTGCACTATCCTGTGGTAGAAGGGAATTGGCTGCTTCTCTGGGTCAGGCAGACTTGTCACTAAGGCCTCTGCTTGTGATGGAGTAAAAGCGACATACATCACTGGTGCCCCTTCTGGTAACCGAGACTGTTGTTGGGGCGGGGGCTGGCAAAAGGCACTGTTCCTTATGGTTGCCAGCATGTGTTTGAGATCCTCTCAGAACTGTGAGTCCGGAGCTGGATTGGGGGTTAAATCAGTGGGTGGCCTTGCTGCCTGCTGTTGGGCTTCCCACTCAGATGCTTCTTCATCATTAACATATCCGGCCTGGGAATGTGATGCTCCCGTATTGGGGAAGACAGGTGTGTGGTATGAACCATCCTGGTTTAAAACAGGGAGGGCTGGGTACAGGCTGTTTAAGCTTACTGGGTGTACCAAGATGGCCGCCGGCAGGAAGTGCACTGGGCTGGGTAGAAAGTGAAGGCATGGGTGCACTAAGATGGCCGCCGGGCTGAGTTGTCACAGTGGGTTGTGCTTGGGTGGTGAGAAAGGAGTGGTTGTTAGACGGAGGGCAGTGCTGTCCCTCCCCTCCTTTTGTTTCAAATTCCAACATAGCGTGGTAATTTCACAAACTGTATCATCAACTCTGTGATACACATACATAATACAATCGCCATCTTTCTTAACTTCCTTTATCCAATTTTCTTTATCACACAGGATTTTTCTCCCTGTTTCTTTAGCAACATAACTTTCGCCACTTCGTTCAACTTTGTTAACTATTTCAACATCTTCTTCTTCTCTCCTCTTCACAATATCACATTCTTCACAATATCACATTCTTTTCTCTCTCTGTTTCTCGGCTAACGGCTTGAGAGGAGAATACGTACAACTAATGGGTTAATATTCTTCTCACTGTTCCTTATCAACAAATTCCTTGGGTGGGGGCACATAAGGCTGCTACTGTCTGCTATAACCCTGTAATGTACGGTTAATCTCAGAACAAGAACAAACACATCAGGGGTAATGGGGAGCAACGGCCCGCGACCCAACAGATCCCCCGGGCAGCCCCCCTCCGACCTTAACCAGTCCCCACCCCAACCCCTCTCGTGTATAGCAAACAGTAAACCACAAATACACTCACAACAGGACATTACACCTGCCACTCTTCGAACTGCAAAATTTCAGCAGGCTAAGGTAACCTCAGGGGCAGACTACTCCCCTTAAACCCAGTTTATAGTCGTCATTACAGTTACTCCCAGAGGCCGACAGCTCATCTGGGGGTGAGACATCTGTAACACTTTCAGACTGCGGGGGGCTCCAGCAGCTGAGATAACCCTCAAAGGTCCGACAAACCTTGAGTAACCCGTCCTATAACCGTCTGCTACAAGGAAAAACCTCATCCCAGAGGCCGACAGCTCATCTGGGGATGAGAACACACATACACTCATGTAGCACTTTTAGACTGCTGAGTTTCGTAGCCCAAAGAATGGCAGACAGTGAACAAATACAGACAGCAGAAACCCATTGGCAGGTTCGTTAAAACAGCCTCAGGTGAGGAAATACCTGTCTCTAAGACAGTCTCAGCATACCGACAGAATCCAGCCGTTAACCAAAAGATAAGAAAGTTGTACAGTGGTAAGAATATAAATCAACTTACCGTACTGTTAGGGCTGCGCAAACCCCCCTCTTATCTTTATCAGTTAATGCTTGAAACCTTGTCGCGGTATGGCTTCGACTGTAGCCTGAAGCTCCCGGGTTTCGGCAACAGCTGTTTAGGAAATGATTAAGAGCTCCAATCGAGCCCAAGGTTATCTGCTGCTGTCTCTAATTGGAAAGTGTGGCTATGCATGCATATAAAAGTAAACACTCTGAGACACGCTCAGCACCGTTACTTTTTACACTTCTAATTTATTCAAGGCAGTGCTAATGTTTTATACACAAAAATACATTATTGCTATGTTAGTCTAATAGGTACATCTCATTGGTTAAGATAGAAAAGAAGATGGAGAATCTTCATAAGGAGGTTTGGCTGTCCTTGGTTTTATCTTCAGTTCTGCGTTCTTCTGATGTGTGGGATGTAGGGGGTACCCGCCATCTTGAGAAAATATAGGAACAGAGCTAATCTGTATACTTATATAATGAGTAAGGAGAAAAATATGTATACACATAAGAAAATAGACATTTTCAGATTATTATTATTATTATTATTATTATTATTATTATCTACATCACATTCCTTCACAGGCGGGCGGCAACAGGTTAAACTGTAATCAGCTGTGGTCATTTTGATTAGCTCAGCATCAAAATAGCTTTCCTGGAGCATTTCAGTCCCTGGTGGTGCAACTGAAGCAAACAATCAACTTTGGGTGGCAAGACACTGTCAAAAGATCTCCAGGATAAAGTTGTGGACAGGCACAAGTTAGACGATGGATACAAAAAAATGTCAAAGGCTGTATCAATGCCTAGAAGCACATTGAAGTCTATTATTAAGAAGTATTTAGTACAACACAGAACCTTCCTGGATCAGGATGGCGCTCCAAACTGGATGAATGAGCTAGGAGGAAACTGGTCAGAGAGGCTACCAAGAGGCCTACAGCAACTCTGAAGCAGTTGCAGGAATTTATGACAAAGAGTGGTCATTGTGTGCATGTGACAACAATATCACATTCTCCACAAATGTGGCTTTTATGGGAGGGTTGCAAGAAAAAAAACACTCCTCAAGAAAGGCCACATGCAATCACGACTGAGCTTTGCCAAAATACTCTGAAGGTTCTGAGACCACACGGAAAAAGATGTTATGGTCAGATGAAACTAAAATTGCATTATTTGGCTCAACACCAAACAATATGTCTGATGGAAATCCAATACAGATCACCATCCAAATAACACCATTCCTACAGAAAAGCATGGAAGTGGTAATATCCTGTTATGGGGGTTTTTCTCTGCAGCAAGGACTGGAGCACTTGTCAGGATAGAAGGAAAAATGGATGGGGAAAAGTGCTGTCAAATTCTTGAGGAAAATCTGCTACTCTCTGCCAGAAAGTTGTCAATGGGAAGAAGGTTTACCTTCCAACATGACAATGACCCAAATCACACAGCAAAAATTACCACACAGGGGTTGAAGGAAAAAAAGTTGAATGTCCTTGCATGGCCTAATCAGAGCCCAGACTTAAACCCCATTGAAAATCTGTGGACTTAACGAATCCAGTTCACAAATGGTCATCATCAAATTTAAGTGAACTTGAGCAGTTCTGCAAAGAAGAGTGGGCAAATATTGCAAAATCTAGATGTGCAAAGTGAGTAGAGACATATCCCAGACTAAAGGCTTTAATTAAAGCAAAAGATGGTTTAACAAAATACAGACACAAGGGGGTGATCCTTTTTCGAACTCAGTGATTGTTTTAGAATTTTTACCAATTTTGGTGTTATATTTTTCACTTTGATATTATATTGTAAGTAAATACAGCTGGATAAAACAAAAACTGTGTCTGTCTTCATTTTTAGGTTGTAGGTATTTGAAAGGGGGGTGCTTCTGTTCTATACCCACTGTATACATACATTTTGAGTAATGAATAGTGCATCCGACTAAGAAAATAATGACAATCCAAAGAGGTATTGAAAATGGCAAGAATACGGGCAGGGCAATCCACAAATGAGGCAAGACGTAGCTACCAACAGCTGCAGGTGTGTATTGGGAGGCAGGCAAATGGGAGCATGGCCACCAAATCCCAACAAAACCTAAAAAATGCAAAAAGATAGCTATAAATTATGTAGCAGAATCTCTGACCTCCCCCAGTCTAATGGGAACCTTCAAGGCCAAAGATAACTGACACCCTTCAATAAGTGGTGGTTTGTGAGGCATAGTGGGTGCAAAGGTAGTAAAAGTCATTGGGCGCCAGACACTTCTTGGATATAAAAGAGGTTTTATTTCTTTGACAGTCCTTTTTAAATTTTGTAGGGGAAAGAGGGTAAGGGCCAGGACACCCTTAAGTAGTTGCAATTTCAAATGGCAGACTCCGAGAATTCAATAGGAGAACTGCCGTACAGGGAAAGGCCCCAGCAAGGTGCCATTTCTGCATGTACAGGATTGCTGTCTCCTATGGTAACAGAACTTTTCTGTTCCTAACTCAAAGTAATAGTTCTCTCAGCTGTACTACTCCTTGTAGTTCTTCAGCCCCTTGAGTTCCTGGTCTCTCACTGGACCCATTGATTCACTAATTCTGAATCCCGTGAGCTCCTCAAGGCTTCTGCAGTGGTATCTCCCTCAAGCGTCACCCACGCTTCCCTGCTGGGTCCCTAGCTTGGCACTATGGATACCTTCAAGCTTCACCCCTGCTGACCGTCTTGACACACAAGGCTGCTCTGCAAGCGTCACCTCCGTTGGTTGGGTCCCATGACCTGATCACCGCCTGAAGTTTCCCGATTCTCCACTGTGCCCGTTCGGTGAGAATACTGCTCCGGTACTTGCTTCAGTTACTCACTGTGGTCCCTGGTAAAGGCAATTTAGGCTGGGGAATGACAGGTTCTCCAGCCGGCAAAACTGCCACTTTTGGTTGGACTGCAAGCCGCAGTCCCAGCCCTATGCTGCCCTGTTACTTCTGGATAGGCCCTCACACAGCCTGCCAGCCTGATGCCCCCAGGATAGGCCCAATCTCCGGCCTAGCAGCCCAGAGCGTACGACACACGTCCACCCAGACGGCGTTTCCGGGTGGCACACAAGAACCTGGATCACCTGAACTCACCCGAATATATAGGCTCTCCCAGCAGGCCAAGGGATTCAACAAAATCCCTGCCCATTGGCTGAGATACCCCATATATCCATAACCTGACCTTGAGTTGTCCATCTCAATCTAATACCTCCAAGTGCCCGGCCACCTGGTGGTAGAAGAGGAAAGTACAACAAGGCCAAACTTGGGGAGAAGTCAATAGATCCCTAGTAATTAACTACAGTAGCTACTCCTGAGAAGGAATTTGGCGAGGAGCTCCCTGACTAAACCACAGGGCTCTACAAATAAGACAACACTAACTCCAAGGGGAACTATAAGATCAGCAGTATATTTAAAAAAAAAAAGAAAAAACTCATAGCTTATAATATACGATATATATATACCCGAATCCAGCCAGATTTGGTTTGTCATTATTCCCTCCCCCCCTTCTTTTGTGAAAGACTGTATCTTCACAGACCGTATGATATTCCCCCTTTTAAGAAGGGGAAGACAGAGAACAGCAGGATGAACCTGGTTTTTTTCAGAATACAGGAAATGAATCCTATAGTGAGTATTAACAGCATGTAATACAAAATTTATTGATAGTTTTAATGATGTAGGTTTAGTGACATTTTACCATAGCCCAACACAAAATCAAAGCTCATGCTGGTTGATTGGCTTAATCTGTTCAGTCAGTCGTGCAATGATTGATAATAATTAAAAATGGATGTCTGCCTGGTTATTTGGTTGCTAGAAGCAGGGGTGGACATTTGTGCAGGCTGCGCAGCTAAACAATGGTTCTCTAAGACTAAAGCTTGCCATAAGCAACTCGGTTGCCATAAGGAACAGATTCCTCCATCCACACAATGGAGGTGGATAGAGGAATCCCCATGCCGGGACATTGTATTCTGACAGCGCCTCCTACGGCCATCAGAATAGACTAATCAGGGGTTGAAGCTGTTGAGAAAATGTATCCAATATGTCTGTTCAATGGAAGTCGATCTAACGATCAACTTCTCTTGAACAGAGAGGGTCACACAGCAAATTACATTTTGTCCATCTCTGATGAACCGACCAGATCTTGATCTGTCTATGGCCAGGTTCAGGGACCCATTTATATTAGATGCAGGTTTGCTCACACTTATATCAGACAGAACCTCCTTAAGCCTCCTCTTGACCGGCACTGCTTGAGACATACAGATTTGTCTCTCCCATTTTCTCCTAATATGAAAGAGACTGAGATAGTTTAACCCATTGCAAGCTAAACTGTCTGTCTGTCTATCTATCTATCTATCTATCTATCTATCTATCTATCTATCTATCTATCTATCTATCTATCTATCTATCTATCTATCTGCCTGTCTATTTACTCATCTATCCATCCATCCACAGGAAACAAGTGTCAGTAGTTGGGAATTAATTGAATAGGGGGCGGGCTATGGAGGTGAATGTTTTTGCACTAGGGTCCTTTGATAACTTAATCCATAACTGTCAGGAAGCCCTCTATGTTAATAAATGTACACATGTAACTCAGTGGCTCATTCTTTCTACAAAGTGTAAAAACCCTTATAATTAACAATTGGACAGTATTTGACTTCTATGCAAGCATCTTAATAGATGCATTCCTGAACTTCAACACAAGAGGGCAATGTTGTATAGGGTTTCAGCTACCAGGATTTCAGAAATTGTTAAAAAGTGAGTTTTCTTAAAATTGGGATTTTGCTTTTCATTAACCTCCAGGAGACTGTCAGAACTATCGCTCAAACAAGAAGCAATCTGGATATATTCAGCATAAAGAGTTCACTGGCAGCTGTCTCTGATGTGTATATAAAGTCACCAAAGGCCATTTTCTAAGTAATCAGTTTTACACACATATAGCTTCTGCTTAGCTGCAGAATTATTTATATATGTGTGTGTGTGTGTGTGTGTGTATATATATATATATATATATATATATATATATATATATATATATATATATACAGTATGCCACAAAAGTGAGTATACCCTTCATATTTTTGTTTATACTTTATTACATCTTTTCATGTGACAACACTGAAGAAATTACACTTTGCTACAATGTAAAGTAGTGAGTGTACAGCTTGTATAACAGTGTAAATTTGCTGTCCACGCAAAATCACTCAACACACAGCCACTAATGTCTAAACCGCTGGCAACAAAAGCGAGTACACCCCTAAGTGAAAATGTCCAAATTGGACCCAATTAGCCATTTTCCCTCCCTCACATTTTCCATGTGACTCGTTAGTGTTACAAGGTCTCAGGCAGTGGCGGTGCGTTCATAAGGGCGCACGGGCGCCCCCCCCCCCTCTCTCCAGCCTCCCCTCTAGCACCAATAGATAGATAGATTAATGCATTGCACGAATCTATCTATGGCCGCCGCTGCCACCCCCTATTCAGGCGCCCGGCCCCTTTTCGGGCGCTGGGCGACTGAATTACAGCGGCAGGATTTTTTTTTTTTGAAACACCCGATTGGAGCCATAGGCTCTAATAGGCGTAATAAAAGGTGACCTGCAAGCGCCATGCTGGGCGCTCGCAGGTCATTCAGCTGTGTTAGAAAAGCGGATGAATATTCGCTTTCCTAACACTAAACCGCCTCTCCGCCAATCAGGTGCTCGGATCTGTTACCTGTCACCTGATAGGCGTCCTATCACAGTGCCTGTTGTTTCAGCCAATCAGGCGTCCAATCATAGCAGAGGATGGGAGAAGACATCGAGGAGCTGTCCCACCGCCACCGAGACAGGGTAAGTACAGACGTTAAGTACAGAGGTAAGTACAAAGGGTTATACTGTAACCACTAGCAACCAATCACTGAGCGGTAATAATGTGCAGTAACCTATAGCAACCAATCACTGAGCAGTAAGCATGTAACCTCTAGCAACCAGTGAGCAGTAAGCATGTAACCTCTAGCAACCAATGAGTGAGTGGTAAGCATGTAACCTCTAGCAACCAAGGATGTGCAGTAACCTCTAGAAACCAATTGATTAGCAGAAATGGTGTGCTTTAACCTCTAGCAACTAATCGATGAGTCATAACTAGTCGATGCTGTAACCTCTAGCATCCAGTCAATGAGCAGTAATGATATGCTGTGACCTCTGGCAAGCAATTGCTGCCTGACTTGATTTTGAGTCTAGCTGCAATTTATTGTATGTCTCAGAGTGGGGGGGGGGGAGCTGGGGGGGCCCAAAGGAAATGTTTGCCCAGGGTCCAATCAATATTAAAGATGGTCCTGTCTGGGGCTGCATGAGTGCTGCCGGCAATGGGGAGCTACAGTTAATTGGAGGAATCATGAATGCCAACATGTACTGTGACATACTGAAGCAGAGCATGAACCCCTCCCTTCGGAGACTGGGCCGCAGGGGAGTATTCCAACATGATAATGACCCCAAACACACCTCCAAGATGACCACTGCATTGCTATTGAAGCTGAGGGTAAAGGTGATGGACTGGCCAAGTATGTCTCCAAACCGAAACCCTATTGAGCATCTGTGGGGCATCCTCAAACAGAAGATGGAGGAGCGCAAGGTCTCTAACATCCACCAGCTCCGTGAAGTCTGCATGGATGAGTGGAAGAGGACTCCATTGGCAACCTATGAAACTCTGATGAACTCCATGCCCAAGAGGGTTAAGGCAGTGCTGGAAAATAATTGTGGCCACACAAAATATTGACACTTTGGGCCCAATTTGGACATTTTCATTTAGGGGTGTACTCACTTTTGTTGCCAGCGATTTAGACATTAATGGCTGTGTGTTGAGTTATGCCGTGTACACACGGTCGGACTTTTCAGCTACAAAAGTCCGACAGCCTGTCTGACAGACTTTCGACAGACTTTCAACGGACTTTTGGTGGACTTTTGAAGGACTTTCTAACAACCGGACTTGCCTACACACAATCACACCAAAGTCCGACGGATTCGTACGTGATGACGTACACCGGACTAAAATAAGGAAGTTGATAGCCAGTAGCCAATAGCTGCCCTAGCGTTGGTTTTTGTCCATCGGACTACCATACAGACGAGTGGATTTCTGGGTCTGGCGGAGTTACGATGTAAAGATTTGAAGAATGTTCCAAATCTAAAGTCCGTCAGATTTGCGACTGGAAAGGTCCGCTGAAGGTCTGGTGAAGCCCACACGCGATCGGATTGTTCGTCGGATTTGGTCTGTCGGTGTCCATCAGACCAATCCGGTCGAAAAGTCCAACCGTGTGTACGCCCCATTATTTTGAGGGGACAGCAAATTTACACTGTTATACAAGCTGTACACTCACTACTTTACATTGTAGCAAAGTGTCATTTCTTCAGTGTTGTCACATGAAAAGATATAATAAAATATTTACAAAAATGTGAGGGGTGTATTCAATTTTGTGAGATACTGTGTGTGTGTGTATGTATGTATGTGTATATATATATATATATATATATATATATATATATATATATATATATATATATATATATATATATATATATATATATATATATATATATATATATATATATACACACACATACTTTGGTTTTTGCTAATTTCAGATGTCATACAGTGGGGCAAAAAAGTATTTAGTCAGCCACCAATTGTGCAAGTTCTCCCACTTAAAAAGATGAGAGAGGCCTGTAATTGTCATCATAGGTATACCTCAACTATGAGAGACAAAATGTGGAAACAAATCCAGACAATCACATTGTCTGATTTTTGAAAGAATTTATTTGCAAATTATGGTGGAAAATAAGTATTTGGTCAATATCAAAAGTTCATCTCAATACTTTGTTATATATCCTTTGTTGGCAATGACAGAGGTCACACGTTTTCTGTAAGTCTTCACTTCAAAGTTGTCACACACTGTTGCTGGTATGTTGGCCCATTCCTCCATGTAGATCTCCTCTAGAGCAGTGATGTTTTGGGGCTGTCGCTGGGCAACACAGACTTTCAACTCCCTCCAAAGGTTTTCTATGGGGTTGAGATCTGGAGACTGGCTAGGCCACTCCAGGACTTTGAAATGCTTCTTATGAAGCCACTCCTTCATTGCCCGGGCGGTGTGTTTTGGATCATTGTCATGCTGAAACACCCAGCATTTCATCTTCAATGCCCTTGCTGATGGGAAGAGGTTTGTACTCAAAATCTCGCGATACATGGCCCCATTCATTCTTTCATGTACACGGATCAGTCATCCTGTTCCCTTTGCAGAAAAACAGCCCCAAAGCATGATGTTGCCACCCCCATGCTTCACAGTAGGTACGGTGTTCTTTGGTTGCAACTTAGCATTCTCTCTCCTCGAAACAAGATGAGTTGTGTTTCTACCAAACAGTTCTACTTTGGTTTCATCTGACCATATGACATTCTCCCAATCCTCTTCTGGATCATCCAAATACTCTCTAGCAAACCTCAGATGGGCCAGACATGTACTGACTTAAGCAGGGGGACACGTCTGGCAGGATCTGAGTCCCTGGCGGCGTAGTGTGTTACTGATGGTAACCTTTGTTACATTGGTCCCAGCTCTCTGCATTCACTAGGTCCCCCCCGTGTGGTTCTGGGATTTTTGCTCACCATTCTTGTGAGCATTTCGACCCCATGGGGTGAGATCTTGCGTGGAGCCCCAGATCGAGGGAGATTATCAGTGGTCTTGTATGTCTTCCATTTTCTAATTATTGCTCCCACAGTTGATTTCTTCACACCAAGAAGCTTGCCTATTACAGATTCAGTCTTCCCAGCCTGGTGCAGGTCTACAATTTTGTTTCTGGTGTCCTTCGACAGCTCTTTGGTCTTCACCATAGTGGAGTTTGGAGTGTGACTGTTTGAGGTTGTGGACAGGTGTCTTTTATACTGATAACAAGTTCAAACAAGTGCCATTAATACAGGTAATGAGTGGAGGACAGAGGAGCCTCTTAAAGAAGAATATACAGGTCTGTGAGAGCCAGAAATCTTGCTTGTTTGTAGGTGACCAAATACTTATTTTCTGTATCCTGTAAGGATTCATATTCAGTTGTGAGTGAAAACCCCCTGGGGTGGAAATATGGAATTTCAGGAAGCATTCTTTATGCCTGAACAAAAATATAATACAGTAAAACCCTGGATTGCGAGCATAATTTGTTCGTTCTGGAAGCACGCTTGTATATCAAAGCGAATTTCCCCCTAAAAAATAACGGAAACTCAGATGGTTCGTTCCACAACCGTTTATTCATAGGTCTTTCAGTTTATAGTCCATATAAAAAGATTTGATTAGGTTGTGTAACCTAATTTGATAGGTTGTGTAACCATAAAATGTCTATCCACAAATGGAAGCCTCCACAAGGGGATTATGCCGCGTACACATGACTGGTTTTGCCGTTGGAATAAACTCCAAAGGTTTCTCCGACGGAACTCCGATGGAATTCCATTCAAGCGGTCTTGCCTACACACGGTCAAACCAAAGTCCAACCAAAGTCTGACCGTCCAGACGTACAACACTTATGACGCCACTAGAAAAAAGTGTAGCAATATGGTTACATTTAATGAAGGTACAACATTTAGCAACTCACATGGTTGATGATTAAAAGAGGCACATCTAAGTATGCAGGCATCCGGGGTAAAGCTGTCTGCAATCGTGACTGGGTAGATAACCCTGCAGTAGAGCGATCTGGAAGCCAGGCTTGAACCGCTCGTGGAGTGCAGCGTGGAAGGGACGACATCAATGGCGGTGCAGAGGAAGGTCTATGTGTGGACATATTTACCCCGGATGCCTGCATACTTAGATGTGTCGGTTTTAATCATCAACCATGTGAGTTTCTAAACATTGTACCTTCATTAAATGTAACCATATTGCTACACTTAGAGGTGCCTCTCCTCTTTTATACTCAGTTGTGACATGACGCTACTTGTATATCAAGACATCACTTGTATATCAAGTCAAAATGTATTTAAAAATGTTGCTTGTCTTGCAAAACGCTCTCAAACCAAGTTACTCTCAAACCAAGGTTTTACTGTAAAGGCAATAGATTATATGGGTTCCAATGGCATAGTTCACACCAGTGCGGTCAGTTCTAGTACGCTCCAGTGCAGAAAAGAAAATTTGAACATGCTGCAATTTTTATGCACAGATATGTACTGGAATGGGGCAAAACACACCAAAACCACACCAGAATGCACTGGAATACATCTATACACATTACAAAAAAAAAAAAAAAAAACAGGAAACTTTGGGGAAAAAAGAGGGTGAAAAACACATAAAAAACACACCAGACTACAACAAAAAAGCATCCGATGCATTCGGACTGCATTTCTGAGATCTGAACTGGCCCTGAAGCCACATTGATAACATTTTCTTCTGCTGAAAGGATGCCATGGGTGGACAACAAACAACAGCTGACGCATAAGGTTATTTCCTTAAAATATCTTTGAAAGTTCTAACTGCATTTCACATATCCAGTAATGTCCAACTCCTTTGGAGCTTATCTTCCTATCCAGGAACATCCCATTTTTATGGAACTCCCTCTCACTCATGCCAATAATTACAGGTGCTTCCCCTAGCCTCCAGTTACTATTTAGTTGGTTTATTCTTATTGACATGCCTTGTCTGTCCTGGCTTTCCTTCTCTGAAGTCAAGGGCTTAGTTGACAGGCTTAGGTCCCTTCCCCAGTTGATTGCTGGTTTAAGTTACTTTAGTTGGATTATTGGTTGTCCTCTACATTGTTAGGTGAGGTTCCTTGTTCATTTAGGTATCGATCTCCCTTTATTGGATTTTTTGCCCTTATCTGGAGTACCAGGGTGCAATACTTGGGATATTGCAAAGGAAATTACAATCTTTCATTCAGACATTGTTTCTAGCAAGATTCTACATTTGTTGGTTTTCTAATTGGTTTTGCCGACCCCTCAGTTGGACTGCTTGTCTATGTCACAGATGTCAAACATTTACTACAGTCCTGTGTCCCTCCATAGGCAATAAAGAAAATAAGATTTTTGTACTTACCATAAAGGCTGTTGCTTGAAGTCCATTGAGGAACGCAGGTCCTGCCCTTCTGTTGTATTGGTCTTATTCATGGCTTGCTCACAGGACGGAGGCATGATGGTTGGATGTGTGGTTATATAGGGGCTTATTTATTTATTTTTTGTTTTGCCAGTGTCCAGGTATCCTACAGTATAACCCACATGTCCAAGACTTACTACAGTCTTATGTCCCTCAATGAACCTCAAGAAACAGATTTTACAGTAAATACAAAAAGTTAATTTTTTAAAAATATGTCCAGACATACACGCTTGTGAAACGCACCCAATTAGAAAATGAATTGAGCTCTCAGTGGAACCATGTTGGTTTTTAATAAACCATTAGAGGAAATCTCATTCAGGGAGGAAATGTCCATCAGATGTTTGTCTCTTCAAGATGGTTTAAGGCGCTCTTCATCTGAGATTCGTATTTAACTGTTCTAAGAGATATACAGTAGTTACTATAAAACTCAACCTTGACTTCTTTGCCAAGGCTGTGTCTTCCTTTAATCATTTGTAGGACATCATCCAACTTTTTGAGAGAATATGAAGACTTAGCAGGGAGAGAGGTCTTAAATGTTGCATGAGGTTAGGAGGATGTGGATAGGAGGTGCTGGACCCTTCGTTAATTCAGTTTTACAGCTTTGATTGAAGTTTATGTTGTAGAGTGTTATGGATAGGCAGCTCTTTGACAAGAATGGCACTTGACATACTTGTGTTTTTGTTTTATATTTCGGGTAGAAACACAAAGGAGGTAAATTGAGAAAATGAGGCTAGTATGAAAAAAATAAAACCATAGTTCTTTTTGGATGGTGCTGATAGTAGGTTGTGTTTTTATTACTACATTGGTTGTTAGGGGAATGGGTGAATCTTTTATCCACCCTATTTTCCTGTCCATGAATAGGTGGTAGAAAACAGTCTTGCTGCAAAGCTGCTGTTGAGCAACTGGAAACAGCATAAACGGTAAGTATAATCCATATTTTTGTTATACACTATTTATTAGAAGCAACGCTAATGTAAGACCACAGGAAGCTAATGTAAGCCCAGGAGCAGTTAAAAGCCGTAGTATTTAATTAATTATCAACTGTTGTTTAGCAAGAAAAGCAATTTAATAAAGAATTTTATATATATATAGATCTATATCTATATATAGATATAGATCTATATATAGATATATAGATCTATATCTATATATAGATCTATATAGATCTATATATAGATCTATATATATATTTAAAGTACAATCCTTGTGGTTTGCTTTATGTATATAACAAAAAAAAAAAATAACAAGCATGTTAATTCATTCACTGCATGAATTAAATTTCTTCAACATTTGACTCGGCTTGAGCGCTCTGCCTTCTGTACACCACTAAATTATATGCCTAGTTCACTTTATGATAAATACTGACATCAGCATCATTGGGAGCATTCCCTATTAGCTGGCCTGTGAGATGAATGTGACAACACATTTACCTTACACAAACGTAAGTGACTACGGTGTCCGTTTATGAAGCAGTGAAAAGTTTTCACTGCTCCATTCTCCGGCATTCTCAGAGGAGATCTTTCTCCTCTGTGTGCCAGTTTATGAAGCAGAGTAGATTGTTTCTCCTTTGGAGGAGTGAAGCGATCTCCAAACTCTTCCAACACTGGAGAACGCCCCCCCAATATATACACACAGACACATATTATATATATACAGTGGGGACAGAAAGTATTCAGACCCCCTTAAATTTTTCACTCTTTGTTATAGTGCAGCCATTTGCTAAAATCATTTTTAAAGTTAATTTTTTCCTCATTAATGTACACACAGCACCCCATATTGACAGAAAAACACAGAATTGACATGTTTGCAGATTTATTAAAAAATGAAAAACTGAAATATCACATGGTCCTAAGTATTCAGACCCTTTGCTCAGTATTTAGTAGAAGCACCCTTTTGATCTAATACAGCCATGAGTCTTTTTGGGAAAGATGCAACAAGTTTTTCACACCTGGATTTGGGGATCCTCTGCCATTCCTCCTTGCAGATCCTCTCCAGTTCTGTCAGGGGGGATGGTAAACGTTGGTGGACAGCCATTTTTAGGTCTCTCCAGAGATGCTCAATTGGGTTTAAGTCAGGGCTCTGGCTGGACCATTCAAGAACAGTCAGGGAGTTGTTGTGAAGCCACTCCTTCGTTATTTTAGCTGTGTGCTTAGGGTCATTGTCTTGTTGGAAGGTCAACCTTCGGCCCAGTCTGAGGTCCTGAGCACTCTGGAGAAGGTTTTCGTCCAGGATATCCCTGTACTTGGCCGCATTCATCTTTCCCTCGATTGTAACCAGTCCTGTCCCTGCAGCTGAAAAACACCCCCACAGCATGATGCTGCCACCGCCATGCTTCACTGTTGGGACTGTATTGGACAGGTGATAAGCAGTGCCTGTTTTTTTCCACACATACCACTTAGAATTAAGGCCAAAAAGTTCTATCTTGGTCTCATCAGACCAGAGAATCTTATTTCTCACCATTTTGGAGTCCATCGGGTCTTTTTTAGCAAACTCTATGCGGGCTTTCATGTGTCTTGCACTGAGGAGAGGCTTCCGTCAGGCCACTCTGCTATAAACCCTCGACTGGTGGAGGGCTGCAGTGGTGGTTGACTTTCTACAATTTTCTCCCATCCCCCGACTCCATCTCTGGAGCTCAGCCACACTGATCTTTGGGTTCTTCTTTACCTCTCTCACCAAGGCTCTTCTTCCCCGATAGTTCATTTTGGCCAGACGGCCAGCTCTAGGAAGGGTTCTGGTCATCCCAAACATCTTCCATTTAAGGATTACAGAGGCCACTGTGCTCTTAGGAAAAATGGGAAAGGGTCCCCCATCGGGGTTTTTAGGCAGCTAACTATAGATATGAGCAAAGCATTGAGTAAAGCATTGGAATTCTTTATTGAAAGGTAATAAAGATAAAACAATATATGAATATTAAGTTATGAGCTCAAGTGGGAAAATACCCATACCAAATACAGATAATACCAAACATATAGGTTATACACAGCATGTGATAAAGCTATTGCATAACAGGCTGACGCGTTTCGACCCATGAAGTTTGGGGTCTCTTCAGAGGATGAGTTTGCTAAGGAAAAAAGATTTATAATAACATGTCCAGCTTATTTAAAAAGGTTATAGCATAGGCAAATTTGTTTAGTAACATGTTACACATAATTACCACTGAATTTGGATGTACCCCTCGGTTAGAACCTCCCCACATAGCAGCTAGGCCATCCAGTGTGCCCGCACATCACAGCACCCCGGAGGGGGGACGAGGATCCACTTAATGTGGCTTGCAAGGAGTCACGTGTACAGATGCAAATTGCTGCAATATAACAAAGTGAAAAATTTAAGGGGGTTGAATACTTTCTGTATCCACTGTATATATAGATAGATATAGATATAGATATATCTATATCTAGATATAGATATATACATATATCTATATCTATAGATATATATATCTATATATACAGTCAGGTCCATAAATATTAGGACATTGACACAATTCTAATCTTTTTGGCTCTATACACCACCACAATGGATTTGAAATGAAACGAACAAGATATGCTTTAACTGGAGACTTTCAGCTTTAATTTGAGGGTATTTACATCCAAATCAGGTGAACGGTGTAGGAATTACAATAGTTTGTATATGTGCCTCCCACGTTTTAAGGGACCAAAAGTAATGGGACAATTGGCTGCTCAGCTGTTCCATTGCCAGGTATGTGTTATTCCCTCATTATCCCATTTACAAGGAGCAGATAAAAGTCCTGCTCCATTGTGGTGGTGTATAGAGCCAAAAAGATTAGAATTGTGTAGATGTCCCAATATTTATGGACCTGACTGTATATATATATACGTACATAGACATGGCAGGGGGACATGGTTACTGTCTTGGGGGGTCTAAAGGAGGAAGTCAAAAATCTACCTCCTTCCCCCGGGATTCTCCCTTCACTCCCTGATTCTCCACCTCTGAGCTGGTGAATCGGGGAGGGTGAATTCTGACACAGATCGCCAGTAAGTGCTGAGATCGCAGCTTCATAAACTGTCCGTTTCTGTGTCAGTCAATCACAGATTCTCAGTATGCGGAGATCATCGGCGGAGAACATGTTCTCTCCTGATCATCTCTGTTTCATAAACTGTTTATGGACTGTGATCAGTGGTGATCCTCGGGATTACTGCTGTTCACAGTTTCATAAACGGAGGCAATGCTTTACAATGATGACATTACATAAGGCATTTTATTAATGTATTTTCTTACAGGCTTCAGGAATTCTTAATAAAAGATTTTTTTGTAAATGAAATCTCAAACTTTTATTTAGATGAAACGAATATTATTTTCTGGAAGCTGTGCTCAGAATTTGTAGTATACAAGCAATAAAACCCCAGGCATAGTCACCCCAGGCACGGTTTGGTTTAGACTTAGAGGGACCAAGTGCAAAGCTAAAAGATGTTGCCTGCATTGTTACAATAACATTACAACCGAAATATATTTACAATTTGCTACATAAAAATTTCAGTTTTGTTGGCTTTTATATAAACAAGAATAACAAACATTTAACTATTGCAGTGCTGGAGGAACTCTGCTGCAAGTGTCCTTTTTTCAAAGAGAAACACCAGCAAGTGACATAGGAACTTCATGCTTATACCTTGGTTAAATACACATATTCTATATTGCTAAAAGTATTGGGACACCTGCCTTTACATGCACATGAACTTTAATGGCATCCCAGTCTTAGTCCATTCATTATTGAGTAGGCCCATCCTTTGCAGCTAAAACAGCTACAAGGGAAGGCTGTCCACAGTTTAGGAGTGTGGCTATAAGAATGTTTGACCATTCTTCCAGAAGCGCATTTGTGAGGTCAGGCACTGATGTTGGATGAGAAGGCCTGGCTCACAGTCTCCGCTCAAATTCATCCCAAAGGTGTTCTATCGGGTTGAGGTCAGGACATTATGCAGGCCAGTCAAGTTCCTCCACCCCAAACTCCCTCATTCATGTCTTTATGGACCTTGCTTTAGTCATGTTGGAACAGGAAGGGGCCATCCCCAAACTGTTCCCACAAAGTTGGGAGCATGGAATTGTCCAAAGTTTCTTGGTATGCTGACGCCTTAAGAGTTCACTTTACTGGAACTAAGGGGCCAAGGCCAACTCCTGAAAAACAACCCCACACCATAATCCCCCCTCCACCAAACTTTACACTTCGCACAATGCAGTCAGGCAATGATTGATGAGCAATGATCTGTGGCACGTATAGGCGGCGTGGCACTGATGAGCACTGATAGGCAGCATTGATAAGCACTGATAGGTGGCACTGATGGGCACTGATAGGTGGCAGCGGTAGGGGGCACTGATGGGCATTAATGAGCACTGATAGCCAGCACTCATAGGCTGCACTTATGGGCACTGATAGACAGCATTGATGAGCACTGATAGGCGACACTGATGGGCACTGATAGGCAGCATTGATGAGCACTGATAGGTGGCACTGATAGGCAGCATTGATGAGCACTGATAGGTGGCACTGATGAGCACTGATAGGCGATATTGATAAGCTTTGATAGGCGGCACTGATGGGCACTGATAGGCAGCACTGATGGATGCTGATAGGTGGCATTGAGGGGCACTGGTAGGCAGCATTAATGGGCACTGGTAGGTGGAATTAATGGGCACTGATAGGTGGTATTGATGAGCACTGATAGGTGGTATTGATGAGCAGTAATGGGCAGAATTGATGGGCAAAGATAGGTGATACTGATAGTCAGCAATGATAGGTGGCACAGAAATGCAGCACTGATGGGCGGTACTGATGGGCAGCATTGATGGACACTAATAGGTGGGTTTGATGAGCACTGATAGGTGGCACTGATAGGCTGCACTGATTATCAGTGTAAACACTTTACTGACATTCTTGGCAGTTAACACCTCTCCTATCCTTACACAGACACAACATGGGAGGAAAGGGCTGCCGATACCCAGCAAGTCTATTTACACGTGATCAGCTAATCACATGGTAGAGGGCCGCCGTGATTGCACTGGATGCATGTCCCAGGGGGCATATTGGAGGCAGAGTTCTGGGAGGATGGCTGGAAGGGGGGTGGGGGTCAGGGGGGCCCATCGTGGTTTCTTGCACCGGGGCCCAGAAGGTTCTAGTTATACCCCTGGCACTGTTGTTGGGCTAAACTGAAGGCCACACGAAGTTTGGAGATCTGTAGCTATTGACTCTGCAGACAGTTGGTGACTTCTGCGCACTGTGCACTTAAGCATGCGCTGACCCCGCTCTATCATTTTGCGTGATGTACCACTTTGTGGCTGAGTTGCTCTTGTTTCCACTTTGTTATAATACTATTAACAGTTGTTAAATAAGCCGCTACATCGCCGCTGTCTCTTGTCCTGGTGGACTCCTGGGCCGGCTGAGAACGGTTTTATGTGAATCCAACACTCGCTGGCTCACTGTCCTAACTGGTTGCTAGGTGCCTGCCGCGTGGTGTCTAGCAACCAGTGACATCACCAAGGAGCGAGGCCCAACATTCCTCCTCGGGGGCGTGGCGACTGCGCTGTGATATGGCCGTTCTCTGAAGGAGCTCCGCTTGGCCACCAGGGATCTCCGCTTCCCACAGAGCCCCTAGACGCAACAACATTGCAGTTTTGGTCCCCCAAGCTGCGGGCGCTTCCACACTTAGCCACAAAGGCGTCGGGACCAGCCCTGGCTGGGTAAGCTGGCCAACTTTTTCTCCAGGCACTCCACTGATCTTCGTCAAAATAGCGACGGCCCCAAAAGAGTAGCAGGCAAGCTCCTGAAGCACATTGCGGGCATGCAGCCCATGCAGAGAGGATTCCAAGTCCATCTACACACCAGCCCAACACTATCAGGAGCCTCTACTCCTTCCACCAGGAGCCCTGCTAAATCCAGACCACGCAGGGACTCCCAGGATGAAGCACTAGATTCACTAGATATGGAGACAGGCTCACAACAGCTTACAGCTCCTGCATCCCAGCCTGCTGAGGATCCCTTTGCTGCATTCTATACCTCAGACCTCCCAATCTTTGGAAACATGCTTAAGACCCCTTTCACACTGAGGTAGTTTTCAGGCATTTTAGTGCTATAAATAGCACTTGTAAAGTGCCTGAAAACTGCCTCTCAAGCCACCCTAGTGTGAATGCCTGAGTGCTTTCACACTGGGGCGGTGCGCTTGTGGGACGGGAAAAATAGTCCTCCAAGCAGCATCTTTGGGGTGGGTTCGGAGTGATGTATACAGAGCTCCCAAACTGCCCCTGCCCATTGGAGTGCATAAGCAGCACTTCCGAAGCGCATGAAAAGCGATTCAGAAGCACTGCAACAAGGGCGTTTTTAACCCCTTTTTAGCCGCTTCTTGGGGGTTAAAACACCCCGATATCACACTGATGCTCTCACTGCCCCAGTGTGAAAGTATACGTAATGCTTACGGCCCTAAGATCATCTTTACAATTCGACATGAAATCTTGCCTCCACCAGTTGCACTAGGATGTCCAGGATCTAGGGGACAGAGTAGATCATATCAAGGATAAACTTGCTCCTCCTCCGCGCCTAGTGCACTGCTCCGCCCACATCCTCCTCAATCTTCTCCAGCAGACCGACGGTATGCAGATGGACTACTGCAGTGCACTGTGCAGAGGACAGCGTGTAAGTTGGCAGCAGAGGAGAGGACACGGATAGATGAGACAGTGACAGATGCATATCTTAATCTGCATCTGCATCTTAATCACTGCATCTGGTGGGTGGCAAGTGACACTGCATTTGGCAGCAGGCTCTGGGTGGCAAGTGGCACTGCACCTTGTGGCGGGCTATGGGTGGCAAGTGATACTGCACCTGGTGGTGGGCTATGGGTGGCAAGTGACACACTGTATTTGGCAGCAGGCTATGGGTGGCAAGTATCACACTGCATCTGGTGGCAGGCTTTGGGTGGCAAGTGGCACACTGCATCTGGTGGCAGGCTATGGATGGCATGTGACACACTGCATTTTGTGGCAGGCTCTGGGTGGCAAGTGGCACACCGCATCTGGCGGCAGGCATAAAAAATATGGCTGTCCGCATCCTCTAACCATCTCTTGTACCATGTCTGCAGCCTTTGACCACCTCCTCTACCATGTCTGCAGCTGCTAACCATCTCCTGTACCATGTCTGCAATCTCTGACCATCTCTTGTCTTTTATCATGTCTGCAGTTTCTGAGGGGAAGTCTGGAGAGGAGTCGAGAGTGAGAGCGCGGTCAAGATGGGGTTCACGGAAGAAGTCAGAC
Source organism: Aquarana catesbeiana (assembly GCF_042186555.1). Lineage (NCBI taxonomy): Eukaryota > Metazoa > Chordata > Amphibia > Anura > Ranidae > Aquarana > Aquarana catesbeiana. The sequence continues at coordinate 70,311,831 of NC_133336.1, read as the reverse complement.
ATGTGTGGACTGTGGAGAGGAGCCTATAAAATAAAACCAGAGCCACCAAGCTGGAGCCGACTGACTGAGCCCTGCATGGTGCACCTGAGAGGAGGTCAGTGACAGCTTTGCCAGGTCAGTCTAGGGGGTGGGGGGTCACTGATGTAAGGGGGAGTGAATACAATAATGTAAGGGGGCACTGATAGAAAGGTTCCCCCTTATATCAGGACCCCCCGCACCTTAGTGCATTCACTCTGCAGAAGGTGGTCTCTGGTCACCAGAGTCCCCCCTCCTCACATCAGAGTTCCCAGCATTCCCCTTTAGCACCACAGGCCATAAACCTCCTAGTGGTTGGCCAAGGAGACATAAGTATCCAAACCTAAGGTTATTGGATCTCCTTACATTATTGCCAGGAACACTCTCCAACAGCAGGAAGAAGCGAATAATTATACTGAGCTTAGGTGGAACCTGAGGAAAGCAGAGTTATAAAACCATGCTCAGGCTGACTAAAGCAGAGCAACAGGGCCGTTTGAAGGAATTTGGGGGCCCCAAGCAAAATGGACATGGAGGCCCCCCAACCCCCCCGCACGCACGCAAAGCCTACAGGAAATGGGATGGTAAAGAAAGAAGAAATTGGAGAGAAAGCTATGGTAATTGTTTTTATTATGGTCAGCAAGCTACCATATTTTTATTACTAAATGGGTCTTGATGACTACCTCCCCCCTTACTACTCCCCCCCCCCCCGTGTCCTTTTTAACCCCCCTCCCTACCGCGTACCGCGTGGCAGGAGATTCAGTTTTTTGTTTCTGGCTGGCCGGATTGAAAGGAAGTGAGCACTCAGTGTGTGCACTTCCTGTCAGTCCGGCCGGGAACAGGAAACTGAATCTCCTGAGTCCTGTACCGCGCGGACTGCAGGAGGAAGGAAGAGGAGCTCGGCCACACTACAGGCTGCAGCTTATAGGAAGCGGTGGCATGGCTGGGGCTCCAGGCCAGCTCGGGGCCCCAAGCAATTGTTCGTTTTGCTTGTCCTGTCGCGAGGGGCCTGCCCAGCAACACTACATTTAGGCAATAAATGCTTCTGTTTAAAGAAGAGTCCCTACGCTGAGATTGTTTTTTAGTAGGTTACCATAATTTGCTCACTTACCTGAAGGTACTGACAGAAAAGAACATACACAGTAAGCCACATGTATATTTGCATCTCCCATTATAATAAGCTAGTTAGCTAGCTGTTACCTTTTGCTATCTAGGCTCAGCTTCATCAATTAGAGTCAAACTGTGCAGCATATAATCCATTCATGTCTATATGGCAAATATTTTGACATGCTTCAGACACTATGCTTTTGCACAATTATCCTCAGCAGATTAAGCAGAAAATAATCTCTTTTACACAATGCAAATGCTTAGTATGCCACAGGAATGCCTAATAGATCATCACAAGAAAAAAGATCAATGTGATTGTGGTATATTAAATCCATTGTATTTAGGTATGAATGCTGATAGCACCAGTTTTCTAGGGGAAGCCTTTTCCTTAAGATGATTGTGAAGGTAAATATAAATATATATATATATATATATATATATATATATATATATATATATATATATATATATATATATACACACACAGTGGGACGGAAAGTATTCAGACCCCCTTAAATTTTTCACTCTTTGTTATATAGCAGCCATTTCGTAAAATCATTTAAGTTAATTTTTTTTCCTCATTAATGTACACACAGCACCCCATATTGACAGAAAAACACAGAATTGTTGACATTTTTGCCGATTTATTAAAAAAGAAAAACTTAAATATCACATGGTCCTAATGCTGGCCATACACTATACGAAAAATCGGCCGAAAAATCATTCGTATAGACACTTCGTTCGTTTTTCGGCAAGTTAATGGGCACAAATCGATAATCGTTTGTGACGTTTTTGTGGGAAAAAAACGAACAGGAAGTTTGGAAAATTTCTGCCGAACGTACGATAAATTGCAAGGTTAATGTGTTTCCCGTCCGAACTGTCTGCACTAGGTATATGTAAAAAAACGAACAAAAAATGATTTATTCATGTCCACTGAACAATTTATCGGTCATTATATGATGGCACGATCGTTTGCGGTCACGGTCGAACGTTCGTTTTTCGAAAGTGGGTTCGGCCGATTTTCTGTATAGTGTATGGCCAGCATAAGTATTCAGACCCTTTGCTGTGACACTCATATATTTAACTCAGGTGCTGTCCATTTCTTCTGATCATTCTAGAGATGGTTATACACCTTCATTTGAGTCCAGCTGTGTTTGATTATACCGATTGGATTTGATTAGGAAAGCCACACACCTGTCTATATAAGACCTTACAGCTCACAGTGCATGACAGAGCAAATGAGAATCATGAGGTCAAAGGAACTGCCTGAAGAGCTCAGAGACAGAATTGTGGCAAGGCATAGATCTGGCCAAGGTTACAAAAAAATTTCTGCTGCACTTAAGGTTCCTAAGAGCACAGTGGGCTCCATAATCCTTAAATGGAAGATGTTTGGGAAAACCAGAACCCTTCCTAGAGCTGGCAGTCCGACCAAACTGAGCTATCGGGGAAGAAGAGCCTTGGTGAGAGAGGTAAAGAAGAACCCAAAGATCACTGTGGCTGAGCTCCAGAGATGCAGTCGGGACATGGGAGAAAGTTGTAGAAAGTCAACCGTCACTGCAGCCTTCCACCTGTCGGTGCTTTATGGCAGAGTGGCCCGAACGGAGCCTCTCTTCAGTGCAAGACACATGAAAGTCCGCATGGAGTTTGCTAAAAAAAAACACCTGAAGGGAGAAATAAGATTCTCTGGTCTGATGAGACCAAGATAGAACTTTTTGGCCTTAATTCTAAGCAGTATGTGTGGAGAAAGCCAGGCACTGCTCATCACCTGTCCAATACAATCCCAACAGTGAAGCATGGTGGTGGCAGCATCATGCTGTGGGGGTGTTTTTCAGCTGCAGGGACTAAACGACTAGTTGCAATCGAGGGAAAGATGAATTCGGCCAAGTACAGGGATATCCTTTACACAAACCTTCTCCAGAGTTCTCAGGACCTCAGACTGGGCCGAAGGTTTACCTTCCAACAAGACAATGACCCTAAGCACACAGCTGAAATAACAAAGGAGTGGCTTCACAATAACTCAATGACTGTACTTGAATGGCCCAGCCAGAGCCCTGACTTAAACCCAATTGAGCATCTCTGGAGAGACCTAAAAATGGCTGTCCACCAACGTTTACCATCCAACCGGACAGAACTGGAGAGGATCTACAAGGAGGAATGGCAGAGGATCCCCAAATCCAGGTGTGAAAAACTTGTTTCATTTTTCCCAAAAAGACTCATGGCTGTATTAGATCAAAAGGGTGCTTCTACTAAATACCGAGCAAAGGGTCTGAATACTTAGGACCATGTGATATTTCAGTTTTTCTTTTTTAATAAATCCGCAAAAATGTCAACAAGTGTAAGGCTGACTGCAGGTCAGCCTGTTATTGTAGGAGGAGTCAGGCTGCATAAAGCCTGCCCTCCTTCTTCTCCTTCCTATGGTCGTAGGATCTCGTGTTGACAGGTCACTTCCGGGTTAGGGCAGATCACGGCAGATCACTTCCTGTTTGTGGCTTGCAGGGCGGCAGCATGGTCGGCTGCAGGGTTTTCTGTTTGGATCTCTCTCCCGGTGGTCGTGGCAGGTCTCGGCAGCGTTACCAGGCAGCAGGGTCTTGTGTGCTACGGGCGCAGGGATAGGGGTAGTATTCTTCTATCCGTTTTCACTTTACTCCGGTCAGCTTGGGGTTCAGATAGCACCATGTGTTGGGATTGCAGGTTGGGGGGAGTGTGTTTGGGGGTTTTCAGGAGATGATGGCAGAGTCTCATATGTCACGATGTCCCGCCTCTGTCATTAGCACTGCATAGCACGTTTGTATTCCTGGAATACAGGTAAGCAATACAATGAAACGTCTTTTTTCTAGCAGGGATCCATGTTTGTCCAAGTTGTAATAGTGTAGGTCATTGCATTTAGTGTTTGGTATTTGGGTCTGCTGTCACCACTGTTAGGTTACAGCATAGGTATGTATGGGCAAGGTCTCCTCTCTCCCTAGCCTCATGGTGATTTCCCCCTCCCCCTCCTCAGCTTCATGTGATGGGTTCCCCCCCTCCTGAGCGCCACATAGTGGGTCGTGTCCCTCCACGTGGTCTATAGTGTGGGTCTTCAGGGGTTAATTCAGGCTGTGGGGTTGTCATGACACTTGCTCATTGCCGGTCATCTCATGATATTCTGTGGGGGTCCTTTGGGGGCATGTAAATTTCCATTTCTCATGTAATTTTCGGTTTTCCATGTATGTTACGATTTTATGCGATTTACGGTTTCTCATGGAATGCTGGTTCTCATGTATTTTACGGTTTGCATACAATCTACGATTTCTCATTCATGTTACGATTTTTATTTTCATGCAATTTACGTTTCTCATGCATTTTACGGTTGTCATGTGATTTATGATTTCTCATTTATTTTACGGTTTTTCATGCAATTCACGGTTTCGCATGCATTTTACGGTTTTCATGCAATTTGCGATTTCTTATTCATTTTACGGTTTTTCATGCAATTTTACGGTTGCTCATGCATATTAGTTTTGTATGCAATTTACAGTTCATGCTTGTTACGGTTTCTCGTGCTTTTTTACAGTTTCTCATGTGATTACGGTTTTTTATGCAATTTACGGTTGCCAGTGCATTTTACGGGTTCTCATGCAATTTTTTCAGTTTCTCATGCTATTATGTTTTTCATGCGATTTTCAGTGTTCTCATGCAATTTTACAGTGATCCCAGGCAATTTTACAGTGTTTTCATGCATGTACGGTTGTCATATGATTTCTCATTTATTTTACGGTTTCGCATGCATTTCACGGTTTTAATGCGATTTGCGATTTCTTATTCATTTTACGGTTTTTCATGCAATTTTACGGTTGCTCATGCATATTAGTTTCGTATGCAATTTACGGTTTTTCATGCTTGTTACGGTTTCTCGTGCTTTTTTACAGTTTCTCATGTGATTACAGTTTTTCATGCATTTTACGGTTGCCCGTGCAATTTTTTTGTTTTTTTTTTTACAGTTTCTCATACTATTACGTTTTTCATGCGATTTACAGTGTTCTCATGCAACTTTACAGTGTTCTCATGCATTTTACGGTTGTCATGCGATTTATGATTTCTCATTATTTTACGGGTTTTCATGCAACTCACGGTTTCGCATGCATTTTACGGTTTTCATGCGATTTGTGATTTCTTGTTCATTCTACGGTTTTTCATGCAATTTATGGTTGCTCATGCATATTAGTTTCGTATGCAATTTACGGTTTTTTATGCTTTTTTACAGTTTCTCATGTGATTATGGTTTTTATGCATTTTACAGTTGCCAGTGCAATTTACAGTTTTTTTCATGCAATTTTTCAGTGTTCTCATGCAAATTTTTTCAGTGTTCTCATGCAAGTTTTTCAGTGTTCTCATGCAAGTTTTTCAGTGTTCTCATGCAAATTGTCACTTCTTATGCCTATTCATGTTTTTTCCTATTTTTCTTTGTTTCATATATTCCTCATGTTTTTCCATGCTTCTCGTTTTCCCGTGCTTTTCTCGTTGGTGTTTTTTTTTTTTTTTCCCTGTGGATTTCTCGTGCTTCTCTCGTTTCCCCGTGCTTCTCTCGTTTCCCCCTATGCTTCTCTCGTTTTCTCCTATGCTTCTCTCGTTTTCCCATGCTTCTCTCGTTTTCCCATGTCTCTTACGTTCATGTCATATGTTTTATGTCACAGCCTTTCGTTCGCTGCATTACCGTTAGCTAGTGCTCACATTCAGGGTCTGTCACGTTTACAGATCCGTACAGGCTGAGGTTTCGTTTTTAATTGATTGTTGTCCCACAATCTTCTCGCCTGTTTCCATACGTCATACGTGCACGTTCACCATTACACCTTTACTACTACCCACCACGGTCTGTGGGTACTTTAGCCCTGAGTGTTCGTTTTTAATTTTTCTGTCTTGGCGTGGCAGGTTGCTCGGGCTCGCTCACTGCATACAGTAGGAGGGTGTCGTCATTAGGTTCATTTTTTACGCTCTTGGTCTTGTCATTTCTGCACTCACATCTTCATACTTGTCAGGTATTAGGGGTGTTATGTTTTAGGGCTGGTTATTTGTAATGTTATCTGATTGCTTTCATACAGCTGAATTGTTTCATGTTCTACCACTGCAGATTACCCGTCACGTCTATGGGTTTAACAGATTGAGGTGATCGTTTTTAATTGGCTTGTTCAGTGGCAAGTCTTCTCATCTGTTCTTACGTTGCTTATGTATTTCGTACAAACTTACGTTTCTCATGCAAATTACGTTTCTTATGCAAATTACGTTTCTTATGCAATTTATGTGTTCTCATGTTATTTACGTTCCTCATGTTTTTTTACATTTTCATGCTATTTACGTTCCTCATGCAATTTTATGTTTTTCATATAATTTTATGCTTTTCATGCAATTTGTTGTTTCTATGTTAAACTCACTTTTATGTTTCTCTCGTTTTTTCCAGGTTTCTCATGTTTTCCCAAGGTTACTCTCGTTCTCATGTTCATCACACGTTCATTAATTCACGTTCTCATGCTACTGGTATTTCGCAAGTAGTTTGCGGTTTCTGGCAGCCTCGGTTTTTTTAGGCTGCTCACTTTTCGTAAGCTCGCATTATACATGGGTTTCGTTCCTCCACGTAGCTTTCGTTCCTGGTGCAGGTTTTCTCAGTATGCTCATGTTTCTCTCGTAGTTCACACCCAGTGGTGTGTCACTTACACAAAAATAGGTTACCCAGGGGACTGTGGTTCCTCCTTATCCATGCACACGACCTTTTGTTGCCTAGCTACCCTTGGCTAGGGTTGGCAAAGCATGGAACTATTGGTTAGTCAGCCATGGCAGCTCCAGCAGCCTTTACGGGCTCAGGGGTTTTGTGGGTTCTGAATTTTCTCAGTCCCTAGGCCAGTATCAGCAGGCTTCCTACTTGGTTCGGTTTTTGGCCTCTTTTAACTCATATCGGCACAGCAGTGTCGGGGCGTATCTGATTGGGACTCAGCGTTTCATGTTGTTAGTAGACCCGGACAGGTTTTCTTTATTTGCCGTGCATTCTATTAAAGCCATCCTCAGGGTTCCTGAAAGTAGCCCTCCTGCTGTGATCAGCAGACTTCTCATCATGGGTCATATTTTCCGTATCGTATCCATCACATTCCCATGGTCTCCTTCATGTTGGGTACTAGCTTGGTGCTCAAGGTAGGCCTATACCCGGGGTTGGGTCATAAGAGACAGGAGCAGTTCTGCATATTTGTGCCTGGGACTTCAGTCGTATTGGGTAAGTGCAGGTCGTCTTGTTCTCTGGGTTGGCCCAGAGCCACTTTAGAGATACCACAAGCAATTGGTATTTGGTAGATTATACGTAATTTCAGTGGGCTATAATTTGGCTTCATATTCATCCTACTGGTCATTTTTGCCCCCTTTTAGGCATACTGACCATTTGACCAGGGCACAACTCAGGTCTATGTTCTTTGTTGCTTTTTGTTCCTTTGTACACTATCCACAGATTGACTCCGAGTACAAGTGTAAGGCTGACTGCAGGTCAGCCTGTTATTGTAGGAGGAGTCAGGCTGCATAAAGCCTGCCCTCCTTCTTCTCCTTCCTATGGTCGTAGGATCTCGTGTCCCACCCACCCATTCCCCTTTTTTCTTTTCTTTTTTCATTTTATTTCAATTCATACTTGGGTATGCCCCCTTTTAGGCATACTGACCATTTGACCAGGGCACAACTCAGGTCTATGTTCTTTGTTGCTTTTTGTTCCTTTGTACACTATCCACAGATTGACTCCGAGTACAATTCTGTGTTTTTCTGTCAATATGGGGTGCTGTGTGTACATTAATGAGGAAAAAAATGAACTTAAATGACTTTAGCAAATGGCTGCAATATAACAAAGAGTGAAAAATTTAAGGGGGTCTGAATACTTTCCGTCCCCACTGTATATATATATATATCATAAAACTGAAAAAAGGTTGAGAAATACTGGCCTATATTTTCTTTTTCTTTCTAATACATAATGATAAGAGTTGCTTCCTTGCAAAAAACTGTAGGTTGGCATTGTATTAAAACAGAAGTATTTAGGCAAAAATGGACATGGCTATGTTTTGGTAAATCCCCCAAACGAATAAGTTGCCCTAACCCATGCACATCAGTGCACAAAGTAATGCATGTCAATGCGCTTTGTGTTAAAACTCAACAAAACTGTGTACCCAGTCCAATAATACTGCTCCTGTCCCCAGTCATTGAAGGTCAGAGGCATTGTAAACCCAATTCCCCCCGCCAATCATTGATAGTCAGTGACGCGTTAACATGCTTATCTTTAAAAAAACTATCCCACAGTCATTTTTGGTCAGTGGATGAAGGGGAGGGCTGAATGTTTGCAAAAATAGGCAATGTTTACACTTGTGATTGCTCTGATTGGCTAACAAGGATCACAAGGCACAGAGATACTCTGATTGGCTCTGTGCATTTTGCCTGTGATCTGCACTGTCTAATGACAGCCCTATCACAGTTACTATGTGCACCTGGCGCATGTACATAATGTATATACAAAAGCATTTAAAAACATTAAGTCAGAGTAACCTCTGCCTCAACCATCAGTTTACAGCTACAATAGTAATGGTAATAATAATAATAAAATAAATGATAGCTAAAAAAAAAGGTAAAAGGAGCTCATTGCACCTTTATCAAACAGCCTGTGCACAGACATTTCGGGTTACTAAGAAAAACTGGTATAAAAGCTGCAGGGCAACAGAGCAATGATTGCACAAACAGAGCACATATAGATAGAATAGAAGTGAATCAAACATATCAAAATGACCAACATACAACAGTGACAAAGCTCAAGCAAGGCAAGCATAGACAGACACAAAGAACAAAAAAAAGTTGCAAAAGGTAAGAAAAACATAAAAAGATACACGTAATAAGGTAGCGTTGCTCAAAATAGGGCTTGATCTGACAATGGCGCAGCAACAGGCAAGTGGAGAGGCAGACTACAAATAACAAAAGTATGACTAGGTGGGGCAGAGAGGAGCAAGACAGAAAAAAGAGACAAACCCCTGACAAAAAGAAACCAGGAGAACAGTACATAGGAAGGATAATCCAGAAAGTAGAGAAAACATAATAAGAGCTGGGAGGATTGGAACCAGATCTTCGCAGTATGGTACTCTCTGATTGGTACTTAATAACCACCAAATGTAAAAATTAACATAAGCTATCATTAACATTTACAAATGTACATGTAGACATTCCAATTTTATGAAAATGCCTGGGATAATTTATACTATGAAAGATTGTCTGAGAATTAATTAAATAAGTGTGCACCTCTATATCATCAGCTTTACTTCTAAAACGTCATCACCTGCTGTAATGAAAAGTTCATTGGCAGCTAAAAAAAATTAATAAACACTTTTAATTTTTTTTTTCAGATATCACACCCTGTTACAATGTATTATTGTGAGGGCTCACTTTCTGAAAAACCCACTACAACCAGCTGAGCACTATATGGAGGGGAGGAGAACATATATTCAGTTTTTGTTTACTTCATGCTAAACCTAAAGATATAATCAAAATCAGAAGTTCACTATTGTACTGGCCAACATCCCTATATATAACACAATACACTAATATTCACACTTCAAGTTGGACTTTAATGGCTCAAAAATGGTGCTTAGCTTAAAATACATAAACTTTTATTTTAATTTACATGAAATCTATTGATTTGTACATGTTGTATGTAATGTGTTTAAAATATCCCACATCAGTAGGATTGATACAAAAGGGTACAGTACACATATACTTATTTTTACATAGTTTTGCACATGCAGAGATCGCATGAATGTATCCAACACGTTTCAGAGACAAATAGCTCCTTCTTCAGGGTTAACTCTGCAAGCTGTGTAGTATCTACAGTAACATCAAAGTATACTAGAACATACATAAATGGCATAAAGAATATATACACATGTAACTGTCTTTATAACCTCAATAAAAACTTTTCTAAACAAAAAAATATATACAAGGTCCAAGAATTGAAAATTACTGTATACTCACAGAACAGTACTCAGAGAAGAAAATAGTATCTCTCATAAAATCAAAACAGGGAAGACACAAATGCCATCACTCCTATTAAAATTCTCACCCCATCAAGAGGAAGGGGGAGAAAGGTAGAGATTTCTCAACCCCCAGACGCAATCGGAGATGCACTGAGACAACTTGGTGCCAGAAAAAAAGGAAGGGGGAAATGTGGACATGATTCTTAGCAGATCTTAAAGTTATATCTAAAGGCTGTGAATTAGGATTATTTAATACTCTCTTCTTAACGCACATACCTCCACTAAATATGTTGTGACCTAATACAAGGAATTCAGATGGACTATACTGTCCTGGTTACAATTAAAATGGGGGATCTGTACTATAGAGGTGAAGCGCACTACCCCCGTAGGAGCTGCTAAGTTGTTCGTTTTCCCACTGACCATCCCAGACCCTCGGAGCTACGCTTACCTCTGACAATTTGGGTTCCATTATGTGTAACAGCACAGATTCAATCCCCTTTGACACAGCTGTAGTGTAATAACAGTGTGCACTAGAATTAAAGACAACTTCATATATATATATATATATATATATATATAGATATATATATAGATATATATATATATATATATCTATATATATATCTATATATATATCATATACCTTTTTGTCTTCACCTTTATCCTCCGACTTGGAAAGTAAATTCAAAGAAGGCAACACTACACACAGGAATACTTAAACAAGAATTTTGTTTTACTGTTCTTTGCTTAAAGTAAAAGTTACAAATGTTGTGACTGTCTGGAACTCTCAGATGGCTCCAACAGGCTCCTCCGACTCCTCCCCAGTCTTGCCCCGCCGTCAGCTCAGCTCACTGGTATGTCACAGTATCGCTACTCGGATCCCTCTTCCGTGGAGGTAGGCCGAGCTGCGCTGGAGACCTCACACAGATCCTCCCAGGCTGGCCATGCGTGTCCAAGAGACCTAATATGGCCGCCCCGAACCCTTTTATAGTCTTCCCACAATGCAGTTCTGTTCTCCTGATGTTCATGGGAGTTAATGGGCATTATGGGTAGGTCAAGTTAATGTCCAATGTAAACAAACAAAACACTTCCATGTCAACTTCTTGACCAATGAAAAAAAAAATGCAGTCCTTTCATATTTTGGCTGCTAGATGGCGCCAGATGCTAAGCTAAAACATAACATTAATTATATATAAAAAATGTGACCACTACAGAGGGTAAAAGACTGGGAGCAGTATAAGAGTATTTTTTTTTTTTTGGTTTGCCCAGAAAGTATTAAGACAAATTACTATTATAACAAACAAAATATGTAATAATTAAAAAAAAAAAGGAAAGAGAAAGTATATTACGAACAAATCCAAACAAGTATGAAAGTACCATAGTTAGCTAAGCCACATATAATGAGGGTCTTACAGTTTATCGGTACTTGACAAAGTCAGCCCAGCCTGCTTACCTGAATCGCAAGGGATCCCAGGATAAAATAAAGTTTCAAGTAGTGTACTTGCAGGGTGGAGAGCACAATGAGCAGCCAGTAATTTACAGTTTAAATAGGGGTGATGTGTTGGGAATTTCAACAGGAGTGGTGGCATTTGTGTCTGTCCTGTTTTGATTTTATGAGAGATTCTCTTCTCTGGGTACTGTTCTGTGAGTATAATATACAATTCTTGGATCTTGTTTAAATTTTTTATGCCATTTATGTATGTATATACCTTGATGTTACTGCAGATCAGGGATATGCAACTAGCAGACCTCCAGCTGTCCCATCATGCCTCTGCCTCTGGGTGTCATGCTTGTGGCTATCAGAGTCTTGCTATGCCTCATGGGACTTGTAGTTCTGCAACAGCTGGAGGTCCTCTAATTGCATATCCCTGCTGTAGATCATACTATACCGCTTGCAGAGTTAACCCCTGAAAAAGCTATTTGTCTCTGAAATGCATCAGATACATTCATGTGATCTCTGCATGTGCAGAACTATGTATAAATAAGTATATGTACGTATATGCGTACGGTACCCTTTTATATCAATCCCACTGATTTTTTTAAATGCATTACAACATGTACAAATCAATACATTTTATGTTATTTAAAATAAAAGTTTATATATTTTAAAGTGGATGTAAACCCACTCTTATCCTTTCTAAACTACTGCCATAGGGGTTATCTATAAGGATATACATGCCTCCTGCATGTATCTTTACCTGTCAAATGTCTCCCCTCTGTCTGTTATTAGACCTGAAAAACTGCAGATTCTGTGGGTGGCTCTGTTGTCTGGAGCTCAGTGGGTGGAGTCGTGATGTCAGTAGACTCCCCGGCCACCTCTACACTCCCCTTGTCAGTATGCATTTTCTCCTGTGTATTTCTTACACTGAACTTTTGCTATGATCTCTAACATCCAGTCAAAACCCAGAAAGGTCACCAGATGACTTCAGCATGCCCAATCATGCTGAGGTGTGGGGCAGCCAATCCTGGGAGAGCTGGAGAAGAAAGGAGGCGGGGATCTAAAGTACACAGAATGTCTCTCAGGCTTGTGCACGAGATATGTAAATCGCCTGTCACTCACAGCAAGGGGGAAGAAATCACTACTATTTCTCTCTGTTTTTACCTCACTGAAAAAATATAATTGCTCAGAGCTGGATTAACTCTTCGTGGCAACACTAGGCACAGATAACATGAAACCCTATACTGTACAAGGTGCAAGCCTTAATTTAAAAAAAAAAAAAATTGGGGGGTTTACATCCATTTTTGAGCCAATAAAGTCCCACTTGAAAGGGGAATATTTGTGTTTTATGTTAAAGATCTAATCAAGTCCATATAAATGTGTCATATTCATCTCAGCAATCCTTAAAGCAGAACTAAAGCCTCCCATCATTTTCAGCCAAGGAAGCTGCCATCTTTGCCTCTGTTTGATCTTCAACTGCCATAATGCTGCACATGTGATCAGTTATGACACCAGCCATTTGATGGTTTCACAGTTTGGTTGAGAGAACATCCAATGTTACAGTTACATTCCTGGCACTTGCGTTTAGCCGTGTTTTTGTTTATAAGGCCCCTTTCACACCGGGGCGGGGGCGGCATCGGCGATAAAAAGGCACTATTTTTAGCGCTGCTTTACCGTCATTTTAGTGGCAGGTAAAACCGCCCCCGCTAGCGGCCGAGAAAGGGTTAAAACCATTGCAAAGCGCTGCTGCAGCGGGGCTTTGCCGGAGGTATAGCCGCGCTGTCCCATTCATTTCAATGAGCAGGAGCGGTGAAGGAGTGATATACACACCGCTCCTTCACCGCTCCAAAGATGCTGCTAGCAGGACTTTTTTCACCATCCTGCCAGCGCACCGCTCCAGTGTGAAAGCCTCGGGGCTTTCACACTGGAGACACAGCAGCGGGTCTTTCAGGGCGCTTTGCAGGCACTATTTTTAGCGCTATAGCACCTGTAAAGCGCCCCAGTGTGAAAGGGGTCTAAGCGTTTTTAAATGTTTTTTTTTTATTTTTTTTACATTAAAAATCTCAAAAATGATGGCAAATGATGAAAAACCATTACATTTTTTTTTAAAAAACTTGTAATTGCTTGCAATTATTCATAGACTATTTATATACCCCTAATGAGCCCTTGATCTAATCCAATACACCACTAGCATTGCTGTTATCCGAAGTATAATTGGAATTTGACCCATATGTTGTTAGATTTGAACAAGCAACTTGTGGCAGGTGACGTAGCAAGCGGACAATCCACAACTTGTGGCAGGTGACGTAGCAAGTGGACAATCCACAACTTGTGGCAGGTGACATGGCAAGTGACAATCTGCAACTTGTGACAGGTGACGTGGCAAGTGGACAATCTGCAACTTATGGCAGGTCACATGACAAATGACAATCCGCAACCTGTGGCAGGTGACGTGGCAAGTGGACAATCCACAACTTGTGGCAGGTGATGTGGCAAATGACAATCCGCAACTTGTGGCAGGTGACGTGGCAAGTGGACAATCCACAACTTGTGGCAGGTGACGTGGCAAGTGGACAATCCACAACTTGTAGCAGGTGACGTGGCAAGTGGACAATCCACAACTTGTGGCAAGTGGACAATCCACAACTTGTGGCAGGTGACGTGGCAAATGACTATCCGCAACTTGTGGCAGGTGATGTGGCAAGTGGACAATCCACAACTTGTGGCAGGTGACGTGGCAAGTGGACAATCCACAACTTGTGGCAGGTGGCGTGGCAAGTGGACAATCCACAACTTGTGGCAGGTGACGTGACAAATGACAATCCGCAACTTGTGGCAGGTGACGTGGCAAGTGGACAGTCCACAACTTGTGGCAGCTGACGTGGCAAGTGGACAATCCACAACTTGTGGCAGGTGACGTGGCAAATGACAATCCGCAACTTGTGGCAGGTGACGTGGCAAGTGGACAATCTGCAACTTGTGGCAGGTGACATGGCAACTGACAATCCGCAACTTGTGGCAGGTGACATGGCAACTGACAATCCACAACTTGTGGCAGGTGATGTGGAAAGTGGACAATCCACAACTTGTGGCAGGTGACGTGGCAAATGACAATCCGCAACTTGTGGCAGGTGACGTGGCAAGTGGACAATCTGCAATGTGTGGCAGGCTATGTGGCAAGTGACACGCTAAATACAAGTACACTGCTGCTCTCTCAGCTGCTGCTACTCATTCTGGTCTCACAAAATGGCTGAAATAGTTAAATAATACTGTTTTTGAGCTTGGGGAGGGTCTTATGATGTTATCTTAACTAAACACTTCTAGACGCAAACGCGGTAAAACGCGGCTAACTGCAGCATGAAAACGCGTCCGTTTTAAACGCCGGTTTCAAGGTGTCAAAAAAAAATCGTTCAGAGGACTTTGCCTCAGCGTTCCGTGTACATGGAGCCTAACTGTTTTTTGAAAATGTTAAATCTATTGGTTTAATTACACTTTAAGTGACACTATGGTCCAGGAGAACAAATGGGTAGAACTAAGGACTCGCTCACATCAAGGTGCAGAGATGTCAGTTTTTCTGCACACGTTCTGCAAGGGTACAACAAAAACAATTATGTGCCCTGTTCACACCACAACACTAGTATCAAGTGCAGATTTTTTCTGTGCAGGAATCTGCAACTGAACGTGTTTAACCCTTTCACGCCTAAGCCTATTTCTGACATTTGGTGTTTATAAGTTAAAATCTGTATTTTTTGCTAGAAAATTACTTAGAACCCCCAAACATTATATATATATATATATATATATATATATATATATATATTAGTAGAGAATAAAATGGCGATTGTTGCAATAATTTTTGTCACACGGTATTTGTGCAGCGGTGTTTTAAGCGCAACTTTTTGGGAAAAGGGACACTTTCAAGAATTAAAAAAAAAACGAAACAGTAAATAGTAAATAGATACTAAACATGTTACGCTTTATAATTGCACGCACTCGTGGAATGGCGACAAACTACGGTACCTAAAAATCTCCATTGGCGATGCTTTAAATTTTTTTTTATGGTTACCAGGATAGAGTTACAGAGAAGGTCTAGTGCTGGAATTATTGCTCTCACTCTGACGATCGCAGTGATACCTCACATGTGTGATTTGAACACCGTTTACATATGCAGGCGCAACTTCCATATGCGTTTTCTTTGCTGCATGAGCTCGTGGGAACGGGGGCGCTTTCAAAAATTTTTTTTCTTATTTATTTTATTTATTTTTATATTATTAAATTGTGTTTAAAAAAAAAAAAAAGATCACTTTTATTGCTGTCACAAGGAATGTAAACATCCCTTGTAACAGTAATAGGTGGTGACAGGTACTCTTTATGGAGGGATCTCGGGGGTCAAAAAGACCTCCAATCCCTCCTTTGCACTTCAAAGTATTCAGATCGCCAAAAACGGCGATTCTGAATACTGTATATTTTTTTTAAATCCAGCGCCATTGGTAGCCGAGTAAACAGGAAGTGACGTTGTGACGTCGCTTCCGTGTTTACATTCAGGAGACTAGAATGAAGCCATTTCCGGCTTTGTGCCAGTCTGTCTATAGCCGCTGGAAGTGGCGGATCATGGATCAGGTCTCCCGGCATGACGGGAGGCCCGGTCAGAGCAGCTGAAGGCGGCGGGATAGGGGTCTTATAGCCGTATCGGTTGTTATCCCTGGAAAGCCGATCGACCGCTCTAAAAAACAGTGCTGAGATGATGCCTGCAGCTGCGGGCATCATCCCAGTATAACCCCTGAAAGCCGAGGTCGCATATCTGCGTACGCTCGGCAGGAAGGGGATAAACTCATTGAAGCGTGCATGAAAACTCATGTAAACTAATTTCTCTGCAAGTGAAATCTGTGCATCGGTTTCCATCATCGTTATGGTGTGAACGAGGCCTGAGAGTTAGAATTAAACTGATAAGGTATGCTATCGGGTATTTAGATCTATATGATAGGTACTGTATGCAAATAAGCAGAGTTTTTATTAAAAGAAAAATCCACATACAGGTATGTCCAAGTGAAAAATGTATGCAGAAATCTGAGTGGTTGCTATCAGGGCCGCTGATAAGGCAGTACAACCAGCCCTCCTGTACTGGGCCCTGGCACCATCAGTTCAAAAGGGTGGCCCAGGCACCTGCTGAGCAGGAGGGCCAGCAGTACTGTCCTTATGCAGACACCAATCCCCTTCTGTCTCCCCATGCAGTGTTACCAGTTTCTCCTCCTCTTTCTCCCTCTGCTGCTCTGCAGGGGGATTGGCCCTAGCACATGTGCCTCTTCCATCTACTGTCCGGACCCCATGTGTGCCCCTTTCCCCCTGAAGCGCTTCAGACTTCTCCTCTCCCACTGGCAGCTTTAGCAGGCACACAGGGGAGTGTTTCAGGATAAAGAAGGGGGGAAGGGGCCGGTAAATATGTCATTTACTAGCCCCTTCCTTTCCTGAATGAACACAGTGAGCGATCTATACCAATCACTCCTGTCTTCATTCATCACTGAAGCACAGTAAACTGATTGGGGCCGTCAGGTAGGCTGTATGGGGCCCCGTGATTTCAATAGTTGCCCTTATGTTTTCACTCTCCATAAATCCCTTTGGTCATTTGCACCATTTATTGAATAATCCTTGAATTACAGTTGGTGTAAATCTGATCTTCCTGTGTGTTCTAGAAAATTATATTACAGAAGCTTGCAGAATGTAGTAAATGAATACATTTGCCCAAAATTCATTGCACCAAAATCTGTTTCTTTTGTTAATTATTCTTTGTGTCTTAAAGTGGATGTAAACCCGATTTTTTTTTTTTTTTTTTTTTTTTTTCTTTTTATTATTTCATAATGTAGAGTATAAGATTGCCTAACATTTGAGCCCAGTCTTGCCACAAAGAGTTAATCCATCTCTGAGCAATCCTCTTTTATTGTTCAGTGAGATAAATCTTGACAAACAGAGAAAAACTTCAAATCCTCCCCCTTGCTGTGAGTGACAGGTGATTTACATCTCGTGCACTAGCCTAAGAGACATGCATTATTTTTTAATTCCCACCCCCACTCCTTACTTCAGCAGCTCTGCAAGGATTGGCTGTTCCACAGAACAGCATGATTTGGCATGCTGAAGTCATGTGGTTACTTTCCTGTCTTTTCACTGGATGTTAGAGATCATAGCAGAAGTTCAGTGTTAGAAATACACAGGAGAAAATACATACTGACAAGGGGAGTGTAGAGGTGGGCGGGGAGTCTACTGACATCACGGCTCCACCCACCGAGCTCCAGACAACAGACCCACCCACAGAATATGCAGATTTTCGGGTCTAATAACAGACAGAGGGGAGACATTTGACAGGTAAAGATACATGCAGGAGGCATGTATATCCTTATAGATAACCCCCATGGTAGTAGTTTAGAAAGGATGACATTGGGTTTACATCCACTTTAAGGATGAAAAGAACATAGCTTTGGCGATCCTGTAGCTGTCGAAATAAAGTCCTATCATGTTTAAGTACATTTTTTTCCTACACATAGTCACAATAATACTGTTGTCCACACAATTTTAGGACTCTGCCTCACAAACGTAGTTACTTTCTTTGATTTTTATGGTGATATTGCCAAATACAAATACTGGAGAGTCAATATTGTTTTCTTCTTTTATTGGACAAGAACTAAGTGGCTCAAACGGTAAGCAAGGGATGTCCAAATATTGTTTCAGTAGAGGCTCTGGTTTGAACAGAAGACTTTCATGGTGTAAATCAGAACAACTCGCATTGACTTGTGATCGCCAAACGGCAGATGATCCCACCCTATTAAATTTAATAGGAATGCTGCCCTCTTCTTCCAGACCAGTCTCTGCAAATGATGCAATACTAAACATGGAGATACTATGCACATGTATTCGATTGTCCCAGTGATTCGCATGCATCTGAGGTCTTGGCAGTTGAATGGGCTGTACATTTGAAGACTTTTTATCATAATTTACTACTGCAAGCAAATTTTGTAAGAAAAAATTCATTTTGAAAAATGTTCTTTGTTTTATACCAGAAAGAGCTCTTCGGAACCTTTTGCTCAAGAGAGCATAAAGGAGGGGGTTGATGGCTGAGTTCAGTAAAGCTAACCAGGCAGAGATGGTTTCCACCAGTGCTGGGACACCCTTTTGCCGACTCTTCTGTGAGATGGATTGTAGAATGCAGACAATGATGTATGGCACCCAGCAGCAAAAGAAAACTAAAATAACTAAAAACAGACGGAAGGTGCCATTGTGCTCTTTTCCAGGTGTGTTGTACATTGCAAATATATCTTGCTTCTTGCTTGGCAAACACCCAGAAACTGGTATAGGGGATGCATCAGTGCTCTTTTGAGAGCCATCTGTGTCAGGGTCTGCTATAATCTTTTCAGCATTTTGAAGAGATATTTTGTCCAGAAAGGCTGTATTGGCTTTGACATTTTTCTGGAGCTGGCACTCAATGTTGTGTATACGTCTGGCATGATCTCTTGCAACTTTTACAATGCGGATGTAACAAAAGACCATGGTGCACGTGGGCAGTAGAAAAGAGCAGGACAATATGAAGCCAGTGTAAGTAGGACTGTGTGCCCAGTTCACAGAGCAGCTGAAGGTGGATGGCAGATACTTAAACTGGCCCCAACCTACTAAAGGTGGGAATCCAGAAAAGATGGCTTGAGTCCAAATCCAGATGACTGTACTGATGGCTCGTTTCGTTGTTGCTTGAGTGCTGTATTGAAAACAGTCTATAATGGCTCTGTATCGGTCCAAGGCAATGGCAGACAATGTCAGCACAGAGGATGTGCAGTATACCACAAAAGCCGATCCCATATATGAACACAAATACTGTAACACATTACAAGACATGTTAGATTACACAAATAAGGTGTCCATGTATGAGACAGCATAGCAAAATAAAATGCCATATTGCAAGAAACACCATCACATACAGTATCTACAATGTATATATTTGAAATTCTATTATTGAAGCAACAGACTCAGTATACAAACAACTATTCTTAAATATTTTCAGACTTTCTGGTCTTAGTCATGGTCTTTAATTGAGGCCCGGAAAAGCTAAAATGTATAAGCGTAGTTTTACAATAGTGTGAAAACAACTTCAGTCCACAATGTTTTGAAGGATGGTTCAGATCTCCTTGTGGTGGCTTGGAGGGTGCCGGATTTGATTTGTGCAGTTTCTATGAAGCAACCAAGGGGCAGATTCGTTTTTGGGATCCAGGTTCTACGGCTTTGAAGTTTCCAAAGTGTATGCCTGGTTCCACGACAATAAATATTGGGGCTACTAGGCACGGGGCAAGAGAAATGGGGAGGAGACTGAAGGGCGTTACAGGGTCTCTGCCCCATGCCAATTATGAGGGGACCTGTTATAACAAGCTGCAGGACATGTACAGTGCTAAGACCTGGCGGGATGATAGAAAATGTCAGCTCTTTATGATATATTTCTTCTTACATAGATGTCACATACTCATCATGCCTATCTGTGTGCCACCTGTGCACTCACACCTATAAGTGGTCATTTGTCTTTTTCCTTTCAAGCACTGTCTCCGGTTTTAGTGATATGATGTTGGACAACAACCAATGCCACTTAAATGTTTGTTTTAAGAAAATGTTGTGATTGCTGTCACACCATTCCACTGTGAATATTGTCCTTTGATTTATATTCTCTACATGGCACTCTATATGCCACTCTGCACACTCTGCAGCATCTGCAATACACCACATGGCCTCACTCTACATGTTGTCCTGTGTGTTCTATACAGCACATGCCTCCACTCATTATAACATATGTTACACCACTTTTCCACTTCATACACATTTCCTAGTAATGCAAGGATCACTGGCAAACAGGGCAGCCATCAGAAATTTTGGGGCCCCTTACACAGCTTAAGGACTGGGCCCCCTGGGCCTGACCACCAACATTCCCCAGAGTCCACCCATTGGCCATTCCACCGAATCCACTGTGAATGGAAAGGAATACAATTTACAGCCTACCAATGCTTAGATGTGGTGGCTGCATTTGGGGGTTTTTTTTAGGCTTTTTATTTTCTGTTTTCCCCTGGGGATCTGGTCAGTTACACACTTCTTGTATTAGAGTGCCCCCACTCTGGACGAAGGAGTAACAGAGACATCTTTGGACAGCAGATGTACTAGCCAGTTTAGGTACATCAAACAAATCGTAGCCATACTCTAGCTCAGTGTTAAATGGTTTGTCTCAACCCTCTAACTGCTACATCTTCAAGACAGCTCGTTCTTTTGAAAAAAATAAATAAATAGACTTACTAACAGGATCACCAGGTGAAAATAAAAGAAAGAAAACCTAAAAAGAAAACCTAAAAAAGAAAAGGAATGAGGCCACCACATCTAAAAATTGGAAAGCTGCAATAAAATAAATGTTTGCTTTGGAGTTTAATACCATTTAAAGTGGATAGAGTTAATAAAGTAATTCTGTTATACTATTATAGCTCATATCTATAGGTAGATGATGAGAAAAAAGGGGTTTAATAAACAGACTGGGGTAAAGCTATTTCCAGGCATGGATGGAGAGAGAGAGGGGGGGCAGGGAGAGAGAGAGAGAAAGGGGGCAGCGGGAGAGGGGGTGCGGAGAGAGTGGGGCGGAGAGAGAGAGGGGGGGGCAGGGGGAGAGAAAGAGAGGGGGCAGGGGGTGAGAGAGGGGGGCGGAGAGAGGGGGGGCAGGGGGAGAGAAAGGGAGGGGGCAGGGAGAGAGAGAAAGGGAGAGAGGGGGCAGGGGAAGAGGGGGAGAGAGGGGGCAGGGGAAGAGAGAAGAGGGGGAGAGAGGGGGGAGAGAGAGAGTGGGGGGCAGGGGGAGAGCGAGGAGGGGAGAGAGAGGAGGAGAGAGAGAGAGAGGGGGGAGAGAGAGGGGTCAGGGTTTGGTCACAATGCTCACTCACTTGGATGGTCCCCGAGGGCTCTCATTTAGCAGCTTCTCTCAATGTGGCTGTCGGCTTGTTTAATCTTCCCGCCCCCACATCCCCTTCACAGACACAGCAGCACACAGGCAGAGAGAGAGGGGTGGGAGAAGGGATGTGTGTAAGAAGCTCAGGCATGCTGGAGGGGACGGAGCAGCATGGGGATCCTCTCCTTCCAGGACACTGAGACCAGGGATTGCTAGGAGGACGGAGCGGCCATCAAATGAGGGGGAGGAGAGGAGCAGGTGGATGGAACCACTGGTGTTCTGGAGGAGGGCGTGGCACTCATTTCTGCATCCCTCGAGCGCTCCAACTACCCCTGCACACTACGCCACTGGCTGGGAGTCAGGAGCCAGTGCAGCGGGTGGCCCCAGCGGGAGTCGGGACTAGTGTAGGGGCCAGAAAGGAACAAAGAGGAGGTGCCAACTTGGGGCCCGGGCATCCAGAGAGATCTGTATGGGCTGTACCCCCCTGATGGTGGCCCTGCTGGCAAACATCCAGTACCAGTTAATTGTTACAATCTGAGCTAAATTGTGGTTTGGTTGAATCATTCTGCTCATTATTAGTAAATAATGGTCCACCCAATACAACGTGTACCTGAAAAGTTGCCTTATCTTACCTGGTGATTAGACCATTTGTTGTATATAACTGAAGTAGCCACCAATGGCATTATTCCAGTGCCCACAAGAAAATCACTGATGGCCAGGTTAATCAGAAAGATTGAGGTCACCGAATGGAAATGTTTTGTTGCTACAATTATAACAATAACCAGAAGATTTCCTATGGGAAAAAAAGAAAAATTGATTTGTATCCTGTAATAGATAATTTCAGGTGGACTAAATCCAAAAAGTGCTGAGGAACACATTTCATGTTGTGAAATCATGAAATAATTTATTCACTATTTAACCACTTAAGCTCCTGTACCCCCTTTGGAACAGCTTTTACATTTCTGCTAAGGGCTTCCATATTGGAGGCTAACTGTGGTAATACTTAAAATAACAAAGTAATATACTGTATGTATATATGTGTATATATATATATTGGTTTTAAGGACAAACAAGGTCTATTTTGGAGAAAAGATATTAGTTTCTATGTAATCTTCAGACAAACTGTCCGTCGGCGGCCTGCAATCGCGGCGAGGAGAGGCAGAACGGGGAAATGTAAACAAGGCATTTCCCTGTTTTGCCTAGTGACATGACAGAGATCTTCTGTTCTCTGTCATCGGGAACAGTGATCTCTGTCATGTCAGTGGTAGCCCCCCCCCCCCACAGTTAGAACACGCTGAGGGAACACAGTTAACCCCTTGATCGCCCCCTAGTGTTTAACCCTTTCCCTGCCAGTGACATTTATACAGTAATCAGTGGCTATTT
Organism: Aquarana catesbeiana; assembly: GCF_042186555.1. Lineage (NCBI taxonomy): Eukaryota > Metazoa > Chordata > Amphibia > Anura > Ranidae > Aquarana > Aquarana catesbeiana. Next base: position 70,288,940 of record NC_133336.1, on the reverse strand, counting down.
TTAGCTCTGATTGCTGTATGAATGTCAATGGTCCCAAAATAGTGTCAAAAGTGTCCAATCTGTTCGCCGCAATGCCGCAGTCCCGATAAAAGTTGCAGATCACCTCTATTACTAATAGAAAAAAATAATAATAAAAATGCCATAAATCATTCCCCTATTTTGTAGAAGCTATAACTTTTGCACGAACCAATCAATATATACTTATTGCGATTTTATTTTATTTTTTTACCAAAAATATGTAGAAGAATACATATTGACCTAAACTGAGGTAGAAATTCATTTTTTTATTTATTTTTGGGGGATATTTATTATAGCAAAAAGTAAAAAATATAGCTTTTTTTTCAAAATTGTTGGCTTTTTTTGTTTATAGCGCAAAAAATAAGAACTGCAGAGGTGATCAAATACCCCAAAAAAGAAAGCTCTATTTGTGGGAAAAAAAGTACGTCAATTTTGTTTGGGTACAACGTCGCACAACTGCGCAAATGTCAGTTAAAGTGACGCAGTGGCGAATCGCAAAAAATGCTCTGGTCATTAAGGGGCAAAACCTTCCAGGGCTGAAGTGGTTAAGAAATGTAAGAAATGTTAAAGTGTTTGTAACGCCCAAAAAAAAGAGATCATGTTCCCTTAAAGCATGCATAACAGCACAGTACTTGTGCTGTGTTATTTGGCACCTTCCATCACCTAAAAAACCTGACTGATCCTGCCTGGCTATGCCCTTCCCCCTGTAAACTGACCACGGTTTATCATGGCTGTTGAGCCCTAACAACAGGGTCAGTTTACATGCCTCTGTCATCCACAGCTATCTGCAGCTCTCATCTGTCCTCCCCTCCCTGCCTGTCAGCTAGTCTGTGCCACTATTCTCCCCGCCCCTTCCCTTCCTGCTGCTATAATAACTGTACTACAAACATCCCATCCCCTCTGCTGTGTTAGCTAACATTATCTATCCTAGTGTCTGTGTTTGAAAAATGAAAAAAAATGCAGATTATACCTTATATCAGAGCGTCTCCCGGCGCTCACGTGACTCCTCGGCTCTCTCTTCTCCGTGAGGAGTCACGGGAGCGCCAGGAGATGCTCTGATATAAGGTATAAATCTGCATTTCTTTTTTCAGCACAAACACTAGGACAGATAATGTTAGATGACAAAAGGGAAGGGATGTTTGAATTACAGTGGCTTAACAACCACTTTAAGTTAAAATAAGACCCCTTTCACACTGAGGGGGTTTTTAGGCATTTTAGCTCTAGAAATAGTGCATGTAAAGCACCTAAAAACTACCTCCCATTCATTTCAGTGTGACTTTTCACAAAGCGGCAGTGTGCTTGCAGGACGTTAGGAAAAGTCCTGCAAGCAGCATCTTTGGGGTGGTTTGGGAGCACTGTATACAGCGCTCCCAAAATGCCCTGCCCATTGAAATGAATGGCCAGCGCCTGAAAAGCGTGTCGGAAGTTCCGAAACACGGGTGCTTTTAACCCCTTTTTCAGCCACTGGCAGGGGTTACAAGCACCCTGCTAGCGGCCAAAAAAGCAGTGGTAAAGCACCGCTAAAATGAGCGGCCCTTTACCACTAACGCGCGGTGGCCCCAGTGTGAAAGGGGTCTTAATGATTTTTAAAAAGTTGAAAAATTTGCAGACAAATAATAGGTAAGAGGAGAAAGGGGGGGGTGTAATTAGCACTAACTGGGGGTTAATAAGCAGCTAAATAGGAACAAATTCTATTTAGAGGAAAGAATAAAACTCTTTTTTTTCACCAATATGGTTGCTTTAACTGACATCATAATTAGACTGAAGCCTACACCAAATGATAATTATGTTAGTCTGTATCTCTGAATCTGTATCTAGTGAACAGTGTTTACAAACAAACTGGAAGGTTTGTTTTTAGCAGCGGTGGCTAGAGCTGTTTGCTCTATTAATACAGCAAGTCCTGGCTGCCATCTTGACAGCCTCAAATTGGAATAGAAGAAACAGGGTGCTTGGCACTAGTGACGGGTGCTACATACGTCCTGTGTATTTTGGTTTAGGTTTTTTTTTTTGCAGCATATACACAGCATGCCTTAGGTACGATACTGGTTTAATTTTCATAATTTTTGTTTTTTTTCCTTTAACTGTGTGTTTTTTTTAATAATATAAAACAATGTTCTGTTTTTTTAATAATATAAAACTATACATATTAGTTCATACTGACTAATAGGCAAGTTCTTAGGTTTTGTTTGCTTAATAATATAATAATCCAATATTTTAGCCAACTTTATAAGTTTTTTATTCTGCCATGTCAATATTATTATTTTGTTACATATTATATATTGGTCTTTGGACATATACCATGTAAAAATGTTAAACATAATTACCGTCTGTACTGTATATTAACCCAATCACGAAGGTAAAAAGCTTTCAGACTTTAGAACCACTTTAAGCTGTCACAGCAGTAATTAGCTCTTTTACTGAAACCCCAAAAGAAGTTGTGTGATAAGATGTAGCACCCTCTATTGTGCTACTAGTGTCAGTGTAGGTAAATCTATATTCTGACTCATAGTTAACTAGTGAGTCTAAATTGGGTCAGGGTTACTGCAGGTCAGGCTGGATGACTCACACAGGCAGGTCTTTGGTTCTAGAAGTTTGGAGAAATTTTCTAGAAGCTAAAGGATGGAAGCCAGGAGGGCTGATCTGCATACTTAGGGGAGCTTGGCCAATCCCCAGGCAGTGGGTCTGGCAGGGTGGCTGAGCCAGCCCTTAAATATGGATGATGCCAGCAGGGTAGTTGGGTGGAAGATGGAATACGGAGGAGATTGTCGGTGGCCTTAGAGGGAAGTTTCTGGTCTGGGGGGCTTTGCCTCAGGCTGGAGCTCAGGCTGGCTTGGGAGGACCCTGACGGTAGCCCGGTTTGAAAGGAGTCTTGCCTAAGAAGCAGCGGGAGCAAGGAGGACAGTGTGAGTACATTAGCACACCTAGGGGTTCACAAGGGGAGAAACTGCCTGATGTAGAAAGCCTTTCTGGAAGGCTTGTGATTAATAATTTCCTTTTCCTTGCCCTGGGAGATCTCTGAGCAGCCGGGTGGGCTGGTAGTTCCTGTAGGAAGTAGTGCTGGGATCAGTGTCTACAGTTGGAGATACTCTGGTGTGCAGTCTACAACACTTTGTGCCACTTTCTAAGGGACTGAGTATTCATAGTCCTTAGGGGACTTTTGCATCTTTGCATTCAAGAGGAGGACAGTTCTGGAGCATGTAAATAGGGAGGAAGTTGCCCCTGTTATTGTTCCAATCAAGCTGGGCATTCCATAATTCCTATTCCCCATCCACGTTATTACCCCTAATAAACAACAATAACCAAGTTCAAAGTCTTTTCCTTGTGTGCGAATGGAAGTGATAAATGCTTGTCACCTGGCTGTGCAGGAGTAGGGAAACCAGTCATCTGCAGCCACTGCGGGGTTAATGCTACAAGTGCTGATTCAATGATCAAATTAATTCACGTGTGTGCATACATGTATATATTTCAGCTTGCAATACAGTACATGTCAAATAGGACAGGACATAAGGCTATGCAATATTGCATATTACCCTATATTAAATATAAAAAGAAAATACTAAACATTGTCTTTGTTGTAACCACTAATACAAGGTTCAAACAGTCATGGTATCTAATATCAAAGCAAATGTTTAAATTAAGGAGATATATGCAATATTTTTTTTATAAACTGGAATAAAAATTATGATTCCAAAGCCTCTTTTTTGGGGCTTTGAATTTTTATTTTTTTTTATAATTTAATTTCTAATAAAATTATGGTGGCCTACAATAACTGAATATGCAAACCTCACATGAGCCATGCAAGCTTAGCAGCTTGCAGCATTTCAGTGTTCTGACTTTATTTAAAAAGGCTCTGCCTTAGCCAGGCTGAGAACTGCCCATACATTGGCTCAAGAGCCTATGCTTAGAAAGCCTATTGTCAACCATTACAAAAAAAAGCAACTTTAGCATGTGATAATCCATATGACAATCAAGAAGACTCACCTGCTGCTGCTGTAATACACATCACTATCATGAACACTCCCAGAATTCCATGCAGTAGGGACCTTGAACCATACTTCAATTCTTCTGTGCTATCATTTGTTGTTCTTGATGGCAAGAATTGGTAATTTAATAAATTGGAAGAATTTTCCCAATTACAAGAGAAGGAAGAGGCATTGCAGCCTTGCTTTGCATCCATTGCTACAATCTTTCCAACGTTGCATTTTATGACAAGGTTACACTATTTAAGTCCATTATCCAAAGCACAGGTTGTCATCCAGCTTATATAATGGCTTAATCTCCATCTCCATACGCATTTAGGTATAACAAACAGTAGAGAAAAAGAAGACGTGGCGTAGTGATTGATGAGTCAATTCAAATTGCAGTATTTTATAATAGGTGCCAAGCTGACCTGCAGAGCAGACTCCATGGGTCCTAGCAAGGAGCAAAGCAACCCTATGACGGGAAAAAACGAAGAAGCTTTGAAAAGATAAATAGGGAGCCATGGAAACCTGCAATACAGTGACGACAATGGCTGACGGAGTCATACGCTGGGAAATAGAGATGATAATGTGATGTTTTCATCATATCAGTGCAAAAGAGAGTGGAGTGGTTGATATGCAGGTAAAAATACTTTGCTGCACCTGGAGTAATATCTTTGGGAGCATCAGTGATGATGAGGCAAAAAAAAAAAAAAAAACTTGAAGAAAAACATTTGCATTCATCAGCCAGAAAGCTGCGCATGGGACGTACTTGGACATTCCAAAATGACAATGATCCAAAACACAAGTCGACCTGTCATTGGCTACAGCAGAATAAAGTGAAGGTTCTGGAATGGCCATCTCAGTCTCCTGATCTCAATATCATTGAGCCACTCTGGGGAGATCTCAAACGTGCAGTTCATGCAAGACAGCCCAAGAATTTACAAGAACTGGAGGCTTTTTGCCAAGAGGAATGGGCAGCTTTACCATTTGAGAAGATAAAGAGCCTAATTCACAAATACCACAAAAGACTTCAAGCTGTCATTGATGTTAAAGGGGGCAATACACGGTATTAGGAACTGGAGTATGTAAACATTTGATAAGGGTCATTTGGGTAGTTTCTGTTGTCATTGTGATTTAAAAAGAGTAAACATAGTTGATTGATAATAAATGGCTTCAGCCAAACACTAATCACGAGTGAAAGAAAGGTTTTTGTGTTATCATTCATATTCTTTGAAAAATGGCCAAGAAATCATAAATTCTGCCAGGGTATGTAAACTTATGAGCACAACTGTGTGTGTGTGTATGTATATGTGTATATATATATATATATATATATATATATATATATATACATACATTACATATATATATACACACAGTATCTCACAAAAGTGAGTACACCCCTTGCTTTTTTGTAAATATTTTATTATATCTTTTCATGTGACAACACTGAAGAAATTACACTTTGCTACAAGTAGCGAGTGTACAGCTTGTATAACAGTGTCAATTTGTTGTCCCCTCAAAATAACTCAACACACAGCCAAAACATCACAGAACTGGTGGAGGTTAGAGACCTTACGCTCCTCCACCTTCCATTTGAGGATGCCCCACAGATGCTCAATAGGGTTTAGGTCTGGAGACAATTTTGGCCAGTCCATCAACTTTACCCTCAACTTCTTTAGCAGGGAGGTCGTCTTGGAAGTGTGTTTGGGGTCGTTATGTTGGAATACTGCCCTGCAGCCCAGTCTCTGAAGGAAGGAGATTATGCTCTGCTTCAGTATGTCACAGTACATGTTGGCATTCATGGTTCCCTTCATGAACTGTAGCCAAGTGCTGGCAGTACTCATGCAGCCCAAGACCATGACACTCCCACCACCACGCTTGACTGTAGACAGGACACACTTGTCTTTGTACTCCTCACCTGGTTGCCGCGACAAACGCTTGACACCATCTGAACCAAATAAGTTTATCTTGGTCTCATGAGACCACAAATCATGGTTCCAGTAATCCATGTCTTTAGTCTGTTTGTCTTCAGCAAACTGTTTGCGGGCTTTCTTGTGCATCAGCTTTGGAAGAGGCTTCCTTCTGGGACGACAGCCATACAGACCAATTTGATGCAGTGTGGCGTATGGTCTAAGCACTGCCAGGCTGACCCCCCACCCATGCTGGCAGCACTCATACCTCATTTTTTCAAAGACAACCTCTGGATATGACGCTGAGCATGTGCACCCAACTTCTTTGGTTGACCATGGCAGGGCCTGTTCTGAGTGGAACCTGTTCTGTTCAACCAGTGTATGGTCTTGGCTACCGTACTGCAGCTCAGTTTCAGGGTCTTGGCAATCTTCCTTTTAGTCTAGACCATCTTTATGTAGAGCAACAATTCTTTTTTTCAAATCCTCAGTTCTTAGCCACGAGGTGCCATGTTGAACTTCCAGTGACCAGTATCCACACCAAATTTAACACACCTGCTTCCCATTCACACCTGAGACCTTGTAACACTAACGAGTCACATGACACCAGGGAGGGAAAATGGCTAATTTGGCCCAATTTGGACATTGTCACTTAGGGGTGTACTCACTTTTGTTGCCAGCTGTTTAGACATTAATGGCTGTGTGTTGAGTTATTTTGAGGGGACAGCTAATATACACTTTTATACAAGCTGTACACTCACTACTAGGGATGCACCGATACCATTTTTTTTTTTTACAATGAGTACGAGTACCGATACTTTTTTTTTAATACTCAGCGATACCAATTACCGATACCTACCGCAACTGTTTTGTTTTCACTTTAGCTGTCAGCAATGGTACAAAGCATTGAAAACTTATTTACAAATGAAATAAATAGTTTTTTTTTTTTTAATTTTCGCTTTTTCAATGTGAAATGTGTAAATATATGTTAATACAGTAAATCCTCACCATCCAGGCACTAATTAAACAGTTCAGGATCCTAACTCACAGGTGAAGGGCTTCTCCCAGTCACCAACAAAACAAAGATAATGCAAACCTTTTCCTGTCTCTCACAAAGCAGACATCACATCAGTAGCTCTCTCTTAGCTATACTCGTTGAGTCCCAGGCCAAGAGCAATTCTTTGCTCCAGTCCTGCTTTAGTTATACCACCTGTTGGTGGACACAAATGGACTGTAAATCTGATCCAGAACCAACCCTGCTAAGGTTGCTGGTAAAACCCGGACCGGATTCCATCTTAGCAATTAGGGATGAGCCCGATGTTCGTTCGACTCGAACATCGGGTGTTTGCCTGTTCGCCGAATAGCGAACAATTTGGGGTGTTCGCGGCAAGTTCGAATGCCACGGAACACCCTTTAAAAGTCCATGGGAGAAATCAAGTCTTAATTTTAAAGGCTTATATGCATAGTATTGTCATAAAAAGTGTTTGGGGAACTAGGTCCTGCCCCAGGGGACATGTATCAATGCAAAAAAAAGTTTTAAAAACTGCCGTTTTTTTGGGAGCAGTGATTTTAATAATGCTTAAAGTCAAACAATCAAAGTGAAATATTCCTTTAAATTTCGTACCTGGGGGGTGTCTATAGTATACCTGTAAAGTGGCGTGTGTTTCCTGTGTTTAGAACAGTCCCTGCACAAAATGACATTTCTAAAGGGAAAAAAGTCATTTAAAAGTACTCACGGCTATAATGAATTGTCTATGGGATAAATTTAAAAGTGCTAATTTTAAAGGCATATATGCATGGTATTGTCATAAAAAGTGTTTGGGGACCCGGGTCCTGCCCCAGGGGACATGTATCAATGCAAAAAAAAGTTTTAAAAACTGACGTTTTTTTGGGAGCAGTGATTTTAATAATGCTTAAAGTCAAACAATAAAAGTGAAATATTCCTTTACATTTCGTACCTGGAGGGTGTCTACAGTATACCTGTAAAGTGTTTCCTGTGTTTAGAACAGTCCCTGCACAAAATGACATTTCTAAAGGAAAAAAAGTCATTTAAAAGTACTTGCGGCTATAATGAATTGTCGGGTCCGGCAATACAGATAAAAGTCATTGAAAAAATGGCATGGGATCACCCCAGTCCATTGCCAGGCCCTTTGGGTCTGGTATGAATATTAAGGGGAACCCCGAACCAAAATTAAAAAAAAAAATTTGTGTGGGGGTCCCCCCAAATTCCATACCAGACCCTTCAGGTCTGGTATGGATATTAAGGGGAACCCTGAGCCAATTAAAAAAAAAAATGGCGCAGGGGTCCCCCTCAAAATCCAGGCGCCAACATTTTAAAAAAAATGGCGTGGGGGTCCTCCCAAAAATCCATACCAGACCCTTAACCGAGCACGCAACCTGGCAGGCCACAGGAAAAGAGGGGGGGACGAGAGAGTGCCCCCCCTCCTGAACCGTACCAGGCCATATGCCCTCAACATGGGGAGGGTTCTTTAGGGTAGCCCCCCAAAGCACCTTGTCCCCATGTTGATGGGGACAAGGGCCTCATCCCCACAACCCTTGCCCAGTGGTTGTGGGGGTCTGCGGGTGGGGGGCTTATCGGAATCTGGAAGCCCCATTAACAAGGGGACCCCCAGATCCCGGCCTCCCCCCTGTGTGAAATGGTAACGGGGTACAAATGTACCCCTACTATTTCACAAAAAAAGTGCCAAAATGGTACAAAATACAAGACACAACTTGGGACAAGTCCTTTATTAAAAAATTTAAAAATTAAAATGTCCCATGAAGTTTTCATCTCTCGCTCTGCCGACGGACCGAAAAAGAAAAAAAACACAAAGCAGCGATCAAAGCGCCTCCATGGGAGGCACCCGCTGTATGCGGCATCCTTGCAGGTGACAGTTCTTTTATATCTGAGGGCGGGGCCACATGGTGACGTTCCTGGGTGACCCTGCCCCCCTCTGACGCATGGGGACTTCCCTATGGCTTTCCCAGGGCGTCAGAGGGGGCGGGGCCACCTGGTTACGTTCGTGTCCCATAGACATTAATGGTGTTCATGCGTTCGAACAAATTTTTTGCCTGTTCGTATGTTCTGCTGCGAACCGAACCGGGGGGTGTTCGGCTCATCCATATTAACATTTAACAAATATAGAATAAATTGTAGCGCTAAAAACACACATATACTAATGGTGAATAAAAAGTTCTAAGTGCATGTAAACGTAATGTCCCAAAAAGTGATTGTAATCCAAAAGGACAATAGTCCGTGGTGAAAGTAAATAATCTGTGTATCAATCCTGTATGCTTCCCAACCGTCAACTTGTATGTCATCAACTTTAGCGAATAGATGAAATACGCTTACCAGAGAGGTTGGATTCTACTGCCATGAGCATAGAATCAATAGAGCTTGATGCCACCCAGGGCAAAGTGGTGAAGTGTTGGAGGCAAGGGTAGATCCTCTACAAGGCCGGGACGTCCCCTCTTTATCCACCGAAGCAGAGCCAAAATCGATTCCAAAAAACAGAGTGGTTTCTCAGTTCCCCAGGATATGTGGAAAGAAAAAGGAATACTGGTCTGTGTATCAGCCTTGAGGCTATGCAAGTGTACCTTCTTCTAGGTACACTTGCACACGTTTTTGAAGCAACTCAGCAGGTAGGTTGTTTCAAACATCTTGGAGAAGTAACCACAGACCTTCTTGTCACGGTCTAGCCTGCAGATTTCTGTTGTGAAATTCTTACCTCCTTGCTGCAGATCTGTGACTCCATTTTATATGTGGTGTTTGGCATCTCGGTTCACCTTTTGGGCATCACCAGCTCCACTGTGGGATTATATCATTTTTCCTTTTATTACTTCCTGAGTCACCGCCTTGTTTGCTTCCCTATATATACACATGCTCAGTGCAATGCTCCTTGCCTGAGCAACTTCACAGTTCTCTGAGCTCCCGTTCACTTGTCTCTTGTGTATCCTGTATCAGACTACCCAGACATCTCAAGTCTCCTGGAAGGTGCGGGAGACTCCCGCACACCCACAAGTGCCTCCCCATCTCCCGGGAATGATCGGTGCGGCGGCTGTCCCTCCTGCTGCGCACCGATCATCCCCAGCTTCTCTGTGTACTCCTCCCCCGTCCCCCTCTGTGTCCTTCTCCGCCCCCCCTCCTCCCCCGCAACCAGCTCCCCTCCTCTCCTCTCTCCTGCTGGCTGTGGGGGGAACTAGTAATTGGACACAGTGAGCGAGATCGCTCCTGTGTCCTGTGATTACTGAGCACAGTAAACTGTGTTTACTGTGCTCAGTTTATGAATGGACAGGAGCCTCTGTCTCCTGTTCATTCATCTTTAGTGCTGAGAAAGGGACTGGGGAATGTGTCCATAGTCCCTTTGTCTATCTCAAAGGGGAGATGTCATGGGTTTGTTTAGACCCCTGACATCTCACCAAAGCTCCCCCCAAAAATAAAATATTGTAAAAAAATTTAAAAAATTAAAAAGTGTAAAAAAATTTTAAAAAAGCATTGCAAAAAAAATGAAAAACTAATTAAAATGTAAAAAAATCAATTATTAAAAGTAAAAAATCCACTGCCACCCACCCCCCACCCACTTCCCCAGAAGCACTGCAAAACCAGACATGTTGCGGAATCGGAGGAGATAACGTTTTATTTATTTTTGGTCTTGGAGTTATTGCTTTGACCCAAAATATTGAGAAAGTGATTTAAATAATATTTTTCCCGAAGGGGGGGTGGCGTTTGCGGGCGCGAAACACCACCTCCCTGAAATGAGTTTGCCACCTCCCTGAAATTAGTTTTTACAGGTTGGGACGTCTGGACTACCCATGTACTGACTCTGGCTTCATTTATTGTTTATGCCTGTTAGATACCCGTCCTAATCTTGGCTTGTCTCCTGGATTTCCAGTTGCCTCTTGCTGCTTGTACTCTGCACACATGTTTGGTCTCTGCAACCTTAACTGGGCATACCTGGGGGCCGCGATCTTGTTCCAGCTTGCTGCAAGTCCATCCCCACCATCAGGGGCTCTGGTGAAGAAGCAGCCTGGGACTTAGACTCCGCGCCCTGGGAAACCCCAAATTGGCGATCTACAAAGAGCTCATTATTACTGACTCCTGACAGTTTGCTCAGGCCACGAGCTTCTCGGCAACACCACAGCCTCTTCTGGAACAACTTCAGTGTTTCACACAGAGAGTTGATATCCAGCAGGCCTATCAAGAATGGATTACGCAATGAACTTTCCTCACGTTTGGATCAGCTGCAGGTTGTGCCCACTTCCTCACCCTCCGTTTTGGCTCCTGTTCCAGTTCCTGCTACTCTGGCTCGCGCGGTCATTCCAGTGGAAGGCAGTCCTTTGAAACTCCAGCTCCCTCCGCCACCTCGCTTTTCTGATGATCCTAAAGCTTGTTGGGGCTTCATCAATCAATGCTCGATTAACTTTGAGCTAGCGAGCCACCATTTCCCTACTGATCGTTCCAAGGTGGCGTACATGATATCACTCCTTTCTGGTGAGGCTCTGGCTGTGGGAGCATCAAGATCCTACGATTTCCTGTCTTCCCGTCTTCCAGCAAGCTTTTCATAAGACCTTCGATGTGCCTGGCAGGGCCTCATCTGCTGCTGGAGCATTTTTTCGGCTTCGTCAAGGATGCATGACTGTTGGTCAGTATGCAGTTCATTTTTGCACCTTGGCCACGGAACTAGCATGGAATAATGAGGCCCTTAGTGCAACCTTTTGGCAGGGTTTAGCAGATTGTATTAAGGATAAACTGGCTGGCAGAACCATACCCTCCACCTTGGATAACTTTATCACCCTTAACCAGGGCAGCTGATAGAAATCACAGGGCCCCGTACAGCCTACCTGACAGGGCTCCCTTCAGACCCACCCCTGATCCTGCCCCTGGCCCCTCCCCAGACCCGCCTTGAAACAAAGTGCAGGTTTGTCTTCAAGTGATATTTATCCTTCTCCAGCCAGTTGTAAGTTTGATTATCCAAAAGAAATACTGTGATGATACAAAAGATGGTCAAAGATTGCAGACACTGTACAGGAGATGGGCAGAGACTGGAGACATGATCCAAGAGATGGTCAGAGACTGCAGACATGATACAAAAGATCAAATCAGCCTCACCACTGCCCATCGATGCAGCCTCACTGTGTCCACCTGCAGCCTGATCAGTGCCCATCAATGCAGCCTCACTGTGCCATCAATGCAGCCTCATTGTGCCATCAATGCAGTCTCACTGTGCCCATCTGCAGCCTCATCAGTGCCATCAGTGGAGTCTCACTGTGCCCATCTGCAGCCTCAATGTGCCGTCAATGCAGCCTCACTGTGCCCATCTGCAGCCTCAATCTGCCATCAATGCAGCCTCACTGTGCCCATCTGCAGCCTCACTGTGCCCATCTGCAGCCTCACTGTGCCCATCTGCAGCCTCATTAGTGCCATCAATGCAGCCTCACTGTGCCCATCTGCAGCCTCATCAGTGCCATGAATGCAGCCTCACTGTGCCCATCTGCAGCTTCATCAGTGCCATCAATGCAGCTTCACTGTGCCCATCTGCAGCCTTGCCAGTACCTTGATTACACAGTGGGTATCTCCCGCTGTGTCATGTAGCTGGGTTCTGAACTGTTTGGTGGCCAACCACTCACTATAACAAAGCCCCTCCTCTTGGACACTGATTCAATTTCCTAGCATTGGATCAGTGTTCCGTCTATCACGGTCTAGGAGGCGGGGCTTTGTTACAGTGAGTGGACTACCACCAAACAGTTCAAAGTTCAGACCCCATCTCCATGACACAGCGGGAGATTCCCCATGAATTAGTGGAGAGAGATAAATCACTCTGCCAGGGAAGGCAGGCTGGGACTTGACCCAGCACTGACATGCGGAGTGGCCGCACAAGTGACATTCAGCCAAAACACAAGAAATAGTCTCTCCCACACACCCAGAAGAACATCTACAGAGAGGGACCCAGGAAGTTAAAAAACCTGCAGATAAGTCGGAGCAGGGGGGGGGTGTGCTGGTTAGAGAATTTTTTAAAATTAATTCTGAATGCATTCTTCTCTGTCAGATTGCCCGGGCCCCATGCTGGCTGGGCCCAGTTCAACAGGGCTTTTCAGCGGTCCTGCCCATAACATCCAAATCAAAGTCTGCTTCCGGGAGTGACGTCTAGAAAGGGCTTGTCCACATCACCTCCCAGTGGATCATATAGCACCTGCTTTACAGGAAGCTCCTGAACTACGCATCTTTACAACTATGCCGGCATCTGAAGAACCCATGCAATTAGGTCAGACATGCCTCACGCCACAAGAGCAATCGTGTCACCTCAAACTCAGCCTAAAACTCTCAGGTCTAGGTCCCTCGGAGGTAGGTGATCTAGAGCAGAACCTGAATTCCGTCACTTTCCCTTGATCTGTCTTACCTGTTTCCATTCATTGGGCCCTGAACTCATATCATGTAGCTGCATACGTGGACTCTTAGGCAGCTGGGAACTTCATGGAGCAGTCCTTGGCTACTGAATTGGGCATTACTCTCATTCCCTTGGCAAAGCCCCTCCCGGTATCTGCAGTCGATGTCTCTACCCTAGGGCTCACTATTACTAACTCCTGACACTTCTGTGGATGTAGGCTGCCTCAAGTCCTTCTGACTCTTCATGTAATCCCAGACATCTCCATGATATTGAGATCAAGGCTTTGTGGGGGCCAAACCATCACTTCCAGATGCCTTGTTCTTCTTTACACTGAAGATAGTTCTTTATGACATTGGCTTGGGGTAATTTTCCTTCTGCAGAATACATTTGGGGCCAATCACACACCTCCCTGATGATATGGCATGATGGATAAGTATCTGCTTATATTTCTCAGCATTGAGTATACATCTATGTTTGTCCCAAGCATGTTTGAATCCGCTTACTGTTGGTGGACTCACTACCTCTGCTGGAAGTCTATTCCAAGCATCAAACTTATCTTCCAGTTGAGGAAGGTATTTCCTCTTCTTACTTGCTGGCAGTGAATTGTCCTTTCTCCTAAATTGTGTACCACTTAGCCTCGGCTCACAGGGTGTTTGTTCATTTATGCTGGCCATCATTCAGTTTTGAAAAGCAGGAGAACCTTCCATGAAGGACAGCTCTAGATCAAAGATGAGTATTGCAGTGAAAGCTGCATTTTTTATTTTAATACTGTAGGGTACTATTCAAGATACAGTCACCAGAACCTGGAGTTCTGTTTTAAAGCAAACCTAGTTTGACAATATTATTCTTTAAACAGTGAGACCTAATTGTGAATGAAATTGCAATTACAGTACAAACACAAGAAAAAATGGGTCACTGAAATTGTCATTGGTCATACTGGTGCCAATTTGGAAACACTCCACAAAATGGGGCCAGAGCTCTCCAATCTGCGGGGAGCATGAGTGTTGCTGATTGCAGAGCTACAGGTTGGACTCAGTAGGGCACTTCTTCCCCACAAAGAGAAAAGGTCCCATTTTAAAGCTTCTGGCGGAAAACTAGATTTTCTACTCAGACTGTGGCTGCTTTATAAAGAAAACACACAGTAAACCTTGCACACGTTTTGATGTATTTAGAATGTTTTAGCTGAGTTGAACTGAAGATTTAATTGAGCTTTAAGGAATTCCCTGTCTGGCCTGTTCTTTTCGCCTGTACTTTCTGTGATTGGTGGGGTATCCCCAGTGAGGACAGCTTGCCAAGGTTCCAGTTATCAACAAGTTAGGAAGAGATAAGCAATGAGAGCCTTGAGGAGAGCCTGTCATTTGAGGGTTTCTCCTTTTTTACTCTGAGGGTACTGCAGTTGAGAACTGACCAAGTAGTCTGTATAGTATCACTAGTCACAGAACAGTGTGGGATTGTTGGTTATGCTACCCTCATGGCTTTCTGAACGTTCTTCCCTGATTGAATCATTGTGAGAAGGAGGGTTTCTGGTCTTCTGTGTGTAGTAACAGACCTAGCAGCAAGTGCTACTGTTGTTTCTATCAGTTCAAATGTGAGCAACTGTTTGGGATGTCTATCTAATTATTTCAGAGCCATAACTGACGCTTGTGAGGCGATATAATTAAGAGAGGTGTTTTGCTGTGTCTAAGGTATGTTTTTTTTTCAATGATTGCTCTGATCTTTTCCCTGATTAAAAATATGAGCATTAACAAAAAAAATAATATACAGTATTGCACCTGATCAGTCCTTATTTGTGGAGGCTGCATTAGTTTTCTTTTATCAAGCTAATTTGGAAATATCTGCTGATCTCACTAGAAATGCGATGTCCTTGTCACTTTTTGCGAGCTGAATAGATAGCAAAACAATCTTGTTTAACCAAAGGCAGACATAATCGTACTCCAGCCTGGATGGCAATTATGGCTGCCCCCTCAGATACAACCACCTTACCTAAGAACTGGTAGGCTGCAAAATATAATATTCTTGTTCTTGGGTTAAAGGGGAAGTAAAGTCACTTGTTTAAAAATATATTTTGCAGCATTAACAGTCTATACTGCAATGTTTTGTTTTCCCCATAGTCCCCCACAAAGTCAAAAATGCACTCATTAATCCTGCCAGTCAAGGGCAACGTTGTCACCCTCATGACTAATTTTACAGCAAGTACTAGAATGCTTGGAGGAATTGTCCATTTAGTTAACTGCCCATTAGACAGCAGATGAATGCAAACACTAAAATAGATCCTCCCATCCCTATCTCCATTTTGCAGCAGAATGAACATATGGGACATTTTGAAAGCATTATGAACATTCTGAAAGACAAGTTACTATTTTTTAATGGTTGCCTTTGTTAATTAGATAAACATAATATTTGGTTACAAATTTGTATTTAATCCTTAATGACAATGGATGTACTATTGATGAATATGGATGTTAATGACTAAGGATGTACTATGGATGTATGGTGGAACTGTTTAGGATAACAATAAAGCTCAATAAGGTTAAGGCACATAGTTGACTTTGCAAGGTTGTGTGTTAGCCTTGAAATCAGTTTATGTTCCCTTGTTAAGCCAAGTCAAGGCTAAAAGCCAGTCCTTGACCTTTGCACAAGTCGGCTTTAAGGCCACAACCACTTGGTGCTAAAACCTACCAAATGTCAGTCCAATGCCTGAGCCATTACTGTGGCCACTGAGGTTTAACAATACATGCAGTCCTAAGCAGGTCAAAGTGCCTGTAGACAGCATGTACCCAAACTCCAAGAGGCACCACAGAGACAAATAAACCTGATTTTAAGAATAACACAAGGCATGGACAAGACAACAGAAAGTGCCTGCGCTAATGCAACATTGTTAGGTTAGGCAATGTTTTAGGTTGAACAATATCACTTTAATATTTGAACATATTGAGCAAGGCAAGGAAAATTTGGATTGTGACATGTTTTATAAGAAAGGACAGAAAGATCCATGTTAATGACTATATTCTTACAAAAAGAGATTTCCCAAAGCATATTAGTATTATAGCAAATAGGAGTAGAGAGTGGCATTTCCCTTGTTTTAAAAATAAAAATCTTGTTGTCTGCTAGACTTGATCTGTAAAGTGACTTGTGAAAAAGGATTACACAGAGCAAAGGGGAGGAATCACTGTCGTTGATTAAGTTCAACATGTAATCAATAAGAAAGCAAATCCAAAGAGGTTACATCATTTACTTTATCTCTATCACATTATCTGTACTAATACCAGTTATGGTGTTACAGCCAGTGATGTCACAGGAAACCCCGGAGTGACACCTACATAGATTTCCCTAACCCTTTTTATTGATCTTCAGTGGGGTCCCCATCACTTCTTAGCTGAAGTCTACGACAGTAAAAGGGGTACGTTTTGCTCACCTATTATGGATCACAGCAATGGAAAAATGAAGAGGAGACCGTGAATTACATGGGAGATAAATAGCAGCTAATGAAGTATGTTATTTTTATTTAGAACAGTAAAGTCCAACTCCTGGAAAATGAAAAAAATTCACCCTTGCAGTAGGGCCTTCCCACTTCAAGGGTTAAATGCTTGTTTAGTCTAGGGGCAGAGGATCAGGGAGTAAATACTTACCTTACTTTTTGCTCCAGCATGGTCTCTTCAGCACTGAGATCTCCTTCAACCTGCTCTGTAAGCTGAGACTGGCTCCAGTCACATTCCAGCCTCCTCAGCGCACTATACAGTTTACTCATACAGCATATTAGTCAGTGTACTATACAGGGACATTGATGCTCCACTTACAGAACAGAGCTTCAGGCAGGGAAGAAGGGCTCCAGATCCAGCTGGAGCGCGGTGTAAGTTAGTGATAGAGTCTCTTCAAATATGGCCCCTGACATCACCAAAAGGCTTCACATAATGTTCAATATATGTAATGCTACAGAAGAAGACCTAATAAAGGATATGAGGGTCAGAGAGTGACCAGGGTCATTTGGGTAGTTTCTGTTGCTATTATGATTTAAAAAGAGTAAGCACAGTTGATTGATAAGAAATGGCTTCAGCCAAACACTAACCATGAGTGAAAGAAATGCTTTTGTGTTATCATTCATATTCTCTGAAAAATGGCCAAGAAACCATAAATTCTGCCAGGGTATGTAAACTTATGAACACAACTGTATTACGTGAGGCTAGAAGAGATCAATGCTATTACCTTAATCAATGTTCCCATTACAGACTGCTATGGTCTAAGGGCTGCAGGTTGGGCACCAGGGCACTAAACACAAGAAGTAAGAAGGAGCTGCAATTTATATCCTCTGGGGGTGTTCAGGATTTCAGGGGCCCAGGGGATTGTAGGTAACAGAGTTAAAGGACCCTGCGCCCCCTGCTGGGGATGGAAGGTAATAAAGAACTCTGTTACATCTTCTTGTTTCCTTAGTGGGGAGATTTCTCCTTTAACTGCTGTCCTGTTGACATCAGGACATCAAATGCGAAGATGTGGATATCACCAGGGCAGGAAGACACAAAGAGCAATAAGAACATGAGAGATGTTCTACCCCCTTATCCCTGTGCTAAATAAAGGTGATTTTGTTGCAGAATCTGAATCCATCAGATACCAGAAAAGGAAGTGAGGGTAAATCTTTCCAATCAGGATGCACCCAGCAAATATAATTTGTCATAACCCTTCCCCACTTTACGTAAAAAAAAAAGTTTTGTAGTTAGCTTTACATTGTGTATATTAGTAAATTTGTGCTTCGCTAATACATTTTGGCTTAGAAGTACTTGCTGAAATTCTCCGGAATAGTTTACAACTATACAGTTGCTATGTGATTTTGCCTTTTTATGCTGGTATGTAAAACTGCACAAAGCTTTGTTCCTGTAAGCACTACTCTGCAATTCTAAGCAGCACAGAGGTGTATAAGGTTTGTGCAATGTGTCAGTGTGAAACTTCAGATAATGGTAACTTACAGTGGATGGTAAGAAACCAGGTAGACCATAAATACATCTGTACCCCATACTAGAAACAATGAGATTACAAATACACCTACCACCTTCAATTACTGTAAGAGCAACAATTACAAGGTTGTACTCCTACAGCCACCCTGCTAGGAAAATGAGAGCAAAGTGTTCCATTAGCTTAATGAAGAGAGTGTGAGGAAGCTCAAAGTAACATTTTATCTGTATTAGTCCCCATGGAGTGGGGAGTGCAAGATAAAGGGGAACAATTAATCTTCCCCACAATTAAACCCTATGATTTTTATACCATTTACCTGATGAGAAAATGAAAGAGAGAAACATTAAAAGTTTCATGCAATGATTTGCTTTAGTGGCTTGCTTCAAGAGCATAGGGGGAAAAGGGAATTAAGATAGAGTAAAAAAAAAAATATTAGTGCCATTTCAGTTTACCTGTGGATATTTAATATAATAGAAGAATAATGATCTTGCATTGTTTACTCAGAAACCAGAGTGTAATGTTTTTTTACAATTCTGTTTTTTGAAAGAATAGAAATAATGGTCTTTCCAGAAAACTGTTTTCATTCCAAGGACCATTTTCTAACTTTCTTAACTACTTCAATACTGCCATGTTTCACCCCCTTCATTATTAGGCCATATATTCCATTTTCCGCACTGTGATATTTATTAATCACTGGAGATTTAATTTTCAACTATATAAAGAAAAAAAACAACCAAAAAAAAAAAGTGAAAACGTTTCCCTTTCTTTATGTTTTAAAAAAACGCAAATAAAAAAAGGACAGTATGGAAACCCCCAAAATGACCTCTTTTTGGAAAGTAGACACCCCAAGATGAGCTCATTTTTTTCCTCCTTTTTTTTTTTTTTTTTTTTTTTTTTTTAGAAATGAAGAAATATGTCAGTATTGAGGGGGTTAAAACACAGAGCTTAGTAATAGCGCACTAGATACATTAAATGTACAGGTCATACACCAAGGGATCAGGAGGTGAAGAGGTTACTGTACAGTACAGGTCACATACATACATATACAGGTCAGATCATAAGCAGTGTTGGGCTGATATATACAGGAAAGGATTGAATGATAGTTGGGGGTGTTTTTATTATATTGTTGGCATTCTACTTCATTACACTGATGGTGGAAGGTAGTCAGTTTGTGAGTGCAAACAATGCTTCCTGATCACTGTCCTGTATACGAGACACAGCTGCAGCTTGTGTTGATGCTCTATAATGCTGTGATTGGTCATAGCAATCACACAGTACAGAGCCACTCTTATTGGCTCTGAACCTTTTGCCTGTGATCTGCTGTGTCCAATGTGATCATAGGACTGTGCATGAGCAGGTGTGCAGAAGAGTGCAGTTTCCAGAACAACAGGGGAAGCACACCGGCCATATAGTACAGTGTAGTGTACAGTGGCCAATCTGCAAGAGGTTAAAGCAGACCTTGCAAAAAGTGCTTTTACTTTAGATTTCCCCCCATGTTAAAATTAGGTTATTATCTTCTAGTAACTTTATGCCTCTGCCATGGGTTAATCTGGGCTCTGTAGGCCCAGACTACCTTTAAAAGAGATGTATGGGATTTTTTTTTGTTCAACATTCATACTTACCTAGGTGGATGCCGGATTGGTCTGATGCTGCATCTGTCCCCTGACACCTCTAACACTAAGAATTGAGCGATCAAACACCACCAATCGCTCGGTTCTCAGGGCTCCCTGAGCAGAGAGCTTGTGGCTGTCGGTCACTGCTCTCTGCTCTGCCCCCCACCCCCGCACTCACTCGAGCACTGGGCTGTGGAGGGGGTGGGAGCGGCCAGCTCAGGCTCTCAAAGGCTCGCTGAGAGGCTGAACTGGGTGCCGGTCCAGGCATGTGAACAGATCCTGACTGTATTGTTGCGATCTTGCCCTAACCTGGATGGACTGGCTCTGTGACATCAGCCGACAGCGGGATTTTGCTAAAAATGGGTCATAGGAGTGCAAAATGCACTGCACTCCTGTGATCCATAGGAGAAATACAGCCAAACAAGCTTTGGCTGTACTTCTCCTTTAAGTTTCTTCATCTTCCCTGACCAAGTTAGGACTTTTTCAAACTGCTCTCCAGGCTAGTTTAGAACACTCCTGACCCAGGAGGGTAGCTAGAAAACAAACTCTCTTTTTGTCGTTGGCTCTCTCCTGCAGACTAGGGGTTTTTTTGAGACAAAGACTGAACCTTTCTAGCATTACACCCCCTAAGCAGCATCCTGTAAGGGAAAGGACCCTTGTAAAAGGCTTCTTCCCCAGACCACATCACTGGCATAAACCCTTTAGTGATCGGCCAGGACAGGATAAATATTCATAACCCAATATATTCAACAGTGGTAGTCAGAAGCTAACAATGTCCTTGGGCTTAGAAGAAACAGAAACGAACCAGGATAACACCAGCAAAGCTCAGGCTGACTGGAGCCTAGTGCCACACACAGACACACGGTGACTGGCAGATATATGCCCACACCATGTTACATAGATCCCAACTGATTTCTAGGGACTGTCCCTGATTTGGAACAATGTCCTTCTGTCCCTCTTTCCCCCTCATTTGTCCCTCATTTTGGTCTGATCTATATAGTTGTATATAAAATGCACTTTTTATCTTTCAAAAAGTGTTTCCCAGTGCTAAAACCTTTCATCCAATTTCTAAATTGCTGCATCTGTAAATTTTAAAAGCAAATATAAAGGAATAGTATTGGTTAAAAAAAGCACTTGATTTAATTAACCTTTTTTTTGGTTAATTCTCCTTTAAGGGGCTGTGGCAGGGGGCGTGTCCTATGCCTGCATACATTTTCTAGTAGGTGTCCTTCATTCCCATCTCAAAATGTTGGGAGGTAAGATGTTATTTCCACAAAATAAGGGAAAATGTAAATGAAACAGTGTTTGTGTTTAATCTCACTTTAAGATTATTGTTATTGTGAAAGTTTCCTGAGAAAGCTTCCTTTTTTCTGCCACAAGATGGAGCTTGTGGGCATTCTGTGCTTTTGAATTACAAAGGCAGAACACTGAATACTGGGAGATGTAGTTTGTAATATCAGCAGTGCCAATACAGCTGCATAGAGAGAAAACTACAAGTTCCAATGCAGCTGGGGGCAGGAGGGGACATATGAAATAGAAATCCCAGGAAAGAGCAGGGGCTTTTGGGGGATTGCCACCAGCCATGACAGTAGGAAGAATCTACTGAGGAAGGCCTGTGATTGGCCGATACGCGTCTAGAAGGGAGGAGCTGATAGTCACGTTCAGCCAGGTACTGTGTATGTGGACACGGCGGTGCTACTCTGGAGGTTTTTATGTAATTTTAGAAGTTTTTATCTTGTAAGTGCAACTTGTCTGTTTGGGGGCTTTGAATACATTTGTATACAGAGAACACTATGGTCTCTATACTTATTATTTACATGTCCTGAACTCATGGAATCTTGAGCCAAACTGGGAGATGATCAGTTTCTTTGGATATTAATGAGCTGAGTTACCATTAAGAAAAGAGCCATCTGGATTACCCACCATTGATTGGGAAGAGGAAGTGAGAGCAAAGAGCTCGTGGGGAGATCTGCATATGAGTTTTGACTCATCTGGGAGGTGAGCGCGCATTCTTACTGGTGGTGGTGTGCACTCCTTTTGAGGACGAACAATCAATGTGGTGGAATTGTGTGGATACACTGATCACAAGAAGAGTTTTTCATGTTTTATTTCTTCATTTTTTCATTTTATGGACTATTCATTTATATGTAGGATTTATTTATTTTAGAGATTTGCACTTTATATTTATAATTTACACATAGCGCTACATTTATTTATTTACAATTCCTCCCAATGATACCAACGATGGGGTACTATTCTTCCCCCTAATACAAAATATGGCGACGTTTACTCCCACTGATGCCAGGAAAATGTCCATTCCCGCTGGACACAGTCAGGCCCCCTAAAGTCTGAAGGACAATAAACTGGCCTTTGTTTAGAAAGTTTGGAGACTCCTTTTCTAAACCATTAATCTTAAGCCCAGTCTATACTGTTCTGCTAAGTTAACACCTGCAAGCTCTTTGTTAATTACTACTTGAATTGTTTTACCCGTGTGCCTAGAAACTCCTTTGCTTTCTTTGCTACTTCACTGCAAGAACATTTACCATCTAAGCATACCAACATCTCCAAGGGCCCCAGCAGATGGCAGAAGGCTGAATTCAAAAGATCTTTATATAGTTTACTTGTTTCTTAGCACATCCTTTCTATTTTCGCATATTTTAACATCTGCCAAGAGCCTAGGCCTAGCTCCCTTACTATGAGTGCCTACAGGCAACCTAGTTCCTCAAGCTTTGTTAGTTTCATACTCTAGTCACTATGCATACAGTGGGGAAAGCTACAGTTTATGCTTATTGCATCAAAGTCCAGTTTAGCTTCTACTCATACATGTGAGTAACATCAGAGTATTGCTTGTGCTATTTCATTCTGCATTTTTATATTCTGCCTTATCTGTTTTCAAGAGACAATACACACAGTTGTTTACTACTGAGTCGCGAGTTTAATTTCAGGGTGACTCTAAAGTGTGGTGACATTTTTAACCCCTAGTGCTCAAAGTGGTGTAACTTGAGGCGTCAGAGGGGTCAAGGTCATTATCCAAGTACAGAGGACCCAATACTACTAGCGGCTCCTGCAGGGGTAGGTATATATAGTGTAGCGCTGATTAAGATAAGGATTTTTTTAAAGATTACAAAAGATCAATATAACAAACAATTGTTCCTAACACCATGTATTCCAAAATGACATTGAAATGCATATAAAATCTGAAGACAAAATAAAAAGTCCCACACAGATGGTGGTGTTATACACCACGTGAATAACAAATTAAAAAGAAGTGATACGAAATGAATGAGTCCTCCGTATGGAAGCAATGCAGGCTTACCGGAACCGTTGGACTCAGAGGGACATATGTCACCTGAGTCAATAATGCTTGTATTGCCACTAGGCAGTGAAGTGGGGTTTCCCAGTGGAACGTTATGGAATCCAGATGTTGTTCTAGGACTCTCGGCAAACCTCTTCCATATGTAACCCGATCTCGTAATGGCCCCTCCTCTACTGCCAATTTCTGCAATGTCTCCTCTGTACTTCTTACCTCAGAAACTTTTTTGGCTCCTGCAGGGGTAGCACTACACAAAAGTCATACATTAGGAGCAAAACAAAAAAATATACTTACTTTACTTCCTGGCTTCCCTATACTATGGCTTTCTGAGTTTCTTGGAAAGTCGAGGATTCCAAATCTTACAAGAAGACGCTTCTGCCCTATGCTGAAATGTCTTCTCGTTACATTTAAGGTCCTCACCTAAGTGCCATAAGCGGGAGCCAGGGTGTAAGATAAGTATGCAACAAAAGAGTAAAGCTTATCCGGATTTCCAGGGGAGGTGAGGTCTCAGTACACAAGCTGTGAGTGTCTTCCATACACCCAGGCTGAAGAGTTAATATGCCTTAGTCACATTCTATGACTAAGGCTGTGGGCCGAAACACGTAAGCTTTTTTACCTTGTATTCATCCTGTAGAAAATAAAGATTTCCGCATGTGGATGGTTAGAGTTACCAGTTGTCTATTTCTATTATCGTGTAAGATAAGTATATTTTGTATTTTTTGTGATGTTTTAATGCTTTTTTTTGTACAAGGGAGCGGGAGTCAAAGATTACATATAAGATTTATAGGTGCTACTTGGCTTAGTTCGCCTTAACTACTGTATTTGCCAGAAAGATATTGTAGTACCTCTTATATTAGCAAGGCCATTCACAGCCATCAATTACCTAATGAACAAAAATGTCTTAATCAAGTCAGGTGTCCTGTGCACAATGCAGGATGGCCTAATTGTTGGAGAGACTGCTGCATGCTGATGTCCCTTGCATGTCTGCCCACAGCTCCCACTCTACTCTCTAACCCACAGCTCTCTTTCCTTCCTTCTCAAGGGTGACCTAATAAAGGACAGTCCTGTGTCCCTGCCCCCCCACTCTCGCCCACAGGTTCCTCTCCCTGGTGGTAATGTAATGAGGGGTAGTACCATGTTCCTGCTCACTGCACCCAACTCTCTTACCCACAGCACTTTCTTGTTCTTCCTGGCAGTGATGTAATGGGGAGGCAGTTTTGAGGGGCAAAACAAATCTTTTTGTCACTTGAATAAGGGAGTGAATCAAAGGAAATATACTTCCCCTACAGGCTCTGCAGTTCACAAAATTGTGACATGGATGCTACAGACACAGATCATTCCGATCTTGGTGTCACAGACACACTGGTTTGGGATTCTTCCCCATTCACCATCAGCAAACAGCAGAAGCCATGAGGAAGGGGGAGTCATTTCCCCCTGAAACGTGTTGGCTTGATCACTTGTTGCTAGTTTCAATAAAAGACCACAAATCCACCTGCATTTCATTGGACACCGGGCACTCCCTATTTATCTACCTCTGCCAATACACGTGGATGCTAAAGGAAGCCCAGCCCTAAGTGTGCATTTTTTTTAAATTGACACCAGAGAGGAGGTAAATTCAGCACCGTCGGGGAGAGGGTAAATGAGAGTAAACAAGATAGGAATGGCTTGGGAGCAAAAGAGCATACCAAAAGCTTAATTTAATTATAAAAACTAAAATTCTACTACAAAAGGTGAACAAAGGCAAGCAGACCTGAGCTCCAAAAGGGAAGCTCTTATATGGAACATCTATAAATGTTAGTTGGGCCTAAACACCCCCCTGAAGAAATTTCCTTTTGTATTGAATCCCTCCTGAAAAATAGTAATTCACTTACTGGAATAAAGTGTGAATAAGTCCAGGTACTCCTGAGCTCACAGCCTCATAGCTGTGTATCTCCAATGTTGGAGGCACATTTGATACATAAAATTATGTGCACTTATGCACAATTTTCTGGGCATTTCCATTGAAGTCTATTGGTGCCAAAAACACCTGAAGTTTGCTGCTCAAAGAAGCTGAGGGCTAAGCCAGTCTGTGTGGGTAAATAAACGCTCACAACCTCACAACCCCATAGGTGCACCCCCATAGAAAACAGCTTCCTTTGGTGGTGCACCAAGAAGAGAAAGGAGCCCAGAGTGCTGGCAGGGGATCCCAGAAGAGAAAGTTCGGAGGCACTCTGTGCAATATCATTGCACAGAGCAGATAAGTATAACATGTTTATTATTTTAATTTAAAAAAATAAGCTTTACAATGACTTTAAAACTGAACTTCACAGCAGGTACTTGTAGCTCATCCTAAACTGATAGGTTATGTTACTTAGTATAAAAAAAAATGAAAAAGAGAATCAACAGATTTTCCATTAAACCATTCCATTAAACCTCAAGGAAGGATGTTCAACTTTAC
Source organism: Aquarana catesbeiana (assembly GCF_042186555.1). Classification (NCBI taxonomy): domain Eukaryota; kingdom Metazoa; phylum Chordata; class Amphibia; order Anura; family Ranidae; genus Aquarana; species Aquarana catesbeiana. The sequence goes on along the minus strand of NC_133336.1, from coordinate 70,263,358 downwards.
AATTGTACTCTATACTTCAGTCCTGCAGGTTTGTCTGGCCGACTCCTCCAACATGTAATTTTTTTTTCTAATTTTCAACATTATATTACAGTTTGACTGCCATTCCTATATAAGTTAGCAGATTATTGTTATTATGAAAAAGGGGCACTGCAATTTATTTTTACCTTACTGGTTAAATTAACATTCATTTGTTAGGGTTGCTGGGAAGTATACATTATTTTACCCACTGTGCGTTCAAAGTCGTCTTGTCATAGCAACAGCATGCCAGCATGAAAAAGCTTTCTGACAAATAGGCAAATACATGTCTTTTGTGAATTAAAAGGTGTAATTATATCAGCTTCAATACATTCTAGAGTAAAGCGCTAAAAATAAGTGCGCTGGAAATGTTAGAAAATATTGCAAATTAAAAAGTACAAAATAACGTGTCATTTAATGCGGCCTTAGGCACAGACAAAAAAGGAACAGTGTGCAGTACCTTTCTTTCCTTTGTATCTTAGGGGTAATTACCTTTAAGAAGTATTAATAAATCAGAGTAATCTAAAACAAAGGCATTGATTTCATTGTATGAGAAGGAAGCTGAAAAAGTCAATTCATGACAAAGTAGTCTTAGGGCTCATATGTTTCCAAAAGTGGTAAAGCTTATTTAGCTTATTTATATTTCTGCTTACGTTGTGAATGGGGCTCAGTTTTTGTGCTGCGGCATGTTTAGTTGTGCGATTCTTACTGCCCGAGGTGATTACTGCACCAAAGCTGCCACATACTCTATCTGCCTGACACACAGTTGTCAGTGTAAAGCTGTAAAATGGACCCTTAGGGCTCGTTTACATCTGCGTTGCTCTTTGAAGTGTGATCTGCATTCAGAACGCATGCGGCATGTTTGTAAGCAGGTGCTCCCAATGGGTTAATTTTTTTTACATATGTTTTGACTGTTATGGCTTTGATTTCTTTGTTTGCATTTCTTTGTAAAACCGTATATTCTAAAGTGAGTCGAATGCACTGTTTGGTTGTGCTTGGCCTGCTGGGGTAGTATTCCCTAGGAGGTAAGGGTTAACATTGCTGTTTAGGTTTTCCTGGGCTTTTTAGGGAAATACTGCCCTCTGCTGGGGCAAACATATAAAAAGGGAGGGATCCACCTCTTTGGGGAGCTGCAGTAACTGAGAGGGCCACAGGGCAGATCCTAGGGTCACAGACGCCTGGGTGCAGAAATATTTCTGGCGCCCCCACATGGGCGTGGTCATCTTACCAACTCCTCCCCTTTACAAATGATTCTATGGCAACGACTCAAATACAGAGCTGTTCCCCTAAGAAGTCTTTGTTACCCTGAAATCCTCCCATGATCTCTTAACAATAAAGAAAATACAGGAAGAGAGAACACTAATGAGACCTGGAGGGGAATCTCTGATGCACACAGAGAGGGCTTCTGTTAGAAAGAGTCCCCAGACATAATACAGGATACGGTCAAAGACTGCAGACATAATACAAGAGATGGTCAGAGACTGCAGACATGATACAGGAGATGGTCAGAGACTGCAGACATAGTACAGGAGATGGTCAGAGACTGCAGACATAATACAGGAGATGATCAGAGACTGCAGACATAGTACAGGAGATGGTCAGAGACTGTAGACATGGTACAAGAGACAGTCAGAGACTGCAGACATGGTACAGGAGATGATCAGAGACTGCAGACATAGTACAGGAGATGATCAGAGACTGCAGACATGGTACAGGAGATGATCAGAGACTGCAGACATAATACAGGAAATGGTCAGAGACTGCAGACATAATACAGGAGATGGTCAGAGACTGTAGACATAGTACAGGAGATGATCAGAGACTGCAGACATGATACAAGAGATGGTCAGAGACTGCAGACATAGTACATGAGATGGTCAGAGACTGCAGACATGATACAAGAGATGGTCAGAGACTGCAGATATAGTACAGGAGATGGTCAGAGACTGCAGACATAATATAAGAGATGGTCGGAGACTACAGACAAGATAGAATAGATGGTCAGAGACTGCAGACATGATACAAGAGACAGTCAGACACTGCAGACATGGTACAGAAGCTGGTCAGGGATTGCAGACATGATACAAGAGATGGTCAGAGACTGCAGACATAGTACAGGAGATGATCAGAGACTGTAGACATGATACAAGAGACAGTCAGAGACTGCAGACATGGTACAGGAGATGATCAGAGACTGTAGACATGATACAAGAGACAGTCAGAGACTGCAGACATAGTACAGGAGATGGTCAGAGACTGCAGACATGGTACAGGAGATGATCAGAGACTGCAGAGATAGTACAGGAGATGATCAGAGACTGCAGACATGGTACAGGAGATGATCAGAGACTGCAGACATGGTACAGGAGATGATCAGAGACTGCAGACATGGTACAGGAGATGATCAGAGACTGCAGACATGGTACAGGAGATGATCATGGACTGCAGACATGGTACAGGAGATGATCAGAGACTGTAGACATGATAGAAGAGACAGTCAGAGACTGCAGACATAGTGCAGGAGATGATCAGAGACTGCAGACATGGTACAGGAGATGGTCAGAGACTGTAGACACGATACAAGAGACAGTCAGAGACTGCAGACATAGTACAGGAGATGGTCAGAGACTACAGACAAGATAGAATAGATGGTCAGAGACTGTAGACACGATACAAGAGACAGTCAGACACTGCAGACATGGTACAGAAGCTGGTCAGAGATTGCAGACATGATACAAGAGATGGTCAGAGACTGCAGATATGATACAAGAGATGGTCAGAGACTGCAGACATGATACAAGAGATGGTCAGAGACTGCAGACATGATACAGGAGATGGTCAGAGACTGCAGACATGATACAAGAGATGGTCAGAGACTGCAGACATGATACAAGAGATGGTCAGAGACTGCAGACATGATACAAGAGATGGTCAGAGACTGCAGACATGATACAAGAGATGGTCAGAGACTGCAGACATGATACAAGAGATGGTCAGAGACTGCAGACATGATACAAGAGATGGTCAGAGACTGCAGACATGATACAAGAGAAGGTCAGAGACTGAAGACATGATATAAGAGAAGGTCAGAGACTGCAGACATGATACAGGAGATGGTCAGAGACTGCAGACATGATACAACAGAAGGTCAAAGACTGAAGACATGATACAAGAGAAGGTCAGAGACTGCAGACATTATACAGGAGATGGTCAGAGACGGCAGTTCCTATGGACGTTAGTAGATAATGGCCGATCGGCCCTCTCACCTGACCCAGCGATGGTTCCTCTGATCAGGAGTCAGCTCACTCTGAATTGCCCGTGGCAACTCCGCTGGGTAGCACCCAGATCTGTATTCTGGCAGTGACTCCATTCCTTTCTCTGCCAGGGATGGCGCTAGGCTGTGTGTCTTTCCCTCTGGTGGCGCAGGGCAGTGGGGTTTCCTCTCTGATGGTGTTCCCTCAGCACTGCCCTCTCCCTCTGGAGTCCTGGGTGTACTTCCTTGAAAGCTTTCCCAGGCTCCTGTATCTCTCTCTCTCCCATTCAGCTGAGCCTGCTGTGTGGGCTGCAGTTTCTGTGTTACAGTGGGGCTGCCAGTCCTCGGGACTACATGTCCCACAATCCTCTTCTCTGCTCCTTTTTCTATTCTATTTTTTCCCTGGCTGATATGAAGGCGGGGGAAGAAACATAGTGGGAGGCTGTGCTGGCCAGCGCCGCTCACTAGTATAGCAGTGCACGTGCGGAGGAGAGGGAGAGGGAGGGGAAGGGGCGAAAGAAGAGCCCGCAGCTGCAGTGACGTCACTAGGGTTGGTGTCACCAGGTGCGGTATAACATGGTGTCACCCCCCTTCCACCAACTTTAGTCGCCCCTCAGTACAGACCCCCCTTCACTAAGTATAGACCCCCCCTTCGTCAGTGCAGACCCCCCACTAAGTATAAACCCCTCTCTCAGTACAGACCCCCCACAGGACAAACCCCCCCTTCATTAGTACAGACCCCCCAGGACAACCCCCCTCCATTAGTACAGATCCCCCCAGGACAAAACCCTCTCCATTAGTACAGACCCCCCACAGGACAAACCCCCCCTTCATTAGTACAGACCCCCCAGGACAACCCCCCTCCATTAGTACAGACCCCCAGGACAAACCCCCCTCTATTAGTACAGACCCCCCCAGGACAAATCCCCTCTCCATTAGTACAGACCCCCGGGAGAAACCCCCCTCCATTAGTACAGACCCCCCCAGGACAAATACCCCCTCCATTAGTACAGACCCCCCAGGACAAATCCCCCCTCCATTAGTACAGACCCCCCAGGACAAATCCCCTCTCCATTAGTACAGGCCCCCCAGGAGAAACCCCCCTCCATTAGTACAGACCCCCCAGGACAAATCCCCTCTCCATTAGTACAGACCCCCCAGGAGAAACCTCCCTCCATTAGTACAGACCCCCCAGGATAAATCCCCCATTCATTAGTACAGACCCCCAGGACAACCCCCCTTCATTAGTACAGACCCCCAGGACAAATCCCTCTATTAGTACAGACCCCCCAGGACAACTCCCCCTCCATTAGTACAGACCCCCAAGGACAACCCCCCCATTAGTACAGACCCCCCCAGGAGAAACCCTCCTCCATTAGTACAGACCCCCCCAGGACAAATCCCCCCTCCATTAGTACAGACCCCCCCAGGACAAATCCCCCCTCCATTAGTACAGACCCCCCAGGACAAATCCCCTCTCCATTAGTACAGACCCCCAGGACAAATCCCCTCTCCATTAGTACAGACCCCCCAGGAGAAACCCCCCTCCATTAGTACAGACCCCTCAGGATAAATCCCCCATGCATTAGTACAGACCCCCCAGGACAACCCCCCCTTCATTAGTACAGACCCCCCAGGACAACCCCCCCTTCATTAGTACAGACCCCCAGGACAACCCCCCCATTAGTACAGACCCCCCCAGGACAACCCCCCCATTAGTACAGACCCCCCCCAGGACAACCCCCCATTAGTACAAACCCCCCCTTAAGAAAAGACCCCCAGGGACAAACCTCCCTCTGTCAGTACAGACACATTAACACCCGGGCGGCAGCTAGAGAGGACAGTGTGCAGCCGCGCCGCCCGGGTGAAGAGCAGATCGAGACAGCCAGGCAGCAGCTTAGGCGGGAGTGAGAGACAGAGGAGAGTGGAGAGAACCTGTGACAGGCTGCAGGCACGGGCCGCCCCCCCCCCCTCCCCACCGAAGTCACCGCGCGGCTGGTCTCACTCAACAGAGAGACCAGCCGCTCTGATCTCCGGCGGCTGCTCTCCTCTGACAGGAGGAGGAGGGAGGGGGGACGGGCTCTAGCAGTGTAAAGCACAGCGGCCGCTCCGCGGCGGTGACCTGCGGACAGAGCTGCTTCTGCACACGAAGGGGGGGAGGAGGAGGGAGGGGAGCACTCTGGCGCTTCAGCGCCCCCACCTCTCTGGCGCCTGGGTGCACTGCACCCCGTGCACCCGCCTGGGATCGGCCCTGGACGGCCAGAGGTATGGTACCAGGTCTCCCCACTCAAGGAGCAAAATGCTGCTGAAGATGTGATGTGAGTTACTTCTTGCAGTTAACCACTGTTCCGTCAGATTAGGCGACCCGTCAGAATGTGTAACGAAAGTGACGTTTCATCGCCGCCATCTTGCTACACCCCGCACTCCTCCACAGTAAGGATACAGTGAGAAGGGGGCAAGCGGACATCTTGCTACACCCACCGGAGTTTTGCATTTTACACTTATTTATAACAGTAAAGTGAGGTTATATAGTGAAATACAGTACTTAGAACTCAGTCTGAATGTTTAGATGTTGAATTTTAAAAGCAGCGAACCTCTGTCAGATTAGAAAACCTGTGAGATCAGCAGGCTTGCCGCTGCTTTTAAATTTCAACATCTAAACAGTCAGACGGAGTTCTAAGTACTGTATTTCACTATATAACCTAAGTTTACTGTTATAAATAAGTGTAAGATGCAAAACTTCGGTGGGTGTAACAAGATGTCCGCTTGCCCCCTTCTCACTGTATCCTTACTGGGAGGGATAATAATGGGAAATACACAATAAGCAAATCACTAAAAGGTCAGATCCATAGCTCCTCCTGTTTATCCTGTCCACTAATTAAGCAAGAGATCCTTCTTCCACAGACCCACCAGATGCAAATAGCTTAATCTTTCCAACACCTTGGCTAAAAAATATGCTTCAGGTATAGCACGGTGGTCAAGGAGAGGAGCCGCAGTTGACATCTCCCACAAAAGATTTTCTCCTCGTTTAATCTTCAAAGACTTTGCAGCAGAAAAGAAAACAGCTTGGATCTTCATCCAGGTAGGTCTGCAATGTGCACAAAATAGGCAGACTTTGGTTGTTGATTCTTTTTGTTTGAAGTCGTTGCAGGTTTTGTTGAGGTGTGATGAACCAGAAAGGATCTTTTCATTTCCTCTCTCATATACAGCACATGGCGCTTCTTGTTTCTACCATTCTACCAAAGCCAGCACTTTGTGAATGGCCAGCTTGTCTTCTGGAACACACACAGGTCCCAGAAGACAGGGAGGGGGGGCTCGCCGCACAAGAGGACATGACGTCCTGCACCGTGGCCCGGCTGGAAAGGAAGTACACTTAGTACTTCAGAGAAAAGTACTTTAGAAAAAAAAATGTAAATATCCAAAAACGAGGGGTGGAGGGGTGGTCTTTCAAAAGTGGGTGGAACTCCACTTTAAGTGGTTAAACTTCCCTTATTTACAGACCGAAGTTCATTCCTTTGATCTAAAGCAGTGGTTATCAACCCTGTCCTCAGGGCCCACTAACAGGCCAGGTTTGCAAGATAACTGAAGTACATCACAGGTGATATCATTTGCTGCTCAGTGATTGCAGTATTCTAGTCTGCATCTCCCCAAGGTAATACATAAAACCTGGCCTGTTAGTAGGCCCTGAGGACAGGGTTGATGACCACTGATCTAAAGAACAAAACGTTAAATAGATATAGAGGTAGACAATACAGCAGCAATACAATTCAATACAAGAGGGTTAGGTGGGCCCTGCTCCTGGGAGCTTACAATCTACTATATCATAGGCATTCAGGGGCACCAGGAGAACAGCTATGGGGTACTTAACAGAACATGTACAGGGATGTTTATCGAAGATACTGTGTGAATTGTTTGTTACTGTTTAAAAAACTTCAGTAAAGAATGTTTGTTATTCAACTTGACCTGCTCTGAAGTTACTTTGGGACCAAAGAGGTACAATGCATTTGTGGCATATAACAAAGGACAGGACTTAAGACCAGCCATAGATGGTTCGAACCGTGTGTGGCCAGGCTGAATGTACTAAGTTGATCGATTGAAGAACACTCTGATGCTGATGCAGCATACCTATCCCAGAACCAACCATAGGTGGTTCAACATCAACTTTGCATACCAAGTCCACAACCACCTCTTGCAGATGCAAGATACCCATGCACAGAAGGCATGTTTACATTTTTCCCAGTTTTGGAAATCCATAGCTGTCTGTAATTTTTATTAACACTAAACTACACAAAGGCTTGTGTAGCAAATATGTATGTCAAATATTTTTTAAAGCAAAACTCCACTTTTGTATAAAAAGTTTTTGTTAAAAAAAAAACCTCTCTGGTTTTGTCAGGGCAGGAGAAGGACTCTAGGACCCAGCATCTCCACCAGCACTTCACATGGGCCTTTATAAGGAAGCCTGTCAGTAGTTGAAATTGCTGATTGATCTTCAGCTTGTTACCTGTGTTCCTTTCATCCTGTGATCCCTAGTTCCTGACCTGGCTTGTTTCCGACCTGTGTCCTGCCTGTCTCCAGTACTTGAGCCCGGCTTATCTAATGGATACCCTCTGCCTGCTTGTGTTTGACCTCAGCTTCCACCTGACTTCGTCTGCTCTGCTTCCCACCTGGTTTCCGATATTGACTTGTGTTGACTATCCTGTCTTAGTGATTCTACAGACCTGTCACATCTCACAGGTGCCACCTGCCTGCAGACTCTTGAATCAAAAAGGGCTGGCAACTCAGGTGCTCTTGAATAAAAGTCCTTTATTGGTTACATGGGTACACAGGTACAGGCTATACCCTAACGCGTTTCGGCTAAGAAGCCTTCATCAAAGCATACATGTTTGATTTAAAAACTGATATTTATAACAAAGTTATAAGCACTCCAAAAGGGGCGGGTGCATCCTGATCAGAAGCAATGAAAACAATTAAAACAATTAAAAACACATGAAGAGAAAAGAGGAAGAAGCACAGCAGGCATATGAAGGACATATCATGAACAAATAAAGCATGTTCAAAGTACAATAAATGTATCAAACAATGCGATTATGTTAGAAAAAGATTTATGTTCATCCTATCATTCAAGCCATACGGTTTTCTAGTATTGAGAGTATGGATCCGCCACACTTCACGCATAAGAAAAATACGATGACTGCCACCTCCTCTTGGGTTTTTTTTAACCTGTTCAGCATCAAAAAAGGAAAAAGTATCATCAAGATTACATGATGAAATTCTCAGAAATGTTTTGACACATTTGAGATATTTTTAGCATTAATATTTGTAATGTCATTCACATGTTCCGAGGTTCTAACTCTCAAAGGGCGTATAGCGCACCCAATGTTTTGCAGGCAGCAGGCACTACACTGAATAACATAAACCATCGATTTAGAATTGCAGTTAATATACTGTTTGATGGTATATGTTTTCTTAGTAGAAAAGGAAAAAACTGAGGTGCTTTTTTTATGTCTATGGCACTGCCTGCAGGTCATAATCATAAGAGTTGTGTCCGATTAATGGTAAAACACCCAGTAAGATTGGCACTACATCCCATAAGAAAATATATCAAGTGGGGAAAGGAAAAGGGATTTTGACGGTGCTATGTAACCAAATAATGATGAGAGAAGATTGTAATCAAAAATATAAAAATTAAATTTTTAATAAATTTATGATTAAAAAAAGCACATATAGACATTTATCAATAGATAGGTAGGCAGGGATTCATATGGGTGGTGGTCATAACAGACAAGTCAAGTTGAAGGACAAATTGCACAAAATCCTGACATGTTTCGCTGTATGCTTCTTCTTGGGATGTGCAGAGTACATCAGTAATTTCAAGAAAGACCCGCAAAAGACTGCACCCAAGGCCACCACCACCAAATACGAGAGCTGAACAAATAGACCCCCAGGACAGGGGTCCCTACGTGGTCATAGAGGACACACAAAGACCAAGTTTAAAAACCAAAAGACTACACCAAGAGTGGAGGGCAAGATCGACAGCAACCCGCTAAACAATATTAGCGGGATGTCATTCAATAAAATGAGCACGTTGGTGTAGTCTAGCCCTCCAGTTCTGGCCTGCAGGTATTATGGCCACACATGTAGGAACCTACAGTGGAGAGCCAGGTCTGTGGCTTGTTTGACTTCTGAAAACAAAACAAACTGGGTGACAGCATACTACCCAGACTGGGGGCCCTTCTGCTAGAAAAATGACAACCCCCCCCCGGATGGCACTGTATAGATCCTTGTCAGTATATGGGATGGGAAGATGTTCTTTAAGAATCGCAACAATTTTGTTGTATTCTAAAGAAAATGTAGTGACAAAATTAACTTTATTTTTATTGTAATCACTGCACTGTTTATGTTTATTTGCACTACTATTCTGAATCATCTCCTCCCGATCTCTGTGAAATACTATATTTTTACTTCTAGCTATTGTTCGTGTATTGTAGCCCCTTTCTATGAGTCGCTTTTGAATCATGTACATTCTTGCAAAAAATCCTTATCTGTAGAGCAGTTCCTCCTGGCCCTGATAAACTCACCAGTGGGCAAAGACTTAATGGTATGACTGGGGTGACAGCTATTAGCCAATAAAAGGGAATTCCCTGCACAGGGCTTACTGAATGTTCTGGAAGTCACTGTGTTGCTATCTAAATGTCCCATCAAAGTCAAATCCAAATAGTCTATTTGGGTAGGGTGGTGCACACAGGTGAACTTCAAATTTAGAGAGTTAGTATTAATATATTTCATAAAATCACCAATGGCATCACCCGATCCATGCCATACTACAATCAGGTCATCAATGAAACATCCATACCAGGCGATATTGGTTTTAAATGGATTACCATGGGCAAATAAAATAGATTCTTCCCACCTGCCTGCAGACTCTGTTCATCACATCAGCAGTACTCCTGAGTCCATCTGCTAGCAACTCTGTAGGCGACCTGTGCTACTTTGTGCGTGACTCCTCCTGTCTCACCTCCAGGGGAGTCCGGAACTTAGCCATAAGGTAAGCCCTCTGTCATGGTTATGCAATAGAGTTTCTCTGTCAGCTTACCTGTCTCCATGTGTTCATCTCTAAAGACCAGCTGCCTCTCACCTGACTGGTTTTATAACCTCTCCTCTAAGCATGGCCCCACCCCAGGCCCTATCAGGGAACCCTATATTAACCAGTGCACTGCAAACCAGCAGTGCTGATCAACCATTGTGTGTTAGTTTTCGTGTGTACTTGCTGTGTTTCCTACATCTGATTCCAGTTCCCGACTTTGGCCTGTTCTTAACTATTCCTGTCTGCTCGTGACCCTGATCTTTGGCGTGTCCCCGACCATCCCTGTTTGCCTGTGACCCTGAACCTTGGCGTGAACTCTGTTGTCCTTGTCTGCTTGTGGTCCCGACCTTGGCTTGTTCCTTACTTTCCTTGTTGTTCCAGCCTGCTGCCTCCTTCCTCTTCTCCTGTAGTCTACCGTGAGCGTGAGCTGTGAGACCCTGGGGGCCTGTAGTCTACCGTGAGCGTGAGCTGTGAGACCCTGGGGGTGACCTGGAGCGAGACTGCAGCACAGTCCATCCTCACCACTAGAGGCTCTGGTGATCATCTGCTGGCTCTTAGACTCCGCGCCCTGGGGAATCTATGCTCTAGCTCCCAGTGGGATCTGTGTCAGTGATCCAGTAGACCTGCTTCCTGAACCTCCCAGGGTTCAATCCGCAGCAGTCAGTCCTAGGGTCCACTACCTAGCGGTGCACTTCTGACTCCTACAGAGTGCATCTGTCACCTAGCCTCAAGGTGACCTGACACCCTCTCTCCATTGGCCTCCAGCAGCCGGTACCTGATAGATTTATCAATGTACATTGCAGGGACTTTGTAGCAGAATTCCATATGTTTCTGTGCTGAAGAAATTGCTGTTTGTTTGACCATGTCATTTGCATACTGGTTCTGAATAGGAGGGTCTGGTTCATTATAATCACCTGGTGCACACACAGTGTTCTGATGAGAAACGTTGCCGTGTCTGCATTTCTTTAGAAGTAATTAACCCTTGGGGAGTATCTCACCAAAACTGAAATTCCAAAATCTGACTTTCAGCTTAGTCCAGACTTCTAGGAAAATCAGTAAGCCAATCACACAAACAGGCAGTGACATTTTTGGGGGCGTTCTGTATACCAACATTGCACGAAAGCCTCCAGGTTCTTATATTGCATTGAATTTTACAGAAAATTAAAGCACTGTAGCTTGAAATGAAAAAGTCATTTTCATTAACATTACATTATAATATGGCTTGTGTTCCAATTGTATATTATTGTTGTTATTATTAATATTATTATTATTATTATTATTATTATTATTATTATTATGCAGGATTTATATATGCTTTATAAAATGATAGGTTATATCATTTTTTTTATTTGCTATATATTTTTTTTCAACGAACAGAGGGTTCCACTATTGAAAGTGACAGGTGAAGTGAGGAACTGAATTGCTTCCCACAATATCCCCTGACTATCTCAATAAATTAGATTGACAACGTATTTTCTATGTGTTAAATCAAAATGTGAATATATATGCACCAAAAAAAAAAAAGTACATATACTGTATATTCACAGTTTGATTTCATCACTATAAGAAGTGGAGTACTATACTTTTTTTATTATATAAATTAGTCTTGAGGTATATTGCCCTGTACACACGATCGGACATTCCGACAACAAAATCCATAGATTTTTTCCGATGGATGTTGGCTCAAACTTGTCTTGCATACACACAAAGTTGTCAGAAAATACGATCGTTCTGAACGCTGTGACGTAAAACACGTACGTCGGGACTATAAACGGGGTAGTAGCCAATAGCTTTCGTCTCTTAATTTATTCCGAGCATGCGTGGCACTTTGTGCGTCGGATTTGTGTACACACGATCAGAATTTAACTGATCGGATTTTGTTGTCAGAAAATTTTATAGCCTGCTCTCAAACTTTGTGTGTCAGAAATTCCGACGGAAAAAAGCCGATGGAGCCCACACGCGATCGGAATTTCCGACAACAAGCTCTGATCGCACATATTCCGTCGGAAAGTCCGACCGTGTGTACAGGGCATAAGTGATATGCTTTTTGGGTGTTAGCTATTTCTATAAACATATTATCGGTGATGTTGGGTACCTGCACTGGGAAATATTTTATATATTAATTTATTTTTTATAATGAAAAAAAAAAAAGTTACTCTCTCCCGCATTGGAGGAGCTGTCACAAAGTGGCGTTGAAAGAATTTTTCAACAGCAATTTGCTTTGTAAAGCTTTATGTTCACGGCTGCTATTGAGCCATGTAAAAGGAGAAATGTCTTTTAATTTGCCTGAGTAATTCTCCCTGTCACAACCATCTTTAGTTTCTCTTGCAGCCTTGAAGAAACAATAAGTTGAATCAGGAAGGTGAGTGGCAGGCTGCGTGTACAGTCTATAGTTTCACTTGCATAAGCAGTTCCAGCGTGACGCGGAATTGGATAGGGAGCACCTGCAGCTGGGGCGATGAAATGATGGAATTACGAAGGAAAACTTTAATGAAAGTACATCTGTGCTGTGGATTTTTTTCATGAAAAATTGTAGTATTCCAAAATTTCTCATTAAAAATCCATTCACTCTAGTCTAATGTGAAAATGTAAACTGATTTATGACCTGTTGTGTGTCACTTGTTCATTGATATATTTACCTTTTGCAGATAAAGTCCTCGTTTTTTAAATGGTTTGGGAAAAAATAGGCCCTTGCTCTCAATGGTTCAGGCGCCACTCTCTCTGGGCTCATAGCTGTCTTTCCCATGTAATGAAGCCCAGTAGAGAACCATGTGATGAGAGGCTTCAGTCCAGTCCCACCCTCTATACATTGGCCTTTTTTATTTAAAAAAAGTACGTAATTTTTCTCCTATGCCTGTTTTATGTTCACAATTACATAATAATAAGAAAAAAAAATAATTAATGATATACACACACGTGAAAGGTAAATAAGATTTTCACTCTGCAGGGGGATTTGCCCTTAGCGTAGTGAGCAAGGTGAAGCTCTGCTGACTTCCAACATCCAAACACGTGCAAGCAAAAATCAATTTTTTTCCCATTTTCCTTGTCTATTCTTAACAAAAACACTATGCTCATTTCCCAATGGGGCCACCCGAGTGATGTGAATGTACAATGTATATGTAAAGTGCTGCGTAAATTGACAGCTCTATATAAGTAACAGAAATAAGTAAATAAACGCTAAAGCGCCGCTCGTTTTAGTGGCGCTTTAGTGCTGTTTAAGCGGCGCTATTTGGCTGCTAGCAGGGCGCTTTTAACCCCCGCTAGCGGGGGTTAAAAGGTTAGAAGGTGTTAAAAGCACCTGTGTTGCGGCACTTCCAAAATGCTTTCCAAGCGCTGCCCATTCATTTCAATGGGCAGGGAATTTTGGGTTGCGCTGTATACAGCACTCCCAAACTTCCCCAAAGATGCTACTTGCAGGACTTTTTCTAACGTCCCGCAAGCGCACCGCCCCAGTGTGAAAGCACCTGGGCTTTCAAATTCGGGCAGCATGGGAGGCAGTTTTCAGGCACTATTTCTAGCACTAAAATGCCTGAAAACTGCCTCAGTGTGAAAGGGGTCTCAGGGAAAATTCACTTGAAAAGTAAACAGCCTAGTTTCATTTAGTAAATCAACACCTGTGTGTATAATTTGAGCTTCTCCTGTTAGGCTCTGTACACAAGCTCATTTGCAGCAATGCAGTTAAGCTTAGCCTGATACACATATGAAAAAGCCTTGCACCCCAATTGCTGGCTATTATATGTAAATGCAAAATATTCATTAACAATATTTCATGTTCACCAGACTTAAAGTGGATGTAAATCCGATTAATGAAATTTGAGCTAGGCACATACAGTATATCACAAAAGTGAGTACACCCCTCACATTTTTGTAAATATTTTATTATATCTTTTCATGTGACATCACTGAAGAAATGACACTTTGCTACAATGTAAAGTAGTGAGTGTACAGCTTGTATAACAGTGTAAATTTGCTGTCTCCTCAAAATAACTCAACACACAGCCATTAATGTCTAATCCAGTGGCAACAAAAGTGAGTACACCCCTAAGTGAAAATGTCCAAATTGGGCCCAATTAGGTAATGTCAATCCCCGGTATCATGTGACTCATTAGTGTTACAAGGTCTCAGGTGTGAATGGGGAGCAGGTGTGTTAAATTTGGTGTTATCGCTCTCACTCTCTCATACTGGTCACTGGAAGTTCAACATGGCACTTAATGGCAAAGAACTCTCTGAGGATCGGAAAAAAAGAATTGTTGCTCTACATAAAGATGGCCTAGGCTATAAGAAGATTGCCAAGATCCTGAAACTGAGCTGCAGCATGGTGGCCAAGACCATACAGTGGTTTAACAGGACAGGTTCCAGTCAGAACAGGCCTCGCCATGGTTGACCAAAGGAGTTGAGCGTCATATCCAGAGGTTGTCTTTGAGAAATAGACCTATGCGTGCTGCCAGCATTGCTGCAGAGGTTGAAGGGGTGGGTTTAGCCTGTCAGTGCTTAGACCATATGCCACACACTGCATCAAATTGGTCTGCATGGCTGTCGTCCCAGACGGAAGCCTCTTCTAAAGATGATGCACATGAAGCCCGCAAACAGTTTGCTGAAGACAAGCAGACTAAGGACATGGATTACTGGAACCATCTCCTGTGGTCTGATGAGACCAAGATAAACTTATTTGGTTCAGATGGTGTCAAGCATGTGTGGCGGCAACCAGGTGAGGAGTACAAAGACAAGTGTGAATTGCCTACAGTCAAGCATGGTGGTGGGAGTGTCATGGTCTGGGGCTGCATGAGTGCTGCCGGCACTGGGTGGCTACAGTTCATTGAGGGAACCATGAATGCCAACATGTACTGTGACATACTAAAGCAGAGCATAATTCTCCTCCCTTCAGAGACTGGGCCGCAGGGCAGTATTCCAACATAACAACCCCAAACACACCTCCAAGACGACCACTGCCTTGCTAAAGAAGATGAGGGTAAAGGTGATGAACTGGCCAAGCATGTCTCCAGGCCTAAACCCTATTGAGCATATGTGGGGCATCCTCAAATGGAAGGTGGAGGAGGCCAAGGTCTCTAACATCCACCAGCTCCATGATGTCATCATGGAGGAGTGGAAGAGGACTCCAGTGACAACTTGTGAAGCTTTGGGGAACTCCAGCCCAAGAGGGTTAAGGCAGTGCTGGAAAATAATGGTGGCCACACAAAATATTGGAGAAAAGGAAGGTTTGGGACTTTATATGAGGCGCAGGTAAGCAACTCCATCCCTATATTTGGATGCATTAAGGAGGAAATGGGACTTTAAAATGAAGTGGTTGAAATGCGGAGGTGATGGTAAAAATATAAAGTTTTATTCATATCAGGATAAGTAATTTCGTATATTACATATATAAGCCAACCACAGCATGCCCATGTGGTTGGCTTTTTTAGGCCATTTTGCTGTTACATACCATCCATTGATTACTATGAATTAATCCTTATTTATGTGTTTTTTATACCCTTGTAGCACCATGTCCATATCTTGTGCTTATATATGTAATATACGAAATTACTTATCCTGATATGAATAAAACTTTATATTTTTACCATCACCTCCGCATTTCAACCGCTTCATTTTAAAGTCCCATTTCCTCCTTAATGCAGCCACACAAAATATAGACACTTTGGGCCCAATTTGGACATTTTCACTTAGGGGTGTACTCACTTTTGTTGCCAGTGGCTTAGACATTAATGGCTGTGTTGAGTTATTTTGAGGCGACAGCAAATTTACACTGTTATACAAGCTGTATACTCACAACTTTACATTGTAGTAATGTGTCATTTCTTCAGTGTTGTCACATGAAAAGATATAATAAAATATTTACAAAAATGTGAGGGGTGTACTCACTTTTGTGAGATATCCTATATCTGTAGTGCAGTGGTTCTCAACCTGGGGACTAGGCCCCCCTTGAGGGTCGAAAGATGATTTGCCAGGGGTCACTGAATCCTGGGCTGTTCCTGAAGCCCGCACAGCTCTCCCAGCCTTTTTGTGGCCGCCCAGCAGGTCTGTTCCTGGAGCCCGCGGCTGCCCACTCAGCCTCTTCACACGAGGCGATCACGAGGGGGGGGGCCACGAATGGATGGCCTCCCCCTCACCTCCGATCGCCGGGGGACAAAAGAGGACCGCCTCGGGCACCGGGGGGACGTACAGCGGCGTGAGGCGGTCCTTAAGTGGTTAAGCCATACATGGACAGGCAACAAGAATTTTGTAGAAAGAGGCCAGCAATGGCAGACCCCATACTTATTTTTTGACGGGGCCGCTTTGCCCGATCAGAATGGCCTGACATGCCACATTAAAAAAAAAAAAAAAAAGAAAAAGAAAAAATAGATTCTCTTCAGTCCTAAACATAATACCCTAAACAATGTATACAAAATACTTTACAGTGCATTCCATTCCATGTATTTTCCCCTTTTCCAGTACGGCAAGAAGTATCCCAAGAGGGGTTACTTTGATGCAATTTGTCAGCTTAAAGTAAAACTAAACTCTGTCAATCAACATTAACTATTTTTGATCGCTGCTAGCATTATTAAATGGATAGGAAGGTACAGTGTATTTTATTTACTCGTTTTAAGCTTTTTTTAATTTTTTTTTTTTTAAATATCAGTTGCTTCCTGGTTTCTGGGCCAAAATGATGTCATATATCCCAGAAGTCTTCATGGGCATTTTTTTTTCCTTTTATCTGGAGGAGAGCTTAGCACACAACCCTGCATGCATGTCCGAGCTAAGGGTGGCTGGATTCCAAGAAGTAAATGCTACATGAATCATGCTTACTCAAGATGGCTGCGGTTAGAAATGCTAGGAGGGTGTTTTTCAAAGTGATTTCTCAACAAAATAAAGCATGGAGACGTGGATGGATGGGCAAGTTTGCTTTGCATATTAAAAATGAATTAAATAGTTTTTTTCAGTTTGTGGTGCTCAGCTGCAGTTTACTTCTGTTTTTTTTTTCTGGATAGAGTAGGGAAGGGTTAAAGCCTGCTGTTAGTTATTTTCTGCTACAAGATTTCTCTTGACTTCCTGTCCTATAAACTCAACAGGAAGTGAGAGAATATCTTTCCAATGAGAGAAATAACCTCTAAAGATTTCCCCTCTATTCCTGTCCTGGTGGCAACGCAAGATTTTGGATTTTCCCTCACTTTCCTTCCCAGTGACGTTGGGTTTAGGACAACTAGAGAAATTAAATCTCCCACAAAAAGCAATAAAAACCTGACAATGATTCGGACCCCTCACCTGTCTATCCAAATCTCCCAAAAAAGGTTTTCTTTTAGTTATACTTTAAAGTGGTTCTAAAGGCAGAAGTTTTTTTTACCTTCCTGTATTCTATGCATGAAGGTAAAAAACCTTCAGCAAGCAGCTACCCCCAGCCTCCTTATGCTTACCTGTACAATACATGTTTAAGCTGGCCAACTGCGTCAAAGCAATCCCTCTTATCCATAAGAGACATAAACTCGGTAGCTTCTTAATGAAAACATTTATTATTGCACTACAGCAATAGCAGAATCCAACAGATGCCAACGTGTTTCGGCCGAAGCCTTCCTCATAAGAAGGCTTGATAAGGCTTCATGAGAAGGCTTCCTTATATGAGGAAGGCTTTGGCCAAAATGCATTATCATCTGTTGGATTCTGCTATTGCTGTAGTGCAAAAATAAATATTTTTTTAATAAGAAGCTACTGAGTTGCCAGCTTATGTCACTTTTGGGTCTGCAGTGAACGCCCCAGCCAGAGCACCGACACTCTGCTCATACACTCTTCAACATAGCGGTAGGGTTTGAGTGAGTCTTTGTGTAATCCCTCTTATGACCAGTACTACTCTGCTCTGCCAATGCATATGCTACGGTAGACACAATGCCAACATGGGGCAAACAGACACAAAATGGATTATCCAGAATTTCCAGTGGTAACATGTGGTCACACCCCTTTAGCACCTGATAGATTATATGCATATACAAGCTATTGGGATTTGAGCACAGGTATATCTTGTTTCTGTTGCAATGCAGGTCAGTAACCAGACCTGAACCTAGTAGCTCTCCCCCATTTTATGTTTGTCCCATGTTGACATTGTGTCCAGTTTTCAGTCAGTTCCTATGCTGAGCATTTCCTCCCTATCACATCTGAGCAGACCATGTGACTCTAGAGTCACACCTGTGGGCATATACACAGTGGTAACTGACAGCCCTCTCTACCCCTCCTCCTCCAGATTAATGGAGGCTTCACCTCCCTCTTATTTTGAGCCACAGGCTGGAGGGGTGTGACACAGCCTGTGACTGGCAGAAATCCACCCAAACCATGTTATTGCCAAAAAATCATAAAGATTTGATTTCAAATATACATTTGTATGCCAATTTAAAACAGTTTATTCATATTTTTTTTACTCTGTATTCCGAAGGCAGTTTTTATTATTTTGAATATGTGACCAGCAGCAGAGGACTAAAAGCTTCTCCTGCTTCTGTTTCCCTGCAGACAGGCTGGGAAAGATCTGGTACATGTGACAGCTGTATATCCATTGGGAAAAAGGTACTGTAGCACCCTCTATCTAGTGTGCTAGTGTAAATAGGTTAGTTGTTAGGCAGATTGGCTTGGCTGAGAGCCAGGCCTGGGTTTTGAATCTGAATCAAGGTTTAGTGACTCAGGGAGGCTGGGTAACTTATCCTGACAGCTCTTCTTGTGGCTTCCCCTGTTCTCTGGAACATTGGAGAATGTTCTAGACATAGTGGGTGGAAGCTAGGAGGTAATGCATATTTATGAGGACCTCACCAAATTCCCAGTAAAACGGCTGGCAGGGGGCAGGCCTCCTTATAAATAGGCATGAGTCATGATAGCAGGGGCAGTCGGGTGGAAAATGGAGTGCTGAGGAGGCTTTTGGTGGCCCTTGAGGGCTCTCTCTAGTCGGGGGGAGGGGGCCTGGGGGGAGGGTGCTGGAAGGATCCCCCAAAACACACAGATGAAGCCCTTCCGGGAGGCACAGGAGCAAGGAGAGGACAGCATGAGCAGGTCAGCACATCTGGGAGATCTCCTGAGAGTCAGCCGGGTGGGCTGGTGTCAGTTTGGAGGACAGTGGGGAGAAATTAGCCTGGAGGGCTAGTGAAAGGGGCAGCTGCAGCCAAGCAGGTTGGCAGTGCCTGAAGAGGTGGTGCTGGGATTAGTAGCCACAGGAGGAATGAAAGCTGGACACTGAACTTTTGCTACACAAACAAGGGGCCTCGGGTTCCTGCATATAATAGGCTTTTGCTTTAATCTGACTGAGGTTTTGTCAGATCTTTACAGTGTGCCAGCTGAGTTCTGCAAGCAAGTGAGTGCTGGAGGAAAAGGTGGAGTGTATATACTGTGTTTCCCCAAAAATAAGCCCGGGTCTTATATTAATTTTGGCAACAAAAGACACAGTAGGGCTTATTATTGGGGTAGGTCTTACCATGTAATGTGCTGTCTTCTCTCCCCCTCTCTCTCCCTGCCTGACAGGAATCCCCAGTGTGAACTGAGTTAAAATGCTTGTAAAAATCCTATAATCCACTCTATTACAGTAGTATATAGTGTACAATGTGTGTGTTTCTGTAATATAATTGTTCCAAATACCTTCGTTATAGCTCCGCTCTGCGCTTCTGTGACCCGCCGGAGCGCTCTTCCCCGCAATTATATTACAGAAACACACATATTGTACATTATATACTACTGTAATAGAGTGGATTATAGGATTTTACAAGCATTTTAAACTAGGGCTTATTTTCGGGGTAGGGCTTTTATTGCAACCCTGGAAAATAACGCTAGTTCTTATTTTCGAGGAAACACGGTAGAGACTGTATATAGGACTGTATATAGAAAGAGTTGTCCCTGAAGTTGTTCTGAAGTCAAATGGGCATCCCATAATCTCCAAGACCTATCCAAGTTATCCCTCAATAAACAAAACAAAGTCATAGACTGTTCTCTGACTCTGAGTGCCTGTGAAAATTTGGTGTGCCTGGTTATGCAGGGTGGGGGATCCCATTCTACTTGTGGCTCCTTAGAGAGTGCGCTACAGTACTTAGATGTTTTTTTTTTTTAAATTAAAATAATTACAGTGCCACCATCCATATGCAGAAAGAGAAGGGACAATGTAAATGAAACAGCGTGTTTAGTTTTACTTTAACTAACTTTATTTATATTAGTGTGATGAGCTTTTAATATGTAAAAATTTCCACTTCAATTTATCTTCTGAACTCAAAGGAAAGCGTGTCTTTTTTTTTTTTTTTTTGAGTGTGAAACACAAAACTTCATAACATATTCCATTGACTTACTAGCTCTGCTGAAAAAAAAGAAAAAAAGAGTTTTCTTGCTTTGAATGCTGAAAATAGATTACATTCCTTGGCCATTGCTTTGAAAGGTTATAGAGAATAGACGCACACCCGACTAGTATTCTAGTGATCTCCATAATCTCAGATGCACTTTGTCAAAACGAGGTAACTGGTAGTTAAGAGAAATAGCCTAGATCAAAGAGGGGATTAATCGCCAACTGAATTCGCGCTGAATAAACCTGTCATTCAAGAAAATGATTTCCCCTGAACTTTGAGAAGGATTGAAGGTATTTGCATAACAGGGACCTTCGTACTCCAGCCAGGTTAAAAGGTTCCAAATTCATCCCATGTTTAGCTCTTGCTATCTTTTCTTTTCAACGGCTACATACAATGGCCCTTAATCTGATAATACTGCTAACTATCTAAATGATGTCAGTACAGGCAATACTGTGAAAGTTTGCACGAGGGATAGATCAATTTCACTTTCACCATCTCCTAAATCAGATTTGTTCGAATTTAAAATGTAATCCTCAGGAGGAGAAAAAAAAAAGCCCTTTAAAACCCAAGGATTATTATTAACATCCTAAGTGACCTTTTTGTCTTTAAACAGTGACTGACTGAGATGTTCTAACTGCAGATTTTACCTTGCATTACACTAATGCTGCGTACACACAACCGGACTTTCCGGCAAACTAGGTCCGACGGTCTTCACCGACGGACTTTCGGCAGAGTTCCGACGGACTTTCGGAACGAACGGACTTGGCCACACAAGAACGGACTATGTCCAGTCGAAATCCGTTCGTTTTGTACGTGATGACGTAAATGGGACAAAAAAAGGAAGTTAAATATCCAGTAGCCAATAGCTTCCCTTGCGTCGTATTTGGTCCGTCGGACCAGCACACAGACGAACGGTTTTCTCGATTTTTAGTCCGTCGGATTTGAGTCCATCGGACAGATTTGAAACATGTTCTATTTCAAGGTCCGTCTGATTTTTTTCCCCAAAAAACGATCAGACTAGCCCACACACGATCGGATTGTCCGACGGACTAATCCCATCGGAGCTAGTCTGGTAGAAAGTCCGGTCGTATGTACACAGCATAAGGCCAAGGCTGTTGATGGATCTCAACCAGGTGTTAGGTTTTTAAGCAATACCTTACCTGACAGGTCACTTTATTAGGTAGATATATAAATAGGGGGCGCTAATGATTGTTCAAAAAATTAATTAAAAAATTGAATAATTAAAGTGCAACAATTGTGAATTGTGCTTAATGTGTACCTTGTGTACTAAAAGAAAAAGAACATAGATTTGTATACATATTACCAGTGAGATTGAACACTAATCCACAGAAACCAACACAATGGTAACAATACAATAGTGTATTAATGGTAATTAACAGTAAAAAATGAAATCTAAATAAAGTGATATCTTCCAAGATGTGCCAGTTCCTTGCTGTTGATAGAAAAGAAGTTCCTTCACCAAAAGACAGAAAAAATTACAGCTTGTAAAAATGGATATCTGCTTACCAGATACCAATGACCCCTTTATTTAAAAAGAGAGTCACTAGCGCTTTTGCAGGAATGTGCCTGCTCACATGGATGGCTGGATAGCTGGATGGTGATTAGGCATGAACCCCTCCGATCCCATTCGTTCAAGCACCTTATTAGGTACACCTTGCTAGTACCGGAATTTGAACCACTTTTGCCTTCAGAACTGCCTTAATTCTTCATGGCATAGATTCAATAAGGTGTTGAGGATTTTGGTCCACATTGACATGATAGCATCTCGCAGTTGCTGTAGATTTGTCGGCTGCACATCCATGATGCAAATCTCCTGTTCCACAACATCCCAAAAGTGCTCTATTGGATTGAGATCTGGTGACTGTGGAGGCCATTGGAGTACAGTGATCTCATTGTCATGTTCAAGAAACCAGTGGTGAGATGATTAGAGCTTTGTGACATGGTGCATTATCCTGCTGGAAGGAGCCATCAGAAGATGAGTACACTGTAGTCATAAATGGATGGACATGGTCAGCAACAATACTCAGGTAGGCCGTGGCGTTTAAACATTGCTCAATTGGTACTAAGGGGCCAAAAGTGTGCCAAGAAAATATCCCCCACACCATTACACCACTACCAACAGCCTGAACCATTGATACTAGACAGGATGGATCCATGCTTTCATGTTGTTTATGGCAAATTCTGACTCTACCATCTGAATGTCGAGACTCTTTAGACCAGGCAACGTTTTCCATTTTTCTATTGTCCAATTTTGGTGAGCCTGTGCGAATTGTAGCCTTAGTTTCCTGTTCTTAGCTGACAGGAGTGGCATCCGGTGTGGTCTTCTGCTGCTGTAGCCCATCTGCTTCAAGGTTCAATGTGTTGTGCATTGAGAGATAGTATTCTGCATACCCTGGTTGTAATGAGTGCTTATTTGAGTTACTGTTGCCTTTCTATCATCTCAAACCAGTCTGCCCATTCTCCTCTGACCTCTGACATCAACAAGGCATTTTCGTCCACACAGCTGCCGCTAACTGGATATTTTCTCTTTTTCTGACTATTCTCTGTAAATCCTAGAGATGGCTGTGCGTGAAAATCCAAGTAGTTCAACAGTTTTTGAAATACCCAGACCAGCCCATCTGGCACCAACAAACATGCCACGTTCAAAGTCACTTAAATCCCCTTTCTTCCCCGTTCTGATGCTCGGTTTGAACTTCAGCAAGTCGTATTCACCATGTCTAGATGCCTAAATGCATTAAGTTGCTGCCATGGGTTTGGCTGACTAGCAATTTGTGTTACCAAACAACTGAACATGTGTACCTAATAAAAGGGCTGGTGAGTGTATATCTAAACCTAAGGAAATGGCTGCATTAATTTTCTTTTTTTTTTTCAGGTTTTTACCTGATGATCGTGCCAGTAAGGGTGACAACACTTCTTCACCGTACTGTATCTATGGAGAAATAGTGTTGTCACTTTAGGACATGACTACAGAATACCTCCCCATTTTTGTTTCTCCATAACATTAGAGGGGAAGTGTTTTGTCCACAGAGCTGGGAACAATGCTAATTGATAGCAATCAGCACAGACAAAGAGTGCAAAAGTCAACAGGTATATTTTTGCACCTATAAAACAGATATAAAAAAATCTTTCAATGGATTATTTAACAAACCAAAAAAACAAATAAGGGAAGTTAATTTTAGAGCTTCAATGCACTTTAACGTTAGATGCTTGATGGATATTAAACAGTTCCCGCCTGCCTGCCCACAGTACATTTCCTGCGGGCGGGCAGAATGGGCAGGTTGGATCACGTACATGTACGTTACCAGCTGATGGGCACGCAGTGCACCGCCCTTGCCGCCTCTGTGTCCACCAGGCACAGTGGATTGTGGCTCATGGTACCCGGCCACTCTGCAATCACATGATCACAATGTAAATACAACTGTTATGAATGGGTTTCATTCATAACAGCTGTGCTTAGTATTGTGATTCTGTGATTGGCCCACAACTATCACATGGTACCTGGGCCAATCACAGCACCCTGTACCATGTGATGGCTGTGTGCCAATCACAGCACACAATAGTTAATCACAGCTGTTATGAAGGTAACCCACTGATGACAGTTGAAAACATTGTAGTAGTACAGTGTTACTATGGTGACAGTGAACTACTCTGATGAAAGAATGTAAGAAAAATTGTAAAAGAAGAAAAAAAGTTAAAAAATTGAATAAAAAAATATGTATTTTTTAACATACTACTGTCATCAGTCAGTATTCCTGATCATTGCTACACCAGTCATAATATAATGATGCTTTACTGTACTGGTGACAGTATGTCACAAAAAAATTATGAAAAAAACTATTGTTTTAAAATTTCTTCATTTTCCCAAAAATTGTGACAAAAAATTGCAACTTCAAAAAACTCGCCATTCCTCTTACTATACACTGTGCCTTGGACTGTCTACTCTTTTCAAAAAAGGGGTAATTTGGGGAATATTTGTACTGTCCTGGCATTTTAAGGGCCTCAATAAATGAGATAGGCCGTCAGTACATCAGGAATGATCAATTTTCAAATATATTGTATATACCGTAGTTTGTAGACGCTATAACTTTCAAAACCAATCAATATACACTTATTAGGATTTTGGCCCAAATGTATAAAGAAATTCGATTTTATATGTTTTATAACAGAAAGTAGAAAATATATATATATATATATATTTTTTTTTCAGCATTTTTTCGTTTAAATAGCAAAAAATAAAAAACCCATTGGTGATCAAATACCACCAAAAGAAAGCTCTATTTGTGTGAAAAAAATATAAAATAAATTTAATTTGTGTACAGTGTTGTATGACCACACAATTGCCAGTTAAAGTAGCACAGTGCTGAATAGCAAATAAAATGGCCTGGCCATAAAAGGAGTAAAACCTTTTTGGAGGTCAAGTGGTTAAAAATAACACCATATCATCCAATTATGTATTCATTAAAAATCATCAAATGTATTTAACCACTTGCCGCCCAAGGTATGTAAATGTACATCCTCGGGTTGCAGTGGCTATACCGGTATGATGCCTGCACATACAGGCATCATCTGGTATCGATCTTTTCAGCCAGCGATTCTCTTTTTTGCAGAAGTGATCTGAGTGTCTAATTAGCCACTCGATCACTTTTGCGGGTGGCGGAAGGGGGTCCCACACCCCTCCCGCCGCCTCCCCGGTCTCATCTTGGAGGCCCGGGAGCAATGCGGCTGACGTCAATGGCTGCCCTGTACAGAGAGAGAGGAACTGACATCATTCCCCTCTCTTTCTGTAACCCCAGAAACAGGGAGCGACAAGTAGTTTGTCACTTCCAGTTCTGCCCTTTTGTCTACCTGACCACCAGACAGACCCCAAATCTCTCCATAAAGAGAACCTTGGCCCATGCTATCACAAGGGATGTCATTCACCCCTTGTGATAGCAATAAGAATAGTACAAAAAAAAAAGTGTAAAAAAAATAAATAAATAAAATAATTTTGTATAAAATAAATAAATAATAATAATAAAAAAATTTAAAGCGCCCCCGTCCCACCGTGCTTATGCGCAAATGCGAATGCTTATGTTCCTCATGCACGCATATGTAAACGGTGAGTGAACCACACATGTGAGGTATTTCCACGAACGTCAGAGCGAGAGAAATAATTCTAGCACTAGACCTCGTGTGCAACTCTAAACTGGTAACCTGTAAAAGGCGTTTAAAGCGTTGCCTATGGAGAATTTTAAGCACCGTAGTTTGCCGCCATTCCACTAGCAGATGCAATTATAAAGCATGACATGTTAGGTATCTATCTACTTGGCATAACATCATCTTTCACATTAAAAAAAAACATTATACAAAAAAATTGGACTAACTTTAGTGTTTTAGTTTTTTGAAAGTGTTTTTTTTTTTTTTTTTTTTAATTGCGTTTGAAAAACCACTGCGCAAATACCGTGTGACATAAAAAATTGCAACACCCACCATTTTATTCTATAGGGTCTCTGCTATATATATATCTATATATATAGATATATAATGTTTGGGGGCTCTAAGTAGTTTCCTAGCAAAAAAAAAGTAGATTTTTACATGTAGGAGCGAAGTGTCAGAAATGGCTCAGATGGTTAAATATAAAAAAAAAAAAAACATATATGTATTTATTTTAAATAAATAAATACATATATGTATATAATTACCTGTACAGTGTCAACTAGACTGCCAGCAGGAGAAGGCCAACACTGCCAACAAGTCAACGCTCAGCTGCTTTGCATAGTGGCCTTGTAAACATAACTATGGCAGGAAAGAGCAGAGGCTCCATCAATATTCAGTTACAGGATAGAGTATGTCCTGGGTCAGGATGTGCGCTTAACTGTAGTGTAGTCTGCAGAGATATCTAAGTTCAAGTTGTGCTGTGGGTAGTGAATGTTCATATCACAAGGCTGGCTGAGTATGATTGCAAATCCTGAAGCAGGTGAGGAAGCTCACATATAAATATTTAAACTATGTATTTAGCTGTCTGATGTTCAGCTTTATTATTCTCAATATTTTTAAAATTCTGAAACGATTTCAGGCAATGCTAAGCTACCTACCTTTGTAACTAAAAAAAAAAATTAATTTGTGCACACAGTACAAAACATTGAGAATTTAAACAATGTACTGCAAACCTACAGTAGAAATCAGTGATAGATGAATAGACAATTGTGATGTTGGTGTAAGCCAAATGGTTCACCCCTAAAAATACGACAGTAGGCAGGTATTGCTTTGTGTGCCTATAATAACTTTTCCCTTCTAGATGCTTGCTTTTTTTATCTCTTTACTAGACCATAGTGGTCTTTTGAAATGTATATGGAACATGGGAAAACTGGAATGACCGTGCGTTTAAACACTTGTCTGCGATGGGGTTTCTTAGTTTTTATCCACCCTTTTAAACATGACTATTTTGCTACCACTCATGCTCCCTGTGTGTAAACCTCCAGTTGACAAATTCATAATCCAGAATGTGCTAATGTTACAATCTCAGTTGGGAGACTTCTCTGCTAATGGGAGGCTTCTCTGCTAATGGGAGGCTTCTCTTCTAGAGTCAACAGAGGTTACAAGAAGCTAGTTGCTGTTTCAATAATCATTAAAATCTAAGATCATCAAAGATATTATAAATAATTATTAAATATAGGATTCGGTAACTCTTTATACTTGGCCAGATGGTGGGCATACCTCAGAAGGAGTCTTCAGGGTCTATGTTCCATAGGGATGGACCATGGCCCTGGACCTGTAGAGCAACCTGCAGCCAACTACAAGTGTTGCACCAAATGAGAGGTCCAGGCTTGGCTCCCAAGGTTTTAACAAGGTTGCATGGATCTAAATGCACTGATTCTATTGTTTTATTAGAAGAATGGTTGATTACAGAATTCAAAGTAGATTAATAAACGAATTAAGCTAAGAGTGATTTTTCCATATGTCCAGGCATGATTTCATATAGATTTTTCATAGGAGTCCGGTGCGGTTTTGTTCACTGGTTCAGGTGCAAATTTGTTAAGTGTATGATGGTTCAAAATGCATCCAATTTGCATACAGTATATGCGAACCAAGCCTAAGGGAGCAGAGGTCCATTATTTTAGGACACTAGTAAAAAACTGAGGAATCACGGAGTAGGAAACGGTTATAGGGCAAAGTCCACGTGGCGTGTCCTCAAACATTTTGCCAGTGTCCAGTCACCTGAAGGTACTTGCCTATAACCCAGGGTCTATGAATATCAAATTCTGTACTGTATGATTAAGATATCAAATTATTATATAGAGGACTTAATAAACTTGCATGCTAGGCCAGGTACAGTTGGTCCCATGGGCATCATATTTATTTTCTTTAATTCTTTCCAGTAACACTCTGACTACCTTAGGATCTGCTTCCAACTGTAGCAACACTCAACTGTTCAGACTTGAACCTTACAACAAAGCCCCGGAACATCGCAAGGAGTCTATGGTACAACCTAAGGCTGGCCATACACTATTCAATTTTCCTGTTCAACTTTCCTTTAGATTTACCAAAACCATGTAATATGAGGTGAAACCTAAACCTTTTCAATGTGTATGCAATCAGGCAGGCCCTTGCACTACATAGTTGAAGGTAAATCTAAAGAAAATTGAATAAGAAAATTGTATGGTGTATGGCCAACTTTAGACATGTGGAGTACAGCCACTCCTAAAACATATACCGTATATGCTTGAGTATAAGTCGACCCGAATATAAGCCAAGGCACCAAACTTTACCACAAAAAAGTGGGAAAACTTATTGACTCGAGTATAAGCCTAGGTGAGAAATGCGCAGCTACTGTAAGTGGAAAAGAGGGTCAACAATGCCCATTTGCAGCCTCACTGTGCTCATTTGCATGCCTCACTGTGCCCATTTGCAGCCATAGGTCCCCTGAACTTCAAACTCAGTAGTTAAGGGTTCCTAGATGCCCCCCTAGCTGCAGCCAAAATATGGGGTCTCTGGACCCAAAGGGTCCCGAAATGACTTTGCTTCAGATGGACACAGTTGAATGACTTTGGGGCCCTGTATCTCGGGGCCACTTAGTGCTAGGCACCCCACATTTGGTGTGCAAACCCAGTGGAACTAGCACCACAATATATCCAAAGCTGGGGTTCCTAGCACTAAGTGGCCCCGAGATATAGGGCCCCAAAAATCAGTTCATAAAATGTCAAGCACTTTTCTGCAGCAGAGAATGACATTTTCCGAACCAAATTTGGGGCCCCGTATATCGGGGCCACTTGGTGCTAGGAACCCCAAATTTGGTGTGCAAACCCAATGGAACTAGCACTACAACATATCCAAAGCTGGGGTTGCGAGCACCAAGTGGCCCCGAAATATGGGGCCCCAAATTCGGTTCAGAAAATGTCAAGCACTTTTCTGCAGCAGAGAATGACATTTTCTGAACCGAATTTGGGGCCCCATATCTCGGGGCCACTTGGTGCTAGGAACCCCAGCCTTGGATATGTTATGGTACTAGTTCCACTGGGTTTGCACACCAAATTTGGGGTTCCTAGCACCGAGATCCAGGGCTCCAAAGTCAGTTCAGGAATTGACATTTTTTGCTGCAGAAAAGTGCTTGACTCGAGTATAAGCCGAGGGGGGCACTTTCAGCACAAAAAAATGTGCTAAAAAACTTGGCTTATACTCGAGTATATACAGTATATGGTGGCTGGCTTGACACTAGACTGTAGCATTATTACATGGGGATAGTATGGACATAGGTGAGCATACTACTACACAGTGCTACTATGAAAGGGGGGACCTTTTGATGACAGGTATATCAAAGGGCAACTGTCCTCAAGTTATGTAAAAGGAATATATACTTCACCTTTAGAAGCCCTTATTAATTAGAAATACATAGGGTACTGTCGATAGTTTACATACAACATCATCCACTTGACTGACCAGCTGTTAAACCAACTTGTTAAACTAATGTGTGCATGTCAATGCACCTGCTTAAACAGCAGTCTTCAAAGTCCCCTTGTCTCTCCTTAAACACCAATATACAGGTTTCATTGCGCTATCAATATTTCCTGATACAAATGAAAGCCTGACACCATTCAGGCCTTCAAAGGAAACTCTTAGGCATACTGAAGACTCAAAGCATCTTTCAAGTTAAATGTATGCAAAGAATCTTTATCAAAGAAAATTAATAAAATCCATATTGAGATAATTTTATAGAAAATGATTGAAGTTTTAACCCAAGAAAGGACTCTCTTTATTTTCGTATAGCTTAGTATAAGAACTTGTCAATCACGATTAAGCGTTTTGGAATTGGAATCCCTTTGAAATGCAGCTGTTTCTTCTTTAATTGTGGAAGTGGTCGCGGAAGAAAAGAAAGGTCTGGTCTTAAAGATGAGCAAGGAATACAAACTAGCTCGGGATTAGCTGTCGAGTTCAAAGGTCGCTAATTACACTAAGGAGTTCCCAGACACAGAGAGGACATTAAACAGGTCATGTACCAAACTGGGGAAACAGACCTTGTCTTCAAAAATGTATCTTAAAGTGACAGATTTTGAGACAAAATCAAAAGCTTTTTCAGTGGGGTGACAGGGACAATGGATGAAAAAAAGTTTTTTTTGTATTGTCCTGCAGACAGAAGAAAAGTAGAATATCCTGAAGATGGCACCAGACATTTGTTCCGACTGTGTACCGGAAACTAAGATGCCCCATGTGGGACAAAAACTGTTTCATGGCATTCGCAATGCACATTGTGTTTTGATTAAAAAACGTGTGGGACCCATTGGGTTTGTTAGTAGTGAGGTCCAACTAGCTGTGTTTTAAATTAAATCTGTGGCTGTGAACAATCCATCAGAGCCTTCCGACACAGCTGGTAAATTTGTTGAAGAATGCCATTGTGAAAACGGTCTCAGAACTCTAGCAGGTTGCCATCTAAAAAAAAAACCTGGAGAGACACCAAAGGCAAAAGCAGCTCACTACCTGCTGAATATCTAGATAATTACAATTCAAAGTTCACAAGGGCGAATTTCCTTTTATCACCTAGGATATGGCTATGCCACAATGAAAAAATTATCTATTTCTAAGGAACCAAACCTACACAATAAACAAAGAAACTTACCTTGTTTCTGTGGTCTTTTATGGAACATTTTACTAAAATGACTATGCTGCTGTCTTTGATTTATTTATAAATGTCAAGCTATGGTTTGCTAGTCAAGTTGATCATAGCACCATAAAATGTATTTAGTTACGTGACTGTCGATCATTTAAGAGTCAGGAAGGATACATTTTGTCTGGACATCCCCCAGTTCACATTGGATTTTTTAATATTTAAATGACCAACACAAACACAGAATGTTAAGCAGATGCTACCCAATCACCCAATAGTTATGAAGGTCCTTCAGGAACATCATTGGTCCTAGAGATGGTCTCAAGTCTATACACCGAAAGTGGTTTCAGTTTGGTTAATGCAACAAGAATAGAGAGAACTACTTAGCTGGATGAAAACAGAACCTGACAAATTATGGCAGGGAATCCACAAAATCGTTTAGCAGCCAACAATATACTTTCTCTAATTTGTAACTTTTGTGGTCACAGACAATGTGTATACACACAAAACGCTTCAATTCATTATCTGTGTAGTCTACATAGTCATTGTGTGGACTAATTCTCATTCCAAACCAAAGTTCAAAGATGCTACGAAAAAGATACCTGGAAGGTGGAAGCCATGCATAAATGGTTAGCCTACACATACATGGCATCATGTTTAAGTCAAAGTCGTTTTACATGCTCAATATTATACTGTATATATATATATATACACCATTTTTCTCAACTGATAACCTTTATTCAACTATCTTTCTCCTTTAAACCCCTTCAAACATTCATTTACTGTTTTTCTAAAAGAAGAAAAAAATAAGTAAACTAATAGGACACCAAAATACAAGATAAAGTGTATTTTATTGGACAGTTTAGTTATTTACAAATACAGCAGAGAACAATCAATCAAAAAAGGATCGGCACAAAACTGGTGCTGGTGCTTTGGAATTCCATATATAATATTCTGAAGAGATCAATTCACGAGCTGAAACAGAAGATGTCAAACAAGATTAGACAGTAGTTTCTGGACTGGAGTACCAAGTACAATGTGTAAATCCATTTCAACCTCCCACATAGAGTCAAGTGACTTTCAAACTCCGTCTTTATAACACATGTGCTGCTCCCAACATTGCTACAATCAGTGCAATAAATAATTAACCTACAACTCTATACGCTATACCATACTCTACAACTATATGTACTAACCGTCCACTTTATTAGGTACACCTTGCTAGTACTGGGTATGACCTCCTTTTACCTTCAGAACTGCCTTTATTCTTCTTGGCATAGATTTAACAAGGTGTTGGAAACATCCCTCGGAGGTTTTGGTCTATATTGACATGATAGCATCACACAGTTACTGCAGATTTGTTGGCTGCACATCCTTAATGCGAAATTTCCAGTTCCACCACATCCCAAAGGTGCTCTATTGGATTGAGACCTGGTGACTGTGGAGGCCATTGGAGTACAGTGAACCCATTGTTATGTTCAAGAAACCAGTTTGAGATGATTTGAGCTTTGTGACATGGTGCATTATCCTGCTGGAAGTAGTCATCAGAAGATGAGCACACTGTAGTCATAAAGGGATGGACATGGTCAGCAACAATACTTAGGTAGGCTGTGGTGTTTAAATGATGCTCAATTGGTACTAAGGGTCCCAAAGTGTGCCAAGAAAATTTCCCCCACACCGTTACATCACCACCACCAGCCTGAACTGTTGACACAAGGCAGGATGGATCCATGCTTTCATGTTATTTACGCCAAATTCTGACCCTACCATCTGAATTTTGCAGCTGAAATCGAGCCTCATCAGACCAGGCAGCGTTTTTCCAATCTTCTATTGTTTAATTTTGGTGAGCTTGTGCGAATTGTAGCCTCAGTTTCCTGTTCTTAGCTGACAGAAGTGGCACCCGGTGTGGTCTTCTACTGCTGTAGCCCATATGCTTCAAGGTTCGATGTATTGTACTTTCAGAGATGGTATTCTGCATATCTTGGTTGTAACGAGTGGTTAAGTTACAGTTGCCCTTCTGTCATCTTGAACCAGTCCGCTCATTGTCCTCTAACCTCTGACATCAACAAGGCATTTTCCTCCACACAACTGCCACTCACTGGATATTTTCTCTTTTTCGAACCATTCTCTGTAAACCCTAGAGATGGCTGTGTGTGAAAATCCCAGTGGATCAGCAGTTTTTGAAATACTCAGACCAGCCCGTCTGGCACCAACAACTATGCCATGTTCAAAGTCACTAAAAATCCCCTTTCTTCCCTATTCTGATGCTCGGTTTAAACTTCAGCAAGTCGTCTTCGCCATGTCTAGATGCCTAAATGCACTGTGATTGACTGATTAGCAATTTGTGTTACCAAGCAATTGAACAGGTGTACCTAATAAAGTGGCAGGTGATTGTGTGTATATATATATATATATATATATATATATATATATATATATATATATATATATATATATATATATATATATATATATATATATATATATATATATATATATATTGTAATAGTCCCTGTCACTGGGAAAAGGGATGGGATCTCTAACCCTGTGTCCATGTCTTATGGAGAGCCAGCAGGTTGTGTGCCCAGGTGCACACAGTCCATATAACGAGGGGCTAGTGAGAGCAGAGGGAGGAGGAAGGTGGAGTGTGTGTAGCTTGTTGCTACTGCTGTGTGAAGACAGACCTGTGTCTGGAGAGTGGTCTGCCCTGTGGGAGTCTGCAGCCTATGTAAAGGGGATTCTTTGCCCAGGGACTGGGAAAGGCTGGCCAGCCTTGAGAGTCGGGGAGACTGAGGAAGCCAGTGAGTCCAGGGGGCTGTAAAGAATTGGCAAATCTGTTGAGAGCAAGCAGAGGAACTGCTGACAAGAGAGCCAGGTGGCTTGGTATGTTTTCCTTATTTTTTTGGAGTGCTTAATGAAGTTAAACCCCTGCGTGGGAATCCTGAATGGACCTTTTTGCTTTTGTTTTTTCGGTTTAATAAACGTGGGCTACCAGGCCCTTAACTATAATGCCTGTCTGAGGTGGACTCACTGCACTAAAAACGCATTTATCGCTTGAGCTAAATACCCCAAACATTACAATATATATATATATATATATATATATACATACACACACACACACACACACAGTATCTTACAAAAGTGAGTACACCCCTCACATTTTTGTAAATATTTTATTATATCTTTTCATGTGATAACACTGATGAAATGACACTTTGCTACAATGTAAAGTAGTGAGTGTACAGCTTGTATAACAGTGTCAATTTGCTGTCCCTTCAAAATAACTCAACACACAGCCATTAATGTCTAAACCACTGGCAACAAAAGTGAGTACACCCCTAAGTGAAAATATCCAAATTGGGCCCAAAGTATCAATATTTTGTGTGGCCATCATTATTTTCCAGCACTGCCTTAACCGTCTTGGGCATGGAGTTCACCAGAGCTTCACAGGTTGCCACCGGAGTCCTCTTCCACTCCTCCATGATGACATCACAGAGCTGGTGGATGTTAAAGACCCTGCGCTCCTCCAGCTCCCGTTTGAGGATGCCCAACAGATGCTCAATCAGGTTTAGGTCTGGATACATGCTTGGCCAATCCATCAAATTTACCCTCAGCTTCTTTAGCAAGGCAGTGGTCGTCTTGGAGGTGTGTTTGGGGTCGTTATCATGTTGGAATACTGCCCTGCAGCCCAGTATCAGGAGGGAGGGGATCATGCTCTGCTTCAGTATGTCACATGTTGGCATTCATGGTTCCCTCAATGAACTGTAGCTCCCCAGTCCCGGCAGCACTCATGCAGCCCCAGACCATGACACTCCCACCACCATGCTTGACTGTAGGCAAGACATACTTGTCTTTGTACTCCTCACCTGGTTGCCGCCACAGACGCTTGACACCATCTGAACCAAATAAGTTTATCTTGGTCTCATCAGACCACAGGACATGGTTCCAGTAATCCATGTCCTTAGTCTGCTTGTCTTCAGCAAACTGTTTGCGGACTTTTCTGTGCATCATCTTTAGAAGAGGCTTCCCTCTGGGATGACAGCCATGCAGACCAATTTGATGCAGTGTGCAGCATATGGTCTGAGCAGTGACAGGCTGACCCCCCACCCCTTCAACCTCTGCAGCAAAGCTGGCAGCACTCATATGTCTATTTCCAAAAGACAACCTCTGGATATGACGCTGAGCACATGCACTCAACTTCTTTGGTCGACCATGGTGAGGAGTGTTCTGAGTGGGACCTGTCCTGTTAAACCGCTGTATCGTCTTGGTCACCGTGCTGCGGCTCAGTTTCGGGGTCTTGGGAATCTTCTTGTAGCCTAGGCCATCTTTATGTAGAGCAAAAATTCTTTTTTTCAGATCCTCAGAGAGTTCTTCTGGCCATGAGGTGCCATGTTTAACTTCCAGTGACCAGTATGAGAGAATGAGAGCGATAACACCAAATTTAACACACCTGGTCCCCATTTACACCTGAGACCTTGTAACACTAACGAGTCACATGACACCGGGCAGGGAAAATGGCTAATTTGGCCCAATTTGGACATTTTCCCTTAGGGGTGTACTCACTTTTGTTGCCAGCGGTTTAGACATCAATGGCTGTGTGTTGAGTTATTTTGAGGGGACAGCAAATTTACACTGTTATACAAGCTGTACACTCACTACTTTACATTGTAGCAAAGTGTAATTTCTTCAGTGCTGTCACATGAAAAGATATAATAAAATGTTTACAAAAATGTGAGAGATGTACTCACTTTTGTGAGATACTGTATATATATATATATATATATATATGTATGTGTGTGTGTATCTATCTATCTATCTATCTATCTATCTATCTATCTATCTATCTATCTATCTATCTATCTATCTATCTATCTATCTATCTATCTATCTATCTATCTCTATACACACACACACACACTAACCATATATAATGTATACAGATTTGTGATGAATGTGAAAATTTCATTTTAATATTAAAATGAGTGAAACATTTAAAATAATTCCTCTCCTATCCAGCTCCTTTTCACATGCATTCCTATGTTCCCCTTGTAAAAAGTCTATTGGCTACAGAGCTCAATAGCTCATGCTGAAACGTTCACACCCCAGATATCTTAACCCTTATTGAATGGCTCCATCTGGGGTTTACAGTTAAATAGATCAAGCTCAAAAGGCAGGCAGGCAGGTACTGCTGTACTGTCACTTTATCTAACCCAGAGTGCTCTTAGAATCTTCTGTAAATATTAACTGTTTATTTTTTTCATTATATTGTATATACAGTAAATAAAAAAAATAATACATCAAATCCTACATTAAATCAACTCTGTAAGGGGGTCAAAAAAGTGTACAGGCATTATCTTGAAAAGAAGGCATTTACATACATACTGGTCGGCCCAATAGCTAATACTGGCTGACTAAATAGTGGGTCCCCCTGTTGACTGCTGTGATTCCCCCTCTGACCAGCAGAAAGTAAATCACTGTACCCTTGCTGACCCCTACAGTACACAATAGGGACACGCTATTCTACATACCCAGAGGTGTGGAGCTGGATCAGCACAGGGGGTTCTACTACAAAGGGAAATTTTGCAACCAACAGACAGATATGTATAAAGCTGCTTTCTTTAAAAGGTAGCGATTGTGTCATTTTGTTGACCCATTGACTGGGTCACTTCAGCGGCACAGTGGCCTCAGAAACAAACATCAGCTAAAAGCAAATACAGTAAGTCCAATTTATATTATTTGGCTTTTGTACTGTAAAGTATGCAGTTTTAATAAACAATTCACACTAAGATCAAGAATTGAAATGCATAGAGAAATCATAATAAGTCTCTTACATGTTATAATTTTTGGCTTTGCAGATGAAAAGACTTGGACAGAATGCTGGTCTGTGTAACATCCTGTGAGGCTGTAGTCAGGGATTCTAAAAAGAAGCTAAAATAATAAATGATAAAAACAAGACTTCTGTGAAAATGCTGGGCAATGCCATCATTGTTTTGTTATTCCTAATAAAGTTTCTACAACATGATTACATTTTCTCCTGAAAGCAGATTGCAGGCCTATGACTTCTGCCAAAGCCTAGGGCCCAGTGGATATCCAGAAGCCCAGCTACAACTTTCATGCTCCTGCAGTAAAACCAGAAGAATAGCACAACTGGTCAACACTGGCAACTGTCTTTCCCTTCTTAATTTAAAATGCACTTGTGGGCAATTGATGTCTGATGGGGCAGACCATGCCAGTATAGACAATGCAAATAAGCAGATAAAGTAGCTTCTCTGTGACTATTGTAATCCATGTCAATGTCATTTGAAGGGATTGGGGGTAAGGGGTTTCTTTATTAACTGAAGCCCTTGTGGAAGAGATATTAGTTTGTGAGCTCCAGTGGTTACGGAGAATTAAGGAGAATTGTGAACAAGAGAATTGTAAAAATAAATAAAATCAAATAAAAAAATGGAAAACCCCAGTTTAAGCAAGATGCGACAGTGACAGACACCCTACTAAGATTAAGATAACATTAAAAAAATCCCAATCCCAGCACTGGACGGGTAACTAAAATGTATCTTTATACTTCACACAGGACAATGCTTAACTGTACCTACTTACTTTAACATAGGCTGTATTCCCAACGCAGACTGAGTCCACAGGGTCATTGGGATGCTGTTCTGAGTTGAATGTCACAGTTCCCGTAAGAGAAATTTCTAGAGATTTTGGAAACTTTTGTCCTGAAAAAGACATTGGCCATGGCTTCATGTACATTTAGGCTTGGTTCACACTGCAACGACTTAGGATCCGACTTGTGAGACCCCAAGTCGCGTGACATGTAAAAATCCAATGTTAGTCAATGAGAGCTAAAAAAAAACAAATATATGTTGCTGCTCCTATCCCCTTATGTGTGTATCAAATAATAAAATTGTATTGTCAAATAATTTCTTAAAATAAATGTACATCAATCATAGGCAATCAAAATCCTCTACATATCACAATAGGTGTAGATAAGCTATGACAATTTGTATGATATGTCCAAGCATATATCGGGTATAAATAACGGTGAAAATATATATATATATATATATATATATATATATACACACACACACAGTATCTCACAAAAGTGAGTACACCCCTCACATTTTTGTAATTAGGATTTACAAATAGAATAGAATTTTGTAAATAGAAATGACACTTTGCTACAATGTAAAGTAGTGAGTATACAGCTTGTATAACAGTGTCAATTTGCTGTCCCCTCAAAATAACTCAACACACAGCCATTAATGTCTAAGTACACCCCTAAGTGAAAATGTCCAAATTGGGCCCATTTAGCCATTTTACCTCCCCGGTGTCATGTGACTCGTTAGTGTTACAAGGTCTCAGGTGTGAATAGGGAGCAGGTGTGTTAAATTTGGTGTTATCACTCTTACTCTGGATGGATATGGGCTGAAAGTGCACACTCTCAGGTTTAATTTGAGGGTATGTACATCCAAATTGGAGGAAGGGTTTAGGAATTACAGCTCTTAAGAACAGCCATTTCCGGCGTGGTCTGGAGCTGCATGGAGTGAGACGTGTGCTGTGAGAGCTCCGCTCTGGACTTATACTATATATCAATCCTAGAGGGATTTATCCTCCACAAACGGCTCATTCCTCCTGCCCTGCTTATCTAACTTCACTTGGGCATGTCTCCTAAAAGAACCGGCACTGCGGCCAGGCTAGCTCAATACCGCCATGACGAGCGGGACCCGGGGGAAGAAGATGGCGCCGCTCAGTCTCCTGCTCCCGACGAACATACATCTAGTGACACTGCTAAAGTCCTGGAAGCTATCGCCCTCTGCCAGTCTACACTTACCTCCAGGATTGAGGAGGTGAAAATCGACATCTCCCTAATCCGTCAGGACATCCAAAAACTGTGGGATCGTGTGACCGAAACGGAACGCCGGGTTGGACACGTGGAGGACGACCTGCACCCCCTTCAAATCTCCACCGAACAATTGCAGCATCAGCTCAGTATGGTTCTCTCTAAGCAGGATGAGATGGAGAACCGCCTCAGGAGATGCAATCTCCGTTTTGTGGGGTTACCAGAGAAGTCTGAAGGCGCCGACCCCCCTACTTTCCTGGAAAACCTCCTTATTAAAACTTTCGGCAGGGAGGCCTTCTCCTCCACATTTGTGGTTGAGCGCGCTCACCGTCTGGCGGCAAGGCCCCCACCTGCAAGAGCCCCACTAAGAACATTTATAGCAAAGCTACTAAACTATCGTGACCGGGACACGGTGCTTCGGCTTACCCGTGAAAGAGGCAACATCCCCCTGCGAAATGTCACTGTGGCGGTATACCCGGATTTCTCTGCTGAGGTGCAGAAGAAAAGGGCGCGCTTTACCGAGGTGAAACATCAACTTTGCATACACCACATTAAATATGCGATGCTCTTCCCCGCGCGTCTCTGTGTGACACACGAAGGTAAAGCCCAATTTTTTGAAGACCCTCAAGCTCTCCTCTCCTGGCTGGAGCATCGCGGCGAACCCTACATGGACCCGGCTTAAACAACCCCGGCTTAAACAACCCCAAGTGAACTGCATTAAATTCACTGACTATTTGCATTCGGACATGGCGCTGTACACATCTCCCACATCGCACATCTGCCATACCTTGCCACCTCCAGGAACTGTGAGTAATGTCCCGCACTACTTTACACGCTTGGTATGGGCTTGAACTCCCCTATTGCAATCCCTAGTACTACATAGCCAGATATTGCCCTATCCCCCATTAAGCTCAATTTGCTGGTCTCGAGCGGTGCACATGCACCCGACACCCGAGAGCTGGATAGCATCCCCCGCACCACCGTGCGCTCTTCAGTTTGTTCACCCCCCTCCGACCTTGCTGGTCGCATCAGGACTGTGGTACACTTGCCACCATTGTTTTCCACCTCCTTACGAATGTTTCCCTGTCCAGCCTCTGCCTCCCTAGTTTCGTGGGAGAGCAGTGAGTTACTTCTGCCCTGCTGGATCAGAGTATATGCAGACTCAGTTTTGGTTTGTTTTGTTCATATTCATGTTTTATTTTTTTTCTTTCTGTTCAAACTTAAGTCCATATTGACAAATGACATGTATAACTTTGAAGACCTGTTGCGGTTGATGTTAGTAACGATTGGCGAGACCCTCCCCCCATGCTCGTGGGCAAGGGGAGATAGCCATTTCCATGTGGAGGCCCCATGGTCACAGATGTGGAGCTCCTCTGCTGCTCTGTGTGCTCCAGAGGTGCCCTGCACTCATGTATATATGACTAACTATTGTTTTATAAGGTTTGTTGTGCTGTGCACCTTTTGCGACCCCCTTGGAACCAGACTGCAGCTTCCTACCTTCACCACAATGCTATGACCACGTTTAAAATACTAACCTGGAATGTCCGGGGCCTAGGTGATAGAGCCAAACGGACTGCGGTTCTTTCACACTTAAAATCACAGCGAGCAGAAATCTCCATCCTTGTTGAAACCCACCTCACAGGCCAGAAACAAATGTGCCTTAAAAAACCGTGGGTGGGCTGGATGTACCATGCCCCCCACACTTCCAACTCCCGTGGGATTGCGATGCTTGTTGCTAAAACAGTGCAATTTCAGCTTCATAGCTTGCAGTCTGATCCCCAGGGTCGTTCATTGTTTCTACACGTTACTGTGGGGGGGTTGGAATTCCTACTCCTGGCCTTCTACATCCCTTCCCCATTCCAGTTCGCATTGCTACAGCTGGGCGTAGATTTTATGGCTCAATACCCTTCGGTGCCTGCGATCTGGACAGGGGACTTCAATGCAGTTATAACTCCACACCTTGATAGGATAAGTCTAGCTAACCCTACACCTCCTACCACTCATACCACCAGGTTTGGGAAATTTCTCACAGAATTTGCCCTTACAGACACCTGGAGACATTTACACCCAACACAACAACGCTTCTCATGCTTCACCCCCTCCAGATCATCAATGTCCCGCATAGATTACATATTTCTTACTCCTTCCCTCCTCCTTCATTTGACTGAGGCGGGATTTGATGCCAGGGTGCTATCCGACCACTCTCCCTATTGGATCAGGCTGCGGATGCCATCTCCTTCTATCACTCGGGTCTGGAGGCTGAACCCGTTTTGGCTCACCATCCTTCCCGATTTGGACGGTCTCCAGCGCGAGTGGGAACATTATTTTTGCACGAACGATGGCACTGCCCTGACTGGATCCACATGGGAGGCTTTTAAGATGCACGCTCGCATGGTTCTCTCCACGCGAATTAACCGGCACAAGGCCACATCCAAACAACTTATATGCCAGGCGGAGGAACATCTCCATACTTTAGAGCAGGCTTTCCAGAACAACCCCTCGGCTGCAAACGCCTCTCTGGTACACAAACAGTCCAAACTCACAAACCAACTACACTTTGAAAAGGCCAAACAGGGCATTTTCTTTAGCAAGCAACGTGTTTATGAACACGGCGAGAGAGCTGGTAGGCTCCTTGCCTATATGGCTCACCTCGAACATAAATCCCCGGTGGTGGTCTCCCTTCAGACGGCCTCCGGGGTCAAAATTACAGACCCCGATCAGGTCGCTGAAGAGTTCAGGTCCTTTTATTCAAGACTATACACCTCCACTTCCCACCGTACCCAAGCTGAGCTTATAGAATTCCTACAAGCCATAGAATTCCCCACACTCTCGCCATCACAAACTGCTCAACTGGAAGCACCCATAACCGTTGAATGCATTGCAGAGGCTCTGTCCCTACTTCCCACATCCAAAGCCCCCGGCTCCGACGGACTCCCCCTCGAGTAACTCTTCGGGACTTGTCTCAGTAAGTACCTATCACCCAGACTAAATGACTGCAGTAGAATTTTTTACTCTTCAGTTTGGTACTTTTTTCCAATACCTTATTTCAAGACATCACGCTGTGAAGTACAGAAACCGCAGGTCCAGTAATTCTGGAGTAAAACATTGACATTGGGAATTCAACACATCTAAAGCCTATTATCTGCCTCTTATGTACTGCATACATAAGAGGCAGATAAGTGTATGCACAAGTTACCCGGAATACCAGGAATTAGGAAGTCCCTGTACCCCGCGTGGCATTTTACACGGTAGACACTGGTATGATAAAGAAGAAGAAAAGGAATGACCCAAGGGTCGTGCAAAATTATGTTTGGGAGGGGAGCCAGACATACCGCCTCAGAATAGACAAAATAATGCCAGTAGAACCATTTTTTAAGGAATTTCTCCCGAAGGCCTTCCTCCGTGGCCACTAGGTCTTCCATCTCATTGTATTCAGATACTTTTTTCAACCAAACAGCTATGAAAGGCAGCTGTGTCTGCTTCCAAAAAAGGGGGATACAACTCTTTTTCCGCTGTAAGTAGCATAGGTAAAATGGATCGCCTGTAGACCTTACTTGAGAACCGGTGGTGGTGCAGAAAGAAAAATGCAGGGTTTTTCGGTAGCTCACGGTCAGTGAATTTTTAGGTGATACGTTGGACCTTTGTCCAGTATGACAAAAGGCAGCAAGACCAGAAAATGTTCAGATGAGAACCTGAGTCCTCTCCACACCTCAACAAAGATCTGAGCACTGAGTGAACATTCTTTGGATCTCAACCGATATATGTTACCACAGGGTCAACACTTTGAACCCGGATTCCTGGTGTTTAGAACAAATAGAGGTTTTGTAAGAAAACAGAATTCTCTCCACCTGTTTTTCCACGTAGTGTAACCCCAGGTCTCATTCCCACCTGTTGATATAGGGAGGCCTGAAGTCAGGCGGTGGAGATATCAACAATCGAACCGCACTGCGCAATGGAGATTGCTCTAGGCATAGGAGCTCGAATGTAGTGAGGAATCTCCTGAAGACATCTGGGGAGGGCAGAGAGCCAATAAAGTGGGCCAGCTGTAATTTTTGACAGAAAGATAGCTCCGCATATGATTTCCTGTCTAGTAACCCATCGTTCGTTTACAATAAAATGCCGGGCCTAAAACGACCCAGCAGATTTAAAGTCTTGGAATCTAGAGTCATGCGGGCTGGGGCTGAAGGCAGGGTTGCTGACTATGGGGGTAAGTGGAGAAGGGCTCAGAGCAAGAGAGAAATCCTGGAATGCCTTAGAGCAAACCCGCCAGGTTTCCCCCACTGTAGTGTGAACGAGGACCTGAGTGGGCAGATCCATTTGACACCACAATACCGATTCCAGCGAATCCATGAAAGGGTCTATTCCACCTGTACCCACTGTTTAAGAGGTCCATGGTGGCACCAATCCAGCACTCTAGTCAGATGACATGCTATGTGATAAAGGGTAGCATCTGGTCAAGCCATACTCTCTAACAATTTTGGCAATCGCATTATCGACTGTGCAAGGCGAGGAGGCTTCTGGGCCCAAAGGAAAGTAACAAAAGCCCAGTTGAT
This sequence comes from Aquarana catesbeiana, assembly GCF_042186555.1. Taxonomy (NCBI): domain Eukaryota; kingdom Metazoa; phylum Chordata; class Amphibia; order Anura; family Ranidae; genus Aquarana; species Aquarana catesbeiana. The sequence goes on along the minus strand of NC_133336.1, from coordinate 70,220,219 downwards.
TGCCTGCAGGAAGGGGCCCGGGATATGTATTGGGATGGCTTGGAAATGGGAGAGCAAACGAGGCATAATATTCATCTTGATTATATTGCACCATCCAAACCAGAAGAACAGACTGTTCTGCCACAATATAAGGTCCTTCTTAATAGGCATCAGAAGGGGAGGAAAATTAAGTAGAAAAATGTCTTCCACCCTACTCGGTAGAAAGATGTCCAAGTATTTTATGTATGAGGTGGCCCATTTGAAGGGGAAAACAGTCCTAAGAAGAGTAGTTATCGAGCCTGCCATTGATACATTCAATGCTTCTGATTTATAATAATTGGTCAGAAAAAAGAATAATTCCTCATAGGTCTGCAATTCTAAGAGCAGGTTCGGGAGAGAGACCAAGGGATTAGACAAAAAGAACAGTAAGTTGTTGATGTAAGCCGCAATCTTAGGGGACAAAGCTGCATCTAAATGAAGGCTGGTGAAATCTGGATTGTTTCTGACTTAATGTAAAAAGGGCTCAAGAGTTAAGATAAATATCAGAGGGGAGAGGGGACACCCCTAGCGTGTCCCATTAGTGATCCCGAAGGATGGGGAAAGAAGGCCATTCACTTTTACCTGAGCGAAAGGACGGGAGTAAATACCATGAATCCAGTGCATCATCCGCTGACCCAGACCATTATGTTGAAGAGTCTCTGTCAAGAAGACCCAGTTCACAGAGAGGAGCAACATAATTTTTTTCTTTTTTAATGTACTGTATATGTCCTATAAATGCAAATATATGGTTATAGTAACATAACGTACCTATCACCCAGATAAGACGACTTTTCTCCTTTGATAATTCAAGCTGTCCATGACTAGCTTTGTGTTCAAAATGCTTAATCTGGCCTCTGTTATTAAAAACACCAAAAATGAAACGAGCATGGAAGAAAAAAAAAAAAAAAGAAAACCATGAAAATACATTTACCTTACATAGTTACATTGATGGCAGGATATTTTGCATGATAAATGATACTAATAGTGGCGTCAACCATTACTATAAATATTATTTTGACCACAACTGGTACAATTAGTGTTTAAATAACAGGGTATTCTGAAAAAAATGAAGGAAGTGAAACATAGACCCATGGCAACCAAACAACCATAGCTTTCAGCTAGGTATAGAAAATAAAAGACAAACTATGAAATGACTGTTTCCAACAACACCTGTGCACTCTTCCCACAGTTATTTTGAACAATTTCCCAACACTTTATGGTGTGAAAATATAAAAAAATGATGACTTGAATAAGATTTTGCATGACAAGGATGCTAAACATTCATTATTGTTGTTTAGGTGGAAGGCTTTCCAAACACAGCCTGATATAAACAAGCAAAGCAGCCATTAAGAGCAATGCTTGCAAAAAAAAGCACCCCCTTAGGCTACTTTCACACTGAGGCTTACACACTAAGGCTTAAGGCCCCTTTCACACTGGGGCGGTGGGGGCGTCGGCGGTAAAACAGCGCTATTTTTAGCGCTGCTTTACCGGTGTTTTTGCGGTGGTATTCGGCCGCTAGCGGTGCGGTTTTAACCCCCGCTGGCGGCCGAAAAAGGGTTAAAACCGCTCACATACCACGGCTATAGCGGTATTGCCGCGGTATGGCCGCGCTGCCCCATTGATTTCAATGGGCAGGAGCAGTGAAGGAGCGGTGAATACACCGCTCCTTTACCGCTCCAAAGATGTGGCTTGCAGGAGTTTTTTTCTTCTCCTGCCAGCACACCACTTCAGTGTGAAAGCCCTCGGGCTTTCACACTGAACAAACAGTAGCAGCTGTTTTGGGTCGGTTTGCAGGCGGTATTTTTAGCGCAATAACGCCTGCAAACCGCCCCAGTGTGAAAGGGCTCTTAGTGTTGCATTAAAGAGGACCTGAAACAAAATAGTTAAGATTTCATAAGCTATTGTAAGTATCAACAAATGTTAGCAGTGCATAAGCAGTACCCCCCTAGAAGAAGAAAAGGTCAAACATAAAATTAAAACTACTATTTTACTAAAAAGGTATTGAATGCTTGGAACAGACTTCAAGCACCAATAGTGAATTAATCAACCATAAATAAATGTAAACATGTTTAGGATAAACATAAGTCTATACTCAGACAAAAAAGTTTAAAAAACACAAACAAGACCCCTATTGTTAAAAATGGCAGAGTAGACAACTTGGTCTTTTTCTCAGTTTATATGCAAACTTTCCTGGAAAATCTACATTATGAAGAAAAATAAAAGTGCATTTCCTGGCACATGACTGTGCCTACAGCCCCATAGCTGTATATCTGTTGCATAAAAGGCACAGCTAGTCTCAGGGGATTTGGTGCCACTACTGTGCTGCCAACTGTTCTCCTTGCTGGAGAGGAATCTGTACCTCAGGACCTGCACTACATGTATCTCCCTGCTTATTCTTAATGTATTCTGTGGATCAATGCTTTCTCCTCTTCTCCTTTTCTGCTTCTTAAAGGATAAGTTCACTTTTGGGAACATGTTACATGTTCAACCCATTTTTAGGGTGGAACATGTAACATGTTCTCACGCTGCAGCCGCTCCCCACTGCCCTCTCCCTGTGACAGCATGCCAGCTGTTACTTTTTGAAAAGAGCGCAGCCGTGTGGAGCTTCACCCACACGGCCATGTCATTTATTCACACTATTAAGAGTTCTGTGAATAAATGAACTACAAGTACCAACATCCTTTGCGTCTGCTGGCTTGTAGTTCTCAATGAACTACTACAGCACTGTGGTAGTTCATTGATTCTTCCTGTCAGTGTGAAACTGCCTGCCCGTATGATGTACGATGTACAGACAGACAGCTCACACTGACAGTCTGCAGGGGACCTGCATGGTATCAGCAATCTGCTGATCACTGGCGCAATGCTTTCCAGGCTCCTAGAAAAAAAAAATAGTAAATACACATTTTTTTACCTGCATTTTTTTCCCTTAAAAAGTGAACTTAACCTTTAAATATTACCCCACCAGCCATCAGATCATCAGAGGGGCAGCTCCAAGGAATGGTAAGTCGATGATGAAAAGATCAGCTTCTGAGAGATCATAGGCAATATTGGTGAATAGTACCTTGCTCTCTGCTTCCTTTTTTACAGAGCCTCAGCATTTCAGATCCTTTTTAATAAGGGCTTTTGATTGTGGGAAGGACTACAATCGCATAAAAGAAATGCCAACATGCTGGAAAATATCTTTTAACTGACCGATATCAGTTTCCTCTTCCATGGAGAAAAAGGGAAATAAACACACACATGTACAATATCTATCTGCTGGCTGAATTTGGGAGACGATTATGGCTGATGCCAGTGGTCTTGTGCACACAGGCAGCTGTCTCATTGACTGTTGCTTCAGGGAGATACATGTCTGTCTATGGACCCCCTTAACAAAGTCATAGTTTTATAAGAAACATTATACCTGAGGTTCTAAATGCCATACGTAGGAAAAACTACAATATCTTACTTGTTGAAAAAGGGAATTTTAGCTTCGCAGTAATCAAATACATTTCTTATACTCTCATGAAGCTTCAGTTTAACCGATATCTGTACCTGGTGCCCCTCTTCGGTCATCTGATAGAAACCCAATATTGGAGGCACTGGCACCTAAAATTCAAAAAAAGAAAATGTTTGGATATGTGAATACCTCTGAACTGTTATCTAAGCATACAGTATAGGAAGTAAATCAGCTAAAACATAATATCTAAGGTCTGTTCTACAATCTGACACTTGGGCTTCCCCGCCCTCATCTCCATTCTCCATTCTCTAATGCTGACAACCAGCTTATACTTACAAAGGTCTTACTTGCGGTACATAAATGTAGTGGTTCACTGGAAAAATGAAAGGAACCTATGAATAGAGAGAAAGAAGAGGTCGCCCTTATCAGGCAAGACCTCCAAAAAATGCAGTATGTACGTCTATCCCTTGAAAGTCATATGGTTGACCTTAAGAAATGGATATCACCCCCTCATTTGGAGATGTTAAAAAGTACCTTATGTACTTAACAATCTAATAAATAGAAAAGACACCTCTCAAAGTAAGTGCAAACAGGATCCACATACAGTTTCCAATGCAAAGATGCTCACCTGGCTCGCCTCCAGAAACAGTAGACAGTGAAGTAGATGGCCACACACTCCGCTACAATTTAGGAACTTTATTGATCCATACAGCACAGAGAGCAGGAATACAGATAGGTGGAATGTTAACGCGTTTCACGCCCAATAGCGCTCATTCATAGAATATGCTATGTTATGAATAAGCGCTGTTGGGCGTGAAACGCATTAACATTTCTCCTATCTGTATACCTACTCTCTGTGCTTTTTGCTTTTAGACATATTTTTGATATGGATCAATAAAGTTCCTACATTTCAGCAGAGTGTGCGGCCATCTACTTCATTTTCTGCTACTCAACAGTCTCTTGCCAACACATATAAGGTTGATGATACTAAAAACAGACTTTACCATAACAAAGTATGTAATGTTGGACTACTTAAAAAGGTAGAAAGCACCAATGACAGATTTCATTGAACACCATCAAATAATTTTTCTTAATGCAAGAAGTGTAAGTATATGAATTTGACTTAAACTTCAGAGCCAAGAGTGGAAGAGGGAGAAGCAGTTTAATGAGCCAGTCAGGCTGTGCTGCTTCTCCTTCCCTGTTCACTCACAGCTGGGGGACAGTTCCATGACTGCCTGAGCTCAAAGGAAATAGGCTAAATAATGCTGACTGTCATTTAATCCGGAGGACACCTAGTGGCAGAAAAGAAGATGAGAGCTTTATACTAAAGGTGAGTATTGCAAACAAAGCTGTTTTTTTCATTTAATCTTTTATTGGTCTATTATTTTCCTATATTTGACTGGAGTTCTGCCTTAACTACAGCCAATAAGAATTTTATTTTTGCTGAACATCTGATCTGATAAAGTAGGACATTGTGCCTCATGTACATGCCTCCTACAAAAGTAGTGTCTGTATTACTTTTTTCATTCAATCAGCTTCTTCCTTTTGTGTTTCTAGGGGAGCTTGGAAAATGAACAGTAGAATTTGATTGATTGCCGTGAACAGCAAAGGAAGCCCCTGCACCCCTATTACTGTACATGGGTCCCCCCCAAACCCATCTTACACTGATCACCTGTGTTCCTGTGCACCCTTCTTACATTGATCACCTGTATCCTCCCACATCCCTATTACACTGATCACCTGTGTTCCCATGTACCTTACTTTCACTGATCACCTATATGCCCCACACCCCTATTACACTGATCACCTTTGTTCTTATGTACACTTCTATCACTGATCACCTGTATCCCCCCACATCCCTCTTACACTGATCACCTGTGTCCTCTCACAACCCTATTACACTGATCACCTGTGTTCCCTCACACCCCTATTACACTGATCCCGTTTCCTACCACACCCCTAATACACTGATCACCTATATTCCCCCGCTTCCCTATTACACTAATCACCTGTGTCCCCTCACACCCCTATTACACTGACCACCAGTGTCTCCTCACTCCCCTATTACACTGATCACCTATATTCCCCCGCTTTCCTATTACACTAATCACCAGTGTCTCCTCACTCCCCTATTACACTGATCACCTGTATTCCCCCACACCGCTATTACACTGATCACCTGTGTTCCAGTGAACCCCTCTTACACTGATCACCTGCATTCCCCTGCACCCCTATTACACTGATCACCTGTGTCCTCTCACACCTCTAATACATTGATCACCTGAATTCCCCCACTTCCCTATTACACTGACCACCTGTATTCTCCCCCAAACTTCTATTACACTGATCACCTGTGTTCCCGTGTAACAATCTTACACTGATCACCTGAATTCCCCCACTTCCCTATTACACTGACCACCTGTATTCTCCCCACACTTCTATTACACTGATCACCTGTGTCCCCTCATACCCCTATTGCACTAAACACCTGTGTCCCCCCCACACCCCCAACACACTGATCATCTGCTCCCCCTCTTACAATAATCACATGTGCCCTCTCTGCTCCCCTATTACATTGTTCACCTGTGTCCCCATGCACACCTCTTACACTGATCACCATCCCCCTTTGTAAGCTCCTAAGTTGGACATTACAGCAGGCTGTCAAAGAACCCAGATCTACTACTATGACGTGTAGGTTTATATGCAACTGTTGCTGATATCGGGTCACGACCCATACAAAACAGGTCCAGGACCCAAGTTGGGTTGTGACCCATAGGTTAAGAAACTAGGTAATAAAGAAAGGGTTGCCTAAAGAAACTAAATAAACCTGAACTGTATTTTGCTAGCACATATCAGAAAATGCAGTATATCATTATCTTGGAATAAAAACACATTTGTAGAAGAAACACAATATGCAGCAAATTAAAATCAATTCTGTTTACCTGTGATGTGTAGTAGCACAATTGGAACCAATCAAAGGGTGGAATGAATGGAAATTTGTATGGCCCATTGAATGCCGAGTCATCAGTAGCCGCCACGCTGCTCGAGATTAGCATGGAAGAGTCAATGGAAGTCACACAGGGATGTACCAGAATATCCTGAAGAGGGGAGCCGTTAGCAGGAAGATTCAAGCCGACGATTACATTTTGGTTGATTGTTTCCAAATTACACTTTGGAACGAAAAAAAAAAAAATGATGACGTTAATTAGATCTGTTTAAATGTTCGAACCGAGGCTTTTAATCCGTACGTCCACTTACCCAGCACAAGTCTCCAATGACCCCCTGCGGGACATGTGCATTAAATCAATCAAGTGTACCTTTTGCATAATAAAATATAATAATAATGATTTACATAGGTCCGTACATGCTAATAAGTCCTTGAGCCACTTTAGGTTGACTGCAATCAAAGAGTCATTATTTTAGGTAGTTGTGAATAAGTTGGTCCCTTGGAGCTAATGTTGCTTGTACAAAGATAAACAAAAGAGAGAGCGGCAGGAGAAGAGCTGAAATGACTCGGGCTCCTGCCATGTTCATTGACCACCACCTGCATAAACATCTGCCTGCCCTTCACTAGCTCCACATTTGACTGCCCACTGCAACGCTTCTCTGAATGCAGTTAATAAATTTCAACTACGGGCAAACTGTGTAAACAGGTTACAGCTAAAGATTCCTGGCAGCATTCGAGAATGCGCTAGAAAATGACTTACATCCTTTTACAACTAATTTATGGCATGCTCTATGCAAGCTTTCAACGGCCCAAAGAATGAGGCCCGTGGGCTACTGCTAGCTAAATGAAAATAATTAAAATACATTTTGTGCTCTGTGCTACAACGTATATACAAAACAAAATCTTGTGGGTCTGCGGGACTTGAAAGGCACCCAATTTCACAAAATAACCATGAAGATAAAAGTACTTTACATCTTTATTGTGGTAACATTAAAATGCATAAATAAAATCAAATATAGGCTGTAGGGTTGCACAGATACCGGTATTGCTGCCGATACTAAGCATTTGCACGAGTATTGTTACCTGTGCAAATGCTCCGATACCTGTAACCGATACTTTCAGGCTCGGTTCTTTCAACTGTCAGCGGGATTCCCCCACTGACAGCTGAAATGTAAACAAACAAACAAAAAAAAAAAAACAGAAATTACCGGTTGTTAAGGAGCAGGGGGCTGCCGCTTCCTTAACAACCAATGACTCATTCATCTGTCAGTGGGGCTCCCGTTTGACAGCTGAAGTGTAAAAACAAAGTCCAAGCAATTGGAGGGTCAAAAAAATAAATAAAAAGCAGCCGAACCATGTTCATCAACATCATTGCTCAGCCGCTAAAAGAGAATGATAAAAAGAAACATTGGGGGTTATTTACTAAAGGCAAATTCACTTTGCACTACAAGTGCACTTGGAAGTGCAGTCGCTGTAGATCTGAGGGGGTCATACAAGGAAAATAAAAATCATCATTTTAGCTTCCACATGATTGGATGATAAAATCAGCAGAGCTTCCCCTCATTTCAGATCTTCCCCTCAGATCTACAGCGACTGCACTTCCAAATGCACTTGTAGTGCAGAGTGGATTTGCCTTCAGTAAATCAACCCCATTGTTTAATTTTATATCCTACTGTTTTTTCATCTACAGATCAAAAGGAATGAACTTCGATCTGCAGATGAAGTCGGTTTAAAGCAACCTGTCAATTAAAAAAAAAAAAAGTTTTTTTTTTTTTTTTTTTTAGATTAAATGTTCCTTTGTTTAACCCCTTATTAACCTTATTCTCCTTCTCCATTTGGATATTATTTTCCTGCTGATTTTTTTTTGTTCACTTCTATTTTATAAACTATTAATAATTAAAACTTTTTTTTTGTATTTGTTTGCTTTGTTCGTTAATATTTTTCCACGAGTAACATATATTTACACTCTTCACATTGAAAAATTTGCAAAAATAAGAAAAAAAATTGATGAAATTTGTAAATAACATTTTAATTCTTTATTTATACCATTACTGAGAGCTGAAGTGTAAACAAAACAGTTGCCCGCAGGTATCGGTAATTGGTATCGGTGAGTACTAAAATAAATGTATCGGTACTTGTACTCGCTATGAAAAACATGGTATCTGTGCATCCCTAAGAGGCTGGACATAAATCAAAAACTCATACTCTCCTGAATATGAATATATAAATGTACATAGTTCAATCGTCTTAATCACATTCACAAATTCTGACACATTTCGAGTTTTACTCTTTTTCAGGGGCACAGATTGAAACTGAAGTGTCAGTGAAAGATACATGACCATCAGCCCATAAGAGATTAACCACTCCTCGCCCACCCACAGTAGTTTTACTGTGGTTGGGAAACAGCTGTAGGCCAAGTGATGTACCTGTACATCGCCTGGCACATGTGCAATGGCGCGCCCCTTGGGTCGTGCAGCTAGATGCTTCCAGGACCAATGTGTGCGCTGGACACAGTGGATTGCAGATCACCGAAGGCTTTGGGTGGCCAGGATGTCACATGATCACTGTGTTATCACATGATCTCAGTAACAACACAACTTTATTGTGATGCTGTGATTAGTCCACAGCTATCACATGGTACCTGGGACAGCAATCTTGTGATTAGCTGTAGCCAAACCCAGATCACTTGTAATCACTGCTGTTATGAAGTATAAAGAAAAAAGATCAACCCTTCCCAGAGTAGTACAGTGTCACTACGGTGACATTGAACTACTCTGATGAAAGTATGTAGAAAATCAAATAGTAAAAAAAGAAAGACAATGTTAAAAAAATAGAAAATAAAGTTAATAAAAGTTTAAAAAAATATATTTTAACTTACTATCACCAGTCAGTAGCCCTGATCACAGCGACACCAGTCATTTGGTGACCATAGTTTGTAGACGCTATAACTTTCACACAAACCAATTAACATACACCTTTTAGGATTTTTTACCAAAGACATGTAACAGAATACATTTTGGCCTAAATTTATGAAGAAATTTGATTTTATTGGATATGTTTCATAACAGAAAGTAAAAAAATTCAAAATTTGGGGGGGGGGGGGGGGGTTCCCGTTTATATAGCAAAAAATAAAAAATCCCCAAATTAAATTAAATACCCCCAAAGGAAATATCTATTTGTGTAAAAACAAATAATATAAATTTCATTTGCATACAGTATTGCATGACCGAGCAATAGCCAGTTAAAGTAGCACAATGCTGAATAGCAAAAAATGCCCTGGTCATGGAAGGGGTAAAACCTTCCAGAGGTCAAGTGGTTAAAGGGGTTGTAAAGGTAAAAATTTTTTCACCTTAATGCATTCTATGCATTAAGGTGAAAAAACTACTGACAATACCGCCGCCCCCAGCCCCCCCGTTTTACTTACCTGACCCCTCGAAAGTCGGCTGCTCGTTCCCGACATCCATTCCGCTGCTCAGCCTGGCCGCTGATTGGCTACAGTGGATGGATTGGAAGCAGCGCAGCCATTGGCTCGCGCTGCTGTCAATCACATCCAATGACGTGGCGCGCTGGGGGGGCGGGGCCGAGTGATACAGCGCGCGGCTATAGCCGCCAGCTGTATCACGGGAGCGCGCCCGCAACAACTAACCACCATGCGAGGGAGCTCGCATTGAGGTGGTTAGTTCTTGCGGGGAGGAGCTGAAACAGCCGCCGAGGGACCCCAGAAAACCAGGTTCGGGGCCACTCTGTGCAGAACGAGCTGCACAGTGAAGGTAAGTATAACATGTTTGTTATTTTTAAAAAATAAAAAAATTACCTTTACAACCCCTTTAAAAAGCAACCCAGGTGATGGGGTCCTGTGGTGGTCAGGCCCAAAGGGGAAAAGAAATCTGGTGCACGCAAAGTCCCCCAGGGCAGCAGGAATTCTTAAACATGAAAGCAAGGTATAAAAATACAAGTACCTGTAATAAATAAATACATATATACATAAATAAATACATTTGATTCTGCCCAGAGTTGGGCTATAAAGAGTAAATTTACAGTGTTTGTGTAAAGCCAGTCCCCGCATGGTACTTTACCAGATACGATAAATAGCCGCACAATACCTTGTTTCGATTTCCAAAGGAGGATAAAAATGGGTTCTCTAGCCTAACATCCCTCATTGTAAAAGTATATTCTGTACCACTTTTAACCCCTTCATGCCTAAGGGTAAAACAAATCTAAATGCCTAAGCCCAATTTTGCAACGTTGACATGTGTTAGTAAAACCGTACATATCATTACAACAACTTTGTGCATCCGGGTTGATTATACCTTGTTTTTTTCTGGACAAATTAGGAGGTTAGTTGCTAAGGGGAGAAGTGGGAGGCCTGCATCCCTAACATAATACACAAAAACAAAAAACCCTCTAAATGGTACTTTGTAGGGCATCCACAACTACCATAGTAGCTGTGGATGCCCTACAAAGTCCCATTTAACGGGTTTTTTGTTCTTGTGTATTTTCAGGACAAATTGGGTGTTCATTTGGTGGTAAATAGTAATGGAAAACTCCTGATTTTTTTATCAGCCCCCTTTTTTTTCTTTTGTCAATTTAACTTTATGGATGTGGCAGTAGGAGTGTTTATCTTTATATTTTATTATCAAAGGAAAACTGGCTCAAAATAGTAAAAAAAAAAATCATTTTTAAATAATGTAGCTGTATATTTCTTGCTTCTACAATAACCTACCACCAAAAAACAACCCAAAATAAATTCTCCTGCTCCTGATGATCGCAGCGATGCCACATATGTGTATTATGTTAGTTGATGTTTGTACCCGTAATACAGCCCAGAAATAATACTGCGCATTTTGCCTTTTTTTATCCTACCTAAAACACACTTAAGCCTCGTACACACGATCGGATTGTTGGCCAACAAAACCGTGGAATTTTGTCTGAAGGGCGTTGGCCCAAACTTGTCTTGCATACACACGGCACATTATGAACGTAGTGACGTATTACGTTGATTTTCACAGCTCTTTAGCGCCACCCTTTGGGCTCTTTCTGTTAATTTCGTGTTAGTAAAAGTTTGGTGAGTGTCTTTTCATTTCGCACTTTCCAGTTCGTTTCTGATTGGCCGTTTGTCAACCAGACATGTTGCGGAATTGGAGGAGATAACGTGTTCTTTATTATTTGCCTTGGAGTTATTGCTTTGATATTATTTTTTTGGTTGAATAATAATGATTTGATTTGGTATATTTTCAATATTTTTGGATGCATAGAATGCACTTTTTGGTTAAGTTCTATTGGCAGATATCATGTCTAATTTTAATTTTTTAAATGCACAATAAAAAAATTGTGTAGAATAATACTTGGCTATGTGTTTTACTTCAAATGACAGTTTGGGAGTAGGCAGTTACATTTAAAAAAATACAATGTAAAATTGACAAGGGACACCAACATAGTTGTATCTTTGATCTTAAAACCTACAGGATAATGATGTTGTGGTAACTTGCCCAAATAAAAAAGAAAAGCATAATAATATTATTCTTGATATCACTAGAAAAAAAAAGCCTTTGAAGATTAGTTTGCAATAACTCCATCAGTATCACCAGCAAAGCAGCTTCATTATTATCCCGTTAAAGAAGAAGAGAATTGTGCGCTGCATTTCGAGATTTCATAATTTGCCACGTCACAAATGTTAATTCTCTATTACAAATGCTAGTTTACAAGACCGACCGCTTCTGGCTCGTCCTTGCTTTCGGGCATGCGTGTTTGTACTTTGGACTATTTTCTGACGTACTTGTGTACACACATTTGTCCGAGGAAAATGTTAAAACCCGCTAGCCAACATTTGTCCGCGGAAAGTCCGACAACAACTGTCCAATGGAGCATACCCACGGTCGGATTTACCTCCAACAGCCTGACATCCAACATTTCCCATCGGAATGTCCGATTGTGTGTACGAGGCTTAACACTATTTACAAAAAAATAATAATCCTGTCCAAAAAATGCTGACCTTAACCTTTGACCATGACCCTTGACCTTTGACCATGACCCAAACACTAACCCTGGCACTGATCTATGTCAAACCTTGATCTAGGTATTTTTATTTTATTTTTATAATTATTATTTTATTTTTTTTCTTCACACACTTTTTTTTCTCTCTCTCTGCAATGAAAAAGACAAATACAATGTATCTCTCTCGTCCATTCACAGAGACAGAAAACATGGGGGCGGGCTTCACAATGACTGTTCACTGTGTTAGCCAGTCAGAGGCTATCACAGCGTTTAGGTGACCAGGAATTGGACATTTCAGGTCCTGATCATAAGAATGGGACCCGGGGGGCTCTTGGTGAGACCCCGGTGTCTGTGTTGGGAGCGCGCCGTGCGGGGTGCTCCCAGCACAAAGGGAGATACACAAATATTAGGCCCAACGGAAAAAAAAAAACTCAGTCCGGTGGGGGCCGTATTTTTGTGTTATGTTGGCGCCAAGGGGTTAAACACCTGGAAGAAGGTGAGAGTGTGAAGATCCCTCGCTGTATTCTCTGACTCTCACACTCACCTGCCGTCTTGCTCTGTTCCTTTTGTAGTAACTACTTTTGTTCCTGTTTTCATATTCTTTTTTTTTTTTTTAATCAGGTCCCAAAATAAGCAAACGTGAATAAAAGTTCTCCTTGAAATGAACCATTACAACTTATACAAGTCCTAATATGTGGAGTTTCAGTCCAAATTTTAAATGATCAACAGCTTGAAAGATGAATAAAGTCAAGCGAATACATTCACTGGGTTACCCTTCATAGACCATTCAGTAATGAGTGATGGAATAAGTACCATTTTCACTGCAATTTCCTGTCTCATTTCAGTTCTTAATAGCCTATTAGACATGGCATAAACATCAAGGGAAAATAAGATCCACTTCTGTTTGGGGATAAAAGCCTTACAAGTGGAAGAAAAATAAAGCATAGAACACTTGTTTGAAGCTAGTATGCTAGTTACTGAACAACGGCATCAATGGAACTGCTTACAATGCAATGTACTGATGGAAGACACATGCTAAACAACACAATATATTTCCAGAGAGACGTTGCTGGCATGGATTTCACTTCCGCACGCCCATTAGGGCCCCAGGTACTGACCATCTGAATGTCAGCATCAACCAGCAGTTCTTGTCACTAGGGTTGCATCAATACCGTTTTTTTTTGGTTATCGGCGAGTAATGCCCTGTACACGCGGTAGGATTTTCCGACGGAGAAAGTGCGATTGGATTGTGTTGTCGGAAATTCCGACCGTGTGTGGGCTCCATTGGACTTTTTCCGTCGGAATTTCCGACACACAAAGTTTGAGAGCTTGCTATAAAATTTTCCGACAAACAAAATCCGATCCTTTAAATTCTGATCGTGTGTAGACAAATCCGACGCACAAAGTGCCACGCATACTCAGAAAAAAATTAAGAGACAAAAGCTATTGGCTACTGCCCCGTGTTTTAGGTCACCGCGTTCAGAACGATTGGATTTTCCGACAACTTTGTCCGACCGTGTGTATGCAAGACAAGTTTGAGCCAACATCCGTCGGAAAAAATCCATGGATTTTGTTGTCGGAATGTCCGATCAATGTCCGACCGTGTGTACGGGGCATAAGAGTACCGATACCTTCGGTCAAGTACTCGCCAATACCGAGTACCGATACCCTTGTGGATCATCACATAAGCATCCTGTAGCATAGGTGCTAACTGTTTCTGACTGATAACAAGTAGGGTTGCACCGATATCGGCGCCGATACTCATACTCATGAAAATGCTCCAATACCCTAAACCAATTGCTTTGTGGTGCGATTTGAGCCCATATAAAATGAATGGGCTCAAATCGCACCGCAAAAAACGCAAGCGATTTCAACAGGTATGCAGTGTGATTCCTGTCTGAATCGCATGTGGTTTGCCGCACCGCATCAGTGTGAACCCAGGCTGAAATCACTTTGGCAAGCCTGGGTTCACACGAGAGCGATGCTGGAAACCACACATGATTCAAATAGGAATCGCACTGCATTCCTGTTGAAATCGCATTGGGACTCTTTACAGTGCGATTTGAGCCCATTAATTTTGTATGGGCTCAAATCGCATCGCAAAGGAATCAGTTTCGGGTATCGGAGCATTTTCACGAGTATAAGTACTCGTACAGATACTCGGTATCGATGCAGATACCGGTATCAGTGCAACCCTGCTTGTTACCAGTCAGAAACAGTTTGCACCTACACTACAGGATGCTTATGTGATGATCCTTATTCATGTGACATGCACACCCACAATTCATCACACATTTAAAGCCAAACTCCTGACTGATAAAAAAAGACATAACTTAGGCTTCATGTACATGGGACGTTTTTACAACCTCTCCTGAACTATTTAACTTGACAGATAGTAACCCACATTTAAAATGTCCATTTTGCAGCGTTTACCTGCCGCATTTAGCTGCGCTTGGGTTTAAAAAGTGTTTTTTTTCCAAATAGCCAACAATGAAAAACGGCTGTAAACAAAACACAGATAAATGTGAGTTCCCGCGTTTAGCCGCATTTGGCGCTTGAAATGCCTGTAAACTCAGCTTCTGAATGCATTTTTTTGCATTCCAAAAAATGGCTCTAAACTCAATCGCCTAGAAACAACTGAAATCGACCCTGTGTATATGTACTGATAAGATAACAGAGGAGAGTTCAAAAACGCCCATCTGCCCCTAAACGTCCGTTTAGCAGCAGCAGTGTACATGAGGCCTTAAAGTGGAAGAAAACCCTAACAATAACTATTCTTAAAGCGGAGTTCCAGTAGTTTTTGCAGCTACAAAAAGTGTAACTGCTGACTTTTAAAAAAAACACACACTCACCTGTCCCAGGATCACCGGGTGGGGGTACACGTCTGTGACAACTTGCGACGTTACAGCCGGGTGCGCACTGCACATGCACTGCGCCTCCTGAATGGTCGGGCAATCTTCTGGGACCTGTGACGTGTCCCAGAAGATTGCAGGGAGGGAGGGGGAGAGGAGAACTTCCGCTCGAGTTCCCTAGGCGGCCTGAGCGGAAGTCGGAGCAGGTACCTGTCAAAACTAGCTACCTGCTCCCCCCCCCCCAAAAAAAACCAAAAAAAAACCAAAGCTGAACATCCCCTTTCGGGTGAAGTTCTGCTTTAAAAACCCTCCCCCCGTCATCCAACATATCCTGTTAGATCTGTGTATTTAACTATTTTCATTCTGTTCCCGTCATATGATCCTGTATGGTTCCTCTGTGTAAGAAAGCGCTCGGCAACAGCTGTGGATTCTGGGAGCCATGATGTCACTGATCCCTGATCACTGTGAGGCTCCTGTGGCTCAGCCATTGACAAGGTTCCTTCCTCCCCCCTGTAGCAGCTGCTCACTGACACAGGGGAGCCAGAGCTGCAGGATCACATGACCAGAGCAGGTTAAAAATAGGTAGTATATAAGTATACAAAACTATAAGAATAGTTACAGTTAGGATTTTCTTCCACTGCAGCTCTGTAATCGTTAATACATAATAAAATGTATTTTTTTAAATGCAAGTCAGCACCTGAATATAGCTTGTTATCAGGCTCTCAAGAAGTATACTGATAGAAGGAGAGAGTACAGTGATAAAGAGACAAGCTCATCACTTTGCTGATTCTCCTTTCACTGTCCAGTAACAGGCTGGGGTGGGTCTAGGACCATGATGGTGAACCTTGGCACCCCAGATGTTTTGGAACTACATTTCCCATGATGCTCAACAACACTGCAGAGATCATGAGCATCATGGGAAATGTAGTTCCAAAACACTTGGAGTGCCAAGGTTCGCCATCACTGGTCTAGGATGACCTGGACTCACAGGAAGTGGGTTGAATAATTCTGGCCATCAGACTGGGGAAAACTAGTGGCAGGAAAAATTCTACAAGAAAAACCTCTGTACTGATTGTAAATATTGCAGGAAAAACTGGTTTTGTTATGTTATCTTTTGAAGTAAATGAAAATAATTCAATCTTAATCTTAGGCCTGGTTCACACCTCTGCAGTTTGCTTTCGATCCATTTGTACAGTGCTTTTTGCTGTGCGTTTTGCATTACTGCACACGCGATTTTACTGTGATTTGCATTTTGCATTTTTAATGCTCTTTTTTTGGCCAATTTGTTGTCGGGCAGATTAAAAAACGCAAAACGTAAATCGCAGCAAAAATGCACTACATTCTTTTCTGCAGCTTCTCCATTGAAGTCTATTGAAACTAAAAAAATCACTGCTTTGTGTTTAAAAAAGTCCCCAACCCTTTCCAAAAATGCAGCAGCTAAAAAAAGCATAGATGTGAGCGTGTCCCATAGGAAACCATGTTAAATGAACTGCACTGCAGTTCTGCAAAAAGCATTAAAAAAACGCATGCAGTAGGTGTGAACCAGGCCTCAGGGCCAAATCACACTGACTTGCGCAAAAATGTATGGAGAATACATGTACATTTCCAACCATTTTTGTTGCGTTTTAACCCGCACTGACACCTGTTGACATACATTTTGATGTCTGTTGACATGCATGTGCAGCGTTATGGTGGGAATCAGACACACTGGAAATGATTGTTTTTCAGATGTCCTTCTGTTGATCTGCGTTTTACAGCTGCGCTCAAATACAGATCAACGCACTGATGTGAATTGGCCCTTAGTTCCATACACCTCTTCCTAAGCCATCCCGCAGTGTGATGGATCAAAGTCACAGTTTCCTCTATGAGCAAAGTTAATATCCTTCCATGGAGACCCAACATTTTTCCCTGCTCTACATCTTCTGGGGTACAGGTCCCCTCACCACCCTCACAGGTTCTCGTTCCTCTGGAGCCTATGAGAGAAGACAGGTTGTCTCCACCAATAGGACACTGAGGCTGGGTTCACACTATTGTAAATTGGATGCAGCTTACACTGCATCCAATTCGCAGAACATTTGAAAACATGTTGTTTTTCAATGGGTATGGTTCATATATGTGCATTGCATCCGTAGTCCGCATTGCACAAAATTTGTGTGCGTTTTCTAGGCAGTGCGGTGCGAATTGCAGGCACATAATCTTCAGCTGGAACGCATCTAATTTGCAGATGTGTTCCGTTCTGAACAGGAATTCTCTCCCCCTTTTTTTATACCTCCCCCCTGATCCGCAGCTACAAGGGAGAGGAAACGCTGAATTAATCATTTTTATCTTTGCAGGGAAATCAGAGCTGCAATTTGCACTGGACTAGTGTGAATCCAGCCTCAAAGAAGAAGTAAGCAGAAGACAAGAGAAGGAAAATCATGTGACCAGGGCTTTTTTCAGCAGGAACGCGGGGGAACGCAGTTCCGGCACCTCCAGAACTGAATGTATGTAACGACAAGGGGTGCTGGGGTGTGCTATAGGGTCTATTGATGCTGGCTGCTGGGAGATCTATTTTTTCTGGAGGGAATCTATTGTTGCAGAGGAAGGGGATCTATTGTTTCTGTGGAGGTCTTCTGTTGCTTGTGGGGGATCTATTGTTGCTGGGGGTGGGTCTTATGTTGCTGGGGGTGGGTCTTATGTTGCTGGGACAGATCTACTGTGGAGGGAGGGTTTTTTGTTGCTGGCTGCTGGAAGGTCTATTAATGTTGGCTGCTGGGGAATCTATTGTTGCTAAAGGGGATCTATTTTTACAGAGAGAGGGGTCTAAGGTTGCTGGCTGCTGGAGGGTCTATTGATGCTGGCTGTTGGGAGGCTACTGTTGCTGGGGTGGATCTATTTTCACTGGGGTGTCCATTGTTGCTACATCTATTTTACTGCCTTTCTTGTTATCATTACCAATTCCATACAAAATACTTAGCACCACAAAATGTTACTTGGTTCTGTATTCCCTAAAAGGAATGGTGCTCGGAGGTGGATAGGGGGCAGAGTCAAGAGGAGGAAGGGAGGAGTTCCTGTACCTATTCTCTGAGAAAAAAAGCCCTGCATGTGACCATGGATTTAGTTAAAATGGGCATTTGGATTTTTTTTACATATCAGTGGTTAAAGTGTTACTAAACCCAGGACCTGGGTGTATTCAGTGCATTCACTATATCTGGTCTCCCACAGTACTGAGAACATGGAAATGCAATTATTAAAGTAAATATAAATGGCTAAATACGTTTTCTCATCAGCAGTATATAGCAATCTGACTTCAGTGCCTGCCTAAAGCTTGTAGGAGGAGTTTTCATTCTGCATTGACTGTCCTATCAGGATCCAGGACCCCTGACCCTCTGTCTGGACAGTGTTGATTGGCCCTGTCCTGATCACATGCACCCTCCCAAGAAAAAAAACAAAACATTTTTTGGAAAACACACAAAACTGAGCATGTCTAGCCTGTCCTCTGGCTTTGTATTATCAGGAAATATATTGGGGACAGTGGAAGAATGAGAGGATCAGAGGAGACATGAACAAACAGCCTTTTTACACATTGCTGAGGATTAACCCCTTAGGTTCCACAGTGAGTATAACAAGCATGCATTACTGTATATACAGACTGATTTTACTGTTGTGGGTTTAGTAACACTTTAATTAGATGGGGTGACAGGGAGGATGGGAGGGGGTTGCTAATATCCTGGAGTTGGGCTTTAAAGGGCTATTCATTTTTATCTATTTGGGGTTGGTGTTCCTCTTCCAGTGATCTTCCACATAGTATCAACCAACAAACATAAATTCTTATACAATATTATTTAGACCACATTAGTGACATAGGCAGTGGTCTGCTAAAGTCCTGCGATGTGATAATTTTTGTCACGGATGACAAGATTTTTAAAATGGTTGTATATCCTCACATATACCAAATGAAGCGACTGGCCTCAGGTGATACACAGAAATGAAACAAATCCTCCTACATGCGTTGTACCTGTTTATCCGCAGTCTTCTCTACAGCTGCTCAAAGTGCAGAATTTACAAAGCTTGTCTGAGATGTCGGAAAAAAGGGGTTAGAGCTGAAGTTACACTCTGCAGAGCTTGGTAAACAGAGTTCTGAGTGCTGATTGGAAGGCAGGGACACCCCCCCCTTCACACAGCACACAGGAACAGAGCTGAGGCTGTCAATCAGCTGGAGGTCCCTCCCCTGTCACAATTTTTCTCTTGGTGTCAGGAAAACATGTCAGCAGTGATTAATGCTGATAGTGGAGGAACATAATTCTTTGGCACCTAAAGCTGTTTGTAGACATATTGTATAAAAGACACTCACCTTGCAAGAGACTGTCCCATACACCTGCCATGTGTCACTATCATCACCTTTATCATACTGAGTGGAGTTTACTTTCTCTGTGATGGAGACTTCAATCTGAGCTTTCCCCTTCTGTTTGCTGGTCCTCCATGCCGGGGCTTTATAAGATTGGTTTGTAGAGATACTGCTTAGAGAATCTGGCAGGGCAGAAATGTTAGTGTCCACGGGAGAACCCAACGGACAGGCTCGTGTGACTAGATGTGCCAGTTGGGCCATCTTTGATGATATGTCTGTCTCTGTGCTGTGTTTTGAGTTGATGAACTTCATGATACCGTACAAAAGAGCAAATGCTTCGGAGATGCTGTTAATATTTATAAGTGGTGGGGTGGGTATCAGTAACTGTTCCACCAAAGGCAGGCACACATAGATAAAGTCCCCATCTGGAATGGCAAGGATGGGCCAAAGCTTCCCACCAGGGACCGTCAGCGAGTGCACATTGGTTTTAGTGATTCTGGAGCAGTTATCCCTGTATTCCACAAAGTTTTCACTATCGCCTGTTAAACCGAGCTCACGAAGCAGTGCTTTTAAAAGGTTTTCATCCTCTGGAATGGATGCATAGCTTGATTTATTAAAACCTTTGGCTCTTTTCTCTACAGTAGGGTAACGTCTGCAAGATACCAAGAGAGAATTACATTTACACAGCAATTCCAGCAAAATAACATCAACTGAACTGCTAATCCTTCCCAAGAAACACGGAAAGTGTGGCCCTGTCTATTCAGTTTTACTTTGCTAACTGTGCTTGACTTTCCCAAAAGCCATTGCTAAAGTTTGACATGCATATTATAATCTGACTGTACAATCTCTATACAACCACCTTTAGATTTACCAAAACAATGTAATGTGGGAGCAGTAATCAAATTTCTATTCAATCAGGGAGGACTTTGCACAAAATATGTATATATATATAGTATCTCACAAAAGTGAGTACACCCCCCTCACATTTATGTAAAGATTTTATTATATCTTTTCATGTGACAACACTGAAGAAATGACACTTTGCTACAATGTAAAGTAGTGAGTGTACAGCTTGTATAACAGTGTAAATTTGCTGTCCCCTCAAAATAACTCAACACACAGCCATTAATGTCTAAACCGCTGGCAACAAAAGTGAGTACACCCCTAAGTGAAAATGTCCAAATTGGGCCCAAAGTGTCAATACTTTGTGTGGCCGCCATTATTTTCCTGCTCTGTCTTAACCCTCTTGGGCACGGAGTTCACCAGAGCTTCACAGGTTGCCATGGAGTCCTCTTCTACTCCTCCATGACGACATCACGGAGCTGGTGAATGTTAAAGACCTTGCGCTTCTCCACCTCCTGTTTGAGGATGCCCCACAGATGCTCAATAGGGTTTAGGTCTAGAGACATGCTTGGCCAGTCCATCACCTTTACCCTCAGCTTCTTTAGCAAGGCAGTGGTCATCTTGTAGGTGTGTTTGGGGTCATTATCATGTTGGAATACTGCCCTGCGGCCCAGTCTCCAAAGGGAGGGGATCATGCTCTGCTTCAGTATGTCACAGTGTGCTATGCAGAGTGTAATTTCAGCTCTCCATCCCTTTTTTTTTTCTGTCAGCTCAGACATGCTTTAGAAATTCTGCACTTTCAATGGATATAGAGAAGAGAGTGCTGCAGATAAACAGGTACAGCTTATGTAGGAGGATTTGTTTCATCTCTGTGTATCACCTGAGGCCAGTCACTTCACTGTAAGGATATACAACCACTTTAAACTAATCTCCTAGTTCCTAGGATTGTATTAATAGCTCCTGAAATGTACACTAACTATTCCTCATTTAATGGCTGTTGTTGCCACTGAAACCAAGACAGGAAATGAATAAGTCCTCTGATTTTATCCTCTCTCACAATCTGATACGAAATGTAGTGCTGTCAATAGTAAAGTTTGTTTTTTCACCCATTACACATGTTAGAAAATGTAGACTACATTTTACAAACAGAATTTTAACAGCGTATGTAACAACACCACACCAATGTAGAGCTGCACAATTAATTGTTAAAGAAAATTGAAAGAAAAAAGCCACATACATAAGTTGCCAAAATTTAAGGAAAAAAGAAGGGTACTACTAGGGTAACCAAGAATCGGACTTTAAAGGCCAGGAAACAATGGAGAGATGACAACAAATATTATCCATCACATTTATTGAAAAAAGTACAAAATATAAACATAATATTCAAAAAAGGCTAAAAGACACAGTATATATATATGCATTATAGTACAGTTTGTACAGTGAGCCCTTGTGCATTTACGCGTTTCACCGTTAGGCTTCTTCAGGACACGACCAAGGTTCAAAGACGTAACAGATAAGAGACAGGAGAACAAGTAAATTTCAGGTAAGTGAACAGGGGCAAGTGTAAACCTTCACTCCGGACATGTAAGGAACCAGCAGGGCAATAATGTACAAGGTCCAGAATTCACATAGGAAAACAAACCCCCTAGTGGGATTAGGCAATGCTAACGGCAAACATAGAGCCTGGACTAGCATGCTATGCATGGAGGATAAGGTATGCCCCTGGGAGACAGCCAGGTACTGCACACTAATGTGTTTGTTTTCCTTTGTGAATGCTGGACCTTGTACATTATTGCCCTGCTGGTTTATTGCATGTCCGGAGTGAAGGTTTACATCTGCCCCTGTTCAAATAACTGAAATTTACTTACTAGTAGTCCATAATTATTAATATTCTCCACCTATTTGGGCTCTGTACATAAAGCGTATTCCAATTGAAGATAGTGAGATTTGTTCTCCTGTCTCTTATCTGTTACGTCTTTGAACCTTGGTCGTGTCCTGAAGAAGCCTAACGGCGAAACGCATAGACGTACAAGGGCTCACTGTACAAACTGTACTATATGCATATATACTGTGTGTTTTAGCCTTTTTTGAATATTATGTTTATATTTTGTACTTTTTTCAATAAATGTGATGAATAATATTTGTGTCATCTCTCCATTGTTTCCTGGCCTTTAAAGTCCGATTCTTGGTTACCCTAGTAGTACCCTTCTTTTTTCCCTAATCATTAAAGAATCGAGATCGCAATTCTACCCCCCCCTTTTCTGGTCCCCCACCACCCCCACCCCCCCTCCGGTGTCACATTTGGCACCTTTCAGGGGGGAGGGGGGAGCAGATATCTGTCTAATACAGGTATTTTGCTCCCCCTTCCGGGCATAGATACCAGAGCCACCCGCGGATATCTACGCCACTCCCCCCCCCCCACCACTGTATTCTGGGAGACACACGGGTCCCAGAAAACAGCAGGGATCAGTGGAATAGCGCAGCACGAGCAGTAGGGAACCAGGTATTGAAGCCGCAAGCCACTTCCTGATTCCTTTACCAAAGATGGTGGTGGCAGCACCCGACAGCTGAGGGATAGATCGGCTTCGGGTGCTAACATCGCGGGCGCCCTGGACAGGTAAGTGTCCATATTTTTAAAGTCAGCAGCTGCAGTATTTGTAGCTGCTGACTTAAAAAAAAAAAAAAAAAAACGGCGGAACTCCGCTTTAACACAGCATTTTCCCAATTCAGTGCAGAGTTCTCTGCTCACAAATGACAGCTGTCGAGAAAAAAAAAAAAAAGGCAGCCTGCCAAGTTTATCACAACATTGCTTAGGCATAAAGAGAAAACGTATCTTCTGTTCTTTTGGATTAAAGGAATGAACTTCTGTCTGTAGATGAGGGCAGTTTACCACTTAAAGTCTAAACCTTTTTCTGACACTTGTTGCTTACAAGTTAAAATCAGTATTTTTTGCTAGAAAATTACTTTGAACCCCCAAACATTAAATATATTTTTTCAGCAGAGACCCTAGAGAATAATATGGCGGTTGTTGCGATATTTTATGTCACACTGTATTTGCGCAGCAGTCTTTCAAACGCAATTTTTTTGGAAAAAATACACTTCAATGAATTAAAGTGGAGGGCCACCCTAAAATAAAAAATAGCATGAAAAATCCTAAAAAAAAAAAAAAAAAAAAAAAAAAAAAAATGTTAACCCCTTCCCGCCGACCGAACGCACATATGCGTACTCGGCTTTCCGGGGTTATACCGGGATGATGCCCGCAGCTGCAGGCATCATCCCGGTACCGTTGTTTACAGCGGGCGATCGGCTACCCGTGTATAACAACCGATGCGGCTAAAAGCCGCTCGGCTGTTATACCGGAGGAGCGGGAGGGGACATCCCCCCCTCCCGCCGCCTCCCGCCGTGTCCGTTCGGCTGCCTTCGGCGGCTGGGAGCGGGCTGGAACGAAGCTGCGAGCGGCTTCGTTCCAGCCTTCTTCTTGTAAATGCGGAAGCGACGTCATGACGTCACTTCCCGTTTACTCGGCTGCCAATGGCGCCGAATTTAAAAAAGTACACAGTATTCAGAATCGCCGTTTTCGGCGATCTGAATACTTTGAAGTGTAAAGGAGGGATGGGGGGTCTTTTAGACCCCCGATCCCTATATAAAGAGTACCTGTCACCACATATTACTGTCACAAGGGATGTTTACATTGCTTGTGACAGCAATAAAAGTAAAAAAAAAAAAAAAAAATTTTAAACACAATTTATAAAGTACAAAAATAAATAAATTAAATAAAAAAAAAAAAAAAAAAAATGTTTAAAGTGCCCCTGTCCCCGCGAGCTCGCGCAGTGAAGAAAACGCATACGGAAGTCGCGCCCGCATATGTAAACGGTGTTCAAACCACACATGTGAGGTATCGCCGCGATCGTCAGAGCGAGAGCAATAATTCTAGCCCTAGACCTCCTCTGTAGCTCAAACCTGGTAACCGTAAAAATTTTTTAAATCGTCGCCTATGGAAATTCAAAGGTACCGTAGTTCGTCGCCATTCCACGAGTGCGTGCAATTATAAAGGGTGACATGTTTGGTATCTATTTACTCGGCGTAACATCATCTCTCACATTATACAAAAAAATTGGGGTAACTTTACTGTTTGGATTTTTTAAAATTCATGAAAGTGTCACTTTTCCAAAAATTTGCGTTTAAAACACCGCTGCACAAATACCGTGTGATAAAAAATATTGCAACAATCGCCATTTTATTCTCTAGATTCTCTGCTAAAAAAATATATATAATGTTTGGGGGTTCTAAGTAATTTTCTAGCAAAAAATACGGATTTTAATTTGTAAACACCAAATTTCATAAAATAGGCTTAGTCATGAAAGGAACCCTTGTTGCTAGGCAGTCTTCCTAATCTGCCTCTTCCTATTCTGCGGCGTGTCCGCCTCCTCGGTGAGTGGCCCCATTGCCTTCTGGGAACTGTGTGTGTTCCCAGAAAACCACGGGGTCATTCACAGAGCGACGCGACACTCACGCGTGCGCAGTAGGTAACTGGCAGTGAAGCCGCAAGGCTCCACTGCCTGTTTCCCTTAGTTAGGATGGTGGTGCCGGGACCCGAGAGCCGAGGGATAGGTTGGCCTCGGGCGGCCGACATCGCGGGCACCCAGGACAGGTAAGTCTACTTATTTAAAGTCAGCAGCTACAGTGTTTGTAGCTGCTGACTTTTAAAAAAAAATTTCCTGGCCAGAATCCCGCTTTAATAAAAAACTAAAAACAGTAAAGTTAGCCCAATTTTTTTGTATAATGTGAAAGATGATGTTACGCCACAAGAATCGTGAGAGAATCATGATCTTTATTCTAAGTAAAAAAAAATCATGATTCTTATTTTGGTCAGAATCATGCAGCTCTACACCAATGTATACAATATTAAATAACATTACCTAGAGAATTTTACTGATCCGCATTCTCCTGATTGGTAGCTTAAGATCCACAATCCGCGAACAGGCATTATTGTGTAAGGGATATGCACAAATCATGTATGCTGTACTTGTAACTCTGTAAAAAATAAATTAATTAAATTAAAGAAAGTAATTTGCATCTTGAAGCAATGTTTTTTTTAATTTAAAGTGGAACTTTGCAGAAGAGACATACTGGGGGTTATTTACTAAAACGGAAGCGTGCTAAATCTGGTGCAGATCTGCATAAAACTAGCTTCCAGATTTTATTGTCAAAGCTTAATTGAACAAGCTTAACCACTTGCTGGCCAGCCGCCGTCATTATACTGCGGCAGCTCGGCACGATCCCGCGAACCGTCGTAGCTATACGTCGGCTCGCGGGATCGGGATAGCAGGCGTGCGCCCGCTGTACAGCGGGGGTGCCGATGCTCGTGGCCGACAGTCGCGATAACCACCGGCCACGAGCGATCGCGAGGAACAGAACAGGGAAGTGTGTGTGTAAACACACAAATCCCTGTTCTGCTCTGAGAGGAATGACAGATTGTGTGTTCCTATTAGCTAGGAACCACAATCTGTCACTTCCTCTAGTCAGTCCCCTCCCCCTTCAGTTAGACTCACCTCCCAGGGAACACAATTAACCTCTTGATTGCCCCCTAGTGTTTAACCCCTTCCCTGCCAGTGACATTTTTACAGTAATCAATGCATTTTTATAGCACTGATCGCTGTATGAATGCCAGTGGTCCCAAAAATGTGTCAAAATTGTCCAATGTGTCCGCCATAATGTCGCAATCACGATAAAAATCGCAGATCGCCGCCATTACTAGTAAAAAAAAAAAAATAATAAAAATGTAAAAATGCTATAAATCTATCCCCTATTTTGTAGATGCTATAACTTTTGCGCAAACCAATCAATATACGCTTATTGCAATTTTTTTAACAAAAATATGTAGAAGAATACGTATCGGCCTAAACTGAGAAAAAAATTAGCTTTTTTTTAAAAAAAAAATGGATATTTATTATAGCAAAAATTGTGTTTTTTTCAAAATTGTCACCTTTTTTTTGCTTATAGCGTAAAAAATAAAAACCGCAGAGGCGATCAAATACCACCAAAAGAAAGCTCTATTTGTGGGAAAAAAAGGACATCAATTTTCTTTGGGTGCATCGTCGCACGACCGCGCAATTGTCAGTTAAAGCGACACAGTGCCGAATCGCAAAAAATGACCTGGTCATTCAACAGCCAAATCTTCCGGGGCTGAAGTGGTTAAAGGGGTTGTAATCCAATGCATTAAGGTTAAAAAACTTCTGGCAGTCACCGGCCCCCCAGCCCCCCACTTTACTTACCTGAGCCCCGAAACTCCCACGCCGGAGACGTGCTGTCCTTCTCTGCACGGCTCTTGATTGGATAGATTGATAGCAGTGCAGCCATTGGCTCCCGCTGTCAATCAACTCCAATGACGCAGGCGCTGGGGGGCGGGGCCGAGTCTGGCATAAGTGTCTATGGACGCAAATGCTGGACTCAGGAGCGCGCTTGCAAGGTAACCCCCCCGGGAGAGCGCTTATCCTGGGGGGTTATCTGAAGTGAGGAGGAGCCGTGAGAGCTGCCGAGGGACCCCCAAAAGTCGAGGATCAGGGTCACTCTGTGCAAAACGACCTGCACAGTGGAGGTAAGTATAACATGTTTGTTATTTAGCCTTTACAACCACTAGTTAGAAGCTGATTGGCTATCATGCACTAGATCCTGAGTGCTCCAGTTTTAGGAAATCTACCCCACTATGTCTCTTCTACATTAAAGTTTAACTCCACTTTCATGGGGGAAAAAAATTGCAAATAAAAAAAAAAATATATATATATATATAGCGTATACAACTGCAACACGAGTCATATTGTATATTATATTGTAACAGCAACACAAGTCATATTGAATGTTATTAAAAATGACCTTTGCTTTTTAGTCTGCAGCTCTGTCATTTTCTGTAAAATGCAATGTAATATGGCTACCTAATGACCTTCTGTATACAGAATGTGTACAGAACGCCCCCCAGAAACATAATTTCTTGCTTGTGTGAGTGGTTCACTGATGTTCCCAGAAGTCTACACTAATAAGATACAAGCCAGATTTCAGGCATCCACTGCAACAAAAATTTCATTTTTTGGTGAGATACTCCCAATAGGAACATGTCTAAAGAGATGCAGACCCTGCACTTTTCCTCATTAGAGCCCTACAGCTGCTGCAGCTGATTGATAATTATGAAACCACTCCCATTAGACTTACTCAGCACAGAGAAACACACAGGGATTTCTTCAGAATAACAAAAGGTTGAAATCTGCAACAAAGTTTGTTAAAATCCTTTCAATGTACAGAGATCACCTGGAGGGAAATGTTTTTTTCTCTAAAAAAGTGGAGTTACACTAAGAGCCCTTGCACACTGGGGCGGTTTGCAGGCGCTATTGCGCTAATAATAGCGCCTGCGAACCGACCTGAAAGTGCCGCTGCTTGTATTCCAGTGTGAAAGCCCCGAGGGCTTGCACACTGGAGCGATGCGCTGGCAGGACGGTAAAAAAAGTCCTGCCAGCAGCATCTTCGGAGTGGTGAAGGAGCGGAGTGTATACCGCTCCTTTACCGCTCCTGCCCATTGAAATCAATGGGACGGCGCGGCTATACCGCCGGCAAAGCGCCTCTGCAGAGGCGCTTTGCGGTGGTATTTAACCCTTTCTCGGCCGCTAGCGGGGGGAAAAAACCGCCCCGCTAGCGGCCGAATACCGACGGTAAAACGCCGCTAATAATAGCGGCGTTTTACCGCCGACGCCGCCCCCGCCCCAGTGTGCAAGGGCTCTTAAACTAGAACATATCAACCCATTTCCCCATAATAAAAGATATCATTCAAGTGTAAATATGAATAGCTATTTCCAATGCTTTAGTCCTCTTTGGATGACGAAACAAAGGTTTCACAAAGTACTGTCAGTAACTCAAAGAATGAAGTGTATATGGTTAATTCTCCGGGTACAAGATTAAATAAAATAAATGTTATTAACATGTGACCGTTACCCATATTCCTCATAAAATAACACACAGCTTGTTGTGTACTGACACAGTTATATAAAGCCACCCCAGATACCAAGGATAACGTACCACAAATTTGTGGCAGTGTTGAAATATAAGTCTGTTAACTTGCTGCACATTTTCACTAGCATGTTGTACACTTGCAGAACACTTGAAGCACAAGTTCTAGTTGCCAATAAAAATGCCATAAATCTATCCCCTATTTTGTAGACGCTATAACTTTTGCGCAAACCAATCAATATACGCTTATTGCGATTTTATTTTACCAAAAATATGTAGAAGAATACATATTGGCCTAAACTGATGAAGAAATTTGTTTTTTGGATATTTATTATAGCAAAAAGTAAAAAATTTTGTTTTTTTTCCAACTTGTCGCTCTTTTTTTTGTTTATTTCGCAAAAAAAAAAAACAAACCCTGCAGAGGTGATCAAATACCACCAAAAGAAAACTCTATTAGTGGGAAACAAAGGACGTCAATTTTGTTTGGGTACAACGTCGCACGACCGCGCAATTGTCAGTTAAAGCGACTCAGTGGCGAATCACAAAAAATGGCCCGGTCATTAAAGGGGGAAAATGTTTTGGGGCTGAAGTGGTTAATCGAAGGTGGATCGTACAGATTGTAAGGAAGGTGTATGGCGAGCCTTACACTGATCCAGATGTTGCAGCACCTTATACGATCCAGGCCAGTGAAGTCAGAGCTGCATATTAGCTGAATGACTCAGAAAGCAGTCACATGATCCACACATAAACAGGAAGTACAGGGCAGCCCTAAGGATGTCTCGCCACACCTGCAACCACAGTGTTACTAGCCCATAGCAACCTTGCCTCCGATCTTGCAGCGGATTGGTTGCTACGGAAACAGCGTGCTTATCATACAATCCGCCTTTAGTAATGTAACACCGCTCGCTGTCTCTCACCCAGTACGTGCCCGGCCACGCCCTCTCCGTCTCTGCAGAGCGGATCCCCACTTCCGGTTTGGGAAGGTCAGAGGTCAGCAGCTGTGTGCGCGCCGCTTCCTGTCCCTGTCAGCTCCACTTCCGGTGAGAATGGCAGCAGTGTGATCCCCGCCCGAGCAGTCAGTCCATGGGGCCCGGAGCAGAGCGGAGAGCCTGACAACGAGAGCTGTGTGTGTGTCTCTGCCGCTATGGCCGCCACTGCCGACCTGTTCGAGGTAAGTCATTGGGGGGAGGACTGTACACGGGAGACACTGACAGCAGACACTGTGTACACCGATGTCAGGGGCTTTCCTCATCTATGGAGGGCTTGTGAAGGCTGCAGGTCTTTCATTCTGATCCTCCCCGGATTCCCCACACAGTCACTGACTGAACGTGTATAGAATGGGCTTCCCAGACTTCACTGGCTGCATGCTTGTGGCTTTGTTATGCATTAACCCCTTCAATACCAGACACTTATACACCTTCCTGCCCAGACCTATTTTCACCTTTTATCGCTGTCGCACTTTGAATGACAATTGCGCGGTCCTGTGAAGCTGTACCCAAACTACATTTTAATCATCTTTTCCCCACAAATAGAGCTTTCTTTTGGTTGTATTTGATCACCTCTGGGGTTTTTATTTTTTATGCTACAAATAAGGAACGGAAATTAAATTAGAAAAAAGTTTTTCTTTGTTTCTGTTACAAAACTTTGTACAGTAGGTTTTCTCCTTCACTGATAAGGTGGCACTTATATGCAGCACTGATGGGCACTCATAGGTGGCACTGATCAGAGGCTCTGGCAGGCATCACTGATGGGCACATCCTTAATGGGCAATGATTGACTTCCCTGGTGGCAATGGGTGGGCATCCTCGGGGGGGGGGGGGGGGGGCTGCACTGATAATCAGTGCAGACCCCCCGCCCCCCCCCTGTCAGGAGAGCAGTCATTTGACTCTCCTCTACTCGCCTCTGTCAGCACAAGCAAAGGAAAGGCCGATACACGGCTTTTCCTGTTTACACTGATCAGCTGTGATCGGAGATGCGGTGTGTCAGACAAACACACCACACCATCGATCGTCATGCTGCGCTCCCCCGTGGCTTATCTTGCTGGATGTCATATGATGCCCATTCAGGATAACTGAACCACTTCCCGGCCGTCATTCTGCTATAGGCTGGTCGGGAAGTGATTAACCACTTGCTTACTGGACTCTTAAACCCCCTTCCCGCCTAGACCAATTTTCAGCACTGTCACTCTTTGAATGACAATTGCGCGGTCATGCTACACTATGCTTAAATTACATTTTTATCATTTTTTCCCCACAAATAGAGCTTTCTTTTGGTGGTATTTGATCACCTCTGGGCCTTTTATTTATTGATGAAAAAAATACCGAAAATTTTGAAAACAAACACAGAACAGTTTTATATTTTGTTATAAATTTTTGCAAACAGGTAGTTTTTCTCCTTCATTCATGTACACTGATGAGGCGTCACTGATAGCTGGCAGTGATGGGCACTGTTAGGTGGAACTGATGAGGCATTGATAGGTGGCACTCCTGGGCATTGATAGTTGCCACTGATTGGGCGCCCTGATATACACTGGTGGACACTGATATGCATTGTGTGGGCACTGGCAGGTGGCATTGGCAGGCGCCACTGGTGGGCACAGATGAGGCGGCTGTTCGGGATCAATGTCCCTTACACAGAAGCCGGCGATTGGCTTTTTTTTCTCCTCGCGCTGTCAGCGTGTGGATAAAAAAAGACGATTACCGATCTTCTGTTTACATCATATGATCAGCTGTCATTGGCTGAGAGCTGATCACATGGTAAGGGGCCGGGGTCGATCCGATCTGTGATCACCCGAGTCTCATTGATTCGATGATCACCACGCGCGCCCTACAGGGAGCGTGCAAAGGGGAGGACATCTATTGACGGCCTCCCGGAAATGTAGGTCCTCACTGTAGCCGTCATTTGGCTATAGCATGGACAGGAACAGGTTAAGGTAAAGAACCTTTTCTGCTGCAGGACCCCCCCCCCCCCTAATTCTTACCTGAATCCGATCCAGCGATGTGCACAAGAGCAGTGTCTCTCACTGCTGTCTCCCTCCTCATTGGGCAGATTGATAGCACTGAGAGCCAATAGCTGCTGTCAATCAAATCCAGTGACAAGGAAGCAGGGGTGGGGCCAATTGCTGCTGTCTGTGTCAATAGACACAACAGCGGGGTTCGTGAGCCCACCCAGGCACTCCATTTGGAATCTGTTTCCTATTGGGGGCACCAAGAGGAGCCAGGAGTGCTGGCGTGGGACCTGAGAAGAGGAGGATTGGGGCCACACTGTGCAATTCTATTGTACCAAGCAGGTAAATATAGACGTGTTTGTTATTTTAAAAAGAATTGCCTTTACGACCACTTTAAACCCAAAAGCAAACATTTATTATATTGCAGCTTATCAGTTCTCAGATGTGATGGCTGCATTGTTTTCCTTTTTTAGGCTTTCTTCTATTTTCATCTGGTGATCCAGCCAGCAAGTCTGTTTTTTCAAAAGAACATGGGTGAGACCATTTCACTGTCCATGCAGCTTGGTGCAGGGTTCTTGGGGTTTGAAACCGCGCAGTTCTTCCTCTTCTTTCCCTAGGGACATGGGACAGATCAGAGTAGTTCTCACTGGTCAGTACTGGCATGTGACTGTGCTGACCAATCAGAAAAAAATTGACTTCTTCTGGGTGCCAGTCATCGGCTGTCTTGATTGGTTGGCATATGATGACACAATTCCAGCGCAGGAGTCATTCACCCTGACACATGTGTACTGTGGCAGAACCGTAAACCAAACTGTGCATGCGCTGCTCTGTGTACAGTAGAGAGGACTTTATACTTACTTGTTGGTACAATTGGTGTAACAGGGTTTACAGCCACTTTAATCGCACCCCCAATCGCAGTGCGATAAATCAAAACACCCGGCGCTGTCGCCCAGAAGAAAGTCACGCTCCTTTTTGAGCGACAAGCTTCATGCGTTGTGATTTTGCTGCAGCGTGATTTATCGCGTCAAAATCGCACCGCGATTGGGGTTCCATTAAGAAGTAATGGCATTGCAAGCGCATTCCCACATTTAGCCACAATTCCGCCCCGTGATTCAAATCACCTAGGTGTGAATGGAGCCTAACATTCCAGGCATGCTTCTGGTAAATTTTACAAGCGACAGTGTGAATATGTCAGCTGCCAAATGACATTTTGGCCAAAATAAAAAATGACATGATACAACCTCTCAGTGACATTAATACAGCAGTCTGTTTTTCTGAGCGCCCCCTCCCCCAGTAACACAGTTATTACTGGGTGACCCAGCCAGTAAGTCTGTTCATTTTCACCTTCTTTTAGCTGCCCTAGAAAAGTTGCAATTGTAGGGATAAGACGAACTATTGAACACTGACAGGGGTGCTTACAATGGTCCGCTTTTATTTATGAAAAAAGCTTTATCGAAAAAGGAAAAAAAAAATATTGCTTTAACTACTTAAAGTGGAATTTCATCTTGAAGGTTGAAGTTCTGCTTCATGTCGTGGTCCCCAAACCCCCCCCCTTTCTTCAATTTTTTCTGGAGGGAGGGGGGCATACCTAATTTTGACGGGTAACTGCTCCCATTTCCAGTCAGATCCCCACAGCAATTCCACTAGAAGTTCTCCCCTTTCCTCCCCGGCCACAACCTTCTATGACACGGCAGGACCATTCACAAAGTGCAGCGTGGCTCTCTGGCTGGCTAGGAATCACACCCAGCTTCCCACAGTAAACATGCCAGGGACCGGGTGAGGACGGGGCTGCATCTCTGGACAGGTGAGTGTCCTTTTATTAAAAAGTCAATGGCTACAGTATTTGTAGCTGCTGACTTTAAATTTTAATCAAACAGGTTGAAGCTCTTCTTTAAAAAGTGTTAGCTGGTGCCAGGTTTTACATTGATAGTCAGTAATGTAAAGTCCATGTTAATCTACTATTCCATCCAACACTCGAATGATTGACAATGCTGCTGTCCAAGGCTGGCTACCTTGCTCCTCCATAGATGCAGTGGTAGAGTGAATGTAGTCACCCACAAGAAAGGAGGTGTGTTACTGGCAGATAACCAGTTAATTTTGATTGGGCTAAAATCGAACCGCATCGCACCAAAGCTGTGCATGCAACAATTTTGGAACCGCACTGCAACCGGTTTGCATGGTCATTTTGTACCATGCAATCCGGTGCCAGAAAACGCTCCTGCGTTTGCGCCTTCCGTTGGGGGAGGGGGTTGTTTAGCTTGCACTGACACCCGCTGCACAAGGGCAGTGCAATTTAAATGCGGTGCAGGAAATGCGCATGGATCACAGCATTTCCTGCACCTCATCAGCGTGTACCTACTCCTAAAAGTTTTGTTTGGAATTGGTGAGGGACAATTCTCTGCTGTATAAGCAGAGCAGGGCAGAGTAAATCTCTGGAGCCATGGTGCTTTACAGTTGGTGGACCATTTTGAGTCTTTTGTAGTGTTAGTGGTAGAATAATGTGTAACTTGGAGCTGTCACAAGTACACAACCATGGCTGTGAAAACAAGGGACACATTGTAGCATTTAGTACAATTACAACTACAATGTATGAATATTTCCATTGTTTCATTATTGGTAATATCACATATGGGTTTGTTTTAGTAAATCTTTATTATAATACTAACTTTGTAAAAGCTACCATCCCTGGCATTGCTTTGTAGGACTCCGACTAGCCTTCAGGAGAGGCCAGGGATTTGTAGGTCATGTCAATTCCCTTTACCTAGTGTAGTTTTATTTTGTACATCGGCAAGTTTGGAAACAGATTCCGAAAAATTGCCACCTTTATAGGAAATCCGAACTGACACAGTATGGTGGTTGTTTGTGATGTGCAATTTGTCTTCCATGTGCACCCAACTGTAAAGGCTAGTTATAGATTGGGGTGATCACCACTTATCTGTACAGCTTGTCCTCTGGATTTGGCATGGGGACACATTGAATTCTTTCAGCTGCCATTGCTGGGTGTCCAATGTGTTCCTTTAAGGAGGTTGGGGCTCCCGCCAGAAAAACCTGGCCTTAAAGGATAACTTAAAGCGGGGGTTCACCCACACCGCCAAAAAAAAAAATATTAAAAGCCAGCAGCTACAAATACTGCAGCTGCTGACTTTTAATACATTGCCACTTACCTGTCCCGGGGTCCAGCGATGTCGGCAGGGGATGCCGAGAACCCGCTCGGTTCTCGGCAGCTGCCGCCGCCATCCTAGGTGAGGGAATCAGGAAGTGAAGCGTTGCGGCTTCACTTCCCGGTTCCCTAGTGCGCATGCGCAAGTCGCGCTGCGCGTCCCTAGTGGTCCCCGCTCTCTGCTGGGAGCTGTGTGTTCCCAGCAGACAGCGCGGTCGGGACGGGAAGAGGCATAGACTCCCATGGGAGTCTATGCCGGAAGTGGGTGCAAATACCTGTCTTTGACAGGTATCTGCACCCCCCTCCCCCCTGAAAGGTGCCAAATGTGACACCGGAGGGGGAGAGGGTTCCGAAAAGCGGAAGATCCATTTTTGTGTGGAACTCCGCTTTAACCTTTTGTAACATGTTACACCCATATTCAGGATGTAGCATGTTACCAATCCACCAAAAATGCCATAAAACTATCCCCTATTTTGTAGACACTATAACTTTTGCGCAAACCAATCAATATACGCTTATTGTGATTTTTTTTTTTTTTTTTTTTTACCAAAAATATGTAGAAGAATACATATCAACCTAAACTGAGGTAGAAATTTGTTTTTTTGGGGGGGGATATATATTATAGCAAAAAGTAAAAAATATTGCTTTTCTTTTTCAAAATTGTCATTTTTTTCTTGTTTATAGCGCAAAAAATAAACACAGCAGAGATGATTAAATATCACCAAAAGAAAGCTCTGTGGGGAAAAAAAGGTCGTCAATTTTGTTTGGGTACAGCGTCGCACGACCGTGCAATTGTCAGTTAAAGCAACGCAGTGCTGTATCGCAAAAATTGCTCTGGTCATTAAAGCGGGGTTCCACCCAAATTTTGAACAATATCTGTATGTATTCTCTTCCTTGCCTAGATGCTGACATGCCATTTAAAAAAATTTAAATCGCCGTAATTACCTTTTATTTTTCTATTCTTCTTTGCACTTCCTGGTTCTCCTCCCGTGGGAGTAGGCGTGTTTCTAGCCTCTCCCAGACTCCTGGGAGCTAGTCTCAGGCTTCCCAGGATGCCACTGAGCATGTGTGGGAACGAGCGGTGAATGCTGAGAGCACAGCATTCACCACATCCAGGAAATGCTTGTGGGCTTCAAATGCCCATAATGAAGATGGAAACCGCCTGCAGTGAATAATATAAGTTATTCTTTCCGACGAAATCTGACACAGGTGGACATATTACACACAATATGTGAGTATGTAATGCTGAGAAGAAAAGTTTGTGAATGAACTAAAAAAAAAAAAAAAACGATAGATAGGTGGACCCCTGCTTTAAGAGGATAAAATCTTCCAGGGCTGAAGTGGTTAAAGTGCTGGTAAAATCTTAGAATCCACTCTATTACAGTACAGACGGTCCCCGGGTTACAAGCAAGATAGGGTCGGCAGGTTTGAATTTGTTTGTAAGTCGGAACAGGTAAATTTTTTTAAGTGTAACTCCAGCCAAAAATCTATTTTTAAGCTTTTTGGATAGCATAGGGAGGGGTTATCACCCCTGTAATATTTGTTTTGCTGTCTGTGCCCCTGTTCAGAAGATTTCACCTCATTTTCTGCCCCAATGACAATTGGATTTTTAAAATTTTGGGTTGTTAGGAAAACAAGGATTGGTGATAAAGCATCAGAGGAGACAACCTTTTCCCATATTAACTCTTACAGGAGTGAATTTCCATTCCTAGGGGTAGATTTCCTCTAACTTCCTGTTTTCGCCCTCCATTTTGTAAGTAGGAGTCGATTGTAAGTCAGATGTTTGTAACTAGGGGACCACCTGTATTATATAATGTAAACTGTGTATGTTTATGTAATCTAACTGTGCCACATACCTTTTTATAGTGCTCTTGTCCAAGCTGTCAGCAGGGGATTTGCCCCCCCCCCCTCTGAAGTGCTTGGAGCCGTGAAGAGAGCTCCGGCGGGCCATGGAAGTGCCGAGTGGTGCTCAGCTGATCTTGCGTTGCTCTCCTCTTCTCGAAGCTGGGGATCTCAGGCCCCTCTCCCTCTGCAGAGCTCCGGCAGATCACTGAAGCGCCCAGCAGCTGCTCTCCTCTAAGCTGTCAGCTGGGGATCTCAGGCCCTTCTCCCTCTGCAGAGCTCCGGTGGGTCACTGAAGCGCCCAGCAGCTGCTCTCCTCTAAGCTGTCAGCGGAGGATCTTGGGCCCCTCTCCCTCTGTAGAGCTCCGGCGGGTCACGGAAGCACCCAGTGGCTGCTCTCCTCTATGCTGTCAGCGGGTGATCTTGGACCCCTCTCCCTCAGCAGAGCTCCGGTGGGTCACGGAAGCGCCCAGTGGCTGCTCTTCTAAGCTGTAAGTGGGGAATCTTGGCCCCCCTCCCTCTGCAGAGCGGAGGTCGGCAACCCGTCGATTGCGATCTAACCATCGATCACGAGAGGGTGACGGGTAGATCTTGTATCTGCAGTGCCAACCCCGCTGTCAAAACAACTCTTTTCCGAGCAGAACAGCACACACAAGCAGCCAGCTCTGCAGCACGGCATCACTGACTCCTGTGATCCTCCCCTCACATCCGTCCCGCCCATTTTTCACATTTCACACAGGCACTCTGTATAGATGTGAGGGGAGGGGAACGTAGCTTGTCTGAACAAGCAGGTAAGGAACTGATCATTAGGGAAGGGCAAACGGTATTGGGCCGTACACCCCTGACCTGTGCTGCTGGGCCGTACACCCCTGACCTGTGCTGCTGGGCCGTACACCCCTGACCTGTGCTGCTGGGCCGTACACCCCTGACCTGTGCTGCTGGGCCGTACACCCCTGACCTGTGAAATTTAGTTACTCCTGACCTGGATAAGTTTATATTGACATTTGTATTATATTTTTCTAGGGGCCGGTTCACACCAGAATGGTGCAGGAAACGTGCATTCCATGCACGTTTCCCGCACTACTGGTTAGCTCACTGCCTTTGCAGTTCGTTTGTGGGCACCATATCGCATGGTTTCCTCAGTGCCATGCTGTTTGCTGCAGCGTACTGTTAAAAGTAATGCATGCGTTACTTTTTCTGCATTCCAGTGTAATTTGCCAAAATGTACCACACGGGAAAAACGTGAAAAATTCACAGGAGTGTGTGCCGCATTACCGCATGATCCCGGAGTGAATTAGCCCCAAGTTTTCTTCAAAACTGCCTTACTTTTTATTGACCTTGCTAGGTTAGCTCCCAAAAATAGTACGTTAAACCGGGTGAGCTTAGATTTCTCCCACGTTGTTTTAGGTAGAACTCCACCACTCTAAGGTTGCCTACCCCTGCCTTAAAGGTATTCAAATCCCTCTCCACTCTCTAAAACGAACAGTTTTGCTTTAGTTATAGTTTAAAAAAAAATACTTCTGTCTGTTTTGCTGTCAGGGATTTTCCTTTACTTCCTGTCTGAGGAAAAGTTTGGGCTGGGGAAATCTCTCTGCCAGTTTACCCGGACAGCAATAAAAACCTGATGGGGGTTCTAATCCTTCCCTACTCTATCTAAAACTAAAAAAAAAGGTTTTAGTTATAGATACACTTTAAAGGGTAGCACCCTGTTCAAGGGAAAAAATAGAAAATAAAAAATAATATAGCATATACAATTGTAACATAAGTTATATTGTAGATGCATGTTATTAAAAATGACCTTTTCTTTTCAATCTGCAGAGCTGTCATTTTCTATGCAATGCAATATGGATACCTGGAGGTGATCTGTTCACAAATGGTGTACAGAAAACCCCTCCCCCCCCCCCCCCCCGTCCCTAGAAATGTAATTTTGCTGCTTCTGTGATTGGCTTACTTATTTCCCCAGAAGTCTGCACTCTGATACATGTCAGATTTTTGGCATCCCCTGCAACAAAATGTAATTTTTGGTGAGATGCTCCCAAACATAAATCACGTCTAAAGAGATGCAGACCCTGCCACTTTCCTCATTGGAGCCCTGCAAGTGCAGCAGCTAATTGATAATGATGAAATCTCTTGCGCGTACATTCATTTAGCACATGGGCACAGACAAATGTCTATTTCTTCAGAATAACAAAAGGTATCTGCAAAATAGTTTTTTAAAGTCCTTGCAATGTATATAGATCACCCAGGGGAATGTTTTTTTTGTTTTGTTTTTTTTTTCTCATCAAAAGTGGAGTTACTCTTTACTGTGGAATAGTGAAGCAAATACAGTCTATTATCTTTTGCAGCTACAGCCATTGGCAAAGCTGCAGTACCAGGCATAGTTACTGCCTTACATTCTCACATGAGAAATATCTATAAAATATTTTCCTATTTCCCTGGTCACTGTGTCATGTCATGTTTTTCTGCTCAGTTGCACATGACAGAACCAACTAAGAATGTATTGTGCTTGCTAAAAATTGTACACATGGAGAACTGTAAAGTATCACAGAAGGGCGTTCATATAGAACAATTATATGGTTTTATCACCCAGTCATCATGACTCATATTTGATACTCCATGGTGTGACTGTACAATACAGTATAACGGCCTATGTGGTTAGTAATGGGCCCAAGACTGCCTAGCTTTATGGTGATTTGTAGTAAGTGTCCAATACCTATCGCTATGTATTTGTAATGTGTAATACATCATGTTCTATAAAGCCGAACAACAGGATGAACAAATATTGCCTTAATACAAGAGAAGTGTGTAGGCTTACTTGATTCTTGGTGGGCTTTATTTCCTTTTTTCAGATTTGCACAGTAATCATTTGTGAAACTCTGTGTAGGAGCTTCCTGTAATAAAGACCGCTCAGGGATGCTCTCTCTCCTTGTGCAGGGTTACTGGTCTTGTCTGTCCCCTCCGTAGCTTTCTGCAGTCAACCTGTAGTGGGTGGAGCCTGCTGGGTCTCTTCCACAGCTCTGCTCTCTACACAGGCTATATACAGCATAGTGATAATGTCACTGCTACTTTTATAAAGTAATATCTGGGTTTGCATAAGAATTTTCTACACATAAGTGGATTTATATGCATTGTGGATATTGGGAAATAGATTTAAAGTGGACCTTCAGTCTTTTTTTTTCAACTTTCATCTATTAAATCTTCTGCCCTTGTTGTTTTAACTTTGGATAGTAAAACATTTTTTTCTGCCAGTAAACACCTTATACAGCCCACTTCCTGGTTCTTGTCTGGTCATTAGCCTAGGCTTATGACATCATGCACAGCTCTCTCGCAATCTCTCTCACTCTGGTGAGCGTTTTCCAGGAAGGGAGGGGGGATGAGTCATGAGAGGACCAATGAGAGCTGGAGGTGTGCCTCTGTGTGTCTGTGTAAATCCAGGAAGTGAACAGGTAGCAGCTTCAGCTGCCCACAGTTAAAATGGATGCAGTCAGACTCAGTGGAAGGAGATTTCTGCAGCATATTTGGCAAGTACAGAATCACAGTATATAGAAAATAATATGCAAAGTGGTTAGAGGGAAGCTTCAGAATGGCAAAGATGTTTTTATTACAAATTATTCGAGCAGACTGCAGTTCCTCATAATAGTTTTTTTGTGGCTGGAGTTTAGCTGTTAACTCTTGGCAGACAGTTTATAGACTTGCTCCCAAAATCGAAAGCAGACACCCTAAGTTACCTGCATATCCCTTTACATGTGTTCTTAAGCATCTAGGTTGCCCCTGAATCCAAAAGAGCTACACTTTTTTTTTTTTTTTTTTTTACATGTCCTAAGAGATCTGGCCTGCATCTTCCTATTGTTATTATTATTATACAGGATTTATATAGTGCCTACAGTTTTACAACATTAGGGCAGACAGTACAATTACAATACAATTCAATACAGGAGGATTCAGAGGGCCCTGCTCCTTAGAGCTTACAATCTAGGAGGGAAGGTCAAGTGATACAAAAGGGTAATAGCTGTAGGGGATGAGATGATAAAGAAAATAGAAGTGCAGTTGTTAGGTGGAGGCAGGATAGGCTTCTCTGAAGAGAAAAGTTTTTTCAGGGATCACCTAAAAGTAGATAGATTTGGAGACAGTCTGACAGATTGAGGTAGGGAATTCCAGAGGATGGGTGAGGCTCGGGAGAAGTCCTGGAGGCGAATATGGGAAGAGGTGATGAAGGAGCTAGAGAGCAGGAGGTCTTGGGAGGAACGAAGAGGACAATTAGGTTGGTATTTTTAGCCTAGGCTAGTGATGTAGCTGGGGGCTGAGTTGTGGTTATTGGCCAGTCATTGTGGTACACTGCCTTAATGGCCAATAGGCTGGTGCAGGAGGGTGGGGATTGGCTCTCCAAACAAATAGGAAGAGTTTAAATTTGCATATAATGCCAATGCTGAGCCTGGAGTTGGGCTTAAACATGCGCTGTTCATATTAGTGCAGCATGACCCATAGCAAATATGCAGATCAGAAATTGTGGCTTCACGGATAACATTCTTTTAACAAGTATCTGTCGTCCTCCCATGTGAAACTAGGATAAGAATGCAGGAGCTTGCACCTCTTACAAAAAAACAGCAATAGTGGTTACTATATTTCTGTCTCGAGGTTCCATTTAACAGTCATTTGGAACAGGTTTAAATAAAAAAAAAAAAAAAAGCTTATTTTTTGTTTATGCATAGGAATACACACAGTGTATTTAGCCACAGAACGACAATGAAGTGACTTCCTGTGTTTGTTTTTTCAGGAACCGTTTGTAGCAGATGAATATATCGAGCGACTGGCATGGCGAACACCAGGAGGAGGATCCAGAGGAGGAGCGGAGTCATTCGATCCAAAAAAGTGGGTGTCTTATACTGTGAGGCACACTTTCTGTAAAGCAGCTAGTCAGGTGACTTCTACATCACTAAAAACGGAACACTAATTGAATTGGTTTTAGTTGGGTTTCCTCTTTCAGCCTCTCTGTAGATTACAGATTTAAAAAGCAAACCTCAGATGAGAAGCCTGAGCTTTGGAACTTCTTCCATTAGATTGTAAGTGCACAAACAAGATGCATAGCCTGAGACTCCTCAGGTCTGTAATCAGACACAAGATTTCTAATTGATGAAGATGTTGCTCAGCCTGGGCCTTGCCAAAGTTAGGTGAATGTTGCATTCTGCTCTGGGGTGGTGGTTGTGTTCTTTTGGGGAGGGGTTTCCTCTCTTTCTTAGTACACGTTTTAGAAGGCGAGTCATTGAGGGAAACATATTGAATTCTGTCATTCTAAATATTAAAGCATAACTTATGCCTTCCCTGAAGTCCTGCACAGTTGAACTGAAATAGCTTTCTCTAATTTCACAACACACTGTGAGCTTCTCACAGTATACATCAGAAGTTGATCACTGGTGGGGGGGGGGGTGATCTTAGATCACTTTACCGGGAAAGACCAGAGATTTTTGTTCACACCCCCCCCCCCTCCCCTATTTGTGTCTGTTCTGCATCAAGGCATTTAGATCCTCCCAGCCCACTGCTTGCATCAGGACTGAGGGCTCTTGAGAGGAGTACTGAGGCAGGGTGCTGTGATGGTTTTGTGAGAATATGTACAGCACCCTGCCGGAAGCACAGGAACCCACTGATAATATCACTGGGTTTAACATCTGGTATGTATTATAAATAAAAGGAGAGCTTTTGTTCAAAATGCTTTTTAAAAAATAAACATTTTTATTAGGGGGCAGGAATTGTGGAAGAAAAAGTATAATTGGCTTAAAATTCAGTTATAAAAATTTTGGTTTGGTGTGTTCAGTGCAGATTTCCCCCCACTACCTGTCTTCGAAACCTTTATCACC
Source organism: Aquarana catesbeiana (assembly GCF_042186555.1). NCBI lineage: Eukaryota > Metazoa > Chordata > Amphibia > Anura > Ranidae > Aquarana > Aquarana catesbeiana. Next base: position 70,178,003 of record NC_133336.1, on the reverse strand, counting down.
GTGACAAGTGAATCTATCGAAGACCCAGACAGAAGTCTATTCTTTCTTATCGTACATCACGGGACACAGAGCCATAGTAGTTACTAAGTGGGTTATAGGCCACCTTCAGATGATGGACACTGGCACGCCCTAAATTAAAAAGTGCACTCCTTATATAACCCCTCCAACTGATGGGAGTACCTCAGTTTTTTCACCAGTGTCTAAGGTGTTGGTCACGAGTAACGATTTGTGATGTGCTGAGCTCCACTGGAGCAATCCTTGCTGGGGCTAGCCATGCAGCCGGATCCATTCAAAGTGTCTTTTTGGCCGAATTGAATGGTACCCGAGCCTTGTATCCGAAGAAATTAGGTCTTGCCTGTGACGCTTCTCTTTTAGAGAGCTGGACCCCAGGATCCAGTACTTTTTGGTATTAAGGCTATAAAAGTTTTTATTGGTGGTGGTGCTATTACAGGTCCAGGATTGTGGGTTTCCTCGAGGATCCCCAGCTCCTGAAGGTTTAACGGAACCCGCCGTGAAGGGTGAAGATTGGGTCTGTTGGTTTACCTCAGAAAACCCTGCGGCGGGAAAGGCATGTGGAGTTTTCTAAGAAATTTTTAACATTTTCTTATGAATGTCTCCTTTAATTTAGTAAATGTTGTCATGCCTATGTGTCACCACTCGGGGCTGTATTGAGCACTCACCGTCTCATGATTCTTAGAGAGCCCACGCTGTGTCTTGGAAGCTGCAGATTCTTCCTCCTCTGGCCAAGCAGCAGACCTCCGGTAAGTCTGGGGGGGTTTCCTCTCCCCACCAGATGCACCCTTGTGCTGGTTTTCATCCCCTCTTCTTGGGGGAAAAAGTGCTGCTGCAAGTTTAAAAAATAAAAAGTGCAAACGGCACGCCGCTCGGCAGCTTCCAGACCCCCCCCTCACCATTTCTGCTTCCCTCCCTTGGATCCCACAGGATCAGGAGCACGTGCTCGCGCGGAAAAAAGCTTTTTTTAAAAAAAAAAAAAGAGGGTGAGGACCGTAGACAACGGGGGGCGGGGCTTAGCGCGGCATTGGCGTCTTTCAACGTCCAGCACGGGAAGGTATGTTTTTTAAAAGGCAACATTGTGCTGTTTCAAGCTGAGGAGGGACACAAGAGCAAAGGTAAAACAGATGTTTTGTTTGCATATAAGAGTTTGGTGACACAGGCATTCCTTTGACACATTTACTACTGCATCAGGCTGAGCATTAATAGCAGTGACAGAGCTGGACTATTGCTCAAGCAGTGGATGCATTCCTTCTGATAGTACCTCTGCTTTGTGCATCGGGCTATGGCAGAAGGGGGGTGAAAAACACCTCAAAAAGGGCTCTAGAAAAACTTTACAGTCACACGAAAGCCTAGATCCATCCCAGTAAAGATGGCATCCTCCCCTGAGAGTAATATGGCTGGTCAGAGTGAGCCATCAGAAGGGGCAAGTGTTGCAGCTGCTCTTAACACTGCAGTCCCTGAGTATATTACTAAGGAGGTTTTTTTCTTCAACCGTTTTAAGCAAAAATTGATGCTTAATCGCTTCCCAGAGTGGGACTAAGCTTAGCAGGTTCCCGTCCATTGCTCTGGACCCTCTTGCTGTGGAACAAGGAGTGAGAGATGACGATTTTCTCCCAAAGGACCAGGAAGAGGCTGATGTCTCCTCTTCCGAAGAACCTGATATGGAAGTATCAGGTTCGCAGGAAAGAATGTTGGTACAGTCTCTCACTGAATTGGTCCGCTCCACATTTTTTCTGCCAGTAACGCAAAAAGCCTCCCCAATCTGTTCATGCTTTCCCTATCCATTCATGGCTAAGAAAGCTTATTCTGGGTGGGAGCACCCACACAAACAGTTTTTTTCCTCTGAAAAAAGTTTTTCAATACTTTATCCTATGGAGGAAAAGTTTTAAGAAATGGGGAATTCCAGCAATTGACGCTGCTATATCCTCTGTAATCAAAAAACCTGACTTGTCCAGTAGACAGTGATCATTTGCTAAAGGATCCAACAGATAAAAAGTTGGTGTTCCTTTCTTTCATTCGCAGGTTCAGTCATTCAACTGACGCTGGCAGCGATCGGAGTATCTCAGTCCTTATAGGACTAGTTTATAGAGGTACTCAAAGTTACTCCTGATCAGCAGGCCCGGGATTTGGCTGGGATATCAGAAGCGTTGTGTTCTACAGTAGACGATATATAAAAGATTCTATTCTCCAGGCCTCACGGCTCATGCTAGGGCTGGTACATGTGCGTAGAATCCTATGGTTGAAAAATTGGTCAGCCGAAGCGCCATGGAAATAGCTCTTGACCAGTTTCCCTTTTCATGGTGAATGGTTATTTGGAGATGATCTGGATAAGTACAGTATATCCAAAGAATTTCTGATGGGGAAAGTTCCCTTTTACTGGTTAAGAAGTTTAAGCATTTTTTTCCTTTAAACGTGCTTCTTCTCCAGTTCTGGGGGCATCAGCCTCCAGGCAGTCACGACGGCCTCCACCATCTGGTTCAAGAGGTAAACCTCAGGGTCAGTCCCAGGGTCAATAAGGACCTGGGGGAAGAAACCCACAAAACAAATACTAAAGCCTCCTTATGAAGGGGCGCCCCCGCTCGAGTGGGGGGAAGGCTTCTATAGTTTTCAAGGGTCTGGCAGGAACAATGTCAAGACAGATGGGTGGCTTCCTCAATTTCTCTAGGTTACAAACTAGAGTTCCGAGAATTCCCATCTCCTCGTTTTCTCAGATAAAATGTTCCCAGAGATCCAGTGAAAAAGAAGTCTCTCTTTCTAGCTTTGGACATCTCTTGTCTTAGAGCAGTGGTTCTCAACTCCAGTCCTCAGGACCCACCAACAGGTCAGGTTTGCAAGATAGCTGAAATACATCACAGGTGATATAATTTGCTGCTCAGGGATTGCAGTATTCTAGTCTGCAACTCCCCAAGGTAATACTTAAAATCTGGCCTGTTGGTGGGTCCTGAGGACTGGAGTTGAGAACCACTGTCTTAGAGTGATATCAGTGGTCCCCTTGGAAGAGCAAGGTTTAGGGTTTTATTCAAACCTATTCACGGTTCCAAAACCAAACAGGGATGTCAGACCCATTTTAGATCTCAAACAACTAAACCGGTTTTTGGATCTCCGTTCTTTTCACATGGAGTCAATCCGATCATTATTCTACATCCTACAAGGGGGAGAACTTCTGGCGTCAATCGACATCAAGGATGCTTATCTCCATGTGCTGATTTTCCCGGCTCACCAGAAATTTCTACGCTTTGAGGTAGAAAATCTTCATTTCCAGTTTGTAGCTCTGCCTTTCGGTCTAGCTACTGCACCTCAAAGGTCAAAGGTCCTGGCTCCTCCTCTAGCCAGGTTAAGGGCTCAAGGTATAACAATACTAGCCTACTTAAACAATCTTCTCTTGATAGATCAATCAGTAGCCCACTTAATCCAAACTTTGGTCACCGCAGTCAGCTACCTGGAATACCTAGGTTGGATTTTCAACCTAGAGAAATCCTCCTTAAAACAATCAAGGATATTGCAGTACTTGGGGCTGATCATAGATAAAGCTCAGAAGAGGGTGTTTTTTTTTTCCCCAGGAAAGGATCAGTTCCATAAGGGAACTGATTCAGTTGATTAAAACAAAGAAGAATCCTATTCAACTTTGCATGAAGTTGTTGGGAAAGATGGTGGCTTCTTCAAGGCCTTCCTTATGAGCAGTTTCATTCAAGACTGCTGCAAAATAGTATCCTGTCAACTTGGAACAAGAAGGTCCGAACTCTGGACTTCCTAATGCGTTTTTCCCAGTGCGTCAGAGCCTCAATTGATAGTTGATATCCAAGAATCTTCAAAAAGGAAAATCCTTTCTACCAGTTAACTGGAAGGTGGTAACAACAGATGCCAGCCTTCTGGGCTGAGGAGCAGTCCTGGAAGAAGCATCTGTTCAAAGGAAATGGTCCAAATCAGAGATGACCTTGCCCATCAATAATCTAGAGATTCGGGCAGTACGCCTGGCCCTCGAGGCCTGGACGCTCAAACTTCTGAATTGTCCTTTCGGGATCCAATCCGACAGTGCCACAGCTGTGGCCTATATCATTCACCAAAGGGGCACGAGAAGTCGTGCGGCCCAGAAAGAGGTGAATCATATTCTATCTTGGGCAGAAAACAACATTCCTTGCCTATCAGCAATTTTCATTCCAGGGATAGAGAATTAGCAGGCGGACTACTTAAGTCGCCAACAATTGTTCCCAGGAGAATGATCCCTTCACCCCTGACATCTTTCTGTCAATACGCCAAAGATGGGGAGTTCCGGATGTGGATCTGTTTGCGTCCAGTTTCAACAACAAGATCAACAACTTTGTGTCAAGGACAAGGGATCCGATGGCATACGGAACAGATGCCTTGGTTTTTTCTGTGGGATCAGTTTTTCACTGATCTGTGTGTTCCCTTCTGTTCTGCTGCTTCTGTGCCTTCTCGCAGGATCAAGCAAGAAGGGAAGGAGGTGGTTCTTGTGGCCCCAGCGTAGCCTAGGAGATTTTTGGTTTGCCGAGATGGTAAAGATGGCAGTAGGGGACCCTTGGACCCTACCACTATGGCCAGACCTTCTCTCGCAAGTTCTTGTATTCCATCGTACCTTACAAACGCTAAATTTAGCAGTTTGACTATTGAGACCCACATTCTGAAAGATTGTGGGCTGTTAGCTTCAGTAGTTTCTACTTGGTTAATGCTTGGAGGCCGGTCTCCAGAATCATATACTATAGAATCTGGAAGGCATATGTCTCCTGGTGTGAATCCAGGGGTTGGCACCCCAGGAAATATGTCATAAGTAGGATCCTTGAATTCCTACAGATAGGATTAGAAATGAAGCTGGCCTTGAGCAATATCAAAGGCCAGATGTTGGCCTTCTAGGTCTTTCTTTTCAACGACTGCTTGCTTCTCACTCTCTGGTTCGTAACTTTATTCAGGGAGTAACGCAGATTAAATCCTCCAGTTTGGTCACCCCTGAACCCTGGGGACTTAATTTTAGTCCTGTTGGCTTACAGAAGCAGCCTTTTGAGCCAATACGAGATATTGCCTTGGTCCTCTTGATGGGGGAAAAATAATTTTCTTGGTTGCCATATCTTCTGCAAGATGAGTATCAGAGTTGGCTGCTCTTTCTTGTAAAGAGCCATAGTGGTTATTCATAAGGATGAGGTTGTATTGCGGTCAAGGTCTATTGAAAGTGACCGCTCAGATTCGTAAAACAGTTTTGTTTGTGTTACCAGATGGTCGTAAAAGAGGACAGGCAGCATCGAAATCTACTATTTCTAAATGGATTCGTCAAGTGATTGTTCAAGCTTATGGTTTAAAGAGGAAAATTCCTCCTTTTCATATTAAAGCGCACTCCACCAGGGCTGTTAGTACCTCCTGGGCAGTGCATCACCAAGCCTCCATGGCTCAGATCTGCAAGGCCGCCACTTGGTCTTCAGTCCATACATTTACCAGATTCTATCAAGTAGATGTAAAAGGCATGAGGATATCGCCTTTGGGCGCAGTGTAGTGCAGGCTGCAGTATGAGGCCTCTAGTCTCTTGGTGCCCTACTTTGTTGTGTCTCCCTCCGTTCAGTTAGCATTGCTATGGGACATCCCACATAGTAACTACTATGGCTCTGTGTCCCGTGATGTACAATAAGAAAATAGGATTTTTATGACAGCTTACCTGTAAAATCCTTTTCTTTGAAGTACATCACGGGACACAGAGGTCTCTCCCTTCTTGGTATACACGTGTATTGCTTTGCTACAAAACTGAGGTGCTCCCACCAGTGGGAGGGGTTATATAGGGAGTGCACTTTTTAATTTAGGGTGTGCCAGTGTCCATCACCTGAAGGTGGCCTATAACCCACATAGTAACTACTATGGCTCTGTGTCCCGTGATGTACTTCAAAGAAAAGGATTTTACAGTTAAGCTGTAATAAAAATCCTATTATTCCTTCTCTGCTATATCCAAAACTTGAAAAGAAATTCCTGGACATGCAAACTTAGCCCGTATCACTTAACCTCTTCAAAATATGTAAAACTAGTCTGAAATTTTAAAATGATATTAAAGGCAGATATTTTTTATTTTTAAATAACAAACATGTTCTACTCACCTGCTCTGTGCAGTGGTTTTGCACAGAGCAGCCCCGATCCTCTTCTTTTTGGGTTCCCCGCCGGCAGTCCTGGCCCCTCTATCACCATGTGCCCCCACAGCCAGCATCTTGCTATGGAAGCACCTGAGCAGGCTCGCTCCTGAGCCGCTGCTCTTTGTGTCCATTCACACACTGAGTATAGCTCAGGCCCACCCCACTCTCTCCTCATTGGCTCACTGGCTGTGATTGACAGTAACTCCCAGTGGCTCCCGCTGCTGTCTCAGCCAATTAGGAGGAAGAGACCTGGGAGTGCCCCTGCTCTCGTGCACATCGCTAGTTTGAGATGGGGCTCGGCTAGGTATTGGGGGGGTGGGCTGGGGGTACAGCATGAATGTAAAAAGCCTTGAGCCTTTACAACCACTTTTAATTTTCACATTAACCCAACCCTTTAAATACTCATCCTGAAACTGGGTTTAACAGGTAACCTCCTAAACCATACCTCTAAATTGTACCAATCCGTGTCAGATCCATTGAGTCCTCTTCCAAATACATCTAGAACCTTACCCCTAGAGTAAACCCTAACCATTCTGCAGACATAACCAATTGCAGACTGGATGCCAACATTTCTAATATCAGTTTGTCCCTGGTCTGCAACTTACAGTAGCTCAAAGAAAGTGTTCCCCCCTCCCCCCCCCAAAGATAGTATTCTCAGTTACAGGTAACAATGCATGTACAGTTAGGCAACACAATTCTCAATAAAACTCTACAGGAAGCTAATACAGAATGTAATCCTTGGATGGGGAGAGTAGGTGTTCTGCGGTCAGTTAAGTGAAAAATGAGCTTTGATTGGTTGATGTAAATTACTGTTCTTTGTGCTATGCTTCTCTTCCCCTAATTATAAAGGCCCAGTTATGTTGATTGATGCTACACTTTTGCAGATTATTGGACCAATTTGTGAACCACATTGAAGAGCTGAAGTTAATGGATGAGCGAATTCAGAGGAAGGTAGAGAAATTAGAGCATCAGTGCCAGAAAGAAGCTAAAGAATTTGCCAGAAAAGTGCAAGAATTACAGAAAAGCAACCAGGTAAGCAGGAAGCTTGCTCTTTCCAAATTAAATTGGTGTTTATATCCATTATTGGTAAGGTGAGTCAAAAGACAGTTCTTATAAAATAGGACCTGTGGAGCATGGTACAGCCTTTTGATGTTCTTTCCCATCATGGATGTAACGGTAAAGGAGTTTATTGTTGATTTAAAGTGGTTCAAGTTTTTAGATTGTATGATCAAATGTTATTCGATAAAGACCTCTTCTGATTTAAAAAAAAGTGATTCTAAAGCCTAAACACTTTTTACATTAAAGTAGAACTATAGGCAAATGTTTTATTTTATTTTTCATTTTGAATAGAGTAAGAGAGGATCACATCCACCTGTCAGTTTTTTGGCATGTCTCATTGCAGAGATTTCCCTTCACTTCCTGTCCCATAGCCAAACACAGGAAACCCCTGCAAATTTTACGGAATCTCTTGGGGGCCCCAAGGTCACCCAAACTAGTGTCCCCATTGGAAGATTTCCCCTCCTATTACTTTTCTAGGGACAATCCAAAATTTGGAATTTTCTTTTTCCTTCACTTTCAGTGATAATGGTAAACAGGACAAATAGAGAGGGTGAATCTTAACGGCGGGGCACAGAAAGCAATAAAACCTGACAGGTGTTCTAAAATATCTTAACTCTGTCCAAAACAAAAAGAAAGTTTTGCCTTTAGTTGTACTTTAGTGCATTTTATGCATTAAGGAAAAAAATGCCCCACTATCTGCTACTGTCCATCAAATCCTGTGAGTAGGGAGCGGGTGTGGCCAAGCTGCACTGTGTGTGTCTATCGGCACACACAGATTAGCTGTGCGCCTGTGCGAGTGCCCCCACAGCAGCTGTCTTGTTGAGGGGGGCACTCGTAAGAAGGAGGGGAAAGAGCGCCAACAGGGGACTTCAGAAGAGGATATAAGGGGTTGCTCTGTTCAATAACATTGCATACAGCAGCAGGTAAGTATAACATCTGTAGAAAGTTTGACAAACTATGGGCCGCTTGGGTCCGTGAACAACAGTTGCCCCTAGGATAGGACTTGGAACAAGGAAGCACTGAGGATAGGTGAAGGACAACTTGGTAAACAATGCTTACTGATAACAATGTACATAATGCCCACCGTTGATAAAACCCCAGCTGAAATGGAAGCGGGACTTTCTCCTCTGGATAATCCCCCCCCCCGGAGCGTGAGAAACACCACCTCTTCCTCCTCCGACACCTGGCTGAAATGATGTGCCCTTTGAAATAGTCCCCCCCCCCCCCTTTTTTTTTTTTGCATGTACACCAGCCTGACACCTATTTACTGTAAGACTTGCCCTGTAATCTGTTATCAAACGCACTGTTGATGAAAATTTACCAATGTATTCTTCTTCTTTTATTTTTCTGTTCTGTTTGAGATTTGAATAAACTTTTTTTGTTAAAAAAAAGTATAGCATCTGTTTTTAATTTATTTTTGTACTGAATATATTTTTATTTTAAATTTTTTAAATATAACATTCTTTAGAATCACTTGAAAGGATTTCTATATCCACGAACAAAAGCATAATGTATTGCACCTTTCTAGTCCTTTAGGTGGTGGCTGCATTGCTTTTTTTTTTTTTTTTTTTTTTTTTGGCGGCTATGAACATTTTCAGCAAGTACAGAAATCTTTGTAATCTTTCCAGAAATGCGGTGTCGTTGTAACGTTTTAGGATATGAGCTGAAATCACAAACATTTGTTTATTTGAACTGTAGCCTTCTGTAAACTACTAAACTGTCTCACTCCCGTATATAAGTGATAAAGAAAGAAAGAAAGCCATGTTTGACATCTGGCCTGGGTGACAACCATGTCTGCTTCCGTTGACACAAGATGTGTGTTTTTCTCAGAATTACCAGGTAAAAAAAAAGGGAAAAAGCATGAAAAGGGCAACCTAATACATACAGGATTCTTCCTGTCAGTGTGAAACTGCCTGCCTGTACAATGTATGGGCCAGACGGCTTACACAGACTCTCTGCTGATCGCTGGTGCAGTGCTTTCCAGACTCCTAAAAATAAAGAAAAAATTGTAAACCTATATTTTCCTAAGTCATCCTCCAGGACGGTCACATGAGAGATAGGCTCCGCCTCCTGCAGGAAGCACAAGCACGCACAAATTTAAAGAGGCCTACCCTAGGCTGGCCCATCTGTTCTTGTGTTTCTTGCATCCTGCGAACACCGGCACTGGAGGTATGAGAGGATCCTAACACCACTGGAGTTGGTCACCACAATATAGAGCAGTTAGAGCAATTATCCAGAGCCTTCTGCTTCGTCTGTAATTGTTTTATTACAAACCTCTGAACGTGTGTTCTGCATCGACTGTATGAATGCATAGGGTATTCTGGTTACCTGCATCATCCAAGGAAGAATTGATTTGTCTTTCCTTCGAGGGTTATCCTCTCTTTGGACCAGCTCTTGACACCATTAGTAACAATGCCTCAGGTGGCCATAGTATGATCTTACCAGAGAGTAGGAGATTTTCGGAAGTGTCACATCCCCTGATCCCACTCGCATTGTAGGTGTGGAAGCCATTGATCTGATGACGCCTTTGGCAACCCTTGGGCATGAAGGTGTGCCCCTACTTCTACAAGTGTGGGTTTGTTGGCGTCTGTTAGTTGTTGACAGCAAGGTACCTTATATTTGTCCTTCTGCCTTTTCTTGGCATCCCCATTGCAGGAGGCTTAGGTAGTCTTCATAGCTCCCAGCTGTCCCTGGCTTTGAGGGACTCCCTGATTTGGAACTCAGTCCATCTGTTCCTCTTTCCTCCTCATTTTGGTCTGATCTATACAGTTCTATATAAAATGCACTACAGGCATACCTTTTAGCTTTCAAACAGTGTTTCACTGTGCAAAAACCATTCATCCAGTTTCCAAATTTCTGCATTGGTAAATTTCAAAAGCCAGTGTAAAGGAATACTAGTGGTTAAAAAATGTACTTGTGGGTTTAACTAATCAATTTTTTTTTTTTTTATAAAGCTTCTTTAATTAAGGGGGAATGGCAGGGGGTGTGTCCTATGCCTGCATACTATTGCTAATAGGTGTCCCTCATTCATATCTCAAAAAGTTGGGAGGTATGAATCTTCCTTGAAGAAGGTGATGTTTCTGGTTTCCTATTTGCCTGAATTTTCATGAAGGGCCGAACTCCTGCAAGTTTCCCCTAGTTGGAACATTACAAATGTATGGTGTTGGTAATGAGCAGTGACCAACTAACAACCATAACCAGCACTCTGCCCCCATATATACTGTGTGTATATATACACTATATTACCAAAAGTATTGGGACACCTGCCTTTACACCCAAGTTCAATATTGAGTTGGCCCACCCTTTGCAGCTATAACAGCGTCAACTCTTCTGGGAATGCCGTCCACAAGGTTTAGGAGTGTGTGTGTGTATGTAAATGTTTGAACATTCTTCCAGAAGCGCATTTGTAAGGTCAGGCACTGATATGGATGAGAAGGCCTGGCTCACAGTCTCCGCTCGAATTCATACCAAAGGTGTTCTATCAGGTTGAGGTCAGGACTCTGTGCAGGCAAATCAAGTTCCTCCACCCCAAACTCGCTCATCAATGTCTTTTATGGACCTTGCTTTGTGCCCTGGTCCAAATCATTTGCTGGAGGGGGGATTATGGTGTGGGGTTGTTTTTCAGGGGTTGGGCTTGACCTCTTAGTCCCACTGAAGGGAACTCTTAAGGCGTCGGCATACCAAGACATTTTGGACAATTTAATGCTCTCAACTTTGTGGGAACAGTTTGGGGATGGCCCCTTCCTGTTCCGACATGACTGCACACCAGTGCACAAAGCAAGCTCCATAAAAACCATGGATGAGCGAGTTTGAGATAGAGGAACTTGTCTGACCTGCACAGAATCCTGACCTCAACCCGATAGAATTTGAGTAGACTGCGTGCCAGGCCTTCTCTCCAACATCAGTGCCTGACCTTACAAATGGGCTTCTGGTAAAAAATTCCCATACACACTCCTAAACCTTGCGGACAGCCTTCCCAGAAAAGTTGAAGCTGTTATAGCTGCAAAGGGTGGGCCAACTCAATATTGATCCCTACGGACTAAGACTGAGAAAGTTAAAGTTCATGTGGGTGTAAATGCAGGCGTCAATGCTTTTGGTAATAGCGTGTGTGTGTGTATATATAGATAGATAGATATGGCTTCACATGTGATATATATAGATATATCTATATATATCACATGTGAAGCCACAGTAGTTCACTTAAAAAAAAAAAAGTATCTTCAGCTAAATCCTTTGCCTAGATCACTTATGTGAGCAAATCTGGAGACTGTACACTAGGGGCGCGCATCTTCACTCACCTCACGATTCGATTCGATTATCCCATCCACCATTCGATTCCGCGATGCATCACGATTAATACCCAAGTGCCCATGGTTTTCAACTTTTCCTCAAAAAATTAATTCAAGCAGTCAGAAATTGAAGAAATATATTTATTTGTATCTGCTATTTAAACAAATTGCACCAAGTTCCCTGCATATAGCAAAGTCTGAACATGAACAGTGCAGCAGATAACAGTATTTATTTAAAAGAGTACTGTGGCATCAAACTGTTGTGTATAATACAGTGCTGGCCTGGTGCAGTAGTTTACATTTTAATATTTTCTTTTATGAAGAAGTAAACTATAACTTGTAAACAGTAACACCAACATCTATATAAAACAGAGCACTTCCAGTTATTGACTGGCAAACATCACAGTGAACCTGTAACACAGTCACACAGTGTGTTGCAGAACTTCCTGGTTCACAGTGATGATTGTTTTCCAATACCACCACCACCACCACCACCACCAGCGCCAGTGAGTAAACACAGATGGATGGCTAGATCGGCGTTATAAGCTCTCGGAGTTGTGTCACCCAGTCACTTTACAGAAAACGTTACCTGCACTCTACCACGATACACCTGTAACTGAAGCCAAGTCACCATTAGAGGAAGTCTGAAAATCCTTGACAGAATAAATTGTCAACTAAATCTAAAAACCTTGGACAAATCTTTATGGGATCACAAATATACAGTTACACACCACAATACCAAAAAAACACACACATCACTGAATCATAATGGTAAAGGGCAGGCCATAGGTCAGGCGCCGGGCAATGGCACAGTCACAGTCAGACATGAGGTCAGGTTGGTGTGTGTTTTTGTTTGTGTGTGTGTGTGTGTGTGTGTGTGTGTACTTGTGTGATCCAATAAAGATTTACTCCAGGTTTTAAGATTTAATTTATTCTTTCAAAGATTTACTTTCCTCTGGTGGCTTGGCGGGCGTCAGTTGTCATGAATTAAATACACTTTTAGAATATTTGGCTGAGGGTTAAGTTAGTTGACACCTCCAAACATTGACAATTGATTGACAATACACATAATGTCACCCAGTCACTTTACAGAAAACGTTACCTGCACTCTACCACGATACACCTGTAACTGATGCCAAGCCACGCCACCATTAGAGGAAGCCGGAAAATCCTTGACAGAATAAATCAGTTGAAGCTAAAAACCTTGAGCTAAACCGTTATGGGATCAGAAATATGCACACATGTCGGTGAATCAGAATCATGAGAAAGGGCAGGCCACTGGGCCTGGGCCACAGTCAGGCAGGTAATGGCACAGCCACTCATCAGATCAGTGTGTGGTTTTTCTTTTGTGTGTATATTTGTGTGATCCAATAAAGATTTACTCCAGGTTTTAAGATTCAGTTTATTCTTTCAAGGATTTGCCTTCCTCTGGTGGCTTGGCGGGCGTCATTTGTCTGGAATTAAATACAATTTTAGAATTTTATTTAGCTGAGGGTTAAGTTGACCCCCCCAAACATTGACATTTGACAATATACACACATGAAGTGTGAAAATTCGATGGACACATATTTGAAGATTGTGTCCGACACAGTCTTCAAAAATAAACCATTCTCCATCTCCCCCCTGTGCTAGCAAAGCTTGTTGTCACTCAAGTCGTCACTCAGTCACTTTACAGAAAACGTTACCTGCACTCTACCACGATACACCTGTAACTGAAGCCAAGTCACCATTAGAGGAAGCCCAAAAATCCTTGACAGAATAAATTATCAATTGAAGCTTAAAACCTTGAGTTAAACCGTTATGGGATCAGAAATATGCACACACAATACCAACAAAAAACACACATGTCACGTCAGTCGTGAATCATGAGAACGGGCAGGCCACTGTGTGAAGAACGCAGGTAAGTGGCACAGTCAGCCACTCATCAGGTCGGTGTGTGATTTTTCTTTTGTGTGTGTATATTTGTGTGATCCAATAAAGTTACTCCAAGTTTTAAGATTCAATTTATTCTTTCAAGGATTTGCCTTCCTCTGGTGGCTTGGCGGGCGTCAGTTGTCTGGAATTAAATACAGAATTGATTTGGTTGAAGGTTAAACCCCTAGAAACAGACAGGCAGTCACAGAGCATGACAGACACACTGTGACATTGAACACGCCACAGTCACACGACATGATGACACTAGTATAAAAATTCTAAATGGACAGTTGGACACACAATAGAAAACCATTCTCCATCTCCTCCAGTGCTAGAAAAGCTATAACAAATATAATATTTATATGACATACATATAGTATACTCCAGGTTCAGTTCACTGTGATGATCATTGATTGTTTGCAATTGCCAGTGCCATGGCCACCTGCAGGCCTGCTGCCACCAGTCAGTCAAAAACAGTGTGACTGTGACTGCGTTGAGTTGACGCTAGACTAGAGTGGCATAACTGGCGTTATAAGGGCTTGTTGACAATGACATAGGGAATAGATAGGAGGGACTCGGGAGGGAAAAAAAAGAAAGAGGGATGTAGAGATGAAGGGGAATGGTGGGGAGAGGGGGATGGTTGTAGAAGGGGGGTGGGGGTTGGGGGAGAGAGGGGTATGGCATTGGTATTTGGTAGGGGAGGGAAAGGGTAAGGGGAAAAGGGAAAAGAGGAAAAGAAAGAGAAAGAAAGAGAGAGAGAAAAAAGAGAGAGAGAAAGAGAAAAAAAAAGAGAGAGGAAAAAAAAATAGTGAGAAAGAGAGAGAGTGTGAGTGTGAGAGATAGAGGAGAGAAGTTCTCCTTTCCTTCTCTCTCTCCACCTTTCCTTCTCTCTCTCCAGTCTCCACCTTTCCTTCTCTCTGAGAAGGAAGGAAAGAGGGAAAGAGGGAGAGGGATAGGGAAAGGGGAAGAGGGCCTTGAGGGAAGGGGAGTAGAGGGACTAGGGAGAGGGCGAGACTGGGAGGGGAGACAGAGACTGGGCTGAGGGGGGAGAGGGGATGAGGCTTGGTTGGCAATTGGCATCAGTTGTTTGGAACTTTTAGTATTTGGCTGAGGGTTAAAGTAACCCCTACTTTTTTTAAATCTTTTTTTTTTTTTTTAATCTTTTTTTTGACAATCTTCAAAAATCAAAATCTCAGTGGCAGACACAGTGCTCAGTGCTATAAACAAAATATATAAAATTAACAACACTGGTGTGGTCAGTGGTGTGGCAGACTAACAGTGGGCTGGGCAGGGGCAGTGGCACTGGCAGACACAACAGTACATCAGCATTTCCTGGATTAAAAAAAATGGGTCACTGCGAGGCGCAAGCAATGCTGCTCAGGATTTGGGAATGTGTAGATTTTTCTGTAAGAACACTAGTTGATCCACATGCTCTGCTTTGAGTGCGCTTGTGCCTGGGATACACAAGTATTGCTTTGACAGCTGAGAAAGGAGGGGAAATATGACCTCATGCTCACACCACCAGTTCAAAGGATCCTCCGTGAAAGGCAGAGGTGGAGCTTTACAATATTTTTCCATTTCCTCTTCAGCCTTGGCATAGGGGGTCTTGGGTTCTATTGTACCTGCACCGCATCAGATTCAGAATCGTGGCTTACACTATGTAGCAAGCTGTAGCTAGCTACTAGTTACAGTTCGTTTCAAGAAACATGATGGAATTCAAATCAATTGAATTACTTCCAAGGATGCAGCCTCCTCAGTCACTCCTTTGTATATCTCCAATCTCTCCTCCTCTGTGAGGATAAAAGGCAGTCCCTTAAAGCGAGGATCCAGTGCAGAGGCTGTATGAAGGATCTTCTTCTCTGTCTCCCTGCTGTACCCCTTCAGAAAATCTGTTCTGATGGCATTCTTGATCTCATGGATCATGGGTGTGTCTCCCATGGTGTCTGTCATGCTCTGGAGGAGTTGTGCATTTAGAGGGGCAATGAGAGAAACTGTTGAATTGCGCTCTTCTGACATCAGCATGGTTGCATCCTTCATTGGCTTTAATGCACTCACAGCATCCTCTGCATTTGACACATCTGTTTCATTGAGAGTGCAGAGATCAGACTCTCCTTTTCTGACTTCTGGAGACAGCAAGGTGGCACAGACTGCAGGTTGTTGTTCTAAGAACCTCTCGACCATGTCATATGCGCTGTTCCATCTTGTTGGCACATCAGTTATCAGCTTATGATTCTTCAGGCCAAGACATTTCTGTTTCTCTGTTAGACAGTGGCTTGCTCTAGTGCTGCAGTGAAAGAATGTGGATATCCATCGCACTCTGCCAAGAAGTCTGGAGAGTGTGGCCATTTTCAGCGCTCGCTGGGATGCAAGGTTCAGTGTATGGGCGAAGCATTTCTCATGGGGGAATTTGCCAACTTGAGCTGCAACGATCATGTTTGACACGTTGTCGGTCACAAGCACTACAGATTTATCGGACAGTTGCCATTCTTCCACAACACGAGACAGTAGCTCTGCCAGATGAGCACCCGTGTGAGACTCATAAATGGCTCTCGTTTGCAGCACATGCGACAAGATCTGCTAGTCCTTAACGTAATGTGTTATTGTAACATAAGACTCCGTCGTGACTGAAGTCCATGAATCACACGTTCTTGCGACTCAACTTGCTTGGCTCATTGACGCAATTATCTGAGCTTTAGTTTCCTGGTAGAGTGCAGTTATAACGTTTTCTGTAAAGTGACTTCGTGATGGGATCTTGTAACGCGGCTCTATCGTCTTCAACAGGTAGCGAAACCCAGTGTTGTCCACAACAGAGTAAGGGCGCAGGTCCTTGGCTATGAAAGCTGACGCAGCTTTTGTTATTCTCTTCCCCTTTTCAGAGTTGGGCGGCAAAGTTGAGAGTATTGCATCAATTCTTGGCTGAGCTGGGTCTATTGACTTGGCGGCACTGGTGGTGGTGGTGGCAGGTGTTAGCATCTGAGTGAAAATGGCTAGCGTGGTTTCTCATATTAGTATTATTCCCTAGATATTGAATTTTTGTGTGACAGGCTTTACACACGGCGTATGACTTGTCCAATTTGTGCTTCCCACTTTGTTCATGTTTATAAAAGCCAAAATGTGCCCAGATGTTTGCTTTTAAAAAGCTAGGTGCATTTTTTATCTCTCGTTCTTTTTGGTCTCCTTCTGCCATTTTTACTAGTCTAGCAGCAGTAGCATGCCATGTAATTGTGACAGGGGTGATGACGACAATGTTGTCTACAAATTCTGTCAGTATTAAAAAAAGAAGAAAAAAATATTTAAGTGATTACGCCTAAAGCCTGCCACGAGATCACCATAAAAGTAACAAGTGTATGCAATTGTATTTGATATGTTAAACAAATAGTTGTCACAAAATCCTTATTCTACTACCCCACACACCGTCACTAGTAGCTAGCTAGTAGCTACTCGCATCGCAGTCGCACTTAGTTGCTTGCTAATTGCTATCATGCTACTATAGTATAAGTATATGTGTTAAAAATGCGCCCTCATCTTATCTGTGATCTGTGCTACTGCTAGTACCCGCCATGGCACTGGTCAGACATCAACTGCACTAGTTATCATTGGTCAATGGTCACTCAGCGAGTCAACGACAGCCGGTCACGTGATCTCTCTATCTCTCCTTCTCCAATCTTCATGGCACACTGGCATTGAACACGTCACAAACAGCTACAGACAACAACATATGTCCTGCCAACATCCCCCCCCCCCCCCCCAAATGACAACGTATGCCATTTCATTATTTATAGTTTTATGTATTCATTGTCTTAGTGATTGATTCACATCACAACTTCATTAGTTATCTTGTTTGTGTATTATTATGGTTTTGCTCATCATCACTGCCCCACACATGCACTACAGCAGCATGTGTGGGGCAGTGATGAGCAAAACCAACCATACTACATCATACAAAAGGTATCACTGAAGTTGTGATCAATCACTAAGACAAGACAACATTGGACATTCAAGAGATTAGAGATAGACCTACATAAACCATAATTAATTAAATGGCAATGGCATTGGTCATGGTCACTTAAACTCACTTTCTTTAACCCTTTCATGATTAAGTCCATTTATCTGACATTTGTTGTTTTTTACAAGTTAAAATCCATATTTTTTGATAGAACATTACTTCGAAAACCCCCAAACATTATATATATTTTTTAGCAGAGAATCTAGAGAATAAAATGGCGATTGTTACAATATTTTATGTCACACTGTATTTAATTTATTGTGCAGCGGTCTTTTAAATACAACTTTTTGGGGAAAAAAAAAGATACTTTCATGAATTTAAAAAAAACGAAACAGCAAAGCTTAAGTTAGCCTAAATTTTTTGGTATAATGTGAAATATGATGTTACGCCAAGTAAATATAAATACCAAACATGTCATGCTTTAAAATTGCGCACACTCGTAGAATGGTGACAAACTACAGTACCTAAAAAATCTCCAAAGGCGACACTTTTAAAAAAAGTAACGGTTACACAGGGTAGAGTTACAGAGGAGGTCTAGTGCTAGAATTATAATTATTGCTCTCGCTCTGACGATCCCAGCGATACCTCACATGGGATTTGAGCAACGTATTATGCGGGCCGGGTGCAACTTGCAGAGCCAACTTCATTTGCGTTTTCTTTGCTGCGGGGCGCTTTTAAAATTTTTTTTTTTCTTATGCAATTCATTTAAGAGGCTAGAGCGTCGGAAGGCAGGGAATGTCATTGTCCACTGTCCAGTCCACTCCCGAGTCCCGCTGCTCCGGGATAACAACCAAGCGGCTTTTAGCCGCTTTGGTTGTTATCCATGGGAAAGCCGACAGCCTGGCGGCAGCGCCCCCTGTAAAAAACAGTACCGGGATGATGCCTGCAGCAGTACAGCTGCAGGCATCATCCCGGTATAACCCCCTAAAGCCGAGGCTGCAAATGTGTCCGCTCGGTGCAAAGGGGTTAATGTTTATGAATACAGGATGGCAAGGCAAGCATCATCATTATTAATATTTATTATTTACATTTTACATTCATGAATGTTTGCATTTTTTTTTTTTTACAATGACAGTCAGTCCACTCCACAAATAGGGGAGGTTATTCCCACGCTATCTATTATGGAAAAGGCTGTGGGTGGAAAAGCCGCATACACCAATAAGGTGAACACCTGACCTTTTAGATGAATGTGTGTAAGTAAGTGGTGCTGCGCTGATCCTTAGTGTATAAACAGGTGAACATAGGCTAATAAATAATAATAACCAATGCGCTAGATAGGAAAGTGGTAGAATGGCGTAAACGTGAGGAATACTGTGTATTAAAAAATGTTCATTTGAATATTCAATACCTTCAATAGTGCATAAAACTTAACATAGGTATACTCAAACAAAATATCACTTCAATTACCTTAAAAATAAAATCCACATAATAACAGTATAATAACGTGATAGTATCAGAGCACTAGTGACTAGCTCTGAATTAAAAAATAGAGTGCATAGTAGATGTGCATATATACTTGGACCAGCGAAATTTAAAGTGCGGACAAAAGGTGCTAAGTGCAAAAATTGGAAGAATAGTGACTGGCTATTTCTATATAAAGTGCATATTGTGCATGTTGACATCAAATAATGAATAAGAGTAAGAAATCTACAAAAACAAAAAAAAAAAAAAAAAAAGGTTTTTTTAAAATATAATGTGACAGCCACGTGCTACCATGCACACGTTGCAATTAAAGTGCTAAGGAACGCATTCATAAATGCTCAAGTACAGTCCTTGTGTATAGTTGTGACAGCAACGTCCTGGCATGCACACGTTGCAGTTAGAGTGCTGGGTGAGTCACATCTAATTTTTTCTTCGTGTGCTAAACACTTTAGTGGGTAGTAGCCCCTTACCTTCAGGTAATGGGGCAAAAGCAGGTAACAAAAAGGTTGTTAAGGGCGTCCGCCTATGGGTCCCAGCGCGTCCCTCTCTATCCTGGATCTTGGGTTGAAGTTCCCTCAGATGTAATGCAGGGGGGTTGTATTCATAGGGGGTAATCCACAGAAGAAAAGCCCAATAGTGTAATCCAGTTTTAAAACGTAACACTCATGTTCTTGGCTGGTCTTGAAATGGAAGGGAAGGTTCTGTCCATTTCAAGACCAGCCAAGAACATGAGTATGGCGGACGCCCTTAACAACCTTTTTGTTACCTGCTTTTGCCCCATTACCTGAAGGTAAGGGGCTACTACCCACCAAAGTGTTTAGCACACGAAGAAAAAATTAGATGTGACTCACCCAGCACTCTAACTGCAACGTGTGCATGCCAGGACGTTGCTGTCACAACTATACACAAGGACTGTACTTGAGCATTTATGAATGCGTTCCTTAGCACTTTAATTGCAACGTGTGCATGGTAGCACGTGGCTGTCACATTATATTTTAAAAAAACCTTTTTTTTTTTTTTTTTTTTTTTTTTTTTTTTTTTTGTTTTTGTTTTTGTAGATTTCTTACTCTTATTCATTATTTGATGTCAACATGCACAATATGCACTTTATATAGAAATAGCCAGTCACTATTCTTCCAATTTTTGCACTTAGCACCTTTTGTCCGCACTTTAAATTTCGCTGGTCCAAGTATATATGCACATCTACTATGCACTCTATTTTTTAATTCAGAGCTAGTCACTAGTGCTCTGATACTATCACGTTATTATACTGGTATTATGTGGATTTTATTTTTAAGGTAATTGAAGTGATATTTTGTTTGAGTATACCTATGTTAAGTTTTATGCACTATTGAAGGTATTGAATATTCAAATGAACATTTTTTAATACACAGTATTCCTCACGTTTACGCCATTCTACCACTTTCCTATCTAGCGCATTGGTTATTATTATTTATTAGCCTATGTTCACCTGTTTATACACTAAGGATCAGCGCAGCACCACTTACTTACACACAGTCCACTCCACACAATTCATCAGAGATACAGATAATTACCTACCTGTGATGATGACAAGCTGACACAGTGGCACTCACTGCTGGAGCGGGTCTCTCTCTCCTCCTTTCCTACTGTTGCGCTGCCTGCGAGTAAGGACTGGAGGCTGAGGAGAGGACAGCACAGAATGACAAGTTTAGTGAGTGTACTTTACATTTCATACTGTGTGTGTGATAGTAACACTGACATGACAGTGACACAGTCAGTGACTCAGTTACCTACCGGATTAATGATGATGGTACTACTGGCTGAGCAGCAGTGGCAGACAGTGTGGCACTGTGTCTGTCTGTCTCTGATGACTGGCACTCACTGCTGGTCTCCTTCTCTCCTGCTGCTGCCTGGACTGAGTGTGAGGACAGGACTGAGGACACACTGAGACAAGATCAGCGCGGCCTGGTGGATATGCCTTGGCTACTAGCTCGGGTCTCTCTCCCAGTCCTGTCTGTGTCCCCTGAGCGGTGAACGAGGCCGGTCTTCCTCTCCCCCTGCAACACTACAACCTGTGCTGCTAGCTGTGCAGGGAGGAAAGGAAAGTTCTGGGGGGACCGTCCGGGAGTCAGGGACTCGGAGGAGATCAGACACGTGTTGTTTGCTCTGCTGCAGTCTCCTCTCTGAGCCGCGACACAGGGGGATGACGTCAGCGGGAGGAAATGGTGCGAAAGCTTCGGCTGCTTTCGGCTCCACTCGGAACGGCGTGAAAGCTTCGGCTGCTTTCGGGGGCAGGGCGGCACGGCGCGAGGATGACATCATCCTCAATAATCGATGCCTTAAAGCTACAGCATCGATGCCGCATCGTGGACGGTCGAATCCCGATGCATCGATTCGGCGATTAATTTCAAAAGCCCTACTGTACACTCTTATGCCCTGTACACACGGTCGGACATTGACAACAAAATCCATGGATTTTTTCCGACGGATGTTGGCTCAAACTTGTCTTGCATACACACGGTCACACAAAGTTGTCGGAAAATCCGATCGTTCTAAACGCGGTGACGTAAAACGCGTACGTCGGGACTATAAACGGGGCAGTAGCCAATAGCTTTCGTCTCTTAATTTATTTTGAGCATGCGTGGATTTGTGGATGCACTTTGCGTGGATGCACTTTGTATGTCGGATTTGTGTACACACGATCGGAATTTCCAACAACGGATTTTGTTGTCAGAAAATTTTATAGCAAGCTCTCAAACTTTGTGTCGGAAATTCCGATGGAAAATGTGCGATGGAGCCCACACACGGTCGGAATTTCCGACAACAAGGTCCTATCGCACATTTTCCATCTGAAAATCCGACCGTGTGTACAGGACATAACACATGGGCTATTCTACATTGATCAGCTGGATCTGCTGCTAAGGGGTGAAGTGTGTGCAGGTGTTCATTAGAGTTGCTTCTCCACATAAGTGGATGTTGCTCTTCTGTGAAGAGCTGCATATGAAGTGAGAGTTCCATTCCTATAAGGAACAGTATATTATTGGACTTTGTCTACCTATTGTTTTTTTTTTTTTTTTTTTTATGTGCATTGCAATTTATTGTTAATTGCAACCCAGCGCACATACAATGTGCTGCAGTGCACCAGAACACATAGAGGTAAATACTCTGAGCTGGCCCTATTTTTGTCTGTTAGGATGCATTGATAGCCTGTTCAAAATGAATGGCCTGCCTAACATAACACAACTCAGCCCACAAAAATACATTGTATCGCACTGCATTGTGGTATAAATGGGCCCATGCAAGAGTGATTGATTTGTGTTGGTCATCCCCTGCTGTCCAACTTTCCTCTTTTCATATCTCCAATGGTTCCTATAGCAGACGCAGGGAGCACATAAATCCATTCACATCAATTTTCTTTCCTCACAGAAACTCATAATTTAATATTCCTACCACAATTGTACTGTGCAGGCAACATCTTTTTTGGGACAACACCTGTGTAACCATGAGAAGAACATTACAGACTCTATGCACATAGTTCTCCAGGTGGGATTTAAACCCAGAAGCTAGAGTGCTCTAACCATTTACTCGCCTTGTGTGCGTGGACTACTGAGGGGTTTTGAGAGACTGATTTGAACCTCTGGTGAATTTGTTTTTTTATTTTTAGAACAGGATGGGCTCATGGATTCAAGTATTGTCAGAGTGAAAAGCAAATGTACTGGGCTGTCAGCCAATGCCTCTTTTTGTATTTCCAGGGTAAATGTTCTAGTTTGACTAGCATATGCTTTTTAAATATATAATTCATCATCTACTATCCTTGTAACAGACTGTTCTATAAGTGCATACAGTGGGCAAAATAATTATTTGATCCCCTACAGATTTTGATGATTTTTTGAAGGGTCTATAATTGTTACCATAGGTGTATTTTAAATGATCGCGACAGAATATCAACCAAAAATACAGAAAAAAAACCTCACAATACAAATGTTATAAATTGAGTTGCAGTAGTAAAATAAATATTTGATCTCCGACCAACAATAATTCTGGCTCCCACAGACTGGCTACAGAGTCTGCACATGTGGTACACAGATTAGTCCTGTCCATTTAAGACGGTGCTCCTAACAACTAGTTATGCGTATAAAAGACACCTGTCCACAGAATCTTTCTTCCATTCATACCTCACCATCATGGGCAAGACCAAAGAGCTGTCAAAGGACGTCAGGTACAAGATTGTAGACCTGCACAAGGCTTGAATAGTCTACAAGACCATCAGCAAGAAGCTTTGTGAGGAGGCGGCAACTGTTGGAGTGATTATTCACAAATGGAAGAAATACAAAATAGCCATCGATCGCCCTTCGTCTGAAGCTCCATGCAAGATTTTGCCTCATGGGGTAAGGATGATCATGAGAAAAGTGAGTGATCAGCCCAGAACTACACAGGAGGAGCTTGTGAATGATCTCAAAACAGTTGGGACCACAGTCACCAAACAAACCATTGGTAACACAATACGCTGCCATAAATTGAAATCCTGCAGCGCCTGCAAGGTTCCCCTCCTCAAGAAGGCACATGTACAGGTTCGTCTGAGGTTTGCCAATGAACATCTAAATGATTCAGAGAAGGATTGGGAGAAAGTGCTGTGGTCAGATGAGACCAAAATTGAGCTCTTTGGCATTAATTCGACTCGCCGTGTTTGGAGAAAATTGCTGACTATGCCCTTAGAACACCACCCCTACAGTCAAGCACAGAGGTGGAAACATTATGCTTTGGGGCTGTTTCTCTGCTAAAAGTACAGGCCGACTTTGCCGCATTGAGGGGTCAATGGACAGGGCCATCTATTGTAAAATCTTGGATGAGAACCTTCTTCCCTCGGCCAGGACACTGAAGCTGGGTCATAGGTCTTCCAGCATGGAAATGACCCAACACATACCACCAAGGCAACAAAGGAGTGGCTCAGGAAGAAGCACAGACCCATCTCCAGGCCTTAATCCTATAGAAAATATATGGAGGGAGCTGAAGCTTTGAGTTGCAAAGAGACAGCCAAGAATCCTTAAGGATTTAGAGAAGATCTGTAAAGAAGAAGGGACCAGAATCCGTCCTGAAAACCAACTACAAGAAACATCTTACCTCTGTGCTTGCCAACAAGGACTTCTCCACCAAGTACTAAGTCATGTTTTACGTGGGGATCAAATACTTATTTTACTCCCTGAACTGCAACTCAATTTATAACATTTGTATCATGTGTTTTTTCTGGATTTTTGGTTGATATTCTGTCTCTATCATTTAAAATACACCTGTGGTAACAATTATAGACCTTTCATTTCTTTTGTAAGTGGGCAAACTTTCAAAATCTGCAGGGGATCAAATAATAATTTTCTCCATTGTAACACAAATGGCCATTATATGTGAGTGGGGTTGACAACGGATGAGAGTCCCTGTTAGTAGTATGAAAAAAGGTGAAAATCTCAAACTGAAATATTACGTTCGCATTGATTAGGAGACACTTGGCATAAGGGCTTGTTCACATGACCTTTACTCTCTGAAGAGCGTTCCGTGTTTGGATAGCTCTTCAGAGAGCTTTTGTCAGACGGTGAATAGGCAATGTGTCGCCTCCTCCCTTCTGCCTTTAACCCTTTAAAACCCACACGCAGTTGTAGTGAGCTTGCAGAGCGGCTCCACTCATTTAAGTGTCAGGTTATAATTCCTTCTGCGGCTGCATCATGTGCACACCCCTTCCCTGGCTACTGCCTTCAGCTAAATGGGTTAGTGTGAATGAGCCCTTAGAATTACATGGGGGATGGGCTTTAAAATGCGAAGCTGAGGCATGTTTTTGACACCCTCCAACTGCCCTCTTTAAGTGGCAGTGGATGGGGATGTTCACATGCCATGGTATCTGTGCTTAGCTTCTCAATCTTACCCATGGCAAAAATGACCTGGTATATCACGCTCAGCAGGCAGCAAGCCACAAAAAAGCAACTCATTCAAGCAAATGAGGAGGAAGCACTGCAAATGCCCCACAACTGCGTGCACTACAAGTGGTTGCACTGCATTTCTGTGTAATAATTATAGGGTTATAACGGGCTGTGGGGCGGCGTCACATCTATGCGTCACATCGCCTCATCACTGTCAAACGGCTCTGAAAATCTATTTCAAAAGAGCAGTGATTTAGACAGGGAGAAGCCTTGCTACAAATAGAGCAGGCACAAAAAAAAAGATCCATTCTCTTGGTGTCATCCTTCCCTTTTCTTCTATACCTCTGAACCTCTGCTGCAGGCTTTTGACTTTCTAGTGTTCTAGTGTTTCAATCTAAACACAAACGCAAAGAAGGCTAAAGCTGGCCATATTATACAATTCTCTTATTCGTTTTTCTTTAGATTTACATTCAGCTATGTAGTGCAAGGGTCTGCCTGATTGCATACAATTTGAAAGGTTTAGGTTTTAACTCATATTATATGGTTTTGGTAAATCTAAGGCCTCATGCACACAGGGCGTTTTGTCCTGTCGCTTTAAGGAGTGTCTAGCGATTTTTATTTTTTACAGCTTAAAAATGCCTGTCCATGCACACTTAGGCTTTTAGGAGCTGTAAATGGTATAGGCGTTTTCAAGCTTCAAAAAAAAAATAAAAATAAAAAACCCAGGGCCAGCACATTCTGGAGCAGCTGCAATACAGCTGTAAAAACCACATCAAGCTTTTTTTTTTTTACATGTCAAAACCAATGATTCCCTTTGGGAACCAAATTAAAAACAGAGCAGAAAGGTGGGACTTTATATGAGGCGCAAGGTATGTAGAGCCAAGCGCCTCCATCCCCGATAATTTGAACAGCGAAGAAAAAAGGTGGGAATTTTATATGAGGCATGCACCCTGATAGAGAGAACAACCCGATGACAATGAATATGGCAGGTACCTAAGATAATAAAATAGAACCAAAAATGTTGCATAAAAGCATACATGACATCAATTGGCATTAAATGGTTTAATTGTATATAAAATATGACAAAAAAATAACATAATTAGTTCATAATGTAGATATTGTAAGAGACCTAATTGTATATAAAATATAACAAAAGTAAAGATAATAACATGATTAGTTCATACTGAAAATACTATAAAAACCAAATTCATTAAAGGCAAGTCTCTATAAAAAATAATGGTATCCCTGGTTGATTAGTAAAATCCAATTGATATAGAGGGTAATGATGCAATTATAAGAATAAGGGGGGCAACTATTGGCTCATATTCCCATGGCAAAGCAACATAATTGGTTCATACTGTAAATATTGTAGATAACCAAATTCATTGAAGCGTGTCTCCATGATAAATAGTTGTAGCCGTGATTAGTTGGTACAATCCAATTGATGGATAAGGTATTAAATGGTGGTAATATAGTGTAAACGAAAGGGCCTCTATTGACTCGACGCGTTTCGTGGCGACTGCCACTGTTCTGGAGCAGTTATGAGGTAGGTGTCTATGAATATTAAAAACATATATATTATTTTAAAAGAGGTTATATAGTAGGACTATGTAGAGCAGTGGTTCTCAACCCCTCTAGTGCCGTGACCCCTTGATAAAATTTCCCAATTTGTGGGGACCCCTAACAGTAAAATTATTTTCGTAGCGTGGGTTGTCAGCACCCAAGGCAAGACAAGTAATTTGCGCCCCTAACCCACGGACATTTAGCACTCCCCGAGTCCCTTCCACTCATACAGTATTAAAACCCCTTATGGTACATTTTAGGATGTACCACTCTTTCTCTTTGTCCTTCTTTTCTTTCCCTTTTATCTCTCTCTATCCTAATTTGTTTTTTTCCACCATCCCTCTAGCCGTCTTTCTTGTTCTTTCTCTTATTCTTTCCTATCCCTTTTTCTTTGTTCCACCCCCTCTTTTCCTCTCCCTTCCATGCATTCTCTATTTTTATTCCCTCTCTTAATCCTTTGGGGGGGGGGTAATGGGATGAATGCTAGTGCTGGTATCAGTGGCAGTGCTGGGGGGCAGGGGGGGGGGGGGGGAGTTCTGATCAGCCAACTTAGGTGCTCTTGATCAAGGTCATCTGCTGATCTGAGAACTGTAGTGGGGACTTTTAATGGCAACACTATTCACAGGTAGTGTTACCGACTTTGTGGTGTCTCGTAGAAGTGACACCTATGCCAAGATCAGGAGATAGGGTCCTGCTGGGCGGCCGCAAAAAGACTGGGAGAGCAGCATGGGTTTCAGGAACAGCCCAGGATCCGGTGACCCCTGGCAAATCGTCATTCGACCCCCTCGGGGGTCCTGACCCCCAGGTTGAGAACCACTGATGTAGAGGGAGAGGAGGGGGGAAAAAACCCCCCCCAAAAAACAGGGGAACCTGATTTCCCAGAACTACTTACAAGTAATCCTATGAGTTTGGGCATAGGTATGGAAGGCTAGAGGCCGACCGAGGAAACATCAGCCCACGGGAGCTGAGGTGGACTGACCCAGATAATCAGTGATAGAAGTCCAGTAACAGACACTTTCCATCTTGAGTGGGAACCCCCCTAAGAGCATACCAGATCCTTCAGTCTGGTATGGATATTTTGAGATGAAACCCCATGCCAAAAAAAAACTGCGTGGGGTCCCCCCCCCCCCCAAAATCCATACCAGACCCTAATCTGAGCATGCAGCCCGGCATGTCAGGAAAGGGAGGGGGATGAGTGAGCGTCCCCCCCCCCCCTCTCCTGGACCATACCAGGCCACATGCCCTCAACAAGGGGGGTGGGTGCTCTGGGGCAGGTTAAGCCCCCTGCCTGCAGACCCCCACAACCACTGCCCAGGGTTGTCTGGAAGAGGCCCTTTTCCCCATCAACATAGCCGAGCTCTCTCCCTGCCCCAAGGCACCCACCCCCTTTTATGTTGTTCTAGTCTGGGGGGGGGGGCGCTCACGTTCCTGATCTGCCAAGTTGCATGCTCGATTAAAGGAATTGTAAAGGCAGATTTTTTTTATCTTAATGCATTCTATGCATTAAGTTAGAAAATCTTCTGTGTGTAGCAACCTCCCCAGCACCCCCTAATTACCTACCTGAGCTCCTTCTCTCTCCAGCGATGTCCGCTATCCCCTCAGCCACCCAGTACACTCCTCCTGATTGGCTGACTGATTTTGATTGGCAGCCGTGGAAATCAATAGCGCCGCTGCTCTATCTCAGCCAATCAGGGGAGAGAGGTGACGGAGCCAGGTTGGAGCTCCGTGTCTGAATGGATACACGGAACTCTGACTCAGCTTGGGTGACCCCTGTAGCAAGCTGCTGGCTGAGGGGCACTCAGAGGGGGGACTAGGAGCAGCAAAGAGGTACCTGAGAAGAGGAGGATCCAGGCTGGTCTGTGCAAAACCAACTCAATAGAGGAGGCACATATAACATGTTTGTTACTTTGAAAAAAAAAGAAAAAAAACGAGCCTTCACACTTTAAGGTCTGGTATGGATTTTGAGTGGGGCCTCACACCATTTTATTTTATTTTATTTTTTTGGTGTGGGGTTATCCCTCAAAATTCATACCAGACTCAAAGGGGCTGGTATGGATCTGGGGGGGGGCACCCAGAGTCGAATGCCACAAGTCAGATCCTTAAGATGTTAATCCAACTTGGATGCAACTTACATTCGAATCAATGGGCTGAAATCGTGCCCAAGTTGGAACAAAGTAGTGCAGGAACCTTTTTCAAAGTCGGACTGTCACAAGTCGGATCCGTTAAAGAGGAAGTTAACCCTGATGGGTTTTCTTCCCTCCTTTGCCCCTGCAAAGTAAAAGCATAATGTGCTAGTATGCATCGCATACTAGCAAATTATGTGACACTTACCTGCAAACGAAGCCCGTGCTGTCCCCGCTGCAGGCCGCATCCATGTTCGCCCCTCTTCCTTCCGGGAAGGCCGCAGACTCCAGCTCTGTGACTGGCCGGAGCCGTGTGACGTCACTCATATGCGTGCGGGAGCCGCCAGTCACGGCACTTGCTCGTGAAAAAACAGCACGGGGTGCGTTTCTTCACAGCACATACGCTGATGACATTATCGGCGCAAAACACAGTAAATATCTCTTAAATGGTGCACGTTTAGGAGATATTTCCAGTACGTATAGGTAAGCCTTATTCTAGGCTTACCTATAGTTACAACTTCCACAGAGAGGTTTACAACCTCTTTAAGACGACTCTCCTAGGGAACCATTGGTTTTGACATGTAATGCGACTTGCGTTCTCAAAGTCGGAGCGAATGTCAGACCAGTGTAGCTGTAGTAATTGGCTTTGGGATTACAAAATAGAGGACAGAGAAACTCTGCTAAACGCTAACGGGCATTAACGCCAATGCACAAAGCTTCTAAAAGCGCGTTTTTTGCAGCCACTTTTTCCTGGCGTTGGTACTGGATTTGCAGCTCGTTTTTTTTTTTTTTTTAAGCCCTGTGTGCATGAGGCCGAAAGAAAAATTGTACAAGAAAATTATATAATGTGTAGCCAGCTTTAGAAAGTGAATTCCTCTGCCTGCAGCAAACTGATGACATCCTCTCAGCCTCTGCAAAGTCACTTGTCTAGAGCTCAAGGACCGCTTTTTTAATAAAGGATAGAGCTTTTCTTTAAAAAAACAAAAAAAAAACAAAAAAATGATCCTGTTGTCTATTATGATATGTCAGGAATTAGCTCATGCAGACAGTAAGTGCAAGCTAAGAGGACTTTAGCCCGGTTGCAATGTTTCCCGGGTAATATGAGAAAGTCTTTGATTGTTACTCTAATTGAGCCTCTCTTTTATTTATTATTTTCACAGCAGGATAGCCTGATGGCATTATCTTTGTCTTTTCAGATAGCATTTCAGCATTTTCAAGAACTGGATGAGCACATCAGCTATGTGGCCACAAAGGTGTGTCATCTTGGCGACCTGTTGGAGGGGGTGAACACTCCGCGGCAGCGAGCTGTGGAGGCCCAAAAACTGATGACCTATTTTAATGAGTTTCTGGATGGCAATCTGAAGTCTGATGTGTTTAACAACCCTGAAAAGGTAAGGGCTGCCAGCAGGGCGTGAAGTGATTGCAAGCGACAAGCAGCGTTGCCCTAATTGCTTTGCCTTGTGCTGGTCGCACTCGCAGCCGTTGAGAGACTGACTTGTTAAAGTTTAATTGTTCACAAGTGTGCGTTTACAATATTCTCCCGCCGAGCGCTTACAGATTTATTTATGCTTTAAAATGCTGTTAACTTGTGTTTTTTTTATGTTTGATTTGCTGTCTAGCTGGTATTATGTTTAATTCAACAAGCCCATATGTCACATTAACGTTATAGAAGATTTTTGGCTTGTTGGCTCCGTGCGGTAAAACCGAAAGAGGCTTATCTTATTTATATTTCTGTTCACAAACTAAAGATGTTTAATAAATAATAATTGCAATAATACAAAGAACACTTTTTTTTTTTCTTTCTTGTGCAGCTAGGTATAGGAAAGCTCTTTTTTCCCCATATGTGATGATGACTAGCTTATCTTATATGTATGTGTTAAAATAACATTTGGTTATAATAAATTAAATTACAGGCAAAGTTCACCTTTCATTAAAAAGTAGGAAACGCACATCTTTTTAGCAGGAGAAAAAAAATGTGCATTTATTATTTTTTAAAACAGGAGCCTGCAAAGTATTTCACCCCTTCAGCAGATTGCAGGTGCAATGTCGGGCTCCTGCACACACTGCCTGCAGGTCTGTTACCCTTACCTCCTGTAGGGGTAGATAGTGTGAACAAACTACACAGGCCCACAGTTCATTCAAACTACAAGTCTGTCTGAAGAAGAACCCCCACCCACTGTCACACTTGCTAAAATATAACAGAGAACCGCCATCCTTGTAGTGATTGCAGCATGGGGTCAGACTTGGCTTCTTGGAGGCAGAAAGTAGACGGTTAAAGAAATAGCAATAGTATAAAGTGAATGGCTGGAATATATTTAGGTAGCTATTCATATCCAAAGAGCACTGTAGACGCCTACTATTAGTCAGTGCTAAGAGGTCCATGATGTCCCGATCAATGCACACAACATATCCAGTTTTCTGAGTGCAGAAATATTTATTCTACATACTTTTTTGTATTCTGTTGGCAGATTAAAGAGGCAGCTGATATTATTCAGAAGTTGCATTTAATTGCTCAAGAGCTGCCATTTGATCGGTAAGTACATTTTTCTGTAAATGCTGTTCCTGCACTATAGCCAAAACCTAATATTGAGGACTCCTTTCTCACTGTAATAGGGCAGAGCAGGTCTATCATGAGTTATCAGTCAGTTGTCTGTTTAAAAGTCAATTGTAGTGATATTCTTTCTGTATTTATTATGGTCTGGACTAGGGATGAGCCGAACACCCCCCTGTTCGGTTCGCACCAGAACATGCGAACAGGAAAAAAATTTGTTCGAACACGCGAACACCATTAAAGTCTATGGAACACAAACATGAATAATCAAAAGTGCTAATTTTAAAGGCTTATATGCAAGTTATTGTCATAAAAAGTGTTTTGGGACCTGGGTCCTGCCCCAGGGGACATGAATCAATGCAAAAAAAAGTTTTAAAAACGGCCGTTTTTTCGGGAGCACTGATTTTAATAATGCTTAAAGTGAAACAATAAAAGTGTAATATCCCTTTAAATTTCATACCTGGGGGGTGTCTATAGTATGCCTGTAAATGTTTCCCCTGTTTAGAACAGTCTGACAGCAAAATGACATTTCAAAGGAAAAAAAGTCATTTAAAACTACTCGCGGCTATTTATGCATTGCCGGTCCGACAATACACATAGAAGTTCATTGATAAAAACGGCATGGGAATTCCCCACAGGGGAACCCCGAACCAAAATTAAAAAAAAAAAAAAAGACGTGGGGGGACCCCTTAAATTCTGGTATGGATTTTAAAGGGAACCCCGCGCCAAAATTTTTTTAAAAAATGGCGTGGGGTCCCCCCAAGAATCCATACCAGACTTTTATCTGAGCACGCAACCTGGCAGGCCGCAGGAAAAGAGGGGGGGACGAGAGAGCACCCCCCCTCCTGAACCGTACCAGGCCACATGCCCTCAACATTGGGAGGGTGGTTTGGGGTAGCCCCCCAAAACACCTTGTCCCCATGTTGATGAGGACAAGGGCCTCATCCCCACAACCCTGGCCGGTGGTTGTAGGGGTCTGCGGGTGGGGGGCTTATCAGAATCTGGAAGCCCCCTTTAACAAGGGGACCCACAGATCCCGGCCCTCCCCCCTGTGTGAAATGGTAAGGGGGTACTGTACCCCTAGCATTTCACAAAAAAAGTGTCAAACATGTTAAAAATGACAAGAGACAGTTTTTGACAATTCCTTTATTTAAATGCTTCTTCTTTCTTCTATCTTCCTTCGGTTTCTTCCTCTATCTTCTTCTTCTTCTTCTGGTTCTTCTGGTCCTTCTGGCTCTTCTGGTTCTTCCTCCGGTGTTCTCGTCCAGCATCTCCTCCGCAGCGTCTTCTTCCCTTCTTTTCCTCGGGCCGCTCCGCATCCATGGCATGGAGGGAGGCTCCCGCTCTTCTCTTCATCTTCTTCTCTTCTTCATCTCCTTCTCTCCTTCATCTTCTTCTCTCCTTCATCTTCTTCTCTCCTTCATCTTCTTCTTTGGGCCGCTCCGCATCCATGGTGGCATGGAGGGAGGCTCCCGCTGTGTGACGCTTCTCCTCTTCTGACGGTTCTTAAATAACGGGGGGCGGGGCCACCCGGTGACCCCGCCCCCTCTGACGCACGGCGACTTGACAGGACTTCCCTGTACCGTCACGGGGAATGCCACAGGGAAGTCCCGTCATGTCCCCGTGCGTCAGAGGGGGGCGGGGTCACCGGGTGCCCCCCCCCCATTATTTAAGAACCGTCAGAAGAGGAGAAGCGTCACACAGCGGGAGCCTCCCTCCATGCCAGCATGGATGATGGGTGGCCCGACAAGAAGATGAAGAGAAGAAGATGAAGAGAAGAGCAGGAGCCTCCCTCCATGCCATGAATGCGGAGCGGCCCGAGGAGAAGGGAAGAAGACGCCGCGGAGGAGATGCTGGACGAGAACACCGGAGGAAGAACCAGAAGAAGAAGATGAAGGAAGATAGAAGAAAGAAGAAGCATTTAAATAAGGGTATTGTCAAAAACTGTCTCTTGTCATTTTTAACATTTTTGACAGTTTTTTTTAGTGAAATGGTAGGGGTAATTTTGTACCCCCTTACCATTTCACACAGGGGGGAGGGCCTGGATCTGGGGGTCCACTTGTTAAAGGGGGCTTCCAGATTCCGATAAGCCCCCCGCTCGCAGACCCCCACAACCAACGGCCAGGGTTGTGGGGATGAGGCCCTTGTCCTCATCAACATGGGGACAAGGTGTTTTGGGGGGCTACCCCAAAGCACCCTCCCAATGTTGAGGGCATGTGGCCTGGTACGGTTCAGGAGGGAGAGGGCGCTCTCTTGTCCCCCCTCCTCTTTTCCTGCGGCCTGCCAGGTTGTGTGCTCGGATAAGGGTCTGGTATGGATTGTTGGGGGGACCCCACACCGTTTTTTTTTTTTTTTTTTTTTTTTTTTTTTTTTTTTAATTATGGCAAGGGGTTCCCCTTAATATCCATACCAGACCTGAAGGGCCTGGTATGGAATTTAGGGGGACCCCTCACGTCATTTTTTTTTTTAAATTTTGGTTCAGGGTTCCCCTGTGGGGAATTCCCATGCTGTTTTTATCAATGAACTTCTATGTGTATTGTCGGACCGGCAATGCATTAATAGCCGCGAGTAGTTTTTAAATGACTTTTTTTCCTTTGAAATATCATTTTGCTTTCAGTCTGTTCTAAACACAGGAAACATGCGCCCCTTTACAGGCATACTATAGACACACCCCCCCCCATCTACGAAATTTAAAGGGATATTACACTTTTATTGTTTTACTTTAAGCATTATTAAAATCAGTGCTCCCGAAAAAACGGCCGTTTTTAAAACTTTTTTTTGCATTGATACATGTCCCCTGGGGCAGGGCTCAGGTCCCCAAACACTTTTTATGACAATACCATGCATATAAGCCTTTAAAATTAGCACTTTTGATTTCTCCCATAGACTTTCAAAGGGTGTTCCGCGGCATTCGAATTTGCTGCGAACACCCCAAATTGTTCGCTGTTCGGCGAACTTGCGAACAGCCAATGTTCGAGTCGAACATGAGTTTGACTCAAACTCGAAGCTCATTCCTAGTCTGGACTAATAAAATGAAACTGAAAAAAATAGTTTTCCATTAACTGTTGCGTGTAAATATTTTGGGGTCCTATTTATAACAGATGGCAAATATCTGCTCTCCGAAGAACACCACAGTGTTTTTCTCCACACTGTGACTGTAGAATTTTGCTGTGTCCTAAAGTGTTTTTCTCAATTTCTCTCTTTTTCTCACTTCTGCACTGTTCCCATCAGCTTCTGGGACTGGGGGAAAAGAAAGCCCCATGTAAACTCTAAACTCGCTTGTTGTATCTTACACAAGGCTGTGGATCCATGTAATCCAATTTAAGCCAATCATTAGGCACCTTGTGCTGTCACTTGAGACTGAAGAGAGGGAGTGAACCTTTTCCTTTCCCCTGCATTGATAAGTGTACATTGGTTATCAAAACTTATGGATGTAGAATACGAAGATTGTGTAAGTTAAAATGGTGTTCCACCCAAAAAAAAAAAAATGCATGAAAATTCCTAAAAAAAATACAAAAAAACATTTGGAAATGTTGCTTTTTTTTTTTTTTACTCACCTCTAAATGCCTGTTGCTAGGGGGTCCCTCGTAGTCTGCCTCTTTCAGTGCCTGGGCTGGTGACATCACTTCCCCCTCGGCACAGGAAGGGCTCAGCTCTGCTCCCTCCCTCTTGTCAATCATCTGGGACCCATTACAGGTCCCAGGTGACTGAGTGGCCAATCACGGCGCTGCTCGCGCATGCGCAGTGGGTGCCCGGCTGTGAAGCCACAGCCCGGCGCCTACAGTTGCAATGCCAGCGCCGCCGAATGGAGGGGGAGAGGAGCGGGGCTTCGATCCCCCGCATCGCTGGACCCTGGGACAGGTAAGTGTCCAATTAAAATTCAGCAGCTGCAGTATTTGTAGCTGCTGACTTTTAATTTTTTTTTATTTTTAATGGGCCCTCCTCTTTAAAAAAAAAAAAAAAAAAAGTGTAAAAAGGGTAGTTCTATCTCATATAACATTCACAATGTGTGTTTGTATGTTTCTTTCCTGTTTTTAATGGTCATCATGTCCTCTGTCCTTCAGGTTTGCAGAAGTAAAGTCAAAAATAGCAAGTATGTTTTGTATTTCTGATTAATCTGTGTGTTGTGTCCTGTGAGTTTGATGCAGGGCTGATGATGGGTCTGTCATTTTCCAGGTAAATACCATGATCTGGAGCACCAGTTAATCCAGGAGTTTACTGGTGCTCAGAGGAGAGGAGAGATCTCTCGGATGAGGGAGGTGGCTGCAGTGTTGCTTCACTTTAAGGTACTTCACTAAACAGAGAAACTTTAAGTTAATTAGTGTTTGCTTTCACTTTCTGTCCTACGCGAAAAATAAACATGGAAGCTGGCTGGCTGCTATGTACAAAAGCTTTAATCTTCTCTGTTCCAGCTTTTAAATATCGTCCCTTGTGGCCGATGGGGCACTGTAATACAGGAGGTATGTTACTGGCCAAGTCACTAGGTGAAAACAGAGGGGGAAAATAAATTAAAAAAACAAAACAAATGCAGCTACTGCATCTATTGATTGGTGAGCTGCAATATATTATATTTTTAAAGTGATTTAAAGTCTCGTTTTTTTTTTTTCCTATAAAAATAACAAACATGTTATACTTACCTGCTCTGTTGCAGGGGATTTGCGCAGGGCAGCCTTTATCCTTCACTTCTTGGGTCCCTCTTCTGTGATCCTGGCCCCTCCTTCCTGTACAGTGCCCCCACAGCAAGCAGCTTGCTATGGGGGCACCTGAGCCGAGTCACTGCTCCCTGTGTCCATTCAGACACGGAGCCCTGACCCGGCCCCCGCCCCCTCTCTCACTTGATTGGCTGGCTGACCAATGGCATCGCTGCCGTCTCTCAGCCAAACAGGAGGGAGAGTCTCGGGTGGCTGACACACTTGTGAACATTGCTGGACGGAGAGGGAGCTCAGGCAAGTG
Source organism: Aquarana catesbeiana (assembly GCF_042186555.1). Classification (NCBI taxonomy): domain Eukaryota; kingdom Metazoa; phylum Chordata; class Amphibia; order Anura; family Ranidae; genus Aquarana; species Aquarana catesbeiana. Next base: position 70,142,098 of record NC_133336.1, on the reverse strand, counting down.
TTGGGGGGGCTGCTGCACACAAAAGGCATTTTATCTTAATGCATAGAATTTTGTAGGATGAAAAAAACCTTCTGCCTTTACAACCACTTTAAATGTGGATTTAGTACAACTTTAAGGATAGACTTCTGCTACCCTTTCTACTTGAAGCGCTCTCCACCAGATCTGTGAGTGCTTCCTGGGTCTGTAGGCATTACACATGTCTCCTAGATTTGCAAAGTCCTGCAGGCAGCTCTTTAAAGCTGAATTCCTGCAAATTTTCTCTGAGATGCGCAAGTCGGCAACAAAAGATTTAGATTTGAAATTGTATATAAGACACAGTTCCTGTATCATCTACAATAGAACACAGTTCAGCTGGAGGCAAGTGGGCTATAATAAATCCTATTAAACTTTCATAGTAGAAGGTCATAAAAATCCTGCCAGGATCATGAATCCTGCTTAGCCACAATCTACACAGCCTGTTAATGATCCCTGTCATAAATGGCAAATTTGATACTGGAAAAGCCATTAGCAAGATGTCTCTTAATCCAGGCCTGCTAAATATTGTAAAATGCCTGTCTGCGTTCCACAATACACATCTGTCTGACTTGGGTTAGTGACCTATACTAACATACAGATGAGCTATATAGAGTTAAGTTTAATACCATTTCCTTAAATAATGCTATGACTGATTTAAGGTGAAAACAAGTGTTTACACACATTTAGACGAGAATACCAATCTGTTCAAGGCCAAATATGATTATGCTGTGTAATTTACAGAAGTACTGTCAGGCTGTAAGGCCCCTTTCACAGGGGCGGACCGATCGGGTCAGCCTGTCAGTATTTTTAGGTAGACCTGATCGAACCATCTATTGCCCTCTATGGAGCAGCGGATGTAAACGGGCATGTATGTTTACACCTGCCGACATCCAGTCCTATCTGCTAAAAACAGATGGATGGAGGATCCGTTCCCCATCCGTCTGGCAGATCGGATGACAGTTGGATGAAACCGGACAGGCAGATCGTTTCCATCTGACCGCCCATAGAGGTAATGGGAGCGGACACGGACCTGTCATCTGCCTACTCAGCGGGGGATCAGTCCGCCTGTGTGAAAGAGCCATAAAAAACATGGTCATCTGGGAATATGGCTATATTTAGGGAAGTGATATTGAGGGAGGGAGTGGCCACTGAACTTTCATTAATATTTTGGCACTCCTGCCCCCCCATCCCTCAGCTTCCTTGATTGGGTGAGAATTGCTCAGTGACACTCTCTGGTGTGTCAGCAAAAACTTGCTGCATCTGCAGCTCAGAGCTCTTAATTTTCTATCAAAACTATGCGTTTATGACAAGAGCCAGTACTGAGGGCCAGTGATTGTTTTTATCAGACTTGCTCTACAGCGAATTGGACTCTGCCAGAACCAAAGACCAGGGAAACTTAACTAGTTTACACTTTTTTTTTTTTTTTTTTTTTTTTAAATCTTGCTTATTGGTGTGTTACTGTTGTGTTTTTTTTTGTGTAAATTCTTTATTTAAGAAGGAAAAGCATGTGGAAATACACAAACCATCACAATGATCTGTATAAAGAGAACAGTAAACTCTCCCAAAGGCAATTGATATTACAGTCTATGTAGTCATACAGTAAAAGTTCTTCTTCTTTGGGGTTTCACCAAATCGCGGAAGGATAGGGAGGTTCTGCATCTCACATGTCCATTTTTTACACGGCGAACACCATATTACATGTAAAAAGGGTAACAGGGACTTTTGATCCCAGGGTCAGGCGACCCATAATAAGAAAGAAAAAGGTAGCAACAAAGAATAGAGAGGGAAGGAAGGTGAGGGGGGAGATTCGACCCTTCATGGGAAGGCATTTGGGAAGAAAGAAAGAAAAAAAAAAAAAACCCCATGTGCCTCCGTCCGGTTTCACCACCCCCATCCGGGGACCGAAGAAGCGCATCGTATTACTCAGAGGTTAGATCAACACCTCGCTATATTCCTCGGAGTAAACAAATTTGTGCCAAAAATTTTTTTTTTTCAAGAATTGCTCGCTGAGGCCTTTCTCCGTGGCCACCAGATCTTCCATTGTTTTTATCTCCGATATCTTTTTTACCCACACGGCTACCGATGGGGGCTGTGTCTGCTTCCAGAGCAAGGGGATGCAGCTCTTTGCCGCTGTACGCAGGAGGGGGATAATAGATTTCCTGTAGACCTTAGTAGGGATCTTGTGATGATGTAGAAGGAAGAATTCAGGGGTCTCTGGTACCTCTTGTTCTGTAAACTTTTTCACTATGAGGCACACTTCCGTCCAAAAAGGGCGGAGGATTCGACAGGACCAGAAGACATGAAGGAGCGAGCCAGCCTCCTCTCCACATCTCCAACACCGGTCCGCACTCTTGTGTATTTTATCCGGAGTATAATACCACCGGGATGGTAGTTTAAACCCTGCTTCCTGGTGTTTGGCGCAGATAGAGGTTTTAGGAGTTTAAAACCACTGTCAGATTTTTTTCAACATCTGTGTCCCATTGCGGAAATGTCTCTTTACTTCCTGTCCCATAGCCAAACAGGAAGTGAGAGGACATCCCCGCATCCTAAGGGAATTCCTTTAGGGCCTCCCCAGTCACAAGAACTAGTGTCCCCATTGGAAGATTTCCCCTTTATTACTTTTAAGGGGACAACCTAAAATTTGGGGTTTTCTTTTACTTTCACTTTCAATGATGGTAAACGGGACAAATAGAGAGGATGAATCTCCTAATGGGGGCACAGACAGCAATTAAAACTGACCAGCATTCTAATCCATCCATCCATCCATCCAAAACAGATACTGCATGTTGTAGTTGTGTGTTTGTTAAATGGTGGCAACTACGGTTTGTGCGTGTAAAGGGTGACCTGCAGAGTTAGTTCACCCCAGTAATGATCACTCTGTCTGCTGGTGCTTGTTGTTGTTCAGCTAGCTGGGAAATCTCTGCATACTGTGACGATGAGGGTGCCATAGTCACAGGACGGGTGTTACTTGGCCGACTAGAGGCTTCTTTTTTTGTTTGTTTTTTTGTTTTGTTTTTTTTGTTTTTTGTTTTTCACTGTACAGATCCTTCTAAAGGCAGCAGTGTATCCCAATGTTCCTGAATTCTAAGCTTCTTGCGTCCCTTAATGAACCCCAAGTAAAGGGTTTTACAGTGAATACAAAAATCACCTTCTTAGCGAGAGAACATTTCTCTACCCTCAAAACCTAAAAAGGTCTGAACATGGTTATAATGTTTTTTTTTTCTCATGTTTATCCTATTGTCTTTCCTTTAGGGCTATTCTCACTGTGTTGATGTGTACATTAACCAATGTCAAGAGGTAAGGTGAAAACCTGGAGATTTTACTGGAGGAGTCCTATGTCATTATAGTTATCTTATGGAAGGTCTGTGTGTATTTTAGGGAGCGTACATGAAGAATGATATTTTTGAGGACTCTGCAATCTTATGCCAGCGGGTGAACAAAGAAGTTGGAAATATTTTCAGCAATCCAGAAATTATCCTGGCCAAGCTGATACAAAACATTTTTGAAGTGAAAATTCAGGTATATTTCTTAACTGATGGGTAACATATTCAGGTTGGAACTGTAACTTGGAACTGTGAAATGTGAGCTGTATCAAATGTCGCACTCCCCACTCTTGCATCCTCAGACATACTACTTTTTCCTGGCCCCTCTATCGAGGAGAGGATCCAGATAGTCAGATAATGGAGAGAAGAGATAATGGAGAGAATTGCACAATGTTTATATAACTTTTGCTGATAGGTGAAACTACTCTTCTGAATTTATAAACTTCCAATAGATTATAGACCTGTAGAAGGATTTTGATAAAATTGGGTTTATTTAAAGCTGCACTCCACACAGTTTTTTGATTGCTTTTTAGATGTTCTTTTGAATAGCAGTAGTAAATTGGGGGGACAGCATGTTTCTAAGAGCAACTTGGGCTTCATGCGCAATGGTTTATTGTATTGTATTTAGTGTATTGTAAATGCTGTTTCTGCTGACAGGAGAAAATCAGCGTTAAAAATTCACCTTTAGGCTTCAAGCACACTAGCATCTCCTAAACCTTGAGGTATTTTTTTGCCAAAGCTTCTAAACTCAACTCCATAAAAGCCCACGTGTCACTGTACAGAGGAGCTGCCGCGTTTGTAGGTGAGGTTAAACCTCCCTCTCCATTCAAGATAGGAAGGGTTTGACCACCGGCTGCGAGTAAATGCAAAACACTGCAAAAATGTGTTTTGCGGTTTCCTGCTTTCAGGGTAGGCTAACGTACATGTAACCTACATTATGTGTTTTCTGTCAAAATTTTCAGTCTTTTTTTTTTTTTTATATGAGGAGGCACGGATGGTCACTGAACTGATGGGCTCCCTCCCCCCCCCCAAACACAAAAAAGAGGTCACCACTAACCTGGTTGTGCTGTCTGCAAGAGTACCTGTATACTTATTTATTTATTAAAATTCTGTAAAATTCAAAAAGCTCTGCTCAGTGCGGAGTACCAAGAGTATCCATGAGTACCCCCACTTCCATATATCAAAACGATATTTTCGCTAAAAATATTCTAAAATCATTAATAGTAAACACATGCACACGAAAACGTAGAGTTCCTGCTAAATCTAAAAGATAAAACTCTACGGAGTTAATACATCTCTATGTGTGAATGCTGTTTTTGGGCTCATTCACATGGGTGCTGTGGTTTGTACAATGTGAATCAGTGTTTTTTTTTTTTTTTTTCATGGGGTTGGAGCTGTGTGTAGACAGCCTATGTTACGATATGAGGATGCAGCAGCTGTACGATAAATGCCGCAGGTCCTAATTTGACAGGCATGTGGATGCAGGTGTACGGTCCCAAACACAGACAGTGCACATTTGAGGGCCACTCACCCGCACCTTCACACCCCTCAAATTAGGACCTACAACTGTGTTCGTACAGCCGCTGCTTCCCATAGAATAACAGGTGGCTTCAGCCACACAAACTAACTGCTTATTCACACTGTATGGGCCAGAGAGACCATGTGAATGAGCCCTTAATTTTTTTTTGTACTATTTATTACATTTTTAATTATTTTTTATTTTTTTCGCAATGCCTTTGGGAGGGGGGCGCTTTGGTGAAATATCAGGGGTCTAAACAGAGGCAAATAAAGGGACTGAGGAAATAAATTCCTCAGTCTCTTTCTCTGCAGCCTTAGCTGCATTGGATAGTGATTAAACAGAAAGCACTTTGTACAGGGGCTCCTGTTCATTTACAAACCGAAATATAGTAAACTGTTTACTATGCTTCAGTTATAAATGAACACTGGGGTTGCACCGATACCACTTTTTTTAAGACCGAGTACAAGTACCGATACTTTTTTTCAAGTACTCGCAGATACCGATTACAATACTTTTTTTTAATGTCATGTGACAGTGGCACTAATATGCAGCACTGATGAGGTGGCAATAATATGCAGCACTGATGGGCACTGAAAGGCGGCACTGAAAGATGGCACTGATGGGCACTGAAAGGCGGCACTGAAAGATGGCACTGATGGGCACTGAAAGGCAGGCACTGAAGGGCAATTGGCATAATGAGACAACTAATATTCAAAGAAGGATTTAGCCTAGGTTCACACTACTGCCATGCTATTTTCCTGCAAATTTCAGGAGGCAGACAGTAAACACACTGCCCCATAGGAATTCGCATCGCACCTGCTGTCAACACGCACGGGACCCTTTTTTTTTTTTTTCTCGCACCAAATTCGCAAAGCATAGCTGTGAACCAAGGCCATGGAATAATATGCGTTTTACAAGACCTGCGAATCTGTGTGTTCCTAAACACATCAAAGCCCCTGTAAATTCGCATCAGGGTGAACCCAGACTCAGTTCTGCTAGCAAGACCAATACCTGTTCTGTCAGAATCGGCGACCCTTCAGATTTGGTAACGGAAGTGACGTTTCGTCAGAACACCGCGACGCCCATCTTGGTACACCCTGCACTTGTCCGCAGTAAGCCTGCAGTCAGAAGCTTCACTAACTATATAGGCTGGGTGTAACAAGATGTCCGCTGCCGCTTTCTGACTGCAGGCTTACTGCGGCCGAGTGCAGGGTGTACTAAGGTGGGCGTCACAGTGTTCTGACGGAACGTTCCTTCCGTTACGGAATGTGATGGGTCGCCAATTCTGACAGAACACCTGGCATTGGGAACATAGTGGCTGTGCCCCGCGTCCCTGCCCCTACCAGTTTAGCTGCCAAGAGTGAGTTGTTGACTCCCTCTCCACCCACTGACCCACCGGAGCGACACCTCTTTTTTTCAGAGGTATCGGATTAAGCATCAGAGAATTTGCACGAGTATAAGTACTCCTGAAAATGCTCAGTATTGGCACAGATACTAGTATCAGTGCAACCCTAATGAACACGGTGTGTAATCAGTATCAATCACTCATTGTGTTCACTCAGAATAGGAAGGGGCTGGTAAATATGACATATTTACTGGCACCTTCCCCCATTTTCCATTCAGAGGATTGGGGAAGGGGGGGGACATGGAGGGTGATAGGTGAGGCAGGGGGAGGGGGGCAATTACAAGAACTGATCTACTGTGTGTGTCTTACTGCAGCAGCTGAAAGCTGGCGGGAAGGAGAGGAGGAACAGCCAGCTTTTAGCTGTTGCAGTAAGAGACACACAGTAGATCAGTTCTTGTAATTGCCGTCCAGGCCCACGGATCACCCCTTCTCCTGCCCACATCCAATTCCCCTGCTGGTCCGGGACTGGTACAGGAGGACTGGTTCTACCCCCATATCTGCGGCCCTGTATGTAGACCTTAGAAATTGAAAGTAAACAGCAAACGAGAGGCAGCAAAGAATGCTGGGAATCCAGGAAGTTGTGGAAATAGATGGCCAGTAGACAGGCAGAACTCAGAATGTGAAAAGACATTTTTTTTTTGTTAAAGTAGGCGGATATTGGATTGTCTAACTATTGTTTGTAGTGTATTGTATTATTACAATGCTGATGTTATACAATGAATGTGTATGCTGTGCCCCTAAAACTCCTTTAATAATTTGCCACAGCCCTGAGTAGAATTGTCTGTACCCTGCCAGCATGCTGAAGAGAAAGACCTTGTGGTTTGTGGGGAAGCATTGATCTCAATACAGAGGTCCGACGCGCTCCTTGCTGAGTCAGAGACTTTTAAAGTGGTTGTAAAACCGCTGGGTCATTTTTACCTACAGGTAAAATGAATAGCTCCTAAATGTGCACTGTTTAGGAGATATTCACCCTGCATACAGCCAATGCCATCACTGGCGTATGCGCTCTGAAGGTCCGGCATACCTTGCTGGAGCTTCATGCCCGGAACCGAGGGCTCCTCGCGCGTATGCATGGGAATGATGTCATCGCAACTCCGGCCAATCACATAGCTGGAGCTCGCTAACCTGGAAGCCAGACGGGAGAACATGTCAGCCCTCTCAGCGGTGGCTTTACAGCGCTGGAGGACTTCCTTCAAAGGTGAGTATTTCATAATGCATACTAGCACATTATGCCAATGCCTTGCAGGGTTTTTTCTATTTTTTTTTTTTTTTTTGACTATCGACGGTTTACAACCGCTTTAATCAGCAGGGTGCATAAGATTTGCTGATTGCAGCTCTATAGATTTGGCTCACTAGTTGGAATATGTTGGACCTTTGCAGAGAGATCACCGCTTCCACTCAAAACAAGGGTCCTTCTCTGCAGCATGCCTGGCAAGGGTATACAGGCTTTTCTACTCGTGCTCAGGCTGCTTTATATAGAAAATAAACTGCAAGACAATGAGCGCCTTTGTTTTGATGCACCTGGATTGTATTTAGCTGATTTACACTGAAGTGATAATTGGGGTTTATTTACCTTTTAAGCATATTTTCAGTCCTGTGAAAGCAGATGAGTTTGGTAATATTTTACAAAACATTCACCATTCTGGATGCCTGGGGTCTTTCATTAATCCCTTGCACATCTTTTACCTGTTTGAAATATTTCTCATTTCTGATTGACTTCATCACTAGTTGTTTGTCTGGCAGCTTGATAAAGCATGAGATTAGGAATAGCTTATTTACATTAAGATGAAAAGAAAACATAACCATTTATAATTTTGTTTACACATCCTGTGACTAATTTTACAGGTCACAGATAACGTTGTTTCTTGAAGTTGTCTAAGATTTTTCTTTAAATGTCTCCACTATTACTCCAGAATTTTGTTAAAGAGCAGCTGGAAGAATGTAGAAAATCGGATGCCGAGCAGTATCTTAAGAATCTCTATGATCTGTACACAAGGTAAAAATCGATTTGTTTGGTAAATTTATCTGACTGCAGAATTAAGGGGTGAGGAAGGGAGGGGTTGTGTATATCAAGGTAATAGCTGCAGGCGCAATACATCTGAAGTTGCTGTCTTGGAATATGTAATAACGTGGGTGGTGTTTGCATTGCTGAATTGTTGCTTTGCCACTTTCTGTTTCTGTTGCTTCTTAAAGTGGAAGCACATTATGCAGATTCAACGCAGATTGTTTGCTAGCTGTTCAGATTCAGCACTTTGATTATTCAGGCCTAAGGACCTATTCACACCATTGCTTTCTAACTGCACTGTGCACTACATAGCATGCTAAAACCACAGGGAATATTGTTCCCTTAATAATCTATAAAACTCATCATATTAGTGTGTTGTGTTAGAGTGCAGCGCACTGCATTTTTGAAGAATTCTGCTTGTTGCATCTTTTGTGCGATTTCTTGAAAAACCTGCATTAAAGTGTTTTGTAAAGGCTCAAGGTTTTTACCTTCATGCATCCTATGCATGAAAGTATAGAACCTTCTGTTTGCAGCAGCCCCCCCCAAAACTTACGTGAGCCCCATCTCGATCCAGACATGTGTACGAGAACCTCAGCTCTCCCAGGTCTCTCCCTCCTCATTGGCTCCCGCTACTGTCAGTCACAGCCAGTAAATAAAGGGTTAATAGTGGGTGTGGCGCTGTCCTAAATAAAACTAATGGATACCATATGAATCGCATATAAACCAAATAACCATATGAAAGGTGATCCACTTAAATGGGGGTGGAAGGGGGGGGGATTGGAAGTGGAAGGGATAGGGAAAATCTCAATTGGCAACGTCCAAAGTGACTGTGCTACGTATATTCAATAAAGTTTCAAAACCACATATAATACGTGACTTGTGCTCAGTGCGGTTGAAATAGTGTATATATATAATACTTATAAATTGTTGACATAAAAAATTAATTGACATAAAAAATTATTTATCAGACACTTGTAATAAACTGGATGAAATAAACCGTGACTGGTGCTCAGTGCAACACAAGTGATTTTAAACAGTCCTTGTAAAATTCTTGGTGTTTCTTTAGACCTAGGCAGGTGTAACCATACATGCATCTGCTGCCTGTATTAATTTTGGTGACCGGGTGCTCGTGTCTTGTCTTGTGATCATGCAGACACTCACCAGCTTCTTTAACCCCTGCGGGGGTAACACGCAGTCACAGTGTATGCCACTGTGCGGCAGTCCTTAGCAATTTCTGGATCAAGGTGACATTTAAACTCCTCAGGAGATTTACAGCCTATATGGGGGGGTCTTCTGAATTGGGAGAGGCTGAACCCGACAGGATGGATGGAGAATAGAAAATAAATAAAAATAAACTTTAAAAGGTGTCTTGAGCGAGGACAAAAAAAAGGTGTCTTGAGCGAGGGTTCTTTTTTCCCCATTTATTCCCCATTTATTCACAAGAAACTATGAATGAATGACACGACTGTGTGAGCAGAGCCAAAATAACCGCACTGTTTTCAGAAAGTGACAGCGGGTGCAGGGAGATAATCCCCTGCTACTGCCACAGAGCAGGGGGTGCTGGCGGCAGTAGGTGGGCCTATAGGGGCATGTTACTTCTTACACCCTAAATGTTAATGTAACGTGCTTCTAAAGGTGAGCTTATCCTTTAAGCCTGGTACACTGACAGCTCTGGTCGGAGCCGCTATATTAATGATCCAACGTTAGTACAAAGATCTCCCCCGCTGAGCTGTTGTGTTCTGACATTGGCTAAGAGTGCTGATCGGGAACTGGTCGGCTGCTGGTTTCCCAGCATGCTCGTCTGACAGAAGGCAGCCAAATAGACGGCTTCTGTCGGATCGGCTGACATACACATGTACCAAACGTTGGCCACTTTTTATTGAACCGGCCAATGTTTCCCGACATTCATGTGTGGGCATTCCTTTAAGCCCCGTTCTCACTTCGTGATTTTGCGTGGGTGATTTTCACACGATTCCGTGTGTCACTCATTCACTTCAATGGGCTGCCCTATGCACGGTTGTCGTCCAGAAGAAGCTCCTGTCACGCAACAACTGCAGTAAAATTGCACAACGTTTGAATGAATTCCACCCAAACACATGTTTTTCACGATTGCCATGCAATTCGAGGCCGCAGGCAGAATTGTGACTATTCCAAATCGCCATGTGTGAATGGGGCCTAAAAAAAACACTGCGTTCATAAAGTGGATGTAGAGGCTGAAGGTTTTTTTTTACCTTAATGCATTCTAAGTTGCTTTCTATGGGGACAATCACTGAAGGGGTGGAGCCAGGAGCGCCTGCAGGGGACCCCATAAAAGAAGGATCAAAGCTGCTTTGTGCAAAAGCATTACACGGAGAAGGTATAGCATGTTTATTATTTTAATAAAAAAATCAAAGCTTTAGTATCACTTTAACAAAAACACAAAAGCATTTTGTCAACAAGCACTTAGGAAAGCAAATTAATGTGTATACTTTGTGTGAAGGTATATGGAAAGCTTTTATTCATTGTGATAATGGGGGAATTTAACTCCATGGTGTAGAGCTTGTTATAGAGTTCACATCAACTAGAAAGTGCATTTTTACAGCCTGATTTTCCCACTTTTATTCAAAATAAAGCAAAGTTTGTTACAAAATAAACTGTTCCACATAGGGGTTTCAGCTTCACTTGGCATTTAAAGCAAATACAGCATTCTGGCTATATATAGCAGCTTACCTCAGACTACACAGTTCTCAGCCTAGAATGCAGAACTCTCAGTACACAAGAATGTTCACACTCTGCTCCCTGCAGCCACTGTAACTCCAGGTATCGGCCTGATCAGTGCAAACTTGCAGCACTGGCCCACACCCTGGCCTCTCGGCAGGGACCTCCTGCCTCCCAGTTGTAGCCCTAGTCTATGCTCAAGCATATGATTTCAAAGGCTGTGCACACATGCTCACAGCCTGCTGCCCCCCCCGTAAGATCTGGACAGGGAGTTGGAGGCTTATTTTTTTAAAAAGCTCTTTAAAACCTCCAATCTCCAGACCACAATCCGGGAATTACAAAACCACAAGAAAGCTGAAAAATCACCTTTCTCCAATCAGAATGAATATTCCAGAGTTACTCACTCTGCGTTAGAGAGAACCCTGTTTGTTTTCTATCTCCATTTACACAGTGGTAGGGGCGATCGCTGTCACACCATTTATTTAAAAAAAAAAAAAAGTGGTTGTGGATTGCAATATTTTGTATTGTTCTGGAATGGGGACAGCAGGCAGTGTACTGCAACAGAGTTTCTCGAGAAATGAGAATGCTATTTTTCCTTATTACCATAAAGAGACTGTCGAGCGATTTTCATCACTCAGCACATTAAGTAGGGATGTAGCAATATATTGGCCACCAAAAATAGGGTTATCTGCGTTTTGCTGATAGAAAAAAAGGTGCAGACAATCATTGACTGAAAATAGAAAAAAAGGTGAAGATAATGGCTGAAAATAAATTCATATTAATTTAAATTCAGTATATTAATTAAAGTCGAATGTAATACAATTAAAAATATATATATTTCGTTTTTTGGCCAAATGCATCCTGAATTTTCGGTTTCGGTTCAGAATTTTCAATTTGGTGCATCACTAACATTAATGGCGATTCATTTATATTTAAACAGGATCTTGATAGTAGCAGGATCCTGTGTAAAATGATGCTTGTAAACTGTAAGCATGTAACTTTGTGCAACATTTTTACATGCATACAGTATAAAGTACCCTATTGGCTGTCACCCTTCAGTGTGTAAGTGGAGTATAAAATGACCTTGTTACTATAGTAAACTTTCCCATCTATACTGTGCCTGTAAAAGTAGAATGTAAACCTCTTCTGCTGTCTGCTCCACCGAACATCACTGTTCATGGAGAATGATCTCTCAAAGTCCAACAGGAAACCAGACTTCTCTGTGAGTGCCATTCTCTTTGTAATGACATGGAAGTCAGCAGGAGGAATCAGTGAGAGCTGCGATGTACCAAGAAGATTGACACTCCTGAAAGTGTCAGCTTCCCCTTGGAATTCAAGGAATCATTGTCCATGATCAGAGTAGTATTCAGGGGGGCACAGCATCAGCTTTGCTGGGAAAGTTTTTACTATAGTGACAGGATCACTTTAAATGGTATGTTCACCTTTGGGAACATGTTACATGTTCCACCAATTTTTAGGGTGGGAAATGTAACATGTTTCCACTACTGCAGTGTCTCCCCAATCCTCTACATCTAGTGACAGCGAGCCGGGGATCTTCTCCCTTAACTCACTGAAACTTTTTTTTAAAAAACCTCTCCGTCCACCCGGTCATGTAATTCGTCCAGAGTCCTGTGAATGGGAACCTACAAGTACCGTCAGCCTTTGCGACTGTTCTCAGTGAACTACCAAGGTGCTGTTGAGTGCTCTGGTAGTTGATTGTCTCTTCCTGTCGGTGTGTATCTGCCTGACCATACGAAATACGAGCAGACACTGATAAGTCAGCAGGAGTCCTGCATGTCGATCTGCTGATCGCTGGTGCAATGCTTTCCAGGCTCTTAGTAAAAAAAAATTATAAAAAAAAAAAAAAAAAAATGATGAACTTATCTTTTAAGGCTAATATTAAAAACACCATTTAATCCATGTATGTATTTATTAAAAATCATAGTTTTTATGGCAGTACCTGAATTCCCAGCAACAGTCAGACTGGCAGAGGAAAGGACAGTATGGGTCAGGGAAGTGTCATGGGTTTACGGCTTTGCACAATGTATTCAGTCTAACCTTATGACCATGCTTACTAGCGGGTAGAGCACAGGGATGACGACTTCTCCTCACTGTATATTTAGTTGTTTGCCGCAGTTCAGCTTTACCTAATTTCTGCAACATGTCAAATGATTAGTCTGATTAATTGTTTTATGCCTTTTATAAGGTCCAAGTGTTCTGATTAGTTATGTGTTGTAGTCAGGCTTGTAAGTGATACTGTTAGAGATTTAAGGGTCATGCTGGGACTTCTATTTGAGCTAATTGAGCTTTTTTTAATTATGCACGTAATCATTTTACTCAAGACTTCTTTTCTTAATTTGTGTTCGATTTTTTTTTTTTTTTTCTTTTTTTTTCTTTTTTTTCTTTTTTTTACTATTTTAATGAAACCAGGAAATGTGGTAATGTCAAGAGTGTACCCTCATCCTTATCCTTATTGTATTCATTAGTAGGATCCCTCTTAGGTTATTGACAACAGACTATAGTAATACTGATCAGATATATGTTATCCCTGGTAGGTTTACTTTTGCCTCTAATATGATTTGCAGAATCCCATACTAGGCAGAATGAAGATCAGCAGAGAGTCCTCTAAGGCAAACCAAATGCCTGGAAGGTTGTATGCATGGTCTGTACCAGTAGTTGTCAACTTAGGAACTAAAGGGGGCCTCAAGGCAGCCCGTGACATCACCAAAGGGTCGAACATAATGTTCAATATATGTAATAATTGAGAGGACTGTCAGAAACTGCAGGCCTATTAGAGGAAATGAGGGTCAGAGAGTGTGCATAGACTATATTTTCAGTTGGGGATATGCTGCAGAAGACAATATGAAACTGGGAACATGTTACATGAGGCTGGCAGAAAGTAATGCTTCCACTACAAACTGGTGTGCCTCACCTCATAGGGCCGCAGGTTGGGCACCAGGGGTCTATAACAAGCATCGCTAAAGATAAGTGAGTCCTCTAGGGCAGCATATTCTCAAAAGGCAGAACTCATTAAGTTATATCTGAACAGTATTCCAATCAATTGAAAAGGTCTCTGTTAACATACCGTGCCAATCCTTTGGCTGTAGTAAGCAGGAACTCCTCAATATTTTACTAAACCACTGGGGGTTTCTCTAGTTCTTCAGCGTCTAATACTAAATGTACTGTACAGATTTGTACAATGTTTTTAATGCCTTTTTGTTTCTCCTGTTATACAGAACTACAAGTCTCTCTACCAAGCTAATGGAATTCAATTTGGGAACAGACAAACAGACTTTTTTGTCCAAGTTGATCAAATCAATTTTCATCTCATATTTGGAAAACTACGTTGATGTAGAAATTGCTTATTTGCGAAGTCGAAGTTCAATGATCTTACAGCGCTATTATGATTCTAAGAACCATCAAAAAAGGTCTATTGGAACTGGAGGGTAGGTAAAAAACAAACATACATCAGTAGAATCAGTAAACTATTTAAAGTGAAACTTTACCCATAATAAAAAATAAAGTTTTTTTTTTTTTCAGCAAGGAAACACACATTCCACGTTTATAAGTATGCTACCAAAATAAGTGTGTGTGCTGTAAATTGCCTCCAGCATTGTTCCTGTTTCTTCTTGCTGGAGGCTGCCATTTTGCCAAAGCCCAGAGCCCCTGAACAACAGTAAATCTTTAGGCTGTCAGCAGATCAGCCTTTACATATTCGGCACAGTGCCTAAAAATTACAACTGAGCATGTGCAGAGCAGGGTGAACCAGTGTAGTACTGGAATTTAAACAGTATAAACAATATTTTTAATGTTTTACATAGCTATACCTGCAAAAGGGGCCTTATTTTCTGACTAAAGTTCCACTTTAATAATTATATAAGAGCTTTGTTATGGTAGGTTTCATTCTGTTACAGAGGGGATGCCTCCATCCAAGAAGTAACAGAAATCTGTATTAAAAGTGAACTGTTGTAACACTTGGTTTACATCTTACAATAGAAGGAATGAGCGCCCTGTTTATAAATATAAATTTGTTCTATTGCTGCACAGCTATACTGTGACAACTACATATTGTCTGCTGGATAAAAAAAATGTATAGAATTACTAGGTGATATAAATAGCTGGATCACACAAAATCTTCACATTATTAAAAAATATTCTTTTATTCTTTGCAACAGCATTCAAGACCTGAAAGAGAAATTTCGTCAGCGCTCAATTTTTCCTTTGGGATCGAGTATAGAAACACACGGCGAGACATTTTTAGCACAAGAAGTGGTGGTAAACCTATTGCAAGAAACCAAGCATGCCTTTGAAAGATGCCATAAGGTATATTTTAGCAAAACCATAATATTGACAGTCATTTGTAACTAGAAATGTGAAGCACGGGTCCCCAACCCCCAGGCTGGTGCCGGTCTGTGGCCTTTTAATGACCAGGCAGCACAGCAGGAGGTGAGCAGCGACCACGGCCTGGACAGGACTATTACAGATTGTGGTCGCCGCTTAACTGCTGCTGTGTGGGGGTGCCACTCAACCTTTGTGTCCCCTTCCGGTAGCTGCAGATCTGCACAGAGGGGGAGTAATCACCCTCTTGTTAAAATAAATTGGGCAGCTCCCACCCTCTGTCCAGATCCGCAGCTCCTTATGCCCCCTGCTCTGCTGATAGGATGAAAACTGCCGCTACCCTCAACAAAGGTAGGACTGTGCAGGCGAGGCAGAGATTGGAATGGGGTGGTGTGATGTTAGATAGGAAGGAGTGGGGGTAATGGGGCAGTGTGATGTTAGAGAGAAAGGGGTGGGGGGGATTCTGCAAGGGGCACTGTGATTGCTAGGTGCACTGTACAATAATGTAAAGAGGGACACTGTGATATAAAGGGGACTGCACCTTTAAAACTGAAATCATTACAGTGCAGTCCCCTTTATATCACAGTGCAGTCCCCTTTATATCACAGTGCAGTCCCCTTTATATCACAGTGCAGTCCCCTTTATATCACAGTGCAGTCCCCTTTATATCACAGTGCAGTCCTCTTTATATCACAGTGCAGTCTCCTATATATCACAGTGCAGTCTCTGTTACATTAATGTAAAGGGACTGCACTCTAAAGGGGCACTGAAGGGGACTGCACTGTAAAGGGGCATTGTAATGTGAAGGGGAACTGTGGACACTGATATAAAGTGTGAATTTTCCCAAGCCCTCCCTCCTTCAGTCCCTGGGAAAATTGTACACTGTTGGACTGCTTTAAAGGGGGACTGTGGACACTGATATAAAGGGGGAACTGTGCTGTAAAGGGGGGTTGTAGTGTGAAGGTGGACTGAGGTCAGAAATATCAACCCCCCACAAGTCCCTGGGAAAATTGGCTGCCCTGAATCCGTTCCCTGGTGCCAAAAAGGTTGGCGACCGCTGGTGTAATTTTCTTTTATGCATCTTCTTAAAGCTTAACACCAGTAAAATTGGTTTGTCTTAATTTTGTTTTGGATAGAGTGGGGAAGGGTTAGAGACTGTCAGATTTGCATTGCCGTCTGTGCCTACTACCAGAGATATTTCCCACTCACTTCTTCCAGGACAAGTGAAAAGAAAGCCCTGCAATAGGAGCACAGGGAAATTATAATTTAAGTAATGGTTGATACAGGTATATGTATTTTATTGTTTTTTTTTTTTTTATTTAGCTTTCAGATCCGTCTGATCTTCCAAAAAATGCCTTTAGAATATTTTCAATTCTTGTTGACTACTTATGCATTGAGCACATTGACTACGCCTTGGAAATAGGTTTGGCGGGTAAGATCTATAATTCTCTTCTATTTTATTGAGTCTTTCTAAATTTTAGTGTATAGACCAATGTAATAGGTTCAGGTCCATTAGGAGGTTTGAAGCAAAGATATACTCTGTATTTCTATTTATGGGAAGCATGTGATTCACTCCCAATCCTGCCTTGTGATGATAGGCAATCTGTACAGTCACGTGGGTACAGGGAGTTGTAGCTTGGAGATTAAACAGGGCTTTCTCTCTGCAGGGTGGAGGGAGGGGTAGGAGAGTGAAAGAAAGGCGAATATGTGCAGCAGATGGGGATGCCGTTTATAGTGAGCTGGTTGCTGTGCCCCTCATAGACAAAGCACGGGTTCTTGTTAAAAGCTAGAGCTGTGCTTTAACAAATTGTACATGTCCCTACCCTGCTCTCTGTATCCCAATCAGCTTTTTTTTTTATTATACTCATGAATACGTCTCTTTTTACAATGGTATGACATCAGTGCCACATCAGTGGGGGATAGTTCTGGAGATAAGGTGGTTATTGCAGCTGCATTCATTTTTTAATAAAACCACTGGGTAAGTCATTCAAAACAAAATTACTGGAGATCTGCACTATGTTTCAGCCAGCCATGCTATCCTATATACTTTTATACAGTGGGGACGGAAGGTATTCAGATCCCCTTAAATTTTTCACTCTTTGTTATATTGCAGCCATTTGCTAAAATCATTTAAGTTCATTTTTTTTTTCCTCATTAATGTACACACAGCACCACATATTGACAGAAAAACACAGAATTGTTGACATTTTTGCAGATTTATTATAAAAGAAAAACTGAAATATCACATGGTCCTAAGTATTCAGACCCTTTGCTGTGACACTCATATATTTAACTCAGGTGCTGTCCATTTCTTCTGATCATCCTTTGAGATGGTTCTACACCTTCATTTGAGTCCAGCTGTGTTTAATTATACTGATTGGACTTGATTAGGAAAGCCACACGCATGTCTATATAAGACCTTACAGCTCACAGTGCATGTCAGAGCAAATGAGAATCATGAGGTCAAAGGAACTGCCTGAAGAGCTCAGAGACAGAATTGTGGCAAGTCACAGATCTGGCCAAGGTTACAAAAAAAATTTCTGCTGCACTTAAGGTTCCTAAGAGCACAGTGGCCTCCATAATCCTTAAATGGAAGATGTTTGGGACTACCATAACCCTTCCTAGAGCTGGCCGTCCGGCCAAACTGAGCTATTGGGGGAGAAGAAGAGCCTTGGTGAGAGAGGTAAAGAAGAACCCAAAGATCACTGTGGCTAAGCTCCAGAGATGCAGTCGGGAGATGGGAGAAAGTTGTAGAAATTCAACCATCACTGCAGCCCTCCACCAGTCGGGGCTTTATGGCAGAGTGGCCCAACGGAAGCCTCTCCTCAGTGCAAGACACATGAAAGCCTGCATGGAGTTTGCTAAAAAAAAACACCTGAAGCACTCCAAGATGGTGAGAAATAAGATTCTCTGGTCTGATGAGACCAAGATAGAACTTTTTGGCCTTAATTCTAAGCAGGATGTGTGGAGAAAACCAGGCACTGTTCATCACCTTTCCAATACAGTCCCAACAGTGAAGCATGGTGGTGGCAGCATCATGCTGTGGTGGTGTTTTTCAGCTGCAGGGACAGGACAACTGGTTGCAATCGAGGGAAAGATGAATGCGGCCAAGTACAGGGATATCCTGGATGAAAACCTTCTCCAGAGTGCTCAGGACCTCAGACTGGGCCGAAGGTTTACCTTCCAACAAGACGATGACCATAAGCACACAGCTAAAATAACAAAGGAGTGGCTTCACAACAACTCCATGACTGTTCTTGAATGGCCCAGCCAGAGCCCTGACTTAAACCCAATTGAGCATCTCTGGAGAGACCTAAAAATGGCTGTCCACCAACGTTTACCATCCAACCTGACAGAACTGGAGAGGATCTGCAAGGAGGAATGGCAGAGGATCCCCAAATCCAGGTGTGAAAAACTTGTTGCATCTTTCCCAAAAAGACACATGGCTGTATTAAATCAAAAGGGTGCTTCTACTAAATACCGAGCAAAGGGTCTGAATACTTAGGACCATGTGATATTTCAGTTTTTCTTTTTTAATAAATCTGCAAAAATGTCAACAATTCTGTGTTTTTCTGTCAATATGGGGTGCTGTGTGTACATTAATGAGGAAAAAAAATGAACTTAAATGATTTTAGCAAATGGCTGCAATATAACAAAGAGTGAAAAATTTAAAGGGGTCTGAATACTTTCCATCCCCACTGTATATAAAATAGGATTTTTTACATTGAACAGTGTCAGCTATTATCAGTGTGTTCATAAAGTTTTGCCTGTCTATTGCCTGTGACTACTGTCTCTAAAACATAGATTGAAATTCGACCAGTTCAGCAGGGACAGGCCAAATTTTGATCTGTTCAGCAGGGACAGGCCAAATTTTGAGCCAAGTGTGGGCACTATGGTTGTACAGCAGTTGGTCAACCAATTGGCTCAGATTTTTCACATTTGATAAGTGCTGCGGGCTATAGCCTGCAATGCTGATCAGTGTATTGTGACGGCAGGGAAGTATCCCCGCTGTCATAATACAATGACACAGTGGGGAAGATTCCCCATCCAACTTGAATGTGTGGATGGAGGAGTTGGGTTAGCTTTTTTTGTTCAACCCGCTGGTTGAAAAGAAAAAAAAACAACTCCTCTATTGGCTGCCTTTAAAGTGGTTGTAAAGCCTTACATGTACCCAGTGAAGTGACTGGCCTCAGGTGATACATAGAGATGAAACAAATCCTCCTACATAAGTTGTGTCTGTCTATCTGCAGCCCTTTCTTCTCTGCATCCATTCAAAGTGCTGAATTTTTAAAGAATGTCTGAGAGTTCAGAAAAAAGTGGGCGGAGAGTTGAAGTTACAGTCTGCAGAGCTCGGTGAGGAGAACTCTGACAGCTGATTGAGGAAAGGGATGACATCAACCCCCCCAGCCAAATCTGCAACTTTATAAAACAATGTGGATTCCTATTACATTGATAGATTTGGGCAAGTGTGTATTAGATTTCACTTTTCGTCAATAAATAAGATTTGTTTTTTTTGTTTTTTACCCCCCAGCAATCCCTTCTCCCGAATCAAAGAATGCCAACCTATATTTCTTCGATGTGGTACATCAGGCCAACACTATTTTCCATTTGTTTGATAAACAATTTAATGATCATTTAATGCCTTTAATAAGGTAGGAGTTTTTTTTTTGTTCTTTACCAAATTGGAATGGTTTGTTGTATCAGACTAATTCTGTGATTCTTCTTGTGTTTACAGCTCCTCTCCAAAGCTTACCGAATGTCTGCAGAAGAAGAAGGATATAATTGAGCAGATGGAAGTGAAACTGGACACTGGAATTGACAGGTTAGACAAGTCTTTCTCAACCTCTTTACACCAGAGAAACCCTTAAATTTATTTTCAGATCTGAGGAAATGCCTGTTAAAAATAAATTATACTACCTCAATACAAAAACTATGCTTGAAAAACAACAAATGGTGGTGAAAGGATTGTGTAGTACAAGAAATTTTCACAGACCAAAACTAGTAAATCAAAGGAACAAAAGCCACACTAAAAACTAGTGATCTGAAATATGAGTTTGTGCAAGATTGAGACAAATCCTCTTGAGTATTCAAATGGAGATAGAAAGCATAAAATCACCAATAGGGTCTCCAGATCATGCCGCCAACACCTTAAATAAGATGCGGGCTTACCAGATTTAGTGGACCCTCTAATTAAAGAGAGGTCGATTTAGGCATTTGGCCACACACCCTGGCCATGGTATTACCAGGGCTCTCCCGCAAGGTCCACTCACTCCAGATTAAGGATGTGGGCTGTAATTCAGTGCAGAGAATTGCTGGGGGACCTACTCCACTACAGGGGGGGGCTGCCGGTCACAGGAGGATCCCAGAACAAACACATTGGCAGGCTGCAGCTGATACAATGTTCAGGTCTTTCCCCCAAAGAGCTGCAAAGAGAAAAGACCTGAACATTGTATCAGCTGCAGCCTGCCAGTGTGTTCTGTGCTCCTTCTGTAACTGGCAGCCCCCCTGTACTGGAGTAGGTCCACCAGCAATTTTCCGCACTGAATTACAGCCCACATTCTTATTCTGAAGTGGACCTTGCGGGAGAGCCCTGGGAATACCTTGGCCAGGGTGTGTGGCCACATGCCTAATCGACCTCTCTTTTTAATTAAAGGGTCCACTAAATCTGGTAATCATTTTTTAGGTGGTAGTGGAACGATCTGGTGACCCTATTGGTGATTTTATGCTTTCTATCCCCATTTGAACACTCATGAAGAGGATTTGTCTCAATCTTGCGCAAACTCTCATTTTTCTTTGAGAACGTTATCAGCATATCAGTGTACTTGCACATGGACTTTGATACACATGGGTGTTAAACTATTGTTCACAAGCTATATACCGTATGTGGTTTTTGAAATCTTTATATTTTTTGATGTTTTGATATATGCATATTTCATATCGCTTGTTTTCAGTGCAGCTTCCTTTCCTTTGATTTAGAAATAAGTCATATTTGGTCAGAGGGAAGAAATGCCCCTTACACTGTCGGTCAGTGGGAAGAATGTAACCCTTGGACTCCATTCACACCTTGGCGTTTTATTTTGCGGGCGAAATCGCTGGACGCACTTGCGATCCCCGCTATTTTGAATGGCACCACATCGCAACGAGATTTTGCTGCAGATGTGCCCGACAAATCGCGGTAAAGTTGCGGTAAAAACGCGCAGGCAGAATCGCCCAATGCCCAAAAGAAGCACAAGAACTTCTTTTGGGCGTCGGCGTTCCGCGATTCTGTTTGCGCGTTTTACTGCAATTCAGGCGACAATCGTGGCAAAATCGCGGCGCGATTTGGTGCCATTCAAAATAGCGGGGATCGCAAGGGCGTCCTGCGATTTGCGGCTTTTACGACTCGCGGGCAGAATCGCTGCGATTCCGCCTGCAACACGGAAGTCCAAGGTGTGAATGGAGCCCAACAGTGGTGGTCGCAACCTAAATATCACATGCAATATTGTTTAGTGAAATTAGCCTGTATCCTAACTACACAACACTAGATGAAAACATTCCCTGTGGTTTTATGAAGGTTAACAACTGTAGAATAATGTAAGTGTGATAGGTTGGACACGTCTTATTTTTTTTCTCCCATATAAAAGTTTCTATATACTATATATATTTACTTACAGGACACTAAATTGCATGGTTGGCCAGATGAAACAGATCTTGGCTGCTGAACAGAAAAAGACGGACTTCAAACCAGAGGATGAAAATAATGTATTCATACAATACACTACTGTAAGTTATATCTGGAATTTTACAAAAAAAAAGGCCACTTTAAATAAAGTGTTGACAAGGGTGTTGGGTCTTGGAAAGTCTGAAAAAGTAATATGAATCCGATTCCTTGATGAACCACAATTGCCTGTAAGCAGCAATATAAATGTCTGTAGGCAACAGTTCTCAGCTGGTTTTGCTGTCATACACCTGATATTGCATTTTCCAGTCTCTTCCAAATGGTAGGATGCAAGAAGAGTAGGTGAAAATGTCCTTACTCAACGAACTGCACAATCTGTTGAGTCCATGTACACCTGGTTAAAACGGGATTGCTGATACTAATTTATTACCGTCGAGTGCTTTAAAGTGCTGTGGTTAGAAAAATAGTATTTAGCAGCCCAGCTCAAAACAAGTATTCACAAAATTACAAAGTCAGCCCACCAAACACTAATGGTTCAGTTATCAATGGTGGATAATAGAGAAACCACATAACAGTTTTTTTTTTTTTATATCTGAGGTATACTCGTGGTAAGATCTCTAGACTTTAGACCTAAGGTAAACACCACTCAAGCCTAATACAGTAGTGGTTACCTTCATAAGTACACAGTATTTAGTACACTGAAAATACTTTCATTTTAAAAATGTAATCAGCCATTAAAGCGGTTGTAAACCATTGCAATTAAAAAAAAAAAAAACCTTCCCCTGTAAGACAATTGCATAATGTGCTAGTATGTATCACATGTGAAAAAACAGAAGGGGAGCTGCAGCCCAAACATCAATGGAAGCATAAGTCATTTATTTAAAACATTAATAAAAAACTTACATCTAGGTAAGCAGATGGCTGTGTCAGGTGAGAAGGCTTCTGTGGCCATATGCTGGCAGAACTGGCTGTCATGTACGATTGATGAAGCCGCAGAGGAAGTCGGAGGTGGTAGCAATGTCTCCTTCAGGCAGAGTGACAAGCCACGGGGTTGTAAGGGGGCGCCTCCTTTGTCAAGTATGCATTGCATCCTAGCACATTATGAAATACTTACCTTAGAACGAAGCCCTCCAGCGGCACGCTGTCGCCATTGACAGGGCTTCCATCTTCCCCCTGGTCTTCCTTCCGGGTTCGTGGACTCTGGCTGTGTGAGTGGCCGGAGCCGCGATGCGCAGGAGACCTCTTATGCCGGACCTTGAGAGCACATGCTCCAGTGACTTCAGCAGCTACATCCAGTGTGAATATCTCCTAAATGGTGCCTTAATTAGAGATATTCATTTTACCTACAGGTAAGCCTCACACAATGTAAATAATCATCTTTAATCTTTTTGAATAGAATTACAGTGTATCCTGTTTTCCTGCCTGTTCTCAAAGCCCCTGCAATTCTTATTTACAAACAGGCTTGTGCAAAAGTTTGCATTTATCTTCGGAAGCAAGTAGAGAAGATACGCAGCTCTTTGGATGGGAAGAATGTGGACACACTGCTGATGGAGTTGGGCGTCCGCTTCCATCGCCTTATCTACGAACATCTCCAGCAGTTCTCATACAGCTCTATGGGAGGCATGCTTGCCATCTGCGATGTTGCAGAGTATAGGAAGTGCGCCAAGGAATTTAAGGTTTGCTTCAGTTTCTGTACTGTAATGTCTAGACATAGATCATATATCACGTAGCTTGTTTATAGTGTCCTGTTGAGTAGGTTGGATATTTATTGCAGATATTTATATAGCGCCAACTATTTTACATATACAGTATCTTACAAAAGTGAGTACACCCCTCACATTTTTGTAAATATTTTATTATATCTTTTCATGTGACAACACTGAAGAAATGACACTTTGCTACAATGTAAAGTAGTGAGTGTACAGCTTGTATAACAGTGTAAATTTGCTGTCCCCTCAAAATAACTCAACACACAGCCATTAATGTCTAAAACGCTGGCAACAAAAGTGAGTACACCCCTGAGTGAAAATGTCCAAATATGTGCCCAAAGTGTTAATATTTTGTGTGGCCTCCAATATTTTTCAGCACTGCCTCAACCCTCTTGGGCATGCAGTTCACCAGAGCTTCACAGGTTGCCACTGGAGTCCTCTTCCACTCCTCCATGACGAGAGGGAGCTGCTGGATGTTAGAGACCTTGCGCTTCTCCACCTTCCGTTTGAGGATGCCCCACAGATGCTCAATAGGGTTTAGGTCTGGAGACATGCTTGGCCAGTCCATCACCTTTACCCTCAGCTTCTTTAGCAAAGCAGTGGTCATCTTGGAGGTGTGTTTGGGGTCGTTATCATGATGAAATACTGCTCTGCGGCCCAGTCTCTGAAGGGAGGGGATCATGCTCTGCTTCAATGTGTCACAGTTGTCACATGTTGGCATTCATGGTTCCCTCAATGAACTGTAGCTCCCCAGTGCCAGAAGCACTCATGCAGCCCCAGACCATGACACTCCCACCACCATGCTTGACTGTAGGCAAGACACACTTGTCTTTGTTCTCCTCACCTGGTTGCCGCCACACATGCTTTACATCATCTGAACCAAATAAGTTTATCTTGGTCTGATCAGACCACAGGATATGGTTCCAGTAATCCATGTCCTTAGTCTGCTTGTCTTCAGCAAACTGTTTGCAGGCTTTCTTGTGCATCATTTTTAGAAGAGACTTCCTTCTGGTACGGCAGCCATGCAGACCAATTTGATGCAGTGTGCGGCGTATGGTCTGAGCACTGACAGGCTGACCCCCCACCCCTTCAACCTCTGCAGCAATGCTGGCTTCAATCATACGTCTATTTCCCAAAGACAACCTCTGCATATGAGGCAGAGCACATGCACTCAACTTCTTTGGTTGACCATGGCGAGGCCTGTTCTTAGTGAAACCTGTCCTGTTAAAGACACAAAAGCGTGCAGTGTATTGCTGTCTCCCAGGGGTACGCTGGATTATTTGTATCCTGAATATGCAGCGATGAGATTGTATTGAGCCTTTAGCATTGCTGATACTAAATCCAGGATCTAAGTGATGCATCCGGTGTTGGCCCTCCTCCCTCTAATGGCTTCTCCCTTAATTAGGAATATTGTTTACATGCCCCTGCTGAGATATTTAGCTATATCTAATATACTTTCTTACTGCTGATTGAACTTTCTCATGCTACCGTGACTTGCATGATTTTGCATTCCGATTTAAGATAGAGAGACATATTCCCTTCTCTGTCTCATCTGTGAACCTTGGCCGTGTCCTGAGGAAGCCTAACGGTGAAACGTGTAGACATACAAGGGCTCACTGCACAATAATCATAGATGCTATATATTACAATTGTCATTGTTTTTTAGATATTTGTATTTTTCAATAAATGTATATTTTTTTATACTGCTATATCTTCTCCACTGTTTCTTAGCCTAAAAAGTCCGCCTCCCTGGTAATACTCAGTACTACCTTATTTTGTATCCTGTTCTGTTAAAGTTTCAGGGTCTTGGCAATCTTCTAATAGCCATCTTTATGTAGAGCAAAAAAAAAATTTTTCAGATCCTCAGAGGGTTGTTTGCCATGAGGTGCCATGTTGAACTTCCAGTGACCAGTGTGAGAGAGTGGGAGCGATAACACCAAATTTAACACACCTGCTCCCCATTCACACCAGAGACCTTGTAACACTGAGTCACATGACATCGGGGAGGGAAAATGGCTAATTGGGCCCAGTTTGGACATTTTCACTTAGGGGTGTACTCACTTTTGTTGCCAGCGGTTTAGACATTAATGGCTGTTGCGTTATTTTGAGGGGACTGCAAATTTGCACTGTTATACAAGCTGTACACTCACTACTTTACATTGTAGCAAAGTGTCATTTTTTCAGGGTTGCCACATGCAAAGATATAAAATATTTACAAAAATGTGAGGGGTGTACTCACTTTTGTGAGATACTGTATATTGTATATTTACATGAGTCCCTGCC
Organism: Aquarana catesbeiana; assembly: GCF_042186555.1. Taxonomy (NCBI): domain Eukaryota; kingdom Metazoa; phylum Chordata; class Amphibia; order Anura; family Ranidae; genus Aquarana; species Aquarana catesbeiana. The sequence continues at coordinate 70,116,146 of NC_133336.1, read as the reverse complement.
ATTAAGGAGCTTACAATCTAAGCTGCATAACTCACATTCATACATACACATGCTAGGACCAATTTAGATAGGAGTCAATCACAGCCAGTGAGTCAATGAGGAGAGAGCAGGAGACAGGGCCGAGCTGCGGCTTTGTGTGTCTTATGGACACACAGAGCGGGACTTTAGAGCGAGCACGGACCAGTGCCCCCAGAGCAAGCAGTTTGCTATTGGGGCACTGGCTGAAGAGGAGGATCCAGGAGCACCAGCGTGGAAGTCGAAAAGAGGAGGATCGGGCTGCTCTGTGCAAAACCACTGCATAGAGCAGGTAAGTATGACATGTTTTTTGTTAGTTTTTGAATGAACCTTTTAATGTCACTTTAAAGATGCAAGGGAGTTTATTTGAAAAACGCAATGGAAATTATTTTTCAACTGCATCTAAAGTCCAGGAGAGACTGTCTTATCATTTTACTGGTATTATATAAGTTCTTGTTAAAGATAAAGAGACCATCAAATGTAGCATATGCAAAAAATACTGATCTTGCATTTACACCTGTAATGACTTTTTGTATTTTAGATCCGATCTGTGCATTTCATTTGTATATTAATAGAAACTCTCCCACCTTTACCCTGCAGATTACCGTGGTGCTGCAACTTTTTGACACTCTGCACTCCCTTTGCAACCTTCTAGTAGTTGCCCCAGATAATTTAAAGCAAATGTGTTCTGGAGAGCAGCTGGCCTGCCTGGACAAGAATATCCTTCACTCCTTTGTGCAGCTAAGAGCAGACTACAGATCTTCACGCCTTGCTCGACACTTCAGCTGAGAAGCTAACTGCATACTGAGATTGTATTAAATTCTATGCCAATGCGTGGCTTGAAAATGGCACAGGACATTCTCCTTCCTATGTAGAGGTTGCTCTAAATTCTGCAGCTCAGTTACTCTGGCTTTAGAACATAGTGCAGCCGTATTTCACTTGCTGCTGGCTCTGCCTCTTTCAGCAAAAGGGATTTTGCTTGGTTGCTTTTTTTTTTTTTTTTTTTTTCCCAGGAAGATACAAATTGGTAAAATTTTATGGTCACCACTCCTCACTTTCTTTGTGTTCTCATAAAATGGATTGCTATTGCAGTGAGACACACTCATTTTTCGAGTGGCTGGAACATTTGCCTTTAACATGGCAGTACTTTTACAGAAAAGGTTTTTGTGTATTGTGACGCCTTTAGTTTCAGACTGTGGTATGTGGTCTGAGAAATGGACTGCTGAGTGTAATCAATCTCATTCCTAGCTGGGCCTGGGAGGGTTCTCCGCTTATTGACTACTCTTATTTAGTTATGTTCTCTTTCAGAATAAACTTTTTATTGACTTTTTTCTGTGCTCTAAAGGCTGCTTCCATGCAAAACCAATTTTTCAGTTTTGGGTGGACACCCATGAGTAAAGCACCCTAAAGCTTCTTGTATTTCTCAGATTCTAGTGGGGAAGGTTTTCTGGCATTTGTTTTGCCTCCAGCCTCTCCCTCAATTATCACACAACTGCATCCTAGGTTTTTTCTACCATGTGGACCATTCATTGCAGGATTGTGGCACCTTTTTGATTTAAAATAAGTATGTGAGTCTACATTACCATGCTTTAAAATTAAAGTGAATAGCATGTGAAACCTATAAATCTAAATGTAAGAGTATCAGTCCCAAGCAGATGAAAAAGTCTAAACTTGTGAGCAATATGGTGAAGGAAATTCTATTAGCCGTGTACTTCAAAACCCAAAGTGTACCACCACATAAATTCGTCCCAAACTGTTATTTTGTCTCATCACAAAATAGTGTAGTGCAACGTTTCAGGGGCACGCAGGGCTCCTTCGACAGGCATGCCTGACGAAGGGGTCCTGCGTGACTCCGAAGCGTTATTTTGTGATGTGATCATTCTTGAGTTAAAAACGTTTGGACAAAATTGAAGATCCTTGGTGTGCTGGCGAATATCTACATTATTGCGCAGGTTCCAGTATCCAGCTGGCGGTCGCTACAGCACCCTGTACTTTTAGAGCTCATTCTAGGAATGTGTGCGATGGGAATATGGACTGTGTACTTAGATTTATATGTTTCACATATAATTTACATTTTTTTAGCGTGGAAATGTAGACTCGCATTGATTCTACACAATTTATCTAATTGTTTTTGCCAGCAGCCATTTGTATCTGAGAGTGCAATTTCTTTTTGTGTAAAATAGAAGTATGGGGTTAACAAAAAATAAAAAAAATTATACTCACCTAGGTGGATGCAGCATTGATCCCCAGCCAGCTCTGTAGTGAGAACCGAGTGATCAAACACAGCTGATCACTCAGTTCTCAACCTCCACTCTGAGCAGAGAGCCATGACTGTCAGTCAGCAGCTCTCTGCTTTCCCCTCCAGCACTCACTGGAGTACCCGGGGGGGGGGGGGGGGGGGGGGGGGGAGCTGGTTCAGGCTCTAGGCAAATCGCTTAGAGGTTAAGCCAGGTGCCGGTCCAGGCTTCTGTGTGGCTCTTGATCATATGATCAGAATCTTATCAGAGCCTGCACCGGCTCAGTGGCATCAGCCGGCAGCTGACCTTAGCCCGCTATTGGCTGAAAATGGGTTACAGGAGTGCAGAACGGACTGGACTCCTGTGACCTACAGGAGAAGTATAGCCAAAATAGCTTTGCCTATACTTCTCCTATTAAGCTTGTAATGGTTACATTCACCTGAATGTTCAGATGAAGGTGTTTTGCCTTGAAACATCTGAGAAGTGTAAGGAGCAGGGATGTGATTCCTGCATCTCAAATGCTACCTTTTGGGTGGAGTTGGGTTCTAAGATCTCAGTTTTGTTGCTTTTTTATTTTCCTATGCATGTTTACTAACACAAGTATACCACAATCTACAGCAGTCAGTCAAATGCTGGCTTTCAGCACTGTAGACTAGCTACAATTAAAGTGATCTTCCAGACAAACAGCTGAATACACACTTGAAATATATAGGTCTGTAAATGCTTTAATTGCACAAATAGTCATTATCTTGTTCAGCAGCCTGTCTTGTGATTTCCACACATGCCTCACTGCATAGCTAGGAAGTCGGCGCCACAGTTTTCTTGTCATGTGCAGCTTCCCGTGTCACCGGCCTGCAGATTTGACAGTAAATTATGAATGTGATGATGCTGAATCATTGTCTAGTGTGCTAATGGGTGACCTATGATACAGCAAAGGTATAATGGGAAATGGGACTGTTACCTGCAGGGCTGTGCTTTGTGGCAAAACATGACTAAAGCAAATCTACCTTACAAGTGGTGGCTGCATAAGTATTTTCCTTTTTTTCAGGTTTTTCCCCGTTTGGTAACACCTGGTGATCCAATCCTGTAAATAATACTCTTCCTGTCCCTGGATGGCTACACTCATTCCTCCACTGTATCTATGGAGGAATCCATGTTGTCACCCAGACTGGACTTCAAACATGTCTACTTTATCTCCATTACATGAGATTGGCATTTTACTCAGAAAAGATCAAATGTCTTCTTGCAATTCAGTTCACAGTAAGTGACAAGAACACTGCACTTCTAGAAAAATCAATAGGTATTTTCTGTACTTAATGAAAATGAAAACTAATACAGCCACCACATCTAAGGTTGGATAAAATACAGTATATTACATTTTTGTTCTTGGGTTTAGCTATCTTTAAAACTTTGGCATGCCCATATGTGTTTATTTCACGTGTATTTTAGCTGTTTGGCTGCAGTTTTGCTTTGAAGCTAATTTTGCATTGATAACTGCAGATTACTACTGCTCTTTTGACAACATAAGCAAGAAAAGTATCAAGTCCTATGTAATTTATCCTTCAAATTATTTTACATCATTGTATTTTCTTAGTCAATACAAAGCATACCCATGCCACTTTGTATTTTTCCCTACATTTAACTTATTTGTACAGCTAATTGTTATATGTTTCAGGTCCTGGGGATGCTCAGAAGCTTAGTATCTTGTATGAATGATGCTTTCTTTTTTATATGTATGTATGTTTATTGGTGGGCAAAACCTGGTGTTATCACATAATATTCAGATATTTTAAAAGTTTTTATTTGTGGATTCCCTTTTTTTGGAAAGTAGTTGACTGTAGTTTTCAGAGTGGTTTGGCCATCAATATAACACTGAATTGCACAGTATTTTTAACAAACTGATCTACATTTTTTTTTTTTCTGTTCTATACTGTGCGTGAGGAAAAAACCATAATAAAAATTTAAAGTAAAAGTTCACTTCAGAATTATTTTTATGAACATTGGACAGCCATATAACACATGTACCTTGATAAATGCATAACATCATGTTTGACATCTGTCCATGCTCCGGTTGTCTAGCAATCCGCAATGGAAACTGCTGTGACAATTAATCATATATGCATAAGCAACATGAAGCCAACACACGTGACCTACCAACCGTGATATATGATTAATAATATTAAATAATAAACAGTCTTTATGTAGTCCTTATGTAGATTTAATATTTCATAAAGTGCTTCTTCACGATAAATCATAAACTTCAGTGTTACGTGACACCACCTCCACCACCGGGTGAATTGCCCGCTCACCTTAGGGGGTGACCCCACTGGGTCTAGTCATACCTTTTAAGATAATTGATCATCGATATTCCTGGCAGGACCACGTTGCTATATTTGGTCTCTTTATACCTTCTTAGATAAAAAGCACCGGCTCTTCTCTGGAGGGACTCAGAGCAAAAGAAAAGCTTTTATCCCGCAAGATTGCATAAAACAAGTGGATTTATTTAAAAGTAACAGTAGCCCACTCACAAAAACATAATCTTGTATATAGTAGGGTTATAAAATTATTGTCAAGAGTGATTACGAAAGGCTCTCATCCTCCACTGCTACTACCGGGTAACTGCGACAGCGGAAGTGACGTCACAGATCATGTGACTTCTTCAAGGGATATGCAAAATCTTTATCTTTGCAAGATCACTTTTTAAAGGTGCAGCTGTTCTCTGTGTCTCCAACACATTCTATGTAGCACACATAGCAGCGCTTAATTAATTCTGTACTCAATGGAAACTGCCAGCTGTTTACTAGTGACACCATGCTCTCAATATATTTATTTTTTATTGGTTTGTAATGAAGAAAGTTACAAAACAGAGCTTTCTGGGTATACCTTGGCTCGAAGTACGTACATCAGTGCAAGGAAGAAAAAAAATTAAAAGAGAAACAAACAACTATTTGAAATCTACCCATAAGGCATGAAAACATGCTTAGAGTCCACAAAGTCCAGCAAGAGGAGTAAAACATGTCCATCACAATAAAATACGGGGAACACACAGATCTAGTGTAGAATGTTCTAGTACATAGCACCTGACAATGGTCAATGGGGAGGCCAGAATCATCACAATAAAACAACTAGCCAGACAACCTCAGTTATAAAAGGGGTGAAGTATACCTCAAGGAAATCCATTAAGTAACAGTGGCGTCTAACCATATATCTTGGGGAATTTCTTTAGACAACCCAGACAGTAGTATGTCTTTACACAAGGGGATCGCTGAATTGACAAGAGTTGTTCGATAGTCTAGAGCAGGGATAGGTAACCTTATAGAAGCAGAGATCTACCTCAACAACACAGGGGAAGTCCAAGATCACCAGGCACAGTGTCTCCTCCTCACATTTGATTTAAACCTCTAATTGCCATACTACTTTGTCGCAATAGCATGCATTGCACGGCAATCATGGGTTTAAATCCGCTTCGTACTGATCTGAAGATCCCTTCTTTCCTTCTGCTGGCACCACTCTTGAGAGCGCTATCCGGGCTAGGAGGTGGAGAGCAGTTGGTATTACTCTGCATGGGACAGGAGCCGGCACTACAGAGGAGGCATCGACTTATGCGGCTCTTGCTCCCTACTACAGTTCAAATTTTACAAGTAGTATCTCTGCATTGCACTCTGATGCTCTGGAATGGTGGGTCAGCAAGACCAGACCGTGATCTACTGGTAGATCGCGATCCACTGGATGCTGACCTCCGGTCTAGAGTAAGGGCTGTATCTGCCTTCTGTCATAGTACTGTTGCCTTCCTAGCCTTAAATAATAGGGGACCCAACAAGGTCCTGAGTGCCCGGGTGAATGCCAGGGCCTCCACTATGTCTGACAGCTTTATGGGCACAGAGGAAATGTTTCCAGGATACAATCACAAGACATAGATGACATCAAGGGCTGGTAAATGGATGGCAGTTTCCGATTGCTGGACAACCAGTATGTGGACAGTTGTCAAACTTGCTTTATCAAAGTACATATGTTTTATTGCTGTCTTTAATGTTCAGGGTAATTATAGAATGAACTTTCACTTTATTATAACAAAAAAACCTTCACATATGGCTGTGAATTGTATTTTGTATCAAGGTAATTTAATTATCAAGTAGTAGTAAGTCGCATTCAGCTAGGCTTGTTCTGTAATGTTGAACATGTTTTCTTTTCTTTATCGTACATCATGGGACACAGAGCCTTAAGTAATAACTTAATGGGTATATAGGCAACTTTAGGTGATGGACACTGGTATACAAATCCAGGAAGTTCACTCCCTATATAACCCCTCCTCCTTCCAGGAGCACTTCAGTTTTTTCGCCAGTGTCTAAGGTGTTGGTCACGAGTGAAGATGTGCTCTGAGGAGCTCCAGGAGGGATCCATGCTGGATTTAAATAGCCTCCATAGACCAGATCCATCCCAAGTGCCTCTGAGGCCAAAGTGGATGGTACCTGGGCCTCGTATCCGAAGCACAAGGTTTTTCCTGTAACGCCTCTTTGTAGGGCTGGACCCCAGGACCCAGGGCTTTGGTCATGCTGCATTACCTAAAAGCTTTCCTGGTGGGGTGCTTTTTTACACGTCCAAGGGAGTGGAACCCTGATAAAAAGGGACCCGGTCCTTGAAGGTTTGCTAAACGCAGCCCACCGTGATGGGTGAAGGTTGGATTGTCTGTTAATTCAGCAAATCCTGTGGCGGGGATAAGGTAAGGGAAGAAACTTAGGAACTAAAAAGTCCACCTATGCTTTCTTCTTTAAGGGAAAAAAATTGTTATGCCTTAAATCTCCACTAGAGGGAGTGTATGCACATACCTTAATCTGTTGTCTTCACTTCAGCTCAGTGTCCGTCTTTGTGTGGCCGCAGCAGCTTGTGCAGGGGGATACCTCTCAAGGTAAGAGATCCGCTGAATGCTTTTCTCCCCCCTGAAGGGACCATAAGGGTTAGTGAGACAGCTGTGGTTGTACCCCCCTTGTAATACCCCCCCTCCGAGGGGGTTGCAGAGGTCCCTTTTTTTCAGCATTAATAGTTGATTCCTCTGCTGCTGTGTAATGCGCTCTAAACCCCCCCCCCCCCCGTGTTGGGTCTGAGGACCTGAAAGCCACCCACGCTTCAGTGCGGGAATAATTTTCAAAAGAAAATAGGGGGCCAGTTTACGAAGGGGGCGGGGCCTAGGCGCGGCGCCGTGCAAAGTCCACAAGGACGCACGGAGGCTTAAAGGTTCAGCTGGAGCAGTCTCTCCTCAGTAGCGAGGAGGAAGCAAGCAGCCTACACTGGGACACAGGAGCGGTGGGGCACGTTAGGGTGGAAAGTGGCATTCCTGATACAGGAAGACTTTTTTCCCAGCACTAGGCTGAGCTTAATAGTGATGACTATGTTCAGCGATTAAGTGCAATTTAAAAGTGCCTCTGCTTTTGTGCTTAGGACTATGCGTACCAAAAAAGACGCCACAAAGACCAAAAAGGTACCAAAGGTTTCACCCCCAAGTGCTAGGATCTCCAGTCACATTTCCACACTGTCATCCTCACCTGAAATACCAATTATGGCAAGCCAGGGTGAGCTATTGGAACAAATTGATAGTGCAACTGCTTCTCATATCTCAGCTCCTGTATACATGACTGTCTTTTCTTACACCCTGCAAGGTCTGGAATGAAGATTAGCGGCTTCATTCAAATGGATAGGAAGCGTGCTAGATCCCCCTCCCCCACTTCAGACCCTGTGCAAGGGAAACCGTGGGCACAGGATGAGGTGTTACCCTCAGGCGATCAGGAGGAAAGACAAAATGGTGATTCCTCTGCGGAGGAAACAATGGTAGATGAACCTTTTTAAGCCTCACAGTCTGAGAAATTGCTGATGCAATCTCTTACGGAGATGGTTCGTTCTACTTTCATGCTACCCCTAACTGAGTCTCCTGAAGTTCGGTTTCTTCCTTGGGTTCCTTAAAACCTTCACAGCCTTTGCATGCGTTTCCTGTCCATGCATTACTAGAACAGCTTATTTATGCTGAATGGGATCACCCGGATAAGCATTTTCTTCCTCCATAAAGATTTTCAGTTCTCTACCCCATGGAGGAGAAATTCACCAAAAAATGGAAGGTCCCAGCATTGACGCTGTGATTTCCAGTGTGAATAAAAGTCTAACTTGTCCAGTAGACAATGCACAAATGCTTAAGGATCCAACAGATAAAAGGTTGGAATTCCTGTTGAAATCTGCCCTTTCCTTGGCAGGTGCCGTTACTCAGCCTGCAGTCGCTGCAATATTCATCTGTCAATCCCTAAAGGACCAATTTAGATAGGCCCTTAAAGAGGTTTCTGCACAACAAGCCTGGGAATTGGCCAAACTACCAAAAGCATTATGCTTTGCCATAGATGCCATTAAAAATTCTATTCACCAGGCGTGTCCCGCCTTACGCATATGCTAGTACATATGCTTAGAATCCTGTGGTTAAAAAAATTGGTCAGTCGAAGCACCATATAAAAACCTCCTGAGTTCCCTTTTCATGGGGAGCGGCTATTTGGGGATAATTTGGACAAATATATCCAAACAATTTCTAATGGGAAAAGTACTCTTTTGCCAGTCAAAAGAAAGTATAAATGCCCTTCATTTATACTCTTTCTCCTGCGCCAGGGGCTTCCGCCTCTAGGCAGTGGCGACGCCCTCTGCCGTCAGACTCTAGAGGAAAACCTCATGGTCAGGCCCAGGCTCAAAAGAAATCCTGAGGCCGGAAACCTGCAAAGCAGAATCCTAAAGTCGCATCATGAAGAGGCACCCCCCCTCGCCAGGGTGGGGGGAGACTTCTGCAGTTTTCAGAAGTCTGGCAAGAGGAAATTCAGGACAGATCAGACAGACAGGGTCATCTCCACGGTAATGCTGGAATTTTGGGACTTTCTACCATCTCGTTTCCTGAGGTCAAGCGTTCCCAAAGATCCAGAGAAAAGGCAATCTCTGTTTCGGGCACTAGACCGATTAATATCTCAGGGGGTGATCATACAGATCCCCACAGAAGAGCAAGGTTTGGGGTTTCATGCAAACCTTTTTATGGTACCAAAACCAAATGGAGATGTCAGACCCATTCTAGATCTAAAAAATCTAAATCAGTTCCTGAAGAACCGATCCTTTCTCATGGAGACGATCAGGTCAGTAGTTTCTATCCTACTAGGAGAAGAACGTCTGGTGTCTATCGACATCAGAGATGCATATCTGCATGTTCCTGTATTTCCCGCTCACCAAAGGTTCGAGGTAGAACAGCAGCATTTCCAATTTGTAGCCTTGCCCTTCGGGCTAGCTACAGCACCCTGGGTGTTTACAAAAGTCCTGGCCTCACCTCTAGCCAGGTTGAGGGCACAAGGCATAACAGTCTTGGCGTACTTAGATGATCTGTTGCTAATAAACCAGTCGGTGGCTAGTTTAGAGCAAAGCGTGCGCATTACAACCAGTTACCTGGAAAGTTTGGGTTGGATTCTCAACCTAGAGAAGTCTTCCTTAAAACCGATAAAAAGGCTGGCGTACTTGGGTCTGATCATAGACACAGCCCAGAAAAAGGTGTTCTTGCCTCAGGCAAAGATCAACTCCATAAGAGAGCTGGTGCAGATGGTCTGGTCAAAAGGCGATCCCTGCATTCGCCTTTGCATGAGGTTGCTAGGAAATATGGTGGCTTCATTCGAACCGGTTCCCCTATGCCCAGTTCCATTCAAGGCTGTTGCAAAGCAGTATCCTGTCTACTTGGAACAAAACAATTCATGCTTTAGACTTGCCAATGCAGCTGTCCCAAAGCCTCAATTGGTTACTAACCCAGAATCTGCTGAAAGGAAAATCCTTCAGACCAGTTATCTGGAAAGTGGTAACGACAGATGCCAGCCTTCCAGGCTGGGGAGCAGTACTAGAAAAGACAACTGTCCAGGGACAGTGGTCAAGAATCGAAAGAACCTTGCCCATCAATATCCTACAGATTCGGGCAGTGCGTCTGACTCTAAAGGCCTGGACTTTCAGGTTACGGGATTGTCCTGTCAGGATCCAATCCGACAATGCCACAGCTGTGGCCTGTATAAATCACCAAGGGTGCACCAAGAGTCTCTCAGCACAGAGAGAGGTGAACCATATTCTAACTTGGGCAGTCTTAATTCTGGGAGTAGAGAATTGTCAGGCGGACTACTTGAGTCGCCAGCAGTTATTCCAGGGGGAATGGTCTCTTTACCCCGACATATTTTGGGTTATTTGCCAAAGATGGGGGACCCGGACGTAGATCTTCTAGCGTCCAGATTCAACATGAAGTTAGTCAACTTTGTGTCCAGAACAAGGGATCCACTCGCATGCAGAACAGATGTGTTGGTGACCCCGTGGGATCAGTTCTCACTGATCTATGCATTCCCTCCTATTCAATTGCTGCCTCAACTTCTTTTCAGGACCAAGCTGGAAAGAAATACGGTAATTCTGGTAGCACCAGCATGGCCCAGAAGGTCATGGTATGCAGAAATCGTAAAGATTGAAGTGGAGGGTCCATGGTCCCTCCCACTACGGCCAGACCTACTCTCACAGGGGCTGATATTCCATCCTACCTTACAGTCTCTAAATTTAACGACTTGGCTTTTGAAACCCACGTTCTGAAGAATCGGGGGCTTTCCGGGTCAGTTATCTCTGCCCTGATTAATGCAAGGAAACCAGCTTCCAGAACTGTATATTATAGAGTCTGGAGGGCTTATGTTTCCTGGTGTGAATTCAAGGGTTGGCACCCTCGGAGATGTATCATAAGCAGAATTCTTGCCTTTCTACAATTAGGGGTAGAGATGAAATTAGGCTTAAGTTCTATTAAAGGCAAAGTCTCAGCCTTATCAGTCTTATTTCAAAGACTGCTTGCTACACATTCTTTAGTCCGGGGTTTTATGCAAGGGGTGATGCAGCTTAATCCACCAGTAAAGCCTCCTTTGAACCCTTGGGACTTGAACTTGGTTTTGTCAGTGTTACAAAAACAGCCGTTTGAACCGATACAGCATATTCCCTTAGTCCTTCTGACAAGGAAGCTGGTGTTCTTGGTTGCTATATCCCCAGCAAGGAGGGTTTCGGAATTGGCTGCTCTTTCCTGTAAAGAGCCATACTTGATTATTCATGAGGACAGAGTGGTGTTACGCCCTCATCCAGACTTTTTGCCAAAAGTGGTCTCAGGTTTTCACCTGAACCAAGATATTGTCCTGCCATCGTTTTTTCCCAAACCATGTTCCAGGGAAGAGAAGTCTCTACATTGTCTTGATGTGGTGAGAGTAGTAAAAATCTATTTAAAGACAACTGCACAGATTAGAAAGACTGATGTCTTATTTATTCTTCCAGAGGGTCCTAAGAAAGGACAGGCAGCATCAAAATCCACTGTCGCTAAGTGGATTCGGCAAGTTATAATTCAGACTTATAATTTAAGGGGTAAGATTCCCCCTTTTCAAGTCAAAGCGCACACTACCAGGGCGGTTAGAGCTTCTTGGGCAGTGCGTCACCAGGCCTCCATGGCTCAGATCTGTAAGGCCGCAACTTGGTCTTCAGTACATACATTCACAAAATTTTATCAGGTGGATGTAAGGAAGTATGAGGATATCGCCTTCGGGCGCAGTGTGCTGCAGGCAACAGTATAGGTCCTCAAGTCTGGGGGTACCCTACGGGTTGTGTCTCCCTCCCCTCAAGTAGCATTGCTATGGGACGTCCCATTAAGTTATTACTTAAGGCTCTGTGTCCCATGATGTACGATAAAGAAAATCGTATTTTTTAACGGCTTACCTGTAAAATCCTTTTCTTGGAGTTCATCATGGGACACAGAGGTCCCTCCCCTCTTTTTGGGGTTTAAGTATATTGCTTTGCTACAAAAACTGATGTGCTCCTTAAAGGAGGAGGGGTTATATAGGGGGTGAACTTCCTGGATTGGGTATACCAGTGTCCATCACCCGAAGGTGCCTATATACCCATTAAGTTATTACTTAAAGCGGAAGTAAACCCACCCATAGAACAGTTTCATTTCTGGCACGTGCCGGAAATGTAACACTACCATTGGTTGTGCTCTCAACCAAACTCTCAAGCCATTCACTAGCTGGTGTCTAAACTGATCACATGTGCAGCACCATTGCAGTTGTAGAGTAAACAGAGGCAAAGATGGCAGCTTCCTTGTCTGAAAACAATAGGGGGGTTTACTTACACTTTAAGGCTCTGTGTCCCATGATGTACTCCAAGAAAAGGATTTTACAGGCAAGCTGTTATAAAAATCCTAATTTTTCTTTTGTCCAAGTGGCTGAGGAAGTTGCCTGAATGAGCGATGAAACATCTTCAACATTACAGAACAAGTCCAGCTCGATGTTACCAAGTACTTCTACGTAATTCTGTTTGTTAGCAAAGTGTGAAGGGAGGGAGTGGAGGCAGTATGAAGGCAAAATGATTTCACTTTGCAAAATTTAACCTCCTTACACCTGTCTGGCTGTCACAGGCTACTCATTGAATGCAGTGGGTTTGTGCAAAATGCAGGAAAGCAGCAAGAAGAGGAGATTGCTGGAAGTTTTCATTGTGATCTCTGCTTCTGTTCCAGGATTCCAAAGAAGGTACCACATGAAACGCACTGTTGTGCTTGAAGGGAACCTGTATGTCATCCCATTTAAGAGGATCCACCACAAGATGCTTCCATTACCTTTATTATCCAGAAAGCCTCTTCTGTGCCCTTCTTATTTAGTTTTACTGTGTTTTCTGTCACCTGACTTAAGGTGGTTATAAAGCCTAAAGGTGTTTCACCTTAACCACTTCAGCCTCGGAAGATTTGGTTGCTCAATGACGAGGCAATTTTTTGCGATACGGCACTGCATCGCTTTAACTGACGCGGCCGTGCGACGTTGTACTCAAGCAAAAGTGACGTCCTTTTTTTCCCACAAATAAAGACCGTCAATTTTGAAAAAAAACACAATATTTTTGCGTCACAGAATAATATACGTGCCAGAGCCCATTCTGGATCCAACGCTGTGCATGTGAGCAGCGGCTCTCTCCACGCTCTCCCCCTCAATCGGCAGATTCAGAGCAGCTGTGCGATGGGGTGGGGCTGAGCCACTTTGCGTCAGGACAGCTCGGAAGCAACCCCTCACGCTTGCCCCCCATAGAAAGTGCCCTTCTATACGGGCACTCCCAGAAAAGGAGGAGCCATACGTGCCATCGGTATAAACAAAAAAGTCAGTGCTACTGCCCATACATCACATAGAAAGCAGAGATCCCGGGTGCTCGATCCACAGTCACTGGCTGAATAGGGAAATGAGGAAAAGATGATCTGCACTCGGGATTGCTCTTAAAAAGTGTAATATTTATTGACAAGCCACAGTGGCCAAATGCAAATGAGAACAGTTGATGCGTTTCAGCCTATAAGGCCTTAGTCATAAATACGTGCCATCGGGGGGGACCCAATAAGAGTGGGATCGGGGATGCTCTATGCAAAACCATTGCACAGGGCAGGTAAGTATAGTGTGTTATTTTATAAAAACTAAATTTTAATATCACTTTAAAGCGGCGTTCCAGGCTCCCGCCAAAAAATGAAGTTGGCTACAAATACTGTAGCTGCTGACTTTTAATATAAGGACACTTGCCTGTCCAGGGATCTAGCACTGTCCTCACCTGAGCTGATTCTTCAGTCTCAGGCACCGGCATCTTAAGTAAGGGGAAGCCTTGAGGCTTCACAGCTGGTTCCTACTGCGCATGCGTGAGTTAAGCTGCATTTTGTGAATGATCCCGCAGTCTTCTGGGACCTGTGATGTGTGGAACTTCCGCAGAGATTGCTGAGACCATCTGGAAATGGGAGCAGGTATCTGTCAAGACCAGGTCCCCCCCCCAAAAAAAAGTGCCAAATGTGGGGGGGGGGGGGGATGCAAACAAGTGGAACTTCCCATTTTGGATAAAGTCCCGCTTTAAGCCCCGGTCCCTCCAGCTGGCATTACACTATTACCCCTGGGACAGAGAACTGGCTTTAGCAAAGCATAGCCATGTAATTAGATCCAATTAACAAAGAGAAACTGTATTAGAGAGGGGCACTGAAGATACTTTTTGGCTAATAAATTATATAACAGCCACATTATGGTGTCTGCTCTCAGGTTTGGCATTAACTATAGAAAAAAAGTAAATGCTGCTTTAAACTTTATCATTTGAAGCAAAGTAAATCCTCTTGTCCACTGCCAGCATATAACAAGTTTATCCCATACTATAGTGGTTGATAATATGCTTGTTAAAATGCTGCACACCTCACACATGCCTGTCTTGCGGTTGGAGACTTTCAGTCAAGTTCCACAAGTTTACATCCAGTAATTTTAGAAGAAAAGAGTAACGTAAGATCACCAGAGTAGCTGTAGAGAGCTTGTCTGGCTTCCTAGAAAAGCAGTTCCTGTCAGGTACACATATTCCAATACATTGGGTGCAGAGGGTGTGGTGGGGATGTCAAGTCATTAATCGCATGCTTTGGAACTCCTAGAACCTAAAGTGTATGTAAACCCGAACAATGAAGTTCCTTTTGGTCTGTTTAATATATCATTGGAAGGACTTTGTTACATCAGTTTTGATTCGTGCAAACAAAAACCTGTCAGAAATTCAGAGCTGTCCTGTATCCTCTGCACACTTCCTGTGTTATCTCAATGAGCTCTCCTAGTTGTTATTTTGGGCTTCAGAATAATTAGGCCTCATGCACACTGAAGCTGATAAACTCACGTCTTTGAAGTTTAGGGAGTCTTTTTTATTTTTTAACCATTTCCCGCCCGGCCCATAGCAGATGACGGCCAGGCGGTGGTTCAGTTATCCTGACTGGGCGTCATATGACGTCCAGCAGGACAACATGCCGCCACGTGCCCGCGCATCACAGCGATCGGTGGAGCGGTGTGTCAGTCTGACACACCACTCCACCGATCTCGGTAAAGAGCCTCCGGCTCTTTACCACGTGATCAGCCGTGTCCAATCACGGCTGATCACAATGTCAATAGGAAGAGCCGTTGATCAGCTTTTCCTCACTCGCGTCTGACAGATGCGAGTAGAGGAGGGCCAATCGGCAGCTCGCCTGACAGGGGGGGTGGGTCTGTGCTGATTGTTTATCAGCGCAGCCCCCCTCAGATGACCACACTGGACTACCAGGGATCGCCACTAGGACCACCAGGGAAGGGGGCAACATGTGGATGGCCAGGTATGTACCCCATTGGGCACTGACTGGGCACATGTGGATGGCAATCTGTGCCAATCAGTGCCCTCAAATGGGCACTGATTAGCACCATTATATTGCAGTGATGCCCAGCAATGCCACCCTTAGGGGCATCAGTGCCACCCATCAGTGTCCATCGGTGCCAACTCTCAGTGCCCATCCGTGCCACCCATAAGTACCCATCAATGCCACCTACGAGTGCCCATCAGTGCCACCTCATCCGTGCCCGTCATTGAAGAAGAAAACTTACTTATTTACAAAAATTTTTAACAGAAACAAAGAAAAACTTGTTTTTTTTCAAAATTTTCGGTCTTTTTTTATTTGTTGCGCAAAAAATAAAAACCGCAGAGGTGATCAAATACCACCAAAAGAAAGCTCTATTTGTGGGAACAAAATGATAAAAAAAATTGTTTGAGTACAGTGTAGCATGACCACGCAATTGTCATTCAAATTGCGACAGTGCTGAAAGCTGAAAATTGGCCTTGGCGGGAAGGTGTCTAAGTGCCTGGTATTGAAGTGGTTAAACTCCCCTCTGCTATCTTACACATGGACGTTTTTTGACGTTTACCAGCAGGGGAGTTTTTGGGCTGTTGTCAGAACACCCAAAAATCGCATTCTAGAGCCGTTTTCTGACCACAAAATAACGCTGAAATCTTAAAAACGTGCATTAATGCGATTAAAAAAACGCTGATACAAGCCCGATTTTAAAGCTGCGTTTGTCTGCCAGCAATCTGACGTTCAGAAAGACTTGCTTGAATATCCTGTGTGCATGTGGATTTGGCCTTTATGTTGTAGAGATGTGAGAGTAGGGTTGGTTGAATAGTTTATCAAAAGGCACTGGGCAGGGCGGACCCCACTCTGGTACATCAACAGGTACTTTTCTGTACTTGCCTAAAACTGAGAACTGTGTATATATTGCAGAGATGCACTGCATAAGTTGCTTTTTTTTTTTTACCCCGACATACATTTAAGGATTTTGGTTCTATGCACACTGGGCTTAAAAAAAAAAAAAAAAAGCTAGTTCTTTTGTCAGAAAAAAAAACTCTCATATAGAGCATTTTTAAGAGCATTTAGCTGTTTTTTTGTGCTAGCAAACTCCTCTCAAAAACGCAAACAAGCAGGGTTTTTTTCTGCCTCTAAACATCCTATTGTGTATGGACACATAGGATAACATTGAGCTGCTTCTACAGGCAAAACGCAAAGCTCCTGTAGGAGAAGAGAATTTTAAGCCCAGTGTGCATGAACCATAAATGCACTTAAAACTAGATTTTTTTGCTGGTCAATCACACTGTATCTTATTAATTTCAACCAGCTTTCACTTGCAAAAACCACTGTAAGGACCAAGACTTCTTTCCACGATCACTTCTATATAAATATATAAATGGCTGGTGATATGTTGCCTTGACCTGTTTCAACTTTTTCAACTTCATTCAAATTTCTTGAAAGTAAGAGGAGGGGATTAGAGGAGTACGCCAGGTATGATGCATCAGGCATTCTCTATTAATACAAATAACCTACCTGGGTATGCTAATGCAAAAAAAAATAATCTTACATTTACTTTTGGACCTGCCCCAGAGAGACTCTTCTACCTGTGGTTTTGGGTAACAAGTTAACCATTACATGCAATGCATCTCCTTCCGACTGTAAATGCTTCCAAACACCCTGGTCATGGTTAAATGGTTTGTTTCAACCCTCTGTCACTTTTCCTCCACAGCTTGGTCTGTTAAAGTTGAAAAAAAAAACAACTTGCTGGCAGCATCACCATGTGAGGATAAATGAAAAAGGCCTAAACAAACAAATGCAGCCATCACATTTAAGGATTGGTAAACTGTGATTTGTTTCATTTTTGCTTCTAGGTTTAGATATTCTTTAAATTGAAAATATGATTTGTATCCTCCCTAAACAACCATCCCTGGCTCAGTCCAACTGCAGATCTTGCATCTGGGTGGGGCATGCAAGTGCGGTCACCATCCAATCAGTGGCTCTCCCTGAAGAAACCACCTGGATTTTAACAGTGCTTACGTGGCTCCACTACTGTAGCTAAAGTCCAGACCTACAGCAGGGCCATATCTGGAGAGGTGTTGCTAAGCATAAGGTCCATTTTGTGGGTTTAAGCAAACCTTTATTATTTTGAAGTTTTACCATTCTTAGATGTGATGGCTGCATTCATTTCCTTTTTTTAGGCTTTCTTCCGTTTTCAGTTTAGAGATGGGACAACCATTTAACACCGGCAGAGGTGCTTACAATGCTCAGCTTTTATTTATGTGAAACTTTCATCACCAAAAGGAAAACAACAGTTTGCTGTAACTGCTTATAAATTGTGAGCTGGGGTGTGGCTTAAATTTGTTAGTGTATCTAAATCTGCTAGTCCATCTAACACTCCCCTCCTCCAGACTGACAATGCTGCTGTCCAAAGGTGCCCCCTGTGCTCATTCATCCAGAGCAGGGGCACTCTAATATAGGAGGTGTGTTACTGGCTAGATCACCAGGTGAAAACAGGGGGGGGGGGGGCTAAATAAAGAACTAATGTAGCCACCACATCTAATGATTGGTAAGCTGCAATATATTACATTTTTGGTTTTGGGTTTAATAGCGCTTTAAATATTAGAGCAGCAGTTACAATTTAAGACTCCTTTAAATACACATTGATGCTATAATGTTTTTTGGTTCATACTTACCCACTTAACAGTTGCCAGTCGTGTTTTACAGCCTAATTTTTACAGACCTTCCCTATTCAGACACCCGTGGCCTTCTGACATCAGCAGAAACCTCCACCTAGGCCATATTGTAATTTTCCAGATATGACCTGAATAGGGTATTCTCCAATTAAACTTGCTGTATATACGGTTTCCCGTTCTAAACATAACCACTGATTAATCTTTTTAAATAACCCCCTTTATCTGGTTTTAAACCGAATGAATGCATGTTTATTAGGAGATCACTGAGAAAATGTGTAAAACCTTAGCCAATAGAGTGTCTCCAACAGGCAGCTATGGGATTCATACATTTTAGTAGCTTAAACACTGTTTATTGAATCTTTCACTGGGTGGGTGGTATTTTTTTCAGCACAGTCTCAGAGCAGAATATAGATTTTAGAATACTGAAATTGCCACTAGCTCTTCAGGAACAGATGTTAATGAGCAGTTTTCTCCTGTTAAGTCCTCTAATTTTTAAATCAATTGTTAGTCAGATAACACTTCAATCAAATGGCAGAGTTTGAGCTTCAAGAAGCCTCTCATCCAGAACAAGAATGTAGAGCAGGAGTTCTGACCTCATGACCTAGTCAGGGCCTCAGAATATTGAAGCCAAGAGATCGATACATCTAGGCAAATATAGTTGCAAATCTGGGTCCACAATGGCAACCTCCATATTTCTCACAGTTCAGTTTTCCAAGTGGGAGGATCTACACAATTGTCTGACTTGCTCTCCTTGGTCTTTTTCCTTGCCTTCCCCTCAAATCTGACCTTTTCCTCTCCTCTGTTTCAAACAGTCTGGCCAGGTTGGATTTTTCTGGGATGCTTTTGTTTTTCTTAACCAGGTGGCCCCGAGGTATTCTGCTTACAGGTCACAGGCCCTAATGCCACAGCAGTTGTATACTGGAATGCTGTTGACAGCAGAATTTTTCATCCCTATCTATGATGGTGCACTAGGTCAATCCATCCTCACGTTAAGATTAGATCTGAGACCTGGTAACAGAGCTAGGCATAGTCCTCTTTGCAATAGAAGGGTTAGTTTATGCATATTTTAATTGCCATAACTACCCAATCAAACCAAGTTTTGAGTTTAAGTCTGCTTTAAAAACTATTCACTTTAGAAGTTATAGATAGCATTGCCCTTGGTTTGAGCCTGCTATTTATACAAGTCATTATACATGGGTTGGAACAGGTTGTAGTGTATCTGCTTTTGAATCCTGGGGTGTTATCTCGGTCACTGACACTGTTATGCCAGGAGTGAAGATTCAATTTGTGAGTCCTGGGAGAATGATGCATTTGTTTTAATTGGATTTTCTGCACCACATTATAATGCATTAACTAGAGACCGAATCAACAGGCAATGTGCAATCCGCTTACCACTATTAACCGGACTCTGTATTGCTCATTTTTCTTTAAGAGCAGATGTCATGAGGCGAAACATGTCACAGGCAACCCTATTTAAGAAATGATAGTTGTCTGGCTATTGCATGGCAGGCGGGTAAACCAGTATTTTCTGGAAGATTAGCAATAGCAGCATATAAACAAAAAATGTGACTGCAATTGGGAGAAACACATCTCTGGACATGATGGACACTATAGCACAAGAGTAGGCAGCCTTGGCCATCCAGCTGTTTTGAAACGACAAGTCCCATGAGACATTGCAAGACCCTAACAATCGCAGGCATGACTCCTAGAGGCAGAGGCATGATGAGATTTGTAGTTTCACCACAGCTGGAGAGCCAAGGCTGCCTACCCCTGCCCCATCTTTGGACATGATTTTAATACTTCAGATGTACAAATGTTTTTTTTTGTTTTTTTTTTGTTTTTTTTTTTTTTCAAACAGGAAATCAGAAATACATAACATTTCATTGCCGACTATGGTCCTAAAATTCTTTTTTGCATGGCTGTTTTGCTTGATCCCTTGCTGAACATGTTTACAGATCAAATGGAACTTCACTGCTATACTCGTTCCCAGTGTAAAAAAAACAAAAAACATATGTTATATTATATATTAATATTTTTATCTTTTTCAATATAAACATAACCGCACAACATTGGGTCTAAACAAGGACACAAGCACTTGTAAATGGCTTGTTGCTAAAAACAGACTGCACCTTTTTATTGGTCATATTTTAGTACTATAAGTTACTAAACAGAGTACTAGCAAAAGGCTACAAACAAACAGACAAAAGGGAATATTGCCCTATCTGTGTGGTAATGGTCAGATCAGGGAATATTTATATATTTGTAGGGCTTGTCCAACCACAGCAGTCATCCCCTGTACAAGCCTCCTCATGGGCGGAGTCAATTGGCAGAGAGGGTTTCTGTCCAATTGCTAATAATTTCCATTCCAAGAGAGGGTGCACCAGGGATGTATATACAGGGCTCTCCCTCCCCTCTACTTGCAGCTTTCAGCATAGGGCATTGCAGGCTGCCTGATGTTATACTTTTCTGTAATATTGAAATTTCTAATGAATTAATGTAAAGGTTGTTGAAGACTGTATCTCACAAAAGTGCTTGAATTTTTTATATTTTCTATCCTTATTTGTTTTGACTAATTTTAATGTTGTATAAATTGTATTGATCACTTTATTATTAATGTGTGTGTGTGTGTGTATATGTGTGTGTGTGTGTGTGTATATGTGTGTATATATATATATATATGGTATTTATGTCATACTTTTGTGCAATATTTTCCTTTGCCCACTGAAAGAATGCTAGCAAAACAGTAAGATACCTGTTGCATTCATGACTTGCAACATTTTCGGTCAATAAACAAATTTCCTCTATGTTCTCCAATTGGGCGTGGAATGCGTTTTTGTCTTTAAAAAGTTTAATAGCTTACAATGGTACAGTAGAACTAAAGCCATATTTTCCATATTGGTTAAAATAGGGAATGCTTTTATTATTATTATTTTTTTCATCTGTCCCTTTCAAAAGTTTTACTTCCTTGCTTGTAGCCTAAACATTGAACGAGAGGTGGACTAAGTCAACACGAGACTACTTATACTTCTATGACGTTTGGGTGGACCGACCCTTTAATACAGTTAGCAACTATTGGAAACATTAAGCCATTTTTGCTCCATAAATTCCCCCACAATTAAATTTAACAAGTATTTGTTAGAAGTAAAAGAAAAAAAGGCTGCACACCACCAGAAACGATCCAACGTAGTTTATTATTCCAACAAAAAGTCAATTGACAGCCACTAAGCCACAGGACCCAGGAGAGGTATTTTTATGTTTTGGAGGTATTTGGAAGTATTTGTTTCTTGGAATAATGAACTATGTTGCATCGTTTCTGGTGGTGTGCAGACTTTTCTTCTTTTCCTATTGATATCCTGGCTTTCTCCCAGCATATCCGGATCGCACTGATTCACTCACCTGCAATTGCGGTTTCTCCATCTGGATTCCTAAGTATTTGTTAGAGTTGGACCCTCTAACCTTCCACGCCCCCCCCCCCCCAGCTTCCTTTTGTTACCTTGTTTATGTTGTGATGTAATAAATGCTCCCTACAGCATTCTCCTATGAGTCCAGGGTGACTTCATTACATATCCCCAGGGGGAATGTACTGGACCTCCTGGGATCACAAGAAGTGGGTTGAATGATGCTGAGCACCAATAAACCCTAAAGAAGACCATTGTCTGCAAGGGACAGTGTGGAGAAGAGGTAAGTATTGCAGTGAAAGTTGTTTTTATGCAAAAAGCTGGGCGATGGTTTGATAAACAATTTGAAAATGAAAACAATAGGAATTGGGCTTTAATATTAATATACTGTGTTTTTCATGACCCATGACTTTTATTTAAAGTATCATGTTTTTACAAGGTTCTTTTTAATGAGAAAAATCTAGACTCTGAAATTGGTACTGTTAATTTGCCATAAAGTAAAGTGCCTCCATGATTAATTTTACAGGTCTATCTCAATGACTGCACAAAGTTAATTAAAATAAATTGCAAAAGTCTTAGTCAAGTGGCTTGTGAAGGTTGTGTGTTTCACTTTCTGATCCACTACGGCAATCTAAGCATGAATTCATAACGTTTTACTTATAACGGCAAACAAACGGGGTACAGAACCATTCAAGATACCCTTCGATGTTCAATGGCAGACTGCAATGATGCATTACAAATATTATATAATTATTTGCACTAATATTTGAGCAGGTGGAATGGATTAGTGCAATGTAAACAACAAACTTCTGATAACATGCATTTTCTTAAATGAATGTGTGCTGTGCAACATGTATAAATATTGTCAATAATTCACTGTAACCAAGATATCACTGTTTATTCCCTGCTTTGCTGGCTGAATTTGAAATGGAAATTTTGGATTGCTTTCATTTTTAATTATAATACACAATTCATTTTACATCAGAAAGGAGTAAACAAGCTAGTATTTTGTTATTTGTTCATAATTAAAATTTTAATATTTTTGCTTTTATCCGGTAATTGCTCATTCTGAACAATAGTTAAGTTCTGGCTGCACCAAGAAATCTCTATAAGTTTCCACGTTAGGCTCCATATACAGAGGCGTCTGCAATGGGGTTATCAAGCCTTCATTCATGCCTGCTAAATGCTCTGCAGACTCCAGTGCGAAAAGGAAGAAAGGGCTTAATGGGAAAACTCCACTTTCATTAAAAGATGCATTATATAATTGCTACATAATCCATTTTGTAATTTATTAAAAATGTACTTTCCATTTCAGTTTGCAACTGCTGTCATTTTCTAAAATTGTCAAATGTCGATTCTTTAGTATACAGTGATGGCGCACCTTGGCACCCCAGATGTTTTGGAATTACATTTCCCATGATGCTCAACTACACTGCAGAGTGCATGAGCATCATGGGGAATGTAGTTCCAAAATATCAGGGGGTCCAAAGTGTGCCATCACTGGTATAGGACAGCCTGGGGGCATTTCCTTCAAATGTCATTGTGTGATTGGCTTACTGGATTCACCAGATGTCTACACTATGATTGAAGTCCAATTTTAGACCCCCCCCCACCCTGTCATGGGAATTCTATAAGGCTTACCTACACTTCTAAAGGTATGCAGATTTTGCATCTTTCCTCCTTAATACACTGAGATTTTCTCAGGAGGTTATAATGAAGGCTGACCCTCCCATTCAGCAATCTGCCTGGAAAGGAAAGTTAACCAGCCTTAAAGTGGATGTAAAGCCTTAAGGTTCTCACATTAATGCATTCTATGCATTATTAAGGTGAAAAACCTTCTGTGTTGCAGCTCCCCCTCAGACCCCCCCCCCTTTTTTTTTTTTTTTTGACCGAGCCCAATCCGATTCAGTGATGTGCACGAGTGATGTTGCTCTCCTCATTGGACAGATTGATAGCAGCAGGAGCCATTGGCAATCAAAAGCTGTGACACGGGAGTGGGGGGCGGGGCTGAGTCCCACTATCTGTCAATGGACACAGAAGCCGGACTCGGGCGTCCCCATGGAAAGCGGGTACCTGACGAAGAGGAACCAGAAGCGCCGACAAGGGACACCAGAAGAAGGGGATTGGGGCTGCTCTGTGCGAAAACCATTGCACAGCGCAGGTCAGTATAGACATGTTTGTTATTTTTATTCAACAATTTGAGCTACAGTAGCTCCATGTTAGGATAGGATTACATGGGCCAGCCTTCACTCTCCACCTCCATCAGTGAGCCTTGGCTGCCTATGACTGTCACCAGTTTTCCTTCCTTGGACCCCTTCTGGTAGGTCCTGACTACTGCAGACCAGGAACATCCCACAAGAGCTGCAGTTTTTAAGTTGATCTGAACCTGTCGTCTAGCCATTACAGTTTGGCACTCATATCCTTACGCTTGCCTAGTTTTTCTGCTTCCAACACATCAACTTCAGGGAGATGTTCACTTGCTGCCTAATATATTTCACCGCTTTCAGGTTGCCATTGTAATGAAATAATTAATATTATTCAGTTCTTTCAAGTTCTTTGGAGCGGTGTTTGCAGTCTGGGTGAGAGTTCATTTATCAAATGACCTAATATTAATTATATGTATGTGTGTATATAATATATATACACACATACATACATCTGTTTTCTATACATCTGTTATAGACCTTTATGGTCTTTATAAATTAGGTATTCTATGCTGATTGAATATACTTAATGTTTTTCTCTATATTTGTTTATAGTGATATTGTACACACAGTTTATAATAAGCTCCTGAGGAAGCCATGCTAATGGTGAAACATGTAGAGCTGAAAATACCATTTACTACGACCGTATGAATGTTCATATGCCTAGTTTAACATTTTTTAATGTTTATTTCATAAAATTTTGTTAATTTTTGATTTTGTTTCAATTGATTAATTTGGCACCTTAAAACTCCCATTTTCGCACTTTATTACTAATGTTTCTACTATGGGGAGGTGGTGCCTTCTAAGGAGACCCCTCATCCTTGGATAAAAAACATATTGCTCTTGAGAAAAATTAACTGCTTGCAAAATTTTATAACAAATTATGAAAAATGTTTGTGTCTTTTTTTCCTTTAAAATTTTTGGTCATTTTTCGTTTGTTTAGCAAAAAATAAAAAAACACAGTGGTGATTAAATACCACCAAAAGAAAGCTCTATATGTGGAAAAAAAAAAAAAGATAAACACTGATGATAGAAATGTCATGTGGGTACAGTGTTGCATGACCAAGCAGTTGTCATTCAAAGTGTAACAGCGCTGAAAGCTGGAAATTGGCCTGGGCAGGAAGGGGGTAAAAGTGCCCGGTAGGTGAGTGGTTAAGTGGAACTAGCAGTTTTATTACTTTTTGTACGCCTGACTTACTGTTCGCCCAGTGTCTGTGGCAACCAATGCCAGTGAGCACCAATTGCATTCTTTTTCTGGAATCCATGTCTAGACAGTGTTGGACCATATGTACATATGTGTCTGCTTCTTATGTTCTATTTTTATTTGGAAACATTCTTCCCAAGAATATATGTTATTACAGGTCTTACAAAAAAGTATAAATCATTTCTCCATTCAATTTTAAAAGCAAACCTGCGTATGGGCCATAAAGTTACATTATTTTATTTTTAGCAAATGCCAGAAATGGTTTTCTCATAAGTGTCTTGCTATATTATATCTTGTACATCAAGCCTATAATTACATTAAAATAGGTCTCTCTTGTTGCTAGACAGGCAACATTAACAATATAACCTGCTAAGGAATGGAACATGAAGGAACAATTGAATAGCGTGATACTTCGATCCATCCCCTAAAAAAGGGTCATGCATGTATGACATAAAGAAACCCTTTCTGTATAATACCAGATGTGGAGATGAGGGATTAAGGGTTCTTGAAGCTGTCGGCACAGCGTATGATTTAAGAAAAAAACGAAATGTGAAAGGCTGAGTGGTTCCGAAAGAAAATCCAGTAAGTGTACAAGTGTGTTTTTCCTTTCTCTCCTAAGGTGTCAGTGAAAAGATGGGGCTCAGCATCAACCTCTTATGCGGAGACTACCCCTTCAATTTCCAGCTTTCCTTCTAAAAATGAGTCTTTTAACAGAAAATTGTGAATTTTCATGTATTCCGAATATGGTATATAATATTGAAACTTGAATTCTAGCCTCAATCACATCGCCCTTTTTCTTTATAAAAATATTTTCTCACCCATGTGAGAAACTTGCCTGTCTGTTGCCAGAGGCTTGTATGTGTGTTTAAATGCGTGGGTCTGCAATTTGTGCCCTGCGTGTGTTCACATGTTGGCATGTAGCATGTTTGTGATTGGACTGTGAGAAGATCGTCTGTGTTCATGGTTTCAAGTCTGTAGCCTGCCATCCTTTGCAAAGAACAAATCAGTTAAGTGCAAGCTCCCTGTTTTCAGTGGATTGGGCTGATTCATAGTAAGTTAACCCCTTTACGCCTAAGGGGTTAAAGAAATCTTAATGCCTAAGCACAATTTTTCAACTTTGACATGTGTTAGTAAAACCGTACATATCATTACAGTGGTGTAGTGGTTAGCACTTTCACCTATGCAGTAAGAAGGGTCGCTGGTTCGAATCCCAACCACAACACTACCTGCCTGGAGTTTGCATGTTCTCCCTGTGCCTGCGTGGGTTTCCTCTGAGTACTCCGGTTTCCTCCCACACTCCAAAAGACATGCTGGTAGGTTAATTGGATCCTGTCTAAATTGTCCCTAGTATGTATGAATGTGAGTTAGGGACCTTAGATTGTAAGCTACTTGAGGGTAGGGACTGATGTGAATGTACAATGTATATGTAAAGCGCTGCGTAAATTGACGGCACTATAAAAGTAACTAAAATAAATAAATAAATAAACTACTTTGTGCATCTAGGTGGATTATACCTTGTTTTTTTTCAGGACAAATTAGGAGGTTAGTTACTAAGGGGAGGAGTGGGAGGTCCGCATCCCTAACATAATACACAAAAACAAAAAATGGTAGCTGTGGATGCCCTACAAAGTCCCATTTAAAGGGTTTTTTGTTCTTGTGTATTTTCAGGACAAATTGGGCGTTTATTTGGTGGTAAATGGTAATGGATATCTCCCGATTTTTATATTATCAAAGTAAAACTGTCCCAAAATAGTAAAAAAAAAAATCATTTTTAAAAAATGTGTATATTTCTTGCTTCTACAATAACCTACCACCAAAAAACAACCCAAAATACATTCTCCTGCTCCTGATGATTGCAGCGATGCCACATATGTGTATTATCTTAGTTGATGTTTGTACCCGTAGTACAGCCCAGAAACAATAGTGCAATTTTACGGGGTTTTTTTTAAATTTTTTATCCTACCTAAAACACACTAACGCTAATTACAAAAAAAAAAAAATCCTGTCCAAAAAATGCTGACCTTAACCTTTGACTATGATCCAAACACTAACCCTGGCACTGATCTACGTCAAACCTTGATCTAGGTATTTTTATTTCATTTTTATAATTACTATTTTTTTTTTCTTCACACACTTTTTTCTCTCTCTCTTTCTGCAAGGAAAAAAGACAAATACAATGTATCTCTCTCGTCCATTCACAGAGACAGAAAACATGGGGGTGGGCTTCACAGTGACTGATCACTGTATTAGCCAGTCAGAGGCTATCACAACAATTAGGTGACCAGGAATCTGACATTTCAGGTCCCAATCATTAGAATGGGGCCTGGGGCTCTTGGTGAGACCCCGGTCTCTGTGCTGGGAGGGCACCATGCGGGGTGCTCCCAGCACAAAGGGAGATACACAAATATCAGGCCCAACAGAAAAAAAACCCAGTCCAGTGGGGCCATATATTTGTGTCATGTTGGTACCAAGGGTTTTTTTTTCCAGGACAAACAGCTTTCATTTGTTGGTAAATGGTTATGGATATCTCGTGATTTTTTTTTTTTTAATTATTATTATCAAAGGAAAACTGTCCGAAAATAGTAAAAAAATCAATAAAATGTAGTTGTATATTTCTTGTTAGTACCATAACCTGCCACTAAAGAACAACCCAAAATTAAGTTCTCCTGCTCCTGATGATTGGGGTGATACCACATATGTGTATATTATTTGTTGTTTGTACCCGTAGTTCAGCCCAGAAACAATAGTACTATTTTTTTGTCCCACCTAAAACACACTAACACTGATACTAATTAAAAAAAGAAAAATGCCGTCCAAAATATACTGACCCTGACCTTGGCCTTTGATCGTTACTTGACCCAAACACTAACCCTAGCATTGACCTAGATCAAACCTTGTTCTAGGTATTTTTTCTTTCTTTTTTTTTATTTTATTTTTTATATTTATTGATTTATTTCACACGCACTTATTTTTTTTCTCTCTGCAAGAAGAGACAACGATACAATGGGGGTTATTTACTAAAGGCAAATCCACTTTGCGCTACAAGTGCAAACTACAAGTGCAAAGTACTTGCCCCCCCCCCAGCTAAAATTCACTTGTCTCACCTCACTCTAGGTGATTAGCCCATCAGATTGGCAAAAAATGTGGCTCCATAATTCCTCACTCAGTGCGTCTTTACCCTTAAAGTGAGTTTAATTTAAAGTACTGGGGAAGAGATATGATGAGACTGTCTTTCTAAACCATATATAGAGATACATACACTGTGAGATATAATGACTATTGACATCTCAGGTTCAATCTGTTTTATAAACCTGCTTTGGCTATGTACAAGAACATTATTCTACTTTGTATCCTTTGAAGGTATTGTATAAATGTAATACTTCAGAAAGTGCATTGTTTATTGCCATAATTCCTTACGTGAATCCATGGTCATGTGACATCTTCTTTCCGCAGCATGGGAGTTTCCTTTGAGTGCTTACATTGCTCTCTAATGACATGAATGCTTCCTATTGGCTGAAAGAGGAATCCATCAGTGGGTTCCTCGCAGGGACTTCAACATTTTGAATGGGTGGGAACCTGGGGATGAGGGTGAGTTAATTTTGTACAGAGATGGGCTTTATAAAAGGATTTCTTTAAAGTGGAACTATGACCTCCAATTAAAAAAATTAGTGCTGCAACACTTAACTTTTCTTATTCCCACTGCAAAGTAACACAAATGCCTATTAATCCTACAGAGAAAGTCCACCTAATGTAGCTTCCTGTAATGGTGTGGCAACAATGCTGCTCTGCTCCTGAATTCAGAGCAGAATTGCCACTCTTATGTAGTCTTCTTGCACTACAGTAGGATGAAAAAATGTTGTATGGCTATCAGCATTGTCACCGCGGATTTACAAGCCTTTAGCTTGTCAATTAGCACCTGGCCACACCTAGTACTGCCCACTGCTTTCTGGATTGATAGCACTGCCGCTGTTGCTGAAACCCTCCCACTGTGAACCGCAGTATCTGGGAGTGTATATGAGACACAAAGGAAGATTTCATTTGATCGTAGTAGGTAAAGGAATTTTTTGTATTCATTTTATGAGGCTTGTGTATCATATAGTAACTGGATTTGGTACTTTTCTTTCACTTGAATTTTATTACATATTTATGATAAGAAAAAGTAAACTGTTTTGTATCCAAAAATCTGTGCAAAAGTATGACCAAGCATAGAGGAAGTTCCTCTCCGCAAATTTTTAACATTCAACAATAAAATAGGGGTGAGGGACCATTGGTCCCAAGCAATATTGTGGATTTGGTACTTTTTTAGACTGTCCCATAGGAGCTTTTAGTTATACTTTAATTCTGGAGTTTCCCCAAACATTACCGTTTTGAGGTTGAGCATTATACCTATTTTATTGGGATCTCTGTCCCTTATTTTTAGTTTCCCTAAAAATGTCTTTTTTTTTTTTTTATGATCACATTTTTACTGAACACATGTTGAGCTTTTAGACGTATTTAATACATTTCCTCGACTTTGGTTTGTGTGTTGTGGCTGTTAATCAAATCTCTCGGAACGAAGCCAAAATAAATAAAAAGAAAGCTCTTATAAATATTCTCCACAAGTCTTCATGATAGCAATTGTTACCGTGAATTATGAACATGGCTACTAGCCTCGTACATAGAGGGGATAATTATGCAGCAAAAAGAAAATTAAGTAAAAGACAGCAGCGTTTTCTTTGACAAAAGGCAATAGAGTGACGGGTGGTTTGAGGTATGTGGTACACATACTGCCAGTCGGAGGGGGTTGACGAAAATATGAGGAAAGTTACTGCCAGTTTCTAGTGATACTCTTGTGTAAAAAGAAACTATGGAAACCAGGACTACGATTATTAATTAAGTTTAAATTTGGAATGTCTCTGCCAAGGGAGCCAGTATGAATTCAATAACGCTACCTGTTGGGCTGTGATTTCATGTACTGTTTGTAACTTATTAGAATGCCGAACTATTCTTAAATTAACACATTGTTTCAGTAATCTTATTAGCATTTCTTTTATCCACAAGATTGGATTTAGAATGTTGCTGTACAAAGAGCTGAGTCGTGTTTTCCTCCGTGGTCTAGGCAATACGGTTTGGATCTGTCTTTTATTTATAGAAGTAGAAAGAAAGACTAGTCATACATGGCCAGATAAATGCAAGTGATGCAAATGATTGGGGAACTGATTGTGATTATTGAGCTGCATGGGGTTAAAGTATCTAAAGCTAAAACTTTTTGTTCTCATTTTTTATAGTGAGTAATGGCGCGTACACACGAGCGGAATGTCCGACAGAGAGAGTCCGATGGGAGCTTTTCATCGTATATTCTGACCGTGTGTATGCCCCATTGGACTTTTTCCGTCGACAATTCAGATGGACTTAGAGAACATGTTCTATATTTTTCCGACGGAACAAATTACGATCAGAAAAACCGCTCGTCTGTATGCTGTTCCGATGCACCAAAAACGACACATGCTCTGAAGCAAGTACGAGATGGATTGGCTATTGGCTATTGAACTTCCGTTTTCTAGTCCTGCCGTACGTGTTGTACGTCACCGCGTTCTGTACGGTCGGAATTTGGTGTGACCGTGTGTATGCAAGACAGTTTGAGCGGAATTCCGACGGAACTCCGTCGTAAAAACCTTCAGAGTTTATTCCGACGGCAAAACCGGTCGTGTATACAAGGCATACATGTTGTTGTCGTCTGTGTCCCTCTAAAGTGATCCACCTCTTGGACAGCTGTCATCTGAACAGGTGTTCCCATTGGAAGTTTTCACCTCCACTCCTGTTCAACTCCCAAGATTTTGGATTTTTCCTCACTTTCAATCAAAGTGAAATTCTCACTTGTTAAAGCGGACCTTCAGTCATTTTTTTCAACTTTCCATCTATTAAATTTTCTGCCCTTGTTGTTTTAACTATGGATAATAAAACATTTTTTTTTTCTGCCAGTAAATACTTATACAGCCCACTTCCTGTTTCTTGTCTGGTCCTTAGCCTAGGCTTATGACATCATGCACAGCTCTCTCTCTCTCTCTCTCTCTCTCTCTCTCTCTCTCTCTCTCTCTCTCTCTCTCTCTCTCTCTCTCTCTCTCTCTCTCTCTCTCTCTCTCTCTCTCTCTCTCTCTCTCTCTCTCTCTCTCTCTCTCTCTCTCTCTCGTGAGAGTTTGCCAGGAAGGGAGGGGGATGAGTCATAAGAGGGCCAATGAAAGTTGCAGAGCTGGAGGTGTGCCTCTGTGTAAATCCAGGAAGTGAACAGGCAGCAGCTTAAGCTGCCCACAGTTTTAATGTCTGCAGCCAGACTTAGTGGAAGGAGATTTCTACAGCATATTTGGCACGTACAGAACGACAGTATACATAAAATAATATGCAAAGTGGTTGGAGGGAAGCTTCAGGATGGCAAAGATGTTTTTATTACAAATTATGTGAGCAGACTGCAGTTCCTTTTTAAACTTAGTGGAGTTAGTCTCTCTCTAAGACAAGTGATCCCTCCAGTCTAAACAGCACTGACGGTCCCTATCCCAGCCTGCCTTGCTCCCATACCGCAGACCCGCACCCGAGGCTCTGGCCACTCTGCTTGGCTCCATTGCACTATGACATCACACGACATCCTCAGGCACCGCCTCCGCCAGAGCTGCCCGATCACACTGTAATAGGCACTCGGATGGTCTCAGCTGGCTCCGGACCAAGCCGAGCGTCACATCCATATATTTTATTGGCAACCTTTTACTTTTACTGGCAGGAGAAAATTGCCTGTTTTTTACTGGCTGCCAGTAAAAATACTGACGGTTGGCAACACTGCTTGGGACAGAAATATTTTTCAACCATAATCCTCAAGGGATCTATGAAGATAAATTCATTCCACTGTGTCAGACTTCTGTGACATTCTATGTCCTCTGATTACTTGGCTAGTGGTCCGAATACACAAAAGTGTCTTCCTCCCATTATTAATTAGGATCCCTTATTGTTTCTGTCTGTCTTCTTATCTATCTTTATACTTGTAATAATGTTTATTGTTACAGTCCTTTGTATGGTCACCTAGGCTGGTTTAAGTGCCTAGTTAATTAGCTCATGTTAATTATATCAATTTTAGCTATTAGTTACTAGATGTGGATTAGCATATAATATATGTTGGTTGTTGCTTAGTTGTGTAAATTATATTCCTGTATACAGTTTACTTTGTATACAATAATGTGATCAAGCTTTTATTTGATTTTGTGTGGTATATAAATTCTCTGTGAGTTTTTAATAAACAGTTTTAGGTTTTTCACCACCCTACACTGTGTCCCGACTAGTGACTGGGTGAGCTGCAGGATCGTTCTGGTATCGTTCAGTTACCGGGCAAGGGAAGCCTTTAGGATGGACATACTCCTCTTAAGTACTGGGGTCCGTCACAGGAACTTTAGTCAGAAAATTAAATCCTGCTAGATCACTTTATGCTGGCCTCTTTTGCAGGTATAGCTATGTAAAACATTTAAAATAGGTGCCTATACTGTTTGAAATCCAGTAATACACTGTCTCACCCTGCTCTGCACATTCTCAGTTGCTCTCTATTTATAGGCATTTTTAGGCACTACCAAATTTGTACAGGCTGTTCTGCTGACAGCCTAAAAGTGCAATTGAACCCTCCTATCCTTTACAGCCAAGAAAGCTGATTCTGTTTGATCTGCAACTGTCATGGTTGCTGCACATGTGATCAGTTATGACACCAGTCAGTTGATGGTTTGACAGTTTGGAGTACACAAGCAAATGTGACAGTTAGCAATCCCGGCATTCCAGGAATGTAACTATTTTGAAACTGTTAAATCAATGGGTTTGGTCCGCTTTATGATTTACTGCTGTTCAGGGGCTCTGGGCTTCAGCAAAATGGCAGCCTCCAGCAAGAAGAAACAGGAGCCATGCTGGAGGCTGTCATGAACCTTGGAATACTGGATTGTCATGAAGCTTGGAATACTGAAGTATTTCTCCTCTGATTCATAATGCTGGGACAAATACTGTTAGGAGATGCTGATGTCAATTCCAGCCACCTGTCTGTCTGTTGCCTGCTAGAATGTGTATTGTAAATAAGTCTAGTATTTGATCTAAGAGTCATTAGATCCCCATTGTTGTTTGTGTTAATTAACTCTGCTACTGTGTGAAGAAGAGTCTGTGTTGATTTGTGATAATGTTGATTGGGTTTTCTGAGCTACAAGACGGCCAGTCTGGCCTAACGGTCATGTCTGAGTCATCTAGGCTGTCTAAAGGGATTAGTTAATTAGCCTATGTTAATTAGGTTTCTGGTCACAGGTGTATGTTCAGAGTAATATGAGCAGGAAGTATGCGCCTCCTCTTTTACTGTATAAAAGAGCCTGTATTTTTCAATAAAGGAGATTCCTGTTTGAACTTACACACAGCCTGCCTGGTGTTTGTTCTGAGCTATCACAACTGGGTTAGAACAGCACATAGCTGTAGTTCTAATCCCAGAGCATCGGATGACCGAACAATCAGATGTTGCGATCTGCAATCTGATTCTATAGCAGCAGAGGAGTGTTGGGAGAGTGGAACCGAGCGAGCAGGGGCTCGTTATATTGGTTGGCAGCGGTGGGATTTGCTCTCCAGTTACTGGGACACTCCAAACCAGCCTGCAGGAGAGCCACGCTGAAAGACTTACTTGAGAGCCGTGGAGGGACCGGTGGGACAAAGAACAAGGCCACCCTGATCAGTGAGCTAGCCAAGATGGATCAGAGGGATGGTGATGCGGGACCCCGGTCAGTTGAAGACTTGTTTCAGCAACGAGTTCGAGAGCGGTTGGCATTATATGGTGCTAACCCATCAGAGACTGCCATACAGAATGCCATTAGAGACATCCAGCTGCAGGATGAGCGACAAGAGAGAGAACTAGAGTGGCAACATGAGCGGAGAATGGCGGAAATACGGCAATCGAAGACAACACCTAAAGATACAGCGCCTTTCTGTAAGTTGCCCTTTCGGGTGTTCAAACTATTTAAGGAAGGAGAGGAGGAAATTGAATCGTTCCTGCAGGACTTTGAGAGACTATGTCAGATACATAATGTACTGTCCCAAGATTGGGTAGCCTTACTGGCGAGTAATTTGACTGGCAGAGCAGCCGATGCGTATCGGGCCCTGGAGGACGAGTACGCTGAAGATTATGACCGGGTAAAAGAAGCTCTGCTAGCCCGATTTGCCATTACACCCGAAGCCAGTCGGATTAAGTTTAGAAAATCCCGGAAACAAGCCAACATAACATACGTGGCATGGGCACATCGTCTGTAGCAGAACCTTAAGGGCTGGTTCCAGGGAAGCCATGCTCATACCATAGAGGACATCACCCAGCTAGTACTCTTAGAACAGTTCTTTAACCACACCCCTCCGGGAGTACGGGATTGGGTGCGAGATAAGCGACCACAGACTGTACAGCAAGCGGCTACTTTGGCTGATGAATATCTGGACTCTCGAAAGTCAGTTGAAAGCGAGTGCTATCCACTATCTCAGTCCAGTTTACCAGCCTCTAACCCAACTTCAGTACCTCAGTGGTCTGCCTCTAGACCCCCAACCCAACCCAACCCTCCTAACGGACCTAAGTTCTATACCTGTAACCATCCGATCAACGATATTGTCCTACCCGATCCACGAGGTACCGAGAGACTGCTCATCCATCTAGACCAGTGGCTCATTGCTTCCAGAACAAGCCCAACCATCGAGATGTTCAGGAAGAGTGTGGCAAACTTTTTGAGGCTGATCCCGTCCAAGCTGCTGCCGGAGATAATCGTCAGGCAGTATGGGACAATGGGCAGCCAGCCCAGGGACTCCGCGTTTCCGGGGCTACGATTACCCTCATCCAGTCTCACATGATTCCCCAGTCGGCCCGGACCGGCCAGACTGTTGCAGTCAGGGTAGCAGGGGGCAAGGTGCTACGTTTATCCACCGCCCAAGTCCTCTTGGATTGGGGCTCAGGGGAGCGACAAGTGCGAGTGGGATTACTACGTGAGTTACCCGCGGAAGTACTTTTGGGGAACGATTTGGGGCATTTGACTTCCTCATATGCCCCAGAGGCCGCCATGGCCGTGACCACCCGATGTCAGAGCCAACTTCAAGGCAACTCCACTCCT
Source organism: Aquarana catesbeiana (assembly GCF_042186555.1). NCBI lineage: Eukaryota > Metazoa > Chordata > Amphibia > Anura > Ranidae > Aquarana > Aquarana catesbeiana. Next base: position 70,081,103 of record NC_133336.1, on the reverse strand, counting down.
AAGGGGACCCAGGTAAGACCAAATCCTCCTACATTACCCCGACTTGACAATCCTGTGTCCTGGAATTCTCCCTCCGACATTAGGCAAGATACTCAGAATTACCCAACATTAGCTGGTTATTGGGACAGGGCGGGCAAGGATCCAGGCGGGTTGGGGGAAGACAGAATAGAGTGGGAGGGAGGGTTTCTTTATCGTTACACTGAGGGAATGGGTACTGGGAAGCGACAGGGTCCCCACAAACAGCTAGTTGTACCCCAGAAATACAGACGGGAGCTATTGCGGCTGGCTCACGACATCCCCTTGACCGGACATTTAGGGGTAGCTAAGACCCGGAGTCGGTTGTCTCATGCGCTCTTCTGGCCCAGGTTACATGCTGAGGTGCGAGAATACTGCCGGACCTGTGAGACTTGTCAGAAAGTAGGGAAGACAGGGGATCACCCAAAAGCCTCTCTGCAACCCCTGCCGATCATTAGAGAACCCTTTAACCGCATAGCGGTTGATATTATAGGCCCACTGGCCCGCCCCAGTGCCACTGGGAAGAAGTATATTCTTACGGTGGTGGATTGCGCCACCCGCTACCCGGAGGCCATTCCCTTATCCAATATCCAGGCTGATACAGTAGCAGATGCCTTACTGCGGGTATTCACTAGGATAGGGTTTCCCCAGGAGATATTGTCCGATCAGGGTACCCAGTTCACAGCCAAGCTGACGCAGCAGCTCTGGCGTCTCTGTGGGATTAAACCCCTCCAGAGTGCCCCCTACCACCCTCAGACTAACGGGCTGTGTGAGAGATTTAACGGGACCCTGAAGCAGCTGCTCCGGGCCTTTGTGGAGAGTAGGAAGGTTTGGGAGAAATATCTTCCCCATCTACTGTTCGCCTATAGAGAGGTACCCCAAGAGTCCAGGGGGTTTTCCCCATTTGAGCTGTTGTACGGGCGAAGGGTTAGGGGGCCCCTAGACTTAGTGAGGGCCCAGTGGGAGGGGGTAGAGGATCCAGAAGGCCTCCCCATCCTTAGTTATGTCTTGGAACTCAGGGAGCGCCTGCGGGAACTTACCGATCTAGTCCATGAGAATATGCAATCAGCCCAGAGTCAGCAGAAGGTTTGGTATGATCGGTCTGAGCGGAATCGCACCTTTTATATCAGACAGAAAGTCCTGGTACTAAAACCCCTGAAGCAAAATAAATTACAGGCCTCCTGGCAGGGCCCCTATCAGGTGGTAAAACAGCTGTGCGATACCACCTACGTGGTTGCCAGCTGTGCAGACACAAACATTAAGAGGACGTTCGCACCTTTTATATCAGACAGAAAGTCCTGGTACTAAAACCCCTGAAGCAAAATAAATTACAGGCCTCCTGGCAGGGCCCCTATCAGGTGGTAAAACAGCTGTGCGATACCACCTACGTGGTTGCCAGCTGTGCAGACACAAACATTAAGAGGACGTTCCACATTAATATGATGAAGGCCTATCATGAGAGGACTGAGGCCGTAACCGCCATATGCACTCCTGCCACCGGGGACTCTGAATATCTACCGATGCTGGAGCTTCCTGAAATCAGTAACTGTTTCAGGGGTGTGGAAGGTATATGGCTAGGAGATAGATTAGGATCTCAAGAACGAGAACAGGCCAGAGAATTACTCCAGGACCGGCAGGAGATGTTCTCTGCACTCCCTGGGTACACTCACATAGCTGTGCACAAGGTAGAGACCCCCTGAGACAACCATCCTATAGGATTCCCGGAGCAGTGCAAGAAGGGATGAGAGCGGAGATTAGGGAGATGCTCAAGTTAGGGGTGATCGAACCATCAGCGAGCCCCTGGGCTTCCCCTGTAGTATTAGTCCACGGGATGGTACGACCTAATTTTGTGTGGACTATAGGTGACTGAATGACTGTACTATGACAGATGCCTACCCTATGCCCTGAGTGGACGAATTGCTGGACAAAATAGCTCAGGGACATTATCTGACGACTATTGACTTATGTAAGGGCTACTGGCAGATTCCCTTGGAAGCGGAAGCAATTCCAAAGTCGGCCTTCATCACCCCGTTCGGCCTTTACCAGTTTCGAGTAATGCCATTCGGGATGAAGAATGCTCCGGCTACCTTCCAGCGGATGATAGATGAACTCCTCTGGTCTGCAAGATTTTGCATGCGCACATCTTGATGACATCGCAATCTATAGCCAGACATGGGAAGAACATCTTAGACACCTGGGAATAGTGCTAGATAGGATCCGAGGTGCTAACCTGACCCTGAAGCCAGACAAATGTAATATCGGGATGTCTGAGGTGCAATATCTGGGACATAGAGTGGGATGTGGGAAGCAGAGGCCAAAACCTGCAAAAATCGAGGCCGTCCTAAACTGGCCAGTCGCCAGAACCAAGACCCAGGTACTTGCATTTTTAGGGACAGCAGGGTACTACAGGAAGTTTGTACCCCACTATAGTGACATAGCCAAACCCCTGACGGACCTGACCAAAAAGACTCTCCCTAGACAGGTCCTGTGGTCCCCGGAGTGCGAGATAGCGTTTCATCAGTTAAAAACCGCCCTAACGCAAGCTCCCATACTGGCGGCATCCGATCCTAACAAACGCTTTGTCATTCATACAGATGCCTCCATGTTCGGACTGGGAGCCGTACTAAGTCAAGTTGGCGATGACGGGAAAGAGCACCCGGTGGCGTATCTCAGCCGCAAGTTGTTACCCCGTGAAGTTGGATATGCTGCCGTGGAAAAAGAGTGTTTGGCCTTAGTCTGGGCTTTAAAGAAATTGCAGCCCTATGTGTATGGACACTCTTTTACCGTCATGACAGACCACAATCCTTTGATATAGCTTAACCGGGTGGCGGGAGAGAACGGCCGATTACTAAGGTGGAGCCTGGCTTTGCAACCGTACAATTTCACCATACAATATTGGCCAGGGCCTCAAAATGGCAATGCGGATGGGTTATCCCGGCAGACGGACCTGGAACCTTAAGACCATATTTCCAACATCCTCGAGTTGACCCGTTCGGGGTCCCACTGTGGCTGTTGGACTGTTTCCCAGGGGGGAGTATTGTCATGAACCTTGGAATACTGGATTGCCATGAAGCTTGGAATACTGAAGTATTTCTCCTCTGATTCATAATGCTGTTACAAATACTGTTAGGAGATGCTGATGTCAATTCCAGCCACCTGTCTGTCTGTTGCCTGCTAGAATGTGTATTGTAAATAAATCTAGTATTTGATCTAAGAGTCATTAGATCCCCATTGTTGTTTGTGTTAATTAACTCTGCTATTGTGTGAAGAAAAGTCTGTGCTGATTTGTAATAATGTTGATTGGGTTTTCTGAGCTACAAGACGGCCAGTCTGGCCTAAAGGTCATGTCTGAGTCATCTAGGCTGTCTAAAGGAATAAGTTAATTAGCCCATGTTAATTAGGTTTCTGGTTACAGGTGTATGTTCAGAGTAATATGAGCAGGAGGTATGCGCCTCCTCTTTTACTGTATAAAAGATCCTGTATTTTTCAATAAAGGAGATTCCTGTTTGAACTTACATACAGCCTGCCTGGTGTTTGTTCTGAGCTATCACAACTGGGTTAGAACGGCACATAGCTGTAGTTCTAATCCCGGAGCATCGGATGACCGAACAATCAGATGTTGCGATCTGCAATCTGATTCTATAGCAGCAGAGGAGTGTCGGGAGAGTGGAACCGAGCGAGCAGGGGCTCGTTACAGAGGCAATTTACAGCACACACTCATTTTGGTAGCATAATTATTAATGTGAAATGTATGTTCCTTGCGAAAGAACATTATTTTTTTATCAAGTTGTAAAGTTCTGCTTTTAAAAGCTAAGACAGTCTAGAGCAGGTGTCTCAAACTGGCGGACCTCCAGCTGTTGCGAAACTACAAGTCCCATCATGCCTCTGCCTGTGGGAGTCATGCTTGTAACTGTCAGCCTTGCAATGCCTCATGGGACTTGTAGTTTCGCAACAGCTGGAGGGCTGCCAGTTTGAGACCCCTGGTCTACAGCAATGTTTAAATGTACCAACACCCTTGCATAAAAATTCAAAAAAGCATAGTACTAGATAGGACTTTTTAAGGTAAAACATCAATTACTGCATAATACAAACAATTCTAAAATTCTTAATTTATAATCCATATTTTGTAAAATTATTGCATTTTTATAATAAAAACACATTTTTTTTCCTGACAATCTCTCTATACATAGAAAGATTCTTGATACTTTACAATATCACAATGTCATATATTGATTTTTTTTTTAGATATTTCCAAGACTCAAAAGCTTTTTCTCTACACATTTTATTAACAATGTTCACTTCCTCGGGAGAAAACTACCTAAGGATCTATAATGTACAAAAACAAACAAGTTATAGTACATCTTTGAGTATGACAATTCACTAATAAAGGAATTGACTAACTGTATAATTCCTGGTATAGTATTTAGCATTTATAAAAATGTCTTTGTGTGGGCATCCAGCCAGTCCCAGTTGAGAAAGGGGGAAAAGGAGACAAAAGATGGAGAAAAAAAAAAAAACTCACAGAGGATATACTACAGGGTGACCAGTCCCCACTCCAAGGGTTGGACTAGTTCCTACAAATGGAAGCATAATCTTCATTATCATTTAAAAACTATGAATTTCTCTAATAATAATCCCCCAAATCTGATCTGTATAATTATCTAATTTATTTGGGGGATTATTATTATTGGGATTGCGAGCAGCTGAGTAACTTACAAATCCTGTATTTTAGTGCAGCATAATTACTATTTTTTTTTTACCACTGTTTTTATTCGCAAGGTGCATTCCAACCCGTGGGAAAAGCAAGAGTCTGGTAAACACACGTGTGGGACACATATAAAACATGTCTGTTTTATTCTTCAAGTAGAACTCCAGGCAAGCAACTAAATACAAATATGTACTGGTTTACCTACCAAAGGATGTACAGTATAAATTTGTTCAGCCATATTTGTGATTTACATACATTTTCTACACTGCACAGCCTGGTCATGTCTCATCCTCCAGATTGTTATTGCATAATGAATCACTATAATCACCCCTGTCCAATAATTGGACCTAGTACATCCATGTGCCTGGCTGTGCAGTTTTTGTAAATGAGAAAATTGGCAGAGCAAAAATACAAAATATTCAACAAGTAAGAAAGTATGTGTTCAGAATGAAATATGATATGTGACATTTCTAATGCTTTTTTTCTGCCTAATTGTGTTGTATAGTACACAAAAAGGTAAACTTGCGCTAATAAATCTGTATTATAGTCAGTGGTGAAGCTAGACATTCTTTCACCCAAGCAAAAACTCAGTTCAGCAACACCCCCCACCCAAGAGAGAATTCTTCCTTCACACACCCCCTGCCCAGAGAGAGACGTTTCTGTATAATAAATAAGCCGTAGGATGGGAATAGTAATTTACTGTATGTATTAGTCATTTCAAAGTTTTGGTAATAAGGATTCGCTGCACAAATAACGTCAAGGCCTACAGGTGAGGTTTGAATGAGGCCATTTCAGGCCTCACTTCCATAGCAGAACAGGAGAGGCAGTGCTGGAAAAGAAGGAGTGAGCCAAGAAGCAGGTTTTTTTTTTTTTTTTTTTTTTTTTATATATAAAGCCTGCTTCTGTACGCTCTTCTACCTTTTCCTGGTGGGATTTTGTAGTATACACTATTCAGTTCAGCTCTTTGGACGTACTATGTACGTCCAAAGAGTAAACCTTTGATCACAAGCTGATGGCAGCAGCATCCATCAGCCTGGGTGGGTTTTAACATAGCCGGCGACTGGCTTCAAAGTGAAAGTGATGCGGCAGCTCCATAGATGCCGACCACTTTCACACAGCCGGCGCCCTCTCCTCTCGTGGTTCCTGGGCTGTCTCGTGCTTACCGATGCCCAGGAACACATCTACCAGTGGGGGGAGGGAGACTGCAGTGAGACCGAGGCTTATACATGCTCTCGATCTCACATGCAAACAATGAAACAGGAAGTGACGTCACTTCTGGTTTCATATGCACACTTTCCTGGCCAGTACGGCCAGGAGACACATCTAACCAAGCCATCTAATCTGTGCTTGGTTAGATGGTGTCAAGGGCAGGGGAGACATTGGGGTCTTTTAGACTCCTAAGGTCTCCAAAAAGAGTACCTGTCACCTTCCCAATGCTGTCACATAGGGGTTTATTAACCCCTTGTGATAGCAATCACATAAAAAAAAAGAAAAAAAAGTGAAAAAAAAAAATTAAAATAAAAAAAATTGCCAAAACCCCCATTGCCCCGCACACCTGCGTAAACGCAAACGCAAGCCCTGACATGACATATCGCCGCAAACGTCAGAGTGAGAACAATACTTCTAGCACAAGAGCTCCTAGTTACGCTAAATTGATGAGCTATAACAGCTTATAAAGCACCACCTATGGTGATTTTTGGGCACCATAGTTTTTGCCAATATTGTGGGCGCACTTAATTTTAAAACATAAAATGTTAGGTCTATATTTACTCAATGCGACCTCATCTTTTATATTGTAACTAAAAATGGATATCTTATGATATGGTTTTGCACTAAAATGTATTTTATTATATCTTTTCTGGAAAATTTGCGTTTAATAAACAATGCGAAACAAAAATAACACGTGAAACAAAAATTTGCAATGATCACCTTTTTTTATTCTATAGAGTCTCTGCTTTCAGAAAATATATAATGTTCTGGGGGTTATGTCATTTTATTGCCAAAAATTAGAATTCTTACATGTATGCAGCAAAGAAAAAAAAAATGCTCTGGAGCCGAACTGGCTATAGGATTGTAAAAGACCTGGGACACCTTTGGGTGCCCCAAGTTCAGTAGTATTGTGGCGTGCGTAGCGCACAGCGGTGAGCAGTGGGTGTGGCCAAATTCTGTTAACAGTGGGAGGGGCTTAAAGGGGCATGGTTACATTTAAAATAAGCATTCTTGCACCCATAAAATATGTTTAGATTAATAAAACTTAATACAAAATGTCACTCTAAAAATATTAACTTAAAAGTGGACAGTGTCAGTCAGTAGAGCAGTGGACAGTGTGTGGATAGTGTCAGTATGGCAGAGGATGGTGTCACTAAGGTAGGTGTGGTGTGGACGGTGTCGGTAGGGCAGTGGACATGTCAGTAGGGCAGATTTTGGTGTTAATAGAACAGTGGACTTTGTCAGCATGGGAAGTGGATGGTCAGTCATTTTTTATTTTTATTATTTTTTATTTTTCTTTACAATTTTTTTAGGAGCCTTGTAGAGTTGGGGGGCTTTGGTGAAATATCAGGGGTTTAAACAGACCCCTGATGTCTCCCTTTTGAGACAGAGAAAGGGACTGAGGACACAGATTTCCCAGTCCCTTTCTCTGCCGACTCAGCTGCACTGCACAGTGAATCAATAGGAAGTGCTCTGTGTGGAGTGGCTTCCTGTTCATTCACAAACTGAAGCACAGTAGACACAGTTTACTATGCTTCAGTTACAAATGAACAGAGTGAGTGATCGGTACCAGGCAGCAGAGAGAAGTGCAACCTAGATGGGGGGGCGGTGGGGGCAGCATTTACTAGGACTGATCGGCACAATTTTTCTCTTGAATGCAGGGAGAAGAGGAGAAGCCGGCTCCCAGCCGATTGTTTCTAGTGCATGCCTCCCCCGCCTGTCCAGGTGTTACAAGGAGGTCGCACGGGGGCCCCCTGGAGCATGCGAATGCCGGCGCCTCTCTCAAGGCCCTGCCCCCCCCATGTTTCAACCCTGATTACAGTAATCTGATAATGGAGAAACCCTTAGAAATAAATGTAAAGATGTGAATACACTTCCACATAACACATACAGTACCTTGAAAAAGTATTCATACCTCTTGAAATTTTCCACATTTTGTCATGTTACAACCAAAAACGTAAATGTGTTTTATTGGGATTTATGTGATAGACCAACACAAAGTGGCACATAATTGTGAAGTGGAAGGAAAATGATAAATGGTTTTCAAAATGTTTTACAAATAAATATGTGAAAAGTGAGACGTGCATTTGAATTCAGCCCCCTTTACTCTGATACCCCTAACTAAAATCTAGTGTAACAGATTGCCTTCAGAAGTCACCTAATTAGTAAATGTAGTAAATAGAGTCCACCTGTGTGTAATTTAATCTCAGTATAAATACAGCTGTTCTGTGAATCTCTCAGAGGTTTGTTAGAGAACCTTAGTGAACAAACAGTATCATGAAGGCCAAGGAACACACCAGACAGGTCAGGGATAAAGTTGTGGAGAAGTTTAAAGCAGAGTTAGGTTATAAAAAATATCCCAAGCTTTGAACATCTCACGAAGCACTGTTCAGTCCATCATCCAAAAATGGAAAGAGTATGGCAAAACTGCAAACCTACCAGGACACGACCCTCCACCTAAACTGACAGGCCGGGCAAGGAGAGCATTAATCAGAGAAGCAGCCAAGAGGCCCATGGTAACCCTGGAGGAGCTGCAGAGATCCACAGCTCAGGTGGGAGAATCTGTCCACAGGACAACTATTGGTCGTGCACTCCACAAATCTGGCCTTTATGGAAGAGTGCCAAGAATAAAGCTAGTGTTGAAAGAAATCCATAAGAAGTCCCATTTTTAGTCTGTGAGATGCCATGTGGGGACACAGCAAACATGTGGAAGAAGGTGCTCTGGTCAGAGGAGACCAAAATGTAACTAAAAGCAAAACACTATGTGTGGCAGAAAAATGAACACTGCACATCACATCACCTTGCAGCAGGACAACGATCAGGGATATGCAATTAGCGGACCTCCAGCTGTTGCAAAACTACAAGTGCCAACATGCCTCTGCCTCTGGGTGTCATGCTTGTGGCTGTCAGAGTCTTGCTATGCCTCATGGGACTTGTAGTTCTGCAACAGCTGGAGGTCCGCTAATTGCATATCCCTGGTTTGGATCAAAGCATATTCATGTGTTAGAATGGCCCAGTCAAAGTCCAGACCTAAATCCAATTGAGAATCTGTGGCAAGACTTGAAAATTGCTGTTCACAGATGCTTTCCATCCAATCTGACAAAGCTTGGGCTGTTTTGCAAAGAACGGTCAAAAATTTCACTCTCTAGATGTGCAAAGCTGGTAGAGACATCCCCAAAAAGACTTGCAGTGAAGGGTGGTTCTACAAAGTATTGACTCAGGGGGGCTGAATACAAATGCACGCCACACTTTTCACATATTTATTTGTAAAAATTCTTGAAAACCATTTATTATTTCCTGACACTTTGTGTTGGTCTATCATATAAAATCCCATTAAAATACATTTATGTTTTTGGTTGTAACATGACAAAATGTGGAAAATGTCAGGGGGTGTGAATACTTTTTCAAGGCACTGTACATACACAGACCCATACTGATATAAGCGCAAACACATACAAACACCCCCAGATCTATACACACAGACATACATACATACACATATATATATATATATATATATATATATATATATATATATATATATATATATATATATATATACACACACTCTCCCATATACACACACAGACTACACAATGTGTAGGTTCATCCCACACCTTACACCCCTCAAGAACTTATAAGCATTCTCAAAAAATATCCCACGGTGCTAATGGAGGTGCCATCTAGAACAATACAAAACAAAGGGCCAGTACTCCACTGGTCATTTCTTTGCACTTCTACACAAACACACACTCAACCACATACAAATCCACATGCTAACCCATTCACACACACACATTCTCAACCACAGACCCCAACACACTACCTTAGGCCCCTTTCACACGATCAGACCGTTCAGGTCCGCCTGTCAGTTTTGATGGCGGACCTGAACGGGCGCTCCATGTTAGTTTATGGAGCGTCGGATGTCAGCGGAGACATGTCCGCTGACATCTGACCCCGTCCGATCCGCTAAAAGCAGACGGATGGCTCTACGTCCAGGTCCATCGCTATCGGATCGGGTGAGATTGGATGAAAACGGACATGCTGTCTGTTTTCATCCGATCCCTCCATAGGCGGCTGCGGCGTCTGACAAGCCCCTCCCCGCTCAGTGAGCAGAGAGGGACCTGTCATCTGCCGGCTCAGCGGAGATCAACGGACAGATCTCCCGCTGAGCTGGCGGACTGAGGCGTGCTCCGTAGAAACGGAGTCCGCCTCGTGTGAAAGGGGGCTTATACATACAGCGCCATAAACATGCACATATTCACATACACATGCTCATATACACACAGTGACTCAGCGCTACTAATAGGTGTGTAGAGCCAGCCCTCCTTTGCTGAGCCATGCCCCATCAGTTTAGGCGGGGGGGGCAGAGAGGGGACTCTTCAAATTGGCTGTGGTTCCCAGCAATTAAATAAAAGTTCCCTGACCCCATCAGTTCACCAGCAGGGGCCGGGGACAGAGAGGGGACTATTTACTCATTTATGGGAGCAGGCAGAGTAGTCTTCCATGCCACAGCAATATATTAAAGTTCCGGCATCTTCTATATCACTCCACCGGGCAAGCTGGAACTGTAATTTAATTGTCGGGAGCTATAGTATGGAGGTTTACTATGGCTGATTCTGAAAAAAGAATAAACAGTCCCATTTCTATACCCGGCCCCTGCTGCTGAACTGATGGGTCCCAGGGAACTTTTATTTAATTGCTTTGAGCAATGGCTGGCAGGAGGCTCTGTTAGGTACGCTGTATAAGCCCCAGACATTCTAATGACCACCCTGTAGTGACTTATACACACACCACCACATACATAACCTCTAACACAGCTCCTTATAAACACACATACACATAACACACACTGCCACATGCAAATACACATAGAGAAATTGCATGCACACAGTAATCCATACACACACATTTGCACATAGATATACAAACACAGACAACAACATGCACACCATTTTACACCCACACAGAATTACAAAAAAAACCCCAAAAAAACACAAATATGCACATACACACGTACACATACATACAGTGACAGACAGACGCACTCATACTTTGGCTAATTTGCTTTATAGCACAACATAGCAGATGGTACTAATGCATTACTCTCAGATGGAAGAAGGGGGGCAGTCTTGTTTCAAGTAAATCTGTTCCTGGGCACAATTCCAAAATGCCCAGTAGGCAGCAGCTAAAAGGAAGTGCTTGCTTTTAGGTTTTTAAACTATATCCCTTAATCCTGGGTGATGATTGACAATTGTGATTTAAAGTACAAGTTGCCCCACTCTAATCCAGCAAGTTTTGATGTTATTTGTGTATTTAGCGCAGGCTTTATTCAACTAAAACTAAATGGGAGACTCTGCAATTGATGCCACATTTCATGGAGAGTCAGTCTATTTACAGATTACCAAATGCCATGAATCCATCTTCCTTTTCCTTGTAATATAAAGATCCACTTCCAGCAGCCAAATGTACAATTAAAATGGCTTTTTTCTTTTTTTTTTCTTTTTTTTTTTTTTTGTGGGTAGCAACACAAGTGGGATGCGCTGAATACAATTTAAACCGCAGCACATTCAAGATCCATTCAATATTATGTTAATCCCGAATTTATTAATGTAGCATCCATCTCTGTCTCCATTTGCTTGTGTCTAAAATGCATTAAAAGCCAATGGCGTGTTGGTTAATGTGCCAAGAAGCTGTACATTTATGAGTGAATGACACATATCTGTTGTAATGTGTAACGAAATCATAATCAGCATCCACCAGGCTTCATACGGGATAGATGGATGGCAAAGGAAATGCAGAACCTGACATTTCGTTTTCACACCGTATATATTCATGTATACAATTTTTTATATGGTGGCAATATATGGTTAACAAATCACCATGAAAATAATAAAGTATCCCTAACAAACAGTCTAACCCTGATATTGAATCTTAACCCCCACTGGACCCTTAAAGCAGAATCTGATCCAACCTGGATTTTAAATCCCTTGACCGCTTCATCGGTTGCGTAGTCTCTGACATTGAATCATCCATGTGAGGTATGTACAGTGGGGATCGGGGGTGGGGAGGGTGTACAGTGTTAGTTCACCTTTTCGTTTTTTTCGGAAAAGGTGAACTAACAATTTAAATTAAATATTTTAAAAAAACAAGGGGAGGGAGAGAATCTGCCACTGTCTAAGCGTAGCAAATGTGTAAAGGAGATATGAGTGTACAGAAATAGGTGTTGCACTCTCGTGCGAAAAAGTTGAGTATGGCTTTTCTAGATGGATATTCTATATGGCATCCCAAAGGTGGCATCTTCTTAAATGGCTCAAAACAAGGCATGGAATTTAAAAACAACAAAGAACACACCACTCTCAGTGTAATATTAGAAAAACTTAGTAAAAAAAAGCAGGCTGTACAGAATTGCACTCGCATATTGTAAGTTGGAAACTGCCATTATTTAAGATCTCCGGCAGATGGCATCATTCTATTGAACCTCGATGGGAAGCACATGGAGGATGAGCTGGTGGATGACCTCAGGATGGGAGCAGTGTTAGATGATCAAAGAGGAAATAAACAAAGAGAGAGCATGCCGCTCTCTGTGTAATAAAACAGTAAATCCAAAAAATAATTTTAAAAAATGTTAACTTACAAGGTGCATGTATGTCGGTTGTCATTTAAAAAGAAAGGCCCACCAAATAAAATGTATCAGGATGTATCTTGAAATGAAGACAGAAGTGACTGAAATAATGATAATGTTAATTCAAATACTAATACAAATAATATTAATATGATAATATTAATGAGCATGCCAATAATAAAAATAAAAGTAAAAATAATGGGCATGTCAATAATGACATGCCTAGTATTAATATTATTATTTTTTGTCACTCCTGTCTATATACCAAGATACATCCTGATACATTTTATTTGGCGACCACCTCAGTCTCTTTATATTAGCCTCCTGCAGTTCCCTGCACATCATGATTAAGGGCTCTTTCACATGGGGCGGATCAGTGATGATCCGCCCTGTGAATATCCGCTTGCTCAGCGGGGATCGCTCCGCCAATCCCCGCTGAGCAGGAAAATGACAGGTCCGTTGCTGCACACTGTGCAGCGATGGACCTGTCAGAGCGCCGCTCTCCCCTATGGGGGATCGGGTGACGACGGACCGTAGAGTCCGTCGTCCCCCGATCCGATAACGGATGGAAAAGTAGGTTTTTCCTCCGTTACACTTTTTCGGATCGGAGCGGGTCGGATGTCAGCGGACATGTCACCGCTGACATCCGACGCTCCATAGATGTCTATGGAGGGTCCATTCAGGTCCGCCTAAAAAACTGACAGGTGGACCTGAACGGATCGGCCGTGTGAAAGAGGCCTTAGACTGGAAGAAAAAGGATCAGCACAAGTGGTGGCCTGTCCATAAGGGGCGCACGAGCGCTGCCCCCCCTATCCACGCGTTCGGCCCTCTAATATACATGATTTTTTTTTAAATTTCTTTAAGTGCCTCCAACATTCAAAATCTGGGGTTGTCAGATGTCTGTGTACCCCACACCGCTGTGGTTTCTCGTTCAAATATTTTATTGAAAGGCAATGAGTATAACATGACGTTTACAAACATAAGGCCTTTCAAAAAAGAGAGCGATCACAGTGTAACATCAGTGGTACGTTTCAAAAGGCGGTAGTAGACAGTGATATAACCAAACAATATAAGGATATAACAATGGTATATAATAGTGCAAACGAATAGATCACAATAATCCAACAAAATCATAATATTGAGGACTGGAGGTGTAAACAACCCAGGGCATGCAGCCATACGACCAGGGTTGTTGGGGCTAGGAGGTCCCAGAGGTTCAGAATAGGAGTGGTTACAAGGCTGGGCTGAGGTTGAAGGTAAGGACGCGCTTCAACTGTCCTGTCCTCAAGGGTACCTAAATATATTCAGTAACCAGTTCTGTCTGTAAAAGTAATAGTGTCCAAGTCTGCAAGGTACCGGGGTTAGGAAAAGCCTGTGAGACATATGGTACAAAGAGGAGAGGAGAGAGAATAGATACAGAAGACTGAGAGGTGAAAATTCAAGGGGGAACAGAAGAAGCAAGGAGACTCCAAGAAGAGGGACAAACGGAGCCACAACATGGGGTTTTTGGAGTATGCATCTGTAGGAGGGATAAGAGCGTTTTGTCAAAGATTAGTTAGTAAGAAATTAGTGCTGTGGTTTAATTCTTTTTTCTTTCACCCCTACTTCTGAATCTTGTAGTTGAGTATTTACTACCTCTTCACTTTTAGGGAACTTTAAGCTGAAGTTATTTATTCTTCAGTCAAAGTTTGTACATTTGATATAGAAGAATCTGTCTTTTATAATCTTTCTGCAATCCTCTGCACAGCAAAATTTATATTGGGTCAGAGGGGGACCATCACTGAGAGCTAGCCAGGCTCTGTTGCATTGAACAGTGCACTCAATCTGGTCCTGGGAGCTGATGACTTCATCAGTGTGGTGATTCAGTAGACAATCAGTAGACAGTGGGCAGATGGCCAAGTGGTATTGGTTAAAGCCCAACTCTGAGCACAAGAAAAATACAGTATTATTCTTGCAGTGGGATCACCCCATACTGCAACGGTTAACTGCCTGTTAAGTCTAGGGGTACAGGGATACAGCCCAGTACTTACCTTACTCCTCGCTCCTGTAGGCTCATCCATACGACTATTCCCATGAATCATGATGGCACCAGGGGACCGCACACAGCATGGAGGGCCAAGGAGAAGAGGAGAGTCTGCGGGAACTGGGTTAAGATATTACATCCTATTTAACTTCCCATAGACCTAACAAGCATTTAACCCTTGCAGTGTGGGGAGGGAGGGGGGCCACTAAAAAGTTTTTTTTTTTTCTTCATCCTGGAGTTTGGCTTTAAATACAGAGGGAAAACTGAAGTCATCCTCCCAACTTCTGGCAGGTGAATCTGGATTACAAGATGGGCTGTCTAGAATTAGACAGATGAAATGGCTCACTTATAATTCAACTATGTATTTTGTTGTTTTCATTGTTGCTTTCATTGTAAACTAACTCCCAAAATCATAATCCTGTCTCACACTATCACTTGATTTAGGCCAATCCTAACTTAAAGCGGGGGTCCACCTATCTATCGTTTTTTTTTTTTTTTTGAGTTCATTCACAAACTTTTCTTCTCAGCATTACATACTCATATATTGTGTGTAATATGTCCGCCTGTGTCAGATTTCGTCGGAAAGAATAACTTATATTATTCACTGCAGGCGGTTTCCATCTTCATTGTGGGCATTTGAAGCCCACAAGCATTTATTTCCTGGATGTGGTGAATGCTGTGCTCCCAGCATTCACCACTCGTTCCCGCACATGCTCAGTGGCATCCTGGGAAGCCTGAGACTAGCTCCCAGGAGTCTGGGAGAGGCTAGAAACATGCCTACTCCCACGGGAGGAGAACCAGGAAGTGCAAAGAAGAATAGAAAAATAAAAGGTAATTACGGCGATTTAAATTTTTTTAAACAGCATGCCAGCATCTAGGCAAGGAAGAGAATACATACAGATATTGTTCAAAATTTGGGTGGAACCCCGCTTTAAACCCTAATTTAACGCTTCATATTAACCATAAATCTACTCTCTGTGCTCCCACAGGCCCCCACTTACCCCCCCCCCTAAATAATCACTGGCAGATAAAATATAATTTGTTATCTACTCAAGTTGCCTTATGTTGTGCCAACAAAGTCCGCCTTTTCAAACTTATAGGGTTCCTATAATTTTTATGTATAGGTAGTTGGATGTGGCACGGTGAGGGTCTACCAAATTACTAATCACTGGCAGAGTTAAAAAAAGTACCTAAGTGGCCCTTAACCTCAAAACTGCCTACATTATTTGTGCCAAACACCACATATACAGTATGACTGCCATTGCATCAAAATTGTGTTCTTAGTCTGGGGTTACACTAGAGGTCTTGTTGGAAGTGAGAATTCACCAATGATGGGGTCTCTAAAATGTGCAGAGGAAAAATTAATTAATTTGTATATGTTGCTCCCTTCTCACCAGGATGAGCAAAGCGTTGCTGAAAACAATACTACAGCAGAATGTGGCACCTCACTAATCCATCCACTGAGGTAGCTACAGATACAAGTGGATGAGTACTCCTATTCCCTACTGTGTCCTGTATAACAATCATGCTGCTGGTAAATTCTCACCAGTGACAGGTTCACTGTTGACACATCGGTCTTAAACCCTTTTTTTTTTTTTTTAAAGCACTTTCAGCAGCTCATGTAATCATGCAGCTTCTTTATCTTTTAATCCTTTCCTTTGTTTCAGTACAAGCTGGTGCCATGACCGCTACCCCAGGTTTTCTTTCTTTAGGGTGTCTCCTTTTTCTTGCAGCATCCTATGGAGCTACCCCTGCATGCAGGGACTAGAGTTGTGTCTCTCCACACTGTGTGCTTCAATAGAAGCACAAAGACCCATAGCCTAGGATGGCAAGGCATTGCCTTGATCCTTCCTCCCTTCTCCAAGCTAATGGACTTGCTCCAGACTGCACTGTCCACTGGTAACTCTTTCCTGTGAAGACCAGAAGTACAGGGAAGCAGCACTGAGAGAGAGGCCAGCAGCATTGAAAGTTGTAAACTGCAAGAATTTGGGAGTGTTTATTTTATTGTGCTCAATGTTTTAGGCTAAAAAATGCTGAGGGGTTTAATACTACTTTGTTATATATTATAACGCGCTGAATGCATAGGTTATATATGGCAAAGCCCTGAAAGCCTGCATCATAGGAGATTTTTTTTCCTGTTTCAAATTGACTTTGCTGTTGAGTATTGGCTTTACATAGGAACAAAAATATCTTCAGGTTTCCTAACTCCTGAGCTCATCATTGGGCATCCATTCCAGATGCTTGTATGTGACATCATATAATCACATACAAGCATGTGGGCTGGATGCGTGAGGTGGATCAGCAGGATGAGTGTGCCAGGACAGGTAGATGTGTTTCATCTCTGCTTCCTTCCACCACTCTGCATATCACGCATATCATAGATGAGAAGAAGGTACAGCAGTGGAGCAGATGAGTAGGGGGGGTTTAGCGGTGAAACAAAAGAGCAGGAGAGTAGGATGGTGGGGCAGATGTGCAGGGGGTTACAGAGGTGGGGCAGAAAAGCAGGGGGGTACAGATGTGGGGCAGAAGAGCAGGGGGGTACAGTGGTGGCGAAGAGGAGAAAAGAGGTACATTGGTGGGACAGATGTGCAGGGGGTTACAGTGGGGGGGACAGATGTGCAGGGTAGTGCAGTGAGGAGACAGATTTGCAGGGGGCACAGTGATCTGAGGTGTGAAGGTGCAGGAATTGGGGTTGATCTGCAGACTGGAGGTACAGGAATTGGGGCTGATCTGAGGTGTGAAGGTACAGGAATTGGGGCTGATCTAAGGCATGAGAGTGCAGGATGTTAATTAGTCACTATTACTCAAGTAGTTTACAGCATTTACTTTATAAAAAATCCTTTTCGTGATTGAGAGTGTGAAATTAACTTTTGTTTGTTATAAAATTGGCACGCTCAATTTCTTTGAAAACATTTTTTGGCACACTGTGCTCAAAAGGTTGCCTACCCCTGATCTAATTCCATTCCATTGTAGCTCTAACATGTTTTCTTCTAAGATTGCCCTGTATTTGGCTCCATCCATCTTCTCATCAACTCTGGCCAGCTTACCGTCCCTGTTGAAGAAAAGCATCCCCACAACATGATGCTGCCACCACCATGTTTCCCAGTGGTTATGGTGTGTTCAGGGTGATGTGCAGTGTTAGTTTCCTGCCAAAAAGTTCAATTTTGGTCTCATCTGACCAGAGCACCTTCTTCCACATGTTTGCTGTGTCCCCCACATGGCTTCTCGCAAACTGCAAACAGGACTTCATATGGATTTCTTTCAACAATGTCTTTCTTCTTGCCACTATTCCATAAAGGCCAGATTTGTGGAGAGCACGACTAATAGTTGTCCTGTGGACAGATTCTCACACCTGAGCTGTGGATCTCTGCAGCTCCTCCAAAGTTACCATGGGCTGCTTCTCTGATTAATGCTCCTCTTGCCCGGCCTGTCAGTTTAGGTGCACAGCAATGTCTTGGTAGGTTTGCAGTTGTTCTATACTCTTTCCATTTTCAGATGATGGATTGAACAGTGTGAGATGTTCAAAGCTTGGGATATTTTTTATAACCTAACCCTGCTTTAAACTTCTCCTCAACTTTATTCCTGACCTGTCTGGTGTGTTCCTTGGCCTTCATGATGCTGTTTGTTCACTTTGGTAGCAAACATTTTTAGCAGAATCCTTCAAGTGTATAAGTGTTATTTTTTACATCCACTACAAAAACATTGAAACACCAGGGAAAGCTTTCAGCCAAATCCAGGAAACGGCATCAGAAACTGGCAAGGAAGTTTTTGAGAGTTTTTGCTGCTTTGCTCATTTTTGCCCATGTTATTTTTAAAACAGCAACCCCCTGTGTTGCTGGAAATGAATGATAAGACACGATCTCATTTGAATTTGGACCATTAGCAATGGATGAGTTTGTAAATTTTTCATAGGCTTGGCAATCAGAAGGTCTTCCGAGTGACATCCAGAGGTAGAATGTCCTACTTTTATCGGTCATGAGTTTCTGTTGTCCCGCAGCGCTGTGTTGGATGGAATCTGCAGAGTAAAATCTGTTCATACGGACTTTGCCATAGCATGCCCATGATGACAGCGTTTGCTTGTTGCCTAATAATCTTTTGCCAATATTATTTGGCTTTTCACTGAGAAAAACATGGCACAATAGACATTTCAACATGTACACAGAATTTCATTAAAACTTCAGCTGACTTAAAAAAGAAAAAAAAAATACGACAAACTCAAACATGAGTGACACCAGTGTAATACTTTATTCATTTTTGCCAAATACAAATATTACAGTGAATTACTCATGTTGGCATTATTAACAGTGATTATGAGTTTAAAATACACTAGTATAAATGATTCTGGACTCGGTCCATGACAGCCAATATTGGAGAGGATTAGGACTCTAGCATCCGAAGGAATGAGCGCACAGGAATGAGCGCACAGTGCCACAAGACAGGATTGTAGCTTGTTGTGGGTACTTTCAAAAACACATGAAAACGCTCTAATCTCTTTCTTCGTTTATTAAAGGAAGTTGTGGAACATTTTGCTATTAAAAACATAGCCCCGAACAGTTGGACTTTAGCCATGTCTGTTTTGGAAAAGATGATTTGGAGAGAAGTGCTGTGGAAATCTTGACATGAAGACCTCCCGAGAACTAAAAGTTTTAGTATTTTTAAATTTGAGAAGAGAGAAAATTGGACTTTCTTTTTTACATCTTTTTTACATCTTCTATCTTTAACTTGCTATGGAATATTAATGGGAGGGTATAACTTTTAGTAGAAGTAAACTGGATGACATTTAGTCTGCTAAAATACTCTGCATCATAAACCATTGCCACTTTGTAAAAAAAAAATAAAAAATGCTGTTTTTAACTTTTTTCTTAACATTTGCTGCTTCTCAGTGCTGTTGTTCTTTTGCACCTTCTTGGTATCATATATACAGTGATGACTGCATGGCATTTCTCCAGGCAGAAGAAACTTATCCCACTCAAGTAGATCAAAATGTGAAGTAGGCAGTCAAACTGACTGCTTGACTCCCTTCTGCACATTTTGATTTAAGTTTTTGAGGTTTATTCTATTATTTATTTTGTGATTGATGTATTTTTGGGTTACTTACCTATTGGTGTCTATTATAGTAGGAAAGTAATTGGGTCAAATCAAATGGAGCATGTGGTTGGATGTGGCTAAACTTCCCCTATTTCTGTACACTTGCACAATGGCGTAGGTGCTCCTTTTTATAAGTATTTATAATTCATTTTTTGTCATTTATAAATTGAATTTATTTAGACTTTCTGACATCTATGCTGTAGGCATGGGTCCTGAACAAGCGAACCAATCGTGAAACGTGTCAATCCTAGGTGCCATTAATAGACAGTCTCCAATACTGAATACTGTTATGTCAGATTTTACCTTGAATTTTGATCCCCATGTTTTATGAATAAAAAATGGATTCTGTTCTGTTATTTTTACTTGTATAATACAGCTGGTATGGTTTTATGTACAGTATATCTTGTTTTGCACATTGGAGTCCAATTGTGGCACATTAGAGTCCAATTTCTTCTTCACCCTGCTTTATTTGGGGTGAAAATTGTTATAGATTTGATTAGGATTTAGATTCTATTTATTCCCAAAAGACTGAATTCTCATACATGGCAGATGCATGTAACACACGAATGTAACATGGAGGCTATAATGCAGGTGTTGATTCAAGCTATAGCATTGCAGCAAGACACAAACCACCAACCTGCTGGAACAAATCACTAACATTTGAAAATAACAAACCCGATTTCTGACCAGGTTGATGCAGCTAGAGAGGCCCAGAAATTGGATCAAAGTGTCCTGAAGGAGGTGGCGCATTGCCTAGCCAATATAAGTAAAGGCTTCATGGATCTATTACCCACATTTTTACAATGGAATTTTTTCCAGTCATTTCCTGACAAAACATTACAGCGACAGATCATATGGAAGCCTATCTTACCATGTTTGAAAAGATTGCTACACGAAAGGGGTGGCAGAGAACACAGTGGGCAGGGCTGATCCCATTATTTCTAGCTGGTGAACCCCTAAAAGGCCTACTATGATCTGGAAACTGCTTAGGATTATTAGAAACTTAAAGCAGAAATCCTTGCACAGTTGAGGGTCACCCTTGAGGTCTAGATGCAGCAAGTACGTGCTAAAGTCCCCATGGTCCCAAATGTATGATCTCGTTTATCTTACCAAAAAGTGGTTGCAACCAGAGACCTTATAAGCTCCTGAGGTACTGGAGCATGTTGTCATGGACTACCATTTGCTTGCATTATTTACATTTACCTGGACACCAGGCTCAGTAACAATATTTTGAAAGTAACAGTAACAGTCATTTTGAAAAACTGAGATTAGTCCAAGTATTTCAAAGATAAAAATATTTTTGATAATGTACACCTTTACCTAGTCTGTGGGCCACTAATAAAGTTTCTGCTACTTTAACTTCTGGTGTTGGGGAGATTTTTTTGAGGAGTTATTATGGCAACCAGGGTTTCCTTGTCTTTCCATGGCTTTATGGGATTAATGTGATAGATTTGTTCTGGTTTCTTTTTCCCAGGCCGATAGACTTCATAGTTCACATACTCTAATGTCTTCATGATCGCAGGGCCTTGCAACTTAGGAAAGAATTTGCTTTCTACTCTGGGGACTAGAAGTAGTTCCCACGGACTTTGATACCTCTATTCCTGGGCTTACTATGTATATATGTCCCTAGACAAGGGGCATGACAGCTGCAGTTCTATCTTGCTTCAACATGATATGCTAGATAAGGAAAATAAGGAAAATTTTAGACTTAGGAGTAATAGAGGAATCCCACAGTAACTGGTTAAGTCTGATCGTGTTAATTCTGAAGCCAAATGGAAGATCACGTAGTGTGTCCAAATTTTTTCTTACCCTATGCCACAAATTTATGATTTTTTTGACAGGTTGGGAACTGACAGATATTTAACAACTATAGCTCTAAAAAAGTAACTGCCAAGTACCTCTTGCTGAAAGTGATAAAGGAAAGATGACATTCTCCAGTTTTTCCAGTGTAAGATGCTGCCTTTTGGCCTACATTGGTCTCATTGCCAATTAGCATTAGCCTATCTGAATAATATAGTAATTCACAACCCTGACTGGGAGACTGCAAGAGCAAGCGGTAGTGGGCTCTTTCAGGAAAGTGGGGCTCACAACCAATCCCATAAAGTGCTCCACTGGTTTGAAGGTAGCAAAACACCTAGGTTAATGATTGACCAGGGTGTGAATAAGCCCCTGAGGTGGAGAGGCAGGCAGATGACATCATGATCTCTACTGCAGCCAGTCAGATGAAGCCTTGCATTCATACATAACATACAGTTCTTGTTCCAGAGTCCAGTATTTTATAGTTACACATCCAGATGTATGTCATTTTCAGTTACAGGTACTATATGATGAATATCATAATTTCTGTGCGGAGTGTCCATTTTAGTTTCTATAGGTTCATTTTAATATTCTTGAGGTAGCTTGTACTCCCTGTTTGAATCTGCCTGTATCTTTGGGTAGTCATATATGGCCAATTCTTGCAAGCAATGTACTGTATACTAATTGAGTCCTATAATGATGCCATGCCATAGGGTAAAGGGAAGGCGTGTTCTGCATATTGCCATGGCAGCAGAGTGATTGCACTATGGTGCCTGACTGCTTCACGTTACCGGAGTAATACAGTCTATTGTCCATTGTCTTTTGCTTGTGTCTGTCATGTTTTCAGAGTATTGCTATAATAGCCAATGTGGTCCCCAAACATTGCACCTTAATATATAATCCAGACCCCTTGGAGGCTTTTTAGTTTTCTTAGATTCCTCACAACACAAATTTCAAAATCCAGGAACTGATCTGTGTTCTTACACCTGGCTTTGCCAATCAAAACAAACGGGCTAGGACTATGGGACACACCCCAGTGAGACGGATGAGAACTTTCCTGCAAAGCAACATAGCGGCGATTTTTCCTCTCTTTTTGATTCAAGATCTCCCATGTAACAAATTGTTAAACCCTTTTCACACTGAGGCAGTTTTTAAGCGTTTTAGTGCTAGGAATAGTCTCTAAATAGCGCCTGAAAACCGCCTCCCATTCATTTCAGTCCGTCTTTTCACACTGGGGCGGTGCGCTTGTGAGACATTAGGAAAAGTCCTGCAAGCAGCATCTTTGGGGCGGTTTGAGAGCACTGTAGAAAATCAATTTTATAGTAAGTCTTATCAGTGTCAGACATACAGTAGGGTGGGAGTTTGCTCTTCTCCTCTAGCCATTAATTCTAGTTTTAAAGTAGTTGTAAAGTCTGAAGGCTTTTTTATCTTAATGCATTCTATGCATTAAGATAAAAAGCCTTCTGTGTGCATCAGCCCCCCTCAGCCCCCCTAACACTTACCTGAGGTCCCTCTCTCTCCAGCGATGTCCAAGAGTCCCTCAGCTGTCCGAGATTCTCCTTCCTGAGAAACAACAGCGGCACCATTGGCTCCCGCTGCTGTCATTCAAAATCAGCTAGCCAATCAGGGTAAGAGAAGGGCGGGGCCGGGTCGAGGCTCTGTGTCTGAATGGATAGAGGGAGCTTTGTCTTGGGTGCCCCCATAGCAAGCTGATTGCTGTGGGGGCACTGAACAGGAGGGAGGGGCCAGGAGCACAGAAGATTGACCCGAGAAGAGGAGGATCGGGGCTCCTCTGTGCACATCCACTGCACAGAGTAGGTAAGTATATCATGTTTGTTATTTTTATAGGAAAAATACAAGCCTTTACAATCACTTTAATAATGTAGAGTGGTCAAACAGTCTCTTTCATCCTTTTGCCCTGAACCTCAGCCAGCTATGTACAGCTTTAAAATCTGGTCTGATTAGTGATACAATCAGCCAGTTGACCAGGGTAAGAGGAACAATACAGTTGGCCTAGAGAAGCAGCAACAATAAATCTTTCCTTGCTGATTACAGAAAAATAGGACTACCCACAGACATAAGACAGTGCTGTTTAAATTTGTTAAAGTGAAATTGCAGAATTAAAAATTCAAAAAAAAAAATACTCTACATAAGAGAAGTATTTATACTTATCTGTCTCATCTTTCGTTCCTGGATCCTTAGCTCTGCTACAGTCAATGGCAGAATATTCATCTTGTTGCACCACTACAGTACACAGTAGTGAAGTAAAGGTGGAAGAGCTTGTGTAACCACAAATATGAGATAGGGGACACAGGCATCTGACACTCCCAGAAATGGGTTGGATGTAAAAAAACTGCTAGTGGCTGTAGCTCTACAAGAGAGTGAAGATTACATGAACTGGTGGAAGTAAAGGACATTTGTTTGAATATTTTTTTACGTTCTTTATGTTCTTTCTAATAAAAGTAATGTTAGCTTGTAAAATACACAAATGATGGTTCCATACATCAGTGTTAATTTTGTCAACTATATGAAAAGTACTCCTGCGCTATCAAACCAACAATAGTGAATAAATAAATAAGACTGCTGCAAACACCGAAAAGTAATATCCGTGGCTCTAAGTACAAACTGAAATAAAAATGATGCTGCGCTGTGCCTAATGACATGAAATGTAACCAATAAATACCATATCAATAGAATAAAAACCATGAACAGATAGATAATAATTGATTCTAAAACTCCTTGAATAATTAATTGATACAGTAGCTGGTACAATAAATAGTGATAGGCCAATAGTCCCAGTGAAGGCAATATAATTCCTTGAAAAGTGCAAGGAATGTAAAGGGGCTCTAGTTGTTACAACATTACAAATGATGGAACATAAATGGTGATTGGTGTTTCTTCCTTATAATCTGTGACACCTCCGTGCTCGCAAGTCTCTCATCTTACTGCTGTAAGGTATACATCATTATATAGATATCTTTCATGGGGGATCCTTATGCCTCCTCTTAGCTTTGGGAATCTCTCTGTAGAGAAGCGCTGTCCTAGGGAATGCATATATGGCGATACCTACTTAGGTGCAATACTGGGGTGTCCACCTGGCCTCCTCCATGAGGTAATATACAAGCAAAGGGGCTCCAATAGTGTATTATCATTTACAATGATATTTTATTATAAAAAAAAGTATGGGTACTCACATTACAAATAATAAAAACGAGGCATATACTACACGAGCGGCGAGTTCGTACCTCCTATGTCAATTCCGGTTGGTCTGCTGTCCAATCCCGACGCGTATCGTCACGTGTCACGTGACTTCATCAGGTTAATTTTGTAAAAGTGTCTGCTTTCCGTTCTCACTGAGCCTGGGCTACGAGTGTCTAGACAGCACATTCCCCTGGATCTGTTCTCCCTTCCTGTGCCCGCCCCTCCCTCTGTGTAGCCCGTCCGTGCACTTTGCATGTGAAGTGGATGTGTGGGTGGGAAAATTTCAATCAATTAGCCGAAATATGAAGCCGGGGACTGAGTGAGTGAGCAGTTCTGCACTGTGAACGTACTCTCCCACTTCTCCTTCAATCCCTTCTTGCCACCTCTCTCCCAAATCTCTCTCCCTCCTCCTATTTTTTATGCTGTCCCCCAAGAGAACCTTTCCTTAACTGCAAGCTTTCTTTTTTCAGGCTATAATTGTACTTGGTTCTGTGTGCATTTAAGCGTGCTTACCATTCCATTACCTTGAAGGATTGGCATTTAGGAGCAACCCTTTGGGTTTACACTGGTATACTGTGGTTTGGCCACAGTGGTGATGTACTTGCAGTTTTCCTGCATGTTACTCCTGGATATAGCCGCAGTCCTATAGACTATTATTAGGTTGCACATTTTTTCCACATTTTCTGAAAGTGCACCAGAAGCCACTATTAAAAGAGCATTGAATGGGTATTCAGCTTCCACTTCAATAGTCAGTCCTCATCATCAGCAGGATTTTCAGTATTTTATGTTTCAGTGTTTGATTGCTGGACTATTTTACTACTCATTTATGCCATAAATAATAACATATTAGAATTTTTTTACTCAGGAATATAAGTTTGGAGGGCATTTTAGTCGACTAAAATGTACTGCAGATTTAGTCAACTAAATACGACTAAAACTAAAACAATTGCAGATAACTAAAATGGGACTAAAACTAAAATGGCATTTTAGTCAAAAGACGAATGCCCCGTACACATAATCGGATTTTCCGACAACAAATGTTGGATGTGAGCTTGTTGGCGGAAAGTCCAACCGTGTGTATGCTCCATCGAACATTTGTTGTCAGACTTTCCTCCAACAAATGTTGCCTAGCAGGTCCTCACATTTTCCGCCAACAATGTTTTGTTGTTGGACTTTCCGATTGTGTGTGCACAAGTCCTTCGCACAAAAGTCCACGCATGCTCGGAATCAAGTACAAGCCGGAAGCGCTCGGTCTTGTAAAACTAGCGTTCGTAATGGAGATATCGGGTACGTCTTGTACGTCACTACATTCGTAATTGTTGGCCAGCATTTGTGTGACAGTGTGTATGCAAAACAAGTTGGAGCCAACATCCTTTGAACAAAATTCCATGGTTTTGTTGTCGGAAAGTCCGATCGTGTGTACGGGACATAAGAATAAAACTAAATCGAAATTTGCTTCCAAAATTAACACTGCCATACAGGGCAGGATATTCTTGACTGAAGCAATTACACACAAAACCTTTGGCTAGAATTAGCAAATATGAGATATTTTTTACTAATCATGATAAAAGTGGTGCCAGTAATAACTATAATGAGAAAAGCTGCCCTGTTGTCTCTGCTGCCTCTAAACACAGGCCTATTGTGACTAAAGGTATACTGTATATGGACCTGGTGCCAGATAATCTAAAAACTATGCATTTAAGTGCAGGAAACACACCTATATTATTTCTGTTCTTTCAATGATTTTGAGATGTAAAAGTAAGCTTCCAAAAGATTTTTCATCCAAACAAATGTGACCAAAAAAATTGAAGCTATATACATTTTTTTTTCTAGTGATGTTCATCTATAAAAGATCAGAAGAACAAATGTTTGATTTGAAGTCATCCATTTCTTCAGACCACCTAACAAGTACAATGGCCATAGCGTTAGATACAATTTTTCATGGTAAGTCCATGCATGCTAAATATTGCGTAAATGTAATATTTACATGTATTTGTTACACCTCGGAAATCACAGTACCCTCTGGCAATGCTTTCATCTGCTTTTCTTTACAGAAAGACGGAGCCATCTTTGTTAAGGCATCATCTGAAGTCAGTATCTAGTCAGTATCTAGAAATAAGAAGGGCTACTTCAGTCAAATCACTTTTTTCTTTGCAACTTGCCTCAGAGAGAAATAAATGCTATATTACACTGGGGGATGCCATGTTGTGGTTGGCCAGCCAATGAATAGAACTGTACAGCCAAAACTTTTTTCTGGTTTTGGATAGGGTGGGAATAGAACCTCAGTCAATAATAAATACCTCCACAAAGATCCATTTGTGCTAATACTAGGACTTAAATCCAATATGGTCACATAATAATGAAAATAAAAATAAAGCAAAAAAAACAGCCAGCATGTGTTTAGAAAAATGAGAGAATTGCATGAAATATGTGCAGAGCTAAATATCCCCTCCTAAAAATACTAAACTACTAAATAAACTGATTGTTTGGTGGAGTGGCGAATTTTAACCCAACAATATCCTGAGCACAACACACAAATATATAAATCTTAAAATGCAAAGAAGTCCATCATGTATCAGTTGAAATAATTATGCTGACCATGCAAATTTTCTACTTCAGTACACAGTCCCCACTGTAAGAATCCGGTGCACCTCGAACTCTGAATGGAAAAATGTATTCATAAAAATGTAGTTCTAGTGATTTCTGTGTATCACTCACTCCATACGCAGTGAATGGTAGTACCCAGCAGTTCCACCAATGATCCTCACGTCTCTAGAAATACACTCCTTAAGGTGTGGATCAAGACCAAATTTTTATTTTTTTTAAGTCCGCAGTGGTGCAAAAACCTACAACGAAATAACACGTACGTGTACACAAAACTTGCATGTGAATACCCACAAAAAGTGTATCAGGGGAGCTCTTCCAAAGAGGAGACCCCCAGAGGCAGGGGAGGAAAGAGCCTGAGGGCCACACATCTTCCCTCTAGACATTAGGGTAAGCCCGAGGACTCACACCCTTCATCCGTGAAAAACACACAAAAGTGAAAAGTGACAAACAGTGAGAGAAAAAGAAATAAAAAATAAAAAAGTGGCCATGCCAAATAGTGCCCTGGCTGAGACCAAAATGAATTAGTTAGGACAAACGCGCCTGTACCTCTTGTAGGGTTAAACATGGCACCTGGCCTGCCCAGCCTCTGGTTCTACTGGCAGGATGCACTCAGAGAGAGGAAGAGGTACAAAACTCAAATAGTGTGAAACTAATTTCTGAATCAATAATGTAACAGTCTTTTTATCCATTTTTTATGACAGATCACACTCGTTCAGCTCGCTCAGGGTGAACCAGCTAATATCTATAGCTGTGCCTTTAAGTAATACACAAAATAAATAAGATAAACATGCTAAATTAATAGTGCAAAGTGGTAATGAATATGCATTCAGTAGTGTCCATAAATAGTCAAAGGAAATCGTGAAAAACCTCCAGAGTAAATTAAGAAAAAGTAAAAAAGTCACAAAATTTCATGATGAGATTGGAAAAGACACCAGGGATAGCCGAGGTGACACCAAAAATACCCTCACTAGAGGCTTACCGGAATGCCAGCGATCCCTATCAAGTCAAGAGTGGTCAATATGCGCGCTGCTAAACAGTAGAAGTGGAAATCCAGGTAAGAGATGGAACATCAGCACAGATCACTTTAGCCAATGACAAGGACTCCACGGACAACCAGATAGATCCAAAAGCTCACATAGGATAGTTGAACATGAAAAGTAAAAAGGCTCCACATAGTGTACTATAGTAAAACATCCATGGTTTAATAAAGAAGATGCACTTAAAATTTAGCAGATAAACGAACAGCATGTAGAAAACAGCATTAAGTGAATGCAGGTCTTTCTCCAATAACAAAGATAACCAACAATCAGCTGTGCATGCATGGTAATGTGTGTGCGTGACTCTTCTCTAATGCGTTTCGTCAGATATGACATCATCAGCACTTTTTTTACTCTTGTCTTGCAGCATTGAGGTTCTAGTTTTTTCCCAGATGTACCATGTTCTGCTATGTTAATATGCATGCACAGGAGTTATGTCATCCTGCACTGGCCAATGGAGATGCCCTAGGGAGAATATGCAGAAGCCAGTGAGCGATCTGGACTGTTAGAGAAGAGGTAAGTTTAGTTGTGCTTTAAAGTGGAGGAGGTTGTAAATTATTTTGTAGTTAGTGCTTACCTTTAGCCACTTGAGTCCCAGATATTTTTATGTAGTCTCACCCAATAAAATATATATTGCTTTTCTCTGGACGGATAGGGCTTTAATTTGATTACAGATAGTAAGAAATAAAGAACATTTTTTTTTTCTAATTCTTCCCAATGCATTACATAACTAGCACCGTCTCAGATATTTATCCCAACATATAAATGTGTGAAATTAGTGTGATTTTTATATAACACATCTAAATGGTTAGGCTGAAAATTAAGGTTTGCACTTTACTTTAGGAAAGCTTTATTTCCCTTTGAATGCTGCACTGTCTTCAATGAACAATGTATCCAAATACTACTTTCTACTGCCAAAATAAGGGCTTTAATTTGATAGCAGATTTGGATACTCATACTTTTTTCTAGGTTTTAATAGTAAAAAAGTGAAAACTTTGAAAAAAAATCTCTTCCTAACAACACAGCTTTTTTGAAAGTAGTACAGGTCCGGATATTTACCCCAAAATATAAATGTTGAAGTCTGCTGATTAAAACTATATCACATGGGGGCGTGTCCAAGATGGCGCTGTGAGAGGCTGCTTCTGCTAGAGCTCCGCTGGACTGACGGCTCTTATTCGGATCCTAATTGCTCCTACTAGCTGATTTCTAAGCCCCGCATACCTGAATGAGGCGCAGATCACTGAGCGCAACAACCGCTAAGGGGGAAAAGTTAAAATTCCCACCGATCCCGGAGATTCCCCTGACGCTCCTCAGCCCCCACGTGGGGCCCACACCACTCACAGCACACACAGGGCCTCTCAGATGGGTTCTATGGAGTCGGCTGACTCCCGACCCCCCTGGCTGGCGGAGGTGATGGCGGCCATAGCCACTTGCCAATCCACTCTTATGGCAAAAATTGAGGCAAGATATGGACAAATTCAGAACTAGAGTGACAGAGACCGAACAGAGAGTCAGCAACATGGAAGACACGGTTGCTGAGCATGGCGCTGCTCTCCACACGCTCCAAACCAAAGTGAAGGCCCTGGAGTATAGAGCTGAAGATGCCGAGATCAGAAACAGGCGGAACAATCTCTGCATCGTGGGCCTAGCTGAAGGAGCTGAGGGAACCAATCCCACGTGCTTTGTTGAAGACATGTTGCGCAACCTCCTGCCTGATGCTTACCTACCCTCCCATTATGCGGTGGAAAGGGCACATGAATCCCGCCTAAACCTGGGCCTCCGGGCAACCCTCCGAGAAACTTCATCCTTCGCCTTCTCAATTTCAGGGACAGGGATGAGATTCTCAGTGCATCCAGGAACGTAGGTGACCTGCGCTTTTAGAACAACAAATTGATGATTTTCCCTGACTACTCAGTGGAGACCCAAAAGCTCAGGAAATCGTTTGACCATGTCAAGGCGGCAACGAGGGCGCACAACCTCCGTTACAGTGTTCTTTTTCCGGCTCGCCTGAAAGTCCAAAACAGGGAGACAACTCGCTTCTTCAACTCCCCCAGGGAAGCATCTACCTGGCTGGATTCCCTGCTGGAGAGCCCGCTGATCTGGTGACCCGTATGTGAGTACCTGTTACCTTTCTTCACTTGAATTGCACCCCCCTTGGGCCCAGGTCTCCGAAATTGCCAGCCTGGCCCACCGCTGAGGCTTTACCGGCCGTATGGCTGCCTCTGTTGCACCTGTTGTGCCTTATTCATACATGTGGGGCTCGCTGCATCGGTTGTGCCCGATTGCCCTACCTGCAGTAACCCAAGTAAGTGCCCCTGACATGGACAAAGTCAGGAGATCCCTGTGGCCTGACTTCTTTCCCTTGTTTCCTTCCTCATTGAGGCTGCAGTGGAACTACTAAAAATACCCACCTACTGATGGATCATACTCACTGTTGAGACATGTTGAGACATCAAACTGCATTCCTTTCTCCTCCTTGTCCCTTGTCCCATGCAGCATGTTTCACTACCCCAGGGGATATCTTAGATGCAGAAAGCTGATTTGATTGCTGCTTAGCCCCCCAGATACTGTCCGGAGGGTTAAGGTCACCCCTTGCACAGGACCCCCCTTTGCAGCTGGCGAGATGTTTTGGTTTACGGCAAAAATTGAGGCAAGATATGGGTTGGAAGCCCTCCTCAGTTTTAGGGGGATGGGTGGGGTGGGGGGGGATGGGGGTATGTTGCCCTGTTTTATTTTTACGGTTTATGTTCATTTTTTGTTTTAAAAAAGTTTTCCTAACATTGCTTGCTACTAGATTCCAAATGTCAGCATTTTATACTCGGCCCCTTTCGGGTTCAGCGGGTGTTCTCAGGGAGGACTAAGTCTCCAGATCCTACAATTAATATCCCGCGCCATATATGCCTTCCCTTAATATCTTATCCTGGAACACCAGGGGACTGAACTCTCTGGTTAAGCGATCCCTGGTGTTACAGTTTATTAAGTCTTACAATCCACATATTTGTGTGCTTCAAGAGACCCACCTGGTGGGCAGTAGAACTTTAGCCCTCAAGAAGCCCTGGATTGGGTATCACCACCACTCTACACACTCGAATTTTGCAAGGGGAGTCAGCATGTTGGTGCTCAAGTCACTTCCCTTCAGACTATTAGACCTGACCCTGGACCCGGAGGGCAGATATGTAATTATTTATGCACAAGTCTGTTCAATGAGAAGGGTTGTCGTGGGTCTATATCTACCACCCCCGGCGTCTCTGTCTCTTTTGAATCAGATCACATCGAAAATAGCAGCGTTTTCCAACGATAACATTGTCGTTTTGGGCGATTTCAATTTGGTACCTGACTCAGGCATGGATAGAATGTCCACGGGTGGTCCTTTGCACTCTGGGCTGGTGGAATGGGCGGGGACATGCGGTCTGACAGATGTGTGGAGATGGGAAAACCCTCAGTCCCGTGCTTTGTCACTCTTCGTCCCACCGCTCCTTCGCTAGGATTGACCTGGCCTATGCTAGTAAAGCTGTTCTGCCGAGAGTGACGGATATTAAGATACTTCCCAGGGGTATATCAGACCAGGCACCTTGCTTCTGAGCCTAGACCTGTCCACTGCCCTGAAGGATACATTGTGGAGGCTCTCCCAGGTTCTGGGTGTCGAATGCTACGGTGGATGGGCAATTTAGGTGCGCGCTGCTGGACTACTTGAAATTTTAAAGGCACTCAATACACTTCAATCAGGTAAAACCCCCAGCTCAGATGACATCCCTGTAGAATTTTACAAACAGTATGCTGGAGAGCTAGCTGTTAGACTCCACGCTAACTGCTGAGGCACTTCCGAGCTCCCTGAGTGAGGCTGTTGTGGCAATACCTAAGCCAGGAAAAGACCCTTCCTTATGCTCCTCATATCGCCCTATATCCTTGATAA
The DNA here is from genome assembly GCF_042186555.1 of Aquarana catesbeiana. Classification (NCBI taxonomy): domain Eukaryota; kingdom Metazoa; phylum Chordata; class Amphibia; order Anura; family Ranidae; genus Aquarana; species Aquarana catesbeiana. The sequence goes on along the minus strand of NC_133336.1, from coordinate 70,048,880 downwards.
ATGTGGATGCAAAACTGCTGGCCAAAGTCTTGGTCAACAGTCATATCAGCACTGGTTCATCCCGATTAGGTGGGGTTCATGCCTGGGAGGGGTACGGGCATTATTATTAGAAGACTTTTCACACATATGGCTAGGGCGTAACCAGCATCGGCAGCTGTAATGGCCCCTCTAGACGTGGAAAAAGCCTTCGACTCTGTGGAGTATAGGTATCTCTGGGAGGTCCTATCTAGGTTTGGTTTTGGCCCCAGGTTTATGATCTGGCTGCGAATGCTCTATGCCAACCCGCGAGCCAGAGTCTGTACTAACGGCAGCCTGTCGGAGACATTTCCTCTTGGGTGCAGGCAGAGGCGTCGTTAGCATGGGGCTATTGAGGCTGAAGCCCCGAATGTCTGGCCAATAGCCCCGAGTGTCCCCCGAGTGTCAGAGAAGGAAAAAAATAGGTCGCCGTCAGACTGATAGGCAGTCAGCAGCGGCGGCAGTTTACACAGACTCTGTGTGCTTCGATTGCGGCGCCGCCCACTGACTGGCAGGCAGAGTGATATGCCGCAGGAGGTCAGGAGAACAACGGCGCGGCAACGCCCCCTTCTCCCTCACGCTCAACCTCCAGTCACGCTGGATAACGCCCATGGTGGCTGCCTGTGAGTGAGACAGAACAACGAAGATCAAAGAAAAAAAAGGTGTTTCTCTCTCACTTTGTGTCACTGTCTGTCTGTCTGTGTCTCTCTCTCTCTCTCTTCTCTCTCTCTCTTTTGATGGGAACAGTGGCTGCAAATGACGGGGCACAGTGGCTGCAAATGACGGGGCACAGTGGCTGCAAATGACGGGGCACAGTGACTGCAATTGATGGGGAACAGTGGCTGCAAATGACGGGGCACAGTGGCTGCAAATGACGGGGCACAGTGGCTGCAAATGACGGGGCACGGTAGCTGCAAATGACGGGGAACGGTGGCTGCAAATGACGGGACACAGTGGCTGCAAATGACGGGACACGGTGGCTGCAAATGACGGGGCACGGTGGCTGCAAATGAAGGGGCACGGTGGCTGCAAATGACGGGGCACGGTGGCTGCAAATGACGGGGCACGGTGGCTGCAAATGACGGGGAACGGTGGCTGCAAATGACGGGACACGGTGGCTGCAAATGATGGGGAACAGTGGCTGCAAATGACGGGGAATAGTGGCTGCAAATGACAGGGCACAGTGGCTGCAAATGACGGGGCACGGTGACTGCAATTGACGGGGAACAGTGGCTGCAAATGACGGGGCACAGTGGCTGCAAATGACGGGGAATTGACGGGGAACAGTGGCTGCAAATGACGGGGCACAGTGGCTGCAAATGACGGGGCACAGTGGCTGCAAATGACGGGGAACAGTGGCTGCAAATGACGGAGCACATTGGCTGCAAATGACGCGGCACAGTGGCTGCAAATGACGGGGGACAGTGGCTGCAAATGACGCGGCACAGTGGCTGCAAATGATGGGGCACAGTGGCTGCAAATGATGGGACACAGTGGCTGCAAATGACGGGCACAGTGGCTGCAATTGACAGGGAACAGTGGCTGCAAATGACGGGCACAGTGGCTGCAAATGACAGGGCACAGTGGCTGCAAATGACGGGAAACAGTGGCTGCAAATGATGGGGCACAGTGGGTGCAATTGACGGGGAACAGTGGCTGCAAATGACGGGGCACAGTAGCTGCAATTGACGGGGAACAGTGGCTGCAAATGACTGGGCACAGTGGCTGCAATTGACGGGGAACAGTGGCTGCAATTGACGGGGCACAGTGGCTTCATGTGACGGGGCACAGTGGCTGCAATTGACGGGCACAGTGGCTTCATGTTACGGGGCACAGTGGCTGCAATTGACGGGCACAGTGGCTTCATGTGACGGGGCAAAGTGGCTGCAATTGACAGGCACAGTGGCTTCATTTGACGGGCAGAGTGGCTGCATTTGACTGCCCCTTGGCTAATTTTAAATAAATAAACTTGGGCTTTAAGGGGGGCAAGGACAGGTAGGTCAGTGTACGTCAGATAGGTAGGTCAGTGTGTGTCAGGTAGGTCAGAGTATGTCAGCTAGGTAGGTCAGTGTGTGTCAAGTAGGTCAGTGTATGTCATATAGGTAGGTCAGTGTATGACAGGTTGAGCAGGTAGGTCAGTGTGGGTCGGTGTATGTCAGATAGGTAGGTCAGTGTATGTCAGTGTGGGTCAGTGTATGTCAGATAGGTAGGTCAGTGTATGTCAGCCAGGTAGGTCAGTGTGTGTCAGGTAGGTCAGTGTATGTCAGCCAGATAGGTCAGTGTGTGTCAGATAGGTCAGTGCATGTCATGTAGGTCAGTGTGGGTCAGTGTATGTCAGATAGGTAGGTCAGTGTGTGTCAAGTAGGTCAGTGTATGTCTGTCAGATAGGTAGGTCAGTGTATGTCAGATAGGTAGGTCAGTGTGTGTCAGGTAGGTTAGTACGTGTCAGGCATGTCATGTAGGTCAGTGTATGTCAGATAGGTAGATCAGTGTGTGTCAGGTAGGTCAGTATGTGTCAGGTAGGTAGGTCACATAGTTGCCAACAGTCCCGATTTTCCGGGGACAATCCCGATTTTGGGACCCTCGTCCCGATTTAAGCTTGTCCCGATTATTTTCCTGGGGTTTTGCTTTTGTCCCGGGAAAATTGGAAATGTTTTTGGCTAAAAATGGCACTGAACACAAGGAAGGAATCAGCCCCCATCCGCTGCTGCCGCCAACCCTCCGCCCCTGTGTGTCCAACGAGCGGGGACACTGATAGAAGGACCGGGGCTCCGCTGGCTGGGGACACTGATGATCCTGGCTCCCCCCTTTCACAAGGCTCCATTTGGAAGACTCCTCGAACCCCCAGCTTAGCCTAGGTTGGCCCCACATCCTCACGCACCGCAGGTACCATCTTCTGGACACGGTAGTGGTAGTGTTGTGTAGTGGTAATCAGTGTAGTGTAGTGGTCAATGTAGTGGACAGTGTGTAGTGGACAGGTAGCTCAATGTACTGGTCAGTATAGGAATCGGGTAGGTCAGTGCAGTGGAGAGGTAGGTAAGTGTAATGGTCCATGTAGTGGATAGGTAGGTCAGTGCAGTGGACAGGTATGTAACTGTAATGGTCAGTCTAATAATCATGTAGGTCAGTGTAGTGGTCAGTGTAGAAATCAAGATGTGGTAAGTACTATTGTAGGAAGGGAAGGGACCCGGGGAGTGCTGAAAGTCCATAGGTTAGGGGATGCAAATTTCTTGCCTTGCACTAGGCCCTGACAACCCATGCTACACCACTGCTGCTGGGGGCACCTGATGCAAGGACAGGCTCTGCTGGGGGCACCTGATGCAAGGACGGACTCTGCTAGGGAGGCACCTGATGCAAGGATGGACTTTGCTAGGGAGGCACCTGATGCAAGGACGGACTCTGCTGGGGAGGCACCTGCTGCAAGGACGGACTCTGCTGGGGGCACCTGATGCAAGGATGGACCCTGCTGGGGAGGCACCTGATGCAAGGATGGACCCTGCTGGGGAGGCACCTGATGCAAGGACGGACTCTGCTGGGGAGGCACCTGATGGCATCTGGTGGCAGGCGATGTGGCAAGTGACACGCTCAGGACTTCCACTGATTCTGCATTATGGTGAGTTGAATGATTTAATTTTATATTACAATGTAGTAATAGAAATAATACGCTTCAATCACCCTGACACCATAACAACCATGGTGCCGGGATGATTGATGCGCTAACCCCAGGTGTTTGGAGTATCTTTATCTGCTGATTTGTTAAACTTTCTGGAATACACATATTTCTATTGTGTTGTAGGATCTGGGCCTGCTCTCCTTTCTTTCTCCCTCCATCCCTCATTCAACTCAGACTCTAACCACACCCCTTTTGAGCCACGTCCATTTAAGCCACACCCACTATTCCGCGTAAACCATGCCCAATTTGCGCCCCACATTTTACTATTTTGCTATGTCACGCCTACAAACAAATGGCCCGCCCCCTAATTATAGCAAGGCTCCCCCTACATGCAAAAAAGTGTCTCTTATATATTTTTTTCACAATGTTGGCAACTATGTTGTCAGTGTGTGTCAGGTAGGTTAGTATGTGTCAGACATGTCATGTAGGTCAGTGTATGTCAGTGCGTGTCAGGTAGGTAACGCCCCCTCCATACAACCCCACCACCCCCCCCCCCGGGGCCGGGCTCTGACTTCGGGCTGAAGCCCCTGGTCTTTTTGCCACCTAGCAACACCCCTGGGCGCAGGACACGTCAAGGATGCCTTCTGTCACTGGGATTATTCGCCCTAGCATTGGAACCTCTGGCCATTGTTCTGAGGGCTGAGAGGGGGGTAAGGGGCATAGTGGTGAGTCCGGTGGAAGAAAAGGTGTCCCTATATGCGGACGATACCCTGCTTTATCTTACGGATGCCTTGTCTCTTAAAAAGGCTCTGAATATATTCGAAAGGTTTGGCCAGTTTTCAGAAATGTTTCTCAACTGGGGCAAGTCGGTGCTGTTCCCACTGCACCCCTCTGTCCCTCGTCTAGACATGGGCATGCCACTCCAATGGGTTGATGAATTCACCTACTTGGGTATTAAGATCAGTGGTACAACGGGTGAATTCATAGAGAAGAACATACCCCCTCATGTCACAGCTCACAGCTAAATGTACTGCTTGGCACACCCTCCCACTCACACCGGTTGGCAGAGTTAACTTGCTAAAAATTATATTTTTATCGAAATTTCTTTACTTTTTCCGCAACACCCCGTCGCATATTCCTAAGACCTTCTTCAGGCACCTGGAGGGGGTACTGATCTCATTTATTTGGTCTGGGAAGCCACCTAGGGTAGCAAAGCGTATCCTATACCTTCTCTTATTGGGAAGGGGATTGGCGCTACCCAACTTCCTCTTGTATTACTGTGGGGCTGTCTTTGTCACAGTGCGATGGTGGTTCTCTCAGCCCAAACAGAATCTGGTGCTAACACTGGAGGCAGCTATTCTAGGGTCCTATGTGGCTTTGAGCAACTTGGTGTTCAGGGGAGTGAAAGCTCACCACTCCTTGACTGCCCCCATGAAGACTAATATCTGGGTTTGGCAGGATGCTAGGGCAATATATAACAAACCACATCATGTATCCCCACACACATCCCTCTGGGGGAACCCAAAGTTACCTCACCTATATGACATCCCGGACCCCTTTCTGTGGGCCAAACGGGGGATCGCTACCTTGAAACAAATCATACTGAATGGGAAAATCATGTCTTTTCAAGAACTAAGACATCTATATTCGCTACCCAGCTCATTTGAATTCAGGTACTGGCAACTACGACATGCAGTTGGGGCTCAGTTTAAAGAATTGCTAGTCCTGTAGTCTGACTCCATTGCGTGCCTGTTGATCTCCAGCATGATGGGGAAACCCCTTTCCACCCTGTATCTATACCTGATGGTGGCTCATGACACTAAACCCACTCAATACCCGGACAGGTGGAGGGCGGATATTCCAGCTCTGGGCGAGGATGAATGGGAGGACTGTATATCTACTTTCATTCCCTCTATGATAGCGGCCAAAGATAGGTTCATCCAACTCAAGTTCCTACACAGAGCGTACTATACCCCACATAGAATGGCCAACATATACCCCCCAACTTGACCCGTACTGTCCTAGATGTAGGAGTGAAGTGGCGAAGTGGGGACATTTTGGCACATGGTCTGGTCCTGCCCCAGGCTCCGATCATACTCGAAGGAGGTGGTCAGGACATTGAGGTCCAGATACTGTTGGAACCCATGGTGCTCTTGCTGAGCTACTTGGAGGAAGTCGAGGGGGATAGATAACTAAATAGATACTAAACTGTGCATTACTTTCTCCTTGTTTTGTGCCACACGGGAGATACTTCCAAAATGAAAATCAGCTAACCCACCCACACTTGTCTCCTGGCGAAAGGTGGTTAATTCAGTATTGCCTCTATACAGACTTACCTATGAGAGTAGGCAATGCCCGGGTAAATTTGACAAGGTGTGCTCTGCATGGATAGATGCCTGTGGTTAAGGTGGCAAAAGGGGCTGGCCTCTTTGAGCGTCAGCTCTTCGCCTCCCGTTCTCCTCAGGGATCCCCCCTTCCTACTTGTTAAGGTCTCCTCAAAAAATAAAAAGAGGTTCTGTTTTCTTTCTACCATCAGCATAATATTAGTAGTGACCACAAAAATAACCAAAAACAAATTTTTAAGAATGTACAAAATTGCCACCTATATACCAAACATGACTGAGAACATCATTACCAAAAAGTGCAAACACACACAATTTACATAAAGGTAATAGATGCTGGTATAATAAAAGAGAAAATAATAGGACAACCAGTTAAATCCCAAGGACTCCATACTCACATAATGCTGCAAAAAAGTTGAAGAACAGCCTGCAGTTCTGGAGAGCCGTGTTGCCGGTGCTGCAGAGGAGACTTTTACAAAGGCAGTTTAGGAAGGAGACTACTGGTTTTCTGGAGCTGTGCAGCCAGTGTCAAGCCTGCCCTCTACCTAATAAGGATACACAGAATGTGGACTGCAAGGATTGTGGGAGATGTAGTTCTGACACACTGAGCTAGCCTGTTGAGCTGGAAAGAGGATGCTATGAATCCCACAAGACACTCGGGCAAAGGGGAGAGGTGGATCTTTGCTGTTCTTCCAGGCTGAGGAGAAGAAATGTGGACGTTTTCTCTGAGAGGACTGTGTGCACTTTTTGCTGCTGGTAGATTGTTCACCTGAGAGGGAGGGAGGCACAACAACAGACATCTGAGGACATTGGAGAGAGCCATGGATGTTTGTGGAGCTCACTGCCTGATCAAGATGAAAGAATGCTGCAGACCCAGACTGCCTGTATTTCACCCAGTATACAGAGGGAGACCACCTGCTAACACAAGAAGTTGGTGAGAGGCCGCTGGCCAAATCTACATTACTCTTTGACAAAAGAAGAAAATTGTTGCTTGCAAGCGACATTATCAGTGCTTAAGGGGCGCTCCAATATAACAGTTGGGCCTCAAAAAGCTGGCTAGCAGAAGAGAATGTAGCACAGATTGCTGAGCTGTTAGTGTGGCATAAATCTTCTTAGTTATGATTTTCCCAGTATAGGGTTTGAGAGAAGTTACTCTCCACACCCATTCCTTATTTTAGACAGTATGGTTCTTTCTACAGTTTACATATTTGCAATATATTCCTATATATAGTTTAACTGTTTGCTGTATTATTGCTGTTTGTTCATATCTCCTTTACTATAGGGGTACTATGTCTACATCTGCAATAATTAATCCCTACCCAGCCAGGTTTGTCAGAGTGTGTGAATTCAAAAAGTCCAGAACTTAAATATATGTAGCTGTTTCTTCAGTCTATCAACAGGTAAGAATATCCAGTTGGTTCAATCTCAAAGATTCTTACCAGATTTTCTGACCCATTCACCAACCAATGGGTCTAATAAAGCTTTTTTTCACTCCAATGTCTCAGTGTCTTCCTCTTCACAATCTCTCCAGTGTATGCCTCAAAAAAGAAAAACTCATATAGTGCAGTATCTTCCAAAGTATAATACACTTTCCACTCGTGCTCACATGCATGCATACCATCATACACTACTTTATCAAAAAAATTGGGTCTGCCTTTACATGCACATGAACTTTAATGGCATTCCAGTCTTAGTTTGTGGGGTTCAATATTGAGTTTACCCACCCTTTGCAGCTATAACAGCTTCAACTCTTCTGGGAAGGCTGTCCACAAGGTTTAGGAATGTGTCTATGGGAATGTTTGACCATTCTTCCAGAAGCGCATTTGTGAGGTCAGGCACTGATGTTGGACGAGAAGCTGTAATTTATCCCAAAGATGTTCCATCAGGTTGAGGTCAGGAGTCTGTGCAGGTCAGTCAAGTTCCTCCACCCCAAACTTGCTCACCTAGGTCTTTAGCATACATTACGGTATACTGACGCCTTAAGAGTTCCCTTCACTGGAACTAAGAGATCAAGCCCAACCAATAAAAAACAACCCAACTCCATAATCTTCCCTTCACCAAATGATTTGGACCACTGCACAAAACAAAGTCCATAAAGACATGGATAAATGACTTTGGGGTGGAGGAACATGACTGGCCTGCACATGTTTAAACATGAGAAAGGGCACCCAGTCTACTACAGGTTAGCTAAAGTTAAAGCACGCCACTTGCTGACTCGTACATATACTGTTTCAGGGTGGCACATGCAGGCACATCACGTACATGTACGTCATTGTGTCTGCTCTGGTTAGGAAGCACACTGCTATAATAAGGCTTACCTGTAGGTAAAATGAATATCTCCTAAACAGGCACCATTTAGGAGATATTCACACGGGATTGTGACGTCCCCAGCGCATGCACTCCAAAGGTCCGACATACGGTGCTGGACCTTCTGAGCACCCTGCCGGAACTGAGGGAGTGACGTCATCGTGGCTCCAGCCACTAACACAGCCGGAGTCCACGAATCCAGAAGGAAGACCGGGGGAAGAAGGAAGTGGTTACAACGTGCCGCTGGAGGGCTTCATTCTAAATTATGTATTTCATAATGTGCTAATAGGCAATGCATACTAGCACATTATGCTATTGCAGTGGCGGCTGGTGGTATATTTTCTGGGGTGGGCAGCAAACAATCCTCCCAATGCAAGCGCCCCCCCCACAGTCGGTCGGGTCACAGGCGCCACCCCCACCTCCCCGGTCGGACGGGCACCAGCCCTGCACTTACCCCATCTAGGTCTCAGGCAACACTTCTGATGGGTAGCGGGTGTTGGGAAGAATCACGTGCTTCTAAAAAAAAAAACCCAATAGGAATAACGGAATTCATGCGTCCGGTGCCCCTTACATTGATTAGAGGGCTGGATGCATAGATTAGGGGGATGGCGCCCCTGCGCCCTGCATTATGGGCCCCCACTGTGCTATTGTCTTACAGGGAAATGTTTTTTTTACTACTATTTACAACCGCTTTAATTTCATAATTTTTCCCAAAATTTTGACAAAAAAATGACAACTTCAAAAAACTTGCTATACCTCTTACTAAATACCCCAGTCTGTCTACTTTCCAAAAATAGGTCATTTGGGGGTCATTTGTACTGTCCTAGCATTTTAAGGGTCTCAAGAAATGAGATTGGCTATCAGTACATCAGGATTGATCCATTTTAAAGATATATGGATGGAACTATGATAGTTTGTAGACGGTAACTTTCACACAAACCAATTAGTATACATTTATTGGAAGGTTATGTGGTCAGCGACCAATGTTAAAGCTTACAAAAAATATGGCACAAACATCCCGTTTAGATGAAAAGAGAACATATAAGAGATATGAAACTTTCAAGGTGCAAAACATACAAAGCGAAAAAGTATAAAAGGAAAATATATTCAATTTTTATTAAACGAACTACATCAATAAAAACAATACATTCAGTATACTCATGGCCATGGATCAGTGCAAGGCATCCTATAAATGACAATGGTTTACTGTAGTCACGTTCAAGTTTTCTACATGTTTCGCTGTATGGCTTCTTCAGGAAAAAAATTGAAGATTCTTTAAATATCAAGATCTATAATTCGACAGCTTTAGTTGTGCAATGAAAACAGAAAAAATACTAATTAATACACCAAATATCAAAAAATGTATCTTATATAAATCTATGGCTGCATTGATAAGAAAGGTAAGAGACATTCCCTAAAACAAAAAACAAAGGGCTCTACCTCATGTTGTCAGTCTAAGGGCCCAAACAAAATTGAGTTAAGATGAAAAAAATGGAATCCAACAAGATACAGCAAACACTATCCAGACACTTGCGAGTGATGCCAGGTCACCCGTAGGGAGGGGTGAATGATAATATATTATGAACCAGTTAATATAGATATCCTGCCAATAAACATATATATAATTTATATTAGTACTGCATAACACATAATGGAATGACAAAATTATTTGGACCAGGTGACGCTTGAGGAAGATACCACCGTGAAGATTGGAGGAACTCAAGGGATTCAGTGGCAGTGAATCAGTGGGTCTAGTGAGAGACCCGGAGCTCAGTGGGCTGAAGAACTACAAGGAGCGATTGTAGTGAAAGAGAAAGAACTGTTACAATTTGTGTTAGGAACTGTTAAAGACTGTTGCAATAGGAGACATTCCTGCACATGCAGATGTGGCATCTTGCTGGATGCCTTTCCCTGCATGGCTGTCCTCCTATTGAAGTCTCGCAGTCTGCCAATTGATCTTGCAACTACCTAAGGGTGTCCTGGCCCTAACCTTCTCTCCCCCAAAAAGTTTGTCAAGAGAAATAAACTTTTTTTTGCATTCAAGGAGTGTCTAGCGCCCAATAACTTTAACTACTCTGCACCCACCATGCCTCACAACCCACTACATACAGAAGGAGTAGGCGCAGCAGAGCCACCTTGCCGCCGTATATGTAAGTTATACGGTCGGCAAGTGGTTACAGTAGCGCAGAGCCAAAAAGCAAAAAAATGGCCTGGCCATGAAGGGAATAAAACTTTTCCAGAGCTCAAGTGGTTAAAGAGAAAACAATGAACTAGAAATCCATCTGCTGCATAATAGTAAAGTGTGTTTCAGGTCACAAAAAATAAAAAATAAAACACACACACATGCAGTACATCTCTGCAATAAATGCACATTTTCCACTCTTTATCCCTTTAAAGACTCTCAAAGTACTGTAAAATACCTGTCTATGTATCAGAAATGTACATGTAGAACCCTCAGGTTAAGTAGGTACTAGAGTGAGGATTTTTTTTTTGGCAGAGTAGGAAAATTTAGGCAGGCCTAGCTGGTGGTTAGGCCTGTTTATTTTCATTCTGGGCTGGGAGTGGTTCAGGGTAGCAGCTGGTGACTCACAGGCAGCATCACTGAGACCTCCCTCTTCTTTCTAGAGCTTGCTGGAAACATCTGGAAAGAGAGGAGGAGAGGCGAGGTGGAGCTGCCTGGGGTGGTTTAGGAAGCCCTGACCAATTGCCAACTTGGATTGGCAGTTGGCAGGCCTTCTTAAATACCTGGGGTCAGCCTAGCTGGGGAGGAGTTGTCGGGTGGAAGAGCTGGAGTGAGAGAGTGTGGAGGTTTTCGGGGCCCACAGGGAGCTCCCCATTCTGGGTGGGGGGGTGGGTGCATCCAGGAGGAGTGAAGAGATCCTGGAAGGAGAGGCATATGAGAGAGTAAAGAAAGGACAGAGAACATTTCTAAGAGTCTCCAGGGAGAACTACTGGTCGCAGCCAGGAGGGCTGGTGAGTGAGCACAGTCGGGAGGACTGGGGAGGCACGCCTGAGAGAACTGGGAGATTGCAGTTTGAAATGGGTGCAGAACCAGATGTGAGGACTGTGGGAAGGGCAGTGGAAAGAGGTCTTTACAGCCAGGCTGGCTGGCAGGGCCTGAAGAGAGCTATCTGAGAGTGGTAGCTGAGCAGAGGACAGTTAGCACCTGAACCATACTACACCACAGGGGCCCAAGGTCCCTGCCCGCAAAAGGCAGTTCACTGAGGCCTGACTGAAGTAGTTTCAGGCCCAACATGCGTTGCTAGCTAGTCTAGAGCAGTGACAGTCTGCAGCAAGGGAAGTGCTGGAGGAGTGAAGGATAAGAGGTCTTAAGCAAGAGTTTGTGCTGGAGAGAAGACTGGAGTATATATACTAGAGCAGTGATGGCGAACCTTGGCACCCCGGATGTTTTGGAACTACATTTCCCATGATGCTCATGCACTCTGCAGGGTACTTGAGCATCATAGGAAATGTAGTTCCAAAACATCTGGGGTTCCAAGGTTCGCCATCACTGTACTAGAGTGTATATAGAAGTCCCAAGCAAGTTGCATATTCCTGGGGCATCCCATAATTCCCAATTTCCCATCCAAGATCAATCTCCACAATAAAAAAAACAAAAACAAAGCTTATGGACTGTTCTATGTCTCAGAGTGACTGAGAGATGGATGTCTGGCAGGGCAGGGTGACAGGTGAACCACTACATTCAGCAACCCCTACGGGAGCATGGCTACATACAGAAGTACTACTATTTTTTTGTTGTGGGATGACAGCACACAGCCTTTTTTTTTGTGGATTGAATGGTTTTTGGCTCTGCTCATTTTTTTTGACCGAACTACTAAATTCCAGCCAATGTCCTCATCCCTCATCGTCACAACATATTGTAGGTATTAATTGTTCTATAGTCCAAGAAAAGAATTAGAAAGGCTAATTAGATTCCTTCAGATAACACAGAAAATATACACAAAAACACTGAATAAATCAATCAAAAGACATTTTTTGTACTTATTAAAAATATATAATAAAAACTCCTTTAATGGTATATTTTATAGACCAAAGGGAAGCAGAGAAGAATTCAGTGCTAGGGTTTATATATACACTTTTAAGATGCAAATTTCCAGTTTTATTTATTTTTTTGGTCCTCCTGACCATATAAAAGAAAAACATATGCAAATAACTTATATGTTCCCTTTAAACATTACTTTTAAACATAAAAAAAAGGAAGAAATATCTATTAATTTTAAAAGACGGACAAATTTTCCAAAGTTGCCTGACTGAGAAAGCCAAGTTACATGTGAGGTGTCCAAGTACTTTCTAAGCTGTGTGAACTGAAGGCTTCCATATCTGTACCAAGAAGTTGTCCTGTCATCCTTGTCCTATTAATTTAAGCACAAACTGTAATTAGATGTAAGTGGTGCTGTTCCCACAGAAATGAATGGCAGCATCTGGAGAGAGACGACTGTTCCAAGCACTTTTTGGCTACCAGCTCACCGCAAGTTAGCAGTATGAAACGAGGGCTTCTATCCAGACTTCTGTCGGCCTAATTTTATATCTTAGGATGCAAAAACGTTAAATCCAATATTTCTGGTGGCTTGCTGTGATGGGTGGACAGCGGATCACATTCCAGACTTTTCTGCTGGCGTCCCCTCCTGAGAGGCCCAAACATTTCTGTATCTCCGTGTAGTTTACAAGTGATTCGAAAGTCACCTGGGCACATTATGGATGCAGAACAACGATTATCAAGCTTGACAGTATCTGGGCACTTGTTTTCCAGGAATTATCCAGTTGTGGCTACAGATTTACACTGAACTGTCACTTTCTTTTTATATTTAAAGCTGAACTCTAGGCAGAAATAAAAAGACACAAATAAATGCAGCTCTGTAATCATTAATACATGAATAAATGGACAGTATTTTTTTTTAATCAAAACTTGTCTATTAATAAATTGCTCATATGATACATACAATCATCACAGTATGAAAATAAAAAGGTAGTACATACAAAAGATATCTTTCTTTGATCATCCATATTATCCGAGCAATAACAGAGTATAGTGCGAATAGTGAATTTTCTCTTTCACCCCCCCAACCCCAAACATAAAGCATTAACCAGCACTTTCGACCCATTATCATAGAACCGCATTAGTAATTTCTTCAACCCACGGATAAGACATTAGGACAGAGTCTATTGCATAACCTATGAACGTGAGTCAACCTGTGTTTCCTACTTCTCTCTAGACATGTGCACACTGAAATATTTCCTTTCGGAATTTCGTTTTCGTCCGAAAAATACATTTATTTAGTTACTCCCGAAATTCGTTTTTATTTATTTTGTTTTTCGTTAAAAATTGCATTCGTCCGAAAATCCAAATTAAGGTCGAATCTGTCATTGAAGGCTTATGGTGTCTGTCGAATGTTCAAAGAAGATTCGACGGAGCAGCTAAACTGTACAACACCGTATAGTTTACCTGCTCCGTCGAATCTTCTCAGAACTTTCAACAGACACCATAAGCCAAAGTACGTGTACTCAGTACTAGCTATTTTACTGCTCCTCCTCTTTGGTTACAATCAGCCAATAACATTCCTCATCATCATTATTTTTATTTATCTTTTCTCCCCTACGTCGAATCTTTTCTCCCCTACGTTGAATCTTTCCTCCCCTACATCGAATCTTTTCTCTCTATGTAGAATAGTCTTGGACTAATAGAGCTAAGGTTAGGCACATTGGACCACAGGTTTGATGGACACAGATTGTTATTGTCATCATCATGTTGAATCTCCTATCTATATCGAACTGTTGTAGCAACGAAAACGAAAATAAAGCATTTGTTTATGTCGGATCTTTCGTTTTTCGGACTCTGCACTTTCGTTATCGTTTGTTAAAACGATAACGAAAATACCTGAAATTTGGACGAAAATGCATTCGGACGAAAACGAATGCACATGTCTACTTCTCTCTCTCTCATCTCTTCCCCTCCCCACATCAACTGTCAACCTCTACAGAAGGAGCCTGTCTAATACCAGTTGTGGGCAAGGCTAGGGTCATCCAGCCATGGCTGCCAGATGAGTTCAAATTTTTTCGCAGCCTTCCTATGGCTGTAGGTCAAGCGCTCCTTGAGAAGTAGAGAATTTACATAAGCAATCCACTGTTTTCCTGTGGGGACCGTTGGTGCCATCCAGTACCTTGCTACCCTGTTTCCTCCAAAATAAGACCTAGCGTGATTGTCAGTGATGGCTGCAATATAAGCCCTACCCCCCAAATAAGCCCTACTCTGTTTCCCCGGAAATAAGCCCTACCCTGAAAATAAGACCTACAAGGACTTTAACTAGGGCTTATTTGGGGGGTAGGGCTTATATTGCAGCCATCACCGATAATCACGCTAGGTCTTATTTTCGGGGAAACAGGGTATGAATTTCCTGGCCAGGTACATCAACCAATGCCTCGTTTCCATTGAGCGGATCGGTTCGGTTTGGTACGGCACGCTATTTTGGGTGTTTCCATTATGAAAGCGGCCCATACAACCGAACAGAACCGTTCCATTCAGGGTCCTGCTTCAGATGTGGGGCCATAGAAAATGGAACGGTTCGGTTAGGGCGGAGTTACGATTACACTGATTGGTGGATGTGTGACGCCATGACGGCATTTTTTCTAAACCCACGTATGGCCCCTGTCGGTCCGACTTGCAGTGGAAACGCTTGCCTGAATAGGCCGAACCATTCTAGGCCTTCCAAACCGATCTGACCCGAACCGATCCGCTCGGTGGAAACGAGGCACTAGTGATCATATACCCTGTTTCCCCGAAAATAAGACCTAGCGTGATTGTCAGTGATGGCTGCAATATAAGCCCTACCCCCCAAATAAGCCCTACCCTGTTTCCCCGAAAATAAGCCCTACCCTGAAAATAAGATCTACAAGGACTTTAACTAGGGCTTATTTGGGGGGTAGGGCTTATATTGCAGCCATCACCGACAATCACGCTAGGTCTTATTTTCGGGGAAACAGGGTAGTACATTCCTTTCGGATACATTTCCTCATCAATTGCCCCGAGCAAGTACACCAAGGGGTTCAGGGGAACAGGAACTTGAGCTAGTCTGGAGATGCATTGAGACACCTCCACCCAATATCGGTGGAGTTTCGGGCACCTCCAGAGTAAATGTATGAAGTCCCCCTGGTGTACTTTGCATTTCGGACACAGGGGAGAGTCTGAACCTCCCCAGCTATGGAGTTGTACTGGTGTTCTATATGCTCTGTGTAAGATAAATAATTGTGACAGTTTATGAGAGGCTGAAACAGCTACCACAGGTATTGACTCTAGGGCCATGTCCCATTGATCCCCATCTATACTTCCAATATCTTCATTTTTTTTTAAATTCAAGCAATGTAAGTACCTGAATATGACCAGGTATATACACTCACCGGCCACTTTATTAGGTACACCTGTTCAATTGCTTGGTAACACAAATTGGCTAATTAGCAATCACATGGCAGCAACTCAATGCATTTAGGCATCTAGATGTGGTAAAGACGACTTGCTGAAGTTCAAACTGAGCATCAGAATGGGAAAAAAGGGGATTTAAGTGACTTTGAATGTGGCATGGTTGTTGGTGCCAGGCATGTCAAAAACTGCTGATCTACTGGGATTTTCATGCACAACCCTCTCTAGGGTTTACAGAGAATGGTCCGAAAAAGAGAAAATATCCAGTGAGTGGCAGTTGTGTGGAGGAAAATGACTTTTTGATGTCAAAGGTCAGAGGAGAATGGGCAGACTGGTTCGAGAAGATAGAAAGGCAACAGTAACTGAAATAATCACTCATTACAACCAAGGTATGTAGAATACCATCTCTGAATGTACAACACATCGAACCTTGGTGCAGAAGAGCTACAGCAGCAGAAGACCACATCGGGCGCCACTCCTGTAGGCTGAGAACAGGAAACTGAAGCTACAATTCGCACAGACTCACCAAAATTGGACAGTAGAAGATCAGAAAAATGTTGCCTGGTCCGATGAGTCTCAATTTCATCTGTGACATTCAGATGGTAGGGTCAGAATTTGACATAAACAACATGAAAGCATGGATCCATCCTGTCTTGAATCAATGGTTCAGGCTGGTGGTGGTGTAATGGTGTGGGGGATATTTTATTTGCACACTTTGGGCCCTTTAGTACCATTTGAGCATTGTTTAAACACCACTGCCTACCTTAGTATTGTTGCTGACCATGTCTATCCCTTTATGACTACAGTGTACTCATCTTCTGAGTTCACTGTACTCCAATGGCCTCCACAGTCACCAGATCTCAATCCAATAGAGCACCTTTGGGATGTGGTGGAACGAGAGACTTGCATCATTAATGTACAGCCAACAAATCTGCAGCAACTGCGGAGATGCTATCATGTCGACATGGACCTCACCTTGTTAAATCTATGCCACCAAGAATTAAGTCAGTTCTAAAGGCCAAAGGGTGTCAACCCTGGTACTAGCAAGGTGTACCTAATAAAGTGGCCAGTGAGTGTATAGCAGAACTGAAAGTAGCAGCACAAGGAGCCGATCAGTTCACGTGCTTACCAAATTTGTACCCAACAGGAGGAAGTAGTGGACTTTTTAGAATATGCAGTTAACGTGCGTAAAGATGAACTTTTTATTAATATATTTAAAAAAATACAAATATCTTCAACATGGTAAAATAAAACAAAAGAGGGGGAAATAACACTGAAACAAATGAAGGATTCAATCACAAGGCCGTTAAAAACGCAGCGTTCAGATGTGTGTTCTACAAGCATCTGAATAAAACACTATACAAATTAATATGGCCATTCAGACCTGTATTTTTTTGGACACTGCGTTTGGATCTGAGAAAAAAAATGAGAGTTGCTTCGGCTTTGGCTTCAAATATTAGTAGTATATTTTATATAGCACCACTTTTTCATATACACTAACCGGCCACTTTATTAGGTACATCTTGCTAGTACCGTGTTGGACCCCCTTTTGCCTTCAGAACTGCCTTAATTCTTCATGGAATAGATTCCACAAGTTGTTGGAAACATTCCTCAGAGATTTTGGTCCATAGTGACATGATAGAATCACGCAGTTGCTGCAGATTTGTCGGCTGCATATCCATGATGCAAATCTCCCGTTCCACCACATCCCAAAGGTGCTCTATTATATTGAGATCTGTTGATTGTGGAGGTCATTGGAGTACAGTGATCTCATTGTCATGTTCAAGAAACCAGTGGTGAGATGATTTGAGTTATGTGACATGGTGCATTATCCTGCTGGAAGGAGCCATCAGAAGATGAGTACACTGTAGTCATAAAGGGATGGACATGGTCAGCAACAATACTCAGGTAGGCCGTGGCATTTAAGCAATGCTCAATTGGTACTAAGGGGCCCAAAGTGTGCCAAGAAAATATCCCCCACACATTACACCACCACAACTAGTCTGAACTGTTAATACAAGACAGGATGGATCCATGCTTTTATGTTGTTTACGCCAAATTCTGACCCTACCAACTGAATGTTGCAGCTGAAATCGAGACTCATCAGACCAGGTAATCTTCTATTGTCCAATTTTGGTGAGGCTGTGCTAATTGTAGCCTCAGTTTTCTGTTCTTAGCTGACAGGAGTGGTACCCGGTGTGATCTTCTGCTGCTGTAGAACATCTGCTTGAAAGTTCAATGTGTTGTGCATTCAGAGATGGTATTCTACATTCCTTGGTTGTAACGAGTGGTTATTTGAGTTACTGTTGCCTTTCTATCGTCTTAAACCAGTCTGCCCATTCTCCTCTGACATCAGACTAAAAACATACCACGCAGTACCAATAATAAATAGCTGCTACACTGAATGTGACAAACATCGATACAAAGAGTGAAGAAACAATGTAGCGCTTGATCGAATAAATATACAAATGATATGTGCATTAGTATAAAAATAATATATATAAAGTCCAGCATGTAAGATAATATTGAAGTGAGTCTCTAACCCCAAATCCAACCAGGAAATGGGAAAATAATATAAATAGTCCTCCAACTATGGGGGGGAATCTCCTTGGACGTGCAGAAAATAATCTGTAACACCAACACTGATGAATCCCCAATATAAAGACAAATGGGTACTCTTACCAGAGCAGATGGACCCGGATGTCAGCGACACCAAATCATAAAAGCTTAAGACTCAAATCCGTGGCACTCTCAGATGGAAGTAGAAGTGGCACTTTCAGATGGAAATGGAGCTCCGAGGTCTTCTGAAAGTAGACTTCAGGGGATCCTAATGAACCCGACCAGACCAGGGAATGAACATCTTGTAGGAACCTCAGCAACAATTCAGAAATGAAGAGAAAGATCTGTTCTTGGGCAGCCACGGATGACTTTGCTTTGTCTTTCAGAACTTTCCAGGAAAGTTACCGGTATTTTAAGTTATTGAGATTCCCCCCATTGTTGGAGGACTATTTATATTATTTTCTCATTTCCTGGTTGGATTTGGGGTTAGAGACTCACTTCAATATTATCTTACATGTTGGACTTTATATATATTATTTTTATACTAATGTACATATCATTTGTATATTTATTCGATCAAGCGCTACATTGTTTTTTCACCCTCCTCTGACATCAACAAGGCATTTTCCTCCACACAACTGTCGCTCACTGGATATTTTCTCTTTTTCTGACCATTTTCTGTAAACCCTAGAGATAGGGGAGCGCTTTGAGCGGCAGCTGGTTAGTCAATATTTAAATTTTTGGTCACTATATCATTCTCCAGTAAGTGCATTAAAATGTATTGAATGGAACATATTTCCTGCAAAACAGGTATGGCCCATTTAAGTCCAAGCGATGTTAGTGGATAGGTACAGGCAGCCTGACACTAGATTTTTACTGGCCAGGCTAAAGACATTGTGGGAGGCCACAGCCATTAACAAACATGTAGCAGAGTGCCTATGTAGTCACTATTGGATTTCTAGACACACCCAGAGAGAACATGTTTCTCTACCTCTAAGCAGCTCAGGGAAGCCAGTGGACAACACCCAGGGGAGAGGCCTCCGCTGTCAGAACTGGCATGCAAGCATGCAGCTTCATCAGTAGTCCCAGCTAATTTGGGGAGCACCTCCCAAAATGCAACCAGTGTATTTAGTTCCAGTGGGATGGCTCTCCTGTATCCTCGGCCCTTGAATCCTTTCAGCCGTTTGCCTGTGCTATCAGAACTACCCTGGACTTCACTGAGAGGGACACAATTTATGAGAATAATCTCAAGTAACTGTTGTATTCTGAACTATAGTAATGATTCTCAACTAGACTCTTTGTTGTAATAGAATCTTCTAGAAACCATGCTATGCATCCACATGATACCCTTATTGAGCCACAGAGACATTGCTGTGAAGAGGCCATGGTTGTACAGCTTTCATAATTTGCCTTGTCTTGTATTATTCTGTAGCCCATTATTCATCCTGATTTTAGGCAGGTAGCTATATAGTTAGTGCTCAGCTGCCCAGGTCAGGGGGAAAGGGTTAATGTTTTGCCGCCTTTCTCTGGTGTGTCTGCAGACTTTCACTGGGGTCCAGCCTCCATCCCGTGTTCTATAAAAGGGAAGCGGTCCGGATCCAGGGAACACTTAAAGAAACGCATGGGGAACACACGCAACTAAGGACTTGCTGGGACCTGTGGTCCACACTGGAACGCCGGTTCAACCAAAGGATCATGGACTTCTCTGTTAGTGCATTGTAAAGCATGGCCTTTTCTGAAAGAGACTTCACCTGGGCAGATAACCTGGGCAGCCACAGTTAGGTTCAGTTAGGAAAATGACATTTTATGTTATACATGTTGTGCCAAATTTACAGTAAAAATGTATTTTTGATGGCTCATAGCCTGGTCTAAATTTATTCAAGGGGAGCATGCAAGGTCTTGGCGCATTACTAAAGCACTTGGGTTCATGACCACAGTATGGGGTATGTGTAACATCACTATGACAGAGGTTCATTCAACAAGACAAGAAGAAAGAGCTAGTTACCATGAGTAATCACAAGAAAGAACAGCAACCAGTCGTTGGTGTGGCACCTGGTTAGGTAACAGATTCTCCAGTGTCGAGGGGGATGGAGCTTTGACTTCCTCCCTAGCTGTCTATCTTTGCCGGTTTCCAGTTGTGGACTAGCGTTACGGAGATCTATGGCCTGGTCACTAGGTATGGGAAGGGAAGAGTTAATTGAAAGCACGTCCTTGCTGAGGTCCCATTCTGTTACTGGGAGTGAGTTAACAGAGGTATGCTGACTGGTGGAGTGGACACAGGCTCAGCCTGTCCCTCTGAATGCAACACATACATCAGTACAAGGGTGTATGACATAGGATGAAGCAGCTTAAGGTTACCTTGATGAACGTGATGACATACGACCGGACTAGAATAAGGAAGTTCATAGCCAGTAGCCAATAGCTGCCCTTGCGTCGTTGTTTGTCCGTCGGACTAGCATACAGACGAATGGATTTTTCGCCCGTACTCGAGTTCATCGGAAAGATTTGAAACATGTTCTATTTGTAAAGTCCGTCTGATTTTTCGACAGCAAAGGTCCGATGAAGCCCACGCACGGTCGAATTGTCCGGCTGATTCGTTCCGTCGGACCTTTACTGTCGAAAAGTCCGGTCGTGTGTACACGGCATTAGAAGCAGTGTATTGCCAACATTAGAGGATCTTATTGCTCACATCAGAGAGTGGGAGAATCCTTTCCACAATATGCATGGGGACTGCAAGACATAGCAGCAGATATATTTGGTAGGGAAAGGGGCCAAGTAGGAAGGCCCAGCGGGGATGATGTGGGCAGATGACTGAAGGAACAATTTGTAGATAAACTGCTTTCTGACAAGTCTCTGTCTGATCAATCAACGGATTACCCATTCTGTTACAGAGTTAAGTGTAGTCCTTAGGGGCGGGGGAGGCAGTCAGATAAATGTATTGATGGGGCTAGAAAGAGGCTGAGCTTCTTTAAAAAAAAAACAAGCTTAACTTTTACTTTAGGGCTGCATTCACACCTGAGCGACACTGCAGGCAGAAACATGTCAAAAATGTGCTAAAACATGTGTTGCGTTTGTGGTGTCATTATTTCCAAATGGCACTCCAAACACAGGTAGCAGTCATGCAGTCTGTCACACGTTTGCCATGCAACTAAATGCGTGAAAAATGCGTGCCACAATATGTGCTTGGTTCGGTGCCAAAATTCGGTACTTGAGCTTCTTTGGAGCGATCTTCCATCGACTGGCCGCCTATTCAAGCCATTGGGCTGTCGTGAAAAATGTGCCAAAATATGCTAAAACACGCCTCTCGTGGGGGCGGGGCAGACTTCCCAATCATGTGACCACAGTGATTGGCTAATACCATAACAGACGACGCTGCTCTTATCCTGCAGTATCGATCTCCCAGGTTTACACTCTGTATTCAGGTGTTGGCAGAGATACACTGGGGACAGAAAGTATTCAGACCCCCTTAAAATTTTCACTCTTTGTTATATTGCAGATATTTGCTAAAATCATTTAAGTTAATTTTTTTCCTCAATAATGTACACACAGCACCCCATATTGACAGAAAAACACAGAATTGTTGACATTTTTGCAGATTTATTAAAAAAGAAAAACTGAAATATCACATGGTCCTAAGTATTCAGACCCTTTGCTGTGACACTCATATATTTAACTCAGGTGCTGTCCATTTCTTCTGATTATCCTTGAGATGGTTCTACACCTTCATTTGAGTCCAGCTGTGTTTGGATTATACTGATTGTACTTGATTAGGAAAGCCACACACCTGTCTATATAAGACCTTACAGCTCACAGTGCATGTCAGAGCAAATGAGAATCATGAGGTCAAAGGAACTGCCTGAAGAGCTCAGAGACAGAATTATGGCAAGGCACAGATCTGGCCAAGTTTACAAAAAAATTTCTGTTGCACTTAAGGTTCCTAAGAGCACAGTGGCCTCCATAATCCTTAAATGGAAGACGTTTGGGACGACCAGAACCCTTCCTAGAACTGGCCGTCCGGCCAAACTGAGCTATCGGGGGAGAAGGGCCTTGGTGAGAGAGGTAAAGAAGAACCCAAAGATCACTGTGGCTGAGCTCCAGAGATGCAGTCGGGAGATGGGAGAAAGTTGTAGAAAGTCAACCATCACTGCAGCCCTCCACCAGTCAGAGCTTTATGGCAGAGTGGCCCGACGGAAGCTTCTCCTCAGTGCAAGACACATGAAAGCCTGCATGGAGTTTGCTAAAAAACACCTGAAGGACTCCAAGATGGTGAGAAATAAGATTCTCTGGTCTGATGAGACCAAGATAGAACTTTTTGGCCTTAATTCTAAGCGGTATGTGTGGAGAAAACCAGGCAATGCTCATCACCTGTCCAATACAGTCCCGACAGTGAAGCATGGTGGTGGCAGCATCATGCTGTGGGGGTGTTTTTCAGCTGCAGGGACAGGACGACTGGTTGCAATCGAGGGAAAGATGAATGCGGCCAAGTACAGGGATATCCTGGACGAAAACCTTCTCCAGAGTGCTGAGGACCTCAGACTGGGCCGAAGGTTTACCTTTCAACAAGACAATGACCCTAAGCACACAGCTAAAATAACGAAGGAGTGGCTTCACAACAACTCTGTGACTGTTCTTGAATGGCCCAGCCAGAGCCCTGACTTAAACCCAATTAAGCATCTCTGGAGAGACCTAAAAATGGCTGTCCACCGATGTTTACCATCCAACCTGAAAGAACTGGAGAGGATCTGCAAGGAGGAATGGCAGAGGCTCCCCAAATCCAGGTGTGAAAAACTTGTTGCATCTTTCCCAAAAGACTCATGGCTGTATTAGATCAAAAGGGTGCTTCTACTAAATACTGAGGAAAGGGTCTGAATACTTAGGACCATGTGATATTTCAGTTTATCTTTTTAATAAATCTGCAAAAAATGACAACAATTCTGTGTTTTTCTGTCAATATGGGGTGCTGTGTGTACATTAATGAGGAAAAAAATGAACTTAAATGATTTTAGCAAATGGCTGCAATATAACAAAGAGTGAAAAATTTAAGGGGGTCTGAATACTTTCCGTTCCCACTGTAAAGCACACCTCGCTCCAAAATATAATATGGCATAATATGGCATACAGGTACTGCCGCACACTGTATTTAACTCTATAAAAGACAGGCTTCAGGTCAGATTCCAGCCCATCAGTTACACCCCTCTGACATGTTTCACCCACACTGGGCCTAATCATAGCCCAATGTGGGTGAATCATGTCAGAGGGAGGTGGCCGATGGGCTGGGATGTGATCTAAAGCCTGTCCTTCATTTACCTTAAATTGAAGTTGAATAGAGTGTGCGAATAGAGTACCTGCATGACACTGTGATTGGCTGTCACAGTGGTCACATGATCAGAAGCCTCTCCCACCGGCTCCCAACCATGACTAGAGACCGAGAACAGTCTGTGACAGCTTGGTCACTGTTCTGGGAGTGAAATTAATCATTTCACAGTGAAATCAATTTTGCCAAAATCACTTGCTAATCCCTGCTTATTATAACTTGGAGAAAATTGCCAATTGGTCGCTGTTTTGAACAATGTAGAGCCATAATGACATTGAAAATGGTACAAAGGTAATATTCCAAAATACAACGTGGTATGTAAAGTTTGATAACTGAAGTAAGAAATAACTAAAGCAGCCTCCCAGGGTCATAATGCCACTTGCACTTTGATAAAGGGACCCTAAGAGGTCCTGAAATGTTGATTTTCAGGCTAGTGTGGTGCTAATGTAGGAGCGAATTTGTGCATGAGTTTGGTGTGCTGTTGATTACTTGACTGCAGTGTATTTTAAAACATGGCACAGGTTTAATAAAATGTCTCAATGTATACGACATAAGAAAAAATCTCAGAGAATGATTTATGGAATTAATAAGATGTCTAAATGTGTGGGAATGTACTAACCCAATACCTATTAACTACAAGATCTAAGTACATAAATTAATAAAATATTACACTGCTCAAGTAAATCATTTGAGCAAATACAGTCTAGGCAACCCTTCCTTGTGTGGGTAAAAGCATTAATAACACAGTATATTATAAAAAAAAAAAAAAAAGATGTCAATTCTCATAACAATCCTATGAGCCATTATTTTGACTAATGTATCATGTCCTGCCTTTTGTTCTTAGGTAAAAGTTTTAAAGCAGATCTCCAGCTAAAAATAAAATGAAAAAAATAAATAGCCCATTAAAAGATAACACGACAAAACCAGCTTTCACTACAATATTCGCCTTCTTATGGATTTTTTCTTTTTGCATGGGATTTACCTTTAAATTCACAGCAGACTCACATTGTTGAGTATAGATTTTGGGGGGTCCCTATGCCACTTTTTTTTTTTGCATCGGGTCCCCTTTGACATCCATGCCAAATCCTCATCAAAAATTATGCCCCGTACACACAACTTTTGTTCGCAGGTTGTTGGCTCCAACTTGTCTTGCCTACACACAATCACACAAATGTTGGCCAACAATTACGGACGTGATGACGTACAAGACGTACGACAAGCCGATAAAAAGGAAGTTCAATAGCTAGTTTTACAAGACCGAGTGCTTCTGGCTTGTACTTGATTCCGAGCATGCGTGAACTTTTGTGCGATGAACTTGTGTACACACGATCGGACTTTCCGACAACAAGCTCACATCCAACATTTCCCGTCGGAAAATCCGACCGTGTGTACGCGGCATTAGGGTGTGGTATATATATTATTAGCTGTTTTTTTGTATGTTGAAGTCCCCCCTTAACATCAATATCAGACACCTAGTATAGATGAAGGAAATCCTTGGATGTTTATAATTTGGAGATCATTACTGTTTGGTAAGGGAACTTGCACATTTGTCTGTGAGGTGGTTTGGGATTCTCATGCCGCGTACACACGAGCGGAATTTCCTACATAGAGAGTCCGATGGGAGCTTCTCATCGTATATTCCGACCGTGTGTATTCCCCATTGGACTTTTTCCATCGAAAATTCAGACGGACTTATTGATTGACTTATTTATATTTTTATAAAATAAATTACTATCGGAAAAACTGCTCGTCTGTATGCTGTTCCGATGCACCAAAAACGACGCATGCTCTGAAGCAAGTACGAGACAGAAGCTATTGGCTACTGGCTATTGAACTTACTTTTTCTAGTCCCGTCGTATGTGTTGTACGTCACCGCGTTCTAGACTGTCGGAATTTGGTGTGACCGTGTGTATGCAAGACAGCTTGAGCGGAATTCCGTCGGAACTCAATCGGAAAAACCTTCAGAGTTTATTCCGACGGCAAAACTGGTCGTGTGTACAGGGCATTACACGTGAATTTTCATTATTTTCAAGATATGCCATTTAGACTCGTGTATATATATATTTCTTTGAAGTTTACTTCTTTGTTATGCATAAGCGAATTATATGTTATGGGATTGCTATTTTACCATTATTTGATGCACATTGTGTATTATGGTTTAACCACTTCAGCCTCGGAAGGATTTACCCCCTTAATGACTAGGCCATTTTTTGCGATACGGCACTGCATTATTTTACTGACAATTGCTCAGTCGTGCGACGTTGTACCCAAACAAAATTGATGTCTTTTTTGGTGGTATCACCTCTGCGGATTTTATTTTTTGTGCTATAAACAAAAAAGACCTACAATTTTGAAAAAAACAATATTTTTCACTTTCGCTATAATACATATTCAAAAACAAAAATATAAAAAAACTAATTTATTCATCAGTTTAGGCCAATATATATTCTTCTACATAGTTTTGGTAAAAAAAACCCCCAGTAAGCGTATATTGATTGGTTTGCGCAAAAGTTATAGTGTCTACAAAATATTGGGATAGATTTATGGCATTTTTATTTATTTTTTTACTAGTAATGCCGGCAATCAGCGATTTTTAGCGGGACTGCGACATTGTGGTGTGTGGTCGGCGACTAGGCAAGTATTTAATATGAGTTAACCTTATTTTTTTACACACATATTTTGTATTGATCACTACAGAGATATTGGTTTTGCGCACCTTTTAGAGTAATTATTTTTGTAATTCCTTTGTGTCAGGAATATAGGTTGCTATATTACCTTTTTTTGCACAATTTTTTCTGTGTTCATATTTAAAAATATAAGTAAAATGGACAAAGCTGTAATTTTCCAGCAATTAAAAAAAATATGTTTCTTTGTAAATGTCAGTTTTGCTGCAGTAGGTTGAATACATCGTACAGAAGCTGCACTTCACAAGCAGGTTAGGGGCACCCCCAGTCACCGGTTCTCGACCGGCTCACGTACATATACTGCAGCACAATGGCACCGCTGCGTGAAACCCCATACAGGTATGGGGTTTCCTTTAAGAGCCGCCAGGGGGCACGCGCGCGCGCGCTGCACGGCGGGGGACCCGATGCGCATGGTCGGTGGTTGCGATCGCCGCCGGCCACGAGCCCCAGCATGGGGATTTGTGTGTATAAACACACAAATCCCTGTGCTGTCAGAGGAGAGGAGACATGTCGTTTGTTCCTAGTAAGTAGGAACAGCGAAATATCTCCTCTCCTACTCAGTCCTATCCCCATACAGTTAGAACACACTGAGGGAACACACAATTAACTCCTTGATCGCCCCCTAGTGTTAACCCCTTCCCAACCAGTGTCATTTACACAGTAATCAGTGCATTTTTATACCACTGATCGCTGTATAAATGTCAATGGCCCCAAAAATGTGTCCGATCTGTCTGCCGCAATGTCGCAATACCGCTAAAAATGGCAGTTCACCGCCATTACTAATAAAAAAAAAAGATAAGAATAAAAATGCCATAAATCTTTCCCATCGTTTGTAGACGCTATAACTTTTGCGCAAACCAATCAATATACGTTTATTGCAATTTTTTACCAAAAATATGTAGAAGAATATATATTGGCCTAAACTGATGAAGAAATTTGTTTTTTAAAAACATTTTTGGGGGTATTTATTATAGCAAAAAGTAAAAAATATTGTTTTTTTTTATCAAAATTGTCGCAGTTTTTTGTGTGTAGCGCAAAAAAACAAACAAACGCAGAGGTGATCAAATAGCACCAAAAGAAAGCTCTATTTCTGGGAAAAAAAAGATACAAATTTCGTTTGGGTACAGCATTGCATGACCAGTTAAAGCGACGCAGTGCCAAATTGTAAAAAGTGCTCTGGTCAGGAAGGGGGTAAAACCTTCCGGGGCTGAAGTGGTTAAATTAATTTTGCATTTATATGTTGCCCTTAAAGCATTATTAAAATCACTGCTCCCTGCCAAACGGAATCTAACATTTTTTTTTTTGCTTTCGTACATGTCCCCCAGAGCAGTGTCCAGTCCGTCATGCCATTTGTTTGACAACCCATTGCCTATTAGCCTAGAAAATGGTCATTACTGGTTTTTAACATTCAGCTCCAATTGACTTCATAGGGGTTCAGACTTGGCTCCTGAGCTTTAGTCATGTTCTGCAAGCCTGCTTCGGACCGATCCCAGTTATGTCTGGCTCATCCATACACCTGTTAAGTATGCTAGGTGCCTAGTGGTGCCTAGCTTCAACATTTCTGAATCATAGGCAAGCAAGCAATACATAGAAAGTAAAATTCCTTATCTTTGCTTGTCCAGTTTAGTCCTATTAATTTCATCACAACTTCACAAAGCTTAGTAATTTTTACTAAAACGAATTCTCAACTCTACATGAGCTCAGCACATATGCAGCACAAATTCACATCTAATATCCTATAAATCAATTAATTGTTCAAACAACTAATCAGATGAGCAATAAACCAATAATAGTGGAGTGCTTATCAAACAGACAAAACAAATTGTTTTTAATGGTATTTTAACAGAAATAAGAGAAGTTCATTGTTAGGGTTTATATACGCTTTAAGGTATAGCATAAAGATTTATGCATTTTTGCAGCAGATTTCATTTTGATTAAAGTGATATTACACCACAGTTTTTAAGCACTTTCAGCAGTTGAGTTAACTGCTTACTTAGTATGCAGCTTCTTTATCGTTTAATCGTAGGTGTGCGCAGGCTATTGCGTTATGATATGCACTTCAAAGCTCAAACACACATGTGTGTGTTTGTCCTGTATATCAGTGGTCCCCAACCTTTTTGGGACCGGGGACTGGCTTTGTGGAAGAAAATTGTGCCAAGGCCCGGGGGTGGGGGCGCGGGGGGTAAGCGTTTTTTTGCAGGCTATTTGTTGTGGCAATGGCTGGTTTTAGCGATTCAATCATCACGGCACAATGGTTGATATGGTGTCAGGATGATTGAAGCACATTATTTCTATTATTACATTGTAATATAAATTAAAATAGTTCAACTCACCATAATGCAGAATCAGTGGGAGCCCTGAGCGTGTCAATTGCCACGTCGCTTGTCACCAGATGCGGATTGTCACTTGCCACCTTGCCTGCCATCAGATGCAAAATCTCACTTGCAACTCCTCGCCTACCACCAAATGCGGAGTATCACTTGTCACCGTCACCTGCCACCAGATGCAGCTTGTCACTTGTCACGGCACCTGCCAGCAAATGTGATTTGTCACTTGCCACGTCGCCTGCCACCAAATGTGATTTGTCACATTCCACGTCACCTGCCAGCAAATGAGATTTGTCACTTGCCACGTCGCCTGCAACCGGATGTGAAATGTCACCTGCCAGGTCACCTGCCACCAGATATGGATTGTCACTTGCCACATCACCTGCCACCAGATACAGCTTGTCATTTGCCATGTCGCCTGCCACCAGATGCAGCTTGGCACTTGCCATGTCACCTGCCACCAACTGCGGTTTGTCACTTGCCCCGTCGACTGACACCAGATGCGAAATGTCATCTGCCATGTCGCCTTTCACCAGATCCAGCTTGTCATTTGCCACGTCACCTGCCACCAGATGCAGCTTGTCATTTGCCACGTCGCCTGCTACCAGATGCAGCTTGTCATTTGCCATGTGGCCTGCCACCAGATGCAGCTTGTCATTTGCCACATCGCCTGCCACCAGATGCAGCTTGTCACTTGCCACGTCACCTGCTACCAGATGCAGCTTGTCATTTGCCATGTCACTTGCCACGTGGGATCAGTGGGAGCCTTGAGCATGTCAATTTCCACTGTCGTCTGCCACCAGATGCAGCTTGTCATTTGCCACGTCGCCTGCCACCAGATGCAGCTTGTCATTTGCCACGTCGCCTGCCACCAGATGCAGCTTATCACTTGCATTGTCGGCTTCTACCAGATGCAGCTTATTTGCCATGTCACTTGCCACGTCACCTGCCAGGGCCACCAGATGTGGATTGTCACTGTATTGGTGCAGCACTGGTCCATTTAGCACAGAGGAAGGCACAGTGAGGGCAGGATAGCGGTGATGTGGAGATGATGTCATCTCTCTGCTCCCCGCCGTGCCTCCGACATTGAAGAGGCCTGGCTGTGAGGGAGGAAGAGCAGTGATGCAGGGAGGGCGGAGAGAGATGATGTTCTCTCACTTCTCTCATCCGCCCGGCCCTGTCATCCGCCCAGCTCATGGCTTTCTCATGACGCCTGTCCGCTCGCTTCTCTCATCCGCTCGGCCCTTTCATCCTCCCGGCCTGGCCCCCCCGGCAGTGGGCCACGGCTCTGTGGTTGGGGATCCCTGCTGTATATGGTTTCAGTAGAGCAGTGGATGTGTCAGTGGGGCAAAGGTTGGTGTCAGTAGAACAGTGGATTTGTGTCAGTAGGGCGGTGGACAATGTCAGTAGTTTTTAAATTTTTATTATTTAATTTTTTATCATTTTTTGCGATTTAATTTTTTTTTATTATTTTGTTACAATAAACAGACCCCTGATCTCTCTCACTGTTAAGACAGAGAAAGGAGCTGAGGACAGAGATTCCCCAGTTACTTTCTCTTCAGACTCAGTTGCACTGGACAGTGAATAAATAAATGAGAAGTGCTTTATGCAGAGTGGCTTCCTGTTCATTCACAAACTGAAGCATAGTAGACAGTTTATTATGCTTCAGCTATACAGTAAATGAAAACAGTGAGTGTTTGGTACCAATCACTTACTGTGTTTATTTAGAAAAGCAAGGGGCCGATAAATTACATATCTACTGGTGCCTTTACATAGTTATTCTGGTAAGACACAAGTCTATACAGTTTAACCAACAGAGAAAATATGCACTATCCAATGCCCACAGTTGATCCAGAGGAAAGCAAAAAAAAAAAACCCCAATAAATCACAATCCAATTTGCTCCAGCAGGGGGAAAAATTCCTTCCTAATCTGCCAAAGAGGCAATCAGATATTCCTTGGATCAACTTTATCAATAAATATTAGTATCCGGTTATATTACGTGCATTTGGGATATCCAGGCCTTTCTTAAAACAATCTACTGAGCTGGCCAGAACCAGCTCTTGAGGCAATCTATTCCACATTTTCACAGCTCTTACTGTGAAGAAACATTTACATACTTGGGGATTAGATCTCTTTCCCCCCAGACCTAAAGAGTGCCCCCTTGTCCTCTGATGACCTTAAAGTGAATAACTGTACACCAAGTTCACACCTTTCCTGCTCTCCATCCTGAAACGATCCACTGCAACAGCCCAGGGGCCCAGGCATCAGAAAGAAGAGGAACAGGGACAGGAGGTGCGGTGGGGGAGGCATATACTGGTACTGATTGGGTATATTTTCCTGTGGCAGCTGAATGCTGGGGGGATGGTGAGAAGAGAAGCCTACTTTCAGCTGCTGTAGGAGGAAAATAAAGATTGGTTCCGGTAAATGCTGCCCCTGCCGGCCGGTTGTCAACCACACATGCTGGATTAAGATTTTTAACAAATATTTAATTGGGGTTTGTTTATTTTATTGTGCTCAATGTGTAAAGCTTAACACCCAGAGGTTTTAATTCTCCTTTAATTTTGTAAATGAGTATAAAAGAGTTCTTTTTTTCTTTTTTAAACTCATGATTCTTTTTTTTCAATTTTCTGAAAGTTATGTGACTTTCCCTCTTAACCCTTCTTTCCACTCTTTCCCCAACCAAAACTGGTCTTGTTAAAAATGCAGAAGGAAGTCAAGCTTTGGTTGCCATGCCTGGTTGAGAGCCCAGAGGCTGTTAGGTTCTGCCAAATATATCAACATTACATTGCCACAAGCTGCGGGAAACACATGTCTGCTCCTGGCTGCAAGGACTATGAACTTAATTTATAATGAACAAGTCCAGTGCTTGTGACTTGCAATAATATGGATTTAATCAATCCAATAAATAAATAGTGTAGCGCAACTTGTAGAACACACACTACCTAAGTGTAAGAATAATCAAAAATATCCAATAGTGTTACAATCGTCCATAAAGGTCCAAAACACCAAAAGTCTTCACTATCACATCTCTAGATTATAAATATATCATTCTTCATGAAATGAAATAAACATCCAAGTGTCTTCCTTTAATGTTCAAAATGTGTGCTTATCCTCCACCAGGTGAAGAACCTGCTCACCTCTAAAACAAGGGAAAAACACCTGTATCATGTATCATCCAGAATCCCAGAATCCCAGCACACAGAAAAAGGTACTCCACTCCTCTTCTCAGGCTGGCAGCCTTATAACGCCTCCATACAGTTTATATATCCATAGCCAGGCAATATGGAAAACATAAGGCACAGAAACATAGTGTACACTGCTAAAAACGTTTTATTCCCACACAGAAATATACTTACTAAAAACAGACTTGAACAGTGCTCCAAGGAAAATATAATCCACCGACTTCGTGCCTGGGCATTGAGAACAGCGTGACGTCATGGGCTCGGGTCCTCCCTAGACGCATTGCACACTAGAACGGCATGACATCACAGGCTCAGCTCCTCCCTAGATGCGTTGTGTCCTCTCATTGGGATTCTTCAGTAGAAAGCCCATTACATGTGAGTGCAATATCTATTTTAACTTTATTTTTTGAATAAAAACGTAATCACACTATGGATATTCCCTGATTTTCTTTACATAAAAGTATACGAGTGTCAGGGCTGGGCTTAGCCCTTCCTTCTCTGAGCTGGCCACTCAGCTGTCAGGAAAAACGTCTATGGAAATCATGGACGTTTTCCCGACAGCTGAGCAGCCAACTCAGAGAAGAAAGGGCTGAGCCCAGCCCTGACAACGAGAGACCCATCACTCTAGTGGAAAGTACGGAGGAATAGCGAACTGTTCAGCACAGACATCCTGAGGATTGTTGTATATCCTTTAGGCTCCTTAACCACTGAGAATACATATTGGCCTAAATTTATGAAGAAATTAACATTTTTTAAAAAAAATTATGGAACATGCTTTATAGCAGAAAGTAAAAAATATTGTTTTTTTTTTTTTCAAAATTGTCAGTCTTTTTTGTTTATAGTGCAAAATAAAAAAAAAAACCCAGTGGTGATCAAATACCACCAAAAGAAAGCTCCACCCATGGTAAAAAATTAAGCTAATTTTATTTATGTACAGCATTGCATGACCGCGCAATTGTCAATTAAAGTAATGCAGTGCCATATCACAAAAAATGGCCTGGTCAAAAAGGGAGGTAAATCTTCCGGAGGTCAAGTGGTTAAAGAATTTGTTGCCCCAACATTTCATATTCCTGATATGTGCCTGCTGTACCATGTACTTGTATGTCCTGGGTCCCCAGAGGCCTAATGATGACCTCTAGAGTTAGGGACAGCTGACATCGTTCTGTGCAGGGTCACAAGGCATGGTGGGTGTAGGGCAAGGTGGATTGATGGGCGCCAGACACTTCTTGAATGCAAAGAGATTTATTGTCTCTTAAACAGAACTGTGAGAGAGAGGGTTAGGGCCAGGACATCCTTTAGTAGTTGCAATGTTAATTGGCAGACTCCGAGACCTCTATAGGCAGACAGCCATGCAGGGAAAGGCATCCAGCTAGACACCACATCTGCATGAGTAGGACCGCTGTCTCCTATGGCAACAATCTTGTAACAGTTTCTAACAAAGGTTGCAATGAACTCCTTCACTTCTTCTACAATCTCCTATTGTAGAACTTCACTCCGCTGAGCTCCCAGTCTTTCACTAGACTAACAGATCCACTCGCCACTGGATCTCCTGAGCTCGAATTTTCTCACTCAGTATCTTCCTCAAGCATCACCCCCATGTCCCTGCTGGGTCCCTAGCTTGGCACTCACAGATACTTCTCAAGCGTCACCCCGCTGGCCTGCTTGGTCCCTGGCTTGGCACACAATAATGCTCTGCAAGCGTCACCTCCACTGGCTGGGTCCCTGGCTTGGCACCTACTGAAGTTTTCCCAATTCTTCACCATCCCGGGCTGGTGAGAATACTGCTCAGGTACTTGCTTCAGCTACTCACAGTGGTCTCCGGTAACAAGGTGGAAGGCCCCTTAGTGGCGACAACTTCCCCTCTACTTCCGACCACAGCTGGTTCTCCGGCCGGCAGAACCGTTGCTTCTGGTTGGACTGTAAGCTACAGTCCCAACCCTACTCTGCTTTCTTGCTTTTGGATAGGCCCTCAGACAGCCTAGCAGCCAGATGTCCCTGGGATAGGCCCAAGGCTTATGGCCTAGCAACCCGGGGCATTACAACACACGTCCACCCAGACAGTCATCCAGATGGCACCGAACCCCGGTCACCTGACCTCACTCAAATAAATATTTTTTCCCAGCAGGCCAAGGTATCCAAGAAGATCCCTGCCCATTGGCTGAGACACCCCATTCATTCCTAGTCTGTCCTTGCAATGCCCTTGTCTTGTCTAAGGTGACAGTGGCAAGTGACAAGCTGCATCTGGTGTCAGGCGACTGTTCCAAGTGACAAGCTGCATCTGGTGGCAGGCGACGGTGGCAAGTGATAAGCTGCATCTGGTGGCAGGCGACGCTGGCAATTCACATGCTCAGGGCTCCCGCTGATTCTGCATTATGGTGATATTGAAATAATGCGCTTCAATCATCCTGACACCATATCAACCATGGTGCCGTGATGATTGAAGCCCTAACCCCAGGCATTGCCCCGACAAATTGCCAGTGAAAAACTGTATAACCCCCACCTCCCCCGGGCCTTGGCAGAACTTTCTTTCACCTAATGGACCTAACACTTAGAATCTAATATGTTAATGTATATCAGAGGGATGTAGCAAGTTATTTAGGTTGAGGTCACCTTTCCCATTATACCTATTAACATACTAACAAATTTGTAATAAAACCAGTAGCACTGATGGCTGCCTAAATAATCAAATGCAAACAAATTTTCATTTTTGCTGCGGCACAATTTATTCAACGCAGCCTTTCCATGACGTTTACACAAGGAACACCAGGCGAGAGAGTAATCCATAATGCTGAGATCTTTCTCTTTTATATATCCTTTGGTTACTGCAATTACAAGTCATTTTATAAAGGATTTTCAATTTTTAAGAAAGCACACTTTTGTACTTGATCCAGCTAAAGGGATTTTCTTACATTACTCCCTATAAAAAAAAAACATCTTTAAACTTGTAATGTTATTTTCTTATTCATTAGTGTGGGTGCCTGTAGGGCACATTCCAAAATGGGTTAAAGTTACAAAGTTATGCTTATAAAGGCTCATGGTAATTTTGAGTATCAGGAGGCTTTTTTATTAATTTTCAAAATCTTAAAAGAGCAAAAGCTAAAAAGAGATTGGATTAAGTATATTCTTGCACACAGTTATTCTAAACACCCTTAAGGAGCACAGACCCGAGTTACAGAAGATATTATGCAAATGAGAATATATCTGAGTGCCTGCTAGGGTCGTTGATGTAATATTTTCCATGGTTAGTTAAACACATCAAGAAAAAGGGCTGACCTTGCTATAAAATAACATTAGAGGTATTTATTTTCAAAGTGTGATTTTTTTTTTTTTTATGGAATAGAAGAATATATCAATGGAGAAGAGAAGTCATTTTGCAAAACGGGATCTCATCACAAATAGCACACACATCAACATAGATTGCAATAATAACCGGCTTCTAGAGAGACCAAAGATTTCTTTCTTAATTTTTTTTTTTTTTTTATCTCTATCACAGCTCTGGTCTGGCTGCTAGCGGAGGATTATCACCACTCCCAGACGTTGCAAGCGATACAAGATGCTTTTCATTAGCGTGCGGATGGTGAGAAGAAAAGCGACCTGGGGCCTCATTCACAAAACTGTGATAACGGGAAGCTTTAAGTAGGCTTGAGTGAATGGTTTACTTGACAAGTAATATCTGACGCTATGCTGGGGATGAATCCTAAACAATTCATGTATTTGATGTGGCTTTCCAGCACTTACATTGCTGTATGCTAATGAGCTCGTTTTGGGCCCGGAGCGAGTCGTTTTTTTTTAAACCCTTTTCCATATAGCCACATGATTAACGTTTTTTTTTCTTCAAGTATGACTTCATTATCAATTAAATAAGTAAGTGGAACTAGCCATGTGAGCAAGATAACCTATTTAATATATATTTAATAATGGGGCTTTTCACATCAAAATTTTTCTAATGTTAATAACCTTTTTTTTTTTTCTTTTTTGCAAAAACATATACAAGGTTAAATGCATTTGACAGTTATACTTAAAGCCCAACTAAAGCTTCATAAGATTTTAAAAATATTTAAAGCTCTGTAGTAGTCACAATGAAAAAGCAGCTTTTTATTTCTTCAATCAAAATAATCCAGAAAAGAAAAAGCAGAAAAATCTGTGGTCCACGTTGATCTTCTTCTTGGTTCATTGACGGCCAGTGCCATTCAACCCACTTTCTGTGAGCCCAGGGCATCAAGGACACTGACCCTGGAGGTATATCATCAAACCTTCCTGGACTTAAAGTGTTACTAAACCCAGGACTCTGCATTTACTATATCTGGTCTCCCACAGTACACAGAACATGGAAATGCAATAGTTTTGGTAAATATAAATGGCTAAACACCTTTTCTCATCAGCAGTATATAGTAGTCTTGTGACTTCTATGAGTGTCTGGTTAAAGCTTGTAGGAGGAGTTTTCATTCTCCCATGATTGTCCTATCGAGATGCAGGACCCCTGACCCTCTATCTGGACCGTGCTGATTGGCCCAGCAGATCCCCCTGAGGAAGACACCCGATCGCCCTCTGTAGTCACGCGTAGGGAAGGGGCCAGGACGGTGGAGGAGGCAGTCACTTGCGCTCTGAGCTAGCTGCTGATTCACACAAGCCTGCAAAACATTTGGAGAGGTTTTTAACATTGTATGTTTTCTATAGCCTGGTGCGCTGCAAGCTCCCATAAAGTGTGAGTACCCTGATGTTTACCTACAATAAATTTCTATATTTAAACAATAATGCACTATCTGGCCTCTTTTGTATTTTAAATTGAAGATACCATCTTTGGATTACACCTGGGGGAGCCTGTAAATCCTGCTAATTAAAGCCCAGAGGTGGTTCAGCTGCTGTTGTGGACCTTAATTTGTGTGACCTTAACTTAATTGTGCGGTCACACAATTGGAGGTGAGCGCAGTCATACAGGGGGGAGCACGTGTGTGAAGTCACGGTTAATATTATTTGGATCATCATCACAGAGTCACTTTATGGGACATTATATTATATATATTTTTTTTCACTGTGGACTTGCTGAAAATAAGTTTTGAATATATATATATATATATATTCACTGTGGACTTGCTGAAATTAAGAATTTTTGATATTTTGATGTCTACTTCAACATTTTTATATCTCTTTTACTGGGCACTTGCTTGCTTATATTATATACAGTGGGGACGGAAAGTATTATGGAGGGCACTGTGCTCTTAGGAACCTTAAGTGCAGCAGAAATTTTTGTTGTAACCTTGGCCAGATCTGTGCCTTGCCACAATTCTGTCTCTGAGCTTTTCAGGCAGTTCCTTTGACCTCATGATTCTTATTTGCTCTGACATGCACTGTGAGCTGTAAGGTCTTATATAGACAGTTGTATGGCTTTCCTAATCAAGTCCAATCAGTATAATCAAACACAGCTGGACTCAAATGAAGGTGTAGAACCATCTCAAGGATGATCAGAAGAAATGGACAGCACCTGAGTTAAATATATGAGTGTCACAGCAAAGGGTCTGAATACTTAGGACCATGTGATATTTCAGTTTTTCTTTTTTAATAAATCTGCAAAAAGGTCAACAATTCTGGGTTTTTCTGTCAATATGGGGTGCTGTGTATACATTAATGAGGAAAAAATGAACTTAAATGATTTTAGCAAATGGCTGCAATATAACAAAAAGTAAAAAATTTAAGGGGGTCTGAATACTTTCTGTCCCCACTCTATATATATATATATATATTTTTTTTTTTTTCACTGTGGACTTGCTGAAAATAAGTTTTGAATATATATATATTTTTTTCTCACTGTGGACTTGCTGAAATTAAGAATTTTGGATATTTTGATGTTTACTTCAATTTTTTTTGATATTTCTTTCACTTTGCTCTTGCTTGACAACAAGTATTTCATTTATATATTTTTTTACCATTTATGTTTTTTGTTTGGGAATTCAAGTTGCTCCAAAATTCACTCGTGCATTACTACGACAATTATATATATTATTTCACCTGCGTGAGTGATTCTGTTAGTGTTGATGTGGGAATCCCTCTAGTGGAGCCAATGAATGAATGAATGAAAGATTTGTATAGCGCTGCAAATGCGAACTGAATCTCCTCAAGGCGCTTGATCCGTGCTGTTAGTCCTGTTTCTTAGAAGAGATGGGTCTTGAGTTTTTTTCTGAAGGCCCGATGATTTTCTTCCATGCGGATGTTGGCGGGTAGAGCGTTCCATAACCGTGGCCCTCGGACTGCGAATCTTCGTTCTCCCTTTGATTTGTAGCGGGACTTGAGCATGAGGAGGAGGTTTTGGTTAGTTGATCGAAGACTGCACTTAGGTGTGTAGTGTTTTATTTTCTCGCATATTGTGGAGCGTTTCCTTGAGTGCATTTATGGGTGAGGCAGAGGATCTTGAACGTGATCCAGGCCTTTACGGTTAGCCAATGTAGGCTCCTCAGGGATGGGGAGATGGATTCCCAGGGTTTTTTTCCTGTTACCAGTCTTGCTGCAGTGTTTTGGATGACTTGTAGGCATGCAATCTGGTATTTAGGTAGTCCTATGTAGAGGGAGTTTGCGTAGTCGAGCCGGGAATTGATGATTGTTCCAACTACTGCTGCTTTGTCTTCTTCTGGAATGAAGGGGATGAGTCTATGTAGTAGGCGAAGGAGATGGTGAGATCCACTGACTACTGATCCTATTTGTGCATCCATCGACATTTCTGAGTCAAAGATGACTCTGAGACTTTTGGCTTTGGTGCTTGGGGAGATGGTCTATCCAAGGATGGTGGGTGGTGTCCAAGGGTTCTTAGTTTTTGTATTACGGTTTGCGTGAAGAAGAAGCTCTGTTTTGGATCCGTTGAGTTTGAGGGAGCTTGTGGTCATCCAGTCGTCTATCAATGTGAGACATTTTTCTAGTCGCTGGTAGTGGTCTTTTTGATTGGTGATGCGAAAGTAGGGTGTCATCAGCGTATGAGTGAAAGCAGAGGTCCGATTTTCTAATAATTTGGAGTAGTGGACGGATGTAGATGTTGAAGAGCACTGGTGATAAGGGTGAACCTTGAGGGACTCCACAAGAAATTGCCCGAGTTTCAGAGGTGAAGGCTCCTAGTTTCACTGTCAGTGACCGATTTTGTAGGAAGGATGCGAACCATGGTAGATCTGAATTTGAGACTCCATCTACTTCTGTGAGGCGGGTGAGTAGGGTATTGTGGTCCACTATGTCAAACGCTGCACTAAGGTCCAACAGTACCAGGAGACATGATTCTCCATCATCTGCTGCTTCAAGGGCGTCGTCCCATATTTTGAGAAGTGCCATTTCTGTGCCATGGCCTGGGCGGAAGCCTGATGGCAGTGGGTCCAAGAGTTTGTGTGTGTCCAAGTGGCGTTGTAGCTGTTGTACTACTGCTTTTTCCATAATCTTGGAGATGGAGTTGAGGCTTGTAACCAGTCTGCGGTAGTTAGGATCTTTAGGGTCGAGGTTGGGTTTCTTTAGGAGGGGTTTGATGATGCCTTGCTTGAGGGCGATTGGAACAAACCCTTCTTTGAACGATTGATTTATGAGATGTGTTATAGTAGGAGCCAGAATGTCCGAATGTTCTTTCAGGAGTTTTGTGGGGATGATGTCGTTTGGTGACTCTTCATTGTGTTCTTCTGGTGGGGCAGGAGAAGCCGTCCCTGTCGGAAGAACACAGTTATTATTGCCAGCGGCTATAATAGCTGCTAGAAATAATCCCATGTAAAATCCGACTGGCTGGGTACATTCAGGCTGCCCATACATGGTTTGAATCTCGGCAGGTTCTGCATAAACTTAGAATCGTCTATGGCCAGCTTTAGATCAGTTCTGTTACTGAGTGCTAATTACTGATTGCACTAGGTCTAAGTCTGGTGCTTAGTGGGCAGCACATTCATATTTAGAAACCCTGCATACCTGTTGTAACAGAAAGAGTGAAGTTAAGACTATGACAATGGAGGTTGTTAGTACATTGCCTGACTGTATATGTATTTCTGTGACTTCAACTGGGCTTTAAACTCACAACAAGATGTAAATGTAATATTGTAGA
The DNA here is from genome assembly GCF_042186555.1 of Aquarana catesbeiana. Lineage (NCBI taxonomy): Eukaryota > Metazoa > Chordata > Amphibia > Anura > Ranidae > Aquarana > Aquarana catesbeiana. The sequence continues at coordinate 70,009,051 of NC_133336.1, read as the reverse complement.
CACTGTGCCAAGAAAAGGATGTCAACTGTATTGCCTGTAGGATCTTTGCAGCTTTTCCCCATTATTAACTTACCATGCCTTGACCACACTGTGTCTCTGTGTGGAGTTGGTCATTTCAGTAGAGAAGCAGGGCTTTGCTTCCCCCTCTCTCTGATGACTTATTAGTTAATGATCAAGAAGCGACAGGAGAGGTGAAGGAATACAGATCCACGGAATACATGAAACAAAAGCAGAGAGACCCTTATACTGCAATTTCTCAGACATAGCTTTCCCACCAGCAAAAAAATAACAATGACATTACCAGATCTCACTCCAAATCTTGTTAGACTAGCAGTTAGAGGAAGTGGTACCTTAGATGATCTTACACTGCAGATATACAGCTATGAGGCTGTAGATACTGGAGTCACATGTTGGGAAGAACGCTACAATTTTTCTGAAGGAATTGAAGACAAAGGGAAGATTTTTCAGCATTCTGCTTTGCATGACTTAACAACCCTAGATGTTTCCTATAAGATAGCATTTCCTATATACCCATGGTGAATGCCCTGTGAAATGTTCTTTGTCTATTAACATTTAAGAAAATAATACACTTCTTAATTATATAAAAACAAAACAAAAAAAGATAGCAAATCCTCACTTTTTAAGTTCAGTTTCACTTTAAACCAAAAAGTCATGTTAATTCTGAATGGTTGATGTTGGCCACTACCATTCACACAGTCATTGCACATTGCATTGTCTTATCAAACAAACGTTGTTAATATTTTATGGTATTATTTTGTTTAATGATCTGAACTGACACATGTTGACAGCTTTTACAACTTTTGCAGCCATACATGTATGTAAACATCAGTCATGAAGCTGGCCTTTTGACATAATAAATCAGCTTGTAGAAGCCGAGCGGGCTAAGGTTAATACTGTTGGCTAGCAGTATAACAGTCTTGTTATTAAGCAGCAGTATTGGTATCATTATTGGGCAGCAGGCAGACAGCTAATCTAATTAGTGAGCATAACAGTGGGCAGATGTGTGAAACAGCTTTACTGCAATAGTGGATTCCTTTCACATATACTTATAGCACCAAAGTGCTCACTACAGGAATAGACACAGACTCTATAGGGCTGATTTTTACAAACTGGAATGAAAATGTCTGATCTGCCATTTTCAATTCAAGCCGTAATTTTTCTAGAGTGGTTTATACACTAGAACACTAGGCCGTGATTAGTTACTAAGGCAAAAAGGTGATTTTATGATGGATGTCTAATAACTGTGTCTACACAATTGCATATGAAATATCTACTTTAATAAATAATATTAATGACATTAACCCGATCATCAATCTTTTTAGTTTACCACCCTGATGTTTAAACAGGTCTGCTATTAAATTTAGTTGCCAGGCGATAGTTGCCTTGGCCAATTGTTATGAGATCAATTGATTTCCCCCTGATTCTGGAATTGCTGCACTTCTCTCTTCTGTCACTAGGTGGCCTGGTAGCTGGTGACATTGGATAGGACAAGGGCTTAGCAAAGACAGTTATGGATGAATGGGGTATTTCAGCCAATGGGCAGGGATTTTCTTGGGTCCATTGGCCTGCTGGGAGAGCCTATTTATTTGCGTGGAGTCAGGTGATCGGGGTTTTGTGCCACCTGGACGGGTGCCTGGGTGGACGTATGTGGTATTGCTCCAGGCTGCTAGGCCAGAAACTTAAGGCCTATCCTGGGGACATCTGGCTGCTAGGCTGTCTGTGGGCCTATCCAGAAGCAGGAGAGCAGCGTAGGGTTGGGACTGCGGGCTTGTAGTCCAACCAGAAGTAACGGTTCCACCAGTTGGGGAACCAGTTGTGGTCAGACGTAGAGGGGGAGCTGTCGCCACTAAGGGACCATCCGCCTTGTTCCCGGAGACCACTGTGAGTAAGCTGAGGCCAGTACCAGAGCAGACTTCTCACCAACCGGGGACAGTGAAGAAGTGGGAAAACTTCAGCAAGTGCCAAGTCAGGGACCCAGCGGGACAGCAGAGGTGACGCTTGTGGAGCTTCAGCAAGTGCATCGTAAAGGGGGGTGCTGTTATGTAAAGAGGGGAGCTGTGATGTAAAGTGGGGGGTTCTGCAATGTAAAAAGGGGTGCTGTGGTGTGATAGGTGGACTGTGATGTGAAAAGGGCTGTGATAAAAAGAGGGGGCTGTGATGTAAAGAGGTGAACTGATGACACTGATGTAAAGGTGAAATTGTAATGTAAGGGGTGGGGAGGGTTTGTGATATAAAGGATCTGGGAAATAGCACAAACATAAAATTGCATCCACTAATCTACCACTGTCTATGGAGATTTGTATGTTGGGCCTTATAAAAAAATTAGTTCCTGCTGTAGCTAAACGCACGATGATTGGCTTGCTTCTATTTTACGCTAGGAAAACCATAACATTTCAATGGAAGAAGCCCTATCCCCCCACAAATGTCCAGTGGAAACGTTTGGTTAACGATAATCTTCCACTATATAAAGATACCTATCTTAATAGAGGCTGCCAATTGAAATTTAATAAGGTTTGGAGTGGGTGGCTGGAGGAAATGAACATTGCTTACTAATGTTGGACTAGCTTCAGTTACGATACCAAGAATCGACGATTAAATGTAATTCCTAGTTAATAGGTATAGGTCTTTATGGGCAGTGGGGGGGCGGCCCAAAAATTCCAAAAATCCCCTTTTCACTTACATGTTAAAATTGTATTGCATGGATGTATTCCTCTCTTTTTCTTTCCCTTTCATTTTTTTTTTTTTTTTTTTTTTTTTACCTGATGTACTTGCGATATTACCTGTACAAGCTAGACAACCAATTTGTATATGTCTTTATGTCTTTGTGTCTTATAAGGAAAATTTGAATAAAAATAAATTAAAAAAAAAAAAAAGAAGTAACGGTTCCACCAGTTGGGGAACCAGTTGTGGTCAGACGTAGAGGGGAAGCTGTCGCCACTAAGGGACCATCCGCCTTGTTCCCGGAGACCACTGTGAGTAAGCTGAGGCCAGTACCAGAGCAGACTTCTCACCAACCGGGGACAGTGAAGAAGTGGGAAAACTTCAGCAAGTGCCAAGTCAGGGACCCAGCGGGACAGCAGAGGTGACGCTTGTGGAGCTTCAGCAAGTGCATCGTAAAGGGGGGTGCTGTTATGTAAAGAGGGGAGCTGTGATGTAAAGTGGGGGGTTCTGCAATGTAAAAAGGGGTGCTGTGGTGTGATAGGTGGACTGTGATGTGAAAAGGGCTGTGATAAAAAGAGGGGGCTGTGATGTAAAGAGGTGAACTGATGACACTGATGTAAAGGTGAAATTGTAATGTAAGGGGTGGGGAGGGTTTGTGATATAAAGGATCTGGGAAATAGCACAAACATGAGATTCAGATCTCTGGTGGAAGAAAATGTTACTGACTGGACCTCTGTGAATTTGAATTCAATACCCCTGCTTTAGAGATTGCTAATAGTTCCTTGAGCTGTGGCTATCTGATCTCCCAACTGATGGAGAGCTCTTACCACTCTTCTTCACAAAAGGCCCAGAATCTCCTGGGGCAATCACCCTAGTGAGCTCAGGCCCAACCCCATCCGTCCCCCCCACCAATCCACAGTGACCCCTAGTCACCATACTCCACCCTGGTTATGACCCCATCAGTCAGGGCTCTCTTTCCCAATGGGTTCAAGAGGCCTGCATTGTTACATGGCCAGTGCCACTTGGCAGAGTCAGCAACAAGATACCACTGTACATTTAGCTGTTTGTAAGGGAGGCATTCTGACCACCACTGTAAAGGGGGCATTCTTATCATTGATCACCAAAGTAACCAGCATTTTTCCAATTAATTCCAAGGTGAATTTGTTTTAGCAGGGGTTCACTGTGACCTGAACATTTCTGTAGTGCCCTGTACACACGGTCAGATTTTCCAACTGAGAAAGTGCGATCGGATTGTGTTGTCGGAAATTCCCATCGTGCGTGGGCTTCATCTGACTTTTTCCGTCGGAATTTCCGACACACAAAGTTTGAGAGCAGGATATAAAATTTTCCGACGACAAAATCAGATCCTTTAAATTCCGATCGTGTGTAGACAAATCCGACGCACAAATTGCCACGCATGCTCAGAATAAATTAAGAGACTAAAGCTATTGGCTATTGCCCCATTTATAGTCCAGACGTACGTGTTTTACGTCACCACGTTCAGAACGATCGGATTTTCCGACAACCTAGTGCGACCGTGTGTATGCAAGACAAGTTTGAGCCAACATCCATCGGAAAAAATCCGATGAATTTTGTTGTCGGAATGTTCGAGCAATGTCTGATCGTGTGTACAGGGCATAAGGGTTCCTCTTGGGTAATAAGATTAAGAAAGGCTGCATTATCGGGTAGTAAAGTGATCAGCAAGTGAAAAAAAAGGAAAAAAAACATGAAAAAGAAAAATAATTCATCCAGATTTAAGGACTTGTAAGCTGCAATATATTACATTTTTGGCTTAAGACACACTTTAAGGGTGAATATAACAAACCATTACTGCATTTTTGTTCTGATTCATGGTCATGTACTATAGTTTCTGCCCCTTTTTAGTATTTATATGATCCTTGCACAATTCGTGATCATGTATCCTTAACAAAAACATCTCCTTCAAAGATACTCTATCCCATGGGAGATGGAGAATGAAAACAAGGCACACGATGTGTCCACACTGCCTTAAAATCAATAAGATCTCCAGTGACAAATATTTCAAGGCAAACAAACTGAAGAGAAATTAAAAAATCTCTGTGGGGCACAAATATGTAATTACACTCACACAGGGAACATTTTATCAGGTAAACCATCCTAGTTTTTCTTAATTGAAATGCTGCCGCACATTGATTTTCCTTTTAAACAAAAGCTCTGGACGTACATGTCTGCAATTTTTATAAACCTGTTTTTAATGGTGTCATCATTCTCTGATCATGCATAACTTTCTAGTGCTCTGAAAGTACAAAATGGCAGATGATAAATATTTATATGTGTAGCTAGTACAGTGAGCAGAAGCTGATAATAACAGCTGTTTTGGGGCCCTAACTGAGGGCTTTAGGGTCCAACACATCTCCATCAGTCTTACACACCAATGGCTTTATCAGAGGACCCTTCTCATGCCGATGAGATGTAATTATTACCAAATTAGATTCAGGACAATGTGACAGTGTCTTATAAAGGTGCCCCACCTGACCCCCCTATACTCACCTTGCCAGCTCTCCATGTCTCTCCTTCCAATCGCTATTCCTGAGTGCTGTCATCTGTCACACAACAGAGTGAGCGATGTCATTGTTCCCCTGAGGTTTTTAGTGCCAGCTGGAATGGAGGAAAGAGCAGTGAGGTGCCCTTTGCAAAGTCACTGAATGGCCATGTGAGTGTTCCTTTAAATACCTCTACCTTTTCTTTCAACTTGATCTCCATAAGATTTACCAACCCCCCCCATGACCAGGCCATTTTTTGTGATACTGCACATGCAGGTCATGCAACACTTTACCCCCCCAAAAAATAGAGCTTTCTTTTGGTGGTATTTGATCACCTGCGTTTTTTTTTGGGGGGGCTATAAACAAATGTAGCGCCACCCCTGACTGAGCCGCTCCGTGAATTTGGATTCTCTGATCTCCGCCTCAACTCCAAGAATGACCTCAGCCCCTCTGACACACATGGTTAAATAAAATTACTGCAAAAACATTTAAGGACACATGTGGTAAATACCGTTATCCTGGCTGTGGATTATCACCAAAAATAGACACACACCTGGTAGTGATAAACAAGTTGAATATATTAGCACAGTTTAAAGTATATGGAAACTTACAACACTGTTAAACCTTGCTACAAATAACTAATACATTAGAAAAGACAACCTACAATATTTAGCAACTGCAGGTATAGAAAGGGCAGTAATCTATATGCCCTTAATACAGGCGCTGAGAGGGAGGAGAGAAGACTTGTCAACTTCTTAGCTCCTTCTGGTCCGCAAACACCTTTGAGAGGCAAACACACAATGAAAAGAAAAGGGTTACACAAGTACAGCAAGCACAGTTCTGTAATGTTGCAGGTCCTGAGGTGAAGAATACTAGTGTCTTCTGCTAGCAAACGGTGGGGCCCTTGTTTTAAAAGAGTAGGTTTAAACAAGCTTGCATGGAGCAGTAATCCTCTAGAATGTTCCGTTAGGTAAAGATTTAAAAGGGCAAACTACTAGAGATGGCAGCTCCAAACAAGCATCCGGTGACACTAAAAAGGGAAATTGGTGTCTGCACGCAGTGTCAGTATGGTGTCAAGAAGGATGTTGGGTTTGCACCCTCTCACCAATCCTCTGTGCGATGACACAACGATAATCCCAGGTGCTGGTTCAGGCTCCTGATGCTCCTAGCGATGTTGTAAGGCACTGGATACCCTTCTGAGGGCCGATCAAGATGACTGGTGGCAAAAACTCGCAAGGTGAAGAGGCAGTGGCCAACTCGATACCTGGATGGATATGGCGTTCCCTGAAATGGCTTGGGTCATCTCCGCTGAGCTTGGTGCTGTTTGGGTCACCAATCAGGGTTTCTGAGCTTAACGGTGGGGGAACGTGTGGGTGACACCAATCCTGGCTCCTCTCTATCTTCTTGCAGCGCTCTCTCTCTCTCTTGGTACTCTCTGGAAAGGCTTGGCTTTCTCTCTCTCTATAATAGGTCACGCAATCTCTGGTGTCAGTGTGTGTCTCTCTCTCCTTTAGCCTGATGCTGGTACCTCAGCCCGCTCTCCTCAGACAGCTCTCGCTCCTTAATAATAGGTCACACACTCCCTGGCGTCAGTGTGTGTCTCTCTCTCCCCTCAGCTCCAAAAATCCCTCTCACAGCATTTTTACCTCACTCTCCTTACATCTCTCCTTTTCCCGGGCTTCAGGATATCTCTCCTCCTCTGTTGGGGCACACAGTCCCTGGTGTCAGCGTGTGTCTCTCTCCTCACTCTGGCACCTCAGTTCCTTCCCCTCACACACTCCTCCTCTCCTCACTGTTAAGTGTCACTGTGTCCCAGCAAAGGCCTTTTTGAGCCTTGGAATCTCTATCTCCTTTAAGCAATCTCCTCTGTCTCCTGTCAGCACTCTCTCTTTCTTTTAACTCAGTACTTCCCTCTCTTCCATCCCATCAGCACTTTCTGAAACTCCCCTTTTTCCCAGTATGCTCTGAGTTTTTCTGGAAGGACCAGTTAGCATCTCTCTGTCTCCATCTTGTGGCCAAAAGGAGAAATTGCATTACAACATGCCTGCTACACAAAAAAAGACCGACAATTTTGAAAAAAAACCGAAACAATATTTTTTTCTTTCTGCTATAAAACATATCCAATAAAAAAATTGAAAAAAAGATAATTTATTAATAAATTTAGGCCAATATGTATTCTGCTACATTTTTTTGGTGAAAAAATCCCAATAAGCGTATATTGATTTGTTTGAGCAAAAGTAATAGCGTCTACAAACTATGGAATATTTTTTTCTTTTTTTACTAGTAATGGCAGCGATCAGCAATATTGCGGCGGACATTCTGACACTAACTTTCACTTTTGACACTTTGTGGGAACCAGTGACTTTAATACAGTGATGTACTAACGACACTGGCTGGGAAGGGGTTAACATCAGGGGCAATTAAAGGATTAATTGTGTGCCTAGCCAGTTTTTTACTACACTATGTGTGCTGCTTTTATTAGGGGAAGAAATGGAGTTTATTCCCTGCTTTGCAGGGACACAAATTCCTGCGGAAGTGCACCCCTTGTGCCCTTACCTGGAAGTGTTGGATCATATATATGTACATGATCCGGCGCACAGGTGCCACCCTGTAGCAGTAGGGTGGTGGACCTGAAGCGGTTAAAAATGCTGCACTGACAGAAATACATGGGCTGCTATTGCTGACCTTCTGAAAATGCCTGAGTGTCAATTTGATCCAATGGCTTCAATACTAGGAAGGTAGTAAGTAAACTGTGAAACATGATCTGCATTCATAATCTGGGTCAGCATCTGAGTATTGAAGCAATTGGAATAGCATGACAGCCAAACTAAAGGCTTTTTTTTCACATGATCTTACTTTATTTTAAAAATCCTGCTCTATTATACTGATGGTCATGTGACCATTGGTGGCCAATGCTGACCAGGGTGGCATGGTTTCTATCAAAGTGGCCTGAGGGAGTGAAACCCAGACCTATCCGGCCAAATTGTTATGCCTACACAGGAATGTTCTCTTTCACCAGGGACAACATGACCAAAACCTTGGCACAAGTCATGTGACTGGCCACCAGTTAGAGTGCATATGTAGGTGGGGCCTAATAGGTGAACCGGGAGATTAAGAGGAATCACCACATGGAAATACTTGAACACTGTGTATATATATATATATATATATATATATATATATATATATATATATATATTGTAGATAGGAGTAGGAACAAATAAGGCAGGCATAGCAGTGGTATATGTTGTAGACTATACAGTCCTTCAGGCAGAAAGTAAGGTTCTTAAGAAAGGCAGTTTTCCCAGCAGTGTTATGATACAAATTTACAGATTACAGCAAAGGTGCCCAACCAGTGGCCCGGTGGCCACATGTGGCCCGCGGAGCCCTCTAAAGGGGCCCGTGACCTCTCCTGCTGCTCTGGGATGACGGGTTGGTAAGCCTAGATCGCAGGTTGCCGATCCGCCATCCCAGAGCATCAGTGTTGTGATTGAAGCCAGCCGTAGGGGAAACAAACGGCTGTGGAGCAGAGCCACATAAGTCGATGCTTCCTGTTTAGTGCCAACTCCTATCACAGGCAGAGTGATACCAAATGCACTCTGCCTGGGACAGCAACAGCCGGCCATACCTGAATGGAACACTGTTATTAAAGGTAAGTTTATTCTAAAATCACAGTGTATATATGGGCATATCTATTCTGCAATGGTTACTGGGCTGCTTTCAAACTGATCCGCAGATGCAGTGCAGTGCACCTGTGGGTTACCTGCACTGAGCCAAAGATTTCTGTTATTAGCTGCAGGTTTGGTGTACTTTCCAAAAGTGCACCACACCTGCAGGATATAATAGAAGTCTATGGCAAAGTGCAGCTAGCCCGCAGGAAAGTCACAGGTGCACTGTGCTGCACCCACAGTGTGGGTAAACTACAGCACATCAGTGTGAAAGCAGCCTTGGGCCCCTTTCACGCAGTTGGTCCGACCCAATCGGATCCCCCATTCACCTCTATGGAGTGGCAGATGTAAACAGACTTGTGTCTGTTTACACCCGCCTACCTCCAATCTGCTAAAAAAAAAAACAAACAGAAGGGGATTCCTCTGGGCGGTTCGGAGGGCCCATAGTGTAGATGTAGAGCAGGCTGCGTCTGTGTCTACTCTGCAGAGTGGACACAGACCTGTCAACGGCCAGCTCCACTCATTGTTGCCCTCGACCGGTTACCAAGCTGCTTAAAAGGCCTTCGCTCTTCAAAAGGTTGGGCACCCTTGGATTACAGTATGCCAGAGTAGCATTCCTTTGGAGGGGTTGTGGCATTATGGAGTCATACTGCATTCCCCAAAAGTCTCTGCATGTATTCGGCTGCCAGTGGGAGGCTATCCAGGAAGTTGGCAGGGGAGACACCCTGTAAGGGGAGGCCTACACCTTCCCTCCTCTTTAGATACCTCTCTCTAATCACTCTGTCCCAATCTTACCCCCACACTGCAAGCACTCCGAATGACGCAGAATCTCCTTTTCGTATGGAATTATTCTGAGTCAAAATGGCTTCCCAAATCTCATGAGAATTCAGAATCAAATAGGATTCCAACCCCATCCGCTATGAGCTGCCTGGAGCCTATAGCAGGGAACAATTATTCCTCAATGGCCTCCTGCCAGTCTGAGGAAATGGCACAGTGCCACCTTCAGGTTGAAGGAAATACTACAGCCTGTGAGCAAACAGAATAAAAATCTAAATCAAATCAATATTTGGTGTGACTACCCTTTGGGGTCTGTATTTCTCAACCCACCTGCCGAGTTCCTTCAAAGACTGTGTGCACAAGCACTGTGTGTACCTAGATGAATTGATGCTGGTTTGAAGCTAAAGGATAGTCACACCAAATATTCATTTGATTTAGATTTTTCTTCTGTTCATTTACTTTCCATTTTGTTAATTGATAAAAATTTCTGAAAGCATTCTTAATTTTCAGCATTTTTTCACACCTGCCTAAAACTTTTGCTGAGTACTGTAGATGGCTTTAACTCTGACTTTTCCAAGAGAAAATCACTTGATCCACCCATCCTCTTGTGGATGAAAAAATCTCCATTGTAATCGGACAGCCATGGCTGCCACGACTGCTGGCACTACTGTATAGTGACTGCATCTATAGTATACTGCATCTATAGTATGCAGTCACTGTTTGGCCGTTACATTTCAACTCAACGCAGTTGATTTTACATTGACTTTTGTCGAACTGGGTGATGCCTGCTGGGTGACACATAACTCAAATGTCGACCAAAATTCGAGCTATGGGGGCCTTAATCCTAAAATTATCTCTGTGCTCAATGACTGCAGCCTAGGGAGACGAAGAATATTTCTCTCTGGCAAACACATCCTAATACACTGAAGACTTTTCCCATGTAGACTGTGCCCCGATATTGAAGCAATTCTGGAACATCCTTTTCATACTTTGCCCACATCTGTAAGAATAACATTCACAATAATGATCAGGGCTCCTTGCTGCCATGAAAACCGAAGCTTTGCCTATAACAAGGAAAATATGCTTTTATTCAATTACTCTATTTATCAAACAGTTACTAGGAAACACATTTAAATAGTTTCTTTTTTTCAGAAAATCTACCCTAGGAATCATTATTTAGGTCATAGAACTGCCAAGTGCGCGGTATCTGTGGCAACACCTGTTGCGCTGGTTGCTAAAGGAAAAAGTAAGACGAAGAGAGACTGCTCCAAGCTTGCCAATGACTATGGGAAGCCGTTTCCTTGTTATGGAGAGATATGTTGAGCTGTCTGGATCGGTTTCAATAAGCTTGGTGTCTGTTGTCCGCCAGCCAACAAATACATGATAAACGTCTGTTTAAGTACTTTTGCACGGAACAAAACCTTCTTAAACGTGAGGCAATACACTTTTTTTTTAAATTGTGGCCAACATTTCAGAATTTCATAGTGCGCTTTGGAAAATGTGATTACATTTGTAATATGTGTTACCTAATCCCCATTCTCTCCAGGATCAAAATACAAATATCTGTATTAATGCTAAAGTTTTTTTGGGCAAGTGTTCAGAAGACTGAACAAAGTGATATTTTAATTAGAGTTAAGACTTTTTTTTCAGGTTTTTACAGAGCCATTATAAGGAATAAAGCAAACCTGTTTCTTATACATTAAACAAAAGTACGGTTAGACAAACTGCAATGGAATTTGCTATAGTGATCTGCTATGATGTTTGTGTCTATTTTACAATGCTGTCTGTTTATATTACAAATTATGATGAAAGTTCAATGCTGATATTGAAATTATACTACGACAGGTTGCCAGATAATATGCACATCAGGGACAGATTTGTTATTGTTTTCTGAAGTCTTGGGGACAAACCAGGTTGCTCTTTGGGCCTGTCCTACATTACTTCATCACCACTTTATAAAACACTGGTTTGGCCACATCTGGACTCTTCTGTCCAGTTCTGGTCACCAATCCTCAGGAAGGTTGAGCTGGAGAACGGGCAACAAAATTATCAAGGGGACTGGAGGACCTCAGTTACGAGGAACAACTACATGCTTGGAGAAGAGACTCTTGAGAGGAGATATGATAGCAATATACAAATATACAAATATGTCAATGGTGATCCCAGTGTAGGTAGGACATTATTCAGTCTCAGGGAGTGTAAGAAGAAATTGGAGGGGAAGCAGCTACAAAAGTTTTTTTTTTTTACTGTCAGGGTGGTAAGGATGTGGAACTCTCTTCCACAATCGGTGGTGTTAGCAGGATGTATTGATAGTTTTCCTGGACGTGCTTCTTAGCAAACACAATATACAGGGATATGGGAATTAATTATCTACATGGACACACACCCACACAGGTTGAACTGGATGGACTATTGTCTTTATTCAACCTTGCCAACTATGTAACTATGGAAGAACATCAATGTGAGTATCAAAGCTATAAAAAATCTCTTTTGCTGTTTAATTAGAGATCCGAAATGGTTTACATTGTATTTATATGTGGTGCCTTTAAAAGCTACATTTTGTAATGTGTTTGGTTCAGATTACCTGCACATTAGCATTATATACACTTTCTGAGTTGTGTAGAGGAATCATTTATAATGAACAGTAACATAAAAATGTAAATCTTGCAATTTTTGATGCTTGTCCTTGTTAGCCCTGGGGATGTTTGAAATGGAAGAAATGATAAAGGAAACCGCTTACATCCAGTCACAGCTTTTCATTTCTTTTCGATAGAATAGGGAAGGGGTAGAAACCTCTGTCAGGTTTTTCTTGCCATCCATGGGCCCAATGGAGGGATTCAGCCAGAATTCCTGTCAGGACAGGAAGTGATGAGAAATTTCTCCAATTGGAGCACCATCAAAAGCAAAAAATCATTTTCAGGAGAGTGAGAAATGGTCAGAGCTTCAGACAATATTTTTATCGCCGTTTGTGCTTTTCAGTGCCAATGAAAACTGCACCCCTCCATTTTTGGTATGGGCATCAAAGGTACAGGAAGTGAAGAGATATTTCTCCAGTTGGAACAGCCGCAAAAGCAAGAATTCATTTTCAAGAGCGTGAGGAAGGGTCAGAGCTTCTGACAATGTTTTTATTACAGTCTGTGCTTTCCTGTGCCAATGACAACTGAACCCCTCCATTTTTTTTATGGGAATCAAAGGGACAGGAATTGAAGAGGTGTCTCTACAATTTGGTCTCAAATATAAACCTGACAGAAACATAAACCTGATAGTAACCCAACATATTTCATGGTACCTAAAGACATCATTGACCCTTGTGATGCCAGATACAGCCTATGCTCTATGAGTATAGATTGAATTCTGATTCCTGTATCCAGGAGTAAATTACATGAAGTCTAGCACCTGCAGACCAGAATTTCACACCACATTTGTCTACTGAGATGATTGAGATTTTCTAAACACCTCAAACTGATTTGCTACAACTACTGTTTGAGGCCAAGCTAGGTTTTGGTATTTACACTCAAAGGAGTTCAGATCTTAGAACACCTATACACTATATTACCAAAAGTATTGTGACGCCTGCTTTTACACGCACATGAACTTTAATGGCATCCCAGTCTTAGTCCGCAGGGTTCAATATTGAGTTGGCCCACCCTTTGCAGCTATAACAGCTTCAACTCTTCTGGGAAGGCTCAATACAGACTTAAGCTGGCCATACACCTATAGATTATCTGCAGATTTTCTATGGTTAGATGGAAAAAGTGCAACAGATTTCTCCATGTTCGCTAAACTGTGTAGATGGAGGAATATCCCACTTTTTCCATCTAACCATAGAAAATCTGCAGATAATCTATAGGTGTATGGCCAGCTTAAGACTGGGATGCCATTAAAGTTCATGTGTGTGTAAAGACAGGTGTCCCAATACTTTTGGTAATATAGTGTATATGGGGATGCAGTGGCTGCACAGATACAACTGCTCATCCCAATTTAACAGATGTGTGGGTGAGAGGCCCTGAATGCACGCTGTCAGCATTCGGAGTCGTGCACCCACACGCCTGTCAATTGGGTTGAGCAGCGGTGCCTGTGCAGCCAATGGGTCCCCATATACCTACATGGGCTCCCTGCACCTGGTGGCACAAGATGCATAAACACATGACCCATTCACAGACTACAGCCCCCATGCCTGTGTGAATGAGGCCTTAAAGTGAAATATCAGCTTTGGGTGGATTGACCCTTTAAGAGAAAATAAAGTTAGAGCTGTATACTGAGCCTGACAAATTATCTTTAAGTATTTCCTCTTTACATGTAATTCTCTTGCGAGTTCCGAACAATATTATTACAGTTTATGTGATAATAACAGAGTGACAGTAGGTAATACAACAAGAGGTCACGGGTTAACTTACCCTTTGATTTTGTCCTTGACAAGCAAATAGCATTGTGCTTTAAGCAATCCCAGGTGTGCACTATGCTCCAGAGTCTGCAGCTATTTTCATCAGGAATATACAGTATGAATGTCAGTAACCAGGCAAAATGCTTCTAATACCACTGTGGCTCAGGGCTTAAGGAGCTGGCAGACTTGTCTGAGGGTCTGAACAGGTCAGCCTTAATTTTTAGTTACATTGTGGTATGCTAAAAGTTGTTATGCAGGTGAACTAATCTGATTTTAACACTTATATTAACTAGTCTGGATTTTTGCGTTCTTTATAATTATACCTGATAATTATTCCTTTATAAAAACAACACATTCATAACACAGTGAGAGAAAACATATGCAAATTTTTGCCATACGTGAAAAAATGTTGTAAAGTGAAGACGCTTTAAAGAATAGTGAGTTTTTATTACCAATAAACCTACAAAGTGCATAAACAGAAAACAATCCAAAGCTAATCAAAATTTGGCATGTTCACCCTTTTCCTTTAAAACAGCATCAATTCTCCTAAGTACACTTGCACACAGTTAAGCCAGCCATAGACAGTTCGAATCTTGGATATTTTAGCATTTACCGTCCAAGATTCGAACCATGTATGGGCAAGCTGATTGTACCAAAGTCGATCCATCGATATCGATGGGTACAACAAGAATATGGGATTTTTAGGATGCGATTATTGCCAGCAGTTATAACCGCTACTAATAATCACTGTGTTCTCCCGCGGCAGGTATGACTCCCCACCAGGAGAACACAATAGCTCCACAGCCGGGATTTCTCCCATCAACACTGGCTGCGATGATGGGAAAATCAATCGATTTTATTTCCTGCAACCCGTGGTTGCAGGAAAGAACATTTTATCTGACCTGCTCTAAAGACTTTGCAGCCATATATGCAGTGTGTGATTAAACAATTGTATCAAATAAATACTAATTACCAAACAGATAACATGTACGTTAAAATGCAACCATTAAATCAAGCTGTGTAGGAGGAATGAAACTGGGTGTGTAAAAGCCATGGTATACTAACAGTTTTAGGTTGCTGTATACAATTTAATGTAAAAAATGGCAAAACCGAGCACAGCACCAAGACACATGGTGGTCTTATTGCTTCAACAAGGTCTCTCACAGACAGAAATTTCAAGGAAGACAGGTATTTCCAGATACTTCATCCATCATACAATACCATCGGGGAGTTGTCTGATCTGTCCCAAATTTACTCTACATCAGGACAATGATGCCAAACATACAGCCAAAGTCATTAGAAATATCTCCAGTGAAAAAAAGAACAAGAAGTTGATGTTATTAAAGTGGATGTAAACCCACTTTCATCATTTCTAAATTACTTCCATAGTGCTGATCTATAAGGATCCTGTCAAATAGTTCCCCTTTAGCTGTTTGGAGCCCTGCAATACTCCGGATTCTGTGGGCAGGTCTGTTGTCCAGGGCTTGGTGGGTGGAGTCTTGATGTCAGTAGACTCTCCGCCCACCTCTACACTCGCCTTGGCCAGGCATCAGTATTTCTTACACTGAACTTCTGCTGGTCTCGTGGATTATGCCCCATGATCACTAACAACCAGTCAAAATCCAGGAAAGTCACCACATGACTTCAGCATGCCCAATCATGCTGGGGTGTGAAGCAGCTAATCCTGGCAGAGTTGGAGAAGAAAGGAGGGGGGATGTGAAGTACACAGAATGCCTCTCTCACACTTGTGCATGAGATAAGGAAATCACCTGTTGCTCACAGCAAGGGAGAAAAAACTGACACCTATTTCTCTGTGTGTCCCTTTTTATCTTACTGAAGAAAGATAAGAGCATTGCTCAGAGCTGGATTAACTCTTTGTTGCAAGACTGGGCACAGATGAAATGACATCCTCTGCTGTAACAGATATGAGTCTTAAATAAAACATTTTTGGGGGGTTTATATCCACTTTAATGTATTTTCTTTTATTATTAATAAAGTAAACTTTATCTTACTTCTCCCATTCAGGGTAAAGTGACAGGTTCTCTTGACCACCTCAATTGCTACTGGTACTTAAATGCCTAAAAACTCACTCACATCTAAATGGCTGTTGCTAGGGGGTCCTTCGTAGTCTGCCTCCTTCAGTGCCTGTGCTGGTGACATCACTTCCCCTCGGCACAGGAAGGGCTCAGCTCTGCCCCCTCCCTCTTGTCAATCATCTGGGACACATTACAGGTCCCAGATGACTGAGCGGCCAATCATGGTGCACGGGCAGTGGGTGCCCGGCTGTGAAGCCACAGCTGGGCGCCCACAGTTGCAATGCCGGCGCCGCCGAACGGAGGGGGAGATGAGCGGGTCTTCTATCCTCCGCATTGCTGGACCGTGGGACAGGTAAGTGTCCGATTATTAAAAGTCAGCAGCTGCAGTATTTGTAGCTGCTGACTTTTAATTTAAAAAAAAAATGGGAACTCCTCTTTAATTCATCCTAGACTGAGCCATGGTCACGTAATGATGCATAAGTTCTGCTCAGTGCAGGATGCATGATCATGAGGGACTGTCTCTGATTTGGAACAAAGTCCCTCTGTCCCTCTTTCCTCCTCATTTGTCCCTAATTTTAGTCTGATTTATACAGTTGTACATAATTTGCATTTTTTTTATCTTTCAAAAAGTGTTTCCCAGTGCTAAACCTTTCATCTAATTTCTAAATTACTGCATTTGTAGTAGTGGTAAAAAAACACACTTGTGGTTTTAACTAATCTTTTTTTAATATAATTCTCCTTTAAGGGGGCAAGGCAGGAGGTGTGTCCTATGCCTACATACTTTGCTAATAGGTGTCCCTTGTTCCCATCTCAAAAAGTTGAGAGGCATAGATTATGTGCCCCCAGGGGTATATCCATGACAGCCTGGGCCCACAGAAAGTACGTTAGATGACATTGATAGTCCTTCAACAAGACGAGTGGACTTCGGAATGGTAAGTCTGCAAGGAAGCAGACTGATTTGCCTTACCATGGGCTTTAACCTGGTTTGCACTTTTTTGCATGACATGGACAACTCCATACATTCCCCTATAGCCATTTAGGGCATGGGATAGAATGGGGATAATTGACTTCATAAGGAAGTGCCACACCTCCATAGTAAATCCTGACTTAAAGTATAACTAAAGGCAAAACATTTTTTCTAGTTTTGTGGAAAAGGATTAGAACCCCTGTCAGTTATTATTGCTGTCTGTGACCCCTTTAGGGGGATTCACCCTCTTTATTTGTCCTGTTCACCATCATTGAAAGTGAAAGGAAAATAAAATCCCAAACTTTGGGTTGTCCCCAGAAAAGTAATAGAGGGCAAATCTTCCAATGGGGACACTAGTTTTGATGACTTGGGGGTCCCCAAGGAATTCCCTTAATTTGCAGGGATTTCCCCTCACTTCCTGTTTGGCTATGTGACAGGAAATGAAGGGAATTATCCGCAATGGGACACAGATGGCGAAAAAAAATCTGACAGGGATTATTACCCTCCCTTTCTCTATTCAAAATGAAAAAAAATTAAGTTTTGCCTGTAGTTCTACTGTAATTTGCTCATCACTAGAAATAACCTAATATTACAATTGGCAGTAATTTTCATGCAGTCAAGAATTTTTCTTTTTTGCAAATTCTGAATAAGTTGACAAATAAATTATTTTAACCACGAAAAACGTAAAGAAAACACAAAAAAGTAAAAGCTCCTAAAAGGTATTTTACAAAACATCAAACACATAGAAGAGGCATTTTCCTACCATGATGCCTAAAATTGGTTAAATAAACAGGCCTGCTTTTAAAAAACTAAATCAAAAACAACAATAACAAAAAAACAAACCAAACACTAATTCTTTTAGGTGAACCTAATCAATAAAAGGAGGTTGTTTTTCTAACATAATCCTAGAAGGGAAAACATCAGTGGAAAGCAGATCTTTAAGCGTTAAGCGTGAAGAGGGATTTTGGGATGAAGAAAAAAAAAGAAAAAAGAAAAAGAGTCACTGGGGCTTTGGTAAAATCCAGAAGTTAAGGGGAATATCCAATTAACAAGCAAAACAGTATTGACTAACAGGCGTGCAAGTTTATCTATCAGTGTATCTATTCATTGTCCTGGCTGAATGTCCTGGGGAAAATAGGACAAGTTACAGGACAAAGTATAGCAGAACTTTATTCACGTAAAGCGTTTTGGCTTTTACAAGCTTTTAGGATGTTGTTTTAAAATTTCATATTGACATGTTGTATATTTTCTTTTGGTCTTGTAATATTTACCAGCTTCGTTGTTTTAGGCTAATATTTTCAAGGCTGTATTCTGTCTGCTAATAAGCCTTTTATGTTTCAGTGGACAAGTCAATCTGTTCCACTTTGAGATTCTTTAGGCTGGGATTAGTATCTGTATGCTGCACTTATTTCAAGGTTACCTGCAGGTGCAGGTCAAAGGCCCAGTCATTCTTCAAAGGAGGTTTTGAAGAGTCTTGTTTAATCTGTGCATGTAGACAATAGAGTTGTTTCACACAAATTCTTTCCTCCTTGTTCATGTTGTACTGCCTTTGCCAGCTGTGCTTCAGTAAAGGAAACTATGTACATGTGGAATGTTTGAACTATTGCACGACAGTGGCATTCAAAACATACGTTTGTAGCATATAAAAAATGAAGACAACACATATCAGTATCTGAATAATTATCTTTATCATCATTTTTCTGTGCACTTTTTGGGGTTTCCATGATGATTCCAGTCCAAATCTGTACAATTGCATACATCCCAACTTTCTGGAATGAGAAATAGGGACACCTTATACCAAAAAGCATGTAGGCAAAAGACACACTCCTACCATCCTCTCAGTTACAAGTATTATAAAGAATGAATTTGCCAAATTAATATTGGTTAAATCTACAAGTGTGTTTTTCCCACTACTACTTTTCCATTATACTGACTTTTTAAAATAACAAATGCAATCATTCAGAGATAGAATGAAAGGTTTAGTGTAGTATAACAATTTTGGTAATAAAATAATGCATTATTTTAATAAAATAGTGTGATACAATCAGCGCAATCAACAACGCAAAAATTTGTGTCCAATTACACTTCACCCAAAATTATGCTAGTGCCTAATGACCAAGGCTAAAAATTGCCGCTAATGCTCTATAAGTGTTTCCACTAATCCAACACGTTTGACAAATAATATAAATTCAGTACAGCGCAATTAATTATACAGTGGGGACAGAAAGTATTCAGACCCCTTTACATTTTTCACTCTTTGTTATATTGCAGCCATTTGCTAAAATCACTTAAGTTCATTTTTTTCCTCATTAATGTACACACAGCACCCCATATTGACAGAAAAACACAGAATTGTTGACATGTTTGCAGATTTATTAAAAAAGAAAAACTGAAATATCACATGGACCTAAGTATTCAGACCCTTTGCTCAGTATTTAGTAGAAGCACCCTTTTGATCTAATACAGCCATGAGTCTTTTTGGGAAAGATGCAACAAGTTTTTCACACCTGGATTTGGGGATCCTCTGCCATTCCTCCTTGCAGATCCTCTCCAGTTCTGTCAGGCTGGATGGTAAACGTTGGTGGACAGCCATTTTTAGGTCTCTCCAGAGATGCTCAATTGGGTTTAAGTCAGGGCTCTGGCTGGGCCATTCAAGAACAGTCAGGGAGTTGTTGTGAAGCCACTCCTTCGTTATTTTAGCTGTGTCCTTATTGTCATTGTCTTGTTGGAAGGTAAACCTTTGGCCCAGTCTGAGGTCCTGAGCACTCTGGAGAAGGTTTTCGTCCAGGATATCCCTGTACTTGGCCGCATTCATCTTTCCCTCAATTGCAACCAGTCGCCCTGTCCCTGCAGCTGGAAAAAAAACCCCACAGCATGATGCTGCCACCACCATGCTTCACTGTTGGGACTGTATTGGACAGGTGATGAGCAGTGCCTGGTTTTCTAGTTCTATCTTGGTCTCATCAGACCAGAGAATCTTATTTCTCACCATCTTGGAGTCCTTCAGGTGTTTTTTTTAGCAAACTCCATGCAGGCTTTCATGTGTTTTGCACTGAGGAGAGGCTTCTGTCAGGCCACTCTGCCATAAAGCCCCGACTGGTGGAGGGCTGCAGTGATGGTTGACTTTTTACAACTTTCTCCCATCTCCCGACTACATCTCTGGAGCTCAGCCACAGTGATCTTTGGGTTCTTCTTTACCTCTCTCACCAAGGCTCTGCTCCCCTGATAGCTCAATTTGGCCGGACGGCCAGCTCTAGGAAGGGTTCTGGTAGTCCCAAACGTCTTCCATTTAAGGATTATGGAGGCCACTGTGCTCTTAGGAACCTTGAGTGCAGCAGAATTTATTTTGTAACCTTGGCCAGATCTGTGCCTTGCCACAATTCTGTCTCTGAGCTCTTCAGGCAGTTCCTTTGACCTCATTCTCATTTGCTCTGACATGCGCTGTGAGCTGTAAGGTCTTATATAGACAGGTGTGTGGCTTTCCTAAACAAGTCCAATCAGTATAATCAAACACAACTGGACTCAAATGAAGGTGTAGAACCATCTCAAGGATGATCAGAAGAAATAGACAGCACCTGAGTTAAATATATGAGTGTCACAGCAAAGGGTCTGAATAATTAGGACCATGTGATACTTCAGTTTTTATTTTTTAATAAATCTGCAAAAATGTCAACAATTTTGTGTTTTCATGTAAATATGGGGTGCTGTGTGTAAATTAATGAGGAAAAAAAAATGAACTTAAATGATTTTAGCAAATGGCTGCAATATAACAAGGAGTGAAAAATTTAAGGGGGTCTGAATACTTTCCGTCCCCACTGTAAGTGAACACTCATAAATAAATATAAAAATAAAACATTCATGCTCATCCATGCCTCATCCATGCCACATCCATTCCACTACAGTGCCTATCAGTGTCTCACAAAAGTGTAATAGTTAGTCAAATTAGATTTGACATTTATGCCCCTAGAACACCTGATGGTGCTCCCTGCATGTTGGGCCTCTGTATGTAGCCAAAAGTCTACCACATGTGGTATTGCCGTACTCAGGAGGAGTAGAATAATCTATTTCGGGGTGTAATTTTTGGTATGTACATGCTATGTGTTAGAAATATTGTATAAAATGGAAAACTTTATGTAAAATAAAATGCGTTTTCATTTTCTTTCCACATTTTCCAAAAACTTGTAGAAAAAAAATAACATGTTCAAAAGACTCACTATGCCTCATAGATTATACGTTGGGGTGTTTTCTTTCCAAAATGGGGTCGATAATGGCAGTTCCATTATCCTGGTGCTTCATGGCCTTCAAAAGTGCAAGAGGTAGTCAAGAAATGATATGTGTAATTTATGCTCCTAGAACACCTGATGGTGCTCCCTGCATGTTGGACCTCTCTATGTGTCCACGCTGTGTAAAAGTCTCACACACGTGGTATCGCCATACTCAGGAGGAGTAGTAGAATGTGTTTTGGGGTGTAATTTGTGGTATGCATTTGCTGTGTGTGAGAAATAACCTGCTAACATGACAGTTTTGCGAAAAAAAGAAAAGAAAAATCTTGATCAGGGGTCATTTGGGGGGTATTTGTACTTTCCTGGCTTGTTAGGGTCTCAAGAAATGAGATAGGCCGTCAGTACTTCAGGTGTGATCAATTTTCAGAGATTGGCACCATAGCTTGTGGACTCTATAACTTTCACACAGATCAAATAATATACACCGATTTGGGTTATTTTTACCAATTATATGTAGCAGTATAAATTTTGGCCAAAATTTATGAAGAAAAATTACTAATTTGCAAAATGTTATAAGAGAAACAAAGAAAAATGCATTTTTTTTACAGAATTTTTTTTTTTTTCTTTTATAGCACAAAAAAAAAAAAAACAGCGGTGATTAAATACCACCAATTGTGTGAAAAAAGGACAAAAATTTCATATGGGTACAGTGTTGCATAACTGAGTAATTGTCATTCAAAATGTGAGAGCACCGAAAGCTGAAAATTGGTCTGGTTAGGAAGGGGGTTTAAGTGCCCGGTGGGCAAGTGGTTAAATCAATATCAATGACATGGTATTGATAAGAGCTATTTAATCTAAGGGAAGTTCACAAAACATAGGCCTGTTGTGGGTACTTGAGGACTGAGGTTGAGAACCACTGCTGTAAGCGATTCAGCAACACTAATCCTCCTCCTGGTTCCAGTTCAGGGTGCTCTTATTGTTCTCCTCTACTTGATCCTCAGTTGTTAGCACATGACAGAAGATATAAAAGGTAGAACCATAGTGCTCTCTATTTTTAAAAACTTTTATTCACAATAAACCAGGGATAAAAAACACTTAAAAAGTAATTTATCAAGACAAGCAATCAATACTCTCGGCTAATCGCTGATGCACAAATAGCCGCTGTGTGACATCATGGGCTCGGCTCCTCCCACCCATACGTGTTACGCCCTCCAATTGGGCTTCTTCAGTAGGTTGTGAGCCGACCTCTAACAAACCCTTAAATAGCATCTATCACCAAGGCAACCAATTCTGTATTACGGAATCAGGAAGCTACATAGTCGGCCATTATTTTAATAGCGGCCTTTACATGAGTCCAAAAAGAGGGACAATGGAGGAGAAAAGAGATTTGTAGGTAATGTTGAATTGTAAGTCTGTTAACTTGCTGCACATTTTCATTGGCAAGTTGTACACTGGCAGAGCACTTGAAGCACAAGTTCTAGTTGACACTTTTCTAATTTATAGCAAATTTGCGTGCAAGTCTCTAGTAAGAGCAAAGTTGCAGTGGTGAGTCTACAGCAAGAGCCTTGCAAGTCACAGTGACCTCTGTGGTGGGATGACTATTGCACAACATAACTGAACCAAAACTTGCAGCAGACTTGCAGAATGTTTGCAAAAGAAGTTGATCTGGAGTCATGCAATGCAGAATTGCTGCAATTGTGCAACAAACTTGTGAAGCCTGGCAAGTCTAGCAATAGCTTAGCAAGTCATTTTCAAACTTGCAGCTCAATTGCTTGTTATCTGGGTGGTCTGTTTTGGTCTTCCTCGTAGATGGTTGATGAACCTGGAAAAGCTCATAAGGTAGCAAATCATTTGACATCATTACCTTAACTGGTTTTTTTTTTAAATAGTCCAAATAATCTAAATAGTTTTTCCAATTATGGAGGGCATTATGCCTAAAACAGTAATTATGTTTTGCTGTGACTTTGAGCTCTTTCTAAAAAATGGCTAAACTGTACTACTATAGATACCTGTATAATCCTGATTGAAGCCTAACTCTGGGATGCCCACCCCAATGCCCCCCTTATTACCAGTTGGCAGTCCTCAATAAAGCAAAGAGAAGCACTGATGTGCTTCCTCAGGGGGCAGATTCATGACTTAAAGCAAGATTTTGTCATTTTCCTGGGTTCAATGACACTGGTTAACATTCAACCCAGAAGACTAAGGAAATGTAAAGGCAGAAAACAATTCCAACAGGGGGCAGCACCAGAAAGAAAGTAGTTATGGCAGCTAGATCTCATTTTTATGTTCTACAGTTCCAAGGCCACAAATTTTTATTTTTATTTTGCATTAAGTTGTACCTTAAAAGTGTGTTTGTGTATGCTATGTTTCCGTATATACTAAAAATCTTTTGCTGGGAGAAAGAGGAAACAATAGCATCTTGGGAAGATAAGCCGCCAGCCTGGACACATTGAGAGAACATCCATCCTCCCTCTTAAATGGCAGCATCACTGGTGAGCACATGGAGTCCCAATTATACACAACATCTTGAACTTTTTACCTCTGTGGGATTTTAAGGGCAACAAACAGCCATACGGGCAAAAAACAGCCATAAAAGTGGCAACCTTCTTTCAAAGCAGAACAAATGATAGTTATATTCCTTATGTATATTCCCTGTGACACCCGTAATGTTCCATAGTCATTGACTTGAAATATGTATATATTGAAGCCACTGCATCACCACTGCCATAAAAACATTATTACCGATACCCTGATAATATCATTTTTGTGGATTACCATGCTACTGCATTGTTTGCTAGAAATCTGTATAGATGACCTTGAAGATTAAAAGGCATCCATTAATTCTGTCAACTTCACTTACCTATAGAGCTTCAAATGGGAATGAACTTTGCAAATGATTGCAATCAGACCGTTAATTTATCAAATCTTGCTTGTTGAAGATAAAAGAAATCACTCTGATCCTAATCTCCAAACAATATGTTTGTACATTTTTAAAGTTTATCTGTGAGTGTTTTTCTTTTATGTGTATTTCTTTGATATTTGGGTACTAAAAAGAATTAAGACATTCTGGTTTACTAATGAATAAGACAAGACAATATTATTGGCTGAGACTAAAATAAGTAACATTTTTTTACACATGGTTTTCAAATTGAGGTGGCCATAGACACTAGCAAAGGGTTGAATTCCAGCTAGTGCACCCCCAAAATTACACTAGGCAAACATTTATGTTAAAGCTACTCATCTCTGAAAAAGTTTTTCTAAAATAAAGAAACCTTGAAAATGTAGACTACTTACCTCACTGGCAGTTCTTAACTGTCAGTAGCGTATTGAAGGCTGTGCTCCGCACAGTGTGCTGTGGTTCCATCTACTGTTTGCTATGTCATGGCAGGACACAATAGTTAATTACCATTCACCTGGACAAGCCATGGTGTGCAGTAAAAAGCCAATCATTAAATGCACCCGAAGTGCGATGAATGTTTAAGAGGCTTTGGTGGATGTAGATTTTAGATCAGCAATGCAACAATCTGAGTTAACACCCACTGGGGAGGTAAGTACAGACAGGGTTCTTTTGTTGGTGCCTTTTTTAGAAAAACTTTTCTTCTGGTTACAGTCAATTAAGTAATTCAAGTTGCTCACATCACCCCTGCTCTCCTCTCTCAATAGTAACTCAGCATCTCACCAGCCATCTCTGTCGTAAACACAGAGCAGTTTCTATGAGAGGAGGTGCAGAGTAAACTGAACTGATAAGTTACTGTTGGGAGAGGAAGCAGGAGGAGCTAAGATGCTAAGACAACAACTTGAATGACTTCAGAACTTCTGCTGTGAACTTTGTGGTTGAGTTACACCACAGTGCCTTCAGCCACTGGGGTCAGTGAAGGTTTACCTTTAAAGCTTATTCAGTACTTGTTTTGAATATATAAGAAGTTAAATGGCACAATTTCACTTTAAAATTGTGTCAGGATATGCAATAATGCTGTGGTCACACGTTTCCAATTACCTGAAAAAGGAACCACCATTTTGCTGTCCTAGATGGTGTTATAGGAGGAACAGGAAACTGTTAATTGGTGCAATTTCATGTCATGCTTACCTCTAACGCAGATGGTCAGACACTATTGCTAGCTTCTGTGTTCTTCACCTATAGCAGCCCCCTTTCCCATAAGGCAAGCAAGCCTACCAGTACTCGAGTGCCCCAGGACTTATACACAATGCTATAATTCCTGGTTATCACACCAGGGCATGCACAAACTAAGCAAAGCAAACAGGTACTTGCAGTTGGAAGACAGGCAGAGTGGTTCTATGATAGTCCAGGTACAAGGCAGGTGAGGTTCATAATAGTTGGGGTCAATCCATAGTCAAAAGTAGGCATGAGCCGAACACCCACCGGTTGTCCTAAAAAGTGTTGGGGGACCCGGGTCCTGCCCCAGGGGACATGTATCAATGCAAAAAAAGTTTTAAAAATGGAAGTTTTTTCGGGAGCAGTGATTTTAATAATGCTTAAAGTGAAAAAATAAAAGTAAAATATTCCTTTAAATATCGTACCTGGGGGGTGACTATAGTATGCCTGTAAAGTGGCACATGTTTCCCGTGTTTAGAACAGTCCCTGCACAAAATGACATTTCTAAAGGAAAAAAAGTCATTAAAAACTACTGTTATGTAATGTCGGGTCCCCGCAATATGGATGAAAATTATTGAGAAAAACGGCATGGGTACCCCCCCAGCCCATTACCAGGCCCTTTGGGTCTTGTATGGATATTAAGGGGAACCAGTGCTGCCAACCTACCAAGCTGAAATTTACTGGCGCAACACCCAAAATTTACTGGCACAGCCACGTTTTTACTGACATTTCAAAAAGTTCCAAAATTGCAGTGTTAAGTGCAAATTTCAGTAGTTAATCTACAAACAACTACAATATACAGTTAGTAATGTGATTTCAAGTAGATCTGAAAGCAAAAAAACATTGTTTTATATAGCAAGGCAGGTTATTATAACCCATCAGTTTGTTGTCACCTATGTCCACACAGAGAGAGAGAGAGAGAGAGAGAGAGAGAGAGACACACACACACACACAGACACAGCCTTTGCCTCCCCAAAGAGACTGCTTTTGCCCCCACTGAGAGACACAGTCTTTGCCCCCACAGATAGACACAGCCTTTGCCCCCACAGATAGGCACAGCCTTTGCGCCCACAGATAGACACAGTCTTTGCCCCCACAGATAGACACAGCCTTTGCCCCCAACAGCAAAAGAGCCTCAGACTGCAGTGCCCAGCAAACAGACTGCTACCCCTTCCCGGCTCAGGAAAATCAAGATATGGGCACATGAAAGATATGAAAATGACTGACTCTGACAGCACTTCAGCAGTGTAACACAGATGACTTCCATGAAAGTGACAGTCACCAGGTAAGCCTGGTCCCCAGCAGCCCACTTTTCCTGGCTCAGGGATAAGAGGGTAAGAATGAGCACACAATGAAGCTGAATTTGACTTGCAGCAGGCAGCACAGATGACAAATAACTCACCTCCTACAGTGACAGTCTCTCTCCACCTCGGCCCGGGGCTTTGTTTTGA
Source organism: Aquarana catesbeiana (assembly GCF_042186555.1). Classification (NCBI taxonomy): domain Eukaryota; kingdom Metazoa; phylum Chordata; class Amphibia; order Anura; family Ranidae; genus Aquarana; species Aquarana catesbeiana. The sequence goes on along the minus strand of NC_133336.1, from coordinate 69,982,227 downwards.
GCTGTATCTCCACCTGAGAGATTTGAGTCTGCCTGCTTGCCTTGCTTGTGTGCCTGGCCTGTTCATTGCCGTGGATGCTCCGACAGTCTCCGTCCCTCAGACAGCATAATAGTCTGCCAGCCACTTACTGTCTCCACCATGAAGTCCCCTCCGCTCTACCCACTCAGCTGATGGTGCAGGTAGGGGCACAGTGCTGTGGTGGTGGGAATTCCTGACTCCTCACAGGCTCCATCATTTCCAGGCAGAGACAGACCGACCGAGGACCGACCGAAGACCGACTTCCTCCTCCGCTGTCACTGTGGTGACTGGCGAGAAGAACGAGAATGGAGCGCGGCGTCTGACATTAAAAAATGGCGCCAGGCAGCGCCATCACTCCACTGAGCATGCACCCGCCCTGCCTACGAGATTTCCCGAGCTTGGCCGGCTTCAGAATGGCGCATGCGCAGTTGCGCTGTCTGCCAGCAGCCATCTTTATTACGGGCACAGTTGCCCGTAACGGACATTTACGGGTGGCCCAAAAACGGGCTGAAATTTATGGGCTGCCCGTAAATTAACGGACGGTTGGCAACACTGAGGGGAACCCCCCACCCAAATTAAAAAAAGAAAAGACGTGGGGCCCCCAGGCCCAATATACTCTGAACAGCAGTATACAGGTGGTCCAAACAAGACAGGGACTATAGGTTTGTTCTTAGGTTGAATATGTTTGTAATTTGGAACAGATACATTTTGTAAGTGTAGCTCCAGCCAAAAAATCAATTTTTAAGCTTTTTGGAAAACATAGGGAAGGGTTATCATCACTCCTGTAACATTTGTTTTGCTGTCTGTGCCCCTGTTCAGAAGATTTCACTTCACTTTCTGTCCCAATGACAATTGGATTTTGAAAATTTGGGGTTATTATGGAAACAAGGATTGGTGATAAATCATCAGTGGAGACACCTTTTTCCCATATTAACTCTTACAGGAGAGAATGTCCCTTCCTAGGGGTAGATTTCCCCTATCTTCCTGTTGTCTCCCTCCATTTGTAAGTAGGAGTCGTTTGTAAGTCAGATGTTTGAAAGTAGGGGACCGCCTGTATATACTATATGGCTTGCTCTATATCCCCTTCCTGACCGGCGCACGCCGATGTACGTCGGGAAAATGGCACGGCTGGGCAAATGGACTTACAGGTACGTCCATTTGAATTCCCCGCCGTGCCATTGCGTGCGCGCCGGCTGGGAGCCCCGTGAGTCGGGTCGCGGGTCCCGCGGACTTGATTGCCGCGGGGATACCCGCGATCGCCTCACGGAGAGGACGAATGGGGAAATGCTGATGTAAACAGCATCTCCCCGTTCTGCCTAGTGACAAGTGTCACTGATCACAGCTCCCTGTCATCAGGAGCAGTGATCAAAGTAATGACACTGCTAGCCCATCCCCCTACAGTTAGTAATCATTCCCCTAGGACATACTTAACCCCTCCCCGCCCCCTAGTGGTAAACCCCTTCACTGCCAGTGTCATTTACACAGTAATCAGTGCATTTTTAATCGCACTGATCGCTGTATAAATGACAATGGTCTCAAAAATGTGTCAAAAATGTCCGACATGTCCGCCATAACGTCACAGTCACAATAAAAATTGCTGATCACCGCCATTACTAGTAAAAAAAAAAATTATTAATAATAATGCCATAAAACTATCCCCTATTTTGTAAACGCTATAACTTTTGCGCAAACCAAACAATAAACGCTTATTGCGATTTTTTTTTACCAAAAATATGTAGAAGAATACGATCAGCCTAAACTGAGGAAAAAAAATGTTTTTTTATATATTTTGGGGGGATATTTATTATAGCAAAATGTAAATAATAATGCGTTTTTTTCAAAATTGTCGCTCTTATTTTGTTTATAGCACAAAAAATAAAAATTGCAGAGGCGATCAAATACCACCAAAAGAAAGCCCTATTTGTGTGGAAAAAAGGACATCAATTTTGTTTGGGAGACACATCACACGACCGCGCAATTGTCAGTTAAAGCGACGCAGTCCTGAATCGCAAAAAACGCTCTGGTCAGGAAGGGGGTAAAGTCTTCCGGGGCTGAAGTGGATATACTCTGCAGAAAATTGGGCCTTAGGTGTTGGTGGTACCAGAACACTGTAAGCCTTCACAGTTACTCTTGGTGGGCGCTGGAATGGGCCCTGCTGTGAAATATTATATCAAGAATTTTAATTACATGCCCCTGTTGAATAGGGGCAGAAAAATTGGGCCTTTGGTGGTGGTGTGGTGATGGTGCCACAACACTGTAAGCCCTCACAGTTACTCTTGGTGGGAGCAGGAACGGGCCCTGCTGTGAAATATTAGATCAAAAATTGTAATTACACGCCCCTGTTAAACAGGGGCAGAAAAATTGGGTCTTAGGCAGTGGAGGTGGTGCCACAACACTGTAACCCCTCACAGATTCTGTTGTTGAGCGCAGGAACGAGCCCTGCTGTGAATTATTAGAGCAAATATTGTAATTACATGCCCCTGTTAAACAGGGGCAGAAAAATTGGTCCTTAGGCGGTGGTGGTGGTGGCACAACACTGTAAAGCCTCACAGATACTCTTGTTGAGCGCAGGAATGGGCCCTGCTGTGAAATATTATAACAAATATTGTAATTACATGCCCCTGTTAAACAGGGGCAGAAAAATTGGGCCTTAGACACTGCTGGTGGTGCCACAACACTGCAACCCCTCACAGATACACTAGTTGAGCGCAGGAACGAGCCCTGCTGTGAAATATTACAGCAAAAATTGTAATTACATGCCCCTGTTAAACAGGGGCAGAAAAATTGGGCCTTAGGCACTGGTGGTGGTGCCACAACACTACAACCCCTCACAGATACTCTAGTTGAATGCAAGTACGAGCCCTGCTGCAAAATATTACAGCAAAAATTAATTACTGCCCTTGTTAAACAGAGGCAGAAAAATTTGGCCTTAGGCACTGGTGGTGGTGCCCTGAAACAAAAATGTTCTTAGAAGCTATTAACATGAACATTGAGAAGGAATAGGATAGTCACTCAGCATAACAGAATAGTCACGCAGCATAGGCAGTTTTCAAGGGATCTCACATTTATAGAAAAATTAATTTGTTACATCAGCATCAGGTGCTTTGTAGCTGGTGATCCAAGACTGATTCATTTTTATGAAGGTAAGCCAATCAACTGAGTCTGTGGACAGGGGCACTGTCACTGCTCACCATCCTCGTGGCCTCCTCAAATGGTGACAGAACAGTGCATGCATCCTTGATCAGTAGCTACTGGCATGGCAAAAAAAAAACAAGCTCCCCTGACCCTGTCCTGGTGCCACACTCACACAGGTATTTATTGATGGCCCTCTGCTGCGTGTGCAGCCGCTGCAGCATTGCCAACGTTGAGTTCCACCTGGTGGGCATGTCACAAATGAGGCAGTTCTTGGGCAGGTTGCATTCCTTTTGAAGGTCAGCCAGCCGAGCACTGGCATTATATGACCGGCGGAAATGCCCATAGACTTTCCTGGCCTGCCTCATGAGATCCTGTAAGCCCAGGTACCTGCACAACAACCGCTGCATCACCAAATTAAGGATTTGAGCCAAACAGGGAACATGGGTCAAAAGTCCCTGTCGGAGGGCGGAGAGGAGGTTGGTGCCATTGTCGCAAACCACCATTCCTGGCTGAAGCTGGCGTGGCGTCAACCAGCTCTGAGTCTGCCCCTGCAGAGCTGACAGAATCTCTGCCCCAGTGTGGCTCCTGTACCCTAAGCAGACCAACTCAAGCACCACATGGCATCTTTTTGCCTGAGTGCTTGCGTAGCCCCTTGAACACCTATGGAGCACCGCTGGTTCCGAGGACAAATCTGCAGAGGAAGAGGCCATAGAGGAAGAAGAAGAGGAGGGGGTGGAGGAGAGAGGTGTGGCAGAATCACCACTACTAGCATTTTGGAGGCATGGTGGCGGTACAAGCTCCAACAATACTGTACCCTGTGTCCTGCATCCTTCCCAGCTGCCAGCAGAGTTATCTAGTGCGCAAGTTATAGAAACAAGTTATCTTGTTTCTTGTCCTTCTTGGGCACCCCCTCTCTCTGGGCTCACGTTACTGCCTTCCTCAACCTGGGTACCATCATCGGAGCCTTCAAAAGCTGAGCATGTATCAGACACTGTGGTCGAGCAGTTCTGGGGACTCCTCCGTGCATGATGGTGGGGCTAGGGAAGGAGTGACTGATGACATTGAGCCCATGGAATAGGCTGCTTTGGCAGCTGCATTGGCAGGCAAACTACTCTGAGCCTGGGTGACAGAGGATGAGGAGGATGAGGACGGCTTAGTTATCCACTCTATCAACTCTTTTGCATGTTGTAGATCAACACGGCCAGCTGCCGAAAAAAAGGACAAGCGTGCCCCACGGCCACATGCTAAGGATGCACCTGTCCACGACCAGCACTGTTGGCTGTAGACACAGAGCCTGCTCTTTTAGTGGCCTGTGAGAGTCTGCCTCTCCTTAGTGGCCTTCCAGACATGCTGTAAAATTTTATTAGCAAAACACCGCCTGAAGTTTACTAGAAAAAGTACACCAGGAATGGCCTGCGGTCAGATATAGGCTTGGCTAGACTAGAATGCAGTGGATATATATATATATATATAGGAAACTGTATATATATTTAATGCACTGCAGATCACTGAATCACCTGCCTGAAATTGTATTTGAAAACGTACACCAGGAATGGCCTGCAGTCAGATATAGGCTTGGCTAGAGTAGAATGCAGTGGATATATATGTAGGAGACTGTATATGTTTAATGCACTGCAGATCACTGAATCACCTGCCTGCCTGCCTGAAAGTATATTTAAAAACGTACACCAGGAATGGCCTGCAGTCAAACATAGGCTTGGCTAGATTGGAATGCAGTGAATATATATATGTAGGAGACTGTATATAAATATTTAATGCACTGCAGATCACTGAATCACCTGCCTGCCTGCCTGAAAGTGTATTTGAAAACGTACACCAGGAATGGCCTGCAGTCAGATATAGGCTTGGCTAGACTAGAATGCAGTGGATATATATGTAGGAGACTGTATATGTTTAATGCACTGCAGATCACTGAATCACCTGCCTGCCTGCCTGAAAGTATATTTGAAAACGTACACCAGGAATGGCCTGCAGTCAGATATAGGCTTGGCTAGATTGGAATGCAGTGGATATATATATGTAGGAGACTGTATATAAATATTTAATGCACTGCAGATCACTGAATCACCTGCCTGCCTGCCTGAAAGTGTATTTGAAAACGTACACCAGGAATGGCCTGCAGTCAGATATAGGCTTGGCTAGACTAGAATGCAGTGGATATATATGTAGGAGACTGTATATATATTTTATGCACTGCAGATCACTGAATCACCTGCCTGCCTGCCTGAAAGTATATTTGAAAATGTACACCAGAAATGGCCTGCAGTAAAATATAGGCTTGGCTAGACCGGAATGCAGTGGATATATATATATGTAGGAGACTGTATATATATTTAATGCACTGCAGATCACTGAATCACCTGCCTGCCTGAAAGTATATTTGAAAACATACACCAGGAATGGCCTTCAGTTAGATATAGGCTTGGCTAGACTAGAATGCAGTGGATATATATGTAGGAGACTGTATATATATTTAATGCACTGCAGATCACTGAATCACCTGCCTGCCTGCCTGCCTGAAAGTGTATTTGAAAACGTACTGCAGGAATGGCCTGCAGTCAGATATAGGCTTGGCTAGACTAGAATGCAGTAGATATATATGTAGGAGACTGTATATATATTTAATGCACTGCAGATCACTGAATCACCTGCCTGCCTGCCTGAAAGTATATTTGAAAACATAAACCACGAATGGCCTGCAGTCAAATATAGGCTTGGCTAGACTGAAATGCAGTGGATATATATATATGTAGGAGACTGTATATATATTTAATGCACTGCAAATCACTGAATCACCTGCCTGCCTGAAAGTATATTTGAAAACGTACACCAGGAATGGCCTGCAGTCAGATATAGGCTTGGCTAGACTAAAATGCAGTGGATATATATGTAGGAGACTGTATATATATTTAATGCACTGCAGATCACTGAATCACCTGCCTGCCTGCCTGAAAGTGTATTTGAAAACGTACAGCAGGAATGGCCTGCAGTCAGATATAGGCTTGGCTAGAGTAGAATGCAGTGGATATATATGTAGGAGACTGTATATATATTTAATGCACTGCAGATCACTGAATCACCTGCCTGCCTGAAAGTATATTTGAAAACATAAACCACGAATGGCCTGCAGTCAAATATAGGCTTGGCTAGACTGAAATGCAGTGGATATATATATATATGTAGGAGATTGTACATATATTTAATGCACTGCAAATCACTGAATCACCTGCCTGCCTGAAAGTATATTTGAAAACGTACACCAGGAATGGCCTGCAGTCAAATATAGGCTTGGCTAGACTGGAATGCAGTGGATATATATATATGTAGGAGACTGTATATGTATTTAATGCACTGCAAATCACTGAATCACCTGCCTGCCTGAAAGTATATTTGAAAACGTACACCAGGAATGGCCTGCAGTCAGACATAGGCTTGGCTAGACTAGAATGCAGTGGATATATATATGTAGGAGACTGTATATATATTTAATGCACTGCAGATCACTGAATCACCTGCCTGCCTGCCTTCCTGAAAGTGTATTTGAAAACGTACACCAGGAATGGCCTGCAGTCAGATATAGGCTTGGCTAGACTAGAATGCAGTGGATATATATGTAGGAGACTGTATATATATTTTATGCACTGCAGATCACTGAATCGCCTGCCTGCCTGAAAGTATATTTGAAAATGTACACCAGGAATGGCCTGCAGTCAGATATAGGCTTGGCTAGATTGGAATGCAGTGGATATACATATGTAGGAGACTGTATTTATATATATTTAATGCACTGCAGCTCACTGAATCACCTGCCTGCCTGAAAGTGTATTTGAAAACGTACACCAGGAATGGCCTGCAGTCAGATATAGGCTTGGCTAGACTAGAATGCAGTGGATATGTATGTAGGAGACTGTATATATTTTATGCACTGCAGATCACTGAATCACCTGCCTGAAAGTGTATTTGAAAATGTACACCAGGAATGCCCTGCAGTCAGATATAGGCTTGGCTAGACTAGAATGCAGTGGATATATATATATATGTAGAAGACTGTATATATATTTAATGCACTGCAGATCACTGAATCACCTGCCTGCCTGCCTGCCTGAAAGTATATTTAAAAACGTACACCAGGAATGGCCTGCAGTCAGATATAGGCTTGGCTAGACTGGAATGCAGTGGATATATATATGTAGGAGACTGTATATATATGTTATGCACTGCAGTTCACTGAATCACCTGCCTGCCTGACAGTATATTAGAAACAGTACACCAGGAACAGACTGTAGTCAGATCTAGCAAAACTGGATACAGTGGATACATATATATATATATATATATATATATACACACATGAGACTGAGTGTATATATATATATATATATATATATATATATATATATATATATATTAATATTAAATACACTGCAGCTAACTGAATCACCTGCCTGCCTGAAAGTATATTAGAAACAGTACACCAGGAACGGCCTGCAGTCAGATCTAGCTAAACTAGATACAGTGTTTATATATATACATATATATATATATATATATATATATATATATATATATATATATATATATATATATATATATAAAGCCTGGATGTATATATATACTAAATACACTGCAGCTAACTGAATCGTCTGCCTGCTCAATCTAAATGAAATGACACTCTCTCTCGGTCAACGCCAGCAACACACTACACAGGGCCGATGTGCAGGCACCCTGCCTTTGGCCAATTAAGTTCTGCTCATAGTTAAAATCTGATCCAAGGTCCTCAACAAGGGAATCCAAAGAAGTTGGCAGGGCAGGAATAAGATGCAGGTCTAGGCACTGGAACAAGGCAGGGACAGAGGGAGCATAAAGCACGTGTTACAAATATTGTCACAAGCATGAGAGTGAAGGCTTGGATGACTTAAAACAGGTTTGGTTTCCACACAGAGACTAGCTACTTAAATCACCTTGCAGGTGGAGAGACAGACATGAAGAATTCAGCTCAGCCAAAACCAGGATGCTGGAATGAGACCAGGAGCTGTCATGGAATAAGAGTGTTACACGCTCCTGACAGAGACCTTTACAGCCGAGGTGGTACCAAAATATCTTCAAATGTACATCCCTGACAACCTCTTCTTCGGTCTATGTACATAATGTAATTTAGTTTGTGGTGATGAGTACAAGTACATTCTATGATGTAACAAAGGTCGCATTGGATCCCATTGGAACTAACCTACATTCATCTCTTAAATAATTATAAATAAGTTGAGATCTTTTTTATTTTGGACAAAAAGCCTTGTAAATTACAAATTGCTCTGACTTAAATGGAACTCTTGATAAAACATCTTTCCTAGTTTTTGGTTGACTGAGAATGGATTAAAATCTTTGTCAGGTTTTTATTTATGCCTGTGGCCCAGTTTGAAAGGCCATTTCTCACTCTCAGTCCTGGTGACTTTTGACAACATTTTACAGTCGTCTCCAGGGTAAAGGTGAAATAGTGCCATAGGGACATTTACCCCTGTGAAATCTGTCAAAGACAAGAATCCCTCCCACTTTGGGCTGATTTCCTGTGACTTCCTATATAAATATGTTTATATAGATGAAGTCATAGCCAAGACCTCTGCAATCCTCATTCCAGCAGTGTTATTGCAAAATTTCAAACTAAAATTCCCAATGCCCTTATCATAATTTCAGGTGATTTTAATAATGTCACCATTGAAAAAACATTGACTAACTGGACAGTTCGTGAGTTGCCCAACTAGAGAGAAAAAGACCTTGGATTTTCTATATGCTAATGTCAAGAATGCATACAGCTCTTCTCCTCTTCTACCTTTGGGCAGATCAAATTATAATTTAGTCTACCTCAATCTTTTGTGTGTGCCCCTGGTAGGTTAGGTTTTTTTTTGTGTTTTTGTCTTCGTTGAGTATAACTGTATCTTAATAATTGCCCTTTGGGATTAATAAAGTATTCACAATCGGAATCTGAAGCTCACAGGTCTATTCCTTCCACATACATTTCAACAAAGCTCAGAAGATGCTCACCACTTTCAAAGGGTAAAACCAAGTTTACTGTTCAGCACAAGCACAGGTGCTCCATTCAGGATCCTCCCTCTAACATGTTTTGCCCTCTACTGGGTCTTAATCAAAAAGCCATGGTTAAACCCCGGAAGGGTGCAAATCAGGTTAGAGGGACGATCCTGGGTATAGGGTTTATGCTTGTGCTGAACAAAAAGTTGATTTTACCTTTTTAGAGCTTTGCTAACTGACTGTTTAAAATGGAGTGTGTTTTAAAGTGTTTGTAAACCCCAGTCATGAAATTTGAACTAATCACATATATCTGTAGTGTTTACTTGTCTCTCTCCAAAGCTCTAAGTGTCATTCCTCTCTGGTGTTCTGTTCCTCTGTTATCAGCATGAGTCACGTCTGACAAGTTTTCCGACACATGAGATGACATGAGCTAAAAAAAAAAAAAAAAAAGAATACAGCTCTGCATGTTCCTTAGTTCCTCTGCCTATGTGGAGGGGGTTGTCCCTTTCCTCCAATCAGCTCTCGCACAGTGTCTCAGAGCTGTAACTGCAGTTCTCCACTTCCTCCTCTGTACTTCTCACTGATGTATAAGGATTTTATCACTTTGAAGGGTTGTAGAGAAGTGAAGACTGCAGTTAAACAAGGAAACCTATGTAGGAAGATGTGTTTCATCTCTGTGTATCACCAGAGGCCAGTCACTTCACTGGGTATATGTGAGGGTCTACAACCACTTTAAGTGAGAACATATTTCAAGTAATTATATCAGTGCTTACCTTAATGTGGCCCTTCCCACTTCCTATAAAGGGCAAGGTAAAAGGGTAATTTAAAACCCCTTTCACTCACCTTTTCACATTAGTATTCTGCTCTTTTAGGCCACCAGAAACAAGGTAAAATACCCAAATGAGATTTGTCTCTACCTACGGCAGGTAAAATAACTTCCATATACTGGTACTAATCTGCATGCATAATCTCTGTAAGCCAACTACTGCAATTCCAAGAACACCAGTGCACACCGGCATGATGCAATCACATACAGATTAGCATTAGCAGTGATTTACGACTGAGCTTATAGGCACTGATAATATGATACAGCTACACATGCGTTCTTTACAGCAATCAAAAACCAGCTGATTAATTTCATATTTAATATCCCTAGGCAGTCAGTGCATAGACAGTTACAAGAGCTTGCGAAAGACATACATATAAGGGATACAATTTACAGATTTTTTTTTTTCTGCTCCTGGGGCTGTAGAGAAAAACATGGACCCATACCCCTCACATAGATGGTACCCCTGAGATATGACCAACACCTGATTGCAGATCTCCATTTTATACCTTAGAGATCAAGGTAAGCTGCCACCCACTTAGACTAGTTGCATGGAAGGAGCTGGGCCACTGCATATTACCTAATTAGCACAGGTACTGTATGATTTTGGTAACCACATCCTCCAAAACTCATTATTGTGGCTAGTTATGAAATATGGATCTGAAACTAAAAGCTTATCTTTCAGCTGTTGTTCAGCTATGCACAGACACCAACCCCTGATGTTTTACACTTCACAGAACCAGTAGAACCATAAATGGACCCAACTAATATTAACTATCCCATATTTTACCATGAAGCTAGCATGTTTGGTGCCTAACATTTTTTTATGTGCAACCAGACCATTGCAAAAGGATTTATGATTGTGCACTGTACTGTATGGGAGTTATGCATTATTAGCAGGACCAAAACAAGGGGGCGGGGGCATGAGAGGCAGCTGCTTTAGGCTCCATAGTCTCATCATGTAAGGGGGGGCACTGCATTGCAAATTCCTGCCAGTACAAGCTGACAGGAGTAGTGACAGCAGCATCACGACTCAATTAATCAGAGTGCTAAAAGTGGAAAGGAGAGAGCCAGGAGAAGGTGTGGGCTGTGCTCGCCCCCTCCCCCAGCTACTCCTTTCTGCCAGTGCTGCACTCCTGGATTCAGTATTTAACACAGGAATGCTATCAGGTTGGGACTTTGTAGGGTTTGCCTACCCTCCATCTCATCTCCTACCAGAACTGTCTCGGCAGTAAAAAATATGGTTTAGGGGGCAGGTAAATCCTACAAAGTCCCAATCTGACAGCCAGGGGTGGCACTAGTGTGGGTTCTCTGATGTTGCAATCCCCCACCACTACAGCAACTGGCATCTAACCCTGTGCTAGGAGAAGAAATTTGAGAGGGAGACAATTTGTGATATAAGGGGGGATTTGCGCTAGGTGGGGGAATCTGAGGGGAAGGGATTTGTGCTAGTAGGGATCAATTTGGGGAAGCGGTAGTTGCACTGGGGGGGAGGGGGGGGGGGTTGTGCTAGAAGAGGGGATTTGGAGGGGGGATATGAAGTTGAAGCATGTTCCTGGTATCTGGGGGCTCCCTTGATACACATAATTTGATTAGAGGATTACAAAAAAACTATTTTGAGCAGAAACCTTAATCTCTCAATCAATAATAAATATTTTTAATCCATATGCTACTAGCCTTAGTAAATAGATAGAAAGCTATAAAATATTAATTTGTTTTAATTTATTTAGGTGCTCTGAAATAAGGTATGAAGCTGCATATTTTTTTATAAAGCACATACACTGGTTCACATAACCTAATCAAACACAGGGGATTCTAGGAATAAGTTATTTTATCAGTATTTAGGTTTAGAGCAGATGGGGGGGCAGGGGTGAGCAGATTGGCACTGAGACTAGCTGACAGACAGGGAGGGGAGAGAGAGGAGAGACAGTAGGCTGACTGAGGCACGTAAGCTGACCACGGTATTGTGGATCAGCAGCCATGATAAACGTGGTCAGTTTACAGAGGGGAGAGCAGCACCAGGCAGGATCAACCAGGTATTTGAGATTAAAGAAAGGGACAAATTACACAGCACAAGCACTGTGCTGCTACTCATTCTTTAAAGGAACCAGATCTTTTTTTTAGGGCTACAAACGCTTTAAGTTTTGCTTTAAAGTCTAATGCCGCGTACACACGATCGTAAATTCCGCCAGCAAAACTCCGATGAGAGCTTTTTGTTGGAAAATGCGACCGTGTGTATGCTCCATCGGTCTTTTGCTGGCAGAATTCCAGCCAGCAAAAGATTGAGGTCATGTTCTCTATTTCTTTTTCGTACATCACGGGACACAGAGCCTCAGTACTTACTGATGGGTTATAGGGTATCACTAGGTGATTGGACACTGGTCACACCCTAGACAGGAAGTTCAACCCCCTATATAACCCCTCCCCTTACTGGGGATACCTCAGCTTTTTCGCCAGTGTCTTAGGTGTTGGTCACGTGTAAAGATGTGGTGTGCTGAGCTCCAAAGGGAATATCCTATATCCTATACTAGGGCAAGCCATGCGATCCGGATCCATTTCAAGGTATCCTTTCTAGGCTGAATTGGATGGTACCCGGGCTTCCTGTCCGAAGAAATGAGGCCTTACCTGTAACGCTTCTCTTTTTAGAGAGCTGGACCCCGGGATCCAGTATTTGGTTTTTCTAGCCATATCCCTGGCGGGGTGCTTTACGGGCCCAAAACTGCGGATCCTCCTGTCTTTGAAGGTTTTCCAAAAGGAGCCCACCGTGAGAGGTGAAGATTGGGTCTGTATAACAGAACCCTGCAGCTGGATAAGGTAAGGGAGATTCCTCAGAATTTTTTAATTCTAGTAGGTTTCTCCTTTAAGTAAAGGTATGCTATGCCTATTGTCGCCACCGGGGGCTGCCAAGAGCACATACCTTCTCATGCTTGATCTGTCTGTCTCAGTGTCCACGCTGTACAGCTCCTCCAGCCAAGCTCCAGGTAGGATGGGATGGGGGGCTCTTTCCTCAGGGATATTTCCCCCCCTGATTTAGGGAGGCCGGAGTGGCCTGAAAAGCGGTAGTATACTGTGCTACCGCCACCGCCGCCGCCACTACTATTAGCAGGTTCCTCATCTGCCGGCCTCTCTCTTTTCCTCCTCCACCCCAGCCTCCCCTCCATGCTTGTCCCGGAGGATCAGCTCGCGCGGGAAAGCACACGTTTTTGTAAAACCGAGGAGGGAGGCGGGAGGGGTGGTCAGAGGAGGGGGGGCGGAACATTAGTGGGACATCCGGCGTGCTTAGATGCCCACATCGCCTGCTGCACAGGCTATAAAGAGCACACTTTTCCAGGTGCACACAGCCTATGGAGGGACACAGGCATTCTCCCAGGCAGCATTTACTTAGAAACACTAGACTGGGCATTGGTAGCAGCGGCAGTTGCTGTACTACATCGCTCAGCAGTCAGTGTTTCATTTGTGTGATACCTCCACCTTGTTGCTTTGCACTATGGGTAGAAGAGGTACAAATACCCCCAAAACCAAAAGCTCTACGGGATCTCCCTCAGGCTCTGAGGACCCCCCTTCTGCAGCACCTTCCCCCCCGAAGGACCTGGAATGGCTGGCCAGGGAGAGCCGTCGGGATCAGGGGCTGCATCTGCAAACGCAGGAGGTATTTTCCTCAACCATTAATGGATTAGAGGAAAGTCTAAATGGCCTTAATCGCATCTCCACTCAGTGGAAGAAAACGCACTAAGTCTTCCTCTGTTACCCAGGACCCTCAAGTTGAGAAACTCTGGGAAAAAGGAGAGGAATCCCTCTCAGAGGATCGGGATGGGACTGATGATTCCTCTTCTGAGGAATCAAGTGGAGAAGGGCCCTTTTCAGCTTCTCAGGATGAGAAGGTGTTAGAATTTTGGCTGGATTGGTCCGCTCCACATTTAAGTTGCTCGTATCTGAGTCAGTTAAAGAACCCTCCTTTTGGTTTGGGTTCACTGAAGCCTCCTCAAACTACACATGCTTTTCTGTTTATGGTTACTGAAAAAACTTATTTATTCTGAGTGGGATCACCCAGATAAACATTTTTTTCCACCTAAAAAAGTTTTGCAACACTTTATCCTATGGAGGAAAAATTTACTAAGATGGGGGGTATACCGGCAGTTGACGTCGCCATTCCTCCGTAAAATAAGTCTGGCTCGTTTTGTCACAACGCTCAGATACCTAGGGATCCAACTGATAAGTAATTGGAATTCCTCTTGAAAGGTGTTTTCTTCTTGGCAAGGTCCTAATAGCTCGACCTGCAGTGGCAGCAATCAGTCTGTCAATACTTAAGAGACCATGTTAAACAGGTCCTCAAAGTTTTACCTGAACAGCAAGCCCGGGGGTTTGCCAACCTACCAGCGGTGTTGTGTTGTTGATGCAATCAGAGATTGTATCATCCAAACCTTTCCCTTTGCGCTTGGGTTGGTACATATGCGTAGAATCTTATGGTTGAAAAATTTCAGCCGAATCACCATGTCAGGAGCTTCTGGCTGGGGTTCCCCTTCAGGGTGCAAGGCTGTTCGGAGAGGATTTGGTATACATCCCTCTTTTAAACAGGCTCTGTTCCCAGTGCCAGGAGCATCAGCCTTCAGGCAGTCGCGACGGCCTCCTCCGTCAGGCTCAAGAAATAAATCTCAGAGTCGACCCAGGAACAAAAGAAGTCCTGTCGGAGGAAGCCTACTAGACAACACGCTAAAGCCTCTTTATGAAGGAGTGCCCCCGCTCGCTCGGGTGAGGGGAGGACTGCTACAGTTCTCAAGGCTCTGGTAGGAGAATTTTCAGGACAGATGGGTGATGCCCACATTAACTCTAGGTTACAAACTAGAGTTCTGAGTATTCCCCTCTCCTCGTTTCCTCAAGTCTCTCTTCCAGCAGTGGAGCGACTATTGTCACAAAAAAGTTATCGTGGTTGTTTCCCACGCAAAAGCAGGGATTGGGGTTTTATTCAACCTTTTCAGGGTTCCAAAAACCAAATGGAGATGTCAGACCCATTTTTAGATCTCAGGGATCTAAACCGATTCCTAAAGATACGATCCTTTCGCATGGAATCGATCCAATTGGTAGTCTCCATCCTACAAGAAGGAGAATTTCTGGCGTCAATAGACATCAAGGACACATACCTGCATGTACCTATTATCCCTGCTCATCAAAAGTACCTGCGTTTGAAAGTAGAAAAACGACACTTTCAGTTTATAGCTCTGCCTTTCGGGCTAGCTACTGCACCTCGGGTGTTTACAAAATCTTGGCCCCTCCGCTGGCCAGATTAAGGGGCCTAGGTATAATGGTAATAGCATACCTAGACTCTTGATAGACCGCTCGGTGGCCCGCTTGGACCAAAGCTTGGTCACCACAGTCAACTACCTGCAATACCTAGGTTGGCTCCTTAGCTCAGAGAAGTCTTCTTTGAAACCAGTGAGAAGACTAGAGTATTTCGGTCTGGTCATAGATACAGCCCAGAAGAGGGTATTTTACCCCTTGCAAAGATCAGTACCATAAAGGAACTGATTCAGATAGTCAGGGCAAAGAAAGATCCTCCTATTTGTATGAGGCTACTGGGGAACAGGGTGGCTTCATTCGAAGCAGTTCCTTATGTTCAGTTTAATTCGAGACTGCTGCAAAACAGTATCCTGTCTGCCTGGAACAAGGAGGTTCAGGCATTGGATTCCTGATTGGATTCCTGATGCGTCTGTCTACTACAGTGCGTCAGAGCCTCAGTTGGTGGTTGATACCTGGAAATCCGCAAAAGGGAAAACCCTTTTTTCCAGTTGCCTGGATCTTTCGGGTTGGGGAACAGTCCTGGAACAGTCGACTGTCCAGGGGAGATGGTCCAAGACAGAAAGGACCTTACCCATCAACATTCTAGAGATCCGTGCTGCGTATCTAGCCCTAAGGGTCTGGACACTCAGGTTACAGTGTTGCCCTGTCAGGATCCAGTCCGAATACCACAGCAGTGGTTTATATCAATCACCAGGGATGCACCAGGAGTCGTACAGCCCAAGGAGAAGTAAACCAGATCTTAATCTGGGCAGAAGCATGTGCCGTGCATATCGGCAATCTTCATTCCGACAGGACTGGCAGGCGGACTACTTGAAGTCGCCGGCAGTTATTCCCAGGGGAATGGTCTCTTCACCCCAACGTCTTCTTGGCCATATGCCAAAGATGGGGGGTTCCGGATGTAGACCTCTTTGCATCCAGGTTCAACTACAAAATTGATAACTTTGTGCCGATCCTCTTGCATGCGGGACAGATGCGTTGGTGACTCCATGGCATAATTTCTCCCAGATTTATACATTTCCTTCTATTCTGCTACTGCCACGACTTCTTCGCAGGATCAGGCAGGAAAGGAAGTCGGTACTTCTGGTGGCCCAGCGTGGCCCAGAAGAGCTTGGTATGCAGAAATAGTAAGATGGCAGTAGGTCCCCCGTGGACCCTACCGTCACGTCCAGACCTGCTATCCCAAGGTCCAGTGTTCCATCCTGCCTTACAACCGCTAAATTTGAAGGTCTGGCTATTGAAACTCACGTTCTGTAGAATCGTGGGCTTTCAGTTCCTGTGATTTGTATCTTAATCAATGCAAGAAATCCAGCTTCCAGAATGATTTATCATAAGAGTCTGGAAAGCTTAGATCTCCTAGTGTGTAGTGTGTATCCAGGGCTTGGCATCCCAGAAAATATGTCATAAGTAGAATTCTTGACTTTCTAACCAATACGTCAAATTCCCTTGGTCTTGTTGACAAGAAAGTTAATTTTTTTCTGGTAGCTATTTCTTCTACTACAAAAGTATCAGAGCAGTTCTTTCCTGTAAATAGCCTTATTTTATCATACACAAGGATAGAGTAGTATTGTGCCCTCATCCTAGCTTCCTACCGAAAGTGGTTTCAGATTTTCATCTAAACCAGGATATTGTTCTACCTTCCCTTTTTCCAGATCCCTATTCTACAGAAGAAAGGTCACTACATTCTTTGGATGTAGTAAGAGCAGTCAAGGCCTATCTGGAAGCAACTGCTCAAATTCGCAAAACGTATGTTTTGTTCGTACTGCCAGAAGGTCCCAGTAGAGGACAGGCAACGTCAAAGTCTACCATTTCAAAATGGATTCAACAAATGATTATTTAAGCTTACAGTTTGAAACTGAAAATTCCACCTTTTCAAATCAGGCACTCTCTACAAGGACTATTAGTGCTTCTTGGGCGGTGCTTCACCGGGCCTCTATGGCTCAAATCTGCAAGGCCGCAACCTGGTCTTCAGCCCATACATTCACCAGATTTTATCAGGTGGATGTGGGAAGGCATGAGGATATCGCCTTTGGGCCTAGAGTGCTGCAGGCAGCAGTACAAGGTCCTCAGGTATGATTACACTCTACTTGTTTTGTCCCCTCCCCTCAAATAGCATTGCTCTGGTACGTCCATCAGTAGTTACTGAGGCTCTGTGTCCCATGATGTACGAAAAAGAAAATAGGATTTTTTATAACAGCTTACCTGTAAAATCCTTTTCTTTTGATGTACATGACGGGACACAGTGGTCCCGCCCCTCTTCTAATACACTTATATTGCTTTGCTACAAAACTGAGGTATCCCCAGTAAGGTGAGGGGTTATATAGGGGGTTGAACTTCCTGTCTAAGGTGTGACCAGTGTCCAAAAACCTAGTGATACCCTATAACCCATCAGTAATTATTGAGGCTCTGTGTCCCGTTATGTACATCAAAAGAAAAGGATTTTACAGGGAAGGTGTTATAAAAAATCCTATTTTTTCAGTCGGGAAAAGTTCCTATCCAAAAATGCGAACATCTGTACGCATTCCGAAGCGCAAAATTCCTACGCATGCTCGGAAACAATTTGACACATAATCGGAAGCATTGAACTTCATTTTCTCGGCTCGTCGTAGTGTTGTACGTCACCGTGTTCTTCGCGATTGAAAGTTCAGAGAACTTTTGTGTGACCGTGTGTATGCAAGGAAAGCTTGAGCAGAATTATGTTGGAAAAACCATCCAAGTTTTTTCCGTCGGAAAATCGGCTCCTGTGTATGGGGCATAAGGCTAAGCTTTTCTTTTTTTAATCTAGATAAGATAGGAAGGGTTACACTCCTTGTCAGGTTTTTTTATTACAGTCTGTGTCCCTTCTGGGGAGATTTGCGCAACCTATTTGTCCTGATTAGGGATGACCTGAACACCCCCAGGTTCGGTTCGCACCAGAACCTGCGAACGGACCGAAAATTCACACGAACGTTAGAACCCCATTGACGTCTATGGGACTCGAACGTTTGAAATCAAAAGTGCTCATTTTAAAGGCTAATTTGCATGGTATTGTCCTAAAAAGGAACCGGGCCCTGCCCCAGGGGACATGTATCAATGCAAAAAAAACTTTTAAAAACTGACGTTTTTTTCGGGAGAAGTGATTTTAATGATGCTTAAAGTAAAAAAAAAAAAAGTGAAATATTCCTTTAAATATCGTACCTGGGGGATGTCTATAGTATGCCTGTAAAGTGCCGCGTGTTTCCCGTGCTTAGAACAGTCCCTGCACAAAATGTAATTTTTAAAGGAAAAAAAGTCATTTAAAACTGCTTGCGGCTTTAATGTAATGTCGGGTCCTGGCAATATGGATGAAAATCAGTGAGACAAATGGCATGGGTACCCCCCAAGTCCATTACCAGGCCCTTTGGGTCTTGTATGGATATTAAGGGGAACCCCGCACCCAAATTAAAAAAGGAAACAGCAGTATACAGGCGGTGCAAACAAGACAGGGACTGTAGGTTTGTTGTTAAGTAGAATCTGTTTGTAATTTTGAACTGGTACATTTTTAATGCTCCAGCCAAAAAATCTATTTTAAGCTTTTTGGAAAACATAGGGAAGGGTTATCACCCTTGTGACATTTGTTTTGCTGTCTGTGCTCCTCTTTAGAAGATTTCACCTCACTTTTTGTCCCAATGACAAATGTTTTTTGAAAATTTGTTTTTTTTTGTGAAACAAGGATTGGTGATAAAGCATCAGTGGAAAGGAGAAATGTTTTTCCCATATTAACTCTTACAGGAGAGAATTTCCCTTCCTAGGGGTAGATTTCATCTCACTTCCTGTTGTCTCCTTCTGTTTACAAGTAGGAGTCATTTGTAAGTTGGATGTTTGAAAGTAGGGACCTGCACTATATACTCAGCAGAAATTTTGGCCTTAGGTGTTGTTGTGGCCACAACACTATAAGTCCTCATAGGGCCCTTCTGTGAAATATTAGATCAAGAATTGTAATTACATGCCCCTGTTGAACAGGGGCAGAAAAATTGGGCCTTTGGTGGTGGTGGTGCTGGTGCCACAACACTGCAAGTCCTCACTCGCTCTTGGTGGGTGCAGAAATGGGCCCTGCTGTGAAATATTAGATCAAGAATTGTAATTACATGCCCCTGTTGAACAGGGGCTGAAAAATTGGGCCTTAGGCACTGGTGCTGGTGCCACAACACTGCAACCCCTCACAGATACTCTAGTTGGAACGCAGGAACGAGCCCTGCTGCAAAGTATTGCATCAAAAATTGTAATTACACACCCCTGTTAAACAGGGGCTGAAAAATCAGGCCTTAGGCACTGTTGCTGGTGCCACAACACTGCAACCCTTCACAGATACTCTAGTTGGAATGCAGAAACAAGCCCTGCTGCAAAGTATTGCATCATAAATTGTAATTAGACACCCCTGTTTGGGGCTGAAAAATTGGGCCTTAGGCACTGGTGGTGGCGCCCAGAACCAAAAATGTTCTTACTAGCTATCAGCGTGATCATTGAGGAGGAAGAGGATAATTACTCAGGATAGTCACTCAGCATCAGCATAGGCAGTCTTTGAAGGGATCTGAGATTTAAAAAAAAATTATTCGGTTACATCAGCATCAGGTGCTTGGTAGCTGGTGGTGATCCAAGACTGATTCATTTTTATGAAGGTCAGTCGATCGACCGAGTCGGTGGACAGACGCACCCTGTGATCGGTTACAAAGCCTCCAGCACCACTTAATGTGCGTTCCGAAAGAACGCTGGATGCAAGACAGGCCAGTAGCTCAATTGCATACTGTGCAAGCTCTGGCCAGTGATCCATCCTCAAGACCCAGTAACCCAGAGGATTTTCGGTGGGAAAGGTGTCCAAGTCAGATCTTGCCCCTAGGTATTCCTGCACCATGTAAAACGGACGCTGGCGATGGTTGCTGGAACCGATCATACATTGGGGCTGCGGACTAAAAAATTGTCTGAATGCATTGGCCAGATGGCCACCTTCTCCACCGCTCCTTCTTTGACTGACCGAAGCCTCAGCAACACGTTGTCCAGAAACTGAAGTTTGTAACCTCCCAGTCTCTGGGAACGCGTTGCACAGACCTTTCTGCAAGGCCTCCCGAAGATGTTTCATCCTCTGCTCCCTCTGCGACGGCAAGATAAGGTCCGCAACCTTACCCTTGTAACGTGGATCAAGGAGGGTTGCCAGCCAGTATTCATCCTTCTCCTTGATACCACGAATACGAGGATCCTTACACAGGCTTTGCAGGATCGGGGAGGCCATGCAGCGTAGGTTTGCTGAGGCATTCGGTCCGGAGTCCTCTGGGTCACTAAGGACGACATGGTCCGCAACCACCTCCTCCCAGCCACGTAAAAGTCCATGTGTTTCTTGGGACTGATCCCTTAAAGACTGCTGGTGATGTGCCAGGCTCCACCTCCATACTGACGCAATCCTCCTCCTCATCGTCCTCTTCCTGTGTGATCGGCAGGCACGCAGGAACACTGTCTGGATAATGGGGGCCTTGAGCGCAAAGGAAGTCCTCCTCTTCCTGCCTCTGTTCTGCCTCAAGTGCCCTGTCCATTATTGCACACAGCGTGTGCTCCAACAGGTGGACAAGGGGGACAGTGTCACTGATACATGCACTGTCACTGCTCACCATCCTCGTGGCCTCCTCAAATGGTGACAGGACAGTGCATGCATCCCTGATCATGGCCCACTGGCGTGGGGAAAAAAACCCAAGCTCCCCTGACCCTGTCCTGGTGCCATAGTCGCACAGGTACTCATTGATGGCCCTCTGCTGCGTGTGCAGCCACTGCAGCATGGCTAACGTTGAGTTCCACCTGGTGGGCATGTCACAGATTAGGCGGTTCTTGGGCAGGTTAAACTCCTTTGGGAGGTCTGCCAGCCGAACACTGGCATTATATGACTGTCGGAAATGCACACAGACTTTCCTGGCCTGCCTCAGGACATCCTGTAAGCCCGGGTACCTGCCCAAGAACCGCTGCACCACCAAGTTAAGGATGTGAGCCAAACAAGGCACATGGGTCATTTGTCCCTGTCGGAGGGCGGAGAGGAGGTTGGTGCCATTGTCGCAAACCACCATTCCTGCCTTAAGTTGGCGTGTCGTCAACCACCTCTGAACCTGCCCCTGCAGAGCTGACAGAACCTCTGCCCCAGTGTGGCTCCTGTCCCCCAAGCACACCAGCTCAAGCACTGCATAGCATCTTTTGGCCTGCATATTTGTGTAGCCCCTTGAACGGTCCGGAGCACTGCTGGTTCCGAGGACAAAGCACAGGAAGAGGCCATGGAGGAAGAAGAAGAGGAGGGGGTGGAGGAGAGAGGTGTGTCACAATCATTAGTAGTGGCATTTTGGAGGCGTGGTGGCAGAAAAACCTCCAACACTACTGCACCTTGTCCTGCATCCTTCCCAGCTTCCAGCAGAGTCACCCAATGCGCGGTGAAACTTAGGTAACGTCACTGTCCATGCCTGCTGGACCATGAGTCAGTGGTAATATGCACCTTACCGCTGACCTCCCTGTCCAGCGAGGCATGGACATTGCCTTCCACATGCCGGTAGAGAGCCGTAATCGCCTTCCGTGAGAAAAAGTGGCGTTTGGGTACCTGCCACTGAGGAACCGCAGATTCCACAAACTCACGGAAGGGGGCAGAGTCTACCAACTGAAAAGGCAGCAGTTGAAGTGCTAGCAAATTTGCCAAGCTAGCATTCAACCGCTGGGCATGTGCATGGTTGAAAGCGAACTTCTTTCGGCGGTGCAGCAGCTCGGGCAGGGAAATTTGCCTGGTACAATCTGACGCCAGTGTACCGAAAGCAGATTGCCCACAAGTACTTGGCTGTGACACACCTAATTCTACACCTTCATTCCTCTCAGTGCAGGTCTCAGAGAGGACTGAAGGTATAGTGGGGTTGGAGATCTCAGCTGATGAGGAGCAAGGAGAGGTCTTGTTTGTTCTTTGGTGTGGGTCTTTTAGATACGCTTGCCAACGAACTGCATGGCAGGTCAACATATGTCTGGTCAAGCATGTGGTGCCCAAGTGGGAGATGTTTTGGCCACGCGAAATACGCTTGAGACATATGTTGCAAATAGCAGCGGTGCGATCTGATGCACTTGTCTCAAAAAAGGCCCACACCAAAGAACTTTTGGAATAATGCGCAGAGACAGCAGTGCCCTGCACATGCGGAGCTTTGGGGTGAGATGCAGTCAGTGTGCTGGCCCCTGGAGGGCATCCTGCCTCGTTGGTGATGTGCCTCCTCCTCCTCCTTCTCTCTCCTATCAGGCACACACGTTGAGTCAGTGACCTTATCATCCCCTCCCTCCTCATCACTGGAGCAAACCTGGCAGTATGCTGCAGCAGGGGGAGCATGACTGCCAGATTGCTGTCCTTCTTGGGCACCCCCTCTATCCGTGCTCACGTTACTGCCTTCATCTAGCTCAGTATCATCATCAGAGCCTTCTAAACGCTGGGCATCCTCCTGGAGCATGTACCCAACACTGTGGTCAAACAGTTCGAGGGACTCCTCAGGAGGACATGGTGGGGCTAGGGAAGGAGTCACTGATGCCATTGAGCCAAGGCAAGAGGCCGCGTTGGCAGCTGCTTTTCCAGACAAAGTACCCTGAGCATGGGTGAGAGAGGATGAGGAGGATGAGGACGGCCTGGTCATCCACTCGACCAAGTCTTCCGCATGTTGCGGCTCAACACGGCCAGCTGCCGAAAAAAAGGCCAAGCGTGTCCCACGGCCATGTGCTGATGAGGATGCACCGTCTCCACGACCAGCACTGTTGCCTCTAGACACAGAGCCTGCTTGCCCTCTTTTATTGGCTTGTGACTGTCTGCCTCTCCTTGTTGGCCTTCCAGACATACTAATGGCCTGTAGCTGCACTAAGCTGGGATATATATATAGATATATCTATCTATATATCTATAGATAGATATATCTATCTATAGATATATAGATAGATATATCTATCTATAGATATATAGATATATATATATATATGCTGATACTGCAGCTAGCAAAATCAACTGCCTGCCTGTAGCATGAGAACACCACCAACCTTCTACAGGTAGCTTTAGCTGAACACTGTGCAGAGCTCGCAAAAAAATAACTTGTAGCTTATTTAGCTTCCTGTGGTAGTGATAGGATCAGGAAAACACCACCAACCTTCTACAGGTAGCTTTAGGTGAACACTGTGCAGAGCTCGCAAAAAAATAACTTGTAGCTTATTTAGCTGCCTGCGGTAGTGATAGGATCAGGAAAACACCACCAACCTTCTACAGGTAGCTTTAGCTGAACACTGTGCAGAGCTTGCACTACACTAACTTGTAGTTTTAGCTGAACACTGTGAGGAGGACGCACTACACTAACTTGTAGCTTTAGCTGAACACTGTTCAGAGGACGTACTACACTAACTTGTAGCTTTAGCTGAACACTGTGCAGAGGTCGCACTGCACTAACTTGTAGTTTTAGCTGAACACTGTGAGGAGGACAACCTACACTAACTTGTAGCTTTAGCTGAACAATGTGCAGAGGTCTCACTACACTAACTTGTAGTTTTAGCTAAACACTGTTCAGAGGACGCACTACACTAACTTGTAGCTTTAGCTGAACACTGTGCAGAGGTCACACTACACTAACTTGTAGTTTTAGCTGAACAATGTGAGGAGGACGCACTACACTAACTTGTAGCTTTAGCTAAACACTGTTCAGAGGACGCACTACACTAACTTGTAGCTTTAGCTGAACACTGTGCAGAGGTCGCACTACACTAACTTGTAGTTTAGCTGAACACTGTGAGGAGGGCGCACTACACTAACTTGTAGTTTTAGCTGAACACTGTGAGGAGGACGCACTACACTAACTTGTAGCTTATTTAGCTGCCTGCGGTAGTGATAGGATCAGGAAAACACCACCAACCTTCTACAGGTAGCTATAGGTGAACACTGTGCAGAGCTTGCAAAAAACTAACTTGTAGCTTATTTAGCTGCCTGCGGTAGTGATAGGATCAGGAAAACACCACCAACCTTCTACAGGTAGCTTTAGGTGAACACTGTGCAGAGCTTGCAAAAAAATAACTTGTAGCTTATTTAGCTGCCTGTGGTAGTGATAGGATCAGGAAAACATCACCAACCTTCTACAGGTAGCTTTAGGTGAACACTGTGCAGAGCTCGCACTACACTAACTTGTAGTTTTAGCTGAACACTGTGAGGAGGACGCACTACACTAACTTGTAGCATTAGCTGAACACTGTTCAGAGGACGCACTACACTAACTTGTAGCTTTAGCTGAACACTGTGCAGAGGTCGCACTACACTAACTTGTAGTTTTAGCCGAACACTGTGCAGAGGTTGCACTACACTAACTTGTAGCTTTAGCTGAACACTGTGAGGAGGACGCACTACCCTAACTTGTAGCTTTAGTTGAACACTGTGCAGAGATCACACTAAACTAACTTGTAGCTTTAGCTGAACACTGAGAGGAGGACGCACTACACTAACTTGTAGTTTTAGCTGAACACTGTGCAGAGGTCACACTAAACTAACTTGTAGCTTTAACTGAACACTGTGAGGAGGACACACTACACTAACTGTAAATAGTCTAACTGCCTGACTGTGGTACTAATAGGATCAAAAGAACACCAGCAATTTTCTTCAGGTAGCTGTAAATACTGTAACAAGACAAGCCTGCCTGTCAGTAGGAAGATAACAGGAACGGATGTAGCTAAACTGAATACAGTGTATATATATCTATATATCTATATCTATATATAGATATATATATATCTATATATAGATATAGATATAGATATATATATTATATATACACAACACCTGGGATGCATATATATACACAATACACTGTAAGTGCAGCTAACTCACTGACTGTCCTGCCTAATCTATCTAACTTAAATCAAATGACACTGTCTCCCTGTCTATCTCTTTCAATGCCGGAACACACACTACACAGGGCCGCTGTGCAGGTGGCCTTATATAGTGTGGGACGTGTACTAAATCCCCTGAGCCTTGGCTTTGGCCAATTATGGCTCTCTGTTCAGACGGCGCTGTGATTGGCCAAGCATGCGGGTCATAGTGCATGCTTGGCCAATCATCAGCCAGCAATGCACTGCGATGCTGCAGTGAATTATGGGCCATGACGCGCCACACGAATTTGGCGCGAACGGCCCATATCGTTCGCAATTCGGCGAACGGGCGAACAGACGATGTTCGAGTCAAACATGGGTTCGACTCGAACACGAAGCTCATCCCTAGTCCTGATGACTAATGCCACCAGGTCTACATGTCAGAAATTCCCAGTGTGTGTCAAGACAGGAAGTGAAGCAAAATCTATCCAACAGTATGGATAACAAAAAAATTGTAATTTTGATGGATTGATGTGTCTGACTTTCAGTAAATCAAAGCTGAACTCTATCCAAACAGCTAACTGCTAGGCAGCAAAGCCAGCCTGGAGTCCTGACGTTTCTATGCTGCAACACAGATGGGTTATCTCCTTGTCCCCAACCTGTGTTTGGACAATGAAGTAGTAGCAACTCACTGATGAGGACATCCCTCTGCTCTCTTCTGGTCAGTTTCTTGTCAGCTCATGTAAATGCAGGCCAGTTCCTAGTTTATGAGTACAGCCCCCCTCCCTGCTGCATAGGGGATTACAATAGTTTGAAATTAAAGGGGTTGTAAAGGTATTTTGTTTTTAAAATAACAAACATATTATACTTACCTCCACTGTGCAGCTTGTTTTGCACAGAGTGGCCTTGAACCTGGTCTTCTGGGGTCCCTCGGCGGCTGTCTCAGCTCCTCCCCGCAAGAACTAAATACCTTCATGCGAGCTCTCTCGCATGGTGTTTAGTTCTTGCGGGCGCGCTCCTGTGATACAGCCGCCTACTGTATCACTCGGCCCCACCCCCAGCGAGCCGCATCATTGGATGTGATTGACAGCAGTGCGAGCAAATGGCTGTGCTGCTTTCAATCCATCCACTCTAGCCAATCAACGGCCAGGTTGAGCGGCGAAGAGGAAATGGGGGGCGAGCGCAGCAGGTGAACGGGCTCAAGTAAGTAAAATGGGGGGCTGGGGGGGCTGGGGGGGGCCGGTATTGTCGGATGTTTTGTTCACCTTAATGCATGTGATGCATTAAGGTGAAAAAACGTGAACCTTTACAAACCTTTTAAGTCATATTCAGGTACAGTGGCGGATGGTGGACATTTTTTTTGTGGGGGCGGCAAACAGTATGCCACCCCTCCCCCTCGGTCGGTCAGTAGCACTTACACCATCACCTGCAACTTCCCCTGCTCGGCTGCGGCGGCCTCCTGTTCTCCTGCTCTCCACAGGTCATCACAGTCGACGGCTTCCGTTTCCTCCCTCCTCCTCGGCAGCTAGTCGGGAGTCTTCTCTTTTTGGCCAATCGGAAAACGAGTCTCACACCCGCTTCTGATTGGCTGGATTGAGGATCAGTGATTCAACAGCGAATATTCATTCGGTGTTGTAACACACCTGGGTGGGCGCCATTCTCATTCTCTGCAACCCAAGCCCACCCTATTTTGAAGCCTATTAGAGCTTCTGGCTCTAATCAGGTGCTTAAAAAAAAACCCTGGCCGCTGTAATTCATGCTACCATTGCCCTGAAAGGTGCCGGACACATGAATAAGGGGGGGCCGCGGCCTTAATGGATAGATTCATGCTATGCATGAATCTATTAATTGCATATAAGGGGGTGGCGTGGAGAGAGGGTGCGGTACCCGGGCGCCCCTAATGGACGGGCTGCCCCTGTTCAGGTATTTATACTGGTTGCATTTAAAATAAATTTAACAGTTTTTAATAAGTACATAACTGTGTTTTTTGTTGCGTTTTAATACAATAGAAAATTCTTTTTCCTCTTAGATGGGATTTTCAAGGTTTTAAACTGTGGCATCCATTTTGTTCCCATTGTTGTCTTTCATACAGTATGTGTTATATTTTTAACCTTTTGGATATAATAAAAACAAACATTTTTTATACTCTTTGACACATTATTTGAGACTTCCGCCCTTGAAAATCCCATCTAAGAGGAAAAAGAATTTTCTATTGTATATGAATATAGGGATGTGGGCGGATTGTCTCTCTCCATAAAGTCTTTGTCACCACCCTCTGCTCTTTGTTGCGTTTTAAAAGCATTAAAAATCTGTTTCTATCTTTTTACTGTTTGTAAGTGCCCCAGGCAATACTGCTATGTTATCCAATTGCTTAAAGGGTACATTTATTAATAAATATAGTAAGTAGAAAGATTTCTTTATGATTTGTTCACAAATTTAATTTAAAACACTTTTTTTTAATATATTTGGTATGTCATAGCAGACATCTGAAAGCAGTCCCGTTTCCATGTGAATGCACATGTGTGTGTCCAGGGATGCATGAGCAAGTATGGTTTAGTCAGCCACAGAAAGTGATCGCAGTTCGCCCTCACTGCCAGCACGAGCTCAATTTTAGTTAGGCAGGTCCTTAGTAACGTTAAAGGGAGTCCAGCAACATATTTTATATACCTTGGAAACAAGAACAATTAAGTTACAATTTATATTTTACTTTTGTATGGCTGCTGAGCTGAAATGAAACAGCAAGATATGTATTGATAGCTTTTGGCACAGATCCATGCAAGCACTCTTGAAAAAATATGAACGTTAAAAAACTTGCCTGATTTTTATTGATACAGTTACGTTTTATTCTATAAAAGTGAGGAATTCTTAAACTTTTTTTTAAAGCTTTTGTAGGGCTTATGTTTTTTTCTTACTGCAGCAAATGTATGTCCACCGCTCTGGATCTCAAATTTGTAAAATTCACTTGAAAGGGAACTGTAATGGCTTTTGGTAAGTTTTATTTCAGTTTTTTTTACGTTTATGTCTTTTTAAACTATTGATTTATATCTCTTTTTACTATATATACAACCTCTTTTTACAAATAAACATTTAAAACATGAAAAAGGATCTGCCGAGCATTATGATTTATCTAAAAAGACTCACAGAAGCTTCAGATGGAGATGTCCAGTAAGGAAAGCTCTTATTGAAGTGTGTCCACATCAGGATTCTTTCTTCAAAGAAGCAAATTAAAGAGCCTTTAAATATTTTTTTTTTCATTTTATGTTTTTAATCCTGGTCATAACCACTTTTCCACCGCCCTATAGCACATTTACTGCTACAGGGTGGCTGCGCTGCACAGGATCATATATATTTGCCTGATCCTGAACTTCTGGGTATCTGGTGGCTCACTCCCACTGTGAATATACACAGCGGGAGCTTATCATCGGGTCCCACAGACCCCGCTGATCGTTCTGTACACAGGCAGAATGATGATCTGCCTATGCAAACAAGGCAGATTGCCGTTCTGTCAGTAGAGAAGGCATGGATCCTGTGTTCCTGTAAAGCAGGAACACCGATCCATGCCTTCCACTAGTAAAAGCACCTCCCCCACTACACTGAATCACCAGCTAGGCACACAGTTGACCCTTTGATCGCCCTTGATGTTCAACCCCTTCCCAACCAGTGTCATTAGCACAGTGACAGTGCATATTTTTAGCACTGATCACTATTAGTGTCACTGGTTACCAAAAAAGTGTCAAAAGTATCAGTTAGGTGTCTGATTTGTCCGCCACAATATCGTAGTCCCTCTATAAGTCGCTGATCGCTGCCATTACTTGTAAAAAACTAAAAATTCCATAAATATATCCTGTAGTTTGTAGACGCTATAACTTTTGCGCAAACCAATTAATATACACTTATTGAGATATCTTGTTTACCAAAAATATGCAACAGAATACATATTGGTCGAAAATGAATTTGATTTTGTAAATCTTTTTATTGGATATGTTTTATAGCAGAAAGTAAAAAATATTTTCAAAATTGTTGGTAGTTTTTTGTTTATAGTATAAAAAATAAAAAAAACGTAGAGGTGATCAAATACCACTAAGCTCTATTTGTGGGATAAAAGGCATACATTTTCACACGACCAAGCAATTGTCAGTTAAAGTAACGCAGTGCCGTATCGCAAAATGATTTTACTGTTGTGGGTTTAATAACATTTTAAGTTGCAAATGGCATAGGGGTGTTTACATGCCGCAGATGCGATACTTTGTTTCACACCAGGGGCAAAAACTACCCAACATGTTATGACTGGCGGGCAGCATACCAGTCAAACATGACCCATTTGGGTGAACAGGGAAGCGTCGCATGAGGTTGCTACTCATTTGATGGCAAAGATGGGGTTGAAACAGGTGATGAAGAGGCGTCACATTGCCTCCTCACTGCCTATCAATCTCCTCTAAAGAGTGATCTGAAAGCAGATCTCTTTTCAGAGGAGCAGTAGATTGAGACACATGTCTAAATCTACCCTTACACTTATATTTGTTAATAAAGTTTTTGAAAATTGCATTTTGTTTATGTTAGTAACCCTTATTTGAATGAGAAAACATAAGCATTCATTGACAAACAGCAGTTCAGAATCCAGTGAACTGTTGAAGGCAAAACATCCCATTTTTCTGAGTGGCTTCTGTTCAAGGTGACAACGTTATGAACATGACTGACGTTTTCACTGCTTTGACCAGACTTAAGACGATTAAATAAATGTGAAACTCAGTAACAGGTGATTTCTTCTTATTCCTCAAGGCTACTTGCCCCAGACAGTTAATGGGTTAGACATCTATTAGTGCTGCTTACAGAATAACTGCTGAAAATATTGCTTGCAGCCATGACTTCATGGTTCAAGATGCAAATCCTGTTTTCAGCTTGGCCGAGTTGTCTTAGATACAGGGAAATTTAATTTTTAGAAGGTATATAACTTAACAGAACCATGGGCAAGCTGGCTCCTATAGGTTCCATTACACAAGGTGTCTAGCACATGAAGTTCTGTTAAGTATCAGTAATAAATAACAAAAATAAAACAATGCATACTAAATGTAAAGTTTTCATACTCTAGGGAAACTATAAACTTTTTCTGTAGACTTGTATGTTTATGTTGCATTGTAAATAAATGGAACAGCCTCCTGGAACAGCCATTTGCACAGGTTCAGACAGTGAGCAGATGTTAACTACAAATAAACTATGAAGCCACTTGAGTGTTCATATCCTCTTCCAGATCAGGCCTTTTCTGGCCCTTTTTGTTTACATGTAACAATCAGCATTTTTTGCTAGAAAACTACAATTTTTTTTTACACTGTTGCTTACATTTTTTAATCACTTTTATTGAATGTAAACATCCTTATCACAGCAATAGGCATGTGACAGGCACCTTATTATGGAGAGATCTGTGGTCTATAAGACCCCAAATCCCTCATCTGCCCTTAAAAGCATGCAAAACACCAGAATTTGTTTTAGAATGCTTTTGATTTTTTTTAAATGGCGCCGTTGACATCCAGGTAAACCGGAAGTAATGTCAGGTCATCACTTCTGGGTTACCATACCCGATCAAAGCCGCTTTGTTTGTATTTCTGACCAGCCAGCGGATATGCTGGCTGGTTGCTTGGGTCTCTCGTGGGAGGGGAGAGCTTCATAAAGCCGCAGAAGGTGGTGGGAGGGGGGACATCCCCTTCTGCTGCTTGTAAAAGCAATCCAGCAGCTAGTTAGCCGCTATGATTGCTTTTACCAGAGAGACGACCGCCAGCTCTACAAAACGGTACTGAGGTGATGCCTGCTGCTGCAGGCATCATCCCAGTATAATCACCCCAAGTCCAGCGATGTACAGGTACATTGCTGGTTTGGGAGTAGATAAGTATTTTCATTACCTCACCAGGCAAGAATTCATTTGATGAGTTTGCAAAGTGGACCCCTCAGCAACTCACATGCGCAGATTCAGATTATCCACAATGGAACCTCGGAAAAAGTCTAGAACCTGTTGGATGGCCAGTGTTTCAGGCTACAACCTTCTTGCTCCTGCAGTGAAACAAAAGGATAGCACAATTGGTCAATGCTGGGCACCTGCATATAGGTTTGCAAGAGAGGATACACTTTTAGGTAGTTGTTATCTGAAGGGGTGGGGCCATGTCAGTACAAACAATGCAAAGAGGCGTCTTCTCAATGCCAACTTAAAGAGGAAGTAAACTCTCCCACTCTGATGCTTCTTTTCATTTAGTCCATTATAATAAGTAATTATCAAACTATAGCCACTGTAATCCAGCCCAAATCGCATATTACTTACTGTTTAAAGAAACTTTAAAAAACCTGTTTCCAGGGGTAAGGCAGCCCCATCTTAAGTAATACAGTAGAGTGTATTTCCACCCTTACATTGAGCACTTCCTGTACTGTTAACCAAGCCTCCTTCTCAATCCGTTTCTATGGCAACCCTGCTACACTGCTCATAGCTGACTTGTTTTATTTCATAGTATTTACTTGTGCCAATTATCTAGTGTTTGCCTGTGTCAGTCTTATCAGCTTCAGCTGATAAGGCTGCAATAATGCTGTCCGATGCCTAAGTTTACACTCCATGTGATGTCACATGGTCACATGGGGTGTAGTAGGAAGCTCTGAGTGATTATGCAGTCTCGTGGGATTTCAGCGTTGTGCCGTAGGGAGATCTGATAATAGACAGACAAGTACACCGAGTGTACAGTAAATCAGGGGAGATCTGAGCATGCTCAGTGAAGTCATTCTAAAGAACAAAAAGAATTACAACAATACTAAGCAGTAAGGAGATATCTACAAGCATTGTTCATTAGGGTTTTTTATGCTGATTTAAATGGGACAAAGTTGTTGGAGAGAGTTTACAACCACTTTAATGCCATCCCCTCAATGTCATTCTTAGGAATGTCCATTGAGGGGATGGGGCCAACATTGCTGTTTTGCCTAGGGCCCAGTTTTTCCTTAAAGGGGTTGTAAACCCTTGTGATTTTTCACCTAATGCATTCTATGCATTAAGGTGAAAAACCTTTTATAGTGCAGCACCCCCCTCCAGACCCCCCCTTTTACTCACCTGAGCTCGGTCTTTCCAGTGCCGAAAAGGACACCAGCTCCAGCCAGTGTCTCGGGTCCTCATTAGATAGATTGATAGCAGCACAGCCATTGGCTATGACCTAATCTTATAACAGCCTTTATAGGTGTGCTCATTGATGGGGTTCTGTACTGGGACCAATCCTGTTCAATTTGTTCATAAACGACCTGGAGGATGGGGTAAACAGCTCAATCTCTGTATTTGCAGACAACACTAAGGTAAGCAGGGCAATAATGTGGAAACCTTGCAAGGACATCTGAACAAATTAATGGGGTGGGCAACTACATGACAAAGGAGGTTTAATTTAAAAAAATGTAAAATAATGCATTTGGGTGGCAAAAATATGAATGCAATCTACTCATTAGAGGGTGAACCTCTGGGGGAAGCTAGGATGGAAAAGGACCTTTGGGGTCCTAGTAGATGATAGGCTCAGCAATAGCATGCAGTGCCAAGCTGCTGCTAGCAAAGCAAACAGAATATTGGCATGCATTAAAAAGGGGATCAACTCCAGAGATAAAACGATAATTCTCCAGCTCTACAAGACTCTGGTCCGGCTTCACCTAGAGTATGCTGTCCAGTTCTGGGCACCAGTCCTCAGGAAGGATGTACTGGAAATGGAGCGAGTACAAAGAAGGGCAACAAAGCTAATAAAGTGTCTGGAGGATCTTAGTTATGAGGAAAGGTTGCGAGCACTGAATTTATTCTCTCTGGAGAAGAGAGGCTTGAGAGGGGATATGATTTCAATATACAAATACCGTACTGGTGACCCCACAATAGGGATAAAACTTTTTTGTGGAAGGGAGTTTAATAAGACACGTGGCCACTCACTAAAATTAGAAGAAAAGAGGTTTAACCTTAAACTATGTAGAGGGTTCTTTACTGTAAGAGCGGCAAGGATGTGGAATTCCCTTCCACATTTCAGCGGGGGGCATCGATAGTTTCAAAAAACTATTAGATAAGCACCTGAAAGACCACAACATACAGGGATATACAATGTAATACTGAAATATAATCACGCACATAGGTTGGACTTGATGGCCTTGTGTCTTTTTTTAACCTCACCTACTATGTAACTATGTAAATATATGGTATCCCAGTCTTTATCTGAGAGGTCAATATACAGATCTCTCTCCCACGTCAAGCATGCTGAGTCTGGAGGAGGGGAGCGAGAGCCTCATTAAATTTTATTACACTCAAAATTTGTGTTGTTTACATTTATTTTTCTGGGGAATTCTGTTTATGCAAATTCACATGTGGCTCACAAACTACTGATTGGGATTACTGCTCCAAAACCACACTGAAAAGGTATGTAAAGTGTTGTCAGACTTTAGGTAGAGCACAATGGTTTTTTTCATAATGAACATTTGTTTAAAATAATGAATACATATTCCACTCCCCATATCACATTGACAAGCTGTGCAGCACTGCTTGCCATATACAGTATCTAGCTGATGTTGCTAAGGCTTGTAGTAAGTCATCTTGAGACAGTTTTGGATTAGCCACTTGATGTCTGTCCAGTCTTTATGTTTTTCCAGTCAGCCTGAGATAGAATATGACTTTCTACCCAATGGTTGGAGTTTGATAAAATTGTCAAGCAAAAAGTGACTTGGTGCGCTTCTTTAGGTGATCCAAAAATTATCTTTAAAAAAGCACAAGACAGCCTGACTGACTGTCTGAGGGGGCAGGACTGCAAATCCCAGGCTGCACTGCAGAGAGTCAAGAGGATTGTGGGAGAGACTGAAAAAGTACAGGGCGGACCAGGCCAAGGAAGCCCTGTTTCCTGGATCCCATCGAGAGAGTAACCTTCTGTTGCTGTATGAGAGGATTGGGGCCTACCAACCACACAGCCTGCAGCTCCAGCCCAGAGGGACAGAAGTCTGCATGCTTCCAGAAGGATGCTCTGCAGCAGCGTGGTATGTCATGTAATCCGCCAATTCACCGGGTCAGCAAACTGAAAGCCATCGCGACACATCTGCAGCCAGGAGAATCGCCTGATCGCTCTTTGGAGGACCGCTGAGTGCGTACAGGAATGGTGAGGGGGCTTTGCCCAGGAATCTTATTGCCTTCCATAAAACACTTGAACACTGTGCACAGACACCTGTTATCCAGATCACATAGAGGAGTGCTATATCACAGCACCAGCTATTTTACATTACTCCCCATCACTCTGTTACATTGAAGGACCCTTGTCCACAGAGCTCCAACATGCCGATGAAGAGAACAAACGCAAGGCCTTGCTCTTAGAACGTTATTGTTGTTGCTCTTAAAGGGGACACGTCACTGGTGTTTATATTACTTTATTGTGTGCTGGTATTGAAGGTACTATAAGCCAGCCTGGGGTTCCCCTTTAGCATTCTACATCAATCAATAGCTTGTTTGGGGAGTCCATTTAATCTGTGTACGTTGTTTTTATTCTTTTATTGTTGCAAAGTGTTGTTGACTGTTTTGAGAACTATTTCAACCAAATCCTGGCTACTTATACGGGACTTGGCTGACTAATATTACTTTAAACTTTTCTCTGTTCCAAGCAAACTTGAGAGAGCAGAACTGTGTCTGTGTGTTGCTACTGTGGTATTTCATTAATCACATTGCTAGGTGCACCAGAGGGGCTGGGACAGTTTTTTGGGGTTGAGAGGCAGAGTAACGGACTGAACAAACAAAAGCAGCTCCTTAGGGGGTTATCGCTACATGTATATTGCACTTACACTAAGAAGATTGTAAACCAGCGAAAAAACACAAACATAAGCAGATGCGGTCCTCGCCAGCCGGCTCGTGCGTGATGACGTCACAGATGTTGCTCCATCCGACGCTTTTCCCCATAATAGAAGTCATCTGGGAAAGGAGGCTCCCTGGTATGAAAGGTTTTGTAAGAAAAGATGACTTTAATAAGGCTGACAAAGGGCTTAAGAATGTCTAGTTTCTTCTATGTTGCTAAGATTATCTAAAGCCAAATTATTTTTTCATTTTGGATAGAGTTGGGTTAGAACCCCTGTTAGGTTTTTAATGCTATCTGTGAGGATTCACCTTCTGTAAGCTAACAACCACAGTTATTGGGACTGAAAGTGGGTAAAAATTCTAAATTTTGAGTTGTCACTGGAACAGAAATAAAGGGAGAATTGAATGGGAACACTTATTCAGGTGACAAAATTTCCCTGCAAGGCAATGTCATAATGTGCTAGCATGCATCGCATACTAGCACATTATGATAGACTTACCTTAGAACAAAGCCCTCCAGCGCCACAATGTCACCGCTGAGACGGTTGACATCCCCGGTCTTCCTTCCAGGTTCATGGCCTCCAGCTACATGAGTGGCCAGGGGCACGATGACTTCACTTCCGCAAAGAGCCGCCGTTTACGGCACTGTAAGCCAGACCTTCACAGCATATGTGTCGGTGATGTCATTGGCTGCATGCACTCTGAATATCTCCTAAACTGTGCAAGTTAAGGAGATATTCACAGTACCTACAGGTAAACCTTATTATAGAGCTTACTGCCACTTTAAGGAAAGATTTTATAAACTTTGAAGTGTTATCTTTTCACTTCCTGCTGTATTGTAGAAAATTCTTCCCAATAGGACAAAGGCTGCATAAAAAAAAAACTACAGGAGTTTTAACCATTCTATGCTCTATGCAAAATCAAAATACATATATATAATTGGTGGTAAACTTGCTAAGTAGTATTCTGTGCAATGTAAGCATTCGGATTCTGGGTGAAATAATCCCTTAAAATTCACTGGACAAACTTTGATCTGAAGCAACCTAGAATATGTCCTTGGCACACTGTAACTTGTGTTCACATTCCTATCTCTCATACAGAAAAGAGAAATTGCAAACAGCACAGTGTGAGCAGACAAGTTGACCCCTTTAGTAGAATGTTTAAATATTCTTGTGCTGTGCCAAGTCCACATGTGCAAAGTAAATAGTTTAATCCCCAATTAGTTGCTTTGGTTGAATTGGTAACACAAAACTCTGACAAAAATAATACATTTATTTCATGAATAATTGTTATGCTCAGGGAATTGTGGGCAGAGTCAATGGTTTGACCTTCCATCTCTTCTACTGCAATGCTGTCTTCATGGCAGTATTCATTTGCAGGTACAGAGTTAAATAACATTTGAATTCTGTAGCAGCAATTAAACATTGGGAGCGTGGATGTCTTAAAAACATTCTGCACCTGCAACAACAAGGTGTTGGTTAAGAAGTCTATCGGAAAATGTATGATATATGGAAAATTAAGACAGGTGGTGAACTGATGAAACTCAGCCAGTTTCTCAAAGGACCGACCACCCAAAAAGTTTCTACGCTTTTATGCACACCAGTACAAACCTTGGCTGCCAAAATTGATTGTATTGAGTGCTTGCAACAGTGACCCTACATATATAAAATTTTGTAATCAAATTACTTAATTGTGGTATAGTAATTATGGTAGCAATGTCATAGGGGTGTTCTGTGACCAGAGGTGACCCAGAGAGCTGTGAGACCTAGCGCCCTTGGATGTCCTAATACCAGTATGATTTAGTGAACTACTAAGTGGACTTTATTAGACATGTGCAATTCGTTTCATAATGAATCAAAATTCGGCTGAATTTTGCATCTTTCGGATATTTGGATGCATCCGAATGTCCGAATAAAAAAATAATGAATTTCAACTAATTCAAAAGAAATTATAGCGAATATTAACGAATGAATTCAACATGATTCGGTAATTCGTTAAAGATCTAGTGAAACAAAAGGTCATATCAAAGTAAATCTTACAGTCCAATCAGCTGATTAATTTTGTGCTGGAGGTTGGATTACTGGCAAAGTGCATTCCTGAGAACTGAATGAGAAGGGTGTTGTATAGTATTTGAGCAGAGGAGAAGAGATATTGTCATTGTGTGTGTTAATAGATTCAATAAACAAACGACTTTCCAAACTACGAATCATTATCACGAATATATATACATACATAAATATCGAATTTAAACGAATACAAAAGAAATTATAGTGGATATAACGAATTAATTCGACAGGATTCGAGATTCATAATAACGAATATCGATACTCTATGAATAATGACGAATTATCTGAAAACAAATTAACGTAACATAACGAATATAACAGAACTAAATTATGTATTTTACGAATGATAACGAACCGAAACAAAACAAAATTTCCGAGTCTGGACTTTATGGCTGTTATCAGTTCACTCACAGTGAATATGCCCCAGTAAAGTGAATCAGGGGGTCTACTTTACCATATAGGGTGTGGATTTCATCTTCATCTATGTCCTCACTGCTGATCACAGCACCCAGTTAGGGTTTTATCTTTGGTAGCCGGGTGTCCTCTGGCTTGTAAAGTCCCTACTCGCCCCCAAACCTCTGTAAATATTGGGAAAGCGGCACAGCTGTGGGCTGTGTGTGCTCTAACTCTCCTTGTCTCCTGCTGTGTAAAGAGCATGAAAGGAGCACTGAGTTATGTGCGCTTCAGCCAAATCTTTCCTCTTACTTCCTTGCTGCAGTTATCAGAGTAGGCTCAGTGTCCCTCCCTCCTGGCATCAGTGGCTTTCAACCAATTTGTTGCAGAGAGGATTTATTATGCAGCCACCATGGATTCTGAGAGATGTAGTCCTTAAAGGAGTGTGCACTGTTCATAGCAAGTGAATGAAGGCTAATGGCTGTAAGACTTTAATACCCAGGACTCCCTCTGTCAAGAGGAGGAGACATACAGCATTTCCCAGGCATATTACTAGAGCTTGTTGGGAACAGCATGGAGATTGAGAGAGTGCAGACCTATTGCTTGGGGTCTGTACAGGACACCAGGCAGACAAAACAGGGAAGCCTGTGCATGTGGACCTGTGCTGTGCTTGTGTACATAGAGAGCAGAGCTTGTGAGGACCAGAACGAGAGACTAAGCCACAGAGAGAACCACTGTGTCTTGGAATCCAAGCTGGGGAGACCTGTTGCTGTGTGCAACCACATCAGGGAGGACTTGATAGTGAGGCCTGAGACTTCTGGGGCAACCAATCACCAGGCGTACTGAAACGGACCCATTGCATACCAAGAGTAGTGAGTGGAACTACAGAGCTTAATCTCTTATTGCCCATGGTTGATGCTATAGAGACCAATTCTTACCTAATAATCCATTAGTCTTCTATTGTGGACAGCCTTAGAGACAGCTTCATGTGTACCACTTTACAGAAAGGCCCCAACAACAGCTGGCTAACCTTGACAATTAGGCACCAGGTGCTTTAGCCACCACCAGGGGAACCCCTTTGACAGTAGCACATATACCCACACGTCATAGGAGATGTATGCATAGAGTGCAGTCAGGAACATTGAGTAACTCTTGCTAAGAAATACAGGGAGGTTTCTTTTATGCCATTCATGCTTTCACAGTTGATGCTATTTTTACTGATACTGTAGGGACTAGTGTAATGGGGCTTAGCCTTATTGCGGAGTAAGTTAATGGCCGTAGGTGAGGCAAACCTGCCGGTCAATTGATCTAACGTATTCTGTTGTCCTTTTTAATTGTTCTATGCATTGCCTGAAAAAAAACATTCATCTAATTAATTCTTAA
Source organism: Aquarana catesbeiana (assembly GCF_042186555.1). Taxonomy (NCBI): domain Eukaryota; kingdom Metazoa; phylum Chordata; class Amphibia; order Anura; family Ranidae; genus Aquarana; species Aquarana catesbeiana. The sequence continues at coordinate 69,943,421 of NC_133336.1, read as the reverse complement.
GTTACTTTAGGTCTATTTTCTGTGTACTATCATAGAATGGCAGAATATTAATGCTTAAGCTACACAGATGTGTCTAATCTATAACCAGTTGTCAGAGGGGACCGAGAGGCTTCAAAAGTTGTGGCTGACCAGAGGGCTCATCAAACCAAGTGTCTCCTCTGGGGGTAAGAGCTACATTTTAAATTAAAAAAAAAAACAATCTGGTTACTTGAGGGCAACTGCTCTATTTCTGCTTTAGTCTTCAAGAATCTTCTCCATTGTTTTTATCCTGCTAATTTATGGGTCTGATTTTTTTTTCTTGTGGTGCAACATATATAAACATTATTAAAGCAAAACTGAAGTTGAAAATAAACAAAGTTTTTCGTTAGAAGAGTTTTGTAGGTCTCTTCTGCTGTCTGCTAACAATTTTTTTTCCCTGGTTTGTTGCCTAGGCCAAAATGATGTCATACATCTCAGGAGTCTTCATTGACATTTGGTGAAGGGGAGGAAGTGCTTTCTCAGCTAAGCACACCCTCCTGCCTGCATGCCTGAGCTAAGAGCAGATAGATTCCAGGAAGTAAATGCTACACGAATCATCTGCCCTTACTCAAGATGGCAGCAGCTAGAAAGCTAGGGGGTGTTTGTCAAATTTATTTCTCAACAAAATAAAGCATGGAGACATGGATAGATGGGTAAGCTTGCTCTGAATATACAAGAGTTCTTTAAAAAGTTTCAGCACTTTTTAAACTCTATTAAATATCAAAAAGTGCAGAAACTTTTTGAAGACCCCTCGTAAAAATGAATGAAATAGTGTTTTCAGTTTGTGTTGCTCATGTAGCACCCTCATCCTAGAATAGGGCTACAGGTAAATTTAGTTATGCTAGGTGTTAGCCAGCCTTGTTAATTTGTAGTGTTTAGTGGTCAAATTCCTTCTGTCCTAATCCTGTTTGGCTGTGGTTTCTCCCTTTTGTCAGTAGGTGGTGCTGTTGCCTTTGACATTAGTGTGATAAGCTACAGTGAGTTCAGGTTATGAATAAACATACCTTTCTCAGCCAATCAGACTGACAGCTTTGCATGCTGGGAAAAGGTATTTATTCGGAAGGAGTCAGGAGATTGAAGTCTTGTCGCCGAGGGCTGCAGCCTGGATGGATGTGTATGAAACCTGGTTCCTGGTTGCTAAACCTGAAGCCTGAGGCCTAGCAGGTGTTCTCCTGGCTGCTAGGCCTATCCAGGTGTTCAAGGTTCTGCTGAGAAAAGCCTGCCAAAGATCCGGAAACAATTATGAGAGGGATGGAGTTGGAAGCACCAAGGGTGACCCTTCATGAGCTGGAGGCTATAAAGTGGCTGGGAGGACTTCAAGAGAGAACTCATCCAAGGGAATGAAACTGTGAGTAAAGTTCAGTTACTAGAGGAGACAGCCTATCCTACAAAGTACAGATGTGCTGGTTCAGCTTAAAGGCTCTTTTTCCTGTACTGCTGTCTACCTTATCTCACCTATTTTTGTCTAAGGAGTCTACCAATCTGCCTGTTGCTGATTGCTACTAAGGGTGTCCTGTGCCCTATCCCCTCTCTTCCACATTTTTACTGTTTGAGAAATAAACTTCTCTCTGGTTTAAGCATAAAAGTGACTGGCGCCCAACTTTCTTTCTTGTTCATCACCCACCATGCCTAGCAACCTGCACCCTGAGGAATTATGTCAGCCCTCCCTACCTCTGGTAGTCACCATCAGGCTCCCATAAAATTGGGGTAGGCACTACACTCAGATACAGTTTATTTATACATAGTGCCGTCATTTTACGCAGTGCTTTACACACACACACATATATATATATATATATATATATATATATATATATATATATATATATATATATATATATATATTACATTCACATCAGTCCCTGCCCTCAAAGAGCTTACAATCTAAGGTAAGTTCTCTGTTGAAAACTTCAGTAACTACTGAAAATATACACTTACTGAAAACACATCATACTTTCCTCTGACTTGTTTGTTGGGTTACATGGACAATGCCCCATCTGAAAGCACTTCTGACCACTCTACCTATGTCTCACCTTCCTTTTCAAGGGTAAAAGACAACAGTTATAATGTAACTTTTTTGTTTATTATTTCCATTCATATCCATTGGCAATGAGATTGGAAGAATTCATTATTTTAAATGCAGTGTGCACAGTTATGATGGGAACCTACAGTATCCCACAAAAGTGAGTACACCCTCACATTTTTGTAAATATTTTATTATATATTTTCATGTGACAACACTGAAGAAATGACACTTTGCTTCAATTTAAAGTAGTAAGTGTACAGCTTGTATAACAGTGTAAAATTGCTGTCCCCTCAAAATAACTCAAAACACAGCCATTAATGTCTAAACTGCTGGTAAAAAAGTGAGTACACCCCTAAGTGAAAATGCCCAAATTGGGCCCAATTAGCCATTTTCCATCCCAGGTGTCATGTGACTCGTTAGTGTTACAAGGTCTCATGTGTGAATGGGGAGCAGGTGTGGTAAATTTGGTGTGATCGTTTTCACTCTCTCATACTGGTCACTGGAAGTTCAACATGGCACCTCATGGTAAAGAACTCTCTGAGGATCTGAAAAAAAGAATTGTTGCTCTACATCAAGATGGCCTAGGATAAAAGAAGATTGCCAAGACCCTAAAACTGAGCTGCAGCACGGTGGCCAAGACCATACAGCGGTTTAACAGGACAGGTTCCACTCAGAACAGGCCGCACCATGGTTGATCAAAGAAGTTGAGTACGCATGCTCAGCGTCATATCCAGAGGTTGTCTTTGGAAAATAGACGAATGGGTGCTGCCAGCATTGCTGCAGAGGTCGAAGGAGTAAGGGTGGGGGGGGGGTCAGTCTGTCAGTGCTCAGACCATATGCCCCACACTGTATAAAATTGGTCTGCATGGTTGTCATCCCAGAAGGAAGTCTCTTCTAAAGATGATGCACAAGAAAGCCCGCAAACAGTTTGCTGAAGACAAGCAGACTAAGGACATGGATTACTGGAACCATGTCCTGTAGTCTGATAAGACCAAGATAAACTTATTTGGTTCAGATGGTGTCAAGTGTGTGTGGCGCAACCATGTGAGGAGTACAAAGACAAGTGTGTCTTGCGTACAGTCACGCATGGTGGTGGGAGTGTAATGAGTGCTGCTGGCACTGGGGAACACAGTTCATTGAGGGAACCATGAATGCCAACATGTACTGTGACATACTGAAGCAGAGCATGATCCCCTCCCTTCAGAGACTGGGCCGCAGGGCAGTATTCCAGCATGATAACGACCCCAAACACACCTCCAAGACAACCACTGCCTTTCTAAAGCAGCTGAGGGTAAAGGTAATGGACTTGCCAAGTTTGTCTCCAGACCTAAACCCTATTGAGCATCTGTGGGGCATCCTCAAACGGAATGTGCAGGCGCGCAAGGTCTCTAACATCCACCAGCTCCGTGATGTCGTCATGGAGGAGTGGAAGAGGACTCCGGTGGCAACCTGTGAAGCTCTGATGAACTCCATGCCCAAGAGGGTTAAGGCAGTGCTGGAAAATAATGGTGGCCACACAAAACATTGACACTTTGGGCCCAATTTGGACATTTTTACTTAGGGGTGTACTCACTTTTGTTGCCAGCAGTTTAGACATGAATGGCTGTGTGATGAGTTATTTTGAGAGGACAGCAAAATAATAACACTGTTATACAAGCTGTACACTCACTACTTTACATTGTAGCAAAGTGTCATTTCTTCAGTGTTGTCACATGGAAAGATATAGAAAAATATTTACAAAAATGTAAGGGGTGTACTCACTTTTGTGAGATACTGTATGTACTCATTGGCCAGGACACATTTGAAGTATATGCAATCTATGTAGTTACACTTTACTTTTAATTATTTTATGGTTTTTATATTGTGCATGCTTTATGACTGAACTGATTTTAGATCCTAGGACTCATTGTACTGAAGCTTTGCAGTAATAATTTTCCAGATCTCATTTTAGAACAATGCTGATCTTCTCCGGTCTGTATATCAAGGTCGAAAGAAAGACCAAACATGTTATTTTTCATGTTGGCTCTTGCCTGCTATTACTGGAAAGCAGTTGACCTGGTACTTATGCCAGCTTTGTGGACTGTCAGAATCCACCTGGTGGACCATCTGCCATCATTCTACACCTTAACTCTTCAAGTAACTTTGCCAATTTTTACAATCATTGTACCTGGGTGCTATAGCTGTGTCCAATGTTGGTATTCTGACTCTAGTCTGACCTTTCAATGGATGCCAACAAACAATACATTCTGTTCTACTTATGCATTATCATCCTCCCTTAATGTGAAAGAAAAGCAACACATACTTCTTTTCATGTTAAAGTGTTACTTGGAACATTCAAGCATAAGAGTTAAGGAGGAACTATTTCAAAGTATCTTAAAACCAGGATATTTTTAAAAAATCAGGAGCTGTCCAAATCATCAGATGTAACAAATTAATACTTCTACTTGTTATTCTGCAAATGGGAGAGAAAGTTAATGACAATCAGCGATCTTACAACCTTATTGGCTTTGCCCATGTGCCCAACCAATGTCATAGGAACAGAAAATGCTGTGGCTGTAGCTATTACTGAGTCCCTGCTCTAGAAGGATATAAGAAAAGATTGCTGCTCCAAAAAGATCCAGACCTTTAGAAACACCTGCCCCATCTAGCCTATGATTAAGCTCCACAACATGATGTGAAATGCGTTAGCTGCTTCTCCCTGTTTCTTTTGTACATGAAGTGACTGTATTGGATTTTATTACATTAATAAAGATGCCTTCAGCGGTGTGCGGCCATCCAGGACTTTTCTCTTTCTACAAGGATATAGTTAGGACACTGGTTCCTAATGGAATAGATGTTTTCCCAAAAAAATGCAGCCTAAGCAAACTCAACAGTGCTGTAGCTTATTAAATATTTTGACTTGTTGTCAACAGCTAAGCTCTCATCTCTAAATACGCCCGATGTATGCAGTGCACAGTTTCAGTTGACTGTCACAAGAAAGAGCAATATTGTCTTTGATATGAGGGCTCTGACTGACAACTTAGCTTCTGTATTTAAGGCCAAATGATGGCATTCAACAGGAGAATCATCGGGTCTCTGGGGACAGGCAGGATAGGAATTTTTGTTCCCTAATTTCACACTAGTGATTTGTTAAAAATCTAAATAGTTTATACATGGCTGTGTCTTTAAACATTTGAAAAAGAAAAAATTGAAAACCAAATCACAACCTACACTTTTGTTTTTAACTAATAAACAAATTTTAACGAAATAAAGTAGAGAAGCAAGAAATCACTTTCCTAGTCACTATGTATCCCTCGGACCAGACCTTTGTGGCCTAACATCAAAACTGGGACAGGTAGGGATGGAAAACAAGTGTTAAGGGACCCACCTAAACTGTGCACCAATGCCGCTGGGTAGCATCTTTTCACCTCTGAGCAGCAAGGCAAGAGCATTGTTTTCCACAGTCAGTGGATAACACCGCTGATCTTGTCTGTCTTGTCCCCCCTAGACCATGGGTGCTCAACCTGTGGCCCTCCAGTTGTTATAGTTACACAGTTAGTCTGGTTGAAAAAAAGACACAAGTCCATCTAGTTCAACCAATAAAAGGGAAGAAAAAAAAAAAATCTATCCTTAAAAAAAAAATTAAAAAATCATACAATTTTGTATACACAATCCTATATCCACAGTTTATCCAGAAGAAGGCAAAAAACCCCAGCAAATCATGAACCAATTTGCTCCTGGAAGGGAAAAAAATCTTTCCTGATCCCCCAAAAGGCGACCCGATATTCCCTGGATTAACTTTACCTATAAATGTTAGTATCTAGTTATATCCCAGATAGCAGGAATAACTTGCCCCCATCACCCACCCTCATGGCAGTGTTGAATTTTCAGTCTGTTAACTTGCTGCACATTTTCACTGGCAGGTTGTACACTTGCAGAGCACTTGAAACTCAAGTTCTAGTTGACACTTTTCCAATTTGTAGCAAATTTGTGTGGCAAGTCTCTAGCAAGAGCAAAGTTGCAGTGGTGAGTCTACAGCATGAAAATTCAGCTACAGTGACTCCTGTGGTGGGATGACTATTGCACAACAAAAAAAAAAAAAAAAAAAAAAAAAAATGGAAAAAGGTCCCCCGAGCAGGGTTTTTAGGCAGCTAACCATAGATATGAACAAGGCATTAAATAAAATATTATATTAAAGTGCTTTATTGAAGGGTAATGAATGAATGTAACAACATATAAATATAAATTGGGAGCTCCAGTGGGAAAATACCCATACCAAATACATATAAAAGCAAACATAGGTTATACACAGCATATGATAAGGCTATTGCATAACAATCCTGACGCGTTTCGACCCATGAATTTTGGGGTCTCCTCAGAGGATGAGTTTGCTACAAAAAAGAAGAAAAATTTATAACAGTATGTCCAGCTTATTTAAAAGAATTACAGCATAGGCAAGTTTGTTTAGCAACACTTTGCACATAATTACCACTGAGTTTGGATGTACCCCTCAATCAGAGCCTCCCCACACAGCAGCCAGACCATCCAGTGTGCCCGCACGTAGCAGCACCCCAGGAGGAAGGGGGAACAGGAATCCACTTGATATGGCTTGCAAGGAGTCACACATATAAATGCCCCCCTACCAACACACCACTGGGGGGTGGGGCCGGAACCTACGAAAATTATCAGAGCGTTAGCTTCTGAATATACCCATATAGGTTAGTAGTTAGATTTAACTATTGGGCGGTCAGAAAGTATTGTAATAATTTATTGCAACTTGAATTGATCATATAAAGGATAGTGGAATGAGTAAAGTGACTATATTGGTATGAACAAATATAGAATATGTCAGGGATGACCTTGTCCTTAAATGCTGACAATGGCAGTGATAGAAAGAAAAGTGAGGGATGTGCACAGTGAATGTGATGTGTGAATTTGAGGAAAAAGTGCATGATATTGCCAAGTATCTAAGTCTACGGCATCCAGAGCTAGTGTGCACATAAATCAAAATTAAAAATAAGTAAAATATTATTCTATGGGGTCTGACAAAGCATTGATAATCAGAGGTATCATAAGTTCTTACTCACTCCTACTGTTGAGGAAAGGAGTCTGGCCGTCCAAGGAGGAAGTGGAGGGATCACACCCAAATCCACCCTCATTAAATAGTGTCCTTAATTAGTACTGAAATTAACAACAGGTATCGTTTCTATTGCACAACATAACTGAACCGGGACTTGCAGCAGACTTGCAGAGTTTTTGCAAATAATGTTGATCTGGAGTCATGCAATGTGGCCTTGTTGCAATTGTGCAATAAACTTGTGAAGCCTGGCAACTCTAGCAATAGCTTAGCAAGACATTTCAAACTTGCAGCTCAATTGCTTGCTTTCTGGTATTATGTACATTTGGGAAAGAATCCAGGCCTTTTTTGAAGCAATCTACTGAGCTGGCCAGAACCAGCTCTTGAGAGAGTCTATTCTATATTTTCACAGTTCTTACTGTGAAGAAACCATTCCGTATTTGGAGATGAAATCTCTTTTCCTTTAGACCAGGGGTCTCAAAATGGCGGCCCTCCAGCTGTTTGCAAAACTACAAGTCCCATGAGACATTGCAAGTCTGACAGTTACAAGCATGACTCCCACATGCAGAGCCATGATGGAACTTGTAGTTTCGCAACAGCTGGAGGGCTGCCAGTTTGAAACCTCTGCTTTAGATGTAAGAGTGCCCCCTTGTCCTCTGTGATGACCTTAACATGAATAACTCAACACCAAGTTCACTATATGCACCACTTATGTATTTATACATGTTGATAATATCCCCCTTAATCTCCTCTTCTCAAGAGAGAATACATTCAGTTCCTCAAATATTTCCTCATAGCTGAGCTCCTCCATGCCTCTTATCAGTTTGGTTGCCCTTCTCTGCACCTCAAGTTCCCCGATATCCTTTGCTGTTGCAGAACTACAAGTCCCATGAGGCATTGCAAGGCTAACAGTTACAAACATGACTGCCAAAGGCAGAGGCATGATGCGACTTGTAGTTCTGCAACAGCTGGCGGTCCACAGGTTGAGTACCCATGCCCTAGACCCAGGCAAGTTTAAATTTTTTGTTAGTAACCCAGGCCTGAAAGGGGTAACCTGACCTCTGGAAAGGAAGAAATGGAATACAACAGGCAGTAATTTCTGATAAGGTAACCAGCTTGAAACACAGTTGAATGTAAATGTTAGACTATAAAGGGAAACTATACTGTATGCCCAATGAGTTCACATTTTAAGATATTACTGTAAGTTTATCTGAAAATATTTTTTATGTAACACAGTCTAAGTGCATTTGCCCACTCTCCTAGCAATCCAGATCCAGGCTACCCACTGCCTCTTCTGTCTTTTTTTTACTTGGGGAGGACAGCCTCCCTAAGCAAACATTTGCTTAAATGTTTACAGCCTCCTAATGTCTGTGTACAACCGTCTCCTGACTCTGGATGTGTTTTGGAGCTTGTACAGGGCAGAGGAACCTCCCCCAACTCCAATGTGACAGTACTGGTTGCCTGAGTAGCAAATCCACAATCTCCAAGGCTGTCAAATGGTGCAGCGTGGGAGCCAACAGAAACTCAGAATAAGCATTTCGTACAAACTTCATTAAAGCTTGGGCAAAGAACAGGTTTCTTTTGAGTTACGTTTTTGAGCTCCAAAGTACTAGTTATACAGTCAGGTCCATAAATATTGGGACATCGTCACAATTCTATTCCTTTTGGCTCTATACACCACCACAATGGATTTTAAATGAAACGAACAAGATGTGCTTTAACTGCAGACTTTCAGCTTTAATTTGAGGGTATTTACATCCAAATTAGGTGAACGATGTAGGAATTACAACAGTTTGTATATGTGCCTCCCACTTTTTAAGGGACCAAAAGTAATGGGACAGATTAACAATCATCCATCAAACTTTCACTTTTCAATACTTGGTTGCAAATCCCTTGCAGTCAATTACAGCCTGAAGTCTGGAATGCATAGACATCACCAGACGGTGGGTTTCATCCCTGGTAAAGCTCTGTCAGGCCTCTACTGCAACTGTCTTCCGTTCCTGCTTGTTCTTGGGGCATTTTCCCTTCAGTTTTGTCTTCAGCAAGTGAAATGCATGCTCAATAGGATTTAGGTCAGGTGATTGACTTGGCCATTGCATAAGATTCCACTTCTTTCGCTTAAAAAACTCTTTGGTTGCTTTCGCAGTATGCTTAGTGTCATTGTCCATCTGCACTGTGAAGCGCCGTCCAATGAGTTCTGAAGCATTTTGCTGAATATGAGCAGATGATGTTGCCCGAAACACTTCAGAATTCATCCTGCTGCTTTTGTCAGTAGGCACATCATCAAAAAAAACAAGAGAACCAGTTCCATTGGCAGCCATACATGCCCACGCCATGACACTACCACCACCATGCTTCACTGATGAGGTGGTATGCTTTGGATCATGAGCAGTTTCTTTCCTTCTCCGTACTCTTCTCCTCCCATCACTCTGGTACAAGTTGATCTTGGTCTCATCTGTCCATAGGATGTTGTTTCAGAACTGTGAAGACTTTTTTAGATGTTGTTTGGCAAACTCTAATCTGGCCTTCCTGTTTTTGAGGCTCACCAATGCTTTACATCTTGTGGTGAACCCTCTGTATTCACTCTGGTGAAGTCTTCTCTTGATTGTTGACTTTGACACACATACACCTACCTTCTGGAGAGTGTTCTTGATCTGGCCAACTGTTGTGAGGGGTGTTTTCTTCACCAAGGAAAGAATTCTTTGGTCATCCACCACAGTTGTTTTCCGTGGTCTACCGGGTCTTTTGGTGTTGCTGAGCTCACCGGTGCCTTCTTTCTTTTTAAGGATGTTCCAAACAGTTGATTTGGCCACACCTAATGTTTTTGCTATCTCTCTGATGGGTTTGTTTTGTTTTTTCAGCCTAATAATGGCTTGCTTCACTGATACTGACAGCTCTTTGGATCTCATATTGAGAGTCGACAGCAACAGATTTCAAATGCAAATAGCACACTTGAAATGAATTCTGGACCTTGTATCTGCTCCTTGTAAATGGGATAATGAAGGAATAACACACACCTGGCCATGGAACAGCTGAGCAGCCAATTGTCCCATTACTTTTGGTCCCTTAAAAAGTGGGAGGCACATATACAAACTGTTGTAATTCCTATACTGTTCACCTGATTTGGATGTAAATACCCTCAAATTAAAGCTGAAAGTCTGCAGTTAAAGCACATCTTGTTCTTTTCATTTCAAATCCATTGTGGTGGTGTATAGAGCCAAAAAGATTAGAATTGTGTCGATGTCCCAATATTTATGGACCTGACTGTATTTATCACATGAATGTTGTAGATATTCTCTGTTTCCTAATTGCATAGATTTTTTTTGCAATCATAGAGCAACTGTGGACAAAGGAATCTAATATCAAATTAAACATGTCATTTAGAGGAAAATATTTCAAACTTGATTGAAGGTTGTAAAACAAATTATGCAAAATGTAAGCAATGTATGTTTTTCATAGCTTGCAAAATATACATAGGGATTTTCTGAACATAATTAGACTTTTTTTCTCAACTACTTTACATCTTATATTTTTCATTTACCCCCTGTGTTTTTAATAACTAACATAGTTACTCAGACAAAAAAAAAAATCTGGAACACATTCCTCTTATCCTCATCTCAGTGTGGTGCTTGATATTTTTAAATGAAATGCACTTTATTTTTGTTTGGAATATGGAGGTACAGCAAATAAAAATTGCATGCATCGTTCACTACACTGTTAAGAAGGTTAAATACAAAGTACTATAGATAACTTGGACTTGAGTGTGTAACTGTGCTGCATGGTCGGGAACTGGTTGCTAGAGAAGGAGCCAAACATCAAACCCCTTCACTACCAGAGTCTCCATTAGGGATGAGCCGAACACCCCCCGGTTCGGTTCGCACCAGAACCTGCGAACGGACCGAAAATTCGCACGAACGTTAGAACCCCATTGATGTCTATGGGACTTGAACGTTTGAAATCAAAAGTGCTCATTTTAAAGGCTAATTTTCATGGTATTGTCCTAAAAAGGGTTTGGGACCCGGGTCCTGCCCCAGGGGACATGTATCAATGCAAAAAAAACTTTTAAAAACGGCCGTTTTTCGGGAGCAGTGATTTTAATGATGCTTAAAGTAAAAAAAAAAAAGTGAAATATTCCTTTAAATATCGTACCTGGGAGTATCTATAGTATGCCTGTAAAGTGGCGCGTGTTTCCCATGCTTAGAACAGTCCCTGCACAAAATGACATTTTTAAAGGAAAAAAGTCATTTAAAACTGCTTGCGGTTTTAACGTAATGTCGGGTCCTGGCAATATGGACGAAAATCAGTGAGACAAACAGCATGGGTACCCTCCAGTCCATTACCAGGCCCTTTGGGTCCTGTATGGATATTAAGGGGAACCCTGCACCAAAATTAAAAAAAGGAAAGGCGTGGGGCCCCCAGGCCCCATATACGCTGAACAGCAGTATACAGGCGGTGCAAACAAGACAGGGACTGTAGGTTTGTTGTTAAGTAGAATCTGTTTGTAATTTTAAACTGGTACATTTTTAAAGTGTAGCTCCAACCAAAAAAAAACTGTTTTTAAGCTTTTTGGAAAACATAGGGAAGGGTTATCACCCCTGTGACATTTGTTTTGCTGTCTGTGCTCCTCTTCAGAAGATTTCACCTCATTTTTTGTCCCAATGACAAATGTTTTTTGAAAATTTGGGGTTTTTAGTGAAACAAGGATTGGTGATAAAGCATCAGTGGAAAGGAGAAACGTTTTTCCCATATTAACTCTAAGTCCTCATGCACACGGACGTTTTTACAGCTGCTTTTTTGAGCTTTTTTTGCAGCTTAAAAAGGCCTGTCTATGTTAGTCTATGGCTTCATGCCCACCTAGGTGTTTTTGAGCTGCAAGTGGCATAGGCGTTTTTAAGCTGTAAAAAAAACCCAGGACCAGTGGGTTCTGAGAGACGTTTTTCAGCTGTAAAAACGCTCTAACGCTGAAAAACGCTCAAAAACGCTCAAAAACGTCATTCACCAACGTTTTTTAGCGTTAATGATCCATTGAAAAAAAAAAAAAAAAAATTTTGAAAAAAAAAACGCTCAAAAACGCTAACGCGGAAAAACGCTCAAAAACGCTCAAAAACGCTCAAAAACGCTATTGCAAAAACGCTGAAAAAAGCTGAAAAAATAAAAAAAAAATCACTGCAAAGACACTGGCGTTTTCATAACGTTTTTTTAACAGCCTGTGTGCATGAGGGCTTACAGGAGAGAATTTCCCTTCCTATGGGGTAGATTTCATCTTACTTCCTGTTGTCTCCTTCCATTTGCAAGTAGGAGTCGTTTGTAAGTTGGATGTTTGAAAGTAGGGGCCTGCCTTATATACTCAGCAAAAATTTGGGCCTTAGGTGTTGTTGTGGCCTCAACACTGTAAGCCCTCACAGGGCCCTGCTGTGAAATATTAGATCAAGAATTGTAATTACATGCCCCTGTTGAACAGGGGCTGAAAAATTGGGCCTTTGGTGGTGGTGGTGTTGGTGCCACAACACTGTAAGTCCTCACAGTTAATCTTGGTGGGCGCAGAAATGGGCCCTGCTGTGAAATATTAGATCAAGAATTCTAATTACATGTCCCTGTTGAACAGGGGCTGAAAAATTGGGCCTTAGGCACTGGTGCTGGTGCCACAACACTGCAACCCCTCACAGATACTCTAGTTGGAACGCAGGAACTAGCCCTGCTGCAAAGAATTGCATCAAAAATTTTAATTACATGCCCTTGTTAAACAGGGGCTTAAAAATTGGGCCTTAGGCACTGGTGGCGGCGCCCAGAACAAAAAATGTTCTTACAAGCTATCAGCATGATCATTGAGGAGGAAGAAGATAATTACTCAGCATAACAGGATAGTCACTCAGCATCAGCATAGGCAGTCTTTGAAGGGATCTGACATTTCAAAAAAAAATATTTGGTTACATCAGCATCGGGTGCTTCGTAGCTGGTGGTGATCCAAGACTGATTCATTTCTATGAAGGTCAGCCGATCGACCGAGTCAGTGGACAGACGCACCCTGTGATCGGTTACAAAGCCTCCAGCAGCACTGAATGTGCGTGTCGAAAGAACGCTGGATGCAGGACAGGCCAGTAGCTCAATTGCATACTGTGCAAGCTCTGGCCAGTGATCCATCCTCAAGACCCAGTAACCCAGAGGATTTTCGGTGGGAAAGGTGTCCAAGTCAGATCTTTCCCCTAGGTATTCCTGCACCGTGTAAAACAGACGCTGGCGATGGTTGCTGGAACCGATCATACCTTGGGGCTGCGGACTAAAAAATTGTCTGAACGCATCGGTCAGACGGCCACCTTCTCCACCGCTCCTTCTTTGACTGACTGAAGCCTCAGCAACACATTGTCCAGAAACAGGAGTTTGTAACCTCCCAGTCTCTGGGAAAGCATTGCACAGACCTTTCTGCAAGGCCTCCCAAAGATGTTTCATCCTCTGCTCCCTCTGCGACGGCAAGATAAGGTCCGCAACCTTACCCTTGTAACGTGGATCAAGGAGGGTTGCCAGCCAGTATTGGTCCTTCTCCTTGATACCACGAATACGAGGATCCTTACGCAGGCTTTGCAGGATCAGGGAGGCCATGCAGCGTAGGTTTGCTGAGGCATTCGGTCCGGAGTCCTCTGGGTCACTAAGGACGACATGGTCCGCAGCCACCTCCTCCCAGCCACGTACAAGTCCATGTGTTTCTTGGGACTGATCCCTTAAAGACTGCTGCTGATGCTGAGTGCCAGGCTCCACCTCCATACTGACACAATCCTCCTCCTTTTCCTCCTCCTCCTCGTCCTCTTCCTGTGTGATCGGCGGGCACACAGGAACACTGTCTGGATAAAGGGGGCCTTGAGAGCTAAGGAAATCCTCCTCTTCCTGCCTCTGTTCTGCCTCAAGTGCCCTGTCCATTATTCCACGCAGCGTGTGCTACAACAGGTGGACAAGGGGGACAGTGTCACTGATACATGCACTGTCACTGCTCACCATCCTCATGGCCTCCTCAAATGGTGACAGGACAGTGCATGCATTCCTGATCATGGCTCACTGGCGTGGGGAAAAAAAAACAAGCTCCCCTGACCCTGTCCCGGTGCCATAGTCGCACAGGTACTCATTGATTGCCCTCTGCTGCGTGTGCAGCAGCTGCAGCATGGCCAACGTTGAGTTCCACCTGGTGGACATGTCACAGATTAGGCGGTTCTTGGGCAGGTTAAACTCCTTTTGGAGGTCTGCCAGCCAAGCACTGGCATTATATGACTGGCGGAAATGCACACAGACTTTCCTGGCCTGCCTCAGGACATCCTGTAAGCCCGGGTACCTGCCCAAGAACCGCTGCACCACCAAGTTAAGGACGTGAGCCAAACAGGGCACATGGGTCAGTTGTCCCTGTCGGAGGGCAGAGAGGAGGTTGGTGCCATTGTCGCAAACCACCATTCCTGCCTTAAGCTGACATGACGTCAACCACCTCTGAACCTGCCCCTGCAGAGCTGACAGAACCTCTGCCCCAGTGTGGCTCCTGTCCCCCAAGCACACCAGCTCAAGCACCGCATGACATCTTTTGGCCTGCGTACTTGCGTAGCCCCTTGAATGCCTATGGAGCACTGCTGGTTCTGAGGACAAAGCACAGGAAGATGCCATGGAGGAGGAAGAAGAGGAGGGGGTGGAGGAGAGAGGTGTGTCACAATCATTAGTAGTGGCATTTTGGAGGCGTGGTGGCAGAACAACCTCCAACACTGCTGCACCTTGTCCTGCATCCTTCCCAGTTGCCAGCAGAGTGACCCAATGCGCAGTGAAACTTAGGTAACGTCCCTGTCCATGCCTGCTGGACCATGAGTCAGCGGTAATATGCACCTTACCGCTGACCGCCTTGTCCAGCGAGGCCAAGACATTGCTTTCCACATGCCGGTAGAGAGCCGGAATCGCCTTCCGTGAGAAAAAGTGGCATTTGGGTACCTGCTACTGAGGAAATGCACATTCCACAAACTCACGGAAGGGGACAGAGTCTACCACCTGAAAAGCATTCAACCGCTGGGCATGTGGATGGCATATGGATGGCTGGGAGCAAACTTCTTTCGGTGGTGCAGCAGCTGGGGCAGGGAAATTTGCTTGGTACAATCTGACGTCGGTGTACCGAAAGCAGATTGCCCACAAGTACTTGGCTGTGACACACCTAATTCTACACCTTCATTCCTCTCAGTGCAGGTCTCAGAGAGGACTGAAGGTATAGTGGGGTTGGAGATCTCAGCTGATGGGAGCAAGGAGAGGTCCTCTTTGTTCTTTGGTGTGGGTCTTTTAGATACGTTTGCCAACTAACTGCATGGCAGGTCAACATATGTCTGGTCAAGCATGTGGTGCCCAAGTGGGAGATGTTTTGGCCACGCGAAATACGCTTGAGACATATGTTGCAAACAGCAGCGGTGCGATCTGATGCACTCGTCTCAAAAAGGGCCCACACCAAAGAACTTTTAGAATAATGCGCAGAGACAGCAGCGCCCTGCACATGCGGAGCTTTGCGGTGTGATGCAGTCAGTGTGCTGCCCTTAGGCTGGCCCCTGGAGGGCATCCTGCCTCATTGGTGGTGTGCCTCCTCCTCCTCTCTCCTATCAGGCACCCACGTTGAGTCAGTGACCTCATCATTCCCTCCCTCCTCATCACTGGAGCAAACCTGGCAGTATGCTGCAGCAGGGGGATCATGACTGCCAGATTGCTGTCCTTCTTGGGCACCCCCTCTGTCCGTGCTCACGTTACTGCCTTCATCTAGCTCAGTATCATCATCAGAGCCTTCTAAAAGCTGGGCATCCTCCTGGAGCATGTACCCAACACTGTGGTCAAACAGTTCGAGGGACTCCTCAGGAGGACATGGTGGGGCTAGGGAAGGAGTCACTGATGCCATTGAGCCGAGGGAAGAGGCCGCGTTGGCAGCTGCTTTGCCAGACAAAGTACCCTGAGCATTAGTGAGAGAGAATGAGGAGGATGAGGACGGCTTGGTCATCCACTCGACCAAGTCTTCCGCATGTTGCGGCTCAACACGGCCAGCTGCCGAAAAAAAGGCCACATGCTGATGAGGATGCACCGTCTCAACGACCAGCACTGTTGCCTCTAGACACAGAGCCTGCTTGCCCTCTTTTATTGGCTTGTGACTGTCTGCCTCTCCTTGTTGGGCTTCCAGACATACTAATGGCCTGTAGCTGCACTAAGCTGGGATATATATATATATATATATATATATATAGATACTGCAGCTAGCAAAATCAACTGCCTGCCTGTAGTATGAGAACACCACCAACCTTCTACAGGTAGCTTTAGCTGAACACTGTGCAGAGGTCGCACTACACTAACGTGTAAATAATTTAGCTGTCTGCGGTAGTGATAGGATCAAGAAAACACCACCAACCTTCTACAGGTAGCTTTAGCTGAACACTGTGCAACATACATCAGTATTACCCCTCTTTTTTTACCATTTTTATTATTTTTATTTTTATTATTATTTATATTATTTTTATTTTTATATTATTTTACTTTTTTGTTTACACTCTCTACCTTCCAGGTAATAGGGCTGTCACCCCTCAGTTATCTCCCTCCCACACGTTATTTCCTCACTCTTGTCCATGGGTTGTGCCGCCTCAGCTCCCGGGAGGATGCTTGTTCCCCAGCGGGCCCGGGCCCATTGCGCCGTCGCATGCCATCACAGCTCAATTGTAAGTTGTCTACAGGTGCCATATATTTTCAACATCGTTACCATTCATCAATATTTCTGCTCTCCTTGCCTCTCTAGCCCCTGTATGTGGCAATTCCCCTTTGTTCAATCGGCCAGTTCTACCAACTTATCATATGTTATGTTTATAGATTATTGCATCTGCTCCTGAAGATTGGAGGTATCCATGAAACGCGTCGAGCTATAGAGATGCCCTTAATACCAATTTCATCCAAGAGTGATATTCTACCATATGTTTATGATTTTACTTTTCCATATTGGCCTTTACCAATTATTTTATGAACTTATTATAATGCGTGAACACAGAAATGTATATCTGGTGGCCGCCCTCTCCTTTTATTATGTTGTTAATGTCATGTACCATTCATGTTACCTATGTTATTTTTGTTACGATATGATTGCTATATCTAATAAATGGTATAATCAGGATACTGGTTCATGTTATTTTACTATGTACATGCCATAGCACTATGTGACTGGGCTAACTATCATTATTTCTGTATACCCACCAGTCATTCTCTGCTCATGTTGTTCTATTCGGCCGCATGCTTCATATAAAGTCCCAACTTCTCCTCCTTTTTTTTGTTTATTCAAATAGGGATGGAGGCCACCTACAGCGGATGCCCTGGCCTCATATAAAGTCCCACAATTCCCCCCTCTTTACAAACTTGTAGCATTAGCTGAACACTGTGCAGAGGTCGCACTACACTAACTTGTAATTTTAGCTGAACACTGTGAGGAGGACGCACTACACTAACTTGTAGCTTTAGCTGAACACTGTGAGGAGGACGCACTACACTAACTTGTAGCTTTAGCTGAACACTGTGCAGAGGTCACACTACACTAACTTGTAGTTTTAGCTGAACAGTGTGAGGAGGACGCACTACACTAACTTGTAGCTTTAGCTGAACACTGTGCAGAGGTCGCACTACACTAACTTGTAATTTTAGCTGAACACTGTGAGGAGGACGCACTACATTAACTTGTAGCTTATTTAGCTGCCTGCGGTAGTGATAGGATCAGGAAAACACCACCAACCTTCTACAGGTAGCTTTAGCTGAACACTGTGCAGAGCTCGCAAAAAACTAACTTGTAACTTATTTAGCTGTCTGCGGTAATGATGGGATCAGGAAAACACCACCAACCTTCTACAGGTAGCTTTAATTGAACACTGTGCAGAGCTTGCAAAAAACTAACTTGTAGCTTATTTAGCTGCCTGCGGTAGTGATAGGATCAGGAAAACACCACCAACCTTCTAAAGGTAGCTTTAGATGAACACTGTGCAGAGCTCACAAAAAACTAACTTGTAGTTTTAGCTGAACACTGTGAGGAGGACGCACTATACTAACGTGTAGCTTTAGCTGAACACTGTGCAGAGGTCGCACTACACTAACTTGTAGTTTTAGCTGAACACTGTTCAGAGGACGCACTACACTAACTTGTAGCTTTAGCTGAACACTGTGAGGAGGACGCACTACACTAACTTGTAGTGTTAGCTGAGCACTGTTCAGAGGATGCACTACACTAACTTGTAGCTTTAGCTGAACACTGTGCAGAGGTCGCACTAAACTAACTTGTAGTTTTAGCTGAACACTGTGAGGAGGACGCACTACACTAACTTGTATCTTTAGCTGAACACTGTGCAGAGGTCGCACTACACTAACTTGTAGTTTTAGCTAAACACTGTGAGGAGGATGCACTACACTAACTTGTAGCTTTAGCTGAACACTGTGCAGAGGTCGCACTACACTAACTTGTAGTTTTAGCTGAACACTGTGAGGAGGACGCACTACACTAACTTGTAGCTTTAGCTGAACACTGTGAGGAGGATGCACTACCCTAACTTGTAGCTTTAGCTGAACACTGTGCACTACACTAACTTGTAGCTTTAGCTGAACACTGTTCAGAGGACGCACTACACTAACTTGTAGCTTTAGCTGAACACTGTGCAGAGGTCGCACTAAACTAACTTGTAGTTTTAGCTGAACACTGTGAGGAGGACGCACTACACTAACTTGTATCTTTAGCTGAACACTGTGCAGAGGTCGCACTACACTAACTTGTAGTTTTAGCTAAACACTGTGAGGAGGATGCACTACACTAACTTGTAGCTTTAGCTGAACACTGTGCAGAGGTCGCACTACACTAACTTGTAGTTTTAGCTGAACACTGTGAGGAGGACGCACTACACTAACTTGTAGCTTTAGCTGAACACTGTGTGGAGGATGCACTACCCTAACTTGTAGCTTTAGCTCAACACTGTGCACTACACTAACTTGTAGCTTTAGCTGAACACTGTTCAGAGGACGCACTACACTAACTTGTAGCTTTAGCTGAAAACTGTGCAGAAGTCTCACTAAACTAACTTGTAGCTTTAACTGAACACTGTGAGGAGGACGCACTACACTAACTGTAAATAGTCTAGCTGCCTGACTGTGGTACTAATAGTATCAAAAGAACACCAGCAATTTTCTTCAGGTAGCTGTAAATACTGTAACAACACAAGCCTGCCTGTCAGTAGCAAGATAACAAGAACGGATCTAGCTAAACTGAATACAGTGTATATATATATATATATATATATATATATATATATATATATATATACATACAACACCTGGGATGCATGTATATACACAATACACTGTAAGTGCAGCTAACTCACTGACTGTCCTGCCTAATCTATCTAACTTAAATCAAATGACACTGTCTCTCTGTCTATCTATCTCTCTCTCAACGCTGGAACACACACTACACAGGGCCGCCATGTAGGCGGCCTTATATAGTGTGGGGTGTGTACTAAATCCTCTGAGCCATAATTGGCCAAAGCCTCCTTGGCTTTGGCCAATTACGGCTCTCTGTTCAGACGGCACTGTGATTGGCCAAGCATGCGGGTCATAGTGCATGCTTTGCCAATCATCAGCCAGCAATGCACTGCGATGCCGCAGTGAATTATGGGCCGTGACACGCCACACGAATTTGGCGCGAATGGCCCATATCGTTCGCAATTCGGCGAACAGACGATGTTCGAGTCGAACATGGGTTCGACTCGAACAGTAAGCTCATCCCTAGTCTCCATCACCCTTGCCATGTCACCCGCTTCCTGACTCATTAATTTGCAATGGCAACATAGCCTCCTTAGGATAGCTTCTCTGCTCTTTAGACCTTTGTACTGTATCTTCTCTAACTTCTCTTGCCCCCTTTACAAGCCCCGTTCTTGGTAAATGCCACGTATCCATCCCTTTAGTAACTTTAGACCAGGCAGATTGAATAGCCACAAAGTTCTTATACTGCAGTAGTTGAATGTGATAAATGAACAGTTCTCAGAAACATCTTCAATACACTTCCCTGTACAAAGTCCTCTAAGTACCCTTTTTTGTGCCCCCGGTGCTCCCTTTTGCCCCATGAGGTAGTCATAACTTAATTAGGTGTGAAAGTCCTTTAAGTCCATTTTCAGATGAAGTTCATGATTGGTAGGACTCTGACAAGGGTTGGTAAAGCAGCAGAGTGGCAGCTACCCAGATAGCAAGGATAACATGCTACAAATTTGTGGCAGTGTTGAATTGTAAGTCTGTTAACTTGCTGCACATTTTCACTGGCAAGTTGTACACTTGCAGAGCACTTGAAGCACAAATTATAGTTGACACTTTTTCAATTTATAGCAAATTTGGGTGGCAAATCTCTAGCAAGAGCAAAATTGCAGTGGTAAGTCAAGGCAAAAGCGGTGACCCCTGTGGTGGGATGACTATTGATGACTATTGCACAACATAACTGAACAAAAACTTGCAACAGACTTGCAGAATGTTTGCAAAGAAATTTGATCTGGAGTCATGCAATGCAGACTTGCTGCAATTGTGCAACAAACTTGTGAAGCCTGGCATGTCTAGCAATAGCTTAGCAAGTCATTTTCAAACTTGCAGCACACTTTCTTGCTATTTGGGTACATCCTTTGCAGCTAGAAGGCCCCTTCCAGAGACCTAGTGACCCCCTTTTATATGCTTGCCCTGCAGGGGGTGTGCTTTCCTGAAAAGTGTAGAGAAAACCTGGCCAGCAGTGTTGATCCTTGTTTCTCAGGATTCACCAGCCCAGCAGAGCAGCTACAAAAAATAGTATGGTAAACTCACATTAGACTGCACAGTTTTCACAAAGACATGCAGACAGAATAATCAGAATCCACAAGAGAAAATAATGTAAGAAAAACATTTATCACAGACAGCACCCTTGAAACACCTGTTTACATGCTAGCAATTTTTCACATAACAGCTTTAGTTCTGCTTTAAATCTGCTCCACCCCCCAGGACCACAGGACCAATTGTTCAGTGCTCCAATATTCAATGGTCAGTTCTTTTCTGCACACTGTGTGAGTGAAAGAAAACTGTTTGATGCAGCACAACAGGTGCGCGACTTGGGGGTGTGGCCTATTTATAGGTAGGGTTTAAGACATCACATTTTCTGTGTCTGAAGGCTTTTGAGATGTAAATCAGGCCCTTTACACCCACCCTTTCTTACAGAAAAAGAGGGAAAGAGGTCACCACTGATTCAATGTAGTAGTTTTATAAAACAAAATGAAATCAAATAAAACAACAATTCAGGTTCTCACATAAATAAGAATATCGATGGCAAATCCATCAGCCTTTAGTCCTCCTGCTTCTTCCAGCCTGGAATGAAGAACGTGATCTGTAGCCAGTACAAGCTGGCATAACATAGCAGAGGCTTGCAGCAGGACAGCATGCGAGCCTGGACCCCCAGGAATGACGCTTCATATAGTAGAGCGATGAGAATGTGTGGCAATGCATTTCAGGGTGGATATGCCCCTTTGTCAAGCCTGCCCACACTAGATTCTCCTTTCCTTTACTACCTTATGACACTTGGACATGGAGGAACTTGTAAATTACTTCCCTTCTGCTTAAATTACAGCACTATCAGTGCTGTCACTAAGCTATCAGTGCTTGTGATAGCTGAAATCCCTGAAGTCTGCATCATTAAAAATGGGCGCTCAAAATTTTTTACTCTAATAAACTCAGGTTATTATATGTTAAAGTGAATGTAAACCCACTCTCATCCTTTCTAAACTACTGCCATAGTGGTTATCTATAAGGATATACATGCCTCCTGCATATATCCTTAACTGTCAAATGTTTCCCCTCTGTGTCACAGATCAATTGCAAAGCTGATCTGTGTCTCACCTTTACTGCTGTAGGCCGGCTGGCACCTGTTGTTCCACTACCTTGTGTTTGGCTCTGATGCACTCTGCAGCTATGGGTGTCGCCGGCTTCACCTGTTGCTTAATATATGATTCCTTCCTGCTACTTCCTGTCCAGCCCCTCATGTGCTTCTCTATTTAAATCCCTCTCAGACCAGTTCTGGTTGCTTGAGCAACATTTGTTTCTGAGCTTCCTTCGTGTAACCTGCCTTAACTTGACCTCTCGTGAATTGATCTGTTGTGTACCGACTCGTCTTGTTCTGATTACGTTGTCTGCAGCCTGCCCTGACCTTTGCACGCCATCCAGCTCTCCTTTGCTTCATCCATCCATCCTTGTCTGACAGTGTCTTCTGGTACTTCCCTAGCATGCAGGGTGAACCCGGGGGTCGTGACCTGGGGTCAGCACTCAGCTAAGCCCAAACCCTTGTGAGGGGGTTCCTGGCAGAATACCAGCTGGCCCTTAGACTCCACGCCCTGGGGGATCCCGTGTCACCTGCTCACCTGTGGGATCTCTGTAAGTAGTACCGTGACACTCTGTTTGATATGAGACCCGAAAAACTGCAGATTCTGTGGGTGGGTCTGTTGTCTGGAGCTCGGTGGGTGGAGTCGTGATGTCAGTAGACTCCCCACCCACCTCTACACTCCCCTTGTCAACATGCATTTTCTCCTGTGTATTTCTTACACTGAACATCTGCTATGACCACTAACATCTAGCCAAAACCCAGAAAAGTTACCACATGACTTTAGCATGACCAATCATGCTGAGGTGTGGAGCAGCCAATCCTGGGAGAGCTGGAGAAGAAAGGAGGAGGGGATCTGAAGTACACAGAATGTCTCTCTGGGCTTGTGCATGAGATATGTAAATCACCTGTCACTCACAGCAAGGGGGATAAACAAACTCCTATTTCTCTGTGTGTCCATTTTTATCTCACTAAAAAAATATAAGAGGACTGCTCAGAGATGGATTAACTCTTCGTGGCAAGACTGGGCACAGATGACATGCAATCCTATAGTGTTCAAGTTGCAAGCCTTAATTAAAATAAAAAAAATTGGGGAATACATCCACTTTAACTTTAACCTTTAACGCCACCTCCTGGCAGCCCTCTAAGGAGGTTTTAGTTCCTGGGAGGCGGGGCAGCTATCATGTAACTACTGTGATTGGATCTTACAGTGGTCACATAATCAGGAGCCCATCCTGCTGGTTCCCCATTAGAAGCAATGATGGAGAGCTGTTGGTGACAGTTCAGTCAGTGTGCTAGGAGTGTGCAGTGACCACGTTCTAAACACACAATCTCAGGCTGTTGTGTGCAGGTGGCACTGGACAACAAAAGGAGAAGAAACAGTCTGATGGGCTTATCTTGTTATCACTCTGCTCTCTCCTCCTATAAACACAACAGATTGGTTACTTGTGCTGCTATTCCCTCATCCACTTTGGGCTTTGCTGTACAAGGTATTGCCAGTGGCTGATACCAAGTCAGGCGTTTTTATTGCTTGCATTTGAACACATCTAATGATGTATCCAAGAATACATAGCTGCTGTGATCTGTGTATTTTTTATCTGCCTGGAGTTAAGCTCTATTTTTCTTCTCCCATAGACTCTTTTACCTGTATGTATAATTATACAGTCATGCTATAATGGAATCGCCTTTATTGCCCCTCTGAATGCAAATGGTTTGCTAAGTCTGTTTATGCCTTTGGGTTAGTTATGTGTTATCATTCAACAGCAATCACTTTTTTGCTTATAATGAATTATGTTACTGATATAATAAAGAATACACGTTTGCTTTAATAATAGCCATATTTAATAAAAGATACATTTTTAATTAAGTCTAACATTTTGTAGTTGTTATTACCAATGATTCAACTTACAAAACAGCTTAACAAAGCCATTGTTCCAAACATTTTAATTAAACAAACATTATTTAGAACATGGTTGAAAAAAAAGCATCCTCCAAAACAGGTTATATCGATTTAATCCCAGAAATACACTATTCTGTTTCCATTAATTACAGTTCTGAGTTTTAAACAATCATTGTTTAACATTAGTGAGACAGTAATTAATGTAATTGTGTTTCCTCATTATAAATGGACCATCTGCTTCGGCAACAGAATAGCCAGAATTCAAACAGAACAGAAAACAGACAAGCTACCGTAGTCTTTCTAGTCATGTTTGCTTCCTATTGTGAACTGCAAATAGTATTGTCCCCAAAATCCAAATAAATCATTTGAATTTATAATATAAAAC
Source organism: Aquarana catesbeiana (assembly GCF_042186555.1). NCBI lineage: Eukaryota > Metazoa > Chordata > Amphibia > Anura > Ranidae > Aquarana > Aquarana catesbeiana. Next base: position 69,919,158 of record NC_133336.1, on the reverse strand, counting down.
TGTTTTGACAACAGAGAAAAATGATTGTTGTATGCATTTAAAGTCATTTTGAGTATTTTTGATCATTCCCAAAGGGTGCACAGTGTACGTTGTGTTATGGCGTTTTAGAACTTGCTGGCATGGTGCAACCAATGCCAAAAACTTGTATTTGTGTGTGCTGTGCTAATGCTGAGTCAACTGGGAGCAGAGACCCTTAGTACCCTCTTTAGGCTCACACTGTCAATGGTTTTTGATTGGAGATGCATTGGAGCTGGCACCCTATGTGAGCTTGTATGGAAGTCATAGTGTATTACAGGTGTATTAGAAAGCTGGTTTTGGAATGACAACCGAGAAACAGGTCATCAGGTTCAGCTGTGGTTAAAACTGAAATTTAGGTAGAACTTTTTTTGGACCAACGTAAGTATGCATGTGCCATACATGTTCCATACCATGGTGCCTGTGCCAAGTGACCAACCTCCTGTGTTCGCTATGCAGCAATGCAGCCGCTCTGCATGGGATCCTAGCAATGATCATTGTAGTAGTACTACAGTGATTTTCAGCTTCTGCAGGTATCGGCCATGTATTGTACATTAATGTATACATTGATCCAAGCTGGACAAATGTAACTATGCAAAAAAAAAAAAAAAAAAAAGCCATACCTAAGTTTCAGCTTTAAAAAGAACCCATCGCTAGAACAATCATTTCAACAGCAACAGCCTGACTTCACTCAACCACCAAGAAAATAAATCACTGTATTTTTCAACTATTTTTCAACTTCAACGGGCTTAATAGAATCATCATTTTATTAAATTAATATATACATATATATATATAAAATAACAAGTGAAGCTGGTGATCCCAATCCAAAAAATCATGGGTTGGACTATATATATTTACAGTATCTCACAAAAGTAAGTACACCCCTCACATTTGTGTAAATATTTTAATATATCTTTTCATGTAACAACACTGAAGAAATGACACTTTGTATATGTAAAGTAGTGAGTGTACAGCTTGTATAACAGTGTTATTAATTTGCTGTCCCTTCAAAATAACTCATCACACAGCCATTCATGTCTAAACTGCTGGCAACAAAAGTGAGTACACCCCTAAGTAAAAATGTCCAAATTGGGCCCAAAGTGTCAATATTTTGTGTGGCCACCATTATTTTCCAGCACTGCCTTAACCCTTTTGGGCATGGAGTTCACCAGAGCTTCACAGGTTGCCACCTGAGTCCTCTTTGCTGTCACCTCAAAATAACTCAACACACAGCCATTAATGCCTAAACCGCTGGCAACAAAAGTCAAAAAGTCAGCAGTGAGTGTTAGCAGTGGTATATTTAGAGTAGCTGACATCCCCTATGTTCCTCTATACAGCACAATAGTAATCACAAAATTAAATGAGTAATAATAATGGGTAGAACAAATATGAGGACTGAGAAGATTTCCTTTAGTTGAGCTAACAAAAGTGTGCCCATTCTAGAGCTGGTAACATGGAGGATATTAAGTATAATTTTAAAGAACTGTTTTTGTGGGTAAGAGGCATAGGAGAGGAGTATGGATGGTATAAAAGTGGGAAGTATGTGCAGGTGAGGGAGAGAAATGTGGAGGGTATAACAGTGGACAGTATGTACAGGAGAGGAATGTGGAGGGTATAACAGTGGGCACTATGTATAGGAGAGTAGTGCGGAGGGCATGGCAGCAGGCACTATGTACAGGAGAGGAGTGTGGGGGGGTATGACAGTGGGCAGTATGCACAGCAGAGGAGTGAGGAGTGAGGAGGGTTGACAATGGGCACTATGTACAGGAGAGGAGTGTGGAGGGTATGCTAGTGGGCAGTATGTATGTACAGGAGAGGAGTGTGAAGGGTATGATGGGGGCGGGATGTACAGCAGAGGAGTGTGGAAGGTATTATGGGGGCGGTATGTACAGGAGAGGAGTGTGGATGGTATGATAGTGGGCAGTATGCACAGGTGAGGAGTGTGGAGGGTATGACAGCCGGCACTATGTACAATAGAAGAGTTTATGAAAGTGGGCAGTATGTACAGGAGAGGAGTGTGGAGGATATGACAGTGGGCAGTATGTACAGGAGAGGCATGTGGATGGTATGAAAAATGAGCAGTATGTACAGGAGACGAGTTTGGAGAGTAAGATAGTGAGCAGTATGTACAGGAGAAGAGTGTGGAGGATATGACAGTGAGCAGTATGTACAGGAGAGGAGTGTGGAGGGTATGACAGTGGGCAGTGGGCAGTGTGTACAGGAGAGAAGTGTGCAGGGTATGACAGTGAGCAGTATGTACAGGAGATAAGTGTGGAGGGTATGACAGCGATTGATATGTACATGAGAGGAGTGTGGAGGGTATGACAGTGAGCAGTATGTACAGGAGAGGAATGTGGAGGGTATGACAGTGGGCAGTATGTACAGGAGAGGTGTGTGGAGGGTATGACAGTGGGCATTATGTACAGGAGAGGAGTGTGGAGGGTATGACAGTGGGCTCTATGTATAGGAGAGGAGTGTGGAGGGTATGACAGTGAGCAGTATGTACAGGAGACGTGTGGAGGGTATGACAGTGGGCACTATGTATAGGAGAGGAGTGTGGAGGGTATGATAGTGAGCAGTATGTACAGGAGAGGAGTGTGGGGGGTATGACAGTGGGCAATATGTACATGAGAGGAATGTGGTGGGTATGATAGTGAGCAGTATGTACAGGAGAGGAGTGTGGAGGGTATGGCAGTGGGTGGTATGTAAAGGAGAGGAGTGTGGAGGATATGACAGTGGGCAGTATGTACAGAAGAGGAGTGTGGAGGGTATGACAGTAGGCACTATGTAAAGGAGAGGAGTGTGGAGGGTATGACAGTGAGCAGTATGTACAGGAGGGGAGTGTGGAGGGTATGACAGCGGGCACTATGTACAGGTGAGGAGGATGAAGGAACCTGGGAAAGAAAAATGTAAAGATTTGTGGAAAGATGTTTAGGGACTGCGTAGTGGTTGGATTGAAAGTAAGCCAATTAAACAGAAACCAGCCATAGTCGATCTATGTATGGGCTAGCTGGCTGTACAATCTATTAATCGACTTGGGTACTACCAGGCTGCCAGTGCTGCCAGCTATAGTTATCAACACTGATCATTGTATTGTGTGGATAGGGAAGGATCCCCATTGGCAGAACACAATAACACTGGGGAAGTGATTCCCCCATCCACAGGTCAGCAGATGAGAGGGGTGTGTGGGGACAGGCTGGGGAGAGAGGTCTGTCAGTAGGGGGGTGTAAGGTGGTCACGGAGGGATATTAATCAGCGGATGAGGTAGTAACTGGGAATGATGTCTTTTGGAGTAGGATCTGTCATCTGTAGGTTGGGAAATGGTCACCTGTGATATAAGATGAAGGGAGGTGGCTAACATGGGAAGTGGCTGGGGAGTGACCTGGTTGGTGGGGAGTGTGAAATGGATGATGTGTTTCAAGTTTCTTTCACATTTGCGGTAATGCTTACTGCCCTCTGAAAAGTGATCTGTAGTGGATTGCTTTTCAACGAGTGGTATAGCAGCAGCTGACAGGCGTTCATGAGATGCTACTGCCGCCTCCTTGTTTTTTTTTTTTACATTGCTGAATGGTATTTTTACATTGTTGGACTATGCTGCTACTGCGAGTGAGTTTGGCTTGCAGTTGCAGAGTGGCCCCATTGAAATTAATAGGCAAGTTTGACTGGCGGTGCTGCCTGTCAAACTCTGCAGGCTGAGTTAAAGATACTGCAGCTAAAGAAATGACAAAAAAAAAGTAGCAGCTGTGAAATAAAGCATCACAGCTACGGCATTCGTACAGCCCTGTCCAAATGTATTTTTAAGATTTGGGTCAGGGACGTGCGGTGAGGTCAGTGGCTGGTGAGGCACTGGCTAATATCAGAGCCAGATACACACAAGTTACATACGCCGCAATCGTTAGAGCGAGAGCAATAATTCTAGCACTAGACCTCCTCTGTAACTCTAAACATGTAACCTGCAAACATTTTTAAAGCATCGCCTATGGAGATTTTTTAAGTACCGAAGTTTGGTGCCATTCCACAAGTGTGAGCAATTGTAAAGTGTGACATGTTAGGTATCTATTTACTCAGCGTAACATCATCTTTCATAGTATACAAAAAAATTAGGCCATTTTATTCCCTAGGGTGTCTGCTAAAACAATATATATAATGTTTGGGGGCTCTGAGTAATTCTCTAGCAAAAAATGATAAATTTTACATATAGGAGAGAAGTGTCAGAATTGGCCTGGGTGGCAAGTGGTTAATTACTTTAAACACAGTCACTTCCAGCGCTAATAGGTCTTCCAAATTGTGGAGTAACAGATGTCAGATAAAATGGTGCTGTGAAAGGTATATATAGTATTCCAAAACTAGGTGGATGCTGCCTTCCTCAGATGGGGCAATCCGAAAGGAACTACAAGAAAAACAGAAATGGAAGGCGCGCACACCTAGTGCATTACCAAAGATAATTTAATAATAAGAAATTTTTGTATAGAAGTGGGTACTCACAAAATGCAACTGACAAAAGGCCATAAACATAGTGCATGGACATGCACAGAACACGGGTTACAGCTAACGCGTTTTGGGGGCACACCCCCTTCCTCAGAGCTAGTTGTAATGCACTAGGTGTGTGCGCCTTCCATTTCTGTTTTTCTTGTAGTTAATTACCATAAGTAAGTAATATACACAAATAATTATTATAGGACATGTGAGCTAATTCTCTTAGTCTGCTGCAAACAGTGTGCCAGCTTGTATTTAAACTGGCCGATCTGTATTTAGCTTCTGACAGGCTGGGTGGAGGAGCTGGACCATCACAGACAGTAATTAGACACTCGTAAAAGAGGCAAGGGCCATGATCTGACAGGAGGGAGGGAAAAAAAGTTCCAAAGCATATTGCAAGTGTACAAAAAAGGTTTATGGAAAAAAAAGTAGGCTGCATTAAGCATTTCAACCACTTGATTTTTCTTTGCTTTTACTTGCAATTAGTTTGATTTGGTGACAGGGTTTTTTTAGGTAGGTCTCTTTTAAAGGGTCATTATCACAACAAAATTTTTTAATGATACCCTTTAATTACAATTAATTGTAGCAATAGTATTCAATACATTAACATCTAAGTTTAGCACAAGGGACATTACTTACAGCCAGTGTCATGTTCCCCCTGTGCTGCTGACTGCAGGATTACCTAAAACCTTCCTCCTCTGATCCCTCCAACCCCACCACTGTAAAGCCTGGTACACATGGGCCGAATATAGGCCAGTATCAGCCGGTTCAACAGAAATTGGCCGTTATTCAGGCATTGTGTACACCAGCCTGTCCCACAGAAGCCGGCCGAATGTCTGGCTTCTGTCGAACTGGCATGCTGGAAAACCAGCATCCAATCTGCATCTGATCAGTGCTGGCAGTCAGGTGTGTTCTTGGGGGGGCAGTCCCCCTGTCAGAACACAATGGTTCAGCAGGGAGATCACTGTACTAATATTGGATATGTAGTACAGCAAGCTCCTTTTTTCGTTTAGCCTGCTGGGTTAAACAAAAACAAAAAAACTAATAGTGTGGCATAATCCTCTGGTGCAGCAAGGTTTAATAGAGAAGAGGGACCTCTTAAAATTAAGTCATAAAGAGTGCCGTCTTTGCCCACCCTTTCCACCAACCTCCTCTATTCATAAAACCTGTACTATAGCTTCTACAAATGAAAAATGATCTCTGAATGGAAATCAGGCAGATGAATAAAAGGTTCGCTGCTAGCTCCATTCAGAGTTTGTGTTTCATTCGTGGTGAAAGCTATAGTACAGCTTCTATGAATGGTGGAGGTGGGCGAAAAGGGAGGCATAGTTGGCACTAGGGATGGGCTTTATATTTGGGTCAAACATGAGTTCGACTTGAACATTGGCTTTTCGCCCGTTCGCCGAATATCGAACAATTTGGGGTGTTCGTGGCAAATTCGAAAGCCGTGGCACACCCTTTAAAGGTCTATGGGAGAAATCAAAAGTGCTAATTTTAAAGGCTTAAATGTATGGTATTGTCTTAAAATGGGGACCTGGGTCCTGCCCCAGGGGACATGTATCAATGTAAAAAAAGTTTTAAAAACGGCCATTTTTTTGGGAGCAGTGATTTTAATAATGCTTAAAGTAACCCAAAAAAAGTGTAATATTTCTTTAAATTTCGTACCTGGGGGGTGTCTATAGTATGCCTGTAAAGGGTGCATGTTTCCCGTGTTTAGAACAGTCTGACAGCAAAATGACATTTCTAAAGGAAAAAAAGTAATTTAAAACTACTCGCGGCTATAATGAATTGTCGGTCCGACAATACACATAAAAGTTCATTGATAAAAACGGCATGGGATTCCCCCACAGGGGATCCCCGAACCAAATTTTTTTTTTTAAATGCTTGGGGGTCCCCCCAAATTCCATACCAGACCTGAAGGGTCTGGTATGGATTTTAAGGGGAACCCTGCGCCAAAATGTAAAAAAAAATGGCGTGGGGTCCCCCCAAAAATCCATACCAGACCCTTATTCAAGCACGCAACCTGGCAGGCCACAGGAAAAGAGGGGGGGAAGAGAGAGCGCCCCCCCTCCTGAATTGTACCAGACCACATGCCCTCAACATTGGGAGGGTGCTTTGGGGTAGCCCCCAAAGCAAAGCACCTTATCCCTTGTCCCCATGTTGATGGGGAGAAGGGCCTCATCCCCACAACCCTTGCCCAGTGGTTGTAGGGGTCTGCGGACGGGGGGCTTATCGGAATCTGGAAGCCCCCTTTAACAAGGGGACCCCCAGATCCTGGCCCCCCCGTGTGAATTGGTAACGGGGTACAAATGTACCCCTACCATTTCACAAAAAAGTGTCAAAAATGTTTAAAAAAAGGCACTAGATGGTTTTTGACAATTCCTTTATTAATGTCTTCTTCTTTCCCTGCTTCTTCTTCCATCCTCTTCTGGTCTTCCTTCGGTGTTCTTCTTCTTCCTCCATCTTGTTCTTCCCCCACTTCTTCCTCTATCCTCCTCCGCTTCTTCCTCCGGTCTTCTCGTCCGGCATCTTCTTTCAGCTCCTTCTCCGCTTTGTCCTCCGATCTGCCTCAGTGGGAGTCTCCCACTGTGTGATGCTTCTGTTCAGGTGACAGCTCTTATATAACGGAGGGCGGGGCCACCCGGTGACCCCGCCCCCCTCTGATGCATGGGGACTTCCCTTCCTATGGCTTTCAGAGGGGGCAGGGTCACCTGTTTATGTAAACAGGACAGACAGCTGGAAGTGTCCCTTTTCCTACAAGCAGCCATGTGATGTCTGAAGAAGGACCTTCCCACTCTGTAGTAAGGAAGAGAGAAGATGTAGGACCCAGCATATCCCTTGACAGGAGATTAGGTACATTTTTTTGTACTTTCAGATTAGTTAGAGGAGGGTATGGTTTGTGGGTGGAAAATGTGTGGCTGGAGCAGAACTTTAATTTCTTTTTTAATCTTACCTGCCTATATGTTTATATTTTTCTCCACGCTTACATACAGGCTAATATGACAATGAACAGTGAAAGTGGTTGAGACAAACCATAACATTTCCATGTACAAAGTAATGGATTTTACGATAAAATTCCAGAGGTGCCAGATAGTCAGTGTAGGCCTCGGTCATTTACACAGACAATGAAAACCACGTTTTATGTGTAATAGCTATAAAATCAGAACTATTTTTCTGCCGTTTGTAGCAGGAGTGTATAGGAATGGTGATGCTTATCAGTCTACACACCCATTGTACCTGTAATTATTTGATTACCTTGTGTCAGCTTGTATAGTAAGAGCAGCTCCGTTCTAACATGCCTTCTTCTTGCCAATATTTTATCTAACTTCCTGGAGCTGGCTCTCTCTCTGTTCTTGAAATGTGAGTCAAATATATCAAACAAACAACAGAATGTTTACTTCATGCAGATGCAATAAAGTAAAGTATTAAGGAGGCTTGTAACATGGCACTACAACTTTCGTAATGTGCTAACCCAACTGAAAGTTTAGTTGGGAACACTATATGCCTTTTCTCTGCCTGGTAAGTTGACCTACTATAATGACATTGCTACACATTTGGCCTGAGCATGTGTATGGCTGTGTTATGAGTCTGAGGAGTGGTTGGGGTATTCATATTCTCCAACAGTTAGCAAATACAAACTGGAGATCATTGCACCAGCACAACTGTAAGGAAAGTAAACTACTGGGACTGTTGTGAAATCTGTATTATGGAAAGCAATAATATTACTAGTATCGAACAATAAATCAATAATTAAATGTTTTTCTATAGCCTTGTTCATCCTTTGGATCTTTATGTTTAAAGTTCTGTGTCATTTTGTGTCAGGGTTGATCATCTTTTACCTTTCCCCCATCTGCCAGTTTGTGGTAAGGGTGCAGAGATCTCACAGAGGCCAAGATGAAAGAGGACAATGTATTAAGAAAGTTCCAACAATTTACAACTAGGTCCGTTGGGTAGGCACAGCTGACCGGAGTCCCTTATGAAACTCTAGCAGAGGAGCGTATCCCGAGATGAAGCCGACAGCTATTGCAACAAGGAGCGGAATTGCAGCCTGGCCACTAGCCACACCCAAAAAGGAGGCTTCCCAAGTGGAGCTAGCTTGGTCCCTGTACTTTCCCTACTCCTCTGGAATCTCTCTCTGCCGCTGTAAGCTGTCCCTGCCAGATGGGGAACCTGTCCCTAGCCACTCACACAAAGTACTCCAAACCCAGGAGCCAGAGTCTTAAAGTGGTTGTAAGCTCCCCTGCCCAACTTTACCGCATGTAAAGCGTTTTGCAATCACTTACTTGTAAGTGGCTTTAAAAATTTTACAAACTGCGCATGCTTAGGCGATATTGCCGATATATGTGTCAGCGACATCACTACCACACGCGCGTTTTGTCCCTCACTTACGGCACACTCAGCAAGATGTCAATCTATGCATCTATGTCCTGTGCCTCTGATAGCAGAGCTCCACGGCATCACAATTCCATACGATCCCGGTGTACTTGAAACACCCCATGTGACCAGCTACATCACAGGGGGTGTGAACAAGGACATTTAGAGTTAGTACAGGGAGGATATTTGCATGTGTGCTCATATTGGTTTGCCGGGCCGTTGCCATGGTAACGGTATACTAAAACGAGGCTTGGTTAATCTTTACTGAGCATGCACAAGATGCTGGCTTTGACAGAGAGGAAAGGGCGAAAGTACAGATGAGGCTGGAATCGGAAGGCAACCGCAAACATGGTGCTGTCTTAGGCAGGAACAGATAAAAAACACTAAGCTGCAGAAACAGTAAGAAAGGTCCTAGAACGCTAATTCTTATCCTGCTGAGTTTATAAATGCTATACATAGTTGCCATATGATTACTGGGAATATTTCTTCTGATTTTACTTCCTCTTTAAATAGACACTGCCCTGTCTCAAGATGGCTGCCAAGGTCATGTGGGGTGCCAGCATCCAATCGGACAGCTGTCCCCCTGGTGACTGCAGGAAGTTATAGAGGAACAACTTCTTTCCCCTTCTTCATTGGTGCTTTGGTTGAGCACCTCCAGCAGTGGGGAGTACAGACTGCACCAGCTCACATGCTAGATTAGCACATGAACTGGGCTTTAATCTTGAGCAGCAGAGTGCTGTAAACAGGCTTTTTTTCAGAGAAGCCGTTAAAATGTTACTAAACCCAGTTATATGAAAATAGTTAATCTGTCCACCCACAGTGCCCACAGCTTATAAGTCTTCTTTTTACGTTAAAATACTGCAACTATATACCGTTTTTGCTGATCTCTATACCACAGTCACGTGATAACCTGCAGAGCTTGTCCAGAGCGGTGTGTACGGGTAGGAGGAGATATCCACTATAGCCTGTATACACGCCCACATGTGTGATGTCAATATCATGTGACCTGGCTAGCTCTGAGAACAAGGAAATGTTCTCTCCAGCATAAAAGACACAACTGAGCATGTGCAGGTTGGCTACCCTGCCTGTGTGTTAGCCTTCCCCAGATAGACAATGCAGGAGGGGGAGGATCTATGCATACAGGCTCGAAGAGCCTTTTTACACAATGCTGAGGATTAACCCCTTACGTTTCACAGCGAGTATAACAAGCATGGTATTCTGCGTATACAGACAGATTTTACTGTTGTGGGTTTAGTAACATTTTAGGATTGGGTTGGTAAGATTAAAAAAAAACATAGACCCCCACCTGCTGGCTGGAAGTGGATAAAAATGAAACATTTGTAACTGATTTTCCATGTTTGCATAACAAAAAATAGGAAAACGCTTTAATTGTATTATTTGTTCTGAGTTAAAGCAGAACTAAACCCAACAATTTAATTGTTTCCCTAAACAGTTACATTCAAGGCATGCCAGGAATGTAACTATCACATATGCTTGTGCTCTCAACCAAACCGTTCATGGCAACTGCAGATCAAACAGAGACAAAGATGGGATTAGACCTGAGGTCCCCAACCACCAGGCCGTGGACCAGTACCGGTCCATGGCCTGTTGTTGAATAGGCCACCATCACAGCAGGAGGTGAGTCCTGTTATGGACCGTGGGCCGTTCAGCAGCCTGTGTGTATTCTCTCATGTCTCGAGTGGGTGATCCCCGCTTGGTAATATAAGTTTGGCAGCTCCTGCTTTCTGTCCCAATCTGCAGCTGCTCTTGCCCCCTGCCTTGCTAATAGGCTGACATTGGTGGGCGGTCAGGAGACATGAGAGAATACATACAGGCTGCTAACTGTCTCTGTCCTACCAAAGGTAAGACACTGCAGGGGAGGCAGAGATTAAAATGGGCACTGTGCAGGGAGGACTGTGATGAGGTCATGACTGCAGGGAGGACCATGACTGCAGGGAGGACTGTAATGGGAGGGCATGACTGCAGAGAGGACTGTGATGAGGGGGCATGACTGCAGGGAAGACTGAGATGGGGGTATGACTGCAGGGAGGACTGTGATGGGGGGACATGACTGCAGGGAAGACTGAGATGGGGGTCCATGACTGCAGGGAGGACTGTGATGGGGGGACATGACTGCAGGGAGGACTGTGATGGGGGGACATGACTGCAGGGAGGACTGTGATGGGGGGACATGACTGCAGGGAGGACTGTGATGGGGGGACATGACTGCAGGGAGGACTGTGATGGGGGGACATGACTGCAGAGAGAACTGTGATGGGGGGACATGACTGCAGGGAGGACTGTGATGGGGGGACATGACTGCAGGGAGGACTGTGATGGGGGGACATGACTGCAGGGAGGACTGTGATGGGGGGACATGACTGCAGGGAGGACTGTGATGGGGGGACATGACTGCAGGGAGGACTGTGATGAGGGGGCATGAATGCAGGGAAGACTGATGGGGGGACATGACTGCAGAGAGGATTGTGGGATTCTGATGGGGGGCCATGACTGCAGGGAGGACTGTGATGGGGGGACATGACTGCAGGGAGGACTTTGATGAGGTCATGACTGCAGGGAGGACTGTAATGGGAGGGCATGACTGCAGAGAGGACTGTGATGGGGGCATGACTGCAGGGAAGACTGAGATGGGGGTATGACGGCAGGGAAGACTGTGATGGGGGTCCATGACTGCAGGGAGGACTGTGATGGGGGGACATGACTGCAGGGAGGACTGTGATGGGGTCATGGCTGCAAATGAGGACTGTGATGTGGGTGGGGGCAATAACTGCAAGGGGTATTGTGATATAAAGGGGACCGCACTGTAAAGGGGAATGTAATAGTTACAGTGCAGTCCATTTTATATTACAGTGCTCCTTTACAGCTTATTGCGGGGGGGGGGGGGTTGTGAGACTTCTTGAACAAGTTACCCCCCCCTTTCCCATCCGATGTCCCAGCCCGCCAATACCCCACTACCCCTCCCGGGTTCACCAGAAGCAGTTCCTGGTGCCAAGAAGGTTGGGGACCGCTGGATTAGACTGTAAAGGACAGGAAGGTTTAGTTCTGTTTTAAAGTAGAAATTCAGACTAAATAACATTATTTTTTTTTTTTTTTTTTTATTGCTGCTGCCTATATTGCCCACTATTGCACTGCATGCTATTTAAGTGCAAAATGCAAAGCCCCAGCCCTTCTGTGTGAGGTGCAGGGCCAACAATGGGGTGGGATTCCCTAGAGCATCCAGTGCCCTAGGCATTGTCAGAGGGGGTGAGAGTCTCCGTCCACCAGCTGTGAATCACTCAGAGGTTGAGGGTTGATTTTTGCGGTTAAGCAATCACATAGAAAAACAAGGGAAAAGGGTATTTACATAGTGTTGTGTGCTGAATTGTATGCAGTGCTATGGGGGGCAGGTGGGCAGTAGCACTTAAAAAGTGAATGTTATTTAGCCTGAACTTCAACTTTAAAGCCCAGTTAAAGCTTTTGTTTTTATTACTTTAATGCATTTAGGCTGCATAAAGAGTGACTGGTTTTGGCTTCTTTTTATATATCTTTCATGAATTAGAATGCTGCAACTAGGGTTAAAATACCCTGAGCTGGCAGCATGTTGGAGGTACAGAATTATGCTCAACACAGAGCGCAGCTGCTTAGGGCCCAGTGGTCTGACACGCCCCCTGCGCTGTGCTCCAGTCAACAGTCCTCACACTCCCCGAGTTGATTGGAGCACTGTGCAGGGGGTGTGTCCTATCTCCAGTGACTGCCAGCACAGGATATTTTAATACTACCTGCAATACACTAATTCCATAACAATTAAAATAAACAAAAAAAAAAATCTATTACTGTGTAAGTGTGTATACAGTTTGACTGCATTACAGTAATGAATACAAAAGCTTTAATTGGTCTTTAACTAGTTTGTGACAGCCTTATGCATAGATGCAGATACTGGGCAGGTGGGCTTTAATGCCATATATACATCATACCTTCCAACATTCTGAGATGGGAATGAGGGACACCTACTAACAAATGTATGTAGGCATAGGACACGCCCCCTGCCACACCCCCTAAAGGAGAATTAACCAAAAAAAGGTTAATTAAATCCACAGGGTCTTTTTTTTTACCACTACTATTCCTTTATATTGGCTTTTTAAAATGTACAGATGCAGCAATTTAGAAATTGGATGAAAGGTTTAGCACTGGGAAACACTTTTTGAAAGATAAAAAGTGCATTTTATATACAACTATATAGAACAGACCAAAATGAGGGACAATTGAGGTGGAATGAGAGACAGAGGGACATTGCTCCGAATCAGGGACAGTCCCTCCAAATCAGGGACAGTTGGGAGCTATGTATACACTATTTTGTCAAAGGTATTGGGACGCCTGCCTTTAAGCGCACATGAACTTTAATCAGTGATTGGCTGTCACAGTGGTCACATGAGAAGAAGCTCCCGATTGCAAATAGACATCGGGAGCTGCATATGACATTTTAGTTTCAGCGAACTTGCTCTAAGCCCAGAAAAGCTGTTCCCAATAGATACATATACACTATATTACCAAAAGTATTAGGATGCCTGCCTTTACACGCACATTAACTTTAATGGCATCCTAGTCTTAGTCCATAGGGTTCGATATTGAGTTGGCCCACCCTTTGCAGCTATAACAGCTTCAACTCTTCTGGGAAGGCTGTCCACAAGGTTTAGGAGTGTGTCTATGGGAATGTTTGACTATTCTTCCAGAAGAGCATTTGTGAGGTCAGGCACTGATGTTGGATGAGAAGGCCTGGCTTGCAGTCTCTTCTCTACTTCATCCCAAATGTGTTCTATCGGGTTGAGGTCAGGATTCTGTGCAGGCCAGTCAAGTTCCTCCACCCCATACTTGCTCATCCATGTCTTTATGGACCTTGCTTTGTGCACTGGTGCGCAGTCATGTTGGAACAGGAAGGGACCGTCCCCAAACTGTTCCCACAAAGTGGGAGCATGAAATTGTCCAAAATGTCTTGGTATGCTGACGCCTTAAGAGTTCCCTTCACTGGAACTAAGAGGCCAAGCCCAACCGCAGAAAAACAACCCCACACCATAATCCCCCCTCCACCAAATGATTTGGACCAGTGCACAAAGCAAGGTCCATAAAGACATGGATGAGCGAGTTTGGGGTGGAGGAACTTGACTGGCCTGCACAGAGTCCTGCCCTTAACCCAATAGAACACCTTTGAGTTGAATTAGAGCAGAGACTGTGAGCCAGGCCTTCTCGTTCAGATCAGTGCCTGACCTTACAAATGCGCATTTGGAAGAATGGTCAAGCATTCCCATAGACACACTCTTAAACCTTGTGGACAGCCTTCCCAGAAGAGTTGAAGCTGTTATAGCTGCAAAGGGTGGGCCAACTCAATATTGAACCCTACGGACTAAGACTGGGATGCCATTAAAGTTCATGTGCGTGTAAAGGCAGGCGTCCCAATACTTTTGATATTATAGTGTATATGTATCTATTGAGAACAGCTTTTCTGGGCTTAGAGCAAGCTCGCTGAAACTAAGATGTCACAGGCAGCTCCCAATGTCTATTTGCGATCGGGAGCTTCTGCTCATGTGACCACTGTGACAGCCAATCACAGTGATCACAAGATGTGAAAACCTGCCTTTGCCTCCCGGCGTTTAAATGCTCTGAAAGGGTCGGGGGCAAGGGGCTAATAAAGAAAGAGAATATTAACAATGCACTTTCCCTTTAAAGGCTAACTCCACCTTTTGGACCAAGTTACACCTATATTTAGGGTTTAACATGTCACATGTGCAAATTGGACCCCCTCCACACCCAACTCTCCCCCTATAACTGTAAGCGGGAGTTCTTTTGAAATCTGCAAACTGTAACTGGATGAACTACAAGTCCCATCTTCCATTGGTGGAGACCAACTTGTAGTTCTTACTGCAATCAAAGTGCAGTGATAACTGCACTCATAGTCCATTAACACTTCTTTCAGCTCTCAAATTTAAAGCAAAGCTCCACCCAAAAGAGGAAGCTCTGCTTGTTTGCTTGTTTGCTCCCCCCCCCCCCCTCCGCTGCCACATTTGGCACCTTTCAGGGGGGAGGGGGGAGCGGGTATCTGTTTCTGACAGGTACCTGTTCCCACTTCTGGGTGACATCGCTGCAGCCCCCTTCCTCCCCCGCTGCTAGGCCATCCACAAAACGCAGCGTGCTTCGCTTTGTAGCTGCTGAGTTAACTTTTTTCGTGGGGGGGGGGGGCTGGAGCTCCGCTTTAAAGTCTGTACCAAGTTGCTGAAGAAAGAGTCTGCAGAAGCTTGTCATTACACTTTGCAATCCATTGATCGAGGTTGCAATGCTTTTTTTTTTTTTTATAAAAGCTGGGCTTAGACAGCGGGGGTTCACCCACACCGCCAAAAAAAAAAAATATTAAAAGCCAGCAGCTACAAATACTGCAGCTGCTGACTATTAATACATGCCCACTCACCTGTCCCAGGGTCCAGCGATGTCGGCAGGGGACGCCGAGAACCCGCTCGGTTCTCGGCAGCTGCCGCCGCCATCCTAGGTGAGGGAATCAGGAAGTGAAGCGTTGCGGCTTCACTTCCCGGTTCCCTACTGCGCATGCGCGAGTCGCGCTGCGCATCCCTAGTGGTCCCCGCTCTCTCCTGGGAGCTGTGTGTTCCCAGCAGACAGCGCGGTCGGGACGGGAAGAGGCATAGACTCCCATGGGAGTCTATGCCGGAAGTGGGTGCAAATACCTGTCTTAGACAGGTATCTGCACCCCCCTCCCCCCGAAAGGTGCCAAATATGACACCGGAGGGGGAGAGGGTTCCGAAAAGCGGAAGTTCCATTTTTGTGTGGAACTCCGCTTTAAAGCTATAGCTCTGAGGAAGAGAACTTGTCTTGTGAAATGCGTCAGCTTTCCAACTACAGTGATTTGGCTATCCCCTGTGCTGGAGTTGTGATTTGATATGCTTCGATCTTCTCATGTTTGTGAGTATGTTTTTAGCTTTTTAATAAATTAAAAATGGTGTTTGAGGTAATGCACTAGGCCAGTGATGGTGAACCTTGGCACCCCAGATGTTTTGGAACTATATTTCCCATGATGCTCATGCACTCTGCAGTGTAGTTGAGCAACATGGGAAATGTAGTTCCAAAACATCTGGGATGCCAGAGTTCGCCATCACTGCCCTAGACGTTTGTGCCCCTTTTTGTTTCTTTAAAACTATATATCCTACTTTTTATTAGGAGCAGAGCTCTTCTTTTAAAATCCGAAACAATGAGAGATGCCACGTTGTCTGTTTTAGAAGCCTCGCCATTCAGACAGGACAGGAACGTTTCCCTCTGTGTTGCTCTGTTTTTTCTATTGCACTCTATCATTATGCATGTCTAATGTTTTAAATTATATTTTTCCTCCTCTTTCTCTGGCTTCCGTCTCTTTTTTTCTGTAATTATTCTCTCAACAGGTGTGCACCTGGAAAGTGTCCACTTACTACCAGAATCGACACTGAGCTAAACAAAGACATACCTAGGAAATGTTATGGATTTTACTGTGCCGCTGTGTCAGAGAATTAAACTAATAAATATCCAATAATTGAACAGAACCCAGACTGTAAAAAAAAAAAAGAAAGTTGGAATGGAGGAAACAGTTTCCTTTTTTGGTTCACGTTGCTGCTATCCTCACAATGTTAGCCGTGTGTGCAGAAGATGCACAGCAGAGTACACAATGCCACCAGTTGTCTCGAAAAACCGAGATTTGTAGTGGGTGGTAGGTAGGAATTACAAATCTGATCTGCTTGAGTTCACTCAAAACAAGGATTAGGGTAAAGTTGCACAATCTGCTAATCTTCCTTTACAGAGGTAAAGTTTAGAGCGCCGCAATCTACCCTCTGGTTTATAGTTAGAGGGAACAATGACCCAATTAAACTTGAGAAAGAAAGAGCGAGAGGGAGGAAAAAAAAAAAAAACGCACAAGTTTACCGATTGTTAGCCAATACACAGGATTTCTTTCATTCCTAATTATTTGGCATTGTGTCATAGACACTGGGTACACAACATCGCTATTCATTAACGTGTGGCCTAAATAGGGCACTGATTGCTGACACTGCAGGTCAGCTTATTTGTTGTACTAATTGCTACTGCTATAATTTGAGGGATATTTTTTATGCCTAAAAACATAAACGATTGGTAAAAAGTAATGCCAGGCAAACAGTAAAATTAATGAACTGATAATGTTGAAGCGTTACAAATCTTACTGAATTTAGCTTAAATATAGTCCATTCAGAACTTGATCATATCCAAACAATTTTTCCTACTTCCTTACTAAAAGACTACAACCTTTTTTTCACTCGATTTGTCACTTGTGTTTTTCTTTTTTTTTTTTACTTTCAAAGAATTTTTATTAGCTATTCAATCAAAGTGGTACAGAATAAAGATGCTTTACATATATCAGTACAACAATTATAGAGTAATGCCCAGGGCTATTTTTCTCAGAGAAAAGGTGCAGGAACTCAACCATGCGCGCCACACTCACATACCTGCCAAATGGCATCAAATAGTTGCTCTTCCCTCTGCATACAACCCCCTCCCTGCACTGCCCTCATCTTCCCCCCTCCTTAAAAGCTCCACCATCTGTCATATGTCTTACCTTTGTTGCAATATTAGGCTAAAGCACCTATCCGGCTGTAGTACCTCCCAGCATTCTATACTACAGACACTTGTAAAGGAGATCATGCAGTAGGAGCATCAACAACTGGTCACCAGGGAAAATATGGAGGCCATCTAGGGTGCACCTGTTCTGTATCTCCTTGTCCCTGTCCGGAACTGACCTGTGAGAGATACTGGGAGATAAGCTATCACTTGTAAATGCAGAAGCTGGACTTCAGTGTTACCAAGTGATAGTGGTGAGCAGGGAGCAGAAGACCTGGGCCAGAGGTGGTGGAACTAAGTTCCCCCTAGTTCCTGCTGAAAAAAAGCCCTGGGAATGCCACATTAAAGCATAAAATGGAGAGAAGCCACCAATCACTTGTGGTTTTCAACCTTGCAATAATGTTTTATGTTGGACACATCTGGGCTCAGAGAAAGCAGTGCTGAAACTAAAGAACACTGACTACATTTCTACTGGTTTGGATTGAGCACAACGCAGAAAAGCAGGATGTGGTCATTTATTGGGTAGACTGTGCTTTAAAGTGGTTCTAAAGGCAAAATGTTCTTTATCTCAATGCATTCTATGCATTAAGTTAAAAAAAAAAAACCTTTTGTGTGCAACAGCCCCCTTTAGCCCTCCAATACTTACCTGAGCCCCATCTCGATCCAGCGTTGTTGCACGAGAATCTCAAGCTGTCTGGGACTCTCCCTCCTCGTTGGCTGAGACAGCAGCAGGGCCATTGGCTCGCCCTACTATCAATCACAGTCAGTGAACCAATAAGGAGAGAGAAGGGATGGCGCAGTGTCTGAATGGACACACAGAGCAGCGGCTTGGCATAGGTGCCCCCATAGCAAGCTGCTTGCTGTGGGGGCACTTGGCAGGAGGGAGGGACCAGGAGAGCCAGCGAGGGACCCGAAAAGAGGAGGATCTGGGCTGCTCTGTGTGAAACCATTACACCAAGCATGTAGGTATAACATGTTTGTTATTAAAAAAACAAAAAACAAAAAAACAAGACTTTAATATCACTTTAAAGTATTTAAAGTAAACTTGTCATCTGGATTTGGACATTCAAGTACTAAAGCCCAGCTCCAGACACAACAAAAAAATGCAACTAGAAAGAGATTTGTAAAGGCATTACCACCCTAAACGTACCCAGGTGCAAAACAAAAAAAGGGGGGGGGGGGGGTCAGCAGTCTTTCTTCCGAGCAGGATCTGAGGGGGCTCTACCAGCAAACCATGTATTAACAGAAAAAAGGAGAGGAAAGCTCCACTACCTGTGTAGTATAAGTAAGTGTAGCTTTTATTAAAACATATTGGTAAAATGAAAAACAATAAATATGCATTCACTTTTAAAAGACGTTAAAAAGGGTATCAATAGGTCTCCAGCAAGTGGCAATCTTCCAGGTGTTCAATGGTGAGCAAGTCCCTCCGCATGGATGTGATGTAAGGTGCTTGGAACCAGGAAGTTGACCAGGGAACACCAGGATGAGCCAGCAGGAGCAGCTGAGTGTGCATATCACATGGATAAGAACCATTGTGGACAGCAGGGAAGTGTGGCTTGCCGCCATTACATCACATTTACGCAGAGGTACTTGCTCACCATTGACCACATGGAAGGTTGCCACCTGCTGGAGACCTGTTGATACACTTTTTAATGTCTTTTAAACGTGAGTGCATATTTATTGTTTTTCATTTTACCAATATACAGCAAATAAATGCCCTTGCAGTGGGACCCTGACACTGCAAAGGGTAAATGCTCATTAAAGCAGAACATCACCGAAAAGGGGAAGTTCCACTTTTCAGCCACTTCCCCCTTTCCTCTGCCACTTTTGGCACATTATAGTTTTTGGGGATAGTGAGCAGGCCCGTTGCGACAAAACAGGCAAACCAAGCAATTGCTTGGGGCCCCGAGCTGGCCTGGGGCCCCAGCCGCGCCACTGGCCGACGCTTCCTATAAGCTGCAGCCTGTAGCGTGGCCGAGCTCCTCTTCCTTCCTCCTGCAGTCCACGCGGTACAGGACTCAGGAGGTTCAGTTTCCTGTTCCCGGCCGGACTGACAGAAAGTGCACACACTGAGTGCTCACTTCCTGTCAGTCCAGCCAGCCGGGAACAGAAAACTGAATCTCCTGCCGCACGGTAGGCGGTAGGGAGGGGGGTTAAAAAGAACAGACGGGGGTAGTAAGGGGGGCTTTGCATGCGTGCTGGGGGGTTGGGGGGCCTCCATGTCCATTTTGCTTGGGGCCCCCAAATTCCTTCAAACGGCCCTGATAGTGAGTATCTAGTTTTGACCTGTACTTGCTCCCACTTCCGTTTAGATTGACTAGGTGATCCGAGGAGAAGTTCATCCCCCTCCCTACCCACAGCCTCTTGGGACACATGACAGGTTCCAGAAGGCTACGTGACTATTCAATATACATATAGTGCAGCGCTATCACTCAATGAGCATGTATAGCATGAACTCAAATATTTGATCAACATAGTAAAAAAGTGAATGTGATAAATAAAAAATCCAAAAAGGAATGTGGTAGTAAGTTCATCGAAAGAAAGGAAGTTCATAAAGCATCCAAAGAAACAAAAATCAATGAAGGAAGATTTTTTTTTTAAATTCCAGTTTCCCAACAGATCAAAATCCAACAGGTGAGGGATAAAACAGATGATTATGTGCATAAGAAAGCCAGCTTCCCCAGATGCCCTGTGTAAAACACCTCCAATGCAAAGGATGGCAGCTTACCAGAATGTGGTTGGTTCCAAATAATGGAAAAGCGAACAGGGTAGTGGGGAAAACCTTTCCCAGATATATCCATAGAGGTGCTGGCAGTGCTAAAGAGCTGGTTCTGGAGAGCTCAGTAGATTGCTTTAAAAAAAAAAGCCTGGATTCTTTCCTAAATGTACATAATACAACTCGGTACCAACATTTATAGGTAGAGTTGATCCAGGGAATATCCGATTGCCTCTCAGGGGATCAGGAGGGATTTTTTCCCCCAGCTGTAGCAAATTGGATCATTCTTTAATGTGGTTTTTCGCCTTCCTCTGGATCAACTGTGGGTATAGGATTGTGTATATGGGATTGTATGATTTTTATTTTTTTTTCTCTTTAATTGGTTGAACTGGATGGACTTGTGTCTTTTTTCAACCTGAATAAATGTAATTGTAAATGTAACTATGCTTCCAAAAAATTACATTAACATGATAGAATTGTTCCTTACTACCTTAAATAACTATGATAGTGCCCCTTACTATTTTGACTTGTTTTGAAATGTTGAAACACTTTGCAATACATTAAATCAAACAGATGCGTTATAATGTCAACTTAAAAGAAATGATTTGGAGTTGACTGCATGATTCCAGCAATGCATGGCTGAGGACATGAGTCGTTGTGTATAACATGCGCCATTTCTTCCCAGGATTAAAAGGTTATCTGATTGGTGAATGGCCTGACATCAGAGGAATGCACCGCAAATTAAAACTTTCTTTTTTCAGGCTTCCAGCCACCCAAGATGTGCCTTATATAATCCCCTAGACTATAAAGGCCTGCTGTGTGTTGTGGCTGTTTCAGACAAGAAGAAATAGCTAAAGCTTGAAGCAGGCTCATTAAAAATTGTGTGATAGAAAAAAAGGCGTTGTATGAAGTTTTGAACTGACCCGGTGAAGATTAACCTTTGCATGATGACACTAGTGATAGGCCATTTAAACATTGGGATGATGGCTAGACAAACGATATGAGCAACAAATAGTGCACATATATATACACGTTCTGTCTAAATTCCATTGTTCTGTTGTGAAAATCTTACTCAGATCTTGTCACAAGGCTCCCTTACATGTGTGTCGATTATCCCAGCTATAAAGGATAATGGCAATTTCAGTAAAATGTTTAATCAAACTGCTGAGAAATGTAACAACCTCCACTAATTCTGCAAATATATTAATTGCAACATAACAAAGCATTTTTTTCATGTGAAAAATGAAGTACATCCCATGGAAATTGTTGACTTTTTCAACATATTTGCACAGGCAAAACGTTAGATTTTTGTTCAAACGGTGTCTACGGGAAAAGGTAATATACTTGAAAAATACACAAAAATGTTCTTTTCACTCATTTATTCAACATACATATCAATAGATATAATGGTGTGGAAAAACTTAGGATCAGACGCTGGTATTGCTGCCTCTAACAGAAACAACTTCTTTTAGGCATTTTGTATGACTGCCCACCAGTTGCTGACATCGACTGAAATTTTTGAGCATTTCTCCATATATAATTCTTTCTGTTACAAGGTGTTCTGTTACAAGGTTTTCTTGCCTTAACTGCTTTTTTTCAAAATTCCCCCCTTCAAAATTAGTGGGGATCAAATTAGAACTTTGAGCAGGCAGATTATATTGTTTCTTCTTGAGCAATTCCTTTTTAAATAGTATTCATTGATTTTCAAAAAAAGTTTATACAAGCAAAGCCTGTACAGTAAAACACTTTTAGTGGGATTTTATTGGTGCCAGGAAATAAGAAAGTTAGTACTAGCGGTTTGTAAATCACCTGAAGAAGCCCCCTAACTCTGGGGGAATCCAGGACGGACAAGGACCTGGGGGTCCTAGTAGATGATAGGCTTCGCAATGGCATGCAATGCCAAGCTGCTGCTAACAAAGCAAACAGAATATTGGCATGCATTAAAAAGGGGATTAACTCCAGAAATAAAACAATAATTCTCCCGCTCTACAAGACTCTGGTCCGGCCTCACCTAGAGTATGCTGTCCATTTCTGGGTACCAGTCCTCAGGAAGGATGTACTGGAAATGGAGCGAGTACAAAGAAGGGCAACAAAGCTAATAAAGGGTCTGGAGGACATTAGTTATGAGGAAAGGTTGCGAGCACTGAACTTATTCTCTCTGGAGAAGAGACGCTTGAGAGGGGATATGATTTTAATATACAAATACCGTACTGGTGACCCCACAATAGGGATAAAACTTTTTCGTGGAAGGGAGTTTAACAAGACTCGTGGCCACTCATTAAAATTAGAAGAAAAGAGGTTTAACCTTAAACTGCGTAGAGGGTTCTTTACTGTAAGAGCGGCAAGGATGTGGAATTTCTTTCCATAGGCGGTGGTCTCAGCAGGGGGCATCGATAGTTTCAAGAAACTATTAGATCAGCACCTGAACGACAACAACATACAGGGATATACAATGTAATACTGACATATAATCACAAACTTAGGTTGGACTTAATGGACTTATTATTATGTAACTATATGTAAGTGGTGAAACATGTCAGGAATATTCACCACGCTACTAATTTCTATGTGGATACACAATCGTTCTGATCATGGAAATGACAGTTGTTAAATTTTAACATGTGGATTTTAACGATGTACTAATAAAATGTAAAATCTTTTATATCCTAAACTATCTTTATTTTCTGGCACTGATAAAATCCCACTAAAATTATTTTGCTCTGTGAATATTATTCCAGGGACGTGGTACCAGAAAACCATGCCACCTAACCACATTAATATGAGAGCCTGTACAGTATTTCTCATACATTACTAAGGATATGCAATAAAGGCACAAAAAAAATACTGACAATACAAATGGATTGACAGTCACTCATAAGACACATTAAATAGAGTTAGATACCAATAGGCGAGACTCGTATTGAGTGTGAGTGTATTGTACAGTCACATTAATAACAAAATATTAAGCAAATTGTCTATTCAAGCTCTTTAATGGTGGATTTGCTAGTGCACTTCAGATACTTATTAGTATAATTTTTGGTTCCACTTTTGGACAGATGGCCTCAAGATCTGATCAAGGACACTTATGATGCAGAATGTATAGTTGGCTCAATGACTGTGCACTGTCCAGGCCCTGAAACAGCAAAGCAACCCAAGTCCACTATATTTCCACCACCATGCCCTACAGTTGTTATGAGATTCTTCTCCTGAAATACTCTTCTTTTGCAGCAAGCATGTCTACTATTACTCTATCTTTGATTGATCAATCTTCAGTTCATTGTTCTTGAAGGTGTGCTCTTTGCCTATATGCTCAACGCAAAATATTTTCTTAGTTGAAATTAACATTATTTCAGTCGACTAAAATACGACTCAAACTAAATCAATTCATATGACTAAAAAAACGACTAAAACTAAAACAATTCAGATGACTAAAATACGACTAAAACAAAAATGGCATTTTAATCAAAAGACTAATGACTAAAACTAAATTGAAATTTGACGTAAAAAATTAACACTGTTTATAAATCACAATGGCTAAATTTGTGTCTGTAGTGCATGTTCAAACCTTAATACTATAAATAATAACATGTTATTCGTTTTTTACTCCAGGAGTATATAATGAGTTTGGAAATTCTAGAGAAATGCTTAAATAATGCATTACAATTTAACTAAACCCATTAGATTTTAGTCAACGAAAATTATTTTAGTCGACTAAAATGTACTGGAGATTTAAGTGGACTAAAATAATACTAAAACTAAAACAATTCGGAATACTGAATTATGACTAAAACTAAAATGGCATTTTAGTCAAAAGACTATGACTAAAACTAGATTGAAATTTTAAGTCAAAATTAATACTGATGTATAATTCTCTTTTTTGATAAAAAGGACTTTTTCTTAATTTTTTATTTTTTTTTGCACTGTCCCTTTATTTATTTATTATTTTTTATATCACTTTTATTCCTATTACAAGGAATGTAAACATCCCTTTTAATAGAAATAAGCATGACAGGTCCTTTTTATTGAGAGATGTGGGGTCAAAAAGACCCCACATCTCTCACTTACCTTTAAAAGCAAAAGGAAAAAATATTTTTTATGCATTTTGACTTTAAAAAAAAAAAAAGGTATTTTTCCCCGAAAACCGGAAATGACAACAGAGGTTGCTCTGGTCCTCCAAGGGCATGGAGGAGAGTGGGGACCATCTTGCCCTCACTCGACTTCCTGCTCGGCAAATGGGCCATGGTAAAAAATTATGGCAGCTAGCTGGTGCCAGAACACCAGTATTTAACATCAACGTAATGACATATTTTTACTTTGGGCTAGTCGGGAAGTGGTAGGACATTTTTTTTTACAAGCTGGCCCAATGACATCACATGTTTTTATTTTTCTCCTCTGGTAAGGGCAGTGGGTGGTTCATTTTTCTGCACTGAATAACGCTCACACATAATTGTACTAGTAATCTGAACCTGACCAGCATGCTACATCACGGCCCTATATCACTTCTGTGTCCTGTAGTGACACAGGTGCAAGCAGATGGAACCATGGTGTGCAGAATGGGATGCAGACATCCAACACACCTAGAAGCGTGTAGAACCCTCTAGTGTGCTATTAGTGTTAGTGTAGGTAAATTTATTTTAGTATGACTCATGGTAACTGTGTGAGTCTGTAATTAGGTTGGGTTAGTGCCGGTTAGGCTGGATGTCTCTACAGTGCAGGTCTCTGGTACCTCCCCCTGAATCTAGAAGCTTGGAGAATTTTCTGGAAATTAGTGGGTGGAGACCAGAAGGTCTTAATCTGCATACGTAAGGGAATCCCCAGGCAGAGGGCCTGGCAGGGTGGCAGCATCAGCCCTTAGAGATAGAGCAGTCTGGTAAGCAGGGGAGACGGATGGAAGATAGAGTGCTGAGGAGGCTGTTGGTGGCCTATGAGGGGACCCCCAGGTCTAGGGGGGCTCTGCCTCCTGATTGGGGCTCAGGCTGGCTTGGAAGAATCCTTTTAACATCCGTTCTGAGAAGGAATCTTGCCAAACAGCAGCAGGGAGCAAGGAGGACAGAGTGAATACATCAGCATACCCAGGGATTCACAAGGGGAAAGACCGCCACATGTATCAAGCTTTCAAAAGACCCTTTATCCCTTGTCCTGGGAGATCTTTGGAGCAGTAGGGTGGGCTGGTAGTCAAGCAGCCAGGTGAGCTGTTAGTACATGCAGGCGGTGGAGCTAGGAGCAGTTCTGCACAAGGTGAGGAGATACTCCCACATGCAGCTTTTTGTGCTATATTCCAAAGGGGCCGAGAGCTCCTGGTCCATAAGGGACTTTGCCACTGATCCAAGAGACTGGGTGTTTCTAGCAAGGAGAGAAATCCAGGATCCTTTCTCTGTACATAGGAAGGAAGTTGTCCTCATCTGTTGTTTTCAGGTCAAGTTGGGCATCCCATAATCCCTATACCCTATATGAGTTGTTTTCCCTAATAAAACAACAAAAACAAGTCCATGGACTGATTTCTTGTGTCTGGATGCAAGTTGGAAATGTGTGTTGCCCGGCTGTGCAGGAATAGGGGATAGATGTGTTAGATGTGAAATTCTGTTGGTGTTTGTATTTCTTGAAGACAGCAAAGTTCAGACGTGATGCTTGCTAGAGAGGTAAGTATTGATGTTCTTCTTTCCAGGCAGCTTTTTTTTTTGTTCATTTACAAGCAAGCAAGCAGGCGACAATGTCTCTTAAAAAAATAGGTTGACTCCAAACAATTATATTTCTTTCAATAAAGAATGAAAAGGAGACTGCTCCTGCATCTTCTGAAGACCTGTGATAGGTGGTGATGATAGGGCAGAGCCATTAATTCTACAAGGGATAGTATCTCTGTCTTCCACAGTCTGAAAAGCTGAAATATCTGTCTTTTTTTATCTCTGCCTGTGACTACATTTGAAGAACTTACCCTTACTGCCTGTCCCTGCAATGCCTGTTCAAGAAATGAAGGAAATGATTGTCACTGAGATAGGGAAGCATGGGCAGCAATAGAAATATTCCTTTTTTCACTATAGTAAACGTGCTTTTTATGTTGACTGTGTTCCCCATTGGAGAGATTTCCTCTCACTGCTTGTTTTTACAGTAAGTTGAGAGGAAATTTCCCCAATAGGAGCATGCAGCAATAAAAACTTCAAGAGGTCCAGGCTCCCCCCCAAAAAATTCGACAGCTTTAAAAATTGTAGCGGCTGACGTTTTTTATTAGGGTAGTTACCTGTGTAAGAATCTACTGGTGTCCTCACCCACTCCAATTTTTCAATCGGCTATCAGATGCTGGCACCATCATCTTGAAAAAGGGAAACCAGCAGTGAATCCTTATGGCTTTGCTTTGTGAATGGGCCGGCTGCGGGGGAAATAAGGGGGGGAGGTGAACTTCCAAACTTCTGGCTCAGTCAAAACCATGTACCCCCCCCCCCCCCAAAAAAAGGTGCCAAATGGGGCAGCGGAGGGTGGGGGGGGGGCGCAAACAGGGGAGCTTTCCCTTTTGGATTGAGCTCCGCTTTAAAAGGGTTTCCACCTGTAAGTTAAATGAAAGTTTTTGAACTAAAGATGTTGGACCTCTGCAGAGAGACCACAGCATACACACAGAGAACAAGGGTCCTTCTCCATAGTATGCTGGCAGGGGACAGTTTTTTTCTCAAGTTGCGGCTGCTTTCTAAGGAAAACAAACTGTAAGACAGTGAACATATTTTGTTTTGAGCACCTGGAATGTATTTAACTGTTTTTAACCGAAAGTTCAATTGGGCTTTAAATAATCTCTACAGCATTGGACACACAACAATGTGTTATTCTTTAGAGCTAAATACTTCAGTCCATTCTGATACATCAGTCACCTGGAGTGAAAAAATAGTCTGTGCTAAGATATTTTCTTCGTATGCCACAGTAGACATCCATGTCACTTGTCAAGCTCCACTCTATTTTTCTGGCTTTGTAAATGACCACAGAGTTTCCCATGAAAGTCAAGATCTCTGCCAAACAAAGTGAATTCCTTCTGGTGTTCACACTGAGCTGGGGGTTGGTCCTCCTGGCCGACTAGGACGACTTGTATAGCCGTGTAGATCAACATGTTCCTGCATAAAGGAACAGAGTGTTCCCGTATTAAGGCAGAGAGAATTCTTCAAATTAATCAGCAGGTTTATTAAGCTGCAAATGCTCAAGGGCAAGCTGGAGGAGCCATTTTAGTTTACACTGATTGCATTAATCTTGGCATCTTTAATATAGCAGTCAAGAGTAATTTTACAAATAACCACATGCATCCATCATATAAGCCAAGAGATAAGTTGTTTGTCTGGGAAACCTAGTTGTAAAAAAAAGAGCAGGTCAGAATGCTGGACTATTTGCTATTAGACTGTTGCATTTTCTATAATCATATATTCAAAACCCAAAGACTTCATTCAGACATAGATCTGGCTTTGAGCAATGCTGCCAATTCCAGATCAGAGCAGCTAGAAAAAAAAAAAAGATTTCGTCCTTTTAAACCTCATCATTTGTTAAGCATGTCAACATGCTACCTATAAATGGTACAAAATGAATATTAAAGAAGACGGATACCACCAAGGCCACCTCATTGGATTACTGCTCTATTATCTGGTCATATGAAACTTTGACTTAAAGCAAAATATATAGCATTGTATGGGAATAAGACTGGGGCCTGACCACATACCATAGTGTCAAACAGCAAAGGAGGGCACCGGCTGGTGAAGGAGTGAAGAATAAGGTAAGTAGTTGTACTTATCTTTTTCACACTAGCTAGATAAGCATTTAACCCATGCAGTGTGGGAGGAGCCCCGTTGCATGGTTAATTTCAACAGCAGGCCAGAGTTGGACTTTAAAGCTGAACTTACTCTCAGGTCCTCATTATGCCCCATATACACTATGGGGGTTATTTACGAAAGGCAAATACACTTTGCACTACAAGTGCACTTGGAAGTGCAGTCGCTGTAGATCTGAGGGGGACGTGCAAGGAAAATAAAAAAAAACAGCATTTTAGCTTGCACATGATTGGATGATAAAATCAGCAGAGCTTCCCCTCATTTCAGATCTTCCCCTTAGATCTACAGCGACTTCACTTCCAAGTGCACTTGTAGTGCAAAGTGTATTTGCCTTTCATAAATAACCCCCTATGCATCCTTCCTTACTCTGATGCCCTTTCTCTCTGAAATCATGGTAAGAGTCCCCTTATAGATGACTAGAGAAATATAAGTTTTGTTTCCTTAGCCACCTTTAATCCCCTAGGCTATGATTAATTAATGACGGAGCAGCTTCACACTGATGAAGTCTTCCTTTTCTCTCTTATGCCCCATACACACGAGCGGAATTTCCATCGTAAAAATCTTGGATGGTTTTTCCGACGGAATTCCGCTCAAGCTTGTCTTGCATACACACGGTCACACAAAAATTCTCTGAACTTTTGACCGTCAAGAACGCGGTGACCTACAACACTACGACGAGCTGAGAAAATGAAGTTCAATGCTTCACAGCATGCGGCAAATTGTTTCCGAGCATGTAGGAATTTTGCGCAACGGAATTGGTACAGACGATCGGAATTTCCGATCGGAACCTTTATCGACCGAAAAATTGAGAATCTGCTCTCAATCTTTTGCTGGCGGGAATTCCGCCAGCAAAAGTCTGATGGAGCATACACACGGTCGGAATTTCCGACCAGAAGTTCACATGGGACTTGGCGGAAATTCCGCTCGTGTGTACGGGGCATTACAGTCTGAGTGCTGCTTTACCTCCTGTACTACAGATGGATAATATACAGATAGGGTGAGGTACATATGCTAGTTATATGAAGTACATTTAAGAAACACAAACAGTAACTGGAAAAACTGTGTTTTCCTAGAGTTTCATTTCACATTATAACTCTGGAGATTTTATAACAAAAGACCATAGTAGCAGGAGCTCAGCTATAAGGAAAGATTGGAGGAAATGAAGTTATTCCCTCTTGAGAAGAGGAGATTAAGGGGGGATATGATCAACATGTACAAATATATAAGGGGCCCATAAAGTAAACTGGGTGTTGAGTTATTTACTTTAAAGCAGAGTTCCACCCAGAAATGGAACTTCTGCTGATCAGATTCCTTCCCCCCCTCCG
The DNA here is from genome assembly GCF_042186555.1 of Aquarana catesbeiana. Classification (NCBI taxonomy): domain Eukaryota; kingdom Metazoa; phylum Chordata; class Amphibia; order Anura; family Ranidae; genus Aquarana; species Aquarana catesbeiana. Next base: position 69,889,837 of record NC_133336.1, on the reverse strand, counting down.
GTGCCACATTTGGCACCTTTCAGGGGGGAGGGGGCAGCAGATACCTGTCAAATCCAAGTATCTGCTCCCACTTCCAGGCATAGATCTACGCAATGTCTGGCCCATCGTCCCCCCCCCCCCCGCTGTCTTCTGGGAGTCACACAGGTCCCAGAAGACAGCAGGGACCATTCGGATCACGCAGCGTGACTCGCGCATGCGCAGTAGGAATAGGTCGGCTTCGAGTGAGGACATTGCGGGCTTTCAGGACAGGTAAGTGTCCTTATATTAATAGTCAGCAGCTGCAGTATTTGTAGCTGCTGACTTTTAATTTTTTTTCCCCTGGCAGAATACTGCTTTAAGGTCATCACAGAGGACAAGGGGGCACTCTTTACATCTAGAGGAAAAGAGATTTAATCTCCAAATACTGAAAGGTTTCTTCACAGTAAGAGCTGTGAAAATGTGGAATAGACTCCCTCAAGAGGTGGTTCTGGTCAGCTCAGTAGATTGCTTTAAAAAACCTGTTCCAGTACACTTCATAAACCTCTCCAAGACTCGTTCATCCAAGTGCTGCTCGGCCAGGATCAATACTCTATCTCTGATATATACTCAAACCTTCTCATACACCAAGCCTCTAAATACCGCCTGCCCCCCTTCAAACCATGTATTTCTGTTTTTGGCAACGAAAATGCACCCAAGTTAACCCTTGCAGGATACCAGAAGGTCCGCTCCCTAGCGATCTGTGAATCTTGTCGTGAAACACAATTTAAGATTGTACATTGAGCCTACTACCCTTTTCGTCATAACCCTGCAGATCCATCTCAATCTTCTTGTCCCTGGTGCTCCGTCTCATGACCGACCCTATTCCATAGGCTATGGGACTGTCCAGCAACCTACTCCTTCTGGGATCAAGTCCGCAAATATATTTCCCTACTCTACCAAATATCTGTGCTTAAGGATCCTCTGCTATGTCTCTTTAGCTCTGAAGATGTACTTAACCAGACGCCACCGGTAACTGCCAAGAATCTTCCCCAAGGGATTTACATCTGTCTTCTGGTGGTGCGCAGGACTCTTATGCAAGCTTGCACTCATCTTACCCCTCCTCAACTGCCTGCTGTGAAACAAGCACTCAGGTCTTTGTTGCTTCTGGAGAAATTAGAAACTATTACCCAAAAATGTAAGTCCATGCGCCGCTTTATTACCAGGTGGTGCCACTTTATGGAGTTCTTCTTCTCGCCAGGGGAAATTTCATTGCATATAAAACCGTTTCACTATACTGACTGGTGTCTACGAGCTGACTTAACCAACTCATTAGGCAAGCTCAAACTCCGGGATGCTCCCAGATCATAAGCCCCTTGCATCCCCCCCCACCCCCCCACCCTTGTTACATATATCTTATTTGTTCTTGTTTTGTCAGCCTGTTCTATTTAGCTGGTTACAAGTTTAACTCTGATTGCACTGGTCAATATTTATGATATGTTTCTATACTGCCCATGAAGGTGATGTTGCCTGTTTTGATGCTTTCACGGACGCTTTTCTGTGTCATCAAGATTGTTAAAACTTGAATAAATATATTTATAAAAAAAAAAAAGACTGGATTATTTCCTAAATGTACATAATATAACTGGATACTAACATTTATAGGTAAAGTTGATCCAGGGAATATCCTATTGCCTCTCTGGGGATCATTCAGGAGGGATTTTTTTCCCCTGCTGTAGCAAATTGGATCATGCTTTGCTGGGGATTTTTGCCTTCCTCTGGATCAACTGTGGGTATAGGATTGTGTATATGGGATTGTATGTTTTTTTTTTCCCCTTTTATTGGTTAAATTAGATGGGCTTGTGTCTTTTTTCAACCTAACTGTGTAACTATGTAACAATGATTATTTAACGTTTCTCTTCATGCAAATCTATTAATAGGGCTTTATTAAGACATTATGTCCAAGGTATCATGCTAGTCAAGACACTTGTATAAGCTCTGCCTTTTCTAGTGTGCAATTATTTTAGTAAAATCTACTGCTAGAGTAACTGTATAGAGTGTCTGCATATTCACAAAGCCACTAAAGGATTTGTTTTGCATAGAAAGAAATATACCTGGTTGATCCTCAGCCATTGCCATATCTACTGTGCATGTTCTTCTTTGACCTGTTTAGGCCCTAGCTGTCTTTCACTATGGCCGAGCTGGGGGCGGAGCCTAAGCAAGAGCAGATCACATGTCCTATGACATCACCAGGCCCTCCCCTCAGGCTGTGCCCCTGATCCACCTGAAGGTTGTGGTAGGTTGATCGAAACCTTTACTGACAGCTCCACTTTTGCTTTGTATGGCCTGGGGGAAGGCCTGGTGATATCACAGAACATGTGACTCACTCCAGCTTAGCCCTGCCCCCAGCCCAGTCTATGCTGCAGCAAAAAAACAGGAAAGAGTAATGTGAACCTGTACTGAAAAACATGTAAAAATGTATTTAATTCTATTTTTTCAAAAAGCAGTTTACATGTTTTGATCGGCTGCTGGTGTTCCCTGTTACTTACACTTTCTAATGGTATCAGGGCTTATGGCGCGTATACACGGTCGGACTTTTCAGCTACAAAAGTCCGACAGCCCGTCCGACAGACTTTCGACAGACTTTCGACGGACTTTTGGCGGACTTTCAACAGACTTTCTAACGACCGGACTTGCCTACACACGATCACACCAAAGTCCGATGGATTCGTACGTGATGACGTACACCGGACTAAAATAAGGAAGTTGATAGCCAGTAGCCAATAGCTGCCCTAGTGTGGGTTTTTGTTCATCGGACTAGCATACAGACGAGCGGATTTCTGGGTCCGGCGGAGTTATGGCGTAAAGATTTGAAGCATGTTCCAAATCTAAAGTCCGTCAGATTTGCGACTGGAAAAGTCCGCTGAAGGTCCGGTGAAGCCCACACATGATCGGATTGTCCGCTGGATTTGGTCCGTCGCGTCCGTCGGACAAGTCTGGTCGAAAAGTCCGACCGTATGTACGCGGCATTCAGGGCAGGACTTAGGGTGGTGGGGGCCCCTGGGTTTGAGTCACTTTCGGGCCCTACCATCTATACATATCCACAGCTCTATAAAACAGAAATAGAAAAGGACAAGGCGCGCCAGACTCAGTGCAGTATTAAAGAACTTCTGTTTAATTGGACAAGACAAAACAGCCAAATGGCTACTCACAAAAGTAGATAATATATAAGTGTATAAGTGGGGGATACTGTACTGGTATTCGTCCTGGGTCCATGATTAATTAAAGCAATAAAAATTGATAAAATGATAATTACCGTATTTATCGGCGTATAACACGCGCCGGCGTATAACACGCACCCCAAGTTTAGGAGGGAATTTTAAGGAAAAAAACTTTTAGGAGGGAAGTTTAAGGAATAAAACTTACATTTAAATGCCCATCAATGCACTCTTATCAGTGTCCATCTGCAGCCTTGTCAGTGTCAGTGTAGCCTTGTCAGTGTAGCCTTGTCAGTGTAGTCTTGCCCCAGTGTCATTTGCAGACTTGTCAGTGTAGCCTTTCAGTTTAAAAATGGCACCGCCGAGATACAGAGCCGGATGTCCTGTGTATCTCGGCAGCCTTTGGTGGCTTTCGGACGCTCTTGGATGCTTTTGGCAGCTTTCGGCCACTCTCGGCGGCTTTCAAAATGGGCGGGGCCTGTGGGGCCCCCTATTGGCCGGGTCCCATGGGCTTGAGCCCAGTTAAGCCCAATGGTAAGTCCGGCCCTGGCGGCATTAGAACCACGTTAAAGTGATTGTAAAGCTATTTTTTCCCCTTAAATAAGAAACATGTTGTACTTACCTGCTCTGTGCAATGGTTTTACACAGAGAGTCCCCAAACCTCCTCTTCTGGGGTCTACTGCCAGCACTCTTGGCTTCTCCTCTTCTCTGAGTGCTTCCATAACAAGCCTCTTGATTCACGGCCGGGACCTGCTGATCGTCTGTGTGCAATCACAGCCCAGAGTTCTGTGTTGACAATCAACACAGAGCGCTGTACAGAGGTAACAGTCTCTGACTTTCTTATCTCTGCAAAGCAGGGGTGAGAATCGAGTTGATCTAGTAGTAAAAGCAACACACTTTACACATAGGCACCCATTTAACCGCTTGATTGCCCTAGATGTTAACACCTTCCCAGCCAGTGTCATTAGTACAGTGATAGTGTAGAGTATTATCACTCATATTAGTGACACTGGTGATGTCAATGGCAGTTCGTCAGTTCCCCCCCCCCGGCATCAGTTAGTGTCAGATTGCACTATCGCAGTCCCATTTTATGTTGCGCATCACCTCCATTAATAGTATAAAAAGAATAAATAAATAAAAATTCCAGCATATATACCATAGTTTGAAGACGCTATAACTTTCATGCAAACGAATCAATATACACTTATTAGGATTTTATTTTTATCAAAGATATGTAGCAGAATACATTTTGGCCAACCTTTATGAAGAACTGGGATTTTTTTTTTCTTTTTTTATTGGATATGTTTTACTGCAGAAAGTAAAAAATATTGCTTAGTTTTCAAAATTTTCAGTTGTGTTTATATCTCAAAAAAAACCAAAAAACAAGCGGTGATCAAATACCACCAAACGAAAGCTCTGTTCGTGTGAAAAAAATTATATAAATTGTGTTTGGGTACAGCATTGCTTGACCGGGCAATTATCAGTTAAATTAGCGCAGTGCCAAATAGCAAAAAAATGACCTGGTCATAAAGGGGGTAAAATCTTCCGGAGCTCAAGTGGTTAAAAGTATAAAACATGGAGAAATATACATTTATTTCAGAGATGTACAAAATATGTTTTTTTTTTTTTTTTTTTTTTTGCTTTTACAAATTAGAATAACAATGTCACTGGTCCCTGACACTGCAGATCAATACATATGTGGGCAGACCTGTCAATATTTTTAGAAAATTATTTTCCTTACATAGAATTTCATCTGAGACCTTTTTTTTTTCTTTTTTTTTTTTTTTTTTTTATCTTATTGACCTTTAAATATGTCAAACCATGAATAAACTTATACAAATGTCTTTATTGTGTTTTCAATGGTTATATTGTTCAGTGCACACACAGTGGAGTTCACTTTTTCCTCAGCATCTAAAAACTGACATTGATTCTAACCCTTCTTGCTCTATCCGGAAAAAAAAAATGCAGCCACTTTTTAGACCACTATATGTAGAACATTTTTAGGACTAACATTAGTTAAGATAATGCTCACAAAGGGTATCATGTTTATTGATTAAAACTTTGGAAATTTCACCAGTAGGTGGAGGCATAATATATAACTGCCCAATGATGGAAAAAAGATTCCAAAAACTGGGTACTTTTTTAAAACTGTATTTTAACTTCATAAAGTATTTTTAGGTTTAATTCACAGAGTGGATGTGAATCATGTTTTTTCACATCCACCCTGTGAATTAAGCCTAAACATACTTTATGATTTAGAGGACCGAATAAACAGTAAAGGGACAATGCAGGCACACTGCTTAATATACAGCTGGAACACATATACAGGAAATGGTTTACAAATCTCAAGATTTATTAAAGTAGCATTCCAGTCAAATACTAACTATACCTAAATCAGCTCCCATTCCCATTTCTAAGCCCTATGCTAATTACCTGTAAGGGAAAGATGTTTATACTTACCTATTCTAAGACCCCATACACATTATACAACTTTTGCTGCCTGACTTCCTTTAGATTTACAGACATCCCAACCTGCAAAAACTTATTTCAGGGAGGTGACAAACTCATTTCAGGGAGGTGACAAACTCATTTCAGGGAGGTGACGCAACGCGACCCCCCAACACGTTAGTATATGTGCGAACATTTTCTGTGTGTGTGTGTATAATGTCACTCACATGCAGCCTACAGGAGATGGTCAGAGACTGAGGACATGATACAGGAGATGGTCAGAGACTGGGGACATGTTACAGGAGATGGTCATAGACTGCAGACATGATACAAGAGATGGTCAGAGACTGCAGACATAGCACAAGAGATGTAACCCCCCTGTGCAATCCCCCTAATGTAATGCTCCGTGAATCCCCCTAATGTAACCCCCCTGTGCAATCCCCCTAATGTAATGCCCCCTGTGAAATCCCCCTAATGTAACCCCCCCCCTGTGCAACCCCCCTAATGTAACCCCCCTGTGCAAACCCCCTAATGTAATCCCCCTAATGTAACACCCCGGTGCAATCCCCCTAATGTAACCCCCCTATGCAATCCCCCTAATGTAACCCCCCCTGTGCAATCCCCCCAATGTAACCCCCTGTGCAATCCCCCTAATGTAACCCCCCTGTGCAATCCCTCTAATGTAACCCCCCCTGTGCAATCCCCCTAATGTATCCCCCCCTGTGCAATCCCCCTAATGTTACCCCCCCTGTGCAATCCCCCTAATGTTACCCCCGTGCAATCCCCCTAATGTAACCCCCCTGTGCAATCCCCCTAATGTTACTCCCCCGTGCAATCCCCCTAATGTATCCCCCCCTGTGCAATCCCCCTAATGTAACCCCCCTGTGCAATCCCCCTAATGTAACGCCCCCTGTGCAATCCCCCTAATGTAACCCCCCTGTGCAACTCCCCTAATGTAACCCCCCTGTGCAAACCCCCTAATGTAACCCCCCCGTGCAATCCCCCTAATGTAACACCCCGGTCCAATCCCCCTAATGTAACCCCCCCTGTGCAATCCCCCTAATGTAACCCCCCCTGTGCAATCCCCCTAATGTAACCCCCCTGTACAATCCCTCTAATGTAACCCCCCTGTGCAATCCCCCTAATGTATCCCCCCCTGTGCAATCCCCCTAATGTTACCCCCCCTGTGCAATCCCCCTAATGTTACCCCCCCTGTGCAATCCCCCTAATGTTACCCCCCTGTGCAATCCCCCTAATGTTACCCCCCCCTGTGCAATCCCCCTAATGTTACCCCCCCTGTGCAATCCCCCTAATGTTACCCCCCCTGTGCAATCCCCCTAATGTTACCCCCCTGTGCAATCCCCCTAATGTTACCCCCCCCTGTGCAATCCCCCTAATGTTACCCCCCCTGTGCAATCCCCCTAATGTTACCCCCCTGTGCAATCCCTCTAATGTAACCCCCCTGTGCAATCCCCCTAATGTTACCCCCCCTGTGCAATCCCCCTAATGTTACCCCCCCGTGCAATCCCCCTAATGTTACCCCCCCCCGTGCAATCCCCCTAATGTTACTCCCCCGTGCAATCCCCCTAATGTATCCCCCCCTGTGCAATCCCCCTAATGTAACCCCCCTGTGCAATCCCCCTAATGTAACGCCCCCTGTGCAATCCCCCTAATGTAACCCCCCTGTGCAACTCCCCTAATGTAACCCCCCTGTGCAAACCCCCTAATGTAACCCCCCCGTGCAATCCCCCTAATGTAACACCCCGGTCCAATCCCCCTAATGTAACCCCCCCCTGTGCAATCCCCCTAATGTAACCCCCCCTGTGCAATCCCCCTAATGTTACCCCCCTGTGCAATCCCCCTAATGTATCCCCACCTGTGCAATCCCCCTAATGTAACCCCCCCGTATATGTCCCCTCTATACAGTCACAGACCTCAGTTTAGCGCGCTCTGTCCACACAGATGTTCCTCCTCCTCCTAGGCTCCTCCTCCTGATGTGAATGTACTGTCAGTGTGGAGGAGGAGCCTCCACACTGACACAAGTGTAATTGTTGTGATAGGCAGCCGGCATTGGCGATTGTAGTGCTGGTTCCCAGAGGACATGCGGGCGCTGTGCACTAGGCTATGGCACTCCGGACTACGGAGCTGTCTGCCTCACAACACAATTCTTACTCCTCCTCCCTCCCTGAACATCGCAGGCAGTGAAGGAGATACCGCAGTGCGCAGGGGAAGAGCCGCGGCACCTCTCTCGATCCAGCAAGATCCCCCTGAGTGACAGGCTCAGCCGGGAGATTGCCTGGCACACGCGGGTGTCCGGGAGCCTGCAGTCAAATGCGGGAGACTCCCGCAAGTCGCAGGAGACTTGAGATGTCTGGATTGACCAAAACCATGTAGTGCAAGGGCCTGCCTGATTGCATACAAATTGAAACTGTCAGGCTGGGTTCACACTGCCGTGTGGAGCAGTTCTCAGCAGGGGTCCGGTGTGTCCCTGTTCTCTGTTTCAGGTCCGATTTAGGTCTGAATTTTGAGCTGAATTTGGACCTGAAACGGACCAGAAGACGCACAGGAGTCCTGTGCAATTCGCTCTGGAGCCACTCTGGAGATGTGTGAACTGGCTCCATAGAGAGCCGGTCGATATCTCCTGACATGCGAATTGGATGCGGAGAAATACTCATCCAATTCTCAATAGCGTAAACCCTATAAGCTATAAGGTTTGACCTTATATTATATGGTTTTGGTAAATCTAAAGGAAAAAAATTGTATAGTGTGTATCCAGCTTAAGGGAACATTTTTAAGGGCACAGTTCCAGTTTCAGTGTAGAGGAGGAACAGCTGACAACGGATTCCTCATAGTAAGCCTACAGATCAGAGGTGCCCAACCAGTGGCCCGCGGAGCCCTCTGATGTGGCCTGCGACCTTCCCCTGGGATGGCAGGTTGGCAAGCCCAGATCGGGGGTTGCCGACCCGCCATCCAAGAGCATCAGTGTTGTGAATGAAGCTGGCGGTAGAGGAAGCAAGTGGCTGGAGAGCAGAAGCACATAGGTCAATGCTTCCTGCATAGCAGGAGTCGGCAACCTACGGCCCGCGGGCCACACCCAGCCCGCTGTTGCTAAATGTCCGGCCCGTCAGTGCACGTCGGTGCACATGAGGAATTCACATGCACCCGACCCACAGGCCCGAGTGACCGGCCGGCACGTCCACTGGCTGGCCAGAGACCCGAATGAAGCCAGAATCGGCTTCAATCGGGTCTTGGATCTAGTGACCCGGAAACGATGTCATGACATCACTTCCGGTTTACAGAATACCTAAAGGTGCCAAATTAAAAAAAAAAATGACAGTATTCAAAACAGCCAAACTTGGCGTTTTTAATGCTTTTAAGTGCAGAGGAGGAATTTGGGGTCTTATAGACCCAAGATCCCTCTATAAAGAGTACCTGTCACTGCCTATTATTGTCACAAGTGATGTTTACATTCCTTCTGACAGCAATAAAAGTGAGCAGAATTATTTTTTTTAAGGGACAGTGTAAAAATAAAAAAAACAAAATAAACTAAATAATAATAAAAAAAAATGTAAAGAGCCCCATCCCTCCGTGCTCCCGCGCAGAAGCGAACACATACAAAAGTTGTGACCGCAAATGTAAACAGTGTTCAAACCACACATGTGAGGTATCGCTGCGATTGATAGAGCACAAAAAATAATTCTAGCGCAAGACCTCCTCTGTAACTCTAAACTGGTAACCTGTAGAAATATTTAAAGTGTCGCATATGGAGATTTTTAAGTACTGTAGTTTGTCGCTTTTCGACGAGTGTGCACAATTTTAAGGCATAACATGGGGGGGGCTGTGTAATATGCAGGGGGGGCTAGGTGGGGGGTGTGATGTGCAGAGGGGGCTGTGTAATGTAAAGGGGTCCAGAGGTGCGGGGCTGTGTGATGTAAAGGGGCCCAGAGGTACAGGGGCTGTGTAATGTAAAGGGGTCCAGAGGTACAGGGGCTGTGTAATGTAAAGGGGAACAGAGGTACGGGGCTGTGTAATGTAAATGGGTCCAGAGGCACGGGGGCTGTGTAATGTAAAGGGGTCCAGAGGTGCGGGGGCTGTGTAATGTAAAGGAGTCCAGAGGTATGGGGGTTGTGTAATGTAAAGGGGTCCAGAGGTTCGGGGGCTGTGTAATGTAAAGGGGACCAGAGGTATGGGTGCTGTGTAATGTAAAGGGGTCCAGAGGTGCGGGGCTGTGTAATGTAAAGGGGTCCAGAAGTGCGGAGGCTGTGTAATATAAAGGGGTCCAGATTATTATCTTCATTTATTAGCAGGTGAATGCGGCCCTCCATGCATTCACATACATTGAATCCGGCCCTTAAGTGGAAAAAGGATGCTGACCCCTGCTGTATAGCGTCGGCTCCTGTCACAGGCGGAGTGATACCAAATGCACTCTGCTTGGGACATCAACAGCCGGCAATACCTGAATGGAAGACTGTTATTAAAGCGGTAGTGTTTTTATTTTTTTGCAACCTGCACGGTAAAGCCATAATGTGCTAGTATGCATCACATATTAGCACATTCTGTGAAAAATTACCTGAAAACAAAGCTATCCAGCGCCGCGCAGTCACAGCTGAGATGGCTTCCATCTGCACCTGGTCTTCCTTCCGGGTTTGTGAGTGGCCGGAACCGTGATGAAGTCACTCTCACGCATGCGTGCGGGAGCCACCGCTTACTACACAGGACTCTGAAGGAAACTTATAGGCTTATCTTTAGGTAAAAGTCAGAGATGGGAGTTTACTCCCTCTTTAAAGGTAAGTTTATTACTAAAATCACAGTGTATATATGGGCATATCTGTTTTGCACTGGTTACTGGGCTACTTTCAAACTGATCCGCAGGTTTAGCGCAGTGCACTTGCGTGTTACCTGCACTGAGCCATAGAATTCTGTTATTACCTGTGGGTTTGGTGCACTTTCCAAAAGTGCACCACACCTGCAGGATATAATAGAAGTCTATGGCAAAGTGCAGATTAGCCCGCAGGAAAGCCACAGGTGCACTGCGCTGCACCAGCAGTGCAGGTAAACCACAAGGCATCAATGTGAAAGCAGCCTTAGGCCCCTTTCACGCAATCGGTCCGATCCAATCGGACCCTCCATTCACCTCTATGGTGCGCAGATGTAAATGGACTTGTGTCCGTTTACACCCGCCTACCTCCAATCTGCTAAAAAGAAAAACAGAAGGGGATCCACCCCCTTCCATCTGGGTGGATTGTATCGGAGGGCCTATAGAGTAGAGTGGGCTGTGTTCATGTCTATTTTGCATTTGCAGAGTGGACATGGACCTGTCATCCGCCCGCTCCACTCATTGTGGCCCGCGACCGGTTACCAAGCTGCTTAAGTAGCCCTCGCTCTTCAAAAGATTGGGTAGTCCAGGCTCTGCCATTGTCGGTGATCTCGCCTCTTCACTGAAGCTGGCTGCTGGAGAGATCATGTGACTAGATGCGAGCATCCTTAGGATAGGAAAGCATACAGATCTTTCTTCACAGGGTAGTTAGAATAGGCTTACATTGGGGGTGGGAGTAGGTTTAAGTATAGTTAGGATTTGACTGGAATTCAACTTTAAGTATTTAATGATCCACCAATTTTTGATGTGCCTTATGACTATATAACATTAAAAAGGTAATATAACTTTTCTGAAGAATTCTGAGGACTACATGCCAGTGCCAGATCTTCTGCTTTACCCTGTTATTTATTAAGCACAGATTTTACAGTTTATAACTCTTAACTCGATCAAGCCCAAGACTACCTAGAGTCTTAGCTGCACTTCTAAGCCTTAATAGAAGAGGCAGTCATTGCCCAATTTCCTGACATTTATCTAATAGGGCATTCCAACAGTTTACGCTGGGCGCCAACGTTCCTGGAGGTTGGAGTCTAGGTAGAATAAAACTGGGGCACCTTTACCTTTAGGAAAGGGGTCTAAAAGGTATTTTTTACCCGACACCTTCATGCATATGGAGGCCTCTTATTTACAGCATGAAAAGTGAAAAAAAAACATGTCTGTCAAACACTGTATGCCAGGGGTATCAAACACAATTTCATCGTGGGCTACATCAGCATTATAGTTGCCCTCAAAAGGCCGATTTTATCTGTAAGACTAGATGTCCAGAGCAAGCCCCCCACTATCAGATGTCAAGAGACCCCCACCCTCCCCTAAATCAAAATGTACCCCCTTATCTTGTGCTGCTGCCAGGAAGAAGCTGGTGTCGAGCTGGGAAGCAGAAAGTGCATGGTCTAGAGGTGGCCCGGAGGAGGGCAGGAGTCATCTGCCAGAATGTGCTGAATGCTGAGACTGGGGAGGTGGAGATGAGGTGGTGCTGGGGCTGCACGGAGATATGCAGGATCTGTAGGAGGAGTCATGTCCTCCTCTCTGCTGACTGCTGAGACGGCAGGCAGAGACAAGCCTCTCTGTGGCTGCAGGGAGAAGCGCAGGATCTGGCGGAGGAGTTCTGTCCTCCTCTCTGCTGCCATCTGCTGAGACAAGGTGGGGTGGAGGTGAGGGGGGTTCTGCAGCTGCAATAGAGGTGCAAGGGCCACATGAAATGGCTTGGAGGGCCGTATTCATCCTGCGGGCCTTGTGTTTGACACATGTGCTGTAGGCAATAATGGGGTCCTGCTTTTGTTTCCATGGGCACTCCATGAGGGCAGAGGGGTCCAGAGAACTTAGGAAATTTCTATTTAAATGATAATCATACTGTTAAAATGATTATCCTTCAAATGGCCTCTTCCCTCAGCAATAACGTCACCCCCCCAAAATGTTATATTACTTGTCTCCAGTCTTCCGGGATGTTAACCATGTGGCCTGCTGGGACCACTTCTCCAGATGAAGCATCTCTATTCTTTCCAATGCAGAGGCTGCCCTTTGTTGGGGACATAGTAGCCAACCTTGTCTTAGGAATTAATGGAAATTGTGGCCCGTTTGTGTGGAAGGACAGAGTCAATCTGAAAGACTTCTTCTGGAGCGGCCACAGCAGGCCATGAAGCATGGACAGGTAAGTATAACACTTGGGGGGGGGAGACGATCGTTTAAAGCAGGGATATGCAATTAGCGGACCTCCAGCTGTTGCAAAACTACAAGTCCCATCATACCTCTGGGTGCCATGCTTGTGCTTGTCAGAGTCTTGCTATGCCTCATGGGAATTGTAATTCTGCAACAGCTGGAGGTCCGCTAATTGCATATCCCTGGTTTAAATTATAACTAAACCAAAAGTAGTTATCCTTTATATCTCTTTCAAATATTCCAGCCTTAATTGTAGTATAAAGAGTTTAGCAAAGAATCTTAAAGAGGAAGTAAACCCAGATGGGTTTTACTTCCTCTTTTGCTCCCTGCAAGGCCTGCAAATTAAAAGCATAATGGGCTAGTATGTATCGCATACTAGCCCATTATGTGACACTTACCTGCAAACGAAGCCCGCGCTATCCCCTGTGCAGGCCGCTTCCATTGTCGCCCCTCTTCCTTCTGGGGCCGCGGACTCTGGCTCTGTGACTGCGCACGGGAGCTGTCAGTCACGACACACGCTGGGGAAGAAACGGCACGATGGTCCGTTTCTTTACAACGCATGTGCCGATGACGACATCAAGTGAACTACAAGTGAAATACTGTATCTCCTAAATGGCGCACGTTTGGGAGATATTTCCACTACCTATTGATAAGCCTTATTCTAGGCTTACCTATAAATAAAAGTAAGACAAAAGGGTTTACAACCACTTTAACAATAAGTAAGTCTGCTGCAATATCAAATCAACTAGATCCCTTCCAGATTCTTTACCAAAATTTCCTGCATTCAATAATTACAAAATACACACCAGTTTTCTTTTTGCGATGGAGTAAAAATATTATAAAAAAAATATTGAAGTGTTATTGTTATCACTGTATCAATATGCAAATAGGGGTATTATAAATTCCATCTCATTCAAATAGAAATGAAACAGCGACACAATTTCTTCAGTACGGTTCACTAACCCCGTTCACACTTAGTTACTGATGCTCAGCGGGAGGCAGCTAGTGCCAGCTTCAGCCGGCCCTTGATGATTAAGGAGGATTTAATTATAACTGAAAAAGAAAAAAAAAATCTAATCCAAAAATCAATTCTGCATAGAATTTAAAAATACACATATATAGTCTTGTAAATGATAGATCATATAATATAAAACAGGTGATTTAAGAAAGACTTGTCGCAACATGGAGCAAAATGGTTTATGGTCAGTTCCTTTCTTCCAAAGCGATGGTCATTGCGATTGGAAGATTAGAAATAATCATGGCCAGTTGACGGAATGCTTGATAATTGCAGGCCTCCTGGGATAAGCAATTTGAAAGTAATCTATCTTCTTTCTATTTATTAATTTTAGATAGATATGTGAAAATCATCAACTTATTGTAAATAATATTAACAAAGAGTCTCTATTTAATCATGTAGCAAGGGCTGCTAGTAACTGGTTGCTCTATTAAGGCACAGCCAGGCAACAAGCATTTTCTGCTTTCATCTGCACGCAAGAAAACAGTCTCTGAGCTTGTCTTTGTTGTTTTATTAGGGATAATAACTTGGATGGGTTATGGGATGCCCAGCTTGACTGAAACAATGAATGGGGACAATCTACTTCCTATGTATAGAATCCTGGACTGTTCTCCTTCCTAGACACTATCAGTCCTTAGTGATCAAAAAAGCAAAAGTCCCCTTCAGAAAATAGCATTAGGTTGTAAACTGCATACAGGAGTAACTCCTCTCCGGTGTAGAACTGCTTTCTCCCATTACCTGTAGGAACTACCAGCCCTCCTAGCTACTTGTCCACCAGCCTACCTGGCTGCTCTTAAAATCTCCCAGGGCAAGGGATAGCGTGTCTCCAGACCTAAACCCTATTGAACATCTGTGGGGCATCCTCAAACGGAAGGTGGAGGAGCGCAAGGCCTCTAACATCCACCAGCTCCGTGATGTCGTCATGAAGGAGCGGAATAGGACTCCAGTGGCAACCTGTGAAGCTCTGGTGAGCTCCATGCCCAAGAGGGTTAAGGCAGTGCTGGAAAATAATGGTGGCCACACAAAATATTGACACTTTGGGCCCAATTTGGACATTTTCACTTAGGGTAGTAGTCACTTTTGTTTCCAGTGGTTTAGACATTAATTGCTGTGGGTTGAGTTCTTTTGAGGGGACAGCAAATTTACACTGTTATACAGGCTGTACACTCACTACTTTACATTGTAGCAAAGTGTAATTTCTTCAGTGTTGTCACATGAAAAGATATAATAAAATATTTACAAAAATGTGAGGGGTGTACTCACTTTTGTGAGATACTGTATATTGGTTCAACTTGGACCAATGTAACTATGTAAAAAATGCCATACCTAAACTTTGGCTTTAAATGGATTGGCTCAACACTGTAACTGCTTGGTCTGTTTAAGGAAGTTAAAAAAAAGACTTACTGGCCAAATCACCAGGTGGAATAAAAGGAAAAAATCCAAAGAAATAAAACTAATGCAGCCACCATATCTAAGAAATTGTATGATGCATAATAACATTTTATGTGCTTGTGCTTAATATTGCTTGAAAGCCTAGATATTAATTGCAAACTGTACATGCATCACAGACGACTTTCCAGCTAATGGAATCTAATCTCTAGGAGCAAATAAAGTTCTATGTGAATGCTCTTTGCCAGATACAGTAAATGATCATCATGTATCTAACAGAGTCCATAAATTCCACTACTTCCAACCTGAGACAAATGTTAGAATATACACCATGTTCCTTTACAAGACGCCTAGTGCCCCCAAGACTTCTAGTTAGTGCCTTATTGCTAAGATGTGAAAACCATTGGTTTTCACTTCTACAATGCTGGGAGTGAGCATCCAGTGATTTTCATGTCCTAGCAACAAGTCAGGACATGGGGATTGCTAACTAGGGTTTTTTTTTTCAGCCAGGCTGCTGAGAGGACCCAAATGGCCCACAGGTAAAACAATAAAATGAATGATTTTACAAGCTGCACGGATTTTTAATATTTACTGGGGACTCTAAAGGTAATTTTTTGGAAAAGATGATTTTAGCCTTTAGAGCAGTGGTTTCCAAACTGCATCCCACAGGCCGAACGTGGGTCTTTGCTTGCCTTTGGTCCTCGGGGCACCATTCCTCCCACTGATACCAGCAATGGGGCACTATTCCTCCCAATAACACCAGCAATGGGGCACTATTCCTCCCAATAACACCAGCAATGGAGCACTATTCCTCCAATATCGATGACAGGACACTATTCCTAGTCCTACTTACCAGAGGTGCTATGTCTTTTTTTTTTTTACTCCCACTGAACACCAAGTCAGAGGCTTTGTTGAAACCCACTAATGCTGTGGCATTTTCTACTCCCAAGGGACCACAGTCCAGGCCCACCTAATGTCTGAAGGACAATAAATTGTCCCTTTGTTTAGAAAGTTTGGTGACCCCTGCTTTAGGCTGGGTTCACACTATCGCCGCATGTGGCTCACAGCAGGGGTCCGGTGCGTCCTAGTTCACCGTTTCTGGTCCGATTTCAGCCAGAATTTTTGTTTGAATTCGGACCTGAAATGAACCAAAGGACACACAGGGCTCCTGTGCAAATTCACACAGGAGCTGCAGTGGAGATATGTGAATCAGCTCCATAGAGAGCCGGTCAAAATCTCCTGCTATTAAGAATTGGATGCGGTTCCCCACATCCAATTCACAATAGTGTGAACCCAGCCTAAGAGCATTAAAAAATTAGAATAACTTAAAGTGGTTGTAAACTCTTTATAATCACTTTAACCTACAGGTAAGCCTAGATTAAGGCTTACTGGTAGGTGCTTGAAATATCTCCCAGACCTGCACGGTCTAGGAGATATTTGCAAATCGCTGTAGGGCGGTTTCTTCTGCACATGCGCTGGAGTTAGAAAGGACACGCTGTGCCTTTCCTGGTTTGGGTCATGCAGTTAAAGGCGGCTCCCACACGCATGGCGGGAGTGACGTCACGTGACGTCACGCGGCTCAGGCCAGTCACAGAGCTGGAATTCGCGGCCCCGGAAGAAAGAGGGGTGAAGAATGGACGTTCGCTACTAGCGAGGAAGACGGGGACTCTTCTCCTGCAGGTATGTGTCACATAATGAGCTACTATGCGATGCATAGTAGCCCATTATGATATACCTTTGCAGGGAAACAAAGAGGAAGTAACACCCATCAGGGTTTACTTCCTCTTTAAAGCGAAAACAAGAGAGAAAACGGATACAAGCAAAGAGACTAAAAAAATCAAGACATAATGGTGTTAATTTACTAAAGGTAAATAGGCTTTCTTTGCAAGGGAAGTTGTACTTTGCAAAGGGATTTTGCCTCAGCTTAGTGAATAGGATGAAATTTCAATTTACAAAGAATGCCCAATCATGTGCAAGGGAAATTAAAAAACAAAAAATAAAAATTTTTTTGCTTGCACATAATTGGATGGTGGAAGTCAGCAAAGCTTCACCTCATTCACAAAAAGCTAGGGAAGATTCCTTGCAAAGGTAAACCTTTGTCTTATGATCTATTTTGTCATAGAGCAGAGAGCCACAGGCTAAACACATACTAGAGCCAAGAAAGCTAGACCTCTAACTATAAGAGCTGTTGCCAATAGGGATCAATGAGGATTTGTCAGTCAGTTGAAACACGGAATCTAATTGTTTGCTATGGTCAACAAACCTATTGCAGCTTCAATTTTCACAAATCAATTCAATGATATTATGTTACACCTTCGATTCCTAAGTCTAATGTACGGTTGAACTCACACCTCTGCATTTGGTGTGATGCATTTAAAATAAAATCCTGTTAGCCACATTTTTGGTGCAGTTTCCTGGAAAATGTAGGGGTGAATGATAACACACATAAAACTTGCCTAAAACAAGTCTAAAATGCACCTTACGAAAAAAGGTACAAATGTAGCCCAAGGCTGGCTACAAAATGGGAGTGTTATTACTAGAGCAGACAACACCATTGTAACGACTAATAAGTCAACAGTTTAGTGGTTGACAATAAGCACTTATTTAAGTCTAAATATGCCACTGGTGGCTATAGAAATTGCCTTTATCCGATTAATTAAAAATAAGGAGATTTTTTTTTTTAACAACCATTTGACCAGATGGCTATGGTTGGTCACAAAGAAAAAAATGCCTTAGGTCAGAATAGGGTTCAACATGGGGCAAATGCATCATTTTTTTTTTTTTTTAACAGAAAATTAAATGCATCATTTTTAAAACACAAATAAATTTAACATAACATTCAAATGGATGACTCTTATATGCAATGCACAAAGCCCAAGTCCTAATAATGCTTCCAATGACGTAACATTCCTATATTTACTAGAAATACTAAGATGTGCCGCATTTGGATGCAGAAAGTAGTAAAAATAAATAAAATCGAAAATATTTTTTTTCTGATTTTATTTTGCTACAAATGTGGATTTAAAAAAAAAAAGCTCCAACTGACTTTTTTTATCTTACAAAATGACTTATGTTTAGTAAACCAATAAATGCAGTTTAATTTCTGGTAAGGTTTTGATACATTATAAGTGTTTCTTGTTGGGATATTGCATACAGGCTCGGGGAAGGAATTCTTAAAATTGAATTTCATGCTTGCGTGTGTCTCTGTGATCTGCAGTGTGTATGATCTCTGAGTGGAAAACTGCTCTGAAAGTAAATGGATTACCCTTTTCTGTTGCACTCTCTGAAGTCTCCTCAGAAGATATCACTTCTGCTCTCTGTGATCTTTAACCCACTGCAATTGACTTGACAAGCGTTGAAATGACAGCCTCTGGGTGGCGCCCTTTGCCTTTCCGGGCTCTCTTCTTGCTGTGTGGATGGACAATTCACATTGTAACTATTGCTATGACCAATCTAAATATCGACAGTAAGCAAATCCTTTATTTATTTTGTTGATTTGACTTCAAATATTGCTTCCTACTAAATGTAATTAACATAATTTTTTTCTATTTTAAAAACTAGTTATATATTAAGAAAAATTCCCAAATTAACATCAAAAACTGTATCAATGTTTTCTAACATGTTATCTTATATTTTACTAACAATCAGCAGGTGAGCGTTGATGTGCAGATAATGCAAAAATGGATATTAAAACTCTTTTCTGAGGATTCTGTTCACGGTCATGTGACCGATTGCTAGATTCCCTGGCTGGGGCATGATGGTGTCACTTCTGATGTCACTCACTGCTCTAGAGTTCAATTTCTTCTTCCTCTTCCTAACAGCATGCTTGCAGGCATGGCATACTTATGAATGCCAGCCTAAAGCTGCACATCCAAAGCACAAAGGGTGGGGTGACAACACCACATTCCTTTACAAGGCACTAAGTAAGCATTGCCACCCTAAAAAAATATGAAGTGCCAAGGAAGAGAATTTAATGAAGTGAGTTCTTAATATATATATACAGTGCCTTGCAAAAGTATTCACTCCCTTGGCCTTTTACCTATTTTGTTACATTACAGCCTTTAGTTCAATTTTTATTATTTAATCTGAATTATATGTGAAGGATCAGAACACGATAGTCTAAGTTGGTGAAGTAAAATTAGAAAAATATATACATAAAACTTTTTTCAGAAATAAAAAACTGATAATTGGCATGTGTGTATGTATTCACCCCCTTTGTTATGAAGCCCATAAAAAGCTCTGGTGAAACCAAATACCTTCAGAAATCACATAATTAGTGAAATGATGTCCACCTATGTGAAATCCAAGTGTCTCATAATCTGTCATTTCATATACACATCTTTTTGAAAGGCCCCAGAGGCTGCAACACCTAAGCAAGAGGCACCACTAACCAAACACTGCCATGAAGACCAAGGAACTCTCCAAACAAGTAAGGGACAATGTTGTTGAGAAGTACAAGTCAGAGTTAGGTTATAAAAAAATATCCAAATCTTTGATGATCCCTAGGAGCACCATCAAATCTGTCATAACCAAATGGAAAGAACATGGCACAACAGCAAACCTGCCAAGAGACGGCCGCACACCGAAACTCACGGAGGGCATTAATCAGAGAAGCAGCACAGAGACCTAAGGTAACCCTGGAGGAGCTGCAGAGTTCCACAGCAGAGACTGGAGTATCTGTACATAGGACAACAATAAGCCGTACGCTCCATGGAGTTGGGCTTTATGGCAGAGTGGCCAAAAGAAAGCCATTACTTTCAGCAAAAAACAAAATGGCACATTTTGAGTTTGCGAAAAGGCATGTGGGAGACTCCCAAAATGTATAGAGGAAGGTGCTCTGGTCTGATGAGACCAAAATTGAACTTTTTGGCCTTCAAAGAAAACGCTATGTCTGGCGCAAACCCAACACATCATAATCACCCAAAGAACACCATCCCCACAGTGAAACATGGTGGTGGCAGCATCATGCTGTGGGAATGTTTTTCAGCAGTCATGACTGGGAAACTGGTCAGAGTTGAGGGAAAGATGGATGGGGCTAAATACAGGGATATTCTTGAGCAAAACCTATACCACTCTGTGTGTGACTTGAGGCTAGGACGGAGCTTCACCTTCCAGCAGGACAATGACCCCAAACACAATGCTAAAGCAACACTTGAGTGGTTTAAGGGGAAACATGTAAATGTGTTGGAATGGCCTAGTCAAAGCCCAGACCTCAATCCAATAAAAAATCTGTGGTCAGACTTAAAGATTGCTGTTCACAAGTGCAAACCATCCAACATGAAGGAGCTGGAGCAGTTTTGAAGGGGGGAATGGGCAAAAATCCCAGTGGTAAGATGTGGCAAGCTCATAGAGACTTATCCAAAGCGACTTGGAGCTGTGATAGCCGCAAAAGGTGGCTCTACAAAGTATTGACTTTAGGGGGGTGAATAGTTATGCACATTGACTTTTTCTATTATTTTGTCCTATTTGTTGTTTGCTTCACAATAAAAAAAAAAAAACATCTTTAAAGTTGTGGGCATGTTCTGTAAATTAAATGATGCAAATCCTCAATTAATCCATGCTAATTCCAGGTTGTGAGGCAACAAAACACGAAAAATGCCAAGGGAGGTGAATACTTTTGCGACTGTGTATATATATATATATATATATATATATATAGAGAGAGAGAGAGAGAGAGAGAGAGACAGTCAAAAGTCTTGGGACACCTGCCTTTACTCGCACATGAAATTTAATGGCATCCCAGTCTTAGTCCATGGGGTTCAATATTGGGTTGACCCACCCTTTGCAGCTTTAACAGCTTCAGCTCTTCTGGAAAGGCTGTCCACAAGGTTTAGGACTGTGTCTATGGGAATGTTTGACCATTCAGAAGCGCATTTGTGAGGTCAGGTACTGATGTGGATGAGGAGACCTGGCTCACAATCTCCACTCTAATTCATTCCAAAGGTATTCTATCTGGTTGAGGTCAGGACTCTGTGCAGGCCTGTCAAGTTTCTCCACCCCAGACTCACTCATCCATGTCTTTATGGACCTTGCTTCGTGCACTGGTCAAAATCATTTGTTGGAGTGGGGGTTTTTGGTGCTGGGTTTGTTTTTCAGGGGTTGGGCTTGGCCCCTTAGTTCCTGTGAAGGGAACACTTAAGGTGTCAGCATACCAAGACATTTTGGACAATTTCATGCTGCAAACTTTGTGGCAACAGTTTGGAGTTGGTCCCTTCCTGTTCCAACATGACTGTGCACCAGTGCACAAAGCAAGGTCCATAAAGACATGGATGAGCGAGTCTGCGGTGCAGGAATTTGACTGGCCTTCTCATCCACATCAGTGCCTGACCTCACAAATACGCTTCTAGAAGAATGGTCAAACATTCCCATAGACACACTCGTAAACCTTGTGGACAGCCTTCCTAGAAAAGATGAAGCTGTTATAGCTGCAAAGGGTGGGCCAACTCAATATTGAACCCTACAGACTAAGACTGGGATACCTGTAAAGGCAGGCGCCCCAATACTTTTGGTAATATAGTGTATATGTGTGTGTATATATATATATATATATATATATATATATATATATATATATATATATATAGTTTAAACTTTTAATTATTTTACTGTATAATAAATAAAGTATTATTTTTGGTTAGCGCTCTTTTATAAAAAATAAAATGAATTGTTTGGGATGGGATTAAGTATGAAATGAATCATTTCTTTTGATTATACATTTTAAAGTATGGTTAATTAGAATTGGTACTTTTAACTTACAGAGTATTGCTAGATAGCAATAATATTATCCTGTAAAACATTGCAAAAATAAGCTTGCCAGTTGCATACTCTATATTTTATTATATTATTATTAACACAAAAAAATCTAAATAATATCATAGTACTAAAAACCACAGAAATTAAAATGCCTCCACTATGATTATTGCTGCTAATAGTAATGTCAGCTATGGATGACAAATCTTCTCTCTCAGTTTGACTGTTAGCTTATTGGAGCAGTATTCTCATTTTCTGTGTTTCATGTATTTGTATAAATTATTATTATTATTATTAAAGGAGTTGTATTGATGTGACCCAAATTTACTCCCAAACCTCCCTCTACTTCAATAGAGCATGTTCTGGCATCCATTTTTATTTTTGCTTTGTTATTTTAGAGAGAAACTGCTTCTATTAGTCCCAGTGATATCACCACCAGGCTTGTAATGTTCTTCCATGGGGCAGCTGCTGGGATGAGGGATGAGCAGCGTGTCCATGTCATTTTATATTCAGCTATGCACATCCTCAAGAGCTACATTTCTCAAGAGCCCTTCCTTGGGAGTTAAGGCAGCAGCACTGATTTTTTTAGGAAACAAATGAATGTATGTACGTGGTGAGGGACAGAGAAGGGTAGGGATAGATCGTGCTCTTCAGAGAATTATGCCGCGTACACACGGTCGGACTTTTCGTCTACAAAAGTCCAACGGACGCCGACGGACTAAAGCTGGCTGGTAATCCGATCGTGTGTGGGCTTCTCCGGACTTTCAGCAGACTTTTTCAGCCTCAAATCCGACGGACTTTAGATTTGAAACATGCTTCAAATCTTTACGTCGTAACTACGACGGACCCCGAAATCCGCTCGTCTGTGTGCTAGTCCGACGGACAAAAACCCATGCTAGGGCAGCTATTGGCTACTGGCTATGAACTTCCTTATTTTAGTCCGGTGTACGTCATCACGTACGAATCCGTCGGACTTTTGTGTGGTCGTGTGTAGGCAAGTCCGTTCGTTAGAAAGTCTGCTGCAAGTCCGCCGAAAGTCCGCCGGAAGTCTGTCGGACAGGCTGTCGGACTTTTGTAGACGAAAAGTCCGACCGTGTGTACGCGGCATTACAGCAGGGCTGGAAATGTTGCTTGAGATTTTAGTGCAGCAGAGGCAGCGCTGTCAGGAAATTAGCAACGTATTGGATTTTTCAAACCTCGAAGGGATTTTCTTCTGTACTTGCAGCAATTTTAAAGTGATAAATTATGTGGAAATGTGCATGTACTGCATAGATGTACTACATTCTTTTTATTTTGCCCTTACACTTTACATGCCTTGTAGGACATTGTGTTCACCAAAAATAGATCTGGGTTAATCAGGATTGAGGAACAAATTCTGACCTCTTGTAATATTTGGACAGGCATACCATTATTTAGCAGTTTTTTGGTCATTCGCAGTAATATTGTCATTGACAATTAATTTCACTAAAATTGCCAACAAGTATGTAGTTGGTGGCATGGTTTAAATTGTTAATTAAAATCTCCCTGGACCTCTCCAGGGTCTCTACTAGACACTCTGCTACATACTTTTCTCCCCTGTTTCATCTCCAGGTTTGGAACACCTACAGCTAAACAGGATAGGGGGATAGGGCATCTACATTTCCCATCTTTGCAAATGGTCAATATTTACTGTAAAAATTCATTCCTGTAGGGTAGGCAACCAATGGTTCAATTATATATTCCTCTCTTTTTTATTGGTCAACTATTTAAGGGAAACATGGTCTCTCACCAGGTCAAAATGGTATCCTGATAAATAGTATCTTAGTGTATCCAATAGCCATGTTGTAGCTAAGCACTTATCAAACACTATTTTATTGTTTTCATGTTCATTCAGTATCCTTCTCGGGTACACTGTGGGGTGTTCCTCGCCATCCTGTACCCGTGACAACCCTCACCCCCAGATCAACATCAGATGCATCAGTCAAATTACAAAGTTATTTGAGAACTCTGGAGTGCACACTATTGGCAGTGCCCAAAAAGCTCTCTTCAGCATCTGGGAAAATATTTCTGCTTCTGGAAACCATTTTACCATAACAAAGTTATTCCTTTTCCAATGTCCATCAATGGGGCGACAAGAATTGCAAAATTTAAGATGAGTCTTCTATAGTAACTAGTTATACCAAGGTAAGCTCTGACCTGTTTCTTGTTTGTGAGACATGGGCACTCTTGGATGACTTTTGCTTTGTTTAACCAAACTTGTACCAAAATTGTATGACTCCACAACCAAGAGTGCAGTCTAGGTACTTGACCTAATAAATAGTATCTTATTGACTTTTTCTAAACCAATGGCAATTTTTTGGGGACTGGCAGTGAGCAGTTTTTTGAGAGCAGTCAGTACACCTTAAACACCTTGGATAGGTGATTCCAGATACTGTAATACTATGTATCGCTATACTGTTAAAGTATGCTACAGCATCCTGCATGGGGTATTAAGATTCTATTCGTAATCTCTGGAATGTGGTGGGGGGCATTTTGTAACCCAAAAGGCATAATTTAATATAATAAAATATTGGAAAGAACCATCAGTGGTTACGAATACAGTACAGTAAAACCTTGCATTGACAGTAACTTGGTTTGGGAGTGTTTTGCAAGACAAGCTAAATTTTTTTATAAATATTGACTTGATAAGCAAGCGATGCCTTGATATACAAGTAGCGTCACGTCACGTCACAACTGAGTAGAAAAGAAAAGAGAGGTGCCTCTAAGTGTAGCAATATGGTTACATTTAATGAAGATACAACATTTAGCAACTCACATGATTGATGATTAAAATAGGCATATCTAAGTATGCAGTCATCCAGGGTAAAGCTGTCCACATAGACCGTCCTTCGCACCACCATCAACGTCATCCCTTCCATGCTGTGCTCCACGAGCGCTTCATCAAGCCTTGCTTCTAGATCTCTCTACTGCAGGGCAGTGGTGTCGCTAGGAGGCGGCTTCTGGGGCTATAGTCCAGAATCTGGGGCCCATAGCCCTGAGTCTCTGCAGGGGTCCCCAGTCACCGAGCCATAGACTCTCTGCAGCCGAGCCATGAGTACAGTGGGGAGCATGACAGTGCCAGAGAGCTAGCTGGGCAGAAATAGAGAGCCGGAGAACGGGCGGGCTGCGTGACAGAGCCTGAGAGCAAGCTGGCGGGCAACATTACATCATCTCTCACTGCCCGCCCTCTCTCTGGGGACCCTGATGTAGGGAGGCTCTCTGGGGACCTTGATGTAAGGGAGGCTCTCTGGGGACCCTGATGTAATGAGGGGGGCTCTGGGGACCCTGCTGTATGGAAGGGGCTCTCTAGGGACCCTGATGTAAGGGGGGCTCTCTGGGGACCCTGATGTAATGGGGGGCTCTGGGGACCCTGATGTAAGGGGGGCTCTCTGGGGACCCTGATGTAAGGAGGGGCCTGGGGACCCTAATGTAAGTGGGGGGCTCTCTTGGGACCCTGATGTAAGGGGGAGGCTCTCCGGAGGCCCTGGTGTAAGGGGGTCTCTCTGTGGACCCTGATGTAAGAGGGGGCTCTCTGGGGACCCTAATGTGAGGGGGCTCTCTGGAGAGCCTGATGTAAGGGGGAGGCTCTCTGGGGACCCTGATGTAAGAGGAGTATCTCTGGGGACCCTGATATAAGGGAAAGCTCCCTGGGGACCCTGATGTAATGAGGGGGCTCTGGGGACCCTGATGTAAAAAAAGGGGCTCTCTGGGGACCCTGATGTAAGAAGAGGCTCTCTGGGGACCCTGATGTAAGAGGAGGCTCTCTGGAGACCCTGATGTAAGGAGGGCTCTCTGGGGACCCTGGTGTAGGAGGAGTCTCTCTGGGAGCCCTGATATAATGAGGGGGGCTCTGGGGACACTGATGTAAGGGGGGCTCTCTGGGAACCCTGATGCAAGGGGGCTCTCTGGGGACCCTGGTGTAAGGGGGGCTCTCTGGGGACTCTTATGTAAGGGGGAGGCTCTCTGGGGACCCTGATGTAAGGAGGGGCTCTCTGAGGACCCTGATGTGAGGGGGAGGCTCTCTGGGGACCCTGATGTAAAGGGGAGGCTCACTGGGGACCCTGATGTAAGAGGAGGGTCTCTGGAGACCCTGATGTAAGGGGAGGCTCTCTGGGGACCCTGATGTAAGGGGGGGCTCTCTGGGGACCCTGATGTAAGAGGGAGGCTCTCTGGGGACCCTAATGTAAGGGGGCTCTCTGGGGGCCCTGATGTAAGGGGGGGCTCTCTGGGGACCCTGATGTAAGAGGGAGGCTCTCTGGGGACCCTAATGTAAGGGGGCTCTCTGGGGGCCCTGATGTATGGGAGGCTCTCTGGGGACCCTAATGTAATGAGGGGGAATATGGGGACCCTGATGTAAGGGGGGCTCTCTGAGGACCCTGATGTAATGAGGGGGCTCTGGGAACTCTGATGTAAGTGGGGGGCTCTCTGGGGACCCTGATGTAAGGGGGCTCTCTGGGGACTCTGATGTAAGGGAGGCTCTCTGGGGACCCTGATGTAATGAGGGGAGCTCTGGGGACCCTGCTGTATGGAAGGGGCTCTCTAGGGACCCTGATGTAAGGGGGGCTCTCTGGGGACCCTGATGTAATGAGGGGGCTCTAGGGACCCTGATGTAAGGAAGGGTCTGGAGACCCTAATGTAAGTGGGGGGCTCTCTTGGGACCCTGATGTAAGGGGGGGCTCTCTGGGGACCCTAATGTGAGGGGGCTCTCTGGGGAGGCTCTCTGGAGGCCCTGGTGTAAGTGGGGTATCTCTGGGGACCCTGATGTAAGGGGGGGCTCTCTGGGGACCCTAATGTGAGGGGGCTCTCTGGGGACCCTGATGTAAGGGGGAGGCTCTCTGGGGACTCTGATGTAAGAGGAGTCTCTCTGGGGACCCTGATGTAAGGGAAGGCTCTCTGGGGACCCTGATGTAATGAGGGGGCTCTGGGGACCCTGATGTAAAAAAAGGGTCTCTCTGGGGACCCTGATGTAAGAGGAGGCTCTCTGGGGACCCTGATGTAAGAGGAGGCTCTCTGGGGACCCTGATGTAAGGAGGGCTCTCTGGGGACCCTGGTGTAAGAGGAGTCTCTCTGGGAACCCTGATATAATGAGGGGGGCTCTGGGGACACTGATATAAGGGGGGCTCTCTGGGAACCCTGATGTAAGGAGGGGCTCTCTGAGGACCCTGATGTGAGGGGGAGGCTCACTGGGGACCCTGATGTAAGAGGAGGGTCTCTGGAGACCCTGATGTAAGGGGAGGCTCTTTGGGGACCCTGATGTAAGGGGGGCTCTCTGGGGACCCAGATGTAAGAGGGAGGCTCTCTGGGGACCCTGATGTAAGGGGGCTCTCTGGGGACCCTGATGTATGGGGGCTCTCTGAGGACCCTGATGTAATGAGGGGGCTCTGGGTACTCTGATGAAAGTGGGGGGCTCTCTGGGGACCCTGATGCAAGGGGGGCTCTCTGGGGACTCTGATGTAAGGGGGGCTCTCTGGGGACTCGAATGTAAGGGGGGCTCTCTGGGGACTCTGATGTAAGGGGGGCTCTCTGGGGACTCGAATGTAAGGGGGGCTCTCTGGGGACCCTGATGTAAGGAGTCTCTCTGGGAACCCTGATATAATGAGAGGGGCTCTGGGGACACTGATGTAAGGGGGACTCTCTGGGAACCCTGATGCAAGGGGGGCTCTCTGGGGACCCTGGTGAAAGGGGGGCTCTCTGGGGACTCTGATGTAAGGGGGAGGCTCTCTGGGGACCCTGATGTAAGGAGGGGCTCTCTGAGGACCCTGATGTGAAGGGGAGGCTCTCTGGGGACCCTGATGTAAGGGGGAGGCTCACTGGGGACCCTGATGTAAGAGGAGGGTCTCTGGAGACCCTGATGTAAGGGGAGGCTCTCTGGGGACCCTGATGTAAGGGGGGGCTCTCTGGGGACCCTGATGTAAGAGGGAGGCTCTCTGGGGACCCTGATGTAAGGGGGCTCTCTGGGGGCCCTGATGTATGGGGGGCTCTCTGGGGACCCTGATGTAATGAGGGGGACTATGGGGACCCTGATGTAAGGGGGGCTCTCTGAGGACCCTGATGTAATGAGGGGGCTCTGGGAACTCTGATGTATGTGGGGGGCTCTCTGGGGACCCTGGTGTAAGGCGGGCTCTCTGGGGACTCTGCTGTAAGGGGGGGCTCTCTGGGGACTCTAATGTAAAGGGGGCTCTCTAGGGATCTGTCAGAAACCATGAAATGAAACCGAGACAGAAGTACAGTTAAATCACACTTGTTTAATAATAAAAGTAAGAAGAACAAACATAGTCAAAACATAGCCAGAGTTCAGGAACCTGAACGGATAGTCAGACAAGCCAAATGTCAGAGAGCCGGAGATGAGCGTGGTAAAACAGCAACCAGGATTTGGAGCCAGAAGGGATGTCAGCCAAGCAAGTCTTTTAACAGGAATGCAGGATAGCATCTCTATGATGTTGACTAAGGCGAAGGCAGAGATCCTCTGGGCTGGACGGCTTAAGTAGGCAGGACTGACGAACAGGATATCATCAACAGCTGAGTAACTGTGGAGAGATAGGGGCTGGCAATTAGCCGACAGCTGAGCAGCCAGCTCAGAGAAGGAGCCCAGCCCTGACAGTACCCCCTCCTCAATGACCCCTCCCCCCTCGGAGGACCACCAGGCTTGAGGGGGAAAAACATCTATGAAAATCATGGAAGAGGACAGGGGCATGTACGTCCGAGGATGAGACTCAAGAGCGTTCCTCCGGACCATACCCTTTCCAATGCACCAGGTACTGTATGCGCCCACAGAACCTACGGGAGTCAACAATGGACTGTACTTCATACTCCTCATGGTTCTCAACCTGTACAGGGTGAGGACATGGCACCATGGTGGAAAAGCGGTTGCAGACCAAAGGTTTTAATAAGGAGACATGAAATACATTCAAAATACACATATTAGAAGGAAGGTCTAATGCGTAAGCCACTGGGTTAATCCTGCGAAGAATAAGGAAAGGCCCAATAAACTGAGGTGCGAACTTCAGTGAGGGAACATGAAGTCGGAGGTTGTGAGATGACAGCCAGACCTGTCCCCAATCTGGTAGGAAGGCGCAGGCAAGCGTCTGTGGTCAGCATGGAGTCTGTACCTATCATTAGCATGTTGCAAAGCCTCCTGGATTTGTGCCCAAGTGGAACGAAGCCCACAGAGATGCTCCTCTAATGCAGGAATACTCTGCGGAACAAACGAGTCAGGCAACATGGAAGGATGGAAACCATAATTCGCCATAAACGGGGACAATCAGGAAGCAGAATTCAAGGCACTTTTGTGAGCAAACTCTGCCCACGGTAATAGGTCTGACCAGTTGTTATTATGGTCAGAAATATAGCAACGTAGGAATTGCTCCAAGGACTGATTGGCTCGTTTTGCGGCCCATTAGACTGCAGGTGATACACAGAGGAGAAAGCGAGCTGAACTCCCAACTGTGCACAAAAGCCTCGCCAAAACCGGGACACAAACTGACTACCCCTGTCCGAGACAATCACCTTGGGTAGCCCATGTAAGCAAAAGATCTCCTGAGCAAAAATGGAAGCCAGTTCCTTAGAAGTGGGCAAATTCTTAAGTGGAATACAATGACACATCTTTGAGAACTTGTCAACCACCATAAGGATAACTGTGTAGTCCTGGGAGTTGGGTAACTGCACAATGAAATCCATAGACAGGTGGGTCCAGGGCCTCTCCCCATTGGGTATGGGTTGTAGGAGGACCACAGGAAGGTGTTGTGGAGTCTTACTCTGAGCACACACGGAACAGGCAGCTCTGAAGACGCTTACATCAGCAAGTAGACTAGGTCACCAGAATTGTTGGGAAATGGCCCAAAAGAATTGATTCTTCCCAGCCGGGCCAGCAGCCTTCGGAGAATGGTAAGTCAAGAGCACTGCAGTACAGAGACTCTCTGGGACAAAGCAGCGATCACAAGGTTTCTCAGGAGGAGCATGGACCTGAGCAGCAAGAATTTTGTCACCCAAAGGTGAAGTGAGACTGGTGTGAACTGTAGCCAGAATATGATCAGGAGGAATCACAGGAACCGGAACCAACTCCAACTTTAAAGTGGAGGAAAATTGTTGTAACAAGGCATCAGCCCTTACATTCTTAGCACCGGGTAAGAATGAGACAATATAATTGAAACTTGACAAGAAAAGAGCCCATCGCCCCCTTCTGGGAGAGAGGCGTTTAGCCTCAGACAAGAATGTGAGATTCTTATGGTCAGTAAGAATGAGAACCGCCACAGTGGTATCTTTGAGGAGATGTCTCTATTCTTTCAGGGCTATAATGAGCAGCAACAGCTCTCTGTCACTAATCTCGTAATTGCACTCTGCAGGTGAAATTTCTTGGAAAAGTAGCTACAAGGATGCAAAGCACTCTCAGAGGTAGGACGTTGAGACAGAAGGGCGCCAACACCAGTCTCAGAAGCATCAACCTCAAGGATAAAAGGTAATGTAGGATCAGGATGTGCCAACACAGGAGCAGAAACAAAGGCAGCCTTGAGACTCTCAAAGGCCTTAACATACTCCGGAGACGAACTCTGTGGGT
This sequence comes from Aquarana catesbeiana, assembly GCF_042186555.1. NCBI lineage: Eukaryota > Metazoa > Chordata > Amphibia > Anura > Ranidae > Aquarana > Aquarana catesbeiana. The sequence goes on along the minus strand of NC_133336.1, from coordinate 69,859,460 downwards.
TACCGTCCTTTCTGGTCATATCAGTCAGGCGCTTGACCAGAGAGGAGAAGTTATGAAAAAACTGCAGATAATAGTTGGCAAAGCCCAGGAAACGTTGCAGAGGACGTAAACCCATGGGTCGGGGCCACTGTAGGACTGCTGAAAGTTTCTCTGGGTTCATTGAAAAACCAGCAGTGGGAATTACATAACCCAGGAATTTAACCTGTTCACGATGGAACTCGCACTTCTCCAATTTACAATAGAGATTGCTCTCTCTTCGTTTCTGAAGCACACGACAGACATCTGTGTGGTGGCTCTCCAGGGATTTGGAAAATATGAGGATATCATCGAGATAAACCACCACACATAACTGCAACAAATCCCAGAGGACATCGTTAATAAATTCCTGGAAAACTGCCGGGGCGTTACAAAGGACAAAAGGCATTACTCATAATGGCCTGTTCTGGTATTAAATGCTGTTTTCCACTCGTCGTCCTCCTTAATCCTCACAAGATTGTATGCCCCTCTCAAATCAAGCTTCGTGAAAACCGTTGCTCCCTTGAGGCGGTCAAATAATTCCGTAATCAACAGAATCGGATAGGCATTCTTAATTGTGAAACGATTGAGACCCCTATAATTAATACAAGGTCTCAGTAAACCACTCTTCTTCTTCACAAAGAAGAAACCAGCAGGAGACGAGGATTTGCGGATGAAAACTCGAGAAACTGCGTCTGCAACATACTCCTCCATGGCCTTATCCTCCAAGACTGACAAAGGGTAAACCAAGCCACGAGGGGGTATGGCACCAGGTTGAAGGTCAATTGCGCAATCATACGGCTGGTGTGGAGGCAAACTACGGGCTTGACCTTTGTCAAAGACATTGCTAAAATCGCGGTACTCCTCTGGCAGGGAGGAGAGTGAAGAGGTGCACAGGACCTTGGCTACCTTCTGGAAGCATGTCTCACTGCATTGTGGTGACCAGGAGAGAACCTCAGCACGGAGACAATCAAAAGAGGGGTTGTGCCTCTGCAACCACGGATAACCAATAACCAGCTGAAACTTGGGTGAGGAAATAACTTGGAATTGGATTATCTCATGGTGAAGGGCCCCTATGGCCATGGACAACGGAACTGTCTCATGAGTCACATGGGCAGGCTGTAGAGGTCTCCCATCAAGAGCCTCAATGGCAAGTGGAGTGTTGCGCAGCTGCAGCGGAATCGAGTGCTTTGATACAAAGGCAGCATAAATGAACAGGCCTGCAGCCCCAGAGTCGATTAGAGCCTGTATCTCGACGGACGACTCAGCCCAAGAAAGGGTAACTGGAACCAGGCGCTTATCCTTCTGGATAACTAGGGACAAAAAAGAAAGTTTCTGTGATGTTGACCAAGGTGAAGGCAGAGCTCCTCTGGACTGGACGGCTTAAGTAGGCAGGACTGACGAGCAGGATATCATCAACAGCTGAGTAACTGTGGAGAAATAGGAGCCGGCAATTAGCCGACAGGTGAGCGGCCAGCTCAGAGAAGGAAGGGCTGAGCCCAGTCCTGACAAAGATGGGTCGTGAATGGGTCTTCCAGCATGACAATGACCCAAAACATACCGCCAAGGCAACAAAGAAGTGGCTCAAGAAGAAGCACAAGGTCAAGAAGTGGCCTAGCCAGTCTCCAGACCTTAATCCTATAGAAAATTTGTGAAGGGAGCTGAAACTTCAAGTTGCCAAGCAACAGCCAAGAAACCTTAAGGATTTAAAGATCTGTAAAGAAGAGTGGACCAAAATCCCTCCTGAGATGTGTACAAACCTGGTAACCAACTACAAGAAACGTCTTACCTCTGTGCTTGCCAACAAGGGTTTCTCCACAAAGTACTAAGTCATGTTTTGCTTGGAGATTAAATAATTATTTTACTTACTGAACTGCAACTCAATTTATAACATTTGTATCATGTGTTTTTTTCCTCAATTTTTAGTTGATATTCTGTCTCTATCATTTAAAATACACCTATGGTAAAAATTATAGACCCTTCATTTCTTTGTAATTGGGCAAACTTACAAAATCTGCAGGGGATCAAATAATTATTTTCCCCACTGCATGCATACTTAGAAATACGCCCCAAAACACATTCTGCTACTCCACCCATGTGGGACTTTTTCACAGCCTAGCCACACCAAGGGCCCAAAATCCAAGGATTACCTTCAGGCTTTCTAGGGGCATAAATTACACATTTAATTTCCTTACAATCTATCACATTTTTGCAGGCCCTGGAGCACAAGGATAGTAGAAACACCAACAAAAGGGCCCCATTTTGGAGATCAATTATTTTTTAAGCGGCATGGTGAGAATTTTGTAAGATTTTATTTTTTGGCCACAAATATTTGGAAAATGCTCAAAGGAAATTTAAATTATTAAGTTGCCAATTTAATAAGATATTTCTCACATACAGCGTGGACATACTTAGAATTACACCCCAAAACACATGCTGTTACTCCTACTGAGTATGAGGAATGGTGGTGTTAGTGGCAGCACTGGTGACAATGGGACAGGTGACAGGGGGCTGGCTGCACTCTTTATTAGGATCAAGGTTTAGGGTTGGGATGTCAGTCCACCATTGTTCCCACAATCAGTCAATCAATCTTAGGGGGGGTCAATGCTAAGAAGAGCAACAAACAAGGAAGAGAGAGGCTTCTGAAGGACCTCCTGAGACAAGAAACACTGAAGTATCAGCTTAGAGGACAGGCGTATGTGGAAATTGGAACTGAGCTGCATGTTCCAGTTGTAAGTAACTGAACACCATCCAACCAAGTGATACCTAGAGGAGACATGCAGGGAAGAATGCAAGGTGGCCGGCATGATGTCTATACTTGTGCAACCTTAGGGGAACATAAAGTTTTAATCTTTGAGGTATAAATAGAGGCAAAACATTTTTTAGTGTTGTATAGAGCAGAGAGGGATTAGAACACCTGTCAGGTTTTTTTTTGCTGTCTGTGTCACTGTAAGACCCCTTTCACACTGGGTCGATTTGCAGGCGCTATTGCGCTAAAAATAGCGCCTGCAAACTGACCTGAAACAGCCGCTGCTGTCTCTCCAATGTGAAAGCCTGAGGGAGATTCATTCACTCTATTTGTCCTGTTTACAGTTATCACCAAGAGTGAAAGAAAATCTCAAATTTTGGGCTGTCAACCAAACAAGAATAGAGGGGAAATCTTCCAATGTGGATTGTGTTCTGGTGATCCTGGAGACAATCAGGGATTCCCTAACTTTGATGTGATTTTCCTCTACTTTCTGTTTTGGCGATGAGAATGGAAGTAACTGGAAATCTCCCCAGTGTGAAACAAATGGCAAAAAAAAAATACTGACAGTGGTTATAACCCTACTTTACTCTATCAAACACTAAAAAAAGTTTTAGCTTTAGATTCTACTTGAACCACTTTGCATCCTGGGCAGTTTTAAATTTATTGCACATGTTATCACACATGCATTGCATGAATCTATCTATGGTCGCCGCTGCCGCCCCCTATTCAGGTGTCCGGCCCCTTGTTGGGTGCTGGGCACCTGAATTACAGCGGCGGGGTTATTTTTGGAAGAGCCTGATTAGAGCCGTGGGCTCTAATAGGCATCCCGATTAGAGCCGTAGGCTCTAATAGGCTTCCAAAATGCTAAACAGCGGGCACAATGCCGTGCGTTCGCTGTTTACTCAGTGTTGTGTTAGTGATGGGGCACAGTAGCAGCACAGTAGCGGCAATTGATGGGCACACTGGCAGCAATTTATGGGGCACAGTAGCGGCAATTGATGGGCACAGTGGCAGCAATTGATGGGCACACTGGCAGCAATTGATGGGTACATCAGCTGCGTTTGATGGCACAGTGGCAGCAATTTATAGGTACAGCGGCTGCGTTTGATTGGCACAGTGGCTGCGTTTGATGGGCACAGTGGCTGCGCTTGATGGGCACAGTGGCTGCGCTTGATGGGCACAGTGGCTGCGTTTGATGGGCACAGTGGCTGCGTTTGATGGGCACAGTGGCTGCGCTTGGTGGGCACAGTGGCTGGGTTTGATGGGCACAGTGGCTGCAATTGATGTTTTTTTTTTCAGTTTGTTTGCGCCCTCCCAAAAATTTTGAGCACCAGCCGCCACTGCTGTGAACAAAGACCTTCATGGCAGAATGACTAGGTATTTTTTATTGAAAGCTAAGATTAAAAAAAAAATGAAAGCTGCTTTTGAAATGGCATTAACATGTTAAAACTTTTCTATATTTTTAGTGACTGAGTTTACACATAGTTTAATCACTTGCTGACCGTCCTATAGCAGTTTCACTACTACAGGGCAGCAGCTGTGCGCACGATCACGTATATGTACGCAATCCCGCATTTCCTCCTGCAGGGGGCAGGAGGGCGTGCGCGGATTCTGCTATGATAATTCACAGGAGAAGCCGATCTGTGGGTGACGATGTCTGCCTATGTAAACAAGTCAGAGTTCCATTCCGACAGGGGGTAAAAGAAGGGATTCTGTGTTCCTGCAAAGCAGGGACTGAAATCCATCTCTTACCCTAGTAAAAGCAGCACACATAGTAAACACAAACACTGGCTAGGCACACATTTCACCCTAGATGATTAACCCCTTTTCAGACAGTGTCATTAGTACAGTGACAGTGCTTATTTTTTAGCACTGATCACTGTATTAGTGTCACTGGTTCTCGCAAAGTGTCAAATTCTCAGTTAGTGTCTGATTGTCTGCCGCAATATCGCTATCAGTCCCACTATAAGTCGCTGATCGGCCACCATTACTAGTATAAAAATAATTCCAGTATATATCGCTATTACTTTCATGATAACCAATCAATATACGCTTATTTGGATTTTTTTTTTACCAAAAATATGTAGCAGAATACATACTGGCCTAAAATGATGAAGAAATCATATTTTTCCATTTTTTTTATTGGGTACGTTTTATAGCAGAAAGTAAAGAAATATTGTTTTTTTTTTTCAAAATTTCCAGTTTTTTTGTTTATAGTACAAGAAATAAAAACTGCAGTGGTGATCAAACACCACCAAAAGAAAGCTCTATTTGTGAATGTAGCACCAGTAGGTAGGTGCTAGAAGTAGGTAGGTGCTAGTAAGGTATTTTTACTAGGTTATTCCAGCACAGGCAAATTTAGGCAGGCCTGTGCTGCATGCTAGGCCTGTCTGTTTTGATCTGGGGGCTGGGAGTGGTCAAAGTAGCAGTGGGTGTGACCATCTGCACTTCAGCTCTGAGGCGCCTCCCCTGCATCTGAGGAGAATGTTCCAGAATAGGGGATGGGCCTGGAACTGGAGTGGCAGGCAGCTTGTGTTTGAGCCCTGACCAATCCCCAACTGGTATTGGCAGAGGGCGGGCCTCATATATAAGCTGAGGTGATATTCAACTGGGGGGAAGTCGGCTGAGTGAAGTCAGGAATGGCATGTTAGATAGCAGTAGGAGGCCATCCCCATCTGGGGGGGGCGCCGATCGCAGGAGAAGGCCCGGGGAGAGCTGTGAGGGAACTCCTGGAGCAGAGGGGCAGGTGAAGCTATCAGTACGCATGGTCCAGTCAAAGTTCCTCATCAAGGACTCAGGGCTGTTGGAAGGTAGGTGAGTGTTACCACAGTGGAGGGCTGGAGGTGCCAAGGGCTGGAAGTGCCAAGGGGTCTGTGAGGGAACTCTGCTAGTACATGGTCACTAGCGGAGTCTTCATCAAACACACAGTGGATGATGGGGAGTCCTGAATCAGAAAAGAAACTGTTGGGATCTGTGTCAAGATGATGTAGCCTGTGGGCTCATTATTTGCTAGTTGGGCTGGCTGGGAACAGTAGTCCATATTTCCTAGAAGATATGCTTTAACCCACTAGGCCTCTGGGGAGAGGTTCTGCAGGCCTTAGGCCTAGTGGCAGCGAGCAACCAGAGCCACGGGAGGGAGTCTTATTCAGAATGGGCCCCTACTAGTCAATAGAAGAGGATGTGTCATACTTCAAGAGTAACTTCAAGTTTGTGCAGAAGGAACCAAGTGCACAGGAGGAAACAAGTTATGGGCAGGAGGTGAAAGAAATCTAAGACCATCATTTGGACATGGTCCCAAGTGATGCCTCCGTCAAACACACGGTGATTGATAGAGAACTCTTAGAGACGGTAGTCTGCGGGGGTTGAGCCGCAGGAGGAGCAACAGTCTGCATGTAGATGCAGGAGGAAACTAATACTAAATCCTATATGCACATTAGATCTTCTGGCTCTAACTTCAAAGTGTACTTAAATCCTTAAATACAATGGCAAAGACTTATCCTATGGGCATCCCATATTCCTATCCTTATCCAAGTTGTACCCCCCAATAAAACAACAAAAACAAACCTCGCAAAAGACTGTTCATTGTCTCTGGAAAGGATGAATGAAGTCTGGCAGTGGGGTGATTTGGCGGATTGTTTGTTACTAGCTGCAACACCATGGCTACATGGGTAAAAAATGTTATTTGGGTACATCGTTGAATGACCGCGCGATTGTCAGTTAAAGCAACGCAATGCTGTATCGCAAAAAAGTGGCCTGGTCATGAAAGGTGGTAAGTCATCCGGAGGTCCAGTGGTTAATAAATGAACATTGCCAGCTGAAATTACAGTAGTGTTTTACCAACATTGCCAACATTTTCAAATTAATATTTATTTAGCAGCCAGTAACAAAAACTTAGAATTTGGCCTCACTGATCTGAAAAAATGATCATATTTTATCAATCGCTGGCATGGAATGTGCCTTTGAATGGATCTTGAATGGGAAAAAATGAAACTGAGTGTAACCGAGGTTTTCAAAGGATTTGTGGGGGTTACTCGCAATAAAATAAATTATGATTATTTCTGATAATTGTGGGAAGCAATAACGGGCCCAGTGTAGGCTCCCCCAGGTGGACTTGTGAAGTCATTGTCTGAAGCTGTTTATCGGGGTAGCAGGAGGGAACAGGAAGTGTTGGGAGGTTAGAGGGAGGCCTGGCATGTTGAGGTAATAAATGCACACACTTGAACAAACATCAAACATCTTAATTGTATGCTTGACTGTGCAATGAACAGCTCCTGAATAAAATTAGATCTGGCTGCCTAATGTATAATATTGACTGGCTGCTAAATTCTACCGTTGTATGTGAAAAAACAGCATTTTTTTGTGCTAAAATGTTTTTGAACAGCAGGAAGGTACATTCCTTCAAAAATGTATTGTTATTTAATTTACTCTAATTGAACAATGAACGTCTATTTGCTTCATTTTTTATTTTTATTTTACATCTATGATTATTTCGTTTTTTTTAATGGTACTTAATGTGTCTTTTTTTAATTGTAGACTTTTATAAACTGCATTTGTATGAAAAAGGATACAAACTAAATTATTAGAATTTTTATCTTATAACCATTGTATTATTTAAAGGCAGGGGAGTTGCTTACTAAAAAGTTTTTATTTATTTTTTTATATACGTGGACATTGTGTTGAAGATGTGTGTACTTTTAACAGAACAGGGGATGATATTTTAGTTTGCAAGGATGGCCTAAAGTTAAACTAAAGGCAAATTTGTGTTCCTGTTCCATAGCCCAAACAGGAAGTGAGAAGAATTCCCTCAATCAGGGAATCCCTGTTTTTCACCAAAACTAGTTTCCCTGTTGGAAGATTTACCATCTATTCCTGTTTTGGTGATGACCCAAAATTTGTGATTTTCTTTCACTTTCACTTATGGAGATAATAGCAAACAGGCCAAATAGAGAGGGTGAAGAGAAAATCCTGATGGATGTTCTGTATATAGCTGAATAAAAGGTTTGCCTTTAGTTATACTTAAAGCATACCTCCCAACAGTCCCGGATTGGGCATTCCAATCTTTGTTCCGTGGTCCTGGTGTACAGGGACTTTGTCCCACGTTACTCCATTGCTGACAGCCTAGCAGGATATGCAGCAGTGTGAACATCCATCCAGCACAGCCAGGGATTGGTGGGCAAGCCAGGGTGTACGGCTGCAATGAGAGTGAGTGCAGCTGTCAAATCAAAGTTCTGATGTCTGGGATGGGTGGGGCCGATAAGTGTGGCTCCGCCCCTTTGCCCCATGGATAGAGAAAACAGCTGGCGTTTCTACATTGCTGGCCGGGGAAGAAGGTGGCAGGGGACAGGAACAATTGTAACTACTGAATGTGCACCCACATAGGTTTTTTATACACCACAGTGTGTGCACATACAGTATTAAACAATTGGTCCTACCCCCTGCCGTCTTTTTCCCCGGCCAGCAAAGTATAAATGCCGGCTGTTTTGTTTATGCACGGAACAAAAGGGCGGAGCCCTGCATATTGGCCCCGCCCATCCTTGACATTAGAGCTTAGATTTGACAGCAGCACTCTCTCTCATTGCAGCCGTACGTACGCCCGCACGGCTTGCCCACCAATCCCTGGCTGTGCTGAATGGATGTTCAAACTGCTGAATGTCCTGCTAGGCTGCACTCATTTATAATCCATCTGATGCTTGCATTCTTGCCTCGGCTCCTGTATGCTGGTAATCAAGATTTTAGAAGATAAGTGTGCTATGTTTTATTAATTGGTGTCTTTGCAGTTTAACTAACTCCTGAACTTTGCACTCTGTACAACACACTCCTGGACCTTGCACTCTGTACGTATTGCATTCCTAAACCTTGCACTCTGTACAAAACGCATTCCTGAACCCTGCATCTTGTCTGTAACGCATTCCTAAACTTGTACAAAACGCATTCCTGAATCTTTCTACGCTTAGCTTAACCCACTCTTCCAAAGTTTGTGCAAAACCATTTGTAATGGACGCTTTTTATTCTTATTTCTTAAATGATTGTACTGGGGTTTGTGTCCTTGGGACTCCAGCTTGTGGCACAGCAATCAAAGCTTTTGATTGGATCTCTGCAGAGAGATAACTGCTTCTACACACTAAGCAAGGATCCTTCCCTACAGTATATAAGAGACAGGCTTTTCTACTCTGTAGTTGTGTTCTAAAGAAAACCAACTGTAAAGCTGGCCATACACTGGTAATTTTCCTACAATCAAAAATCTTATCAGTACAGTACATATGATAATACCAGCTGAAACTTGACAAATGTCATTCCAAAGTACTTCAGGATTTTGTTCCCTTTAACATGGGATAGCAGAAACCTAATTTTAATTCACTACAGCTGTACTACCTTGGCGTTCAGAGACCGTCTCTCACTCAAACCACACATCTCAAAGTCAATAGCCTTCTGTTTTAGGATACACACCAATTTATTTTTGGTGGTTATTGTTCCTTTATCCTTTGGGTGTCTACACAGTTAGAATTTTGTTTGTTTGAGAAAAATCTTCCATCCTGCTCCTTCAAAATTTTCTTATTACTACAGTTCAAAATCATCATTGATTTGACCCTATTAAAGAGTAAAAAATCTAATAAGTGTCATGAAAATGAAAATGTCATAAAAAAAAAATTAAACAAAACATTTTGATAAACCTGAACTGTATTTAGCTGAAAAAAAAATTGGTTTGTCTTTCCCTGCCAAATGGGATGTGAATGTTTTAGTGTGAACTGTAGTAATTATAACTTGTATGGGTTGGTTGTAGGAGGTGCAGTCTACTTTCTCCAGTGCAGGTGGCGTTCAACCACAGCGGAATTTCAGAGGGAGAGGAAGTTGAGAAGAACATGGTTCCTTTATGGCTTACTGGGTCACTGGGGAAGCTATCCAATGAATGCTGCTGTCCCATGTGACTCTAGCAGCCATTTTGGGTCAGGCAGAGCCTATTTAAGGCCCTGACTCCCAGGCTTGGTGTGCATTCCACATGTGGGTAGTGTAGGGACAGGTCACCCATATGACAAGGAAAGTAATTAGTGTCAGGGTGTGGGTCCAGATGAGTAAGGAAAGGATAGCGATATGCCATCCTACCTGAAGATCTCCCCATTTGGGTCCGAACTGGACAGGCCACATTTTGCCCTTTAAGACAGACACTGTTGGGCATATCCAAAACATGCTCTGTTACACATTGTTGTTACCAGTTGTGAGTGTTCCTGGTCAGGGGCGCATTCTTTCTCTGATTCAAACCCCTTGACATGCACTTTGTCTCCTCTGTTTGAAAGCTCGCTCCTGTGATGGTGAAAATGGACAGTTAGAGCTAGGCCTCACTTAGCAATGTCCTAGCAATGTCCTTAGAATATTGCAGTTAGGCTTGATATATTATGTAAATGACATACACTTATAGCAAGGGTCGGCTCTGAGGAAGAAGGTGCTCCTTCAAAATGCGTCAGACAGCAGCAGTTTTGAGGTCCCCCCCCTGTTTCCTGGAGGCTGTCGGCTTTAGGACCAAATGCCACATTCCTGTGGTTTCTACAATCTTTTATTCACCACATGTTTGTGAGTAGTATTTTATTGTGTGTTTTTTTATTAAATTATCTTGGGATAATGCACAAGGCTGGTGCTCCCTCTTCTTTTTATCTTTTTTGTGCCTACTAGGATACTCCCTATCCAGGAGGGCAGCAAAGCCAAATACACTGTCCCTTGGATTATTGATCATCCAGTCATCACACTATTGCCCAGAAGTGTTTGTTTGCTACTACTGTATGTGGCCCCCGATGAGGGTACAGAGCAGGGATACCTGGGGAAATATTTGTAGGAATTCCCAAGTGTTATAGGTAGCAAGTAGTTTTACAACAACCATATATGAAATCTATTTTCAGCAGACAAACCTCAGGTAATAGTAGTAATAATATCAGTTTCCATTTGATTTCATATGACTACTATCAAAATATTGTAGCCAGAGCTGGCTATTATGCCTACAATACAGAGACAATTTCTGTGTTATTAATGTGGGGTTGGCTCCCTCTAGTGTTTTCTGGACTCTGTGTCAATTTCATTTTTCCTGTGATAGGATTCAGAGCAAAGCATTGTGGGATGTGTAGTTCAGAATGCTGAAGTGACTATGCCAGCAGGATTGATCTGAAGTACAATTAACAGAATGCTGAGTGGACAGAACAGATTACTGGGAAAGGATATAAAAGGGGCTGGCACGGCATATATCAGTCTCTCGGGACGCCGTTTGACTCTGCCAGCAGGAGGTCTGTGTGACAGTGAGTTGCTGATGATTTGCAGCCTACACAGTGGGGGGGCCGGACAGCTATACCAAGAGGGACCTCTGCGAACAGCATCGCTTCTTCCTTGCAGTGGACCAGAGGGTGTTCCAGGTCATCCAGAGGCGCCTGCAATTCAGATCCCAGTGGGCTGCAGTGTGGCGTGGTGGGCACCATTTCCCAGAACCAGGATACAGAGAGAGTACCTGTTAGAGTCTTCTCATCATCTGCATCGTTTGCCAACTGTGTCTGAGTTCCAGAGTAGTGAGCGGGCATAGCCCTTCTTATTGTTAAGAATGTTAAAATTGTCTTATTGCTTTCAAACATCATTCACACAGTTCAGCTGGTGGTACTTGTAGTCTCACTGAAGTTAGATCTTATGTTATAACGAACACTGAATGCAGACATCTATGCCCAGTTCACATTATGGATTCTAGTAGCTATACTGGATAACACCATTATAATCATATCAAAGGTAGTTACAATACAACAAGGGTAACCTAAATTTCTGCCAAATTTGCTATACCCTGTTATCAAGGATTACTTTAATTACAACACAAAGAGGCTAGCTGAAGACATCTGGATTTCAAGGAATACCCTTTTACCCTTTTATTATCCTTTTTCCGTATCTGCTTTAATTGCATTGGACTTCATCTAAAGGGAGCCAGCCAATTTGAATACAATAGTCTGTATATTGTTTCTTTATATTGTGCAAGATTTAATGGCCTGTGAGTTGAGGAAGCAGAAGGAAGAAACCTGACACAGAAGATACAGTGCCAGTTGTCTACCCTCCTGTTAACCTGTTCTGTTATTAAGTTAATATTTGTGTTCATTTACAGTTAAAGGAACTTTGCACCATTATATTGCCTTTTTGATAAGAATAGATAAAATATCTGTGTGTAAGAGAGTTTTTTCTTACTATCTGACAAAGTTGAGATATATTTTGTGTTCTCATTAATATAGTAAACATACTTGAACTGTTTCTTTAATACTGTGTGAGTCTCTATTTACTAATAGAGTTGGTAAGATGACTGAACCCAGGGTGTCAGAGGTAATGGAGCATTTGCAGAGTCGAGGTAATCGGTTGAGGTACAGAATCTATTTGCAGCCCTCCCGGGGGTATCGCTACAATATGTTAACAACAGGTCCTTTTATTAATTATTGTATTCATATATGAGCAGGGCCCTCTGATTCCTCCTGTATTGAATTGTATTGTAACCGCACTGTTAACATGGGAACATTTTCCACTGGGCTTTTTAGCAGCAAGAATAGACAAATAATTTGTAAACAATTGATTATTTTATTCAGTAGAAAATATTCAATTGTACAAAGAGTTTAAAATATGAGCTCTGGTCAATACACATAAGGCGGGGTTGCCAAAATCGATGGTGACTTTATACATCATAGGGACAATGGGGGTTATTTACTAAAGGAAAATCCACTTTGCACTGCATGTGCATTTGAAAGTGCACTGAAAGTGCACTTGGAAGTAAAGTTGCTGTAGATCCGAGGGAGACATGCAAGGAATATAAAAAAACAGCATTTTAGCTTGCACATGATTGGATGATAAAATCAGCAGAGCTTTCACTCATTTCAAAACTACCCCTTAGATTTAGAGCGACTGCGCTTCCAAGTCCACTTTCAGTGCACTTTCAAGTCCACTTGCAGTGCCATGTGGACTTGCCTTTCGTAAATAACCCCAAATATGTTACAAGTTATGTTACACCATAGGATGCATGAGAATACCCCGATGCATTTCGACCCCTACATTCGTGGTCTTCTTTTGGAGGCTTTTAGCATTCTAGAAGATACATCAAAGAAAGGTTTCTACCATTTTTACATTTTGACATTTACAGCAAGAGTAGAAGACTGCTTCATTTATATTATCATGTATAAAACATACATTGCTTTGTATCTATGATGGTATATTTACCCCTGAAGTAGTGGACCTCGCATAACCAGACTTAAAAACGGTTGTATTCAAGTGATCCAGGACCTCCGCATGCCTCCTCAGTGTCCCACCATGTGAGTCCCCAATCCACAGGGCTTGCAAGGAGTCACATATTATGACCCGGGGGGGGGGGAGTAAGAGTGGGGGCACCCGCAATTTGTAATTTTGGGGGTCAGAGTGGGATAAGCAGAGATCATTTTCATATAGGTGCTAACAGTGGCTCCTGGCTATAAGTCCCACTGAGTGTAATGAATCAACCAATTAAAGTGACTCTCTATTGTAATGTGTTTAATGTTTAATTAAGTGCTCATTATATATTTATTTTGGAAAGAGGAAACTATTTAAGTTTACCCCTGGGTTAAATAATAAGCCCCTGAAATCAGATGATATATTATACTATCATGATTAAGGTGATGATGTGTAAGAATTAGGTGTGTAAACTGAAGTAAAAATGATAAGTGAATTGTGGGAGTGACAAAAGGAAAAAGGGGTATGTGCATTTGCTTGAAAGTGAGGTGCCTAAAAGTGAAATGCAGTGTGTGTGTAGAAACTGGTATAGCATGAGCAAGCATAAATGTAAAAAGGAATATGTGCCAGTGATGATGCTGCAGTGAGTGAACAAACTGTGCAAGTGTAATAAATCTAATTTTACCTTTAAGGGTGTAGTGTAAGATGCCAGACCTGACACAGGTATAGGCGCTCATATACAGGGTTCAAGATGGAATGTTAGGAAGCCAATCTATATGAAAAGATTAGTGTGAGGTGTGAGTAATAGTTAGTATGATATCCATTCAGCCACTGCATCAAAAATAGCACTTACCAGTCTGCCTTCCTCTCATAGTATGAGCGCTGTTAATCTTCCATGGATCACCTGAAGATCCACTGTGAGGAAGTGGCTATTAAATACCCTCCAATCAGTATTGATTGGAAGGTGGCAGTGTGGGACCCTCACCCCTCCATGGTGGTTCCTGCCGCCCAATGGCGGCATCGACATGGCCCCCTCAGCATTCTGCCGTTGTCCTCGCCACAAAATGCATGACGTCAGTACATCACGCGCATGCGCGGCAGAGGGCCACGCACACGCATGACGTCACAAGAGAATCGTGATAACCACGTCTCCCCACTGTTCTCGGGAAGCCGAGCAGAGGCAGGGGCTCACCCCTTTTGGTGAGACCCAAAGGAGGAAACAAAGTGGCCTGTCAAAAGGATTTGTTGAAAAACAAGAGAAATATACAACAATTGTACAAAAACATTTACATAATATTACAATCTTATTTCATTAATTTGTTCAGTTTTATTCTTCATATATTGTATAGGATTTTTTAATGAGCAATATATAGGGTGTATATATCCAAAGTAGTAAGGAAAAAAGAGGGGTAAGAGGTGGGAAGGAGAAAGATTTCTGGGGGAAGTGTATTTTGTATATATATATCTGTGCAGTCCAAGGACAACTTTCCTGACCTGGACATTAGTAATTAGGTTTATTTTAAATTCTACATTCATCTTCCCCAAGAAACCTAGCTAGTTTTTCCTGATGCAAAACCTTTAAGAAAGCGTGCATAGGAGATGGACTCATTTAGGCCTGGAAAAACGGTAGCCTGGAGTCCAAATATCCATCTTTGTTCGTGTTGGAGTAATGTTTTGTTCCAATCACCGCCTCCATCTGGGATATGGATTCGATCGAGGGCGGTGAAGGAAACTTTGGGCATCCTATAGTTGTGCTGTAAGACTACATGTCTGCCTAGAGGGAGATACCTATTTCTGATTTCCATACTATAGACATGTTTCGAGGTTTTACACCAAAATTTCTGCTTGGTTTTGCCTATATAGAAGGCTCCACATTCACATACCATCATGTAGACAACACCACACGTTTGACAGTTGGCGAAATGCTTAGGATTGAAAATTTGGCCATTTGGGAGAAGAAAAGTTTTTTTCTTTTCTGATTAGGGGGCAATAGGCACAATGCCCACATGGGTAGGTGCCATAGAGGGAATAGTGTTGTTTGTTAGGCTTTTTCTGGTATTCTCTTTTGACTAGCTTGTCTTTTAAACAGAGAGCTTGTCTAAAGGTAATTGAAGGAATGTCGGGTAGAAATTTTGAACCTTATAATCATCTGTAAGTATGGACCAGTGCTTCTGGATGATTTCTCTGATTTGTCTGTGTTGTTGAGAAAAGCACATGATTATGTGCTTAAAGTCAACATTCTTGTTGCCCTTTGATTTATGTTTAAACAGGAGATCTTCCCATGGTTGTTGGACCGTTCTATTGTAGGCTTTGCGCAAGCAGCAATGGCTGTAGACTCATTCAAGCAGCCTGTTTTGAAGTTTTCCAGCTTCTGATTTGAATGATACTTCATTGGGCCTTGGAAACATCTGCCAGCGTTGTCACTGTTGGGGAAATGTTTGTGCTCAGTTTCTAACTGTCTAAGTGCTTGAATTGCAGCCATTATGGCAGCCGAACGTTCCTTTTTCAGACCTGTACCCAATTAAATAAAGGTTCCACATAAACCTGCTTTTAGGGCCTCCCATTGAATGGGCAACGATGTAGTATCTGAGGTGTGGTCAACAAAATAGTTAGCAATTAATCATTCAAGCGCCTAATCGGAGTGGAGGGGAGCGAGAACACCAGGTGTATAGTAGAGTGGTCGTACCAGACTATTGAGTTTATGTCGCATTCAGGAGACCAATCCAGACAGCTGTGGTCACTCATTAGGTAGTCTGTGTGAATATAAGTCTGATGTACATGAGAGAAGTGGGTATAGTTACAGGACGTGCAGGTACAACATCCTCCAAACGTCCACACGATGCAGATCGTAGAATGCACGTTTCAGAGCCCTCAGTTTGGTCAATGAGATACATGACCGCAAGGTGGAAGAGTCCAAAAATGGTTCCAGAGGGGTATTGAAATCCCCTCCCAAGATGAGCTTTTCCTCTTTGAATCCTCAAATACTGTAACGTGGATGGCACTTGATTAATATTCGGTAGATAAACGTTAGCTAACGTAAATTTGGTACCCCATAGCGAGAATTTCACAAAAACATACCTTCCCTAAGGGTCAGAGAGATGATCAAGCACTTCTATAGGAAGTGTCTTATGGAAGGCAATAGGAACACCAGGGATTTCACGTAAAGGAAACAATACTAAGAGAACAGGATACTTTCTCATACAAGTACATGGTACAGCAGGCACATATGAGGAATATGAAGTGATGGGGTAACAATTGCTTTAGGAGAACCGGTAGTCTGGCTAACATCTGTTGTATAGAAAGCTCATTTGATCCCTATGTTATCATTGGGGTCCATGTAATAAGGTGAGAAGACACCCATAGGGGTTTCTGGTGGTGGGCACACTGATGGTGAAGTGTGTGAAAATAAGGAAGATTTGCACTGTTTGTTTCATATTATTTATAGCAGCTTTTGGGATTTGGTTTAAAAGTGGACACATACTTTGATTACTATTGCTGCACTCAGAAATGGCTTTTGGACTGTTTTTGTTTGCACAGTTGATTGTATAGAGGATTTGTGATCACAATTTGTGGATTACATAGTTAGTCAGGTTAAAAAAAGATACAAGTCCATCTAGTTCAACCATAAAAATAAATAAATAAATAAAAAATAATATCAAACAATCCCATATACCCAAGTTCACTATATGGACCACTTATATATTTATACATGGAGATCATATCCCCCTCAGTCTCCTCTTTTCAAGAGAGAATAAATTCAGTTCCTCTAATCTTTCCTCATGGCTGAGCTCTTCCATGCCTCTGATCAGTTTGGTTGCCCTTCTCTGCACTTTCTCCAGTTCCCCAATATCCTTTTTAAGAACTGGTGCCCAAAACTGAACTGCATATTCCAGGTGCCCAAAACTGAACTGCATATTCCAGATATGAGGTCTTACTAATGATTTGTACAGGGGAGAAATTATATCTCTCTCTCCTTGGAGTCCATACCTCTCTTAATACAAGAAAGGACATATATATTTCTTTACACTGTGGCCCGCCATTTCTTAAATGTTCTAAAGGACAAATTCATGTCCCAGGGTGGATTCCCTGACTAGGAGAAACACATTGCTAGATCTTTTAATTACAAACAATACAGATCTGATTGCAGATGTGGAAATATGGGACAACTTGGGAACTAGCAATCACATAATTATTACATTCCTCGTAAATCATAGGAAAGGGAGGCATGAGGGGAACACAGGAAACACTAAAGAGCTAACATTTTTAAACTGCGCTTAATGCTGCAGGATATTAAGTGGGACCAAATCCTTGAAATATTGAACACAGAGGAAAAATGGGAATGCTTTAGGAACATATTAAATAAATGTATCACTGAGTGCATTCCAAGGGGTAATAAATATAGAAGAACAAAAGTTAAACCTGGGTGGCTGAACCAAAACGTAAAAGGTCTTATGAAGGACAGAAAAATGGCCTTTAAAAAGTACAAAGAGGAGGGGTCAGTGTCAGCATTCCAACAAGGGGATAATAAGGGACTATATCCAAGAATTTTCTGATGAAAACAGTATAATTAGCAGTAATCAGCACGGGTTTACAAAAGGTCGTTCTTGCCAAACCAAACTATTAACATTTTACAAGGAAGTGAGCTGCCATCTGGGCAAAGGTAGGCCGGTGGATGTGGTGTATCTGGATTTTGCAAAAGCATTTGGTACAGTCCCCCACAAACACTTAATCTACAAGCTGAGGTCTGTAGGCATGGACCATAGGATAGGCACCTGGATAGAAAACTGGCTATGGGGGCGTGTGGAAAGGGTTGTGATAAATAACATATACTCAGAATGGTCTAGAGTGGTTAGTGGGGTACCCCAAGGCTCTGTCCTGGGACCAATTCTGTTTAATTTATTTATAAATGATATAGAGGATGGGATAAATAGCTCAATCTCAGTGTTTGCTGATGACACAAAAATATGCAGGGCAATAACAACACAGTAGGATATAGAAAAGTTACAAGAGGACCTGAATAACTTATTGGAATGGGCTACTGTATGGCAAATTAAGTTTAACATTGGTAAATGTAAGGTAATGCACTTGGGGGGTAAAAATATAAACTCAAGTTACTCTTTAGGGGGAGAACCCCTAGGGGCTTCCAGGATGGAGAAGCATTTGGGGGTCCTAGTAAAAGAACAGACTGGGAAATAGCATGCAGTGTCAAACAGTGGCTACCAAAGCCAGCAGAATATTAGCATGCATTAAACAAGGAATTCACTCCAGAGATAAAACGATTATTCTGCCACTTTACTTTGGTTCGGCTGCATCTGGAGTATTCCGTCCAGTTCTGGTCACCAATCCTTAGAAAGGATGTGCTGGAACTGGAGAGGATACAGGGAAGGACAACTAAATTAATATGGGGACTGGAGGAACGACTACAAGCGCTAAATTTGTTCTCCCTGGAGAAAAGATGCTTGAGAGGAGATTTGATTGTGATATACAAATATCTAAACGGTGATCCCAGCATAAGTATGAACATTTTCAGTCCCAGGGAGTGTAATGCCACGTACACACGATCGGACATTCCGACAACAAAACCGTGGATTTTTTCCGAAGGATGTTGGCTCAAACTTGTCTTGCATACACACGGTCACACAAATGTTGTCGGAAATTCCGAACGTTAACAACGCAATGACGTACAACACATGCAACGGGACTATAAAAAGAAAGTTCGACAGCCAGTGCGCCACCCTTTGGGCTCCTTCTGCTAATCTCCTGTTTATCTTGTGTTAGCAGAAGTTTGGTGAGAGACGATTCGCGCTTTTCAGCCTCGTGCTTTTCAGTTCGTTACTGCTTGTCAGTTTGTGCTTGTGGGTTCATATCTGTTCTTCAGTGCATGTTGTCAGTTTGTTACTGTCTTTCAGTGCGTTCTATTTAATAGTTCGTATCTGTTTTTCAGTGTGTTCTTGTCCGCTCGTTTCTGATTTTCAGTTCGCTCTTCTCAGGCCTTTCTGATTTTCAGTGCGCTCTGTTAGTTCTTTCGACCAGCCGACCGTTTTCAAGCCATGTTGCGGGTACCTACTCATCGTAGAGTTTGTGCTGTGCTTGGGCTTGGTGTTGGAGTTCTTGCTTTGACCCAAGTCCAGTCCATGAACAGGGCGAGGAGGAGTTCATGGACAAAGAATTGGTTGCTCCAGCGTGACCAATTCTTGCACATGCCTTTGCTGTGGGAGATCCAGGAGAATAATCCTGATGATTTCAGGAATTATCTCAGGATGACAGACCCCATTTTTCACCGTCTGTTGGCTTTTCTGTCCCCTTATATTACGAAGCAGGACACCTGCATGCGACAAGCCATCACTCCCGAGCAGAGGCTCGTCGCCACCTTGCGGTACATGGCGACGGGGAGAAGTCTCCAGGATATTAGGTTCACAACTGGAATCTTCCCCAGGCTCTGGGAATCATTATTCCAGAGACATGTTCTGCCATCATACAGGTCCTGCAAAAGGACTATATTAAGGTAAGTTTTCTCCTTTAACATCACATTCGATGTATTTAATGATTGCTAAAGTATTGTATTTATTTCATTATTCCATAATTACCATTATTGTAATATGCTGTGAATGTCCTCTTTGTCCTCATGCATGCTGTAAGCTTTTAGTGCTCCTTTTTTGTCCTTCATGCATATTTGCCTTCACTAACCTCCCCAGCATGCTATCCTGGGCCCATACACACCTAGCCTAGTTACCTAACAATGTATTTTGTCAGCTTCATTGTAGTGTTTACCCTAAACACCCCCTAAAATGTGTCCAAATGTTCTTGTTGTCCTTAAATTCAGGCAGAGTGCAAGAGGCTTTTTTTTGCACCCAAACTGATTTGGAACCCTCCCTCCCCCCAACCACTAAGTCATACACACCATACCTATCTCTTTTGTGTTCATATTTATGGATGAATTCACCAAAGCATGTAGTGCAAGGGCCTGCCTGAATACTTTCAAATGGTACTTTTTCAAGTTTTTTTCTCCTATTATCTTGATAGGTAATTGCAGAATGTAAAAATGTGCTTCAATCTGTACAGTGTGTATTCATATTTTTGTATTATGACACTTCTTACCTGTCCAGTGTTCTGTCAATAGTGTAAGTAAGGAGGGGCTGGCCAAAGTAACACACATTATTTATGCATTCAGCTCTCAATGAAGTTGAGAAGGTTACCTGTCCAAAACATCTCCCCCCTCCCCCCCTAAATTTTTTACAATGGGCCATCAGAGGGGGTGAGGAATCTGATAAGTGAACCTTATACTTTTGTCTTTAAATGCTCATTTCAATAAATGTTTTACTGATGTTGGCCAAGAATGTTTGTGTCTAATCTGCTTGCAATGTTATGTGCAAAAGTACTAATTTTTTTTTCTTTTTTGACTCCACAGTTTCCTTCAAACCCACAGGAATGGAAGACTGTGGCCCCCCAGTTTGCCCAGCAGTGGGACTTCCCCAAATGCAGAGGGGCAATAGATGGGAAGCACGTCTGCATCATCCCACCCCCCAACTCGGGGTTCTACTGTTATAATAAAAAGGGGTATGATAGTATAGTGTTGTTGGCGGTGGTGTCGGCGACTTACGAGTTTCTGTATGTGGACGTGGGGAAAAATGACCGGATGTCGGATGGTGGAGTCCTGAAGATAATGTGGCGGGACTCCTGTTCATCTTCGTTGCGGATGAAGCTTTTGAGCTGGGGGACCCTCACCCTGGACCAGAGGGTTTTTCGTTTTAATATATTTTATTTTCAAAATACGAAAAATATATCACAAAGCATAGATATAATGGTGGTCTTCAATCCTTTGGGAGACCATAATGTCACATGTATGACGAAGTAATGCCAACAGATTTAAACTAACGTTCCATACACAAGTCGAGTATAATGTGCAGTAAAGAGCTGACTTGAAAATAGAGTATACAAACAGATCTCTGTGTTTAACTAGAGTTTACATAGGATTGAGAGACAAGAAGGAGTTAGAAAGGGGAGCGCTCCACCACCCCAATAGGGAACAAACTGTGGCAGAGACTCCATCCTCAGAGTCCCCCCCGCCCAGAACGCTCTGCTTGTAGCTAAGAAAAAGTCCAGAGAATTCCCGCCTATGGGAGACTGCATCTGTAGGAGAGCACTGTTGGTTCACTAGAAACACCATAGGTTTAAATATTTTAAACAATAGAAAATACATAACATATTTTTGAACAAACAAGTTAAGGAACAAAAATCTGTTCTACAAAACCTTGCAGATTATGTATGCAAAACCAGCTTAAGGAAAGACCAAAACGCTGAAGAATGTCAGGTCTTGCTTTTGGTAAAGGCCATTGGGGTGAAGAATAGGGATCAAGGATCAACCAAGGGTAAAGAGGAAAAGGAAGAGAGGAAGAAAGAAATAAATGAAATAAGAGAAGAAGAGAAGGAAAAGGAGAAAGAATGAGTGGACTGGGGGGGCCACAATGATATCACATTACCCCATGGGGACATTAATAGAGTGTAATGCCCACAAAGGTTGCCCAAGGTTCCATCGTGAGTTTGAACTTATCTGAGCAATCCAAGAGAACACTATCCATCTTTTCCTGGTTCATAATGCAGGATATCTTTCTTTTAGCCAGGAGAGTGGAAACAGATGGTTGTTTCCAAGCCTTGGCTAGTGTGAGCTTTGCACCCAGAAGGATGAAGTAGATGAGGCGTTGAGAACTCCTGGATGCCCCCTGTACCGGGAAATTTAGGAGCGCTATAAGAGGAGACATCTGAATAGATAATGTAGTGATTTTGTTGATCCAAGTAAAGATCTTGTGCCAAAACTGTCGTATTCTGGGGCAAGTCCACCAGGTATGGAGCATATCCCCTTGTATGTCGCAACCTCGAAAACAGAGAGGAGATGTTGAAAGGAAAATCGCAGCCAGTTTTTAAGGGACTAAATACCACCTAGTTAGGACTTTTACACTAGCTTCCATAAGGCAAGAATTAATGATACCTTTGAAGGAGTGAGAGAAATTTCGGTGCCAAGTGTCAAGTTTCCAGTGCTTTGCTAGGTCCTCTTCCCAGTGAAGCATGTAAGATGCCTTGGAGCGTGCTGATGATAACGCTTTATAAATCACCGAAATGCACCCCCTCTGCTCATTGGTCTGGACACACCATGACTCATATGCAGTTGTTAAGGGGCCATTTCAGGATGTTTTACACTTTTTCTGTAAGAAGTTCGAGAGTTGAAAGAATCGAAAGAATTCTGAGGCAGGCATTTCCAGGTTACTTACACAGTATGCTTTGGTGATTGGGCCCAGAGGTCTAAGGAAGTGACCGATCCTGTATAGTCCTTTGTCAAGCCACCATTTAAATGCTTTAATGTTAAGACCCGGTGGAAATTGAGGGTTTTGAAAGATGTGTTTAAGAGGTTCTATGGGGGAGGAGAGCTGATTATTTTTTCTTAGGCCATCCCATAGAGCAAAGGAGTGTGAAAGTGTTGGGGACATGATTGGAGGTCTCAGTTTTTTTGGACACCATAGGAGATAGTCTAAGGTATGGAGGGGGACTGCCTGTCTCTCAATATGTACCCAGTCTGTTTGTTCCCAGTGTGAATAAACCGCTGAAATTTGTGCAAGTTGAGCTGCTTGGAAGTACCAGAGTAGGTTGGGGAGGCCCAAACCCCCCTCTGTCCTAGATCTAAACAGGATTGATTTGGAGAATCTATGGCCTCCTTTACCCCAGATAAATTTAATAATTTTAGCTTGAAATCGTTTTAGACGAGCTTTATCAATAAGGATTAGGAGGGCTCGAAAACAATATAATATGTGTGGTAGCAGGGTCATTTTAATTGAATTAATTTTGCCAAGCCAGGAGAGAGAGAGAATACAAATAAGAAAAATAAAAAACTACGCTTGGAAAAAAATTATTATAAAAATAAAAATAAAAGCTGCGGTTATAAGTGAGGCACACCAATACAGAAAATAAAAACAAGAAACCGCGCTAGGAATTATAATACCAAGGTGTGTGGTTCTATACACAAAAAGTCCAACAGTCAAAGAACATAGGTGAGTAACGTGATTATCTCAAAGTTCCCCATTGAAAACGTCAACGTATGACGAAACGCGTCTGGGAAGGACGTGCTGACGTCACCACATTGCCTGTTTGAGGACGGGAGTTTGTTTTAATGCCGGCCGGCACCGCTTTTTATCTTTCGTCTTATGTAACTGTTATTCTATTCAATAAAATCCTGGTTATATACAATATCACACTATTGGCTATTCTTTTTACCTAATATGTACTGCTGAGTCCGGGTCAAGCATTTCTGGACGTATCTATGCTGTTCCTGCGGGGTCTTCGGTCTGAGTTTACACCAGTCAGCTTACTTACATCTTACATCCGGTAAGCAGGATTTTCGTAAGGCTCGCTGGAACTCCATACCCTGTGTCACTGCCTATGGTGTTTTGATCTAGGCCGTGTGAATCTGCATACATTTGTTTGACATCTGGTAAGCAGGTTCTACAAGTGGCTTGTTGCACCCAGAGGAATCTTTTCTTTATCGCTCATCTTGGTGATGGTTATTAGCTCATTTGCCTTCAAATATCTGTCATATATTTGGGATAATCTTTGGCTGATCTGCACACACGGCACGAGTGTGACCTTCCTGCTCCATTGTGATCGTTCTTCAAAGGCCCAGGCTGGGTTTTAAGCCACTCGCTCGTTTTTGGCTTACTTCTGGTAAGCGCTTCACCTTATAGATGTGTTCATCAAGATTTTCACCTTACAAGATTTGAACCTTTGAGATAATCACGTTACTCACCTATGTTCTTTGACTGTTGGACTTTTTGTGTATAGAACCACACACCTTGGTATTATAATTCCTAGCGCGGTTTCTTGTTTTTATTTTCTGTACAGGAGAGAGAGAGCCCGGACCATCGTGCCAAGTCTTCCTCTATTTTTTGATAAAGCGGAGGGTAATTTGCTTGGTAGAGGAGCTCTATCTTGGGGGTTAAGGACCAGAGGGTTTTTAATTACCGGCTGGCCAGAGCCAGAAGAGTGGTGGAAAATGCCTTTGGATTAATGGCCAGCCGGTTCTGCCTATTTATCACAGCTATGAACATGGCGGAATATAAAATCAGTCACATCGTTCTTGCATGCTGCATATTACATAACATTTTGTGCAAATTTGCATCAAACTATGTGGCCTCAGTTGGGACTGAGGCCGGCTTATTACTGGCTTATTACTGGATCCAACAAATCTGACGGCTCTTGAACCTGGCCGTCCTGGCTTGCCCCCCCCCCCAAAGCGCCCGCGAAGTTCGCCAAAAGTATCTAGAGTACTTTGCGGGTAGGGAGTCCATTGATAAACATGTTTAAAATATTTTTTTTAATAAACTGAACTCATATTTCATTTGATTTACTGTTTGTGTTTCTTATCTGTCTCCTAAGTTTCCAATGGCCTTTTATTTTTGGCCATTTTCTTCAATGCAAACGTAACTAATTTGATACATGAGGTGACAATCTCTTCTTCAGCTAACTATTATGTTGTGCTATGGGTCTGCCACACACACACACACACACCTTGTTTTTGTTGTTAATGTATGTAATGCGTTAATGATAAAAAAATAATCACCCTTTTCAACTCCATGAATTAATTGCTTGCAGTCCCTAAAATGGCCTGATTGGGGCAAATTTTAGAGCACTGTGGGGGTTATTTACTAAAGGCAAATCCACTTTGCACTACAAGTGCACTGCAAAGTGGATTTGCCTTTAATAAATACCTTGTCACTGTAACTACACCAACTTACTCCAAAAACTGGTATTGAGCATTGAAATAAGAAGCCACACATTGTTGAGTATAAAACATATTACTCCAAGCACATTCACATGTGCGTTATAAAAGGGTTTTTTAACAAACCAACATCTTGGTGTATAACATGTATTATGTGTGACAGTTAGGGATGAGCCAAACACCCCCCAGTTCGGTTTGCAGCAGAACTTGTGAACAGGCAAAAAATTTGTTCAAACGCGAACACCGTTAAAGTCTATGGGACACGAACATGAATAATCAAAAGTGCTCATTTTAAAGCCTTATATGCAAGTTATTGTCATAAAAAGTGTTTGGGGACCTGGGTCCTGCCCCAGGGGACATGTATCAATGCAAAAAGAAGTTTTAAAAATGGCCGTTTTTTTCAGGAGCAGTGATTTTAATAACGCTTAAAGTGATACAATAAAAGTGTAATATTCCTTTAAATTTCATACCTGGGGGGTGTCTATAGTATGCCTGTAAAGGGGTCACCCGGGTACGTAAATGGGTGACCCCGCCCCCCTCTGACAACATGCTTCCCGGTGACCCTGCCCTCCGTTATATAAGAAATGACAGAAGAACCGAAGCGTCACACAGCGAAGCGGAGAAGAAGCCTGAAGGAAGATGACGAGAAGAGCGGAGGAAGAAGAAGATGGAGAAGAAGAAGATGGAGGAAGAAGAACACCGAAAGAAGACCAGAAGAAAGAAGATGAAAGAAGAAGAAATTAATAAAGGACTTGTCAATAACAACCTCTTGTGTTTTTTAACCTTTTTGACACTTTTTTTGTGAAATGGTCGGGATCTGGGGGTCAACTTGTTAAAGGGGGCTTCCAGATTCTGATAAGCCCACTGCCCGCAGACCCCCACAACCACTGGGCAAGGGTTGTGGGGAGGGGGCCTGGTATGGAATTTAGGGGGACCTCCATGCCATTTAAAAAAAAAAAATTGGCGTGGGGTTCCCCTTAATATCCATACCGGCCTGGTATGGAATTTAGGGGGACCCCCAGGCATTTTTTAAAATTTTGGTTTGGGGTTCCCCTGTGGGGAAATCCCATGCCGTTTTTATCAACAAACTTTTATGTGTATTGTCGGACCCATTAATAGCCACGAGTAATTTGAAATGACTTTTTTTCCTTTGATATGTCATTTTGCTGTCAGACTGTTATAAACACGGGAAACATGCGCCCCTTTACAGGCATACTAAAGACACCCCCCAGGTACAAAATTTAAAGGAATATTACACTTTTATTGTTTCACTTTAAGCATTATTAAAATCACTGCTCCCGAAAAAACAACCATTTTTAAAACTTCTTTTTGCATTGATACATGTCCCCTGGGGCAGGACTCAGGTCCCCAAACACTTTTTATGACAATACCATGCATATAAGCCTTTAAAATTAGCACTTTTGATTTCTCCCATACTTTTAAAGGGTGTTCCGCGGCTTTCGAATTTGCCCCCCCAAATTGTTCGCTGGCCGGCGAACTGGTGAACAGCCAATGTTCGAGTCGAACTCATGTTCGACCCGAACATAAAGCCCATCCCTAGTGACAGTATATAGGCTTTTTTTGGCTAAACAGGCATGTTTAAAACTATAACATACACAACTCAGGAGCTTACAAAGTTTAACTTTGATAAAGTGAAGGCAATATGAGACATTAGTATGTTAAAACTGTGTTGATTTTGCCTTCATCAGATGAAGTGATGTCACCCCTGTAAAAGCCAAATTTTGAAGATGCACGCAAATTGGGAGTCAAAATGTGGGTTTCCCTCCTGATCCCATGCCTAATGTCAACATGTGCTAGCTCCCATCAATGGACATGTTTTAGGGGGTGCAACCCCTTCCTCTCATCTACTTTAGTTGCGAGGAAGGGGTCGCACATACAAAACGCGTACATTGATATCCCGTGATAGCAGATAGCACATGTTGACACACTGTGTGCATCTTCAAAATTTGGCTTTAAAATTACTTAAAAAATGTATCAAAAATATAAAAAACAATGAGCAACTTTACAATTTTTGTTGTTTTTAGATTCTGCCTAAAACATCAATGATGTTGGTCATTTTGTTTTGGCATCAGTGATATTTTGCTTGACCATCTCTAAATCACGATTGCACACCAGGATCTCACCGATGAGGATCTGTGCATTTCCACTGTTAAAATGAACTTCTTCTTCCACAACATCCAAATCACCTAAAAATAAAAATACACACCATGTATTATAAATGTGCAGGCATACATCTATTACCTGAAGCTGTGGTCACTATTTCACCCACTTCATGAACCTCTCCCTCCACATCTTCTTCATGGTGTGTGGGGAGTTCCCCTTCTTCATGAATGGGGTTCCTGGTGTCCTCAGATGTCCCGATTCTTTTCTCCGCTATGTGAATACAAAAAAGGTATACTTAGCACACAGATATTTGAGGCAAGAAATAGTAATATGAAACATTGCTTGGAAGTGTCGTACAATTGTCTGTTTGGCAGAGTTCCAAGCTGAAAACATGTTTTTTTCCCTTTCTAAAGCTGGAATACTTACCTTTTTTTGTTAAAGTTTCACACATGGAGAGACCCCTAGTATTCACTGGAGCACCTGTGTGGGACACTAAAAAGTTTGTTGGTGTCCCACACTAGTGATCCTGCGTCCAAATGTGTAAACAGCTGCCGAGTGTCCTCTCCTTACACTGAATCAAATTTGCATTTCATTCTAGTTACAAATCCATCTAGACAACAATGTACCAAACTTCCTTTAATACAAATAGTCATGAACAAATGTAGTTAACCTGCATCTGCCAAAAACATTGTATTAGTGGGCGAACAAACGATGCTTACTACGAACAATTACTGTGTCCATGAACCTGAAACTTGCCATTTTAAATTGTACAACAGTAAAGAAAAGCACGTGGAGCAGCACTAAAGTAATAATAATAATAGGAACACACAACAAATACTTACTTTTTAGAAGCAGTTTCCTGATCCTTTTGTACTGATCGTGCTCCTTTAATTTCAGGTCTGACCAACGTTTCCTCAATTCCTCCTTGGATCGTCGTACCCCAAAATTCCTGTGCAGACTTCTCACTTGGCCTTTCACACATTTGGGTTTGGGTACAGTCCATATTTCCCATCATAGTCGGCACCATCTCCACCATCTCTACAAAGGACATATTTGAGGCCTTATATCTCCTCCTGGATCGGGACGTTTCTGGCTCCAGGCTTTCCTCCTCATTGCTGCTCTCTGCATGCACCTGTTGTCTCTCCTCCATGTGCTCTCTTACTGCGACGAAAGAGAAAGGGAGGGGAATACGCTAGAAAGAAGGTCAGGGGCAGAGTTTCACGCATGCGCAGTGTATCTAAAGCGTAACATGCATGCGTCGTATGTACGATCTCTGAGCGGAGGACGGAGTAGCATAAGCGTCTATTGTGAAAACAAAGGCATCAGTGGTTAGTGGCCTATATTGCTTATAGATTGAGGCCTATATTGGGACAGGATTAGGAGAGTTTAGCCTGACATTAGGGTTTGTCTTGTGTTGTGTCTTGCAGAGAATATGGATAAATTTACAGTTCCAGATTTCTTGCCAAACTTTATTGATAAATACAGAGAACTGCCATTTCTGTGGCAAGTAAAAAAACAATATTATTCCATCAAACTAAAGAGGAAGGAGCAACTGTTGGAATTGGTGAAGCCGGTGTATCACATGGCAGACATCACCTATTTGAAGGCCAAAATTGGTGGCCTGAGGAGCACATATAATAGAGAGTGCAAAAAAGGTCCAGGATTCCGTGAGATCAGGAGCAGCAGCAGATGACGTATATGTCCCCAGGCTGTGGTACTATGACAGACTGCAGTTTTTGTCAGACCAGAGTGAACCCAGGCCATCACTCTCAACCCTTCCTTCCACTCTTTCCAGCTTGAGCCAGGTAGAGCATTGTTCAACATATTGCTTGTCAAAAAATTAATGCTGTTAACTAGATGTTATTATTGATCACTAATTTCTGATTCTCAAAATGGTTTACATATCAATAGACAATAGTAGCCAAAAATGATTGGAACAAGAAGGAAAAATGCTGGGGTCAGAATTATAGTCTTTTCTATTTGTTAACATTCAATTTGCAAACAAAAACCTAAAACTATGTCCCATTTTCATACACAGGAAAGTCTCAGCCAGGAGGAGGCTGTAAAAAGTGGCAGCCAGAAGGTGGCCATGGAAAGTGGCAGCCAGGAGGTGGCCGTGTCCAGTAGCCTGACCGAATCCCAGGTTCCTCCCCTCTGCCTTTCAACAAAAAGGACCAGGAAGGCTAGGAACCTGGAAGAGTCAGCGACTACTTTGATTCGGCAGGCTACTGCAGACCTCACAACCACCCCTAATGTCCACGAGTCATTTGGCTGTATGACGGCTAGTAAAATGCAAGCAATGGAGGCGGGCCAATGCCTCATCTGTGAGGAGGTCATACTTCAGGCCCTAAATAAGAGGATGAGGGGCCAACTCACCAATAAAAGCCACATCTGTGAGTTGGACCATATTACTACACCACCTCCAGCAACACCCCCACCACCATAGCCACCAAACCCACCACTACAGCAGCCTGGAAGGAAGCGTGGAAGGAAGTGTAGAGAGTGATGGCCTGGGTTTGGTGTGGTCTGGCAAAAGACTCAGGCTGTTGTAAGACCACAGCCTCGGGACATATATGTCATCTGCTGCTGCTCCTGATCTCTCGGAGTCCTGGACCAGATTGTGCTCCCTATTAAATGGACTCCTCAGGCTACCAATTTTGCCTTTCAAATAATTGATGTCTGCCCTGGGGTACAAAGGCTTCACCAATTTCAACTGTTTCTCCAGCGTTGCCTTCCTCTTTATTTTGTTATGATCCCTATTAAATTTCTAATTTTTGTTTTGACAAATACTTGGCTATGTGTTTTATTTCATAAAGGACAGTTTGTTTGTGAGTAGGTAGGTACATTTCAAAAATACAATGTCAAATTAACAAGAGACACCAACACCAACCAACCTCTTTGAGGTAAAAAAATACAATATAATAATGGTGTTCTGTTAACTTGACACACAAAATGACAAAAAATATTATGGAGATCACTAGAAAAAAAATATATTCTGGAGATCTTGATAAAAGTAAAAAAGGACATAACTAGAAAAGAATAAAAAAAAGATTATTCTGGAGATCTTGAGAAAAAAACTAACAAAAACAGATTATTCAGGAGATCACGAGAAAGAATCAAAAATCGGTTTGTCAGAACTCTGTGTTAATATCAGCAGCAAAGCAACTTCATTATTCTAGCATTCAGTGCCAGCCCAAGACATTGTGCTGCCTGGTACCAAGAATGAAATGCTGCACCCCCCCCCCCAAAAAAAAACACGCCCACCAAAATGCCCCCACATCCATTATTTTATATCATGATAACTAAAGTGGACCTGTCATGGCTCTATACATGTATATATGAGTATAAAGAGGACCTGTTATGGCACTTTACATGTATATATAAGTATAAAGAGGACCTGTCATGGCTCTATACATGTAAAGGAGTATAAAGAGGACCTGTCATGGCTCTATACATGTATATAGGAGTATAAAGAGGACCGGTCTTGGCATTATACGTGTATATAGAAGTATAAAGAGGACCTGTTATGGCTCTATACATGTATGTAGGAGTATAAATAGGACCGGTCATGTCATTATACGTGCATGTAGAAGTATAAAGAGGACCTGTCATGGCTCTATACATGTACGTAGGAGTATAAAGAGGACCGGTCATGGCTCTATACAAGTATAAATGAGTATAAATAGGACCGGTCATGGCTCTATACATGTATATAGAAGTATAAAGAGGACCTGTCATGGCTCTATACATGTATATAGGGGTAGAAAGAGAACCTGTCTAGGCTCTATACATGCATAGGAGTATAAAGAGGACCTGTCATTGCTCTATACATGTATGTAGGAGTATAAAGAGGACCTGTCATTGCTCTATACATGTATGTAGGAGTATAAAGAGGACCTGTCATGGCTCTATACATTATATATGGTGAAATATCTGCGCTAAACCCTCTAACATATGTGCATATACTTATATTTAAAAATATATGTGGTGGTAAAAAGCGGTGAAACAAAATTAAGTATATTTGTTGATAAAAAACATTAAAAAGGAAGAAAGTGGTGCTGCAACTAGAAAACCTGAATATTCAGCTAATAGATATGTGTAACAAATTTAAATGCTCAACCAAAATGATATAAATAAATGTATAAAAACCACATAGGTGTAGGGATGAAAAAAACACAAACAGTACCACAATATAGTTAATAGTCCATAAAAGATATCAATCCTTGTAAATCAGTTGAAATTGGACTCTTCAGAAGGTGTAACAATTGCTCTATTTACCCCGCAAAAAGGGCAGCCAGACAACAGCCAAAAAAGTGATTTTAACCGCTTAAATACAGGGCATTTTCACCCCCTTCCTTCCCAGACCAATTTTTAGTTTTCAGCGCTGTCGCAATTTAAACGAAAGTTGCGCGGTCGTGCGACATTGTACCCAAACAAAACAAAAAAAACACAATATTTTTTACTTTTTGCTATAATAAATATCCCAATTTAAAAAAAAAAAAAAAAAATGTTTCCTCAGTTTAGGCCGATATGTATTCTTCTACATATTTTGGTAAAAAAAAATCACAATAAGCCTATATTGATTGGTTTGCGCAAAAGTTATAGCGTCTACAAAATACGGGATAGATTTATGGCATTTTAAATTTGTATTTGTTTATTTATTTTTTTACTAGTAATGGCGGCGATCTGCGATTTTTTTTCATGACTGCAACATTATGGTGGACACATCGGACACTTTTGACACATTTTTGGGACCATTCACATTTATACAGCGATCAGTGCTATAAAATTGCACTGATTACTGTGTAAATGTGACAGGCAGGGAAGGGGTTAACCACTAGGGGGAGACGAGGGGTTAAATGTGTTTCCTAGGGGAGTGATTCTAACTGTAGGGGGAGGGGACTCACAAGGGGAGGAGACCGATCGGTGTTCCTCTGTACTGGGAACACAGGACGTGGATCTGTGTGTTTACACACACAGATCCACGGTCCTGCTCGGTTAATGGTGCCCGGCAGACATTGCGGCCACCGGGCACATGCACCGGGTCCCGAACAACGCAGCGGGCACGTGCGCACACCCCCTAGACGGCTGGGAAGCCCAGACCGTCATATGACGCCCGCCCAGGATGGGAGATCCCATCTGCAGCTGTCATATGACAATGGGCGGGTAATGAAGCAGTTAAAGACCAAAGGGCCGCTTACTAGATCTGTTGGATCTCAGGTTATAGAGATCATATAGGCATACACAGGAGGAATCAAACAGCCAGAGTGTGTTCACACGTTCATCCAATATCCGAATCCTCTCCTCCAAAGGCAACTCTCCAACTGCTGCAGTATGCTTCGTGGGACCTTTGTCAGGGTAAGATCGCTCGTGAAGCGTATTATGAAAGGTAGAAAGAAGACTTCATGGTGCAGTACTAAAATCAATGTTTCTTTATTCCAATATGATGATAAGCAACTGACATCCCAAAAAACGGTGTATTCGATAAGAACTCACAGTCGCGGCTCAAGCCAGCCAGCTGGTGCGCGGTGGGGCTGTAGGACCTGATGGAATAAAGAAACCTTGATTTTAATACTGCACCATGAAGTCTTCTTTCTACCTTTTATAATACTCTCCATGAGCGATCTTACCCTGACAAGGGTCCCACGAAGCACGTAGCGGATTGCCACTTGCCACAACGTCACCTGCCACACGTAGCAGATTGGCACTTGCTGTGTCCCAGAGTAAAGGCAGGCAGCAGAGAGATGATGTCATTTCTCTGCTCCCCCGCCCACCGGCCCGCTGATTGGCCAGCAAGCCCGCTCACAAGCCGACTGTCCTGCCCGCTGACTGACTTCCCCTGTTCTGCCCACACGCTCCTGTCCCCCATCGGATAGTGTCCACCCTGTACTGCGCAGGCGCAGTACTTGCGCAGTACGGAGGACAAAGGAGACGCCGACAGTCTCTGAACATGAACAGCAGGAGCGTGTGGCAAAATGTACTCTTAATTGCGCAGGCGCCGTGTAGAGCTGATGTTCATGTTCGGAGACTTTCAGGGTCTCCTTTGTTCTCCGTACTGCACAAGCGCTGCGCCTGCGCAGTACAGGGCGGACACTAGCCGATGGGGGACCTTTCTCGGCAGAACACTGGGCTCCTCACAGTGGGAATAACCAATCATGTACAAATAAAATAAAAAAATAAAAAAAAAACAATGGAGTTGATTTACTAAAGCTGGAGAGTTCAAAATCTGGTGCAGCTTTCCATAGAAACCAATCAGCTTCCAGGTTTTATTTCCAAACCCTAATTGAACAAGCTGAAGTTAAAAGCTGATTGGCTACCATGGACAGCTGCACCAGATTGTGCACAGTATTTTTACTTGCACACAATTGGAGTGTACACAAATTCTCCACATTCACTAAGGTATTTGAAAATGCTATATTCTATTAACAAATAAACCTTAATGCACTTACTAACTGTCTGTTGAGGTTGTCATGAATTGCTGTTCTATCACAATTGTGCATCCAAAGCCTCGTACACACGATCGGATTTTCTGACGGGAAATGTTCGATGACAGGCTGTTGGCAAAAAATCCGGCCGTTTTTATGCTCCATCGGACAATTCTTGTTGGATTTTCTGCAGACAAATGTTGGATAGCAGGTTTTAAAATGTTCTGCGGACAAATGTCTGTTGTCGGATTTTCCAAGCGTGTGTACACAAGTCTGTCGGACAAAAGTCCAAAGTACAAACACGCATGCTCAGAAGCAAGGAAGAGCCAGAAGCAGTCGGTCTTGTAAACTAGCGTTCGTAATGGAGAATTAACATTCGTGACGTGGCAAATTATGAAATCTCGAAATGCAGCGCACAATTCTCTTCTTCTTTAATGGGGTAATAATGAAGCTGCTTTGCTGGTGATACTGATGGAGTTATTGCAAACAAATTTTCAAAGGCTTTTTTTTTCTAGTGATAACAAGAATAATATTATTATGCTTTTTTTTTTTTTTATTTGGGCAAGTTACCACAACACCATTATGCCGTAGGTTTTAAGATCAAAGATACTATGTTGGTGTCCCTTGTCAATTTTACATTGTATTTTTTTAAATGTAACTGCCTACTCCCAAACTGTCATTTTAAGTAAAACACATAGCCAAGTATTATTCTCCACAATGTTTTTTTATTGTGCATTAAAAAAGAAAACAAATAAAATTAGACGTGCTATCTGCCAATAGAACTTAACCAAAAAGTGCATTCTATGCATCCAAAAATATAGAAAATATACCAAATCAAATCATTGTTATTCAACCAAAAAATAAAATAAAAGTCTCATGCATGTACCCTGCTTCTTAATATAGGGAGTCAACAATGCCAAGAGTTGGTGAAAGCAGGGGTCCATCATCCGGAGATAATTCCGAAAAACATCTGGATTATTCTCCTGGAGCACCCGTAGCAAAGGCATATGACATAATTGGTCACGATTATTAAAGCAACCAATTTTTGGTCCAAGAAATCCTCCTCCTCCTGTTCCTGGACTGGGTCAAAGCAATAACTCCAAGGCCAATAATAATAATAACACATTATCTACTTCGATTCCGCAACATGGCTGGTTGATGAACGGCCGTTCAGAAATGAACTGAAAAATGCGAAATGAAAAGCGCAAAATGAAAAGTGCAAAATGAAAAGTGCAAAATGAAAAGTGCGAATCAACACTCACCAAACTTCTACTAATACAAAATTAGCAAAAGGAACCCAAAGGGTGGCGCTAAAGAGTTGAAAAACAACGTAGTACGTCACTACGTTTGTATGTGTTGGCCGACAATTCCTTGCCGTTTGTATACAAGACAAGTTTGGGCCAACGCCCTTCGGAA
This sequence comes from Aquarana catesbeiana, assembly GCF_042186555.1. Taxonomy (NCBI): domain Eukaryota; kingdom Metazoa; phylum Chordata; class Amphibia; order Anura; family Ranidae; genus Aquarana; species Aquarana catesbeiana. The sequence continues at coordinate 69,824,770 of NC_133336.1, read as the reverse complement.
AAAGTCCACGGTTTTGTGGCCAACAATCCGATCGTGTGAGTCTTTTTAACAATTATGTATAAATAAAATTGATTTATTTTTAATGTTTTTGTTTAATAATTGGGTACAGAGAAGGTCCATTACTTTTCCTACTGAGGGTTTTGTAGGGGTCACCCTTGGTTATTCCTCCCAAATATCCAATTTAGGATGATGGTACTTCTATAACCTTCTAATTATATATATGGACAGAGGCTCACATGCTTCCTAATGCACTTAGTCATGGTTGAATCCAGGACAACAACACTGCAAGGCCACAAGGCTTACCACTAAACCACGGTGCTACTCTGAGCCTATGACATAATCTAGCAATTAAGCTGTGGTCACTACTCATTAGGCACCCAATTCATGTTGCTAGTACCCCATTTCCAAATCCTCCTGTCCTTATCTGTCTATCTATCAACACCCTGTGTAGCAAGCCTTAATATGTTTGTATTTGTTAAATTCACTTTTAGATAACAGCATTGCTTTGAACAAACCCGGAGATGCTGAATGACAGGTTAGTACAATGTAGAATTGTCCTGCCTCTCTAATTATCCTTTCCTTCTTGACTTTAGTATCACATGTAGCCATGTGTGGAATCATAAAATAATTATGCAGTGTACAAGCTTTCTGGGAGCGTGTACCACTGTTTTCCTAATTCTTTATCGCTCTCATTGATCGTGGCGTGTGTGCATTGATCCAAGGCAGCCATCTGGTTAGGCAAGATAAGCACGCTAGTGTCTTTGCAATGCACTGTCACTCAGGGAGGGGGTACGTTTTGGCTGTAGGGAATTATAGGGGCAGGATTAGCCCTCTTCCTAAGAGTAAACTGAATTTTAAATGCAACTTTGCAGCTGTGTGGACCGTTTTGCTAACTTCTATCTTTACCCGTGGTGTTTATATTTCTGTGCTAATAAACCTAGCCAGATGTATGTAGGGCAGACTGTAGGACACTCAGCTGTGACACTCTATGATGTGACCTGAAATGTCACTGGCATCATTGATAAAGATATATCATTGTACTGGAGAAAAATAGAATAGGAGAAAAAAAACTCATGCTTTCTCCTTTCATTTCCTTTATGCATAATGAATTCTTTCTAAATAATAAAAAAAAACACCCTGTAGTCTCTTAGATGGTAAACAAACTATTGAGTTCATAGATTTTTTTTTTTATTTCTTTTTTTTTTTTAAGAAAAAAAATCAGTGTTGCAGATGGCATTTATCTAATGACTTTATGATGTTTTTTGTAAATAAAGCAATAGCTATTTAAAAGGAGGTTTGCATTATGACAACAGGCCGGTAACTTTATGTTTTCTAAAAAGTCTATCTATCTATCTATCTATCTATCTATCTATCTATCTATCTATCTATCTATCTATCTATCTATCTATCTATCTATCTATCTATCTATCTATCTATCTATATTTTTTTGTCTGCGTAAACATACTTACTTTAATTGTTTTCTTTCTCTTTTTCTAAAAATGCTTGGAGCGTGTGCGTGTCTAGGCGGGAAAGGAAGAATCTTAAAGCTCTTCCACCAAAATCGAACAATTCTGTCAAGAAAGATTAGTTCTGTTTTGTCTGCTGGGTACTGACTATTCATGAATGTAAAGAGAGGGTAAGGGTGTCATGGTAAGTAGTGAAGGTGCCTGGATTTTGGCTATTGACTTGAGGATCTGGAGCCTACAAAAGAGCAGCCGAAAGGGGAAGAGCAAAATGGTCTGCCATGTGTTGAGCTGTACCTACTTTGGTTGCCTATTTATTTCTTTTGTCATTGCAACTTTTATTGTCAAACAGTTGTAAAAAAAAATGTTAGGCGGAGGCTCCAGTCTGCAGAGCAGAAAAGGAGATTAGCCTATCAGTGGGATCATCTTACACTGAATCAAATTCCTTTCATGATGTATAATTAGTAAGAACAGTCTGAGCTGCCATGTATAAGGTACATTAACATGCATCTTAGGACAGGTCAGTGCTATACTGGAGAGACTGTTGTTGTGCTGTTATTTTAGGTTTATGTGTCTGGGACCACAATTTGAAAGTGTCACTTGGAATATATTACATGCTAATTAAAAAAAATTACAATATAAATCTCAAGAAAACGAACTCGCATAATTTTGGCTTCAAAGCTATATTGGCAGTATGTGCTACTTTTTCAAGTAATATAAATAGGAGTATTCACTGTGATTTAATATCGCCGTACGTTAGCTTTCAGAACTGATAGGTTTCTGAATGAGAAACATATGTAAATGCTGAATATCACCAAGCTTTTCCTATTGTGCATTGTACCTAACACTAAAACAACTTCTAACACTTGGGGCACTTTCACACTGGGGAGTTGGGGACGTCAGCGGTAAAGCAACGCTTTACCGTCGTTTTAGCAGTGCTTTTCGGCCGCTAGCAGGGCGCTTTTAACCCCCGCTAGCTGCCAAAAAAGGGTTAAAAGCGTTCCTAAAGCGCCTCAAAGATGCTGCTTGCAGGACTTTTTTTAGTCTCCTTTGAAGGACACCTTACTCAGCCAAAGGGAAGTGTCCATGTTATCCAAGAAGCAATGTTGATATTGGTAGAGGGACCCTTCCACACTATAGACCAGGTGAAAGGAACTCAGCTTGTTGTGTGATCGGACTTCCAGGTGAAAAAACAAGGTTTATTTTTTTAGTAATGATTATAAAAGTGTAGGGGGGTGAAGTAGTTTTTGTTTTTTTTTGGAGGGGGGAGGGGTGTGGTTGGAGGTCTGCTTTAAAGTGAACATAGGCTTTGGCTATGCATAGTGTCTCCAGCTGCCTATTTTTGCCTAGCCTTTTTTTTTTCCCAGTCACTGCTGGAAGCAAATGGGGGGCCCTGTGTAAGTTGCGAGACACGACTTGGAGTTTACACAGGGCTGAGGACTCTCACCCTTCCTCCAATTGACAGCTCTGAATGCCTGAGCAGCCAATCACCACTCAGTGCTGTCACATGGAATCAAGGGGAATCACATGTTCCACACTACCTAGAAGTTCCCAGTATTTATAATTTGTTACCAACAGTTACACAGAACAGCAGGTGAGATCTTCTGTTAGCTAGAAACTACAATTGCTTCCTAATGAAGCCTATACCAACCTTTTCCTTGCTTGGCATTGGGCCTTAAAATGCATTCGTTTATGCCCATGTGTAGGATGACTATACATGGGCCAAAATATTTGTAAGAGGAACAAAGTAGTGAAATATTTCAGTCCTGACACAGATCATGCAAGTTCTGGGACCTACCTCTTTTTTTGTCTGCCAGTGGCATGGGCACACATGTGGCACTTTGACCCTCCCTTTTTCTGCATGTATAAGGTATAAGCTGTGCTCAGATGCAGATTTTCTAGCAAATCTTTTATCTAATTTAGGATAATTTGTTGCTTTTACAACCAGAGGCAGTTATCTCCCTCTTAAGAAATCAAAGACAACCTGATTATTAACAGCAATTCTTAAGGCCTGGTTAACACAGTGCAATTTCAGATGCAATTTCAGTCACACAGAATCACATGACAATGGAAATCACATTGTTTTCAATGGTTCACTGTTCACATCAATGCAGCATAGAATTACATGGTTTTGGAAAATGGTCCTGTACTACTTTGGTGTGATTCAAGCACAATTTGGACCCCATAGAATATGCAAACCACATCCAAAACACAACCAAGGCACACTATATAATCAGACTGAAAATCTTATTAAAATCGGATTGCAGTAGTGTGAACCTAGCCTAAATGAGGAGCACTGCTTGTGTTAGCCATCAATGGCCCTCATTCCTTCTTCTTGATGAGGACAATGGACTTTCTAAAGTCACCAGCATTCCATAAAATGGATTTCAAAATTTTTTGAATATGAAATCATGGTGGTCACAATAATAAGCTGACATGTGGTATAGCACTTACCCCTGAAGAAGAGATTGATGTTTGGGCCCCCCGGTTCCACACCCTTTGACACACCAAGCCTGGGAGGGAATGTTTACTATTATAATACACAATAATTCAAAGATCTAAAGAACCGAAAGCAGCAATAAACATCTCAACAAATATACTGAAACAGTTGCAAAACGACGTATGAACTTAGAAATTAACAAGTGGACCAATGACTGATCCCTAATCTCTATACTATGGGAAGTCCTATCTAAGGGGTAGGGATGAGCCCGATGTTGGAGTCGAACATAAGTTTGACTGGAACATTGGGTGTTCTCCTGTTCGCCGAATAGCGAATAATTTGGGCTGTTCGCAACAAATTCGAAAGCCGCGGAACACCCTTTAAAAGTCTATGGTAGAAATCAAAAGTGCTAATTTTAAAGGCTTATATGCATGGTATTTTCATAAAAAGTGTTTAAGGACCTGGGTCCTGCCCCAGGGGACATATATCAATGCAAAAAAAGTTTTAAATATGGCTGTTTTTTCGGGAGCAGTGATTTTAATAAAAAAAAAAAAAAAACATTAAAAAAGGCCTTAAGACCCACAATGTGTCCAGACATTTTAAGGCCTTTCATCAACAGAATCCGAAGGGTCTGAAGTTTTGGGGCATTGAGAGGGTTACTAAACACTGGCGGGGGGGTAATTTTATAAGACAATTAAGTAAAAGAGAATCCTATTGGATATATGAGACAAGAGTAATGTGCCCCGAAGGGTTAAATGTTGAGTTCGATACAAACTGTTTTATTTCTGATCGATAAATTATTATTGTTAATAATTTTAAATTTTTGAAATGTTAATATTGTTTTTGGGTTTTGGAGCAGTCGGTAACAGCGGTTTGACGGATTTTTTGTTCTGACATCTACTACATATATATTTTTTAATATGATATTATTATTTCAGAAAATGATAAGTTTTAATATTTCTTAATGCGGTTTTACACATGTTTTTTACATGTTTTTATGTAAGATAACACGTGAGGTGTTCATTTGATTACCTTGTTTATTGTACCTTTGTTAATCAGTTAATTGATTTCCCTTTTGGTGAATCATAGCGATTAGCTCATATGGAATCGTTTCCGTTTTTCCCTGTTTGCATTATCAGGGGACATTTCCGGTCTCTTTCTGCTATGAAGCATTCACTGTCGCTATGGCAACTCACCTCTTTATAGCGCGGGTGCCCACGTAGTCTCGTCGTCTCGTCATCTGCTGAAGAAGTCCCCGCCCACTGGGACGCAACGCATCCAGAACGTAACGGCGTGACGTCACCCGCTGCTACCGCGCATGCTCCACTCCGTGTCCTTACACGGCGGTGATTCAATTTTTTCCTTGCTGTGTTCATCCTGCACTTGTGAAGTGCCACTTTTGTAAGTTTGATTTTATTACCATTCTAAATAAATTAGAGTATACAGAGAGCACTATGTCTGTCCTTTTCTTGCATTACATATGCGATGTGAGAGCCACCCTCACCTACAGCTCAGCCTAGAGCCATCTTGACTCATAGCCCCAGTGTTTTTCCTGACGGAATATCATTATCTGGATAAGGATTTCGTGCTGATTGACCCTTTCTGGGAACGCATTATTAACCTGTTAACCAGGTGAGAGGCCATTCTGTTCACCGGTGTTGGGCACATTCATCAGTCACTATATTTTGGCATGCTGTCACGTGTGATGGATACTCACTAAATCATCTTCGGACATTTATAGTGCTTTAATAACTACAGGACTGTTTATTATGTCCCTGTGAGGGACTATTTGTTTTATTGTTATTTTTGCATTTTTTCTTTTTAGTTTATTATTATTTGAGCGCTGCACCTCATTTTATACACGCAGTGATTTTAATAATGCTGAAAGTGAAACAATAAAAGTTAAATATTCCTTTAAATTTCGTACCTGGGGGGTGTCTACAGTATGCCTGTAAAGTGGCGCATGTTTCTAGAACAGTCCCTGCACAAAATGACATTCTAAAGGAAAAAAAGTCATTTAAAAGTACTCGCGACTATAATGAATTGTCGGTCCCGGCAATACAGATAAAAGAAGTCATTGAAAAAAACGGCATGGGATCCCCCCAGTCCATTACCAGTCCCTTTGGGTCTGGTATGAATATTAAGGGGAACCCCGAACCAAAATTTAAAAAAAAAAATTGCTTGGGGGTCACCCCAAATTCCATACCAGGCCCTTCAGGTCTGGTATGGATATTAAGTGAACCCCGCGCCAAATTTTTTTTTTTAAATGGCGTGGGGGCCCCCCCCAAAATCCATACCAGACCCTTCTGCGAGATCGCAGTGCATTGCTGTATGATAATTGGCCAAAGCATGCACCTGACCTGCATGCTTTGGCCAATCACAGTGCACTCTGCTGAGAGAGCCATAATCATGGCTCAGGGGGACTAAGTCCACGCCCCACACTATATAAGGCTGCTTACAGAGCGGCTGTGTGTAGTGTTGTTGGCGTGGACAGAGAGCTAGCTTGAGTTAGATAAAGTAAGCAGGCAGGTTATTCAGTTAGTGGCAGTGTATTTGATATATATATATATATATAGAGAGAGAGAGAGAGAGAGAGAGAGAGATATATTATTATTATTAATATTATACAGGATTTATATGGCGCCAAGAGTTTATGTAGTGCTTTACAACTTGAGGGTAGACAGTACAAATACAATACACTTTAGTACAGTAGGAATCAGAGGGCCCTGCTCCTTAGAGCTTACAATCTAAGAGTATATATATATATATATATATATATATATTAACATAGACTATATATTCAGTGTTTACTCTATATTCAGTCAGTGCAGGCAATGTATTAATATATATATATATATATATATATATATATATATATATATATACAGTCTAGGTATATATATATGGTGGAGTGGATAACGATGCCGTCCTCATCCTCCTCATCCTCTGTCACCCAGGCTCAGAGTAGTTTGCCTTCCAACGCAGCTGCCAAAGCGGCCTATTCCACCGGCTCCTTGTCCACAGTCACTCCTTCCAAAGCCCCACCATCATGCACAGAGGAGTCCCCAGAATTATTCAACTACAGTGCTGGTTATATGCTGCTGGAGGATGCGCAGCAATTTGAAGGCTCCGATGTTGGCTCCCAGGTTGAGGAAGGGAGTAACATGAGCCTAGAAAGAGGGGGTGCCACAGAAGGACAAGAGACTGGCAGCAGTGTTTCACAGCAGGGCCCGTTCCTGCGCCCAACAAGAGTAACCGTGACGGCTTACAGTGTTCTGGCGCCACCAAAACCAAAGGCCCAATTTTTTTGCCCCTGTTTAACAGGAGCATGCAATTACAACTTTTGATACAATATTTCACAGCAGGGCCCATTCCTGCGCCCAACAAGAGTAACTGTGAGGGCTTACAGTGTTCTGGTACCACCAACACCTAAGGCCCAATTTTTATGTAGAGTATATAGTATATATACTGCTGTTCAGAGTATAAAGTGCCTGGGGACCCCCCACGCCATTTAAAAAAAAAATTGGTGCGGGGTTCCCCTTAATATCCATACCAGACCTGAAGGGATTTTGGGGGGGACATCCAAGCCATTTTTTTATTGGTATTTTTGGTATTTTTATCTATATTGCCGGGATCTGACAATACATTACAGCCGCAAGCAGTTTTAAATGAAATTTTTTCCTTAAGAAATGTCATTTTGTTGTGGCACTGTTATAAACATGGGAAAGATGCAGTACTTTACAGGCATACTAAGGACACCCCCAGGCATGATATTTAAAGGAATATTTCATTTTTATTGTTTCACTTTAAGCATTATTAAAATCACTGCTCCTGAAAAAACTGCATTTAAAAAAAATTTTTTTTTGCATTGATACATGTCCCTTGGGGCAGGACCCGGGTCCCCAAACACTTTCTATGGCAATAACTTGAAATAACAATAAACTTGCAATAACTTAAATCTTTAAAATGAGCACTTTTGATTTTTCACGTCCGCGTCCCACTGACTTTAATGGTGTTCGCGTGTTTAAACAAATTTTTTGCCTGTTCGCATCCTCTGCTTTGAACCGAAACGGGGGGTGTTCGGCTCATTCCTACTTCTAAATCTCTGATACACTACATGCCAAACTTTTTTGTGTAAATTTCTGGACTGGAAGTATACCAGTGACATCCTTTCCATCATTAGGCATTATTGGCACCTAGAATAGTTTTCACTATATTGACAGGCTTTTGTTCACATTAGAACTACTCCCATACAAATCAATGGCTAAGCAACTTGAAGCAGGTTGATAAAGATTAAAAGAAGTTCAGTTACAGGTCAGGTTCACCTGTGAAGGAACTCTAATGACCTCAGAGAGATCTCAAAGTGGTTTCAGATGCAAGCAAAATGCACTTGAAAGCAAGCTGCATTTTCCTATTGACACTAGCCCAAAGCCTGTCAAGACGGGCCCTTAAAGTATATCTCCCAATGCTCTGTACATCTATAGGTCGGATATAATTTGGTCAGGAATACAGGCTGAATTTAGGCAGGGGCTTATTTAGACATCATGCTGCCCTAGACACACATGAATACTGACCATTTTCTATAAATCCCTTAATGCTATTCTGCTAAGATTGCTAGAATGCTGTGTTCTTTATATGTAGAACCACTTTTCAGACTAACAAACAAGTAAAAGAAGATATCTAGTAGTAGTTAGTAGACATGTGCAATTTGTTTCATAACGAATCGAAATTCGGCTGAATTTTGCATAATTCGGATGCATCCGAATGTCCGAATGAAAAAGTAACGAATTTCAACTAATACGAAAGAAATTATAACGGATATAACGAATGAATTCGACATGATTCGGTAATTCGTTAAAGATCTAATGAAACAAAAGGTCAACTCAAAGTAAATCTTACAGTCCAATCAGCTGATTAATTTTGTGCTGGAGGTTGGATTACTGGCAAAGTGCATTCCTGAGAACTGAGTGAGAAGGGTGTTGTATTGTATTTGAGCAGAGGAGAAGAGATATTGTCATTGTGTGTGTTAATAGATTCAATAAACAAAAGACTTTCCAAACTACGAATCATTATCACGCATATATATACATACATAAATATCGAATTTCAACTAATACGAAAGAAATTAAAGCGGAAATAACGAATGAATTCGACATGATTCCACATTCAGTATAACGAATATCGACACTCTACAGAAATAACGAATTATCCGAAAACAAATTAATGTAACATAACGTATATAATAGAATGAAATTATGTATTTTACAAATGACAACGAAACGAAACTATGCAAAATTTTCCGTTGTGCACAAGTCTAGTAGTTAGGGACATTCAACTGCACTTGTGTAAAGCTGAAGACGTTGATTGCTCACCAAGCCACTTCTTCAGTTCCTAGTGGCTTGGTAAGCATTTTAATGTCTTCTACATTACAGAACAGTTCCGGCTGATTATTACCAACTACTACTGCTGAAGATATAGCATGACCTGGATAAATGAGAGTCTTTACAAACAGGTAAAAAGAGAGTGTGTTTCATGTTTCCAGAACTATAAACTATTTCCCAACATTCCCTGCTCCTCCTCCCTACAGTTTGTCATTTCTTTTTCAATTAAAACAATCGCAAATCATCGATACCCTAGAAGCACTATGAGCGGGAAAGCGCTTAGAGGCTTTGGATGGCCTGTGAATTTCTAAGTGTCTTTGTTGCCAGAGATGCTCAAAGCTACCATCAGGATGGGATGCCACGCCATTAGAGTTTATATTGCATGGAAGGGAAGCAGCTGCATACAAGTCAGTGATATGCGGAAAAAGGGGGTTATAGGACAAGCCATCTGTTTCCTTGAGATCAGGTCTCAGTCTGATAACATAGCAAAGAAGTAGCATAAGCAGCTGAAATGAGAGGAGTGATTTCACCATTGGTGAAATTTCGCCAATACGGGTACTCGTAATTTTACTTACTGAGCTGCTTAGGGGAATTTTGTTTAATTAGAGGGTGTTTTTCTTTTCTTTTTTTTTTTTGAAAGGGAGGATTGCTTTAAGGGTAGTTTGTTTCAGTTAGTATTCTATTCTTTGTATTTGTACTGTTTTCCTTTTTTTGTGAATTTGAATAACACTTGTGTACTGTATATTTAAATATTTGTATTTTATTTTCTCCACTGTCTGTTTTTTCTTTTTAAGAAAAAAAATTAAAAAGGCTACGGAGGAGCTGGTTTTTGGCACAAGACCAGTTCCATGATAGTTGAAGGGGCTTCTGTAACCCTTATTGCACCATTAAACATGAACTTATTTTCACTTCTGTATTGACTCCAAATAGATATTGACTCCAAATAGATATTTCCAAATAGAAATGTCAGCAAATTTTGATAGCTGTCAAAAAGTGTCACTTAGTTTTGCTCCTCCCTAATAGGCTGCAATTAATAAAGAATCTCTTGGAGAAACGGGGTGGACAGCCCTTTTCCTCTTTCAACAATGGTTGTATTTTTACCTCTCACTGTGCCAAGGGAATTACCAGTGTGATAATATGCTTGAAAGTTTGTGTTATGTGTAAAATGTTTGTGATGTGACAGTGCTAGACACTGCCATTGTGTGAGTATAAGCAGCTAACACACAGGATTTGCAGTAGGGCAGAGAGCAAAGCTCCAGAGTATTATTGTATGTCTGAGTGGAGAAGACTGGCTTGTCAGTGTTCTTCGGGTTTGGTTGTCCCAGAACAGGGTCTGGAGCTTGGAGACTTCCAAGAAATTTGGGTGTGAAGAAGTCTCTAATGGAGACCTGCAGGTTGTGTGAGTGTGCAAGTATGCACACTCGTTATAAGCAAGGAGCTGGCCATAGTTCAGGACCCCTGGTCAGGAAAGCACTGTGTTCTCCAACCAGGGGAAAGGTGTGCTCCCATTAAAAGAGCTGATCCAGAGAGCCTAAACTCCATGTTAAAGAGATCCTGTACTTGCAGGCCTGAGAAAGTCGGAACAGCTGAGTGAGTCTGAAAGACAGGGAGAGCTGAGGTGACAAGGTGAGTCCAGAGAACAGAAAGAGTCTCTGTGTCTCAGAGGAGTAAGAGAGAGTCTGTGGTGTCAGGAGAACCCTATTGAGAGGCCAAGAGTGGGCCTATGTAGTGGGGTGCTGCAATCTATAAGGCTGAATGAGCTAGGTAAGTTAAGAGAGCCAGGTTTGAGGGACCAGTGCCAAGAGCAAAGTTGCTGCTGATTAGAGAGGTGTCCTAGCATTGTCTGTTGACTTTTTTGCCATGTGAAGTTGACACCCCTGTATGGGTAACCACTGTGTTGAACTTTTTGTTTCATTTTTCAATAAAGGTGGGCCAGCAAGCCTTTAACCACTGTTCAGGCTGGCATGATTCACTAGAAAAAAACAATACCACAGAGCTAAGCAACCCACATATAACAGTGAATAGACAGAGTATTAAATAGCAAGATAATGTCATAGGACCTTTAATACATATTCTGATTCTGGCCCAGAAATACACACCTGTTATGCCCTGTACACACGATCAGACATTGATTGGACCTTTCGACAACAAAATCCATCAGCTTTTTTCCGATGGATTTTGGGCCAAACTTGTCTTGCATACACACGGCCACACAAAGTTGTCGGAAAATCCGATCGTTCTGAATGCGGTGACGTAAAACACGTACGTTGGAGCAATAAACGGGGCAGTAGCCAATAGTTTTGTCTCTTAATTTATTCTGAGCATGCGTGGCACTTTGTGCGTCGGATTTGTGTACACACGATCGGAATTTCCGAAAACTGATTTTTGTCGGAAAATTTTATAGCAAGCTCTCGAACTTTGTGTGTCGGAAATTCCAATGGAAAAAGTCCGATGGAGCCCACACATGATCGGAATTTCCGACAACACAATTCAATTGCACTTTTACCATCGAAAAATCCGACCGTGTGTACAGGGCATAAGATATACACCTGTTAGATTTGAAAGATTTATCTGAGCCAGTGGTCAGTAGGCTTGGCAGTCCACAGACACCTTAAAACAAAGAAAATCACATAGCATAAAATAAATTGAGCCATTCATATTGTCATTATTATTAAAAAAAGAAGCAACAGCTACCAAAGGAAGTTTGCCAAAGAGAAATATTTTCAAGGACTAATCCTACAAACCTGGCACTGCCTGTTCCCACAGTGAAGTGTTTTTGCCAGAACTGTTCTCATTGTCAGTCCAGTGAAAGGGTTTATTTTCATGTGATGTCAGCCTGTGGTCAATGATACATTAGAGAATAAGTCATTATGTAAAGGGAGTCTGCATATCCCTGATAAATTCTGAAAGGGGGACCCAGGGAGCAATGTATATATTAACAGGACTTGTTGTGTTCCTTCTGGGTATAATAATTATTTTATAGTTACATTTACTAAGATGGCGCCTTAATATTACTAATTTTTTTTTTTCTACTGTATGTTCTAGACCTAGCATACAAAGACAACTACTGATAAAAATAAAATTTTTGATCACAATTGACATCACAACTAAAAGATCCATACTGACCTTGCTTTCTGATGGATGAATCAGAAAATGACCATTTCTACTCATTTAAGAAAACTAGTAACTTTGAAGGATGTAACTAAAAGATGAAGGGCCCTTGTACAGCACTGTAAAGAGGACATTTCGGTAGATTAATAGTCTGTATTAATTAATTCTTGACTTTACAATATACATCAAGAGACTTACTTTTCAGAAATCTTAACCTTGACTTAGGTTGAGATGATGTCATCATTCTGCTGCAGGCAGGGAAGATTTTCCTTGGTTTCCTCTCCACAAGTGATCAGACTGCAACATTATAACTTTGTACCCAGTCAAAAGGTGAGTGGCTGCAGCAGGGGATGACTTAGAAGGGTCAATATGGAAGGTCACATCAGCCATATTGATAATGTGCTTTAGCTGGGATAACGCATAGGCAGTGCTATGAATGATGAATTAATGTAGGGCTTGTAGGTACGGGCTGATCTGTTGTCCTTACTGAATGTAATGTAGGTAACAAAATTATGTGTATCTTGAAGAACTGTGGTGGGGACAGGGAAGGGTTTAAAACCACTTCAATACTGGGCACTTTCACCCCCTTCCTGCCCAGGCCAATTTTCAGCGCTGTTGCACTTTGAATGACAATTGCCGGTCATGCAAAGCTGTATCCAAACACATTTTTTAAAACATTTTTGAGACAGATAAAGCTTTCTTTTGGTGGTATTTGATAACCACTTTGTTTTTTATTTGTTGCTAAACAAATAAAAAAATGTTTTTCTTCGATTTAAGGACTAATGAAGTAGCATTGATGGACACTGATGAGGAGGCATTAATATGCAACACTGATGGGCACTGATAGGCGGAACTGATATGCAGCACTGATGGACACTGAAAGGTGGAACTGAAATGCAGCATTGATGGGAACTGATAGGCAGCACTGATGGACACTGATAGGTGGCACTGATGGGCAGCCTTTGTGAGCACTGATAGGTGGCAATGATGGGCACTGATAGACAGCACTGATAGGCGGCACTGATGAGGAGGCACTGACAGGCATCACTGATGGGCACTAATTGGCATCACTGATGGGCACTAATTGACATCACTGGTGGGCCTCACTTGTGGGCTCTGATGGGCATCGCTGATGGGGCTGCACTGATAATCACTGCACTGATTATCAGCGCAGATCCCCCTGTCAGGAGAGCCGCTTATCGGCTCTCCTCTACTCACACTCTGTTAGCGTGGACACAGCTGATCACATGGTAAAGAGCCTCTTTACTGTGATCGGAGATGTGGTGTGTGGGAGCGACACACTGAACTACTAACAAGATCAGACTTGGGGGGAACACCCTAAAATGCATTACATTAAAGATGGTGCAGCCATAAGATCATATAAACAGAAAAAAGATTACAGCGCACACATACAAAAAATTACATTTAAAGCCTGCAAGGCTATTTAAAAACAACTGAACATATTCAGCAAGTAAGCAAAAAATATGGGGATTTAGTCACACCATATAGCCATATATTGCTTAAGCCCACTACATTGTCAAAGTTTCCCATTATCAGTGGGTCCTACACGAGTCATAGAATGAAAGATCCTGCTTCTCAACCATGGGAGAAATACACTCCTCTATGTGGGAGAACTAAAGGACTCCTCCTATAACACAGGTAGACACTAATAATAGGTAATGACGGGGGGGGGGGGGAGGGGGGGTGCTCCAGCCCAAGGGATCTGGTCAGGTTGCTGGACATCAGCAGCATTGAGACAGAGAAAACCAGAGCAATGCTCATAGTGCAGTAAGAATTTATAACTATTTATTAATTATACAATGCACTATATAAATGTACTCACAAACATGATGAAGGAGAAAGCACGCAGTGTGGTATACTGGCAGATGATGTGACCACAGGTCCATTCTGAGGCTCAGGAGTGCTGGGGAGGCCCAGCTGGGCTGGACAGGAGGCATGCTGCAACTCTGGGGTGGCTTCGCTGACTGCATGCCCAAGGAGAAAAAGTCGCCTCTGTCAGTGCCTACACACTTCCTGGATGAGTTCACACTGGGAGTGCTGAGTAGCCGGTAGGGAGAGACACACATTTCTGGGGGAATTCCCCTTTCATAAGTCTCCCAAGACGTAACAAAGGACAAAAAAGATTAACCAATTCCCGACCGGCCTAGAGCAAAATAACGTCCGGGCAGTGGCTCTCCCGTCTGGACGTCATAGGATGTCCTTCAGAACAAGCTCAACAAATAAGTGAAAAATATGGGAAATTAGTCACACCATATAGCCATATAGTGCTTAAGCCCACTAATGAGTCAAAGTACCCCATTATCAGTGGGTCCTACACTATTTATAGAATGAAAAATCCTGCTTCTCCACCATGGGAGAAATACACTCCTCTATGTGGGAGAACTAAAGGACTCCTCCTATAACACAGGTTGACACTAATAAGAGGTAATGGCTGGGGCATGGGGTGCTCCAGCCCAGGGGATCTGGTCAGGAGCCATACAATATACAAACAAAATCAGACTTGGGGGGGGGGGGGGGGCACACCCTAAAATGCATTACATTAGATGGTGCAGCCATAAGACCATATAAACAGAAAAAAAGATTACAGCGCACACATACAAAAATTACATTTAAATCCTGCAAGGCTATTTAAAAACACCTGAACATACTCCACAAATAAGCAAAAAATAAACAAAAAATGATCTTTGCTCTGGTTTTCTCTGTCTTAATGCTGCTGATGTCCTGCAACCTGGCCCTGTCCACAAACACTACAGTGTTTACCAGCTGCATGTGTTTCTTCAGAGGGCATATTTCCTAATTGTTGCTGACTACAATTGTTTTTTTTTTTTATAGGCCTTTTTTACTAATAGTGACAACAGTGGAATACACCTAGAAAATTTGCAATGAGCGGGAGCTGGGACAGAGCATCGTCTCAGTATAACACAAAGTGCCAAAATCTGGTCCAGCTTGTATTTTCATGAAAGCTAGTGATAAAAAAAAAATATAAATGGGCTTTTTAAATGATAATATCATGTTAAAGCTTATGTGACATTTCTTTTAGTGGGATTTACATGTACTTTAACAAACTATGCTTGTGTCTTTTGAATTGCAGTGCTGAGGTATATTTATTTGCACGCCCTGCCTGTTTGCACATTGCAGATTTGTACACTCAAAAGTTCTTTTAAGCCTTTTTTAAGCCTCAATATCTGTTTGCAACAACTGACTGATAGCAAGCTCTTTATTGGTCAACACCTTAGCTACCTTTTTTCTATTCATTGGGGTATTTTGCCTTCTTTTCGGATCATAACTTTTAGTTTGGGGTGATTAGAGTCCATCAGGCAGTTGTTGCTGACAATTCATTCAAGAACTGCCTTTTTCACAGCACCTCACTGCATTCTTTGAAAAAAAAAAGAACTGCCTCATCCCAGGTGTAGCGCATCCCCCTGCTGCATCACCTTATGCCCCAATTTCTTTATTTTCAAAAATCAGAGCTATAGCCCTCACCAATGATTTGGTAAAAACTAGTTAGCACAAGGACAGAATGTCAATGTGACCAAGTAGAATAGGCTAAAATGTGGAAACACTAAGGCTGCATTCACACTACAGCGCTTTGAATCGTGGGCAGATTTGCCACGAATCTGCCCGAAATTTGAAAGCGATGATGTGTGAATGACAAATCGTGGAACTCGCATTTGAGATGCCATTCATTTGACTGACACCTCAAATCGTGGTGCGGGTCTGCCACGATTGTTGTGCGACAGAATGTGCTGCAATTGTGTCGACCCGCATCGCGGGAAGCATGTCGACCAAAAGAAGCTCCTAAACTTTTTGTGGGCAACATGCTTGCCGCTATGCGGATTGCCGCAATTGCAGCACGTTTTATCTCGCGACAATCGTGGCAGACCTGCACCGCGATTTGAGGTGTCATTCAAATGTGAGTTCCGCGATTTGTCATTCACACTTTGGCGCTTTAAAATCGCGGGCAGATTCGCGGAAAATCTGCCCGCGATTCAAACCGCTGAAGTGTGAATGCAGCCAAAGTGAAAGGTGTTGTGCTACATCAGAAATTCAAGCAGATCATCTGACAGACAGAAGATTAGAAGATTTAAAGACTGATCAACAGCAGGGCAGTTTTGTGAGCAGAGACACTTATGAAAGATTGACTTGTGGCAAGGTGGTAGTTTATTGTATCCAATGGCGACCCTAGGGGGGGGGCAGAGGGGGCCTTGACCCCCCCAACATTATGCTGTGCCCCACCATGTGCCCCCCCCCAAAAAAAAAAAAAAAAATTTATTTATTTTTTTTTTTTTTTACAAAAAATCAATGTCTAAGAGGGAGAGAGTCCCCCGTCAGCTCCTGCGGGTGATTCCTCCCCCCTCCCCTGCTCGCTGACACTGCATAATGCGAGCGTTCACACAACCACGGCCGCCCGATCTGCTCCTTCACCTGCATCCTCATTGGCAGGGAGAAGAGCGAGTTGCAGGAAGGACTCCACCAGGACTCTCAGTTACTGAAAAAACAGACTGATTTCTCCTGTCCTTAGGACAGGAGGACCAGCCTGTAAATTCCAAGAGATGCCAGACCAGCGCTGTCAATAGCAGGGGCAGGACAGCAAGAGGAGGCTGGGGAACCCCACAGTGGCAGAACACCAGGGCCCGAAGGCAAGACAATTTTTGCAACCCTGATAGTTCTCCCACTGCTTTGGATCCTTTTATTTTCTTGATATGCTGGTGACATATATCTCTTGTTTTCTGCCACCCTGGGGGACCCCAATACAGTAGGAAGGGAGCTCACTGCAGAACATGTGAAAGGGCCCGTTGTGGGGTCGTAGTAAAGGGCCCCAGGATATATATATATATATATATATATATATATATATATGCATTTTATAGTTGCCTCCCTACTTTTGTCCCTGTCCCCCCATGTGCCCCCCCTAAATTTGAAAGCTGGAGACGCCACTGATTGTATCCGGGTAGAATAGTCCAAATTGTGCAGACACAAACAAGAAAGAGTGTTTTCTACTAAAGAAATTACAGTTTGGCTTACCAAATATACCTATGAAATAAATGAAGCAGGCGGGACAGTATATAAGATACTTAAATAGCCTAAAATGTGTAAACACAAGACAGGTTTTTTGTTAGCAATTTTATTTTTTAAGTGCTAAGAAAAGATGCCAATCTGAGTGTACCCAACAGTCACAGCTTGGAAGCTGTCCTGTAGAACAAGTCCATCACTCCTTGTGGGGTGCATTGATAAATATCAGGTGATTCCATAGGCTTTGTTCCTCAGGTCTTGGGCAAATTGGCCATTGGCACCACATTTTCAAGACAACAAGCACAAACCTAGAGACACAATGCAGGGAGAACAGGGTCAAATGGTAAAAGAGAAAACATGGAAAGTTCTCTTCCAAAAAATATAGAACTTCAGTTTTCTCTGGATTTGAGAGGCAAAATTTATTTATTTTTTGGCAAAGGGAAGGAGGGGAAGGAGAAAGAGAAATATAGATGCTAGGAGGCAAAAATGTTGGGAGCAGCGGCAGCAACAGTGAAAATAGCAGGAACAATTTTTGGCCATTCATAACTTTTATAAAATAAATGTATTGATTTTAGCAGTAACATCTGCAGTGGGTGTTTGGTAGTCCTCTGTGAGGTTTGATTTGTTTTAATAAAAGCCAGCTTCTCGATCACAAATCTCCTTCTTTTCCTCTGTGCTGAAGCCAGGCCTTCTCTCACATGAAACATGCAGCAGGGCAAGCTAGTACCTCAAGCATGGCTTCAGCCACCTCCCAGCCTGGACCTGGAGAGTTTCTGGCAGATCTAGTCCATTGTAGCTTCTGTCCTCCAGGCATATGAGGTACAATACAAAACGGCAGTATTTAGCTTGGGAAGTGGTATATGCTCTGGGCACTTGGGGGATAATGCTAGTTTCAAGGAGTCAAAGGACAAAGCCAGTAAGGAAAAAGGGGTACAAGTAACTGTGCTGTCACAATTGGACAAAATATGTCTCAGTATCACCAGATATACCCCATCCTGCAGCCTTCCCAATCATCAAAATATTGATCCATCATGCCATGAAGGATTAGTAGCATTCCTTCCCATGTTTACTGGACAACATAGAAGGTAGTCATGTGTTCCCTGCAATTGGCAGCATGGCCTATGGCAGACACATTATGTTCCACATGCTGATGGAGGGGAGGGATGGCCTTCTAAGCAAAATAATGTCTGTTGATTACCTGACAGGTCTTATACTTGCAGAAAGGGGCTGAATGCTTTACCAAGCTGGGGGGGGGGGGGGTTTGGAGACATTTTTCTCCTCTGCTGTAGCAGCACGTACGTTAAAAAAAGGCTGGCACTATCTATCTATCTATCTATCTATCTATCTATCTATCTATCTATCTATCTATCTATCTATCTATCTATCTACTTATCTATTTATCTCAAACATCACAGCAGCATCAATTTATTTGGCACATTTAAGAATTCTTCAGAGATAACAGTACGTGCCACAAGTGTCTTACACAGCAAGCATGGAAAAATAAGAATAAAATCGACAGTACTTCCAAAGAGTATATATTTGTCTTTTAATACCCTGGCAGCAGAATGGACCCAGCGTGAAGAAATGGAAAGACCAGAGGACAGAATGTGTGCACTGAATATAATTCTCTCCAGACTGCAGATCTCTGTCCCTATCTCCATAAACACAAGTTACAGGTGTGAAAATCTCCCCAGGACAAATAAACTGTACTAAAAGAATTGTGAAGGCATGAATAATAAAGCAGTACATGCTTGGGGTTGAGGGTGTGGGGCTGTGGTGGGCAGTGAATTAATACTGAAGAATTAAGTCCATTAAAGTAAGTGGCTTGAAGGTGATTTTTGAAAATGGTACATCATTTACATGAATTATTGTTATACCATGTATCTCTAATGCCCCAGAATACAAGAGCACAATATGAAATATTACAAAAGCAATAGCGATATATACAGTATCTCACAAAAGTGAGTACACCCCTCACATTTTTGTAAATATTTTATTATATCTTTTCATGTGACAACACTGAAGAAATTACACTTTGCTACAATGTAAAGTAGTGAGTGTACAGCTTGTATAACAGTGTAAATTTGCTGTCCCCTCAAAATAACTCAACACACAGCCATTAATGTCTAAACCACTGGCAACAAAAGTGAGTACACCCCTAAGTGAAAATGTCCAAATTGGGCCCAATTAGCCATTTTCCCTCCCCGGTGACCATGTGACTCGTTAGTGTTACAAGGTCTCAGGTGTAAATGGGGAGCAGGTGTGTTAAATTTGGTGTTATCGCTCTCACTCTCTCATACTGGTCACTGGAATTTCAACATGGCAGCTCATGGCAAAGAACTCTCTGAGGATCTGAAAAAAAGAATTTTTGCTCCAAATAAAGATGGCCTAGGTTATAAGAAGATTTCCAAGACCTTGAAACTGAGCTGCAGCTTGGTGGCCAAGACCATACAGCGGTTTAACAGGACAGGTTCCACTCAGAACAGACCTCGCCATGGTCGACCAAAGAAGTTGAGTGCACGTGCTCAGCATCATATCCAGAGGTTGTCTTTGGGAAATAGACATCTGAGTGTGGCCAGCATTGCTGCAGAGGTTGAAGGGGTGGGGGGTCAGCCTGTCACTGCTCAGACCATACGCCGCACACTGCATCAAATTGGTCTGCATTGCTGTCGTCCCAGAAGGAAGCCTCTTCTAAAGATAATGCACAAGAAAGTCCGCAAACAGTTTGCTGAAGACAAGCAGACTAAGGACATGGATTATGAAAAAAGAGTAAAAAACTGCGCTAAGATAAAATAAATAAAATTGAAATAAAAATTGAGAGAAGTTATTTCCAAAACTGTGATCCATCAGGAGCTGCAATTCTCATGTATGACATTAATACAAAAAAGAAGTTTTGGAAAGTTAGAATCGCGCTATCCATAAAATATTGATCAAAAATCAAACTGATCTCATAAATATACCTGATTATAGTGAAAAAATATCATAAATTAATATTAATGAAAATCAAAAAATCCCCAAGAACTAAAATGTGCATAAACACCTTGATCAGTGAAACCAAAAATTGATAAGTCCGTGAGTAATTCATTGAAGAGATAATATACATCAATGTAAACAAATTATAAGTCCATAACTTATAAAAATAGGTGAATGTGAAAAAGCATGCACATGTTGTACGTTCCTCCAGCCATGCTCCAGGTAGGCACAGGATCCATGTGATGATCTGCTCGGTTGGGAGGGGACCTCCTGGTACCTGTGACTGTGCTTGATGTCCTTGGAGCCAAACAGTGTTTCCTTGCACGCATTCCCTGATCCTCTGTTATGGGGGATCATGGAACTCTGGTAAGAGTTCATTTCTGCTGATCTGGTGGTGGATTTAACACAGTCCTTTACTCAGTGTTTTTGAGGATGGCTTGCTCGCAATCTATGGACTTTTAATTTTTGCACTGGTGACTTTTTTATCCATTTGCTCACTAGATTGTTTTTTCACATTCACCTATTTTTATAAGTTATGGACTTATAATCTGTTTACATTGACAGTCTGCAGGGGGACTTTAAATTAAGTGGCCCCAGGTACTGACTCGTCCCTGTGAATGAGTAAACAGTACATAGTATCCCTAGTTATTTATTAACAAAAAAATAGCATATTAAACAAACATGACACATTAAAATTAATAATAATAATAAAAACAATTTCTTGTATAAAGGGTTTTATTGAAAATATACATCCACAGAATAGTACAAAAACAGTGATGGATACATCTTGAACTAACAGGTATAAGACTGCAAGTTTTAGGCAGGTTAATCAAACAATCAAATACTTGAGCCAGACCTCAATTGTCTGAGGGCGAGCCCAGGTGACGAGCAAAGGACTGTCCACATCTTGCGAGTTCTGGTGAAGTGGCATTATATTGATGCAGAATTGTATATTGATTGACCATCAAGGTCATATGTGAAACATATGGCGAGATGGTAGTATAACACGTAACATTACGAAAGAACAATAAAAATAAAAAACAAACTAAACTGAATACATAAAAGAGAGTTACGTTCACCGATATGCGGAATTTACTGCATTATATCAAGTATCCAATCCCAGCAGGGTTAAGCCTGAGGGCCAGAGGAATAAGAAGAAGGGGGATAGTAAGAATAGAGAGACGCCGTGAAGAAAGAGATGCTGAGAAAGGCATAGCGTAAGCATGTGATGCAAAAGAGGAGAAAGTAAAAGAGGGAAATTAAGAGGGAAGAGGGGAACAGGGAAGGAGAAGGGTCCCTGGGGTAGGGGGAACGGAGGCTAATTTAAAGGGAAAGGAGCGCTGGATCAAATCGTGAAGGGTGGTTATGGGTCACCCAGGGTTGCCATACCCTGAGAAAGTTGTCATGAGTGTCTGATAATATGGCAGTAAGTTTCTCATTTACCATAAAGTCGTTCACGCAATTTTTAACTGCTTCAAAACTAAGTACCCCTGATGACATCAGTTGTGACGAAACGGCCGTAGGGTCACAACATGGACACGCATCGCGCATGCGCAATTCTGGTTTTAATATCAGTGGAGCTTTTTTACTCCTTATCCCTGCTAGGAATTTTTATGTGTTTGTAATTTTTAAAGTTTTAATAAATTAGCCAAGATTCTCTGTACTATTGGAGTCTCCTATTTTTCCTTTGAAAATTCACGGAATGCCTTGGCTGGATCTATGGAAGTGTACATCTACTGCTGTATGGTAATTGCCTCCTGGGAATGCGTCATCTAAGGTGCCTCTTGTTGCTGCTGATCGCCTATCCATGAAGGAAGTTGGTGGGATTCCAGCAGTGTTTCCTGTGGCTCCAATTGCTCCACTAAGCCTGTTTTGACCCCCCTGAATAAGGGGGGTCGCAGGCTTTCCGGTAAGCCTCTATTGCTTTATTGTCAGGTGGTGGGCAGCACTAGCGGTGAAAATACAGACCCAGGGTCTTCCATTGGACATCTCACTTTTGGACTTTATTTCATTTTATGAACTGTTTGCCTTTTTCTTTTTTCCTCACCAATTTTTTTCACTTAATTATGTTTTTGTGTTATATATGCATGCACCACCAATTGATTTTTCTTCATTAGATGTTATTATAAATCATTTTCATTTGATGCTATTATCAAATATTTATTTGAATTTATTAGATATTACCAGTTATTTCTGTACGTCATTGATTCATTGCCATATCACACACACTTGTGGTATTTATCCAGCGCTGCACTCTTTTTCTCTATTCATATTCTTTGTGCCCTCATTTCGGGGTTACAGTGTTCAGCTGCAGGACACCCTTCACGGTTCTTTTAACATTTTTTTAATTTTTTATACTATTCACGCACCTAGCGCAATTCTTTCTTTTCTATTTCAAAACTAAGGGCTGGGGTCTTCCTGGCCTGTGCTATAGTCAATTTAGTTGCAGTAAAGATATGTGCTGCCAGTTGGCATTCAGGGCGGGGAAGCTCTGTAATCGGTTTCTATAGAAGGGCCTCAAAAGGATCTCTCTTTTATAGTGGTGTTGAAAAGGTTGCGAAGCAGCGCATAGCTTCTGACCCATAATCTGCATACCTTAGGGCAGGTCCACCAGATGTGTGCCATTGTACCTTCCTGAGAGCACCCACAGAAATATAGGGGGGAATAGGATGGAATAAAGCTCGCTAATCAAGCCGGAGTGTAGTACCATCTATGGAACATCTAGTATGCATTTTCCAAAAAGAGGACATTCTTGGAGCATTTGGATAATGCAATAGTCATGATCTACCAGTTCTCTGGATCTAATTGTTTCCCAAACTCAGCCTCCCACTGGAGGTGATAAGGTCTCAGTGGTGGTTTCTTAGAGCTAATTATAGCTGCATATATGAGAGATATCAGACCCGAGGCTTGGGGGCGCGATCTACATAGACTTTCGAACGGAGTCAGGGGGTGTAGGGGGTGGGTTGAGATTTTGTAAGTTGTTGAAGAAAATGTCTGAGTTGCAGATAACTGTAATGCTTCCTAAGGGGGATGTCGTGGGAGGAACGTAAGGCCGCGAATGGGATAATCTTGGTTGGGGTGAACATAGAATGGACGTCCACAAAACCGTGTTTGGACCACCATGTAAACTGCAACGGTTGTCGCAACCTGGTGGAAATAATGGGCAATGAAGAAGGCGGAGTAGCGGAAGGTGAGGGGAGATTAAGCCCGCTGAGTATTTGACCGCATCCCACAAAGGGAGTGCGCCAGACAAGGACCTATGGTAGAAGGACGATGTTTCCGGGGGAAGCCAGGGGAGGGAAGCAAGTGGCGTCGGGTGAGAATCCAGTAAATCCATGGTGGCCCACTGTGGCATTTGTTGTTTCTCATGGAGATGAGACAGTGGGGCGATACCCACTGCTGTGTAATAAGCGTGCAGGTTAGGGACCAAAAGGCCACCATTGATTCTGCGGGCATATAGAACTTGCCTCTTGATCCTGGGTCTCTTGGAGCCCCAGACAAACTGCACTATCTTACGTTGATGTATTCGGAGGATATGGGGGGTACCTGGACCGGCTAAACTCTGAAATAATAGAGCAGCTTTGGGAGATAAGTCATGGGTATCGCCAATATTCTACCAAACCAGGATAACAGAAGTGTGGACCAGGAGGTATGCATAGCCTCCAACTTCCCAAAAAGTGGGGGAAAGTTAGCTTGGTATAAACGCGAGTACCTCAGAGTAAGTTTGATACCCAGGTAGGATAATGAGTTTAACCATTGGAATGAGAATGCAGATTGTAGGGATTCCAATTCCAAAGGCTGAAGGTTGATGGACATCGTTTTAGATTTTGCTGGGTTGACCGATAGGCCTGAGAACGTGGCAAAGGAATTTAAAAGAGACAATAGGTTGCTGAGGGAAATTCTCTGTTTAGTGACGGTCAACAAAATGTCATCCGCAAACAATGACAATTTATGCGAGATACCTGCTACTTCTACTCCTGATATGTCTGGGTGAGATCGGATGGCCTCCGCCAAGGGCTCGAGTGCCATGATAAATAGAAGTGGGGAAAGTGGGCAGCGTTGGCGGGTTCCTCTCTTAATGGGGAAGGTGGGCGACTCGTGACCATAGTATCGTATTTTGGCTTGGGGGAATCATAAATGGCTGAAACCCAGTTCAAAAAGGAGGTGCCAAAACCATAGTGGCTAAGCACCTGTGTTAAATAGGGCCAGGACAGAGTGTCAAAGGCCTTATTGACATCTAAGGACAGAAATATTGTCTCCAGGGATCTTTTGTATACCATATGTTGGATTTGAAGGAGGCGTCTAATGGCATCTCCTGCCTGTCTACGGGGAACAAACCCCACCTGGTCCTTCTTTATTAGGTGCGGGAGAAAGGAATTTAAGCAGTTGGCCAGAATCTTCGTCAAAATTTTCATATCAATATTAGGAAGATTGGTCAGAAATTAGTCCAGGAAAAATGGTCTTTATCTGACTTAGGAATCATTACAATGTTGGCAGTCAGCAAATCCGGTGTAAATGAGTGACCCCCTTTTACCAAATTATACATAGCCGCCAAATGTGGGGCAAGAACATCCACTAATTTCCGGGAGTACAAGGCCGTGAAACCATCTGGTCTCTTACCTACTTTCAGTTCTTTAATGCATTGAAGAACTTCCGAGACCTGTATATCTCGGTTCATAAGGGGCGTGTGGGTATCGGATAGGGAGGGTAAGGATAACTCCTTCAAGAAAGCATTCAGACCCTGGGTTGAGGAGTGAGTAGGGGCGGAATAAAGTTTGGTGAGATGATGGCGGAACTCGTCCAAGATCCGCTGAGGGTTGCCCGTGAGAAGATTATGGCTGGTGCGCAGGGTAATGGGAGCAAATTTCAGGGTGAAGGTGCGCAATCTGTTGGCCAACATCACATTGGGTTTGTTCGTCATACCATTATTGGCGGGCCCAGCGCATAGTGCGTTCCACTTCATTGGTTAAACATGAATCCAGGTGCGTGCGGGCCTTATCTAAAAACTTGTGGTTGGCAGGGGTGAAGGCTTGTTTGAAGGCCGTAGACCGGTCCTCCAGATTGTGCTCCAACTTGCGACGGGTCTGAATTTGCTCTTTCTTGCGGTGTGACGCTATACGAATGACTTGGCCCCGAAGGACAGCTTTATAAGCTTCCCAAAGTGTTACCGGTGATGAGACCATCCCTGCATTGAGTCTGAAGTAATCCACAGAGGCTTGGATGTCACTGAAGATTAACCCTAAGGACAAAAGTGAATCATTCATCACCCAAGGGGCATGTTGTGGTTTGTTGAGCAGGGAATGACAAACAGTCAAGGCAGGATCATGGTCTGACCAGGGGACTGCTAGGATCGAGACCAAGTCGATTAAAGGGAGATGATTCCGTAACACAAACATGTGGTCGATCCTGGAATGAGAGTGGTGAGAGTGGGAGTAGTGGGTGTAGTCCCTACCCAGGGGATGAAATTCTCGCAGATATCTACTAGATCATGATTGTGCAGGGCCTGTGAGAATTTTTTAGTGGCGGTGGCGGGGACTTTATGTTCTGATGGGTTTAGCGTCACATTAGAGTCACCCACCAACAGAAGGTTGCCCCTCTGGTGGACCTTTAGCAAGGAGCAGACATGAGTCAGGAAGGGGCCCGGGGCATAGTAAGTCATGATGGTTACCTCATTGTCCTGAACAGAGCCTTGCAAAACAAGGTATCTGCCATCAGGATCAGCTATCTGTTTACTGCAAATAAACGGGACCGATTTACTTATAGCAATGAGAACCCCTTTCTGTTTAGTAGGACTGTTGGCTAAATAGACTTGGGGTAATTTGCAGCAAAGTATTTGGGACAGGATGAGGAAGAAAAATGGGTTTCCTGTAAACAGGCTATGTCTATGCTTTGCTGTTTGAGGTGTTTAAAAACCTTGACCCATTTTGGGGGGAGTTCATGCCCTGTACATTCAGGGACAACCAATGAAGGGTCATTGGGTCAGGAGTATACGGTTGTAACATGTTCCATCCACGCACCCCAGGGACTGGGGGGGAGGGAAAGAGAAGTGACAGAGAGAAAAGGAGGAAAGTGAAGAAGAACATACAGTAGGATATGAGAATGCCAAGGAGAACTCGGAATTGAAGAAATAATAAGTACATAAGTGTATCACGAAGTGGGCTGTAAGGCCCACAGTGGGGTGGGACCGTGACCAAGACTATTGTCCTAGCCCGGTGCCAACGCATGAGGGGAGCAGTGGTCTATCGGAACCACCGGTTTGTTGTGTAAAATAATGCAAGCAACTTAAATAGCAATAACATAGACTCTAAACAGTATCTAAAAACATGGACAAATTGAGCAGGTTAAGAACAATCACAATAAGGCAACTTTAGTGCATAGGTGTAAATGCGAGGGTCCCCCCAGACCCCCAGAGACGACAGTCACAAGACCGCCAACTTCAGGAGGCCAAGAGGGCCTATATAACATGACCGCGCCCCCAGTCCCACCAATCCACAAAGCAGGAATGGAGAAAATGTTTTACCCCCCTCCCCACACCGCAGCAGTCTAGGAGTCCGTTTAAATAAACATAACAAAAAGCCGCCCAACCCATTCGGGCCAGCAGTGGTACAACAGTGAAGAGGAGGATTGGGGGGCAAAATAACGGCAGAGCTCTGCATGGTGTCATATGGGGGGTAATCATCGCCCTGGACCGCCATCTCGCAGGTGGGACGGCCTACAATAGGGCGACCCCCCCAGCCATGCAGTAGCAACCACAGCAGGGTGGAAGTGTGGCAGGGGGGCACCTTCCAAAACACGCCGCCTCGATCCTCGTGTGAAGTTAACAATTGAAGTAAGAACATTTAGTGCGACATGGGACCAGGCAGCCGGGAAAACTGAAGCTGCCAGTTAGGAAGGATACGGATCCTCAGCCATTGTTGGACTGCTAGAACAGTTGGGCTTGTAGGTCCCGCAGCGCCTGAGATCTGGATTGAGATCTTGTAGATGCTTGAGAGGGCTGGCGAGGATGCCTAGAGGGTCCAGGCCTAGGGGATGAAGACGGAGCATCAGGTTGAAATGGAGGGAGGCCCAGTTGCAGATCCTGGAGGTGGCGTTTCAAGTCAGATGGGGAGGTGGTATGGAATTGGCGGCCCAGGTGGGAGAAGGAAAGTTTAAATGGGAACCCCAATCTGTACTTGATCTGGTGGGATTGTGGAATTTGAAGATAAAGCTTGAGGCCTCGGCGTCTGGTGATGGTGACCGGTGAGAGGTCAGCGAATAGTTGGAGGGAGTTACCTTGGAAGGAGAGGTCCCACTGCTCTCGTGTAGACTGCAGGAGCCCTTTTTTAGTTCGGTAATAATGAAATTTGATGATAACATCCTGCGGGGGACCTTTGGAGGGTTTGGGGGCTAGGGACCTGTGAATGCAGTAAAAAAAAACCTATTTCTTACGATGTCCAATAATAATGTCCCACAAAGTAAATGTCCCACAGTGATTCTCATTCCCTCCTGCTGATCCTTTCACTACAAATGACAGAAAATCTTCAATGCTGTCATTGATATTGGGATAGTGGTTGCAGGGATGTTAGCAAGCAATCACCCATCCCTGGCTCCATTTACGACCCCCCCCCCCCCCCGAATGTAAACAAAGTGGTTGCATGGCCATAGATGTCAGCCAGCATCCCCAGCCCTACTATTCAAATCCACCGAATTGGGTTAGGGATGCGTTATTGGTTGCTAGGATGCAGGTGGCAGCCATTGTCCTAGCAACCACAGCTGTGAACAGGAAGCTGTCATTAATTAGTATTAATATTGCCAATAATGAATGATTTCCTGCACCACCAGAGGTTCGCCGTGGTGGGCAAACCGGCTATTTAGTTTGCCCATTTCAAAAACCAGGAGTTGCCCTGTAATCGCATCTCATCCCTAATAGATAGATAGATACTGTAGATAGAAAGTTAAGTCTCTTCTTTTCTTTTCCTGCATGTTCACCTGAAGGTCCAGCAGAAGAGATTTAAAGGATTTATATTTGTGTACCAGGTATTGCTATGGGACTGAAGACAGAACTAGATTTAGTAATAGTAAAATAAAGACTATAATGCCCTGTACACGCGATAGGATTTTCCGACAACAAAACTGTGGATTTTTTTCCCGACAGATGTTGGCTCAAACTTGTCTTGCATACACACGGTCACACAAATGTTGTCGCAAATTCCAAACGTCAAGAACGCGGTGACGAAAAATTAAGTTCAATTAAGTTCAATAGCCAGTGCGGCTCTTCTGCTTGATTCCAAGCATGCGTGGAATTTTGTGCGTCGGAATTGTGTACACACGATTGGAATTTCCAACAGCGGATCTGGTTGTCGGAAAATTTGAGATCCAGATTTCAAATTTTGTTTGTTGGAAATTCTGACGGAAAATGTCCGATGGAGCCTACACACGGTGGGAATTTCCGACAACAAGCTCCCATCGAACATTTGTTTTCGGAAAATCCTATTGTGTGTACAGGGCATAAGACTGTTAAACCAAATTTGGTATGAATTGGCGCAGCCCTTTTGTTGTTGGTATTAATAATAATAAAGTTATTGTTTATACATAGCATCTTTAAATATTATAAACCGTATGCTCCATAACAGAACTATTTATTACACCATAAATTAGTCCAGCCATCACAGCTCGAACGAATAATACTATAAATTAACAATAAACTGTCCCCTTCAGTCAAAGGGAATTAAAAAACCTCACAACAGCAGGCCGCAACAATCGGGTGGGAGGGAGAGGGTGTCTTCTTAAACTGTCACCGCTGCTCTGATGAATAACAACTTTTTTCCTCTCCTGTAAAAAGGCACCTCAGGTCACCTGACCCAACAATCAAATATTCCAGAAGGGCATCATGCTTACAGGTAAGTAACCAATCATTTCAAAGAAATGTATTATTATTATTATTATTTTGTATTATTATTTTAAATTATTTATTAAAACAGCTTTATCCCTATGTCTGTCTCATTCCCATAGGAGGGGTAACTTAGGCGTTCCCCCTCTTTTCATTCTTCCACTTAGGGTAGGTTTATGATGCACATATTAGATGTTAGCTCCAGTTTCAGGAAAATCTCATGTCCATAAAACTTTGACCACTGGTCATAGTTTTATGGGGAAATGTGGTAATAGTCCAGCCCTCTCTTCCTTCTGACATATTTTTATTAGAAATTTGTATCTTTGCAATGCTGCCTTTAAGGTGATTACAGGTAAATGACAGTGATCAACAGCTGATAATCGTTGTGTATGACCCCTGATATCTTTCCTGCGTTCATTGCTGTTGGTAATAGTCTGGCTACAGCAAGTATAAGGAGCACACAAATATGTACTTTTTCACATATGCTTAGGATGTGGATCTTGCTCACAGTACTTATACATTCAGGGCCATCTTTAACACAGGGCAAAAGGGGCAGCTGTCCCAGGCCCAGTCATTGTTGTGGGGCCCCTTGAGCCCGGACAGCTCTCAGATAGTTGATAAGAGGATTCGGGAGAGCCCAAGAAAATGTTAGCCCAGGGTCAAAACAATATTAAAGATGGCACTGTATACATTCACATGAGGTTGTTTCTGAAGAGTAGGGATGAGCCGAACACTCTTCAGTTTCGGTTCGCACCAGTACTTGCGAACAGAAAAAAAAATTTGTGCAAACATGTGAACACCATGAGGACACCATGGGATGCGAACACCGTGAGGACACCATGGGACACGAACGTGAAAAATCAAAAGTGCTAATTTTAAAGGCTTATATGCAAGTTATTGCCATAAAAAGTTTTTGGGGACCCGGATACTGCCCCAGGGGACACGTATCAATGCAAAAAAAGTTTTTAAAACTGACTTTTTTCGGGAGCAGTGACTTTAATAATGCTTAAAGTGAAACAATAAAAATGAAAAATTCTTTTAAATATCATGCATGGGGGTCCCCTTAGTCTGCCTGTAAAGTAGCGCATTTTCCCATGTTTAGAAAAGTACTGCAGAAAATTGACATTTCTAAAGGAAAAAAATGTCATTTAAAATTGCTCATGGCTGTAATGTATTGCCAAATCCCGGCAATATACATAAAAAATCATTTAAAAAATAGCGTGGTCTTTGGGTCTGGTATGGAGATTAAGGTGAACTCTACGCCAATTTTTTTTTAAATGGCGTGGGGGTCCTCCCCCCAAAATCCATACCAGATCCAAAGGGCCTGGTATCGATGGGGGGAACCCATGCTGTTTTTTTCTTAATTCAGTCATAGGGCTCCCCTTAACCCCCTCAATACACTATATTATATATTGTACACTGCACTATATACCCTGCACTCTATTATATATACTACACTGGGTGGACTATATACTCTGGACTGCAGTATATACTATATGGACTGCACTATATACTCTGCTGAAAAATTGAGCCTTAGGTGTTGGTGGTGGCAGAACACGGTAACCCCTCACATGTTTGGCGAACGGGCGAGCACCCGATGTTCGAGTCGAACTTTTGTTCGACTCGAACTCGAAACTCATCCCTACTGAAGAGGTCTGTAGAAAGGGTTAACTTGAGGTTTAGTGTTAATGTTTCTTGGAGGATTACTTTGAGGGTTAGTGTTAGGATTAAAGGGTGGGGTAGTGATAGACTGATGTCACATCTCTTCCTTCTGACATATTTTTATTAGAAATTTGTATTTTTGTAATGCTGCCTTTAAGGTGATTACAAGTAAATGACAGTGATCAAAAGCTGATAATCGTTGTGTATGACCCCTGGTATCTTTCCTGCGTTTATGGCTGTTGGTAATAGTCTGGCTACAGCAAGTATATGGAGCACACAAATATATACTTTTTTCACAGATGCCCAGGGTTCAATCAATATTAAAGGTGGCCCTGTATACATTCACATGAGGTTTTTTCTGAAGAGGTCTGTAGGAAGGGTTAACTTGAGCTTTAGTGTTAAGGTTTCTTGGAGGGTTATGCCCCGTACACACGGTCGGACTTTGTTCGGACATTCCGACAACAAAATCCTAGGATTTTTTCCGACGGATGTTGGCTCAAACTTGTCTTGCATACACACGGTCACACAAAGTTGTTGGAAAATCCGATCATTCTGAACGCGGTGACGTAAAACACATACGTCGGGACTATGAACGGGGCAGTAGCCAATAGCTTTCATCTCTTTATTTATTCTGAGCATGCGTGGCACTTTGTTAATCGGATTTGTGTACACACGATCGGAATTTGTTGTCGGAAAATTTTATATCCTGCTCTCAAACTTTGTGTGTCGGAAAATCTGATGGAGAATGTGTGATGGAGCCTACACACGGTCGGAATTTCCGACAACAAGGTCCTATCACACATTTTCCGTCGGAAAATCCGACCGTGTGTACGGGGCATAAGTGTTAGGATTAAAGGGTGGGGTAGTGATGACTGATGTAATACTTGAGACAACACAAGAAGTCACCGGACAGGATTGCTAAATGTGCAGGAAGAACATTCACCTGCTTGTATGTGTCGCTCCCTTGCTGGCTGGATCAGCAAGGCATTCTTCATTGCTACTGAAAAGGCTGCAGAAAATAAGTCACCATAGAGAGAATGAAACTCATTCAGCTGATGAGGGAGTGATACATGCAATCAAGTTAGTTCTTTATTAATCTGCTCCGTCCTCCTGCTCTACCAGTAGCAGGATTCCAAGTGTGACAACATCAGCCTTTTGGATAGAAGGGTTAGCGTAAGAGGGCAAAGGTTCCTGGTGTACTGCATCTATCTCTCTGCATCTGGAGCTCTGCAATGAAAATTGTTAGAGCTAAAATAGCTAAAAGTTCATGTTTTAAATGCGGTCATTTTCATCGGTTTACTTTTAATAAAAAGCAGTGTTGGTAACCAAACAGTAAAAACCTTCTTCCAGTCTTATTGGTAAATAATAGTACTTACAGTAATGTTCCATTTTCGGGATCTAAAATTATCTAAATAAACAGGAAAAATACCTAATAGATTATAAGCAGGGCAGAACTTGGGGTGGTGGGGGCCCTTGGGCTTGAGTCACTTTCGGCCCTACCTCCCTATTGGGCGGGGCCCATGGGCTTGAGCCCAGTCAAGCCCAATGGTAAGTCCGGCCCTGATTATAAGCTTTCAAGAGCAGGGCCCTCCGTAACCTTTTATATTGAATTTTATTGTAACTATACTATTTCCCTTTTGTTGAAAAGCGCTGTACATACTGTTGGCTCTATATACAGTAAATCCTGCATATTATTAATAATAATAATAATAATATGAGTAAACTAAATGGGTTTCAAGCTTACAAAAACAAAAATACCAGCAGAATTTGGTCTATTAAATGTCCACATTCCGCACCTTTTGTATCCTTTCCAGACTGTGCTTTTTTCACATTATACCTACCATGCCACTTGGGGGTGAATTATGCCATCACAGTTCATCCATTTAGATGTAATGGGGTTGATTTACTTAAACTAGACAGTGCAAAATAGGATGGAGCTGTGCATGGTAGCCAATTGGATTATAACTTCAGCTTGTTCAATTAAGCTTTGACTATAAAACTTGGAAGCTGATTGGTTTCTTTGTAGATCTGTACCAGATTTTGCACACTTCAGTTTAAATAAATCAACCCCAATTGCTCTCTAATATGTAATTATGATAATGTTATCATGCCAAATAGTGGGATAGCGGTTCCCTTGTTTCTTTTAAGTGATGGGGAATCTCCACATGTCCAATATACTTAGGAAATGTTTATTTCTTGTTCTATAATTATAATGACAATATAAAATATATGTCCATATTTATTTTTACTATAGTTTACATTAATATGTAAGAAATAGGGCTACAGATTCTACTTACTATACATGGAAAAACACCTTTCTGTGAAAACACATTATGGGACTAAACTGGCTGCAAACACAAATCATTTATATATTCAATTTTAATCCCTTGACAGGTTGTGAAACAATTATTTATAAAAAAAAATTGTCTATTTGACTGTGGAAATTATACTCCATGACAGGTCAGACAATGAGACAAAAAGACAATTATTTACAGGTACTGTAGAGCACAATATTTAAAGGCAGCCTAGCTATTCATTGAGAATGTACTGTTAATTGGGTAAACATTTTTTTTATTTTATTGTATGAGGCTCCAATGCTAGGAAGAAAAAAAACTAATTTAAGTTTCTTTTAAAAGCACCAGACAACATTAACAAAAATTAATTGAAGCACATTGAAATTTCACTGTCTATAAACAGAAGCTATTATTTTTGGACGAAAAGAGTGCTGTAGCTTAAGAATGTTTTATCTGTTGTTTATTGTGCTATTATAATGTGACCATTTACCAGCATGGAACAAATATGCACTGTATGGAATTATATATTTTCTCAATTTATATTTCGGTATCTATCTGCATATAAATGATGTATGATTCTCAGAAATAACTTGTGCACGGAATATTTATTTTTTTTTATTACGAAATAAAAATGACTTTTTTTTTATTAAGCCGTCTATTCTGTATGCATGGTTTATTTGTACAAACTAAACTATATTGCTGCATTGCTGGAGTGTTAATAATGATAACAGAGATGTAAAAAAACTGAACAGTATTAGAGGAGGTGTAGAAAATATGGTGAATTGTGGTTGTTGATGGTCAGGGTGTTTAGCATTCCAGTTCCATGTCAGTGGGTGTTTAGTTAATCTCTTACAGGATTTTAGGTAACTGGTGGTTACTTTGGAGTTCACTTATTTCTGTTTATAATGTGAAGCATATGAATTGTATAAAAGAGGGCGTAGAAAAGGAAAAGAAGAAGAGGAAAAGGAAACAGAAGGCATTAATGCTACAACAAAAACAACTACTACCAATATTACTAAACTAATAATTATAATAATATAACTTAATCCTTGACACTGTTATATGAACATATGCCTTAAATGCTATTGACTTTTTTTAATTTTAGTATATACCAAAATGTTTACTCTACATAAATTAAATCTTATATCTGATGGGAACATGCTAGCTTATACATAAAGAAAATGAGTGAACAAAGGAATAAACTGTTATGCTTTTCTGTGCCAGTCTTTGATATCCAAACACATGATCAGGAAGAGTTTTCTTGCTCCACTATTACATGGGTTAAATTGAAATTCACCACCAATCTCTGAATTTTAGTTTACCAGTGGCTGGTGGCTTTCAGGCTTTTTACCTTTTATTTTCACCTGGTGATACTGTACCAGTAAGGCTCTGCTTATTAACCGTAATGATTGATGCGCTTCCTTTAGGAACAAATAGGGAATCCACTGCACGTGCCTGGACCAGCCACAAGACTATCTGTGAGGAGGCTGTGGGGAACCTTGTGGTTCCACAATGAAGGTCTCCTTGGATTATAGACAAATGAATGGGGAAAATGTGTGAGGGGGAGGGGATTGGCAATCAGTTGGCTGCTTTTTAGGGATGATTTATTTTATGAGATCTCATGGAAAATGGCTGCTGATCTTCAATAAAATGGCTGACGTTACATACATTATCCATTTACATCAGAGAATCTTAGGGAAAACGGCCGTCGTTCTTCTACAAAATTACAAATGCTTATGGCTCCAATATATATATATATATATATATATATATATATATATATATATATATATATATATATATAGATATACACACAGTATCTCACAAAAGTGAGTACACCCCTCACATTTTTGTAAATATTTTATTCTATCTTTTCATGTGACAACACTGAAGAATTGCTACAATGTAAAGTAGTGAGTGTACAGCTTGTATAACAGTGTAAATTTGCTTTCCCCTCAAAATAACTCAACACACAGCCATTAATGTCTAAACCGCTGGCAACAAAAGTGAGTACACCCCTAAGTGAAAATGTCCAAATTGAGCCCAATTAGCCATTTTCCTCCCCGGTGCCATGTGACTCGTTAGTGTTACAAGGTCTCAGGTGTGAATGGGGAGCAGGTGTGTTAAATTTGGTGTTATCGCTCTCACTCTCTCATACTGGTCACTGGAGGTTCAACATGGCACCTCATGGCAGAGAACAATCTGTAAAAAGAATTGTTGCTCTACATAAAGATGGCCTAGGCTGTAAGAAGTTTGCCAAGACCCTGAAACTAAGCTGCATCATGGTGCCAAGACCATACAGCGGTTTAACAGGACAGGTTCCACTCAGAACAGGCCTCTATATATATATATGATACGATACTTGAAATTCAGCTCCCTTTGACCCCTGAGGATGCAGTAGGGCGTGAAACTAGTTGGGTGGAGAAAGAGTGCTGATGTCACTGCATGGCGTTGTTTGTGGTGGCCTTAGCTGTTCTGAATACTGTTGTTTTTACCTGTTTTTATCCTCATTCCCATTAAATGCTACACTATATACTGTACCTTAAATAAAACACACTTTTTTCTTTGTTTACTAAGGTTTGGGTATATTTTACCTTTAGTGTGAGCAGCTGTTTTTTCCACAAAGTGCCAGCTATTGTTTATACTTTTTAAGGATAACTAAAAATATAGTTCTTATTTAACCTCCCTAGCGGTATTCCCGAGTGTGGCTTGGGATGAATTTTCATTACCAAAAGCAGTAACCCCCCGAGCCACACTCGGGTTTGCATCGCAGGATCCAGGCAAAGTTACTTAATTTGTCCCTAGGATCCTG
Organism: Aquarana catesbeiana; assembly: GCF_042186555.1. Classification (NCBI taxonomy): domain Eukaryota; kingdom Metazoa; phylum Chordata; class Amphibia; order Anura; family Ranidae; genus Aquarana; species Aquarana catesbeiana. The sequence goes on along the minus strand of NC_133336.1, from coordinate 69,788,731 downwards.
CGATGTCTCCCCGCTGTGTGTGCAGGCTGTGTCCTCCGCTCGTTCTATCACTGTGGCGGTCTCGGTGGAGCCCGGCGCCAAATTCAAAAAGTGCAAAAAGCATAATACATACAGTACACTGTAATCTTACAAATTACATTACTGTATCAAAAAATTTCACCTCCCATTTGTCCCTAATGCTTTGTCCAGTGCCCTGCATGTAGTTTTATATTATATATACTGTTCTTTCTGCCTGGAAACTTGAGAATGTCCATAGCAACCAAAAAGTGTCCCTTTATGTCAAAAGCTGTTTTAGACCAGCTAGAAAACAGCAATAGTAAATTAGAATCACTTGCAGAATTGAGCGATAGTGATTTGTGGGGCAATTCCTCATCAAACACTGAAAGTAATGACAGCGACAATTCTGCAACTGAGCGAATTTCAGTGTTTTTGATTTGTTTACGTTATTGAATACATTTTATTATTATTATATTATTATTTGTTATAATTATTTACAGTTATTTATTATATTATAATTTATTATTTTGTGTTTCAAACTTTATCATACCCGGGATGTCTACTAGACTCTTGTTTGGACAGATTTAAGTGAATAATTCCTAAGGATTACAGGCCTACAATATAAAACGCCAAATTTCCATGCAAAACAATGTACCGCTTTCAGCATCAAAAATCGGACATAATCATACCGCCAGGGAGGTTAAAGCCCAATTGAACTCTCTGTATTTATTACTGCGATATAGTACGACTGGAAATACAATGACATATACACTGCTATTTTAGGTCTTTTTTGTTCCTAAGTGCTACAGCAAAGGTTAAAATACCCTGTACTACTTGAAGTGTCTCTTTTTCTACTTGAATGTCATATCGTACCATACTTTGTTGTAAACTGTGAAAATGTTCTAATAAAAAGACTGGCAGTATCTTGGAGAGTTGGACCGATATTCTCAAGAAGTGGCTGTCTGACACACCCCCAAACACTGCCTCAATCCACAGAGCTTTAGCTCCCTGAGCTGTTACAGCGAAGTTCCACCCCCATTTTGAAATTTGCGCCTGCCCGTTCATTAAAGATGGGTTCGTTAGGAGTCAATGGGCATCCTCCGCTGGTGGCATTGTGTTATTTTCAAAACAGGAAATGGCGCGATGCAAGGCAACAATGAGTGCGCCACGCTTTGTAGTTTATGCGCATGCACGAGATTGGGAGGTGCATTCTGGGTGGCCAGCAGCACCGCATCCTGGAAGAAGATACCAGTGGGGTTCACATGCCCACCCTGCAGATGGAAACATGCAAGAAAGGGGACAGCAAGGTTAGCTTTAAAAAAAACAACATATAGTAACCAACATTAACTATCCATACAGTTTGGTATTAAAGCGGATCCAGGGATCCCGCGATGTTGGCACCCCAGCCGATTTTTCAGTCGGCTCTCGGGTGCTGCCGCCACCATTCCTTGCGGCTTCACGATATTTCCCTACTGCGCATGTTGGAAGCATGCTGTGCTTTCTGAATGGCCCGGTGGCGGTGGAAGTGGGAGGAAGCTGTCAGCTGTCAGCACAAGACAATGTAACCATTGCTGCAGCACTAAAGGTGACTATACACTAGATGAAAAATCGTTTGAAAATCTGTCATTTGGACAGTTCGTTCCTTTTTTGTCCAGTTAATGGACACAAATTTAATACTGGTTGTGATGTTATTGAGCCAAAAATTTGAAGCAAAAGTTTGGAAAACTTCTTCCGAACGGACAATAAATTGAAAGGTTAATGTGTTTCTCACCCGTTGAAAATTGAACTGTTGGTACTGCGCATGTGGAATAAAAAAAAACCTAAAGGAGAGGTGTATTTTTTACTGTATATGAAGCTGAACTGCATGCAATATTGAACACGGATGGTTCAGCTTTAAAACATGGAGCAGGGTGGAGGAGATATGCTGCAGACACTTACAGCACCATCTCAGGGCAAAGACATTATCAAGTAGGGAAGGCACTTTGCAATTCCTCCTAATAACCCTTGGCAAGCAACATCTTCAGGTGCCCCACAGTTGCCCAATCTGGCAGAAAGCAGTCAGCTAAAATCTTATGTCACCTTCAGTGTCCCTGCACCCTAAGATCCCTGGTCCTAAGACAACAAACAGTAGGATAAGGTGAGTTGTATCTTCTCAATTGCATTATGCCCTATTCCAAACATTAGTTTGCTAATGCACGTCATTAACTAATTATGATGTGAAGAAATGACAATGAATGGTGATTATCCCCACCTGTAAAAGTAAAAGGAAGTCTTTATCTTATCTGGAATGGGACAGAGTGCCTATGTAACTGGACCATCCAATTACAGTCAAACTCGTGAATGAGGGGATTACCTTACAGCTATTATCCTGGGTGGGGTGGAAGTGAAGAATGTGATAATGTGTGTGGAGGGCTGCCTAAGAATGTGTTGTGTTGGGATAGTCATCACTGACTCTAAGCACTAACTGCAAATGCTATTACTTTCTTAGTTTATATAAAGGGTCTTAGCAGTCTACACTACTGGAGTGTATATCACTCTCACTGGCTCCATCTGATAGAAGACCTCTTGTGTTAATAGGTGGATTTAGGTTCCCAATAATCTATTAACTTAAAGACGTGTACAGATATAATGGGAGATGGATAAACTCGTTTAGATCGGTGATTTGTATAGGCATGCGGTTTCTGCATCACGGCCAACAAGTAAATAATATTGAATTTGAGGACTTTAACACATAAGATTGGGTAGCTGAACAAAGAAGCATAAGTTACTGATCCTGTAGGTTACAGATGAGGAATGTTAAATGCAACACAATCCTTGGGAAACATATAATCACTGTGAAGGACCTTAGGTATGTTTGTACAACAAAAATGTTTTGTATTAGTGCAAAGCTGGCCATGGTTATAGAAGCACAGTTGTACCTTAGGTGGCAAACCAATCTTCTAAGGTCCTCCCCTGCACACACATACTCGATTATATTTTAAAAGTGTGTGTGTGCATGTCTTATCTGAGAACGTAAAAAGCAATATAACATTCTACCCATCAAACTATCCAACAGACTTTTCTTGAAGTGCCACGATATATATTGAAGTTTTTAGCACCCTACTGACAACACCATTATCACACAGACAGGTCATAGTTACCTGCGAACCTTTCATAGATTTTTGTGATTGAAGAAAATTAAAAAAAAAACATTTTTACAATGTTTAGGCAAGCATTAGTGAATTAGTATGTATGACTGTGTACTTTGATAAGAAGGCTAAAGGCTGAAGGGTTACAGGCTTAGCTTATAATAAATATATTTTTAAATAGTAACGTATTTTAACATTAAGTGAAAAGCAAATATTATTTGAACCAAGAAATGTTCTATATACCGTGTATTAGATTAAAAAAGAAAAAAAAAGTGCACTTACTACCCTAATGTTGTCAGGTATGTAAAGAGCACGCTAAGGTGCAAAATGGTTCTAGCAGACAAATGTAAATCATATAGCACAAAAAAAGGGAAACATTATATTACAAAAATTAGTGCATAAGGAAAAATCCATAAAAACATGAAAAGTCAATATGATGGGAGCAGGGCCCTCTGATTCCTACTGTATTAAAGTGTATTGTATTTGTACTGTCTACCCTCAAGTTGTAAAGCGCTACGTAAACTGTTGGCGCTATATAAATCCTGTATAATAATAATGATGGCAGGGTCAGCAGTCCCTCCTTCACACAGAATCTGGGACAGTTCCCACCAGCAGAACACATTAACACAAAAAATAAAAGAAAGGGTGAGAGAGAGCATCAATACATGAGTGTATTACTTATTAAACCTGAATAAAAATGAAAAGTAAATATTACACTATGAATATACAAGCATATCTATCAAGACTCCAGTAGGTGGCAGTATAGCAGGTGGTCAGTGGTGTTACAGCAGACCTCTCTGGATGTGATGTCAGATATCAGAATGCAGGAAGTATAGCAGGGAGCACACCAGGAATAACCAGAGGATAAAAAAGCAGTATGTAATAACCAAGATGAAGGCAATTGCGGGTGTAAAGACATTATACATGACGTGGGTGGGTGTCGCAATATGTTTCGGTGTGTGAAGCCCCTCTCCTAAGCTTGAGAAGGGGGCTCCAGGCCCCAAAACATGTTGCCATGCCCTCCCACGTCACACCCGCAGTGACCACCATCTTAGTTTTTATATAATGCTGGTTCATCTGCTGGTTCTTCCTGATGTGCTCCCTGATATGCTTCCTGGACCCTGCTATCTGAAATCACATCCACCTAGAGGGGCCTGCAGTAACACCACCTGGTATACTGCCACCTATTTGAGACTTGACAGATGTGCTTGTATATTAATTTTACATGTGAGTGTAATATATAATTTTAATTTTTGAATTTTTAATTCAGTTTTAATAAATACTACACTCAGGTAGTGGTGTTCTCTCCCTCTTTCTTTTCTTTTTGGTATATACTACTTATTAAACGTGCATAATTTATATTCGTTGGCAGAACTCTTTTTGCTTCCAGATCCTAGGGCTGTGGGCAAGTTTCTGTGGTGTGTTACTGAATATTTCCCTCTACTCTCCGAATAGCAAAAAATATACTTATATTAGACCATCTAGAAGGTAAATTGGAACAATAATTAACTGCAAATACATTAGATATCTGTTGTGCTTATCCTGACCGAGAAAAGACAAATGTACACCAGGTTCAGTCTTCCACAATCCTCATTAGCTTCATTCCAGAATAGAATAAAACCTCTGATGAACATTATAATGTGACTGAATATTAGTAGACATAATCAGACAATAAGGACAACTGACAGTTTGTGTCATCATTTAACAGCTTCCATTTTCTAACATAATGTCCAGATATACATTTCAGTTTGCCAATTTCCAGAAAAAAATATTTGCCATGGAAATTAATTGCAATACATATATATGTATGTATATATATATATATATATATATATATATATATATATATATATATATATATATATCTCTCAAGATCCAATAATCAGGTACTTGAATTTAAAGGAATGAAATACACACGTGTGAGCACCATTACTGTAAACCATCAGTTATTTAAAAGATGTTCATATATTATGTTCCTTTTGGAATTGATGATGTTGTCATTGAGTCTACCCATGCTCCATGGATCTTCCCATTAGTTGCTAACACCTACAGTATGTATTTTCATACTGTGCTTGTCTGAAGCATCTGTATAATCAAATGCTTATGTGAAGACAAACTTGTATAACTGCTATGTAGGAAAACACAGTAGTAGGGATACAACTGGATATCTGTGTAATTGAGGGAGGAGGACCAGAGTTGGTGTGTACACATTCACAGCATCTGATTACAAAATGGTTGGTGGCTTAAGCTATTGTTAAAGGACCATTCCACAAACCTCTTGTTTACTGTTAACAGTTTGAAATGTGGACACTGTGACTTTAGCTGTTAATGGATCTAAACATTTAGGCTAACAGATTAAGGCTTGCTAAACATTACAAAAAATTGTCCCAAACAGAGATAGTGGGAATCTGTAAGCCATTTGCATAACGGCAATTGTCCAGTGACAATACCTTTTGGGCAGTCTAAAACACTGGATATTGTGTGAGAGCTATTCAGCTTCCCAGTAGCCTCTTACATTATGCATGCCAAGACAAAAGGCAGAAAAGGGTAAATAAATACCTCCAATACATATGTTAACAATTTGTATTTTGAAAGGTAATTAGATGAAGTTGACATTTCACAAGTTCTATTACCTGATTAATCTATTATTTAATTAAAGAAGCATGTAATGAGAGAAATTTGTAGGCTTCCATTGATAACTCCCCTGCAAATGCTAGTTGCCTGGCTGTCTGTGGCATCAGTACTTTATTCATTGGCACCAACAAACATTTTTGATATATCATTCCTTGGGTTATACCTATTCGAATGGATCTCTTCCTAGACATAGTCACCACTAGGAGTTTCTGGAAAGTCTCCTCTACTATACAGATACGGTATGCATGCTAAGACAATACAATGGTACCAGCAATCAAATAAACACCATATAAATGTAACATAAATCCAAAAGAACTATTGATATACAAATAGTGAGTAATAAAAGTCCATAGAAGATGTGAGAATATCCTTTTTAAATCCTCCAACCACTGTGTCTTCAGGAGTCTTCTGAGATAAGACAAGACAAGAGGTATTGCACATGTGAGAACAGTATAAACAAGGAGATCTGGAGAACCAGTGGTTGGCGCTAGTGTATGTGGCAATATATATGTGGATCATCACAACGGGGAATTGATGAGCGATATAGGGTGATACTCTAAATAATCCAAAGCGTATACAACTCGTATGGATGGTAAGTGTGCATTTTACACACACTGTGGTGGAGCACTAATTGAAGGAATTTTAAGCACCTTATAATCTGAAGACAAGGTGGTTGGAGGATTGAAAAAGGCTATTCTCATATCTTCTATGGGCTTTTATTACTCACTATTTGTATATTAATAGTTCTTTTGGATTTATGTTAAATTTATATACTATTTATTTGATTTCTGGTAGATTTTTTGAGAAGTGGAGGTTGTGTCCTAGTGCATCACTTTTTCATTTGGAAGAGGGTGTCCACTTAAAGGAGCAGCTGCATATGTTTATATGATTTAGGTTGGCGCCATACTTTATACAGATTTCTTACAATACAATGGTACCAATTTATTCCATGGTCATCTGTAAAAAGATGTTTAAGGTTGGATTGTGCCTCCAACTACCAGTCTCTATGGCTAGTTGAAGGTCTCACTATCACAAACAGAATTATCTTCTGGCAACTATATGTGGTTAATGACTATAAATCTGTGGTTGTGACTATAGTATTCAATATATGATTTCACCTCTTTCCCTTAGAAAAAAAATGGTTGCTGTAACAACAAATTTAACTGTAGTTGGACCTTAATTTGTTTGACGCTAACTCAAAATTCATCTAAAACTGGTGTAGCCATTGTCCTCTTTGAGACATGGGATCCACACAGCTTGGGGCATCATTTAGGGTTATCTGTGGCCTGTGCCTATTCCTGCTTCCTACTGGTGATGGACAGCTCAAAAGAGGAGAGATGGGAAGCATGTGACTGGCTGCATGGTCAGGAAGGGGACTTAAGCCCTCTCTCCAGCCACAGATGGACTCAGATATGCCAGGTAAGGAACAACTAGGCACCCCGGAAAGCATGAGTTCAGGGTCATCTAATCCCACAACCACCCCCAAAACCAATCCCATGTGAGACCTGCTCCTGAAGAGACTTGCAGTGAGAAAGGCTTCAGGAATAGTGATGTGCAAATCGGTTGGGTTCAAATTGAGTGCAAGTTCAGTGAACACACCCAGAAAATCTAATTGTAAACTTTAATGCAAACCCCATTGAAGTCAGTGGGAGGAGAATCTTGAAAAGCAATTCTCTCATTTTCAAGTCTAATAGGTAAAGGATTGTCAAAAAAGGTCATGGGGCTGGGCACTGCCAGGGGAAAATGTACCAATGCAGAAAAAAAAGAAAAAACCCTTTAGCATCTTTTTGATGAAGCTTAAAGTGAAACATTCAAAATACACAATTCCTTTAAATGAAAAGCTTGGGGGATGCCTTAAACCTGCTTGTGAAGTGGTTGATGTGTAAAATGTACACAAGTACAAATGAGAAGAAAAAAAATCCCATGGCTGCTAAATGACATTTGCCTACTGCCTTGTTTTGTTTGTAAATAGAGCGATTCACTTCATCCATACCAGACCCTTATCTTAGATAAAGGTGAATAATAATGTGTACCTGAAGAAAAGACAAACAAGAAAAGTAGCCCACCTGTGTCCTAGCAACTGAAGAGCGTCCACTTGCGTCCAGGCAATAAATTACATCATTGGTCGCTAGGATGCCAACAGTCATTAGTTGCTATGGTGCAAAATAACAACCAATGATGCTTTGAAAATAAGGGTCCCTCCCAAGAATGCATGCCAGACCCTTATCCTTGATGAGGGCTGGGTATGGATTTTGGATGGATTTTAGGGGGGCATGCAAAAAAAAAAAAAAAAACAAGAAAATTAAGTAGGGTTCCCTCAAAATCCATACCAGATTTTTTCTGAGCATGCAGCCTGGCTGGCCAGGAAAGGGGGGAGGCAGCACGTGTGTGGCTTTCCTCCTGAACTATACCAGGCTATATTCCCTCAACATGGTGAGGGTAGCTGGCCAGGAGAGACCCCCCTGGCAAAACACCTTGTTTCCATGCTGATAAGGACAAGGGCCTCTTCCCAACAACACTGACACAGGGGGTTGTGGGGGTCTGCAGGGAGAGGGAAATCTCATATCAGAATCTGGAAGCCCATTTAAAATGGGGGGTGGGGGGGTGGGCTCATACATTGCCCTCATTATGTGAATGAGTAATAGTGCATAGAACCCCTAGTTACTCATTCACAAAAAATAAATAAATGTAAACATTTAAACACACACACACATTACAAATAGTCCTTTATTGCAAAAAAAAGAAAAAATCCACATAAACTTGTGGCAATGGGGTAAATTCACTAAGCTCTACCGCATGCGGTAAGGGTATCATGCTACTCATTTGCATACATTATTGCATGCGGTAGATAAAGTCCAATTAATTAAAAAAAAAAAAAGATTTTGCTGTAAACAACAACAAAAAAAAATGTCAGTAAATATTGCAAAAAAATCATGTGGTAATCTGTTAAGTCCAATTCGCAAATGAAACAGGAACTAAAAAAAGGCAAAAGGCGCAATATTTAACACCACCTTTTGCAGTACGGTGTTTCCTGTTGGAGTGATTGGGAGTTGAGAGAGAGAGTGCTTAGCAGCATAACAGCTATGAAGCTTTTTTAACGCAATCTTTTGCAATTAACTTGCTCAGAAGGCGTCAGAATAGGAGATGGAGGGTTGTGGTGATGGCTCCACAACATTTTGCAGAGAGGACCCTGCTGGACGAATTCACAGAGGGTGAGGCTCTACGGAAGTTCCGCCTGACCAAGGAGCTGATCCTGATGCTGCATGTTAGGCTGCGGTTTAACTACAATTATTAAACACCACACATTTAAACAAATAGCAAGATACACTTAATTAAAAATTAATCAAAGACAATATAAAGGTCAAATTATAATTTTATTAGTTTTCAGCCATTTTAGCAATTGCAGCAGCATGATATGTAAGAAATATACAACCAAAACAAAAGTGGACACAGTGGTTTTTACATAGCAGTTATGTGTATGATCCTTGAAATGAACAATTTACACATACAGTAACACGTTCAAAATGGGGCACTCTGTTACTTCTCGACACCCACAAAAATGGGCAATATTCTTTCCCAGGAAACCCACACAATTGGGCATTATACAACCCGCTACCCCCACACACCCACACAAATGGGCACATCTTCCTACTAAGGAAACCCACACAAATGGGCACTTATTATTGCTCCTTAGGAAGCATCAACAGAAATGGTGCACTGTACCAACCAAAGAGATCTGCATACATGTTCCTCACAAATAGAACCACTAAAATGGGACACAAATCTACCTGCAGAAAAGGGCACAATACTACCTACAGTTTCCACCCACAGCAAGGGGCTTAATTCCACCTACAGAAAGGGGTGCAATACTACCCTCAGAGAGAGGCCTAATTCCAGCCACAGATGACCCAGAAAGAGTGGCCTATTGCAACCCACAGAGAATCTAATTCAACCCTTAAATAGTGACACAACCTTTGGGAAATGACCTTAAATAACCTTTAACCACCTACACGTGAAATAAATTACCACATGAGAAAATGCGGTAATTACTGAGTAATCGAAAAATACTGCATTTGTTAATATATATATATATATATATATGCTAAATTCTTAGTGTATTGAACTTTCACAACTGATTTACTGCATGTGGTATTTTACCACATTTTACTTGCCGTTATTTAACTCTTAGTGAATTGACCTCACAATGTAAATTCACCATCAATTACATTGTCCAGCAATGTATCTCCACATCAATTATGACGAGCAACGCCCACCAAAAAACCCTGATGGCACATTCATTTTGGTGACTGCTCAATGCTCAATGACAGCTCCCAGCCCAGGTATGTCGTCGACCAAATATAGACATTGTAATATTTAGTCAATTACTTCACCTGGGATCCCTCTTGATATCACTGACCAAATATGATCATGTCCATATTTGAACATTGACATCACCCAGGATACCCCTTCCCTTTGATTATATTCAGATGTGGGGTCAGGAGCTGTCATTCACAGCAAGCAGTCCCCAATATCGACAGGACAGCATTTTCTTTCAAAAGGTTGGTGGGCCAGGGTTTCGGGAAAGAGGGCATTGTCCTCATCAACAGGGGGACAAGATGCAATGTTGTTGCCCCCCTGGCAAGGTACCTCTCCTCCATGTTGAGAAGACATGTGACCTGATAAAGTTCAGGAGGTGGGACAAATGCTTGATGCCCCTTCCTTCCTCGACAAGGCTGCATGCTCAGATAAGAGTTTGGTATAGATTCTGGGAAGACCCCTAACAAACGAAATGGGGTCTCCCCTAAAATCCATACCAGACCCTTATCCAATTTCCCCCCTAAAATCAGGTCTGGTATGTAGCTTGGGGGTGACTCCAGGCAGTTTTTTTAAATCTTTGATAGACCCCTATCTAGCATAAGGGTCTAGTAAAAAATGTTTGGGGGAAGCCCACATTGTTCTTCTAAAAATGGTTCTGGTTTGGCCATCACAAATCACAATGCTGTGGCTGCTGGCATCATAGAAACTGATGACATCTTTGGTTGCTAGGATGCTGATCGCTGTATAAATGCCAATGGTCCCAAAAATGTGTCAAAATTGTCTGATGTGTCCACCATAATGTCGCAGTCCCGATAAAAATCGCAGATCGCCGCCATTACTAGTAAAAAAATAATAATAAAAATGCATAAAACTAATTCCTATTTTGTAGTCGCTATAACTTTTGCGCAAACCAATCAATATACGCTCATTGTGATTTTTTTTTACCAAAAATATGTAGAAGAATGCATATCGGCCTAAACTGAGGAAAAAAATTGTTTTTTTTATATATTTTTGGGGGATATTTATTATAGCAAAAAGCAAAAAATATTGCGTTTTTTTCAAAATTGTCGCTCTTTTTTTGTTTATAGCGCAAAAAAATAAAAACCGCAGAGGTGATCAAATACCACCAAAAGAAAGCTGTATTTGTGGGGAAAAAGGACGTCAATTTTGTTTGGGTGCAACGATGCACGACCACGCAATTGTCAGTTAAATCGACGCAGTGCCGAATTGCAAAAAGTGCTCTGGTCAGGAAGGGGGTAAAATCTTCTGGGGCTGAAGCGGTTAAAAATGTATGTTCACGGTTAGGTTAGCAGTGAGTTTATGTGTTTTGGGATAAATTGGATAGGTACATTCTAAAGATTAGTGGAAAGAATAGAGCTAAGTTTTAGGAGTCTGAAAAGTTTTTTTTAGGAATTAGGTTAGGGGTTAGGGGGTTCATTTTCAGGGTAGGTTTTAAGGTTGAGTGTTAGAGTTAGATTAAGTATTACGTGGCATTCGGTGCATAAATGTATCAGTGCAGTGGAGAAGTACAGTATGTGGATGCAGTGGCAGTACGTGGAGGAGTTCATCAGTGCGGTAGCAGTCATTGGAGCAAAGTAATTAGAGGAGAAGTACGTTGCGTGCAGTGACTCTCAAGTACATTGAGGCAGAAACAGTTAGTGAAAAACAACATGTCAGTGAATTGGCGGTCAAAAAAGAAGTGCATGAGTGCAGGGGTGGTTACTGGAAAAGTGAATTGGTGCAATGGCAATCAGCGGCTTCAATTCAGTGGCAGTCAGTGGAGAAGTGCATCAGGGCATGAGCCGTCACTGCAAAACTGTGTTGGTGCATTGGCACTAAGTTGACAAATGCATTGGTACAGTGATGGTCAGTGGAGAAATGTGGTCAGTGGAGAAGTGCATTGGTGCAGTGGTGTTTAGTAGAGAAGAGCTTTTTTACAGTGGCAGTCAGTAAAGAAGTGAATTGGTGCAGTCACAATCAACAGTGAGCATTGGTGCAGTGGCAATCAGTAGAGAAGAACATTGTTGCAATGGAGTACTAATGGAGTACTTCTCAACCTTTTTACCCTAGAGGAACCTATGAAATCAACTCCCTACTTAAAAAGGTTGTATTTATGATCAGTAAATTGCAGAATATTTTAAACAGAAGAACAAAGAAAATTATATAACTAAAATATTTAACACCCAGAGCAAATACCTGTAATTTTTCAACACTTCGGTTCTCTATATGGCAATATCAATTCAATGAAACAAATAATGATGGCCAGAAAAAAAGCACAAATTGTGAAAATTGTAGTGTTCTTTTAAACTAATTGTCCATGGTAAAGTGTCTCCTTACATTGGTGGTCAATAAAAAATAAGTGTAGAAGTGACCCCTTACATTGGATGTCAGAGGTAAATTGCCCTCCTTACATTCGTGGTCATTGTGGGTAGGAGATCAATCAAACACAGTTCAAGGAATGCCTAGCAACCTCTAGAGGAACCCTAGGTCTCCATGGAATCCTGGTTGAGAAATTCTGCTCTAATCTACAGTATAGGTTGTTGGGCAAAAAAAAAGCTGTAAATTAACAGGAGATGAATACCATACCCGTGCCCTATTCGTTTTCCTATCTATAACCTTTTTTCCATCTCTTTCATTGGAATAAATTAAGGAAGAAATGTTCTTGATATATAACAGGGCCTCCTTGGGAAAAACACAGATCAATATTATCAGAATAACACATTATTTGTGTTTTCTTTATATCTTCATAATTACATGAGGCCATTACTCAATAAGCCTAAAAAAAATTCCTAACACGACTTAGCGCATATATTGGGCCCCCCCCCCCCCCCCACACACACACACAAAGCATAGGCAGTATATCTCTGTAATACATGGACACTTACCCCTGTTTTCCCCCTTTAAAAACCCTGCATGTACAGAAAAGTACATATTGATGTGCAAGAAATGCTCTCTCCTGTCGTGGGCTGAAAACAGATTGCATTTTTGTGTTTGAGTGTTGTCAGCCCAGCTGCAAAACTACTTAAACCTTCCCATTCTCCTCATCTCTACAACACAGATACTAAATATTCTGTAGTCCAAGAACACAGAAGGCTACAAAAACCTCTTAAGATCATGCAAGAAAGAAACACAGGACAACCCTGCATTTATGACATGATCAACTGATAAATCCCTTTTAAAGGAAAAGTGGGAAAATATAAACAAATAAACACACATACTAACCTACCTGCTGCCGCATCAGACTGATGTTGCAAGCTGTCCCCCACTGCCTCTAAGCCTGAGAACTGAGCAATCATGTGATCATTGATCGCTCAGTTCTTGGGTCTGCTCTGACTGTCAGTCACCGCTCTCTATTCCACCTCTCAAGCACTTACTGGAACACTAGGCAGGAGAGGGGATGGGAGCAGCTGGCTCAGGCTCTCAGTGGCACGCTGAGAGGCCGATCCAGCTGCCTACAAGGCATCTGTGTGAATCCTGACATTTTTGTCAGGATCCCTCTAAAGTCTGGAATGGCTCTGTGATGTTAGTTTGCAGCTCAAAGTACTAAAGGAAGAGGGTCAACATGGCAGCCAGGTAACAAGCATTTGTAAAATGAGAAGTCAACAAAGGTAGCTTCTTTATTCTCTCAGGAAATGTTACCTTCAACAACATCAATAATTTTATAGATGGCTCTGACAGCCATCCTATTCAGTATGCACTGGATTTTCATAGGGCCCACCGCATCTTATGCACATGCAAATTATTTCCAGATGAGGTCCAATTTATGCCCATATGGCAGATACTTTAACACTTTCTTGCTGTTTAGTCGTGCTCATTTTGTTTATCAATGAATACTAAGTATGATAAAAAAAAATGCATACATCCAATTTTTCTGATCCACTGGGAAATTGTATGAGAACTCTCCATCAACAAATATTATCGTAATTATTGCCGAATGTTGTCACATGAGAGAACTGTACATCTGCTCTCCTCTGTAGTAATAATATGCAAAGCATATGTGATTCTGGCAATCAGGAAGATAGTTTTGGACATCTAATTATAGAGGTGCTGGTTTTAAGCCGTTCTTTTGAATTCTTCAGCCCTTCTAATAGGATAACATTAGCTTAAGCGTTTAAACCCTGTATCATATAATTGGTTGGTCCTGTGGGTTCTGCTGGGCAGTGCAGCGAAGTAGAAAACTGGAAGAAAAGTACCAGTGACTCCTCAATGTCTGACTTTCATGCTATTAGTTACAGAGGAACTGTCATCAAAGTGAGCAGTGCGTACAAGAGCCAATCAATCAAAGACAAAGGATGCTTCACATACAGAGTCTAATATTAATATTCACATTTTAAAAAGTTCTGTACCTGAAATATCCCACATTGTGCTAGTATGCACTATGCATATGTGTACTTTCTTATAAGAAAAGAAGCTGTAAGTGCACTTTAAAAAAGTTCTTGCATGATTAAAAAAAATGGATTAAAGCCATTCTTGTAAAGAAAGGAATTGATACACATCTGCTCCACTGCCCACGCCACCAACACTGCTTGAAGATCTAAGCTGGCTAAAAGATTTCCAGCATTCAACACTTGCAGCTATTCCTGCAAAGAAAACAATACTTACCTGTCCCACTGCATGCACCGCCAAGTATATTGATTGAAGATCCCACTCAGTAGAAAGGTCTCCAGCATTCAAAATCAGTGAGTGTCAGATACCGAATTTCCCTGCTGCTCTTTGTAGTTGCTTCTGCTGCCATTAACTTCAGTACTGTCTATTGCAGTGATACACTATATTACCAAAAAGTATTGGGACGCCTGCCTTTACACGCACATGAACTTTAATGGCATCCCATTCTTATGCCCCGTACACACGGCCGGATTTTCCGATGGAAAATGTCCGATCGGAGCGTGTTATCGGAAGTTCCGACCGTGTGTGGGCTCCATTGGACATTTTCCATCGGATTTTCCGACACACAAAGTTTGAGAGCTTGCTATAAAATTTTCCGACAACAAAATCCGTTGTCGGAAATTCCGATCGTGTGTACACAAATCCGACGGACAAAGTGCCACGCATGCTCAGAATAAATAAAGAGATGAAAGCTATTGGCCACTGCCCCGTTTATAGTCCCGACGTACGTGTTTTATGTCACCTCGTTCAGAACAATCGGATTTTCCGACAACTTTGTGTGACCGTGTGTATGCAAGACAAGTTTGAGCCAACATCTGTCGGAAAAAATCCTAGGATTTTGTTGTCGGAATGTCCGAACAAAGTCCGACCGTGTGTACGGGGCATTAGTCTGTAGGGTTCAAAATTAAGTTGGCCCACCCTTTGCAGCTATAACAGCTATGGGAATGTTTGACCATTCTTCCAGAAGCACATTTGTGAGGTCGGGCACTGATGTTGAATGAGAAGATCTGGCTCGCAGTCTCCTCTCTAATTCATCCTAAAGGTGTTCTATCTGGTTGAGGTCAGGACTCTGGGCAGGCCAGTCAAGTTCCTCCACCCCAAACTCACTCATCCATGTCTTTATGGACCTTGCTTTATGGTCCAAATCATTTGGTGGAGGGGGGGTTATAGTGTGGAGTTGTTTTTCAAGGGTTGGGCTTGGTCCCTTAGTTCCAGTGAAGGTAACTCTAATGCCCCGTACACACTGTCGGATTTTCCGACAGAAAATGTGTGATAGGACCTTATTGTTGGAAATGCCATCACACACTTTCCATCGGATTTTCCGACACACAAAGTTTGAGAGCAGGCTATAAAATTTTCCGACAACAAAATCCGTTGTCGGAATTTCCGATCGTGTGTACACAAATCCGACGCACAAAGTGCCACGCATGCTCAGAATAAATAAAGAGATGAAAGCTATTGGCTACTGCCCTGTTTATAGTCCCGACGTACGTGTTTTACGTCACCGCATTTAGAATGATCGGATTTTCCGACAACTTTGTGTGACCGTGTGTATGCAAGACAAGTTTGAGCCAACATCCGTCGGAAAAAATCCTAGGATTTTGTTGTCGGAATGTCCGATCAATGTCCGATCGTGTGTACGGGGCATTAAGGTGTCAGCATACCAAGACATTTTAGACAATTTCATGCTCCTAACTTTGTGGGAACGCTTGGGGATGGCCTCTTCCTGCTTCAACATGACTGCGCACCAGTGCACAAAGCAAGGTCAAACATTCCTGTAGACACACTCCTAAACCTTGTGGACAGCCTTCCCAGAAGAGTTGAAGCTGTTATAGCTGCAAGGGGTGGGCCAACTCAATATTGAACCCTACGAACTAAGACTGGGATGCCATTAAAGTTTATGTGCATGTAAAGGCAGGTGTCTCAATACTTTTGGTAATATAATTTTTCATTGAATTCAGCAGGGGATGCTGGAATCAGACACTCCAAAATTATTGAATGCTGGAAAACTTTCTGCAGACTTGGATCTTCAATTCAAAATGTTTGGTGGTGCATGCAGTGGGACAGTTAAGTACTGTATTAATTGTTTTCTTTGTAAGAACAGCTTTAGTTCATTTCTCTTAAAGAAGAGGAATCACTTTTTTTTTACAGTATTCACCTTCCTCTACATTCCTCGTGGCAGAGTTTGTCTCCGCAATTGCTGAGAATCAGGGACAGGCACTCGCTAGCAAAGAAGTTGTTTCCTTGCTGGCTGGGTGTTTGGCAGCTGTGAGCAAAGGAAGGTGTGCCCTGCCCAACATTGCAGTTGGTATTACAGGGCACCTTGGAAGATTGGACAAAGTACTACATGTGCTTTGTTCTATCAGTAACCGAATACTGAAAAAAAGTGATACTTCTTTCGTTTATTGACAGGAGTGCCGTGAAGCTTGAGTGATGGTACATGGAGGAACCACATGCCAATAGCTTTATATTGTTATTTTCACCAAATGTTGGCCTGATGGTATTGCTTTCTCCTGTGTGAGTTACTGGCCCTTTTTCATGGAGGCCTTACAACTGCACTGAGCCCCACACTGAAAGGATAATCTTTTGAGATTTTTCACCTACTCTTCAACCCAAAGGCATAAAGGGAAGCTGCTGTATACTTATCAAGACCTCATACAATCATGGTCAAGTCCCAGTCCCTAAGAGAATTCTGCTATGCAGCGGGCCATAACCTAGGGTCCCTGACGCTTAAGGGGGCAGACCATACAGCCACCAATCCAGCCCTCCTTTAGAACCTCCGTCACAGACCACTCCCCTCCCCTGGCTGCTTATCCTTCCTTTCATTAGTTACTTTCGAGTACCCATAAGCTTAACATGAAGGTTTACACTTTGCTCTCCCTTCTCATAGACTGTAGAATTTCACTTAACCAGCAACTCTGTTTAATGACTGAATAGCATAGGTATGCAACGCTTATTCATACATTTCGTCACGTAGCTGGTCGGAGGCCCAAGTGATGAGAGGGCTTGTGGCTGAGTGTGGAGCACCCCTGAAGGTGGTGACAGAGAGTGCTGTGCCCAAACAAGCACAGGCTGCCAGCTGTGTAGTTGCCTGATGATCAGAGCAGGCAAGGCACCAGATGGAGACTTGGCCTTGCAGGGATGACAGCAAGCAGGTGACACTCTAGGTGTGCAGGCAGATCTTGATAGATGAGTGAAGCAGGAAGCAGAGCCAGGAGCAAGAACCAGGATCAAACACAGAAGATCAGTCAGGATTGGAACAGGAGCATAGTCAAGATCAAGCCCGGGTCATGCACAGGAGAGCAGGCTGTAGCAAAGTCTATGTGAACAAGCCAAGGTCAGAGCCAGGAGAGGGTCAAGACAGGTCCAGGGGCAAGGCGGGCCACCAATGTAAAATCCAAGAATACAGCAACACAGAAGCACAGGATACAGAAGGCTGATGATCCTCTAGCTATTTATGGGCCAGACTGCTGTCCTTATAAAGGTTACTGGGCGTCAGAATCTGTTACCATGGTGCCCCAATGTGCGCGACCGTGCACATGCGTCCATGCGCATTGCACCCGTGCATTTCTGCACAAATTAGCGCAACCATGTTGAGTATTGGCAGATATGCCAGTTCTTCTGTGGTTCATCCTCTGACACAGTTGGTTCCAGCAAACACATATCATTGCAACAGGTTAATCTAATAAATAGTATTCACCTGTAACATATGGCAGAATCTTCTTCTTTTCTTTTTCTTCTTTGCACAGAACTTTATATGGAATTTGATAAACACTAAGCCAAACACGTGTGGACTATTGAACTATTGAAGCTTTTGTTACCCCAACACTTTATATTCCTGATCTGTGGCTGCTGTACCATGCACTTATGCATGGTATGAGAAAATATCCTGTTCTATTAGTATTGTTTCCTTTAAGTGAAATCCCTGGTGTTCCTGCCAGTCTTTCTGCCTTCCCATTAAAGCGCTAGTAAAGAACTGCAAGAAAAAACAAATTCCACTGTAAAACAAATGCATAGCATATTAGCCTATTATGCAAGACGCCATAAAATTAAGCCTTCCAACAGCGCGCTGTCACCGCTGACAAGGCTTCCATCTTCACCCGGCCTTCTCTCCGGGTTTATAGCCTCCGGCTACATGAGTGGCCAGAGCCACGATGACATCACTCCTGCACATTCACGTGGGAGCCCTCGTTTACAGCACGAGCTCTAAAGGTCCAGCACAGTACGCTGGACCTTCAGAGTGCATGTGCTGGTGACGTCACCGGTTGCATGCAATGTGAATATCTCCTAAACAGTGCAGGTTTATGAGATTTTCACTGTACCTACAGGTAAGCCTTATTATAAGCTTTCGTGTAGGTAAGTAAAAGAAAGTGAATTTACTACCACTTTAAAAACTGACCACACTAAGCAGGAGAGCACACCATTGTCAGTTCTCTAGCTGTGCTGGGAATTCAGTGTGCTCTCCTCCAATGATCAGACTTATCCTGACACGCCCCCCCCTTCACAGCCATTCACTGGGAAGCTCAGTGTACTGCTGCTTCTCCTCCCCCAGCTCTTATACAGCTGAGAACAGAATGAATATGATTACTTATAAAAAAAGGGGAAAAATATATTTATAATGTTTTTTAAATCTATACAAACACGCTTTGCCTTTCATTCCTATTTTAAACTGAATCAGTTGTTTCAGAAGATGAGAGTTTACAATCACTTTAAGCACTTTTCTTTCTTTTTTTTTTTTTTTGATGTTTATGTATACCAATATATTGTTTATGTATAATATTGGCAAGGGTTTTCTTCCCTCTCAACTAAGGAATATTTTCCATATAATCTGCCGAGTGATTCATCACATTTAGACAGCAGCTGCTATTGATATATCACTTAATTTTGATTTTATTTGGGTTAGATAGCTTACCCTAAGCACAGGCACAATTTGGGTTATAACTTTGCACCTGCTTATTAAACTGCAAGTTATAGTTAAAGCGGTTGTTTGCCCAAAAAAAGTAAAAAAAAAAAAAAAAAAAAAAACCTGTAAGGCAAAGGCATAATGAGCTAGTATGCACCGCATACTAAATATAGAAATCACACCTGTAAAAATTAAGAGGCTGCACACCCCGAAACAATTGTAATGGGGGAAGGTTCCCCCAAGGGGTTTTTTAGCAGCAGAAATGATTAAATTGATCAGAAAAAGGGGTGACTAGTTGTAAAATTCTTTATTATCATAATGAAATTCAATATCAGGTATGAATTAAAATATGAGCTCTGGTTATAAAATACAAAACACATTCCATCATAAATACCGATATTGATACAGTGGTGCAAATCATTACATTACAGAATGCCATAGATAATCTGATGCGTTTCGACCCATACTGTCATGGTCTTCCTCAGGGGGGTTATTTACTCTAAAAGGATATATATCAAAGATACTCAGAATTCAAAACATTTCATAGTGCACACATATCTATGTACATGGCAATGGTATATTTACCGCTAAAAGATGGAATAGGGACAGAGATCCTATAACCAGAAGATTAAAAGAAATTGAATATTCCAGACGGATCCATGATCAATCCCTGTCCCTCCAGGATGGAATCCAGTTCAAAGGAGCTTGCAAGAAGCCACACTCTTTACACCTCCACAGGAAGAGACAAGCAGCACCTGCGGTGTGATTCCCAATGATGATATTAAAATAATGTATACTATATGATCAAGCCTTGAGGGTACTGACAGAATGACAGAATGCCAGACTAGCAATAAAGGTTTTTTATATGTTATTCGTATTCATTGTATTTGTTATTTTATAAAGTAACCTTATATAATGAGTGTATATATATTAGAATGTGTGTTTTTAAAATATGAGTATGTGTGAGTGAGAAAATAGTGTGAGTATGGTGTGAAAGAAATCCCAAAATGGGGGGAAGGTGACCAAAAAAATTAGTGACATCCATAGTGTTGGTTACAGAGATATGAGATCAAATTGTGATGTAATACCTAATAGCCAGTGAATGTGAAGTAATAATGATAGCTAAACTCATCGCAATCCACAACAGTATCCTTCTCAAAAGCAGGAGTAGAAACCGCACCACAGCGCATACTAGTTCATTATGAAATACTCACTCTAGAATGAAGCTCCCACAGGGCCACCTGGTCACCGCTGAGGGAGTTGACATGTTCCCTCTGCGTTTCTTCTAGGTTCACGGCTCCGGCGATGTGAGTGGCTAAAACCGCGATGACGTCACTCACGCGCATGCGTGCGGGAGCCCTCCATTCTAGCAAGTTCCAGCATGATACGCCGGTCCTTCAATGCACATGCACGCCGCTGACGTCAGCAGCTGCATGCAAGGTGAATATCTCCTAAATCGTACAGGTTTAAGAGATATTCATTTTACCTACAGGTAAGCCTTATTATAGGCTTATCTGTAGGTAAAAATGACCAAGCGGACAATACAACCGCTTTAATCCCCGTCTGATCATTTGGCCAATTTACCTATTCTGTTAAATATATACAGTATGCTTTCAAGTAAAGCGTATTTAAGGCTCTGCTCTATGAATTAATAAAGTTGCCTTACATTATGTAGCAGCAACAAAAGGGCCAGGCGCATGAATGTATCCAAGAAAACTTAATAAAATAAATGAAAAATAATACATAATACTGATAAATCAATGATAATTCTTTTTTTTTTTTACGGCCGCTGCTCCAAAACTCAAAAAGACCAGATGAGAGGAACAAATATTACCAACAAAAGGAGCACAGTTCCAGTAAAATAATATCTTACTGGAACTGCGCTCCTTTTGTTGATAATATTACATTATGTAGCGGCTTGCCAGGCCTTGCAACTCATCTAAGTTCTGATGCAAAATGTTTATTCAGTGGCAAAGAGTAAACACAGCTTCAAGAGATAGGAAAGTGCTAGCAGCTATGGGGACAACATTTACTGATTCCCCCCTGCATTTGTCACTTTTTCTAATGGTGCTATGCTTATATTTTAAATGCAGCTCATAAACACCAGAACCATGCCAGGGGCTGTTTAATTTAATGTAGAGTGCAGCAAGCAGGAGTGTTTTATGTATGCGTATTGCTCCTGCCTGCAGGAAGATCACAGCAACATGACAAAGGAGAGCAGAGTTCTGTAAAACACAAGCAGATTGTAGAATGACTGGAGTCAGAAAATTGACTAATGGCATAAAGAATGGATTTTATTGAATAACAAATACAGTAATAGAATGAAATGACAATTGAGATTACCGAATTTTTTTAAAAAAAGGAAGAGCTAATGGTAAATATTTTAAAGTAATCCTGTTGGTCTGTGTAGGGATAAGAGGAAGAAGCAGGGGAATATGCACTGCTGATGGGGATACCATGAAAGTGTACATTATCTCTAATTTGCTCTTTATATGGAAAGCACAGGTTGACTTTAAAGTCTTACTAAACCCAGGACCCTGCATTCACTATATCTGGTCTCCCACACCACACAGAACATGGAAATGCAATTATTTTAGGAAATATAAACTGCTTAATACCTTTTCTCATGAGCAGTATATAGCAGTCTTTTGACTTCTATCAGTGCCTGGTTAAAGCTTGTAGGAGGAGCTTTCATACTGCACTGGCGGTCCTATCAGGATCCAGGACCCCTGATCCTCTGTCTGGACAGTGCTGATTGGCCGTGTGCTGATCACATGCACTCTCCCAAGAAAAAACAAACCTCTCTAGCAATGCACACCAAACTGAGCATGTGCAGCCTGACTCCAGTAACACTGTGTTATCCAGATATGTTTTGGAGTCAGTGGAAGAAGCGGAGGATCTGTGCATACAGGATCAAACAGCCTTTTTACACAATGCAGAGGATTAACCCCTTAGGTTCGACAGTGAGTATACCAAGCATGTATACATACTGAATTTAGTAACACTTTAAGACTGAACTCCCAGATAAGCAAATAATGTCTAAATACATGGGTCAGGTGTATTCTTACTTGAATCTTGGCATGTTTTGTGTATTTCTTCCAGATCTGTGCAGCAATAAAGTGTGAAACTTTTCCTCGGTGCAGAAGCTTCCTGTAATAAACACCGGTCACTGCTGTTTTCTCTTCTTGTGCACGGTGACTGGTCTTGTCTCCGCCCCCTCCTGTAGTTTTCTACAGGCAGCCTGTAGTGGGCCCCACCCACAGCTCTGCTCTCTGCACAGTCTATGTACAGAACATTGATGATGTCACTGCCACTTTTACAAGGTAATAAATGGGTCTACAAAAGAATTTGGTGTACATAAAATGAACTTAGATTGTATGTGGCTATTGAGGAATATATTTAAAAGGGATGTATTTTTATTTTATTTTTTTTTGGATCTTACTTACCTAGGTGAATGGAGCATCGGTCTGATGCTGCATCTGTCCCCCACTGCCTCTGCACTGAGAACTGAGTGATCGGCGGTCAGTCAGTAGCTCTCTGCTCTGCCCCCAAATTCACTGGAGTGCTGGACTGTGGTGAGGGCGGAAGCGGCCGGCATGCTGCCAGGCTGAGCCGGGGGTGGGTCCAGGCATAGAGGCGGATCCCGACTTCATTGTCATGATCATGCCCAAGCCTGGACTGGCTTTGTGACATCAGCAGACAGAGGGCTTCAAAACAAACTCCACTCCTGTGATCCACAGGAGAAGTACAGCCAAACAAGCATTGGCTGTACTTCTCCTTTAATCCAAATTCATTTTTTGTGCCTTTATTAATTAATTTTTGTGTGCTTTACAATTGAACTCTAGGAATAACACAATAACATAACATTGATGCCCCCTTTGCCACAAAGGTTAAATGCTTGTTAAGTCCAGGGGGTCCAGGGGTACAGAAATAAGCTGTAATAATTACCTTATTCCAGGCTCATGCCATCTGTACGACTAGTGGCCCAAAGCCTGGTCACATATCGACATCATCAAGTATAATGCAAGAATAATAGCCCTGAATTATATGTGAGGAAGGAACACTGGAGAGAAGAAGAGAGCCTGCTATGGAAAAGGAATAGGGTAATTATCACACCTTACTCCTGTACCCCTAAACTTAACAAGTGTTAACCCTTGTAGTGTGGAGAGCCCCAATGCAAAGGTTTTTTGTATAATTTCTGGGTTCAGCTTAAATCTAAATTAAATCTCAGTTGCTGCTTTAAAAGGTTACACAGCCGTTTAAGACCAACTCCAAAAGCTCTGAAATTCCTTACAGATTTACAGATATTTCTCTTTTAGGTGGATCGAGAACTGAGCTGTATGGCGTAGGCAGACTCTACAGACCAATTATAGCTCAGCATAGGTAAAACTGATTCAGACTATACCCTAGTTGTCATTGCCTGCACAGGATTTTTCAGTCTACAGCCCACTTTCAATCATTATATCTGACACTATGAAACAGACATTTGCTTGGTGACAACTTCTATTTACTGCTGCAGACATCTGAAAAGAGTCTTGAGTGGCTTAAAGTGGACCTAGTATCAGACATATTTGTTCAGGTTAGCTGCATGAATGCTAAGCAATATGTATGTGTAATACTTTGGCTCCATTCACACCCCAATTGAATGGGCCTCCCTCCACAAAATGCTCCAAAGAAGCTCATGTACCAAATCTTGGCACAGAGCCATGAGCGTTTGCAGTTTGCGATTTTTGCCGCAATTGTAGTGTGATTTGTCGCTCAACAATCGCGGCAAAATTTGGGGTGTATGGGGTACCATTAAGAATTATTGGCATCGCAAACGTGTTCGGCCAGGATTCTGAAATCCTGGATCACTCATATTTTGGTATTTTGGTTTACCTGTAGCCATGCCGCTCTAGGCGTTGCTGAAAGTAGTGGTTCACCTGTCACCCTGCCCAGCCAGACATCCATCTCTCAGTCACTGAGAGACATAGACCAGTACATTACTTTCTTTTGTTTTTTTATTTGAGGGGATTAAACTTGGATGGGAAATTGGGAATTATGGGATGCCCAGGAATATTCAGTGCAAAGTTGCTTTGGACTTCTATAGATACTCCAGTATATACACTCCAATCTTCTCTTAAGCACAAACACTTGCTGCACACCGTTTCTTCTCCAGCACTGCACTTGCTGCAGACTGTTACTCCACCAGCACTTCCCTTGCTGCAGAATGTCACTATTCCACACTAGCTAGCACCGCATGGGTAGGCCTGACACTGCTTCAGCCAGGCCTCAATGAACTGCCTTTTGCGGGTAGGGACCTCGGGCCCCTGTGGTGTAGAAATAGTTCAGGTGATAGCTGTCCTCTATTCAGCTACCACTCCCAGATAGCTCTCTTCAGGCCCTGCCAACCAGCCTGGCTGCAGTGACTTCTTTCCACTGCCCTTCCCACGGTCCTCTGTTCTGGTTCTGCATCCATCTCAAACTGCAATCTCCCAGTTCTCTCAGGCGTGCCTCCCCAGTTCTCCTGACTGTGCTCACTCACCAGCCCTCCCGGCTGCGACCAGTAGTCCTCCTTGGAGGTGTTCCTCCAACTCACCCACTGTCCTCTACTTGCTCTCTCTCTTCTAGAAAGAAGAGAGAGGGGACAATGATGCTACCTGTGAATCACCCAGCCCTGCCCTGAGCCACTCCTAGCCTAGAATGAAAACAAACAGGCCTAGGCCTGCCTAAATTTGCCTACTCTGCCAGAAAATCCTCACTCTAGTACTTACCTAACTAAAGGGTGCTACATACCTTTTACAGAAATCACTGTACTCTCGCTGAAAACACCTTCATTGGTTTCTCTTTACATAACAATGGCACCATCCTTGTTCAGGCATTATCCATAGTCAACATCAAATCATGTAAGTCCTGATGCGTGTGAAGTTATTGGTGGTGATCACAAATGTCTGGCACAGATTATCCCCCTGTTGCAGTCTCCTACTTCGTGATTTGTTACAAAGTTACAATGTTGCAGTCTTATCACTGGAGAAGTTGAGACTAAGAAAATGCTCCCCCCTGCCTGTAGCAGACTGATGGCATCATCTCATCCTGGGCAAGGTCACAGCATTGGAGCGCAAAAACAGTTTTTTCTAATAAAATGTGTAGGTGTTTTAAAAAAAAAATCAGACTTGTTCTAAAGGCAGAAGGTTTTTTATCTGAATGCATTCTATGTATTCAGATAAAAAAAAACGGTGTGCAGCAGCCCCCTAATACCTTCCTGAGCCCCATTTCAATCCAGCGATGCTGCACGAGAGACTCAGCTGCCGGGGACTCTCCCTCTTGATTGGCTGAGACACAGCAGCGGAAGCCAATGCCGTCATTGTCAATCAAAGTCAGTGACCTACCGAGGAGCGAGAGGGGGTAGGGCACAGGGAGCTGTGACTTGACTCGGCAGGGGGGGGGGGGGGCCAGGAGCGCCGAAAAGGGACCCAAGAAGAGGTTCATGGAGAACTGCAGACCAACAGCCGCAAAGGTTATTGGTACTTGTAGTTTTCACATTCACAGAACTCTGTGAATGAATGTGGCTCCGCCCACCCGGCCGCATTTTTTTTTGTTGTGACAGCGAGCTAAAAAATGTTTAGGTTTTATAACCATTTTAAGTGCAGTAATCCATTGTAACCATCCAGAATTCCTAAGAAGTAGCGCTGAGGAGCCGATTTGTAATGCGACGCAGATACTTTTATAAACTTTAGGTTACACTCCACAGTATTAATCCAGACCATGGCCTGTACCCCCATTCATAGGTGTGTGCAGCCTATTGCATTAGGAGAAACACGGGGGGGGGGCGCCACTCTGAGTGTAGTATTAAAATGCAGGCATTTATTGCACAAGAATAAAAGCACTTACAAGATATA
Organism: Aquarana catesbeiana; assembly: GCF_042186555.1. Taxonomy (NCBI): domain Eukaryota; kingdom Metazoa; phylum Chordata; class Amphibia; order Anura; family Ranidae; genus Aquarana; species Aquarana catesbeiana. The sequence goes on along the minus strand of NC_133336.1, from coordinate 69,762,488 downwards.
AGAGAAAGTCATGCTCTTCATAAGTATGCAGTCCTGGCAGTTGTGATGCATTCCACGAGCTCCACACACCATCCTGATCACTGGGAAGAAATCAAGTTGGTTGTTGTAATGAATAGCTGTGCTTCAGAGAGAACCAGGAAGTGATCAGCTCTACGCTGAGAGATTTATACAGACAATCCACACAGTTCTACACTCAGAGTGGCGCCCCCCCTCTAATTCTCTTACTTGTTTTACAGAGGATGGCTGCCTCTTTTTAAACTACCCCCATTTTTTTACTTGACTTAAAGTGGATGTAAACCTGATTCATGAAATTTGACCTAAGCACATATTTCTGTAGTGTTTACTTATCTCTCTTCAAAGCACTAAGTTCCGTGTTTTTATGCTGCTCCGTTCTTCTGTTATCAGCATGATAACTTCTGACAAGTTCTCCGACAACCAAGATAAAACCAGCCTGAAACTTGTGTCGGGGTGGGTGCTATAAATAGATTAGCAGAGAGCAGGTCTATTCACAGCACAGCTCTGCACAGTCCTTCCTTCCTCTGCCTTTGAGGAGTGGGGGTTGCCTTTCCTCCAATCAGCTGTCATGCAGTGTATGCCCAGACTTCACTCCCAGTGCCGAACAGGAAGAAAAAAAATCTCTAACACAATGTGCACTTTCTAAAGAATATAGCTAGCTGAAGACAGCAGATATACATGTAAAACTTATGTGGGGAGATTTGTTTCATTTCTGTGTATCATCTAAGGCTGTTCACTTCACTGGTTATATGTGAGGGTTTACATCCACTTTAACCCTATTGTGACTTTTATGACTGTCCAACTATATGTACACTATTCTAATCCAAGGGCTTTACCTTCTGGAGCGCCAGATACCCAATTTACCTCCTACTTGAATATTGCATTAGGGTGTGCACCCCAAAGCTCACCCCAAAGCTCAAACACACATGCCTTTCTATGCAATCACAGCTGCACTGGACAGTGAATGAATGGAAAGTGCTCTGTGCTGAGCAGCATCTTGTTCATTCACAAACTAAAGCATAGTAAACAGTTCATTGTGCTTCAGTTATGATTGAACACAGTGAGTGAGTGTGTTCACTGTGTTCATTTAGAAAAGGAAGGGGCCGGTAAATGACATATTTCCCAGCCCCTTCCCCCACTCTCCATGCTGAAACATCCCAGCAGCCGGCGGAGAGGAGTGAAGCCAGCAGCACTGCGATGGGGGGGAGGGGAGCAACATGGGGGGAAGTCCAGGCAATAGGAAGAATCAGGCACACCTGGCACACCCCCTGCACACGCCTATGACCCCATTCATAAAATGCAGGTTGCTTTAGTGAGTACTTAGCACAGAATGAGAACTCCATGATTGAAGAACAGCCCGTTATAACTTTGACAAGCAATAAAAACAGCTTCTCCTCCTGGATTTTTGTTTTACATTTCCCAAAGCAGATAAAGACCTGTCCATACAAACCAATGCTATAACTGCTGCTTATTTATACGTATATTACTTATATTGTGTTTTTCGCTGTAATATTTTAAACCACTTTGCAGAAATCTGTTTTCACCATGGAATAGCCTATTTCTATTGATCAGTATCACAATAGCAAAATTAAATCCAATGTGATTCAGTGTTCTTTGACAATAAAAGATGAAAACATCCAAGGGGGAGAATACTTTTTATAATCCCCGTAGAAATCAGACAGCATGCTAACTCTAGTTGGTAACTGTGATAGCTGATTGGGGACAAATAGAAGTTGGCTTTTTCAACGGGCCTAGGGAAGTATTAAAGTGTTACTAAACCCACAATAGTAAAATCAGTCTGTATATGCAGCATAGCATGCTTGTTATACTTACTGTGGAACCTAAGGGTTTAATCCTCTGCATTGTGTAAAAAGGCAATCTTTTCTGATCCGCCCCTTTTTCCACTGTCCCCAAACCATCTCCTGATAGAACAGAGGCTAGGGGACAAGCTGCACATGCTCAGTTTGGTGTGTATTGAAAGAGAGTGTGTTTTCTTCTTGGGGGAGTGCATGTGATCAGCACAGGGTCAATCAGCACTGTCCAGACAGAGGGTCAGGGGTCCTGCAGCCTCATAGGACAGTCCGAGCAGAATGAAAACTCCTCCTATAAGCTTTAACCAGACACTGATAGAAGTCACAAGACTGCTCTAACTGAAAAAAAGGTATTTAGCCAATTATATTTACTTAAATAATTGTATTTCCATGTTCTGTGTACTGTGGGGGGCCAGATATAGTGAATGCAGGGTCCTGGGCTTAGTAACACTTTAACTCCCAATTTGGCCATGATGTGGTAGGTGGGACAGGTATCCACATAACAAAGGTCAGGAAGAGTTCTGACATGCCATAGAAAAGTTTGGTCTCTCTAGAAAAAACGTTACAGGAAAAGTGAGTCTCATACAGAATGTACACCTAGACAAGTCATGTTACCAGGGCTGAACCACATACTTGATGTCAAGATAAGCAAAAGATTTTAAAAGTAGGCAGGGACCTTTAAAGCTAAAAAGTTTTTGCTTCCTTTTTCTTTTGGAGTGCTTCTTTAATTTCAAAAAGAGGAAAAGAAAACACAAAGTGGTAATTGAATCACAGGATTGGATTATATTTTTAGGGCAACACTTGACTGGGTCAGAATTACTTGTAAGAAGAAATATACATTTTACAGAGTACTTCACATTGATTAGGTAATGTGTGAAAAGAACAAAAGAATCTGAATGTTAATAACAGTCATTTGCATTATATAAACATTGAGTTTCCAAGCACATTAAAAAAAAAAGACGCTGTCTGTTTTGGCTGCATCAGTGAGCAAAGTAGCTGTCTGAATATGTGTGTCAACAGTGTAAAATTATTATTGATGTAGACTTTGTCTCTTCTGCTCTTCAAATCAAATGAGGTAGCTGGGGTTGGAGCTGCATCACTTCACTTGGGAAATCTAAGTTGGTCACTTAACCCTGTGGCTTTACAAGGCAGAAGCTCCCTTGTTAAATTGCTCTTAATATTGTTACACAATTACGCTGGCAATGGATGGTCGCTTGTGCCTTATCAGTGTGGATACTGGAAATTTAATGGTTTTACTTAGGACCTATTCACTGGCCTAATACCAAAACATACACTATATTGTCAAAAGTATTGGGATGCCTGCCTTTACACGCACATGAACTTTAATGGCATCCCAGTCTTAGTCCGTAGGGTTCAATATTGAGTTGACATTGCTTTGTGCACTGGTCCAAATCATTTGGTAGATGGGGGATTATGGTGTGGGTTTGTTTATATGGGGTTGGGCCTAGCCCCTTAGTTCCAGTGAAGGGAACTCTTAAGGCGTCAGCATACCAAGACATTTTGGACAATTTCATGCTCCCAACTTTGTGGGAACAGTTTGGGGATGGCCCCTTCCTGTTCGAAACATGACTGCGCACCAGTGCACAGTCCTGCATTCAACACCTTTGGTAAGATTTATTGCAGAGACTGTGAGCCAGGCCTTCTTGTCCAACATAAGTGCCTGACCTCACAAATGCGCTTCTGGAAGAATGGTCAAACATTCCCATAGACACACTCCTAAACCTTGTGGACAGCCTTCCTAGAAGAGTTGAAACTGTTATAGCTGCAAAGGGTGGGACAGCTCAATATTGAACCCTACGGACTAAGAATGGGGTGTCATTAAAGTTAATGTGCGTGTAAAGGCAGGCATCGCAACTTTAAATAGTGTATATACGTGTGATTTTAACATATGGTGGTGCTTCCCAAACTTTGTTCACCTGTGATTTACCATCACAGACTTGCCTGCTGAGACGCAACCACAAAACTATCTAAAAAAGCCCTCTTACATAGTTCACTCTCAGCCACACCCTACATAGAGCTTTTCCAACATGAAGGACAACAATCACAGCCCCAGAAAACTTAGTGAACATCACTGGGGCAAGTGACCCATGGTAGCTGTCAAGTGTTTTAGACATTGCTGTAGCAATGCTGACCTTTAAGAAATGTCTATGACACCTACTGCCACACCCAGACAGGAATGTAACATGTTTAAAAAATAGTCGCCCTCACAAAGGCAGGAATTATTTAATATCTTATTTAGAACATTCAGAGATTCAGCTTAACAATTTAAAAATATCATTGTAATGAAAATAAAATAAAAATGGTGAAAGAAAATGTTTATAAGCAATATATTACTAAACATTTATAGTCCAGATAACAGGGGTTTATAAGCCGGTAACTAACATATTGAACACAATGAAATTATTATTTGAAAGACACCAAATATGATATAAATTGGATACATGTATCATTTCGGGGATTTAATATGTTCCATTCACCTGCTGGACATTGTAGCATGGGGTGTTTGGTGTCTAACTGATTGGCATTATCTCATATATCACTGTAATCACATTTTATAAATGCAACTGGCTCAAAGTACAGTTCATGGAATACAGATAACGTTGGGCATTGGTAGTTAAAAAAAACAAAGACCAGATTGTGTGTTTACCTCTAGATGGTTTTATGACAGGGCTGTATTATGAGTCTTTGGCTTAATGGAGGTTTAGGACCAGGCTCATTAAAAGGCTTTTGAACATCCTGGCTAAGATGTTTACATTATGTATTCCATTCAAGTTGACCTGCTTTGTGTCAATGTGTTTCGATCTGGTTGTTTTTGTGTCTCAATGTGTCATTTCTTTACTTCCTAACACAGACATGAGATGTAAATCTGACTAGCCTAGTTACTGACTTGCACATTTTGTGGAAAATAATGGTGGGACTATTTTAACAATGACTTCCCCATTTTCTCTACACAGTTTAGAATTCTTCAGACCTCACCCAATAAATACTTGGAACCAATAATACTGAAAAAAATGAGGCAAGACATTTCTTAATAAACCACAAACTTTTTCCATCATAACAGAAAAACAGCTCTTTTTAAACTATCCTTTTAAAGAGTCCTAGGTTGCTTTTTCACAAATACTGTACATATTGTTAACAGAGGCTTACAATTTACATCCATCTTTCTCACTATGTTTCATGTTACACCCATATTTAGGGTATAACAGGAAACATGGCCAGAATCCTCAGCCCCCCCACCCACAACCCATCCCCTTTCACCACTACACTTACAGAATTCAGGGATTCCTCTCCCTGCTGGCTCTTGTCATATTTGAATTCAGCTCTGACCACACAGCTGCTTCATTCATTCACAGAGGTCTGTAAATGAAAAAACCTGGGCACACCCTAATCACCCTGTGTGCTGCAGATTTCCCCTGTTTAAACCCCTGATATTTCACCAAAGCCCCCTAACAGGGCTCCTTAAAAATTCTCAAAAAAGAATAAATAAAAATACATTTGTAAAAATAATTAAAAAGTTAAATGATAATTAAAAAAAACCTACACCATCCACTGCCCTACTGACACCAATCTGTGTCCTACTGACACCGTCCACTGCTCTACTGACACTCTCAGTATATATACACATGCACACACACACACATATGTGTTTCAGCTTTGAGGTGCACACCCTGATGCAATAGGCTGTGCACACCTATTCCATCTGCCATTTTGTCAGGAGGACTTTAGCTCTCAATGGAGCATAAGTGCAGTAACAGCATTATACTTGTAGTCCATTAATAATTCCTTCGTACTGAGGTATGTACATGAGCTGGGGAAAAAGTCTGCAGGAGCCAGAGCATTGCATCCACAATCCACTAATTGTGGTTGCAGAGATTTGCATGGTTCAATGTAAAAAATGATGAGTGCAAATTTTTGCAATATTTTCGCGTTTATTATTTTTGTGGAAAGGTGGAATAAGAGATAACAGAAAAGAAACACCAAGTAAAGAGAATTTGCTGCTGTTATTTGTAGAGAATGTAATGAGAGACAAGTAAAGGAAGAAAGTAAATAAGGGGGATTAGGAGTACTTAAAAATGGGCCTCTTGGTAATATGGGCCCAGGGACACAGCACCCGATGAATACCCTGTAGTTACTCACTAGGTTAAAGATTCACTAAAGGAAGTTTTTAGCTTTTACTCTCATAAGTCACATTTCAGGAATTCCATTCAGGATGTTTCCTCGGCCACCAAACATTTTAAGTTGAGAGCATAATAGTGCCATTACCTCTTAGATAGTAATTGTGTCTTCCCGGTAGCCATGTGACAATGCAGCTTCTGCTATTTATGTCCTTACATGAAAGGAAAATCTTCTCTGGTGCTTTTCCTCATGATAATCCCAGCACTTTAAATGTGGGGAAGTCCTAGATTCTCATGAGAAGAGCCCTAGAGAGAAAGGACATCAAGCGCTAAAGAGGATGAGTTCAAAACAGCACTGAATCCAGCAGATTTCAAGGCACTGCACTACTGAAGCTTCATTCTGTCTGACTCCACTTACCAGAATACACAATTCAGCGAGTCCTTTATTCTGTACTTGGCTGTGTATGCTGAAGATGTAATGTAATGTTTTTGTAATGCTCTGTTCTCGAAGCAGCTCAAAGTAAATTCAAACAGAGTTCATGAAAAGTATCTCTTCCGTGTTTTCATTACTTAAAGGGGCTTTCCACATCATATAAAATAGAGACCCTTGATTCTGGCCATCCCAGGTCCAGAATTGCAATGCGAAAACTCTGACTTTTGCCAGGGCATTTAAAGCGGGGGTCCACCTATCTATCGTTTTTTTTTTTTTGAGTTCATTCACAAACTTTTCTTCTCAGCATTACATACTCACATATTGTGTGTAATATGTCCGCCTGTGTCAGATTTCGTCGGAAAGAATAACTTATATTATTCACTGCAGGCGGTTTCCATCTTCATTGTGGGCATTTGAAGCCTACAAGCATTTATTTCCTGGATGTGGTGAATGCTGTGCTCCCAGCATTCACCGCTCATTCCCGCACATGCTCAGTGGCATCCTGGGAAGCCTGAGACTAGCTCCCAGGAGTCTGGGAGAGGCTAGAAACACGCCTACTCCCACGGGAGGAGAACCAGGAAGTGCTAAGAAGATTAGCAAAATAAAAGGTAATTACAGCGATTTAAATTTTTTTAAATGGCATGTCAGCATCTAGGCAAGGAAGAGAATACATACAGATATTGTTCAAAATTTGGGTGGAACCCCGCTTTAACCCTTGATTAGTGGTTCTCACTATCCTATGGTCATTAAACAAAGTCATATTTGTGGTGGACTACCTATACCTGTATTCAATTCTTAGGCCTCATTCAAAAATTTACATTGGGGACCACAGGTGTGTGCGATCAGGCAATGCCAGGAAGTAAACTACTGGCAAAATGTTTGGCAAGAGATGATATAAAGACATTTTAAATTAATGATACTAGTTGTAAAATATATTTTACTGGGTTGTTTTTTTTTTATATTGGTCAATATATGACAAGAGTCATTATAAACAAGTAGATCTGTGCCATTAGGACAACCAGTACTACTACACTTTTTAGGAGCTTGCTTATGTATATGTCGTCCTTTGACGAGTGATCCACAGTGGACAGGCATTGAGGTGTTATGTCACCTCCTCACTGCCTGTTTTAACTCCTAAAAGTCCAAACCACGACTCCATAATGAACATGGTTATGGGGCTCTTGCAGCACGGCCATATTCACTTGAATGGGGGATGTTCACAGGCAGTACTGCGATGAAGGTCATCATTTTTGCTGCACCGCAATGGGAAGTATTTCTGCTGCAGCATGTATATAACCTCATATGACTGCCTTTGCAGATTTGGGGGGGGGGGGCAGTAACAAAGCAGGTCAACCCTCTGTTTTTATCGCCCCTCAATCACAAGTGTGAACTTAACCTAAAGACACATTCACATGGGTGACCAAGGAGAAGGGGGGCAGTGAAAACAGGTGGGTGAGCCATGGTTTTTCTGCCCCCAACTGCCACCTAAACACATACTGTAAATGCAGCCACTCAGTGCTATACACAATCACATATAGCAACTGCAATGCTTGGCTTTGCAGTCAAGAAAAACATTAAATGGTATGTTGCATTCAAAATTTTTTTATGGTTTTAAGCCCAACTTCAGCTTCAAATAAAAAAAATGATTGCCTATCACTTCTAAAATAAAAATATCTTGCTGCAATACTCATCAACTATACAACACTGATTACTGCAGACTCACCGTTCTGTGATCCAGCATGCCGGTTTCTCTTCCGGTTTGAGAGATGTCCAATGTCAATGCAATTACAAAGGTATAAGGATATATAATGTTTCAACAGGAGTACAAGGAACACAGGTCACAGGTGCATAAAGTGCAGGCTGACATATATGTCATACTTACAGTGTACCATCTCAACAATAGTATAAGCAAATATCCTTCGGATGTGTCTCATCGTTCAATAGCCAGGGAAAGAGGGGGGGGAACCGCCCAGGGAAGTAGAATGGGATAAGGAAAAATTATGCCACAATGCTGTAACACCATCACCAATGAGCACTGCAGGGGTAGGACCTGGTTCATGGGAGCCCAGGTTGTTAAAGACCAATAACCTGGTTGTGTACCATCAACCCATCCAGGGAATGCAGCAGAGAACAGACCTATATCATTAGGTGGTGCCATTCTCTGCCACATGTAGGTCCCACCCACCGATGTAGGAAGAAGAGGACCCGTGACATCACGTGACCAGAATGAAGACTGCCAGATTTAATGCTCAACTCTACTTTTTGTACGGAACTGTATAAATATTAATTTAGCTAATTATTTGCCTAATGTAATCAGAACCTTTATGTAAAATGCACCAAAAAAAGAACATTATCACTATCAGTCCATGGATGTAATCCTTAACTGAGATGGAGCTGAATGTAGCAATTTAGCTGGACTTTACATAAGCCTTAAATACCACTTCAAGCTTCACTTCCAAATATGCCAAAGTATGGCAAAAACACAATCAGATAAATTCCCACTTATACAGCGTAAAGTCTTTAAAATATCAGATTAGCTGATTGTCGCAGGGTGGCAAGGATTGAATGGATTAATTGATTTGCTTACATATGATGTCTTTTTAATGCAGCTGAAAATACTTATGCAGCACTGTAGAATTTTAGATTGGCATATTTTACAGCTCTGCCATGTTTTGCTACCAGCCATCATCTCATAATAAAATATTTTGATCCCAAAGGGGTTGATGTACCAAAGGCAAATAGACTGTTCACTTTGCAAGGGAATTTTATATTAACTTAGTGAATGTGATGAAAATTCACTTTGCATTGGATACCCAATTATGTGCAAGGAAAATTAAAAGATGTATTTCCCTTGCATGTTATTGGATGATGGAAGGCATAAGAGCTTCACCTCATTCCCTAAGCTCTAGGAAAATTCTCTTGAAAAGTGAACAGCCTATTTGTCTTTAGTAAATCAACGCCTATGTCTGTCTTAGAATGTAGCATCAATGCTTACAGTGTGTGTAAACCCTTGTAATGCGGGCTACCCAAGCTTCTTTCCATGTGACTGACTTGCGCAGCTGGGCTGTAGCTACATACAGGTTCTTCAGGGCATTATGCTTATGTTCCACCCAAAACCACATACTGTTCAAGTGCATGGATTCAGACCTTCCCACCACATCCTCCTGGTCACCATCCACATTAACCCCATTACGCATGGAGTACTCTTACATAGGCCTATGTTTGCCATGGTCCAGATAGGAGCATCCAGAAGTTCTACTGACCACCCGGGGGCCCATGAAACAAGGGGGCCCGGCTACCTATTGCATGATACAATAGGAGGTTTTCTCTCTCCCCTGGGTGGGGAACTCCTATTACTCTATTACCACCCACTCCAAAACCAATCACAGAACACTTTACACTGGGCATTGGCTGTGTTTATCACATTGTTCCTAGTACAACATCATACAGAGGCCTCTTGTTCTTGGCATGACATAAATAGAACAGTCCAAATCAATGGCATCACAATCTCCCATATATTGGCAATACAGCATTTGTCAAATAGATATAGCAATGTTAGATAATCACAGAGAGGGAGCATAGCAGTACTCACAACCTTAATATCATTCCTTATCTCAACTCTCACTGTAGGCCTTCCACAGAAGCTTTTCTAGCTTTCCTCTGAAGGGAAAGCACAGAAAACTCTCTCAGGTGTTCTCTTCTCTATGGCTTTCAGCAGTCTTCCTCGACCCATGCTCCTCCCAATCTTAAAAAAGGTGCATCCCAATGTTACAACTCCACTTCTAAGGAGGAGACAAAATCAAAGGGGACTTAACACCTGCTTGCGCCCTAAAAGTTACTTTTCATATTTGCTCCCTTTTAGTCTGTTAAATATATATTTGAAGATAGTTTGTTATATCGTATCATAAGCACAAAGAAGATTCCTACTCATCCTGCTAAAAATTGAGTAAGCTTCCAACTTCCTGTGATGAGCTGACAATGCTGCTCTGAAATCTCAGTCAATGTCACCAGCCCTGCTCAGTTCTCCTCTGTAAACTATAGATCACCCTATGTTATGGAGATAAGGGGAGGGGAGAGTGAAAGCCGCCTAGGGTGACAACGCAGCTCTTATATAGACATAATCTGCTAAACTGATTATAGCAGCTATTTGGTTATTATGTACAACTGCACCAGATTCTGTATGCTCCAGTTTTAGTAAACCCCCCCCCCCCCCAATAAGTGCTGTCACCCTAAGACAAATGGGGGTCAATTTACTAAAGGCAAAAAGAGTGTCCACTTTGCAAAATTCAGTTGCTCCAGAGCTTAGTAAATGAGCAGAAGCTCTGCTGACTTCCATTGTCCAATCATATGCAAGCAAAACTGCTGTTCTTTTTATTTCCCTTGCGTGCGATTGGGTGCTCTTTGCAAAGTGAAGCCTTACCTCATTTACTAAGTTCTGGAGCAATTGCACTTTACAAAGTGCACAGTCTATTTGCCTTTAGTAAATCAACCCCATAGTGTGTTACTGATCAGATGACAATAAAGGAAAAAGCCTTAAAAAAAGAAGCCAGGAAACCTCATAAAGCCAAATGTTTGGCTTTTACACTTCATAAAGCATGTAATAAAATGATAGAGTCAAACAAAAGTACCGTAATTGGAGTCATTATAATGGTTACAAATTTTTCTGTCCAGGACACCTTTGCTGTTTATTTCCAGTAAAACTATAGGGCTAAATAATTACACAGAACTTTAAAGAGTACAAAGTTCAATTCACATCCATCTCTATTTTCTGAAGAGGGTCACAATCTAATGTCTCCACCCTACTAAGATCAGTTTGGGAGAATACTAATCAGGGAGAACTGGCTGGGGGATTGGAGGTATTTGTCCGCTGGGACAGTACTAATAAAGTATTTTAGGCTGGTATCCCAGAGAAAAGATACTTTATGATTCAGACATCGATCATTATGGGACCCTCAGTCAGTAGCGGTTGATGGTTGTTATACAGCTACTTGTTCCCCATCCAGACCTGTGCAGTGTCTGGCACAATGAAGCCTTACAGCACCTGCTTCCTTTTCAACTCTGAGATGTTAGATGTCAGTTCAGAAAACCTACCTATTATTGTGGAACGACGGAACAATTTGCATGGTACACTTTCGTTAGACCATAGAAATCTGTCACTACCAGAAAAGGACTAGCTGGTTGAGTTTGACCTCCAGGCCAAATGGTCCCAGCCCCCTGTTGCCAACCAGTCTATCACTAAGTTTAGAATCTGTGGGATGGTATACAAACTTAAAGCAGATAGTGTCCTGCGTGGGACAAAGCCAGGTCCCAGAAATGGAGTGCAAGTGTTAGCCATTTAGCCAGCACACAGCTCTCCATATTCTTTGAGGGGAATTTACTAAGACTGGAGCAGACAGCATACGGGGCCATTGTACATGGCAACCAATCAGCTTCTAGCTTTATTTTCAAAGCATAACTGGAATAGCTGAGGTTCAACCTTAGAACTTAGAAGCTGATTGGTTATTAAAGCTGCCGGGCCAGTAGGAGAGATGAGCGGAGCAGTAGGGTTCCTGGCGTGAAGCCGTAAGGCTTCAGAGCCGGATACACTTACTCGCTATGGAGGCGGCATGCACCCGACAGCTGATGGAAACATCAGCTGCGGTGCTGACATCGCTGGACTCCGGGACAGGTAAGTGTCCAATTATTAAAAGTCAGCAGCTGCAGTATGTGCAGTTGCTGGCTTTTAATTTTTGCATCGGTGGGCGGACCTCCGCTTTAAGCATGGCTGCTCTAGTTTCAGTAAAGGCAGTAGTAAAGTCTGCTTTTTTGAGTTATACCTACAGGTAAGCATATAATAAGGCTTACCTGTAGGTACAGTAAATATCTTGTGCATAGTTTAGGAGATATTTACTTTAGTAGCAGCTGGTGACGCCACCAGCACATGCACACTTTGCTCTGAATGGATGGTGCCATCCATTCAGAGCTCTGTGCCATGACTAATAAAACAGCCAAAGCTTGAGAACCCAGAAGGAAGACCGGGTGAAGATGGAAGCCCCGGCAGTGGTGACATGATGCCGCTGGAGTGCTTTATTTTAATATAAGTCTGTCATAATGTGCTAGTATGCAGTGCATACTAGCACATTATGACATCATCCCGCAGGTGCAGGGGATTATTTTTTTTCCCGTTTACTACCACTTAAATTCCCCCCTTTGTGTTGTCCATGTTATAAAACTGCTTGAGCGTAGGGAGGGAGATCATATTTTCTGAAGCTTCCTAAACCTTGTTCCTATACTCTGCATGGAATTTTATACCTTCTCATCCTTTGCAAGAGCCTGAAACAGAAATGCCAAAATAATATGTATTACACATGATGAGAGACTGTACGTTTTATTCTGCACCATATTACTGCTATACTTTCAGTCTTTTATCACTTCTTAATTAAATTATACAGCATATAGCAACACTCCATATAGGTTTTTAAAGTAATTTTCATGGATACTTTAATAGTAAGATACAGTATATAGAAGCTAGCATGTACCATGCCATTTTGTAAACTGATGAGACACGGTAATGACATGTATTTCTTATGTGATATATAATAAGTATTTTCTTGCATTACAAATGCTGCTGTTTAAGGGCATAATGTAAATAACTAGTGCCACTAGCGCCATATATCTAAGTTATACGGTCGGCAAGTGGTTAAATAACTCCAGCGAATAAAAAAATGTTTGTATCATTGAACATTTAGATTTCATTAGGCATTTGGTCTGTGCTGAAAACCCAGGGTTAGTTAAAGTAAACATGTAGTTCAGAAAAAAATATGCAAAAGTCGCTTCCATATTGAAAGCACCATGATGTGACAAATCATCCTTACAGACTGAAGTCATTTTTCACAGGGGATTGTTAAAGCCTCCAGAGATCCTAAACAATTATTGACTTTCTGAAAGTCAGTATTTGCATAAGCATATACATACCTCTTTCCAGTAACCATAACATTGCCCAGAGTTGATGATTGGCTGTCCTGTCATGAAGTAATCACTTACAGCACACCACCAGCTCCATGAAACATCTTGGCTTTTAAGATATTGTAGGCCTGCCCCTTTCCAGCCCTCAATGCAGTGCTTGGTAGTTAAGTGATGTATCACCAGTCCTGAGCACTGTAACATGGGCAGTAATGGGTAGGTCTAAACCTACATAAATATTGACTTTTTAGAAAGTCAGTATTTGCACAGGAGCTCAGGAGGCCCAGTGGTGCTTTAAGCACCATTACTGTAACTTTGTAGTTATGTTCTGCTAGATAATTATGAATTTTATTCATTATCAACTTCAGTTTTTTTGCACTTTGGGCATACTTTAAAAGGACAAATCTTGAAAATGTTGGATCACCAAAAGTGGGGTCTTCTAGGGTGTCTCGTCTGGTTCGGTATGAGAGAGCTGTGATTTCCATGCTTGTTTTTATGCAGAAAGTTTGGAATTTGGTTGATAGACTTTCTTGGCTAACTTGGGTTAGCCTCTCATAAGCCTGAGAAAGGGACCTAAAGGATCCTGAAAGCTTGCATCTTTAATAAGTTATTGAATAAAGGATATTACTTAAACACCAAACTTTCTGCATTAATTGATGGCTAACATGTTACAATACTATACTACTGCTATGCTTGGGTTTACAAATGGTGGGACACTTAATTTCTGCTGTTAGCAGTCTAAATAGTGTTGAATGCTTTTTATGCAGTAACCACACAGATGGAACACCATATAACTGCATTTTACATCCTGTCACTTGATGCTAGATCAAATATTTGATGACTTTAAAATTATGGTTGACTCATATGAGGGCAATATATCAGCAGAAAAGGTCCAAAAATGTTTCTAATGTTCATTGTAACTACAACGTAAGAAGCACTACGTCTATTAGCATAATATTATTTTTGAACATACATATAAAATACACATGCTCATCCAGCAACCCTTCAGCATCCCATGAACTCCATTAGAACTGCTCAGCTGCACCAAGGGCAGGATAGGATTACAAGAATATAGTAAATGTGTTTCAGTTCTGAACACAGTTGGTGCAAAACTCTGTATACCATTTCAGCTTGCGTATCTTATCCCTTTCATTCTTCTTTTGTGTTCCACGCAAGGATCTAAGGAGTGAGAAAATCTATGCTTCTTTTTTTTTTTTCTCCTCTCCAACCCGCATCAAAGTTGGGACTTTGTTAGGGATTCCTGCTATAGGCATCTGCTAGCCTATTTCACAGGGGGCTCAAGAGGAGGAGGATGCTGGGTGGCTGAAAAAGACTCTCATTCACTTTGGAACTGCCAGTCTTTGCTTCGCTGTCACACTGTCAAGCTCAATCAGAAGGCAATGAAAGTGATATAGAAGGAAAGGCTTTGCAAGTCTAGCCTTAGAACAAAGAGAGTCTCGGAGACTGGTACAGATTTCACATTCAATTTAACTCTTTGGAAAAGGATTTCAGGAGATATATAGTCAAGAGTTGAAAAAATAAGAGTTAGAACTACTATAAAGGCTAAAAGTATTATCCTGGCTTAGATAAGCCACAAAGATAGGTTGATACTATTTTCTACCATAAACCACATTAGCCGGTATTACACGTTGAGCTTTCTTTCCTCGTTAAGTTGCAAGGAGATTTGAGAGGAGTTTAACAGCTACATGAAATGACTCTTTCATGATTTTAGCTTCAACAGTCATTTTAGTTGTACAAGGTGCATGAATAGCAAAGACCCAAATCATGTTGTTCAACAAATCTGGAATTAGAGGGTTAGTCTCAGTTTACTTATTAAGAATTTAGTTGAGTAAAGGATTTTACGACTCAGCCCTTTGTGTAGGTGACAATGAAATGCATCAACACTAGAATTTTTCCTTCCGAATTCAAAAAGGCTAGCATGTGTTTTAATAACAGCATCAGGCTAAGGGCATATTGTTTTCACATAACATTTTTTATGAGCTATCTAATATGTGATAGAACTTATCATACTGTCAATGCATATACATGATGCACCTCTCTGAAAGATATTCCTAGTAGTAAGTTTAGCCAATAAGATAACCAACCTACAACTAAGTATAATATTATAAGCATTTATTGGAATATATTTTACATAGAATATTATGCTTTTTGGGTAGTTAAGTTAAATATATAGTAGATGATTGAGGACACACCCTTCAGCAAATTATAACTTTAATAATATGTTAAATAAAGCCCAGCTCCATCCAAAAGAGTGCAATATTTCTGACAAAATATGCTCTTAAGAAAGTAGTCTTAAAGTACAGACATGGAGTTAGCTCCCAGAACACCTGGGATATCGATACAACCTTCATATCATGGGAAAGTTCAGTCAGGTAGGAATGAGCCACAGACTATATCAAAGTACACATAGAGGTTGATTTACTAAAGGCAAATAGACTGTGCACCCTGCAAGAGCAGTTGCCCCAGAGCTAAGTAAATGAGGTAAAGCTTTACTTTTCAAAGAATACCCAATCACGTGCAAGGAAAAAAAAAAAAAAACAGCAATTTTGTTTGCACATGCTTGGATGATGGAAGTCAGCAGGGCTTCTGCTCATTCACTAAGCTCTGGAGCAACTACACTCGCAGTGTGCAACTGCACTTTGCAAAATGCACAGCATATTTACCTTTAGTAAATCAACCCCACAGAGTTATATACATAGGTTCTCATCTTTTACTCTTCATCAGTCCTAAAATATATGCTTATTTTTAACTGTAACAATTTCTATGTTATATTTTTTATACGTATTTTTACACATTTTATGATGATCTGTAATTTCCCTTTATTTGTTTTTCTACTTTATTGCAAGTTTTATAACATTTGGAACATGGGATTGGTGGATGGTGGGGGTGTGTGGGGGGGCAGGTTGGAACATAGAAAAAGATGGGTTTGGATGGAGGGCTGGGGGGGAGTTTGGTTGGGAAGAAAGATGGGTGTAAGTACCCTTTTCCGCTCTCTGTGTTCATGAACAGCTAAGCTATATTCTCTACTATTTCTAGAAAAAACATGGAGTCCTGGTTTGCCAGTATTTATCTTCCTGGCCATAGTAAGATTCTCCGTATGTTATATCTCTGTGATCCTGGCCAACTGTTTTTGTAAATGGAGAGGACTGTTTCCACATAGCTAGAATAAAGGGCTTAGCTGCATTAAGGAGGTGTTTAAGCAATGAACTTTTATATTTTTTGATAGACATCATGCAGTAAATTTGCTGCTTAGTTCCTTTCCAGAGACACACGTGTAGGGAGATCAACTGTTTGGTTAAGGGAGTCCCAAAATTCCCAGAGTCTAGGGCATTTTCCAAAAATGTGTAAAGGTCCCTTCTGTCCATATGCACCTCCAACATTGGCTAGGAACCTGTGGGAAAGCAAAGTGGTGTGTGTGATAGAGGTTACATGGCCGCTCCATCCCTACATTAGCACAAGCAAAAAAAAGTATCTCCCATGGGATTTTATAGCAGTGAATTAAAAAACCACAACATTTTTTTAAAAAAATAGAAAAAAGTTTTATTTGATACAAAGGTACAACAACATATACATTTTAAAATGTACGACCTGATCTAAATAGTTCAATTCCTGGTCTATTGAGAAATGAGACACTAGAAATGTACTGAGTTACTGTATATAGTCACCAAAGTACCCAAAGTACTTTGTGGGTTCAGGTGTTAACAGAACAGTTAGACACAGGTTGCAATAAAAAAAACCTGGCAGATGTTCTAACTAATTCCCCTCTCACTAAATTATTGGGATTTTATTGCTTTCCTTGTACCTGCCAGACAGATTTACCACCACTTCCTGTACTTGGCTCATCCTGTTACAGAACAAAATATGAGGGTTAATCTCCCCAACATGGACACAGATAACAATACAAACCTGATGAATATTCTAATTATTGACCTCTCTGAAAAAAAAAAAACAAAAACAAAAAAAAACAGTTGCAATTGAGCTTTTAAAAAACGGGAAATAAACCTTAAAGCCTTAAGTACTGCTATGTAATTGATCTGATTGTTTTATAGTTTACTTTAGTGGTCTAATTTTGAGCAACAGAGTAGATATTAGAAGGTATCTCAGACTTCATTAACAGTAATATAGAAGTTACCCAATATCTGAACTTGAGTACCATGGATAGGAAAGGTTATGTCACAGATCCATATTTAATAATTTGGGCAGCAAACAGTATATAATGGAAGTTTGAGTAGGTATATTGATATGTTACTTCATCATTTTAAATTTGAGTAGTAAGATATCTATTATTTATTATTACTAACATAGTATTATTAACATTTTAATAGTAGTATGGACAATAATTGGACATTATATCAGTTATTTGTTCGAAGTAAAGCCACTATTAATGATACATGCAAACACATGGTTGATTACCTATAATGTATATTTGTTTATTTATTGGAAACTATTCACTTTATACTTTTTACGTTGATATTGTTTGCATCCTTACATTCTTTTGTTGGCACTGTCTGTAGACATCATCACGTTCATGTCACTGTATGGGTAAACATTGTTACTTTAGAAGTGCTACAGTTTTTGTATTGAAGCTCACACATGGATTCCACTGATTTCCTACTTACCGTAGTCACTTCCTCTTTCCTGAGTGCTATGTGAGTGAGTCTTCCTGGTGTCATCACATGATCAGTCCCAGAGCTGAAATGGGAGAAAAACTGAAACAACAGCTAGCCAATCACATGAATCTACGACATCAAATTCCAATTTTATAAATCCATAACTGGCTGCAGATCAAATTAAAAAATATGTTTTTATTGACACCAATTTATAAAAGGCTTATATAGCAGCAATATATGTTATATCATTGTTTTTAAACAAGAGGCACACTTTAAGTAATTTGAATGTTAAAAGTTATCACAAAGTTCTATGGTTGAGTAACAATGTGTAGAATGTTGTCTCCAATTTCTTAGATCACAGTTCCCAGTTTGTTTAACAATGTAAAGGGTGTATTTATTAATATTTTTACTCAAGATTCATATAACCTTTACACAGGATTCACATATTTTCTACTTAAATCCAATTAGAAAAAAATATGACTAGATGTACCAGATCACAAGAAAAATAGAGTAACTGACTTGTCTGATAACATTTGAGAAACATCTGACTGGCAAACATCTCACTATTTAGCAAAGGATCTACCTTGTGTAAATGTGATTTTGTCAGGGCTGAGCTCAGCCCTTCCTTCTCAAAGCTGGCCGCTCAGCTGTCGGCTATTTGCCAGCTCCTATCTCTCCACAGTGACTCACCTGATGATATCCTGCTCGTCAGTCCTGCCTATTTAAGCCATCCAGTCCAGATGATCTCTGCCTTCACCTTGGTCACATCTCTAGAGATGTTCTCCTGTGTTCCGGTTTAAGACTTGCTTGGCTGACATTCCTTCTGGCTCCAGATCCTGCTTGCTGTTCTACTACGCTCATCTCTGGCTCCCTGACCCTTTGGCTTGTCTAACTATCCGTTCCGGTTCCTGAACTCTGACTATGTTTTGACTACGTTTATTCTGTTTACTTTTTTTATTATTATTAAACAAGTTTGATCTAACTGTACTTCTGTCTCAGTGTGATTCATGGTTTCTGACAGATCTGCCATTTTATACCAATGAATATATAAAAATCTATATATATAAGTACCTGAAATAAATAAATAAATAAATCTTTATGGTTTCCTTTCAGCTTCTGTTTCTAGCTATCCATATGTAAAGCAAACATACCTTCTTTAAAGCCGCTCCGGTCCGGTCCCACGCTGAGGTGTCAGCGGCGGCTTCGCTGTGGAGGAGGGTCCAGAGGAGGCAGTGGACAACAGAAGTCCCATAGTATCCCATTGGGTGACTTCATTTCCCTGGCATTTCCCAGCCTTTGTCGGCTGTCTCCTCTGCAGAGCTTCCGTCACTGGAGACTGGACCAGAGCAGCTTCAAAAAAGGTATGTATAGCGATTTCTTCTTTACAGAGCTAGATAGGTTAGTCCTAGATCGTGGCTACCTGTAGATTTAGATATTTTAGCTCTTTTAGCGTTAGGGTGCATCTCTACTTTAATAACATAGCAAAATTGACCACAATTTACAAGACACTTGACTAAAATATTGTATTGAGAAAGGATCAGAAGTAAAATATACCACTATTGCTATTCATCAGGGTTTCTTATTCTCAGCCAGGGCTTAATAGAAATAGCTACATAGC
This sequence comes from Aquarana catesbeiana, assembly GCF_042186555.1. Taxonomy (NCBI): domain Eukaryota; kingdom Metazoa; phylum Chordata; class Amphibia; order Anura; family Ranidae; genus Aquarana; species Aquarana catesbeiana. The sequence goes on along the minus strand of NC_133336.1, from coordinate 69,742,902 downwards.
GACCTCACAGCAGAAATCTGGCTATTTCATCTACCATCAAGTGAAAATTTGTGGAAAAACAGAATAGGGCAGTACCTAGGGCATCAGAATCCCAAGAGGCAGTCAACTGCCTGTGTTTTATAATTTTTTTCACACATTAAGGCAACATGTTAGCAAATAAAAGTTGATCACATATAGAAAACCCTTTTTCATATGTTTGCAAATTGCAAAATGTGAGATTTCATGAAAAAGACATAGCACAGAATTGAACTAATTTTCACTACTTGCATGGAGCTGTTCAAAGCCCAGTAGGTATTCAATGGTTCCATGCTAAATGCCCCAGGTATGGCCACGTTTTTTCTCATGCCTTAACAGATCTTTGTAACGCTCTACTAAACATATAAACACACACAGTAGATATATATACTAAAAGAAGTAACCATTCTATACAAGAGAAAAAGTTGTTTGATTGGTACCATCTACAATCTTTTGAAATCTATAGGTTTTAGGAGGTCATCTACACTGATTGGCAGACGTGCTACTTGTTAGCTTCTAAGATTGACACTGCAGCTAGACTATTTTTCAGATATGAAAAAAACACCTTTAAGCCTGTGTGTATTTGCATATGGCTTTGTGTGTACATAGGATTAGTGAAATATATTAAATGGATCCATCCACAAAAACTAAGAGCATGCAAGGAAAAAAAAAAAAAACAAGGAACGGAAACACATGCTAGCCTAAATTCCACATAAAAAATAAATGTAAAATGAGAACAACATTAAACTGATTTGGTAAATAGGAACACAACACAATGAAACACTAATTCCCTGTGCTAATTATTTGTCCCAATTTTTTCAGTTAAAACAAATGAAATGTTTTTCTTGGTTAATGACAAGTTTGATCAAACAGTTCATAAACTGATGGATTGTCTTTGAAATGAATTCAGAAAACAACACACACACACACAGAAAAAAAATGACATGATATAAAGTTGGCAGATCGCCGTCTCTAGTGGGAACAGATGCCCAACAAATTTGGCGAGTAGTTTTGTTCTCCTTCTATCTGTTGCCGTTCACAATCCTAATGAATGTAATGTTTAAATAACATGAATAAAGATAGAGGGGGGAAAATGAATTCAACTTCAGTTTGAGCAGTAGAATAAAAATGAGCAAACTGTATTATCTACTGCCACCTAATCTGGGTTGGATTTCCTCTGTATCGTTTATTGTTTGTGGAAGAAACCCTTTCTTCGTTCCTCTTGGCCATTGACAAGGTCTTTTGAGATGAATATGAAAAGATAGATTTAAAGGTTATAGTCAGGGTCAGATGGTTGCAGATGTTTTGTGAGAGATTGTTTGGTTCTCGTCCTGACTTGAGCGTACCAAGCGAATTGCCACATGGGCAGCAAATGTCCATGCTTTTCTTTTCTTTTTTTTTTTTTTTTTTGTATTTACTTCTCTATTGATCCTGGCAAACACAAACAAATAGAAAACTTGCAAGTCTCATTCCTGCCTGATTTGCTCATTTGCCTCTGCAAACAGGTATATAAACCTAATACCTATCTATATGCACGGACTGTCCACAAGAAGAAAAGCCTCATGTAGGCGCGACCAAACATGGTTTGCAAGGACAAGCTGTAGATGTGTAATAATTGTAATTATGACACATAATTCTACATCAATCACCATATTTTTATGCCTATTTATTTATTTTTCGTCTCCATGCTTACAATTCCATGAACAGTAGCAGTAGAGTGGAGCTTTTGGACAATTGTTTACTACCATCTGTGCCTGGAAATTCTCATCTGCTGGCATGCCGTTTGGTCAGATCAGATCTAAACACTGACAAGTCCTGAAGTGCTCATATGAACAAATAAAAAAGTATTGAGGGAAATTCAAATGATGCAACAGCAGAGTTTTTTGTGACAGTGTGACAGATTACCCTGTCATGTGTTCCATCAATTTGGAATCTTTGCAGCATTGTTCAAAGCAAATATACCAGTGCCTTGAAAAAGTATTCATACCCCTTGACATTTTTTTTTTTCAGTTTTTCATGTTACAACCAAAAACGTAGATGTATTTTATTGGGATTTTATGTGATAGACCAACACAAAGTTGAAAAATTTCAAGGGGTACAAATACTTTTTCAAGGCCTGTATGTTAACCATGTTTTGCTTGACATGACAGATATCAGAAAATCATGGTATGCTGTGTCTGTCAAATGAGAATATAAATGCTATATTATAGTCTACAATGGTATTCCAAAGAACATTGAGACGCTTTTTGTTTAGGGTCCATTCATACTTCTCCTGTGCAATGCTTTGCTGTAATGTGTGTATTACTACAACTCATGTTAATGTATACATTAATGTGTTAGCAGTGCTGTGCAATTCTAGGCTTTAGAAAGTGCTAGTTATTTGATCATTATTTTTTGAAAGATCCATTACCAGTTCTTCAACTTTTGGACAGACTGCTTGCTTTCTCATCAATCACATATTGATATAATGTAGAATCCATAGTTGCCCTGATAACTGCAAGCTGCCCAGGCCTCAAACCATACCAAATCCACCAATATATTTCCCAGTTGGTATAAGGTTCTTCTCCTAAAATACCATCTTCAGTTTGCACCAAACATGTCCATGGTTACTTTGGCCAAACAACTCTGCCTTTGAATCGTTGTTCCAGAAGGCCTGGTCTTAGCATATATGTTCAGTGGCAAACTATAGTCTTGCTTTAATGTTGTTGACACACATCCCGTGCAGGTTAAATTGGTGCAATCTCTTTCTGATTGTAGATTCATGCACTTTGACACCAACTGTTGCAAGAGTTACCTGCAGACCCCCCAATTAAGTTTTGGGTTCTTGGAGAGTTCTTTTAGCTTCAAATTGGTTATCTCTTGGGCTGATTGTTTGCTGGGCCCGTCGTTCTAGACAAAAAAAAAAGTTGTATCAAATTGACGCCACTTGTAGGTTTTTTTCCTTCCTGTGGAACGATTGATTTCAAATCCTTTGTCCATCATTTTAAATCCCTTACCAGACACATAGACATTCACAACCTTATTTCTGAGGGTGTTAGAAAGCTTAGACCTTGTCATACAACATACAACAATAGCAAATAGAACAAAATACCCAAACATCTGAGGTTCTACCTGCTTAGTCCCCAAGGAGGTTGTCACGCGCCTTGTGGCAGAGCCTGGTGTGTAAAGGGGGACCTCTCGTACAGCCCAGGCTCAAACCACTGATGTTGCAGCCGCAGGATGCACAGTGAGGTAAGAGTGCCTGTAAGATCTTCCATTGGTTGCAGAGACCCCAGACTGGGTATGCAGCAGCTGGTAGTAGATGCAGGAAGGCTGGTAGCACACAGATGATGGAGGACCAGAGTCACCAGGCACAATGCAGAGCAGAACAGACGGATGACTGGATGTAGGGTCAGACAAGCCAGGTCAGCAACGGACAAACAGGTATAAGCACAAACGGAGGGAAGAGAATGGTCAGGATGCAGGCAGAGGTTGGCAACAGGAAATCAGGCAGACGAGCAGAAATAAACAAAGTCTAATGCCGCGTACACACGGTCGGACTTTTCGTCTACAAAAGTCCAACGGACGCCGACGGACTAAAGCTGGCTGGTAATCCGATCGTGTGTGGGCTTCTCCGGACTTTCAGCAGACTTTTTCAGCCTCAAATCCGACGGACTTTAGATTTGAAACATGCTTCAAATCTTTACGTCGTAACTACGACGGACCCCGAAATCCGCTCGTCTGTGTGCTAGTCCGACGGACAAAAACCCATGCTAGGGCAGCTATTGGCTACTGGCTATGAACTTCCTTATTTTAGTCCGGTGTACGTCATCACGTACGAATCCGTCGGACTTTTGTGTGGTCGTGTGTAGGCAAGTCCGTTCGTTAGAAAGTCTGCTGCAAGTCCGCCGAAAGTCCGCCGGAAGTCTGTCGGACAGGCTGTCGGACTTTTGTAGACGAAAAGTCCGACCGTGTGTACGCGGCATTAGGCGTTCACATCTGCCTTTGCCTTGGAGCTTCAGCTGTGCTATGGCCAGCACATCCCTGACAGAGGTTCTGATTATTTACTGTATACCTATTCTGAAACACCTGATTCTAATTTCATGGATTTGAAGTGGTGATAAATGTGTGGGTGTACTTAATTTTTTCCACATGAAAAAGTGCATTTTTTTCATTTAGATTATGAAACTGAAGTCCCTGTCAATGGTATGTGCCATTTGTTCAGTTATATCACCTTTATATGTAGGCAACGTCTGAATTAAGATCAAATGTTTGTACAAATATGTTAAAACATTTTCATGGGGTGTAGTTACTTTTTCACATGTTTGTATGTATTTTAACTGTGTGTGTTCAGCCTGAAACCCCAATTAAAGTCACAGAAATAGATATTCAGCCAGATAGACTATGAAGTTTAAGGAGTCACACTTTCTCTTTCTTGTTCTAGTGGTTGCACAGTGTGTCTAAACGTGGATATGCAGTCTAATCTGTAATCTATTAGACCTGGTTAGATACTACCTTCCCATACCTTGCTCAGCACTAAAAGTGTGAGTGAGGATGCCTGTGATGAAGAGTGGTTGCTAGGACTCTATGAGCTAAATGTATTTCAGACAATTCCAAGTGGAAATCAGTTAAAAGTCCTAAAACAGGAGAAAACACAGAGAAACATAGGTGTCTTTAACTTCTGATATAACACGTAAAACAGGGGGAATACACTAAAAAAATTACATATTATTGTAATTGTACATCTACATTGCAAGAGCCCTTGGCTGCCATAATGAAGCTATCTTCCATATTTAAAGTGTTAACGAAAATAAAATTTCATTTATGTGCCAAACTAGCATCTATTCTATCCTAGTTAAGATCCATCCAATTTTATCTCAGTGTTGCAGTTGGTGTAAAACTAACTGCAACTCCATGGTATACAGTGGGTATAGAAATTAATCATCCCCCTTTAAAATAATCACATTTTGTTGCTTTGCAGCCTAAAATGAAGACAGACACAGTTTTTGTTTAATCCAGCTGTATTTGCAACCTCATAACATCCAATTGAAAGATATAACACCAACATGTCAGAAAAAAAATGTAAAAAATTAAAAAACAGAATCACTGAGTTGGAAAAAGGAACACCCCCTTGTGTCAGTATTTTGTTGAACCACCACTTGCTTTAATTACAGCCTTTAGTCTGTTGGGATGTCTCTACTAACTTTGCATATCTAGACTTTGCAATATTTGCCCACTCTTCTGTGCAGAACTGCTCAAGTTCAGATAATTTAATGGTGACTGTTTGTGGATTGCAGTCTTCAAGTCATTCCACAGATTTTGGGGGCTTAAAGTGGAGTTCCATCCAAAAGTGGAACTTCCACTCATCGGATTCCTCCCCCCCCCTCCGGTGTCACAGTTGGCACCTTTCAGGGGGGTGCAGATACCTGTATATTACAGGTATCTGTACCCACTTCCGGCGTAGATAGCCGCAGAATCTGCGGTTATTTACGCCACATCCTGTTCCCCCCCCCGCTGTCTGCTGGGAAACACACGGGTCCCAGAGACAGCAGGGACCAGCCGTATTGCTCTGCGCGACTCGCGCATGCACAGTAGGGAACCGGGAAGTGAAGCCGCTCGGCTTCACTTCCTGATTCCCTTCCCGAAGATGGGGGCGGCAGCACCCGAGGACTGAGAGACGGTTTGGCCTCGGGTGCCGACATCACGGGCGCCCTGGACAGGTAAGTGTCCATGTTTTAAAAGTCAGCAGCTGCAGTATTTGTAGCTGCTGACTTTAAAAAAAAAACATTTCGGTGGAGCTCCGCTTTAAGTCTGCGCTGTGACTAGGCCATGTAAGGATCATAACCTTTTTCTCCTTCGACCTCTGTGTGGTAATTTTTGCTGTGTGCTTTGGGTCATTGTCATCTTGGAAGGTAAACCTTCTTCCCATTGATAACGCTACGGCAGAGGGCAACAGATTTTCCTCAAGAATTTGACGGTATTTCTCCCCATCTATTTTTTCCTCTATCATTACAAGACCCTGCTGCAGAGAACCACCTCCATGCTTTACTGTAGGAATGGTGTTATTTGGATGGTGAGCTGTATTGGATTTCTGCCAGACATATCGTTTGGTTTTAAGGCCAAAAAATTCAAGTTTAGTCTCATCTGACCATAACACATTTTTCCATGTGGCCTCAGAATCTTCAAGGTGCGTTTTGGTAAAGCTTAGTTGTGACTGCACATGGTCTTTCTTGAGGTATGGCTTTTTTCTTGCAACCTTCCCATACAAGCCACATTTGTGAAGAATTTGTGAGATTGTTGTTTCATGCACACAATGAACACTCTTTGTCATAAATTCCTGTTTCAGAGTTGCTGTGGGCCTCTTGGTAGCCTCTCTGACCAGTTTCCTTCTGGCTCTTTCATCCAATTTGGAGTGACGTCCTGATCCTGGCAGAGCCTGTGTTGTATCAAATACCTTCAACTTCTTAATATTAGACTTCAGTGTGTTTCTAGGCATTGATAAAGCCCTTGAAAGTTTTGTGTATCCATCCCTAGACTTGTGCCTGTCCACAACTTTATCCCGGAGATCTTCTGTCAGTGCCCTGCCACCCATAGTTGATTGTTGCACTACCAGGGACTGAAATGCTCCAGGAAAGCTCTTTTTATGCTGAGCTAATCAAAATGACCACAGCTGATTTGTTGACAGTCAAATGATTTTATGTGCCATTGAGAAGGTGATTAGCTACACCTGATTAAGTTTAGAAGTCATTTTTTAGGAGGGGGTGATATATATATATATGGGGAATGTGTAGGCATTATCATTCATATCTTCTGTTGATGGGAACACGAATTCATGTACTTGCCCTATTGTTTTGTGTAAATATTAGACTGTTTCTGCTGCCAGTTGTAGATTTATATTTAACATAGGCTTTTGTTTAGTTTTCAAACATAGAAGCAAGGAACATGCATATAATAACATCCTATTACCAAAAATAACATCAAGAAAATAAAAAAAAAATTTGGAAAGGAAGAAAAAAGATGAACTGCATAACCCACAGCATTTTAGATGGATTCCACTGATCAGGGCTGAGGTGACACACATGAACAGTTAGGGTCTAAGCTAGATCCCATGAGATAACCCCCCCCCGGAAATTAAGGTAAACATGACAGAAATGCTATCATTTGATGGAGGATGACTCTCACCAAAGTGCAGGGACTGAAGGCCTAGTTTTGCCTAAACCAATGTTAAGGTGCAGTCAACATCCGATGTGCACCCATGGAATAGCCTTAGCTTGCAACAACTGACAGAAGAGATAAGGACGTAACCAAAGCCCACCACCATAAACGCTTAAGAGGAAGCACACTGGACCATTATGGCTATAACAGGAATACTAGAGCGAGAAGCAAGACACAAGTACAAATCTGCAATCCATGAAAACTCGAATGGAACTGTTATACTTTACCAATAGACCCAGCTGTTCCTTTACTGAATATTAGTTCCAGTGTATGGGGCTTCCCGAGGAAATGTTTCCAGTGAGGTTTGTGGAGGTTCATACAAATTTTAAATGTTTTACTATTATTGGATGTATTATCAAGGTAGATGTGAAGTTTTTAAATCAGGTGGCTGAACCTAAGATCTGCTTATTTTTGTGTGTCTGGTCTTTATACTGCTGTCTGTGTTTGGACATCTGTACTTGACTTTATTACCTACACTTATGTATTCATTTCAAGCAAAGGGCCTGGTTTTACGTGGTAAGAATGATCTGTGTGATGATGATTAGGGATGAGCCGAACACCCCCCGGTTCGGTTCGCACCAGAACCCGCGAACGGACCGAAAGTTCGCACGAACGTTAGAACCCCATTGACGTCTATGGGACTCGAACGTTCGAAATCAAAAGTGCTCATTTTAAAGGCTAATTTGCATGGTATTGTCCTAAAAAGGGTTTGGGGACCCGGGTCCTACCCCAGGGGACATGTATCAATGCAAAAAAAACTTTTAAAAACGGCCGTTTTTTCGGGAGCAGTGATTTTAATGATGCTTAAAGTAAAAAAAAAAAAGTGAAATATTCCTTTAAATATCGTACCTGGGGGGTGTCTATAGTATGCCTGTAAAGTGACGCGTGTTTCCCATGTTTAGAACAGTCCCTGCACCAAATGTCATTTTTAAAGGAAAAAATCTCATTTAAAACTGCTTGCGGGTTTAATGTCATGTCGGGTCATGGCAATATGGATGAAAATCAGTGAGACAAACGGCATGGGTACCCCCCAGTCCATTACCAGGCCCTTTGGGTCTTGTATGGATATTAAGGGGAACCCCGCACCCAAATTAAAATAAGGAAAGGTGTGGGGCCACCAGGCAGGGCCGATCCTAGGGTCACCGGCGCCTGGGTGCAGAAATATTTCTGGCGCCCCCACATGGGCGTGGTCATCTTACCAACTCCACCCCTTTACAAATGATTCTATGGCAACAACTCAAATACAGAGCTGCTCCCCTAAGAAGTCTTTGTTACCCTGAAATCCTCCCATGATCTCTTAACAATAAAGAAAATACAGGAAGAGAGAACACTAATGAGACCTGGAGGGGAACCTCTCTGATGCACACAGAGAGGGCTTCTGTTAGAAAGAGTCCCCAGACATAATACAGGATACGGTCAAAGACTGCAGACATAGTACAGGAGATGATCAGAGACTGCAGACATAGTACAGGAGATGGTCAGAGACTGCAGACATAGTACAGGAGATGATCAGAGACTGCAGACATAGTACAGGAGATGATCAGAGACTGCAGACATGGTACAGGAGATGATCAGAGACTGCAGACATGATACAGGAGATGATCAGAGACTGCAGACATGGTGCAGGAGATGATCAGAGACTGCAGACATAGTACAGGAGATGATCAGAGACTGCAGACATAGTACAGGAGATGGTCAGAGACTGCAGACATAGTACAGGAGACGGTCAGAGACTGCAGACATAGTACAGGAGATGATCAGAGACTGCAGACATAGTACAGGAGATGATCAGAGACTGCAGACATGGTACAGGAGATGATCAGAGACTGCAGACATGGTGCAGGAGATGATCAGACTGCAGACATGGTACAGGAGATGATCAGAGACTGCAGACATGGTACAGGAGATGATCAGAGACTGCAGACATAATAAAGGAGATGATCAGAGACTGCAGACATGGTACAGGAGATGATCAGAGACTGCAGACATAGTACAGGAGACGATCGGAGACTGCAGACATGGTACAGGAGATGATCAGAGACTGCAGACATAGTACAGGAGATGATCAGAGACTGCAGACATAGTACAGGAGATGGTCAGAGACTGCAGACATAGTACAGGAGATGATCAGAGACTGCAGACATGGTACAGGAGATGATCAGAGACTGCAGACATAGTACAGGAGATGGTCAGAGACTGCAGACATGGTACAGGAGATGATCAGAGACTGTAGACATAGTACAGGAGATGATCAGAGACTGCAGACATGGTACAGGAGATGATCAGAGACTGCAGACATGGTACAGGAGATGATCAGAGACTGTAGACATGGTACAGGAGATGATCAGAGACTGCAGACATAGTACAGGAGATGATCAGAGACTGCAGACATGGTACAGGAGATGATCAGAGACTGTAGACATAGTACAGGAGATGACCAGAGACTGCAGACATAATATAGGAGATGATCAGAGACTGCAGACATAGTACAGGAGATGATCAGAGACTGCAGACATGGTACAGGAGATGATCAGAGACTGCAGACATGGTACAGGAGATGATCAGAGACTGTAGACATAGTACAGGAGATGATCAGAGACTGCAGACATAATATAGGAGATGATCAGAGACTGCAGACATAGTAGAGGACATGGTCAGAGACTGTAGACATGATACAAGAGACAGTCAGAGACTGCAGACATGGTACAGGAGATGATCAGAGACTGCAGACATAATACAAGAGATGATCAGAGACTGCAGACATGGTACAGGAGATGATCAGAGACTGCAGACATAGTACAGGAGATGGTCAGAGACTGCAGACATGGTACAGGAGATGATCAGAGACTGTAGACATAGTACAGGAGATGATCAGAGACTGCAGACATAGTACAGGAGATGATCAGAGACTGTAGACATGGTACAGGAGATAATCAGAGACTGCAGACATAGTACAGGAGATGATCAGAGACTGCAGACATGGTACAGGAGATGATCAGAGACTGTAGACATGGTACAGGAGATAATCAGAGACTGCAGACATAGTACAGGAGATGATCAGAGACTGCAGACATGGTACAGGAGATGATCAGAGACTGTAGACATAGTACAGGAGATGATCAGAGACTGCAGACATAATATAGGAGATGATCAGAGACTGCAGACATAGTAGAGGACATGGTCAGAGACTGTAGACATGATACAAGAGACAGTCAGAGACTGCAGACATGGTACAGGAGATGATCAGAGACTGCAGACATGGTACAGGAGATGATCAGAGACTGCAGACATAGTACAGGAGATGGTCAGAGACTGCAGACATGGTACAGGAGATGATCAGAGACTGTAGACATAGTACAGGAGATGATCAGAGACTGCAGACATGGTACAGGAGATGATCAGAGACTGTAGACATAGTACAGGAGATGATCAGAGACTGCAGACATAGTAGAGGACATGGTCAGAGACTGTAGACATGATACAAGAGACAGTCAGAGACTGCAGACATGGTACAGGAGATGATCAGAGACTGCAGATATGATACAAGAGAAGGTCAGAGACTGCAGACATAATACAGGAGATGATCAGAGACTGCAGACATAATACAGGAGATGATCAGAGACTGCAGACATAGTACAGGAGATGATCAGAGACTGCAGACATGATCCAGGAGATGGTCAGAGACTGCAGACATGATACAAGAGAAGGTCAGAGACTGCAGATATAATACAGGAGATGGTCAGAGACTGCAGTTCCTATAAACATTAGTAGATAATGGCCGATTGGCCCTCTCACCTGACCCAGCGATGGTTCCTCTGATCAGGAGTAAGCTCACTCTGAATTGCCCGTGGTGACTCCGCTGGGTAGCACCCAGATCTGTATTCTGGCAATGACTCCATTCCTTTCTCCGCCAGGGATGGCACCAGGCTGTGTGGCTTTCCCTCTGGTGGCGCAGGGCAGCGGGGTTTCCTCTCTGATGGTGTTCCCTGAGCACTGCCCTCTGGAGTCCTGGGTGCACTTCCCTGAAAGCTTTCCCAGGCTCCTGTATCTCTCTCTCTCTCTCCCATTTAGCTGAGCATGCTGTGTGGACTGCAGTTTCCGTGTTACAGTGGGGCTGCCAGTCCTCGGGACTACATGTCCCACAATCCTCTTCTCCTTTTTCTATTCTATTTTTCCCTGGCTGATATGAAGGCGGGGGAAGAAACATAGTGGGAGGCTGTGCTGGCCAGCGCCGCTCACTAGTATAGCAGTGCACGTGCGGAGGAGAGGGAGAGGGAGGGGAAGGGGCGAAAGAAGAGCCTGCAGCTGCAGTGACGTCACTAGGGTTGGTGTCACCAGGTGCGGTATAACATGGTGTCACCCTCCTTCCACCAACTTTAGTCGCCCCTCAGTACAGACCTCCCTCCACTAAGTATAGACCCCCACTAAGTATAAACCCCTCTCTCAGTACAGACCCCCCTTCATCAGTATAGACCCCCCCAGGACAAACCACCCCCCCTCCATTAGTAGACCCCCACCAGGACAACCCCCCCTCCATTAGTACAGATCCCCCCAGGACAAAGCCCCCCTTCATTAGTACAGACCCCCCCAGGACAACCCCCCTCCATTAGTATAGACCCCCAGGACAAACCCCCCCTCTATTAGTACAGACCCCCAGGACAAACCCCCTCCATTAGTACAGACCCCCTAGGAGAACCCCCCTCCACTAGTACAGACCCCCACAGGACAAATCCCCCCTTCATTAGTACAGACCCCCAGGACAAACCCCCCCTCCATTAGTACAGACCCCCCCAGGACAAACCCCCCCCTCCATTAGTACAGACCCCCCAGGACAAACCCCCTCCATTACTACAGACCCCCCAGGAGAACCCCCCCTTCACTAGTACAGACCCCCACAGGACAAATCCCCCCTTCATTAGTACAGACCCCCCACCAGGACAAACCCCCCTCCATTAGTACAGACCCCCCACCAGGACAAACCCCCCTCCATTAGTACAGACCCCCCCCAGGACCCCCCCTCCATTAGTACAGACCCCCCGGACAAACACCCCCCCTCCATTAGTACAGACCCCCCAGAACAACCCCCCTCCATTAGTACAGACCCCCCCAGGACCCCCCCTCCATTAGTACAGACCCCCCCAGGACAAACCCCCCCCTCCATTAGTACAGACCCCCCAGGACAAACCCCCTCCATTACTACAGACCCCCCAGGAGAACCCCCCCTTCACTAGTACAGACCCCCACAGGACAAATCCCCCCTTCATTAGTACAGACCCCCCACCAGGACAAACCCCCCTCCATTAGTACAGACCCCCCACCAGGACAAACCCCCCTCCATTAGTACAGACCCCCCCCAGGACCCCCCCTCCATTAGTACAGACCCCCCGGACAAACACCCCCCCTCCATTAGTACAGACCCCCCAGAACAACCCCCCTCCATTAGTACAGACCCCCAGGACAAATCCCTCCATTAGTACAGACCCCCCAGGACAAATCCCCCCTCCATTAGTACAGACCCCCCCAAGACAACTCCCCCCCCATTAGTACAGACCCCCAGGACAACCCCCCATTAGTACAGACCCCCCAGGACAACCCCCCCATTAGTACAGACCCCCCAGGACAACCCCCCCATTAGTACAGACCCCCCAGGACAACCCCCCCATTAGTACAGACCCCCCAGGACAACCCCCCCATTAGTACAGACCCCCCAGGACAACCCCCCCATTAGTACAGACCCCCCAGGACAACCCCCCCATTAGTACAGACCCCCCAGGACAACCCCCCATTAGTACAGACCCCCCAGGGACAAACCTCCCTCTATCAGTACAGACAAACACATTAACACCCGGGCAGCAGCTAGAGAGGACAGTGTGCAGCCGCGCCACCCGGGTGAAGAACAGATCGAGCGGGAGTGAGAGACAGCGGAGGAGAGAGAGAACCTGTGTCAGGCTGCAGGCACGGGCCGCCCCCCCTCCCCCCAGCGAAGTCACTGTGCGGCTGGTCTCTCTCAACACAGAGACCAGCCGCTCCGATCTCCGGCGGCTGCTCTCCTCTGACAGGAGGAGGAGGGAGGGGGGACAGGCTCTAGCAATGTAAAGCACAGCGGCGCCGGCGCGGCCGCTCCGCGGCGGTGAGCTGCTGCGGACAGAGCTATTTCTGGACACGGAGGGGAGGAGGAGGAGGGAGGGGAGCACTCTGGCGCTTCAGCGCCCCCACCTCTCTGGCGCCTGGGTGCACTGCACCCCGTGCACCCGCCTGGGACCGGCCCTGCCACCAGGCCCTATATACTCTGAACAGCAGTATACAGGCGGTGCAAACAAGACAGGGACTGTAGGTTTGTTGTTAAGTAGAATCTGTTTGTAATTTTGAACATTTTTAACGTGTTTAGCTCCAGCCAAAAAATCTTTTCTAAGCTTTTTGGAAAACATAGGGAAGGGTTATCACCCCTGTGACATTTGTTTTGCTGTCTTTCCTCCTCTTCAGAAGATTTCACCTCACTTTTTTGTCCCAATGAAAAATGTTTTTTGAAAATTTGGGTTTTTTTGTGGAACAAGGATTGGAAAGCATCAGTGGAAAGGAGAAATTGTTTTCCCATATTAACTCTTACAGGAGAGAATTTCCCTTCCTAGGGGTAGATTTCATCTCACTTCCTGTTGTCTCCTTCCGTTTGCAAGTAGGAGTCGTTTGTAAGTTAGATGTTTGAAAGTAGGGTCCTGCCCTATATACTCAGCAGAAATTTGGGCCTTAGGTGTTGCTGTGGCCACAACACTGTAAGCCCTCACAGGGCCCTGCTGTGAAATATTAGATCAAGAATTGTAATTACATGCCCCTGTTGAACAGGAGCTGAAAAATTAGGCCTTAGGCACTGGTGCTGGTGCCACAACACTGCAACCCCTCACAGACACTCTAGTTGGAACGCAGGAACGAGCCCTGCTGCAAATTATTGCTTCAAAAATTGTAATTACACGCCCCTGTTAGACAGGGGCAGAAAAATTGGGCCTTAGGCACTGGTGCTGGTGCCACAACACTGCAACCCCTCACAGACACTCTAGTTGGAACGCAGGAACGAGCCCTGCTGCAAAGTATTGCATCAAAAATTGTAATTACACGCCCCTGTTAGACAGGGGCAGAAAAATTGGGCCTTAGGCACTGGTGCTGGTGCCACAACACTGCAACCCCTCACAGACACTCTAGTTGGAACGCAGGAACGAGCCCTGCTGCAAAGTATTGCATCAAAAATTGTAATTACACGCCCCTGTTAGACAGGGGCAGAAAAATTGGGCCTTAGGCACTGGTGCTGGTGCCACAACACTGCAACCCCTCACAGACACTCTAGTTGGAACGCAGGAACGAGCCCTGCTGCAAAGTATTGCATCAAAAATTGTAATTACACGCCCCTGTTAGACAGGGGCAGAAAAATTGGGCCCTAGGCACTGGTGCTGGTGCCACAACACTGCAACCCCTCACAGACACTCTAGTTGGAATGCAGGAACGAGCCCTGCTGCAAAGTATTACATCAAAAATTGTAATTACACGCCCCTGTTAAACAGGGGCTGAAAAATTGTGCCTTAGGCACTGGTGGTGGCGCCCAGAACCAAAAATGTTCTTACAAGCTATCAGCGTGATGATTGAGGAGGAAGAGGATAATTACTCAGGGATAGTCACTCAGCATCAGCATAGGCAGTCTTTGAAGGGATCTGAGATTTCAAAAAAAATTATTCGGTTACATCAGCATCAGGTGCTTGGTAGCTGGTGGTGATCCAAGACTCATTCATTTTTATGAAGGTCAGCCGATCGACCGAGTCGGTGGACAGACGCACCCTGTGATCGGTTACCACGCCTCCAGCAGCACTGAATGTGCGTTCCGAAAGAACGCTGGATGCAGGACAGGCCAGTAGCTCAATTGCATACTGTGCAAGCTCTGGCCAGTGATCCATCCTCAAGACCCAGTAACCCAGAGGATTTTCGGTGGGAAAGGTGTCCAAGTCTGATCTTGCCCCTAGGTATTCCTGCACCATGTAAAACAGACGCTGGCGATGGTTGCTGGAACCGATCATACCTTGGGGCTGCGGACCAAAAAATTGTCTGAACGCATCGGTCAGACGGCCACCTTCTCCACCGCTCCTTCTTTGACTGACCGAAGCCTCAGCAACACGTTGTCCAGAAACAGGAGTTTGTAACCTCCCAGTCTCTGGGAACGCGTTGCACAGACCTTTCTGCAAGGCCTCCCGAAGATGTTTCATCCTCTGCTCCCTCTGCGATGGCAAGATAAGGTCCGCAACCTTACCCTTGTAACGTGGATCAAGGAGGGTTGCCAGCCAGTATTGGTCCTTCTCCTTGATACCACGAATACGAGGATCCTTACGCAGGCTTTGCAGGATCAGGGAGGCCATGCAGCGTAGGTTTGCTGAGGCATTCGGTCCGGAGTCCTCTGGGTCACTAAGAACGACATGGTCCGCAGCCACCTCCTCCCAGCCACGTACAAGTCCATGTGTTTCTTGGGACTGATCCCTTAAAGACTGCTGCTGATGCTGAGTGCCAGGCTCCACCTCCATACTGACACAATCTTCCTCCTCCTCCTCTTCCTCCTCGTCCTCTTCCTGTGTGATCGGCGGGCACGCAGGAACACTGTCTGGATAAAGGGGGCCTTGAGAGCTAAGGAAGTCCTCCTCTTCCTGCCTCTGTTCTGCCTCAAGTGCCCTGTCCATTATTCCACGCAGCGTGTGCTCCAACAGGTGGACAAGGGGGACAGTGTCACTGATGCATGCACTGTCACTGCTCACCATCCTCGTGGCCTCCTCGAATGGTGACAGGACAGTGCATGCATCCCTGATCATGGCCCACTGGCGTGGGGAAAAAAAACCAAGCTCCCCTGACCCTGTCCTGGTGCCATAGTCGCACAGGTACTCATTGATGGCCCTCTGCTGCGTGTGCAGCCGCTGCAGCATGGCCAACGTTGAGTTCCACCTGGTGGGCATGTCACAGATTAGGCGGTTCTTGGGCAGGTTAAACTCCTTTTGGAGGTCCGTCAGCCGAGCACTGGCATTATATGACCGGCGGAAATGCACACAGACTTTCCTGGCCTGCCTCAGGACATCCTGTAAGCCCGGGTACCTGCCCAAGAACCGCTGCACCACCAAGTTAAGGACGTGAGCCAAACAGGGCACATGGGTCATTTGTCCCTGTCGGAGGGCAGAGAGGAGGTTGGTGCCATTGTCGCAAACCACCATTCCTGCCTTAAGTTGGCGTGGCGTCAACCACCTCTGAACCTGCCCCTGCAGAGCTGACAGAACCTCTGCCCCAGTGTGGCTCCTGTCCCCCAAGCACACCAGCTCAAGCACCGCATGGCATCTTTTGGCCTGCGTACTTGCGTAGCCCCTTGAACGCCTACGGAGCACCGCTGGTTCCGAGGAAGAGGCCATGGAGGAAGAAGAAGAGGAGGGGGTGGAGGAGAGAGGTGTGTCACAATCAGCATTTTGGAGGCGTGGTGGCGGAACAACCTCCAACACTACTGCACCTTGTCCTGCATCCTTCCCAGCTGCCAGCAGAGTCACCCAATGCGCCGTGAAACTTAGGTAACGTCCCTGTCCATGCCTGCTGGACCATGAGTCAGCGGTAATATGCACCTTACCGCTGACCGCCCTGTCCAGCGAGGCATGGACATTGCCTTCCACATGCCGGTAGAGAGCCGGAATCGCCTTCCGTGAGAAAAAGTGGCGTTTGGGTACCTGCCACTGAGGAACCGCACATTCCACAAACTCACGGAAGGGGGCAGAGTCTACCAACTGAAAAGGCAGCAGTTGAAGTGCTAGCAATTTTGCCAAGCTAGCATTCAACCGCTGGGCATGTGGATGGCTGGGAGCAAACTTCTTTCGGCGGTGCAGCAGCTGGGGCAGGGAAATTTGCCTGGTACAATCTGACGTCGGTGTACCAAAAGCAGATTGCCCACAAGTACTTGGCTGTGACACACCTAATTCTACACCTTCATTCCTCTCACTGCAGGTCTCAGAGAGGACTGAAGGTCTAGTGGGGTTGGAAATCTCAGCTGATGAGGAGCAAGGAGAGATCCTCTTTGTTCTTTGGTGTGGGTCTTTTAGATACGCTTGCCAACGAACTGCATGGCAGGTCAACATATGTCTGGTCAAGCATGTGGTACCCAAGCGGGAGATATTTTGGCCACGCGAGATACGCTTGAGACATATGTTGCAAATAGCAGCGGTGCGATCTGATGCACTCGTCTCAAAAAAGGCCCACACCAAAGAACTTTTTGAATAACGCGCAGAGACTGCAGCGCCCTGCACATGTGGAGCTTTGGGGTGTGATGCAGTCAATGTGCTGCCCTTAGGCTGGCCCCTGGAGGGCATCCTGCCTCGTTGGTGATGTGCTGCCGCCTCCTCCTCCTCCTCCTCCTCCTCCTCCTCCTCCTCCTCTCTCCTATCAGGCACCCACGTTGAGTCAGTGACCTCATCATCCCCTCCCTCCTCATCACTGGAGCAAACCTGGCAGTATGCTGCAGCAGGGGGAGCATGACTGCCAGATTGCTGTCCTTCTTGGGCACCCCCTCTGTCCGCGCTCATGTTACTGCCTTCATCGAGCTCAGTATCGTCATCAGAGCCTTCCAAACGCTGGGCATCCTCCTGGAGCATGTACCCAACACTGTGGTCAAACAGTTCGAGGGAATCCTCATGAGGACATGGTGGAGCTAGGGAAGGAGTCACTGATGACATTGAGCTGAGGGAAGAGGCCGCTGCTTTGCCAGACAAAGCACCCTGGGCATGGGTGAGAGAGGATGAGGAGGATGAGGACGGCTTGGTCATCCACTCGACCAAGTCTTCCGCATGTTGCGGCTCAACATGGTCAGCTGCCGAAAAAAAGGCCAAGCGTGTCCCATGGCCACGTGCTGATGAGGATGCACCGTCTCCACGACCAGCACTAGACACAGAGCCTGCTTGCCCTCTCTTATTGGCTTGTGACTGTCTGCCTCTCCTTCTTGGCCTTCCAGACATACTAATGGCCTGTAGCTGCACTAAGCTGGGATAGAACACCTGTAATTTTCTTCAAGTAGCTTTATATACTGTAACCAGACAAGCCTGCCTGTCAGTAGGAAGATAACAGGAACGGATCTAGCTGAACACTGTGAGCAGGACGCACTGTACTAAATGTAAATAGTCTAGCTGCCTGACCGTGGTACTAATAGGATCAAATAGAACACCTGTAATTTTCTTCAGGTAGCTTTATATACTGTAACCAGACAAGCCTGCCTGTCAGTAGGAAGATAACAGGAACGCATCTAGCTGTACACTGTGAGCAGGACGCACTGTACTAAATGTAAATAGTCTAGCTGCCTGACCGTGGTACTAATAGGATCAAATAGAACACCTGTAATTTTCTTCAGGTAGCTTTATATACTGTAACCAGACAAGCCTGCCTGTCAGTAGGAAACTAACAGGAACGGATCTAGCTGTACACTGTGAGCAGGACGCACTGTACTAAATGTAAATAGTCTAGCTGCCTGACCGTGGTACTAATAGGATCAAATAGAACACCTGTAATTTTCTTCAGGTAGCTTTATATACTGTAACCAGACAAGCCTGCCGGTCAGTAGGAATTTAACAGGAACGGATCTAGCTGAACACTGTGAGCAGGACGCACTGTACTAAATGTAAATAGTCTAGCTGCCTGACCGTGGTACTAATAGGATCAAATAGAACACCTGTAATTTTCTTCAGGTAGCTTTATATACTGTAACCAGACAAGCCTGCCTGTCAGTAGGAAGATAACAGGAACGGATCTAGCTGTACACTGTGAGCAGGACGCACTGTACTAAATGTAAATAGTCTAGCTGCCTGACCGTGGTACTAATAGGATCAAATAGAACACCTGTAATTTTCTTCAGGTAGCTTTATATACTGTAACCAGACAAGCCTGCCTGTCAGTAGGAAGATAACAGGAACGGATCTAGCTGTACACTGTGAGCAGGACGCACTGTACTAAATGTAAATAGTCTAGCTGCCTGACCGTGGTACTAATAGGATCAAATAGAACACCTGTAATTTTCTTCAGGTAGCTTTATATACTGTAACCAGACAAGCCTGCCGGTCAGTAGGAATTTAACAGGAACGGATCTAGCTGAACACTGTGAGCAGGACGCACTGCACTAAATGTAAATAGCAGGAACGGATCTAGCTGAACACTGTGAGCAGGACGCACTGCACTAAATGTAAATAGCAGGAACGGATCTAGCTGAACACTGTGAGCAGGACGCACTGCACTAAATGTAAATAGCAGGAACGGATCTAGCTGAACACTGTGAGCAGGACGCACTGCACTAAATGTAAATAGCAGGAACGGATCTAGCTGAACACTGTGAGCAGGACGCACTGCACTAAATGTAAATTGCAGGAACGGATCTAGCTGAACACTGTGAGCAGGACGCACTGCACTAAATGTAAATAGTCTAGAAGATAACAGGAACGGATCTAGCTGAACACTGTGAGCAGGACGCACTGCACTAAATGTAAATAGCAGGAACGGATCTAGCTGAACACTGTGAGCAGGACGCACTGCACTAAATGTAAATAGCAGGAACGGATCTAGCTGAACACTGTGAGCAGGACGCACTGCACTAAATGTAAATAGCAGGAACGGATCTAGCTGAACACTGTGAGCAGGACGCACTGCACTAAATGTAAATTGCAGGAACGGATCTAGCTGAACACTGTGAGCAGGACGCACTGCACTAAATGTAAATAGTCTAGAAGATAACAGGAACGGATCTAGCTGAACACTGTGAGCAGGACGCACTGCACTAAATGTAAATAGCAGGAACGGATCTAGCTGAACACTGTGAGCAGGACGCACTGCACTAAATGTAAATAGTCTAGAAGATAACAGGAACGGATCTAGCTGAACACTGTGAGCAGGACGCACTGCATTAAATGTAAATAGTCTAGATAGAAGATAACAGGAACGGATCTAGCTAAACTGAATACAGTGTATATATATATATGCAACACCTGGGATGCATATATATACACAATACACTGTAAGTGCAGCTAACTGACTGACTGTTCTGCCTAATCTATCTAACTCAAATCAAATGACACTGTCTCTCTCTCTCTCTATCTCTCAGCACACCGGAACACACACTACACAGGGCCGCCGTGCAGGCGGCCTTATATAGTGTGGGGTGTGTACTAAATCCCCTGAGCCATAATTGGCCAAAGCCACCCTGGCTTTGGCCAATTACAGCTCTCTCTACTGACGGCGCTGTGATTGGCCAAGCATGCGGGTCATAGTGCATGCTTGGCCAATCATCAGCCAGCAATGCACTGCGATGCCGCAGTGAATTATGGGCCGTGACGCGCCACACGAATTTAGCGCGAACGGCCCATAACGTTCGCAATTCGGCGAACGATCGAACAGCCGATGTTCGAGTCGAACATGGGTTCGACTCGAACACGAAGCTCATCCCTAATGATGATATGTGTCCATGGTACATTAAAACTCAGAACCTACTGTAAGTCTAAGTTTTGATTTACACTTACATGTTCCTTGCATGGATGCCTCTATCTAGCAACTTAAACCTAGGATAAACAATAGCTACACTGATTACAAAAGTGGACTTTTATAAATATGCATGGAAAATATGTATTCTAAACTAGGGATGAGCCGAACACCCCCCGATTCGGTTCACACCAGAAGTTGTGAACGGGCCAAAAATTAGTGCGAACACGCGAACACAATTAAAGTCTAGGCACACGAACATGAAATTCAAAAGTGCTAATTTTAAAGGCTTATATGCATGTTATTGCCATAAAAAGTGTTTGGGGACCCCAAAGCAGTGCAGTGATTTTAATAATGCTTAAAGTGAAACAATAAAAAGTAAATATTCCTTTAATTATTGTGCCTGGGGAGTGTGCTTAGTCTGCCTGTAAAGTAGCGCATCTTTCCGATGTTTATAACAGTAGCCCTTCAGGTCTGGTATGGATTTTAGGGGGGACCCCCACACAATTCTTTTTATTAAATTTTGGTGCAGGGTTCCCTTAATATCCATATTAGACCCAAAGGACCTGGTAATGGACTGGGGGGGAACCCATGCCATTTTTTCAATGATTTTTATCTATACTGCCAGGAACCGACAATACATTACAGCCACAAGCAGTTTTGAATGAAATGTTTTCCTTTACAAATGTCATTTTGCTGCTCTCATTCAGAAAACTATGTACGGCTGCTATGTAAGCAGCCTAACAGAGTGTGGGGCGTGGACTCATTTGGTGGCGTTGTCCCAAAATATGGAAATTTTGGATCAAAATATTTGAATTTATACATGAAATTACCGAAATATATATTAATAAATCCCCTGAGACTGCCCTCTTTCAAAAAATAGGTTATGAGCTTACCTAAACACATCAAATTCTTAATTTCCTATATAATCCTAGCTGCTAGAATAACCATTGCACGTTGTTGGAATCAACCTGGAATAACGTTTGATTTTGTCATGCAAAAATTTAATAGGATCATGATCAATGATAAATTGACTTGCATTTTACACAACCACCTGGCTGTTTTTGACAAAATGTGGCAACCTTGGATACAATATTCATCTATGAATATTGGAAATTTATAAAGAAAAAACCTTAACTGCCCTTATGTTCAGAGAAGACAATAGGTCATTTTTAAATAGAAATACAGTTTTTAGATACTTTAAATCCCAGTTGGCATCTAACCCATCAGAGACCTTCTTCCTGGTTAGAACTAATTTCTCCTACAAAAATGGGTTCTAACCTTAACCCGGCCTCGACCAACCCTGGATAGAGTGGAATTCAGATCACAAAACATGAATCTGATATTTAAGTCTTACTAATATACAGTTGTCGTTTTGATACATATTGTGGATCCAAATCCAATGTTATATTGTTATTTTTTTTAATGTTTACTATGTATTACTTGGAGCATGAGCTCCTAAGCATCTGCGTATGCTATATTCTTTTGTACTTACTTTCCAAATTTTAATAAAAACATCAAGAATCTAAAAGAGAAGTATAAGGTTTGGGGTTTTTGCAGATTTATACTTACCTAGGTGGATGCAGCATTGGTTCGATCTCCTGTGGGCTCCAACACTGAGAATCGAGCGATCTAACACGGCAGATCACTTGGTTCTCACAGCTCCCCAAGTAGAGAGCTGATGACTGTCACTGGAGCACTGGATAGTGGAGGGGGCGGGAGTGGCTTGCCCATGCACGCTGGTCAAGGCATGTGAGCAGATCCCGACTCCAGTGTCGCGATCTTGCCCGAGCCTGGACCAGCTCTGTGACGTCAGCCAACAGCAGATATCAGTCCGCTGTCTGCTGAAATTGGGTCACAGGAGTGCAAAACAAACTGCACACCTGTGACCCAGAGGAGAAGTACAGCCAAACGAGTTTTGGCTGTACTTCGCCTTTAGGTTTGTTTTTACAGATGCTGGGAATGGGATAGGACTTTACATGTTCCACACAAAATTTAAAATGACTAGCAGCAAAAGGAAGACATTTTTTTTCAGAAGATCCTTTTCATTTATCGTTATGCAGTTTTTTACGTTTGGATTTTAGTTTCACTTTACTTTTATGTAAACTTTTGTGATTTTTACTGAGTTTCTGACATAGGGCCATTCTGCTAGTGTTATTTGCCAGCATGTTTAGCTGCCTCTATTTAGGTAAACTAATTTTATTAATTGTCTCTGTCTGTTTATTTAGCATTTAACAAATTTGCATTAGAAATGGAATTAGTTTTGCCTCTCAGAAAACACATTGAAGATCGAGTATCCCACAAAGTAAAGTTCAATAGTTAGGATGCTCAAATGCTCACTTTGAAATGAAATTTATAAATAAAAGAAAGTAAAGCATGTTGTTTACTGTACATATTTTGTTCCTCCTTATCCATTAAAGAAATAATATGTGTATTGTGTAGAAGCTTCTTTGCTGCTTTTAGAAAAAAATTATAAAAACAACAAAACGTAAAAGATGCCCATGTACACATACCCTTAAAAGAAGAACTTCTGCCAAAAATAACAAGAGGAAAATGATTAGCCCATTATAAGGTAAAATAAGAAAACTTAGTTTTAAATGATGCCTGGTGCTGACCACTAAATGTTCAAGAAAATCTGCCACAAGTCTAAACCTGCGAGGGTGATTGAATAAGCATGTGCAACCTTATGGAAGAATATTACTAATAGAGGTTTCTTAACATGTTTAATTGATTGTTTCTCCAAGCATTTCTAAAATCGCAGCTTCCTTCTAATTGCTATTTTATAAAACATTTATAAAAATTACGATAATTCATGTTCCACAATACCTTGAATATGACCAACAGATTTTAAAGTGGTTCTACATTAAGGTAAAAAATGTCCCAGAAATGTATTGCCCCCTCACCCCCCTGCATACTTACCTGAGCCTGCTCTCAATCCAGTGCTGTGCCCATATGCAGCAGCTCCCTCTCATGTGAGCATGAAAATAAGAATACACTTTAAAAGAGAAGTATGGCCAAAGTTGTTTTACCACTGGTTCTAAAAAACGAAATAGAGCCAGTCGAGGACAAGAAACATTGAAAGTCAAAGGAAAAGAAACAGAAGAAAGAAAAAAACAAACCCCGGGGCAAGGAGAGCAAGCACTAACCAAAACTAGCCAGAGCCTGATATAAATGTGAGGCGAATGTGTGGCAAGGGCTGTCATATTATCAATATTTATATGGGGGTTACAGTTAGTCTGCTAGGATCTTTGAGGAATAATACATCCAGCCTGGCAAGATATGTTTAAATTTGCCATATTGGTGAAACACCCAGACACCTTCTCTCATCCCTATACAGTCTACTACAGTCTCATACACGATCACTTGCCACCTTACATCAGGATGTGGTCTGCGGACTTGGGACAGGACATCTCCAGACTGGACTGTCAGACCTCGTTTTATTTTACTCACAAGTCAACAATATCCTGCTACTCTCAGGAAAATAACTACAAGATCCTGTCCAGGTGGTACAGGGACCCCTCCACATTGCACAAAATTTTTCCATCCACTCCAGCCTCCTGTTGGCAATGTAACTCCTCTACTGGGACTTATTTACATGCTTGGTGGGAATGTGAGAGGATCCGCCCCTTCTGGACTCAGGTATTTGAATGTTGTAGTAAAATTTATGATGAAACACTATCGACCTCCTCAAGGATCGCTCTCCTCTCCATACTCCCCAGGTCTATAGCAGCACAGAAACGAAACCTCCTACGTTTCTTTATGTCTTCAGCAAGACAGCTCATTCCATCATATTGGAAGACAACCACTACTCTTCCCTTGTCACGTTGGGTCTTGATTATGAATGATACCATGAGAATGGAGGAGATGTTGGCCCTTGATAATGACACTTATGATAAGTACAAGTGTTGTGGTCTGTCTGGCTCTGCTTCTCCGCCTCAGATACCCTCACGAACATACTGTCGAACCCGTCAGGATTATCCTAACAAGCATCCTACCCATGGGGTGCACTGGTGCACATATCCACTAATCCCCCACCCTCTACCCCAACATTTACTTCTCTATGCGAATGTCTCCTCAGCAGCCCTTTCACTCCTTCTTGACCTTTCCCCTTTCCCCCCTTCTTTATCTCTCTCTTTCTCTTTCTTATTTCCCTTACCTCTCTGAATCACCTCTCCCCTTCCCTTTTTATTTTCTTCCTTTTCTCTCTTTCCTTTCTCTGACTTGGTTTTCTCTTTTTACTCTCTAAAACCTACATATGTTAATTTTTGTTATAAACATCAAGGCTCATTAGCCAGAATTATTCCTTGTAACAGAGGACGGTCTTTCTCCCTAGCGCAACAATGTTAGAGTATAGGAGTCAAGCTGTGGGCGATAGCCATTGGGCTGACTCCTTACCCATGTTTACTTGCGATTGTCTCTGGATTGTAATTTTTCATGTTGTTCACTATGTTATCTGTGAAATTGTTAATAAATATATTTTCAACCCTAAATTTGTCATATTGGTCTCTAGCAGTATATATCCAATGCTCCGCTTCCATAGTAGCATCCACCTCCTTCTTCCAGTCTACAATAGACTGGAAAGGTGGCTTGTTTCCAAAACCTGGGAATCAGGGATTTGGCAGCTTTGAGCAAGTGGGGAGTAACAATCCTTTTATATAACCTTAAGGAGGACGGCACCCTGTGGAAAAGAGGGGAGCTCTCTATGAGTCGGAGAGTCATCTTTTTGAGCCACGGGGCGATGGCCTCCCAAAAGACCCTTGGGACAAGATCACCACAAATGGAGGAAGGATGGGGTCTACTTTTAATTGGTTTTATTATGATACTTATGGCCATCGCCATCTTACACCATTGGCTTTCATACAGAAATGTATGGCACACTTTAAAACTATACAGTCACCTTCTTTTGTAACCATGTGCACATTGTTGAAATATGTCCAACTATAACAAAACCAATAACATAAAAAAAAATCTGCACAACATGGTTAATTCCAGTATGAGAAAATAGCTCTTGCTTGATATTATTTTGACTTCAGTCCATCCTTCTACTTTGTCATTATTTGTGGTAATCAGAACAATTACAACACAGGATTACTGTAACCGAGAGGAGGATATGAAATGTATTATCAATAGACTTATTATTTGACTTTATCATCATTAAGGAAATTATTCAGAGTGTCTAGAGGTTGAAGAGAGCACGAGAGTGTTTCCATTTAAATATGACAGCTCTGCTCAGGTTATTTCAGCTTATAACAATGGCTTGCTTCTGAGCTTTATCTTCAGAAGGAAGCTGCCTTGAGCTTGCAATCAGAAGTGAATGGAGGTGTCATGACACAGGATTAGCAGTAACCAGATACTAAATCAAATGTTCGAGATGGAAGAAAAAAAAGAAAGAAATAAGGAATGTGACAAGCATCCTTATTGTGATCCAGCAGCATTTTTCTAACTATCAGTAGGAAGTCGTATATGGAACCCCTATTGATGGGATTAATGATGATTATGAGTTGAATTTGACCAGTGATCCTGGGTTATCAACAGAACCTTCACCAATATGGACTTTCCCTCATTTCATAAAGATAAAGAAGTCAGGGTCACCAGGTTGCAAATGGGGATTACCAAATCTATATTCTCACTGTATGATGGGCTTCTTTCATCACTGGAAGCTGGCCTTTTTGGTTTAACACTCAACAAACAGTATCATTGTATATCTGGTGCAAATAGGGAAACACATTCTGTGAATTCAAGAAACAGAATGAACTCACATAGCATGGTTGTATGTAAGCGGTCTCTAGTTGATGGAAGAGAAAGGTTGGCAATGGTTATTAAAATGACGTATGTGACTTCTTCTTTCTACCAGCATTGCCCTGGTGCACAACCTATTCCATGTCAGGGACTATTTAACATCAATCTTGATATGAATAAGAACTAATAAGTTAAGAAGGACTAATTTCATCAAAGAGGTTTTTTATAGTTTTTGTCATCTTTGTTCATTTAGTATAGTGATTTTATTACAGAAACTAGAAATGATAAGGTGATTGTAAAGTCTCGTTTAAAAAATAAAACAAAATAACAAACATGTTATACAAACCTCCAATGTGCAATTGGTTTTGCACAGGTCAGCCTGGATCCTCCTCTTCTTGGGTCCCTTTTCTGTGCTCCTGGCCCCTCCCTCCTGTTGTGTGCTGCCACAGCAAGCAGTTTGATATGGGGGCACCCGAGCCAAGCTGCAACTCTGTGTTTCCATTCAGACACGGAGCTGCCGTTCGGCCCCACCCCCTCTCTCTCTCGATTGGCTAACTAACTTTGATTGACAGCCACGGGAGCCAATGGCGCCGCTGTTGTGTCTCAGCCAATCAGGAGGGAGAGTCAGGGACAGCCGAGGGACTCGTGGACATCGCTGGACAGAGAGGGACTCAGGTAAGTATTAGGGGGGCTGAGGGGGGCTGCTACACACAGAAAGTTTTTTATCTTAATGCATAAAATGCATTAAGATAAAAAAACCTTCTGCCTTTACAACTCCTTTAAAGTGTTACTAAACCCACAACAGTAAAATCAGTCTGTATATGCAGTAAAGCATGCTTGTTATACTCACTTTGGAATTAATTCTGCACATTGTGTAAAAAGGCTGTTTGAGCCTGTCTTCTCTGATCCTTCCCTTCTTCCACAGTCCCTAAACCAGCTCCTGATAAAACAGATGCTAGGGGACAAGCTGCACATGCTCAGTTTGGTGTGTATTGCTAGATGTTTTTTTTTCTTGGGTGAGAGCATGTGATCAGCACATGGCCAATCAGCACTGTCCAGACAGAGGGTCAGGGGTCCTGCAGCCTGATAGGACAGCCAGAGCAGAATGAAAACTCCTCCTACAAGCTTTAACAAGAAACTGATAGGAGTCACAAGACTGAGGAAGGGCCCAGTGAAAAGGGCTGATAAAACAAATCCATACAAATAGTGAAAACAGTGAATAAGACCTGACCGAGGCCAAGCTTTTCTTTTTTTTTTTTTTTTCTTTGCACCAGCCCTTTTCACTGGGCCCTTCCTCATTAACACACTCACTGCTTCCTGCTCAACCTCTCACCTCCTACAGTTTTTTCACTGTAATTCATGCACCACCACATTCACACAATCACTTTTACCATTATTTTTCTTTTCGGGTCCTTTCATAGGCCCTTCCCCCTCCTCCCCCTCGCCTTTCTTCCCTCCCTCCCTCCACCTCCCATTCCCCTCTTCCCTTTCTGTGTATTATCCATTCCCCTTTTCCGTCCTCCCCTTCATCCCTCACGTGTCCGGGATCCCTCTCCCCCTCTGCCCTTCACATTCTTTCCCCTCCCCCCCTTGTTTTTTTTTTTTTTTTTAAACCTTTCCAATTCAATCCATAAACATAACAAACCCATCAACCTTATTTACATTATTTAGTTTTTAATATAAGGATAATTTAAACCTAGTATTATTTTTATGCTACCCTGATAAAAGTATGCGAATGCTTATATGCTGCTGGTTTTAGAAACATATATAATAGTAAAACTAATTAATAGATCTGCTATTTCCATTATTTAACTATTGGGAATTTCTAAATACTCCTATCCGTGCTATAAAATGCACTGATAGCACTGTTACTTGATGCCTCAATTTCAGGTGCTGCTTGTTCACCCTCACGCCCCTTCCTGGCAAATGGGAATCTATCCACCTTTGTGACTCTTCGTAAGTCACGCATGAATGGTTGGCTTCCTCTGGTGATGCGTTTTGACCCGGCAGGGTCAAAACGCATCAGATTTCACTCAACTTCTTACTGTATCACTTGAATATTGTAGATTACAATGTTCACTTTTACTTGTGTTGTTGCCTTCATATTTCCTTTTCCACAGCTCATATTTTAACTGTTATTGTCAATTTTGAGATGATGTTATTAATAAAATGTAAAAATTTTAAACCACATGCTATCACCTTTCTACTCATTTGCTGCCTAGAAAACCCCACATGGGGGACATTTCCCTTTTTCCTATATCACTCGGGGTATGCAGCATTTTGTTCTTTTGTCAATAAGTGTCATCCCTACTTATAAGACAAGTGTGTCTTGCCTACAGTCAAATATGGTGGTGGGAGTGTCATGGTCTGGTGCTGCATGAGTGCTGCCGGCACTGGGGAGCTACAGTTCATGGAGGAAACCACGAATGCCAACATGTACTGTGACCTACTGAAGCAGAGCATGATCCCCTTCCTTCGGAGACTGAGCCACAGGGTAGTATTCCAATGATAACGACCTCAAACACATCTCCAAGATGACCACTGCCTTGCTAAAGAAGCTGAGGGTAAAGGTGATGGACTGGCCAAGCATGTCTCCAGACCTAAACCCTATTGAGCATCTGTGGGGCATCCTCAAACAGAAGGCGGAGGAGCGCAAAGTCTCTAACATCCACCAGCTCCGTGATGTCGTCATGGAGGGGTGGAAGAGGACTCCAGTGGCAACCTGTGGAGCTCTGGTGAATTCCATGCCCAAGAGAGTTAAAGTGGTTGTAAACCCCCCCCCATAACTTTTTGCATATCTGAATCATCATTAAAAGCACTACTTGATGCTGTATGTAAATGTCACCTTACTTGCTCCGTTGGCATGTAATCTGTATTATTCTTTGTAGTTACATCAGCAGCGCATGGGCATCTCTCCCCGCGATTCACTGCCTACTTCTTCCATTAAGAAGTGTGCCGTTAGAACACTGTGTCTGTCATATCAGCTCCCCGCGGCACTGTGCCGAGATATCACGAGACTACAGTCTCATTCATACTCTCCTCATACACCCCATGTCCATGCACAAGATTGCAGCTGAAAGGGCAGAAGTCTATTACACTAGGGACTCGGAAGACAGCAGTTAAGATGGCCCTGTCTTATCACAGGAAGCACAAAGTTTTAAAGAGCTGGAATAAAGTAAGGAATATGCAACTGGGGCTGAAATATGATGCGGAATGTATTAGAATACCTTTAGCTACTGGCTTGTTTAAAAAGCAGCATTGGAGGGGGAGAGTTTACTTCCTCTTTAAGGCAGTGCTGGAAAATAATGGTGGCCACACAAAATATTGACACTTTGGGCCCAATTTGGAAATTTTCACTTAGGGGTGTACTCACTTTTGTTGCCAGCGGTTTAGACATTAATGGCTGTGTGTTGAGTTATTTTGAAGGGGACAGCAAATTTACACTGTTATACAAGCTGTACACTCACTACTTTATATTGTAGCAAATTGTCATTTCTTCAGTGTTGTCACAGGAAAAAATGTAATAAGATATTTACAAAAATGTAAAAAAATATGAGATACTGTATCTTCTGAACGGTGCACGTTTAGGAGATATTTACTATACCTATAGGTAAGCCTTACTATAGGCTTACCTATAGGCAAAAATCATTTAGGGAGTTTACTCCAACTTTGCCTACGAATGTATTGTGCGTGAAAATACATATACGCACATAAATACATGCAAATACTCGCAAAACAAATGCCTGAAATTACATCCAGAAATGCTGATGCTCAAACATCAATACCGCGTGCAAGAGGCCTTATGGTGAGCAATTGCAAAAAAACAACAAAAAATAATGTCTGTCTACAATGCTCTCCCACCATTCCTCTCACTGCAAATTACAGCAAAGCTTCAATGCTGTCATTCTCGGTGGAGTAATGGTTGATGCCAGTGGTTGGTGGCATTGGTTGCTAGCAGGCAGCTGTCATGCGCTAGTGGCAGTAGTAATACAACCACTAATGACTTCCTGCACAAGCAGAGGTCCGTTGCCACAAGCTGGTGAACCAGTCATTTAATTTGATTGTTCATCAAAGCTCGAACAGCTAAGAGTTAATGAAAGCTAGACTTAACAGAAACTACAGATTTAAAGATGGAAAATATTTTTTTTTTCCCCGTCTGAAATAGTATACAAAGTAGGGCTGTTACTGATTAAAATTTTCGGGTTCAATTAATCGATTTTTTTTTTTAATCGACTAATTTCGAATTAATTATAACGCACATACAGATCCAACTACTTTTAGCTGGTTTAGCACTGTTGCTATGGCAACAGCCGAAGCCGGACATAGCAGGGCATAGCTAGGACGTCACACGTCATAAACTCAGCCTCACCGTGCCCATAATCTCAGCCTTACCATGCCCATAATCGCAGCCTTACCGTGCCCATAATCACAGCCTCACCGTGCCCATAATCGCAGCCTCACCGTGCCCATAATCGCAGCCTTACCGTGCCCATAATGCAGTATCACCGTGCCCATAATCGCAGCCTCACCGTTCCCATAATGCAGCCTCACCGTGCCCATAATGCTGTAAACCGTGCCTATAATCGCAGCCTCGCCGTGCCTATAATCGCAGCCTCACCGTGCCCATAAGTGCAGCTTCACCGTGCCCATAATGCTGTCTCACCGTGCCCATAATCGCAGCTTCGCCGTGCCTATAATGCTGTCTCACCGTGCCCATAATGCTGTCTTACCATGCTCATAATCGCAGCCTCACCATGCCTATAACGGTAGCCTCACCATGCCCATAATGCAGTCTCACCGTGCCCATAATGCAGTCTCACCATGCCCATAATCGCAGCCTCACTGTAGTCAGCGCCTGTGCCAAGATTACCCAGTCTGCGGGCATCTCTAGACAGAACACTGCGTCTATCACACGAGCTGATATAGGAGGAGGGCGGGACTTTTCTCACAGCGCGGCCAAAGTTTTCACACTCAGCTCGGAGATACACACCGGGAGATGCCCACAGACTGTGTATGACATATAGTGGAGGAGGAGGAGGAGGGAGCGGAGCACTGCAGCCACAGCTTGGCCCAAAGCGGCCCCAGGGCAGGCAGCTTACCGATTTAAAAAAATTTTGATTGATCAAAAAAATTAACGATTAATCAAGGAATTAATCGTTAATTTCCGCAGCCCTAATAGCCCACACTCTCAAGCAGGTAAACACGTGGATTCACACTCCCTTACCACCTCCCTTCTGAAGGAGGCCACCCTGGGTAAGATCCAGTGTTAGGACCTCTATCAGTGTCATGAATATGTAACACTGTGCAGACCTGGCTACTTTGCTGGAGTACAGTCACAGGGGTGAGGTCACATATGCATTCATACCCAGAATGCTGTGGGTGGGATTTCGGGATGTAATTTCTCATTACACCAAATAGGCAATGTGACAGTGTATCATTAACAAATGCACTATATTACCAAAAGTATTGGGACACCTGCCTTTACACGCACATGAACTTTAATGGCATCCCAGCCTTAGTCCGTATGGTTCAATATTGAGTTGGCCCACCCTTTGCAGCTATAACAGCTTCAATTCTTCTGGGAAGGCTGTCCACAAGGTTTAGGAGTGTGTCTATGGGAATGTTTGACCATTCTTCCAGAAGCGCATTTGCGAGGTCAGGCACCGATGTGGACGAGAAGGCCTGGCTCACAGTCTCCACTCTAATTCACCCCAAAGGTGTTTTATCGGATTGAGGTCAGGACTCTGTGCAGGCCAGTCATGTCCCCCCCCCCCCAAACTTGCTCATCCACACTATATTGCCAAAAGTATTGGGCCACCCCTCCAAATCATTTGGTGGAGGGTGCTAGAGAGGCGATTCAGTGTTAGAATAGCGAATGAATAACACACCTGGGTGGGCTCCAAACACAATGCTCTGCATCCGGAGTCCACCCTATTTTGAAGCCTATGAGAGCCTCTGGCTGTAATCAGCTGCTTAAAAAAAAAATGTTGCTGTAATTCACGCCCCTGGCCCCCTGAAAGGGGGCGGACACATAAATAGGGGGTTGGCGGCGACGATGCTTCTAAACTGGGCTGTGTGCGTCTATAGACACACACAACCCGGATCAGCCATGCCCCCCACCCCTTCTCACAGGAATTGACTGACAGCAGCGGGAGACTAGGAACCCACTCCTCAAATTCACTAGTGAGACCAGGAAGAGAAAGAGTGGCACTGCAGTCAGGACAATGCTGGAGTGTGAACGTACTCAGGTAAGTGTTTAGGAAGTGGGGGGGACAGGTAATGGATGTTTTTTTACCTCAATGCAGGGAAAAAAATCTGAATACCCCTCAGACTACCGTAGCGTTAAATACTAACGTGGTTGTAAAGCCTTAAGGTTTTTCACCTTAATTATTCTATGCATTAGTGTGATGTATCTCCCTCCTAGACCCCCCTTTTTCTTACCTGAGCCCAATCCAGCGACGTGCACATGCACAGCAGCTCCAGCCACTGTCGCTCTTCCCATTGGACAGATTGATAGCAGCAGGTGCCATTGGCTCTTGCTGCTGTCAATCAAAAGCTGTAACACAGGAGGGGGGGGGGGGCAGGGCCGAGTCCCACTGTCTGTGTCAATGGATACAGCAGCGGGACTTGGAGTGAACCAGCACGAGTGCCCCCAGGAAAATTGGCTTTCCATGGGGGCACCCAATGAAGAGGAGGGGCCTGGAGTGCTGGTGTGGACCCCAGAAGAGGAGGATCGGGGCTGTTCTGTGCAAAACCACTGCACAGAGCAGATAAGTATAGGCATGTTTGTTATTTGTTTTTGTTTTTTTGTTTTTAAATCGAATGTTTACAACCACTTTAAAAGCTGAAGCCTATGTGAACTAATCCTAAGAGTTGTTGCACAACTTGCTGACATTCCAGCGATATTTACTGAGCAACTTGAAATTTATAAGGAATGCATGATTTCAGTGTTGTTTCAACCCACTGTTAACATACTGTAGTCCTCCTTTAGATGTGACTCACTCTAAAATCCATACGTGATTTTCTATCCAAACTGTATCCAAACTTCCAGCACATCCATTTCAGGCAACCAAAGTAATTAGGGATTGAAACATTCATATAGGTTCCCAAATAAAAAAAATTAAAAAAAAACATTGTGTTAGATAACACATACAGAATTATGAATGGCTAATTATATTTTGCATACTTTCAGCAAAGACAATTAGCAAATAGCTTTTATATGCAAAATAATTGAAAAAGTAATTAAGATTCACTAACCAGTGCAGCAATATCAAGTCTGTTGTCTTGTGATTCGTCCCTCACAAACATAATAATTATGCATTAATTGTCATATAATTAAAACAGCTCTGTCCTTTAGGAAACTGTTGACGGTAACCTGACAAGAGGCAAAAGTTCCTTGTATTTGTAAATGGGATAATTACAAATATTCATCCAGGAAATACTGACTTGTTTTGATTGCAAATATTTTTTTTCCCCTCCTGCTTTAGTAAGGTTTTAATTGCCGCAGCGATCAAATACTGCCGCGTTTTACATAAAATTGCAAGGACCAAATTCATTTGTGATTCCATCATTAGTTTGGGCTGATGTTGCAATCTGCCACATCTGTTCTTTGCAAGCAGAACTTGTAATATAACTCAGATACAGAATGAATAAGATGGGAACAATCTAACATGCTCAGAAGGGTCCTTTATAATATCTATTTAAATAGCAGGTCCTTCTTGGGCATTAACAAAGAGGTTCGACATCATTAAATAATATTCTTTTTTTAATTATGCTTATTTTTTTGCTGTTTTAATTACTGGTAGTTTAAATGAAAACATTAATGGGAGAAACATGCTGTGCTGTCATGCCGATCCTCATGCTTCAATGCTTTGAACCAATGACCCCAAAGGGGCATGAAAATAAGGACATCCGACATTTCTCTACTAACCTTCAAAAATATTTTCAGGTCAGTGGTGGTGAAAGTATTTGAAGGCAGTGGGTCAGCATAAGTGCCAGGCAACTTGGAACTTCAACAGTGACAACCTTTGCATTTCTTGGCAGGGATACTTTAAACTTGGTCTTGCACTGATCAAAATTCTGCCAGTTCTGCAGGGACCCACTGTCAGAATACAACATCGCAGTGAAAGGATTCCCCCATCTACCCTGATTGTGTGAATGGAGGAATCTGGCCTCTGGTTGAACAAAATACATGAGCTATACACATTTGCGTTTCTACCCCCTTATGAAACACTAGCTATTTAGCTGTCGTGCTGAACTTGCCAAGCACCCTGTTTTTATC
Source organism: Aquarana catesbeiana (assembly GCF_042186555.1). Lineage (NCBI taxonomy): Eukaryota > Metazoa > Chordata > Amphibia > Anura > Ranidae > Aquarana > Aquarana catesbeiana. The sequence continues at coordinate 69,708,167 of NC_133336.1, read as the reverse complement.
AGATTTATATTTGTCTTGGTTAGGAAATTTGGTAAGCAATAGTAAAGCTGAGGAACCAGAATGACAACCATAGCACCTTCAGAAGGTGCTTGGGAATGGCAGACAGGGATTTTTTGTAAGGACCAGTTGTCTTTAAAGAGATTTTGTCAATGTTTAGTTAGGGCAAATTGACAAAGTCTCTTACTATCCACCCCATGACCCACCTATACTTACCTTTCCCATGCTCGGCCACCACTCCATTGCTCTGTCAAATCTGCTAAGAAATGCTTAAGTGTATTGAGGCGCTTGTGACCTCTTCCCATTATGGAATGCTTGGGTCTAGTGACTAATTTCCAGGCTCAAACACTGTTACGTTTGAATGATAACATCATCAACTTGGTATAAGTCTCCAACCTTACAGAGTTGACTCCTAAAGCAAATGAGTTTCTGTGAAGTATGTAAAAGATGAGCATAAGTTGGTTGGGGAGAGAGAGCTTTAAAATACTTGTCACTTTTCCCTGTTAAGACAAAGTGACAGAGTCTCTTTAAATAAGGTCAATAAAGGGGTTGTAAACCCCAGTCATGAAATCTGAGCAAATCTGCAATGTTTACTTGTCTCTCTCCAAAGCTCTAAGTGTCGATTTTCTCTGGTGCTTCATTCCTCTGTGGTCAGCATGAAGTCACTTCTGACAAGCCTTCCCATCACATGAGATACATTTGTGTGGGGGGAGGGAGAGCTCAGAACGAAGCTCGTGTACTCACAAAACAGTTCTCCTGTGTGGAGGGGGTGTGTTCCTTTCCTCCAATCAGCTCTCTCACACTGAAACTGCAGTCTCTCCACCATCTCCTCTGTGCTGCTGGCAAATGAAGAAAGATTTTTAACACAACCTACACTTTTAAAAGAGTAGAGAGGAGAAGGCTGCAGATAAACAGGTAAAACCTATGTAGAAGGATTTGTTTAATCTCTGTGTATCATCTAAGGCTGTTAATTTAATTGGATATATGTGAGGGATCTACATCAACTTTAAGCATTAGGTTCTGCAGAGCCTTGTATTGTGTTTTCTAATTTAGTGTTTTCTAACTGTTTACACAGCACTTTACAATGTAAAGGGGAGACAGCACAATTACAGTACAGTTCAATACAGAAGGGACAGAAGGGTCCTGCTCATAGAGCTTACATTCTAAAGGGAGGTGGTGGTGGTACAAAAGGTAATAGATGCGGGGAATGATTTGATGGGGTGGCTCGGGGACAGTTGTTAGGTGGGTGTGGGATAGGCTTCCCTGAATAAATTAGTTTTCAGGGATCTCCTAAAGGTGGACAGGTTAGGGGCTGATCAGACATAACGGGGGAGAGAGTTCCAGAGGATGGGAGAGGTTCTGGAGAAGTCCTGAAGGTGAACATGGGAGGAGGTAACAAGGGAGCTAGAAAACAGGAGGTCCTGGGAGGAGCGGAGGCAACGATTTCGGTGATATCTGCAGATAAGGTTGGTGATGTAGCTGGGGGGTGATGTTGTGTGTGGCCTTGTATGTTGTGGTTAGCATTTTGAATTTTATATGATGGGGTAGGGGAAGCCAGTGAAGGGATTGGCAGAGAGGAACAGCAGTCACGGATCGGTTAGTGAGGTGTATTAGTCTAGCAGCAGCATTCCTAATAGACTGAAGGGGGACAGCCTGCGTAAGGGTAGGCCATTAAGGAGAGAGTTGCAGTAGTCAAGGCAGGAAATAATCAAGGAGTGAATAAGTTGCTTTGTGGTGTCATTAGTCAGGAAGGGTCAAATTCTGGAGATTGCGGAGGTTAAGGCAGCAGGATTTAGCCAGTGATTGGATGTGGGGGCTGAAGGAGAGGTCAGAGTCAAGGATTACACCCAGCACCCTGGCATGTGTGGAGGGACCAATGATTGTGCTGTTGATCTTAATGGTAAAGTCATGGGGGGGGGACCGGGAAGGAGGAAATATAACAAGCTCAGTTTTAGAAAGATTAAGTTTGAGAAAGTGGTGTGACATCTATACCGATATGTCATTCAGCAAGTTTGAGATCCGTGAGGAGATTGAGGGGGTGAGTTGAGGAGTGGAGTGATAGATCTGGGTGTTGTCGGCATAGAGGTGGTATTGGAAGCCATGGGAGGTTATCAACTGGCCAAGGGAAGAGGTATAGAGTGAGAATAGGAGGGACCCAAGGACAGAGCCTTGGGGTACCCCAACAGAAAGAGGAAGAGGAGCGGAGGAGATGGAGTTGTAAGTGACACTAAAAGTGTGCTGAGATAGGTAGGAGGAGAACCACGATAAACCAGAATCACAGAGGCCAAAGTGTAACAGGTGGTCAACTGTGTCGAAGGCAGCAGAGAGATCTAAGAGTATGAGTATGGAGTAATGGCCATTGGTTTTAGCAGTTAGTAGGTCATTGGTGAGTTTTAGTAGGGCAGTTTCAGTGGAGTGTTGTGGAGGGAAACCGGACTGTAGGGGGTCGAGAAGGTTGCTGTCCGTGAGGTAGAGACTCATTCGGTCATGGACAAGGTGTTCGATGAGCTTGGAGGCAAATGGGAGGCTAATGGGAGCAGGGAGATGGGTTATTCAAACAGTGCATGTTTGAGCGGGGAAGGAAAGGTGCCGGAGGAGAGGGAGAGGTTGAAGATGTGGGTTAGGGAGTTTAGAATAGAGCGGGAAGGTGGTCGCAGTAATTGTGAGGGGACAGGGTCCAGGGGACAGGTGGTGATGTGGGCCATGGAGAGGAGTTTATCAACTTCGTCTATGGTAACTGGGCAGAATGAGGAGAGTATTGAGTGTGGTGTTGGACCTGATGTGTTGGGTAGGGGAGGAAGTTGAATGCTGGATATCCCCTCACGAATTGTGTGGATTTGCTTTTGAAATGGTTGGCAATCTGTTTAACGGTAAGCAAGTTGGTGGGTGGGGGAAGGGGGGGGTGAAGTAAGAAATTAAGTGTAGAAAAGAGTTGACGAGGTTTGGATGAGAGGGTTTTGATGAGAGTGTTGTAGTAGGTTTGTTTAGCAGTGTGGAGGCAGGAGCTGTATTTGAGAAGGGCAGATTTGTTGAGGGTAAAGTCTTGCAGGGAAATAGATTTACGCCATGCTAGCTCAAGAGCACGGCTGCGTCTCTTGAGACTTCTGGTGTCGTCTGTTTTCCAGGGTTGTGGCAGATGAGGCCTGGTTCTGTGTGTAGAAAGAGGAGCAAGTATGTCTAGGGAGGATGACAGCGTGTTGTTGTAGATGGAAGTGGTTAGGTCTGGGCAGGACAGGGGTGCGATTTTTTCGTAAAGGCCATCAGCACCAGAAAAAGGAAGGGAAGGGTTGAGGTTGCGAAGGTTTCTGCGGGTAGTGGTTTGTGGGTTGGCAGCATGGGAGGTAGGAGACAAGGAGGGTGTGAAACGGATAAGGTTGTGATCAGAGAGCGGAAAGGGGTGTTGCAGGGAGTGCAGCGATGGGAGAGAGGTCAAGAGCATTGCCGTTGATGCTTAACTGTTTGGCACCGCTGTGCTCTTCTGTTACCTTTTGTTCGCCCCCAGTGGCAGCCGGGGGGGGGGCACCTGAACTCTCCCCCCGTTTGTCTTGTTGTATTGCTCTTTTCCCATCTGGTGGACCGGTGCTTCCCTCGCTGCCGCAACAAGAACTGTTTCCCTGGCCAGCAGCAGCCCCCACGGCCGTGGAGGGTTGCCACAAGTTTGACATGCCATGCTGGTCCAGAGCTGGAATAGTTTTGGTTTTATTTGTTTTGTTCTTTTATTTTCTTCTTTCTTGTCCATTCATGCAACGTCTGACGTGTCATGTACTGCAATTTATATACTGCTTGCTTTTGCCTATATCGGCCAATATACTTTTCTGCATGGCTCCCTGCAGATCTGCTGTGGTTGCTCCGCGACTTCTTTTGGCCTGTCTGCTGGGCTCCATCATGAAATACGAAATAGGGCCTGTACTTCAATGTATACTATTGTCCGGGATGATATTGCTTGTGGTGGGTGGGGACGTGGACCTCTCCCTGTTGATCCGACTGAGCACTCAATTACCACTACTTCTGGGATGGCCTCCCTAAAAATTGTCACGTGGAATGTGAGAGGGATGCGGGATAAGTCTAAGCAACTCGCCGCACTGTCCCATCTCAAACGTATGCATGCAGACATATCTGTGCTTGTAGAGACCCACATAACGGGGCAAATGCAAATGGCACTTAAAAAACCCTGGGTGGGCTGGACATATCAGGCCCCATTCACCAACAATTCTAGAGGTATTGCTATCCTTATAGCCAAAACGGTTCAGTTTCACCTCCATAGTTTACAGTCGGATCAGCAGGGAAGGTTCCTCTTTTTACATGCCTCCACATGCCATCCCGCATGTGGAGACTGAACCCATTCTGGCTCACTGTCCTTACGGATATTGAGTTCATACAGTGTGAGTGGTCTCATTACTTCCAATCCAATCAGGGTTCGGTCTCAACTGGGATGGTGTGGGAGGCATTTAAATCTCATGCCCGCTTGATCCTCTCCACATACATCAATAGACATAAGGCCTCCTCTAAAATTATTCTACAACAGGCTGAGGAACAATTAAGCTCCCTTAAACAGGTTTTCCTTGCAGATCCTACACCCTCTAACTCTGCCCAACTCCTCTTACAATCCAGACTTACAGACCACTTGCACTATGAAAAAGCAAAAAAAGGCATCTTTTTTAGCAAGCAGAAGATCTTTGAGCACGGAGAGCGGGCTGGGAGACTCCTGGCTTATATGGCTCATTTAGATCATAAACCCCCGGTTGTGGTTCGGCTCCGCTCGGAGGCTGGAACCATACTCACAGATCCTGAACAGGTTACCCATGAATTTAGACGCTTTTACTCTGACCTATATACCTCTAAGGCTAATCGCCCCCCAAATGAATTACACCTTCTCTTGCAAAATATTGACTTTCCTTCCCTCACGGCTTCCCAGATAGAGCTCTTGGAAGCACCCATCACTGAAGAGTGCATCAAGGCGGCAATAGCGAGTCTACCAGCATCAAAAGCTCCAGGCTCTGACAGTTTCCCACTAGAATTTTATTCTAAGTTCCAAGAGGTCCTCGTCCCCAGATTAGAGTCCCTATACTCTCACATTTACAAATGCACTACACTCCCACGCACTATGAATGAGGCCCTTATTGTTCTTATCCCGAAACCAGGAAAAGATCCTCTCTACCGTCTCTACCCTGAATCCTATCGCCCGATTTCTCTCCTTCAATTAGACGTTAAAATACTTGCCAAAATTCTTGCCCTAAGACTCAACAAAGTCATACTCAGTCTTATTCATGCCGACCAAACAGGTTGCATTCAATTTGAGAAGACTATTCATAAATCTCCAAGCCACGCACAATAACGTTGGTTCCAGGGTGGTGGTTAGTCTGGATACCGCTAAGGCATTTGACTTGGTGGAGTGGGGCTACCTGTGGGAGTGCCTCCACAGATTTGGCTTTGGCCCCAGATTTATCAGGTGGCTCCAGCTCCTCTACCAGGCTCCCACTGCCCGAATCCAAGTTAACGGCAAAACGTCCACCCCATTCTCACTGTCCAGAGGAACACGTCAGGGCTGCCCTATATCCCCCATGCTGCATGCTCTGGCCGTTGAACCCCTAGCTATCGCCATTAGGACGCACCCTGATATTAAGGGTCTCCGCATGGGGCAGGTGACTGAGGTTCTCAGTCTGTATGCGGATGATATGCTTCTCTATCTAGCAGATGCGGGCCCCTCCATAACAGCAGCCCTGCACCTTATTCAAGAGTTCGGAACCTTCTCAGGGCTGCAGATAAATTGGTCCAAATCTAAAATACTCCCCATAAATGTCTCTGCCCCTACAAACACTCAAGAGGCTCTCCCACTAGTAAGAACCAACCAGATTAAATACTTAGGTATACAATGCTCTCATTCCCTCGCGGACTATACACACCTTAATATTGAACCAATGTACGCTCTCCTCAAAAATAAAACTCAAATCTGGTCTAGACTCCCTTTGGGAGTAATGGGTCGTATCAATCTGGTGAAGATGATCCTCCTCCCCAAATTACTCTACCTATTTTAGCATGCTCCGCTGTATATTCCAATTCACGTGTTTAGATCCATGGAATCCATACTTAACACCTTTACATGGGGCTCCTCCAGACATAAACTATCATGGCAGACCTTGAAATGTCCCACCCATTTAGGGGGCACGGCCACCCCCGATCTAACATTCTATTACATAGCTTCCCAGTTGTCCCATTTTTACTATCTCAATAGATATGATAGACTCCGCTACTCCGCACTAGTATGCACATCTGCGTCTGATGTGGTGGCTCATCCCTTCCAGATACTCTTCTGTAAGCACAGGGGTCTGTCCCATTCTGGTTGTAGGCGACATATGCTACAGCATCATAGTAAAATTTGGCAGCGCGCACTTGCCATTATCGGGGCTCCCCCCTACACGCTCATACACCACTTTGGCTCATTACTGGAGGTGCTGTTAAATCATTCCAGGCCCTTAAGGATGAATTTGCTCTTCCCAACTACATGTTTTTCCGTTACCTCCAAGTTCGCCATGCCCTCCAATCCCAATTCAGTACCTCTATTCCTAGGTTGGAAGTAGTGACTTTTGCAGATATGTTTCTAGGTGACGACCCTAAGAAGCTGATCTCCACCCTCTACAATTATCTCCTCTCACCATCTGCCACCACCCATGCATATCAACTAAAAGCTAAATGGGAGACTGATTTTGGGGAAATAGATGATGAGCAATGGGGGGAAATACCGGGGGCCTGCACAAAAGTATCTCCTAAACTATCAGATCGGCTCACCCACCTGTACATCCTCCATAGATCTTACCTCACCCCTGCTCAAATATCTAAGTATAAACCAGACACTGACCCAACCTGTCCCAGATGCGGTGGCACTCTTAGTACATTTTATCATCTCATATGGTCTTGCCCATCTATTCAGCTCTATTGGTCACAAATAGTCAAATTCCTTCATGACTGCATGTGTTCCCCCCAACATTATGCCCATGCCAAAGCCTGCTTAGCCTCCTCCCCCTCCCAGAGGAGGAGAAATACCTGACAATATTTTTACAGGAGACTGTATTCATCGCCAGAATGCAGATAGCCCAACTATGGTTTCGGTCCACCCCCCCACTATTCAGCAATGGAAGAGGGCTGTAAATCTTACCCTCCCCTACAAAAAAATTTTTGTACACCCATCGTGGCTGCCCAGATAAGTATCATAAAATATGGGATAGATGGGCGAATGAATCCTCCACTTGTACTGACCAGGGCCAAACGCTCTCTTGATTCCACCATTATGTCTGCTCAGTGTTAACCATTGTTATTCAATTTTGCCATGGCTCAATGAACGTATGCTCCTCACTTACATGACAATGCTCGGCAATAAACCTGTAGATGCAATGACTTGTCAGAAAATTCTGTATAAAAGTTACCTTACATAGATTTGATGCAATCTGCACCTTGTATCCTAAATGTAACAACCTGTATTGACTTTTATGCTCAATAAACTTATCTTTTGATTAAAAAAAGAGTATTGCCGTTGGAGTGAGTGGTGGTTTGTGTCCATTGTGTTAGGTAAAGAGGAGGTTAGGTTGAGTAGTTGAGAAGTGGTTGCAGTATTAACATTGATTGAAATGTTAAAGTCACCTAGGATGATGGCAGATACAGGGGGTCCCCTACTTACAAACATCCGACTTACAAACGACTCCTACTTACAAACGGAGGGAGACAACAGGAAGTGAGAGGAAATCTACCCCTAGGAAGGGAAATTCACTCCTGTAAGAGTTAATATGGGAAAAAGGTGTCTCCACTGATGCTTTATCACCTATCCTTATTTCCCTAATAACCCCAAATTTTCAAAATCCAATTGTCATTGGGACAGAAAGTGAGGTGAAATCTTCTGAACAGGGGTACAGACAGCAAAACAAATGTTACAGGGGTGATAACCCTTCCCTATGCTATCTACAAAACTTAAAAATAGATTTTTTGGCTGGAGTTACACTTAAAAAATGTACCTGTTCCGACTTACAGATTCAACTTAAGAACAAACCTAAAGTCCCTATCTTGTTTGTAACCCGGGGACCCCCTGTACTTCAGAGGAGAGAAAGTAGGGTAGCCATGCAGAGAAGTCATCCAGAAAGCGCGACACTGGTCCAGGAGGCTGATAAATGACTGTGACAAGGTCATTGTTGAAGACTGAGAGGGCATTCCAGAGTGCACATGAAAGAGGGGGACTGACTTGTGAAATCAGGGGAATCGGAGTGAGAAGGTAGGAGTTACGACTACTGTTGCAGCAGGTAGATAGCCAAATTTGGGAGTAAGAATTGGGTATGGGAGGGCCGGGGGTTTGGTGCGATGTCCCCAGACATTAGGAGTAGTGGGGGGGGGGGGGTGGTAAGGCGGGAGTGGGATTTATAGGAGGGTAGATTCTGTAGTGTAGTGGAAGTGGTGATACTGTGTGGGCTTAGAATGAACAGGAGGTGATAAGTGCAGTAATATTGAGTGGGCAGAAGAGAGGGAGATATGTACAGGTTGGGGGCTGGAGAGGGTAAAGAAATGAGAGTTTGAGGAGAGAGGACGTTATAGCAAAGATTAGTGTGAGCATGTTGGAGGGTGGGGAGAGGGCACTAGAAGGAAGGCTAAGGAAAGATAAAGGATGAAGGGGAACTTCCTGTAAAATAGGTGTGGAACACTAATGTCTGTACTTCCTTTTTTGTAGCAATGCCTTAGTCAAAGTGACCGTGTACAAATGCCAAACATTTTTTGCCAGAGTGACACTTTGCGAAAGGAGTGGCCAGGAGTTTGTTGAGTTATTTTGAGGGGACAGCAAATTTGCACTGTTATACAAGCTGTACACTCACTACTTTACATGGTAGCAAAGTGTCATTTCAAAGATATAATAAAATATTTACATAAATGTGAGGGTTGTACTCACTTTTGTGAGATACTGTATATATACAGTATATTAGTTAAACCCAGTGCATTTTATATACCACTTTATAGATCAGGCCAAAACGAGGGACAATTGAGGAGTAAAAAGCGACAGAAGGACTTTGTTCCAAATCAGGGACAGTTCCTCGAAATCAGGGACATTTGGAAGCTAAGTTCAGTGTTCCCATTCATCAGCTGCCAGTGCACTGCAATGCACATTTGAATGAACGTGCAGAATTATTCAGAGTGTAGAGAACCACAGTGGACAGATGATTTAGTAGAACACCAATGCATTGTTCTGCATTGCCTAGCTACATTAGAATGCCAAAATAAATGGCACAGCAACTTCATGGGTTACAAAGCTTGGCAGTTATACACAGTAAAATGCATGCTTTATAACACATTACCAACACATATTCCATTTGGAGAGGACCCATATAGTAAGTACAATGGCGTGTTGGAGAGGGTCCAAAGGTAGGCCACTAATTTAATTAAAACAATGAAATGTCTCACAATAATGGCCCCTTCACACCTATGCAGTTTTTCTATATGCATCAAACCATTTACAAAGGGCTGCCACCATTTTAAATAGTGCTAGATCGCATCTCTGCAATGAATTGACACACATTGTCTATTTTTGATGCAATAGGGTCTGTTAATGACATTGGCAGCATATGAAAACGTGTGTTAATAATGTATGTGAAAAGGACCCCAGAAAGCTGTGAATCCAAAAGGTTCAAAAAAATGAAGTATCTTTGGAATAAAAGATCTATCAGAGTCAAATAAATAATATCAATATGCTTAAAGCAGACCTACAGTCAAAAATAGCAAAGATAAAAACAGGTTTTGCTGCCATATTCACCTCTGATCCAGAAATTTCCCTAACAACACTTTATTCTGCCACTAGATCCCCTTAGTATGATGGTCAATAATGGTACACTATATTTAAAATAGTAAATTAAATTTTTCATCAGCCCACTTCTTCTCAGCTCAGATCTTTCTGGACCCACCCAATCCCATGAATGAACAGTGAAAGGAGAAGCAGCACAGTGATGATCTCATCTCTCTGTCAATCTACTTTCTCCTTCTATCAGCGTGCTTATTGGCAGCAAATGAACTGATTGGCTCCTTGTACTGCTACTTTTGCTCACACTCCCGCCCTGCTGCACAGGGACTGCAATAGTGTCAGGGCTGGGCTACTTTTTTTTATATAATGTTAGTGTTTTATATGAAGAAATCTCATTGTGATTAGTTGCAATGACAATAAAGAAATTATCTTATTAGTGTCAGGGCAATGCTTTTCTTTCAGTGCTCAGAAGCTGCTCAGCCACTCATTATTACCATAGTGACTCACCTGATTACCATTTACCTGCCTCATTAGTCCAGCCTACTGCCAGAACCTTTTTCCTATTTAAAGTGGTTGTAAACCCTATTCATGACAGTTGAACTAAGCACATATATCTGTAGTGTTTACTCATCTCTCTCCAAAGCTCTAAGTGCAGTTTCTCTCTGGTGCTTCGTGCCGCTTTTATAAGCATGTGTCACTTCTGACAAGTTCTCCGACACATGAGATAACATGAGCTGAAAATTTGTGTAGGGGAGGGAGCTTAGAGGGAGATAAGCAGGAAGCTTGTCTATTCAGACTACAGCTCTGCATGTTCCTTCGTTCCTTTGCCTATGTGGAGGAGGGGTGTGTCCCTATCCTCCAATCAGCTCACACACATTGTAAACCCAGTCTCCACACCAACCCCTATATAGTTACATAGTTACATAGTAGGCGAGGTTGAAAAAAGACACAAGTCCATCAAGTCCAACCTTATGTGTGTGATTTTAAGTGAGTATTACATTGTATATCCCTGTATGTTGTGGTTGTTCAGGTGCTTATCTAATAGTTTTTTGAAATTATCGATGTTCACCGCTGAAACCACTGCCTGTGGAAGGGAATTCCACATCCTAACCGCTCTTACAGTAAAGACCCCTCTATGCAGTTTAAGGTTAAAACTCTTTTCTTCAAATTTTAGTGAATAGCCGCATGTCTTATTAAATTCCCTTACACAGAAAAGATTTATCCCTATTGTGGGGTCAGCAGTACGGTATTTGTACATTGAAATCATATCCTCTCTCAAGCCTCTCTTCTCCAGAGAGAACAAGTTCAGTGCTCGTAACATTTCCTCATAACTAATGTCCTCCAGACCCTTTATTAGTTTTGTTGCCCTTCTCTGGACTCTCTCCAGGTCCAGCACATCCTTTCTCAGGACTAGTGCCCAGAACTGGACAGCATACTCTAGGTGCAGCCGGACCAGAGTCTTGTAGAGTGGGAGAATTATCGTTTTATATCTGGAGTTAATCCCCTTTTTAATGCATGCCAATATTCTGTTTGCTTTGTTTGCAGCAGCTTGGCATTGTATGCCATTGCTGAGCCTGTCATCTACTAGGACCCCCAGGTCCTTTTCCATCGTAGATTCCCCCAGAGGTTCTCCCCCTAGTGAGTAGATTTCATTCATATTTTCGCCACCCAAATGCATTATTTACAATTTTTCCACATTAAACCTCATTTGCCAAGTAGTCGTCCACCCCATTCATTTGTTGATCTTTTTGCAAGGTTTCCACATCCTGTGGAGAAGTTATTGCCCTGCTTAGCTTAGTATCGTCCACAAATACAGAGATTGAACTGTTGATCACATCCTCCAGGTCATTTATGAATAAATTAAATAGGATTGGTCCCAGGACAGAAGCCCATTCCGAGTACTCCCCATTTATCACCACGCTCTGAACTGGCCCCTGTAGCCAGTTTTCAATCCATGTACTCACCCTATGGTCCAAGCCAACTGACCTAACTTTGTACAGTAAACATTTATGGGGAAACGGTATCAAATGCTTTTGCTATGCTATGTACTGCTGAAAGAGGAAAAGAGATTTTTAACACAATCTACACTTTCTAAAGAGTGTAGAAAGCTGAAGACAGCAGATATACATGTAAAACCTATGTAGGAGGATTTATTTAATCTCTGTGTATCATCTGAGGCTATTCACTTCACAGATTTTTTCCACAGTTTAGGCCCATATGTATTCTATATATTTTTGGTAAAAAAATTCGCAAAAAGCATATATTGATTGGTTTGCACAAAAGTTAAAGTAAATAAGGATTGTACAATTTCTAATGATAACCACAGTTATAATCATAAGAAGATAATATGAATATATTTTGGTCCAAGACTTTGACCTGATTGTCCTTGTTTCTTCAGGAAGGATTTTTTTCCCCCTTGTGCAAAATTGGCAACAGTTGTCCACTGAGTTTTGTTCAGCTTTCCTCTGGAACAAAACTGCAGGCATTGTAAAAGAATGAAATTTATGAATTTGAGTTGTTTTTTTTTTAAACATAATAAGCTGTACAGCAATCTAAAACAATCAGTGGACTAGTAGTGCATGCAAAGAGACATTTTATTTACATATAAAGTGGTACTAAAGGCAAAATTTTAACTGACATATATGATGAAGTCTGTCACTATCATTAACAAAGCAGTGCTTGTTTTTCTCAGTTCTCCCTGTAAAGCCGCGTACACGCGAGCGGAATGTCCGACAGAAAAAGTCCAACGTAAGCTTTTAATCGTATTTTCCGATCATGTGTATGCCTCATCTGACTTTTTTTTTTTCGAAAATTCTGACGGACCTAGAAATGGAACATATTCTAAATATTTCCGACGGAACTAATTCCTATCTGGAAAACCGATCGTCTGTATGCTGTTCCGACAGACCAAAAAAGACGCATGCTCTGAAGCAAGTACGAGACGGAAGCTATTGGCTACTGGCTATTAAACTTCCTTTTTCTAGTCCCGTCGTACGTGTTGTACATCACCGCGTTCTGGATTTCGGACTTTGGTGTGACCGTGTGTAGGCAGGACTGCTTGAGCGGAATTCTGTCGGAGTTCTGTCGGAGAAACCTTCGGAGTTTATTCCGACGGCAAAACCGGTCGTGTGTACGGGGCATAACTTTGATTTTCTTTTTACCTGGGAATCCAACCAATAAGCCTGTTATTTTTCAGCTTTCTATAAGAGACAAAGCTGTCTAGACGAAGCAGTTTGAGGGTTGAGAAAACCATTTAACACTAACCGGGGTACTTACAAGGATCAGCTATTTGTCATTAAATTAAAACCTTTATCCCAAATGGGAAAAGAAAATGCTGCTGTAACTGCTTAAAAAAAGTTAGCTGCATTTTGGCTTTTAATTATTAGTCCATTTAACACTACTTACATTTTTGTTTTTGGATTAACTACCCATTTATGTTAGAAAATCCACTAAATGAGCTTTAGGTGTAAGTTTAATACAATTTGTTGAACATTATTTCAGAAGGGCTTTGCACAGCATTTATGATCAGGACTAACGCCCTTGTCCCTTGCTCAATGGTTTGTGACCCCCCCCATTATCAAAACTATAGGGGACGTAACTAGAAAAATGGGAACACACTGGTCTGAAAAGTCAAAAGTAGTCAGAGGGCACCAGACCAAAATACAAGAGGTCCAATTTTATTTACTGGCATTGTGCTAAACAATGTTTTTCAGGGGTTGGCCTTGGCCTCTTAGTTCCAGTGAAGTGAACTCTTATTGTCTCAGCATACCAAGACATTCTACACAATGTCATGCTCCCAACTTTGTAGGAACAGTTTAGGGATGGCCTCTTCCTGTTCCAACATGAGCAAGATCTATAAAGACATGGATGAGCAAGTTTGGGGTTGAGGAACTTGACTGGCCTGCACAAATTAAATAAGATTATAAAATAAAGGAAACTCACATCTCACATACACTATATTACCAAAGGTATTGGGATGCCTACCTTTACACGCACATGAACTCTAATGGCATCCCAGTCTAGTCCGTAGGGTTCAATATTGAGTTATTGAACAGCTATAACAGCTTCAACTCTTCTAGGAAGGCTGTCCACAAGGTTTAGGAGTGTGTCTATGGGAATGTTTTACCATTCTTGCAGAAGCGCATTTGTGAGGTCATGCAGTGATGTGGACAAGAAGGCCTGGCTCGCAGTCTCTACTCTAATTCATCCCAAAGGTGTTCTATCGGGTTTCAGGCCAGTAAAGTTGCTCCACCTCAAACTCACTCATCCATGTCTTTATGGACCTTGCTTTGTGCACTGGTGCGCAGTCATGTTGGAACAGGAAGGGACCATCTCACAAAGTTGGGAGCATGAAATTGCCCAAAATGTCTTGGTGTGCTGATGTCTTAAGAGTTCCCTTCACTGGAACTAAGGGGCCAGGCCCAACCCCTGAAGAGCAACCCCACACCATAACCCCGCTCCACCAAATGATTTAGACCAGTGTTTAAAGCAAGGTCCATAAAGACATGGATGAACGAGTTTGGGGTGGAGGAACATGACTGGCCTGCACAGAGTCTTGAGCTCAACCCATTAGAACACCTTTGGGATAAATTAGAGCGAAGACTGCGAGATAAACTTTCTTGTCCAACATCAGTGCCTGACCTCACAAATGCACTTCTGGAAGAATGGTCAAACATTCCCATAGACACACTCCTAAACCTTGTGGATAGCCTTCCCAGAAGTGTTGTAGCTGTAAAGAGTGGCCCAACTCAAAACTGGACCCTACGAACGAAGACTGGGATGCCATTAAAGTTCATGAATGTGTAAAGGCAAGCATCCCAATACTTTTGACAATATGTATGTTACCAATTATGTTTTATGCTTGTTAGGCTCATGCTTTTATTGGTCACTATTATATTTACATTATATTATGTATTACTGTAGCCCTGATGAAAGGGGATTTTGTTTGACCCCTGAAACACATTGTTTGTCTTTTAGCATAGTACCAATAAATGAAATTGGACTCTCATCTGTTCCTTCCATGTATGGACGTTTTTTTTTTTTTTTTTTCAGGTAACGTGCTGGGGTACCCACTGGAGGGTAGCCTTGTCTGTTGTAAACAGCCTAACCTGAGTCAGTGGACTCTTCCAATGTTTTTGCCCTCTCACTACTACGTATAAACATATATTGAAATCATAGCAGCTCTTGGATGTCTTTTTTTTTTCCATTTGAGTCTGCAAGTAGTCAGGGGGCTTAGATCATAAACGATAGATATTTGCAACCACTGGGATTCAGCAAGTGGGAAAACCAGCAGCACAAGATCAATGTCACAATTAAAATTAGAGTAATTTAGCAGACTGTAACCCCTAGGTTAGAATAAACATAACCAGTGAACATATGACTAAAATGGGATTTTAGGAAAATAATCTTTTTCTTTTCTTTCTGCAACAACTATCCTTCAGAGCCACAGTACATAATGTAATATATTAACAGAATGACATATATTGGGCAATTAGTAATTCAGGTTGCTTACACATGAACAATGGTGTCCCTTTAAAGATGATGAGTAAGACGGAACATAATGAAGACAGTAACAGCATCCTTTCATACTAGCAACAATATAGTGTGCAGATTGTCATAATGAAGGTTACTTGGTGTGCACATAAGGTACAAGACACAGGATCAAACGAGTGTCCATTGTACATAATGAATATTATATTATAATCAATATTCACCCGAGGCTTGCTGCCCTGCTTCATGTCAGTCTTAATGACAGACAGATGGGAAACAACACATTTACTTTTAATTGTCCTACCTGCCTTACTTTATGTTCATCTGTGTTAAGAGTTATGACTCAATAGTGATAAGAGGACACATAGAGCGATGAAAATAGTCTTTTAATTAAAAGTCTACATATTTTAATTCAAGAGGGTATATTGGTTATTTTTGTCTTGATCAGCCAGTAGTAGCAACAGTATCTATAAAATAATTTATAAAACAAAGTTTTATAGCCCCGGAAGATATTACCCCCTTCCTGACCAGAGCACTTTTTGCGATTCGGCACTGCGTTGATTTAACTGACAATTGCGCAGCCGTGCGATGTTGCACCCAAAAAAAATTGATGTCCTTTTTTCCCACAAATAGAGCTTTCTTTTGGTGTTATTTGATCACCTCTGTGGTGTTTATTTTTTGTGCTATAAACAAAAAAAAGAGCGACAATTTTGAAAAAAAAGCAATATTTTTTACATTTTGCTATAATAAATATCCCCCAAAAATATATAAAAAAAATATTTTTTTCCACAGTTTAGGCTGATATGTATTCTTCTACATATTTTTGTTAAAAAAAACCCAATAAGCGTATATTGATTGGTTTGCGCAAAAGTTATAGTGTCTACAAAATAGGGGATAGATTTATAGCATTTTTATTATTATTTTTTTTTTTTTACTAGTAATGGCGGCGATCTGCTATTTTTATTGTGACTGCGACATTATGGCAGACACATCGGACACTTTTGACACTATTTTGGGACCATTGTCATTTATACAGCGATCAGTGCTATAAAAATGCACTGATTACTGTGTAAATGACACTGGCAGGGAAGGGGTTAAACAATAGGGGGTGATCAAGGGGATAAGTGTGTCCTAGAGAGTGATTCCAACTGTAGGGGGGATGGGCTACCACTTACATGACAGCGATCACTGCTCCTGATGAGAGGGAGCAGTAGATCCCTGTCATGTCACTAGGCAGAACAGGGAAATGCCTTGTTTACATCTCCCTGTTCTGCAGCTCCGTGACACGATCGCGGGACACCGGCGGGCATCGAGTCCGCGGGACCCATGGGCATGGTCACGCTGTACACAGTGGGCACGCACGCCGCCGGCCCCGCCAATTAAAGGGGACGTACAGGTACGCCCATTTGCCCACGGCTGCCATTGTGCTGATGTGTACCGGCGTGCAGCGGTCAGCAAGTGGTTAAGGAAGCCTGCTCTGAGAGAAATATTGAAACTGATATTGCTACCCTCTCCTTCTGAAAATGCTACTCTCTTGGCTTTTTCCATGATCCAGAAGATTTACATGCTTGTTTCATGCCTGCAATTCGGAATGTTGTAAATTCAAAGACGGTAAGCCAATTTGCATTTTCAGAACCTCAGCAATGGCAACCAATATTCCATTCTGGTCATCATGAAAAGCATTATAGTTGGTTCAAAATTAGCTATGATGTGGCAAATAAAAATTGTCCCTGCTTCCATAGCAGCAGGGTTGTTTCTATGTCTAGCCCCTCCAGTATGCTGATTGCCAGTAAAGCACCCAATACCAATAGAAATAATACAGCAATATTGAAACCAGAGAAGAATGAAGAATCCTTTACTTTGTGGAGGGGGGTGGGGAGTGGATTACAACCAAGTGGCCTTTTACGATAGATACAGAATCACATCTTCCTGCTTCAGCTTCCATTTTCACTCTTGGCATTCGTTCACATAAAAGTTTCGAGCTGAAAAGGAAATCTGCACTCTTAACAAGGAGCAGATAATACCTAGCATGTGTCACTGACTGGGAGCCACACTGTGACCAATGTCACATATGAAAGGCGAATAATCACCAACCAGGGCCACCAGTGACCCCTGCACCCCCACCACCCCTGCAAGGCCCAGTCCTCCCCTAATCCCAAAGAATTGGGTGTCTTCCTACTGGAGTATCTCTTGCCATCACTATTAAAATCAATCCACAAAATTTAGCTTATGACTAAAGTTTCCCTCCTCTATGTGACAGCATTGCACGTCTGAGCAACCAATCACCAAGCACATGTGAAAAGAAGGTGAGGATGGAATTCATATGTTTCCCCATATTTTTTCTCTGCAAGCAAGCAAAAAAGTGGAAGATTGAAGTGGGTATGTGCTGCTGGTGAGACCAACACTTAAGTGAACCTGTTGCTTTGCTCTGTATGGCTAAAGCACAGGTTTACTGTAGGTTAAAGTATCTATAGACCCTAAATGAATGTTGGCCGACCCGGTCTACATTATAAGGATACGGGATAATTACAAAAATTTGATTAACATTTTCTGTACAGTAGGGTTATTTAACAATAGTGCAAGGTGTAAAAAGATCTTTGCAGTTTCCAAGCCACAATTCACTTATTTTGAGAAATTTGTAGTTTAATAATTCAAGAATAATAGTAATAATAATAAAAATAATAATGTAATCATTATTAAATGTATAAACATACATGATTTCAAGAATATACCAAATGAGGTCTGGAAAAGTTGCTAATGGTAAACATTTTCATTGGTCACAGGCAAAAAGTTTGCTAATGCATGTTGACTTCCAATAATAGTCTATCATAAAGCGAAAATCCGTATTTCACAAAGTTGTCATGATTTTTAAGGGTTTATAGGTCATCCCAAGCTCCAGCAACCAGATTGTTCCATTAAGATCAACCAATGCCTATAGTCTGTGGGTACCATCCAGCTTGGATCATTACCATGGCTGCTCTCTTATTTGCTCTCTATACCTGTGAGTCTAATTATTTAGTAACAACCACCTCTCCTGGGATAATATTCCTCATTGGTTCCATAATCCTCACAGCTAAAAAAAGAACCCTGCCTAGTCATTCACAATACACAATGCACAGGACTTATCAGTCGAGGATAAAGAAGACAGCAATCTTAAAAGTTATTTTTCTTCTTATTTATTACTCATCAAAGAAGCAACTGAGTCATCCCATGAAATATGACATCAAATTACTGTTTTAAACAAGGTTTAGGTAAAAGAAAATATATAGAAATAAAAAAAAATACCATCTCATTAACTTGATTGTGGAGCTGATTTTTGTGTGTTAGACCTACTAGCTACTGTCAATCAAATCCAATGACGCGGCGCCGGGGGGAGGGGCAGGGGCCTAGTCCTGCATTCTGTGTGAATGGACACAGATGCGGGACTCAGGAGCGCACCCGCCACCAAGGAGAGCGCTTCTCCAACATGGACACTCGATGCGGGGAGGAGCCACCAGCGCCGCTGAGGGACCCCAGAAGAGGAGGATCGGGGCCACTCTGTGCCAAAACGAACTGCACAGTGGAGGTAAGTTTAACATGTTTGTTTAAAAAAAACTGCACTGAACATACTGTGATCTCTGTATAAAGATAGTTAAACTTTTTACCTGCAAGTAAGGGCTGGTCAAAAAACCTTCTTGAAATTGTTTCTACAATATAGGCTCAGCCATAGAAATCAGGCTAAAACAAGAAAAAGAAAAACGAGGAAAAAGAACTTTAAAGGTTGCCACTGAAATCCCAAATAGGAAAGAAGAGGAATGGTCTCGTAATATAGTAAAAATATATAATTTATTTTTCCTCTTTTTTCTTTTTCTTGTTTTTGCTCAATTACCATTAGATGTGATGCCATGCTCTGCAATATATGTCTCAAACCTTTTTTGCTTGCTAGAAATCAGCTACCTCTAGTAACAGGAAAGACTGTTATTCCAAGGTATTTTTTGATATGACCTTTGTACAAAGTAAATAGTAGTCTGTGCTTACTACTGTGTTTCTCCAAAAATAAGGCCTACCCCGAATATAAGACCTAGTGTGATTATTGGGGAGGGCTGCAATATAAGCCCTACCTCGAAAATAAGCCCTAGTAAAGTACATGAAAAAACTGTGGTCCGTTTTGTAGGACGATCGTACTGGTATGAGGGGTAGTATACCCCTTGTGACTGTATTAGAAAATACTTTATTCACAGCCACCGCTGACCCGCCGGAGGTCTTCTCTCCTCCTGGCTGACATCTGCAGCCCCTCCCTCTTCAGTGCATGGAGCAGGCTGATGTCAGCGGGGATCTCAGGTCTTCCCCCTTCCCTTTTCCTCTCAGCTGACGTCTGCGGCCCCTCCCTCTTCAGTGCACGGAGCGGGCTGACATCAGCGGGAATATCAGTGTGGAGAAGAGCAGATCAAGTGAGCACCCAGGGGAGCTGTAAAAAGGTATTCTCCATGAGACATTTGCAATGGGAGACACACTGCACATTATACCAGTGTGATCTTTTTTTATAAAACGGATTACATACATTTTAAAAGGACTTTAACCAAGATGTTTATAAAATGTCAACATATTGCCTCCTGACAGGGGGAGGGGAGAGAATACAGTGGGCACAGGAACTTTAAGAAAAAAAAATTGACATCATAATACAACCACATACAGGAACACAAATTCAAAGTCCTTACATTCAGCCTTACAGTAAGAGGTATGGAACACTATAACACAGACCAGGTTTGCAAGATAACTGAAATACATCACAGGTGATACATAGTTGCCAACAGTCCCGATTTTCCCGGGACAATCCCGATTTTGGACCCTCGTCCTGATCGGAGGCTGTCCCGATTCGGGATTTTGCCTTTTGTCCAGGGAAAAATCGAGAATGTTTGGCTCTGCACCAGCTGGCTCCAACAAAATGGCCACCAGCGCCGCTGTTAGATCATTCCCCTTGTGTTCAGTGGAGAGGGGAGGGGACTCGATCCGTGCTGCCAATGAATTGGCTTCTTCCTTCACAATTCTGAAGCCAGCGTTAGCTGCATGGATCGGCCCCTCCCCTCTCCACTGAACTCACAGCGCGGCTTCTGTGCATGTATGCAATGTTGAGCCTTGTCACTTCTCCTACATACCTGGACCTACCTTCTCCTTTGCTGTAGCAGTTCCTAGCCCTCTAATACGCTCTCTGGACATGGTGCTGGCTGTCATACTCCTCTACCAGGGGAGGCACACTGTACATTCCCAGTACATGGGAGATGTATACAAGCTTGTGGAGTTTGCTCTGCTCTGCCGTTGTCCCTCTCGGTGTTCAGCCCAGGCCAGCGATGTAACTATGTACGGGGGGGTTACTATGTACAGGGGGGTAAGTATGTACAAGGGGGTTACTATGTACAGGGGGGTAACTATGTACAGAGGGGTTACTATGTACAGGGGGGTAACTATGTACGGGGGGTTACTATGTACAGGGGGGTTACTATGTACAGGGGGGTTACTATGCACAGGGGGGTAACTATGTCCCGGGGAGGGTAACTATGTACAGGGGGTAACTAGGGGGAGAGGGGTAACTATGTACAAGGGGAGAGGGGAACTATGTACAGGGGGGTAACTATGGCTCTGCTTGGGACACTGATGTAAGGACTGAGGCTCCGCTGGGGACACCAGATGTAAGGACAGACTCTGCTGGGGGCACCTGATGCAAGGATGGACTCTGCTGGGGGCACCTGATGCAAGGACGGACTCTGCTGGGGGCACTTGATGCAAGGACGAACTCTGCTGGGGGCACCTGATGTAAGGGCGGACTCTGCTGGGGGGCACTTGATGTAAGGACGGACTCTGCTGGGGGCACCTAATGTAAGGACGATCTCTGCTGGGGGCACCTGATCCAAGGACGGACTATGCTTGGGGCACCCGATGGCATCTGGTGGCAGGCGACGTGGCAGGTGACACGCTCAGGGGTCCCACTGATTCTGGATTATGGTGAATTGAATGATTTCATTCTATATTACAATGTAATAATAGTAATAATGCGCTTCAATCACCCTGACACCACAATAAACATGGTGCTGGGATGATTAAAGCGCTAACACCAGGTGTTTGGAGTATCTATATCTGCTGATTTGTTAAACTCTGTAATACACATTTCTATTGTGGTGTAGGATCTGGGCCTGCTGTCCCTCCATCCCTCTTTCCTTCCTTCTCTCTCCTTCCCTCCTTCTTTCCTTCTTTCCTTCTTTCTCTCTCCCTCCCTCCCTCTTTTCCCCTTTCTTTCTCCATCTCTCATTCATCTCAGACTCTAACCACACCCCCAGTTGAACCACGCCCATATAAGTCACGCCCAATATTCCAGAAAAAACACGCCCATTTTCAGCACTGCCCGCTGTGCGTGCCGCATTTTTCTTTTTTTGCTATGTCATGCCTACAAACGCATGCCCCTGCCCCCTAATTATAATAAGACTCTGCCTACAGCCAAAAAAATGTCCTTATAAATTTTTTTACAATGTTGGCAACTATGGTGATATAATTTGCTGCTCAGTGATTACAGTACTTTAGTCTGCTTCTCCCCAAGGTAATACTTAAAATCTGGCCTGTTAGTGGGTCCTGAGGACAGGAGTTGAGAACCACTGGTGTAGAGAGTAAAGTTCTAAATACAAAGTACAGTTACCATAGAGCCCATTCAGAGTCCATTATAGTGTTTAGCAGAGTTCATTGCAGGGCAATGACATTAAAGTCCAGAATTCAACAATAATGTATAAATGGTATGCATACCTATGTCTGTACATTGTTTTGAATTTAGGCTTCAGCAGAGAAGATTGCTAAAAATAAAATGCCCAAATTTTAATTTAACCTATTAAAACCACAACAAACTCAACAGATTTTGCATGTGTACTGTATGTAATCTGATCTAATGGCAGATAAAAAAAAAACAAAAAAAACAATGCAAGATTTACAAATATATTTGTGTGTTTGAGGTGTCCATTAAACCTATGCTTGACCAGTTTATCCTCAGCCCTGTATCAGCCCTGTTTATTCTCTTACGAAAGCAATGATGGGTTTAAACGGGGCTTTCTCTCTTAGCTACTGTGGGTGTATTGGGAGGCAGTGTCCCAATGAACTCCATGGCATCACACACTCGCTGCCCACTGCTCATCCCCTCCAGGACTTAAATGGTTAGTTCATCTTTACCAAAAAATGTGGATAAGGGGCATATGTAGTTAAAAAACAAACTGTGCAGCTTTGACTAAAGCTGAATAATACCTTTGCTATGGGTGTAGGCCATTTATGTACCTCATAAAGCCCGACCTGAAAACTCCCAGGACATTGTTAGGACGTTGCTAAGAGAGGCCCAGCTTTTACTGTTCACCTTCACCATCACTGGAGCGAGCTCTCAAATGCAGAGCTCAGAGCTACTGCATCAGGCGAGAGAAAGCACGTGTAAGAGGGTTTGAATCAGAGAAAGATAGCCCCTATGACAGCTGGACCTCTCTTTCCAATGTCCTAGCAACGTCCTTAGAGTTTTAAGGTCAGGCTTTATGAGGTATTTAAATGGCATACACCTATAGCAAGCACAATTGCAATGTTGGTCAAAGCTGCACAGCATGTTCATAGTTGCCAACATTGAAAAAAAAATATGTGGGACACTTTTTTGGCTGTAGGCGGAGCCGTACAATAATTAGGGGGGGCATTTGTTTGTAGGCGTGGCTTAGCAAAAAACTCATAAGTGCGTTGCGAGAAGCGCGGGGCGTGCCGCGGTGAAAAATGGGCGTGGTTTTCGTGAAAAGTTGGCGTGGCTTACGTGAAAAGTGGGCGTGGCTTGCGCGAAAGTGGACGTGGCTTAAATGGGTGTGGCTCAAGAGGGTGTGGTTAGAGTCTGAGATGAATGAGGGATGGAGAGGGAAAGGGGGAGAAGGAAAGGGGGAGAGGGAAATGACGGGACAGCAGCCCCAGATCCTACACAATAGAAATATGTGTATTCTAGAAAGTTTAACAATCAGCAGATAAAGATACTCCAAACGCCTGGTGTTAACGCTTCAATCATCCCGGCACCATGGTTGTTATGGAGTCAGGATGATTGAAGCGCATTATTTCTATTATTACATTGTAATATAAAATTAAATCATTCAACTCACCATAATGCCGAATCAGTGGGATCCCTGAGCGTGTCACTAGCCACGTCGCCTGCCACCAGCAGAGTCAGTCCTTGCATCAGGTGCCCCCGGCAGAGTCTGTCCTTGCATCAGGTGCCCCCGGCAGAGTCTGTCCTTGCATCAGGTGCCCCCGGGAGAGTCTGTCCTTGCATCAGGTGCCACCAGCAGAGTCTGTCCTTGCATCAGGTGCCCCCGGCAGAGTCTGTCCTTGCATCAGGTGCCACCAGCAGAGTCTGTCCTTGCATCAGGTGCCACCAGCAGAGTCTGTCCTTGCATCAGGTGCCACCAGCAGAGTCTGTCCTTGCATCAGGTGCCCCCGCCAGAGTCTGTCCTTGCATCAGGTGCCCCCGCCAGAGTCTGTATAGACCCCCTCAGTGCAGACCCCCTCCATCAGTGCAGATCCCCTCCATCAGTGCAGATCCCCTCCATCAGTGCAGACCCCCCTCAGTGCAGCCCCCCCTCTATTATTGCAGCCCCCCCTCAGTGCAGCCCCCCTCTATTAGTGCAGCCCCCCTCTATTAGTGCAGCCCCCCCTCAGTGCAGCCCCCCTCTATTACTGCAGCCCCCCTCAGTGTAGCCCCCCTCAGTTAGTGCAGCCCCCCCTCAGTGCAGCCCCCCTCAGTTAGTGCAGCCCCCCTCAGTTAGTGCAGCCCCCCCTCAGTGCAGCCCCTCCTCAGTTAGTGCAGCCCCCCCTCAGTTAGTGCAGCCCCCCTCAGTGCAGCCCCCCCTCAGTTAGTGCAGCCCCCCCTCAGTGCAGCCCCCCTCAGTTAGTGCAGCCCCCCCTCAGTGCAGCCCCCCCTCAGTTAGTGCAGCCCCCCCCTGTTAGTGCAGCCCGGCCCCCGCTCAGTACAGGAGCGGCCGGTGTTCTGCCGAGAAAGTCCCACTCGGCAATGAAGGACCCCCTGTACTGCGCAGGCGCAGCGCTTGCGCAGTACGGGGCTGGGAGCTTTCAGCAAGACACGGCGACGACGCCGTGTCTTCTGCTCGCTTCAGTGGAGAGGGGAGGGGCCGTGCAGCTAAAGAAGGCGCTTCATTGGCTGCACGGATCGAGCCCCCTTCCCCTCTCCACTGAACACTAGAGGAAGATAGAGCGGCGGCGCCGGCCGCCATTTTGCTGGAGACTGCTGCTCCAAAAAAACAAAAGAAACAACATTCCCGATTTTCCTTATGGAAAATCCCGATTCGGGACACTCTCCAATCGGGACGAGGGTCTCAAAATCGGGATTGTCCCGGGAAAATCGGGACTGTTGGCAACTATGCATGTTTTCATCTACAGACATCCATTTCGATAAGTAGTTTTTTGGTAAAGATGAATTATGCCTTTAAAGCGTATCTCAACCCAAAACCAAAATGTAATATATTGCAGCTCACTAGCATTTTGTGTGGTGGCTACATTAGTTTTCTTTTCTTTTTTTTTTTCCCAGGCTTCTTTTGCTATAGTTTCACATGGTAATCCTTCAAACAACACACTTCTTTTCCTGGGTGACGTCATTCCTCCACTATTTCCATGGAAGGATCCATGGTTGTCACCTTTGGCTGCTCACCTGATATGGACTACAAACATGGCTGTATCTCCTCATCTCTATTACATGGGAGGCAGAGGAATTGGCAGTTTACAGACGATAGCTGGGAAGGAAGATATTCCTTGGTGCGATGTCTATACATTTATGAGTGTATGCACGTGCGTGTGTGTACATCCATGTGCATATTATCACTACAAGATGTGTGAAAATTAATGGCATACACATGGATCACCCTATATGTATTGCAGCTGATTCTCTTTTTGGATAATTGCCTGCGGTCAATTAAGACAATCAATGGGTGGAGCCTGTGATCTTTAGAGCTACTATTTATTTCAAAGTTTTATGTCTGTAATATGGTTATGACTAAGGCCTTATAGGCTGAAACGCGTCAGCTGACTTAATCTGCGTTTGTTCACTGTGGCTATTCAATAAAATGAAGAAATGTTAAGAGCAACAACCAGAGTGCGGATCATTTTTCTACATTCTCCCCAGAAAGATTTCCCAGCACTTTTCAGTTCCTGAACAGGTTAGCCTAGGAGCCACTGTGTCAGGGGATAAACCAAAGAAGATTGGCTATAGGGCCTGGCACTGGCACACTTGTCAATACCCAGCATGGTCGCAATTGTTTGTAGTGCATGAATATTCATTCATGGGGCATGCTTGTGTGCACTGACACATTCCATGTTCAATAGATATTGGCACCCTCTGGCCTTTATAAGGATGACAGTTGCTCACAGATTTTGCTGACTGGTCTTCAGCTCCCTGATACCTGCTTGTTACTTCTGGATTTCCTGTTACCAACTCAGCATGCTTCTGGACTTCCCCTTCCCTCTCTCCTGGCTCTGACCTCAGCTTGTTCCATGGACCTGTTCCCAGTTACCAACTGTGTATGACCCTGGCCTGCCTTCGACCACGCTCCTGTCTACTCCTCTGCTTGACACTGTGCTCTGACCTTGGCTTTCATTCCTGACCACGTCTCCTGCCTTATCCTGCCTGCTGTGGTCTGTCTGCACTTCCCAGTGCATCATCCTGGATCAGCTGCCTCCAGTGCCTGGCTTCCTTCTGAAGAAGCATCACCACTGCAGATCCATCTGACTACCATACAGCTGGTAACCCATGCTTCTATGGGCTCAGCATTTCCTGCCACCATCTTCAGGGATGTTGTGCACTCAGCTGCAAGGGAAGCCCACTCATCATCTCGGCCTCAAGACCAGGTGCGTAGACACACTGACAGTGATTGCAGGCCTACCATAATGGCCCAAGTGGTCATGGGTCTCCCTCTTGTGCCAGGTCAGCGTCCAAGATCTGTTTACCCTGCTGCAGAGGCATGACCTTCTGTCTCAATGCAGTGTAATCCATCCATGCCCAGCTTCGCTAAAACTGCTGGTCTGGATCTTGAAAGTAACAGGCTCAAAAGAGAAAGCTGTGTATAATGGAATTTGGTAGAAGTTTAGGCAACTTGCAGCAGCATCTGACTTTAATAATGAAAAGGATGCAAGTATACTAGCTTCACTTCAGACAGGGCTTTAATTAGGACTGGTTCTAAGCTCACTAAAAGACTATCTATGTCTCTGCCAAATCGACTTTCACAAATATATGCAGCAGATAGACTGGTGATCAAACTTATTAGAGCTTTTATGCGGATGAGACTGCCAAGAAAAACTCACAATCCAAATGGTGACTACCAATGGTGTTTGACTATCTTTTAAACCCAGCTTTCAAATCTCTGAAATCTTGCAGTATTCAAAACCTCAGTCTAAAGGCAGTCTTTCTACTTGCAATTACTTCTGCAAAGAGGGTTTCAGCAACCAGAGCACTTGGGCATGCTAAGCCCTTTCTCCAGTTTCTACTTGACAGAGTGATTTTCAGTCAGAGGCTATCTGGGTTCAATGACAGTCAGGAAGTAGTTTTACTGGCCCTTCTTCAGAGCAGAGGATGGCCAAGTTCATTCTTTTGAATTTAGCAGAGTCATTAAAGTCAGGCTATGGCAGAGTTAAGAGGGCCAGAGCAACTGTTCATAATTTTTACAGGAAGAAACAAGGACAAGGAATCTTGTCTGAGAACACTTTTGGCACGGACCACCAAGGTCATCAACCAGAACTATATGGCACCAGGACAAGTGACTATTCACTTGGAGCGTGGTATTGTTACATGATGAACGGTGTCATGGATGGTGTCTAACTGAAAGGAAGGAACATGGTTGTCACCAAACAGGTTCCTGTCTCACTACCTTGTAGATTTGGCCATACTGACCATGGTTGAATTCGGACAAAATGTATTGTCTGCTGCTACTAAGAAAGATGAAGAGTATGTTACCCACTCACTACTGTGATTTTGGATAAATATTGTCTGCTGCTGCTCTGAAAAATTAAAACATTTTTGTTTGCATGTCACCCAGTTTATGCTAGTTATTTCCCATGGGGGATTGTCATGAAGTTGTCAGGAAAAGGGAAATTGATTACCAATACTTTTAATTTCCTGACTATCTCCAAGGTATCACATGATCCCACCTGGAGTAGGGATATCTAGTTATGAAACTCCCCTGCTAGAGTGGGACTCAATGTTATAGATAGCTTCATGTAAGGATGGAGCAGAGGACAGAGTAAACCTATTGTGTGATGCCATAAGGAAGGTCAAGAAATGAACATTCGAGTTCAGAAGCTGTCATTAAGGCAAACCTGTTGATTTTCTGTTCCTGGGCAAAGCACATGTGCTATATTGGAGAGAAGAGGGGCAAGGAGTAAAGGAGCTTTAGTAAAAACTGACAACATCATGGATCACAGATTAGAAAATCACTATAAGGGTCTGTGTAGACAGGCTTTGTCGGTTAATGCAGGTTGCTTTCTGGTGTATTTAGACTGCTTCTTAGGTCATTTAGACCCCAGTGACAAATGTGCTTGACCTCCTTCTGACATGCATCTGGAACCCTTCAAATCTGCATTATTCTGCTTCAAGTACTTTTTTGCATTCCAAATTAATTTTCTTGGGGTAGAGATTATGCTCAACGTGAAAAAAATCCCAGCAACATTACAGTACAGTAATGATTGGGGCAAAACTACAAAACTGTTATCTAATGTCTATAGATAGGTTAATATTATTTGCATTTGCTACTGACCTTTGCCTTTATTGGAGTTCTCCATTAACTGGAATCAAATCATGATTGCTTACCTGACGAAAATGACACTTTCATCCACTGGCATTGTCCACTTCCTAGAAACAGTTCCAGTTCTGTGCCAGGCTTCTTGACAGATGCCCTGAAACGAATACTACTTAAATACCTAAAGTTAGGCTATGGCAGCTTAAAGCACTAGATAGGAATACAAACATCCCACTCTGATAGGTCCCCTTTTACTGAAAGTAAATATAAAAATTTCACTCCACTAACCAATAAGCCCCGATATAACCTCACTTTCTCTACAATCAAGTATGGTATTGTGATTGCTCAATTAAATGGTTTGACCTGAGAAAATTAGAAATTGTAAAGAGAAGATGGAACGTTCTTTCATACTTTCTATCGAGTTATTGTTTCATTAATAAATGAGCATGTCATTTGCTTCACCGGAGGGAGCGTATGCCCTACAGGCTTTTTTACTCCTTTTTTTTTTGTTTAGGTTTTATAAAGATGAATTTCCAGAGCTCTGAAATAACCACGGATTAAGAACTTAAGCCTGACAGCACTTCAGGGAGTTGTGGGCTTAAAGTGGTTCATACAGGTCTCCAAAGCACTTGTTTACTAATACGGGGAATCAACGACCGTCTGCAGCTGCTGATATCGCATTACCAGTTTGAGAGACAGCAGCAAAGATAAGGAATCGCGCAGTTTCAATAATTACTCCTACATTTCATTTCTTTTTTTTTTTTGTTTCCCCATATTGCTGCTATGTCTGGATTCCTTCCAAATAAACAGATAAGAACAGTGTGAAACTTTTATCTTTTAATGATGACAACATTCATCTGCATTTCGCTTAAACTTTCTGTCGCTGTCATTTTTTAACCCATATTTTCTGGTACGCCCATAAAGCCTCATTATACTTTAATTATTGAGCTTATTTATTTTTAATCTTCCCATTCAAGAGAACAGGGCAGTGAGAGCCTTCTGCAGCGGTGGATCGGTAGGTGGTAAATGATCGACCTATTGCGAGGTTTGTTAATATCTGGAAGGAATTATTTGCAGGGAAATTTTCTTGAAAAGCTGATAACATCTGCTGGGGCTGACAGAAAGCAAGTCTTCAAATATTAAATAACAAGCACAGTTTCACAGAGTCTAAGGTCTGGGATGGTTCCATAATGGATTTAGAATCTAAAGAAATGAAACTGGACTTGGAAGGTAGATACGAACGTGGATTTGCTACATATACAAAAAGACATCAATTAAAATGGCATCATTGTATATGGGTACTTCTTACAACTCCCATTTTAATTTATATCTTTTAGGGCTTCTTTAACGTGTAGGTATAGCCAAAACTTTTAAAGCTTTGGATAGCGTAGATGAGGGTTAAAATTCAATTAGTTTTTTTGCCGTCCACGTCCCATTGGGGCAATTCCTCTTTACTTTGCAATAGGAAGTAAAAAAAGGAACAGACATCGAGAGGACATCTGGACAAAGTGAGGGGAACTGTCACGTGAGCCTTACATGCAGAGGAAGGCCCTTCATACAGCTCTGGCTCGAGGGCCACTGATGGTGAGACAGTAACCGCTAGAGCATAGAGAGGTAAGAGTGCCTATTATCAGTCCAGTAGTCTGTGCTTGTAGTACCCAATGATTCACGGAAAGGGAACCAGGAGCAGCGGAAAACATGCAGCAGGCAGATGTGACAGAAGCACTGCTGGATGCAGGCAGACAGGCTCAGGGCTTGGCTGGTGACAGACTGTGGATGCACAGCAGGAACCTGGAGCCCAGAGATGATGAGCTGCAGTGAAGGCGCTGTAGCAGGCTGGTAGAGCTGGATGCAGGGTCAGGCAAGCTGGGTCGGTAACGGGTGGGCAGATCAGGCATAGACGGAAGACAGCAGAATAGTCAGGTCACAAACAATGTCGGCAATGGAGGAAGGATCAAACAGGAGCAGCAAGCAGAATCTGGGGTCATGCCAGAGGTCAGGGCAGGTAGCAGACAGGGATAGTCGTGAGCAAGCCGGGTCAAGATCAGAGGTCAAACACAGGAATCAGGAACACACTCACAGAACGCTGTAGACCAAACAGCAATTAGCCAGCGCAGAAGTTCTGTTTAATTAGGCTGTTTGGCACTAGTATTTGGTGACAGGTGCGCGCTTACGAATATGTGTTCGCAAACGCGCATGCGCACGTCTGGGCACATCTGCTTGGTCCGTTCTCGGTCATCACATGTGCAAACGTGTGTTCCTCGAAACTGCCTCTGAACTATGGTGGAGCCTTTCCTGACAGGAATTTCCTTTTTAGACAGTTGTCAAGAGAACAGGTGCCACCACTGGATGTTTTCCTCATCATTTTTCTGCCATTGATTTCCCATCACTGTCTCAGTGACAATGGTTATTAGAACAAAATTAGTAGACAAATGAGTGCTGCCATTTTTATTATGAAGGTTTAAGTATATTTTTATTATTAAGCTTTCAGTGTATTAAGCAAAGGTGGTTTTAAGACCCACATTCTTTACTTATTGTGCCCTATATATTGTTGAGCATAAAAGTAAACCTGGTTTGGTCCAAATGCTTCTCAGACAACAGCAGTGCTGAAATGCAGGCATCAGGAGTCTAGTGGTGGTTATTCCTAGTGTGAGGTCACCGGAAAAAATAGTGTAAATAAAGTTGCTGTCACTTAAGTTTAACTAACTAATATAGTATCCCCTACATTAAAATGTCCCCCCTTACATTTAGTCCCCTCCTGCACTTAATTCTACTTATCAGATATTTAACACCTAAACAAACCACTAAAACCTACCCTTGACATTTAACCTCTAACTTCTAACACTAACTACTTGATTGTTTACCTGACATCTTCTAACCTTAATGCCGCGTACACACGAGCGGATTTTCCATAGGAAAAAACTTAGATGGTTTTTCCGACGGAATTCCGCTCACGCTTGCCTTGCATACACAGTCACACAAAAGTTCTCTGAAATTTTAACCGTCAAGAACGCGATGACGTACAACGCTACGACGAGCCGAGAAAATTAAGTTCAATGCTTCCGAGCATGCGTCGAATTGTTTTCAAGCATGCGTAGGAATTTTGCGTGTCAAATTTGTACAGACGATCGCATTTTCGGATAGGAACTTTTACTGACCGAAAAATTGAGAACCTGCTCTCAATCTTTTGCTGGCGGGAATTGCGCCAGCAAAAGTCCTATAGAGAATACACACGGTCGTATTTTCCGACCAGAAGCTCTCATCGGTCTTTTGCTGGCCGAATTTCCGATCGTGTGTACGCGGCATAAGAGTTAGCTTAACCCCGAAAGTAAGACCTTAATACTTGTTAGTTTTTGGCTTTGGATAGAGTAGAAAATGGTTATTAGTGGCACAGAAAATAGGGGAATTTTTTTTTTTTTTTTTCAAATATAAGGTTTATTTAGGCATAGGAGAGGGACTTGCCCCAGAATAACAACAAAAACAAACAACAAATCTATTGATTGAGGGCGCAGCCTCATACAGTGTCAAAACTTGAAATGTTTCCACATTTATTATCCATGCGTGGACAATTATTATTCTATAGAGCTATGTAAACATTTCTTCACCATTGCTGTATTCCTCATATATGTCTGGATGCCCCTCTCCTTCTGTCCCCTTTCTTTTATATTTTCCTCCTTTAACCAAAACCTTAGACAAGGGAAGAAGGGGGGGGGGAGAGAGAAAGAGGGGGAGAGAAGACGGGGAGGGGAGAAGGAAGAAAGGGTAGTGAGTAGGGCGCAAGGAGGCGGCAAATACCCCAGAATGGGGAATACGTATTGAATAGGAGTTTCGGATGACTTCAGGCATCCATCATAAGGCTCTGTCCTTCAGTGGAGAAAATAAAGATTACCCAGTTCGACCATATTTTGGTGTACAGCTCATTTTTGTGTCTGGCTGTGAGAATGAGATCCTCCATCCTCCTGATATCCTCCACCTTCCTTACCCACATGCCCAAGGATGGGGCCCTGGTTGACTTCCACAATAGTGGGATACAGGATTTTGCTGCATCCAATAAATGTCGGATCAGGGATTTTTTGTATTTTTTGCTCGCCATATCTGTTGCATGTAGTAGGAAGAAACCTGGCTCTGCCGGGATAGGACGTTCCGTAAATTTTTGTATTGTTTTTTGTACATCTTTCCAGAACTGCTCCAATAATGGGCAGCTCCAGAAGATGTGTAGGATTGTTCCCTGTTCTCCCTGACATCTCCAGAAGAGCCCTGAGGAGGACGGGAAGAATCTCTGTAGTTTTGTAGGTGTGTTGTACCATCTGGTGAGTAATTTGAAATTCGTTTCTTGTGTCTTTGTACAAATTGAAGATTTGAAAGTAAAGTGTACAATGTTTTGTTTTTGTTGCTGTGTGAACGTACATTGTATGTCTTTTTCCCATGCCTCTAGGCCAGGTATCTTGTGGTTTTCTGGGGGTGTAATCAGTAACTGGTAGGTGGCCGACAACGCATGAGGTAGAGCTCCCTCCTCTGAGCAGTAGGTTTCAAAGGTCGTCAATGTCTGCTCAAAATTCTCCGGAGGAGGTAAAGTGTTAAGATAATGCTTAAGTTGCAGGGTTCTCCAGAAGTCCAAACAAAACGGCCCTTCTGGATTCATAAAATCTTCTGTTGAGGGCCACTGACCATTCACTGTAAAATGTGAAGTTTGAAAATATCCCCTTTCCCGTAGCGATCTGAAGGCTGGGTCCGTGTATCCAGGAATAAAGTCTGGTGTTCCCAGAATAGGGCGTAGAGGGGAATTGAGTGATGTTAATCTGGAGCGTGTAAAAAGGGAAGAGCAGATTCTCGAGGTCACACCTATTAGGGGATGATTCTTTAACTCACGTGGTAGGGAGCTATAGCACCAAGGCATTCTGTTTAGAGGTATAATACTTTGGATCTGTTCAAGTTGCGTCCATAGTTTAGTAGGGTGATGCCGAGTCCAATCTATAAGTCTGGTCAGGTGGGTTGCTTGTTGGTATTTACGGAGGTCCGGGACTGCCAGGCCTCCATAAATTTTGGGTAGTGTAAGCAGTCTCTTGTTGAGTCTGGGTCTTTTGTTTGCCCAAATAAAATTAGAGAAGAGGGCACTCGTCTGATCAAAGTAATGGGAGGGTATTTGAATCGGTAAGGCCTGTAATAGATATAGAAACTTCGGAAGTATGCACATCTTGAGGATGTTGCATCTACCAAACCACGAATGCAATCCTTTGCTCCATGTGGTAAGTAAGTTCCGAACCTTAGATAGTAGGGGGGGGAAGTTCAGAGCGTAAATCTGTGACAATGTAGGAGGGATGTGCGTACCCAGATATTTAAGGCTTGTATTTGTCCATTTGAAATTGAAACTTTCTTTGATGGAGGCCAGAAGTCGTGGGGGCAACCCCACACTCATGGCTTCTGACTTGGCAAAGTTGATCTTCATGTTGGAAATGTTGCCATAAATTTGAAATTCATGTAATAGGTTGGGGATTGATATTAACGGGTTAGTAAGGGTGAACATCATATCGTCTGCATAAGCAGCGATTTTCTGCTGTGTCTCTCCCAAAGACACCCCTGTTATATCTGGGTGGGCGCGCACGGTCCGCAGGAAGGGTTCCAGTGACAGGGCAAAGAGGAGCGGCGACAATGGGCACCCCTGACGAGTTCCATTCCGGATCGAAAAGGGATCCGACAGGACTCCATTCACACGCACCCGCGCCGTGGGGTCCGCGTAAACTGAGCCGATCCACCTAAGCATCCTGTCACCCAGTCCGACATGTCTCAAAACAGAGATCATGAAGTTCCAATCGACCCTGTCAAAGGCCTTCTCTGCGTCCGTGCTTAAGAAGACACAGGGAGTGGAATTCTGATTTACTACATGTAGTATGTTTAGCACTTTGGTAGTATTATCCCTAGCCTCTCTTGTGGGGACAAAACCAACCTGATCTAGGTGGATTAAGGAGGGAAGGTACGTCTGGATTCTGGTGGCCAATATTTTCGTAAAAATCTTGAGGTCCAGGTTAAGTAATGAGATTGGCCTATAACTTCCACATGCCGTCATGTCCTTCCCCTCCTTGGGAATTACCGCGATATGTGCTGTCAAGGTGTCTCTAGGTATGCATGCTCCAGAGCCCAGTGAGCCGAAGAACCCCAGCATGTGTTCTCCCAAAACCGGTAGCAGGGTTTTGTAATATTGGGCCGTAAAGCCATCTGGCCCCGGGGCTTTGCCCACTTTCATTGAAGCTACCGCCTTCTGTATCTCTTCCAATTCAATGTGCTCATCCATCAGCTCACTGAACTCCGCAGACAGTTGGGGCAAACCAGATCTGCTCAGATAGTCATCTATTTGTGTTTGTGGTGTGGGTGGTGTTTGTAGGTTGTAAAGTGAGGAATAAAATTCCCTAAACTCGGTTGCTATCTTCTGTGGGTGTGTGACTCTCTGTCCAGAGGGTGTTAAAATACGGGGGATATAATTGGCCAGTGTCTGTTCCCTCAAAGAATTTGCCAGTAATTTTCCGCATTTGTTTCCTGACTCGTACGTTACGCGACGACAAATTTGGAGTGCGGCTTTCGCCTTAAATTGCATCAAGTCCACTATTTTACTCCGTACCTGTTTAAGTTCTGCTTCTCCCTCTGGTGTCTGAGCGTGTTTATGTCTCTCTTCTGCTCTATGTAGGTCATGAAAGAGAGACGTAAGTTGCTTTGAACGTTCCCTTTTAATACGTGCTCCGTGTTTGATAAGAACTCCATGGATTACTGCCTTATGGGCTTCCCACACTATACCGGGGTTGCTGTCCAGGGTAATGTTAGTTCTGAAATAGTCTGTGACTTCTCGTGTAACATCTTTTAGTACTTCTTCATCCTGTAGGAGGCTTTCATTTAGTCTCCATGTTTTGGATCTAGTGGTCGTGTTGTCTGTCAGGGCATACGTCAGCATAACAGGGGCATGGTCAGACCATGTGATTGACCCAATTTTGGAGTCACGAAGGGCATGTAGTTGGGCATGTGGGAGTAGAAAGTAGTCTATCCTCGAGTATTGTTTGTGCGGGTTCGAGTAAAAGGTATAGTCACGTTCAGTCGGGTGGAGAAGTCTCCAAGCATCAATCAATTGTGCTCTGTGTAGTGTCCTGGATATTTGTTTCCGAATGTTAGGTGTTATAGATGAATTCCCGGAGGAGGTATCCTCGGCGGGTATTAGTGGGACATTAAAGTCGCCGCCTACTATGAGATGACCACACGTAAACTCCAGGAGGGCCTCTATGGTTTTACGGAGGAAGTGGTCCTGGTGGCAATTAGGTACATAGATATTAGCGAGGGTCACCTGTACTCCACCGATCTCCCCCTTAAGGAACAAGAATCTACCCTCTGGGTCTGAGTTTATATCTGTACATTTCCAAGGAACCCTTTTTGAGATGAGTATGGACACTCCACGGGTCTTAGATGAACCATTGGTGGAATGATATGCCAGTGGGAAAAATTTATTCTTCAAAATGGGAAGGTTACCGCTTTTAAAATGTGTCTCCTGGAGTAGTGCCAGGTCCGCCCTATGGTGTTTTAGGTCATGTAAGAGCATCCTCTTTTCGGGTATGTTCAGGCCTTTTGTATTTAGTGAGAAGATGTTCACCGCCTCCATGTTACCCGGTATAAAGAGAGATTTAGATTTAAAAGGTCTAGAATTAGGGGGAAGGAGGGGGGGGGCTGGTCAGAGGGGAGGGGGGGGGCGGGAGGGGAGCGCGAGTGAGAAGAGGGAAAAGGTAAAGAGAAACAAGAAAAACGGAGGATGGGAGGAGTAATTAGAAAGTGCTTAATCACACTTATAAACTCTATGTGGAGTATTCTAGATCAATAGTACAATGGTACTAGGACGCTCACCAGTAATAACTGGTAATCGAGCGCAGGCCTATTTGGGGTTGTGAAAAGAGATAGCCAGATTTGAACTCACTGACCTCCCCCCCCAAAAACCCACCTTAAATCTGTATATGTCAATGTTACATTGAGAACGGCTATTGTACCTGGTCAGGTAAGTACAGCATGGTCAAAACAAATAACAGCAGCTGCTTAGTAAACAGGTATATATCTTTTTGCAATCTGTGTGGCACACATAGTGCTCCAACCTGAGCATGATAACAATTTAAAACAAGGTAAGAAAAACATTTTTTTGTTTCTATGATACCTACAAAAGGAAGCGGGAGGGGCAGCCTCCGGGCCCAAGAAAAGGAAAAAAAAACAAACACCAAATTTAGCTAGAGGCCGCTTCCCCAGGTCCCCGTGTGCACCTCTCAAATACACCCCTCTACGGGAGTGGATCCCCTGGCGCTAAAAGCATCAGAGCCATCTTCCCCTTCTGCAGGTGCGCCATGTCAATACGTAGGGGAAGCTTGTGCTATGAGAGCGGTCATCATCTCATTAGAATTTGTGAGGTAAGTTTATGCTTGAGCATTCACGTGTTATATTCCTATCTCCATAGTAGGCGGAGTTTCACTCAAGCATAATATAGCAGGGTTGTAAGTACAGAGCATGGGACCTTCAACACGGGAGAAATTTCCAGTAGATCTCTCTTTTGCGTCCTTAACATCTCCTACAGTTCTGGCATACTTAATCCATTCCGAACACAGGCTTTGTAATGTTCCTTCCTCCTCTATCTGGGTTTCACATCACAGTATAGTTATGTCCCAAGGAGTAAAGGCCTCTTGTATCCTAGTGGATCAGATCTAAATGCCTGTCAGACAGTGAGCATGTAGGCATCTGTTATGCACACATACAGGGGATCAGTCAATAGGTCAACAACTCTAGGAATGGTAATAACATGTCATGCTCAGGTAACAGATTGGTCTGGTATGGAATAGCAACATCATGACTCACGTGTGTCCTCGTTGGAGGGTGCCCTAGACCTCCGTCTGGAACGTTGCTGGCGAGGCGGTTGATACCGATGAGCAG
The DNA here is from genome assembly GCF_042186555.1 of Aquarana catesbeiana. NCBI lineage: Eukaryota > Metazoa > Chordata > Amphibia > Anura > Ranidae > Aquarana > Aquarana catesbeiana. The sequence goes on along the minus strand of NC_133336.1, from coordinate 69,671,207 downwards.
TGGCTCCCGATCTGCCTGTGGGGCGCGGTACAAGGGTCAGCCAATTAGGGACAGTGATCGGTTCTGACCCCAGAAAGGTAAAGAGGGCTGGCAAGTCCGCTGGAGTACGCAGGGTAAAGGATGCTGTGGTATTCCGGAAAGTTACTGCCAGGGGGTATCCCCAGCGATATGTGCATCCCTGTCTCCTTGCTAGCTCCAAGACAGGTTTCAGCAAGGCTCTTCTTAATAGCGTGGCTCTGGATAGATCTGGGAGGATCTTGATCTCGGCGCCATCAAACATTACCTCCCCTTGTTCCCACGCTTTGCGGAGTATAAGATCCTTCTGGGTGTATCGGTGGACCCTACAGAGTACATCCCGGGGTCTGTCTGGATCCGTTGATCTTGGACCAAGCGTCCTGTGTACGCGGTCCAGTTCGATGGATGGTGGTGGTGTGTCCAGGATCCCCTGAAAGATGGCTGTCACTGTTGCCTCCAGGTCTTCAGTTCCAGTGGCCTCTGGGAGGCCCCTCAGCCGCAAATTATTGCGGCGGCTGCGGTCCTCCAAGTCCTCGAGATGGAGCTGCAAATCCACCGCCGCGGAAGCCTGCGTCTCATGTGAACGCTCTAGGTCAGACACCCGTTGTGTGAGGGCACTGACCGAGCTTTCTCCTGCATCTATTCGGTCTGCGATCGTCTGCATCTCCTCTCGACTCTTCTGTATGTCTCTGGTATGGGCCTCCTCCACACGCTGGATAAGGGCCTCAATGTCAGACTTGGATGGTAGGGCCTCGAAGTCAGCTTTAGTGGGAAGTGCCTGTAGAATGGCGCGGATATCATCAGGTATGTCTCTTCCGTACCTCGTCGAGTTCGTCATTTCTGTATGAGGGTCTCCTGTGGATTCCAGGGGGCACTCCGAGCTGTCGAGCGAGGATGGGGATGTAGATACTGGCAGTATAGCAGGTTCTGCTGGGCAATGCACACGTGACGCTGATGCAATGGCGCCCGGTGAGCTCCTCCGGGAGTCCGGAAAATAGCTTCGTATACTGCTCCGTGGGGTGAAATTCTGGGTGCCACTAACCGATGCTCTCGTCCTGTACTTCTTGCAAGTTGACATGCCGCATTAGTCGAGAGTTTAGCCGTCGTTTTGTGCGGGCAGGGTGGAGGGAAGCCAGGAGCTCTCTAGAAATGCTTCCTCACACGGCCATCGCTAAGCCACGCCCCCAGGGGAAAATTTTTATTATTATTAGTATTATACAGGATTTATTTAGCCCCAACAGTTTGTGCAGTGCTTTACAGTGTAGAGGGGGGACAATACAATTAAAATACAGTTCAATAAAGAAGAAACAGGTGGGTCCTACTCATTGAACTTACAATCTAAATGGAGGGGGATGTGGTACAAAAGGTAATAGCTGCGGGGGTTGATCTGATGGAGGTGGCTCTGGTACAGTTCTTAGGTGGAGGTGCGGTAGGCATCCCTGAACAAGTGAGTATCTCAGGGATCGCCTAAAGGCGGACAGGGTACAGGCTGACCAGACATAGTGGGGCAGGGAGTTCCAGAGGATGGAAGAGGCTCTGGAGAAGTCCTGAGGGCGAGCAGAGGAGGAGGTAACAAGGGAGTTAGAGAGTAGGAGGTCTTGGAAGGAGCAGAGAGGACAATTTGGGCTATATCTGCAGATGAGGTTGGTGATGTGGTTGGGAACGATGTTGCGGGTGGTCTTGTATGTTGTGGTTAGTATTTTGAATTTTATACAGTGGGGAAGGGGAAGCCAGTGAAGGGATCGGCAGAGAGGAGCAGCAGTGACAGATCAGTTAATAAGGTATATTAGTCTAGCAGCAGCATTCATAATAGACTGAAGGGGGGATAGCCTGTGTAAAGGTAGGCCAGTGAGGAGAGAGTTACAGTAACATACAGGCCTTTTTTTCCTCTGAAAATAGGTGCAGGAACTCAACCACGACCCCCTTATGCCGCGTACACACAAGCGGACTTTTCAACGGACTAGGTCCGACAGTCTTTCCGACAGACTTTGCAGCATACGTCCGCCGGACTTTCAAACGAACGGACTTGGACACACACGATCACACCAAAGTCTGACGGATTCGTAAGTGATGACGTACGATCGGGCTAAAATAAGGAAGTTGATAGCCAGTACCCAATAGCTGCCCTAGCGTCGGTTTTAGTCCGTCGGACTAGCATACAGACTAGTGGATTTTTCGACCGGACTCGAGTCCGTCGGAAAGACTTGAAACATGTTTTATTTCTAGGTCCGTCGGACTTTTGGGGGGAAAAAAGTCCGCTGGAGCCCACACACGATCGAATTGTCCTACGGACCAAGTCTGCCAGAAAGTCTGCTTGTGTGTACGCGGCATTAATTTCCATCTCCCCCACAACCACCCTCCATCAAATAGTGGGTGTGGTCAGATTTCACAATGGGTGGGTCTTAAAGAGCATCAAATACCAGGAGTGCAATACGAACAGAGGGCAGAGTTTGGAGGGGTCAGGCCCGTCACGACAGGACAGGCAAAACAAGCAATTGCTTGGGGCCTCGAGCTGACCTGGGGCCTCAGCCGCGCCACTGGCCGCTGCTTCCTATAAGTTGCAGCCTGTAGCGTGACCGAGCTCCTCTTCCTTCCTCCTGCAGTCTGCATGGTACAGGAGATTCAGTTTCCTGTTCCTGGCCAGACTGACAGGAAGTGCACACACTGAGTGCTCACTTCCTTTCAGTCCGGCCGGCCGGGAACAGAAAACTGAATCTCCTGCTGAGCGGTACGCGGTAGGGAGGGGGGCAGTCATCAAGACCCATTTAGTAATAAAAATATTGTAGTTTGCTGACCATAATAAGAACAATTACCATAGCTTTCTTTCCATTTTCTTTCTTTACCATCCCATTTCCATCTTATTGCTTCTTTTTTGAATCAGGTAATATTTATTAAAGCTTTTTGCAAAAATTTACAAAGCAGAGAAAAGACTCTACAGTACACTCTACTGTAGAGTCTTTTCTCTGCTTTGTAAAGGTTTGCAAAAAGCTTTAATACATATTACCTGCGTGCACGGGGTGGGGGGAGGTTGGGGGGCCTCCATGTCCATTTTGCTTGGGGCCCCCAAATTCCTTCAAACAGCCCTGGAAGGGGTGGTTACATACAGAGTGCAGAGTTCAGGGTTGCGCTACATGCAACGTTCGGTGGTACACTACCTACATAGTGCAAGGTTCAGGGGTGAGCTACACAGAGTGCAGAGCTCAGCCTTCTTCCACAGCTGCTTACCTCTGCATCCCCATCCACCTCTTCAGCACTGACCTCTGCATGCAATCCCCCTCCTTAAAAGCTCCACCATCTTCCACATGTCCAACTTATGCTGCTGTGTTAAGCTGAAGCACCCAGAACCTTCCTTCACACTGTAGTCCGCCCATCTCTCTCACTTTCAGGGAGATCATCCAGTTGGGGTGTTGGCATCCGCACTGCACCCTGAACACCTGCATCTCCCTTTTCTCCATCCTGCACTCAGTGGGAGCTGCTCAGGAGATCAAATCTGTGGGAGCCTTTGGGAGACAAGCTGTCACTTGTAAACACAAAAGCCAGACTTCTGTGTTTACAAGTGATGGTGGTGAACAGAGAGCAGACGGTCTGAGCCAGAGGTGGTAGAACTGAGTTCCACCAAGTTCCAGCTGAAAAAAAGCCCAGGTTACATAGTTACATAGTAGGTGAGGTTGAAAAAAGACACAAGTCCATCAAGTCCAACCTATGTGTGTGATTATATGTCAGTATTACATTGTATATCCCTGTATGTTGTGGTCATTCAGGTGCTTATCTAATAGTTTTTTGAAACTATCAATTCCCCCCCCGCCTGTGGAAGGGAATTCCATATCCTTGCCGCTCTTACAGTAAAGAACCCTCTAAGCAGTTTAAGGTTAAACCTCTTTAATTCTAATTTTAATGAGTGGCCACATGTCTTATTAAACTCCCTTCAGCAAAAAAGTTTTATCCCTATTGTGGGGTCACCAGTACGGTATTTGTAAATTGAAATCATATCCCCTCTCAAGCGTCTCTTCTCCAGAGAGAATAAGTTCAGTGCTCGCAACCTTTCTTCATAACTAATATCCTCCAGATTCTTTATTAGCTTTGTTGCCCTTCTTTGTACTCACTCCATTTCCAGTACATCCTTCCTAAAGACTGGTGCCCAGAACTGGATGGCATACTCCAGGTGAGGCCGGACCAGAGTCTTGTGGGCAAATTACCGCTTTATCCCTAGAGTTAATACCCTTTTTAATGCATGCCAATATTCTGTTTGCTTTGTTAGCAGCAGCTTCCTGGGGGACCCCTGACCATTCTGAATATTCCTCATTTATCACCAACCTCTGAACTTGTCCTTGTAGCCAGTTTTCAATCCATGTACTCACCCTATGGTCCATGTCAATGGTTCCTTTTGGGAACTGTGTCAAATGCTTTTGCAAAATCCAGATACACCACGTCTACGGGCCTTCCTTTATTTAGTTGCAGTAGTCGAGGCGGGAAATAACCAAGGAGTGAATAAGTTGTTTTGTGGTGTCGTTAGTCAGGAATGGGCAAATTCTGGAAATGTTGCGGAGGTTAAGGCGGCAAGATGTAGCCAGTGATTGGATGTGGAGGCTGAAGGAGAAGTCAGAGTCTAGGATTACACCCAGCACCCTGGCATATGGACCAATGGTTGTGCCGTTGATCTTGATGTCAATGTCATGGGGAGGGAATCGGGGAGGAGGAAATATAACAAGCCCAGTTTTAGAAAGATTGAGGTTGAGGAAGTGGTGTGACATCCATACTGATATGTCGCTCAGTAAGTTTGTGATACGTAAGGAGATTGAGGGGGTAAATCCCTAATGTTACATAATGAGTGGAAATCTTGTGAAGGGGATTTAACCTTGTTTATGAAAGATTTTTCTTTCGCTTCCTGTTGTGTTTCAGGAACAATATGTGAAGGGAAATATCCCTCTGTGAGATACAGACAGCAAAAATGAACCTGGCAGAGATTACAGTTAAAACAGGTGGTGAAGAGGCAACACGTGCAATGCAAACCAAAGAAATGTTTGTTTAGAGATGCGCTTTTAATTCCTAAAGTGCAAAAAGTGGCCTACGCAGAGTGAACTACCTTAGCTTCCTCTTTCCCCAGCACTTTCCTTTTCTTTGCTCTTTCACTGATTTGTTCAGGTGCCGAGAGAAAATAGAAATGCACAGCATATGACTTTCTTCTCCCACATGACAGCATTGTTGCTTGGTGATTGGCTCAGCAAGGTCACATGGGGGCAGGAAGAGAGTGCTCAGCCTTGTGTAAGCTGCAATAATTCAGTTTGGAGCTTACAGGGGGCTTTCTTTGCAAGCTCTTAATGGCTGAACTGAGCAATAGGGTAGGGAAGTAAAGCAAGTATATTATGCTGGTAAGGGGAGGGAGATAAATAACCCTGTTACTTTGCCAGGGTTAACCCCTACATTTAAGCCTAATACAAAATGTACCCCTAACCAAGTCTAATTATAGCCTAATAATCCCCTGTTATTCACAGTTACCTTATCTTCTACTTGGAGCTTCTCTGAGGCAAATGCTTGCAGGTCCAGTCCTGATACACACAATGCCATTATTTGGGCACAAGAACAGAAGAACCCATCATTCTTGTACACATATATCAGGTGGACCCCCCCTCCCCCCCCAAAAAAAAGAAAAAAGCACCTTGCGTTATGTTTTTTTTTTTTTTCCTGCTTCTTTCCAAACCGTTTTATTAAAATAAAACTGTGCTTTATGTCACATGAAAGGTCTAGATGAATAGCAGCTGAACATTAGCAGCATATGCAAATACAGGTACCTTGCATACCAATCAGCAGAGGGTGTAATTTAAATATAAATGAACTCTATTTATGTTGAAACTAAAACATTCATTAAACAATATGACAATGAACAAATGTGTAAGAGATCCCCAAGGAGCTGAAAAACCAATTGGTAACAGGCATTAGGAACACATTATAATTGAACGATGGTTGTATTTTAAATATATATAGGTGTTATCTTTTTAATTCGGGAGAATTTCTACAATATTTCTTATGGGATGGAATGTGGTGACATTGAATGGCTTTTCTAATATGTGCAAAGCCTTTCATTAATGCTCAGAATAAATGTTTTAATGGAATGTACATGTGATGATTAAATAAAAGATATCATACATTTGTCGTGTAAAAAAAACCTTCACAATACAATGAGTAGGCTACATGAACTGAATGAGTGTTAAGATAATATCTGGTTTTTGTGCTGGTGGTTCAGGAGAGTCATTGCTGGTGCGAGAGCGATTTGGCGGGCATGTTTTTCTTGACTTTTCATTGGTATCCTACAGCACTCAGGGATAAATAGATGTTAAAGCAAGACTCCAGGCAAACAGCTAAATCCATAGATAGTGTGTCTACCTTCTTGTTGTGGGTTGACAACATTGCCTCTGCTGGACTAATTCCAAGCACTGTTGTCAACCATACCTGGGTTCTCCCTTCCCAGACTACAGAACTTTGACGTCATTCTTCTTTATCCGTCTCCACATGAATACATTGATTTATTTTCCATCAAAGCAATGTTGCTGCCTTGAATGGAAAGAGTCTATGAGTGTTAAGGGAAAGTGTTCTTGGGTGACGTAGTTCTGGGGGATATGCTTACCTAAATAAGACTTGACCTGCCAGCAGCTGCCTTGCAAGAATTTTACAAGCCTGATAATAACATTAAGAGGAGTAATAAAAGCTGTTTTTGCTACAAGAACAAGGTAAAAGAAAAAAATGAATGTTGAGACATACTCTAAAGGGGTTAAAAAAGTTTTGAAGTTACATTTGTTTATACAAACCCCTTCAATACTTACAAAAATTAGGATGTGTAATCATGTACAACCAGTCCTGTAATAAATGCATGTATTTTACACTGCACAGTCAGACAGGTGAGAGGCATAATTCCTGTGAGCTGTTAGATTGCGTTTGGGTCAAAGCAGAGGTGAACATTTGTACCTGTGACCCAAAACATGGGGTGCAGACTTATCCTAATACTCAGGGTTTTTTTTCTGAGCTAACAGAAACTCCTCCTTTCTGAGTCACCTCTTTTCTCCGCCCCTACCCACCTCTGAGCATCATTCCTTGGTTACACCCCTATCCACTTCCCAGTACTGCCCTTTTAGAGAATACAGAACCAAGTATCATTTTGTGGTGCTAAGTAATTTGTATGTAATTTGGTAATGACAACAAGAAATAGATCCACTGCAACCAGTAACAATAGATCACCCCCAGCAACAATAGAATCCGGACAGCAACAACAGATCTCCCCACACCCAGCATTAATAGACTCTCTGGCAGCCAGCAACAATAGACCCCTTCCTCAGCAGTAGATTTCTCCCAGCAACAACTGACCCCCAGCAATATAAGACCCACCCCCAGCAACAATAGACCTCCTCAGCAAAAATAGACCCCTGGTGGTGAAGGTGCCGGGACTGCATTCCCCCACACTCCCCCACGCTCCCACTGAAAAAAAGCCCTGCTAATACCAATCCAGGGGGCTGGTAAATGTAAAGAGGAAAGGATTGCCACTACTCTCGACCAGCCCAGGGGAATAAACAATAAGGAGTGGCCTTAGCCTACAAATCTCCACCAAACCACACACCCTGATGCATTTTGCCCCGCTGGGATGGGGCCTAAGGCTAAGGCCATGGCTCCTTATCATTTAGTCACCTGGGCTGGTCAAGAGTAGTGACAATCTTTTCTTCTTTACACATAATTCCTGATTAAGCAACCCATGTCACCTCACTGCCTTCAGCCTCCTCAATGGATAGTGAATGGACATTTGTCATCTCTGTGCAGAGAGCTGACTAAAGGTTCTTGCACATGGGTGGCTGAGCCCATGCAGCATTAAATGCCAATGTCTTTCCTCTGGCCAGGTAGCCCAGCATACAATCAAGGAAAACCCCAAAGAAGTTCAGTGATTAAAGGGCAGGACTTTGTATTGTCATCATGTGTGGAACGCTGTTAGTTTCTGCCTAGTCATGATTTACCCTATATTTGAAACTTATTAATGAAGTGCTGTTTGAAGCTCTGTCTTATAGTGCTGTGTTGCACTTTATATACACTATATTACCAAAAGTATTGGGACGCCTCCCTTTACACGCACATGAATTTTAATGGCATCCCAGTCTTAGTCCGCAGGGTTCAATATTGAATTGGCCCACCCTTTGCAGCCTTAACAGCTTCAACTCCTCTGGTAAGGCTGTCCACAAGGTTTAGGAGGGTGTCTATCGAAATGTTTGACCTTTCTTCCAAAAGTGCATTTGTGAGGTCAGGCACTAATGTTGGGCAACAAGGCCTATCTCGCATTCTCCGCTCTAATTCATCCCAAAGGTGTTCTGTTGGGTTGAGGTCAGGACTCTGTGCAAGCCAGTCATGTTCCTCCACCCCAAACTCATTCATCCATGTCTTTATGGACCTTGCTTTAAACACTGGTCTAAATTATTTGGTGGAGGGGGTTATGGTGTGGGGTTGCTCTTCAGGGGTTGGGCCTGGCCCCTTAGTTCCAGTGAAGGGAACTCTTAAGACATCAGCCCACCAAGACATTTTGGGCAATTTCATGCTCCCAACTTTGTGGGATGGTCCCTTCCTGTTCCAACATGACTGCGCACCAGTGCACAAAGCAAGGTCCATAAAGACATGGATGAGCGAGTTTGAGGTGGAGCAACTTTACTGGCCTGAAACCCGATAGAACACCTTTGGGATGAATTAGAGTAGAGACTGCGAGCCAGGCCTTCTTGTCCACATCAGTGCCTGACCTCACAAATGCGCTTCTGAAAGAATAGTAAAACATTCCCATAGACACACTCCTAAACCTTGTGGACAGCCTTCCTAGAAGAGTTGAAGCTGTTATAGCTGTTCAATAACTCAATATTGAACCCTACGGACTAGACTGGGATGCCATTAAAGTTCATGTGTGTGTAAAGGTAGGCATCCCAATACCTTTGGTAATATAGTGTATGTGAGATGTGAGTTTCCTTTATTTTATAATCTTATTTAATTTGATAAACATGGATTTAACTATTGTAAGCATTCTTTGTCTTTTTGGAGTTCTTTATTTTAAAAGCCATAATAAGGAGTAGTAAATGAGGAGTAATCAAAGTAGGTCATGAAAGGATACAGTCAGGTCCATAAATATTGGGACATCAACATAATTCTAATCATTTAGGCTCTATACACCACAATGGATTTGATATGAAACAAACAAGATGTGCTTTAACTGCAGACTTTAAGATTTAATTTGAGGGTATTTACATCCAAATCAGGTGAACGGTGTAGGAATTACAACTGTTTGTATATGTGCCTCCCACTTTTTAAGGGACCAAAAGTAATGGGACAATTGGCTGCTCAGCTGTTCCATGGCCATGTGTGTGTTATTCCCTCATTATCCCATTTACAAGAAGCAGATAAAAGGTCCAGAGTTCATTTCAAGTGTGCTATTTGTATTTGGAATCTGTTGCTGTCAACTCTCAATATGAGATCCAAAGATCAGTGAAGCAAGCCATTATTAGGCTGAAAAAACAAAACAAACCCATCAGAGAGATAGCAAAAACATTAGGTGTGGCCAAATCAACTGGAACATCCTTAAAAAGAAAGAACGCACCGGTGAGCTCAGCAACACCAAAAGACACAGAAGACCACGGAAAACAACTGTGGTGAATGACCGAAGAATTATTTCCTGGTGAAGAAAACACCCTTCACAACAGTTGGCCAGATCAAGAACACTCTCCAGGAGGTAGGTGTATGTGTGTCAAAGTCAACAATCAAGAGAAGACTTCACCAGAGTGAATACAGAGGGTTCACCACAAGATGTAAACCATTGGTGAGCCTTAAAAACAGGAAGGTCAGATTAGAGTTTGCCAAACAACATCTAAAAAAGCCTTCACGGTTCTGGAACAACATCCTATGGACAGATGAGACCAAGATCAACTTGTACCAGAGTGATGGGAAGAGAAGAGTATGTAGAAGGAAAGGAACTGCTCATGATCCAAAGCATACCACCTCTTCAGTGAAGCATGGTGGTGGTAGTGTCATGGCGTGGGCATGTATGGCTGCCAATGCAACTGGTTCTCTTGTATTTATTGATGTGACTGCTGACAAAAGCAGCAGGATAAATTCTGAAGTGTTTTGGGCAATATTATCTGCTCATATTCAGCAAATTGCTTCAACTCATTGGACGGCGCTTCACAGTGCAGATGGACAATGACCCAACGCATACTGCGAAAGCAACCAAAGAGTTTTTTAAGGGTAAAGAATGTTATGCAATGGCCAAGTCAATCACCTGACCTGAATCCGTTTGAGCATGCATTTCACTTGCTGAAGACAAAACTAAAGGGAAAATGCCCCAAGAACAAGCAGGAACTGAAGACAGTTGCAATAGAGACCTGGCAGAACATCGCCAGGGATGAAACCCAGCGTCTGGTAATGTCTATACATTCCAGACTTCAGGCTGTAATTGACTGCAAGGGATTTGCAACCAAGTATTAAAAAGTGAAAGTTTGATGGATGATTGTTAATCTGTCCCATTACTTTTGGTCCCTTAAAAAGTGGGAGGCACATATACAAACTGTTGTAATTCACACACCGTTCACCTGATTTGGATGTAAATAACCTCAAATTAAAGCTGAAAGTCTGCAGTTAAAGCACATCTTGTTTGTTTAATTTCAAATCCATTGTAGTGGTGTATAGAACCAAAAAGATTAGAATTGTGTTGATGTCCCAATATTTATGGACCTGACTGTATTCAGGTGCATATTGACCTGCTTATAGTTTGGGGTTCAAGATTATATGGTGAAACGGTGGTAAACGAGATGGTGAGTTGCGCTGACTTGTGTGGCAGTGGTTTAATAGTAATGATTTATGGACTTTTATGAACACATTAATATATATGGGTTTTTGCACTTGCACATATTTTAAAGCGCTTCTTTAGATAGGTACTAATCTGTATCTGAGCACCACAGCCTGGAAATGCTATTTAGTTGATTTTTAATATCCAAAGCAAACTCACTCATCCATGTCTAAATGCTTTATTTGTTGTGAAATCACTTTAAAAAAAAATCACCCCAACAGACTTATTAACCATGGCCATCTAGCGTAAGAGCAGATGATTCTTATAGTAACTAGAACTATATGGAATTTTTTTTTCACTTTAGAGTAAGGGAGGGCTATGACCCCTTTCAGCTTTTTTGCCATCTGTGTCCCAATGGGGAGATTTAACCTCACTTCCTGTACCATAGCCAAAACAGGAAATGAGAAGAAACCCCTGAAAATTAAGGTAAACCGTTGGGGCCCCCCAGGTCACCGCTACTAATGTCCCCATTGGAAGATTTCCCCTCTATTGCTGTTTTGAATACAGCCCTAAATTTGGGGGCACCCTAAACCCAGAGGCAGGCAGCAGTGTAAGAGTATGTCACTTTGCCTACAGCCACCACTCACCTGCAGTACATTGCAGGTGGGCGGGTGCCAAGTGGTTAAAATAGAGGTAAACCCAATCACTAAATCCCATATCATCTTTAACATGACAATAAAAATATACAGTCGAGCAATGTAGAGCCAAAAGGGGACCACATCCCATAGTTTAGAACAATTATATAGACAAAAAAGCAGAACTTTTAAGGTGCCAAAAATTCACAACTTATCACATATGATAAAATACAATCCAAATTTTATTCATAACAAGTTAAAAGGTAATAAAAATTTGTCACATAACATGCGATTTGTGTAACAATGCAGCCACTTTCGCTCTATATGTTTCACTCAGAAGAGCTTCCTCAGGAGTCTTAAGAGTGCTGCATATACTATAAGTGAAGAAAACAAACATTTTTTAAAAAATAGATAGGTATACAGATATTTTATATTAATGTGCAAATTACATAATAAGTTCATTTCTTTAATTTATCATTATTCATATATATATATATATATATATATATATATATATATATATATTATTATTTGTTTTTTTTTTGTTTTTTTAAATCAAGTGGACAGGCCTACCAGATGTTTAAAAACAAGAACTTGATAGATCGATTATATGCAAGAGTCCAATGAGAACCGAACTTGTAGAGCAAAAGTGGCTGCATTGTTACACAAATCGCATGCTATGTGACAAATTTTTATTACCTTTTAACTTGTTATGAAATAAAATTTGGATTGTATTTTATCATATGTGATAAGTTGTGAATTTTTGGCACCTTAAAAGTTCTGCTTTTTTGTCTATATAATAATCTTTAACATGTTAATGTGATTTAAAAAGTATTTTTAATCATTTATAATCTGCAGCTTTTGTTAAAATACTATCTTGTGATCCAGCCATAAAGGTCTTTTTACAGGTATTTCCAGGTATTGTCAGCTCTACTTATCTAGATAAAGAGTGTTGCCAGCATATCCAGGATTTCAAAACAATGCACAAACGTTAATTGCAAGATCACATAAGAATGTTGTTTCAGGCTGGGTTCACACTGGTGCGACACGACAGCCGTCCTACTTTGGATCCGACTTTGCCCTGCGACATGAAGCCGGCATGTGTCCGACTTTCAATGAACGGGGATCCGACTTGGATCCCCGCCAATGCCGGCACTGTGTTTGGTATGAATCTTTAGGGGGGAACTCCGCGCCAAATTTTAAATAAAAAACCGGCATGGGTTCCCCCTCCAGAGGCATACCAGGCCCTTGGGTCTGGTATGGACCTTGAGGAGAACCCCCTACGCCGAAAAAACGGCGTGGGGGGTCGCCCCAATCCATACCAGACCCTTATCCGAGCACGCAGCCCGGCCGGACAGGAATGGGGGTGGGGACGAGCGAGCGCCCCCCCCCCTCCTGAACCGTACCAGGCCGCATGCCCTCAACATGGGGGGTGGTGCCTTGGGGGAGGGGGGCGCGCTGCGGCCCCCCCACCCCAAAGCACCTTGTCCCCATGTCGATGAGGACAAGGGCCTCTTCCCGACAACCCTGGCCGTTGGTTGTCGGGGTCTGCGGGCGGGGGGCTTATCGGAATCCGGGAGCCCCCTTTAATAAGGGAGCCCCCAGATCCCGGCCCCCCACCCTATGTGAATGAGTATGGGGTACAACGTACCCCTACCCATTCACCTAGGAAAAAAGTGTCAATTTAAAAAAAAAACACTACACAGATTTTTAAAGCATTTTATTAGACAGCTCCGGGGGTCTTCTTCCGACTTCGGGGGTCTCTCCGGTTCTTCTCCACGCTCTCCGGATCTTCTGCCGGGCTCCTCCGCTCTCTTCTGCTCTTTTGCCGCTCTTTTGCTAAAGCGGAGGAGCCTGGTCTTCAATCTTCTGCCTTCTGCCTTCTGCCTTCTGCCTTCTGCCCTCTTCTCCTGATGTTGACACGACGCTCTCCGGGGCTAGAATGCTCTCTGTGCGCTCTGCTCTGACTTATATAGGCGGTGACCCCGCCCCCTTATGCCGTCACAGTCCCTGGGCATGCTGGGACTGTGACGTTTTAGGGGGCGTGGTCATCACCCGATGACCACGCCCCCTAAAACGTCACAGTCCCAGCATGCCCAGGGACTGTGACGGCATAAGGGGGCGGGGTCACCGCCTATATAAGTCAGAGCAGAGCGCACAGAGAGCATTCTAGCCCCGGAGAGCGTCGTGTCAACATCAGGAGAAGAGGGCAGAGGGCAGAAGGCAGAAGGCAGAAGGCAGAAGGCAGAAGGCAGAAGGCAGAAGATTGAAGACCGGGCTCCTCCGCTTTAGCAAAAGAGCGGCAAAAGAGCAGAAGAGAGCGGAGGAGCCCGCCAGAAGATCCGGAGAGCGTGGAGAAGAACCGGAGAGACCCCCGAAGTCGGAAGAAGACCCCCGGAGCTGTCTAATAAAATGCTTTAAAAATCTGTGTAGTGTTTTTTTTTAAATTGACACTTTTCCTAGGTGAATGGGTAGGGGTACGCTGTACCCCATACTCATTCACATAGGGTGGGGGGCCGGGATCTGGGGGCTCCCTTATTAAAGGGGGCTCCCGGATTCCGATAAGCCCCCGCCCGCAGACCCCGACAACCAACGGCCAGGGTTGTCGGGAAGAGGCCCTTGTCCTCATCAACATGGGGACAAGGTGCTTTGGGGTGGGGGGCCGCAGCGCGCCCCCTCCCCCAAAGCACCAACCCCCCATGTTGAGGGCATGCGGCCTGGTACGGTTCAGGAGGGGGGGGGGCGCTCGCTCGTCCCCACCCCCATTCCTGTCCGGCCGGGCTGCTTGCTCGGATAAGGGTCTGGTATGGATTGGGGGGGACCCCCACGCCGCCTTTATCGGCGTAGGGGGTTCCCCTCAAGATCCATACCAGACCCAAGGGCCTGGTATGCTCTTGGAGGGGGAACCCATGCCGGTTTTTTATTTAAAATTTGGCGCGGAGTTCCCCCTCAAGAACATCTCAGCACAAGTCGCGTGCCAAAGTCGGATCATGCAAGACGGCAATCCGACTTTGATCCGACTTCAATGATAGTCAATAGGCTGAAGTAGGATCAAAGTCGGACCAAAGTAGTACAGGGAGCATTTCTAAAGTCGGAACGACTTGTGTCGGACCAGTTAGGACGGCTCCCATAGGGAAACATTAAATTTCACACGTCATGCGACATGAGCTCCCAATGTCGGAGCGTTTGTCGGACCAGTGTGAACCCAGCCTCAGGGTTTTGCAAGATCCGTTAATCAGACATGTGTCATTACTTATTATGAATTATAAATGGGCTGCTAGCACACAGCAACGGACCTAACATTTCACACAACCTTTTTTTTTTTTTTCAAAACTGCTTAAATTATAATAATACACTTTGATAAAATGTAGTGTACTGTATATTTCACCCTGCACACTTGTGAGATGTTCCTAGCAAATCCTGTATGCAGTATTCTTATACCAAAAAATGTTTTTAACACCTGCCTCTCTACCTGGTGAGAAAATAAGTTCTGTTATCACTTCATACTACTTTCCCCAGGCATAAATATTAACGGAGTGATAACAGACCTTGGGAGATATTTCAAGGGATAATACTGCAGGAGAGAAAAATATTTGGTGATATTAACACCAGTGCTAAAAATATGCTTTGTGAATTTGAGAATGTTATTGTTATCTCCCATTTCAGGCGATATGTAATAGCTCTCTAATTCTGAGTGATAACACTTATCATCCTTTAGTGAATCAGGCACATAAAGCCCTGTGTGAATGGAGTTAGTATAAACTAGTACACCTTTGCCTTCTTATGTAACTGACACATTGGATGAAATAACTTTGTTTCATTTTTAATTTTATTTTTATTTTTTTCATCAACTAACCTGTGAGGTCTCATGCACACTGGATGTTTTTAACGCAGAACTAGGGGTGTCTTTTTTTTTTTTTTTTTTTTGCAGCATGTTAGCCTATGTGTCCATGCACACATAGGAGTATAGAACAGTTTAGAAGCAGGGGCGTTTAGAGGCAGAAAAAAAAAAAACAACTGACAGTGTGTAAGCAGGTGCAGTCTACTTTCTCCACTGTAGGTGGTGCTCATCCGCAGCAGCCTTGTAGCTGGAGAGGAAGCCAAGAGGAACACAGTTCCTCTATGGTTTCTCAGGTCACTTGGGAAGCAATCTGGTTGGATGCTGTGGGCCCATGTGACTCTGGCAGCCATCTTAAGTCAGGCAGAGTCTATTTAAGATCCTGGTTCCCCAGGCTTGGTGCGCTTTTTGCTATTTGGTAGAGTAGGGACAGGTACCCCACCTATTGGGGACAGCACTAGCAGTAGGGAAAGGTTCCCGAATGACGAGGGAAAGAGTATGGTCGCAACCCCTTTGGGCATCATTCCATTTGGGAACGAGACGGCCAGGCCTCATTTTACTCTCCACGGATGTTGTCAGTCCAGCTGAGACCTGGTCCCTTTCCCCTACTGGAAACTGTGAGTGCACCCAGCTGGGCATACTCCCCACTGGGTTTGTTATGAACCTTTTCTGCATGATTTAAATATAAGTTTTTCATTGCAACTGACTGTGTGTGTCAGGAACCATGAATCAGACTGAGACAGAAGTGCCGTAAAAATCACACTTTTTAATAAAATGGTAAAATGGTACAAATAGTGCAAATGTAGTCAAAACATAGCCAGGGTTTGGTAACCAAAGCAGGTAGTGAGAACAAGCCCGTAAAACAGGAATCCAGAGATCAGTGTATTTAGAGGCAGCAAACAGGATTAGGAACCAGAAGGGAAGTCAGCCAGGCAAAAGTCTTTAACAGGAAAACACAACAAAGAGTATCCGGATATGTTGTCCAAGGCGAAGGCACAGGAGATCTCATCCAAGCAGTCTGATTGACGAACAGGATATGATCATCAGGTGAATCACTGTGGAATGATGAATATAGGCAATTAACCGACAGCTGAGCAGCCCGAGCTCTGAGAAGGGAGGACTGAGCTCAACCCTGACAGTGTGTGAATCATTGCCACTGAACCCCACCTACAAGCAGCGAAAAACTGCTTGATGAGATTAAACACTTGTAAATGCATCTAAACACGCATTAATGATAGGCTCATTTAGAGCTTGAGCATTAATTCATTTCAATGGCCAGAAAAAAATATTATTCTGGCCAATTAAATGAATTAACGCCCAAGCAATTGACGTGCCTAAATGTGCTACACGTGTGTACAAGCGCCAAGTGTTTTTTCTGCAAAATGGTGCTGCCAGGAGAAAAGGTGTCTAGGAGAGATAGCCAAAGTGTCCAATGTGCATGAGGCCTTATACTCACAAGTAAAGCCAGGTCACATGAGTTACATCATTGTCTTTTTCTTTACAACTTTTTATTGATTACAAATGGAAGTTGATAGTTTAACAATTTGGAAATCAGAGTACTGAATTTGATAGCAGTAATTTATGTTTATTTCACCCTTTAAAATATTTGCCGTCATTTTGGATTTCTAATTGTATGAATGCATACGGTCGCAGACAAAGTGCTGTTATACAGGCTAGTGCAAAAGTCAAGTCTGAATCCAGCTTATGGCTGAGGTGTGAGGTATTCTAATTTAAAGATGGGGTATATGACAAAACCAAGCTTTGAAGAAGATGTTCTAATCAACACTAATTAAATATGAGAGTATAATATGCCCATGAATGATATAGTGGGGATAGAGGTGACTTTGCATGGACATACATACAGTATCTCTTCCTGCCAAAATAGGTATTGCTGTGGTGAACTTCTACAATGTTTGTAAAGAATGTATTTACTATGAATTTACATCTGAACCCCAGCCAAATCTTTTTTTTTTTCTTTTGGTTTTGCTTAGTTTTGGGGAGCCTTATGCCGCGTACACACGATCGGATTTTCTGACAACAAATGTTGGATGTGAGCTTGTTGGTGGAAAGTCCGACTGTGTGTATGCTCCATTGAACATTTGTTGTAGGACTTTCCGCCAACAAATGTTGGCTAGCAGGTTCTCAAATTTTACGCCAACAAATGTTTGTTGCCGGACTTTCCGATCGTGTGTACACAAGTCCGTTGGACAAAAGTCCATGCATGCTCGGAGTCAAGTAGGAGCCGGAAGTGCTCGGTCTTGTAAAACTAGTGTTTGTAATGGAGATATCACGTACGTCTTGTACATCACTACGTTTGTAATTGTTGGCCAACATTTGTGTGACCGTGTGTATGCAAGACAAGTTGGAGCCAACACCCTTCGAACAAAAATCCACAGTTTTGTTGTCAAAAAGTCCGATCGTGTGTACGGGGCATTAGTATCTCTTTTGGGCTTTTATTATTATTTTATTATTCTGTCCTGATGACCACATAGGAACTAAAGAAATGTACCCAATAGATTCACATACTGAAAAAAACAGACATTGGTTGGAAGGGATTTTTCATAAGACCTGTTTTGGAATTTGTTGCCCCACACATTCAAAAGGCAAGGCCAGTGAATTAGCATTATTTGTAACAGTTCCAGTTCTGCATCCCTGAGCAGTATGTTGCAGCGTGTTACAAAAAATCACGTTTGATATGTAGAAAAAAACCTCCACACTGGAAAAAAAATCATCTCAATACAGTGCAATGTATTGAAAAATCACACTGTAGCACACAAAAAAAAACTTCAATGCAGCACTGTAAAAAACAGTTTGTGTACGCGTATTTAATGTTTGTTAATGCAAGAGTTGTGGTGTGAATGAGTCCCATGTTGGGCTTTTATGGCTTTGACTTGAGTTGGGGTTTTATTTAGACCAGCGGTTGTCAACTTATGAGCTAAAGGGGGTCTCAAATGCTCCCCTGACATCATCAAAGGGCCACACATAATGTTCAACATTTGTAATGCTTGAAAGGACTGTCAAAAACTGCAGACCTAATGGAGGAAAGGAGGGTCAGAGACAGACCCGGACCAAGGGGTGCTGGGGTGGGCTATGCCCCCCAGATTTTAGTTGTGCCCCCCCGATCTCTGAGAGTGCATTCACTAATCCATGAGACTTGATGGAGACAATTGATGTACGGGGGCACTCAGATGAGGACACCTGACGTAAGGGGGAACACTTATAGGGACCCTGATGTAAGGGGGACACTTATTGGAACCCTGATGTAAGGGGGAACTCTCATGAGGACTCGTGATGTGAGGGGGGATTCTGATAGGAAAACTTGATATAAGGGGGCATGGATTTAAT
The DNA here is from genome assembly GCF_042186555.1 of Aquarana catesbeiana. Taxonomy (NCBI): domain Eukaryota; kingdom Metazoa; phylum Chordata; class Amphibia; order Anura; family Ranidae; genus Aquarana; species Aquarana catesbeiana. The sequence goes on along the minus strand of NC_133336.1, from coordinate 69,652,582 downwards.
CATCCTATTCAAATGACAGCCTAACACATATTAGTGTTCTCTGTTCCCCCTTGCACCCTCTCTACACCATCTGTCAGATGTTACTTCCAGATTGTGACTCTGTGGTACCGAAGCGCACTGTGAACAGGTAATACTGGTTCCATGCATCTCTGTCACACTATTGACATTATGACCTCTGACTTTTTTTTACTGCACCCCCAGATCAGATCACATTGTGGCATCTAATATAATTTTATACAAACATCATTTTAATAATGCATTTTGAATTTTCCATATACCTTTAGGCAATTTGCAGAAAACATCAGGAAGAGTTAATGTAAGACTTTTTTTTTTTTTGCAGACACTCTTATTAGCTAATCTCTGGCCCCACCGTTACAATAAGAAGTGGACTCTCTTTGAGCCATCTCCAAAATTAGAAGAGCATTGAGCAGCCTATCAAAGGAATTCTGCCCAAGTATTCAAGCTTTCTCAGTTGCCATTGTTCCACTGAGTAATTAATGAGAAGGTTTTTCCACTCAGTATAACTTTAGACTGATATTAATTGGTGGAAGGTTGAGCTCTTTGCAGAAAAGGAGGAAAAAGGTTGAATGGCCTTTTCAAGTCACATGAAAGTTGAAAGTTTGCTTGGATGAATGTACGATAATTAGATTAATAAGTAGCTTAATTTATCACAGCTGAGGATTTCAACAGCCAGATATTAAAACGGGGAAAAAAAGATTAGTCTGATTCTGGTAATTCAGTTAAAAAAAAGTAATATGTTGCCTTTGACTGTGTGCATGTTCTATGAAACAAGATTACATTGCTGATATATCTGATCGTTTTTTTATGTATTGTGTAGATGTATAAATTTGCCATAGCATACCTCCCAGCAATATCTGTTTTATTAGGAATGTCACAATTATTGTATTAGTAAGCAAACTGAATCTTGTGATCCACCACCAAAACCCCCCACCTCCCAACTTTCTGAGCTGAGAAAGAGGGACACCATTTAGTACAAAGAATGTACATAAAGGACACATACCTGCCATGCCTCTAGTTGGAGGACATGGAACATGAATTATTAGGTAATTGGCTAATGATCAGATAGAGGGTAACTCTAACAGATGGAAAGTTAGAAGCAATAATGCAAAACAAGTTAAAAAATGGCAAAGATCATGCATATGCTGCCGAATAATACAAAACAGATTACAAAAGTTGCACAAACATGGCTCTTTACAACAATGTCTCTGTGACTCAGTCAGGGTAACATGTGGCTGTGTAGTATAATCTCTATGAGGTCCATTTACAACTGCATGTGGCACTTATGTGCATTTTTTTACACCTTTATTTGCGCATTTTGTTATACAATTACATAGGGCAGCCAATTCAATTTAATGGGCTGCCGTACGCACAACAAATATGCCAAAGTAGCTCCTGCACCTTTTTTGGGTGGTGAGCCTTGCAAATTTTTGTACGTCAAATTTTGATGCATTGTTTGCGCATTTTGTCACACAACAAAACACATGTCTGCTAGCTGCATTTGGGGGGCCATTAAGAAATGTGACTGGGGCCTTAGACTCTATAACAGAGTAAAGCTGAGAATCACTGCTGCAGTAAAAAAAGTTCAGAAAACAGTTACTTGCAACTATCCCAATAAACAGCGTGCCTCACTGTGAAGTCCAGGGTAGCTCCGACAATACAGGTGAAAATAACCAAGTGGAAGTGCAGCGCTAAAAAAAGTCTCTGGATGAACCGAGACCATATAGTGTTCACATGACTCTCAAACAAATAACGAAAATATGTGAATAAACACAATTGAATATGTCCACAATAATAATGAATGTGTATAAAAAAAATGAACTTGAAGTCCAGACATAAAGTAACCAAAGTGTGATAAGTCCAGATACATGAAATAAATTCTCATAACATCCTCTTGATATCAAAGATGAAGATAGATGTGAAGAAGATTGAAATTAGAATATCCACCACCAATTGGATAAAGGCTTACTGGAAAGCTTGGACCCAAAAGGGCATAAAGAGCTTGTGGTGAAGTACACCAAGGGATGAGGGCATCAGTGTAGGCGACCTCTGGCTTGGGGATCTCCTGGAGTCAGGTGTTCCCACGATTCCTCCGATGGCTCTCAAGGGCAGTGACCCCCAGGGTAGACACTCATAGAGTGGGATGGATGAATTCTCCAATGTACTCATATGTATAATTAGGAAGGAGAACAAAGTGCCACAGTGTAATTCCGTTAAGTGAAAAGGGTATTTATTAAAAAAAAAAAGCAATACTTACATTTAGGAAGATAAATGGTACAAATGTAATGGCAGCAGTGTAGCCCATCCCGACGCGTTTAGTCTAACAAGACATCATCTGGGGTGCCAGTCCGCTGCAGCCATGCGTTTAAATATAATAGTTTGACCCAATAACGAGATACAGACCCATAGTGTGTTCTCAATAGCAGATGTGTATTACCGCAGTCACTTCCTGTATCAACAAGATGGTGCCGTGGCGTACGTTTCAAGCCTCACTATGGTAAGTGGGCCACTTCCTGTCACAGCAAGATGGCGCGGCAGCTTGTGTGCCAGGCCTCACTCTGGAGAGTGGATGATTGATGTAGCATTGGCGCCATATTGGAAATATAAACCGAGTCTCATTATCAGATGCTGAAAATGCGGATAAAGCCTTGTTTTCAAATTCTAGCCATCTCGCGTATGAGACAGCTCTGATCGCAACGGGTCTAGGCTCACTTCTGCAGCGAGTACCAAACAACCCCTCACTGCACTGTCAATCTCAAAGGGTGTGAATATTCATAGGTATAGCCCTGTTTAAATGGATACCAAGAAGGGACCTATGTCAGCAACATCATAAATTGAAGGCCGGTTAACATGTTAAAGATGTTAATCCCTTGCTGCATTAAGAGGAAGGAATAAAAATACAATAAAAGAAATAGTGAAAAAATATATATGAATTATGAAAAATTGAAATGCTAAAAAATATATATATAAAATTTCTGACAATCACATCGGGGCTGACACTCGGATGGGGTCAAGAAATATCAATATATAGCAAATATTCATAGACAATACAGACCATAATGACAAAAGTTAAAAATAAAAGTTAAAATTGTGTAAATGGTATAAAACACCCAGAAATTCTTGAAATAATTATTGAAATTTAGGCCTTATTAATAAAGGCAATAATGTCCCACTCCCCATTCCTAACAAATGGGGAGTGGGACTGTAATTCGTAGATCGATAACTAAAAACTCTGTGCCCTTAGGATCTCAGTTGTGGTACTGTCTATAGTGTCTAGGTACGTTATGCTTAGTATCAACTCTGATCATGAATGTACAGATAGTTCGTCCGACATACTGTTTACTACAAGGGCAAGTTATCAAGTAAACGATATTGTTTATTAGGGTACACGCGATTGGTGATAGTGGATCTGAACTCCATGGTTTTTCGCCATACACCACATTTTTTACATGGGTAGTAACCCACCAAATTATGGAAAAACGAAGCTCGAACTGGTGGATTGATGATTTTGGGGGCAATTCTGCTCTGTAAAGAGGGAGCGCCCTTGTAGATTACTTTGACCTGTTCAGGTAACAGGGTGCCCAGAATGCGGTCACTTTTTAGCATGTATTTGTCTGTGTTAGACAGAGAATGAGGTTAGCATTGACCATTTGAAAGTGTCATTTGAGTCTCGTCGGGGTTTGTCAACCACAAATGAACATCTATCCACCCCTAAGGTGTTCTGTAGCTCAGAGTCTACTTCGGCTTGGTCATAACCCTTGTCGAGAAAACTCTGTCTAAGAGTCATGGCTTGTGTTTTGAAAGTCTCAGTGTCAGTACAGTTTCTGCATAACCGCAGGAACTGGCTGCGTGGGAAAGAATGGAGCCAGGATCTATGGTGGCAAGTATCCATAGGGATAAAGCCATTACGATCAATTGGTTTAAAGTAGGTTTGAAATCTAAACTGTCGTGCACTAATTTCAATTTCAAGATCTAAAAAGTGAATTTTGTTTTGGCTAGATTCATAGGACAGAGATATACCTCAGTCGTTCCTATTCAAAAAAGTGAATAATTGATCTAAAGACTCTGGACTGCCATCCCATAGGAGGAGGATGTTGTCAATATATCTAGCCCATAGAACTAGTGAAGGTCTATCCTGGGCAAAGACGACATCCTCCTCCCACTTGGCCATAAACAGATTGGTGAGGCTGGAGGCTAATTTAGCCCCCATCGCCACGCCTTTCTGCTGAAGGAAAAAGCTGTGTTTGAACCAGAAATAGTTATGTTTGGTGGCAAACTCTAATAATTCATTAATGTAACTACTCTGAAGTTCAGTAAGGGAATGTTCACGATTCAAAAATTGTTGAACTGCTTCAATCCCCAGCCGGTGGGGTATACAAGTGTACAGGGAGGCAACATCGGCAGTGGCCATTAAGTAATCTCCCTGTACATCCAAACCTTCTAACAGTATGATGGTGTCCCTGGTATCTTTAAGGTACGAAGGTGTCCGTCTGACAAGTGGTTGGAGATAAAATCAATGTAACGGCCTATACATGAGGTGTACAGCTGGAGGGATCCAAGGCCTAAGGGCAAGGGGACATCAGACTGGAACTGGTGTGCTCTAGTAGCAATTAAAGAGGGGTCCACACAGTAGCTAGGTCTTCTTGAGAAGCTGAATTCTGTTAAGCTCCTGCCTGGCTGACTGCTTGCTGGTTTCAAAAGTGGAGGGCCATTCACCTAGCTACAGATAATTTTCTCAGCTACTTCAGCTGCATTAAGTGGGGTCTCTCTGAGCTGCTAAGGGAGGAAACACACTTGTCTTCCCTGGATGTGTCTGAGAAAGATGGAAGTTGTGGGAAATTAAGTTAAAGGGGCAACTTGCTACACTCCACTCCACTTGAACTTGCTGTCCCTGACAGGTCTGCAGACCATTCAACTTCATCCTATGTAAAGAGTTCAGGGGATCTCCCGAAGTTAAGTGTTTGGAAGCACCTTATGAGTGAAGTTTAAGTTCAATCTTCCAGGACAGAATGTGATGCATCTCTGACACACCAGTGAATGGTGGTTATGAGAGCTCCACAGTGGGAATAGGTGGGAATAGGAACCTGAGCTGGATGGCCATTGGGCTGTGTAATATTGTCAGGTTCCATGGGTTGTCCTGGAAATCTTGGAGATAATGGCAGAGGAACAGAAATCAGCCACTATTGAACCCCTGGTGGCAGAGACTTTTGTGGCTCACAAACCTGGACAGGTTAATCGAAAAAAACAAAACAATAAGTCTCTCTGTGGGTCTCAATAGGTTGAAGGAGTTTACAGTATAGGTGTCCTAGTTTTTCTTAGGTTCCTTCTCTCTGGATATCATAGCCTGACACATCTAGAGTAGGCTGTTATAAGACAACTGCAGGGACTTCTTCCCATGGTGTTTTTATTTTTTCTTGCTGGTAAACAGCTTTACATTGGACTAGCACTCTGTCCCAAGGTAAAAGGTCAAAGTCTCACACACCAATTATCCTTGCTCCACCCTGTACAAGGCTTTAACAAACAGTTTTTCAGACAAGCATTGTTTTCACTCCCAAATCCAGGAAGTCGAAGCATGTGCAAGTTCTTCTGTGGGCACTGTGGCCTATAGTTATGGGCAAAGATAACATGGTAGGGAGAGTGTCTGTTGCGGAATGTTCTATATGGTTGCATTTCCAGACTACTTTGGCTCAGCAATGGGTGCTTCATTTTTCATGAGTTAAGCCTCTCAGCAATTATACCAAAGTGCAACTGAACCTCTCATATGCCCGCTTGCTGTTTAAATAGAGTGCAACTTCTTAAAGCCTAGTGAGTGGCACCAGGCTTGGAAAAATTAGATTTTATAACAGGATCCCTTGTCTGAATCTTATGTAGTCAGCCATAAGGAAAGCAGAAGACCATCTTCTGACATGTTAAATGTAGGAAAATTGATGGGCAGTAATTCCAGTGACACAAATTGGGCAATCACTGGATCTCCTCTCTGTGTCTTTGCCCAGTTTATACTCTATACAATACATGGATGAGATTTACCTGAGGCCTACTCTTGGTGTTCAAAGAGGTAAATTAACTAGTTGCAGCTTTCCACCCTTTCTATTGCTCTATCAGTTTGCAGCATTGCAACTTGACTTATCTCTCTTTAACTTCATCCTCAACTGGGTGCTCCCAGGCTCTCAACTGTTCTCTGTTTCTTAATGGTATTGAGGACCTCCAATTCTTTCAAGGCCTCCGATGCCAGATCTATCCAGGTTTCAGCTTGCTCTAACTAACCTCTGCAAAAAGAATTTTGATGTTTTGTGCTTAACTTTCAAAGGAGGGCTTTTGTAATCCACAGAGGTAAGAGGCTATCTTTTAAAGTGTTCAAACTATTAACAGTGAAAGGATGCAGATGTCCCCTTTAAGAAACCTTTGGCAGTTTTGTCCCTAAACAGGGGAAAGCAATTTCAACACATAAAAGAGTGGCTAAAAAGCTGCTCATTACTCTGATGTCCAACAGATGTCCTCCTGTATACAGTCTGTCCCCTAATGGCTGCTCCAACAGGCATATGAGAGGTAGGCAGCACAGTCCCTGACTTCAGCTCTCTCTCTCTCCCTCTCTGAGGTGCACGGTAGGGTCTCTGTACAGTATCTCCAGGACTTAGCCCTTTTTGAGTGGATGGATATGGCTATTATCCACTGTTTGGCCCCTTTTTCCCTGCTGTCTAGTGGCTTTTGTAGAGGGAAGAGCAGGAGTTAGGTCACAATGTCTTGGCCTCCCTTGACCTTACCCTCTATCTTTTTCCTTCCTTCCTCCTTGTGGTTCTCCTTGGTCCTCCTGGATTCGGCAGGAGGGGGCCTAATTCCCAGCTGCTGAAAAAGGCCAATTTATTCTCCCCTCTGCAAACCTGAGGGCAAGATTTGGTTCCAGCTACTAATGTGGCCATTTGGAGTCCTACTCCCTCCACTCTTCCTTGCAGTCTGTCAGTCAATAGCTGAAAGACAAAGGCAAGCTGCAGAAAGGCATTGGAAATCCCAAGGCTGAGTGATTCCTGCCCCTTAAAGGGACCATCAGCCAGGGCAACATTGGGATTTTGTGATTAGGTTTATATCTATTTCAATGCATTGCAGCAGAGATGCACGAAGACTGAACAGCAAGGAAGGCAGCAGATTCAGCAGAGACTGAAATTGTGGGTACAATATAATCTTTAGCTGCAGGTGCAAAAGTGATTGGGCTGCGGATGGTATGGAGACAAGGCTGGGATAAAACAGAGGCTTAGGCTTCTTTTGTAGCAATGGTTATGCTGCGGATGCAGTGAAGACCTGGCTGAGGTGCAGTAGAGACAGTATTTAATAAACCACTTCAGCAGCTTAGAGAGTATTTAGACACTATGGGGTTGATTTGCTAAAGGCAAATAGACTGTGCAGTTTGAAAAATGAAGTTGCCCTCTGCAAGTGCAGTTGCTCCAGAGCTTAGTAAATGAGGTAAAGCTTCACTTTGCAAAGAGTGCCCAATCACATGTAAGGAAGATTAAAAAAACAGCATTTTTGCTTGCACATGATTGGATGATGGAAGTCAGAAAAGCTTCTGCTCATTTACTAAGCTCTGGAGCAACTGCACATGCAAAATGCACACTCAATTTGCCTTTCGTAAATCAACCCCAATGCTCAAGTGGTGACAGCAGATCCTGATCAAGTTTAACTAGAGGTAACTGTCATGTGATGCATTGTGACTTGGCTACAACACCCTGGGTAACACTCGGAGGGAGGTGCTGGCAATGTGGATCTGGAGTGTGGAAGGTAAGTAACTATAATGCCTCGTACACACGATCAGACTTTCTGCCAACAAAACCAGGGAATTTTGTCCGAAGGGTGTTGGCTCAAACATGTCTTGCATACACACGGTCACACAAATGTTGGCCAACAATTATGAACGTAGTCACATACTAGACATAGTGTTTTTTCAGCTCTTTAGCACCACCCTTTGGGCTCCTTCTGCTAATTTCGTGTTAGTAGAAGTTTGGTGAGTGTTGATTTGCGCTTTTCTTTTCACTTTTTCATTTAGCGCTTTTCAATTCGCGCCTTTCATTTCATGCTTTTCAGTTCATTTCTGAACGTCCGTTCGTCAACCAGACATGTTGCGTAATTGGAGGAGATAACGTGTTATTTATTATTGGCCTTGGAGTTATTGCTTTGACATTATTTTTTTGGTTGAATCATGATTTGATTTGGTATATTTTCTATATTTTTTGGATGCATAGAATGCACTTTTTGGTTAAGTTCTATTGGCAGATAGCATGTCTAATTTTTTTTTTTTTTTAATGCACAATAAAAAAAATTGTGTAGAATAATACTTGGCTATGTGTTTTACTTCAAATGACAGTTTGGGAGTAGGCAGTTACTTTTTAAAAAATACAATGTAAAATTGACAAGGGACACCAACATAGTTGTATCTTTGATCTTATAAACTACGGGATAATGGTATTGTGGTAACTTGCACAAATAAAAAAAAAAAATACCATAATAATATTATTCTTGATATCACTAGAAAAAAAAGCCTTTGAAAATTTGTTTGCAATAACTCCATCAGTATCACCAGCAAAACAGCTTCATTATTATCCCATTAAAGAAGAAGAGAATGGTGCGCTGCATTTTGAGATTTCATAATTTGACACGTCACGAATGTTAATTCTCCATTACGAACGCTAGTTTACAAGACTGACCGCTTCTGGCTCGTCCTTGCTTCCGAGCATGCGTGTTTGTACTTTGGACTTCTGTCCGATGGACTTGTGTACACACGCTCAGAAAATCCGACAACACACATTTGTCCGTGGAAAATTTGAAAACCTGCCAGCCAACATTTGTCTGATGGAGCATACACACGGTCTGATTTACCGACAACAGCCTGCCATCGAACATTTCCCGTCGGAAAATCCGATCGTGTGTACAAGGCTTTAGTCTTTCAGCTGATGCAGACTATGCAGATTGGCACACTGTAATGAAAGGATACAAAGCACCCAAAAACAGAATTTTACCACAATAGTTCTATTATTTTTATTTTTATCAGAAAGGTTGGTATGGACTAACCTGTATGAAAATCTACCTGTTGCATTGCTAAAGGTCTAAAACTTTCCTTGAAAAGTTTGAAAAACTAAAGAATGATGAAAGGGCTGGACTTTTCATTTATTTATTTGCTGCCGGTTAAGAACAGCATGCTGGCTCACTCTGAAATCAGCAAAACAACATAAGCAGCAAAAGAGACTCTATATACCTATCCACACATACTATTGTATTATCATGCATTTACCTTTTTAACTCCATAATCCCCTGCAGTGCCCCTGGCATCAATAATGGTAAGTTGAGTTCTATTTCATTACCAGATTTTGAAAGGTTTCCTTATCAATTTAAACTCTGGGGAATATTATAAGGCCAATAAAAATGCACATAATTATTTACTACACAAGCCATATGTGCCCTTTAGTTGCAAATCCAAAAAATCGCCCATAATGCTACATTTTTTCTTCTTTTTTTTTTTCTCTCGTTTTTTTTCTCTACAAGTCGCACAAGAAAAAAAAGGGAAATTGCATGTTTCTGTTATTTATCACTACTAATGTCAAACAGAATTAATACAGCTTCTTAATCCCTGTATTAGTGTAAACAAAATGCACAGCACTATAATTAAGAGGGCTTTTGGCAGGCAACTTTGCATCAACTGAAAAAGATGGCATTGTGGTAGTATGGGTCCTTTCAGTAGCCAAGTGTAAAGACCAATGCTTACATTAATCAGGAACTTCAAGAAACATAATGTTCAATAATAGGCAATGTGATTTTTTTCTGTGTTTTTTTTTCTTAGTTTTGGATAAACTATTTGAATATAAAATATATGTTCTAATTTACCGTAAAAAGGTTGTACACAGAAAATACCCAGAGCCTACTGACGTTGTATAGAAACTTTAAATAAGTAAAGCTTTAAAAAATATAATTACAAGTGTAATAAGTAATGCACATACATTAATATAAAATATAAGGCAGACACTGTGTTTGGTCTGGATCTGAATATCTTTTTTTAATCAACAGCTCCTCTTCTAAGTCCTCATGCACACAGGATGTTTAAAAAAAGCTGCCACGAAAAAGCAGCATTAAAAACGAGCTGTGAGCAGCATTTTTGATTAGCATTAACGGGTGTTTATAGGCGTTTTTTCACATTTTTTCGCGTTATCGTTTTTTGACGTTATTTCAGTAAAAACCTTTTATAATGTAAAACAGCCTAAAAACACCAAACGCGGCTAAATGTGGCCAACAGCTTGTTACAGCGTTTAGCAGCATTTTGGTGTTTTAGATTTTTAGGCCTCTTGCACACAATACTCCAGTTTGAACATCTATTTTTTCAGCCTTGTTTGTATGCATTTGCGCACTTATGCGTTTGCACATTTCCACGCACAAACTTATTCTCACGTTCGCAATATGTTAATGACGCATGAGACGTAAATTACTGACCAAAAATGCAGATTTTTCTATTTTTTTTTTTTTTTTTACTGAAGAATACACGGCGCTTGTTTACGCGCCTGTTTGCATAGGCACATTTGATCAAAAATGCAAATTTTTCTATTTCTTTTTTTGTACTGAAGAATACACGGCGCTTGTTTACGCGCCTGTTTGCATAGGCACATTTGATCAAAAATGCAGATTTTTCTATTTATCTATTTTTTTCACTGAAGAATACACGGCGCTTGTTTACATGCCTGTGTGCATAGGCACATTACAATTAATGGACTGTATTTTAGCTCAGTAAGAATATAAGCTTTTCTAAGCTTTTTCAAGCTGCAGTGTGCAAGAGGCCTTACAGCTCTACAAAAGTGGGGGAAGATGGTAGTTGCGCTGTGATGAAGGGGGGGGGGGGAGCTACAAAGATGACTAAAGTGGCAAAGTGAACTAAAAAAGAAACGGGCCAATGCATGAATGGATCCTACATGCTAAAAGAACATGGTGAGGATGCAGTGCAGTGCAACGTAGCTGATCAACATGACTATAGTGTTACGGGCAGACAAAGCCTAATATAAAAAGGTAATTGTGAAACAGTGACTGCTTGAATATAGCAAAGCAAAAATGCATATACTAACACAAATAGGATAAATAATGACACAATGCAAAAAAATATATAATGCAAGAAAAATACATGTGGGCTAGTGCCCCATTAGCAAAAACGTGCCAAATCCTGGTGGACTACAAGTGACAAATCCCTAGGACAAACATGAATATTAGTTCTATCATCCAGTCCAAAAACAAAAACTCGTGATGAGAAACACAAAACAATTCCAATCGTAAAGGGAAGTTTGCAAGCCGCTTACCTTACAGCTGTAAGGTGTACAGCCTGTGTTGCAAATGACCCGCAGGTGTAGACGTTCCGTGTATAAGGTAGTGATAATGATGAACATGCCAAGCGAAATATAAAAAATAAAAAATATACAGCATGTAAAATAACTCTGCGACGACCACAGTGGAGGGGGGGCAAGACACACACGGGGGGAGGTTGCAATCACTTTCATGAAGTGAGTGTGGGCATCAATCCATGAGCGCCGAGCTCGTATGCCTCCAGGGGTACCACCAATCTGGAATCTGTCCCCGTGCCTGGAAACTGGAATTTGTCCCCGTGCCTCTCTCCTCGGTGTACGTCAGGTAGAGTAGTGATGTACAGTGTGAGGAAGAAAGAGACGCACATAGCGTGATCCCATATAAAAGGTATATTTATTTGATAAAACAATCCTCTGAAGGATCCTCTGAAGAAGTCACGTGACGTGACGATATGCATTAGGATTGGAGCACGGGACGCTGCCACAGACAAACAACAGGAGACGAGCTCGGCGCTCGTAGTTACTACACACTGCAGCATTGTTTTAAATGTAAGTTGATTGGACTTGTTTTATCAAATAAATATACCTTTTATATGGGATCACGCTATGTGCGTCTCTTTCCCCCTCACACTGTACATCACTACTCTACCTGACGAACACTGAGGAGAGAGGCACGGGGACAAATTCCAGTTTCCAGGCACGGGGACAGATTCCAGATTGGTGACACTCCTGGAGGCATACGAGCTCGGCGCTCATGGATTGATGCCCACACTCACTTCATGAAAGTGAGTGCAACCTCCCCCTGTGTGTGTCTTGCCCCCCCTCCACTGTGGTCGTCGCAGAGTTATTTTACATGCTGTATACTTTTTATTTTTTATATTTCACTTGGCATGTTCATCATTGTCACTACCTTATACACGGAACGTCTACACCTGCGGGTCATTTGCAACACAGGCTGTACACCTTACAACTGTAAGGTAAGCTGGTTGCAAACACGGAGGTGTCCTCACTGAAGATCCCCCTTCCCTTCACGATTGGAATTGTTTTGTGTTTCTCATCACGAGTTTTTGTTTTTGGACTGGATGATAGAACTAATATTCATGTTTGTCCTAGGGATTTGTCACTTGTAGTCCACCAGGATTTGGCACGTTTTTGCTAATGGGGCACTAGCCCACATGTATGGTTCTTGCATTATATATTTTTTTGCATTGTGTCATTATTTATCCTATTTGTGTAAGTATATGCATTTTTGCTTTGCTATATTCAAGCAGTCACTGTTTCACAATTACCTTTATATATTAGGCTTTGTCTGCCCGTAACATTATAGTCATGTTGATCAGCTACATTGCACCGCACTGTATCCTCACCATGTTCTTTTATCATGTAGGATCCATTCATGTATTGGCCTGTTTCTTTTTTAGTTCACTTTGCCACTTTAGTCATCTTTGTAGCTTCCCCCCCAACCCCTTCATCACAGCGCAACTACCATCTTCCCCCACTTTTGTCTCATTTGTCCTGCTTTGGATCAGTACTTAGGTGTTGCAGCAGTGTCCTTTTAGCGTAGGCCCCCCCCGACAGCGCAGGAGTTTCCACTTTCATATTGTCTTACAGCTCTACAGCCTCTGATCCTGGACGCACAGGCTATTATTTTTTTTCTACTACCCTTAAACGCTTATGCCTCCAAACGCTTCTGACCGGGTTATGTTTAGAGGCAGTTAAAAAAAAAAACGTCATCCGCCCCTAACAGCAGCTGTAAAAAGGTCCTGTGTGCATGAGGCCTTACAATGCTACACCTGGTAGTGCTCCGATGTATATCATCCACTGATGCATTTCTAGTTCCACACCTCTTGGGCCCCGTGTACATCTGGGGATTCTAGAAGCGCCCGTGATTCTGGAATGTGGTAAAATCTCAGCAAAACACAAAATGTGCGTTTGGGTGCCATTATTTTAATTGGCACCTCAAACGTGCAAAAGAAACAACAAAACAAATGCAAGATGATCAAACACTTCCAAAGACATGCCTAAAGCGGCTCCATAAAAAGTTACAGGAGCTACTTATGTGCTTATTTTGTTTACGGGGGCAGGGTGTAATACATTCCCTTTTCATAACTTCAGCAGGTTTCCTCAATTCATGTGACCATTTCCCTGCAGCAAGAACTGGATTTTTGTGATTCCTTTCATTATGAATAAAAATTTAGACACAATTTTTGTTATTTGGAGATTCGGATGCATACGAAACTCGGAATAACAATAATCACAAATTTTAACAAATCCGAAATCAACAAAATTAATTCATATTAAATCGGATGTTTGAAGCATCCGAAATAAAGTAACGACCTACCAAGTGATCTGAGTTGATTCATTTTTCATTATTATAAAAAATTCATGAAATGTAAGCATATTGCAATAAATACAGTAAGGTATAAAAGTAAAATTAGATTCCTACTTATTGTGTTTGGGTTGGGTGGAGGTGGATCCATCAGAATCTCCAAATTATAACAATGACAATGAATAAATAACAATGAATAAATCCTGAAATAAATTTTGTTCCATTCTTTAAGTTATGATTTAGAGATTCTGATGGATTCACCCCAAACAGAGTGCATGATTAATCTCAGAAAATAACAAATTAACAAGTTAAAATGAATACAGCCAACTTTCCGAAATAACTTCCAATACACAAATCGTTTCAGAACAACAAATTTACAACACACATCCGAATATATGAAACTAATCTGAATATATGAAACTAATTCCGAAAATGAATCATGGGACTGCAGGTCGCAAAGCCCCCACCAACCATAAATACATCAAATAATAATATTAAAGAAAAACACTATACATGGGAAAAGGCATGAAATGTCCGTGGTGCTTTATTGATTTACCCATTACATCATAAGTCATTGCAAGAGGATTTTATTTCAAATGACAATGAGAACAGACTTTTTCACCAACTTCTTTGCTCAGTTATGAGAACTCCAGCATATATTGAGAAAAAACAACGCTACCACAGCCGCCCCCCAGATCCCTGGTGGCAGAAAAAACACATAATATACCGTGACAGGTGGGAGCTCTGTTTTGCTAGAAGGAGGAAGAGAACCAGATTTTATAGCCCCGGGTCAGCATCCCATAATATTCCCAGGTGTTCCCATTGGCTTTCATAGCCCACCTGGGAAAATTCCGGGTATTCTTAAAGGGGCAATATACCCATTGTAACAAATAAATGAAAAAAAAACTACTAAAGCAGCTTTACAGAAGGAGAGGGGAGAGAGCAGCTGCAGTCCCGCGAAGGTGGGCCCAAAGAGTTGTGCCCCCTTTAACATTCTCACATAATAAATATGATGAAACTAAATGATTAACTTAAGCTTAACAAATCCAAAATGAAACACATTTTTCCGTTGTGCACATCTCTACCCAGAACCACAAATAAATATAGTGAATCACAAAGCAAATGATCACATAATGGCTTCATCTAGCTCTCCACCCATCAAGAAAGCCCCTTGTTTTCTGAGTCCAGTCTGTGACGTCACAAGGGGACAGTGTCACCCGGTGATGTTGCAAGGTGGCAATGCCCCTTAGCGATTTAGGAAATGTCATTGGTGTCCCAATACTTTTGGTAATATAGTGTATAATAGATATACATCCTTTTTTTGGAGTTCTAGTGGTACAAGATTTTATGAAGAGGGAGAACAGGAGTGGTCGAGATAGCTCTGAGGAAGGTAGTTGTACCATTTTATGATAATCCAGTGAATATAATTAGTTTCCAGATAAAAAGTTTTCAATACGTGACAAGCCCTTATTGTCCCACCACTGAAAAGGTTCAGAAGATAATCCAGGTACAAATTCAGGATTATTAAATAAAGGAGATAAAGGTGTTTGAGGTGAACAAAGATTTTTTTCTCATTCCATGTCTATCTCATAGTGTTAATGAAATGAAATACAGGACTCTCTGAAAACATGCAGTGTGGCTGTTTCAAGATGCACAATAAGGAGGCATTTGAAGAAATATGGGCTGCATGGTCGAGTCACCAGAAGAAAGCCGTTACTACACAAATGCCACAAAGTATCCCGCTTATAATACGCCAAACAGCACAGAGACAAGCCTCAAACCTTCTGGCACAAAGTCATTTGGAGTGATGGGACCAAAATTGAACTTTTTGGCCACAGCCACAAACGCTACATATGGAGAGGAGTCAACAAGGCCTATGATGAAAGGTACACCATTACTACTGTGAAACATGGAGGTGGATTGCTGATGTTTTGTGGATGTTTGAGCTACAAAGGCACAGAAAATGTGGTCAGAATTGATGGCAAGATGAATGCAGTATCATATCAAAAAATACTGGAGGAACATTTACATTCATCACCAGGAAGCTGCACATAGGACGTACTTGGACATTCCAACATGACAATGATACAAGACACAAGGCCAAGTCGATCTGTCATTGGCTACAGCAGAATAAAGTGAAGGTTCTGGAGTGGCTATCTCAGTCTCCTGACCTCAATATCATTGAGCTACTCTGGGGAAATCTCAAACGTGCCGTTCATGCAAGACAGCCCAAGAATTATGGGCAGGAATGGGCAGGATTGACCATTTGAGAAGATAAAGAGTCTCACCCACAAATACCACAAAAGACTTCAAGCTGTCATTGATGTTAAAGGGGGCAATACACGGTATTAAGAACTGGGGACTTTTGATCAGGGTCAATTGGGGTAGTTTCTGTTGCCATTATAATTTAAAAAGAGTAAACACAGCTGATTGATTATAAATGGCTTCAGCCAAACACTAACCATGAGTGGAAGAAAAGTTGTTGTGTTATAATTCATATTCTCTGAAAAATGGCCAAGAAATCATAAATTCTGCCAGAGTATGTAAACTTATGAGCACAAATGTGTATATAAAGTGAACTGAAAAGACTATACATTCCGAAGTGCCATATCAGTAGATATGCCTAAACTTGAGTACCACTAATATTTTTCCATTCTACTTGGGAAAAAATAAGAAAACAAAGGTTCTTATTGTCTGTTTGCAGAACTTGCTTGTTTGTGGACAGTCTTCCAACAGGTTACAGAAAATAAATAATAAAATGACAGCAGGTGTCTGTTGTTTGCTTTGATTCTCACATCACAGGTTGTGCAAGGTCAAACATAAAACCTGATGCTTTTGGCTCCCTGGGAAATCGAGATTAGGCTGGACAAACAACATACTTAAAACATTTCCCAACACAGCTGAAATATGACATAATCATCAATGGATTTAGTTGTTGGGCTGAAACTACAGAGCAAATACAGGTCAAGGCACCAGTTTCTACTGATATAGAATCTAAATGCTGGAAAGGAATCGCCACACAGCTGTAGATTTCCATTATTTTCTGATGAATTATCTCTCGAAACAGATGCAAGAACCCCCTTTCGAATCCTGGTTAAAATCTTTGCAACCCAAACTTAGTGTCAAGTCCCATTAAAATTTATAAGGGGGTGACGCTTGATACTGAATTCAGGCCATTTTCAAGGCTTAGGCCTCATGCACACAGGACATTTAAAAAACGCCAGCGCTGCTGCCAGGAAAAAGTGATGTTAACCGCATTTTAAATAGCGTTTATGGGCGTTTTTTCGCGTTTTTTCTGGCGCTATCGGTTTTGCCATTTTATTAGTAAAAACTCTCCCTATAATGTAACAGCGCCTAAAAATGCCAAGCGTGGCTAAACGTGGCTAATCACTTGTTTTCTGTTTTTACAGCTCAGCAGCCTCTGCTCCTGGATGCACAGGCTGTTGTTTTTTTTTTACTGCCCCTAAACGCTTATGCCCCCAAATGCCTCTGAAGGTTTATGTGTCCATGGATACGTAGGCTAACATGGAGAGGCATTTAAAGGCAGTTAAAAAAAACAGATGCCCCTAACAGCGGCTGCATGAGCATGAGCCCTTATAGGCAAGCTGCTGTTAAAAAGGGCACAAGGCATTGGGTGCTTCCATGGAGGACATTTAACAAAGCAAAACAAATAAATAAAAAAATATCGCACAACACTGAGAGGTTCTAATGTGATTTTGAGGGCAACATGAAAAAACACAAATTCTTTAAATCACACGCTTGCGGAATGCCTTTAAGTTGAGTGTGGTGTGGTGAACAGTACAATTTTCACAGACATCGTCAACAACACCTTATTCTGACATTACAAATTTTGGGTGTGCAATTGGTTTTTTAAACTTTTACATTTACCTTGGCTTAAATTCAGTGACAGCATCCAAATCTTATTTATATCAGCCTGAAAATAAAAGTTTTTTTAGGTCGTTTTTTTTTTAAAGTGGTAATAAACCTGTATTAACTGGTGTAAGTAGCAACCAAAACTAAAATTTACAGGAGAATTTACTCTTAAAAAAATGAAGCTAAAGTCCTCAACTTTGCACAAATTGGCCACTGTTACATTAGTTTAATAGTATAGTTTGTGATTTTCTTTTTTTCATAGCACCGCACTACATTGCCTTAAAAGTTTAACAGCTTCCCATCTGTCCGAGTGGCCCTACAGCCACCGATCACTTTTAGGCCCCTTTCACACTGACGGACTGATCGGGTCCACCTGTCAGTTTTGCAGGCGGATACGATCGGACCATCCATAGCTTTCTTTAGAGCAGCGGATGTCAGCAGACAGCATCCGATCTGATCCTGTCCACCAAAAATAGATGGATGGCGGATCAGATTGGATGACAGTCAGATGGAAACTGACAGGTGGTCCATTTCCATCTGACTACCCCAAAGAGAACATCGGGCTGTGTCTGTGTCCGCTCTGCATAGTGGAGCAGACACGGACCTGTCATCCACCTGCTTAGAAGGGATCAGCGGAGAGATCCCCCACTCAGCTGCTGAGCAGACAGATCCACTTGACGGAGCCCACCCTGTCTGAAAGGGGCCTAATTACAGACAGCAGAAGAGGGTCCTACGCTCCTGTGGTCACCCACCGCATTTCCCAGGCTCTCCTGTCCCACTGAGGAGCCTGGGAACAATGTGACCTGTCACATCAGATGCATAGTTAAAGAGGAAGTAAACCCTGATGGGTTTACTTCCTCTTTGTTTCCCTGCAGAGGTAAAGCATAATGGGCTACTATGCATCGCATAGTAGCCCATTATGTGTCACTTACCTGACACAGGAGCCTGCAATGTCACTGCTGTCCCCTCTGCTACGGAGCGTCCATCTTCTTTCCGGGTATCATGGCTCCAGCGCTGTGATTGGCCGGAGTCGTGATGACGTCACTCCCGCGCATGCGCATGGGAGCCGCTAGTAATGGCACATTGCCGTTAGCAGCGGCATGCTCAGTGCGCCTGTGCGCTGCTGTCTACGGCCGTAGACAGCGGTGCCTGTCTTTTTGCAAATATCTCCTAAACCGTGAAGGTTTAGGAGATATTTCTTGGACCTACAGGTAAGCCTTAATCTAGGCTTACCTGTAGGTCAAAGTGGTCTGTAAGGGTTTACAACCACTTTAAGGCTGATAGGAACTTCCATCATTCCTCCTCCTCTGTGACATCAGAAACCGGAAGCAACAAGGATTTAGTCACTTCCAGTTTTGGTATGTTCATGTACAAGCAGTTACCGGCTTGTAAAGCAGCCGGTCAAACAGATCTCAGATTAATCAGCTGCTATACAGGGGGCAGAGGGGAGGGATGAGCATGGCCACTGATAAGGCAGTACAGCCAGCACTCCTGTGCTGGGCCTAGGCCCCATCAATTCAAAAGGGGGGCCTGGGCACCTGCTGAGCAGGAGGGTTGGCTGTACTGTCTTATTGAAGACACCAATGCTCTTCTGCCTCCCACTGCACTGCACTGCACTCCTCAGTCACTTTCTTCAGGGGGAAGGGGGTCCTGTCAGGTAGGCTGTATGGGGCCCTGTGATTTCTAATAGCAGCCCTGGTGATGAGGTCTAATAGACCCCAGATTTATCCATAAAGAGGACCTGTCACGGCCAATGCTATCGCACTATGTACCATAGTTTTTCACCATTCCATGGGTGTTTTAAAGCATGACATGTTAAGTATCTTTTTACTTGGGGTAACATCGTCTCTGCTATTTTACTAAACATTAGGGCAGTGATGGCGAACCTTGGCACCCCAGATGTTTTGGAACTACATTTCCCATGATGCTCAGCTACACTGCGGAGTGCATGAGCATCATGGGAAATGTAGTTCCAAAACATCTGGGGTGCCAAGGTTCACCATCACTGCATTAGGGTATTATATTGTGAAAATTTGCATTTGATAAATCGCTGCGTAAATCTCTTGTGAGATAAAAAGATTGCAACACCCATCATTTTATTCTCCATAAACTTTGCTTTTAGAAAATGTACAATGTTTGGGGGTTTTAAGTAATTTTCTAGCAAAAAAAATGCAGATTTTTTACATGTATGTGAAAACTGTCAGAATTTCCCCTAGAAGGCAAGAGGCAATGTCAAAACTGTGTGCACAAAAACACTTCAAAACCCCAGCCCGGTAGATTGGGTATTTTACACTTGTATCAGGCATATAACAGGGCGGACACCCAATAGTTTAATGATGCAAATTCTGGGGTTTTTGTGCAGGCAATTGAGCATAAAGAGACCCTCGGTTTTACCGAGGACAACATTGTCCTCAAAAATTTCAGCACCCCAACCCTCCTACTCTACTGGTGAGATTTGCTAAGACCTGTAGTCGCATCACCAGCTCAAAAGGTGTGCCCTGTGCTACATACTTGCCAGCCACCAGAAGATTAACCTAGTGTACCTAGAATTTGTAGTGTCCCTGCCCATTCTTTACTGGACCACATGTTCATGGTCATGTGTTCTCAGCTGCTGACAGCATAGCCCAATGAAACAGACATAGTACATTTTTTCCTTGCCCCCCCCCCCCCCACACACACACACACACACACACATGTTGGTGGAGGGGCAGGCATGGTCTTCTGGGCAAAACAATGGTGGCTGGGTGTCTGACACTGTAGGACAGCACAGGTCATTAACTCACAGAAAAAAGCTAATTCCACAAGCTGAAGTTTGCCAACCTGACATTAAAATGCTAAGCATGGTGGTGATTTTGGGACTTTTTTCTTCCAAACCAGCAACTGCAGAGGAGATGCCTGCTTTGTAAAGGATGCTGCTGGAGGCAGCAGGTCGAATGTAAGAGAACTCTGCATCAGATGAAGCCTTCCCTATACTATCCTCAGTGTGCCCCGTGACCCTCTTCCCCGCTTGATATTGTGTATCTAAAGCCTTGTGAGATTTCCTTCCCTATCACTAGAGACAGGGTGGTAATTGTAGTGGATATGAGTGCCAATGCCACCCTCTGGGCATCACAAATGCTGGGTGCATAGGTCAGAGCTGTGAAGGAGGGTAGGGGGCTGGGTGCACAGGTAAGAGCCCTGGAGTGGGCTTTGTACAGAAGTGAGAGTTGTGTGGGGATGGGCTGGATCCAAGGTTGAAAGGGAAGGGATGCAGAGGTGAGAATTGTGGATGGAGAGGATGGAGCATCAGTGTGAGATCTGTGAAGGGATGTGGGGGGGGATTTAATGGTGAGAACTGTGAATCAAGGTGGGGTGGTGCAGAGGTGAAATCTGTGGAGGGGGACAGGTTGCAGAGGGGGAATATTTTGGACAGGGGAGTTCGAGGCAATACCTTAGGGTGGATGGGTGCTGTGGTAAGAGCTGTGGACAGAGGGAAGGAGATGTGTGCAGAGATGAGAGCCGTGGACTGTCGTGGGTGCAAAATTTAAAATGTGGAACGAGGCAGAGGTAAGCTGTGAGGGAACCAAATAAGCTGTGGATGGGAATGTAGAGGTGAGCTATAGATAGCACACACACACCAGTGAGCTATGGACAGAGGGCGCAGTAGTGTGCAGTGGACACAGAGTACTGAGTTGAGTTGTGGATCAGGGTGCAGTGTAGGGTTGCCACCCCATCCCATTAAAACCAAACACATATTAATTACACATGCTCTGTGGCTGATTAAGAAGGTATTCTCTTTGATGCGGCTGCACTTTATATACTCTTTTACCACTGCGATCTGTATCCTGGGCTATGTGTTACTTACTCCTGGCTACTGTACTCTGTATGCAGGGCTATACCTTACATAGTCCTGACCACTCTGTATGGTGGGAGTGCAGCAGTCAGGAGTGTGCAAAGTACATGGCAGCATAGAGAATTCAGCAGTTAGGAGTATGTGATGTGTAGCACAGCTGACAGAGTGCAGTGGTAAAGAGTCTGTAATATACAGCCTAGTGTATAGCGAGCTGGGGTCAGTATTATAAAATGTATCATGTAGTATACAGGGGTAGCGACCAGGAGTATGTAATGAATGACATAGCATAAAGGGTGCAGCAGTCAGGATTATGTAACATACAGTGACCGTTATATTATCCTGACCATACTTTCTACAGTTGTGTGAAAAAGAATTTGCCCCCTTCCTGATTTTTTATTTTTTTGCATATTTCTCACACTTAAATGATTCAGATCATCAAACAAATTTTAATATTACACAAAGATAACCCGAGTAAATCCAAGATGCAGTTTTTAAATTATTATTTCATTTTATAAGGGAAAAAAAGCTGTTCAAACCTGCCTGGCCCTATGTGAAATAGTAATTGCCCCCACCCATGCTGAATCATGAATGAACTGTGATTAACCACAATTTTTTGGAAATCTGAGTTAAATTTCACTTGCCACACCCAGGCCTAATTACTGCCAGACCTTTTGAATCAAGAAATCACATAAATAGAAGCTGTGACAAAGTGAAGCACGCTAACAGATCACAAAAAGCCACACATCATGCCACAATCTAAAAAAATTCAAACAGATTAGAAACAAAGAAATGTACATGTATCGGTCAAGTAAGGGTTTCAAAACCATTTCTAAGGCTTTGGAATTCCAGTGAACCACGGGGAGAGCCATTATCCACAAATGGCGATAACTTGGAACAGTGGGGAATCTTCCCAGGAGTGACAGGCCTGCAAAAAAAGTCATAAAAGAACCCAGAACAACATCTAAAGAACTGCAGGCCTCACTTGCCTCAGGTAAGATCAGTGTTCATAATTCAACAATAAGAAAGAGACTGGGAAAAAATGGCATCCATGGGAGAGTTCCAAGGCCAAAGCCACTGCTGACCAAAGAGAACACAAAGGCTCACCTCACATTTACCAAAAACCATCTTGATTATCCCCAGGACTTTTAGGCAAATATTCTGTGGACTGATTTGTACTTTTTGGAAGGTGTGCATCTGGCATAAAACGAATACAGCATTTCATAACAAGAACGTCATACCAATAGTCAGACATGGTGATGTAGCGTGATGGTCTGGGGCTGCTTTGCAGCTTCAGGACCTGGGCGACTTACCATAATTGATGGATCCATGAATTCTGAGCTCTACAAGAAAATCCTATAGGAGAATGCCCAGCAATCAGTTTGTGACCTCAAGCTCAAGAGTACTTGAGTTATGCAGCAGGACAATGATCCGAAACACAACAGCAAGTCCACCTCCAAATGGTTCAAACAAAGCAAAATTTAGGTTTTGGAGTTACCTAGTCAAAGTCTGGATCCAATTGAGATGCTGTATCATGACCTTACACAGGCCATTCATTCTGGAAAACCCTCCAATGTGGCTGAATTAAAAAAAATTCAGCAAAGAAGAGTGGGCCAAAATTTCTCCACAGCAATGTGAAAGACTCATTGCCAGTTATCGCAAACGCTTGATTGCAGTTGCTGCCGCCAAGGGTGGCACAGCCAGTTATTAGGTTTAGGGGCAATTACTTTTCACATAAAGCCAGGCAGGTTTGGACAGCTTTTTTCCCTTAATAAATGAAACCATCATTTAAAAATTGCATTTGTATTTACTCGGGTTATCTTTGTGAAACACTAAAACTTGTTTGATGATCTGAGTCATTTAAGTGTGACAAATATACAAAAAAAAAAAAAAACATAAAGGGGGCAAATACTTTTTCACACAACTGTATACTGTGCTGTGTGGTACGTACCTTTTATTGTCATATCTTACATACTTATGGCTGCTGCACTCTGCTCACTCTGCCTGCACATTACAAACTCCTGACCACTGCACTTTGTGTGCTGCGCTGTACATGACATACCTCTGACCAGAGTACTATATACATTATAAAATTCTGATTCCTGCATGCTATATGCTATATTGTTACATACCGCTGACCAAAGTGTTCATTGCCGTAACCTCCCTGACGGTTTTCCCGAGTGTGGCTCAGGGTTAAATTTCAGCACCATTAGCGGTAACCCCAAGCCACACTTGGGATTACATCTCAGGATCCTGGTGTGGCGTTACTTACCTTGTCCCCGGGATCCTGCAATGTCCCCCACTGTGTCTGCGGGCTCCGTCCTCTGCCTGAAGCCTCTCTGTGCCAGGCTCCTTTCCCTGCGAGCGTCGCAACGCATGGGAGCGGAGCCTGGCAGCAAATTAAAAAAAAAGTAAAAATCATAACACATACAGTACTGTAATCTTACAGATTACAGTACTGTATGAATTTATTTCACATCCCTTTTGTCCCCAGTGCTTTGTCCAATGCCCTGCATGCAGTTTTATGTTATATATACTGTTCTTTCTGCCTGGAAACTGGAGACTGTCCATAGCAACCAAAAAGTGTCCCTTTACGTCAAAAGTGGCTTTAGACCAGCTAGAAAACAGTGATAGTAAATTAGAACACTTGCAGAATTATTATTATTATTATTATTATACAGTATTTATATAGCGCCAACAGTTTATATAGCGCTTTACAACTTGAGGGTAAACAGTACAAATACAATACAATTTGATACAGTAGGAATCAGAGGGCCCTGCTCCTTAGAGCTTACAATCTAAGAGTTGAGCGATAGTGAATCCTGGGGAGATTTATTTTATTATTATTATTATATTATTATTATTTTTAATTATTTATATTTATATATTATATTATAATTTATGTTTTTGTGTTTCAAACTTCATCATACCCGGGATATCTACTAGACTCTTGGTGGACAGATTTAAGTGTGTTATTGTTAAGAATTACAGGCCTACAATATAAAACGCCAAATTTCCATGCAAAATAATGGTACCGCTTTCAGCACCTAAAATCCGAAATAATCATACCGTCAGGGAGGTTAACAGTTTCCAGTTGTTTAGTATTCTCGGATATTATAATGAAGTGCTTCTTCAAGGTAAGCTCAGATTAGTTGTTAGCTCGATGTCTATATTCTGTGTGTAGTGCAATTTTATTTCTAGTGTCATTTGGATGCCTTACCTTGTAATCATGGGCTCACGTGTTGTGGCTGCAGTTTGTAGCTTCATGGCTGATTGATTTCCCTATGTCAGTGTATTCATTCACCTAGCTTGTCTCTATTCTCTAAAGGGACAGACAACTTCTTCTTACGAGTCATGCAATGTCCATTCCATGCTTCACCATTTCCTCTGTGTTGCATCACAAACGTGGGAGTGCAAAATGACAGTGTCCGCATAAAGGGGCCCCATTAATGTGTGTATGCTTTTCTCTGACACTTGCTTCTATTTCCATTACACTTTGCATGTTTGACTTGGGTGTTGAAACATCCATGAATATTAAATTTAGCTATCACTGTGGATATCTATTATGCCTTTAAAATGGCAATTTTATTAAATTCCCCATTTTCATTAAATTCCCCATTTAAGTAATATGTTTAATCAAATTAAAGCAGATATGATACAAAAGAAATGAACCCTGTCTAAAGGAAAGCCTAGTCTTAAGCAGGCTATAGACAAGTCAAAAACCAAATAAAAATTTTTGACAGTTGTCGAATTCTTTGTTTTTCGCACCATTAGTGTGCCAACTGCGGCACACGATTTTCATGCGGTAATCGAAAAGTGCCTGAACCAACCTGCTAGATTTTTTTTTAGAAAAATGAAACAAATGATGGCACAATCATACGAGCTGTTTTCATTTTTCAATCGACAGAACGTTTGGTTTTCGATTCCTCCATGGCCTGCCTTAAAGTGATTATAAAGTTTTGTTTTTTTTAGGCAAAAATAACAAACAGTGGATTTGCACAGAGCAGCCTGGATCCTCCTCTTGTCTGGTCCCATTGAATTACTTGCTAAAATCATTCTAAATCATTAATTTACTTTATTGTTATTATTATTATTATTTGCCATTTAGTTGACATATAAGTAATACCCCCCTCCCCCATCTATGATGCTAGATGCTATTTAGGTGACACAAGGAAAAATGGTCACCTAATCCTTGGCCCAGTTTCATTTTCCCCTTATTACTCCAATCTGGTGAAAACTGAAATATCTGGTTGCCATGGGTAGTTTTTAATAACTAGGATTTAGTTCTTTTATTATTTTATTACAGGCATTTATACAGCACAAACAATTTATGCAGCACTTTACATTCACATCAGTCCTGCCCTTCAAGAGCTTAAAATCTAACATCCCTACCTCACATGAACACATACTAGAATCCATTTGGATATAAGCCAATTAATTAACTTAGCATGTTTTTGGAGTGCGGGAGGAAAGCCATATAAGCACAGGGAGAACATGCAAACAGATAGGGGTTGATTTACTAAAGGCAAATAAACTGGACACTTTGCAAAGTGTAGTTGCACTCTGCAAGTTGCAGTTGCTCCAGAACTTAGTAAATGAGCAGAGCTCTGCTGACTTCCATCATCCAATCATGTGCAAGCAAAATGCCGTTAAAAAAAAAATCCTTGTATGTGATTGGGTTTTATTTCCAAAGTGAAAGTTTACCTCATTTACTAAGCTCTAGAGCAGCTGCACTTGAAGAGTGCAATTGGACTTTGCAAAGTACACAGTCTATTTGCCTTTAGTAAATAAACACCTAAGTGTCCTTGCCAGGATTTTAACGAAGGGCACAAATGCTTAAAGGCAGAAGTGCTAACCACTAAGCCACTGTGCTGTTCTTCACAGTAAACAATTTAATTGTATTTTTCATTTAGAGGATACTGGAGAATTCCAATCTTTCTTATAAGAACTTTTTTTTTTTTTTACTCACAGCAGGGTCTATTAGAGAACGTACTTAATGTAGTGTCATGTTAATTGTTTTCAGAGTTAACCAATTTCTCAATTTAATTGTCAATTGATTAACCTATTGAAATGTTAAGTGAGTCAGTTTCCTTCCAGTGCAAACAGCAGTACCATATTGTAGATCCATCAGCTGGAGGGGAGCCGTCATTTGCCTTACTGAATGTGCTGGTATTTTTTTCCCCCTCTCCCTATGCCCTCCCTGAGCTTTTAATTAGATAAAGCAATTGCAGATGCATTTGTCAGTCTGCTGCAAAAGGTTATCAGCACTGCGGCTGACCCGAGGAGGGTAGCACAGCTATGCCAGAATGGATTTTACAGCAAGGACTGTTGTACGCCAATGCATTGTGATGGTAATTAAGTCAAGACTTGCTGTTTTTGTAGCCTTAACTATGCAATCAGATGTTTTCTCTGTCAAATATAGGTACTTATTAGGCACTCATTTGGGCACTAATATACATGTGAAAAGGAAGACTTTCTTAAGGCTAATAGTAGTAGATGATGATGCTATTAGAACATTAGTAAGATAGATGCCTAAAGCATACTGAGGGAGAATTCAAAACATTTTTTGTCACCCTTTCTTTTAAAGAGGGTGACCTTATCTTACAGATTTAACGTGCACCAACAGGAATATTGTAAAAACCAACTGTGCCAATAGCGACATTATTTAATAGGCCTGCATGGCAAAAGAGCACAGACAGCACCGAAACCTCTCCTTGTAGGCTGAAGTGCTTAAAAAAAAATAAAACTAAAGAAAAAGAGAAACAAAAATGCAGAGGTCATTTGCTGCCCAGTCTGATCCTCCAAAATCTCTTAAAGGATTTCGCCGCTAATGGTCCCCCCGTATTCAAGGCTAAATCGCCACGTTGGGTTTGTGAAAAGGAGGCATACTTTGCAGGAGTTTGTGTGTAGTTTAATAACTCTTAAAATGGTGTCTAGCATTGTGAGGTCATGTTCCAGCAGTTGTGTGGTGCTTTTTTGTGGCTGCCAATCTGCTTCGTTGGCCCAGTTGGTAAACAGCTTAAATCCAGACATCCATTCAGTCTCCGGGCAGTGAATAGAACTTGGAGAGGGGAAAAAAAAAACACAAATCTAAGTGATGACTGACTGGCACCGGGCTCACAAAAGCCTCTAACACTATGCAAGGGTATTTACATAGGAATCAGACCTCTGTAAAGAAGAGGAGCATCATTATTAGAATGGGATATTAGAAAATGTTTGTCAGTGTTGTTCTACTGTATCTACAACTTTCTGTTTAAGACTGATGTCTACCTTTCCTGTCCTCAGAAAGGTTATATTGGTTATCTTGGAATGTGTGATTATAGTTTTTTAACCTCCCTGGTGGTATTCCCGAGTCTGGCGCGGGGTGGATTTTCAGTACCAAAAACGGTAACCCCGAGACAGACTCGGGATCGCATCGCAGGATCCATGTAGAGGTTACTTACCTTTGCCCCTGGATCCTGCGATGTCTCCCCGCTGTGATCTGAGAGCCGCCGTGTCTCGCTCGATTCACAGTGCCGAGCTCCGTTCCCTGCGAGCGTTGCGACACACGGGGATGGAGTTCGGCGCCAAATTCAAAAAGTAAAAAACACAGTATAGATACAGTATACTGTAATCTTACAGATTACAGTACTGTATCAAATAACTACACATCCCCTTTGTCCCTAGTGGTTTGTCCAGTGTCCTGCATGCAGTTTTATATTATAAATACTATTCTTTCTGCCAGGAAACTGGAGATTGTCCATAGCAACCAAAAAATGGCCGTTTACGTCAAAAGTGCTTTTAGACCAGCTAGAAAACAGAGATAATAAATTAGAATCACTTGCAGAATTGAGCGATAGTGATTCGTGGGGAAATTCGTCATCAAACACTAAGGCCCCTTTCACACTTATACGACTTGTCCCACAATTTTGCCGACTTCAAAGTAGTCCCTGCACTACTTTGGTCCAACTTACATGCGAGTTGATGTCCATAGACCTCAATGTTAAACCCTCAAGTAGCATGCAAATCGTACCTGAATAATATAGACACAATTTCAGTACAACTTTGTAAGCACAAGCTGTAAGCACAAGCCTCACACCATGTATGTTTTCATTTGTTAATGCCAAAGTTGTGGCAAAGTCGTACAAAGTAGTACTGCTCCCAAATCGCGGCAAAATCGCGGCCGCGAAATCGCAGTAAAATCACGCGACTTTGAAGTCGTATAAGTGTGAAAGGGGCCTAAAAGTAATGACAGCGACAATTCTGCAACTGAGCAAATTTCAGTGTTTTTGATTTGATTACATTATTGAATAATTTTTATTATTATTATATTATTATTTGTTATAATTATTTATAGTTATTTATTATATTATAATTTTTGATTTCGTTTTTCAAACCTTATCATACCCGGGATGTCTACTAGATTCTTGTTTGGACAGATTTAAGTGAGTTATTTCTAAGAATTACAGGCCTACAATATAAAACGCCAAATTTCCATGCAAAATAATTGTACCGCTTTCAGCATCAAAAATCTGAAATAATCATACCGCCAGGAAGGTTAAAGCCCTATTTCAGCCCAGTCAAAAAACAAAAAATTGGATCCATTAGCATTTATCAAAAATAAAAATAAAAAGCAGCTCCTGTTGCTATACTTACCTGAAGACCATTCATTGATCCAGCACTGTTCCTGTTCCATGATCAATGGCACCCTGTGTCATTCAGCCTAATTCTTGAGAGCTCAGGGTGTCAGGGCTCCTCTCCCTTCCTTGGTGCCACATCATTGCATGCTTTACCAAAGAATGTATCATTTTGATCAGATAATTTTTTTATTCAAACCTCTCTGCCACATGGCTTAGTGGAGAAGCCCATTCTGCTTTTCCCTGGTTCAGCTTGTAAAATCCTGGATTGTCCCCTTGCTTGCTGGAAGAGGTGATGATGCTGATTCATTGTCCAGTGAGTAGCTGGAGTAGTGAGTAGGTGGGGAGAGATGATACAGAATTTCTGAGTTCCAAAATACATGTGCCACCTGCCTGGCTGTACCGTGTGGCAGATGCCTAGTACATACGGGCCAAATGTCGGGAGACTTTGGCCGGTTCAATAAAAACCAGCCAACATTCGGCCCATGTGTATGTCAACTGTCAGAGCACAACAGCTCAGCAAGGGAGATCGCTGTACTAACGTCGGACTGTAATGCCCTGTACTAACGTCGGACATTGATCGGACATTCCGACAACAAAATCCATGGATTTTTTTCGACGGATGTTGGCTCAAACTTGTCTTGCATACACACGGTCACACAAAGTTGTTGGAAAATCCAATCGTTCTGAACGCGGTGACGTAAAACGCGTACGTCGGGACTATAAACGGGGCAGTAGCCAATAGCTTTCGTCTCTTAATTTATTCTGAGCATGCGTGGCACTTTGTGCGTCGGATTTGTGTACACACGATCTGAATTTCCGACAACTGATTTTGTTGTCGGAAAATTTTATAGCAAGCTCTCAAACTTTGTGTGTCTGAAATTCCAATGGAAAATGTGTGATGGATCCCACACACGGTCAGAATTTCCGACAACAAGGTCCTATCACACATTTTCCGTTGGAAAACCTGACCATGTGTACAGGGCATTAGTGTTGAACGAAAAAAAACTATTAGCGTGTACCAGACTTTAGTCATATGGCTGGCTATAAGCCTGCATTCACACCTGAGCAGAGTGTAAGCAGAAACTATTCCTGGTGATTTTGAGGCAGTTTCTTTGGGTGTTTTACAATTTTTTTTGCACAAGTATCAAGCTTCAGGCATCTGGGCTGGGTAAGGAGAGAACAGCAGTTCTAGAGGCAGAGAGAAGTTTTTCAGGTGAAAAAAATCTGCAAATGCACGCACCCATTGAAGTTTGTGGGGACACAAACACCTCAATATGCTCAAAAAAGCGTTGCCTAGATCAAAGAGTAACCATAACTGAAAGTACAATTGTGAACAGGGACAATTCTCTATGTTAAGTATAGTCAGGAAAGACTCTCAAGTGTGAATGGGGGGGCTTAACAATGAACAATGTTTTGGTAAGTAAAACAGTAAATATGCTGTATATACAGTATATTTAAGTTGTGTAACTACCAATTTCCCTAATATTTTGCTTTTAAAAAAAGTAGATTTCTTGGAGAGAACTTAGTAGTTCCATGTTAAAGCGGAGTTCCACCCAAAAGTGGAACTTCCACTCATTTGTCTCCTACCCCCCTCTGGTGCCACATTTGGCACCTTTCGGGGGCGGGGGGGGGGCATACACAGCAGGGACCCGGTGTAAAGCTGTAATGTTTCACTGCCGGGTTCCCTTACCGGCACTGGTAGCGGCAGCACCCGACAGCTGATGGAAACATCAGCTGCGGTGCCGACATCGCTGGACTCCAGGACAGGTAGGCGTCCTATCATTAAAAGTCAGCAGCTGCAGTATGTGTAGCTGCTGGCTTTAAATTTTTGCAGGGGTGGGCGGACCTCTGCTTTAAGCTTACTGATCCTCTGAGCTTCATTACTGTTATCTCCATATACAAATTAGTGAGTTCATACTCCACAGGCATGGTGGGTGGCATGTTCCTGTTGCTACTACATCAGGGCCCATAAGTTGTCAGGACCGGGTTTCTGAACCCATGACATCCAGCAGTAGCTCTTCTGCCTGAGCCACCTGAGATGCTGGACATTATCATGTATGATTCATTGGATAATCTTGCCTTGTGCCTTGTTTCTGGTGAACCTTGAACTCCTTGCTCTTCCCATGAATTTTCTTTTTGAAGTCATTGCTTTGCACTTCCTGTTTGCTCTTTCCAGCTGTTATCATGCTCCTTTGCATACCTCCAGTTGTCCTTATCTCCAATACCACTCGTTACTGACCTTGAGCTTGTTCCTCAACTATGCTTTTGCTTGATCCCAAACTTCAACTATTCGTTATTGAGCTTTGGCCTGTTTCTGGACCCCTGCTTGCTTACCTCCTGGTACGGCGATCCTGAGGACAGCAACCTGGTACTAAACATGTAGCAAAACCCATCAACACCATCAGGAGCTCTGGTGAATGGTTAGTGCTTAGACTCCACACCTCGGGTGAGCCTGTGTCATCCGCCTGGTTAACCTGCTTGTGTACTTATCCAGCTGATCGGAGGGGGCCTCTCTACTGCTATAGCTTCTGGTCTCTGAGCCCAACCCTTGATCATAACATAAGGGCTGTATGAGGGTCAGGGAAATTTAAGATGAAATCCGACGTGAGCTCCTGTAGCGTCTTTAAAATTACTTTTACCCAGTAATCTGAAGTCTCCTTGTGCTCTAAAGTTATCTGCATCTTTTTTCACTGTAAGGTGTCAATAATTAAACATTTTAAGGACCTAGCATTGGGCCTTTAAGAAGCCTGTCCATGGTGTGAATTCCATTCACCGTTAAAAATATACATGCGAATGACTAAACATTTGTGAACACCCAACATCACACCTATTTGAGCTTTTTGGACAGCCTTTCCAAATCATGGGCATTATTATGGAATTACCTCTCTAACAGCCTTTATTATTCTGAGAAGCTTTTCTACAAAATTGTGGAGTGTGCCCATTCAGCTAAATTAGCATTTTTGAGATCAGGTACTAATATTGGATGAGACAATTTTGTTTGTACTTGGCATTCCAATTTACCTCATGGGTTTGAGGAGGATATATATGATGGGCTCTGTGCAATCGACTTGGATTACTCAACAACAAACCCATCATACCCTATCTTTATGGGGCTGAAACAAAGAAAGGCCTTTCCCAAACTGTTGCCACAAGGTTGAAGCTAAATATTTTTGTATGCTGTAGCATTAATTGTACCCTTTGTTTGAAACCCTTGAACTCAATTATTTGGAGAAGTTTCTTTTGGACATATAGTAGGTACGATGGTCAATAAGTGTAGAAATGGGTAAATTTTAGAAGCAAAGTCCCCTATAAGGATGAATATGTTCTCTATTAGCTTTATTAACTTTGGGGCTGAATTTTCAGTTTGGAAAAGGGCTGAAAGATGACCTAAAGTCTGACAGTATCTGTCTTATCCCCAATGCACTTACCTGACCTCAAACACCTCACACTCAAAAACGAAGAGACTGTGTGTTCAGCCAGGTAAGTGCTAGGTAAGTGAGGTTAGATTTCCTGATCTTTATCCTTGTTTCAGGTCAGTGACTGAATATAGAAGTCATTGTATCAGCATATATGTCAGGCTTATAACATTTTCAGAAAGAGGTCATTAATGGCAACCAACCTAAATTCTCAATGCAGGTTTATTTTAAGCTTTTCAACTTGGCATTTTTTAAATGCTTTCTTTCTGTCCATATATCTAAATTGCGATACACCTTCAGGCACTCCATCATTTACATAGATAAACCTATAAAGGCACATGATTTAATATGGTTTGTGTGTTGTTCATTTTTGTCCTTTTTATATACAGTATTATGTTCTTCAATCTACAAAATAAACATAATGCTTTACATCATTTTACTTCATATTTATTTCTGAATAGGCTACTTCAAAGAACTGTACAGTGATTCAGTTGTTACCTGTAATATATACAGTGTGTTCAGTTCCCTCAAGGTTATATTGACTGGACAAATATATCATATGGAACTTAAAATCAGAAAGAAAACTCACTGCCAAGGCTGATATTGGTCAAACCACGAATCACATTCTGAGTAGGTCCAACAAAGTATGTCTATTCATTGAGCTGTGATTTCCCCCTTTCCCCCGAATTACTTTTAAAGAATAAAGTACACAGTGGGTATTTCTTAGATGCCTTGAGGATGGAGAAAGATTTTTATTCATATGTACAAAGAGTGCAAGTAGCAGTGACATAACATAATGGAGTCTGGGTAGAATTGTGGAAGTGAAAAACAAGTACAACCTAGTCCAAAAATATACAGCAGATAAACTTGTGAACCAATTACATTTCTCTTTGCACTGCCTTAGTTAGTAATGTATCTTACTGATAAAAAAGGAAGACAGGAAAGTTAAATGTTCCGCTATGGTTTTTAAAGCTGAACTCCAGTAAGATATGAAATATCGATATTAACCACTTAAGGATCGGAAGGACCAGGCCATTTTTTGCGATACGGCACTGTGTCGCTTTAACTGACAATTGCGCAGTTATGTGACATTGTACCCAAACAAAATTAACGTCCTTTTTTTCCACAAATAGAGCTTTTGGTGGTGGTTGATCACCTCTGCGGTTTTTATTTTTTTCGCTATAAACATAAAAAGACCAACAATTTTGAAAAAAAACAATATTTTTTACTTTTTGCTATAATAAATATCCAAAAAAAAGATGTCTTCATTAGTTTAGGCCAATATGTATTCTTCTACATATTTTTGGTAAAAAAAAATCTCACTAAGTGTATATTGATTGGTTTACGCAAAAGTTATAGCGCCTACAAAATATATATTTATGCCATTTTTATTATAATTTTTTTTTTTTTTACTAGTAATGGCAGCAATCTGCAATTTATAGTGGGGCTGCGACATTGCGCTGGACAGATCGGACACTTTTAACACCTAGGGAGTAGGGATGAGCTCGATGTTCGAGTTGAACGTAAGTTCGACTCGAACATTGGGTGTTTTACCGTTCGCCGAGCAGCGAACAATATTGGGCGTTTCACGGGAAATTTGAGCGCTGAGGAACGCCCCATAATGCACTGCGAGATCGCTGATTGGCCAAAGCATGCACCTGATCTGCATGCTTTTGCCAATCACAGCGCACTCTGCAGAGAGAGCCATAAGCATTAAGCATAGACTATATATTCAGTGTATACTCAATATTCAGGCAACGCAGGCAGTATATTTGATATATATATATATATATATATATATATATATATATATATATATATATATATACAGTCTTATATATATATATATATATATATATATACTCTGCATTAAGCATAGACTATATATTCAGTATATACTCTATATTCAGGCAGTGTATTCATATATATATATATAGTCTAGTATATATATATATATATATATAAATATATATATATATATATATATATATATACTCTGCATTCAGTTTAGCATATATATATATATATATATATATATAGATATAGATATAGATATAGATATAGATATATATCTATATCTCTATATACAGTTCATTCGCTGGTGTACATTATATAATACACTTCAGGCTGTGTATTCATAAATATATATATATATATATATATATATATATATATATATCTATAGATATATATACAGTCTAGTATATATATCTATAGATATATATATATATATATATCTATATCTATATATATATATATCTATAGATATAGATATATATATATATATCTATAGATATATATATATATATCTATAGATATAGATATATATATATATATATATATATACAGTATCTCACAAAAGTGAGTATACACCCCTCACATTTTTGTAAATTTCATTATATCTTTTCATGTGACAACACTGAAGAAATGACACTTTGCTACAATGTAAAGTAGTGAGTGTACAGCTTGTATAACAGTGTAAATTTGCTGTCCCCTCAAAATAACTCAACACACAGTCATTAATGTCTAAACTGCTGGCAACTAAAGTGAGTAAACCCCTAAGTGAAAATGTCCAAATTGGGCCCAAAGTGTCAATATTTTGTATGGCCACCATTATTTTCCAGCACTTAACCCTCTTGGGCATGGAGTTCACCAGAGCTTCACAGGCTGCCACTGCCTCTTCCACTCCTCCATGACGACATCACAGAGCTGGTGGATGTTAGAGACCTTGCTCTCCTCCACCTTCTGTTTGAGGATACCCCACAGATGCTTAATAGGGTTTAGGTCTGGAGACATGCTTGGCCAGTCCATCACCTTTACCCTCAGCTTCTTTAGCAAGGCAGTGGTCATCTTGGAGGTGTGTTTGGGGTCGTTATCATGTTGGATTACTGCCCTGTGGCCCAGTCTCCAAAGGGAGGGGATCATGCTCTGCTTCAGTATGTCTCAGTACATGTTGGCATTCATGGTTCCCTCAATGAACTGTAGCTCCCTAGTACCGGCAGCACTCAGGCAGCCCCAGACCAGGACACTCCCACCACCATGCTTGACTGTAGGCAAGACACACTTGTCTTTGCACTGCTCTCCTGGTTGCCGCCACACACGCTTGACACCATCTGAACCAAATACGTTTATCTTTGGTCTCACCAGACCACAGGACATGGTTCCAGTAACCCATGTCCTTAGTCTGGTTGTCTTCAGCAAACTGTTTGCGGGCTTTCTTGTGCATCATCTTTAGAAGAGGCTTCCTTCTGGGAAGACAGCCATACAGACCAATTTGATGCAGTGTGCGGTGTATGGTTTTAGCCCTGACAGGCTGAACAGGCATCACCTCTTCAACCTCTGCAGCAATGCTGGCAGCACTCATACGTCTATATCCCAAAGACAACCTCTGGATATGATGCTGAGCACATGCACTCAACTTCTTTGGTCAACCATGGCGAGGCCTGTTCTGAGTGCAACCTGTCCTGGTAAACCACTGTATGCTCTTGGCCATCATGCTGCAGCTCAGTTTCAGGGTCTTAGCAATCTTCTTATAGCCTAGGCCATCTTTATGTAGAGCAACAATTCTTTTTTTCAGGTCCTCAGAGAGTTCTTTGCCATGAGGTGCCATGTTGAACTTCCAGTGACCAGTATGAGAGAGAGAGCGATAACACCAAATTTAACACACCTGCTCTCCATTCACACCTGAGACCTTGTAACACTAAGGAGTCACATGACACCGGGGAGGGAAAATGGCTTATTGGGCCCAATTTGGACATTTTCACTTAGGGGTGTACTCACTTTTGTTGCCAGCATTTCAGACATTAATGGCTGTGTGTTGAGTTATTTTGAGGGGACAGCAAATTTACACTGTTATACAAGCTGTACACTCACTACTTTACATCGTAGCATTTCTTCAGTGTTGTCACAGGAAAAGATATCATAAAATATTTTCAAAAATGTGAGGGGTGTACTCACTTTTGTGAGATACTGTATATATATATATATATATATATATATATACTCTGTATTCAGTGTAGTGTATATATACAGTTCATTCGGTGGTGTAAATTATATAATACACTTCAGGCGGTGTATTTATATAAGTAAGAAGGCCAGTATGGTGGCCTGAATTGATGGGAGGAGCCCAGGGGATATTTAAGCAGCTCGCTAGCCTGTGGTCTTTGTAGGTTCCTGTGCGCGATTCGTTACGTCACTAGGCCGACTCTTCCAACTCGGCGTTCGTGAGTTGCGTGATCGAAACTTTCAGAGGCTTTCTGTTCCCATTCGCAGTTTTTCGGCTCGCTGTCTGTTGCAGTCGCGGCGCACTGATTCGTGCCTCTGTCATGGCAAATCATTTCACTCATTTCATTTCACGTAACTATCGCTCCAAGTCGGATCCAGTTGCTTCCGCTACACACCTATTTGTTCCGGCATGTTCCAGTTGTTTTTGTTTCATTTTCGTACCGTGCTCCACAGTCCAGTTCGTTGTCAGTTGTAATCACGGCACACCGATTCGTGCCTCCGTCATGGCGATCATTGACACTTCGATTCGGATCCACTCGCGTCAGCAACGCATCAATTCGCACCCAGCATTTCAGTCTTACAAGCCTTAAGCCTTACTCAGACTTACAGCCTATCTTTTCCTCAGGTTCGGCAGTTGCTTCGTGTCGAGTCATTCGTGCATCTTCTAGTATCTTGGCATGGCTCCACCAATGTTCAATGTCAGTCGCCTCTACGACGCAATGGTCCAAAAAAAAAAAAAAAAAAGGAAACAGCCTCGTCTTTTCATGTCACCCCTAATATAGGTATCGGTCGATCTAGTTTCGACCTCAAAGACAAGGACTTCGCATCTAGGGCACAAGTCACCCAGAGCCATGTCACAGATCGGCAGCGAAGACCTCGCATGAGCCCCCCCTGTCACCTTCCCCGATTTCAGAGAGTGGCAGCGTGCAGTCCCTCAGGGGATGGACCATCCCCAAGTTGACAGCGGAACCAAGGCGCTGGCGTGTGCCCTTTCCCGCTATGGCCAGGAAGGCTGAGCTCTTCAGGCTCCTCTTCCCTTCCGCCAGCCACAGATGGGCCCAGTAGGCATCTCTCCAATCTATATCCACCGCTATCTCTCAGCTCCACACCATGGTGTCATCCCTGTCTACCACAGTCACGGACGTTCAAGCCAGAGTGGCACTCTTGGAGGGTCGCCCAGCCATGGTCATCCCTGACTCGGTCCCAGTCCAGGTTCTGACACCCCCTCCTGCAGGTACCACAGGGTAGAGTTCCACTATCTCCCCAGCTCACTTGGTCCCAGCCAGCATCAGGAAGGACATTCCGGACGGCAAGGATGTCAACCTTGCCTCCCTCCTCATTTCAGTCTGCGACCTGGTAGAAAATAAATCTTATGCCCGGGGAGATGTATCAGTGGTCCTCAAGGTCAAAGATCCCAGGCTCAACCGCAAATTATCCTTAGCAGAGTTTACGTTGGCCTTTGAGATGCCGAGGGATGTCCTGTGCTCAGCCAGTCCCAGTAAGAGGGAAGAGCTGGACCTGTATCTCCACACCGTGGTGGACCTGGGCTATAAATACGGAGGGTTCTCATTTTACGATTATCACCGTTCCTTCACTTTGAAGCTCCTACCCATCCACCCGTCCCTCTGGTGCTGGCACGGCATTAAATGGAAGGAGTCATACTACTTTGCTACCAAACTGACCTTTGGCTCTAAGAGAAGCCCCTGGCTCTTCAACACTTTCGCACAGTCCCTCACCTGGATAATGTCGCACCAAGCTCAGTGTCAAAAAATCATCCATTACTTGGACGACTTCTTGCTAATCGAACAGCCCGGTGTGCTCCCAGGAATCCTCGATAGGTTAAGAGTCATCTTTGGGAATCTCAATATACCCATTGCGGAACACAAAGTGGAAGGCCCAACACACTCCATCTCCTAACTCTGAATCAACCTAGACACTCGCTCCATACAGGCCAGCCTCCCCCTAGACAAACTGACCCGCATCAGGTCAGTTCTTCAAGACTTCACACGTACACAGGGGTGTACTAAGAAGCAGCTTCAATCCCTCTTGGGAATGCTCAATTTTGCAATGAAGATCATTCCCCAGGGTCGATCTTTTGTTTCACGCCTCCTGGTCTTCCTCTCCCAGACACAGGACCCCAAACAAATCCTTAGCTTAGATGCCACGGCAGTAGCGGATCTGTCAATGTGGGAGGAGTTCCTTATTAGTTGGAACAAAATATCCATGTTTATACCATCAATATCTCCCCTATTACCGCAGGTAGTGACAGATGCAGCAGCCTCCACAGGCTTCGCTGCAATTTTTGGCCACCATTGGTTCGCGGGATCATGGCCCCCAGAGATACTCCTAATCCCCGGGTTTATCGGGTCTTCCTCTCTGTTTGAACTATACCTGATCGTGGCAGCCGCTCAGCTCTGGGGTCAAATCCGGACTGGACAAACTGTGGACAACTAGGCCACGTCCGATATTATTAATAAAGGCAGGTCCAAGTCGCTCCCAATTATGTCCTTCCTACGCAGGTTGGTACAACTATCTCTACAACACCAGTTTAACGCCCACTGCCCATTCTTTCCGGGCAAGTGCAACCTCACAGCACACGCACTATCCCGCTTTAATTTAATTTCTTTTCAGCAGAAATCCACAGCACGACCCAGCTCATCAATCAGTCTTTATCCCGATACACGCTCAAAGCCTACCATACAGCTTGGAACGTATTCAGCAAATTGCTAGCAACCTGCTCCGAGGCAACATCAACAGACACCAAGCTCCATAAATTCCCATCTCCACCAATAAATTCCCTTTCTGTCTCTGATCCAACTTAGTCGAGTATCCTATATGGAATCCAAGCATTAATAGCATCTGGTTATTGGCTATGTGTGATGAATGGAATAAGTTTAACCTGCATGTACTCTAGGCATACCCAATGGCTGCTTCAATGTAGGAAATATGAATGACAACTGTATTGTTTATCCCTTTTACCATCCTTATTTTTGTCTTGATTAATGCTCTTTATGTTTGGCCACTCACTTTGATGATCGTATATCAGGATCACGAAATGACAATTAACTAATGTCAACAAATGAGAGACACACACAGCTTGGATGTTTCTCCTCAATTTAGACCTGAGAGGTGGGCGTGTACGAGGAACGGACGGAATAAGAAGGAGCCCTCGCACGCCACCTACACGTCCAGACGAAGCTACACATCTCAGTTTGTGAAACGCGTTGACGTCACTGCGCCCGGACGTCACGCCTGCTGTCATCCCCCGTTGGGGCTAGCCGGCTCACCGATCGAGAGAATGTTCCGCCCGTTCGCGTGGAACAGCCGCTGAAGTGGTTTTAGGCGCACCTAGATGGCCGGCCATCCGCACACCTGAGTACATACCCGTGGGGTTACCAGGATTATCCAGGAAATATCCAGTATTGTGAACGGTGAACAGTGGTGCAGTCCACAGCACAGGGGACATCACACTACGGAAGTACCTGTGGATCTCTGAACGGGACCCGTCAGTGGTAAAGTACCCAGCCGCATGTGCTGAATGTTGCTGCCTACATTTAACCATTGTCTGACTCACCTCTACAGCACGTACTTGTGTACATCTTACATACCAGCCTGCTTATTATAGCAACTGTCTTATACCATCCTGGACTTCAGCCACCCCAGCATCTATTTTACATACCATGGCCCCATCACCCATTTCCGTCTCTTGGATACTGATATCTGATCTTTGATCTTGCATCAGCACCCCACTCCACGGCTCATACCTCTCTCTTCTCCCCCTTTCCCATCCGTTACCTCACCATTTCCTCACATCACGCCCTCCCACACCCCCCCTTTTTTCCCCATCCCCGTCCCCATCTCTTCCCTAATTTGAGCCGCCCCCCCGGGGGGATTGATGTTTGCTGCACAACCCCATTCAGTCACACTGAACACTCCTCATTGTAGCAGGTTGTGCAGACATCAATAGCCCAGACGTCCGGACGCACATGTTTGTTTTTATATGTTGTTTTGTCCTCCTTGTCTGTGTATTAGTATTGATCGTTTCAGCCACCTCCGATCAATCTATTTTATTTAGGCTATGTTTATTTGTGATGCATGCTATCTTATCTCCACGTGTATGTTCTTGTACCCCAATAAATATATAATTGGTTTTCACATGTTCACTCATATTGTCCTTCCTTTGAGCCCCGCTTTTCTTTTCAGTCCCCTCCTGTCTGGGACAATTGTGTACATAATGGCTTTATCTCATGTTGCCATAATCAATTGGCCCTATCTCATAACACTATCCGACTATACTTAGCCAGCATCCAACACTTTCTGGCTTTACAAGATCCCGCAAAACCATTCTTGTTCGCATCCCATGCAATCCGAGCCATCCTACGCGGCATTCAGAAACAACAACCCATAACCAACGCCAAGCGTCTGCCTATAACGAGTGCCATCTTCAGGGATATGTCTACTATCCTTTCAAGTTCTCCATCTGGCCTTCTCAACAGCCTGGTCATACAAGCATCCATCTACCTAGCTTACTACCGGTTTTTGCAACCTAGCCAGTTTACCTGCAGCAACCCCTCCGGCCAAGTTCTGCGTGGACATCACCTGTCTCTCTACCAAGACCATTTCATCCTTCACCTCGCAGTATCCAAAACCCAACAATCAGGCTCCGGGGTAGACATCCATCTCTTCAAAACAAACAATGTCTGGGTCCAGTAACGATACTCGACCGCCTACTGTCACTCCTACCAAAGCAATCAAACTCTAGTCCCCTACTAACTTTTCCGATCAAACCCTTGAGTGCCTGCCAGTTCATCAGGTATGTGAGGATTCTTCTACGCAACCGATACCTCAACCCCAGTCAGTACTCCGGTCACTCATTCCGAATTGGAGCAGCCTCGGCTGCATCCCAGCATGTGGTCCCAGATCCCATTATTAAGAGATTAGGCAGGTGGAAGTCTGCCTGCTTTGCACAATGAATAATGCTAAACTAATAAAAAACTACACCCCTACCTGAATGTTTTTGCCCCCTTATTTGGTATATACAGGGCACACTTCAGGTCCATTTCATGTTGTAAGTCTTATGGCAACTCTGTTGTTCACAAATCCGTATCGGCCATTGGGCTCCGACCATAAATAAGAAGGCCAGTATGGTGGCCTGAATATATGGGAGGAGCCTGGGGGATATTTAAGCAGCCCGCTCGCCTGTGGTCTTTATCGGTTCCTGTGCACGATACCCACCCTCCCATTCCCTTTTTCAGGGCATTTCTCAAAATCGTTTCTCTCCACAAATATCTATTACTAATCTTGGGTATGCCCCCTTATTTGGTATACCGACCATCAGACCAGGGCACACTTCAAGTCCATTTCATGTTGTAAGTCTTATGGCAAGTCTATGTTGTTCACATCCGTATCGGCCATAGGGCTCCAACCATAAGTAAGAAGGCCAGTATGGTGGCCTGAATTTATGGGAGGAGCCCGGGGGATATTTAAGCAGCCCACTCGCCTGTGGTCTTTGTCGGTTCCTGTGCGCGATACCCACCCTCCCATCCCCTTTTTAGGGCATTTCTCAAAATCATTTCTCTCCACAAATATCTATTACTAATCTTGGGTATGCCCCCTTATTTGGTATACCGACCATCAGACCAGGCACACTTCAGGTCCATTTCATGTTGTAAGCCTTATGGCAAGTCTATGTTGTTCAACATCCGTATCGGCCATAGGGCTTCGACCATAAATATATATATATATATATATATATATATATATATATATATATATATATATATATACAGTCTAGTATATATATACTCTGCATTCAGTGTAGCGTATATATACAGTTCATTCAGTGGTGTACATTATATAATACACTTCAGGCGGTGTATTCATATATTAATATATATATATATACTCTGCATTCAGTGTAGCGTTCATTCAGTTATGTACATTATATAATACACTTCAGGAGTTGTATTCATATA
This sequence comes from Aquarana catesbeiana, assembly GCF_042186555.1. Classification (NCBI taxonomy): domain Eukaryota; kingdom Metazoa; phylum Chordata; class Amphibia; order Anura; family Ranidae; genus Aquarana; species Aquarana catesbeiana. Next base: position 69,610,197 of record NC_133336.1, on the reverse strand, counting down.
TATACAGTGCCTTGAAAAGTATTCATACCCCATTTTTCAAATTTTTTCATGTTATAACCAAAAACCTAAATGTATTTTATTGGGATTTTATGTGATAGTCCAACACAAAGTGGCAAATAATTGTGAATTGGAAGGAAAATTATAAATGGTTTTCAATTTTTTTTTACAAATACATATCTGAAAAGTGTGGTGTGCATTTGTATTCAGCCTCCTTTACTCGCATACCCCTAACTAAAATCTAGTGGAACCATTTGACTTCAGAAGTCACTTAATTAGTAAATAGAGTCCACCTGTGTGTAATGTAATCTCAGAATAAATACAGCTTTTCTGTGAAGCCCTCAGAGGTTTTTTAGAGAACAGTAGTAAACAAACAGCATCATGAAGGCCAAAACACACTAGACAGGTCAGGGATAAAGTTGTGCAGAAGTTTAAAGCAGGGTTAGGTTATAAAAAAGTATCTCAAGCTTTGAACCTCTCATGGAGCACTGTTCAGTCCGAAAATGGAAAGAGTATGGCAAAACTGTAAATCTAACAAGACATGGCCATCCACCTAAACTGACAGGCCGGGCAAGGAGAGAATTAAGCAGAGAAGCAGTCAAGAGGCCCATGGTAACTCTGGAGGAGCTGCAGAGATCCACAGCTCAGGTGGGAGAATATGTCCACAGAACAACTATAATGCCCCGTACACACGGTCGGACTTTGTTCGGACATTCTGACAACAAAATCCATGGATTTTTTCCGACGGATGTTTGCTCTCACTTGTCTTGCATACACACGGTCACACAAAGTTGTCGGAAAATCCGATCGTTCTGAACGTGGTGACGTAAAAAACATGTACATCGGGACTATAAATGGGGCAGTAGCCAATAGCTTTCATCTCTTTATTTATTCTGAGCATGCGTGGCACTTTGTGTGTCAGATTTGTGTACACACGATCGGAATTTCCGACAACAGATTTTGTTGTCAGAAAATGTTATAGCAAGCTCTCAAACTTTGTGTGTTGGAAATTCCGATGGAAATTGTGTGATGGAGCCCACACACGGTCGGAATTTCTAACAACAGGGTCCTATCACACATTTTCAATCGGAAAATGCTATCGTGTGTACAGGGCATTAGTCGTGCACTCCACAAATCTGGCCTTGGAAGGATGGTAAGAAGAAAGCCATTGTTAAAAGAAAGCCATAAGAAGTCCCATTTGCATTTTGCGAGAAACCATGTGGGGTACACAGCAAACATGTGGAAGAAGGGGCTCTGGTCACATGAAACCAAAATTTAACTTTTTGGCCTAAAAGCAAATTGCTGTGTGTGACGGAAAACTAACAATGTACATTATCCTGAACACACCATCCCCACCGTGAAACGTGGTGGCAGCATCATGTTGTGGGGATGCTTTTCTTCAGCAGGGACATGGAAGCTGGTCAGAGTTGATGGATGGAGCCAAATAAAGGGCAATCTTAGAAGAAAACCTGTTATGCCCCGTACACACAACTAGACATTCCGACAACAAAATCCATTGATTTTTTCCGATGGATGTTGGCTCAAACTTGTCTTGCATACACACGGTCACACAAATCTTGTCGAAAATTCCGAACGTCATGAACGTGGTGACGTACAACACGTACGACGAGCCAGGAAAAATTACGTTCAATAGCCAGTGCGGCTCTTCTGCTTGATTCCGAGCATGCGTGGAAGTTTGTGCTTCGGAATTGTGTACACATGATCGGAATTTACAACAACGGATTTTGTTGTCTGAAAATTTGAGATCCAGATCTCAAATTTTGTATGATGGAAATTCCGATGGAAAATGTCCAAAGGAGCCTACACACTGTCAGAATTTCCGACAACAAGCTCCAATCGAACATTTTCCGTCTGAAAATCTGACCGTGTGTATGGGGCATTAGAGTCTGCAAAAGACTTGAGACTGGGGCAGAGGTTCACCTTCCAGCTGGACAATGACCCTAAACATACAGCCAGAGCTACAATGGAATGGTTTAGATCAAAGCATATTCATGTCTTAGAATGGCCCAGTCAAAGTCCAGACCTAAATCTAATTGAGAATCTGTGGCAAGACTTGAAAATTGCTTTTCACAGACGCTCTCCATCCAATCTGACAGGGCTTGGGCTATTTTGCAAAGAAGAATGGGCAAAAATGTCACTCTCTAGATGTGCAAAGGTGGTAGAGACATCCCCAAAAATACTTCCAGCTGTAATTGCAGAGACAGGTGGTTCTACAAAGTATTGACTCAGGGGGGCTGAAGACAAATGCACACCACACTTTTCACATATTTATTTGTAAAAAAAAATTGAAAACCATTTATCAATTTACTTCCACTTCACAATTATGTGTTGGTCTATCATATAAAATCCCAATAAAATACATTTACGTTTGTGGTTGTAACATGACAAAATGTGGAAAAGGGGTGTGAATACTTTTTCAAGGCACTGTATATACAGTCTAATATATATATATATATATATATATATATATATATATATATATATATATATACTCTGTATTCAGTGTAGCATATATATACAGTTCATTCGGTGGTGCACATTATATAATACACTTCAGGCGGTGTATTCATATACGGTATATATATAGTCTAGTATATATATAGTATATATATATATATAGATATACACATTCTGCTTCAGTGTAGCCTATATATACAGTGCATTCGGTGGTGTACAGTTTCTAATACACTTCAGGCGGTGTACACAGTATATAATACAGTGCAGCCGGTGTACTGTTTCTAATACAGTGCAGGCAGTCAAAAGTGGTGGTCGTGGACGTGGTGCATCCACTGCAGGTGGCCGTGGGGCACGCTTGCCTTTTTTTTCTGCTGCTGGCCGTGTTATTCAGCCACAACATGCAGCAGAGTTGGTGGAGTGGATAACAAAGCTGTCCTCATCCTCCTCATCCTCTGTCACCCAGGCTCATAGTAATTTGCCTTCCAACACAGCTGCCAAAGCGGCCTATTCCACTTAGCCCCACCATCATGCACAGAAGAGTCCCCAGAATTACTTGGCCACGGTGACGGTTACATGGTACTGGAGGATGCTCAGCAATTTGAAGGCTCCGATGTTGGTTCCCAGGTGGAGGAAGGGAGTAATGTGAGCCTAGAGAGAGGGGATGCTATAGAAGGACAAGGAACTGGCAGTCATGTTCCCTAAGCTGCAGCATACTGCCAAGTTTGCTCCAGTGACGAGGAGGGAGGGGATGATGAGGTCACTGACTGTACTTGGGTGACTGAGAGAAGAGAAGAGGAAAGTGAGGAGGAGGCACAACTCCAACGAGGCCGGATGTCCTCCAGGGGACATCAGCCCTTCCTTCTCTGAGCTGGCTGCTCAGCTGTCGGCTAATTGCCAGCTCCTATCTCTCCACAATTACTCAGTTGTTGATGATATCCTGCTCGTCAGTCCTGCCTACTTAAGCTGTCCAGTCCAGAGGATCTTTGCTTTCACCTTAGTCAGCATCACAGAGACGTTCTCCTGCATTCCTGTTAAAAGACTTGCTTGGCTGACATCCCTTCTGGCTCCAGATTCTGCTTGCTGTTTTACTACGCTCATCTCCGGCTCCCTGACGTTTGGCTTGTCTGACTACCCTTTCCGGTTCCTGTACTCTGGCTATGTTTTGACTATGTTTGTTCTATTTACTTATATTATTAAACGATTGTGATTATACTGTACTTCTGTCTCGGTCTGATTTCATGGTTTATGATAACTGTACCACAGCGGCAGGTTCTAAAACGCCATTTATTTTCACCTAAGGCCATTCCGGCTCTCTACTGCCATGTGGAAGGCAATGTTTTGGCCTCGTTGGACAGGGCGGTCAGCAGTAAGGTTCATGTTACTGCTGACTCATGGTCCAGCAGGCATAGGCAGGGATGTTACCTTTCCTTCATGGCGCACTGGGTAACTCTGCTGGCAGCTGGGAAGGATGCAGGACAGGGTTCAGTGTTGGAGCTTGTTTTGCCACCATGCCTCCAAAAAGCTAGTGGTGATTCTGCCACAACATCTGTATACTCCCCTCCCTCCTCTTCTTCTTCCTCTATGGCCTCTTCTGCAGAATTGTCCTCTGAACCAGCAGTGCTCCCTAAACACTCAAGGGGCTACGCAAGCAGTCAGGCAGAAAGATGTCATGCGGTGCTTGAGTTGGTCTGCCTAGGGGACAGGAGCCACACTGGGGCAGAGATTCTGTCAGCTCTGCAGGGCCAGGCTCAGAGGTGGTTGAAGCCATGCCAGCTTCATCCAGGAATGGTTGTATGCGACAATGGCACCAACCTTCTCTCCGCCCTCCGACAGGGACACTTGGCCCATGTTCCATGTTTGGCACATGTCCTGAATTTGGTGGTGCAGCGTTTCTTGACCAGGTACCCATACAGGATAAAAGTCCCTTTGGGCTAGCATTTTCAGCTTCCCACATTGCCATTTTTATTTGTTTGTGATCACTTTTATCCTGTATGGTTTTTATCCATTAAACCCTATTTTTTGACCTACACTATGTGGAGTTCCCTTTTTTGTTTTTCCATTTTTTTCCATTTTGAATTGTTTCCTCCTGATCATTCTGTTCCAGAACCGGAGAGCGTGTGTGACAGTGGTTCAACTTCTGCCTATGACAACTACTCCTCACCGGTGACCGTGGCCTATAGGACACCATTCGGTCGGACCTCACGGGAGATCATCCCCTCATGCCTATTAGACGCACTGCTATAAGGCATGTGCGTCCTACGGATCTGGTAAGGGTATCCAACTTTTTCCATTGAAGATTTGTGTGCCTTGGTATCTGTGGTTGCCTTTCCATTTGAGTGTCAACTCACCCCCCGGGGTTTATGGTACCCCCTTATTGGAGAAGACTTCCCCTTTATCCTACACCTTATGGATTTCCATCCCTTGCTGTTTCATATTTCACTATAGACACTTTGATTAAACCCAGCAGGTTATACTGCTAGTCCCCCATATTTGGTTTGCTGTTATATTCACATTTTCACAGGTGTATTTAATGATACAATTTTTTATACATGCATCAAGCTTATGTTAGATATTCTCAGCGCTGCACTTTATTTATTTATATCTTGATGGGACTTGGTTTGTTTGTGTGCTAGCTGCTTTTGTTGTTTTTCAATTTGTCTTGTTGGGTTTAGCGCAGCATTTTCCTACACCCCATGAATATACACTATATTGTCAAAAGTATTGGGACACCTGCCTTTACACGCACTTGAACTTTCATGGCATCCCAGTCACAGTCCGTAGGGTTCAATATTGAGTTAGCCCACCTTTTGCAGGTATAAGAGCTTCAACTCTTCTGGGAAGGCTGTCCACAAGGTTTAGGAGTGTGTCTATGAGAATGTATATCCATGCACCATGTTGGAACAGGAAGGGACCATCCCCAAACTGGTATGCTGACGCCTTAAGAGTTGCCTTCACTGGAACTAAGGGGCCAAGCCCGACCCTTGAAAAACAATCCCACACCATCAAATGATTTGGACCAGTGCACAAAGCAAGGTCCATAAAAATGTGGATGAGCAAATTTGGGGTGGAGGAACTTGACTGGCCTGCACAGAGTCCTGACCTCAACCCGATAGAACACCTTTGGGATAAATTAGAGCGGAGACTGCGAGCCAGGCCTTCTCGTCCACATCAGTGCCTGACCTCACAGATACGCTTCTGGAAGAATGGTCAAACATTCCCATAGACACACTCCTAAACCTTGTGGACAGCCTTCCCAGAAGAGTTGAAGCTGTTCTAGCTGCAAAGGGTGGGCCAACTCAATATTGAACCCCACGGACTAAGACCGGGATGCCATTAAAGTTCATGTGTGTGTAAAGGCAGGAGTCCCAATACTTTTGACAATACAGTGTAACTTGTCATCTGCTTCTTACAGCCCCTGTACAGCAGAGCTCAGACTAGGAGAAGAAGAATCAGTACAAGAAGAAGCCAGTCAGTTCTGCTGCAGTGCTCATGTGCTTACAAGAAGCATGCTGATAAGAGGAAATGATTTGACAGAGAGCTGAGCTCATGGGGGTGCTGTGGCTCCTTTCACTGCCTGGTTAAAGGTGGGAAGAGGGACAAGACCCATGTTACTTCTACTGCAACAGTGAGAGATCAGGTCTCCTGTCTGTGTTGTGTGGAAGAGCTAAATAGATATACTGTATAATGCAGTAAGTTTTAAGTACAAATCCTTTGACAGGTAGAACAATCCTCATATATATTTATTTTTATTATTGGTTTAATAAGCTGTTTGCCTGAAGATTAGATTTAATATAAATATTATCCTGATACTTGTCCATGTTCTTTATGCTTGCTCACAATGGGATCAACATAACTCTCTGTTCGATGTGCACAGTGTTATGCTGGCCATACACTATAGGAAAAATCGGTCAAACCCATTTTCGAAAAACAAACGTTCGGCCATGAGCGCAAACGACGGTGCCATCATGTAATGACCGATAAATCGTTCAGTGGACATAAATAAATACATTTTTCGTTCGTTTTCTTACATATACCTAGTGCAGACAGTTCGGACTGGAAACACATTAACCTTTCAATTTATCGTTCGTTCGGCCGAAAATTTCCAAACTTATCCTTCGTTTTTTTGGTTCAAAACCGTCAAAACGATTATTGATTTTGTGCCCATTAACTGGCCGAAAAAGGAACGAACGGTCTAAATGACTGAATTTCAGCCGATTTTTTGTATAGTGTATGGCCGGCATTAGTGTACAGTAACAACGTGCACTCTCACTCTTCTGTTTATATATATGTATTTGTGTGTGGTTTTTTTTTGTTTTAGTTTTTTTTTTGTTCTGCTGTAATACTTTATGAAACATATGTAAAAAAAACAAACAAATGTTTTAAACGTGTCACTGTTATTTAATTTATTGGCTTTTAAACATAGACTTAGGGGTTTTGAGTAATTACCGGTATGTTTGACCTTCTGAGGTTAGGTGGAGCCTAGGAAAAGTGATGAATCTCTGTTCATGCGGGAAGTTGAGGGGAGACCAAAACCTGCAAAACATAAGTGGGAGATTAAATTTAAGATGCAAATCAGTGCAAGAGCCTGTGAAGCATTAACAACTACAAGGAGTCTGCTGTATTTAAATTGTGCTGATTTTCTAGTATATATATATAGCCAAACATTAAAAATAATATCTAACAATAAAAACGTAATAAAATAGTACAATTGTTAATAAATGTTAATATATTGTTTGGCTATTTTTTTAAATATCAAACATAATTTAGATATTATAAATACATATATTTAAAAAATAAAAATGAATTACATTTGACCAACCCTTGCACTAAAAAATAATAGAAGAATTTGCTGATAAAGTATTTTCTTTTCTCAAGATAATGTTCAACTATCCATGAACAGTAAATAAGAGCATATTGTTATTGGAACATGGCTATTATGTATTCAGTAATGTTCGTTTGAATTCATAAATCTTGAAGTGGAACTTGTTGGATGGCTGTAACTGGCAAAAGCTACTGAATATATTTCATGGGTTTGGTCACCCACTCACCATTTCTTGTATCCATAAAATATGAATTTGGCAGAAAATAAATTCACAGAATGCAAAAAAAAAAACTATTCATTGGATAATAAATGCTTGCTATACTTCTGGAAGGGTGAAATGCATGACTGCTATGTAAAAAAAAGAGCTTCTGTTGAAAAGCAAAGTAATTTAACTCCTAACCTTAAAAATCTGCAAAAAAAAATCAATGCCTCATTCAGGCGTATTGATCAGTGCAAAATTAATTAGACTTCAATGCTTATGGCACTTGATAAGACATGTTGTTAATTTAGTAAGTGATAGTACGCTCCCCTAAAGCATCAAATATCCTCATCTTTAGAAAAGGCATTTGAAGACGTGTTTTCCTTCTTTTCTGTGTTTTAACTGCTTACGTGTAGCAAGGTTACAATGGATCCTTATGTTATTATGCTCTGTTTGCATATGTATTGCTTGGTCAAACAGGATCGATACGCCAAGCACACAAAGAGACTGTTTATTTAATTTTCAAGGCTTTTTTTTTTTTCTGTAGCAAATATAATCCGCTTAAATATTTTTTAAACATTGATGCTGGTAATGCTAGGCTTTATCAGTAGAATAAGTAAGGAATTGAGGGGTCCCAAATGTCTCAGACATGGGGGGCACTTCCTGCTGCTTAGGCAGGACAAAAGGACAATGGGTTCCTCCCAAGAGTTTCAGGAGCCATCAGTGTTCTATCGGGAACGCACCAGCCCTGTGAAAATGCTAATAAGCTAGAAAAGAGGCCCAGTTATCCTGCAATAATTCTATAGTGGAACTGAGGGCCCCATGGTGTTCACTAAATAAAGACAACTAATTGAGATTTTTTTTTTTATGCTCACTTTGTTCGTTGGCCGTGTTCAGTTTTTACCATTGGCGAGAATGTGCCCTTTTTTTTTTTTTTTTTGTCAACAGAGCTTGATTGTTTTAACAAGCTTCATTCCGCAAATGCTGACATTGAAAGTATGACAACAATTTTTCATTTTGATTTTTCCCCCTTTCAGTTAATTACAAACCCGAGCATTAATTGCGTTTAAGAAACAAACTATCAATGGGAAGAAAACGGCCTGCATTTCTTAATGTCAGCACTTTGGTCTACAGTGCCATAACGGTGTATATAATATTATTAGATTCAGACAAACATTTCTGTGTCTGCAGGTGACACTTTGATTGAAGCTATAATTAATAAATCAAGAGCAAATCTCACACCTACAGCTCCCAGCAGGACCTCAAAAAGCGTCTATAAAGGAGCCTCTATGTCCTTGTATAAAAGGGCTATGAGTGACAGCAGCACTTGTTGTCCTAGAACTTGGATTTGCTGTCTGGTATCTTACTTTTGGCGCTAGTTGTTAATGAACAGGTCTCTTGTAACTGCAGCAGGTGACATTGCCATTAATCTCTTACTTGACCACCCCGGCATAATAATGAGCTTGTGACTCTAAGTTCTGTGAGAGGAATTAGTTCATTAGGCACACATTAAAACTCAATGGCTTGTCTTTAGCTAGGCTGTAGGGCAAGGGCACAGTTGAGTTTCAAATACTTGATAAAAGGTCACTAAACATAAATTGGCTTATGTAAAAGAATTCCATTGAGAAATATATCAAAGTTTTAAGTACTTTAACCACTTGCCGACTGCCGCACGCCAATTTACTTTGGCAGAATGGCATGGGCAGGCAAAAGGGCGTACCCGTACGTCCCTTTGAAATTGCCGCCTAGCGGGCACGTGCGCGTGCGCCGCGCGCTTTGGGAGCATGCCTGCAAGTCCTGCGAACTTGATGTTCCCCGGCAGCCCACGATTGCAGCGAGGAGAGGCAGAACGGGGAGATGCCTATGTAAATAAGACCTTTCCCTGTTCTGCCTAGCTACATGACAGGGATCTACTGCTCCCTGTCATCGGGAGCAGTGATCTCTGTCATGTTGTAGTGAGCCCACCACCCCCACCAGTTAGAACACATCCAGGGAACACACTTAACCCCTTGATCGCCCCCTAATGTTTAACCCCTTCCCTGCCAGTGGCTATTTGTAGCTCTAATCGCTGTATAAATGTCAATGGTCCCAAAATAGTGTCAAAAGTGTCCGATCTTTCCTCCATAATGTCACAGTCCCGATAAAAATCACAGATCACCAGCATTACTAATAAAAAAAAAAATAAAAATGCCATAAATCTATCCCCTATTTTGTAGACGCTATAACTTTTGTGCAAACCAATCAATATACACTTATTGTGATTTTTTTTATCAGAAATATGTAGAAGAATACATATCGGCCAAAATTGTGGAAGAAATTTGTTTTTTATTTATTTTTTGTGGATATTTATTATAGCAAAAAGGAAAAAAAATTGCTTTTTTTTTCAAAATTGTCGGTCTTTTTTTGTTTATAATGCAAAAAATAAAAACCGCAGTGGTGATCAAATACCACCAAAAGAAAGCTCTATTTCTGGGGAAAAAAAGGCGTCAATTTTGTTTGGGTACAACGTCGCATGACCGCGCAATTGTCAGCTAAAGCGACACAGTGCCGAATCTCAAAAAATGCTCTGGTCAGGAAGGGAGTAAATCCTTCCGGGGCGGAAGTGGTTAAGTGAACCTATACTCAAAAATTGAAGATTTGCCACATTATAGGCAACATTTCATCATTGTGCCTTAGGCTCGGTTCACACTGCCACAACCTGAAAGTTGTGTGATTTACAGTGCAACTTTGCCAGATGACTTTGGCGTAACTTTGGCTCGACTTAGGCGCGACTTTGAAGCAACTACTGGGAATGCCTGTGTAATCTTCCTGTAATGTTGGATCCAAATCACATCAATTAGGATGAGGATCCGACTTGGAAGCGACTTCCATTATAGTCTATGGGCACAAGTCGAAAACCTTGAAGTAGTACAGGAACATTTTCTAAAGTCTTCAGTAGTGCTTATTAAGACAGCTCTCATTGACTAAAATAGGATTTCACATGTCACGTGATTTGGGGTCTCACAAGTCGGATCCCAAGTTGCGGCAGTGTGAACTGAGCCTTAGCAGTACAATGAAAAATGTACCTTTTGTGTCCCCCAGAAAAATAGCAGTGCATTTCCTGTGCTTATAACCTTATAGTGCATATAGTGCTCAACCTGTGTCCCTCCAGCTGTTACAGAACTACAAGTCCCATGAAGCATTGCAAGGCTGACAGGTACAAGCATGACTCCCAAAGGTAGAGGCATGATGGGACTTCGCAACAGCTGGAGGGCCACAGGTTGAGCACCCATGTAAAGTGTGTGTTATAGTGTATCTGCAGTGTGAGATCAACTAAGGCCCCCCAATGATTAAGCTCCAAGGGGCAGAGCGAAACACATTGGGGGGGTGGGCTGGTTGGAGCCCAGGCTGAGGTTGCCATACACTCAAGATTAATAGGATCATTTTGATGTTCAGCTACAGGGAGCTTATCTTCTACTGTATACCCAGTGACTGTAGGAGCCGGGACGAGCTCCCCCCAAGTCAGCACTCACAGCAGTGAACCGAGGACTTGTACCCCTTCTAAAGCCTGAGTGGCTCACATACCAGTCTCTTATGGGTCACAGATCATCTAAGGCACTATGCCTCTAACTGTTGATCTCACAAAATCACTGTTCTCCTTGCTGGAGAGAAAACTGTACCTGAGGACCTGCAGACAAGCACCAAGCTGTTTTTGCCTAATTCATTCTGTGGATTTGTGCTTTTTGTACCTCTCTTACTGCTTCTTAAATTTCATTCCACTACTCATCCTACCCACAGTCCATAGGAGAATAGCACTGATATGAGGAAAAAAATGCCTTTTTCCTATACCAAGATAACTGTTTCCACACGGAGACACAGTGCAGAGCAAGGAATAGTTAGTCAGTTATGGGGAAAAGATCAACTGCAGGGAGACCACAGGCAATACTAATGACCAGTCCTTGGCCCTCCACTTGCCTTTAAGACACAGCTTCCACAGTCCAATTCATCTTGAAGTAAAATACATCTCTATAAAGGTGGTATAGAACAGAGCTGTTTTTTTCAACACAAGTGACTTCCTAAGCCCCTATTTAAAAAAATAAATATTGTCATTTTAAGTCTTCTTTATATAATTTTGTATGAATGTTAATTACTGTTTTATTACATAAAGTAACTTGGTGCTTGGATAAACACAGGTCGATTTTCTGAAGGATTTCCTAAAAGTGTTGCACATTCTATAGGCAAACAATAGCAACCTAAATAGGGATACATCTCTTTTTGAATTGTTGGAGAAAAGTCTTTTCAACCAATATCAACTGGATATTCAGCCTTATTGGTCAAATCTTGTAGATTAAACTGCAGAACTGGAGCATCGGACTCCAGCAATAAGGAAACATCATGCCTGCCACACCATTGACAGACAAAAAAATGAAAACTGACCTTCTAATTTAACCTGTGTATCAGGTAATTTTCCACATTTTAATTATACTTTTAAATATCTAAGTATCATTACTACTGGGGAAGTTAAAGGGCAAAATCCAAGTTGGCTGTAAAAGATATAGAAGCTTACACCGGAGTGTAGCATAGCCTTCACCGTTGAGTGCCAAAGAAGATCTGTAGTACTACCTACTCCAGGTATAGCATATGTTTTGAACATATTTCTGTTTTTATTTCAGCCCTGCATATTTGCCAGTGATATTGTCAACCAGTTAAATCTACTAAAGATAGGTTTTGTCGTAGATTCAGAATTCTCTTATCATCACAGAATCCATATACAAAGGTTTATTTCATTTCTGTCAATTCAAAGCATGTTGTGAGATGCTATTAACGCAGATATATAGGTTAACTTATTCACTTTGTATACTTTAGGGGAGTAAAGCTAACATTGGGGTCTTTTTGCTGCCATGCTTCCATGGGTTTGTGGTGAATCCTGCACATTTGAAATTCGTTGTTGTGGCAAAATAATGAGATAATTCAGCAGACCAAATTCTTTGCAGCCATAATGCACTGCCTGGTCTTGAAATTAAAATGGAGTTCCAGCATTGGTGTAAAAAAATTAACAGTCAACAGCTACAAATACTGTAGCTGCTGACTTTTAATATAAGGACACTTACCGGTCCAGGGAGCCTGCGATGTTGGCCTGAATAAAATTTACAAAAAAGGTATAACAAAAAAATATATACAAAAACAAGGGGGGTCATTTTTTCCTGGAACTCTGCTTTATGTCAGCTGACTTAAAAGGGCCAAAAAAGGGGGCACTGTATGCGTTTGCAGGTTTGGTAAAGTAGATGTAAACCCATAAGTTAGCGATACATAAATTAAAATTCAGCCAGTTCAGCAAGTACCAGCCAAACTTTGATCCATGCATGGGCACTGTCATTGTACAGAAATCGATCTACCGATTACCTTCTGTCAGATTTTCACCACTCCATCAGCACCACAGGCTATAGACTGCCGCACCAATGTGTGTATTTTGATGGTGGGGAAGTTTCCCCCCTGTCAGGATACAATGGCTCTCTGGGAGGATTCCTCCATCCACCTTTAATATGTGGATTAGATAATCGGGTCAGTTTTTTCATTCAACCCACTGGTTAAACATAAAAAACTGACTAATGTATGGACTGCCTAACTGAATGTAATTTAGGCAGCAAAATGCTGTGTACCCTGGTGAACTGGGGGGATAGGGGGAGGGAAGGGTTTTTACATTTTTCTTTTTCATCTTTTGCTACATCCAGCTGTTGTCCAGCAGCCTCTTTACCCTATCCACATAATAACAGGCTCAGTGGTGGAACTACCAGGGTCACAGCAGTCGCATTTGCGACTGGGCTCTGGGGTTCCACCACCGTTGGGGGCCTGCCTGCCCAATTCACCACTGAGGGGCACACCCGACGCCTGTTCTTCCACTGTGAGGGGCCCGCCTGCTCCTCTCACCACTCTCGAAGGGGGGGCGGCCAGCGCCCATTTGCCTCTGGAGGGATGCTAAGCACTGTCAGTGGTGGTGAGGGGATCAGTGATAGTGGTGGTGGTGAGGGGGGTGGGATCAGTGACAGCGTTGGTGGTGAAGGGGGTGGGATCAGTGGCAGCCGCAGTGGTGAGTTAGGTGGCATCAGTGGCAGAGGTGATGGGAGAGGATAGGCATGAGATCAGTGGCAGTGGTTATGGGGGAGGATTGGGCTGAGATCAGTGGCAGTGGTGATGAGGGGGGATAGGGATGAGATTAGTGTCATTGGTGATTGGGGGGATAGGGTTGAGATTGGTAGGGGGGTGAGATCGATAGCAGTGGTTGTGCCATCCTCCCCACCACCAATTGCAACCCTATTCCCCCATCACCACTGCCACTGATCTCATCCCTATCCCCTGAGGCAGAGGTGATGGGGGGAAAGGGATGAGATCAGTGGCAGTGGTGATGAGGGGGGATAGGAATGAAATCAGTGCCATTGATTCACAGGACTTTTTTAACACGTCATTTCATGGCTTCCCTTCACATGTGGGCATTGGTGGTTGGCTCACTTTTTATTCTTCTTCTTTTGTCCTCTAATGCCCCGTACACATTAGCGGAATTTCCGTCTGAAAAATCTTGGATGGTTTCCAATTCCGCTCAAGCTTGGCTTGCATACACACGGTCACACAAAAGTTCTCTGAACTTTCGACCGTCAAGAACGCGGGGACGTACAACACTACGACGAGCTGAGAAAATGAAGTTCAATGCTTCCGAGCATGCGTCGAATTGTTTCTAAGCATGCGTGGTTTTTTGTGTGTCAGAATTGCATACACACGAACGGAATTTACATTTGAGAACATGCTCTCAAACTTTTGCTGGTGGAAATTCAGCCAGCAAAAGTCCGATGGAGCATACACATGGTCGCATTTTCCGACCAAAAGCTCTCATCGGTCTTTTGCTGGCCGAATTTCCGCTCGTGTGTATGGGGCATTACTTTTACATTTCCCTGGTTTTTGGACACAGCTCTCAGACACCAGCCTTTTTTTCTTTTAAAAGTGTATTCACTCACTTATACATTCTTATACATTTATATATATTTTTTACAAATTTGTCTGGGCTTGATGTGTCTCTTTATCCCACAATGTTTTTGGGTTACACTTTGGTCACCTGGCCATCCTCTTGGCTGTTTCTCTTGGTCTGGATGGGTGTTTCCTGCCTCAGCCCCTGTATCACTGTATCTGACACTCCCATTTCCCCTTTTTTAAGCTGGGCCAACCTTCATAATCTGACTTGTAAGTACCAAGCCCCTTGCCTCCTTATACATCATTTTTCTCGTTCTCCTTAAAGGAAACTATTTACTTCTTACTATGTTAATTGTTTTATACATTTTTTACTTATTTACATTTATAGATATTTCCTATACTATACTCCTGATGAGTGAAAAAGATCCACGAAATGCGTAGAGTTATGGCAAGACAGCTTGGTTCTTACAACTTACATTCATCATGTTCTTGTTCATGTATATACCATGATGCAATAGTACAATATGAATTTGTTTTAACAACTTTGTGTATCTTTATATGTCAGCTTGTTTTCATGGCCGTTTAGTGGCTTTATTATCCATACAATTGCTTTGTTGCATTTTGTACAGTAACATGCCTCATCTAAAGTCCCAATGGCCATTTGTTCTTTTGTATGTATGCATTTTAGGGATGAAGGCATGCTACAGTGGTTGTGCCAGGTCACATTTCTTTGTTTATTATGTTAATAACGTTTAACAAAAAATCTGTTTATAGAGTTAGCAGTGGTAGATGGTAAAATAGCAAGTGCTGCTTTGAGTAAGAGTGAGCAATCTATTGCTGTAGGACCGTATGCTTCATTTTTGATGCTGCCTACACTTTTCCTCTTGTTCCTGGGGAAAAAAGACCAGTGAGGACCGGGGGGGGGGGGTGTTAAAATGAGTCTCTCAGCAAATGTGTGGGTTCCACAAATTGGGTCCCAGCTGTCAGTATCTTTACCCATTTGCATTGACTTTTCTGCCTGTGCTTGCTTAACCAGGGCAGGAACCACAAACCCGGGTGATGGGGAGGATAACATTTTTTTTTTAAATCTATAACTAATTTGTTAGTAAAAATTAAAATAGATTAAAAAAGTGTGATAGCAGGTGCAAATATGTTAATAGTGGTTGGTGGGACCACCACCCAGACTGTGAACTGGAGAACGAATAGTGGTTTTCAACAATTCTTCACCATCTGTGGTTTATTAGGCTATTTTCTGCATATAAACTCAGCTCCCCAGAGCCCCTCCTTGTACCATAATCACATAGGAGGAGGAGGCGGCAGTGGAGAGGAGAAAGGAAGAGAAAGAGATCACAATAGAAGGCTCACCACTTACTACCTCCATGTGACAGAACCTCCACTCCTTCTCTTAGGCTTGCCTTTGGATGGTCCATATTTGGGGAAGGGAAGGCAGTCTATGGTCATGGAATTCTATGTTTAATTTTTGCTGATGCCTACCCTGTCCCCTATGTGTAGAATCCCCCCCCCCTTCCTCCTCCATTTGCTGCTGCCTGCTAATTCCCCTGCATCATAGAAGGGCCTACAACCTATGGCCATAAGTTTTCTCCCTGTTTCTATGACCCCATTGTCAACATAAAAAGATTTCACTGTGCTCAACCTGGCAGGACCCGATATCTGTGTGCAATAAGCAGTGCTATGGTAAAGGCTCCCATATGCCTTATGTATACATCTGAAGAGTAAATACTGTCACTTGTTGGCACTAAATGTTATTTACAAGCCCAAGACAAGTGCGGGTATATAATTAATTTTTCTATGACCCCCAATGCCTTGACTGAAATAGAAATAAATAAGTATTAAAAAAAAATATTACTGGAGGTTGAGAGCCTAGGAGGAGAAGGATTGTTGTGGTAAGGCAGAGGAATTGCAGATGTGCCTAGCCTTTGCCGTGTGCAACACAACCACTGCATCAATACCAAAAATATAAAACAAAATTAAGCAAAAAAAAAGAAGAAAAAAAAGGGAAAAATTACAGGTAAAAACTGAATTAAAAAAATGAATTGTGACCCCACTCTTGGAAAACCCAGGCCAGAAAATTTCCACTAGATTATCCACTTACCCACTGGGCATTTAAAACCCCTTCCTAACCAGACCAATTTTCAGCTTTCATTGTTTTCACATTTTGCATGACAATTAGTCATGCAACACTGTACCCATATGAAATTTTCGTCCTTTTTTTCACACAAATAGAGCTTTCTTTTGGTGGTATTTGATCACCTCTGGGCTTTTTATTTTCTGTGCTATAAATGAAAAAATAATTTTTCTTCATTTCTATTATAAAATTTTGGAAATAAGTAATTTTTCTTTGAAAATTGGGGCAAAATTTATACTGCTACATATCTATGGTAAAAATAACCCTAATTAGTGAATATTATTTAGTCTGTGTGAAAGTTATAGAGTCTACAAGCTATGGTGCCAATCACACAAAATTACCCCTTTTTGGAAAGTAGACATTCCAAGGTATTTAGTAAGAGGCATGGTTAGTTTTTTGAAGTTGTCATTTTTTCCCACAATTCTTTGCAAAATTAAGATTTTTTTATTTTTATTTTTTTCACACCAAATTGTCATTATAACAGGTTATTTCTCTCACATGGCATGTACATTCCACAAATGACACCCCAAAATATATTCTGCTACTCCTCCTGAGTATGACGATACCACATGTGTGAGACTTTTACACAGCCTGGCCACATACAGAGGCCCAAAATTGAAGTAACACATTCAGGCGTTCTAGGACCATAAATTACACATCTAATCTCTCAACCACCTATTACAGTTTTGAAGGCCCTGGAGTGCCAGGACAATGGAAACGCCCACAAAGTGACCCCATTTTGGAAAGCAAACACCCCCAACGTATAATCTATGAGGCATAATGAGTCTTTTGAATGGTTCATTTTTTTCCAGAAGTTTTTGGAAAATGTGAAAAAAAAATGAAAACACATTTTTTTTACACAAAGTTGTCCATTTCTAAGATATTTCCAACACATAACATGTACATAGCAAAAATGACATCCCAAAATATATTCTGCTGCTCCTCCTGAGTATGGCGATACCACATGTGTGAGACTTTTACACAGCCTGGCCACATACAGAGGCCCAACATTGAAGTAGCACATTCAGGCGTTCTAGGGGCATAAATTACACATCTGATTTCCTTACAATCTATCACATTTTTGAAGGCCCTTCATATTTCTAACACATAGAATGAACATACCAAGAATTACACCCTAAAATACATTCTGCTGAGCAAAGGGTAAAGAAAAGATTACCTGTGGTTTTAGTAGTGCAGTTGTCCACAGAAGGAGAGCCCTGATCCAGGCAGCAGGCAGGGACGTGGTCAGCGACAGTGAATGGAATTGTCCAGGCAGCAGGCAGGAATATTGTCCATAGTCAGTACAGGCAGGGATACTGTCCATATACAGTCCAGGGTCAGTGCAAGTAGAGACATTGCCAGCAGTGCCAAAATATTGGTCCTGGTAGTAAGCAGAAACATGGTCCAAGTAGCAGGCCAGGAAAGAATGGGGACAGGGGTAGAGGCTTCTCCCACCCAAATCTCTTTGAAGCCTCCGAGTCTCCAGACCCTAATCTGGGAATGAGAAAACTAAAAAATTAGTTTTCTTCATCGAGAAAAACATTTCTGGAGCCCCTCACATATGTGAGACCCCTATTTTCCCACTAGCATAGCAGGGTAAATGATCAGTTCAAGAGGCAGGCAAAAAACGTGGTCAAACAGTCCAGGGTCAGTTCCAGAGCAGGCAGAGGTAGGTACAGTTTAGCATTAGGAAGAAGCTTGGTCATATAACAGGCCAGGGTCAGTTCCGGAGAAGGCAGAGGTATGTTTATCGTTAGGCAGAAGCTTGGTCATATAACAGGCCAGGGTTGGTTCCAGAGAAGGCAGAGGTATGTACAGTTCAGTGCAGTGGCATAAGGGGTGTGGAGGAAAATGACAGGAAATGAGAATTACGTTTACAATACTTCACTAATAATGTAGAGAAGTATGGTAACGGCAAAACATTCACCTATACAGAGGCCCGGTTCAGAAGGACATTGGGGACAATAATACGTGGTGTCTCTTCTAACTCCTCTGGCACACACCCGGCATTTCTTCTGACGTCTGTGGCCTGTTTCACAAGGGGGGGGATTTTGTCAGGAAAGTGGCGCTCGTGGAGTCTGCTCACGGAATCAGAGTGAATATTTTCTGGTGGGCTTTCAAGGTACAAAAGGACGGAGATTACTTGTTCCTGGTAGTGCAGATAGGATACGGGGGTCTCAGTATATTTTTGGTAAATAACATAAGTGTTATACATGGCTAAACTAAAAAAATAAATGGACACTTTTTTATACCAATGACGGGATTTTCGTGTGGGAAGGTAGGGTTCAATCATCTGATCATTGAAGTCCACTCCACCCATAAACAAATTATAGTCATAGATACAATCTGGTTTCTGGATTGGGCCGTTTCCTTAGGAGACTTCCATGTAGGTGTCATTATGGATTGTCGTGAGCATGTGGACGTTTCGTCTGTCCCTCTACTTGACAGCCAATAGCTACTGGTTCCGCAAAGACGCCGTCTCCCCTTGTCATAGTCTTTCATTGACGAGTTTTTGCAGAAAGCCCTTTCTATCGGCTCTTACTGTACCACATGCTGGGGTGTCTCTCCGGTGAAGATTGTGGAAGAGGGGCAAGCTTGTATAAAAATTATCCACATAAAGATGGTATCCCTTTCCAAGGAGTGGATAGATAAGCTCCCAGACAACTTTGCCACTGGCTCCAATATACTCTGGACATTCAGGGGGATGCAGTTGGGGGATGCAGTTAGGAGTCCTTCCCTTCGTACACCCATAAGGCGTAAATGTACCCCGTGGCTCGGTCACAAAGTTTGTACATTTTTACCCCATATCGGGCCCTTTTGCTGGGAATAAAGTGTTTGATGCCCCGCCTGCCTGAGAATTTACAAGGGACTTATCCACGGATATATTCTGTTCGGGGGTTAATAACTGGGGAAATTTTTCAGAGAAATAATTTAGGACTGGCCGAATTTTAAATAATTTCTCAAAAGCTTGGTCATTTCGGGGAGGGCACTGGGTGTTGTCATTATAGTGGAGGAACTGCAAAATCATAAGGTATCTTGATCTTGGCATAATCGATGAGAAGAGTGGCATCTGGTGGATGAGGTTGGTAGACCAATAGGAGTACAATTCGTTTTTTTTGTGAGTCCCATAGTAAAAGTTAGGCCTAAGAAAATTTTGAATTCCTCTACGGTAAGTTCCCTCCACTCAAAGGGGCAGGCATAACTAGAACCAGGGTTGCTTACTATGGACTGCTGTGCATAGAGGTTGCACTGGGCCACAATGGACGATAGTAAGTCTTCGGTGAAAATCAAATGAAAAAAATCAAGCATGACAAAATCATCGGTGTTCACCTGGACACCTGGCTGGGCGGTAAAGGGGGGATATTTGCTGCTCCGGAATTAGGGGGAAGCCACAGGGGGTTTTGAAGGGCATAGAGAAGGCTGGCCCCTATCCCTTTGGGGATGAGATGACACCCTACTGGTGCCTGGCCTTTGTTGCAGTGGCACTGCGCTTGAGGTGGACGGCACTGCTCGCGAGATGGACGGCACTGCTCTCTAGGTGGACGGCACTGCGCTCGAGGTGGATGGCCCTGCGCTGCTGGTAGTAGGCTGCTGCTCCACACCAGAAGGCCTTCTTTTCATGGGCACACGTTCCTCTTCCGATTCTATATCAGACCCACTGCTTGTCACGGGTTCATAGGCCGAATCTGAATTGGACTGAGACTCAGAGAGCTCCCTGCTGCTCTCATCGGTAATGCTTAGATGCTGGTAGGCCTCCTCGCTAGTAAAATATTTTTTTGCCATACTGGTGGCTGGTGAGGCTGCACTGCAGAGTACTGATGTGCACTATTGGGCACTTTATTGGCACTAATGAGTTACACTGATGGCACGGTAGTGGCACAGATGGGCACTGATTGTACTGTAGTAGCACTGATTGTACTGTAGTGACACTGATGGTACAGATGAGCACTGTGGTGGCACTGGTGAGCACAGGCGGCACTGGTGGGCACAGGCGGGCGGCATTGATGTGGCACTGCAGTGGCGCAGATGAGCACTGATGGGCACAGGTGGCACAGATGGGCACAGGTGGCACTGGTGTGGCACTGGTGTGCACTGTAGTGGCACTGGTGTGGCTCTGGTTGCACTGGTGTGGCTTTGGTGACACAGAGGTGGCACTGGTGGCACTGATGGGCACAGGTGGCACTAATGAGCACAGGTGGCACTGGGGTGGCACTGGTGTGCACTGTAGTGGCACTGGTGTGGCTCTGGTTGCACTGGTGTAGCTTTGGTGGCACAGAGGTGGCACAGGTGGAACAGATGGCACAAATGTGGCACAGATGGCACTGTTGTGGCACTGTTGGGCACTGTTGGGCACTGCTGGGCACTGATATATGTAAAATAACGCACAGTTGGGCACACAATAGCTCTCGTCTCCTCTCATGCTGCATAGGTGTGAGGATAGGAGAGCGATGAACTCCTGATGACCCTGTTCCCCTGCATTGTTTACATTTGTGATTGCTCCATCATTTTACGGAGCGATCACGTGGTAAAGGGCCGCTGTCATTGGCCCTTTACCACGATCCGCATTGTGCCGTGTCCCGTGAACCCGGCGTGCACGAATGTTCCTGTGTGCGTGCCCCAGGGGGCGCGCTGGAGCGGTTTTCTGGGAGGATGTCTGTGTACGCCCTCCCAGAGTTATCAAACGGCCCTGTAGCCGTCATTCGGCTATGGGCCGGTTGGTAACTGGTTATAGGAAGGGGTTGCAGCACAAAAAAATTTACACAAACTGGGGCTCAGCCTGCTGGACTTGGGAGAAGTTAGAGTGAAGATTTTATTTTGCAGCTTCAGATGGTAGCTGATGACTGCTGCCATCTGAAGACAGCCACTGTAAAATACTTGTAGCTTTTGTCTCTCATATTATACTCTAATTTCTATTTAAAGATAAAGCCATTTCCTCCTCATACATTGCAGCCTAAACAAGCTGCTTATATAGGGGTAGAAAATCGGCCAAAATTGGCTTGTTCAGCAGGAACCTGCCGTCTTTCAGCCCATGTGTACAGCTGTCTGTTCTACAGAAACAGGTCTCACAACCAGCTTCTGTTAAATGAGTATGCTGGTTAAGCAGTATCCGACCCTCATCAGTGCTGGCAGTCAATGTCTGCTAGTGCTGATCAGTGTGTTCTGGGGGGTAGGGAGTTCCCCTGTCAGAATGCAAAGGCACAGCAGGGGAGATTTCCACGCTAACATCGCTTGTGTTGGTACGACAAATCTCTGTGTTTGTTTTCGTTCAGCCTATTGGGTTGAAAGAAAAAAAAAAGCTTTATATACTGTCCAGCCACTGAACAATATGTGTGGCTATTGTTTGATTTTTATTGCTGAATAAAGCCTGTAGACAGGTAATGGTTACTGCTGCCCCAGCAGGAAGTTAGGCATTAACTACACTCCCGGGTTTTTCTTGATGGGTTTTTCTTGGCTCTGACCCTCCACTCCTGTGTTTTATAAAAGGGATGAGGGCCTGGATCCTAAGGAGGACTTACACATACACTCAGAGAGGGATTCTCTGCCTGATGCTGTTGCCAAGGTCTGGATGGCCTGTGTCCCGCCGAAGCCAGAGCTAAATTCCAGCAGCCCCCCTGCCTCCCTAATATGTACCTGAGCCCCATCTGATCCAGTGATGTGCACAAGAGCAGCAGCTCTTCCAGGTCTTTTCCTCTTCACTATCTGAGGCAGAAGACGGAGCCATTGGCTCCCACTACTGTCAATCTCAGCCAGTGAGCCAATGAGGAGAGTGCGAGGGGAGGGTTCAAGCCACACTTAGTGTGTAAATGGACACACAGAGCAGCGACTCAGGAGAGAGTCAGCTCAGGTGCCCGTATAGCAAGCTAGGGGTCAGGACTCGGAGCACTGGCGGGGACACAAGAAGAGGAGGATTAGGGCTGCTCTGTGCAAAACCACTTCACAGAGCAGGTAAATATGACATGTTTGGTTTTTTTCGTTTTTGTTTTTTATCTGCCTTTAATATTACTTTCAGAAAATGCAGTGTGACACTGTAAAAAAATGGAGCCAACAAACTATGCTATTAAACTGTTGTGCCAATGGCCAATTTGTATGAAGTTGAGGGCTTTAGCTTTTTTTGTGAACCTCGCTCTACCGTTTAGGTCTGTCATGGCCAGACCAGTCAATTCAATGAAAAACATTCAGGTTTCACTGCCAAAACCACCTAAAAACCCTTTTTTGCAAGTAGGAATTATTCAGACTGGGGAACTACAACAGTGTTTAATTTAAGCTAAATGTAAAAGCTAAAATCAATCACACATACAAGATATGTGATGCTAGGATACAGTATCACTGATGCTGCCTGTGAAAAAGGTATTGTTCAGTTTACCACATAAAGCTTCTTCAAAGTCATTTAAAAGGTTGGTGCTTTTTCCATGTTGCCCTTGAAGTCTCATTAAAAAGACCCTCTTTCTGCTGTACAGTATTTTTCCAAAAATGTTTTTGCCTTGGTAAATGTCTGCCATGGTATTGCCTAGCTCATCTTTTCCCCAGCTCATACCCTTTTTAGGCAATACAGTAGCTTCAAAATTAGCCTTGAAAATGGCCAGAATTTAGAATCTGAATTTGTATGAACTTAAAGTGGAGTTCCGCTTAAAAAAAAAATTAAAAGTCAGCAGCTACAAATACTACAGCTGCTGACTTTTAATAATCGGACACTTACCTGTCAAGGGACCAGCGATGTGGGGGAACAAATCCCCGCTCGTCTCCCCCTCCTCTCTGTGGTGCCGGCATAGTCACTGTGGGCGCTCGGCCGTGGCTTCACAGTCGGGCACGTACTGCGCATGCGTGAGCCACACAGCATGCCGTGACTGGCCGGGCAATCATCTGGGACCTGTGATGTGTCTCAGATGATTGCGGAGAGGGAGGGGGGAGAGGTGATCTCCCTTCCAGTGCCGCGGTGCGGGAGGAAGTGGGAGCTGGAACCCTCAAAAAAGAGATTATCCGCCCCCCCCAAAAAAATGACATGCCCAATGTGGCATATCAGGGAGTCACCTACCCTTAAAGCGGAAGTTCAATTTTTGGGTGGAACTTCGCTTTAAATAGGGTTGTTTCTTAGTTCAGGTTTTATGGACTTCAAGCGGAATTCAACAACCCCTCCACTGCAAATTAAACCTGGGTAGGTTTGCTTATCCCTATTTGTAACCAAAATGGGGAGATTTACCTTCATTTCTGTGCCAGAGACACCGGAAATGAAGGAAACATGAATACATACTAAATAGTATAGTTTTAGAAAGGCTAATATAAAAAAACATGGACATGGCTTCTAACCCTCATGCAATGTAGGGCTTACCAAAGGAGCAAAAGAGCTTCCTGCACACTGTGTTCTTTGTGGAATTTCCTAGTCAAGAGAGAATATGCTGATATGCGTAGTGTTGTGTAATATTTGTGAAGTTAGTGGTAGTTGGTGAAGGCATCATTTAACTGGGCTTTGGGTTTTCCCAAACCAAGGGGTGGGAATTAAGCATCCTTTTGTGGAGTTTAGGGGAAGAGGTAGAGAGTCACTGAGCAGAGTAAAAAACTTGAAATATTAACGGTATGAAAATATTGATCATAATACAAGACTGAGGCTTGCACTTTGAAATGAAAAGTTGCTGCTGTTCATTCTGTGTAGAATTGAATAAAGTTCCCTTAAGTAAAGTTAAAAAAGTAACAGTTGTGTGGACATTATTCACTATTTACACACTATAAAAGCACACCTGGTCTGAAGGTAATACAGTTATGTCAAGGAAGTTGGGAGTGCAGAGTTGTGTGGGACCAATGGATAAGCAGCTGGGGCAAGAGAACCTGGGTGTAAACTGACCAGCTAAGAGCCCTTCAAGGAAATCTGCTCAAGGAAGCCCAGACATAGAGAGAGATAGGTGATTTGCTGTTTACATGGGAGAGACACTACTGGAATGCCCATAAACCTGAGTCCTAGTCGAGTTCGGTCATTACAATCTGACAGGCAACTGTATGAGCCTAGTGAGTTCTTGTCCATAGCAAAGGAGAAACAGTAGAGTTAGGCCCACCAAAAAGGAAGTGAGCTTCATGAGGCCCATCAGTAGAACTGCAACGTGAGGTGTAAATAACAGGTGATATGGTCAAAACCTGGATTACAGTTTTAGGCAATTCAGATTGTAATTAACGGTACCACTTATTCTCCTGTACATATCAGTGGCTGAAATAGACTTAAAGGAGCATATAAGCAAAAATGTATTATATTGCAGCTTACCCATTTTTAGATGTGGTGGCTGGATTGGTTTTTGTTTTGTTTTGTTTTTGGGTTTTTTTAGTTTGTTTTCCTTTATTTTTACCTGGTGATCAGGCCTTACTTTAACAGGCCAAGCTATGTGGACAAGGTGGCAACTAGAGGGTTGAGATGAACCATTTAACACTGACAGGGGTGCTTACAATGGCCAGTTTTTATTTATATATGTAAAACCCTTATCCCAAAAAGAAAAAAAAACTATTGCTGTCACTGCCTATAAAGTGTTAGCTGGAGTTTAGCTTCAATTTGTTTGTCAAGTCCATCTAAATCCGCTATTCTAGCACTACTCTCTCCCAGACTGACAATCCTGCTGATCAAAGGTGTCTGCTTCACTACTTCGTCTTGACTGTAGACACCATAAGACTTAAGAATAGGTAAGCTGCAATATATTACATTTAGTTTTGGGGTTTAATGTTGTTCTAAAAGTTGGATTTAAAAAACAAAAAACAAACATGTTATACTTACCTGCTCTGTTCAATGGTTTTGCACAGAGCAGCCCTGATCTTCTTCTTTTTGGGTCCCCCATTTGCAGACCTGGCTCCTCCCTCCTACTGAGTGCCCCTATAGCAAGCCGCTTTTTATGGGGGCTCCCGAGCTACGCACCCCTGAATGGACCATTCACACATGGAGCACAGCCTGGCCCTGCCCCTTGCTCTCTCCTCATTGGCTCACTGGCTGTGATTGACAGCAGCAGGAGCCCATGGCCATCACTGTTTTGCGAGCAAATGAGGAGACAGGGACCCGGGAGAGCTGCTGCTCTCCTGCACATTGCTGGATCAAGAGGGGGCTCCAGTAAGTATTGGAGTGGAGCTGCATGCAGATGGTTTTTTACCTTCATAACATGCATGAAGGAAAGAAACCTTCTGCCTTTACAATCACTTTAACACTGCTGTAAGAGGCATTTGCCCTGACTAGGCTGTCTTTGAGCTCAGATCTTTACTGCTGCCTGAATTTTCATACTCTTTGGGTTTCTTGTCATGCCTGACTACTGTTTTGTTTTCACTGAGATAGATAGGTTTGAGTGTTCAAAAAGTAAATTATTTTATGTACAGATCTTTATTTTCATCTTGCTTGTGCTGCCTACATCAAAGTTCACTCAATCTGTTTAAAGTTTCGCTATATTTAATCCAGCCTCAAGTTCACAGATTTCATGTTTATAATTACCTCCTGTGACATCCCTATCATCAATATCATGTCATTAACCTCAGTAGGACCAATGCTGCATAAACAGTTACAGCTGAACTCTGGGGAAAGTAAAAATGTTCCCTTGCAGTAGAGCTACCCCAGTACTGCAATGGTCATTTTTGCATCTAGGGTACTGGGAAAAGCACGCTCACTTACCTGAGCTTCCACTACCAAAGTCTTGCTTTGTGCTGCAAAACCAGTACCTGCAACCTCTTCTCCCCTCTGCCCTGGTGGTGGGATGCCCCTGATATCATCAAGATGTGAGGATGCTGAGGAACAGTCTGCAGCTGGAACATTGGTAAGTGCCATCTACCGGAGGAACAGTGGACCTGGTAAGTAAAACTGTTTTTCCCATCCCCTAAGCCTGTCCCCTGCGATTCCTGTGCAATTCAGTCCGATATGGTTTTCAGCCCATTCCCCCATACTGTGCGCATTTCCTACAGTGCAGGAAATACGCACTGGACGCGTGTTTCCCAAACCACCTTCTGGTGTGAACAAACCCTGAGGAGAATTCAACCCTTGCAGGTTGAGGGCAGCCCCATTGCAAGATAGCATTTTTACTGTTCCCAGAGGTGGGCTTTAATGTACTGAATAGAATCTGATCTCTACAAAGAGGGACTCAAAGATGTCCAGACCATTAGCAGCAGAGAAGGGGATCATCATCCTGGCTGCCTGTGAAAACACCTTACCTGTGTAAGTACCTCAAAAGCTCTGTACTAAAACATACCCAAATTTTTCCATTTCAATCTATTTAGGATCAGCTCTTTCCTAAGACCCCTTTCACACTGGAGCATTTTGCAGGCGCTATAGCGTTAAAAATAGCGCCTGCAAACCACCCTAAAACAGCTGCTCCATTCACTCCAGTGTGAAAGCCCGAGTGCTTTCACACTGGATCGGTGCGCTGGCAGGGCATCAGAAAAAGTCCTGCCAGCTGCTTCTTTGGAGCGGTGAACTCACCGCTCCTCCACCGCTGCTCCCCATTAAAATCAATGGGGCAGCACTGTGATACCGCTGGCAAAACGCCGTTCCGGCTGCGTTTTGCAGGCAGATTTAACCCTTTTTCGGCCGCTAGTGGGGGGAATTAAAGCCGCCCCACTAGCAACCGAATAGCGCCGTTAAAACGACTAAAAATAGTGCCGCTTTACCGTTGACACCGGTGGCAGCACAGTGTGAAAGGGGTCTAAGTGGCTTTTTTTTTCCAATGAAATAGATTCTGTGTAGCTGGCTAACATACTTACTTAATTCCCCATCTCCTTTTTTTCTAAATGGACCCGAATCTGCATTTCTCAGAGAGGGAAGTTGTACAGCACAGAATCATGTGAGAGGAGGCAGCATAGTTGCTCATAAACAATCTTGCATAACAGAAAACTCTGATTATTGTAAACTGAATAATTAGCATTACTTGTTAACTGATTGAAGCATTAGCAAACTCTGCTTGGTCACTTGTACCTACAGCAGTGACAGTTGGTGCTCCATCGGTCAGGGGGGCGGCAGCGGACAGACCTGACCATGGACCCCCCCCACCGCAATGCACTCCCTACCCCTGGTCACCAGCTCACTCATGCTGCTGGTAGGTGGCGGCTTCTCCCTTCAGTTTCCGTGTCCCGGCTCCGTCGATCGGGCCCATGCGTCTCCTCGGTTGTACGTCTCCTCCTCCTTCCTCCTCATTGCTAAATAGGATGGTTTTTCCTTTCAGCCAATCGGGAAACGGGCCTCATGACCCACTTCCTGATTGGCCAGGAGGAGAATCAGTGTGATAATAGCGAATATTCATTCCCTATTGTCACACAACTGGGTGGGCTTGGAGCGCAGTGCTCTGCGCCCTGAGCCCACCCTTTTTTGAAGCCTATTAGAGCCTCTGGCTCCAAACACGTGCTTCAAAAAAATACACCCCCCCACTGGAATCCATGGTCCAGCACCCTGTATGTAGATCAGTGGGCCGGACACATGGATAGGGGGCCAGCGCCCGTGCGCCCCT
Organism: Aquarana catesbeiana; assembly: GCF_042186555.1. Taxonomy (NCBI): domain Eukaryota; kingdom Metazoa; phylum Chordata; class Amphibia; order Anura; family Ranidae; genus Aquarana; species Aquarana catesbeiana. Next base: position 69,582,169 of record NC_133336.1, on the reverse strand, counting down.
AATGGACAGGCCGCCACTGACCTACAGATAAGCTTGAAATATGAAAAGAAGGGGAACACTCACATTGGCTCTTCCGTAAATTTGGGAAGAAACAAAAAAAAGGTACTCGAAGAGTAACCAAGGTCGGACTTTAAAGGCACAGAAACAATGGGAAGTAGAAAAAATAAGAAAATTTATTGAAAAAAAATTACATGGTATAATCACAGTATTCACGAGTATGAAAAATCATGTAAAATGATACAATTTATACAATGAGTATAACGGTGAAACGCGTAGACGCACAAGGGCTCACTGTACAAATTGTATCATTTTACATGATTTTTCATACTCGTGAATACTGTGATTATACCATGTAATTTTTTTTCAATAAATTTTCTTATTTTTTCTACTTCTCCATTGTTTCTGTGCCTTTAAAGTCCGACCTTGGTTACTCTACCCTACAGATAAGCTTATAATAAAGCTTACCTGTAGGTACAATGAATATTTCTTAAATGTGAGTGATGTTATCACAAATCAGCCATTCAAATGGCCAGGTCCCACAAACCAAGAAGGAAGACTGAGTGATTATGGAAGTTCTGGCCGCTGGCATAGGTGACAGAGTACCACTGGAGGGATCTGTTTTACTATAAAACCTGTCATAATATGCTAGTACTATGCCACAATATAATACTAGCACAATATGCCATTACCTTTCAGGGGGCTGGTACTTTTTTTCTGACTTCTCTACCACTCTCTTTAAATGTTGCTTGAAGTTGCTTATGTTTCAGTTATAAATAAAGGTAATCTATAATATGCATACGGCACACAAAACTTACCCGCAAACAGCTTTTTTTGGTTTTTTTTATCCAATTAAGCTACCAGCTAAACTGGTATTCTTAAAAAACATGTTTTCAGGGACTTGAATCTGTTTCTAAATGCAGTGTCCTCGTTCCTCTATGTCACCTCTCAGTGTAAAATGTTCTAAAGCTATCAAAGTCTCTACCACAGATACTTAATTAACATGTTATATTTACCTCCTCTTCTTCTCGGATCTCCTGCTGGTGCTCCTGACCTCTCCCCCTTGCCAAGTGCCCCCCTAGCAATGGGGAATGCTATGGGGAACGCGTGCTTTGCTCGCTCCTGAGCCACCTCTGTGTGTGTCCGTACGACATATAGAGCGTGGCTCAGCCCTGCCTTTCTCACTTCCTCCTCACTGCCTGTGATTGAGAGCCAATGGCTCCCGCTGCTGTGTCTTAGCCAATGAGGATGGAGAGACCCGGGAGAGCCGCTGCTCTTCTGCACATAATTGCATCAAGATGGGGCTCGGGTAAGTATTAGGGGGGCTGTGGGGGAAGCTGCACAGAAAGTTTTTTTTTAACCTTCACATATAGAATGCATGAAGGTAAAAAAACTTTCAAGCTTTACAACCACTTTAAAGGGGTTACAGACCTTTAGCTAGTTCATGTTGGTATCTAGAAGCTATAAAAGAAAAGCAAGAGTATGTAAGATTCTAAACCTCTAGTGCCCAATTGCAGCCTAAGGAAGAGTAGAAAGAGTAGGAAGGTAGAGAACCACAGAAGGAAGACTGAATGAAGATAGAAGTTCTGGCCGCTGGCAGAGGTGACAGAGTGCCACTGGAGGGATTCGTTTTACTAATAAACCTGTCATAAAACCTGTTTAGCCACTTCAGCCCCGGAAGAATTTACCCCCTTCCTGACCAGAGCACTTTTTGCGATACGGCATTGTGTTGCTTTAACTGACAATTGCGCGATCGTGCAACGTTGCTATAATAAATATCCCCAAAAAATATATAAAAAACACATTTTTTCCTCAGTTTAGGCCGATATGTATTCTTCTACATATTTTTGGTAAAAAAAACCCTGCAAAAAGCGTATATTGATTGGTTTGCGCAAAAGTTATAGCATCTACAAAATAGGGGATAGATTTATGGCATTTTTATCTTTTTTTTTTTTATTAGTAATGGCGGCGATCTGCAAATTTTATCATGACTGTGACATTATGGCAGACACATCGAACACTTTTGACACTATTTTGGGACCATTGTCATTTATGCAGCGATAAAAATGCACTGATTACTGTATAAATGACAGTGGCAGGGAAGGGGTTATCCCTGTCATGTCGCCAGGCAGAACGGGGAAATGCTTTGTTTACTAGATATGTGAATTCGTTTTTGTCCGAATGCATTTTCGTCGAAATTTCAGATATTTTCGTTATCGTTTTAACAAACGATAACAAAAGTGCAGAATACTGAAACCGATAGATCCGACATAAACAAATGCTTTATTTTCGTTTTCGTTGCGACAACAGTTCGATATAGATAGGAGATTCGACATGACACTGACAATAACAATCTGTGTCTATCGAACCTGTGGTCGAATGTGCCTAACCTTAACTCTATTAGTCCAAGATTATTCTACACAGAGAGAAAAGATTCGATATAGAGAGAAAAGATCGCTGCTGGAATTGGGTGGGGGAAGTAAAATAAAAATAATGATGATGATGAATGTTATTGGCCGATTGTAACCAAAAAGGAGGGGCAGTAAAATAGCTAGAACTAAGTACACACGTACAGCCAACTTACTTTCACTTACGATTTGGTAGCAGAGAGAGACACACACACTGAATCATTTCAGAAGACAGTCAATCTTAGCTGGTCCGTTTGTCAGAGAACCTAAATTATTTAGCCATTAAGCATAAGCACAGCAGCAGAACAATAGTGAAGCAAGCTACAGTTCAACTTAACTTTTTCATAATAATCTGCTGCTATTGTGTAAGGCTCGGTTCACACTAGGGGTGGCACGACTTGCAGGTCGCCTCACCAAGGCGACCTGCACACGACTGCCAGGGCGACTTGCAAAACGACTTCTGTATAGATGTCTATGCAAGTCGCTCCAAGTCGCCCCCAAAGTAGTACAGGTACCTTTTTCTAAGTCGGAGGGACGTTAGAACGGTTCCATTGTACAGAACGGGAGGCGACTTGTCAGGCGACTAGGTCGCCTGACAAGTCGCCCCCATGTGAACCGGCACTTAGTGTTGTGAACTTGATAGTGATACTAGTGTTGCTAGTGTTGTGATAGCCTCAGAGGCTGCCCGTGTTGTGGGGGGGAATTTATTATTATAGATTCTATATTATAATGCCATATCAATATCTGACACAACATCAGATGCCGCGCCCGCCATTGCACTTGGAGACTGAGAAACGAATGTGAAAGTTGGCTGACTGTTGGGGTAGAGTAGACCATTCAACATGAACGATGGAGATTCGACAAAGCAATGAAAAACATAAACGTTGAATCTTTGGCTTATGGTGTCTGTCGAAAGTTCTAAGAAGATTTGGCGGAGCAGCTAAACTGTACAACGCTGCAATCGTACATTTCCGGTCAAATACATCCGCCCATAGGCTATAGACAAATTCTAATGTTGGTTAACTAGTAAAATAATTAATAAATATAATTATTACTAGTGTCATACAACATTAGAATTCTACTATAGCTAGCTTGTAGGCGGAAAATTTGACCGGAAATGTACACGTACAGTTTAGCTGCTCTGTCGAATCTTCTTTGAACATTCGACAGACACCATAAGCCTTCAATGACAGATTCGACCTTAATTAATTTGGATTTTCGGACGAATGCAATTTTTAACGAAAAACAAAATAGATAAAAATAAATTTCGGGAGTAACTAAATAAATGTATGGCATGGTCACGGAGCACGCGGCAGGCGCGCGTGCCCACAATGCCGTATCTTAAAGGGGACGTACCTGTACGCCCATTTGCGCAGCCGTGCCATTGTGCTGACGTATATTGTTGTGCACTGGTCGGCAGGTGGTTAACCTGTCAATAAACCCATGGTTGCAGGAAAGAAATTTGCTCAGTTTTTGGCTGCCCTTACAGGGTGTCTCTGTTCCCAGCTTCCTGGAACTAACAAGGACTTGGGGGGCACACCCTAACTATGCATCACATTAAAGATGGTGCTGCCATAAGACCATACAAACAGATCAAAAGAGTATAGCACACACATACAAAAATGTTATTTAAGGTTGTTTAAAGCACCTGAACATAATAAGCAAATAAGCCAATATGGGGATTTGGTCGCACCATATGGGCATACAGTGCTTAAGCCCACTACTGCGTCAGAGTACTCCATTTTCAGTGGGTCCTACACTATTCATAGAATGAAAGATCCCACTTCTCAACCATGGGAGAAATACACTCCTCTTTATCGGAGAACTGAAAGGACTCCTCTTATAACTCAGGTGGACACTGATTAGAAGTACTGGTGGGGGATGATGGGGTGCTCCATCCCATGGGGTCTGTTCAGGACCCATATAACAGACAAAGACTTGTAGGATTTAAATTACATTTTTTTATTTGTGCGCTATAATCTTTTGTTCAGCTTCCTGGAACTGTCTCCCACCAGCAGCTGGATAACTGCAAGGACATCACAGGGTGATCCAGAAATCTGCCTTGTCAAAAGAAGTTTATTGAGTAAACAATATTATAAAGATACATAAAGTAAGTTTACAAGGATCTATAAAGTAAGCTCATTGTTTTACAGTAGGGTTTATATAGGTAAATATCATGAAATTTCAAATATTAAACATTGGGTTCACGTAAACCTAAATTAAAGATATATATAATTTCCTTAGTTACTTTTGTAGGTATTTAAATGATTTATACCTACTATACATATTGTTTACAGGTAGAGTGTATATAGGTCAAATAAATTCTGATAATGAGCTTTAATCGTAAGGTGGAGAAAAGGAAAGAGAAAGAAGAAAAAGGGTTGAAAGGTAGAGGTATGGTCCACGAGGTTGTCCCGCTCGTCAGTTTATTATTCTTTTTAGTTCTCTTTGACGCCTTAGAATGGGTATCTCTGTAAGTCATTTAATCTGTTACCATGGCAACAGGACAGAGTCATTGAAATTTGACAGGAACTGTTGTTTTATCCAAGGATGCCAAAGTTTTTCAAATTTTGGAATTTGATTTTGATCGATGGCTACCATCTTAGCATGGGACATTGTATTATTCATTCTGTGAATTGTTTCTGCTAGTACCAATGTAGGAGATTTCCATGCCTTGGCCACTGTTTGTTTTGCAGCCATTATTAGTTGGATCATAAGTTTGAATTGAGAGAGTGTTAACCATTCCGGTTTTAGATTAAGTAAAGTTATATATGGATCTGGTTGTATTATTTTTTTAAATATTTTAGATGCAATCACGAAGACTTCCTTCCAGAAGGTTTGGATTACTGGGCACGTCCACCATATGTGTAAATGTGTGCCTATTTCTGGGCATCCTCGAAAACAAAGAGCTGAGGTATTAGGTGAATATTTTGCCACTCTAGCGGGTACAAGGTACCAGCGAGTTAGGACTTTATAATTTGTCTCCAGTGCTAAGATGTTGGGTGAAGATGACTTAGATGTGAGCCATATGTTAGACCAGTCCGTGTCTTCTAAAGTTCGTCCCAGGTCCTCCTCCCACCTCTGAACGTAAGAGGGTCTATTAAGATTTACTACTCCATAAAATTGATTATAAAGTGATGAAATTGTACCTTTAGCAAATGGATCTTTTGTACAGATTGATTCAAAAATGGATAATTGGGATAATGGTGTATCCCCCTTTAGGAATGGTGTATAGAAATTTTTAATTTGGAGATATCTAAATATCTCATAGTTTGGTAGATCATATTTTCCTCTAAGCGATGGGAATGAAAGGAATGATTTAGATGCTATGAAGTCATTTAGTGTCTGAATGCCTGATGTTGTCCAAGCTTTAAAAGAATTGGGGTAGATCCATGCCGGATAAAAGGCCGGATTTCTGATAAAAGAAAGGAGAGGATTGTGTGGAGATTGTAACTGATATTTGGTTTTTAGTTTATCCCAGAGAGATAAGAAGTGTTTAGTTATGGGATTATGAATTTTAAAGCGGTCTTTAGGATCAAGCCATAACAAGTTTGATATTAATAGAGGGTCATTTTCTGAAGCCTCTATAAATACCCATAATGGGATTTCCTGTTTTGCATGGTATTTGGACAGACTGGCCAAATATGCTGCTCTGTAGTAGTTAGTAAAATTAGGGTATCCCAGGCCTTCTTTATTTTTGGGAAGATGTAGTGTGTGTATAGGTATATGTGGTTTAGAAGAGCCCCATATAAACGAAGTTGCTCTTTTTTGTACTATTCTCACAAAATAGGAAGGAATTGGAATAGGGAGGACTCTGAATAGATAAAGCAATTTGGGTAGAATAGTCATTTTGATTGCATTAATCTTCCCTATCCAGGATAAAGGAAGTTGCGACCATTGTTTTATTAGATTTGTGATCTGTCTTAATACAGGAGGATAATTGGTTGAGAATAAGTCAGAATGAGATGCTGTTAAATGAATTCCAAGATATGGGATTGATTTTTCTGCCCATGTGAATGGGAGTGCAGCCCTAGCCGGGATCAATTCCATGTTTGTGAGTGAAATATTAAGCACTAGGCATTTCTTAGGATTAATCATAAGGCCGGATAGGGCTGCAAATCCATCAAGAGCTGGTATTAAGTTAGGACCAGAGACCTGTGGTGATGATAGAAAAAGTAATATATCGTCTGCAAATATACATAATTTGTGTGTAATACCTCCTACTTCAATGCCAGTTATAGTTTGGTTTGTTCTGATGTATTGGGCCATGGGTTCGAGTATAAGGGCAAATAATAAGGGAGATAATGGGCAACCCTGTCGGGTACCTCTTTCGATATTAAAGGCATCAGATTTGTATCCAGCATATTTTATATAGGCTTTGGGTTTATTATATAATGCTTTGATCCATGTTAAAAAGTGGGGTCCAAAACCCCATTTTTGTAATGAATATTGCATATATTGCCAGGATACTGTATCAAATGCCCTCTTAATATCGAGAGATAGAAAACATAAAGGGATTTTCCGTTTTTTAGCAATATGTGCCAATAACACTGCCCTGCGTATATTATCGCCTACCTGTCTATTTGGCATGAAGCCTACTTGATCTCTATGTATTAATTTTCCTATAATGCTATTGAGGCGTTTTGCTATTATTTTTGCTAATAATTTAATATCAAGGTTTAACAGAGAGATAGGCCGATAATTCACACAGGAAGTATCATCAAAAAGGGGTTTTGGGATCATACAAACAATTGCCATTAATGTTTCTTGCCGAAAAGAATGTCCTTCTAGAAGTTTGTTAAAAGTTTCAGTGAGAATGGGAGAGAGTATTTCTGAGAATGTTTTATAGTATAAAGCCGAGTAGCCGTCTGGGCCTGGTCTTTTGTTAAGTTTTAGGTCTTTTATGGCGTTAGCAACTTCATCTATAGTTATAGGCTCATCCAAACTGCTTTTTTGATTCTGAGACAACTCAGGTAAGGTTATTTTTGAGAAGAAGGATTCAGCCTCTGTAGGATTAAATTCATTGTTTGTCTTGTATAAAGTTGCGAGGTGTGAGTGAAATTTATGTACTATTTTAACTGGATTACAAGTATAAACATTTTTTGATAATTTCAAACATATTGGTTTGAAAGATTTGTTAGTTGAATTTAATGCCCGTGCCAAATATGTGCCTGGTTTGTTTGTATTCATGTAGAAATTGTGTTTGGAGCGTTTGAGGGATTTATCAACTGACTCAGTGAGAAATAGATCGTATTCCAATCTAGATTTTTCCAGATGAGATTTTGTACTCTGAGATGGATTATCTTGGAATGATATGTAGGCTGCGTTAAAACTGAGTTCTAGTTTTTTTGCTAGATTTTTGCGTTCCCGTTTAAATAGTGCCATTCCAAAGACATGCTGGTAGGTTAACTGGATCCTGTCTAAATCGGCCCTAGTATAGGTATGAATGTGAGTTAGGGACCTTAGATTGTAAGCTCCTTGAGGGTATAGGGACTGATGTGAATGTATAATATATATATATGTAAAGCGCTGCGTAAATTAACGGCGCTATATAAGTACCTGAAATAAATAAATAAATAAATTTGTCTTTGTATTGTACCACGCAAGACAGGCTTATGAGCTTCCCACAGTGTTATTGGGGAAATGTCTGTTGTATTATTAATTGTTACGTATTCCTTTAAAGCTTGTTCAATGGCCATCTGATGTAGTGGGTGTTTGAGCATTATGTCCGGTAAGTACCACGTTGGGTCATGCGCTTTTGGTATGGCTGAGGCTATAGTAGTGTATACTGCATTATGGTCAGACCACGGAATCGGAATTATATCTGATGCAATAATTTCTGGTATCATTCCTATTGTTAGAAAAATATGATCTATTCTGGTGAAGGTTTGAAGAGGGTGCGTGAAATAAGGGAATTTCTTTTTCATTGGGTTACTTTCTCTCCACGGTATCTGCCAGATTGTATTTGGAAAGAAGTTGAGGAAAAGGTAATCTAGAGGTTATTTTAGATGGTGTAAAAGGTGATTTATCTAGAAATGGGAGGAGGACCTGGTTCGAATCCCCGCACATTATCACTGTTCCTATTTTGTGTGTGGTAATCACTTGTAATATATGTGAGAGGAATGGTGTAGGTTGTTTGTTAGGAGCGTAGTAGGAAATCACCGTGATTGCTGTATCCATTATATAACCCATGAGTATCAGGTATCTACCTTCTGGGTCTTTAATTTCTGATGATAAGGTGAATGGTGTGGATCAGTGAAATGCAATTAGAGTATCCCTTTGTTTGGTACAGGCAGAAGCCGTGTAAATTTGTTGATAAAAAGGATAAATATATTTTGGAGTAGAATCTTTGGTGAAGTGTGTTTCTTGGAGGCATACTATGTGAGCCTTCTTGTTAAAAAAAGTACAGAAGGCTTTGGTCCTTTTTTGAGGGACATTTATTCCCTGAACATTCAGGGAAAATATATTCAGTAGTGCCATGGTAACAGATCAAATAGTTTTGACTTACTTTTTGTTATGCAGAGCTGACTGTGCAGATCAACCTGTGTGGACTGAAGAGATGAATAGATAGAAAAGAAACCAGTGAATTCTGGAGTAAAGAGTAAACAAAAAACATATGAGATTAGATGACACATTGTATAAATTATTTTTTGCAAGTAATCACAATTTACCCGTGAAAGAGAATAAATATCTCTCTCAGGGGAATAAGTGCCTTCGTCACACTCCCACATAATATGGTTGGGAGAATGAGGAGGGCTAATGGGGGTACACGGATCTTCCGCTTACAGGAGAGAAGTGCTATGTCAAAAGACATCAAAATGATGTTTCATTAATTGGAGTGCAGAATATAGTATTTGTTGAAATTATTTATTCCAGGGTGGTTGTATATGGTTAGTTTTGCCCTAGGCTAAATAATTCAGTTAGAAAGGTACTGTTAATAACTTTGGTATTGATGAAGATGGTTTGAATTATTTTGGGATTTTAACCCTTTTAGAGTAAACAATTACATATTTTATTCATATGTAACTGTTTAGATATGTTAACTCATAAAATTGAGGTTGTCTTGCTTCAGATTAGAATAAACAAAAACATAGTTCTAGGAACTAGTTAGGTAATAATATATTTGTTTTAAGAAAAGAAAGAAAAAGCTTCCATTACTTCTGGATTATTGAACATATTTGTCCTAAAAAGTAATAAATCTATTGTTATTACCTGAAAATATATAACTGAACAAGAATTTCCTTGTTTCACTTATATATTCTAAGGCTATATGAATCAGAAGTAATAAGAAATATAACTGGAATGTAACATGATCCCACACAGTGTGTGACTATCAGAATGCAGTTACATTCAGTTATAAATACAGGTTTTTTATAGAGAACCATCTCTTAGTATAATAAAGGCATTCTGTGGTCTTTAAGTGCATGTTATATTACAATTGGAAATTGCCTTGTTGATAAGCATTACCCTATTCTGCATGTAGAAGTGTATGACCTGCATCATACGGTATGTAGTGTCCCTGTTTTAAACTGCCTTAAGCCACGTTCACACGGGCTGAATGCTGGGCAACATCGGCCGGTTCAATAAAAACTGGCTGACATTTGGCCCCTGTGTATGGCAGCCGGTCCCACAGAAACCTGCCCTTTGGCCAGCCTCTGGCGGACACGCATGCTGGAAAACCAGCAGCTGACCGACTCCCAACCAGGGCTCTCAGCCAATGTTCTGGCAGTGGGAGAGGAGTGTCCCCCTGTCAGTTCACAACAGCTCAGGGGGGAGATTGCTGTATAACATTAGATCGTTAGTACAGTGGCTACCGGAGCTGACAGTTTTTTTCCTTCCAACCTGCTGGGTTGAACAGAAAAAAAACTCATAGTGTGTACCAGGCTTTATTTCTGCGGTAATTCATTTCCTAAAATAAAACAACATTTAAGTATAAATGTATACTGACTCCCAATTCTCAGGTACATTGGTTAAGCCTCCCCTACATGCAGTTATATTGTACCATAGTTGCCAACAGTCCCGATTTTCCCGGGACAATGCCGATTTTGGGACCCTCGTCCCGATCGGGGGCTGTTCCGAATCTGGATTTTCATTGGGAAAATCGTGAATGTTTGTTTTTTAATTTTTGGAGCAGCTGGCTCCAGCAAAATGGCCACGGCGCCGCCTCTAGATCTTCCCCCTTGTGTTCAGTGGAGAGAGGAAGGGGGCTCGATCCCTGCAGCCAATCAATTGGCTTCTTTAGCTGCATGGATCGGCCCCTCCCCTCTCCACTGAACACACGGCGCCGGTGTCTATCGGCGCCTGCGCAGTACGGAGCGGACGTTATCCGATGGGGGGGACACTTTTTGTCAGGACACCGGCCGCTCCTGGAGTTCCTGGTCATGTGCTGGGGGGTGTTATGGGAGGGGAGGGGGCTGCACTGAAGGGGTTCTGCACTAATAGAGGGGGGTCTCCACTGATAGAGGGGGGTCTGCACTGAGGGGGGTCTGCACTAATAGACGGGGGGTCTGCACTGAGGGGGTTCTGCACTAATAGAGGGGGGTCTGCACTGAGGGGGTCTGCACTAATAGAGGGGGTCTGCACTGATAGAGGGGGGTCTGCACTGTGGGGGGTCTGCACTGATAGGGGGGTCTGCACTGATAGAGGGGGGTCTGCACTGATAGAGGGGGTCTGCACTGTGGGGGGTCTGCACTGACAGAGGGGGGTCTGCACTGATAGAGGGGGGTCTGCACTTATAGGGGGGGTCTGCACTGATGGAGGGGGGTCTGCACTGAGGGGGTCTGCACTGATGGAGGGGGTCTGCACTGAGGGCGTCTATACTGATAGATTGGGGGACCGCACTGAGGGGGGTCTGTATTGAGGGAGAGGGGTCTGTACTGAGGGGGTCTATACTGATGAGGGGGGTTTACACTGAGGGGGTATAAACTGATGGAGGGGGTCTGTACTTATTGGTGGGGTCTGTACTGAGGGAGGAGGATCTATACTGCTGGAGGGGCGGTCTGTACTTAGTGGGGGGGTCTTTACTGAGGGAGGGGGGTCTGTACTGAAGGGGGACCACAGTTGGTGGAGGGGGGGTGACACCAACTTTTTTCTGCATTGGGTGACACCAGCTGTAGTGACGCCACTGGCTCTTCTCTCTGCAGCAATTTAACTTTAATGCACAGGAGGGGGGTTAACTATATACAGGAGGAGGGGGGGTAACTATATACAGGAGGGGGGTAGCTATATACAGGAGGAGGGGGTTGGCTATATACAGAAGGAGGGGGGCTAACTATATACAGGAGGGAGAGGTTAGCTATATACAGGAGGAGGGGGGTTAACTATATACAGGAGGAGGGAGGGTTAGCTATATACAGGAGGGGGAGGGTTAACTATATACATAAGTGGGGGTTAACTATTTACAGGAGGGGGGTTAACTATGTACAGGAGGGGTTACTATGTACAGTAGGGGGAACTATGCACAGGGGGGATACTATGCACAGGGGGGGTAACTATGCACAGGGGGGTAACTATGTACAGGGGCGTAACTAGGGGGAGAGGGGAAACTATGTACAGGGGAAGGGGGTAACTATGTACAGGGGGGGTAACTATGGCTCTGCCTGGGACACTGATTTAAGGACTGAGGCTGGGAACACTGGTGTAAAGACTGACTATGCTGGTGGCATCTGATGCAAGCAGTGACTCTGCTGGGGGCACCTGATGCAAGGAGGGACTCTGCTTGGGGCACCTGATGCAAGGAGGGACTCTGCCGGGGGCACCTGATGCAAGGAGGGACTCTCCCGGGGGCACCTGATGCAAGGAGGGACTCTGCCGGGGGGCACTTGATGCAAGGACAGACTCTGCTGGGGACACCTGATGCAAGGAAGGACTCTGCTGGTGGCAGGCGATGTGGCTAGTGACACGCTCAGGGATCCTACTGATTTGGCATTATGGTGAGTTGAATGACTTCATTTTATATTACAATGTAATAATAGAAATAATGCACTTCAATCATCCTGACACCATAACAATCATGGTGCCGGGATGATTAAAGCGCTAACACCAGGTGTTTGGAGTATCTTTATCTGCTGATTGTTAAACTTTCTAGAATACAGATATTTCTATTGTTGTGTAGGATTTGGGCCTGCTGTCCCTCCATTCCTCTCTCCCCCTTTCCCTCTCCATCCCTCATTCATCTCAGACTCTAACCACACCCCCTTTGAGCCACGCACATTTAAGCCACGCCCACTATTTAACATAAACCGCGCCACGGTTTTCTTTTTTTTGCTATGCCACGCCTACAAACGCATGCCCCGGCCCCCTAATTATTATACGGCTCCGCCTACAGCCAAAAAAGTGTCCCACAAATTTTTTGCGCAATGTTGGCAAATCTGTTGTACCTCCTAACATAACAACTACTGCTCTAAATGGTCATTATCAATGCAAGTCCATCCACCACTGACAGAAAACCCATGCAGAAAAGAAGCCACAATCATAATTAGTAAAGCCCTAAATCTTGCAGACCTTAAAACGTTTATCTTTTAATGATTAGGAAGTTAAAGGATATTGGATAAATCTGCATGTAAAGTAGAAATCCCCTCTACTCAGCTAAAAAAGACACACATTTGTGCATGCAATGTTCTATCAATACAAAAAAAAACGAGCAAATAAGGTATTCTCCCCAAAGGCCAATGAAAATGTTTAATGTTTGTTTTCTAACCTGTGTCTGTTGAATAAACAAAGGTGTCCAATTGGCTAACACCTCTATTTAGTTTATTTCCTACTTTTATAAGTAAATCTCATTATCTGCAGGCATTTTGGTTGTAATATAAACACAATTCACCTAAAGCAGCATTATGTGTGAACTGATGAATGACTATATCTTTACTTGAGAATTTGTACCTTTTTTTTTTGTGCTTTTGAATATAAGCCTTGTTATTGATTTTTCTTTTCCTTGCAGTGGTATGAACGTGTAGGTATTTCACACATTTGTTAATTCATTGAAAACTTCGACAGTATAAAAAGGGAAAGAACGGAAATTACAGCTCTTTTCACAATAACTCCAACATTTCCCTATTCATTACTCTGAAGGCCTACTTCAAACCTCAGGTTCCAGCTTACAGGTTTTTTTTTTCTCCTTTTCAGAACTCAGCAACATCAGTTTTATTTCAACCATGAATATGCAGATTTTTAACTCGTGTTATGTCCTCTAATGAGCTTTCACTTCATTAGATTGACAGATGCCTTTATTCCTTTTCCCCATCTACAAACCAGCCAGCAAGAGGAATGTGGAAAAATATTTCATGACTCCTTTTGCTAAAAATTAGTCATTAAAAAGTGAGACTTGTCACTAAACGTCCAGAGTTTAGAAGATGCCCATGCACTTCATTGTAAAAGATTCAAATATAAATTTTCTGTCTTTCAATAGAGAACTACAATGAAAAGGTTTTGAAATATTTCATTATGTAAAACATAGATACTTGCTAGATATGTACTTCTGTTGACCTGTTATGCAGATTGTTAATGTTTCTCATTTAAAGTGATACTAAAAGTTTTACAGAAAGGTCCCTTACCTCCTTTTCTGGCAGTCCCCTGCTGATGCTGTCCACTCCACCCTTCTCTGGGTGCCGCCTTAGCAAACCAGCCTATGGCTCCCACTGCTCTCAGTGTTTCCTGCTGGAGCAGAAAGTGGGGATAGCGGTGCAAACCAGACAGCTAGAGCGGTGACAGGAGTCAGGTAATTGTTTAGGGGTAGATAGAACAAGTAATGGGGTGTCAAAGAATGCATTATGGTAAAAACCTTTTCCTTTTAGAACCATTTTAACTGCTTGCCGACCTCATAACATAGATATATGGCAGCAAGGTGGCTCGGCTGCACCAGATCACCTACCTAGTACGTGATCTGACACCTCCGGCTAGGGGGCACACGTGCACGCTGCCAACGACCCACCAGTGCTATGATTGAACGCAGCAGATGTCGATCACCAGGTGCCCGCCAATGGATTACCGCCGACACATGCCGATTGTCATGTGTTTCCACAGGACAGAGCCCTGCCTATGTAAACAAGGCAGAGCCCTGTCCTGACAGTGGGGAAGCAATAGATTTTCTTTCCCAGCAAAGCAGGGAAAGAAAATCTATGACTTCCCCTAGTAAAATAACCTGACACAGTACACCAAAACACTGGCTAGGCACACATTTAACTCTTTGATTGTCCTAGATGTTTAACCTCTTCCCAGCCAGTGTAATTAGTACAGCGACAGTGCATATTTATAGCACTGATCACTGTATTAAGGCTCGCACACACAATAAGAAAATCAGAAGTAACATTTTGTACAATGAAAAAAATCTATCCTTTCACATCGACTGCCTGTTGGACGAACTGTGGACACCCTGGAACACTTCTACACATTTGGTGGACTTGCCCCAAATTAAAGCTCTTCTGGTATACCCTTACATGATTTTTCTCCTCTATTCTCTCTATTTCCATCTCCCTGTCTCCTCAAATGGTGCACTTGGGTTTAGACAATGACCCTTGGCTACCAACTGCCCCACCATCCTATCACATGTCCTTATTGCCACATGTCTGGCTGTCACTAGAAACTGAAAGTCTCTAAACCCCCCCCTTCTATCACGGAAGTAATAATATTATTTTACAAACACTGTTTAATGGAATTTACGTATGCCAGGGCCCACCTGCAAGTTCCTGCATTCATCAAAAAGTGGAACCCCTGGCTTGTACACCCTAAATGCACACCTTTGCCCTAAACTACACTCTGGTTTAATATCAGAATCTCAACACCCAATGGGACCAACTGTTCTATTACTGTCTTTATTAAGTGTGCAGTCTTACACCATCTAGGCAACACACTTCTCTGCATATGTTTACTAACCTTCTTGCTGATTAGCGTAAGTTGCCACAAAAGGCCTTAATGTACTTGTTTGTACCTTGTACCTGTTACCAAATTACCTGTATCTATTGAAAGATATATTGACTCTGTATCGCTAAAATATTTAAATCTTAATCGGCTAATTATATGATCGTTAGTATAGTGTTTTCAAAAGCCGATTCCAACTTTTCGGATGACAAAAACTGAAGGTGCAGGCTAAAAAATTTTTATCGTACGTGAACATAACAAACGATTTTCATTTAATTAGTACAGTTTTCGTCCAGGAAAAAAAATCATAAGAGCAAGACTACATATGCTTAGATACTAAAGAATAGATTACAAAACAGTTCAACACATTACATCGCTCCCGAAGATGTATTCTGTCGTACAAGAATTTTCGTAAGTTGAGCCAAGCATGCGACAAAAAACAGATGATTATTCGTCTGATAATCTGATCATGTGTACCAGGCTTTGGTGTCACCGGTTCCCAAGAAATGTCAAAGTGTCAAAATGTCCGTCGCAATATCGCTGTCCCGCTATAAGTCGCTGATCGCCGCCATTATTAGTAAAAAAATAAATAAATAAAAATTCCAGTATGTATCCTATTTTTATTGGATATGTTTTATAGCAGAAAGTAAAAAAAATATATATATTTTTTAAAATTGCCGGTCCTTTTTTGTTTATAGCGCAAAAAATTAAAAACGCAGAGGTGATCAAATACCACCAAAAGAAAGCTCTATTTGTGGGAAAAAAGTCATCAATTTTGTTTGGGTACAGTGTCGCATGACTGCAAAATTGTTAGTTAAAGTAACGCAGTGCCGTAAATGGTCTGGTCATGAAGGGGGATAAACCTTCCGGAGGTAAAGTGATTAAGTAGACCCTATACTGTATGTTTACCTATATATTTTAAAATTTAACTTAAAGGACAACTGTAACTTTGTTGTAAAAAAAAAATCCTATTATAAACATAGCACACGTATTAAATTAGCAATATAAATGCTATACCTTTTTAACACATAAACAAACTTTTCAAGCGGAACTCCCAAATAGGCCAATATTGGCTAAATACAAGAGCAGTGTGTATTCTTACTTGAATTATTGTGTCCTGTGTGTTTTTTTCTTTTTCAGATTTTGCAGTAATCCAGTGTGAAAATTTGACTCTGTGCAGCAGTTTAGTACCCACTTATATCATTACTAAAGCCGCGTACACACGAGCGGAATGTCCGACAGAAAAAGACACACAGAAGCTTTTCATAGTCTATTCCGATCGTGTGTAGGTCTCATTGGACTTTTTTTTTTCGAAAATTCTGACAGACCTAGAAATAGAACATGTTCTAAATATTTCCGCCGAAACCAATTCCTATCGGAAAAAACGATCGTCTGTATGCTGTTCCGACGGACCAAAAACGACGCATGCTCTGAAGCAAGTACGAGACGGAAGCTATTGGTTACTGGCTATTGAACTTCCTTTTTCTAGTCCCGTCGTAAGTGTTGTACATCACGCGTTCTTGACGGTCAGAATTTGGTCGAACTTTGGGTTGACCGTGTGTAGGCAAGACCGCTTGAATGGAATTCTTTTGGAGTTCCGTCTGAGAAACCTGTGGAGTTTATTCCGACGGCAAAACCGGTCGTGTGTACGCGGCATAAGAGTCCATCCAAACTCCTGTGGAGTATCAAGTATTTAGGAAGTATTTTGGCTGGACAAGACAGGCAGAGGGTAAGCTGACTGGTAGAAACTCAAACATTAACAAAGTATTGCTTGTTTACTGGGTATTGTCAGCTTCACCCAAGTAACAGGCAGGTGCCACTATTCCTTTATCAGTAGAATAATGAGGTTTTTTTGTAGACAAATACATTTATTTATTACAGGTACTTATACAGCACTGTCAATTTACACATATATATTGTACATTCACATCAGTCCCTAACCTCAAGGAGCTTACAATCTAAGGTCTCTAACTCACATTCATACATGCACTAGGGCCGTTTTACCTACCAGCATGTCTTTGGAGTGTGGGAGGAAACCCACAAAGGTACAACATGCAAACTCCAGGCAGATAGTGCCATGGTTGGGATTTGAACCGGCATCCCTAGTGTTGCACAGTGGAAGTGCTAACAACTTAGCCAATGTGATGAGCCTGTGACCACTGAGTAGGCGGTTGATAAAATGAGGGTTATCTATATTGTTTTGTTTAGGGTGGTTGTGCAGAGTTATTTTGTTATTAATGAAACTTCTAAAAACTATCGAGAAACACTTTCATTCTCCCGATCCAACCCCCACTACCCCCGAATCAAATGCAATTGCCGAAATGATAAAATTGTGCCAAAATCTCATGATTTTCACAGAAATTTTAGGGAAATGAAAAATCTTAATTCTGCTCATCCCTACTGAAGTAAAGACAGCTTAGGACTTTTCATGGGGCACACCAGACAACGCAAAGATGAATGCCTTTTGCCTTACCAAAGAACCCTGCTCAAGTCAATATTGGTAAAGCCCTACTCAGTATGGCAAATGCATTGTTCATATCATCTGGTTCTTTGTTGTCCCTCCTGTCATCAATGTTTTGGCTATTTTAAGAAAGTGGAATGGGGTTAGGGATTAGAGCAGGCATTTTTCTTTCTTGCTATCAGAGCTGCTTAGCTGTAATTAATCAGGACATTGAGTTTTGTACACTCAACTCAGGTCATTAGCCTATGATCTGCTCTGCTCCTTTACACGGTAACATAATGCATATGTTTCTGGGTACCTTTTTACGAGCAGAATTAATTTAGCTGGGTGAATAATAGATGGCTACAAGTGTTTTGCCGTAGGCAAAGCTTTTTTATTTCTGCTGCCATCCTCTAGCATCCTAGCCTGGAGCAGCAGCCCCTGGGCTGGATGGCACTGGCGTTGCAGTATCACATGACCATGATGTCAGAGCAGCCTCTATGTGTCACACAAATCTGGATTTAAGGGAATTACAGCAGATGTTGCAAAATGGCAACAGTTTAGTGAATTCTTTTCATCCCCCTATTGGGAGGCAGGTCCGCTAAATGTAAAAGACAGAAAGGAATGTTGTCTTTGATCCTTTACACTCTAGGGTAGAGAGCGACAGAGAGATCTTTGCTTAGACTTTCATTCCCTCTTCTGCAAACACAATAAAAAAGGGATTTCAGGCAATCGCTACTAAAATTTGCGCAAAAGCTTGTCCGGAGAGACACGCATCTGTCACTGTGAATTAAATCTAATTACATCATTCTCATTTTTCATAGTGAAAAATTAATAGATGTCATTTAACACAGCCATGAGCGACTGGCTGCCTTTTCCTTCAACGGGTATATTGGGAGAGATGTATCTCTGTTTAATGAGGCAAACTGAATTTTCTTTCAAGGCCTGCAGGGCAAACAGGTCGTACAGTGTTGTAATGATTCATTATATCTAACACCCAAGAATAATAGTTTTAAAATGAGTATAATAATCATGATAATAATGTAATAAACGATAATGTAATAGAAGATGGCACAGGCGTACTCTTGTAATAGTAAAGTATAAATATATCTTTGTCTGCTGATATCTTCCTCTTTAAGTCCACGTTCATGGTTGTACTTTTTGTATTCTTTTCCTTCTTATGTTTATAAAATCTTTGCTGGCAATGAAGAAAGTTAAAAAAAATAGATAAAACATAGATGATGGATGGAAAGCTAGATAGATTGATAGATCATTCTTACAGGACCATTAAGAATGTGAAGTATCAATTCAGCAAGTACTGTACAATTATTGTGCTTTATTCAATATGCCAACAAGCAATAAAAATATGTTGAATAAAACACATTAATGTCAAATGTTAGTGATTGATTTGAGATTTCACATTTAAATCTTCAGAATAACTGGCAAACAGAAATTATAATATGAGACTGAAGTGTAAAACATGTTTGCCTATTATTAATAAGTACAAGATTTCTTCATGTTTCAAATAGATAGATAACATATAGATAGAGAAATTGATTGATCGAAAAATAGATAGATAGATAGATAGATAGATAGATAGATAGATAGATATAGATTAGATAGATAGATAGATAGATAGATAGATAGATAGATAGATAGATAGATAGATAGATAGATAGATAGATAGAGATTAGATAGATAGATAGATAGATAGATAGATAGATAGATAGATAGATAGATAGATAGATAGATAGATCATAGATGACAGATGGAAAGCTAGATCATTCGATAGATTGATAGATAATTCTTACAGGGCCATTAAGAGTCTGAAGTGCAATGTCAAATCAGCAAGTACTGTACAATTATTGTACTTTATTCAATATATATATATTCAATATACCAACAAGCAATACAAATATTTGGTATGTTGAATAAAGCACATTTATTAGTGATTGCTTTGAGATTGTACATTTGAGTCCTTAGAATAACCGTCCAATAGAAATTATAATAAGAGACTGAAGTGCATAACATTTTTAGCTATTATAAATAAGTACAAGATTTCTTCATTATTCAGAAATGTAGATAACATACAGATTGAGAAATTGGTTGATCAAAAATATATTGAGATAGATAGATAAATATAGATAGATGGATAGATACAGTAAATAGATAGATATTAGCTATATACAGTAAATACAGTGAGTAGATAGATACAGCAGATAAACAGATAGATACATACAGTAAATAGATAGATAGATTAGATATATACAGTGTATATATAGATAGATAGATAGATAGATAGATAGATAGATAGATAGATAGATAGATAGATAGATAGATAGATAGATAGATAGATAGATCTGCTAATATCACTCTCCTTGAAGCTCATTGTGTGCATGTGATTTTTTCCTTCTGTGGGCTCTATAGTATTTGTATAGTATAGGGCTCTATAGTATTTGTATAGTATAGGGCTCTATAGTATTTGTATAGTATAGGGCTCTATAGTATTTTTATAGTATAGGGCTCTATAGTATTTGTTGAGAAGGAAGAGAAAAAGGAAGGAAAGGAAAAGGAAGATATACAGATAAATAAGCTAGACAGACAGGAAAATGGTAGGTTTGTCTAATAGATGTCACCCTTTTTGACTTTTGGAGCATGCTTGTATCTTTTTGTCTTCTTTTCATTAGAGAGATAGATATTATTATTTACATGTACTACATCTTCCAAAGCAATGATGACACACCAACATATGCAAATGATTAACTACATACCAAAATTCATACATGTTTAATGAATGATATCCTTTAGCAAACACAACCTAGGAATGTTTCAGTTTGGGAGCTAGGCGATTTTCATAATTGAGTTCATCTCTAGAACATATCACAAGGCATTGTACAACGTGTGCAAATCTACGTGATAACAGAAATATCAGAACCTTTATTGCAAGGGTAAATAAAGTAACAAGATAGCGATTTGTACAGAAAATGGCATAATCCTTACTGCAAATAATGCATTCAACTTGCCACCTCCAAGTGGGCTACAGATTGCACGTCACACACCTGCAGAGATGACAATAAAACCTCCCTGTTTCAGCAAGTATTAATACCTTATTTTTATTAAACTCTCCTCCAAGCAACCATAAATTGTCTGCACGGCTACCGGAGCACTCTGCCTTTAGAAGAAAAAAAAAAAACATTTGTAAATTGTACCCCACGGGGTTTAAATGATAAAGTATTTCCTGCCTGGCGGTCAATCCCACTTTGTCCAATCTTTTTTTTTTTTATTCTTAATTTCAACTAAAAAATGACAAGAATTTGATGAAAACTACTTCCTTAGTTGTTTTGGATATAAAAAGCATGTAAATGTTCTATTTTATTCTTGTATTCTATTTCATTCTTGAATGCAATGTGCTTTTTGCTCTATTATATGCTTACTTATGATTGCTTGCAAGCATTTTAAGCTTTGGAAAATGATGGTAAAATTTTTGGTGTAAATGGGGGCAATTATAGAACCTGGAGTCATTTTTTTAAAGAATTAGAGCACACAATTCCAGGTCAGGAACTGAGCATTTTTATTTCCGCACTCAAAATATGTTAGAATAGCTGTAGGTTTTCAAAGTCCAGTTCATAGTTGATACTTTTTCCAGTATCTGTACACCCTAAAGGGTCAAAAATAAAAACATTTTTAATTAAAAAAAACAATGTATGGTAAGTATGGAATAGTTTCATTTATTCACAACTGATTATATTTCACTGGCAAAATTATAGGACAGCTGAACTAAATGCATGTACAAAGCTATAAAACATCCTACGCGTTTCGGACGTTAGTCCTTGGTCATGGCTGAAGAGTACCCTAAGTTCCTGGTACAGTGGTACAGTAACTGTTCTTTTGAACATAGACAGGCATTGCAGGAGGTAGAAAAGTCGTCACATAAGGGTTATTGGCAGTGGCCTAACCACCACTGGTGATATTTAGAATAGCATGTGTTGGAATAGGGCCCTAGACATCATGAGGAACACTACTCAACCTGATAGTATATTGTTTGTCCTTCTTCCATCCATATTACACAGTATCAGGGTAAGAACAACTAGGCTAAAAAAAAAAAAATTTCCTGATATTGATAAATTTTGCATGACATTAGAAAATTGCTGCTATTATCTTATCATTTTAACGTAGGGTATTGCAAATTGAGACAGATATAGACTGCACCCCATACCAAAAGCATCATAAATGTTTAGGCCCCCCCCCCCACTATGTCAAATCTAGGATCAATGCTCTTCAGCATCTGATGGATATTGCAATATGGGCGCCCCCAGAAAACACTTAGTAGACATGGGCACACTGAAATATTTTGTTTCGGAATTTCGTTTTCGTTCGAAAAATAAATGTATTTAGTTACTCCCGAAATTTGTTTTTATTTATTTCATTTCATTAAAAAATGCATTCGTCCGAAAATCCGAAATAATTAAGGTCAGATCTGTCATTGAAGGCTTATGGTGTCTGTCGAAAGTTCTAAGAAGATTCGACGGAGCAGCTAAACTGTACGACGCCGCAATTGTACATTTCCGGTCGAATGTTCCGCCTACAAGCTATAGTAGAATTCTAATGTTGTATGACACTAGTAATAATTATATTTATTAATTATTATTACTAGTCAACCAACATTAGAATTCTTCTATAGCCTATGGGCGGAGCATTTGACCATAAATGTCTGCTCGCGGCGACTGCTTCGTCGAATCTTCATGTCAAATCTTTTCTCTCTATGTCGAATAATCTTGGACTAATAGAGTTAGGTTAGGCACATTCAACCTTTTTTTGCTATTGTCTCTATAATATTGAATCTTTTCTCTCTATGTAGAATAATCTTGGACTAATAGAGCTAAGGTTAGGCACATTCGACCACAGGTTCGATGGACACAGATCACTATTGTCAGCGTCATGTCGAATCTTCTATCCATATCGAACTGTTGTCGCAACGAAAACGAAAATAAAGCATTTGTTTATGTCGGATCTTTCGGTTTTTGGATTCTGCACGTTCATTATCATTTGTTAAAACAATAACGAAAATACTCAAAATTCGGACGAAAATGCATTCAGACGAAAATGCATTCGGACGAAAACGAATGCACATGTCTAACACTTAGTGGACCATTAAATTTAGGCTTCATGTACACTAGCCTACATTTATGGGAGAACAGAAAACACGTGCTGTGATTTTTCCACGGTTTTGCTGCATTTTGCATTTCCCAATTGCCGGTAGTCAAATTGTTGTTATCCTGAGCACTATTCTTCCCTGTTCAGGAGAGGGAGTTTGAAGCTCACTTAAACGCGACAGCTCCTAAACTCTGCTAAAAGCCTACGTGTACATTGACACATAGGGGTTGATTTACTAGCTGCATATAGACTGTGCTCTGCAAGTGCAGTTGCTCCAGAGCTTAGTAAATGAGGTAAGGCTTCACTTTGCAAAGAATACCCAATCACGCACAAGGAAAATAAAAAACAAAATTTTTACTTGCACGGGATTGGATGATGGAGGTCAGCAGAGGTTCTGCTCAGTTACTAAGCTCTGGAGCAACTACTCTTGCAGCGTGCAACTGCACTTTGCAAAGAACACAGTCTTTTTCCCATTTGTTAATCAACCCCATAGGCTTTTATGGAGCTCAGTTTAGGAGCTTTGGCAAAAAAACACCTAAAGCTCCTAAATTCAAGTTTAGGAGATGCCAGTATAGGCTACTGTACATGAAGTCTTAGAGAGATTTCCATATTTCGTTTAACCTCCCTAGCGGTAATCCCGAGTGTGGCTCGGGGTGAATTTTCAGTACCAAAAGCAGTAACCCCCCGAGCCACACAGGATCCAGGCAACGTTACTTACCTTGTCCCCAGGATCCTGCGATGTCTCCCCACTGTGTGTGCCGGCTGTGTCCTCTATGCGATTCATCACAGTGTCGGGCTCCATTCCCTGCGAGCGTGGCGACACACGGGGCCGGAGCACGGCGCCAAATTAAAAAAGTGAAAAACACAGAATACATACAGTACACTGAATTCTTACAGTTTACATTACTGTATCAAATTATTTCACATCCCTTTTGTCCCTAATGCTTTGTCCAGTGGCCTGCCTACAGTTTTATACTATATACTGTTCTTTCTGCCTGGAAACTTGAGATTGTCCATAGCAACCAAAAAATGTCCCTTTACGTCAAAAGTGGTTTTAGACCAGCTAGAAAACAGCGATAGTAAATTAGAATGACTTGCAGAATTGAGCAAAAGGGATTTGTGGGGAAATTCATCATCAAACACTGAAAGTAATGACAGCAACAATTCTGCAACTGAGCAAATTTCAGTGTTTTTGATTTGATTACTTTATTGAATAAATTTTATTATTATTATATTATTATTTGTTATAATTATTTATAGTTATTTATTATATTATAATTTATGATTTCGTGTTTCAAACTTTATCATACCTTGGCTGTCTACTAGACTCTTGTTTGGACAGATTTAAGTGAGTTATTCCTAAGAATTACAGGCCTACAATATAAAATGTCAGATTTCCATGCAAAATAATTGTACCGCTTTGAGCATCAAAATTCTGACATAATCATACCGCCAGGGAGGTTAATATACATAGAACATGTAGATGTGAGCGCTATATTCAGTATAATCAGAAAACAGTTAAGGCCCCCAAAAATCTAATTATAAGTGGTTAAGAATAAATGGGGCGGTTAAGTGCTGTACAACTAATGACATAAATAACAATCTGGAACTATAAAATTATATAGGTAATCAAAAACAGCAGACTCTAAGCTGTTAAAGTCCAAAAAGAAACTAGATTATAGTCCAATGGAAGCAGTTGTAGAAGGCAGCCCTGTTGATAAAGAAGAAGCAATCCTCTGGATACTGTAGGAGAAGAACAACAAGGGCGCCACTCTAAGTGCAGTATTAAAAAAGAATTTTAATAAATCTTAAAAACAGGTACTCACAAAGGTACATATAATCGGGCATGTAAGTGTTAAACAGGTAGTGCCAGGTGTCCCAGGGGTATGATCCGGTCACATCCTCAGATGTCGTTCCGCTTTGAAGACAGGCTGCGCTGCTGTATGGACGGCAGATCCGGCCGCTGGAACGCACTGTATGTGATCTGGGGGAGCGAAAGCACTTCCGGGTCCATGCAGGGGTAGCGAATAGGCGACGCGTTTGCGGAGCTACATTCCTTCCTCAGGCCTGAGGAAGGAGCGTAGCTCCGCAAACGTGTCGCCTATTCGCTACCCCTGCATGGACCCGGAAGTGCTTTCGCTCCCCCAGATCACATACAGTGCGTTCCAGCGGCCGGATCTGCCGTCCATACAGCAGCGCAGCCTGTCTCCAAAGCGGAACGACATCTGAGGATGTGACCGGATCATACCCCTGGGACACCTGGCACTACCTGTTTAACACTTACATGCCCGATTATATGTACCTTTGTGAGTACCTGTTTTTAAGATTTATTAAAATTCTTTTTTAATACTGCACTTAGAGTGGCGCCCTTGTTGTTCTTCTCCTAGGTTAATATACATGAATTCCTTAATCATTTAACCACTTCAGCCCTGAAAGATTTGGCTGCTCAATGACCAGAGCATTTTTTGCGATTCGGCACTGCATCGCTTTACCTGACAATTGCGCGGTCATGCGACGTTGTACCCAAACAAAATTGACGTCCTTTTTCTCCCCACAAATAGAGCTTTTGTTTCGTGGTATTTGATCATCTCTGCAGTTGTTGCTATAAAAATGCACGAATTACTGTATAAATGTCACTGGCAGGGAAGGGGTTAACACTAGGGGGCGATCAAGGGGTTAACTGTGTTCCCTGACTGTGTGTTCTAATTGTAGGGGGAGGGGACTGACTAGTGGGGATGACAGATCGTGGTTCCTAGCTTATTAGGAACTCACGATTTGGCTCTCCTCACAAAACAAAACAGGGATTTGTGTGGTTACACACACACGTCCCTGTTCTGCCTCTCATACCTGCGATCGCTCATGGCCGGCGGTCCTCGCGACCGCCAGCCACGTGCATCATAACCCCCACAGTGCAGCAGGCGCGCACATGCACCTGCTATCCCACCTAAAGGAGCCAACGAATAGCTACGACGGCTTGCGGGATCGTGCCAACCTGCCGCAGTATAATGATGGCGGCTGGTCGGCAAGCGGTTAACCGATTTACAAAAAACAGTGCAGTGTAATCTTTCTCCTCCCCATATTCATGTGGCTTCCTATGCCCATGGTATGGAAGATCACATGGCCATCAGTACCAGGTCGGCATTTTGAGGGAAAGGGGTGCTATTTATTTAGAATTGCGGGTCATAGAATGGAATTAACGCAACAGACTTTGGGGTTATCAGCCTATACATTTGATTTGATGTTTTCTGGAGAGGGGACATGCAGTTTTTCCAATTCCAAGAAAAAAAATAATGGATCCTGCTGAAATACTAGTTTACGAGAGAGAATCAGGTCAATGCAATCAGAGAGCATTTTATATTAAGTCATCATCACTGCTCAATTCACTGATTAATCAATAATCTCATAGCATATTAACAGGATCAACTTCTGAAACTTATTGTCAACTATTAAAATAGTAAAATGCCCATAGGCATGTGCACTGGGTGTGCCAGGGCACACCCTAATCACACAGTGGGGTGCAGATTCTTCCTGTTTAGACACCTGATATGTCATCAAAGCCCCCTAAGGGGGCCCCTAAAAATTTTCAAAAAAATAAATAAAAAAATAAAATTGTAAAAAATAATTAAAAATAAAATAATAAAAATAAAAACTACTGACACCATCCACTGCCCCACTGACACCAATCACTGGCAACTATGCCAATAATTGACTACTCTGTCAACTATTAAAATAAAAAAATACCCATAGGCATGTGCACTGGGTGTGCCAGGTGTGTCTGGGCACACCCAATCACACAGTGTGGTGCAGATTCCCCCTGTTTAGACCCCTGATATTTCACCCAAACTCCAACGGGGCTTAAAAAAAAAAACCTGTAAAAAAACAAAAAATTAAAAAAATAAAATTGTAAAAAATAATGAAAAATAAAATGATAAAAATAAAAACTACTCACACTGTCCACTGCCCCATTGACACCAATCTCTGGCCTTTCCATTGCTCTGCTGACACCATCATTATATATACACATGCACACACACAAATGTGTTTGAGCTTTGGGGTGCACACCCTTATGCAATAGGCTAATGCATACTTTTGCCATAAGTTGCAAAGTCATTAGAGGGTCTCATTCTGGGGAAAAAAAAATTGACAAACAAAAGCAAAAGGGCATCGGAGACCGGGATCTGTGGTCTAAATTAGACTTGTAGGCTTTTCCTTGAGTTTTTGCTTTTTTCCCTTTTCTTATGGAACACTTTTAAGAAAAATTGAACAATTAAAATTTTGACATGCAAAGAAGATATTTATTATATAAAATGCATGTAAGCATAAGTATATTCAAACCCAGCAACTATATATATATATATATATATATATATATATATATATATATATTTATATATATTTATATAAAAATATACAATATATATATATATATATATATATATATATATATATTTATATAAAAATATACAATATATATATATATATATATATATATATATATATATATATATATATATATATATATATATATATATATATATATATTGTGGATGCATTAAAAAATGTAAATACAATGCAAACAGCATCTGAAAATTGCACTACGTGACTGCATTAGCTTTCTTTTTTAAGGCTAAGTATATTTTTTGCAGGTACAGAAAAATATCTGTTGATTCTGTTAGAAAGCTAATGTCTATATAACTTCTTCTGGATGGAACTGAAATCTTAAACAATGTTATTTGTTTTCTCAGCTATCATTGGTGAAGCAATGGCCTTCAATATAATAAGGAAGGAGAGGGGGAAATGTTTGCGGTCCAAATCAGAAGAGCAGACTATGGTGACAATGGTGCTCATTAGATAGATACAGTACAGTGAGCTTGTCACTCTAGTACATGAAATGTGTTATTGACCAGACAACCAGGTACAAATAACAGAAAGAAAACCCAAATAGATAGATAGATAGATAGATAGATAGATAGATAGATAGATAGATAGATAGATAGATAGATAGATAGATATGTTTTTGTTGTTTTGGGATTTACATAACCTTTAATGTGTAAGGCCCCATACGCACTATTAGATTTTCTGCAGATTTTTATCTTCAGATTTACCAAAACCGTATAATATGAGGTCAAACCTTAATGCCCCGTACACACGACCGGACATTCCGACAACAAAACCGTGGATTTTTTTCCGACAGATGTTGGCTCAAACTTGTCTTGCATACACACGGTCACACATGTTGTCGGAAATTGCGAACGTCAAGAACGCGGTGACGTACAACACGTACGACGAGCCGAGAAAAATGAAGTTCAATAGCCAGTGCGGCTCTTCTGCTTGATTCCGAGCATGCGTGGACTTTTGTGCGTCGGAATGGTGCACACTTGATCGGAATTTCCGACAACAACTTTTGTTGTCGGAAAATTTGAGAACCAGCTCTCAAACATTTGTTGTTGGAAATTCCGACAGCAAATGTCCGATGGAGTCTACACGCGGTCGGAATTTCCGACAACGAGCTCACATCGAACATTTGTTGTCGGAAATTCCGACCGTGTGTACGCAGCATTAGAGCTTCAATTTGTATGCAATCAGGCAGGCCCTTGCACTACATGTTTTAGTAAATCTGAAGACAAAAATCTGCAGAAAATCTAATAGTGTGTATGCGGTCTAATTCTATCACATACCCTAACATATAGGAGAAAATGTAACAAATCTAATAAAGACTGAACAGGTAAATATCCATAGTTTTTATTCACAAAGATACATGAAAAGGACATTTTTGAGCACCTAAAGGAATTTATAAATATTTGCAAATCATTAAATTATAGCAGTGTAGGAAACAGTCTGTAATATTTACGATCAATGCTTCTAACTCATCCAGGTCACTGTTATCCCATACTGGGAGATTATATATTATTACATAAAATCACCTATACACTACAATACACATCTTATGTAATAGCTGACGTTAGCTTATGAAAGACCTTTGCAACATCTAATGGAAAAATTACACTTTAAATATCGGGGACACAAATTACCAACAAGTAATGTACAATAAGGGCTATGTCGGAGGGGCGATTAATTCGCTACAATCCCCCCCTTTTTTTTTCTTTAAAAGCGATTCTTTGCTAAGGAAATCACAGTTATTTTCTATGTCACTCAGCGAATGAGTTTAAACAGCTTTTCAAGTCAGCGATAACCATTGCTTTTCATTTACCTCTATGGCTTATCTACAAATCAGAGAAGAAGAGCAATTTGTAATACAGCACACCAAACTATTGATGTAGCACTAGTTTGGCCTATAGCAACCACAAATTGCATCTTAGCTACATATCATCAGCAAATATAGCGGGTTAAATGGCTAGCTACATATTGCTGTTAATCACTGGCCTTAGTGATTTGAAGCAGCAATTAAAGTGTTACTAAACCCAGGAGCCTGCATTCACTATATCTGGTCTCCCACAGTACACAGAACATGGAAATGCAATTATTTTAGAAAATATAAACTGCTAAATACCTTTTCTCATCAGCAGTATATAGCAGTCTTGTGACGTCTATCAGTGTCCAGCCAAGCCCTGGTTAAAGCTTATGTTACTGTGCTATGAGTCCTGACCATCTGTCTGGACAGTGCTGATTGGCCCTGTGCTGATTACATGCACTCTCCCAAAAAAAAAAAAACTCTCTAGTAATACACACCAAACTGAGCATGTGCAGCCTATCGGGGCTTTAAAGCAGCCAATAAAATTCAGTAAGGGTAGTCAAAAAAGGTTGATTTTATTAATACAAAAATTTGTATAAAAATAGATAAATGGCTTCTGACAATTCCTGACTTGAATTGTCAGAAGCCATTTATCTATTTTTATACAAATTTTTGTACTAATAAAATCAACCTTTTTTGACTACCCTTACTGAATTTTATTGGCTGCTTTAAAGCCCCGATAGGGGGTTGTTGTAGTTTCTTTATGCACTTTATGGGGTGCGCAGCCCATTTGTCTACACTCATGTGAGTGTCCCTCGCTGTCCATTTAACATTTTTTTCAGTTTATTTTACTAGTAATGGAGACTTATAGCAGGACAGCGATATTGCGGCAGACAAATCGGACACTAACTGACACTTTTGACAGGTTTTTTTTGGGGACCAGTGACACTAATACATAATCAGTGCTAAAAATATGTCACTGTACTAATGACACTGGCTGAGAAAGGGTTAACATCAGGGGTGATCAAAGGGTTAGCTGTGTGCTTAGTTAATGTTTCAGACTCAGTTTAGTGGGGGAGGTGCTTTTACTAGTGGAAGCCATGGATCAGTGTTTCTGCTTTACAGGAACACAGGATCCATGCCTTCTGTACTCACAGAATGACAATCTGCCTTGTTTACATAGACAGACTGCTATTCTGTCAGTGTTCTGAGCGATCAGCGGGTGCACATCGGGTCCGCGGGATCGTCGATTAGCTCCCGCTGTGTAAATTCTCAGCGGTAGCAAGCCATTGGTGGCACACACTTGTGCCCCATACCTGGAAGTGCATCATCCCGTATATATACGGAATCCTGCGCAGCATGGCCGCCCTCTATCAGTAAATCTGCAAGTCGGCAAGTGGTAATGGTCATTTAACCCTTTTACTGCCACCGCTATAATAGTTATGGTAGAGCACTACTGCTTGCAGCATGCTGGGTCAGTAGACCTTATGATAACTGAGTATACCCTGGCTGTAAACTCAAGGTAATTTTACCAACCACAAGCCTACAATCATACTGTGCCCAGGGCTCTCCTTTTCTTAAGCATGGATGTGATCAGTGGCTCACTTCCATTTGTGTCGCCATGGCCCCCACTGCCTGCAAAGCGCTGCTTCCCCTGCTTTATTTACATTGGCGCCAATGAGACCGCTAGTCTCTCTGCTTCCTGGTCCCATTGCTGGCTTTTCTCTTCAAGATGGAGAATGATTGCATTGGTGAACGTGCCCTTTACATTAACTGCTGTCTTTTAAGTTCATTATGTGATTATGAGCACTTCCTGGTTCAGAATCATTCATGTGCTAGTTCAAATAGGAGAATAAAATTGAAGACTCGGTGTCCTTGATTTCTTTCACCAGCAGAAAGTGCTCTTCATACTTCCGTTCCTTCCACTCTTCCCAGTGCATCTGATGCAACAGGTCACATTGGTCCCGGGCTCTCCCGTCCCACCGGACCAAGACCAGGTGGTGGTGGGAGGGGCGAACCCCCTTTATTCACCTGTGAAAGTGATTAGGAATCACCATTACCTTGTAGAGAATCACCATGTACATCAGTAATCAGGAAGTGGTTAAACACCCAACCAGTCCAGAAATACTTAGCTTTATTTAAAGAAAGATGTAAAAAAGTAAAAAAAAAGTAAATCCGCACGCAGGATACAAGTACGAAAAGAAATGGACTAAAACAATGAACTAAGGATGAACTGCTGCCCCTACACATACGCTACCACCCAGGTGGAGTGTACTGAAGTTAGATAGATAAGGGATGTAGGTCTGGCGCTGTTCTAATTTGAAATGAGAAACTTATTGTAATAGACTCATTGTGTTACACCCTCTGCAGTTTAAGGGAACTTTGAGTGGGTGTATGAGGGATTTAATCAGCACAGTACAAAAAATATATATAAAAAATATGAAAAGGTATGTAAATGAATCTTCAGCGAAAAGCAACAATATTCCTGTGTTACACCCTCTGCAGAGTGTGATACCTTGTGAGGTGTTTGTTTGGGTAGGTTAACCCCTAATTCAAGAGGAATTCATGTGTGAATAGGAGAATGCACAAATGAAGGAAAACAGCAATGATTAATCTTATTATTTATCAGTGCTACACCCTCTGCATATATTCAGTGCAGGTACTGTGGACTAGTGTACATATGTGACCCTAAGTGAATGAATTATAAAATAAATTATTGTGCTGAAAGGTTATTTGTATCCAGATACTAAAAATTCCAGAATGTGTTTCCCCCCCTGTACCTGGTTACTCAAAAGATGTTAGCACGCCGGTGTGTAAAGAAAAACAGAGTGTGTTATTAAAGTATTTAAGAGTTGAACCAAATAAATACTAGTGCTGGCCACTGCAATTTAAAATGTTTGAGGTGTGTTACACCCTCTGGTGAAATTTAAACGGAAATAGTTATGTACAATCTATATTATTAACATATTAATGCTTATATGAGATTTTAGTAATTGGGTTTATGCAATATATTCTTTAACCGGTTCCCGACCAGCTCGCGTACATATATACGGGGGCAGAATGGCTCCCCTGCGCAAAATTTCGTACAGGTACGGGGTTCCTTTAAGAGCCGCCCGAGGGCACACGCTGCATGGCAGGGGACACGATGCGCGTGTCCAGCGATCGCTGTCAGCCACGTGCGATCGTGTGCACGAGCCCCAGCGCGGGAATTTGTGTGTGTAAACACACTGCTGTGAGAGGAGAGGAGACATGTCGTTTGTTCCTACTAAGTAGGAACAGCGAAATGTCTCCTCTCCTACTCAGTCCTATCCCCATACAGTTAGAACACACCTAGGGAACACACATTTAACCCCTTGATCATCCCCTAGTGTTAACCCCTTCTCTGCCAGTGTCATTTACACAGTAATCTGTGGATTTTTACAGCACTGATCGCTGTATAAATGCCAACGGTCCCAAAAATGTGTCAACAGTGTCCGATCTGTCCGCCTCAATGTCAAAGTACCACTAAAAATCGCAGATCACCGGCATTACTAGTAAAAAAATTAAATAAATAAAAATGCCATAAAAATGCCATGAATCTTTCCGATAGTTTGTAGATGCTATAACTTTTGCGCAAACCAATCAATATACTCTTACTCCGATTTTTTTTTTTTTTACCAAAAATATGTAGAAGAATATATATTGGCCTAAACTGATGAAGAAATTTGTTTTTTAATTTTTGGGGATATTTATTATAGCAAAAAGTAAAAAATGTTTTTTTTCAAAATTGTCGCTCTTTTTTTGTGTATAACGCAAAAAATAAAAACCACAGAGGTGATCAAATAGCGCCAAAAGAAAGCTCTATTTGTGGGAAAAAAAGGACGCAAATTTAGTTTGGGTACAGTATTGCATGACCGCGCAATTACCAGTTAAAGCGACGCAGTGCCAAATTGTAAAAAGTGCTCTGGTCAGGAAGGGGGTAAAACCTTCTGGGGCTTAAGTGGTTACATTCCAACTATAATAACATTCTCCTTCATCTGTATCCAGTCCGAGTTCCTGTGCAATTCCTGTGCAACTGAGTGTAGTACGATTTTCAGTCTATTCATTTAAATGGGCTGAAATCTCACATAAAGTAGTGCACCAAATCGCATTATATGGCACTATTTGTCCTGTTTACTCTTATCATTGAAAGTGAAAGCAAAAGAAAATCCCAAATTTTGAGTTGACATCAGAAATCTATTAGAGATGAAATCTTCCAATGGGGATACATTGGCATTACCTCACTTAGGAAGGATTTCTTTTCACTTCCTGTTTCGGCTATGAGACAGGAAATGAAGGGAAATCTCCCTAATCTCCCCAACCTCCCCTTACTCTATCCAAGTTTTAAAAAAGGTTTTGCCTACAGTTATACTTTAAGACGTGTGAAATAAAAAGGGAACTCATATACTCATCACAGGCAATAACCACATACAGTTACCAGTAGGCTTGTGCAATTCGTTTCGTAACGAATCGAAATTCGGCCCAATTTTGCATCTTTCGGACATTCGGATGCATCCGAATGTCCGAATAAAAAAATAACAAATTTCAATGAATACGAAAGAAATTATAGCGCATATAACCAATTAATTCAACATGATTCGGTAATTCGTTAAAGATCTAATGAAACAAAAGGTCAGCTCAAAGTAAATCTTACAGTCCAATCAGCTGATTAATTTGGTGCTGGAGGTTGGATTACTGGCAAAGTGCATTCCTGAGAACTGAGTGAGAAGGTTGTTGTATTGTATTTGAGCAGAGGAGAAGAGATATTGTCATTGTGTGTGTTAAAAGATTCAATAAACAAACGACTTTCCAAACTACGAATCATTATCACGAATATATATACATACATAAATATCGAATTTCAACGTATACAAACGAAATTATAGCGCATATAACGAATGAATTCGACATGATTCGAGATTCAGTATAACGAATATCGACACTCTACGAATAATAACAAATTTTGTGCTGGAGGTTGTATTACTGGCAAAGCGCATTCCTGAGAACTGAGTGAGAAGGGTGTTGTATTGTATTTGAGCAGAGGAGAAGAGATATTGTCATTGTGTGTGTTAAAAGATTCAATAAACAAACGACTTTCCAAACTACGAATAATTATCACGAATCAATATACATACATAAATATCGAATTTCAACGAATACAAAATAAATTATAGTGCATATAACAAATGAGTTCGACATGATTTGAGATTCAGTATAACGAATATCGACACTCTATGAATAATAACGAATTATCCGAAAACGTAGTAACGTAACATAACGAATATAACTGAACAAAATTATGTATTTTACGAATGACCACGAACCAAAACTAAACTACATTTTCCGTTGTGCACAAGTCTAGTTACCAGAATTCATACTTTTTCCTATAAATGAAAACTAACAAGTGAAATCTTTATGACCAATGAACATGTTTCATTTCCATTGGTGTATATTTACCATATAAGAAGACTCATCGTGTAAAGGGATCTGGGGTATTTGTTTGAACATTTCGGCTGTAATTGGAAATGCAACAATTGTTAAAAAGTTGTATTGTCCGTGAAAAGATTTAGTGAGGGATAAAGAAATTTCTTGAACTTAAAGACATAATCTGGTGATCCAATTCTCCCCACTGTGTCCGTTCCCGTGAAACTTCATTTACTTTCTCCTATCCATCAGTAACTCCCCACAACCCACCTAGCCAATCCTCTAGGTTTCCCACATTGTTCCATCCTTTGTCTTTCAGTTCTAAGCAGACGAACAACAGATAGGGGTCTGGAGGCAGGGAGCATCAGTTGGAGTTGCAAGAGAATAGTTGAGATGAGGCACATAGAACAAGCCACTACTGCCGACAGTTACTAGGGTTTGTGCTGCCCGGTTGAACACTGTTCAAAGACTTTGCCGAGCTTTGTTCCACTGTATAAGGATTAGGTCTGGCGGTCTGAGAATTTGCCTTCTAATTAAAAAGGATAAAAGATAGGAGTAGCATTAGGCTAAAACATAGCAGTGACACTTCACAGGCTGCTACTTAGTCACAAGACAACGTAAGATGTTATGTCAGATGCTTTTATAGCTCAGAGTTTTTTCCTCTTACCACCCAAAAAGAATCTCCAAAAACATTATTTAGCATCCTTTTTTTTCTGGAAGAGGTAATCAACAGACCACAATATAAGTTGCAGTTTTCTTTTTCAAATAGATTGTTGCATGATAATGAAAGTCAGATATAGCATTAAAATTTAGTAGATGCCATTACAATGTATATCTTATATTCCTAAGATTTTTTATTTTTTTTGTTTTTAAATAGAGAGTATACCTAAGAATAAATTGTAGGTGTGGACATTGAATGTAAAAAGTGGCTCAGTTTTATATTGGAGAAACAAAGGAAGCCAGGTCCTATCTAAATAAAATGAACTCACAATGGGACTATAATGCTCACTGTATTTACTATGATGTTGAGGTTCCCTTGGTTGCATAATTTAAGAACAGTGGGTTGCAGTGCCCGTGGAGATAAGAACAAATGAAATTTCAGTTTCCAACAGCTTTGGATGAACAAATACAAGATGGTGTGCTGTTGGTTGCTATGAGTTGTAGAACACTGCTGATTGCATTCCCTTCATGTATTACAATATACAGTATGCCATTTAGCTCTCATTTTTTAATGTGTATATCAAAGTTGACATTGGCATAGCTTAGTGAAAAAAAACTTTTAATATAATTAACACTAGATTTAGAATATACTTTCTCCATCACAAATCAAGAATTAATAAAACACCAGTAATCATTTTCTGTCTCTCAACTTTCACAATAGACACTGGCTTTAATTTGTTGCTAACAAACCAAACAATCATTCTACCCAGTGGCAACTGATGAGCAAGGTTCGAGTATACATTATATTATCAAAAGTATTGGGACGCCTGCCTTTACACGCATATGAAATTTACTGGCATCCCAATCTTAGTCCGTAGGGTTCAATATTGAGTTGGCCCACCCTTTGCAGCTATAACAGCTTCAACTCTTCTGGGAAGGCTGTCCACAAGGTTTAGGAGTGTGTCTATGGGAATGTTTGACTATTCTTCCAGAAGCACATTTGTGAGGTCAGGCACTGATGTTGGATGAGGAGGCCTGACTCATTGTCACTGTTCTAATTCATCCCAAAGGTATTCTATCGGGTTGTGGCCAGTCAACTTCCTCCACCCCAAACTCTCTCATCCACACTATATTGCCAAATGTTTTGGGCCAACCCTCCAAAACATTTGGTGGAGGGGGATTATGGTGTGGGGTTGTTTTTCAGGGATTGGGCTTAGCCCCTTAGTTCCAGTGAAGGGAACTCTCAGGGTGTCAGCATACCAAGATATTTTGGACAATTTCATGCTCCCAACTTTGTGGGAACAGTTTAGGGATGGCCCCTTCCTGTTCCAACATGACTGCACACCAGTGCACAAAGCAAGGTCCATAAATACATGGATGAGCGAGTTTGGGGTGGAGGAACTTGACTGGCCTGCACAGAGTCCTGACAACCTGGTAGAACACCTTTGGGATGAATTAGAGTGGAGACTGCGAGCCAGGCCTTCTCGTCCTGACCTCACAAATGCACTTCTGGAAGAATGGCCAAACATTGCCACAGACACACTCCTAAACCTTGTGGACAGCCTTCCCAGAAGAATTGAAACTGTTCTAGCTGCAAAGGGTGGGCCAACTCAATATTGAACCCTACGGACTAAGGCTGGGGTGCCATTTAAGTTCATGTGTGTCTAAAGGCAGGTGTCCCAATACTTTTTTCAATATAGTGTATGTAAACCCAATCATTAAATCTCCTATAAGCTGCATTATGTAATTATCATTGCAAAAGTCATTCTTTTTAAATCTGCAGTTTTTATTAATATACCTGGTGATCCTGTCGTGAAGGTCCTTGTTCAGGCACTTCCTGTTTGGGATGACTACTTCCTGTTCCTGCCTCTCAATTTTACTCTTGTATTGTCCGTCTGTCACACAGGCTGTTGATGGAGATTACAAGCGGTGGTTGCAACATACATTATGAAGGCAAGGTCCACTGTTGTCACCACCGGGAAACCCACCCTGATAAATGCAATGCCATTGCTGGAGTGCATGTAGACAGGATGTGGCTGCAAAGGGGCTACAGAGGATCGGTGACACAAAAGATTAAAATAAGAGCTGAAAATGTTTTCTTTGAAAACAATGGCAAATGTTTATGATACACGAGGCTTTAGCAAACTAAATGTCAGTTGAGCCTCGTACACACGATCGTATTTTCCGCAGACAGTACTAAGTATAAAATTGATGCGCTTTAAATAAATAGTGCACAATATGCTGCTACGACTAAGCTTAAATCCAGGAATAAAAAATGCATACATGTGAATAAAATAGATAAATAATTATGGTGCTAATACATGTGTTAAAATTGCCAAAATAAATCTTCAAATTGGTGATGTGACGGTGAATATAAATAAAATAATAATGACACTCTGAGTACAATGTCCAGGCAGAGATAAATAGTGGGGGAAAGTAAAAATAATTAATTAATATTTTTAAGCACAATTTATTTCTATCACACATATCTATCCACATCAGCGCTTGGTTTTTATTCATTTTTTTAGCAATTTTCCGCAGACAAACTTCGGACAAAAGTCCGAAGGGCGTTAGCCTGGAACTTGTCTTTCATACAAACGGCAAGGAATTGTCGGCCAACAAACACGAATGTAGTGACGTACTACGTGTTTTTTCAGCTCTTTAGCGCCTTTCTTTGGGCTCCTTCTGCTAATTTCGTGTTAGTAGAAGTTTGGTGAGTGTTGATTAGGGCTTTTCATTTCAGATATTTCATTTCGCGCTTTTCAGTTCGTTTCCAAACGACCGCTCGTCAACCAGCCATGTTGCGGAATCGGAGGAGATAATGTGTTATTTATTATTGGCCTTGGAGTTATTGCTTTGACCCAAGTCCAGTCCAGGAACAGGAGGAGGAGGATTTCTTGGACCATAAATTGGTTGCTTTATTAATCGTGACCAATTATGTCATATGCCTTTGCTGCAGGAGCTCCAGGAGAATAATCCAGAAGATTTTCAGAATTAACTCCGGATGACGGACCCCTGCTTTCACCAACTCTTTGCATGAGGCTTTTATTTTAATTTTTGGTTGAATAATAATGATTTGATTTGATTTCTTATATTTTCTATATTTTTGGATGCATAGAATGCACTTTTTGGTTAAGTTCTATTGGCAGATATCATGTCTAATTTTATTTGTTTTCTTTTTTTAATGCACAATAAAAAAAATTGTGTAGAATAATACTTGGCTATGTGTTTTACTTCAAATGATAGTTTGGGAGTAGGCAGTTACATTTTAAAAAATACAATGTAAAATTAACAAGGGATACCAACATAGTTGTATCTTTGATCTTAAAAACTACCAGATAATGGTGTTGTGGTAACTTGCACCAAAAAAAAAATAAGAAGCATAATAATTTTATTCTTGATATCACTAGGAAAAAAAGCCTTTGAAAATTTGTTTGCAATAACTCCATCAGTATCACCAGCAAAGCAGCTTCATTATTATCCCGTTAAAGAAGAAGAGAATTGTGCGCTGCATTTCGAGATTTCATAATTTGCCACGTCACAAATGTTAATTCTACATTACGAACGCTAGTTTACAAGACCGACCACTTCCAGCTCGTCATTGCTTCCGAGCATGTGTGTTTGTACTTTGGACTTTTGTTCAACGGACTTGTGTACACACGCTCAGAAAATCCGACAACAGACATTTGTCTGCGGAAAATTTTAAAGCCTGCCATCCAACATTTGTCCACAGAAAATCCGACAACAATTGTCCGATGGAGCGTACAACCGATCGGATTTTCCGCCAACAGCCTGTCATCACACATTTCCCGTCGGAAAATCTGTATCATGTGTATGAGGCTTTAGGGCTTACATCTACTTGAAGACAACATGAAGACCAGAGAGTTTCCCAGACACAATTGGTTAGTTCACTGGGGTTGATTTACTAAAGCTGGAGAGAGCAAAATCTGGTGCAACTCTGCAGAGAAACCAATCAGCTTCCAGGTGTTTTGTTCAAAGCTTAATTGAACAAGCTGAAATTAGAAGCTGATTGGCTACCATGGACAGCTGCACCAGTGCTCTTCAGCTTTAGTAAATCAACACTATGTATACCAGAGAGGAATACAATAAATTGCTTATAGGTCATTGAAATGCTGTTGACATTGGTGCAATACTGTATCTTTTGTTCACCATAATCTGGCTCATTAGTGAATTGTCATAATTCCCACCTGTGTAGGAATGACAGCTCATACTCATTCTTCAATTAAGTAAAGGTAAGATAGAAAGGGCCTAGAGACAGACAACAAAAATGGTGAAAGTTCTGGTGACAAATATCAGGAGAGACTTCAGTAACATAAAGTGGAACTATATTTCATCTGAGCACCACAAACCAAAAATGCTACTTAATTCATTTTTAATATTCAAAGCAAACTCCCCCATCCATCCAGGTCACCATGCTTTATTTTGTTGAGAAATCAATTTGAAAAATATAAAAAAATTGGGGCCGACTCCATGAACCACTTGTTTTTTTAGCACATTCACTTTTCTATGCTTCTTTTCTATGTTTCTATGTAAAGCAGTGGTACAACTGTTTGCATAAGCTATAATAAAAAAGCAAAAACAGGTAGGACTAAAGAGGTGAGTGCAGCAGGAAGTGAAAACAGGTAGTACTTTTTTACATTTTCATCTAGCCACAGACGCTTTTGCCTGAATTTAGGGAATTTGAGTCCTTAATAATAAGGTGAAAGCAGGACGAAAGGAGGCAGGAAAGAGGTTTTTCTGGCTAATAAAGGTAATAGCTGGAATCTTGTTGGGCCTGTTAGACAGGACTGTAATGCCGTGTACAGACGATCGAGTTTCTGACAACAAATGTTCAATGTGAGCTTGTTGTCGGAAATTCTGACCGTGTGTATGCTCCACCGAACATTTGCTGTCGGAACTTCCGACAACAACTGTTTGAGAGCAGGTTCTCAAATTTTCCAACAACCAGACTTGTTGGAAATTCCGAGCGTGTGTACACAATTCCGATGCACAAAAGTCTGCGCATGCTCGTTATCAAGCAGAAGAGCCACACTGGCTATTGAACTTCCTTTTTATAGTCCCGTCGTATGTGTTGTACGTCACCGCGTTCTTGACGTTCAGAATTCCTGACAACATTTGTGTGACCATGTGTATGCAAGACAAGTTTGAGCCTACATCCCTCGGAAAAAAATCCACGGTTTTGTTGTCTGAATGTCCGATCGTCTGTACGCGGCATTATGCCCCATACACACGATTGGATTTTCCAACAACAAATGTTGGATGTGAGCTTGTTGGTGGAATGTCCGACTGTGTGTATGCTCCATCGAACATTTGTTGTCGGACTTGCCGCCAACAAATGTTGGCTAGCAGGTTCTCCAATTTTCCGCCAACAAGTGCAGGCCAATCAAGTTCCTCCACCCCAAACTTGCTCATCCATGTCTTTAAGAACCTTGTTTTGTGCACTGGTGCGCAGTCATGTTGGAACAGGAAGGGGCCATCCCCAAACTGTTCCCACAAAGTTGGGAGCATGAAATTGTCCTAAATGTCTTGGTATGCTGACGCCTTAAGAGTTCCCTTCATTGGAACTAAGAAGCCAAGCCCAACCCCTGAAAAACAACCCCACACCATAATCCCCCCTCCACCAAAGGATTTAGATCAATGCTCAAAGCAAGGTCTTGGGGTTTCTGGTTATAAGATCTCCTGATTGTAGTCCTCAGTTCCACTTGTTTACTGTATGGGGATTTTAGCTATTTCAGCAATTTCTGCCCAATTCTCTATAATATACATTAGGGCAATAGTTGGGAGAAGAGGGATGGTGGGAACTGTGACGAACACAGTATCAACCCCTGCCCTTCTCACCAACTGTTCACAAAGGACTGGCCAATCTCACACTGCGCTGTCACTTCCATAACAATGCCACTCTCAACTGCACTCGGCACAAGAATTTTCCAGCTTGTGGGTCCACAATCTAGTTGCCAGCAGCCTGAGAGTGATTGTCACTAGGTAAGTTAATTAAGCAATTAACCCTTTAACTGACACAACCGACTTTTAACGAAGAGTCTGAACTTCCACAAGATTAGCAATAACAATTATGATTTTAAAATAAATGTCTGTAACACACACTGTGACCACAGACAGGTATGTACAGAGATCTATGCGACAGTAGCATGCTTCAAGGGACAAGGATTCTTTGCATTAAAAGCTTTAAAGACAATTTCACACTTTTCAAAATACGGTTTAAAAAAAGGCAAAAAATAGTGCAAATAAAATATTTACAGAATAAATAAAGAGACAATAAAATAACAGAGAACCAAAAAGGAGTTGAAAAGGAATCCAGTGAAAAAGCAAAAACGGTATAGTGTCTCTCACAAGTCCTGTTAGGTGTTCCTTGGTTTGATGTTGACGAGAGCTCCCACTATGTGTTGACCTTCCCCTTTTCTCTGGTATCAAAGGGGTATTGACAGAGGCCATCTGAACGATTAAGCGTCTGAGGAGGGTTGCCAGGATGTCACCACATTTATGATCAGGTCCCAGACACAGTTTTCTATAGGTATTCATATCTCTGAATACCTACCATTTACAGTCGGCTATCATGCATATTATTGTCCAGCATGAAATTAGCTTCATGATTAGCTTGGTAATTCTTGGCATTAGGGATGCCAAGTTTGATCGCAGATCAAACAAACATATGGTGTGTTCACGGCAAATATGAGCGTCATGGAGCGCCCCATAATGCACTGCGATCTCACAGTGCATTGATGGCTGCTGATTGGCCAAAGCATGCACCTGACCTGCATGCTTTGGCCAATCACAGCGCAATCTGCTGTGAGAGCCATGATTGGCCAAAGGCAGGCTGCTTTTGGCCAATCATGGCTCAGGGGGGACCCCAAAGCACCTCCCCATGTTGAGGGCAAGCAGCCTGGTATGGTTCAGGAGGGGGGGGGGGGCTCGCTCGCTCCCCCCCCCCTTTCTTGGCCTGCCAGGCTGCTTGCTCGGATAAAGGTCTGGTATGGATTTTGAGGGCAACTCCACACCAATTTATTTTTACATTTTGGTGTGGAGTTCCCCTTAAAATCTATGCCAGACCCAAAGGGCCTGGTATGGATTTTGGGGGGGACCCCACGCTGTTTAAAAAAAAAATGGCATGGAGTTCTCCCTTAAAATCCATACCAGACCCGAGGGGCCTGGTATGGACTGGGGGGAGTAGATTCTTGTATTTTTAAAGCTAATTTCTCCTATGAAGTTACATAGAGAGTTTCCAGTTTTGGCAAAATTTTGGCGTTAGCAAAAGTGGCAATTTTTGCAGCAAATTTCACAGAAATTGATCTTCTCATCCCTAATAATGACAATTCCAGTAAGCCTCTAGCACAGAGATCCCACTACTGGAGCCCCAAGGGATAAAATAAACCAGCAGATGATCTGAAATGTCAGAACGTTCCAAAAAGGTAACAGGGACATATTGATTTATTATTGCAGTAGTTACATTTAAGTATTTTTGTGATGTAACAACATTTTTAACATCCAGATTACAAATATTTTATTGTTGTATAAAAGTTGTAAATTGAGCTCTAGAGGTAGTCTGTATTTGACTCACCCTTCCTGCTTAAAGCGGTAGTAAACCGCTAACAAAAAAAAAAAGGACCTTGGCAGGTTTAAGTCGTAATTAACTAATAGCACCTCATGCTAGCACAACATAACCGACTTACCTGAGCACTGAGCCCTCCATCGCAGCAGTGTCACAGCTTCCCAGCGTTTCCATCTTCACCCGTTCCTCCTTCTGGGTTCTCAAGCTCTGGCTGTATGATTGGCCGGGGCTGCGATGACATCACTCCCACGCATGCACATGTATGCTGTCCCTTCAGAGCGCTGGCGCCAGTGACATCTCCACTGCGTCCTCTGTGAATATTTCCTAAACAGTGCAAGTATAGGAGATATTCACTGTACCTACAGAAAAGCCTTATTAAAGGCTTACCGGTAGGTACAAGTTAAAAAGTGGACTTTACTTCCAATTTAACAACTAGAAGATATCACACAATGAGTGCATTGTTTTCAGTGAGTTGGCTGCCCTCATAGGTTTTGATTTATACAAATTTTGCAAATTCTTTCGCCCAATGAATGTGCACATGCTTTCATTCTCTGCGAATAGGGCAAAAAATAAATTTTGTTTAAATTTAAATAATTTATTTAAAATGGGAAGTATCACATTTGGCCTCTAGAGCTAAGTATAACAGAAAATACCTATAATACTTAGCCCATATAGTGAATATATAAAAAGTGATATTTTCGTTTTTTAATAAATTGCTTACATTCAAACAGCATAGTATATAGGCTATTTACATTTGTTGTTTGCCCTATTCGCAAGGAATGAATGTACATGCACTTTCAGTGGGCGAACGGCTATATGATCTCTTCACAAATCTACTCCAAGGACCTGCATAGTGACAAGGTGCAGTAAAGCCCAACCATTGTTTAGCGCTACAAAGTATGAAGCAAAGCCTGTGTATGTAATGAGTAACTTTGCCTGCACAGATAATTACAAATTGTTCATAGAAACAGAATGTTTACACAAGGACACATGCAGATAATATTATTCATATCAATCTGATTCCTTCAGAGCATGAGGAGAGGAGAAGGCCGGTAACTGGCGAGTGTGAAAGAGGACATTTACTCTAATTATCAGGGCACTGATCATCAGTGTCCTTAGGATCAGTGCAGTGCCAACAGTGCCCATCAATGCTGCCAATCAGTGCCCATCAGTGCTGCCAATCCGTGCCTCCTCATGAGTGTCACCTATCAGTGCCCATCAGTGCTGCCTAGCAATGCCCATCAGTGCTGCCTAGCAATGCCCATCAGTGCTGCCTAGCAATGCCCATCAGTGCTGCCTAGCAATGCCCATCAGTGCTGCCTAGCAATGCACATCAGTGCTGCCTAGCAATGCCCATCAGTGCTGCCTAGCAATGCCCATCACTGCTGCCTATTAGTGGCCATCAGTGCCGCCTATCAGTGGCCATCAGTGCTGCATATTAGTGCAGCCTCATCAGTGCCCACCAGTGCCGCCTCATCAGTGTCCATCAGTGCTGCCTATTAGTGCCCATCAGTGCAGCCTCATCAGCGCACATCAGTGAAGAAAAATGACCCGTTTGCAAAATTTTACAACAGAAACTAAGAAAAACGTATCTTTTTCAACGTTTTTGATCTTTTTTTCATTTATTTAGCAAAAAAAAAAACTGTGGTGTTTAAATAGAAGAAAGCACTATTTGTGTGAAAAAAAATGCTAAAAAATGTATTTGGGTACAGTGCTGCACTGGGCAGGAAAGGGTTAAAAGTGCCCAGTAGGAAAGTGGTTAAAGCCCACTCCGGTCTGCAGCCTTCCCCCACACCTTCTGTAATTGCCTTTGTTACTCACCAAAATCTGCGGTCATGTGACATTCTTGTCACAAGTCTTCTCTCTTCTGTGTACAGAAGGTGACATCCTTCTTTGGGTGTCCACGTGCTTGAGTGATGTGAACACTTCATGTTAGCTGTCCAGCAGTGAGGTCCTTTCAGAA
This sequence comes from Aquarana catesbeiana, assembly GCF_042186555.1. Taxonomy (NCBI): domain Eukaryota; kingdom Metazoa; phylum Chordata; class Amphibia; order Anura; family Ranidae; genus Aquarana; species Aquarana catesbeiana. Next base: position 69,537,472 of record NC_133336.1, on the reverse strand, counting down.
CCCAAAAGGGGAATCTCGGTAGGGATGTCAGCATGAGGGAACTATTGGGGTCCAGCTGGCACAGGCACAGTTGCCTCACTGGAATACGGGCCGCCAAACCTGGAAATATCAGGGAAATAAATGTTTGCTTCAAGGTATTAAAAAAACATGGTAGAGCATGAGAAGGAGGTTACGTTTTGACTACATCTCCCATGGGAAAAATATGGAGGCTGCCATTGTTGATTTAGTCAATTGGCTTGAACCAAGCATAGGGAGTTTCAACTTCTTCATCATGTATCATCAGGAATGGCCTATATCGCTTGATAGGGATTGTTCCCTAAAATTTTTTAAAAATATTTTGTAATAAAATATATAATTTTTTACATATTTTTTATGTGTTTGTCCTTTCTTCATACCAGTAAAGTCCAACAACATATGGGTTCTCTTGAAGTGGTAAATAATATGGATGTGGTACATGTACAATAGCCAATTTTCCTTTTTCTTACCTATATCATCAGGATATGCCAAGCACAGCCAGGAGAGTGTCCTTTTTAATAGTAGACCAGCAACAGCAGTCTACATATACGCTATAGTGTCAAAAGTATTGGGACGCCTGCCTTTACATGCACATGAACTTTAATGGCATCCCAGTCTTAGTCCGTTTGTTTCAATATTGAGTTAGCCCTTTGTGGACCTTGCTTTGTGCACTGGTTCAAATAATTTGGTGGAGGGGGGATTATGGTGTGGGGTTGCCTTTCAAGGGTCGGGCTTGGCCCCTTGGTTCCAGTGAAGGGAACTCTTATGCCCCGTACACACGGTCGGATTTTCCGTTGGAAAATGTGTGATAGGACCTTGTTGTCGGAAATTCCGACCGTGTGTAGGCTCCATCACACATTTTCCATCGGATTTTCCGACACACAAAGTTTGAGAGCAGGATATAACATTTTCCGACAACAAAATCCGTTGTCGGAAATTCCGATCGTGTGTACACAAATCCGACGGACAAAGTGCCACGCATGCTCAGAATAAATAAAGAGATGAAAGCTATTGGCCACTGCCCCGTTTATAGTCCCGACGTACGTGTTTTACGTCACCGCGTTCAGAACGATCGGATTTTCCAACAACTTTGTGTGACCGTGTGTATGCAAGACAAGTTTGAGCCAACATGCGTCGGAAAAAATCCTAGGTTTTGTTGTCGGAATGTCCGAACAAAGTCCGACCGTGTGTACGGGGCATTAAGGCGTCAGCATACCAAGACATTTTGGACTATTTCATTCTCCCAACTTTGTGGGAACAGTTTGGTGATGGCCCCTTCCTGTTCCAACATGACTGCGCACCAGTGCACAAAGCAAGGTCCATAAAGACATGGATGATCAAGTTTGGGGAGGAGGAACTTGACTGGCCTGATCTCAACCGGATATAACACCTTATGGGGTAAATTAGAGCGGAGACTGCGAGCCAGGCCTTCTCATCCACATCAGTGCCTGACCTCACAAATGCACTTCTGGAAGAATGGTCAAACATTCCCATAGACACACTCCTAAACCTTGTGGAAAGCCTTCCCAGAGGAGTTGAAGCTGTTATAGCTACAAAGGGTGGACCAACTCAATATTGAACCCTACGGACAAAGACTGGGATGATATTAAAGTTCATATGCATGTAAAGGCAGGTGTCCCAATACTATTGACAATATAGTGTATTTTTCTCATGACAGGTGTACTTTAAACATGAGTTATGGGAAGGACTAACCTTTTGACACCTAACCTGACAAAGTGAAAACTTCCAATGATTCTGAATGATCTACTATGTTCCTCCTACTGTATCCAGCATCCTAAAGGGACTGTTTGTATTAGAGCTCATAGGATTATAACAACCACCTTTTTCTTTCCTTCTAAATGCAGAAAGAGTGCAGTGGAAGATTTCAGAGCATTTAAAGCCTTTCTCAGCTCAAATTGCAGTGCGATATAAAGGAATGTCTTGTAGTTCCCACATGTATCATGTTACAAGGCTAATTTTCCACTAGTCCTTCCAATATTTTGTTCCATTATTTAGAGGCGTTAAAATATCAGATATGACGTCCTGATACACTCCTACAAATTAATGCTGACACTGCAGGGACAAAGGGCTGTACATGCTTTACTCTACCCCTGATATTACTTTGAAAAAAAAAAACAGTACATTTATTTGCATTTCTATGTTAATAATATCATTTTTACACCTGTTAAAAGAATGAATCTAATGCTAACAAACAACGAATAATGACTCTCAATTGACATTTTACCTGCTAAATTAACCACTTCAGCCCCGGAAGATTTGGCTGCTGAATGGCCGGGCCACTTTTTGCGATTCGGCACTGCGTTGCTTTAACTGACAATTGCGCGGTCGTGCAACACTGTACCCAAACAAAATTGACGTCCTTTTTTTCCCACAAATAGAGCTTGCTTTTGGTGGTATTTGATGACCTCTGCGGTTTTTATTTTTTTGATCCCCTACTAACCAGAGCAGCAATTTTGAAAAAAAACACAATATTTTTTACTTTTTGCTATAATAAATATGCCCATTTTTTTTTTTAGAAAAAAAGGCAAATTTTTTCTCAGTTTAGGCCGATATATGTATTCTTCTACATATTTTTGGTAAAAAAAAAAATCGCAATAAGCGTATATTGATTTGGTTTGCGCAAAAGTTATAGCGACTACAAAATAGGGGATATATTTATAGCATTTTTATTATTATTAATTTTTTTTACTAGTGGTGGTGATCTGCGATTTTTATCGGGACTGCGACATTGTGGCAGACACGTCGGTCACTTTTGACACTTTTTTGGGACCGTTGGCATTTATACAGCGATCAGTGCTAAAAAAATGCACTGATTACTGTAAAAATGTCACTGGCAGGGAAAGGGGTTAACACTAGGGGGCTATCAAGGGGTTAACTGTGTTCCCTAGTGTGTGTTTCTAACTGAAGGGGGAGGGGACTGACTAGAGGAAGTGACAGATCGTGGTTCCTAGCTAATAGGAACACACAATCTGTCACTCCTCTAAAAACAGAACAGGGAAGTGTGTGTTTACACACATTTGTCCCTGTTCTGTCTCTCGTGTTCGCGATCTCTCGTGACCGGCGGTCATCGCGACCATTGGCCACGAGCATTGGCACCCCCGCTGTGCAGCGGGCGGGCGTGCGCGCCTGCGATCCCCATCCCACGAACCAACGTATAGCTACGACGGTTTGCGGGATCGTGCCGACCTGCCGCAGTAAAATGATGGCAGCTGGTCGGCAAGCAGTTAATAACTGTAGATCTAAGGGATCAATAGCCACCCATCAATGCCCATCATTGCCCATCAGTACTGTCTATCTGTACCACCTATCAGTGCCCACCAGTGCCACCTATCATTGCCAATCAGTGCCACCTATTAGTGCCCATCAGTGCTGCCTATCAGTGCTCATCAGTGCCACATATTAATGCCACCTATCAGTGCCCATACGTGTGGCATATTAGTGCCTCCTCATCAGTGCCATCTAATCAGTGCCCATAAGTGCCACCTCATCAGTGCCCATAAGTGCCACCTCATCAATGCCCACCAGTTCAGCCATTTAGTGCCCATCAGTGCCACCTCATCAGTGCCGCCTCATCAGTACCCATCAGTGCCGCCTCATCAGCGCACATCAGTGAAGGAGAAAAATGACTGAATTACAAAATTTACTGACAGAAACTAAGTAAAAAAAATTTTTTTTTTCACATTTTTTGGTCTTTTTTTTTTTTAGTAAGGAATAAAACACCCAGCAGTGGTTAAATACCACCAAAAGAAAGCTCTATTTAATCTGGGTACAGTGTAGCATGACCGCACAATTGTCATTCAAAGTGCGACAACGCTGAAAGCTGAAAAATGCCCTGGGCAGTGATTGCCCTGTAGGCAAGTGGTTAATGTATTTTTTTTGCATGTTATTTACAGGTTGAATAAACATGCAAAAGCCCAAAGACTGTTGCTGGGTGCTTCCATCCTGGTGTCAGCAATCCCAGCAGCTAATGCTTTGTAGTGTTTGTCTTTACCCATCCCTTGTTGGCTAAAGTTTATGTTGGATGATGAGGGAAGGGGTGGATGAATTGGACCAGCATAGACAGTAATTAGACAGCCTCAGAAGGGGAAGAAGGGGGCTGTGCTAAGCATATGACTCTTCTAGGGAACAAGGGCACATTTCAAGTGAATCTAAAACATTTTTCGAATAGAAAACACTACATGTAAGAATTTATAACACTAGATGCTGTTCCTTTTACCTGTAATTTCTGGTGTCACTGGGAAATAAAATACAAACTAAGCCCCCTTTATATATGGGCACTCTCTGCTGCCATAACTGATCATTAGCATGCCTGCCCACTACCCTGGACAACCCCCAGTACTTCCAGGCATAGGACATGTGGATGGACCCCTAGGCCTCCTACAATGCAGTGCTTGGTGCCTGAGCTGCAAAAGGCCAGATCACTGGCAGTCCTAGCAATATGCAAATGCTGACTTTAAAAAAACGAAACTATTTCCAAAGGCTTTTTGGGGCATATGGGGGTTGGTGGGATAAGGTGCTAATGAGCTAATAATAAATTGAAGCACCAGAGGGGCTTATTTGTATTTAAATGCAAGGCATCAGGTCTGCTTTAACCAGGCCCTATAGATCAGGGAACAATTAGATGTTACGTGCAGAATCCAATCATCTTTAGATATCCGTGTGACCAGCTTCCCAGAAACATGAATATTTGGTTCTGTCAAGCACTTTAGAATTATAATTATTTTACAGCAGTGTCAGTGGACACTAAGGATGAGTGAAATTGGAAATTTGGTAAAATTTGGTAAAAACTGGGAAATTCAGCAATAATTTGTCATTTTGGCAAAATATACTATAAGGGTAAGTTTAAATAACCCCTGAGGGTTACAGATGTTCCTTCGTAACTATCCTGGGCCCGTTCTTGTGTGAAAGCTAAGTGTCTCATTAATCTCATCGTTTTATTTTATTTATTACAGAAGAAAATACAGATTTAAAAAAAAAAGTTGACAATGAACAATAGTAACATATTGTTACTTTCTGCACAAATGGATCATATATATATATAATTATTATTATTATTATTAATAATAATAATAATAATAATAATAATAATAATAATAATAATAATATTTGCTGCTTTTCCACATAAAGTAAGATAATTATAATGAAGTGATAAGTTGTATTTCTGGTATTTTAAGTCTTCCATGTGTGCGTTTGTTCATGTTACGGACATGTACTATCCTGTTATTAGAAGGCAAATTATACCCCTTGCAAGTCAATGAATACCAGGAGGGATAGTAGTGAACAAATTCTTTAAAGGGAAAGTAAAGGGCATTTTCTGTGGACACAAATTTTAAGTTATAATTGTAGTGTTTCCTTTAAGTAAAGCTTGATGTGGCATTTTCACATATCTGTTCTCTGTATTTGTAGATTGGTCACTTAGCAGTATGAGAGATTATAGGGTTGATTTACTAAAACTTGAGAGTGAAAAATCTTGTTTCGCTCTGCATAGAAACCAATCAGCTTCCAGTTTTTTTTACTAAAATTTAACTGAAAAAGCTGAAGTTAGAAGTTGATTGGATACCATGTACAGCTCCACCAGATTTTGCATTCTCCAGTTTTAGTAAATCAACCCCTATCTACTGCAATGGATCTGCCCAACAACTTTTGAGATAAGGTCAGCCACATAAGCAATGCGAGTTGTTTGACTCATATTACCTGATTTGCATGTGCACATTGTGTGCATGTAAAGCCTCGTACACGCGATGAGAATATCGGACGAATGATCGTTTGTTTGGTTTTTTTTTTAATGCTAGTCTCATATCGAAACTGAAGAGGTTACTGAAGTTACAAAAATTCTCGTACGACACAATACAACTTCGGAAGTAATGTAATGTGTTGTATTGTATTGAAATGTATTCTTTCGTTTCCAAGCATGCGCGGTCTTGGTCTTCCAATTTTTCTCAAACAATACTGCACTGCAGTGGCGGTGCGTCCATAAAGGGCGCAGGAGTGCTGCCCCCTCTCTCCTGTCATCACTCTCTCACCATAGATAGATTCATGCATTGCATGAATCTATCTATGGTCGCCCCTGCCGCCCCCTATTCAGGTGTCCGGCCCCTTGTTGGGCGCTGAGCGCCGGGCACCTGAAGTACACCGGCGGGGTATTTTTTGGAAGCACCCGATTACAGCCGTAAGCTCTAATAGGCTTCCAAAATGGTAAACAGTGGGCACAATGCTGTGCTGTTTACTCAGTGTTGTGTTAGGAAAGCAAATAAATCGCTTTCCTAACACTGACCTACCTCTCTGCCAATCAGGTGCTCGGGTCTGCTTACCTGTCACTTGAATGGCTGAAACAACAGGCGCTGTGATTGGACGCCTGATAGAGAGGACCGGAGACATTGAGGAGCGTGGACGTGGAGGACGCCACCATGACCCGATGCAAGACAGGTAAGTCCCGACTTCCGAGCAATGCACACTGCCAGCATTTGATGGGGCACAGTAGCGGCAATTGATGGGCACATTGCCAGCAATTGATGGGGCACAGTAGCGGCAATTGATGGGGCACAGTAGCAGCAATTGATGGGCACACTGGCAGCAATTGATGGGCACAGTGGCAGCAATTGATGGGGTACACTGGCAGCAATTGATGGGGCACAGTAGCGGCAATTGATGGGCACAGTGGCAGCAATTGATGGGCACACTGGCAGCAATTGATGGGTACGGTAGCTGCGTCTGATGGCACAGTGGCGGCAATTTATGGGTGGCTGCGTTTGATGGCACAGTGGCTGCGTTTGACGGGCACAGTGGCTGCGTTTGATGGCACAATGGCTGTGCTTCATGGGCACAGTGGCTGCGCTTGAGGGGCACAGTGGCTGCGTTTGATGGGCACAGTGGCTGCGCTTCATGGGCACAGTGGCTGCGCTTGAGGGGCACAGTGGCTGCGTTTGATGGGCACAGTGGCTGCGTTTGATGGGCACAGTGGCTGCAATTGATGGGGTTTTTTTTTCACTTTGTTTGCGCCCCCCCCAAAAATTTTGAGCACCAGCCGCCACTGCTGCTGTATGTTTAATTTTCGTGTTTGTCCCTTCGGATAATTTTGAATGAACTGTCATGATCAGCTCTAGAAAGCTGTGTATTAAAAATCAGATTTTCGTACGATTGCTTCAAAAGCAATATTTTTTTGTCTGATTTTCTGATCGTGTGTGCTAGACCTTACATTGAGGGACCCCCAAAGCCATTAATCAGCCAAAGTAAGCTCTCATAGTATTTACAGAAAGCACACAGTGCTCCTGAAATGTGCACAACTATCATAGTGTACTTACATACAGCTAATTCACTCAGTGGCATATCTAGGGTATGGCAGCCATAGGGTAACTGGCTGAGCCTAATGCTCCGCCTACCCTCCTCTGCGCAGCTGCTTCATCTTTTCCCCGGATTGGGGTCTCCCGGGTCTGTGTGACGTGCCGTGACGTGGTCGGTTATGGTGAGGACTCTGGAGGGGAACCTGGAGGCTGAAGAAGAGACGTCACTAAAGAGAAGAGAAAAAATTGTAACCCCCAGGCAGCACCCAGCAACTGCAAGGATTAGCACTGCAGCGCAGCCTAGCAGCAGGTACTAGTACAGTACTTAAAGTGGTGTTCCAGCCAAAATTATACTTTTTAAATAAAAATACCCCTATAATACACAAGCTTAATGTATTCTAGTAAAGTTAGTCTGTAAACTAAGGTCTGTTTTGTTGGTTTATAGCAGTAGTTTGTTATTTTATAAACTTAAGCAGGCTGTGGCCATCTTAAGTGTGGGCATTTGAAGCCAGACTGTATTTCTTCCTGGATCTCATCCTTGCAGATCTCGCACATGCTCAGTGCAGCACAAGCAGTGTAATAGGTTTCAGGTCAGGTTTCCATAGCAACGGCAGTGTCAAAGGAAGTTGCCGCCCCTTCCCAGAAGGCATTGCAAACAGGAAATGATGCGATGGGCCGCGGCCAGGGAGGAGGAAGTGAAAAATGAATACAGCAGATATACAGTAAGTGCTGAGAAAATTTTTTTAAAAATATCCAATTCTTTTACAGTGCACAGTTTAGTGAGGGATGCTGAAGAGTTGTAAAAGTGGGTGAAACTCCACTTTAAGTCACCAGTCACCACGATCTTGATCATCATGTGCATGTGTACCAGTAACCAGTGCCAACTGCCAAGCAGAAGTGAAGCAGCCAATCAAATATAGTGCTCAAACAATATGGATTTAATAAATATGCTTAGCCATAGATATCATAAATAAAGTGTAATAAAGTGATTTGTGCAAGTAGTACCTGCTGTTGCACAAATCACTTTGTTACACTTTATTTATGATATCTATGGCTAAGCATATTTATTTAATCCATATTCAGCACTATATTTGATTGGCTGCTTGCTTCTGCTTGGGCCTGGCACACAGGCACAATCGCACATGTGCAATTCTGCGTGTGTGCCAAGCAGACAGGGCCGGCGCTACCACTAACTGGGCAGCCGCCTAGGGCACCCGGTCGCTGGTGATCCTACTCCCTCTCTACCTCTGTACAGTGTCAGAGGCACTGGCGCAGCATTTTTGGGTGCTGGTAAGGCCGCATTTTTGGGTGCTGATGTTACTGCATTTATGGGTGCTGGTAAGGCCGCATTTATGGGTGCTGATGTTAATGCATTCGTGGGTGCTGTTAAGGCCACATTTATGGGTGCTGATGTTACTGCATTTTTGGGTGCTGGTAAGGCCACATTTATGGGTGCTGATGTTACTGCATTTTTGGGTGCTGGTGAGGCCGCATTTATGGGTGCTGATATTACTGCATTCATGGGTGCTGATGTTACTGCATTTTTGGGTGCTGGTAGGGCCGCATTTATGGGTGCTGATGTTACTGCATTTTTGGGTGCTGGTAAGGCCGCATTTATGAGTGCTGATGTTACATCATTTTTGGGTGCTGTTGAGGCCGAATTTATGGGTGCTGATGTTACTGCATTTATGGGTGCTAGTGAGGCAGCATTTATGGGTGCTGATGTTACTGCATTTTTGGGTGCTGGTAAGGCCGCATTTATGGGTGCTGATGTTGTAGTTTTGTTAGCTGTTTTTTTTTGTTAAGGTTATCTGAAAGATGGGTTTCAAATGTTTTGACAGGGGCGCAGTTTCACTGATTGCCATAGGTGCCATTTTCACTAGATACGCCTCTGAATTCACTGAATGGGGTTTGCTAAGCAGCAAATTCACCAGGGTCTGAATGTGCACCATAAATGTGTTGGGTTGCCTAAAATAAAAATTAGATTTTTCTCAAATGTTTTGGGGGATATTGTACATAGACTTGCATTGTCAGAAGAAACAATAAAGAACAGCTTGCAATGCAGGAATCACAGTGTATGTAAATGGAGAAAAAAAAATTCTCTTATTTACTCTTTTTTGGCCTATGCACTCTGCCTCTGCTGCACTGAAATCTCAAGCGGTGTTATCAGCCATGCCCCATTCATCGATGTGGACTACAGAACACCTCCACTCATATTATGGGGACAAAGAAAGGGGAAGATGTGCCCAAGGCGACAATTCTGTTTCTCTATAAAGTACAGTGAATGAGTGTTATAACCCTAGTGCAGGAAGTGTGTAATGACTGGATCACCAGGTAAGAATAAAGGAAAAAATAAAGAAAAAAATAAATACTGCTACAATATCTAAACTGCAATATCTTAAATGTGTGTTTTTTGGTTTGTATACATTTTAAGTACATAATGAGCAAATATGGCGGCTCCCAAGTACTTATAACATTACAAACTATACATAGATAAAAAGAATTTAAAAAATAAAACCGACAAAATTATTTACATCATGACAGTCCCTTTCACATGTACTGCGTTGTGCTTAAAATTTTTTGGAACATCTGATTTTTGAGATGATTTGGTGCATTAACAGCTCATCGATTTAGGTGGGCCACCTTAAACTATATGTGCACCCTCACCTTGTAAAACAACCCATTGAGTTTACAAAAAGAAATGAAAGGCAAAACATTTATGTGTACTGTATATTTTAAAAACAATAAATAAATTATTAATATCTTTTTTCTTTTTTTTATAAGTGATCATATATCCTCTGTACTCAGCTACAAGAGGATTGGAGAGGTTGGGGTGGAGACTTGCAGGGGGGCATGTCAGCAAGCGACAGAGAAACAGCAGTGCACTGATCTTTCCACTGAATGGCTGTGCAGGAGGGGTGTAAGCACAAGTCTGATAATTGGAAAACTGAAAGCTAGAAAACTGACCACACGAATGCCCTGTACGCAGAGTCGGACATTGTTCGGACATTCCGACGACAAAATCCATGGATTTTTTCCGACGGATGTTGCCTCAAACTTGTCTTGCATACACACGGTCACACAAAGTTGTCGGAAAATCCGATCGTTCTGAACGCGGTGATGTAAAACACGTACATCGGGACTATAAACGGGGCAATAGCCAATAGCTTTCGTCTCTTAATTTATTCTGAGCATGCGTGGCACTTTGTGCATCGGATTTGTGTACACACAATCGGAATTTCCGACAACAGATTTTGTTGTCGAAAATTTTATAGCAAGCTCTCAAACTTTGTGTGTCGGAAATTCCTATGGAATATGTGTGATGGAGCCCACACAAGGTCGGAATTTCCAACAACAAAGTCCTATCACACATTTTCCATCAGAAAATCCTATCATGTGTACAGGGCATAAGGTGGTTGAGCTTCTGTGCCTAGGGTGGTTAGTTTGAAATAGGAAAGCAGGGGGTCTGGCAGGATCACCAGGTATTTCACACAAAGGAAGCAATGTAATGAGAACAGAATAATGTTAACATAAGTACATGGTACAACAGACTCATATCAGGAAAATTAAATGTTGGGGTTACAAACACTGTAATACAACACATGTTCACTCATGATACAGAGCATTCTATTTTCAAATATAGTATAGTGGTAAAAGAGATGGGAAGGCACGAGAAATGTTAATAAAAGTAAAGCTGGCATACGTGTAAACCCCCGCTGCCGCCTGCCACCATTCTCAGCCTCTTCTGTCCCACACCCTCCTTTGGGAAAATTTAGCCAGAAGGGATGAAGATTTTGTCACTTCTTGTATCAGTTTTTTGTTTACCTGATCAATACCGGCCAGGGAGGTGGCTGATCAAACCAATCTGTGTTCGATTGGCTGGCTTGGGGGGCAAGGGAGGGATCAGGGGTCTTATAGACCCTTGGCCTCTCATTAAAGAGTAGTTTTAACTTCATAAGCTATCATAAGGGATACTGTTCAGTGTCGCCAACCTACCAGATTGAAATTTACTGGCACAACACCCAAAATTTACTGGCACCACCAAGTTTTTGCTGGCATGGCACAAAAGTTCCAAAATTACATTTTTAGGTGTAAATTTCAGTATTTAGGCTACAAACAAGTACGCTAGGCAAATAGCAATGTGATTTAAGGTAGATATTAAGGTAAAAAAACATATTTTTGTTATTTTCAACATAATAAGGAATTATCTAGTCCAATCACCTCCTGCCTCCATCACCTGTCACCATTACACCCTGCCACCACCCCCCTCTGCCACCATCCCCCTCTGCCAGACTGCCACCATCCCCCTCTGCCACCAACACCACCTGCTCCAGTCCATCCCCTTCTGCCACCATCCCCTTCTGCCACCGACCCCCTCTGCCACCATCATACCATGTCTCCACCCCCCCTCTGCCACCATCACACCCTGCCTCCATAACCCTCTGCCACCATCACCCCCTGCCACCATCACCCCTCTGCCAGACTGCCTCCATCACACCCTGCCTCCATCCCCCTCTGCCACTATTCCCCTCTGCCATCATCACCCCCTGCCACCATCTCCTCTGCCACCATCATACCCTGCCTTCCCCCACCCTCTGCCACCATCACCCCCTGCCACAATCCCCCTCTGCCAGACTGCCTTCATCCCCCTCTGCCACCATCACCCTCTGCCACCATCACCCCCTGCCACCACCCCCCTCTGCCAGACTGCCTCCATCCCCCTCTGCCACCAACACCACCTGCTCCAGTCCATCCCCCTCTGCCACCATCACCTTCTGTCACCGTCGGCTGGGCTGTCACTCTGTCCCAGACTCCCCCCGGTCCCCGTAGACTCTGGATTGCCTGGTCCTGGATGCAGGGCTCCTCCTTTCCGCCAGCGCGTGCTGTTCAGCCTCCGAGTCCTGCTGCTCCAGTGCTCCAGGTAAGGTTAGTGTTACAGATTTTAAATGTTGGCGCGCCTGGCGGGATGTGCTAATACATCACTCGCCTCGCCACCAGTAAAGCGCGCCAGCGCCGCTCAGCCTCTGTGAGATCCGCCCCCCCCCCGCGGCCGAATAGAGGATCTGCTCGGCAAAGCTCCGGAACTGTGCATGCGCAGTTCCAAGCCGGACCGATCACGGCTATTTTTTACTGGCACATTCCCGCTACTACGGACATTTACGGGCGGGGAAAAAAGTGCCCGTTTTTACGGGCTGCCCGTAAAAATACGGGCGGTTGGCAACAGGGATACTGTTCATCCTTTGTGGTAGCAATAAAGTTGAATTTAAAAAAAAGTATTTAAAAAATGAAAATAAAATAAATAAAATCAAAGCACCCCCATCTGCCTAGCTCACACACAAATGTGAACGTGCATATAGGTCCAGCACACATATGTAAAGGGTGATTGCAACACACATGTGGTGCTGCAAATTTAGGATGTGAGAGTAATAATTCTAGCACCAGAGCTCACATTGATCTCTAAACGTTTACTCTGTAAAGGCTTTTAAATAGGCATTATCTATGGAGATTTTTAGGTACCATAATTTGTCGCCATTCCACAAGTATGTGAAATTGTAAACATTGACATGATTGGTATCTATTTACTTGGCACAACATCCCCTTTTATATTTTACCAAAAATTACTATATTATATTGTGTTTGTATGCACTAAACTGCACTTAAAACAGAATCACAAAGCTCAGCGCAGCTCATGAATGCGCAGTTGGAATCCGGCTGTGAAGATGCAAGGCTTCATTGCTGGTTTCCCTTAGTGAAGATGCCTTCACCCAAAGAATTGGGTTGAATGAGGACAGTGCTGGATCCAGGGGCGGGTAAATGACCTTATATTAAAATTATATTTTTAAATTATATTAAAATTGATAACAAAAATTGCAACATCCATCATTTTATTCTCCACCACCTCTGCTTTCAGAAACTATATAATGTTTGGGGGTTCCAAATAATTTTCTAGCAAAAAATGCTTATTTTATCATGTATGCATCATTTTATCATGTATATGATAAATGTCATAATTGGCCCAGACGCAAAACAGTGGACAATGAATTCACCCGAAATTTTTTTTTTTCTTTTTATATATAAAAAACTAAATACCTTTATTTTTTTTATTTTGTTCACAGTCATTATTGCTTTCTCAGTGCCTCTTTGTGAAATGCAAAGTACAAACTCATCATAGGATTAAATAGAGAGTGTACTGTCCATCTGCAGGCCCTATCTAGCTTAGAAGATAGAATGTTTTAACAGGGGCTTGTCACAGCTTTGTGAGCAATATCTCAGTGGATCAGGTGAGTATAAAGTTGGCCATAGATGGGTAGGTTGAACGAAAAGAACTGACTGGATTCCCCCATCCATATACTAGAGGTGGATGGGGGAATCCTCCCTGCTGTGTTATTGCATTTTGACAGTGAAGAGATTTCCCCAATGTCAGAATATTCTTACCAGTGCTGCAGTCTATAGTGTGCAGTGCTGATTGGTTGTTTATTTCCAACAGGGCGGTTGAACAGAAGTCAATCAGCCATGTACGGCCAGCTTAAGACATGGGGGGAGGCAATATAAGTGTTAAAGCAGTATTAAACCCAAAAACTAAAAATGTAATATATTGCAGCTTACCAAACATTGGATGTGGTGGCTGCATCAGTTTTCTTTTCTTTGGCTTTTTCCTTCTGTTTTCACTTGGTGATCTGACCAGTAATACACCTCCTGTATTAGTAAGATACAACTCTGGAGGAATGACAACAGGAGGCACAGCAGACAACAGCATTGTCTGTCTGGAGAGGAGAGTTTGTTAAATGTTAAATGTTAAATGTGTTAAATGTGTTTGCAGATTTAGATACACTAACAAATTGAAGCCAAACTCCAGTTCAGACTTTAAAATTAGTTTCAGGAAACTGTTTTTTTTCCTTTTGGGATAAAGGTTTTGCATGAATAAATAAAAGTTGATAATTTCAATCACCCATACCAGTGTTAAGTGGTTTGTCTCATCTGTGTAAACTGATACATTCTGCTGGAGAGCTTGAGTTTGTGAAAAACAACAGACTTGCTGGCTGGGTCCACAAAAAATATAAAAAAAAAAGCCTAAAAAAAAAAGAATACAGCCATAACATTTAATACCGTATATACTCGAGTATAAGCCGAGTTTTTCAGCACTTTTTTTGTGCTGAAAACGCCCCCCTCTGCTTATACTCGAGTCAGGTTATCTGCCGCCGTGTCAGTATTGATGCGGGGGGAAGGAAAGCCATATTATGACGTACATTGTCCCCTCCGATTCATAGCAGGGCTGTGTGTATAGGAAGTCTGCGCCGTCCCACCTCCTCTTCGTCCATCCGTGATGATGCGGAGCTTTGTTACAGTGGATGTGTGTATAGGAAGTCTGCGCCGCCCACGCCGTCCTGCCTCCTCCTCGTTCGTCCGTGACGAGGAGGAGGCGGAGCTTTGTTACAGTGGCTGTGTGTATAGGAAGTCCGTGCCGTAACAAAGCTCCGCCTCCTCCTCGTCGAGGATGGACGAGGAGGAGGCAGGATGGCATGGGCGGCGCCGACTTCCTATACACACAGCCACTGTAACAAAGCTCCGCCTCCTTGTCGTCACGGACGGATGAGGAGGAGGCAGGACGGCGTGGACAGCGCAGACTTCCTATACACACAGCCCTGCTGTGAATTGGAGGGGGCAATGTACGGAGTAATAAGACTTTCCTTCCCTCCGCATCAATACTGACATGGCGGCAGGAGCTTTTGGGGGTTGGATCAGTCCAGTGGCAATTGGTAAGAAAAAAAGTGGATAATGAAAAAAAAAGTTTTTGAAGGCTTTTATTACATTTTCAGGCTCCTAGGATTACCTAGTTGTCAAGGTGCCCTTACTACAGACACACTTCCCTAAAGCTTCCCCTTTTCACAATCTCTTCTCTATAAGGTGCATGGGCACAGTGAGGCTTGCAATGGGCATAGTGAGGCACGCAATGGGCACAGTGAGGCTTGCAATGGGCATAGTGAGGCATGCAATGGGCACAGTGAGGCATGCAATGGGCACAGTGAGGCTTGCAATGGGCACAGTGAGGTTTGCAATGAGCACACTGAGGCTTGCAATGGGCATAGTAAGGCTGAAAATAGGCACAGTGAGGCTGAAAATGGGCACAGTGAGGCGGAAAATGGGCACAGTGAGGCTGCAGATGGCCATTGTTGACCTTCTTTTCCATTTACAGTAGCTGCTACATTCTCACCCTAGGCTTATACTCGAGTCAATAAGTTTTCCAGTTTTTTTGTGGTAAAATTAGGTGCCTCGGCTTATATTCGGGTCGACTTATACTCGAGTATATACGGTAATTGGTAAGCTGCAATAGGGGTTCAATGCTGCTTTAACTGCACCTATTCGTTGAATGGGCTTGCAGGCATGCCATGCATCTACACACCTGTCTTAAGCTGGCCATAGATGAGTCTGTTTTTTTCGTTCAACCATTGGTTTTTATTTGAAAAAAATGACCCGATTCCCCATCCACACACTTGAGGTGGATGGGGGAATCCTCCCCACTGTATCTTTGTATTCTAACAGCAGGGAGATTTCCCTGCCATCAGAATACACAGATCAAGCAGCTAAAATCCAATAGGGTGGTTGAACATAGGACCATTGATAGATCTACTTCTGTTCAACCATAGTGGCCACACATAGATCAAAATTCGGGCTGTCCTTGCTGAAATTTTAATCCATGTATGGCCAGCTTAAAGCTGCACAGTGCAAGGTGACAACAGCACCGCTACATTGTACGCTAATACGTTAGCGATGTCACCCTGAAAAAAAGCAAGTGCCATCAACGAATGTTCAAATAGTTTATGTTAATAATTAAGCAGAAGGGAAAACATAAAGCTATTAGGGTTACTGAGTGCATCAATATTAAAAAAAAAAAAATTGCTTTGGAGTTTCTATACTGGCCATCCAGTTGTATGTGTTTTCCATGGAAGTGATTGATTCTCCACCAGTGAATGCCCCTGAAAGTCATATTCACTGCTCTATAAATAAACCCCCAAGATAACACAGAATAGTAATAATAAAAAAAAAAACTGTTACAAAAATATAATAAAAAAATTCTATTTTACCATACAAGATGTAAAACGTTTTTGGGTGAAAACTTCAGATGAAAATGTTAAGAGAAAATTATATTATATTCATTTGAATGAAAAAAATAACAACTGATTCTTGGCGGCAGCAACAGTGCTTAATGGTTAAACTCAAGAGTTCTAGAATGTGTGTAGTTAGAATGTTAAGATCCCAAGGCTTTTAACCTCTTAAATCCGTGGATTACAACTGACAAATCTACTGGATTAAAAGGATTCATAAGTGACCCCAAGATCAGACCACTACTTGTGTCATAATTATCTATTTCTGATAGAGCTGACGTTATTAAATTACGGGCTTTAATTCTGCCGTTGTCCAGTCTTTCTATAGATTGTGTTAAAACCAAGAAAATTCCCTTGATCTTAGCAGACACCTACCTTGTGTGTGAACAGCTGTGAGATGAAGACCATTCATTCCCCTGAACTGGTTAAATCCGTCGTCCCCTCTGACTCAGCCCCGTTACTCTTGCCAATTTGTGTTCAACTGGCCATGGAGCCTTTCAGATGTTTATTGTGGGTTCCCAGTAACTGAGCGAGAGCACCACAAATCACAGTAATCTGGACTTAAACCAAGAGTGCTGATCACAGAGCCAATGATCTCCCTTTCATAGCAAAATGGTGAGGGGTAATATGTACAAGTAAGTCTGTTCCAAGGATAGAGTTAGAGCAGAAATATTCAGATACTACAGAAGGAGAGTGGACGGATTAGAAAAATGATTAATAGGAATCAGTCTTACAAGCTGCCTTGACACACACCAGGTCTTCTGCAAAAGCTGAGCTTGGAATTTAAAATAAGTATGTTTTCTTTTAATAGAAACACATAGGGCTGCAATTGCTGGCCTGCTTTAGTTAGCTTTAGTGATCAATCTAGTATGCGGATCATGAACATTGGGGAAAGTTGAAAGTCCTTTTTTGCTTATCTACTTGTCTTGGGTTGGTGACTCAAAAAACTAAAAACCAGTGCTTCACCATGACAGCCATGTGAATAGCATTTTTAGAAGGAGGTTAGCAATGGCTGCCAATTAGCAATTCAGACCTCTATTTACTAAAAGCCAATAACCTCTGTTTTTGAGTGTTCCTCTGACCTGTAATATCAAGTTTCAAACCATACTTGTAGCTAAAGTGATTTTAAAGTCTCAAGGTTTTTCACCTTAATGCATCCTATGCATTAGGGTGAAAAACCTTCTTTGCTGCAGCTGCCCCCTTTTTCTTACCTGAGCCCAATCCGATCCATCAATGTGCACAAGCCCAGCAGCTCCAGTTGCTGTCTCTCCCCTCATTGGACAGATTGATAGCAGCGGGAGCCATTGGCTCACACTGCTGCCAATCAAATCCAGTGACACAGGAGCCGGGGGCGAGTGACTCCGGAGCACGCCCCACGAAAAGCGGTTTTCCGTGAGGTCACTGGAAGGGGAGGAGCCAGGAGCGCCAGCGGGGCATCTCAGAAGAAGAGGATCAGGGCTGCATCACAGTAATATAACGCATCACATAGTAAATAAGTATTGGTTGTTATAAAGAAGCACATATTCTAAAGAACATCTTATTATTATTAAGGTACTTATATAGCACCGTCAAGTTACACGGCACTTTACATATACATTGTACATTCACAAGGAGCTTACAATCTAAGGTTCTTAACTCACATTCATATACTAGGGCCAATTTTAGACAGAAGCTAATTAACCTACCAGCATGTCTTTGGAGTGTGGGAGGACCCGGTGTACCCGGAGGAAACCCACGCAGGCACAGGGAGAACATGCAAACTCCAGGCAGGTAGTATCGTGGTTGGGATTCAAACCAGCGACCCTTTTTACAGCTAACTGAGAGTGCTACCCACTACACCACTGTGCTCCCAATCTCATGGCAACAAATGAGTCTCTGAAGTGAAAATGATATCCAAGAATAATTGCAATCTTGATAAAGTCAGAAAGTCCACTAAGGAGTTCCAGCCAAATGGCCAAATACATAGGTGAAATACATTTATTAGATCTGCTTTTAATGCCAAAGTACTTGTAATTATGTTCAGGCAGTCTTGTGATTCACACATTCCAGCCAACTTGGTAACCTCACTTTTCTCTATTACAGACACTCGGTCAGCATTACCACTCTGATCAGATCATCCTTTTGTCCTCTTCTTCTTTAATAAAGCTCCTAATGTCCTCAGTTGGGCTAAATTATGTGATGCAGAGGGTTGGGAAATGTTAATATAAAGATACATTTACTATGTATAGCCTTTCGGCCATCGCTATTTTGATTTGTTTTTCTTTTTTTTTTCTCTTAGTATGTTGTTTTTGTTAATATTACCCTTTTATTGTATTGATGTGCCATTATGCCCATTTGTATGCTTACACAGGGCAATCTCTTTAGGTCACTTTGGATACAGTATTGAAACCAAGGTGAACTGTTTGAATTTAGTTTTTTGACTCCTGTACAATGTCTCTTGTACTGTACCTTTTATATTTTCTGTTATGCATATATCTTTTTTTGTTGGTTTTGTGGCACAATAAATATTTTTCTGATTAAAAAAAAAAGAACATTTCAGAAAGTTTTGTTAGCTGTTATTTTTTTTTTTTACTGAAATGTACCTTTCGGCTCCATTTACAATAGTGCGGTTTTAGATGTGACTTTAATTGCACAGAATCGCATGACTATGGAAATCACATTGTTTTCCATGGTGCCCCCATTCACATCAATGCAACTCAGCATGGGTCAATTTTGGAAAAGGTTCCTTGTCTACTTTGGTGCAAAAAAAACCCACTGCAGTACACACCAGGAGGGACAATGATGGGAGCTATCATTATAGGAAAAAGTGAGCCATCCTGGGGTGGGTTGGGGTCCAATTGTTCCACCCCAGAACCCCAGGTTTTAGCTATGTCTTTCTCTCTCTTTACTGTGCCCTTCTAAGTGGGCCAAGCCCAATAGTCATGAGCAAATTGTCATTTACAACTGGTCCTTGTGCCATACAACTATTTTCAAAAAACTCTGTTTAAAAGCTATACAGTATAACATTGATATATAAATCCAAATAGCTAAATTAAATATGACATTTTTTTCATCAGGTCTTTATCAGCCTTGAGTCCTAAATAATATTATTACAATTTTATTATTGGTAGTAGTAATCTTTTTGTTGTTCTACTATGAAGGACGGTGTCATGCAAAGTCTTATATTTCGTAACATTTTCAAAGCTTGTGTTGTAATTTCTCACTGTGGAGGAATTATACTTGTCGAAAGATGCTAAGCCTTTTCAAGAGCCATACTGAAAGAGCCAATCAATACAGCACTTCTACCAGCGATCCGGGTGTTTTTGTGCCAAACGTTTGCCAGTAATTCATAACAGTTTTTATTTTCAAAGATTTTAATATTTTATCATGCTTTCAGTTTTTTTTTCTGGACAGATTCCAGATGAGCAACTGGGAAAGGGAGCAATTGAGATTGCAGGAAAGCACTGAATGGTACATGTGTTCTGTAGCCTTTCTAAAAAATTATAATATGCAAATAAAATAATGGATGGCAATATAGAATTTTTGAAAACCACAGAATAAAGAGTAGAAGCTGATTTTCAGGATCATTGACCTGAATGTGTAGACAAAAGGTTTTGGATAGAGCAGAGATGGGTTGGAACCCTTGTCAGGTTTTTATTGCTTATACAGGAAAACAGAGTCCATGAGTGCAATTGAGGAAATTGGTGGTTTATTCAAGAAGCCAAGAGCTATGGTGAGAACACCTTGAAGAGAAAGCATTGTAGTGCAAACATCAAGGTGTTCTCACTGCTGTATGTGTCGCCTTGAATAATGCATCTGTTTCCTTCATTGCACTTAAGGATCCCTTTTCCTGGATGGTTCATTTTAGGTGAGCAAAGTTGTGAATTTAGCTCAATGTTAAGGGTTGGATGAGTGCTGTTTCCCTTAGTGTCTTCTCTGTACATTGTGAAAGGTTTTTTACTGTCTCTGTTCATGCTAGGTAAATTCACCTGCTCAATTTGTCTTGATGACCACCATTGTGAGCTAAGACAAAAAGTGATCAGAATTGTAAAATCTTACAGTTGTCACCAGGATATGAGGTGAGGGTAAGTTGTTCAATGTGAACACTTGTTCCAGTGAAAACTGTCTGAGAGGGGAATTACCATAATTTTGTATAGACTCTTCCTATTACAAGTAATGGAAAGGAAAATTTTCTCAAAGGGACAGAAACAGCAAAAACTGAACGTACATGGGGTTTTTACCCTTCACTAGTCTGTCCTAAAATAAAATGAAAACAAGTTTTGACCGTACATACACTTTAAATATGTCTCTATACAATTGGCCTAATAAGGTCCTACAACAAGAAAAATTCTGAAAATCCCCTGTAGCAGGGTGACCCCGTGTCACTGTTTAAAATGGTGGTTTTACACCAGATTTTCTAAGAAGCAAGCACACTAATGGCACAAATGTGTGCTGGCTTCAGATTAGAGCCAGAGATAGAGCTTAGAGCCCCACCGTGAGAGGTGCTGGTGGGCACCATGTTGTCCAGGTTGGAACTGGCCAAGGCCCGAGCATGAGAGAAAGTCCATACAGGACGGAGCAGCTAGAAAGCTGTAAGGAAGAAGCAGAGCTGGGGTACAGCGCCTGTGCATAAATACTGGGACGTGTTTCATGGTCAGGAGAACCAAAAAGGTAGTAATGTTCAGAAAGGACCCTGAAGAGCTACTTGGAGCAGTAAAGCTGGCACAAGAGAGCCAGGACCCTAAATGTTACGTTTTTGCAGTGATGATGAGAACCTCCTGCATCAGAAGACATACCTGTGTGAATTTCATTTAAAAAAAAGTTGTCTAAAACTATATCTGGCGTGGAGTAAACTCACTGTTTTGGCACTACTATTGAGCTAAGAAACCCTGACGTGTCACACCCCAGATAAGTCACCTGATGCTAGGGCTGAAACAAAGAAGGAGGAACCTACGCAAGTGAAAAGTGATAACTAGATCAATAAAGCTTTATCACCAGATAAATCACCTGATGCTAGGGCTGAAACAAAGAATGAGGAACCTACACAAGTGGAAAGTGATCACTAGATCAATAAAGCTTAATCACCATATGGGAGCTTATGTAAGGCCTCCAAGTTGCCACATGTTGCCACAGCCTTGAGGCTGTGCAAGTTTAGAGTTTAATATTGGTAGCTATACAGCCAAAAATGAATTTAGGGTTTACATACACTTTAGAGAGGGCGGGAATGGTAGGGATAGTGTGATAATATGCTCCCATAGCTCACAACTGTCCCTCATTTGGAGCTAAATCCCTATCCCCCTCTTTTTGGTCTGATGGGATTGACCTCTATAAAAAAATGACTGTTTAGAGTATGTTTAAAGCCAAAACCTTTTTTTCCTATTTTAGTGAAGAATAGGAATAGAGAAATGTTATCTCTGTCCCTTTAAACATTTCCTATTACTTCCTAACCTGCCTACAGGACGTAGGAGGACATTTCTTCAAAGTGAGGTAAATCCCTTCTTCAAGAGTTATCACTGAACAAGTGTCCCTATTTAAAGATTTCCTTAAAGATGGTTGCTGCTCCAGTGACAACTCAATTGTGAATTTTTATTTTTTCCTTTTCAGTTTTGGTGATAGTGGGTATATCACTCTAGCAGGGACACAAAAAGCAATACAAACTTGAAAGGCCCCTTCCCCTCCATCCAAATAAAAGTTCTGGCATTAGATACATCCTAATTACACTAAATCTTGCATTCCATTTATATTATCTCTTACTTTGAAATTCCCAGACGAAGTAAGAGGAAACACAGAGGTGGAAAAACTCTATTTGTTGATTAAAGCTATCATTTTTTTTGCACATTAGTTTTTTATGGTCTGCATAATGGAAGACATAACGGGGCACCCTTTCCCTACATACTTTGCTCAAAGAAGGTGTCCCTCTTTCTCATCTGAGCATCTTAGGAGATGCATAGGGTCTAATTTACTAAATACAAATAGACTGTGCACTTTGCAGCTGCTCCAGAGCTTAGTAAATGAGGTAAAGCTTCACTCTCCAAAGAATACCCAATCAAGTGCAAGGGAAACAAAAACAGCATTTATGCTTGCACATGATTGGATGATAGAAGTCAGCAGAGCTTCTGCTCATTTACTAAGCTCTGGAGCAACTGCACTTGTAGAGGGCAACTGCACTTTAGTAAGAGCACAGTCTATTTGCCTTTAATAAATCAACCCCATAAACTCCATGTACATCAAAGCCTGTATTTGTCGTACAGGTGAATAACGGGGGGGGGGGGCTACTATGTTTATGTTGAAGCAAAAAACCTACTGTAAGTTTTAGCAGGCGTCAAGCTGCATCTGTCAAGGAGCAATTTAATATCCGTGTTTTAGAGCCATTATATTTAGTTTGGTTTCCAAGGTAACCCCCCATTTAATAAATAATAATTTTTTTTTTGTCCTCCTTCTTGAGATCACCAGACCTGTGAATTCCACTCCGTCTGGCAAATGGTGTCACACTGGCATGTTTGTCAATGAAATGCGGAGAGGTTTCTTAGTGTCAGCAGTGGCGTGTTTCAGCTTCCCCGCTAACCTTTGTCAGTGTACTAGTGGCTGCACATTCTCTTCATCCATTTCATTGAGTTCTGCGTTACAGCCAGCACATTCTTCAGCATGGGCTCCAGTAGGCATGGAAACTAGAAAACATTTCATGACTGCAGGCAGCTACTATGTGCTATTCTTTTCCTCCATAACCTGTTCAGAAGTTATCAACTCCATCTATGTTGTTTGAACTAAATTGCTTCCTTAATTGAGGTAGTACTGTTGCCCTGAATGAGCAGAACACTCATTTAGCCTGTGAATTCGCTGTGTTGATGGCTGCAGGTACCTCAAGGCTAGACTAGTGATTGCTATGTTGACTTTGCCTAATTGCAGGGGAGGAGCCAGAAAATCATTGATGGGCAGCATTGAAATCAGCGGGAGGCTAAGGAAGGGGGATTGGCAGAAGCACACAACTCAAACACAAACTGTCTTTCAGGATACTGACTGACGAAATAACTTAAAAACACTTAAGGCTAGGCCTCAAATTCAGTTGGAATCTTGCAATAATTTTAGGCAGCAGGTTGTTGAAAAAAATGTATTATCTGTATTTACATTTGAAATGCCTAGTTGAAATGCACAGTTACACTTATATATATCATTGCTTTGTAAATGTTAGTTGATGCTGATAAAATTACATGCGTAAGTATTTATAGGTGCTGCCTGGTTTCGAATGTAAGTTCCCACGTATATAATCATAATAAGACATACATTATTAAAAAAAAAATTTAAATTCCAATTAATTGTGAAAATGTATTACAAAACAATTGCATAAAAATTGTTAAATAAAACATGTGTCATTCATATATGAGTCCACATCCTTATGTCTGCATATATGGAAGATGTAATAACCAATAATGCAACGGCGCAATTTTTTCTAAGTGCCAAGTGCTTCTTCTTTACCCACTTCAGCTCCGGAAGGTTTAGCCCCCCTCATGACCAGGCCATTTTTTGCGATACGGCACTGCGTTACTTTAACTGACAATTGTATGGTCGTGCAACGTTGTACCTAAACAAAATGTATGTTCTTTTTTCCCACAAGTAGGTATTTGACCACCTCTGCGATTTTTATTTTTACGCTATAAACAAGAAAAGACCAACAATTTTGAAAAAAGAAAACAATGTTTTTTACTTTTTGCTATAAAACATATCCAATAAAAAATTGAAAAAGAAAAATCAAATTTCTTCATTAATTTAGGCCAATATGCATTCTGCTACATATTTTTGGTAAAAAAAAAAATCCCAATAAGTGTATATTGATTGGTTTGTGCAAAAGTTATAGCGTCTTGATCTTCTCAGAGCATGCAATTTAAAGGTACAGTACCTTATTAGAGCAGCAGCCAGTAATTGGATTTATTCACATTGGTTTATACAGAGATTCATTTGCCTTAAGGGTGGGGATTTTGTATTATTGATGTTGGTAAAATGTCAGGCAAATAAAAAATAAAAACACAAATTATTGCAGTTAAATATTCATCAATACATAGTTAGCAGCCAAGGGGTAGTAAAAGCAGGTAGTTGAGCTGTGGTTTTATTGTACCCTGACTTACCGTCCTAAACAAGGGTCCCCCACTCAAGTCACATAAAATTGTAACATCGCTTCTGGTGGGCAGTACTGCCACTGAACGCTACCTATTCAAGTGAATGCGGCCATAAAACAACGCTGTTGCGGTGCAGTGGGTCGGTACTTTCTGAGATAAACCAGATTGTGAGTAAGCAACATATTGCCTCTTCAGCACTTGTCAAATGCTACTGCAGATAGTTTATCAGAGGGGCAGCAAGGGCTGTCACATATATTAATGAGCCCTTAAAGTGTATGTATAGGCTGAAACTTTTTTGTTAATTTTGGATAGCATAGGGAATCCAAAACTATTATTTTTTTCCCTGTCTTTGACTGATTAAGAAGAGATTTCCCTTCACTTCCTGTCCCAGAGATGCAAGAGGAAGTGGGAAAAAATCTTTCCAAAGTGAGATGAATTGACCTCTTAGACATTTGTCACTGATACAGTGGTCCGCCGTGGAAGATGTATCCTCCTAATCTATTCTGAGGACAACTTCAACATTCTGATTTCATAACATTCTCTGCCCTGGTGATAATTGCCACCAAGACAAATAGGGAATGTAAAATTTCCCCATTGGTTCTCAAACATCAATAAAAAAAATCTACAGGGTTTCTTCCTTTCCCTACTGTATCCTAAACTAAAAAAGAAAACATTTACACAGTATACAGGGGGAAATGCAGGCATCCGATACTGAAGATCCATACCAATGGCTATGGCTTTTCAAGAGAGTAAAAATCCACTGCAGCAGTTGTTATAGTATTATAAATGTTCTTTCTGATATTGTGTTTATTTTTTAATTTTTTTAGCAAGTTTATCTTTTAAGTCTAGTACACATTGGCCCGAATGTCAGGTGACATCGGCTGGTTCAATAAAAAACGGCCGACATTTGGCCCATGTGTATGGCAGCCAGTCCGATAGAAGCCGACTTCTGTCGGACGTGCATGCTGGAAAACCAGTATTCGACTGACTCTCGATTAGCACTCTTAGCCAATGGATGAAAGCGCTGACCAATGTGTTCTGACAGGGGGGGGGGTGGTCGCCCCCCTATCAGAACACAATAGCTCAGTGGGGAAGATCACTGTACTAACAGTGGATTGAGGAGGTTCCCATTTGGCTCCTCCAAGAGTTCGACCACCACTCCCCAAGTACTGCATTAATACAGGTATATTCTCCACACGCAAATCACTGAAGTTGTGCACACTACTTTTGTGGTCCCTGGAACCTATCAGATTTGAATTACCTTTTTTATACTAAACTTTGTTCCCAATATCTTTTGCACTATTTGTATTCCAATTTTTTTGTATCAACATCATTACACTATAAGTGCTCTAGTGTTTCTTTCTCCCATTTTTTTCTGTGGGTCTCTCACATACTGATATTTTGAGAAATAGTCAGGTTCAAGATCTGCGAGATGTGACGTGCCTTACATATGTGCTTTGGGGTGCCAATCGTTTGCTATTGTGCACTGCAGTAATGTATGGGGAAACATGCTTAACTGTGCTATTATATATGCATTTAACCTCAACATAAAGGTGTAAAGTTGGCCTTATAAAGTGTAGTTGTCTGCTGCAACTGGCTCCAAGATTTATAGTATACCTATGTTTTATAAAGAAACAACTGTAATTTTTTTTGTTTAATTCTCTGTCCTTTTACAGTAGCTACATTACAACCTAATGACCCTACTACAGCCATACACATATGTCATAGCCTTGAGTAGACCTTATTCTAGAGCAGGGGTCTCCAAACTTTTCAGTGTGGTGAATTTTAGAAATATTCACAGGCTGAAAAAATAAATACGTTTTATAACGAATTTGCTATTATATCCAGGAGTGCCTATTAGAGTCCACACTTATATCTGGGATTGTCTATTAGAGTCTCCGCTGTTATCCGGTAATGCTTATCAGAGTTCCCTCCTACATCCAGGAATGACTGGGAGAACGTCATGGCTGGCTGACTGGTGGAATGTGCCTGTCTCCATATTTCAATACACAAACTAGCGCATCCAATGCAAGCAAGCCAGGGTAGTTTTATAGACAGTTGCTGCCGGCCTGATAAAAACATGAAGAATGCCAGACGTGGTTGTTAGGGGTGGTGTCTCAAGTCAGGGGATGGGGAAGGACTGACATAGGTTAGGGGGTTGGGTAGTGGTCCTTTAACTTGAAGAATGCAAGACACGGTCAGCAGCTATAGTTTGAAGACCCCTGCTCTAGATGTACAGGTATGGCTCACTCATAATTCTAAAAACTTACTGCGCAGGTGTACCAAAGTCAAGAATATTTCTGAACACAACACATATACACCACACTAGGGCACCACCAATAGCGAGAAGTAAGTGGGCACCAAGATGGTGGTGGTTGGGGAAAGTGGCTTAGGTTAGGGGGGGTGCGGGAGGGCTGGTGTAGGTTAGGGGGGTGGGGAAGGGCTGATGTAGGTTAGGGGGGTGGGTAGTGGTCCTTTAACTTGAAGAAAGCTAGATGTGATTGACAGCCATAATTTAAAGGCCCCTGCTCTAGATGTACAGGTACGGCTCACTCATATTTCTGAAAAGTTTCTGCGCAGGTGTTGCAGTGTCAAGATTTCTGAACACAACATGTATACCCCACAGTAGGGCACCACCACCAATGGAGAGAGGTAAGTAAGCACCTAGGTGGTGGTGATTGGAGGTGGTGGCTTAGGTTAGGGGATGACTGACAAAGGTTAGGGGGGTAGGTAGTGGTCCTTTAACTTGAATAATGCCAGATGTGACCACACTAGGGCACCACCAATGGAGAGAGGTAAGTGGGCACCTAGGTGGTGGTGGTTTGTGGAGGAGGCTTAGGTTAGGGGGGTGGGGGAGGGTTAGCGTAGGTTAGGGGGGTGGGTGGTGACCCGTTAAGCAACACCTTATAACTCAGTAGGTTAACAAGGTATTAGAAAACATTGTCTCAAAGCAACAAACTACACAACAGTTAACTACAAGTTTATTTGTACTTATGAAATGTTAGAGGTGGTAATGTGAAGAACGTGTTGGATGTCATAAGGAATAAAGTGCTAGACCTTTATGACTGTGGATTAGCACGATCTGTCTTCCAGCTTGGCAGGTGACTTTCCCAGCTGTGGTTTTTTAATGGTTAACTCTTTATTGCCAGACAAGACTGACATTCTGAACAGCTCCAAACCTTCCTGGCATGAGCTGAAATCTTTCTTTTTTTTTTTTCCTCCAGGTTTTTGTTTACCGCAGCTGAAAACTCTGCAGCGATGAGCTGGCTTCCTACTGGTTTTGTTTGCTCACTGGGAACAATTGACTCACATACTGTAGTTTGCCACCTTTTTTATCTGGAGGAGCTGCAGACACAGTTGCCAGAAAATCAATGTTCTCCTAACTGTATATGTAAAGAGCATGCGGCAATACTGTCCACCTGAATCAGGTCAGATATAAAGGTGTGTGGAGTTTAAGGTTGAGGTGAGATAGAGGGTTTTAAGCTGGCCATGCACTTGGGAATTTGATTGAGGGATCAAGCTTTCAATTCAATTTGTTTTGCTGAAATCGCAAAGCGATCAAAGACATAGAATGGTGGTTTCAACTGACTGCAAGCAAGGACATGAAATGTTGTGAAAAAATTTTGATCGCTTTGGACAAGATTACAGTAGCATTTCGCCATTTTGATGCCATTTTAATTAATTCACAATTAAAAATCCACACACCAAAAGGTGAGTTTGATAGGTTCATGTCCAGTTTTGACTTGAATTGTGGAGATCAAGCAACCTCATAGGTGAGCGATTGCTTTATTTGGGGCAATAATTTGTAATCCTATTGGTGATTGCTTGAAAGTGGTTGAAATGGATTAAAAATTGCCAGATTTATGATCAGCTTTAGGGAGAATGTTGAAAAGCATTGAACAAGCTGCACTTTTGCTAACAGGTCTGCCAAATAAGTGTGTACTTTGATCTTTTTTTCTAAAAGCAAGCAGTGCTTTAGTACAGTTCCCCTCTTGCTGGTGCAATATTTTAGGTCCCATTCACACATTGTATAGTGTCAGGGCCATCTTTAATATGGATTAGACCCTGGGCAAACATTTTCTTGGGCCCTCCCGAAGGGGCAGCTGCTTTGGGCCACACAACAATGTCTGGGCCCGGGGCAGCTGCCCCTTTTGCGCAGCAATAAAGATGGCCCTACATAGTGTGTTAATACAATACATGGTAACCCATAATGCTAAGTCTAATACAATGCAGTGTCGTTCATTTTAATTGTGCCCCCTGCACATTTAGGCAGTGCGCTGTAACCATCTGTGAACCAACTTTGTACTGGGTTGAAAAATACTGCATGTTCATTAAGATATACACACACCAGCCACTTTATTAGGTACACTCTTCTAGTACCCGGTTGAACCCCCTTTTGCCTTCAGAACTGCCCTGATTCTACATGACATAGATTCAACAAGGTGTTGGAAACATTCCTCAGAGATTTTGGTCCATATTGACATGATAGCATCACGCAGTTGCTGCAGATTTGTCGGCTGCACAACCATGACGCAAATCTCCTGTTCCACCACATCCCAAAGGTGCTCTATTGGATTGAGATCTGGTGACTGTGGAGGCCATTGGAGTACAGTGATCTCATTGTCATGTTCGAGAAACCAGTGGCGAGATGATTTGAGCTTTGTGACATGGTGCATTATCCTGCTGGAAGGAGCCATCAGAAGATGAGTACACTGTAGTCATAAAGGGGTGGACATTGTCAGCAACAATACTCAGGTAGGCCGTGGTGTTTAATCGATGCTCAATTGGTACTAAAGGGCCCAAAGTGTGCCAAGAAAATATCCCCCACACCATTACACCACCAGACTGAACCGTTGATACAAGACAGGATAGATCCATGCTTCCATGTTGTTCATGCCAAATTCTGACCCGACCATCTGAATGTCACAACTGAAATTGAGACTCATCAGACCAGGCTATGTTTTTCTGATCTTCTGTTGTCTAATTTTGGTGAGTCTGTGCGAATTGTAGCCTCAGTTTCCAGTTCTTAGCTAACAGGAGTGGCATCTGCTATGGTCTTCTGCTGCTGTTGCCCATCTACTTCAAGGTTTGATGTTTTGTGTGTTCAGAGATGGTATTCTGCATACCTTGGTTGTAATGAGTGGTTATTTGAGTTACTGTTGCCTTTCTATCATCTCAAATCAGTCTGCCCATTTTCTCCTGACATCAACAAGGCATTTTCATCCACCCAATGCCACTTACTGGATGTTTTCTCTTTTTCGGACCATTCTCTGTAAACCTTAATGATGGTTGTGCATGAAAATCCCAGTAGATCAGCAGTTTTTAAAATACTCAGACCAGCCCATCTGGCACCAACAACAATGCCACGTTCAAAGTCACTAAAATCCCCTTTCTTCCCCATTCTGTTGCTCGGTTTGAACTTCAGCAAGTCGTCTTCACCACATACAGATGCCTAAATGCATTGAGTTGCTGCCATGTGATTGGCTGATTAGCAATTTGTGTTCCCAAGCAATTGAACACGTGTACCCAACAAAGTAGCCGCTCAGTATACTTTGCAGTGCATTGCCAGTGAGGATCTAAGGATAAAGCTTTATATTTTAGTTTTGGGTAGACTAGGGGAAGATTAGAATCACCATTGATGTCTATTGACATTCATCCGTAACCTGGCAAGGAAAAGCTTTACCCTCTCTGCTTGTTCTGGTGACCATTGTCATTGGGACTGAAGGCCGGTTCACACTAGAATGTGGTGCAGGAAAGATGCATTTCGTGAACGTTTCTAGCGCTGTGTTTAAAATGCACTGCCTTTGCAATTTGCTGCTGGCGCCAATGGCACTCCAAATGCAGATTGCAAACGCAGAGCGTTTGTGGATGCCAGATCAACAGTACCATGTGATTTGGTCGGGCGCATTTTTTAAATGTAGTGCATTCACTACTCTTTGTGCGTTCCTGTGCAATTTGCAACCCATTCAAATGAATAAGATGCCAAATCGCACTGCAGGAGAACGCGGTCCGCATTCCTGTGCAATTCTGGTGTGAACCAGCCCTGAAAGTGATGGGAAATCCAAAATGTTAAAATTTTACCAGAAGAGGTGAGTTCAAATCTTCCATTGGGAATAGTTGAGTATTATGGGATTACCCCTAACTCTAACATCTTGTTGTGCCTCTAGGGCAGGAAGTGAAGGTAAAGCTCAGACAAAGGATCGCAGACAAAAAAAACTTACAAGGGTTTAACCATTCCATGCTTTATCCAAAAACAAAAAAGTTATATTTGAATGCCTAATTGAACGCTGAGTTTAATTCAGCAAAATACATTCCAGTTACAACAAAACAAAAAGGTATTTAATGTCTTAAGCCTCATACACACGATCAGATTTTCCCGACAGGAAATGTGTGATGACAGGCTGTTGCGGAAAATCCGACCGTTTGTACGCTCCATCGGACAATTGTCGGATTTTCCGCAGACAAATGTTGGATCGAAGGTTTTCAAATTTTCCGCGAACAAATGTCTGTTGTCGGATTTTCCGAGCGTGTGTACACAAGTCCATCGGACAGAAGTCCAAAGTACAAACACGCATGCTCGGAAGCAAGGATGAGCCAGAAGCGGTCGGTCTTGTAAACTAGCGTTCCTAATTTAGAATTAACATTCGTGACGTGGCAAGTTATGAAATCTCGAAATGCAGCGCACCATTCTCTTCTTCTTTAATGGGATAATAATGAAGCTGCTTTGCTGGTGATACTGATGGAGTTTTTTGGGCAGGTTACCACAACACCATTATTCCGTAGTTTTTACGATCAAAGATACAACTATGTTGGTGTCCCTTGTCAATTTTACATTGTATTTTTTGAATGTAACTGCCTACTCCCAAACTGTCATTTGAAGTAAAACACATAGCCAAGTATTATTCTACACAGTTTTTTATTGTGCATTAAAAAAAGAAAATAAATGAAATTAGACATACTATCTGCCAATAGAACTTAACCAAAAAATGCATTCTATGCATCCAAAAATGTAGAAAATATACCAAACCAAATCATTATTCAACCAAAAAAATAATGTGAAAGCAATAACTCCAAGGCCAATAATAAATAACACGTTATCTCCTCCAATTCCGCGACATGTCTGGTTGACGAACGGCAGTTCAGAAACAAACTGAAAAGCGTGAACTGAAAAGTGCGAAAAGAAAAGTGCGAAATGAAAAGTGCGAAATAAAAAGCGCCAATCAACACTCACCAAACTTCTACTAACACGAAATTAGCAGAAGGAGCCCAAAGGGTGGCGCTAAAGAGCGGAAAAACAACGTAGTACGGCACTACATTTGTATTTGTTGGCCAACATTTGTGTGACCGTGTGTATGCAAGACAAGTTTGGGCCAACACCCTTCGGAGAAAAGTCCACAGTTTTGTTGGCCAACAATCTGAGGCTTTGCAGTTCATTTTCTTTGTAAAGTAGCCACAGCCTGAGTAGAAAAGACTATAGTCTGTCAGAATACTGCAGAGTATGACCCTTGCTCTTTGTGGAGAAGCAGCAATCTCTTTGCAGAGTTCTGACACACCTCATGCTGAGTCATAGTCAGAGCTCTCCAATCAGTGGGGACTATAAGCTTTTACTGATTTTACTAACCTTTAGGTCTGACTCCAGAACGGGCAATCCCACGACTATTTGTTTTGATACACCTGGTATGTATTTAACTGATTTAATCTCTTAAGGTCCGCCCTATAGCAGTTTTACTGATCACACACAGCAGGAACCTAACGGCGGGTACCACGGACTCGATGTCCACCGGCATCTGCCGATCATCCTACAGAGAGACAGAATGGCTGTCTGCCTATGTAAACAAGGCAGATTGCTGTTCTGCGGGAGTGAAGGCATGGATCCTGTATCTCTGCAAAGCAGGGACTAGGATCCATGTCTTTCCCTAGTAAAAGCACCTCCCACAGTGTAGTAAAACACTGATTAGGCACACAGTTAACCCTTTGATCGCCCCTGATGTTAACCGCTTCGCAACCAGTGTCATTAGTACAGTGACAGTGCATATTTTTAAGCACTGATAACTGTATTAGTGTCATTGGTCCCCAAAAAGTGTCAAAAGTGTCAGTTTGTGTCCGACTGTCTGTTGCAATATCATAGTCCCGCTATAAGTCGCTGATCACCACCATTACTAGTAAAAAAAATAAAAATAAAAGAATAAAAATGTCCCATAGTTTGTAGACGCTATAACTCTTACACAAATCAATCAATATACGCTTTTTTGGGGGATTTTTATTTTGGGATGCGATTTTTTTTTTACTAAAAATATGTAGCAGAATACATATTGGCCTAAATTTATGATGATTTATTACTTTATTACTATTTTGTTATTATTCTATTTTATTATTTATTTTGTTATTTTATTTGATATGTTTTATAACAAAAAACAAAAAATATTTTTTTTTTTCAAAATTGTTGATGTTTTTTTGTTTATAGCACAAACAATAAAAAACACAGAGGTGATCAAATATGACCAAAAGAAAGCTTTATTTGTGGGGGAAAAAAAAGGCATGTATTTCATTTGTGTACATGATGTTGCATGACCGTGCAAATGTCATTTAAAGTAATGCAGTGCTGTATTGCAAAAAATGGCCTGGTCATGAGGTGGGGTAAATTTTCCAGAGTGGGTTAAATGTTTAATTGGGCTTTAAGGATAGTGTTCAGAGACATTAAACAGCTACTTATCAGTTTCAATGATAAATGACAATGTAGAAAATGAAACTTTGCATTCTGTGAGGTTGACAAGGGGCAACACAAAAAGTTCATATTTCTGAAATGTTGACAAATGAGGCCCCCCATTGCTTTTACATGTCACATTTTTATGCATAGGAAACAGAATCTGTACTTACGAACGTGAAAATAACCCATGATTACTAATCAGAAAATTGCCTAATTTACAAGAGATTAAACTTAAGCTGTTGTTATAGGGCAAGGTACATGGGTGTTTGTAAATAATCCATAATATTTTACACTATCCTATTTGCTTGGGTGCCTGTTTATAAGCTGTCAGTGATTACAGTATATATGGGAGTTTATCCTATCACCGCTGATATGGTATCCAGAGGGGTTGTAAACCCAAATGTCTCTATGTAGCTTGCAAGGTTATTGAGCACACATTGGGAGTTACTGCCTGAAATAGTGATGTGGCTGTTATTGCTTTCTGCCTTTACTCTAGACCAATCTTTTCAACACAGAGGGACCCTTGAAATAACCTTCCCGTCTCAGGGAACCCCTGCTAAAAATGACTATACCTACAACTCATGATACATTAGTGTGATTGGTCAGTGGGAAGAATGTTCCTTAAACTTGTTGTCATTGGGATGAATTACCCCTCTACAGATAACTAAAACAATCAATGGTGTCAGTGGGAACTTATCTAAGAGGCAGAATTTGCTCAAGGAACCTCCTACCAACCTCTGGTGGAACTTTTGGGTTCTCTGGAACCCTGGTTGAGAAACCCTGATCTAGACTTAGAAAACTTGAATTTAAAAAGAAATACTAAATGCTAGACATGTGCGATTAGTTTCGTACGACTTCCGGAAATTCGTACAAATTCGTACAAATTCGTACAAAATACAAATTTTTATGCATACGAATTTTGTACGAAATACAAAAGTTTGTTTACGAACTTCGGTTCCAAATTCCGTTACAACAGGATCGGACAAAATAAGAATGTTCTTTAATTAGGATTATCCGTTATGATGAAGTTAAAAACCCCAGCAAGTCAGCACAGCACAGGGATGGTGGGAGCCCCTCATAATGGGCACGGCGGGTGTACAGACCTGGGAACTCAGCACAGGGATGGTGGGAACCCCTCATAATGGGCACGGCGGGTGTACAGACCCGGGAACTCAGCGCAGGGATGCTGGGAGCCCCTCATAATGGGCACGGCGGGTGTACAGACCCGGGAACTCAGCGCAGGGATGCTGGGAGCCCCTCATAATGGGCACGGCGGGTGTACAGACCCGGGAACTCAGTGCAGGGATGCTGGGAGCCCCTCATAATGGGCACGGCGGGTGTACAGACCCGGGAACTCAGTGCAGGGATGCTGGGAGCCCCTCATAATGGGCACGGCGGGTGTACAGACCCGGGAACTCAGCGCAGGGATGCTGGGAGCCCCTCATAATGGGCACGGCGGGTGTACAGACCCAGGAACTCAGCGCAGGGATGCTGGGAGCCCCTCATAATGATAAATTCATCATAACGAACATTTGTAATTGTTACGAAAAGTAACAAACCTAACGAAAATTTGTATTTCGTACAAATCCAAATTGAATTTCGGACATGAATTATGAAATACGAATTAATTCTAATACGAAATGGAACGGAACGAAACAAAACAAATTTATTGACAGCGCACATGTCTACTAAATGCTAGGGATGAGCTCAGGCGTGTTCAAACTAAGATCTTAACTGATGTGAACTAGCTTGCCTGGAAGCTGTCACCCGTACAGGCCAATCATCTGTGGTCAGGGTATTCCATGCCCTACAGTTGCACATATACAAGGGTGTGTATATGCGGGGAATACCCCGTCCGCAGATGATTGGCATGTACAGGTAACAGCTATTGAGCTGGGATGAGCTCGATAACATGCTGCTTCTCTATTCACTGTCCCGTCACAGTCAGTTAGTGTTTCTTAAACTCTACAAAGAATCATCTGGTTTCCTGCTCTGCCAAAGAAGTCTGTGCTATTTAGTAGAGCTGTATAAATCTCAGGACTGAATGGACAGCTAAATCACTTCCTTATATGTATTTTATATGTGTGTTTAGCTGTTTGCTTTGGGCTCAGCCTTAAACCTGAAGAAGGATATTGGACCATGGCTGTGTAATGTGTCAGCATGACCACTGTTTGTTTCAACCAGGGGTGACAACACAGAAGCACATTTAGGAGACTGTTGTCACCCTACAACAGGACGTGTCTTACTGTTTAGATTTAGATCTACTTTATATTAGTTATGTTTATCGGCATATTTGTCCAGATTGGGGGCCATCTTACAACAGATTTTGAATGTTTTTCAAATTTATATTACTTGGAAGTGGAATTAGGCTGGGGACTTCTATTTTCTAGCTATAGATTTTATAACTTCAAGACTATCTAATTAAACCTTACTGTGTGCCTTTTATATATAATAATTCAATATATAACATAAGTAAACCCATTCTTAGTAGCATTTCTCATTTTCTAATGATGTACTATAGTCACTGCTAGTTAATACTGCACAGTGGGCTCCCTGGTGTACTTATAAGCCCATTGCATTATTGATAACCCTTTAAAAAATTCAAATGGTAGTGTAGGTGTGTTAGAAAACAGGCAGGAGGTCTTTGCCTTTAGCTTTGATAATCATTCCTTTCTTTAAACTATAACGTTTAAGTGTCTCCGAACAGATCTTTGTTATGCGTGTGGTTTTCAGTGTAACCTTCTCAATTATAAAGAAAGACCAGTTGTGACTGTGTTTTCCCTGATACCTTGGCCTTATCAATAAGTGAATTCTACAGCTCTCTGCTAGCTAATTAATACAGTTTAGTTTCTGCTAATTCAGAACTGAGAAAGATAAGAGTCTGGATGTGTCAGGGAGGGACACCTAAAAATACAGGTTACTGCAAGGCCCTTTCACATGGGCAGCAGCCTCTACAGCTCCCTGAAAAGCAATCCGCAGTTGATCACATTTCAGAGGATGGAGCAGCGGCTTCCAGGTGTTCAGAAGGGCGATCCAGCCACCTCCTGAATGTGTGTGTTTTTTTCTAAAGTTTTATTCTCCCATCCAAAGGGGGAATTTGTATTGAAATACCGCACCGCAAATGCGTTCCAAGTGTTTGCCTCAAGGGTGTAGCGTGGCCGGTCGCATTGACCTCAATGGGCGAGTTTGACAGGCTGTTGTGAATTAAATTTGCTGTGGTTATGAAGCAAAGTATGGCGGCTATTGCATGTGTACAACCCCCAGACCACCAGCTATTACTGTACCGTGCAGTAAGGTGGGTACTATGTGTTGGACCGCCCTCTAGAAAAATCTAGCAATAGATGGGCAGCTAAGGAGTGCATATGACAGGCTGACAAAAATGCTGCTGACTGCAAGGCAGTCTTAAGCCTCGTACACACGATTGGATTGTTGGCCAACAAAACTGTCCAAACTTGTCTTGCTGCTCTTGCATACACGCGGTCACACAAATGTTGGCCAACAATTACGAATGTAGTGACGTAGTATGTATTTTTTCAGCTCTTTAGCGCCACCCTTTGGGCTCCTTCTGCTAATTTCATGTTAGTAGAAGTTTGGTGAGTGTTGATTTGCGCTTTTCATTTCGCACTTTTCATTTCACATTTTTCATTTCGCACTTTTCAGTTTGTTTCTGAACGGACGTTCGTCAACCAGACATGTTGCGGAATCGGAGGAGATGACGTGTTATTTATTATTGGCCTTGGAGTTATTGCTTTGACATTATTTTTTTGGTTGAGTAATGATTTGATTTGGTATATTTTCTATATTTTTGGATGCATAGAATGCACTTTTTGATTAAGTTCTATTGGAGGATAGCATGTCTAATTTTACTTGTTTACTTTTTTTAATGCACAATAAAAAAATTGTGTAGAATAATATTTGGCTATGTGTTTTACCTCAAATGACAGTTTGGGGGTATTATTATTATTATTATTATTCAGGATTTATATAGCGCCAACAGTTTACGCAGCGTTTTACAGTTACATTTAAAAAAATACAATGTAAAATTGACAAGAGACACCAATATAGTTTTATCTTTGATCTTTAAAACTACGGGATAATGGTATTGTGGTAACTTGCCCAAATAAAAAAAAAGCATTATAATAATATTATTGATATCACTAGAAAAAAAAGCCTTTGAAAATTTGTTTGCAATAACTCCATTAGTATCACCAACAAAGCAGCTTCATTATTATCCCATTAAAGAAGAAGAGAATTGTGCGCTGCATTTCCAGATTTCATAATTTGCCACGTCATGAATGTTAATTCTCCACTACGAATGCTAGTTTACAAGACCAACCGCTTCTGGCTCGTCCTTGCTTCCGAGCATGCGTGTTTGTACTTTGGACTTTTGTCCGACAGACTTGTGTACACACTCGGAAAATCCGACAACACACATTTGTCCGCAGAAAATGTGAAAACCTGCTAGCCAACATTTGTTGGTGGAAAGTCCGACAACAAATGTCTAATGGAGCATACACACAGTCAGAGTTACCGCCAACAGCCTGACATCCAACATTTCCCATCAGAAAGTCCGATTGTGTGTATGAGGCTTAAGTGTTATCAGCCTGAAATAGAAAGTGCTGTTACTGGTAGGATCTCCATCATAGAGATGTCATATAATGATCTAGAACTCTCAGAATGGTTGAGAACACCCAAAATTATCAGGTGGACAAAGTTAGTATTTATGAAAGGTATATCTTGGCGATAGCATATGCAAGGCATATAAAAAGCTAAGAGATGACTGAGGCTGTCATTGCCCACCTATAACTAGAATATCACTTTCCTGATGCTTACATGGCATCAAACATACACTATATTGTCAAAAGTATAGGGACGCCTGCCCTTACACACACATGAACTTTAATTGCATCCCATTCTTAGTCCGTAGGGTTCAATATTGAGTTGGCCCCCCATTGCAACTTCAACTCTTCTGGGAAGGCTGTCCACAAGGTTTAGGAGAGTGTCTATGGGAATGTTTGACCATTCTTCCAGAAGAACATTTGTGAGGTCAGGCACTGATGTTGGACAAGAAGGCCTGGCTCGCAGTCTCTGCTCAAATTCATCCCAAAGGTGTTCTATCGGGTTGAGGTCAGGACTCTGTGCAGGCCAGTCAAGTTCACCTACACCCCAAACTCGCTCATCTATGTCTTTATGGACTTTGCTTTGTGCACTGGTGCGCAGTCATGTTGGAACAGAAAGAGGCCATCTCCAAACTGTTCCTACAAAGTTTTAAGCATGAAATTGTCCAAAATGTATTAGTATGCTGACGCCCTAAGAGTTACCTTCACTGGAACTAAGGGGCCAAGCCCAACCCCTGAAAAACAACCCCACACCATAATCCCCCTCCACCTAATGATTTGGAGGGGTGGCCCAATACTTTTGGCAATATAGTGTGGATAAGCAAGTTTGAGAACTGACCTCAACCCGATAGAACATCCTTGGAATGAATTAGAGCAGAGACTGCGAGCCAGGCCTTCTTGTCCAACATCAATGCCTCACCTCACAAATGCACTTCTGGAAGAATTGTCAAACATTCCCATAGACACACTCCTAAACCTTGTGGACAGCCTTCCCAGAATAGTTGAAGCTGTTATAGCTGCAAAGGGTGGGCCAACTCAATATTAAACCCTACGGACTAAGACTGGTATACCATTAAAGTTCATGCGTGTGTAAAGGCAGGCATCCCAACACTTTTGTCAACATCTTACATAGTTACATAGTTAGTAAGGTTAAATAAAGACACCAGTCCATCCAGTTCAACCTAAGCGAGTGTGGGTGCATGTCTACTATTATCCCTATTTATTTAAGGTACCCATATAGCGCCGTCAAATTACGCAGTGCTCCATATATACATCGCACACTCACATCGGTCCCTACCCTCAAGGAGCCCACAATCCAAGGTCCCCAACTCACATTCATATACTAGGGCCAATTTTTTGGACAGGATCCAATTAACCTACCAGCATGTCTTTGAAGTGTGGGAGGAAACCGGAGTACCCGGAGGAAACCCACGCAGGCACAGGGAGAACATGCAAACTCCAAGCAGGTAGTGTCGTGATTGGGATACGAACCAGCAACCCTTTTTACTGCTAGGCGAGAGTGCTAC
Organism: Aquarana catesbeiana; assembly: GCF_042186555.1. NCBI lineage: Eukaryota > Metazoa > Chordata > Amphibia > Anura > Ranidae > Aquarana > Aquarana catesbeiana. Next base: position 69,498,110 of record NC_133336.1, on the reverse strand, counting down.
CACTACACCACTGTGCCACCCAAAATGTAGTCAATGTAGTGTATGGTTGGTTCTCCATTCCCGACCAACCCAGAGGACCAAAAATCTTTAAAAAATATTTTAATCCCACCTCAGCATTCCTTTTCTACATGTATTACCCTGTTGATCCAGTCATGCTCACTTCCATAGACTTTGGGGAAAAGGTTGTAATCTTCTGTAATCTTCTGCCTTGAGTAGTAAACTTATTTGCAAGCGCACACCCTACTATTTATAAAGTTATCATTGGTCCTGTTGGTTGGACGGGGAAGAGCACCAATCAGCTAAACAGTATCTCCTGCCCTGGATAGGCAACAGGAAATGAAAATGACTGAAGTTAAAGTGGTTGTAAACCCTTTACAACCACTTTATACTCCAGGCAAGCCTATAATAAAGCTTACCTGTAGCTACACTGGATATCTCCTAAACCTGCACGTTTTAGGAGATATGCTTGTATTTGCATGTGCCGATGTCATCGGCACATGCGCACTTAAACAACGTGCCGTTGCTTCAGTTATACTGTGCCGTTACCGGCGGGAGTGACGGTATCGCGGCTCTGGCCAATCACAGCGCCGGAGAAGCACCACCCAGAAGTAACCCCCGGGAGAGATGTCGGCCACCGGAGTGCTGAATGAGGACCGCTGCGGGGGCTTCGATCTCCCTTAAGTAATTCATAATGAGCTAGTATGCTATGCATACTAGCTCATTATGCCTTTGTCTTTGTGGGGGGTTTTTTTGGAATTTTTTTTAAGGGTTTACAACTGCTTTAACCGCTTCAGCCCTGGAAGAATTTACCCCCTTCCTGACCAGAGCACTTTTTGCGATTCGGCACTGCGTCACTTTAACTGACAATTGCGTGGTCGTGCGACTTGGCTCCCAAACAAAATTGACGTCCTTTTTTTCCCACAAATAGAGCTTTCTTTTGGTGGTATTTGATCACCTCTGCAGTTTTTATTTTTTGCGATATAAACAAAAAAATAGCGACAATTTTGAAAAAAACGCATTACTTTTTACTTTTAGCTATAATAAATATCCCCAAAAAATATTTTAAAAAACATTTTTTTTCCTCAGTTTAGGCCGATACATATTCTTCTACATATTTTTGGTAAAAAAAATTTGCAATAAGCGTTTATTGATTGGTTTGCGCAAAAGTTATAGCGTTTACAGAATAAGGGATAGTTTTATGGCATTTTATTAATATTTTTTTTTTTTACTAGTAATGGCGGCGATCAGCGATTTTTATCGTGACTGCGACATTATGGCGGACACATCAGACATGTTTGACACATTTTTGGGACCATTCACATTTATACAGCAATCAGTGCTATACAAATGCAAATGATTCCTGTGTAAATGACACTGGCAGTGAAGAGGTTAACCACTAGGTGGCAGTGTAGTATGTCCTGGGGAATGTTTCTAACTGTGGGGGGGCATGGCTACATGTGACACGTCACTGATCTCTGCTCCCGATCACAGGGAGAATAGATCAGTGACTGTCACTAGGCAGAACGGGGAGATGCTTGTTTACATTAGCATCTCCCCGTTCTTCCTCTCCGTGAGGCGATCGCGGGTATCCCCGCGGCGATCGAGTCTGCGGGACCCGCGACCTGACTCATGGAGCTCCCAGGCCGGCGCGCGCGCAATGGCGCGGCGGCAAATTTAAAGGGACGTACGGGTACGCCCATTTGCCCAGCCGTGCCATTCTGCCGACATACATCGGCGTGCGCCGGTCGGGAACCGGTTAAATATACAATCTTCTGTTTTTGAGTGGACTGTCTGTTTTATTTCAAACATACACTCAAGTAAGAATATATTTTAGGTTAATATGAAAAAATCAATAATAATAGCCAATTATGGGGTCTTTTTATCAATGTTTTCACCCAAGATGCACACATTTTACTAAATGAATCTTGGGTGAACTCATTGATAAATAGACCCCATAGGGGTTATTTATTGATTTGTTTTACCCAAGAATCACTCTATAGTTACTCATATTTCTAATTGAGCCTTATGTGAAAAATGAGTGAATCCTGAGTAAAAGTTTGGTAAATAGAAATAGGCCCTTGAGTGTGCCCTGGCAAAATAATAAACCCTGCCATGAAGACTACCAAATGTTTTCTGCATGCTGCTTTGATGCACAATATTTTTTTTTGGAGAAAATGAGCGCATACAAATGTGTTACTCAATCACGAAAACCTACTTATTGAAGTTTCTAATAGACTCAGCGGCCTACATCTGTAAAGCTGAGTAGAGCTGCACTTCCTTGCCTTTGAGGTCTGTTTTTTTTTTTTTTTTTTTTTTTTCGTCAGGATTTGGTTAAGTGTCAGACCAGTCAATAAATACATTTGTGATTCACCTGATTTCCCAAGAGGAAATATCCTTTGTGTAAATGCCACAAATCCATTTTAATGATTTGCTCCAGTACATGTGTCCTTTCATAAAGTCATTTGCAATTACATATGTCATTAAGTTCATTTTTCGCTAGCTACTCATCACAGCTCACGTAAATCCATCTATAAAACATTATCATACGGGAATAGTCACATTTTTTTTTTTTAATTTTTCACAAATGGAAACTTGATTAAAACCTGCATAGGAATAAAATGGTGGCTTGCTTACGATGTTTCATTTTTTAAAAGATGAGTAAAAGATTTTGTTTTGGACATCTTGATGTCTTCGGCCCATGCAGCAGTCTTTGAGTCTTTGGCCAGAAATCACAGCTCTTAGACATCAAGCTGAGGCAAGGACATTTTTCCCATAAAATAGCATCTGGCTTCTTGGCAGACCGAGTGTTCAGTTGTACTGGTGATGTTTGCCGTCGCCTCTAGGTTGATTGCATGGCTGTGCTGAACACAGGCATCCGTTGTCTGACATATGTACAGCTGGTCCTCTTTCAATGCATTTCTTTCTTCCAAGAAACCCTGTTCTGAACTGGATCAGAAGGAACTAGACACAATAGCAGACAACCAGAGATGGAGGAAACAACCGAAACAATATGGTGCATCTTGCTTACTTTCCAGTAACATATGTGAGAAAGGAGCATCCCACTTTAACCCTTTCAGCCCTGGAAGGATTTACCCACTTTCGCCTTCCTCTGGATCAACTGTGGGTATAGGATTGGGTATATGGGATTGGATGATAGTTTTTATTTTATTTATTTATTTATTTTTTATAGTTGAACTGGATGGACTTGTGTCTTTATTCAACCTGACTAATGCCCCGTACACACGATAGGATTTTCCGATGGAAAATGTGTGATAGGACCTTGTCGGATATTCCGACCGTGTGTAGGCTCCATCACCCATTTTCCATAGGAATTTCCGACACACAAAGTTTGAGAGTTTGCTATAAAATTTCGATCGTGTGTACACAAATCCGACGCACAAAGTGCCACGCATGCTCAGAATAAATTAAGAAACGAAAGCTATTGGCTACTGCCCCCGTTTATAGTCCCGATGTACGTGTTTTACGTCATCGCGTTCAGAACGATCGGATTTTCCGACAACTTTGTGTGACCGTGTGTATGCAAGACAAGTTTGAGCCAACATCCGTCGGAAAAAATCCATGGATTTTGTTGTCGGAATGTCCGATCAATGTCCGATCGTGTGTACAGGGCATAACTATGTAACTTCCTGACCGGGACATTTTTTGCGATACGCCACTGCGTCGCTTTAACTGACAATTGTGCAATCGTGAAGGGGTTAACCACTAGGTGGCAGTGTAGGGGTTAAAGTGGGATTCCGGCCAGCTAAAAAAAAATTTTAAAGTCAGCAGCTACAAACACTGTAGCTGCTGACTTTAAATAAGTAGACTTACCTGTCCTGGGTGCCCACGATGCGATACGCCACTGCGTCGCTTTAGCTGACAATTGTGCAATCGTGCGATGTTGTACCCAAACTAAATTGACGTCCTTTTTTCCCTACAAATAGAGCTTTCTTTTGGTGGTATTTGATCATCTTTGCGGTTATTATTTTTTGCGCCATAAACAAACAAAAAAAAGCAACAATTTTGAAATAATTCTGCTATAAAGCATTTCCAAAAAAAAAACTTATTCATCAGTTTAGGCCGATATGTATTCTGCTACATATTTTTGGCAAAAAATAATCGTAATAAGGGTATATTAACCGTTTCAGCCCCAGAAGATTTGGCTGCTGAATGACCAGGCCATTTTTTGGGATTCGGCACTGCGTCGCTTTAACTGACAATTGCGCAGTCGTGCGACGTTGCACCCAAATAAAATTGACGTCCTTTTTTTCCCACAAATAGAGCTTTCTTTTGGTGGTATTTGATCATCTCTGCGGTTTTTATTTTTTGCGTTATAAACAAAAAAACAGTGACAATTTTGAAAGAAACACAATATTTTGTACTTTTTGCTATAATAAATATCCCTATATTTTTTTTTAAAAAAAGCTAATTTTTTCTCAATTTAGGCCGATATGTATTCTACATATTTTTGGTAAAAAAAATCGCAATAAGCGTATATTGATTGGTTTGCGCAAAAGTTATAGCGTCTACAAAATAGGGGAAAGATTTATAGCCTTTTAATTATTTTTTTTTTACTAATAATGGCGGCGATCTGCGATTTTTATCGTGACTGTGACATTATGGTGGACACATCGGACACTTTTGACACATTTTTGGGACCATTGGCATTTATACAGCGATCAGTGTTATAATAATGCACTGATTACTGTAGAAATGTCACTGGCAGGGAAGGGGTTAACACTAGGGGGTGATCAAGGGGTTAAATGTGTTCCTTAGTGTGTGTTCTAACTGAAGGGGGGATGGGACTGTCTAGGGGACATACTTTGCATGAACACACAATCTGTCTCTTCTCCTCTCAGAGCAAAGAGATCTGTGTGTTTACACACACAGTTTCTGGTTCTCGCTGTGTCACAAGCGATCGCGGCAGCCCGGCCGTCATCGGGCCCGCCGGGCACTCACATCGGCTCGGGGGGGCGAGGAGCGGGCGCACCCCTAGTGGCCACAGGGCGAAGCGACGTAACATAACGTTGTTTCGCCCAGCCGTGCCATTCTGGCAGAGTAAAACTGCAGCGGCTGGTCGGCAAGTGGTTAATTGGTTTGCACAAAAGTTATCACGTCTACAAAATAGGGGATAGATTTATGGCATTTTTATTATTAGTATTTTTTTTTTCACTAGTAAAAAACTACTAGCAGCGATCAGTGATTTTTAGAGGGACATCGACATTGTGGCGGACCGATCGGACACCTGACTGACATTTTTGACACTTTTTTGGGAACCAGTGACATTATTACAATAATCAGTGCTAAAAATATGCACTGACATTGTACTAATGACACTGACAGGGAGGGGGTTAACATCAGGGTCGATCAAGGGGTTAAATGTGTTCCCTGTTTGTGTTTTCTAACTGTATGGGGGACTGTGTGACTGGGGAAACCATGTTTTATTCCTTTAAAAATGCTGCAAATACAGAAAAATAACCTGTTGATCCTACTAGAAACCCAGCAATCTTCTAAACTCCTGTAGGGAACTGACAACATTGCTTCTGCTGCATTGTTTGCCGACCCCCCCCCCCCCCCCCCAAAAAAAAATGGAGCACCAGCCACCACTGACTACACAACACCCCCCCCCACATCCCTATGACATAAGGGAGAGGTGTTATGTAGTTTGACAGGGAAGAACTCAATCAGATGATAACAGTGGGGTTGGTTTACTAAAGTAGAGGAGCATGCTTAGCATGTTCAAAGTAAATGTTCATTTTGCAAAGTGAGTTTTCATTTATCTTAGTAAATTAACTGCCCTATAGCAGTTTTACTGCTACAAGGCGGCACCTCTGTGCTGGATCCCGTATATATACATGATCCAGCTCTTCCATGTAGGGTGGAGTGCATGTGCGCCGCCGCAGGCTCACTCCCGCTGTGATCACACACACCAGGAGCCCAGCGGCGGGTACCACGGACTCAATGTCCGCTGGCACCGGCCGATCATCCAGCAGAGAGGGAGAACGGCAGTCTGCCTATGTAAACAAGGCAGAACTAGGATCCATGCCTTCCCCCAGTAAAATCACCTCCCACAGTACATATAAACACTGGTCAGGAACATATTTGACCCTTTGATCGCCCCTGATGTTAACCCCTTCCCAGCCAGTTTCATTAATACAGTGCATATTTTTTAGCACCGATCACTGTATTAGTGTCACTGGTCCCCAAAAAGTGTCCGAATGTCCACCGCAATATCGCAGTGCCACTCTAAGTCACTGATCGCCGCCATTACTAGTAAGAGAATAAATCTAAATTAAAAAAAAAATGCTAATAAAAAAAGTTTGTAGATGCTAAACCTTTTGCACAAACCAATCAATATACGCTTAGTGAGATGTCTTTTATCATTATTTTTTTTGTACCAAAAATATATAGCAGAATACATATTTGCCTAAATTTATGAATAAATTCGATTTCTTTTAATCTTTGTTTTTGACATTGTTTTATAGCAGAAAGTAAAAAATATTGTTTGTTTTTTTCAAAATTGGCTGTTTTTTTTGGCTTTTTTTTTTTGTTTATAACGCAAACAATAAATAATGCAGAGGTGATCAAATACCACCAAAGGAAAGCTCTATTTGTGGGGGGGGGGGAGACATACATTTTATTTGGGTACAGTGTTTGCATGAGCGCTCAATTGTCATTTAAAGTAATGCAGTGCCGCATGGCAAAAAATTGATCATGAAGGGGGGTAAATCTTCTGGGGATCAAGTGGTTAATAAAAAAAAAAGACCCCATCCTCATTCTTTTGCTGCAAATCATCACAACTTCATCTTTTTCACTAAGCTTAGTGAATGTTCTCTTTGCAAAGTAAATTTTGTACTTAGCTTAGTGAATTAAGTGAAGTTGTACTGATTAATCATCCAATCATGTTTAAAGCGTAACTCCACTTTTATTGAGAAAAGAACATTCCCCTCTGGCTGATCTATGTACATTGCAAGGATTATAACAACCTCATTAGCAGATTCCTACCTTTTGTTATTCTGAAGAAATCCCTGTGTGTTCCTCTGTGCCCCTATTCTGAGTGGGTTTAATGGGAGTGGTTTCATAATTATCTATCAGCTATGGCACCTGTACAGCACTAATGAGGAAATCTGCTGGGCCTGCATCCCTTTAGACGTGTTCCTATAGGGATTATCTCACCAAAAATGACATTTTTGTTGCAGGGGATGCCTAAAATCTGACTTGTATCTTAGGCAGACTTCTGGGAAAATTGGTGAGCCAATCACACAAGCAGGAAATGATGTTTCTGGGGAATGGTCAGTACACACTCTGTGTACAGAACAACTCCATGTAGCCGTATTGCATTGCAGAAGTGCAGAAAATTACAGTGGCTGCAGATTGAAAAGGAAAGGTAATTTTTAATAACATTCAAAAACTATATGACTTGTGTCATAATTGTATACACTATATTATTTTTTTCTTTATTTGCTATATTTTTTCCCCACGAAAGTGGAGTTACCCTTTAAACAAGCAACTTGTTTTTTTTTTTTATTCCTTGACCAAGATTGGGTATTTTTGCAAAATGGTTTTTCACTTTGTGTCACCTCGAGCACTAAGATAAGTAAACATTCACATTGCAAAATAAAAATGAACTATGACGTGGAACATGCTCTTCTTTTTTAGTAAATCGGGGTCAATATCTTGTTATCATATAACTGATCCAGAATATCAGCTCCACTGATACACCTAGATCATTCATATCTACTACAGTAGCTATACCCAAAATTTCTTAGGTTGGGAAAATCTTGGACAAAATAATGGGCTGAATATTAAGCTGTATGGCTAGTTTAACAGATTCCCAGAACTACGAGAAATATGGCAGATATGAAAATATTAGCAGTTTTATTACCTGTGCTTAAAGTGTCATTAAACCCATATCATTAATAACTATCAATAAATGCTGTATTACATGCTGTTCATACTCACTCAGTCACTATGGGATATGTTTTCTGTATTCTACAAAAAATCAGGTTGATCCTACTGCTCACTGTTTCCCCCTGCTATCCATGTCCCCACCGCTGTTGGGTATTTTGCAGAGCAATGTTAGCCACTAGTACGCAAGCTCAGTTTTCGGTGTATTTCTTTCCTGAATATTTCCTCCCTATCACATCTGAGCAGCCCATGTGACTACAGAGTCACAAATGTGGGTGTATACACAGTGGTAAATGACAGCCCACTCCCTCCCTCCGCCTCCATGCCCACTAACCAGCTAAACATAATAGGGGTGGGATATTACATCTTGATTGATGGAGGCTTCACCTCCCTGTTATTCTAAGACACCGACTGGAGGGGTGTGATGCAGCATTTGACTGGCAGAAATCCACCCACATCATGTTATTGGCAAAAAATAATAAAGATTTGATTTGAAATATATACAGTATTTGTATGACAATTTAGAACAGTTTACAGGCATACCCCACTTTTAAGTACGCAATGGGGTTTATTTACTAAAGCTGGAAAGTGCTAAATCAGGCTCACTTCTGCATAGAAACCAATGAGCTTCTAGGTTTTATTACCAAAGCTTAATTGAACAAGCTGGGGTTAGAAGCTCATTGGTTTCTATGCAGAAGTGAGCCTGATTTTGCACTTTCCAGCTTTAGTAAATAAACCCCATTGTGTACTTAAAAGTGGGGTATGCCTTTATTGATATGAATTATTTATTTTTACTCTGTATTCCAAAGGCTGTTTTTTTTAAACATGTGACCAGTAGCAGACGACTAGAAGCTCCTCCTGCCACTGTTTCCCTGCAGACAGGCTGGGAAAGAGCTGGGTCATGTGACAGTTGTATATTGATTAGGGAAAAAATGTACTAGAATAAAGATGTTTCTTTTATTAAATTAATTAGAGTGCCATCATCCATATACAGAAATAGAAGGGATAATGTAGATTTAGTGTGTGTTTATTATAATTTTAAATGTTGTGATGTTATAAACGATTGCAAGCTTATATACCAATAAAATGTTACAATTAATTCATGCTGTTTTACATATTTCTGTGTAATTATGAGCCTGTTTAGAATTAATCTATTATTGCTCCCAAAGTTTGTCCTGTCATTACTCAAAACGATGTCCTCTTAGATCAGACACTGAATACCGACTTCAATTGAGACTGCAACCCCACCATTGTTGTTTAGGCCCAAAAAATGGCTTCCTCCATTGTCAGAATATGAGTTCACTTTGATGGGTTTATTCCCTCTCTTCCCAATAAAACACTGGAACACAAACAATGTTGGATTTGGCAGGCAGATGCTTATGTTATGTAACAGTCTCATTGATAAATGTGTCCTGGATCTGTCTGCCAAAATCCACCAGCCATTTCATCTGGCACACACATAGGCATCAACACATCAAAGGAAAACCTTTGTTTGTCTCTAGCAGGAGAGGCATTTTATTCTTACTGTATGGAAAATGAACACTTGGCCAAGCAAATGCAGTATAGAATTATAAATACAATTCTTAGTAATGGCAGAAAATATCTTCTAGAAATACAATACTCCTATATCATCATCAGTATACCACAATATAACACAGTGACATATCTGCCATTTTATAAAAAATAAGTGTGGCGCTAAAAAATGTACGTTATTGGGCAAAGCCAGACTGAATGTTATCTGAAAGGCAATATGCGCAACAAAGTATATTAATGAAACTGGATCGTATAAGAACTATTAGTTGACACTAACAGAAATAAGTGGACAATATAAACCTGAAGGTGTATAGGTGAGCCGTGTAAGTGAATCAAATGTAAACTATTATTTGACACCTGAAGTGAAAGAGTGGCAAAACAGTATGAGTGTAAATACAAAGGGAAAAAAGAGGAACTACAGATCCCAACAATGGGGAGGAGCAGTTCTATGCATCTGCCATTTTAACACTACATAGAGGTAAAATAGCATTAAAAACGCTACGCTATCAAAGGTATAAGCATAAAGCCTCTGAACAGGTAAAATTATATCCTCTACACCGTGATACTAATAATGTATAAAATATATGATAAAAAATATATAAAATAACAAGTGCTTAATAGCCAAATAATAAAGTGACAATGTGCATTCATATAGTGATGAAAAACATTAAAGCAAATAAGTCCGTGGAAATCTAAATAGATCCAAATACTGGAATTATAAAAAAAGTGCTTAAGTGCACTGTGCAAAGTTCAAATTGATCCAATTTACAGGTGCTCCACACTCCATGCGATTCAGTAGGACAATATTTGTTGGGTACTAAAGTACTAAAATCTCATTAAAAACACTGCGCTATCAAAGGTATAAGCATAAAGCTTTTGAACTGGTGAAATTATATCGTCTACACCGTGATACTAATAATGTATAAAATATATGATAAAAAATATATAAAATTACAAGTTTAGTGCTTTAGTGCACTGTGCAAAGTTCAAATTGATCCAATTTACAGGTGCTCCACACTCCATGCGATTCAGTATGCTATAAAAGTGATGCGATAATCAGACGCTGTGTTCTCACTCAGGTGCTCCCCCCCATGTAAAGAAGGCTCACCTTAAGGTGTGTGACCTTGCTGTTAAACTTGGTCAATACACGCTTTGGAACCACTACAGGGTTCAGCAGTGCGTCCAGAATCCCGGATCAATCGCCAATGTGCCTCAGTAAATTAATGAAAAAAAGGACCTCATAGTGTAGTATGCTTATGCAATTTATTGAAACAAAAATAAACAGGTCCCACACAGGGTACTCACAATATCCAGGCGCTTCAGTGCGCCATTCTACATCAAGCAAAAAACGAATGGTTGAAAACGGCCGGTAACGAGATGGTAAGCTGATCGTTCCTAACAGCTGATCTGCTAAGCATGCCGTCCTGTCCCCTTCCCCTACAAGTGTCGATACAAGGGAATTTCGTATCTTCCTCAGGGGGTGATGTGTGTCACATCACCAGATCTCCCGACAGAGGTGAAGGAGTGGAGCATGGCAGCTGAGCCTAAATTGAATTAGGCGCTTTGATCCCTATAACTTGGGATCCATCTTCTCTGGTAAGAGGCTTTGTTTGTTATACATCGTTTAATAGCGTGGATTTTCAATATTCCGTATTAAGACACCTATTGACTTTTATTCTTTTAAGTTATTTTAATACTACAACGGACACACTTTTTTTGATACTTTTTATGATACAATTTATGTAGAATTTTTTCCTCTATGTGGTATAATATGTGATTGCGCACTCACTTGTGTATATATATATATTGGTGGAATTTGGATTTGGATTTTTAAGTAGCAGCACTTTCACAATTTTACAAAATTTTGGGTATGCGCAGAATTTAAATCGTTATATATATATCTATTGTGGCAAAATACACTGATACCCTTTATAATATAAAATATATATGTTTTATATTTAATATATATAGTTTTCACCTAATTTTTTTCACTTAATATTATTTCACATAATTGATAGTTTTATATTTTACTTGAATATGGCCATCTTTGAATATCACAAAACCAGGCAAATTAACCCTGGGAGGTTTTTGATAAAACCAGCTCAGAGAATGATAGAATGATTACAGAACACAAAAAGTGAAAATTGTAGTGAACAATTACATCAATCAGTGTTAATGATCCGTTGGTTTTTCTAATGGTAAGTGGAAAATTGTGCCCTTGGATTGTTGGCCAGCGTAGGTGGGAGATCAATGTGTATCAATGTGTATCATTTCCAACATGCCTCATAGCTCCTTCATTGTAATATATCACAAAAATGTATTTTTGATATACCTTATAATCAGAAACTATCAGAAAAACTAAATAAAAAATACCATATAACCACTATTTAAACACAAAATTGTTCTGTGTTGAAAATCCTTTACATGACATGGCAATCATGTTACTCCATATCACCATGTGCATATAGTGCTTATAGTGTTATAACAAATAAAATCAAATAAAAATCAAAGTTCTTCTTTATTTGTACTTTGTGCTCTTCAATCACTTCTATTTTTCACATGAGACTCCACCCGTGATCCACCACGTTCTGCTCTATACTCTCACCATATTATTTGACCTGTATGCACAATAGTGGGGCACAAATATTGCTCAGACTTCTCCAGATGGAATTTTGCACCTCCACTTTTTCTTTACTTGCTCTTATTGTTTTCTACATCTTTTATGCTCCCCATTTGGTGCTCAGGAAGAGGATTGAAACAACCATAGTGTTTTCCCATTAAAATATTTAAATTTTTATTAAAATATTTAAAAAATACACTCATATTTATCTCTGCGCAGCACTGGTGCTTTACCGATAAAAAGCGCATACACTTTCCCCTTAGGAGATATCTTAGTGGCTATATTCTAGACCAGGGGTCTCCAAGCTGTGGCCCATAGGCCGATTGTGGCCCTTTGTTTGCGTTTATCCGGCCCTATTATTACTCTTTTTTACTCCAACTGAACAAAAAGCCTATGGCTTTGTTTCTTTATACAGATGTGAGGGCATTTTCTACTCTCCATGTTATTTAACCCCTGGACCACCACATCAGGCTGATGAAAGAAGCTAGTGGTTCTTCTGAAACGCGTTCCATGCTGACTTTTTTAGATACACAGTTGGTGTTTGTCCCGGGCTGTCATGTCTTCTCCATATGGTAGTTCCTCCCGTCATAACTCCAGCTCTTTTTGGCTTTTTTTTTTTTTACTTTTTGACAGCAGACTCAGCGGTTGTGGTCATGGCTTCTGGCATCACAGCTCCCCGCTCTCACACAGAATTTCTGGCTTTATCTCTCTAGCTGCTTGTTATGTCTACCTGCCAGCGGCTCAAGTCACCCACCTGCCTGGGATGAAGGACTGCATTCCACCCTGACATGCCTGTATACTCTTCCACTATGTGAGTGTATTACCTCAAGTGTTTATAAAAAAATTGTATTCAATAAACAGGCATACTACACTCTATTGTTGTCAGGAACCATGAATCAGACGGAAACAGAAAATGCAGTTAAAATCACACCTTTTAATATAATGTGAAAAATGGTACAAATAGTAAATGTAGTCAAAACATAGCCAGGGTACAATAGCCAAAGCGGGTAGTCAGAACAAGCCAGTAAATCAGTAAGCCAGAGATCAGCGTAGTCGGAGGCAGCAGACAGGATCAGGAACCATAAGGGACATCAACCAGGCAAGTCTTCAACAGGAACACAGCAGAGAGTCTCCAGATATGTTTGACCAAGGCAAAGGCATGAAATAAATGAACCAGGCAGTTTAAATAGCCAGAAGGGGCTGGCTGTAGGCTGGACTGACGAGCAGGAAATGATCAACAGGTGAGCCGCTATGGAACGATGGGTGCTGGCAATTAACTGACAGCTGAGCAGCCTGAGCGCTGAGAAGGGAGGGCTGAGAGCCCAGCTCTGACAATTGGGCTCTCTGGTGCTTCTCTCCCCTCTCTCCATTTCCTATTCCCAGTAGCCACAGTCCAGCCCCCCTAAAGTTTGAAGGACAGTAAACTGGCCCTTTGTTTCAAAGATTTAGAGAGCCCTGTTTCAGACAAAAAGACTTCTACTTATTGGTTCAGATGTCCTGACGTCACCGGTTCTGCCCTTACCCATTGTGTCACAGATCATGTGACTTCCTCAGAGGGTTTTACATTTATAACAGGAGATCAATGTCCCACTGCTGACAGCTACAGGGACCCAGGCCTTGGCAACTTTAGGAGGAACCATAGGGTTCCATGGAATCCTGTCAGAGAAAGGCTTTGTTGTCCTGGAGCCTCACATAAATGCTGAAAAGATAAGTATAATTTCACACCTTAATGGTTTTTAACCCCTTCCACCAAAACTATAATGTGAAACTTTGAGTGAAAGTGTTTACATAGGTAATAAACGAGTTGTCAGTGCAAATTGCAAACAGGATATAAGGAAACCTGTAAAGCAAGAGATACAGGGTTTACTATTGCTAGGTTGCAGTGCTAATTGTCTGTCTTTATCTGGCTTTGATCTTTAGAACTCTGACCATGAAGAAGCATGCAGATCTCTAATGCCGAAGTGAAACCAGAACGTCTATTCTGTAAACCTCTGCCCTCCATCACCAGTGTCCTCACACAGACTTGTATTGCAGAGATATAGATGTCTGACAAGGTCTGCGTGATGATTATTAGGTCTACTAGGTCTAAAACTGGCCACACATGTGAAGATATCTCTTATTCATACCAGAATCTATACATTCACCCACCTCTGCTAAACAAAATCGGTGGACAAAACTCCTGCTGGCTATAATATTCTGACAGCCAGTACCCAGGACTGAATATCTCAGAAAGGGACTGCAGATGATTGGCTGTTTGGCCAACTTTTTTCCACTTATCAAATGTTGTCAAGCTGGGCAATGTCAGCAGAGCCACCCAAATCTGGACTTCACGGGAATCAGCCAAAATTTGAGCCGTGTATGGCCAACTTAACTTTGGTGCCTATTGGACTGGACAGTCATATTTACAGTAGACTCTCTGCACAGCTGCTGTAAAAGAAAAATGTAGGAAAGAGTATGAAAATTCATTGCTTGTTAGTACAATGTTTATCTCTTTCATATATTTTTTGTGACTTTATTACTGTGAGTTCAGTTGGGCTTTAATGCCCATTCTGCATTTGCAATTTTTGGTTACATTAACCATGTAAACAAAATCTGCTTACAAATCATAGTGGACATGCTAAACATTATGTTTAGGTTCACAACTATGCGTTTTTTAGTACGTTTTGCAGTTTGCAGAAACACACTACAGTCCATTTAACATGGTTTCCCATGGTACACCCAAAGGGCCTGGTATAGGTTAAGGGGGACCTCACGCCAATTTTTTTTATTGCCGGCTTAAGGATGCGGCGGCTGGATTCCTGACCTGCTCATTAAAATGGAGTTCCACCCAAAAGTGGAACTTCCGCTTATTCATCTCCTCCCCCCCTCCAGTGCCACATTTAGCACCTTTCAGGGGGGAGGGGTTCCCTTCCCCACTTTCGGGAGACCGTCCGCGCCATAGTACGCCAACAGCTTGGCTCCCTCCTCCTCCCTACCCTTCTGCCGGGCCAGTGAGAGAGCGCAGCGAAGTTTGCGCATGCACAATAGGGACCCGGTCATGAAGCCGAAAGGCTACACTGCCGGGTACCCTTACCAGCAATGGCGGCGGCAGCACCTGACCAGCCGATGTGAACGTCAGCTGCGGTGCTGACATCATTGGACTCCAGGACAGGTAAGTATCCTAATGTTAAAAGTCAGCAGCTACAGTATGTGTAGCTGCTGACTTTTAATTTTTAAAGGGGTGGAACTCCTCTTTAACAACTAGCTATTCACAGTTTGTTAAAGAGAAAAACAAACTAAACTAATTATTAAATTAAATTATTAAAATTATTAAAAATGCATGAAATTTGCATGCAAAAATGCATCAAAAACGTGAGTTT
Organism: Aquarana catesbeiana; assembly: GCF_042186555.1. Lineage (NCBI taxonomy): Eukaryota > Metazoa > Chordata > Amphibia > Anura > Ranidae > Aquarana > Aquarana catesbeiana. The sequence continues at coordinate 69,482,690 of NC_133336.1, read as the reverse complement.
AAAAAAGCAAAACAACCCATCAACCATAGGTTTATACCTCATGCACACTGGATGTTTTATTATCTCTCCTAGATGCCTTTCCTCCGGGCAGCAGCGTTTTGGTGTAATGCGTTTAGGCACATTTAGGCGTGTCAAGCGCTTGGGTGTTAATTATTTTAATTGGCCAGAATAATCATTTATTCTGGCCATTGAAATTAATTAACGGTCAAGCGTTAAATGTGCCTAGCATTAACGTGTGTTTGCAGGCGTTTATAGGCGTCAGACATTTTTCCTGCCAAAACACTGCTGCTCCTCCGCACAGGCAGTTGAGGTTTTTCTGCCTCTAAACTCCTCTAAGTGTGCATGAACAGGGGCATTTGGAGGCCGAAAAAAAAAAAACACTAGATGCCCTTAAAGTGGTATTAAAGGGGTTGTAAACCCTCACATGGTTTTTCACCTCAATGCATTGTATGCATTGAGGTGAAAAACCTCTTGCAGTGCAGAAGCCCCCTAGTGCCCCCGTTTTACTTACCTGAACCCTCTCTTTCTCGCACCGGGGACGAGCACACCAGCTCTAGCCGGTGTCTTGTGTCCTCATTAGCTAGATTGATAGCAGCGCAGCCATTGGCTCCTGCTGCTGTCAATCAAATCCAATGCTGCGAGTGTCAAGGGGGCGATTTCTGCTGTCTGCGTCAATAGACGCAGCAGTAGGACACAGGAGCGTGCCCGCACAGGTGTCCCGAGGGAGAGCGCTTTTCCGACAGGGCAGGAGCCAGGAGCGCCGCTGAGGGACCCCAGAAGAGGAGGATCGGGGCCACTCTGTGCAAAACCAACTGCACAGAGAAGGTAAGTTTGACATGTTTGTTTTTTTTGTTTTTTAAAACACAAACCTTTACAACCCCTTTAAAAGCAAAAAAAAAAAAAAATGGAACATGTTATACTTACCTGCTCTGTGTAATGGTTTTGCACAGAGCAGCCCCTATCCTCCTCTTATTAGGTCCCCGCTGATGCTCCTGGCTCCTCCCTCCTGTTAAATGCCCCTAGAGCAAGCAGCTTGCAATGGGGGCCCCCAAGCAGACATGCTCCCAAGACGCTGCTTTTCATGTTCATTCAGACAAGGAGCTGCGGCTTGACCCCACCCCCTCTCTCACTGGCTGTGATTGACAGCCAATGGCTTCCGCTGCTGTCTCAGTCAATGAGGAGGAAGAGTCCAGAGAGAGCCAAGGCTCTCATGCACGTCGCTGGATGGAGAGGGAGCTCAGGCAAATATTTAGGGGGTTGGTGGTGGCTGCTGTACACAGAAGGTTTTTTACCTTCACGCATAGAATGCATGAAGGTAAAAAGCCTTCGGCCTTTAGAAACATTTTTAGAGCAGCGTTAAAAATGTCCAGTCTGCATGAGGCCTTATACTTGGTCTGATCCTTCTCTTCTCGGGTCCCCAGCTAGCACTCTAGGTTCCTCCTCTTCTCGCTGTGCTACCATAGGAAGACGCTTCCTTATGTGGCACACCTGCAGGCTCGATCCTGAGCTGCGCTGCCTGCGTTCATAGAGACATATTAGGCTAAGCACCTCCCACGGCTCCTTCATCACAGGATTTGACTGACAGCAGTGGAAGCCAATGGCTCCCGCAGCCTCAGCAAGGCCTGTGAGAGTGGGGAGAGCCGCTGTAGATGTCCAAATCGCTGGATTGAGTGAGAGTTTAGGTAAGTATAAGGGGGGGGGGGGGTGAGGAGAGGATACTACTGCCTAAATATTTTTTACCTTAAAAGGCTTTAGAACTACTTTATTCACTGTAATAAAGGTGACTGTAGCTTGCATTGAAGGACTGATCTGATGGGTAGCTAAGACCAAATTCACTGCAGTGAAATCTGTATATAATGTTTGATGTGTGGCAAGTTTTGATAGGTGTGTTAGACTGTAAGCTCTGCTGGGACACAGGCAGATGGGAATAGGAATGAATTCCTCTAAAGAGTGGCTGAAAAAGAAAATATTAGAATATAAGACAGAAGAAATATGTCCTGGTACATTTTAAAAGTCCAAGAAATGCTACACCTATTTATTTCATGTAGTAACAGGGGGGGTTATTTACTAAAACTGGAGCGTGCAAAATCTGTCGCAGCTGTGCATAGAAACCAATCAGATTTCAGGTTTTATTGCCAAAGCCTAATTGAACTAGCTGAAGTTAGAAGTTGATTGGCTGCCATGCATAGCTGCACCAGATTCTGAGTGCTCCAGTGTTAGTAAATTGTCCTCAATGCATTACACAAAGCTTTAAAGAGTGCATTGAACCTCAGGCCCGATTGTCCAAACAAGCTCACATACGAGCATATATGCATATTAGGACCAATTTGTAAAGTTAGTTTTTTTTACGAAATTCGACAAATGCGTTCATTCGTAAATGTTCAAATTAAGGAAAACCCGTTTAACAAATTTTTCTGAAATTCAAAAAAATCTGAAAATTTGGATATTCAAAAATTTGAAAATCGAAAATTCAAAGATTCGGAAATTCTGAATTTCGGAAATTCAAAAATTTGAAAATCTGGAAATTCAAAAAATTCAAAAATACCAAAATACCAACGAAAATCCGAAAATTAGAAAATCTAGAAATTCAAAAATCTGAACTAATAACTAACTAATTATGGTAACTATTACTAACTATTAAATTGTAGGTACTGGAATTTCCTTTCAAATTTGGCTGTTAGTGAATGAAATGAATACGAATTTATCCGAAGTTACAAATTATGCAAAATAACGAATGCCACATCTGAACGAATGAAACGTAACAAATTAATAATAATAAATAATAATATTAATAATAACTTTTTATTATTATTATTTATTATTATTAATTTGTTACATTCCGTTTGTTTAGATGTGGTATTCGTTATTTCAGATAATTCCTAGCTTCGGATAAATTCATATTTGTTACGTTCACTAACAGCCAAATTTGAAAGGAAATTCCAATATCTCTAATTTAATAGTTTTTATTAGTTAGTTAGTTAGTTAGTTATTATTTCGAATTTTCGTTCTTTCGAATTTTCAGATTTGTTTTTCTTATTTTGGGATTTCGGATTTTTTCATTTTCGGATTTCAAATTATCGAATTTCCGAATGTTCAAATTTTTTGATTTATGAATTTATTTGAAATAATGCATTTCGATCAAAACGAATGACCCGAAAAATGAAAAAAAAAACAGACAACGAATGAAGCGAAAACAAACACATTTTTTGGCAGTGCACATGTCTACTACCAGTACATTTTTAGATAGTGGGGAAAAGCTGGAGAACCTGAAGGAAGCACATTCAATCATTAGCTGAACATTCAAGCTCTATACGTACAGTGCACATAAATAGAGGATTAAAATTGATTGACAAAGGTGCTGACTTTTCAAGTGGAACTCCATCCAAAACATGACATACAGACATTTCTAAACATTCAACACTTGAAGTACACATATTGTATGTTTTCTTTGTGTTAATAATGGGATTTTTTTTGTGTATTTTGTGACACTGATGCATCTGAAATGTAATTGCTCTGAAACCTGTTGTATCCTAACAAATATATCATGTGAGATAAAGATCCATTTGTTAGCTTTCTATTGACGTTTGCCCTTCCTACATGGAGTTGAGCGCATGCTACATCTACATTGATTCTAAGTTTTTATTTTGGTGTTTCAACTGGGAAGATCTCCCCTCTCTGTTGCGGTGACTACAAGATCATTGCAAAGCAATGAGCCAAACCTCCATTATTTACCCTCTGGAGTACATTCTCTATATAGTTCTCTTCAGAACCCATTTAAGGACTTAGGGAAGGAAAAAGGAAGCCCAGCTCACAGCAATGCTTTGCATGTCACCCATACACAGTGTTACCAGGCATCAGTTTTTTTATTGGCAGTCAGTAAAAAACGGGCACTTTACTCCTGCCAGTAAATGCCAGTGACAGAAAAAGGTTGCCAGTAAAATATATGGCTGTGACATTTGGCTCGGAACTGTTCCGATCTGGAGCCGGCTAAAACCATCCCAGTGCTTGCTACAGTGTGTTCAGATGGTGCCTGCAGGGGGCGGGCCTGGTGGAGGCGGTGCCTGAGTGTGCAGTGTGATGTCATTGTGAAAGGGACCAGAGCGGAGCAGCTGGAGCCTTGTGTGCGGGTCTGCGGGACAGGAGCAAGGCAAGCAGGGAGCGGGACTGTCAGTGCTGTTTGGGCTGGAGTGGACTGAAGGGACCACCTGGCATGGAGAGAGACTGTCACTGAGACTCAGGAGGGGATGTGTTGGTGATCTGTGCTGCTGCACACTGCTGTCAGAGTCAGTTTCATGCATGTGTGCGCCCATTCCAAATTCTTGCTCTCCTGAGTCCTGTCCCTGAGCTACTTACTTACTATATCGAAAATACTGTGTTTCCCCAAAAATAAGACCGGTCTTATATTAATTTTGGCTACATAAAAAACACACTAGGGCTTATTTTCAGGGGATGTCTTATTTATTTATGGTATGTACAAAAATGTACCTTCCCGTGTCAGCATGGGAGTCAGCATTGTGAAATTCTGTAATCCCAAAAATAAACCTTGGTTAACCTCCCTGGCGGTATGATTCTTTCGGATTTTAGGTGCTGAAAGCGGTACAATTATTTTGCATGGAAATTTGGCGTTTTATATTGTAGGTCTGTAAATCTTAACAATAACACACTTAAATCTGTCCAAACCAGAGTCTAGTAGATATCCCGGGTATGATAAAGTTTGAAACACAAAAACATAAATTATAATATAATAAATAAAAATAAATAATTAAAAAAAATTTAAAAAAATAGTAATAAAATAAATTTCCCCACAATTCACTATCGCTCAATTCTGCAAGTGTTCTAATTTACTATCGCTGTTTTCTAGCTGGTCTAAAGCCACTTTTGACGTAAAGGGACACTTTTTGGTTGCTATGGACAATCTCCAGTTTCCAGGCAGAAAGAACAGTGTATATCATGTAAAACTGCATGCAGGGCATGGGCCAGAGCACTGGGGACAAAAGGGATGTGAAATCATTTCATACAGTACTGTAATCTGTAAGATTACAGTACTGTATGTGTTATGATTTTGACATTTTTTTGAATTTGCCGCCAGGCTCCGCCCCCGTGCGTCGCGCCGCTCGCAGGGAACGGAGCCTGGCACGGAGAGGCTTCGGAGGAGGACGGAGCCCTCGGACACTGCGGGGGACATCGCAGGATCCCGGGGACAAGGTAAGTAAAGCCGCCCCAGGATCCTGCAATGCGATCCCGAGTGTGGCTCGGGGTTACCGCTAATGGTACTGAATTTTAACCCCGAGCCACACTCGGGAATACCGCCAGGGAGGTTAAAGACCTTTTATAAAATCATGTAATCTGTTCTGTAAAAAGATTATATAATGTGCAGTGTGTATCCTTGTGTAACTTTATTGTGGAAAATACCTTATTTACAGAGCAGCTGGGTGCTCACGTGACCCGCCGGAGCTCTTCTTCCCCGCTCTGAATACTGCAGTGGGAGAGGCCAAGATCCCTGCTGATGTCAGCCCGCTCCGAGCGCTGCAGAGGGAGGGGCTGCTGATGTCAGCCGGGAGGAGAATAGAAGAGCTCCGGCGGGTGAGTGCCCAGCGGCGCAGTAAATTAGGTATTTTCCACAATAAAGTTACACAAGAAGACATTATATAATCTTTTTATAGAACAGATACAGATACATGATTTTACAAGGACTTTACCTAGGGTTTATTTTTGGGGTAGGGCTTATATTGCAGCCATCCCAGAAACTCACGCTAGGTCTTATTTTCGAAGGAGGGCTTATTTTTGGGGAAACGGGGTAAAATAAGAAAGATGGGTTTGCCTTAATCTACCTTAAATCACATTTCTAATTGTATATTATACTTGTTTGTAGCCTAAATAATGAAATTTGAACTTAAAACTGTTATTTTGGAAATGTCAGTAAAAACGTGGTTGTGCCAGTAAATTTTGGGTGTCATGTCAGTAAATTTCAATCTGGTAGGTTGGCAACCCTGCCCATCAGGATGTGGGAAATCTTTCCTTTGACAGCGCAGACAGCAATAGATGGTAACAAATGTTCTAATCAGCCCCCACTCTACACAAGAGTTCCATTTCATACATGATACATATTTTTTTAAGGCAATAACAATTTCATAAGCCCTTTCATTAAGGGAACATTTAACAACAGGATACAATACAATCAATATAAACACAAATCCCCCACTGGTAGTAGATGAATTGTAGGTTACACAACTTTACATTGCATGAACAGTGTTATAGAAAATTGTATTTACATTGACTTAATGCACATAGTGCAGTCATATTTTGGCTAAATATAGGAGGAATTTAAAGTAGAACTATAGGCAAAATGTTTTTGTCATTTTTGATAGCGCAAGGGAGGGTTATAACTGTCCCCATTGGAAGATTCCCCCTCTATTACTTTTCTGGGGACAACCCAAAATTTTGGATTTTCTTTTACTTTCACTTTCAGTGATAATGGATGACAAATACTGAGGGTGAATCTACTTAACGGGGGGCACAGACAGCAATAAAAACTGACATATGTTCTAATCCCTCTGCACTCTATCCAAAACTAAAAAAAAGTTTTGCCTTTAATTATATTTTAAACAAAGTCATGGGCCTTGGGGCGAGATCTATTTAAGTATAGTGATTTGGAGAAGGGGAAGGTGGCCATACACGTGCTTAACCACTTCAGCCCCGGAAGATTTTACCCCCTTTCTGACCAGAGCCCCTTTTGTTATTCGGCACTGCGTCGCTTTAACTGACAATTGCGCGGTCGTGCGACGTTACACCCAAACAAAATTTGCCTTCTTTTTTTTCCCACAAATTGAGCTTTCTTTTGGTGGTATTTGATCACCTCTGCGGTTTTTATCTTTTGCGCTATTAACAAAAAAAAGAGCAAAATTTTGAAAAAAAAGCAATATTTTTTATATTTTGCTATAATAAATATCCCCCAAAAATATATAAAAAAACTATTTTTTTCCTCGGTTTAGGCCGATATGTATTCTTCTACATATTTTTGGTAAAAAAAAATCGCAATAAGTGTATATTGATTGGTTTGCGCAAAAGTTATAGTGTCTACAAAATAGGGGATAGCTTTATGGCATTTTTATTATTAATTTTTTTTATTAGTAATGGCGGCAATCTGCGATTTTTATCCTGACTGCGACATTATGGCGGACACATCGGACACCTTTGACACTATTTTGGGACCATTGTCATTTATACAATGATCAGTGCTATAAAAATGCACTGATTACTGTGGAAATGACACTGGCAGGGAAGGGGTTAACCACTAGGGGGCGATGAAAGGGATTAAGTGTGTCCTAGGGAATGATTCTAACTGTGGGTGGGGGATGGGCTTCCACTCACATGAAAGCTATCACTGCTCCCGATGACAAGGAGCAGTGATCTCTGTCATGTCATAAGGCAGAACAGGGAAATGCCTTGTTTACATAGGCATCTCCCCGTTCTGTGGCTCCGTGAGACATGATCACATGAGACTGGCGGACATCGGGTCACGCGGGCACGGTCACATTGTACGTGGCGCCGTGCGCGCCCGCTAGCCCCGCCAATTAAAGGGGACGTACAGGAACACCCATTTGCCCACCTCTGCTATTGTGCCGATGTATATCGGCGTGCAGCAGTCGGCAAGTGGTTAAGGAAGGGGTGCCAATGGAGAGGGAAAGCTTGCAGGAAAGTTTCCTTACCTTTTAAGCAGATACGATTTCTTATATCTACAGTATATGTAGTACTGTATCAATGGTGCCCAGGCCACAGGCTTTAAATAGTTCTCTAGGGATTTCAGTAATTTTGTCCATTCATTTGTTGTTCCAAGTTGAACTCGAGTAAATGATGAAATAAACACTTGGAAGCCATTTAGCTTTCAAAGGATTTGTATTTCTGCCCTTCCATTTGTGAGGTTACATAACTCACAGCACGGCCCTGTCTGATTTTTCTATGCTGTAGTTACGTTACCACTGCAGGTCTTATACATCCCCAGCCTGTGACTGGACTATGAAAGGAGAAGTAGTAGACTGATGAGCTAATCTCTCTGCTATTACTTCTTATCAGCATGTTCCTTGTTAGCACATAAGAACTGCAAAACAACTGACTTGCTCCTTTTGCTGCTTCCCCCTCTCCATTTCTGAGCTATGCTGTACAAGAGGTAGCACAAGGCTAATACCAAGCAAAATTTACGCTGGCCGGTGATTGGTAGATTTTCAAATGAAAATTCTTAACAAAAGAATGTTCTAAGAAAGTTTGTTAATTTTTTTAATCATTGTTGTGTCAAATTGATGTTCGTTTTTGAATGTAGTGATGAGAAAATTTGAAGGAGCAGGTTTGAAAAATGTTATTCAATGAACATATTTCTCACAGTGCATGTGGTTTTTGACATTCATTTCAAAATCAACAGTTCAAAGCAAATGACATTCAAATGTTTTGAAAATGTCCTAAGAATTTTCATACAAATTTTCCTAAGACTCTTCCTAAGAATTTTCTTTCAAAATTCTATCCATCTATGGCCAGCTTTAAATACTTGAACTGTTTGCATTTACAAACATACAGTACCTGTAATAATACATGAATTCATGCAGAACTGCATTGATTTCTGTCTTTTATACTGTATCTGCATAGAGTTTAGCTTTAAGTTCCATTTCAATAGATAACGTCACAATACCAAACCAACACAAAATCTGATGGGATATTATGTACATTTTTAAATTTTTTTTTTTTTTTTTTAATTTAGGCATGGCTGATTTAATCCAGCCATACCTATTGTTGGGAAGTCTTTGGTCATCAGATTTGGTATTCTCACTGGAGACCAAATCAAAGTTCATTTTCTCTAGTGTCTGTAACCATGTCTATATTATCATGCCTTCCAACTTCATATCGCCTGTTTTTTATAGTGTGTAGTAATGCTTCCAGTTCCTCTTCAGTTTCAAAGTCATTTACAGCTTCATTAGGAAGAGATAAAGTGGACATTCCTTATTTTGATGTTTCGACCAAACATGGCATGATATGGAGACTGGTATATGCGTTTATGATATTCTGTGTTTTTTTATTATCTGGACAAAGCAAAGTCCTTCTGACCATTTTGATGTTTTTTTCCATATCCATCCAAGCCATGAGCATATTGTGTATCTCCTCAGGGATCATCTCTGTTTCATCGCACAATAGGTTCTGGAAAAAACAGGCCTTCTCATGAACAACTTTGAAACTTGGCCACAAAAGTTTTAATTCTGCTATTAGCCCAGTAGCAAACTCTTTATCACTGTCTGATTGTATAATGGAAGGTGCTCCAAAAATGCAAAAAATGTCCAACAGTTGTTTGGCAACTTCAGTAGCTTTTTTTGAAGTTAATGGCCTTAATTGGATAAACCTAGTCACATAGTCTTGGTAGACCATAATGAACTGAAACCGGTCATCAGGCATTGTTTGCATGTCAATCAAATCAACCTGACATCGACTTTCCATCTCAGAGAATTTAACAGGTTTCAGGACAATACTATTCTTTTGAGTGCCAAGCTTCTGCTGGCGGCTAACGCATAACTTCAGGAACAAGAGAACCACCTCCTGGGTCACATTTTTGTAGCTCTTTTTCAGTTCAGCCAACATTCTGTGTTTTCCTCCATGTCCTGTATTGACATGAGCTTCGAGCTTCATACATCGTACATGTCTTCATTGGTTATATAATAATACTGGATGGTTGTATTAGTTTCAGTTAAATGGAGCAATAGGTTTCTCCTCATCTCCAACGCAGCATATCTGAAATCTTTTCAAACGCTGATAGGACAAGGAGGACTTCTTCTCAAGTTTGGCCATTTTTCCTTGATTTCACTGTACTTCTCAGGTGTCAGATACATGGAATTATCTTCTCTCTTTTCTGAGAGTAAACTCTGAAAACAGTCTTGGAAGACCTGTTTATCTACGATAGACATGGTCCCTCTGAAGCCCTTTGCACCTGTACAATGTAGATCCTAAATGTGTTTGTATTGTACCTGTAAGGAAAAAAGATACAATGAAAACATCCCCTAATTATTTACGTCTGAAACAATTAACCTTTTACAATATTTCTAAATTTCACACTAATTAAAGTTATCAGCTTTAAAAAAATTACAGATAAAAGCACAGAAAAATTGAGTGTTTTAAATTCTTACTTGCAGCATTTTTCTTTTCAATAATTTTATTTTTTTTATCTTTACTTGTACTTTTACTTGAGACAATGGGGTTGATTAGCTAAAACTGCAGAGTGCAAAACCTGGTGCAGCTGTACATGCTAGCCAACCAGCTTCTAACTTCAGCTTGTTCAATTAAGCTTTGAAAAAAAACCTGGAAGCTGATTGGTTTCTATGCAGATCTGCACCAGATTTTGCCCTCTCCAGTTTTAGTAAATCAACCCTAATGCGCCTCTGAAATTGCTATAACAATTGACTACTCCAGAAAGGGTCAATTCCCTAGCACAGCCCCCTCCCTCCTTGTACTTCATAGCATTTCCCTCTTCCAGGAGTGTCTAATTACAGTCAGTGCTGGCCCAGCTCCCCTGCCTCTTCCTTCACTTCCCTACATAACTTATTTATGTGGAAGCTGGGAGAGGGGGGAAGTATAGGAACTAGAGTGTCACTTGAGTAACAGCTTTGAGTCTGTTTGAAATGCTGACATCCCAGTAGCCAGGGCCTGGCAGCAGTCTCAAAGCTTTTGGATGTCCATACAAAGGAAGATTTTACAGATAAATAAAATTCCTAAAATTCCTTTTTGTCCTAGTGAGGAGAAAATCTCCCTGCCATCTCTGGAAGCATCAATAAAAGAGTAACACTTTCTCACTTGATTTCAGCCTCTTGTAAACCTCTGAAGAAGCAGAACCCAACTGGGGAGAAGAAGGGGCAGCACTTGGGGACCATCAGGTATGCTACATTTTCATATGCTAACAAGGAACATGCTATCAGGAGGGAAAAAACAAGGGATGACCTCATTTGTCGTTTGCTGCTCCTTCGGTACCTAAAACAAGCTTGGGGCAAGATAATGACCTCGGTTTATTGCCTGACTGAAGCAGAAAAAATGTCAGGTCAGCAAGCTGGCTGGGCTGTGCAGTAACCCCAAATTCTGGTGCTAATCATTGACCAGCAATCCAGATTGTTAGCCTGATCTGTCCTCTTTATAGTTGAAGAAAAATCAGTTTCCCCCTGTGGCTCAGTGGGCGTCAGAAATGTGTTCTGGAAGACTTGTTTGACATCTGTGAGCAGAGGCCCTAACTTTAAAAAAGAAATCACATGTCACACCTTTTTCACAAGATTTAGTTGGAAAATTCAAGAAAGAGAACATTTGGCTGCTTTAAATGCTGACATTAGATGCCATGTTAATGAACATTGTCCAAAAGTCTTGTGGAATATAGAAAAGCTGAATGAATGTATGCCAATTTCTGATACATTTAGGAGGTTGATGTGTTTTGTGTGTATACTGTGTATATATATATATATATATATATATATATATATATATATATATATATATATATATATATGTATATATATATGTGTGTGTATGAACCATACATAATAAACAATACTGTATAACTCAGAATGTGTCTTCTTTCTTAACCCTCAAAAAATCATCATCAAAGGCCCATGAAATTACTTTTAATCATATCAAAATTCACTAGTGAAAATTAATCTGTATGTTCTTTTGTAAGAAAATCTGGCCTAATTTATAGAAAAGGGATTTTACAAGCTGGTAGCGTTTATAGAATGCAAGTCTTTATGTCTGTTATAGGAACTACAGGATTAATAACTATAATTAGCCACCCACTGCATGCCAATATTTTCTTGTTTCATCTTCCCTCTTTACCACTCATACATTAACCACACAATGGAATAATTACAGAGAATACATCTATAAGCAGGGTGCTTAATGCCAGCTCCATGCTGTGTTGGTACCATCCTCCAACATCAGCAAGGGGTTAATGCTGAAATGAGGATTCATATAGATGGACTAACACCTGCAGATATCCTGCCTTGTTTTACAACTTACTTAAAGTTGATCCCTGGGCACACAAACTTTCAATTCCTGATAACCATAAAGAATTTACATTCATTTTGTGTGAACCAAACACGTTTGCAAACCTAGATATTACCTTGTAGATTTAACAAGGCAATCGTTATTGTGCTGTACATGGCCTGTGCAAAGAACAGAGCAGTGTCCACTAACTACACCTCCCTGCAGAAAACCACAGGAGGGGGCGGAGACACGACCAGTCACCCTGCACAAGGAGACAGAGCAGCAGTGACCGGTTTTATTACAGGAAGTTCCTGCACAGAGGCAAAATAAAGTTATTGTTTTATGCTGGATTACTGCACAGATCTGGAAGAAATACTGTATACAAAGGAAACCAAGATTCAAGTAAGAATGCATTTGCCTAATGTATTTAAACATGATTACACATAATTATTAGTGCTGTTCAATTACATATAATAATTCAGCATATATCTTAGCAAACTATCTCTTTATTAGAAACAGTAATCTTATAACCTCCATTTCTACCATCCAACCTGTTGTTCAATTGGCACAAAATGAGCATGTAGATTTTTTTTTATGTAGCATTCTCACATCCCCGGAAGACAAGTTGCATGCAGTGAGCTGAAATACACTGAATCAGCAATAGATCCTATACAAAAATTATTTTAACAGTTGCCAGTAATGTAATTTGTTAATAGCCTTTAACTTTAAAAGCAAGTTTAATTTTATGTTTTATTTATTTCAGGTACTTATATAGCGCCATCAATTTACGCAGCGCTTTACATTGTACATTCACATCAGTCCCTACCCTCAAGGAGCTTACAATCTAAGGTCCCTAACTCACATTCATTCATACTAGGGATAATTTAGAGAGGATCCAATTAACCTACCAGCATGTCTTTGGAGTGTGGGAGGAAACCGGAGTACCCGGAGGAAACCCACACAGGCACAGGGAGAACATGCAAACTCCAGGCAGGTAGTGTTGTGGTTGGGATTTGAACCAGCGACCCTTCTTACTGCTAGGCGAAAGTGCTATCCACTACACCACTGTGCCGCCCAATTTAATTTAATTTGGTAGTACACACTATAATTACACTATAAAATGATGGCAACTATGTGAATGAACATATTCAAGTTGTGTGTTTTTGTTCTTCACAGGCACACAAGTGAGTACAAATGTCATCCTTCCTATCTTAAAGTCGATGTAAAACTCAGACATGAAATATGAACAAAGCATAGCCCTCTATAGTTTGTATAATGGGGAAGTGTTGCTTCTCTCCAATCAGCTCTCAGAGCTCTCCTCACTGAGCTCTACAGAGTGTAACTTCAGCTCTTGAGCTAGTATACTATATGTACTATGTAGGAGAATTTGTTTAATCTCTGTGTATTACCTGAGGATTGACCCTTTACTGGGTATATGTGAGGGTTTACAACCACTTTAAGCCTGCAATCACGTCACTTGTCTTTGAATTTCCATATATATATTCTTCCTGCACCTTGGACCACACCTCTTGTTATAATTCCCCCCTCCTACCAACCCTAAGCTCCCGTCTGCTTGTGACATCAGCGGCATCATGATATTATCACTCTGTGCATGGTTCCAGGCTGGAGAGCGCTTGTGGGTTTGTCAAGAAGGTGATGTCACCAGTGGCTGGGACAATAGGACATTTAAGAGGAAGGGGGTGCGTGAGGCACACAGTCCTCTGGTTGTTAGGGGGCTGGACGCCAGCTGCCTGGGTGGCAAAGGAGACTCAGCATTGGTCCCTGGTGTCTGCTTCTCCATTGTGGAGACATGCTCTTTACCAGTTGTGCTTCCTCTTTTTTACTTTCTGTGGGATCACACCTTTTGTCTGGAGCATATTTCACAATTATTTTTACCTGTTTTATCCTAGTGGGAAACTTGCTCTATACCCTTGGTGCAAGGTGGAATCTCTTTTACATAATTTGTCATATGTATGTAATTTGGGGTATATGTGGGTCAATGTCTTCCTTGTAATGGACAACATTTTAGTTTGTTAATCATTTGTGTTGTTTACTTTCGATTGATGTAAAGATCACTGAATTATGTTTGTAAAGATTATTGAATATCATGAATGGCTTTCACATTGGTCCTGAAGAAGTGGATTCATTCTATGAAACGCGTTGACCATTTTTGATGTAATGGAATGTCTACAATGCATTAAAATATAGTGTACAGTCTCAAGTGGTCAAATGAGCAAAATCCATACCTGATATTTGCCTAGAGTTTTTTTTTTAATTTTGTGAATGTCTGTTGTTATTTCATACTAATAAATTATGTATAGACATCTGTGTGGTTTAAATTCTTGACTGCTATATTTTAAAGTCCTTTTGTTTTAATTTATAGATATATACATCTTTGCGATGAAAGCACTATAAACGTACGTGTATATATCCAGTCCTGGACTGGAAGCAGTTATACAAGGATCATAGCTGCAGCCATGATTCTAGTATTGTTTTTCAGAGCTGGAGATGCAAATATGATCAGAGTGGCTCTACAGCCACCCAATCACTTTTTAGGTCTCAGAAGGGGGCCCCCTACCGCTACCACCTACCGCTTTTCCTGGGCTCTCCTGTTCTACCGGTAGCCTAGAACCACTGTAGACAGTCGGGTTGGCTGCCTACAGAGGAGATGGAGGAACGTCCATTCCTCCATTTCTCTGTGATGAATGAAACAAGAAGCAAGAAGGATTTTCTCACTTTCGGTTTCAATTCTGCATCTCCTTGGAGGATGCAGACCGGGAAGCAGCCAGTCAAACAGATCTCTGTTTTATCAGCTGCTATGGAGGACGGAGGAGGGATCAGGGCTCTAATAAACCACTGATCTCTCCATAAAGAGTACTTGTCACTGCCCAAGCTATCACAAGGCGTGTTGTTCATCCTTCATGATAGCAATAAAGTTGAATGAAAAAAAAACAAAGCAAAAAAATGTCAATAAAATAAATGTAAAATGTTTTTAAAACACCCCCGTCCCCCTGTGCTTAGTCTTAAATGCAAATGTGCATGTAGGTACCGCACGCATATGTAAACAGTGATTGCACCACACAAGTGAGGTATCACTGCGAATGTCAGAGCGAGAACCATAATTCTAGCACCAAAGCTCATGATTAAAGTGATTGTAAATCTTTGATTTTTTTTTTAATTAAAATAATAAACATGTTATACTTACCTGCTCTGTGCAGTGGTTTTTCACAAAGTGGCCCGAATCCTCCTCTTCTTTTATCCCACGCTGGTGCTCCTGGCTCCTCATTGCTGTCGGGTGCCCCCACAGAAAGCATCTTGCCAAGCAGCTGCTCTGTGTGTCCATTCAGACATGGAGCCCCGCCCTCTCCCTCACCTGATTGGGTCACTGGCTGTGAATGACCAATAGCCAATAGCCAATCAGGATTGCGAGTCCTCAGAGAGGCAAGGCTCTCGTGGACATCGGTGGATCGAGAGGGGGCTCAGGTAAGTATTAGGGGGGCTGGGGGGGGGCTGATGCACACAGAGGCTTTTTTACCTTCATGCATAGAATGCATAAAGGTAAAAATCCTTGTGCTTTTACAATCACTTTAGTTCTAAACTGATAACCTGTAAAGGTTTTTAAAGCGTCGCCTATGGACAATTTTAGGTACCGTTGTTTGTCACCATTTCCCAGGCATGCACAGTTTTAAATCTTGACATGTTTGTTATCTATTTACTCGATGTAAATATAAAACATCATCTTTTATAATTTACCAAAAAGGTGGGTGTTATATTGTGTTTATGTGCACTAAAATGAATTTAAACATATCGTACTTACCTCCACTGTTCAGCTCTTTTTGCACAGAGTGGCCCCAAACCTGCTCTTCTGGGGTCCCTCGGCGGCTCCTCCCCGCATCTGATAACCCCCTCGGAGAAGCGCTCTCCCGAGGGGGTTACCTTGCGGGGGAGCTCCCGAGTCCAGCATTCGGCGTCCATAGATGCCGAATGCAGGACTCGGCCCCGCCCCTGGCAGCCTCGTCATTGGATTTGATTGACATCAGCGGGAGTCAATGGCTGCACTGCTATCAATCTATCCAATCAACAACCGAGAACCCCCTAGCCGAGAGTCGACGCATCCCCGTGGGACAAGTTCGAGGGTTCAGGTAATTAAAACGGGGGGGGGGGGCTGAGATCCGGTCACTGCCAGGTGTTTTTTCACCTTAATGAATAATATGCATTAAGGTGAAGAAACATGAACCTTTACAACCCCTTTAAGTATTTTTTCCTGAAAATTTGCATTTGATAAACAATTACATGATTATCATGTGTCATAAAAATTGAAACAACCACCATTCTATTCTCCAGGGCCTCTGCTTTTAGAAAAAGCAGTATATGTAATGTTTGGGGGTTCTAAGTAATTTTCTAGCAAAAAATAAAATAAAAAATGCTGATTTTATGTATACATAATGTTATGTATAACTAATGTAATGTTTGTGACAAATGTAAAATTGTCCTGGATGGCAAGTGGTTAAGATTGAAATTTGCCCTAAATGTTACAAGTGTCATTTTGTGATATGTATTATGTAATATATATATATATATATATATATATATATATATATATATATATATATATATATATATATATATATATATATATATATATATATATATATATATATATATATATATAAAATGAGTGTATTCATGTCATTGTTCATGTTTTTTTTTTTTTGTTTATCGCAGTCAAATGAGTGAGAGCAAATATCATCATCCTTACCTTAAGCCTGCAATCACATCGTTTGTCTTTAAATTTACATAAATCTTCCTCTTGCACTGGTCTGTGGACCACACAGACTGTTATAATAGCCCCCTCCTACCAGGGCTAAGCTCCTGAGTCCACTGTGCCTCTGGCATTGCTGCACACAAAGCTTCTTCCTGGCAGCACATCACTTCCTACTACCAGACAGAAAGCTTTGTTGTTTCCAGTAGGAGTCTGCCGCTCAGAGTCCAGCTTTTCATCACAGCAGCCATTTTTCCTGAGATTTAAACGGTTTACGAGAGCTGAAATTTGCTTCAAGAAAATGGCTACTGTGACCAAGACAGTTTATTAAAGCATCCAGAAATAAAGTAGGTTAGTCAATTCAGCCACTGATAAAGGTTGGATGTATAGGGGTGAGCAGGGCTGGAGTTAGATCTACGGGGGCCCAGGGCCCTATAGGTTTGGTGGGCCCCTCATTCACAGGCATTACTATACACAGCAAAATAACCTAATTTACACATCAAACACCATGGGGGGTTGATCTGTTCACTTTGCAAAGTGCAGTTGCACTCTGCAGGGGCATTTGCTCCAGAGCTTAGTAAATAAGGTAAAGCTTCACTTTGCAAAGAATACCCAATCATGTACAAGGAAAATAAAAAAAAAACTGCATTTTTTGCTTGCACATGATTGGATGATGAAAGTCAGCAGAGCTTCCACTCATTTATTAAGCTCTGGCGCAACTACACATTCTGTTTGCTTTTAGTAAATCAACCCCATAGTCTTTGGACAATTTGTACATACATAAAAAGAGTAGAGTGGTATTAAACCCAAAACGAAAAATGTAATATAATAACGTAAAAAAGCTTACCGATCATTAGACATGGTGGCTGCATTCGTTTTCTGTTTTTAGACTTTTTCCCTTCTGTTTTCACCTGGTGATTTGGATAGTTTGGATATTGGATAGTATTACACCTCCTGTATTAGAGCGCTTACACTCTGTATGCTGGAGAGCAGCATTGTTAGTATGGGGGGAGGGGAGTGGTAGATGTAGATGCACTAGCAGCTAGTGCAAATACACAGAGCAATTTCTTTCCTGCAACCTCGGGTTGTAGGAAAGAAATTTGCTCGATTCCCCTATCAACACAGACAGTGTTGATTCAAGAATCCCTCCTGCTGGGCCATTGTCTTCTCCCTGTGGGGGGGCGTTGGTGGGAGGGTGGAGCCGCCCTCGCCGGGAGAAGACCGTGATTATCGCTAGCGGCTTTAGCAGCCAATTGCGATAATTGCAAGAGAAGTTGATCAATCGATCCAAGTTGATCAATCGACACTTTCAGCCTGCCCATTATTGGTTCGAAACTCAGCGGGTTCCTGCTGAACTGGGCGAAATTTGAACCGTGTATGGTTAGCTTAAGATAACAAAAGACGAACTCCAGCTAACACTTTATAAGCAGTTAACGGGTTTTTTTCCCCTTTTGGGATAAAGATTTGGCATAAATAAATTATAGCTGACCATTGTAAGCACCTCTGCCAGTGTTTAATGGTTTGCCTCAAACATCTAACTGCTACATCAGGAGGACAGCTTGTTTTGTTGAAAAACAACAGATTTACTGACTGGATCACCAGGTGAAAATACAAGAAGGAAAGCCTTAATAAGAAAATGAATGCAGCCATTACATTTATGAATTGGTAAATTGCAATATAATAAATGTTTGCTTTTGGGTTTAATGCTGTTTTAAATGAGTTATACTGGATATCTAAAGTAAATACAGTATATCTATACATATGAATGCATACCAGCAAAAGTCAATTTTTAAACAAAACATATTAAAAAGAACGTCTGTCATCAGTTACCGTCTATAAAGGTGTAACCTCTCTATGCATGGTCCCCTTGAGCCACCAAATTTTATTTAAAAATGATAAAATATACTAGACTAAAGTAAAAACTTTAACAGATTGCAGGGAAAATATTGCTTCCCCAGATACATTTTAATTAAAAAACTATATTTTTAATTTTTATACTTTTTATACTTTTGTATAGATAGGGTCCCCTTTTGGCAGGAACTCAGGGCAAATTCCCCCTTTGCCTCTTAAACTGTATATACAACATTAAGACCCCATTCACACTGGGGCGTTTTTCAGGCGCTTTTGGGGTAAAAATAGCGCCTGTAAAGCGCCTGAAAAACACCTTCCCTGCAGCTCCAGTGTGAGAGCCCGAGTGCTTTCACACTGGGGCGGTGCACTTGCAGGATGTCAGAAAAAGTCCTGCAAGCAGCATCTTTGGGACGGTGGGGGAGTGGTGTATACTCCGCTCCCCCACCGCTTCTGCCATTGAAATCATTGGGCACCGCTGCCAAAGCGGGCGCTTTTAACCCTTTATTTGGCCACTTGCGGGGGGTTAAAAACGCCCCGCTAGTGGCCAAAAAGCGCCGCTATTATAGCGGTAAAGCATCGCTAAAACTAGCGGCGCTTTACTGCTAACGCCCCCCCCGCCCCAGTGTGAAAGTAACCTTAAGTTCATTAAAGTGTATGTCTTGGCAAAACCGATACAGTAGATCTCTGCAATACATGCTCATTTTCACGTTTGGCCTTTTTTAAAAATGTTTAAAGTACAGGAAAACAGCTGTGGATCTGCCAGAAATCCAGTGAGCTTCTAACTTCCTCTTTGTTTGTCTCCATAAAATAAGTAAAAGATATTCTGTAGCCAAGCAGAGAGAACTCAAGCAGGGCTGACATCACTGCTTGGGCTTTTAATGCAACATTTTGAGCTTACTACAGGAAATTAGGATTTCTAGCAGGGTCAAAATACACTTTTCTAACTATACTGTAAGTTGGCAGAAAGGTAAAGGCTGTTTTCTAAAGGCATCACTCCCTCCTTAATCTTGTAATCTACCATGGACAAAATATCACCTAAATCTGATTGGCTACTATGGACAAGAATGCCATATAAATTCTTAATTATTATTTTTTAATTCACACAAATTTTATTTTCACAAGACCCAGGTGTAAATAAAATGGTGAAATCTTGAAAGCATTGTTAATTAATTAGCTCTAAGTGTAAAAGAAAAAGTTTAAAGATACAATACAATCTCGGAGAGGGTAAGTGAACTGACCAGTACTAATGTTCTTGATGTTTTCTTGACTGACACAAAAAAGACAAGTACAGGCAGTCCCGGGTTACAAACAAGGTTCTGTAAATTTGTTCCTACAGTCCACCCTAATGTTTACCTAAACCCCATCGCGATCCAGTGATGTGCAGGAGAGCCTGGGCTCTCCGAGGACTCTCCCTCCTCATTGGCTAAGCCATTGGCTCCCGCTGCTGCCAATCACAGCCAGTGAGCCAATGAGGAGAGAGAGGGGGTGGGGCCAAGTCACGGTTCTGTGTGTGAATGGACACGCAGAGCCGTGGCTCAGGAGCAAGTCTGCTCGGGTGCCCCCATTGCAAGCTGCCTTCTCTGAGGGCACTTGGCAGGAAGGAGGGGCCAAGAACGCCAGCAAAGAACCTTAGAAGAGGAGGATCGGGCTGCTAACATGTTTGTTATTTTTTAAATTAAAAAAAGCCTTTAACCTCCCTGGCGGTATTCCCGAGTGTGGCTCGGGGGTTACATTTCAGTACCATTAGCGGTAACTCAGGATCCTGGTGCAGTGCACTTACCTTGTGCCCACGATCCTGCGATGTCCCCCCGCTGTGTCTGCGGGCTGTGTCCTCCACCCGATGCCTCTGCGTGCCAGGCTCCGATCCCTGCGAGCGTCACGACACACGGGGGCGGAGCCCGGCGGCAAACTCAAAAAGTGCAAAATTCATAACACATACAGTACACTGTAATCTTACAGATTACATTACTGTATGAAATCATTTCACATCCCTTTTGTCCCCAGTGCTTTGTCCAATGCCCTGCATGCAGTTTTATATTATATATACTGTTCTTTCTGCCTGGAAACTGGAGATTGTCCATAGCAACTAAAAAGTGTCCCTTTACGTCAAAAGCGGTTTGAGACCAGCTAGAAAACAGGGATAATAAATTAGAACACTTGCAGAATTGAACGATAGTGAATCGTGGGGAAATTCAATTTGTTATTATTATATTATTATTTTTTATAATTATTTATAGTTATTTATTATATTATAATTTATGATTTAGTGTTTTAAACTTTATCATACCTGGGATGTCTACTAGACTATTGTTTGGACAGATTTAAGTGTGTTATTCCTAATATCATTTTAAAGCGGAACTTCACTCTCAATCAACATTGACTATTTCTAATCCTTATGCTGCTAGCATTAGTAAATAGATAAGAAAGTATATCATATTTATTTGTTTTAAACATTTTTCTTCAGTCTTCAGGAGGGTTCTGAGCTCAGCCTTTGCCTGTGCTAAGGGCAGATGGATTACAGGAAGTAAATGCTACATAAATAATCTGCCCTTACTCAAGATGGCCACTGCCATAAATGCCAGGAGGTGTTTTTGAAAATTATTTCTCAGCAAAATGAAGCATGGAGACATGAACAGATGGAGGAGTTTGCTTTGAATATTAAAAGTGAATTATATAGAATGTTTGCTTTGCGGTGCTCAGATGCAGTGCAGTTCCAATTTGAGCAAAATTTGAATGTTAGTAAGTTGGAACAGGTACATTTTTTTAAGTGTAACTCCTGCCAAAAAAATATTTTTAAGTTTTTTTGGATAGCATAGGGAAGGGTTAAAACCTCTGTAATGTATGTTTTGCTGTCAGTGCCCCTGTTCAGAAGATTTCACCTCACTTTCTGTCCTTGTGACAATTGGATTTTGAAAATTTTGGGCTGCCATGGAAGCAAGGATTGGTTCAGCTGAGACACAATTTTCCCATTATAATGCTTATAGGAGTGAATTTCCCTTCCTATGGGTACATTTCCTCTCACTTCCTGTTGTCTCCCTCTGTTTGTAAGTATGACATGTATGTAAGTAACTTGGGGACTGCCTATACATCTAAAGCCAAATTTTTTTTATTGTTGTTCCGGTGACAACTCAAATGGTTATCAGGACATCAGTGGCGGCTAATGAAGTTTTAGGATGGGGGGGCGCCAGGCCCCGCCCTTCCTTTTTGACCCCTCCCACTTGGTGAAAATGGGCGTGGTTTCAGCAAAATATTGGGCTTGGCTCTAAGGTGGTGTGGTTAGTGTCTGAGTTGAACGAGGGATGGAGGGAGAGAGGGATGGAGGGACAGCAGGCCCAGATCCTACACAACAATAGAAATATGTGTATTCTAGAAAGTTTAACAATCAGCAGATAAAGATACTACAAACACCTGGTGTTAGCACTTCAATCATCCCAGCACCATGGTTGTTATGTTGTCAAGATGATTAAAGCGCATTATTTCTATTATTACATTGTAATATACAATTAAATCATTCAACTCACCATAATGCAGAATCAGTGGGAGCCCCGAGCGTGTCACTAGCCACGTCGCCTGCCACCAGACGCCATCAGGTGTCCCTCCTTACATCAGGTGCCCCCAGCGGAGTCCCTCCTTACATGCAGCCTGTGTCACATAAAATGCAGCCTGTGTCACCACCAAATTGCAGTAGCCTGTGTCACCACCAAATTGCAGCAGCACGTGTCACCACCAAATTGCAGCAGCATGTGTTACCACCAAATTGCAGCAGCATGTGTCACCAAATTGCAGCAGCATGTGTCACCAAATTGCAGCAGTATGTGTCACCAAATTGCAGCAGTATGTGTCACCAAATTGCAGCAGTGTCACCAAATTGCAGCAGTGTCACCAAACTGCAGCAGTATGCGTCTCCAAATTGCAGCAGTGTCACCAAATTGCAGCAGTATGTTATGTCACCAAATTGCAACAGTATGTGTCCCCAAATTGCAGCAGTGTCACCAAATTGCAGCAGTATGTGTCCCCAAATTGCAGCAGTATGTGTCCCCAAACTGAAGCAGTGTCACCAAATTGCAGCAGTATGTGTCACAAAATTGCAGCAGTGTCACCAAATTGCAGCAGCCTGTGTCACCAAATTGCAGCAACCTGTGTCACCACCAAATTGCAGCAGCATGTGTCACCACCAAATTGCAGCAGCACGTGTCACCACCAAATTGCAACAGCACATGTCACCACCAAATTGCAGCAGCATGTGTCACCAAATTGCAGCAGTATGTGTCACCAAATTGCAGCAGTATGTGTCCCCAAATTGCAGAAGTGTCACCAAATTGCAGCAGTGTCACCAAACTGCAGCAGTATGTGTCCCCAAATTGCAGCAGTGTCACCAAATTGCAGCAGTATGTGTCACCAAATTGCAGCAGTGTCACCAAATTGCAGCAGTATGTGTCCCCAAATTGCAGCAGTGTTACCAAATTGCAGCAGTATGTGTCCCCAAATTGCAGCAGTATGTGTCCCCAAATTGCAGCAGTGTCACCAAATTGCAGCAGTATGTGTCACCAAATTGCAGCAGTGTCACCAAATTGCAGCAGCATGTGTCACCAAATTGCAGCAGTGTCACTAAATTGCAGCAGCATGTGTCACCAAATTGCAGCAGTGTCACTAAATTGCAGCAGCATGTGTCCCCAAATTGCAGCAGTGTCCCCAAATTGCAGCAGTATGTGTCCCCAAATTTCAGCAGTGTCCCCAAATTGCAGCAGTGTCACCAAATTGCAGCAGTATGTGTCCCCAAATTGCAGTAGTGTCACCAAATTGCAGTTGTGTGTGTCACCACCAAACCCCCCTCCCCCCGTTACTTACCTTGCTATTACACATACTCGAGAGAGAGAGAAACAGGAAGTGACATCATACTCAGATGTCAAATAAAACACCCGGTGATAGTAATAGATACTAGCGCCAGGCGGAAGCTACTCGACGCCTCACAAAGCGCCGCAAGGCAGGCTAAACACCCGCAAATGCAGCGCCACGTCTGCAATCTCGTGATTGCATAGACGTGGCGCTTCCCATAAGTGCACTGTGTCCGGCGTTGCACTGTGTCTGGCGTTCAAACACAGTGCACTTAAGGACCGTTTTTTGTATTTTTTTTTTTAAAGGGCCAGCTTTAAAAAAAAATTAATTTTTTTTTACTTTTTTTTGTGACTGCCTAGAGGGGGGGCGGCTCCCAGGTGCCCCCTATGTACGGGCCGCCACTGCAGGACATATACAATGATAGAATGGTTATCAGGACATATAGAGAGTGTGAATTTCCCTGACAAGGACACAGATGGCAATAAATCTAACCCCACTCTGTCAAAAAATAAAAAAATAAAGTTTTGGCTTTAGATACACTTTAACTCCAATAATTAAAGCCACAACTCTAAGCAAATTTTTTTTGTTTTGTTTTGTTTACAAATGTTTTATTAACCTCCCTGGCGGTATGATTATTTCATATTTTTGATGCTGAAAGCGGTACAATTATTTTGCATGGAAATTTGGCGTTTTATATTGTAGGCCTGTAATTCTTAGGAATAACTCACTTAAATCTGTCCAAACCAGAGTCTAGTAGACATCTCGGGTATGATAAAGTTTGAAACACTAATTTTCAAACATTAATAAAAGCTTTTTGTTTAAAAAAAAAAATAGTTTGAAACACTAAATAATAAATTATAATATAATAAATAACTATAAATAATTATACCAAATAATATAATAATAATAATAAAAATTATTCAATAATGTAATCAAATCAAAAACACTGAAATTTGCTCAGTTGCAGAATTGTCGCTGTCATGACTTTTTAGTGTTTGATGACGGATCTCCCCACAAATCACTATCGCTCAATTCTGCGAGTAATTCTGATTTATTATCGCTGTTTTCTACTGATCTAAAACCACTTTTGATGTATAGGGACGGTTTTGATTGCTATGGACATTCTCCAGTTTCCAGGCAGAAAACAGTTTTTATAACATAAAACTGCATGCAGGGCACTGGACAAACCACTAGGGACAAAAGGGATGTGAAATAATTTCATACAGTAATGTAATCTGTAAGATTACAGTGTACTGTATGTATTGTGTGTGTTTCACTTTTTGAATTTGGCGTCTGTGCGTCGCAACGCTTGCAGGGAACGGAGCTCGGCCCTGTGATGAATCGAGCTCACACTGTGGGGAGACATCGCAGGAATCTGGGGACAAGGTAAGTAAGCTCTTCCTGGATCCTACAATGCGATCCAGAGTCAGGCTCAGAGTTACCGCTTTTGGTTCTGAAATTCCACCCCGAGCCAGACTCGGGAATACCGCCAGGGAGGTTAAGGTATAACAGGTAAATACAAGTTGTACAGGCACAGAGAGGTAATCATTGCTATCAAGGAATAAGTTTAAATGGTTCACAAATGG
Organism: Aquarana catesbeiana; assembly: GCF_042186555.1. NCBI lineage: Eukaryota > Metazoa > Chordata > Amphibia > Anura > Ranidae > Aquarana > Aquarana catesbeiana. The sequence continues at coordinate 69,457,661 of NC_133336.1, read as the reverse complement.
ATCTCTCACATTGCCTTTTAACAGGTTAAACCGTAAATAGTGTAAAAAGAACACAAAGAAAACCAGAAAAGAAAATATATGTAAAAAGAAATGTAAGAGTAGTAATGTACGTAGACCAGATTGCATCTGCCAGGTGTGACAAGTAAATAGAAGCTGACTATGTATAGTCCAAAAAGTTAACAAATAGAATCCTCATCAGTATTGGGCAGGGGCGGACTGACCGTTTGGGCACTCGAGCAGTGCCCGAGGGCCCCAAGGCCACTAGGGGGCTCCATCAGTGTGGCCAGCCTCAGTAAAACTAGGGACAGTATGTAAGAATCTGTGTTTTTTTACATCTGTCCGTGAAATGTCCCTTGCCAACATCATTTTGCTGTGAAAATCCCGAAGGCTATAGCTGCCCCACCTCTGCACTGCCTCCTCAGCCAATAGGAACACAGTGTGCACGCCCCCTTCCCCACCGTGGCTCATTTGATTTCAGAGCAGGAGATGCCAACAGCTGGAGGGGAGGGGAGGGAGGAGGGGACAGCCTGCAGTGTGGGAGGGGCTGTAGTCGGCAGGAAGGCAAGCTTGCTGAGCTGAACTGATTGTATTTTTGTCAGTGGCTCTGAAGTTGTTGAAGTTGTTGTATCGATTTTCTGTGTGAGAAGTGCCATGCTTCTGGAGGAAGGATGTTCTGAACATCTCCCCTGCCTATTCATTACCTGCCCACCAGTACACAGACACAGTCCACTCCTCTCCTACATTACCATCTAATGTGTCTGTAAGCTGCTGGGGCATTATAAGTCTCAGCATGCCAGGAGATGGGGGGCAACAGTGTGTTCAATTAGGCAGATTTTTGGGTGAAAAGTGCTGGTGTGTGTCTGTGTGTATATGTATATATGTATACTGTGTGTATATATGTATACTGTGTGTCTATGTCTATGTGTATATATGTATATTGCGTGTCTATGTCTATGTGTGTATAATGTATATATGTATACTGTGTGTCTATGTCTATGTGTGTATATATGTATACTGCGTGTCTGTCTATGTGTGTATATATGCATACTGCGTGTCTGTCTATGTGTATATATGTAAACTGCGTGTCTATGTCTATGTGTGCATATGTATACTATGTGTCTATGTGTATATATGTATACTGCGTGTCTATGTGTATATATGTATATTGTGTGTCTATGTGTATGTGTGTATATGTATATTGTGTGTGTGTGTGTGTATACTGTATGATCCATGTGTGCCTATTGCCGCTAAACAGAAGTCGATCTAACAATCCCATGCCCCTGAAAAATCCACTTGTTGCCATTCGGAGGCAGCTGAATGGTGAACTGCTGAGCTTGGACTCAGATTAGGCAGCAGGGCAGGTCTGGGCACACACCTGTGCAGTGATATCATGGCACACATCAAGCATGACTTTTATTCACATGCCCCACTCTGCAGACTGTGATGTATAGGGAGAATGTTGGGACTTTGGGAGGAACTTCTATCGCCCGGGGGCCCCATGAGTTGTCAGTCCGCCCCTGGTATTGGGTATGTTGACATGGGAGGCCTCAACCTATCCGGTCATTGAGATTAGGGACTAAGAGGTCTCCAAGCCCGGTACATATTTGGTGAGTTGACCAACTTCCCCATTTACGGTCGAAGATGTGCATAGTGTCTAGGAGAGTGTGATGCACTCTCTCCATAAATCTGATGGATTCTATACATAGGAGCACCTGTGACCATGTTACATAGGGGCGTCGCCAGTTGAGGGCAATGGACCATTAGATAGCGCTGAAGAGCGTATGCACTAGCTTCTGTTGAGGGGGGAGACCCCCTCAAGTCACCGGTACTCCAGTTAACTGGAGTATCAGCGAGGAGGTTTTTTGCCATAAAGGTTTCAACACAGTGCAGCTCCAGAATATGTGCAGGGGAATACCCCTGTCTTGACATCCTCTAAAGCATGTGGCAGGGACCAGTGGGTAAATTCTATGCACTCTGTCAGGGGTGTAGTACCAGCGGGTGTGTAGTTTAACTACTGTCTCTTTGATGGAGACTAAGTGTGTGCATTTATGCATGTTAGAGACCATATCCTGCCAGTCCTCTGCTGAAAACGAAAACTCCTGGGCTGTCTCTGTCTCCCAGCCTAACATAGCTGTAGATTTGGTTGTGGTGTCATGGTCATTAAGATACTGGTATAAGGTTGAGATAGTCCCTCTATCTCTGGAGGCCCCTCCACAAAGATTCTCAAATGGTGACTTGGCCAGTTCCACCCCTTGTGCTAGGGAGTTAGAGAAAAAGTGATGTATTTGCAAATATTTATAACATTTGGATCTATGGAGGGCAAAATTCTGCTATAGGTGTTCAAATGAGTAGAAGGAGCCGTGTCATGCAGCAGGGATTCTAAGGTTACAAGCCCCTGTCCAATCCAGATGTGGAATAATAGGCCCGTGTTGAAGGCAGGAGTGAACTGGGGTTCTCCTGGGAAAGAGGCCAGGCTTTAAGGAAATCATTTTTAATAAGTTTACAGTTATGTAAAAAACAAAAAATATCTACAGTATACATATATTTGAACCTGGTGTAAGTACCTACATTTGTCTTGATCTCATGAATGTAACCTTTCTGCTTATTTACTAATCTCAAGAAGCTTTTTTCTAGTACTGAATAGACCAATAAGTGTTTTGGTTTTGTCCATCCTGCCATCTTTATCCCTACTGCACACCGGCATGTAACAAATGACCCTTGGGGTTCTATATGCCTCAGAGTCTGCTAAGGGCTTGTATTGTAAAACTAGCAGCTTTTCGAACAGATGTTCATATGAACATTGATACCAAAATTCCCCCCAATACATTCAATGACTTGACGAATGCTGTTCAAAAATCCTTGATTCTAACATTCAATTTTGGAGTGAATGGATTTTCCCAGACTAAAACCACATTCACTGTGAGAACTTTGTTCATTTTAGAAAATTTTTCTATCCTTTTCCCTTGAGTTTCCTTGTCACTGCAGTCAAAAATGAATGCCAATTCATCCCCATTATCCATTATAAAATCATAAATTCTTAAAATGAAAATTGAACGAAATTCTTCTAATTTATGGCCAATTTAACCACTTCAATACCGGGCACTTTCACCCCCTTCCTGCCCAGGCCAATTTTCAGCTTTCAGCGCTGTCACACTTTGAATGACAATTGGGCGGTCACACAATGCTGTACCCAAGCAAGATTTTTTATATTTTTTTGAGACAGATAGCACTTCCTTTTGGTGGTATCTGATCACCACTGGGTTTTTTCTTTTTTGCTAAACAAACGAAAAAACAACATTTTTGAAGAAAAAAAAGTTTTTCTTAGTTTCTGTTATAACATTTTGTAAATAAGCAATCTTTCTCTTTCACTGATGCGCGCTGATGAGGCTGCACTGTTGGGCACTGATGAGGCAACACTGATGGGCACTGATGAAGCGGCACTGATGAGGTGGCACTAATATGCAGTACTGATATGGGGCATTGATATGCAGCACTGATGGGCAATGATAGGCGGTACTGATGGGCATTGATAGGCAGCACTCTTGGGCACTGATAGGCATTACTTATGAGCTCTGATAGGCAGCACTTATGGGCACAGATAGGCGGCACTGATGAGCAATGATAGGCACTGATAGGCGCCACTGATAGGCTGAACTAATGGGCACTGATGGGCACTGATAGATGGCACACATGTGTGGAGGCACTGATGGGCACTGAAAGGCATCACTGATGGGCACTGATTGGCATCACTGATCGGCACTGATTGGCATCACTGGTGGGCATCACTGGTGGGCACTGACAGGCATCACTAATGGAGCTGCACTGATAACCAGGGCACGAATAATCAGTGCAGATATCCCAACTGAGGAAAGCTGCTTATCGGCTCTCCTCTCCAAAGATGCAGTGTGTGTCCCCCGGGGGCGTGTATGAGCCGCCTGTTGCCTGTTCTGAAGGAAGTCATATGATGTCCATTCAGAATGGCGAAGCCACCGCCTGGTCGTCATTCTGCTATAGACCAGGCGGGGAGGTGTTAAGTGGCAAAGTTTACTTTACATGAAAGCGCCACCGAGGTGACCAATCAATTTCTCTCTTTATCTTTTCAGCTTTAGACCAGCCTTAATAGGTCAAACAGGGTCTCTTCAAAATAGAAAATAAATATTTATGATACATTTCCTAAATATTTCTAAATTATTTTTATAAAGGATATAGCATTGCCTGTGATTGTTTTATTTATGCAAGTTATAACATGGCAGAATTCTTTCGTAATATGAGATAAATCCGTGATATTCTCCTGTGCTTTAGGTGCAATATTTTCCATGACTAAGGGATTGCAGATGTTGAGGCTTTCCCTTTACCTTCAAAACCCCAAAGAACAACAGTTTTAAAGCCAGACAAATGATTGGATATGGTTTATTTTTGGAGTCAAATGGCCATAGCAGACATTTTTTTTTAAATAAAAAAATACAACATTTAGGTAAAATAACAAATGATACATCATCAAACAGAACAATATAGGGGGATTGAGTTTAATCACATATTATACATTTCTAAAACTGAACTCCAGACTTCTGTCCTGCATAGGTGAACAGGCTCCTCTCCTTTACTGATAAAGCTTACTCTGATTTCACTGCACACTTTGGGGTTAATTTACTAAAGCTGGAGAGTGCAAAATCAGGCTCACTTCTGCATAGAAACCAATCAGCTTCCGGGTTTTATAGCCAAAGCTTAGGTTAAAAGCTGATTGGCTACCGTGCACAGCTGCACCAGATTCTGAGTGCACCAGCTTTAGTAAATCTGCCCCACTGAGCTTCTCACAATATGCATAGGAAACTGCACCAAGTCAGACCAAGCCTACCTTATTTCCTGGCTGGAGGGCATCCAGCATCATCTCACACTTTTCTGCTAAGTCTTTCTGTCCCTGGCCCACTCCATTCCTTCATTGAGTTTCAGTTCCTTCAGTCATGGAGGCTCAGTCTCATTACATGTGAGCATTACCTTGGGCAGTCTGTGTACAAGTGCAAACCACTTACGAATGTCCAACCCTCCAAACTGAAATCCACCTAAGCATGGCTTATTTGTCAGTGGGAGCACAGGGGAACACAGTTCAACACTGAATGTGTGTAATGGCAAGGGGTGGTGGGGTGTGCTGAAGGTTCTATTAATGCGCGCGGGGGGGGGGGGGGGGGCGTTATCGTTTGCTGCAGGGGAGGTCTATTGTTGCTCAGAGAAAGGGGGTCTATTCTTGCTTTCTGCAGGAGGGGTCTATTGATGCTGGCTGGCGGGGGATTTATTGCTGTTGGTGGGGTCTAATGTTGCTGGGGTTGATCTATTGTTACTTGGGGAGTATTTTGTTGCAGGGGTCCATTGTTGCTGGGGGATTTATTATTTCTGGGGAGGGGTCTATTGTTGCTGAGGTTGCTGAGGGGATCTATTGTTGCTGGGGGGGTAAATTTTAGCTGGGGGAGATCTACTGTTAAGGGAGGGGTCTATTCTTGCTGGCTGCTGGAGAGTCAATGGATGCTGGCTGCTGGGGTGGATCTGTTGTTGCTGAAGGAGTGTTTTGCTGCGGGGGGGATTGCGAGGGGGAGGGGATATCTTGTTGTTGGTGGGGGATCTATATTACTGCTTTTCTTGCTATCATTAACAAATTCCATGCAAATTGCTTAGCACCACAAAAAGAGAAGCCCGCAGCTGAGAAGGGACGCAGTCAGCGCAGGGGAGACATGACAGGGTGATAAGGCAAACCAGCAAGGTCAGGGTTAAAGGTGTGGTCATAAAGGTGTGGTCATATAAGGTGTGGCATATGGCTGTAATTAAGTGGTCATTATTGGCCGGAATTTGGTGCAAAGGGGGGGTGCTAATAGTTAATAAATTAATGTAAATGGGGTGGGGCTGTAACAGTTCTAGTGGAACCTGTTGAGAACATCATCTTTACAGTGGAGTGCTACTTTACATGATGAGCGAACTTGAGCAACTTTTATCCCAGCTAAGGGCTGCTGCTGGGATACATGGAGCTGAGTGGATACAGAGACAAGTGACCGAGTCATTGCAAGGAGTCCAGCAGGGTCCTTCACAAGCAGGACCTGCCACACAGCGCGCTAGGAGGTCTAAGCCTCCTGAGCGGTTCACCCCTGACAGGACTCCTCAGGCTCAGCGCCGCAATGGGAGCCCGTTCGCGGAACCTTCAGGCCCCCCTGCCAAACGATTGCCTGTGTTGGCCAGGGGAGAGCCTGGGAGGAATCCCCATCCTAGGCGGAGCCTGAGGGGGATGGGACCCACAAGCCAGATGGCGACTCACCCATCCTCCTCCGACCGGATTCCGGAATGTGCGGCTGGTGTGGATGGCGATGTTCCGGTCGACACGCCAGCCCGTCGGGGAAGAGAAGTTGGAGCGGGCCTCGGCAACGATCGGGAGGCGGCCGGTGGCTCTGTCAGCCGAAGGGAGGAGCGGCGCTGCGAGAGGGGCACGTCTGCCCGAGGAAGAGATGCGACGGCGCGCACCTCCAGGCCACAGGTGGCGCCTGCGAGCCCGGGTAAGGCCGGGGCGCAGGGTGATGACGTCAGAGCGGTCGGACGCTCGGAGCGGCGCAGGCCGGCGAGCCTGTCCGTGTCAAGAGGAACGGCGGCGGCTGAGGGAGGGAGAGGACGGCCGGATCACAGGCGGCTTTCGGTTCCCGTGACGCCAGCAGAGCAGCGGAGAGAAGATGCCAGTAGCATGGAGGAGGGAGAAGTGGAAGAGGATGTCGGTGACGCCGTGGCGGAAGTCGGACCGGCGGCTGGGGGGGTCCACGGCCCCATGCAGCCTGGTGAGTGCACTCCTGTTTTGCTTCCTTTATTTTCTCCCTCTGTGTGGTCAGGTGTGGGGGCCCAAGGTCAGGTAGGGGGGGCTCCTGGGAGTATGGGGTCAGAGGGGCTCACAAGGGAGGTATTGCTGGGGTTGAGAGAGTTACTGCAAAAGCTGGGCAGTGGGGGGGCGCCTGGGGGGGCGGCTGTGGTGGGGGACAGTTCAGGGAGACAGGTGCCACCACCGGAAGTCTCCTCCGCTCCTCCGGCTGTGGTAATAGCGTCGGATGTGCCGCAGGGACCAAGTGGAGAGACCTCGGGGGAAAAGCCGCCGGACAAAAGTGACAAGGAGGTGGATAAGGTAAGATTGGCGGATGCGGCGAAATGCGAGGTGTACGTGTGCTTTGAAGGTCCTTTGGGTGCGCACCTGAAACAGGAAGTGAGGGACCGTATTTGGAAAGGGGAATACGTGGAAATATTTTCCCTGCTCCCTCTTGAAAAATTTAACTTAGACCGCGTAAAACCTGATGAGAGTAAGAAAGAGGACGAGGAGAAACGGCGGTATCGCCTTATTCCTCGCACGTTCAATAATTGGTTGCAGGCGTTCGCAATCTTAGCTAGCGTTGTTGGCGAAAGGGAGCCGGCGAGCTGCTCGGCTTTGTTTTGCTATTTGGACGCAATTGGGGAGGCATATAGGGTCTATGGCGGCATGGCATGGTTACGCTACGATGAACAGTTTCGTCAGCGGAAGGCGGTCAGGCCAGCTATTCGATGGGATCACAAGGACATAGGGCTTTGGATGAAGCTGATGACCCCGGCTAGGAGCGGGGGTCAGTTTTTTCCAGGAGGGGCTGGCGGTGCTTCCACCTCAGGCTCGTCGGTCGTTAAGAAAAAGGGGGTTTGCTGGCAGTTCAATGACAGCTCGTGCCGATTTGGAGGGTCCTGTCGCTTCAAGCATGAATGCTCAGGATGCGGGGGCAGTCATTCCTTCAGTAGGTGTTTCAAGGCTGGAAAAAACAAGGCCGGGGATGGATCTGGGAAAAGGGAAGACTCCAGTGAGGGCGGGAAGGATGTTGCCTTTCCTAAATAGGTACCCGGACCAGGAGTCGGCTAGACTCCTGTGGGAGGGATTCTCGGTGGGTTTCAGAATCCCGTGCTCTTTGACTACGGTTCCGCCGATCTCCGAGAATCTGCAGTCTGCTCGGCTTTTCCCGGGGGTTGTAACGGAGAAACTGCAGAAGGAAGTTTCTTTGGGTAGGATGGGCGGTCCATTTTCTTCCCCGCCCATTGAGGGCTTAATTGTGTCTCCCCTGGGTGTGGTGCCCAAAAAGGAACCTGGGAAGTTCCGTTTAATTCACCACCTTTCGCATCCCAAAGGGGCGTCTGTAAACGATGGTATTGATCCGCAGGCCTGTGCGGTCACCTACACATCGTTCGATGCCGCAGTAGTATGGGTACGCAGGTATGGACAGGGAACTTTGTTGGCGAAAGTTGACGTGGAGTCGGCTTTTCGTCTACTTCCGGTCCATCCGGATAGCATGCACCTCCTGGGTTGCAGGTGGCAAGGGTCGTATTTTGTCGATCGTTGTCTACCAATGGGGTGCTCCATCTCGTGCGCGCTGTTTGAGACCTTCAGTTCCTTTGTGGAATGGGTAGTGCGGGATGTGTCCGGGCTCAATTCCGTCATCCATTACTTGGATGATTTTTTGTGTATAGGCCCTGCGGGTTCTAACGCATGCGCGGTACTGCTGGGCACGTTACAGCATGTAGCGGATCGTTTTGGCATTCCCTTAGCACCGGAAAAAACGGTTGGTCCCACGACAGAATTGGTTTTCTTGGGGATCACGATCGATTCAGTAGCCATGGAATGCCGTTTGCCGGAGGCAAAGCTTGCGGCTTTACGGCAAGAAGTCAGGGCCATGGGGGGCAGACGCAAAGTTCGGGTCAGGGAGCTGCAGTCCCTTTTGGGAAAATTAAACTTTGCCTGCAGAATCATTCCAATGGGCAGGATATTCTGCCGCCAGCTTTCGTTAGCCATGGCGGGGGTAAGTAACCCCAGACATTTTGTTCGTTTGACCCGGGATCACCAAGCTGATCTCAGGGTTTGGGATGAATTTTTGGGAACCTACAATGGGAGGTCAATGTGGATGTCGGGCCCCGTGAGCAATGCGGACATGGCATTGTTTACGGATGCGGCCGGGTCCGGTGGATACGGAGCATTCTTACAGGGTAAGTGGAGCGCCGGTGGTTGGCCTGATACTTGGAGGGAGGCCGGGTGGTTGCGTAACTTAGCGCTTTTGGAATTGTTTCCAATTGTGATGGCGGTGGAAATTTGGGGCGAGGCATTTCGGAACAAAAAGGTGCGTTTCCATTGCGACAACTTGGGAGTTGTCTCTGCCATTAACACCCTGTCGGCCTCCTCACTTCCGGTGGTGCGCTTGTTACGGCACTTGGTATTGTTATGCCTTCGCCTGAATGCTTTTGTCTATGCGGTGCACATTCCGGGGGTTTCTAATAGGATTGCGGATGCCTTGTCTCGTTCGCAGTGGAAAGAGTTTCGGAGATTGGCGCCGGACGCGGAGCAGCATGGTACCCCCTGTCCTCCAGGGTTATGGACGATCGCATTGGAGTCGCCGCTGGATTGATCAGAAAATCCCTGAGTGAGGCGACATGGGGCGCATACGCTGGTGCGTGGAGGGAATGGAATGCGTTGCTGGAGGAGGTAGGGGGGCTTGAGCCCCGAGACGACGTGTCAGCATTGGTCCTGTATTTCGTTGTTCAAAACTTTTTGAAGGGGGCATCAGTATCGTCAGTGGATCGTAAATTAGCGGGTTTGGCCTTTTGGTTTAAACTGCAGGGAGGCGAGGATGTCACGAAATCGTTTATCATAAGACAGGCTATGAAGGGATATCGTAAGGGGAGCAAGTCCAGAGATATGCGGCGCCCGGTTTCCTTCACCACTTTGTGGTTGATTATGGCTCATATTCCGGGGGTGTGTGGAGATGGGTATGAGCAACTCTTGTTTCGGGCGGCTTTTCAGTTGGCCTTTTTTGGGGCGTTACGCATAGGAGAATTGGTCAGCCCTGCCAAACACGTTGCGGGGGGACTTTTCAGAGACGAGGTGACTGTAACAGAAGTGTCAGTAAGCTTAGTGATTCGTAAGTCTAAAACGGATCAAGCTGGAAGAGGGGTAGTACTGGAGTTGTTTCGGGGTAAGGTGGCCGGGCTGTGCCCGGTTTCGGCGGTGTCACAATTTATTGCGGTCAGGCCTGCCAGTGCGGGACCTTTCTTGATGCACAGGAATGGCTCGTATTTATCGCGTTTTCAGTTCATTGCGGTTTTTCGTAAATGTCTGAATGCGGCAGGCCTGGATCCCAGGCAGTTCGGATCTCACTCTTTCTGAATCGGAGCCGCCACGGAGGCGTCAAGATGGGGGTTGGGAACTGAGATGATAAAACGCATCGGCAGGTGGGAGTCGAATCGTTTCAGGTTGTATGTTAGACCTCATTTAATGTGAAGATGAGAGAGGGGGTCTTTGTCGTCACGTTTGTGTTGACTCTCATGCTAACTCTTTTCTATGTGTTGGTCTTATTGTTTTAATTTTATATGTCCAGGTTGGTGGGGCAATGTTTTTTCTCTATTTGTTTTCAGGTCGCAGATGCCTAGTTTGGATCCTCGGGCATTCATTTGTTTACTGGGGGGCCAAGAGGGCTGAAGTTAGACCCGATGCCAGGCAGTTAGGTCTCCCCTGGGAAGAGGGTAGTGTTCGCTGGATAGGAGTAAGGGGCATGTTGTGGAACAGAGTGGTTCCCGAGGTGCATAGATTTGCACGCTGGGACAGGGCCCCGGATATTATGGTAATTCACGCTGGGGGGAATGATCTGGGCGTCAGGCGTTCTAGAGAACTGATAAAAGACATTCGGTTCGATTTCCTCAGGCTTCGCTGTGACTTCCCGGGCACTGTTTTTGTTTGGTCCGAGATCGTGGCTCGCACGGTTTGGAGAGAAGCCAGATCTGTGGACCGAATCAATAAGGCCCGGATTAAAGTCAATAAGGAGGTGGGGCGGTTTTTTGTCAGGAATGGGGGCCTGGTAATTAGGCATCAGGATTTAGAGTCCGAGACATGGCGTTACCTTAGGGGCGATGGCGTTCACCTTAACGCGGTAGGGACGGACATGTGGTTTTTGGGCCTGGAGGATGGAGTACACAGGGCTCTTCGTGTGTGGCGGAGCGCTCAGGTATAAGGAGTCATACCTGTGCGCTGTGGCATGTTAGGATCCTTGGCGGTGGTAGAATGTGGTGCATTCTGGGTAAACGGTGGGGAACCATCAGGTATGGTATCCTCGAGTGGGAACGGTTCACTGGCTAGTGACCGTGCAGATTAAGGACCCTGGGGTGGCTGAGGTTAGCTGGGTTTAGGCCCTGAGTCTTCATATATAGCGGCTGGGGTGGCAACTCAGTTTAGATGTGCCTCTGACACAAATTAAGAGGGTAATGGTTACATTGGTACCGCCTTGGATCTTAAAATGATAGATATTTTATATATATATACAGTTTAGTGAAATAGTATAGTTAGGTGGGTTCTTACAGTGTGTATTGTAACAAAAGTTGTTTTATTAATAAAAGGCCATGTTGGCCATTTAACCCACCTTAGGTGTCGAGTGTTTATTCTAAATCATAGTAAATTTAAGTTAAGGTTCAAATGGGTAAGGGTACTGTAGGGTAAGCTCTTAGCTACCATTGTCAAGAGAAGCCCGCAGCTGAGAAGGGACGCAGTCAGCGCAGGGGAGACATGACAGGGTGATAAGGCAAACCAGCAAGGTCAGGGTTAAAGGTGTGGTCATAAAGGTGTGGTCATATAAGGTGTGGCATATGGCTGTAATTAAGTGGTCATTATTGGCCGGAATTTGGTGCAAAGGGGGGGTGCTAATAGTTAATAAATTAATGTAAATGGGGTGGGGCTGTAACAGTTCTAGTGGAACCTGTTGAAAACATCCCTCCCTCCCGCCCTTAATCTGAGGGGTAGTAGTGAATGGGGGTTGTTTTCGGGTGTTTTACAATGCGTAGGGGCATGTTAGGATCCTTGGCGGTGGTAGAATGTGGTGCATTCTGGGTAAACGGTGGGGAACCATCAGGTATGGTATCCTCGAGTGGGAACGGTTCACTGGCTAGTGACCGTGCAGATTAAGGACCCTGGGGTGGCTGAGGTTAGCTGGGTTTAGGCCCTGAGTCTTCATATATAGCGGCTGGGGTGGCAACTCAGTTTAGATGTGCCTCTGACACAAATTAAGAGGGTAATGGTTACATTGGTACCGCCTTGGATCTTAAAATGATAGATATTTTATATATATACAGTTTAGTGAAATAGTATAGTTAGGTGGGTTCTTACAGTGTGTATTGTAACAAAAGTTGTTTTATTAATAAAAGGCCATGTTGGCCATTTAACCCACCTTAGGTGTCGAGTGTTTATTCTAAATCATAGTAAATTTAAGTTAAGGTTCAAATGGGTAAGGGTACTGTAGGGTAAGCTCTTAGCTACCATTGTCATGATACTTGGTTCTGTATTCTCTAAAAGAGGTGGTACTTGGGGCTGGGTAGGGGGTGGAGCCAGGGCATGGTGCTCAGAGGTGGATAGGGGGTGGGGACAAGGGGTGACTTGGAAGGGGGGGAGTTCCTGCACCTATTTTCTGAGAAAAAAAGCCCTGCACCCAAGACATTTTTATATTTGCAATAACTCATAGAAACATAGAAGAGTGGTGGCAGAAAAAGACCAAGTGGTCCATCAAGTCTGTCCCATTTTTTTCATTTATATATGTTTTTGGGGGGTTTTTTTGTTTTGTTTTTGAATTTTTCTATTAACATTTACTACTATACAAGTTAGTACTGTTTTTCTTTTTGTCTACATACTATTGTCTGACTCACTACTTCTGCTGAAAGTCTATTCAAAGCATAGACTACTCTTTCGGTATAATAATTATATTAGCCAGCCCACTGCTTGCTCAGAACTGAGAGATCTTGAAAGGAATACTGAGGCAGCGTGCTGTGTAGGGTTGCCACCTTAACTGGAATGACCCGGACAGTCCATTTTTTGACCGCTGTGCCCGGGTTTGTATCCTCCTGTAACCCGGACACCACAACATAAGCTCCAGTCCCAGCCAGTGTGGAAAGTACCTGCAGCCCTCCACCAGCACCATGCCCTCACACCCCCCCCCCCTCTGAATGCGCTCTCTCCCGAGTTCCACCAGCAGCACTCCCCCTGCTCCTGTGGCTACAGTGGGGAGTACCTCATCCTGCTCCCCCACTCTGATGCCCTCTCTCCCACCACCAGCTACCCCCCCTGCCTTCAGCAGTGAGCAACACTCCCGAGTGAGTCCCCCATCGTCCCCCCCCGTCAATGTGCCGGTCAGGAAATGCAGGATGCTCTCTCCCACCAGCACCACGTTTTCCTCATCTTCCCCTGCTCCAGCAGAGCTAATGTTTAATTGTGACAGGTAAGTAAGAGAATAGTCTGGTCAGTCGTCCTCGCCCCTGTCAATGCAGCCAGTGTAGCAATCAGCCTCAGTACAGGGAGCAAGTGCAACCCACAGCTTACAGAATGGGACAGCAGGAGAGAGGTATGTACAGTCCATCACTGAGTACCACTGTCCCCTTGTCCATCCCACTGTCCCCTTGTCCATCCCATGATCCCCCTGTCAATCCCACGGTCCCCCTGTCCATCCCACGGTCCCCCTGTCCATCCCACTGTCCATCCGACTATCCCCCTGTCCATCCCACGGTCCCCCTGTCCTTCCCACTGTCCATCTGCTCATCCCACATTCCCCCCTTGCCCATCCCACGGTCCCCCTATCAATCTGTTCATCCCCTTGTCCCTCTGTCCATCCCACGTTTCCTCTGTCCATCCCACTGCCCCTCTGTCCATCCCTCTGTCCATCCCACTGTCCCCCAGACTACTCTGCAGCCCCCCAACCACTCTGCAGCCCCCCCGTCCACCTTGCTGCCTCCCCCTGTGCATCCCTCTGATGTGGGGTTCTTTGGGGTGCTGTGGTTGCGGTGGTCCACTTTGGGGTGCCTTAGATATGATGGACTGATTTGGAGTGTTGAGATAGAATGGGCCACTTTGGTGTGGTATTGATAGTGTGGGTTGCTATAGGTAGGATGAGCTACTTTGAACTGTCGGTGGAAGGTTTGGGTGCAGTGGATAGTAAGGGGTGTTGTAGGTAGGGTGGGTTAATTTAGGCCCCTTCCACGGTTAACGCAATGAGGCTACACCCTCTGTTCACTGTGGCTTACACAGCACACTGTGTTACTACTCTCTTTAAGCCACCCCAGGGTGTTTGAGGTCTTTTACAATCCTATTGTCTATATAGTGTATACTACAAAAAAAAATGCAGTGCGCCAGAAAAGTGTTTGGGTTTGGCTTGAAGAAAAGGTGGCAACCCTAGTGCTGTGATGTATTTTGACCAGCGTTCTTAACCAAAATATGCTTGCGTTACAGTGGAGGTCAAGGACCTGCGCTTTCTGGCAGAGGTGCAGGCATCACGAAACTGTCTAAACAAATTATTTGGCAAATAAAGCAGTTTCCATATATGTATTTCAACACTGTGCCTAGCTGCTTTAGCAATAAATATTGGTTTGTAGGTCTATAATATCATTACTGTACGCAGCAATTATAAAAGGGTGAGGCATACATATTAACACCAAACTGACATTACATCAACCAGGAGCCATTTTGCCTTTGGAACTGTTTGCGAAACTATTTGTTACTGTTTTTCCCATATCATCACTGATATGATTAAAATAAAAAAGAAAAGATTAAATTTATCAAGTCCAATTAATTAGGGAGTTTAAAATATTATACTGTATCCATCCAACACTTAAGAAAATATTTCACTGTGCCCTAAGCTGGCTTAGTGGTTAGGTACTTACACGTCTGTGTTACGCAAACTTGCAATCTCTGTACAAGCTTGGGCAGGTTCAGACATTTGCATGACTTATCAGCAGTAATGAAATGCACCATGCCAGCGTGCAAACTTTATTTTACATGGAGAGATTAATTTACTGGGACAACATGATGGCATTGAAAGAGTAGGTAAAAAAAAAAAAAAAAAAGACTAGCAGGCTTGTTTCATAAGGCAAAAATCAACATATAAATTGCAGTAGCTCAGAGCAGCCAATTCAAAATTCCTTCTTTCGCTGACTTCACCAGAGTAAGCTGGAGGAAATTATTTTTTTAGTCCCCATTCATATTGTCGTGTTTTGGGAACATGCACATTACCGCAATCCCAGGCACTGCACGCCACTTGCGATGCTGCAATGTGGTGAGATTCATTCAGAATCCAACATGCGCTGCAAAAGGTGCAGGTCCAATTTCTCGACTTCTGAGGCAAGTGCCAGCTGATTCGTTTTTATTAGGCTGCCTAACGCTGCTTACATTAAGGCTGGGTTCACACTATTGCTGGGTTTTCCCGCATCCAATTTGCATGTCAGGAGATTGTGACCATCTCTCTATGAAGCCGATTCACACATCTCCGGAGCGGCTCTGGTGCTAATTTACACAGGAAGCCTGTGTGTTTTCTGGTCTGTTTCAGGTCCGAATTCAGCCAAAAATTTGGGATGAAATTGGACCTGAAACAGTGAACAGGGTCGCACCGGACCCCTGTTGTGAGCCACTCAATGCTGTGGTGTGAACCCAGCCTTAAGTGTAAAACAAAGGAGTGCTTTAACACACTGCAGTGGTTAGGTGTGAACCTAACCTTAGGGTTACAGTACTTTACACATCATAATTACTTGATTGTCTTCATCGGGGACAAACCCTACGGTCCCCGATCGGTCCTCGCGGCTGCAGCGCCTCGTCACAGCAGAGAGCAGGAGGACAGTAGCAGTACACTGATGTGAGTGGCTCGGTGGCGGCGCCTGTCCACAGCAGAGAGGAGGACACTGATATGAAGGGGGCAGAGGAGAACAATACTGTGGGAAGGAGTGAGGGGGCAAAGGCGGACATTACTGGGGGGGTGAAGGGGCAGAGGAGGACATTACTGTGGGGGGGTAAAGGGGGCAAAGGAGGACATTACTGTGGGAGGGAGGTGGAGGGGGCAGAGGACATTACTGGGGGAGGAGTGAAGAGCATAGAAGTGACCATTACTGGGGGGGGTGAAGAGGGCAGAGGTAGACATTACTGGGGGGAAGGTGAAAGGGGCAGAGGTGGACATTACAGAGGGGAATTTTTCCCAGGACTTGACCCCTGGCTTTTCAGGCCTTTGGAAGTGGTATTTCTACCGCTTTGATATATGATGTCTTTCCGATATCACTGGTTGCTAAGGAAGAGGCGGATGCTAGCGCTCACCTCCTCCCTAGGAACCACTGATGTCACTGGGAATCCCTGCTACTTGAGCAAAGGGATGGGAATCTGCAGTGACATCACTGCCCAAATATAGCCATATATAAGTTCACATATACTTCAAAGTTAAAGTTTTTGTATTACTTTAGGAGAGTTGTATTCCTCTTTTGACGCTAGATTGCAACACAACCAGAGAAAAAAATTGGTTTGTGCAAATTAGTATTAATGAAAAACATGTTGCGCTATCCATATAAAGTGCATAAATTCAATCAAGTAAGAAATTCATATATATCATATTCATAAATAATCCAATAATCCAATAAAGTCCATCAGAAAAAAGAAGAAGAGAAGTGCTCTTGTGCAAAAAGTTAATTTATACTTGTGTACCAACAGAAATCCATATTTCAGCGTGGATAGCAAAATCTTCAAACCCAAAAGTGCACACCCAACTCTCAAGCCACTTACCAACTACTCTGACCCCAAGATGGGGGTCTGACTGCACTTTAACCCAATATTCCCATGGGATGAATGGAAATCAGGAGCCAAGATTCCAGGTTGGGTTACCATACAACCTAGATGTTCAACAGTGTGCTTAGCTACTCTGACCCTAAGATGAGGGTCTGGCTGCACTTTATCCTAGTATTCCCAAGGGATTGATGGATATCAGGAGCCAAGATTCCAGGATAGGTTGGTTACCATACAACCATTATGTTCAACAGTGGGCTCAGCTACTCTGACTCCAAGATGGGAGTCTGGCTGCACTTTATCCCAGTATCGCCATGGGATAGATATCGGGAGCCAAGATTCCAGGATGGGTTACCATTAGGGATGAGCCAAACACCCCCCAGTTCGGTTCGCAGCAGAACAAGCGAACAGGTAAAACATGTGTTCGGACACGCGAACACCGTTAAAGTCTATGGGACACAAACATGAAAAATCAAAAGTGCTAATTTTAAAGGCTTATATGCAAGTTATTGTCATAAAAAAAGTGTTTGGGGACCTGGGTCCTGCCCCAGGGGACATGTATAAATGCAAAATAAAGTTTTAAAAACGTCCGTTTTTTTGGGAGCAGTGATTTTAATAATGCTTAAAGTGAAACAATAAAAGTGAAATATTCCTTTAAATTTCATACCTTGCGGGTGTCTATAGTATGCCTGTAAAATGGTGCATGTTTCCCGTGTTTAGAACAGTCCGAGAGCAAAATGACATTTCTAAAGGAAAAAAAAGTCATTTAAAAGTACTCGCAGCTATAATGAATTGTCGGTCCCGCCAATACACATAACAGCCATTGAAAAAAACAGCATGGGATTCCCCCACAGTCCATTACCAGACCCTTAGGGTCTGGTATAAATATTAAGGGGAACCCCGAACCAATTTTTTTTTTTTAAATTGTGTGGGGGTCCCCCCAAATTCCATACAAGGCCCTTCAGGTCTGGTATGGATATTAAGGGGAACCCCGCCCCAAAATTTGAAAAAATTGCGTGGGGGTCCCCCTCAAAATCCATACCAGACCCTTCAGGTACCCCCCAAAACACCTTGTCCCCATGGTGATGGGGACAAGGGCCTCATCCCCACAACCCTTGCCTGGTGGTTGTGGGGGTCTGTGGGCAGGGGGCTTATCAGAATCTGGAAGCCCCCTTTAACAAGGGGACCCCCAGATCCCGCCCCCCCTGTGTGAAATGGTAACGGGTACAAATCTACCCCTACCATTTCACAAAAAAAGTGTGAAAATGGTAAAAATGACATGACACGGCTTGGGGACAAGTCCTTTATTAAAAAATAAAAAAGTCCCACAAAGTCTTCTTCTTCTTCTCTTGCTCCGCCGACGGACCAAAAAAAAAAAAAATTTGCCGCGTACACCCCAAATTGTTCGCTATTCGAAGAGTCAATGTACATCGGGCTCATCCCTAGTTACCATATGACTGGGATGTTCAACAGTGGGCTCAGCTAAAGGGAGAGGCAAAGGAGGAACTCATAGTGTAGTAATTAAAAATCCAGGCTTTTTTATGAAGGTTAAAACTACTTACACGAAGGCAGGAATAAAATTGCATATAAAACAATCAATCACAGGCTATAGCGCCTCACGACTAGTTTTGTTCAAAAGAATATTATCAAGGGATAAAGGAGTATCCCTTGTGTAAATTGGTAGCATACCATTAGGAAAAGATCAAGTTGGGTTGGCAAGAGCACAAATTAGCATGATGGCAACTTTTTCACAAGTTTGTGAATGTAAGCGCAGTAAGCGCAATAAGTGCAGTAAGCACAAAGGTTACCCAGATCATCTGACAAAATAGTTGTTTGAAGCCATTAATCTGAGGAGGAGTTTGTTTCTGGGTTTTTTTTTTTTTTGGTTAATTAAAATTAAAAGAGAAATGTATCTTCTGCTGCAAAGAAACACTGGGCATAGCTACAGTGGCTCTGAACAAGCTTTCATACTCAAAGGAAGTATTATGATGTCTCTTGATGAAATTTCACTTTCTTTGTAAACATAATGCTGAAGTGGCCCTATGCAGTGCTGTTTAAGAAGATCAGAAACTTGTTTCAGATCCTGGATTTAGTGCTGAATGCTGGCTGTCATCCACAGTCATCAATTCTTGCAGGAAACCCATGCTCAAGAGCCTCCAAAGTGGCTGATTCCCTTTGCCATTTTAAAATGGCACTTTGGATTGAAGTGGTTAATATGGAAGCCAAAGTAACATTTATCATGGGCCCCTCAGGACTGGGACCCTCATTAAAGACCTGCTACCATAACAGAAAAAAAGTTTTTTTAAAGATTACCCTTTACATTTGATCAGTGTGATGATGATCCACCTTTAAATGTGATTAGGAAAGCATCGGGAGTGCTGCTGATAAAGTGCATAGATAGAGGTTTTTACCTTTTTTCATCTTTTGTTACATCTTAAAGTGGTTGTAAACTCCAATTGATTAATTGTACCTGTAGGTAAGCCTATAATAAGGCTTACCTATAGATACTGTTAATGTCTCCTAAACGTGCAGGAGATATTTACTGTATATGCACCCGATGACGTCATCAGCGCATGCGCTCTGAAGGAATGGCCACTCTGTCCACAGCAACTGATTGATAGTTAGCTCTTCAATTTGTAGCTAATTTATTTTCTGTTAATTGAAGTCTTTTCCCTTTTATTTTATAGATTTTAACTTTTAGCTTGAAGTAATTAGAACACATCAGGCAGTTACTGCTGTCCATTCTGCTGTTGCCTTTTTAGAACGTCAATGCGTGTAAAAATACTCAGTACAATTTATGTAAAAACTGGAGCAGTTGCCAATCAGCTTCTATCTTTAATTTTCAAAGCTTAACTGAACAAGCTGAAGTTAGAAGCTTATTGATTGCCATGCACAACTGCTCTACATTCTGTCTGCACTGCACACCGTCACCCTACGTGCACTGCAAGCCCCTGATCTCACCCCACCCATAGACAACTCCCAGGGTTTGGGAGGGGTGACATTCCCCCATTAAAGGCTGCCCGATTTCCTCCTTCTACCCCTCACTGCCAGCACCCAAGCCCTCCTCCTCACTGCCAGCCACTGGCATAGTAAAAACACTAGAGACACTCACCCAAGCTCTACTGCTGTGTCAACGATATATGAGCAGAGTATCGAGTATGGCTGCAATGTCCACTACAACTATTAATAAAACAAAAAGCTGACCACTCAATGCTTCTTCCTTTTCTAAACGTTACTGATGCACTGAAGCAATGGCATTATCCATATGTGCTAATGCGTTTTGGCCATAGCTTTCCTCATAGCATTGAGGAAGGCTATGGCCAAAACGTGTTAGCACATATGGATTCTGTCATTGCTGTAGTGCATTAATAAAGTTTACAAAGTTTACATAAAGTTTACAAAGAAGCATTGAGTGGCAGGCTTTTTGTTTGATGAACACTAGTTCCCTAGTTCCATAGTTTAGCATTTTCTGAAGATTTAAGGATGTGAATACAAAAATAGTGTGAGGGTGGAAAACAGGATTGGTCTTGTTGGCAGATGTATGGCAGAGGTTATGGTGGAATGGAGAAAATAGAGGAGGAGGTGAAAGTAGTGGTGGATGAAAAGAGGGCAATGCTTACCACCTTCTACCTCCATACACAATACTTCTACCTCTCCTTTTACGCCTACCTTTCATATTTTTTTGGGCAGTTCAGATTTTAGAATGGGTTCAGCTTGTGGCCCTAAGATTCAACATTCAAGCATCTTGCTGCTGCCAGCCCTTTCCCCTGGCTGTACAATTTCTCTTGTCTATTTGCTGCTGCCTCCCTAGCCTTTCCCCTGCCTCCAGTGCCTCAACTATAATAAAATAAATAATAATATTTCCTCCCTCGCCTTTTGACCACCAGAACTTCAATCCTCTTCTTCCACATACTCCATTGTAGTCAGCATTTATATTGCTAAGGAGCTGCATGAGAGTGCTGCCACCAGCCAGGATGGCCTTGCCACATAGTTTTAAAAATGTAATTTAGTTGTTTTTGTTTTTGCTGATCTCCGCTACCATCTGGAGCTGCACTGTCTCTTAAAGAATATACTGTAATTTCTATTTCAAGATAAACTCTGTCTTGTCTCTCCCTCATATACTGTGGCTTAATCAGGCTGCTCATGTATTGTCCAGCAGCTGAACAAAATTTTTGGCTATTGTTTCTCAGATAATACACTACGTTTTTATAAAACCCTCCTTGTGTCTTTCAATTTGCTGCCTATTCAGGTGCTCCCATACCTGATGCTAGCCAATATCTACCAAAAACATTTCTCAAATCAATTTTTTGAATTTTTTGGGAATAAGTAGGAACATGAGTATGGAAGGGGGTGTTCAGGAAATGTGGTTTTAAAGTAATTTGTGTTTTGACATTTTAATAAAGTATAAGGAAATGTAGTGTGCGTATTACGAAAAAAGGACTAATAAATAAACTGTTTGTTGCAGGCCAATTTGTATAAGTTGAGGACTTTAGATTTTTTTTATGACTTAACTTTCCTATAGCTTTTAGATCTGTTGTGGATGCTATTTCCATCAGTCAATTCAGCCTTACTGCTGATGAAGAAAAAAAAAAAAACAAAAAAAAAAAACAGGTGCCTCAGCCAAAACTGTATAAAAAAGCCCTTTTTTTTCAAGTTGAAATGAATCCGATTGGGGTGCTGCTGTTGTATTTATGCCAAGCCAATTGTAAAAAAAAATGATTTACACATCAAAAATATATGGTGTAGCTGATGCTGTTTGTGAAAATCCTACAGTTCCCATGTTTTACGTACCTCACTTAAGCACTGAGGGTTGGACCTCTGCATAGGCACTTTTCTACATGTTGTTGTGTTATGCATGTGACGTTACCTTCTGCCAATTTCTTCTCTCAATTAAAATATAGTAAAAGAAAGTCTTAAGGTTCCGTATTACCACATGCAGCTTAGAGGAATCTCCTGAGCAGGTGATTAAAAGGATGATACTTTGATTACAGTGATTTTAAAGTAAGTTAATCAAAAACACGTGCTTTATATATGTTACCGTCAATGTGTTCATTTAGGCATTGTATAGAATGCCTAGGAAATTTATAGAATGACAAAGATGGGACATCAAAGTATAACACACCTATTTTTTTCACACATTTCCTAGGCATTCTATACAATTTCAAAAGGCAACCCTGTAAAGTATAAAATAGTCCTGCTAGTAACGTTTTAATTGTTATGTTGTATAGACTGCCTAGAAAACCTACAGTGGGTATAGAAAACAATCACCCCTTTAAAATAATCACATTTTGTTTCTTTGCAGCCTGAAATGAAGACAGACACTGCTTTGCTTTATCCAGCTGTATTTATTCAGTGCAGCTTATAATATTCAAGTGAAAGATATAACACCAACATGTCATAAAATAAATAAATAAACAAATTAAAAAAACAGAATCACTGAGCTGGAAAAAGGATCACCCGCTTCTGTCAGTATTTTATTGAATCACCTTTTGCTTTAAAGCGGGGGTCCACCTATCTATCGTTTTTTGTTTTTTTTTTGAGTTCATTCACAAACTTTTCTTCTCAGCATTACATACTCACATATTGTGTGTAATATGTCCACCTGTGTCAGATTTCGTCGGAAAGAATAACTTATATTATTCACTGCAGGCAGTTTCCATCTTCATTGTGGGCATTTGAAGCCCATAAGCATTTATTTCCTGGATGTGGTGAATGCTGTGCTCCCAGCATTCACCGCTCATTCCCGCACATGCTCAGTGGCATCCTGGGAAGCCTGAGACTAGCTCCCAGGAGTCTGGGAGAGGCTAGAAACACACCTACTCCCACGGGAGGAGAACCAGGAAATGCAAAGAAGAATAGAAAAATAAAAGGTATTTACGGCGATTTAAATTTTTTTAAATGGCATGTCAGCATCTAGGCAAGGAAGAGAATACATACAGATATTGTTCAAAATTTGGGTGGAACCCCGCTTTAAATACAGCCTTTAGTCTGTTGGGATCTGTCTCTACTAACATTGCACATTTAGACTTTGCAATATTTGCCCATTCTTCTTTGCAAAACTGCTCAAGTTCAGCTATGTTGGTGACCATTTGTGGACTGCATTATTCAGGTCAATCCACAGATTTTCAACGGGGTATTCTGATATGTTGGTGTTATAGCTTTCACTGTTATAAGTTGCACGGTAAACACAGCTGGATAAGACAAAAAATGTGTCTGTCTTCATTTCAGGCTGCAAAGCAACAAATGTGATTATTTTAAATGGGGCTTTTCTATACCCACTATGAAATTAGGCAATGTATAGAATGCCTAGGAACTCTATAGAAAGCCGAAGTATGAAACAATTAATATTTCACACATTTCCTAGGCATTATATGCAATGCCAAAAAGCAAAGTATAAAATACTCCTGCTAGTGATGTTTTTATTAACACGTGGTGAGGTACAAGCTGAGATAATTAAGTACTTCCACCATTTGCACTTGAGTCTTTGTTTGGCAATGATTAAAGAAGTGAGTTTTAGCCCATTTAGACCATACTGTGCTGTATATGATAATGGTGGAGCAAGGTGCAGTGTCCGGGCAAGAATCACAGAATGTTGAAATGCAAAGACAATTCTACAAACTATTTACCCACTTCAATATTGGGCACTTTCACCCCCTTCCTGCCCAGGCCAATTTTCAGCTTTTAGAGCTGCCACACTTTGAATGACAGTTGCGCGGTCATGTAACACTGTACACATATGACATTTTTATAATTTTTTTTGTACACAAAGAGCTTTCTTTTGGTGGTATTTAATCACCGCTGGGTTTTTTATTTTTTGCTAAATAAACAAAAAAAGTCCATAAATTTTGAAAACAAAACATGTTTTTCTTCGTTTCTGTCATAAAAATCTGCAAATAAATAATTGTATTCTGCTCCATTTCTTAGGTGAAAATAACCCAAATCAGTCTTTATTATTTAGTCTGTAGGAAAGTTTTAGAGTTCCCAAACTATGGTATATATCTGAAAACTGATCAGTCCTGATGTATAGTCGGCCTATTTCATTTCTTGAGGCCCGAAAATGCCAGGACAATACAAATATCCTCCAAATGACCCCTTTTTGGAAAGTAGACAGTCCAAGGTATTTAGTAAGAGGCATGGCGAGTTTTTTAAAGTTGTAATTTTTTGGAAAATGAAGAAGTTTTAAAAAAATAGTTTTTTCACAATGTTTTTTACATACTGTCACCAGTGCAGTACACCATCATCACTTAATTGGTGTGGTAGTGATCAGGGACACTGACTGGTGACAGTATGTAAAAGAAAAAATATTTTTTTGTTTGTTTTTTATTACTTTTTTTTTTTTTTTAATTTGTAACACACTGTGACCAGAGCAATACAGTTTTACCACAGTAACACTGTACTACTCTGGTTAAGTGATCAGGATTTTTTTTTTTTTACACATTATGATTGCTTATACCAATACATTTCATTGACATAAGCAATCATTTTTACTGAATGAAACTGGTTCATTCTGTGAATATTGTTTTAATTAACTGTGATTGGCCACAGCTAATCACATGGTACAGATGGGCTGTGATTTGCCCTGTCTGTATCACGTGATCACTGTGACCAATCACAGCTAGCAACACAATTGTACATAATGGATGGCATGAAAGGAATCCATCCATTGTTTACAACTGCCTTGTGATTTGCTGTGATTGGTCACAGTGATCACATGGTACCGGCAGTGGGCAGGTACAGTGATCTGTCATCAGCGGTGCCAGATTGCGCCTGTGAGACGTGTTCCAGGAGTGGAACCATGAAAGTGGTTAAAGTGCAGGCCAATGCTGCTGAAAATTGTGTTTTCATTTTGGGATTAAGAAAACACCATTGAAGCTCTCTCATAATGTCTTCCTTACCCCAAGATGTTTTACAAGACCTACAGACTGAAGAACAACTGGAAAAAAAAATCATAGAAAGTGTTCAAATAATACAACAAGAAGAAACAGATCACGCTATGCAAGAGAGAGAGAGACTATTGCAGAAAACACGTAAAAGATTGTAGTTCATGGTGGAAGAAACCAAATTGGTGGTGAAGGTGGTTACCGAAGAGGCCTCCATTTCTGCCACCTGTTGTGTCTTCTTAAAGGAAACCAATGGTGCCCATACATGCAGGAACTGTTGCCAAAATGCTCATGCCAACTGTGGGCATGCCAGTAAAGAAGATGAAGATGAGAAAATGGAAGGTCATGAGTTTAATGTTTTGTGCACTCTCAGGGGGATCCCTTGAGGAAGCCACATGTCTCTATGGCACAACATGTAGGGAAGGGCCAGTCTGATGTCACACCATGGCGCACACCACGCGAGGATTACGGTAAACACAGACTATGGTGTATAGTTACCCGTGATTTGAGGATATTGATTTTCTGTTCTGTACAGTCTCGGGCATTCACAATGACATGGAATTTTATAGATAGGCAACTCCTATCCTCATATTGATTAGTGGTTCCAAATTAATAATAACTACTGGAGCAGGGAACAGACACTCCACATCTTTCCAAATAACTATTCTGCCTTATTATGACGCAATTGAAGGTTTTTATACACATGATAATGTAGGTATCACATTAATATTACAATTGTAAGTTTATGGTAACAAGGGGCGTAACATAGGCAGACTAATTCTAATCAGGACTTGAAAGAATGCAAACATGTAATGAAAACATTTTTAGTGCAGTGTGCACAGTGAGGGCAGTGTGCAATACACACAAAATATAATACAATTATATACAGAACTTACAAATTTCCTTTACAATCACCTCTCTTTTGATCAATATTTTGATCACTAATCATACCTGCTATCACCTTTAACCTGTAACCTCCACACGCTTAGGTGGAGGTAGTCCTGGCCAAAGAGGCAAAACCCCATTGTGGAGAATATAATAGCTGAGCAGCTTTTTCATTACAAAATGACTTTTCATTGTGAAAAACAAATGATTGATAAGACATATTTACAGAGTACTGGCTGTACACTCCTATGGCCAGAATGGCCTTCTAGCTTAATTGTTGGCATGCTGGCTTATCAGCATATGTAAACACAGACAATTCTACATAAAATGAAAGACGTACAAAAGACAAACATGGCTAAACTACTTTCCAAATCACATTATATATATATATATATATATATATATATATATATATATATATATATATATATATATATATATATATATATATATATATAGCCCTTACAATTAAAGTATTTGATTAAATAGTACCCTAGGCTGTGATCGCAAGAGGGAAACAAATCAAATGCAGAGATTTCTTTAATTTAGTAATTTTTTCAGTGTCTGGTGTGGATCCAGGTGACTTTTCCTTCAAGTTTTGCAAAACTGTAGATGAAATAGATGCTGTATTGTCTCCAAACATTTCCTTATATATAAATGTCTCTTAACAATCCACAAGTCACCTGGCTTTAGTTTTTAGATCCTTCCAAACTGTTAGGATCTGGAATTAGGGAGAAAACGCATAAACAAGTTTGTCAAAAACCTTAAAAGATGAGCAACATTCTCTGTGAGATACGAATGGAGGACTTCAGCTGCTGAGACAAAATATAAGCAAGTGAGTAACACACTCCCAAACAAAATCTCATAGGGAGAGAGTCCAACATCCTCATAGGGGTTTGATAAAATATAAGAAAACATTCAGGCAAAAGTTTTCTAGTTTCTTACTCTACTTTTTCCACTACATTGTAGACAGTAGGGGGTGTGTAAAAATAAAACCTCAACATTTCTAGTAAGGACTCTCCTATAAAAATGATTTCTTCTGTTACTTTCTGTAGATTCTGGCACTCTGTACTTACAAACTACTTCTGATAACACTTTTTACTGTGGCCTTTGCAGTAGCATTTGCCACTAGACTTCCAGAAAATATGTCCATACAGACAAAATGCATACTTCTAAGATCCTGATTTAGGCATATCTTTTTGTAATCTCTGAAAGGGATGTTCAATTTTTGGTAACGCCTTTGGTAACAGGTAAAACAAGAAGTGGTATGTTATAAAAACAACTGTGGAGAACCCTGGCTCTATCCCATGCTCATTTACTAAGGCAGCCATAACTGCTTGTGACTGATGACACGTTCCATTTGTCAAGCTGGAGGGAAAAGAGTGGCTGGCAGACATAAAAGATCACATTTTTCCAAAGTCCTGTTTCATAAGAAGTTGCTCCCTGTGGACCACTTGTTCTTCTCGTTCTGGGGTCCTTAAAGTTGAATTAATAATCCCAGCTATACTGAGCCAGAACTAGGGTGTAATCTGTGAGTTGCACAGACCCAGCAAGTGTCCAGGGATGTAATGCAACATCCTTAGTCACCTGGTCTGATTCCATATGTGAGATATAATGTTAGTATGGCTACCTCAGCAAGAAGCTGGAAGGCTTAAAACAGCCAATCAATTAACTTGGCATGCTTTATTTGTTTACCTGTCAAAGTAAAAACAAACTTCTGGCCCTTCAAATGGAAGCAAAAGCTCTCTATATTTTGACTATCTATATAAATATATACTCTTTTTATAGCTCACAGGCTTTACAAACATGGAACTCTGCTTCTTGAGCTGGGGAAAAAGGATTCAATGACTCTGAATACAGAGTGTCCTTCTGGGTGGTAAACTGCATACTCAGTATGGGTATTGCCATCCTCAGTATAAAACCGGGATCAAATCTACAAAAAAATTAAATATCTGGGTCTTCAGGGAGTGTGTCCTGCACTGGGCTCACAGCAGCTGATTCCTACGTCATCAATTTAACACATGTGGTTTTCCTTTGTCTCCAGCCTCCTCCAATAGAGGCAATAAGGTGGCTGTATTCAAATGTAAGCATTTTTTAATGTTAGATTCGTACATAAACAAACAAAACAAATTCATATTTTGAACCTTTCATTAGACAAACAATTCGTTAGCTGTATATTTGCTGCGCAGAATGTGGGGCTATTTAAAATTAAATATTTGACCAAAATAATGTCTGTAGGTTTGTCTAATAGCACCTTTGCATAAAGCTACAGCTCTGATATATCGGGGAGAACCCTTCATTACTGGGTCCAGCTTGCATAAATATATTACAATGGCTTGTTTTCTATCATGCTGTTTGTATAAGAACTCCAGTTTCATGTTTCAAAAAGACAACATTTTCCAGGCAATGTTATAATTTCTCATTGCTTGCTCTGTTGTTAGTTTTAGCTAGATAACACAAGTCCTTAGTTTCCACTGACATTATTTTTCTGATGTCATAACATAATAAATGATAACAATACCCTGCAGTCATGCAGAGATGTCCATAAATCCAAAGTATTCTTCTGCTTATACCACTGCACTTACAAGGAAAAGGGGCACATCATTTCACAATCCACACATTCTGCATTGGATTTCAAAAATAAAAATAAATAAAAACAAAAGGATCAACAATCTGTATATGACAGAACAGAAAGCTCTCAGCCAGATCAAAAACTATAAAACAACTGGCTGCAGGTGGCATCTATCCTAACAGGGTGTGTGGACTTGATGTGATGGGTCTGGTATTTTGAAATTGTATTTATTATTGCTCTCACATCATGGACCGCACATCAAGTTATTATCAGACCTTTAGATTTCATCTTTGTAGAAAAACTTCTTATGTATCCCATCCCTCTTGGCTTTGTTAAATATTATGGCAGCTGTATTCCAATTAACAACCTCATCTTAATCTTTTTTTTCCTCTCCATAAGGGTTTATTGTATAAATGTAAAATTACAAAATTGTTATCCTAATCTAACCGAATCCCATTTTACAAATTTCGCCAATAACCTGGATTTCATTTCCATCCAAAGGTTGTCTAATGCCCCGTACACATGGTCGGATTTTCCAATGGAAAATGTCCGATCAAAGCGTGTTGTAAGACATTCCGACCGTGTGTGGGCTTCATCGGACATTTTCCATCGGATTTTCCGACACATAAAGTTTGAGAGCAGGCTATAAAATTTTCCGACAACAAAATCCGGTGTTGGAAATTCCGATCGTGTGTACACAAATCCGATGCTCAAAGTGCCACGCATGCTCAGAATAAATAAGGGGATGAAAGCTATTAGCTACTGCCCCGTTTATAGTCCCGACGTACGTGTTTTACGTCACCGCGTTCAGAATGATCAGATTTTCCGACAACTTTGTGTGACCGTGTGTATGCAAGACAAGTTTGAGCCAACATCCGTCGGAAAAAATCCTAGGATTTTGTTGTCGGAATGTCCGATCAATGTCCGACCGTGTGTATGGGGCATAAACCAGTTACAATATATCTATATTTTTAATAAAATTGTTAAACTCATATCATAAATTAATACTGAAGTGATAATCTTAATATCACACCCTAATTCTAATATATATCCACAGATATATTTCTATAACCTCCCTGACGGTATTCCCGAGTGTGGCTCGGGGTTAAATTTCAGCACCATTAACGGTAACCCCGAGCTACAATCGGGATTGCATTGCAGGATCCTGGAAGAGGTTACTTACCTTGTCCCCAGGATTCGGCAATGTCCCCCCGCTGTGTCCGTGGGCTGTGTCCTCCGCCCTGATGTTCTGTGTGCCAGGCTCCGTTCCCTGCGAGCGCCATGACGCACGGGGCGGAGCCTGGTGGCAAATTCAAAAAAGTGAAAATTCATAACACATACAGTACACTGTAATCTTACAGATTACATTACTGTATGAAATCATTTCACATCCCTTTTTTCCAAAGTGCTTTGTCCAATGCCCTGCATGCAGTTTTATATGATATATACTGTTCTTTCTGCCTGGAAAATGGAAATTGTCCATAGCAACCAAAAAGTGTCCCTTTAGGTCAAAAGTGGTTTTAGACCAGCTAGAAAACAGTGATAGTAAATTAGAACACTTGCAGAGTGGGGAAATTTATTTTATTATTATTATATTATTATTTTTTATAATTATTTATATTTATTTATTATATTATAATTTATGATTTTGTGTTTCAAACTTCATCATACCCGGGATAGCTACTAGACTCTTGGTGGACAGATATAAGCGTGTTATTGCCAAGAATTACAGGCCTACAATATAAAACACCAAATTTCTATGCAAAATAATTGTACCGCTTTGAGATGCAAAAATCTGAAATAATCATACCACCAGGGAGGTTAAAGGAGGACATTTTACTTAATTTCCCTTTTTTTAAATGCACTGTTTCCACTATCAAAGGATATTCAATTTGTGTAATACACGGTTAAATGTAACCTTCATTTTACCATGATTCAAAAATAATTGTGATCACATTGGTTCATTAGATTCATTAACCTGGCACATTTTGTTATGATATACGTGTAGTCATATCATGGGTGTCCTTGTCACTAATGTCTCATCCCAGCACATTGTTTTATGAGACAGAGAAAAGGGAGGGGATAAAAAGAGAGCTAACATCACACACAAGATGTAGAACTAAAGGTTCCAGCATTCACACACATAAACGAATATCTCTCTAAAATCGCTTAAATTTTTCCTTTTTTTTCACACAACACATGCATATCATTCTCTCACTTTCTTTTAACTCTTTAATATTTCCCTGCTTAAATTCTGCTTTCCTTATTTTGTTCTGATATCCTTTGCATCCCATGTATTGTAATTCCATACTTCACATACTCTAGCTTCTATGATTCTATGATCAGACGGGCAGCCATAGTGCTCATCCCATCTTCCCTCTCTGACAACATATAAAGTATTCTGTTTTAACTCTCATTTCTCTGTTTTGATTTTACTAGTTGTAGTGATTGATCCCACAACTTAACATCAAAATGTCCCTTTCTGTCTAGTTTTAATTGTCACCCTTGATCCATCCTGCTCACATAGATAGCTGTTTCTCTAGCTGTTTACTCTGCATGATTCTTAGTCCCTGTGGACTTTGGTAACCCAGTTACCCATAGTGGATCCCTGTCCATGCTAGGGGCTCAGTATAGACGGAACCGCACCTTTGGTTCATATATTGTATAGCGCTCCTCTTGAGCTGGGCATTTTTTGAGTGTCTCTTACCCTTCATTGCCTTACTTAATTGAATACCCATAATGACTGTCTTTTTCTATTCTCTACTTGTGCCTATACCCTCTTGCCTCTAAACTACTTTATCTAGCAGATGTACTACATATACCAGTGAAAAGCACTATTCTTCCCTTTCTTATCTATAACACTCTGATGGACAGTAGACAGTGACAACATAACATATAACCACCAATCAATACAGTTCTATTAAAGGGAGTAAAATATGTATCCTTTGTCCCGAAAATGCCTTACCGATCAAGGAAGTCTGATAACTCAAATGTAAGCAAAATGTTTACCTCAGCCGGCTGATACCAGAGATATCAAAAATTCCTGGATCGTCTCAAGCTCCTCGTTTCGGAATCTCAGGTTCACCTGTAAATCCCCTCCTAGGCAAAGTTCGCCATCTGACATGGAATTTTATAGATAGGCAACTCCTATCCTCATAATGATTAGTGGTTCCAAATTAATAATAACTACTGCAGTAGGGAACAGACACAAAAGGTACATTCCACATCTTTCCAAATAACTGTTCTGCTTTATTATGACGCAATTGAAGATTTTTATACACATGATTACGTACGTATCACATTAATATTACATTTATGGTAACAAGGGGCGTAACATATTCAGACTAATTCTAATCAGGACTCGAAAGAATGCAAACATTTATTGAAAACATTATTAGTGCCATGTTCACAGTGAGGGCATTGTGCAATACATACAAAATAGAATACACATATGTACAGAACTTGCAAATTTCCTTTACAACAGGTAAATGTGACCGTTTTTTACCTTAGATGCATTTGGAATAAAAAAACGGTTGTTTTTAAAAGGATAAGCATTATGTTTAGCTTTTTCTTTTGGTGATGTGGATGAGTGGAGATAACCTTGAGGAGAGGAGGACCCAGATCCAGAGGTACCCATGAGGAGAAGAACATCACATCAGATCCCCAGAGTGGGAAATAGCACATATAGGCCATTATTTGCTCTTATCCCCCAGTTGAGGGCACATCGGGTAAGGGGATAGTCACCTTTTGCATGTTGAATGTTGGATCGGAATGAGGGGGACACTATTTATGTTGATGCACGTTTGAAAATACCAATAACTCTTATAATACTGCTGGATTTGAAGGTGTATATAATCACATATAGTAAAGGACATTTCAAAGACTATTTAATCACTGTCTGTATTATGATGTTTGGACTTCTATCATTTGAAAAATGCATTATATTATACAATGGTAAGGTTGACTTACAGAGGCAGGAACACTGATTTTGCATCACACAGGAGTGCGACATCATTTCTGTCTATATTAGAAACCCGCTGACATTTGGCCCGTGTGTACTGCAGTTCTGTCGAAGGGCCGATGGCTAAGAGCGCTGACCGAAGTGTTCTGGCGGGGGGGGGGGGCATCCCCCTGTCAGAACACAAAAGCACAGCAGGGAAGATCACTGTACTAACGTCGGATAACTAACGTTAGTACAGTGACTCCTTCTGAGCTGTCGTTTTTTTTCGTTCAACCCACTGGGTTGAACGAAAAAAAACTAGTAGTGTGTACCAGGCTTTATTAAGAGAGCCCAGTCACCAGGAAGCGGGCACAGTTTCGTGAACTGTATGTGCAAGAACAAGTGCCTAAATATGAAGAGCTCTTGTGTGACAAAGACAATTAGGTGCAATTTAAAATGTCATTCTATCCTTCCTTGTTGCAACAATTAGGTAAATACTGGTCTTTTTCTTTTGTATTTTTCAGTAAGAAAGTCCTGTACTTTATTTTCAATTTCTTCTTTCATTTCAGTAAAGGTCTTTTAATGTCTCTCTTTTCATAGTTTGCCTAAACAGTACTTGTCGTTCTGCATAAAGCCTAGGTATTCTTTACAACGCCTAGGTAAAGTATATATAAGCATATTTCAAATAACACAGACATTTCATGCTTTACCTAAAAACATCACACATTCAATAGATTTCTTAGGCATTCTTTATAATGCTTGTAATTATCCCACTCATGGATTCATTTTTGTCACCTGTCCTTCACAACTGAATTCTGTTGCAGTGTAATATGATTCAATCAAAAGAGATTTCATAGGACCTCAGAATATAAATTGGTGAAGCTTGCAAAACTAAAAAAAAGGGACAAAAAGGGATTTTCTGAAATATTTGGGCCTTCATCATTTCACTGCCAGGAAATTACATATAACAGATTTTTTGCATACTCTTCCTAGAAACGGGTGTAATAGGAAAACATAGACGTGTGCAAGGGGTGTGCCAAGTGTGCTTGGGCACACCCTAATCCTGGGGTTGGCAACCTGTCAATCACGATCTACCCCCCAATCGCCGGTAGGTGGCAGGTAACGGCGGTCCTTCCTTGCTGACCGTCAGAACCTGGACAGGAGGGGCGGCGGGGGTGGAATTTTGTGGAACTGATCTGAATTTTCCACCCGGAGCAGCTGAAAGTAGGCCTCTCCTCCTCTCTTTACCCATGTGATCGGCTGTGTCCAATCAATGCCGGTCACATGTAAACAAAGAACAGAATGTGTGACGAGGAGAGCCGATCAGCAGCATCTCCTCACAGGGGAGACCTGTACAGGTAATCAGTGCCCTGATTACAGTACAGCTCCAACAGTGTCCATCAGTGACACCAATCAGTGCCCATCAGTGACGCCAGTCAGTGCCTATTAGTGATGCCAGTAGGTACTGCCTTTCAGTGCCCATCAGTGCCACCCATTGGTGCCGCCTATCCGTGCCGCCTATCATTGCCCACCATTGCCGCCTATCAGTGCCACCTATCAGTGCCCA
Source organism: Aquarana catesbeiana (assembly GCF_042186555.1). Taxonomy (NCBI): domain Eukaryota; kingdom Metazoa; phylum Chordata; class Amphibia; order Anura; family Ranidae; genus Aquarana; species Aquarana catesbeiana. Next base: position 69,424,232 of record NC_133336.1, on the reverse strand, counting down.
TCAGTGCCGCTCATCAGTGCCACCTATCAGTGCTCATCAGTGTGGCATATCAGTGCCACCCAATCAGTGCCCTTCAGTGCTGCCTCATCACTACCCATAAGTGCCTCATCAGCGTACATCCGTGAAGGGGAAAAATTACTTATTTACAAAATTTACTTACATAAACTAAGTAAAAAATATTTTTTTCAAAATTTTCGGTCTATTTTTGTTTTTAGGAAAAAATAAAAAAACCCAGGAGTAATTAAATACCACCAAAAGAAAGCTCTATTTGTGTGAAAAAAATGATAAAAATGTCATTTGGATACAGTGTGGCATGGCTGCGCAATTGTCATTCAAAGTGTGACAGCACTGAAAGCTGAAAATTGGCCTGGGCAGGAAGGGGGTGAAAGTGCCCTGTAGGCAAATGGTTAATAACATCTATATGCATGAGTCTAGAAAAAGAAACACAGTGAACAAGAGAATTGTTCAAATGAGAATACCAAGGGGGAAACCACTGCTCTCCAAAATAAATTGCTGCATCCCCAAAAATAGAGCCCATGTTGTATCTTCAGAACATAAAGGTCCTATGTAACAGGTGGCTTTTCATTCATGTTGTGTTGAAATGTTATATAATCAGAATGTAAAGTAGATTTTTTCTTTCTGGTCTTTTAGGGTCCATGCAAACTGGGCTTAAAAAAACACTGCTTCTGCAGGAGTTTTGCATTTTGCCTGTAGAAGCAGCTTCATTTTATCCTGTGTCCATTTTTGAGGGGAGTTTTGTGGCATAAAAAAATGCTAAACGCTCCTAAACCCCTGTACAAAAAAGCTCTATGTAAATGTTCTTTTTTTTTTTAAAAAAAAAGAACTAGCATTTTTTTAAGCTCAGTGTGCATGGACCTTGTTAATATGATCATTTTCATCCTGTCGGTAACTATTATGGGCTTGTCAACCTCCAAACCAATTTAACCACTTGCCGAGCGCCTAACTGTAAATGTATGTCATGACTTTACAGTTAAATACAGGGGTTATGGCTGCAGTTAGATGCCATAACCCCGGGATCTTTTTTTCCCTTCAGGTGGTCAGCTTAGTGATAAATGAGGCCCGAGTGGCCACGGGATCACTTTTATAGGCGGTGCCTTCCTGCCGCTTCCCGGAACCCCCGGTAAGCCCACCCAGAACCGATCCGGTGCAGCCAATGGCTAGGCAGGAAGTTGAGTGATAGCCCCCACTCAGTTCTTTGCCCTTGGGGGGCTGCAGCGATGTCTGAAGTCACTTACTGTTCTCGGGCAGACAGAATTTTTTTTTTTTAAAGTCAAAATGCAAATTTTTTTTTTTGCTTTTAAAGGTAAATGAGAGATCTGGAGTCTTTTTGACCCCAGATCTCTCAATAAAGAGGACCTGTCATGCTTATTTCTATTACAAGGGATAATATTATTGTATTAGGAATAAAAGTTTAAAAAAAAAAAAAAAAATGAAATCGCCCCATCCCTCCGCGCTCGTGCGCAGAAGAACCCATAAATAGGTCACGCCCGCATATGTAAACGGTGTTTATAACACACATGTGAGGTAACGTCACAATTGTTAGAGCAAGAGCAATAATTCTAGTGCAAGACCCTTCTCTGTAACTCTAAACAGGTAACCTATAAAAATTTTTAAAGCATTGCCTATGGAGAATTTTAAGTACTGTAGTTTGTCCCCATTCCATAAGCATGCGCAATTTTAAAGCAATTTTAAAGCATGACATGTTAGTTATCGATTTATTCGGTGTAAAATTATCTTTCACATTATACAAAAAAAATGGGCTAACTTTTTTTGATTCCTTAAATGTGCTCCAGGGCCTCCAAAGATGTGATAGGTAAGTCAGGAAATTAGATGCATAATTTATGCCCCTAGAACGCCTGAAAAAGTCTCACACATGTGATATCACAATACTCGAGAGGAGTAGCAGAATGTGTTTTTGGTGTAATTCTAAGTATGTCTATAATGTGTGTTAGAAATGTATTATAAATTGACAACTGTGTGTCAAAAAATTAATTTTATCATTTTCATTTTCTTTTCTGCAAAAGCATGTAGTGAAAAATTACATTTTCAAAAGACACACTGTGCCTTTCAGAAAATACCTTGGAGTGTTTGCGTTTCAAAATTGGGTCATTTTGTGGGTGTTTCCACTGTTTTGGGGCTCCAGGGCCTCCAATAATGTGTTAGGCAGTCAGGAAATTAAATGCATAATTTATGTGTGATTTAAGCTCCTTTAAAGCCAAAATGTGCTCTTTGGATTTTGGGCCTCTCTATGCATCTAGGCTGTTAAAAAGTCTCACACATGTGGTATCCCCGTACTCAGAAGGCATAGCAGAATGTGTTTTGGGGTGTAATTCTCAGTATGTCTATGCTGTGTGTGAGAAATAACGTGTTAAAATGGCAACTTTGTGAAAAACAAACTTTATTTAATTTCTTCTGTAGCCAGGTGCTGGGCTACAGCATTAAGAAGGGGACATTGCCTTTTATTCTTTTCTCTTTCTACTGAGATACCAATGTTATTCTGCACCATTTATGTTATGCTGCACTCCAGCCAGCAAGGAGAGAACAAAAGCCAAACAAGCAAATAGACTCATATGCAAAGCGTTGAGAATCCTGGGAGTTGTAGTTTGAGATGGAAGACATATAATGGGACAAATAGATTCTTTACACTACAGATCCCAATAGGCACTATGCAGTAGGAGGAGTGGAGAGATGATTTCTATCAAACTTACTAAAAAATGTCTTTGTCTTGGCACCAAGGGAGTGAGAGAGTGAAAGAGCACCTTGGTCCAAATATTCTTCTGCCAGTGGGAGATCAAAGCAGCTCAGATCCAAGCCTGAGACTGAAAGTGAGAACACCCGGGGGTAGTGCAGCACTGCCCACATCACAGCACCTGCACCCCTGCTGCAGGGAGACTGGAGCGTCTCACCACTGATTACCAGAGGCGTTCAGGGAGAGACCAAGGAGGCCCTCCCTATCAGCATTCCAGAGACTGGTGAGAGAGCTATTCACCCATTGCTGATACTGCTAGTAGGAACTGAGCCACTGACAGCAGAACATCAAGTGTACCCAATCCATACAGCACCCATACTGCACTCTATACTGCATGTATTCCAAACCTAGACTGCACATATACCAACTCTTAACCACATAATTCCAAATCTTTAACTGGGACTTTCATTAAGTGCAAAGGCCCTCTTAAAGGGCCCCAATGATAGTTGGCTGAAGAACATCTCAAAGGCTTGCCCCTCCCCTTATAATTTTTCTGCTCCCTTTTTTCCCCCTGCCCCTCTGCTGCCATCCTCCTTTTCTTTTGTGCATACATTTCTTGTGGGTTGCTCTGCATTCAGAAACAAGCAGATGTGAACGAATGGTAGCACAGGCATGACACACGTTGCCCCGCTTTTGAAAAGCATGGCATGGTGTACATTTTCTTGTGGGTTGCCATGCTTTCGGAAACAAGCAGATCCAAGTGAATGGTAATACAAGCATTTTCTTGTGCATTGCCGTGTACTTGGAAATCCGCAGATGTGAACAAACGGTAATGAAAACAAGAAGTTTGTTTTTGAAACACATGACAAAACACGTTTTGCTGGCTGCTGTGTGCTTGCAAACGTGTAAATGAGAACACAGCCTAAATGGTAACACTGATCTGACACACATTGCTGTGCGTTTTTGAAATGCATAGCAAAGCGTGCATTTTTTTTTATTGCAGGTTGCCATGTGCTCAGATGCAAACAAATGGTAATGCAAGCGAGCTGCACGCTGCCACGCGTTTTTGAAATGCCCACTAATGTGTGTGTTTTCGTGCAAGTTGCCATGCATTCGGAAACGTGTAGATGCAAATGAATAGTAAGTGTGAAGTGTGTTGCCAAGCTTTTTTAACTGCTTGACGACCAGCCGCCATCGTTATACGCACCGATGGTGGCGCGCTCGCTCCCGCTTCACACTGCGGTCAAGCGTATTTGATGTTTACCAGCGACCCATGATCTCCTAGTACAGAGGCAGAACGGTGATCTGCAAATCCCCGTTCTGACAGGTTACATGACAGAGATCTACTGTTCCCAGTGATCTCCGTCATGTCCCTGGCAGCCCATCCCCCCTACAGTTAGAACACCCTGAGGGAACACACTTAACCCTTTGATCACCCCTTAGTGTTAACCCCTTCCCAGCCAGTGTCATTTTTACATTGATCGGTGCATTTTTTCTCTCCACAGAGAAATGCTGGAGCTCTCTCAGAGTGACCAAGTTCTTGGTCACTTCCCTGACTAAGGCCCTTCACCGCTGAAGGGCCTTAGTCAGTTTGGCCAGGCGGTCCACTCTAGGAAGAGTCCTGGTGGTTCCAAACATCTTCCATTTACAGATGATGGAGGCCACTGTGCTCATTGGGACCTTCAATGCTGCAGAAATGTTTCTGTACCCTTCCCCAGATCTGTGCCTTGATGCAATCCTGTCTCAGAGGTCTACAGACAATTCCTTGGACTTCATGGCTTGATTTGTGCTTTGACATGCACTGTTAACTGTGGGACCTTATGTAGAAAGGTGTGTGCCTTTCCAAATCATGTCCAATCAACCTAATATACCACAGGTGGACTCCAATCAAGTTGTAGAAACATCTCAAGGATTATCAGTGGAAACAGGATGCACCTGAGCTCAGTTTTGAGTGCCATGGCAAAGACTGTGAATACTTACTGTGTGTACAATTTTTTTCATTTTTTATTTTTTATACATTTGCAAAGATTTCAAAGACACTTCTTTCACATTGTCATTATGGGGTATTGTTTGTAGAATTTTGAGGAAAATAATGAATTTAATCAATTTTGGGATAAGGCTTTAACATAACAAAATGTGTAAAAAGTGAAGCACTGTTAATACTTTCCGGATGCATTGTATGTGGATGTTAGAATCAGTTTGGTTTTTTTGGGGGGTTTTTTTTTTAACCTGTTAGCTGAAAAAAAAAAGAAACTATTCATTTATGGCTAGCTTTAGTCTAACATTGCCAGATATTTATAACCTCTCGAAGAGATCACAAGGAGCATAGATGATGCAAAATGATGGAACAATAAATTATTACATTTACAATGATTTTCTATACAATATAATAGGAAATCTGTTAAAAGATATTAGAACATATATCTGCCCAATGTCTGTTTTTATCAATACCTCACTTCAATATGAAGGAAGTTCAATGACAAGGTACACACAGATAAGGAAAACATTAGCTGTCTCTAAGATAAGATCAGGTGTCACGTAGCACATGAACATTGGAAGCTGAATGATGTTTAAGTCAATATGGTTTGTCATCTGACATGTGTAGCATCCAGAGATACACTCTATATAGTCAATGAAAATATGTACTGGTTTTCAAGTGCTGACGTGATACTGAAAAGATTGTTTCAACAAGTCATTCTGTTGTCTTCTATGCAAAGGATTGTAGTAGCCCTAGGCTCTTAAGTGATAAACATTTTCTGGCAAGCTGGGAAAATATTTTTTGCCAATTCAACAGATTTTTCTGGTTCAAATGAACACAAGGCTGCAATGGCCATATACCCAAAACATGCAAACATTACTAGAAAAACGTGGAGATGTATCATGAGTATATGTTAATTATTTTACTATTTCTGGCTTCTGTTCCCATATTAGGGTTGATTTACTAAAATGGGAGAGTGTAAAATCTGGTGCCCTGCATAGAAACCAATCAGCTTTCAGGTTTTATTGTCAAAGCTTAATTGAACAGGCTGAAGTTAGAAGCTGATTGGCTACCATGCACAGCTGCACCAGATTCTGAGTGCTCCATTTTTAATAAATCTACCCCACCAGTGTCTCTTGTCAGTCTGTCTGCTTGAAGAGTATTGGTCTGGGGGAGAATTTTTAAAACCACACTTAGCCCACCCAGTTAACCCACTCTATGAACTGTGGATAGTAAATGGGGGTATGTGTGTGGCTGTACTGATCTAACTCACAGGGGATTTTACACATAGTGGTTATTGTCCTCTTACCCTGCAACTTCAAATGCCTTTCAATACAATGTTGGGCTTTAAAAATAGAAATTGTCAAGGATTCAATTATTGTGCTGTTCCACATATTGTAATATGTGAAACAGCACGGGGGGGGGGGGGAGGACAGCTGTACACATTGACATATAGCACTAGTATTTGTGTTTTGAGCTCTGATATTAGCTAATTTTTTACAGACAGCGCACTTTATTATATTTTCACTTAATGTTAAACTCACCTGTTCTGTGCAGTGGTTTTGCACAGAGCAGCCCACATCCTCCTCCTCTCAGGTCTCTTACCAGCGCTCCTGGCCCCTCCCTCCTGCCGTGTGCCCCCACAGCAAGCTACTTTCTATGGTGGTACCAGAGCCGTTGCTCTGTGTCCATTCAGACACGGAGCCGTGACAAGGCCCCGCCCCCTCTCTCTCCTCATTGGCTCACTGACTTGATTGACAGCAGTGGGAGCCAATAATACCCCACTGCTGTCTCAGCCAATGAGGAGGGGAGTCCTGGACAGCTGAGACTCTTGTGCAACATCGCTGGCTCGAGATGGGGCTCAGCTAAGTATTAGGGGGGCTACTGCACACAGAAGGTTTTTTAACTTAATGAATAGAATGCATTAAAATAAAAAAGCTTCTGACTTTAGATCCACTTTAAAATACAACTGTGGTCAGGATATGGACATGTAAGCTTTAAAACAAGCCCTTGCTGATCTATGTAGCAGCAGGCACTATGGAAGAATTCTTCCTCAACCCCTGGTATGTCAAGGCACATTTATAAATGGCCTGGTACTCACAGGGTTAAAACCAGAAAAGCTTGGTTATGTGTTTTTTGCCATAGATCGTTTATCATGAAAAAATTGATCAGGACAGCTGCTGCTTGATCACTTTTCCTGTACCAAGAAGGTGCCATCTCAACTGAAGTTGGGTCACAACAATCTGCACTGACTTTCCTCCTATGCTCTTGTTCTTTCTTTACATTAGAAATGTGAAGGTCCCTGAGATGACAAGCCCGGGGGGGCAGGGTAGCAGAAATTGTTGAGATGACGAGCCTATGCTCAGATGGGCTACGCTGCTGAAATAACATTTTTTCTGCTGCAAACTTTGAAGATGGATTATGCCACAGTGCCTGCAGTTACAGAGGTCAGTGAGAGTTTTTATAAAAAGCTTGTTTACTGTTTGTCAGAAATATGTAAATATTAGAATGTGCATAGCCTGGCCTGGCCACAATTTTACTTTAAAGAAAATAAAATGGGGTCTGATTTTGTTTTTTGGAGTGAAAAGAGATTTACAACACTGAAGTACGCGGTAAGTTTGTACAAGGTATAGGTGAGAGCTCCTGTTTTTGTGTAACCTGCACAGTAGCAGAGTAACAGATTTACAGTAGTTGTGTACAATGTAGAGAGCTGCTTAAAGTGGTTTTAAAACCCCAAGGTTTTTTACCCTACTGTAAAAAACCTTCTGTGCTACAGGAGCCCCCCAGCCCCCCCCCCCCCAATTCTTACCTGAGCTTGATTCGATCCAGCGACCTGCACAAGAGCAGCGGCTCCCTCCTCATTGGGAAGATTGAGAGCAGCTACTGTCAATTAAATGCCATGACGAGGGTGTGGGGGGCAGGGCTGAGCTGTCGAGTCTGTGTCAATATACACAGACTTGGCGGCTCGGGAGGAAGCACGCACAGGTGCTCCCAGGGAAAGTGGCTTTCCCTGGAGGCACTTGCCAAAGAGGAGGGGCCTGCAGCGCTGGTGATGGACTCCTTTAAAAGGAGAATCAGGGCTGCTTTGTGCAAAACCAAAGAGCAGGTAAGTATGACTTGTTTGTTATTTTGGTTTTAAAAAACCGAAGGCTTATAATCACTTTAATGTATGTAGTATTAGGTGTCTGGTGTTGCAAGAATAAGATTCACATGCAGATTGTGGTGGTCTTGAGAGACTATGAGCAGTATAGCCTGTATGCAGAGTAGCATATGTGTGAGCCAAGACTCTGAAAGGGACACTAAACATAGAACTATGGGCAAAACTTTTTTTTTCATTTTAGATCAAGTAAGGGAGGATTATAACCCCTGTAAGATTTATTTTTTCCATATTTGTCCCATTGGGGAGATTTACCTTCACTTCCTGTCCCATAGCCAATCAAGAAGTGAGAGCAAATCCCTGCAAGACCCCCCAGGTCACCAAAACTAGTGTTCCCATTGGAAGATTTCCCCTCTATTACTTTTCTGGAAACAACCCAAAATTTGGGAATTTCTTTTACTTTCACTATCAATGATAATGGTAAGCAGGTCAAACAGAGAGGGGGAATCTCCTTCACAGGGGCACAGACAACAATACAAACAGACAGGTGTTCTAATCCACCTCCTCTCTATCCAAAATTTAAAAAAAGTTTTACCTTTAGTTATACTTTCAGTAGAGTTTGTGGGTAACTGAGCTATAGTGGATTATGTACCCCATCCTTTGCTGAATCTCTGTATTATAGAGTTTAGATGACATACTGCAGTCATTTACCTTACAGATGATACAACGTGTTGTGTTCGAGGAGTCACCTCTGCTTCACATTGTTCACCAACTGTTGCCAGATTGACACTGTGATTAGGGTGATGACTACAGCACTAGTTTTTACATAGCCTTTTGTTGTGTCTGTTTCTTCACTGCCAGGGAGATCTGTACTGAGAGAAATAGGTACCTGCCATTTCAGACTTATTTCTTAAAAATACAGTACTGACTGATTTTTTCACCTGGTGTAGAGTTTCTTTAGGTATATGCAGTAGGGCACATAAAACAACCAAAAACATACTAGATGCCACCTGCACTTAAAAAATCCAGAGTATGTTCAGTTCTAGTTATCTCTTGGTAGTTTGGTGCTGCAGACACCACGTTTTTTAGATAATTCAACTATTCAGGTACTGTAAAGTATAGTACACAGTACTAGTACGTGGTTTTTTTTTTTCGTTCAACCGAAAAAAACAACCTGACAGCTCAGGTCGGAGCACCTGTACTAACAATCCGATGTTAGTACAGTCATCTCCCCTGCTGTTCTATTATGTTCTGACAGGGGGATGGCCGCCACAACACTCCGGTCAGTGCTCTCAGCCATTGGCTGGGAGCTCTGACCAGGAGCCGGTTTTTGGTCATGAGCCTTCGACATAAACGGTTGGCTTCTGTCAGACTGCCATGCACACTGGGCGATTGTCGGATGATTTCTATTGAACTGGCCGATGCCGGCAGACTTTCAGCCTGTGTGTACTAGACTTAGGTGAGCCAAAAGGGACCAAAGATCCTTCACTAAACCAATCTTTTTGAGCATTATGATAAAAAGGTGAAGGTATCAAGTCTAGTTGAGTTAAGGTTTTTCATTCTGTTGTCATTTAGTAGCTATGACTTTGATTGCTTGAAAAAAAAAAATCAAAGGTAATTGGTGTCTGGATATTATTATTAATCATTCATAAAAATTCAACCATCTGAACAAGCACTCTGTATGAGAGCCCCATAGAATATGATCATTTCAGTCAAGCGGTCTTTACTCTGTCTGGAGAACATCTGAGAATTATCTAAAAAAAAAATAAAATCTAACATTTACAATCCAATTCTTTTTATCCAATTTATCTGTAGCAATCTATTTAAATTTTTTTTCTTTTAAATCGAAGGTAACAAGAATCACATATAACAAAAAGAAATCTGTCTTGATGTAGCAGCATTTCAGCTATATTCCCAGCTTCATTATCTTATCCTCTTCAGCCCCCCGAATTGGTTTACACCCTACAGCTGGTGGAATCACAAGAAATGAGGGATAGTCCTGAAGAAGAAAAGAAGTGCCTTTAAAAAAAAGTTTCTTAATCCTTAAAAAAAAAAAAAACATAAGGTCAAAAGAAAATGTTAATAAGGGGGTGTCCTTGGTTATGAGATAATTACTAGATAAATTTAAAGCTAGTATTTTTATAGCGATACCTCATTGAGAGAAACAGAGAGAGAGAGAAGGATATAAACCCAATTTCCACCTAACTGTCCATTGCAGAGATACATGAGACAAACAAATTTGATGCAATTACTTCAGTTGGTCATAGACAATAGAATTCAGTTGGAAGTGAGTGTGTGCATATGTATGGCTGATAGGCACCACTGATACTATCAACTGAGGCAATTTGGTACTAAATTGTTATAAATTCCTCAAGCTACAGTTGCACTTTAAGTGCACTAACTAGCACTGCAGGGATTTTAAAACACATATGATAATATTGACTCAAAAGCCACTTTTGGCATGGCCAAAGGATTTATATTTCTGTCTATCCAGTCCTGAGATTTACATACTTCTGATTGACAATACAGCCAGTATGGTGACTTAACATTTCTCTACTGCAGTTAAGCAACACAGAAACTCTGGGGTTGATTTACTAAAGGCAAATAGACCGTGCACTTTGCAAAGTGCAGTTGCTCCAGAGCTTAGTAAACGAGCTAAGGCTTCACTTTGCAAAAAGAACCCAATCACATGCAAGAAAAATAAAAAAAACGGATTTTTTGATTGCACATGATTGAATGATGGAAGTCAGCAGAGTTTCTGCTCATTTTCTAAGCTCTGGAGCACTTGCAGAATGCAACTGCACTCTGCAAAGTGTACAGTCTTTTTACCTTAAGTAAATCAACCCCATTGTGTCCATGTCCCTGGCCTGTGACGGGGCAGTAAAGTAGCAGCAACAGACTGATGAGCTAATCTCTCTGCTCGCTCCTCTTGTAAGCAAATGTGAAAGCCGGACACCTGATTGGCTCAGAGTGTGCCCTATCCCATTCTAAGTGCTGTCCTACAGAGAATTGCAAGAGGGTGAAATCAAATCAAATTCAGATATTTATACTAATTGGATTTAAAATACTTTTTGTGATTTTTTTTTTAATACATTTTTAAGGTCAATAAATGGTGTTTTTTTATATCTTCCTGGAACTCAGCTTGAGGCTCATCTGAAATGCTACTGAAGCTTGCCGACTAGTTTTATCTCAAGGAAAAAAAAACTTCTACCAGTGAATGTCTCAAATAGGTCGCCTACACCTTCTGGTCAGCTGGGGATATCTGCCCTCAAATCTATAAGCTGGAATTTTGAGCTGCACTCCAAAAGTAATGATAACCAGCTAACCATCCCAAAATGCTCATCTCAAATTTATGGCTAGGTGAAGGCAGGTGGTCAGCTATGGTGAGCTTGTTCCACATACAGTAAGCATTGTTTATGCATGATGGGTGAGAAAAGGATCTTCATTTAATCCCTCACAGTCAATCGTGTAATTATCATAAACATTGCTTTCCTCACCCCATCAGCACTGCAAATTCCGTATGCAACCCAAACTAAAAAAACATTAAGGTGTTCAAAGAGATCGGGCACAATTAACAAACAGATCAACTATATTTATAAGAAGAAAAGTGTGTGTGTCTATATTTTATATTATATATTTATTATATGTTATAAAATGTCCTTGGCTTATTTGGCTTTTTCTGACATGTGACCAGATTGGTGGTTGCCATTTTGAATAACTGAAAGGAATCCCTTTCCAATAAAAATGTAGTTTTAAGCTAACTTAAAGCTTAGCTCTAAGTTTGCTCACCCACAGGTTGCTGTGGGTGAGTGAACTTAAAGCTAAGCTTACTCATCTGTAAAAATATACCTTGCAGTGCCTAATGAACCTTGCACCGCATGGGTTAATGGTACTTTTTTCAAGAAGGTAAGGAAAAAAGCAAAATACTTAATTTCTCAATCCAGCAAGCTTCCCCCTCACAGTACGACTGGTCATCTGAATCAACTTCTCTTTGTCATTTCACAGGTCGCAGGTCTCCAATGTCATCACATGCAATGCAGGACCAAGCATCCTGTATTGTACATGAGGAAGCTAAGAGCCTACCCACATATCTGGACATTTCAGAGAGGAGAAGAGCTCAGACTCCCAGGAAAGTAAGGAATAGGGTAAGTATTTGCCCTACTTATTACCTTCTAGATGAAATGTGCAAAATAATTTAGAAGCCCCACTGCAAGATGGGTTTTTTTTTCCTGTCAACTAGAATTCAACTTTAAGAATAGAAACGTTTTTGTTTTAATAAGGGCATAAGTAAAATGTTTACTTTGTCAATCTTCGGGATAACTTTATAGTTTATTGTAAAATATAGTAAGAATGTGGCTTTGTGCAATTATTAGCCTTG